>NC_073644.1:27322500-32122500 GCF_029407905.1 Bubalus kerabau | reverse complement strand
TTCTCCTGTATTTTCAAAGAATTGGTGGTGGGGGGGCGGTTTCAGCCCACTCTTTCATTGCCAGAAATATTTGCACTTAAGAGTCTAATGTTCCTTGTTCAGTGATATCACAAATGTAGTTAATAAATATTGATAACAAATTCAACTCTGTGGATCCCTTGAGCTAACAGCCAAATGCATGGGGGGGTGAAGGGTGGAAATCTCTTCTTAATAGGTTTTGCATGTGCCTCTGCTCTGCAGAAAATGGTAACCTTAACCTAGGGTCTAGTGGGTTCATAAATAATATAAAGCATTTGTGTCTAAACATAAACTTGTGTCCTAAAGTGTTTTTTTTAAGTGTGTGTATATATGCACATATGATGAATGTACCCTTCATTGTAAACCAACAACAAAAACTGGTAGATAATTAAATGCTAATGTTTCAAACTGGGTGCTTATGTTTTGGATTACTTGCTTCATGGTGTTAGCATTTAAATGGTCAGCTTTGAAGTTAACAAACAGCCATTAAGATGCATCAGGGGAGTTTTCAGTTTTTTTGCAGTCATTGTTTTCATCTGGCTGGCTACAGGCTCAACTAAACGATACACACAGGATTTACATAGCGAAGGCTATTTTTGTTAGTGAGAGGGATGAAAACTTTTCTTCCAAATAAATAAATAAGAGGGATGGTCTTGAGAGACTGGCATGTGGGAAAAGCTAAATCCCCCGTCCCCCTTCTCTACCAGCCTTGAGGTTTCCATTGTTTTTCCCTCTTTCCCTCCAAAGCTTCAATGCAAATTTTTTAGTTCCCAAGCCTTTGCCTTGTAGGTTGCTCACAGCATCTCAGCCTCCTCTCAAAGGATTCCTTGGAAACTGCGCCAACTGTCTACAAGATTCATTATTCTGGACTTTCTGGGGTTAATACCCAAATCCTCTCCCATGGCATTACAAGTCAGAAGAGGAACCAGAGGGGAAAAAATTACATGAAAATTCCTAAAGGCATTGTCTATTGAAAAGAGGGCAATAATTAAGAGATAATGTGAAAGGGGAGAAAACATTCTCACAGGATAATGGGCTCCCACTGTTGCAAGAATGCTGAGGCAAACCCAGACCATTTATGGAAAATAAATGCCATGGTGAGGGAGGGGAAGACATTTACTTTCAAATCAATCAGAAAAGCCAGTCCCTTGGCAGAGTCCTGTGATGCCAAATTATCAAAACAGATTGAATCATTTTATCCAATGGCTATTCCTGCAGAAGAGGGGCGCTTACTCTGGCATTAGTAGCCTGCAGAGTTAGAGGCCCTCTTAATAACTGATAGAGAGAGAAGTGGATAGATTGTTGTTGTTTAGTTGCTAAGACATTTCCGACTCTTTTACGACCCCGTGGACGATAGCCCATGAGGCTCCTCTGACCATGGGATTTCCCAGGCAAGAATACTGGACTGGGTTGCCATTTCCTTCTCCAGAGAATCTTCCTGATCCAGGAATCAAACCCACATCTCTTTCATCTCCTGCATTGGCCGGCAGGTTCTTTACAACTATTGCCACTTGGGAAGCCCTGAGAAGCCAGGATGGATCAATAAATCGGAGTTAAAATCATGGACAGCTTCACGGGGAGATAATGTGGCTGCCGGAGCATGACCAAATCAGGACCATAGCACTATTTAAAACCCCCACTGGCTTCCCCATATCATTCAAGGTAAAAGCCGAAGTCCCTCCTATAACTTACAAGTTCTAGGTTAGCTTCTCTGAGAGTATCTTCTACCACTTTTTTCTCATTCATTCCACCTACTCTGGCCTGTCTGCTGCTTCTAGAAAGTCACAGGCACAGTGCTGCCTCTGGGCCTTTAAACAGGCAGTTCCCTCTGAATGAAGTACGCCTGGCATAGGTAGCCACATCCTCACTGCTCGCTATATCAATCTCAGGTTTGTATTTTGTTGTTGTTGTTGTTGATGTTTGCAATAGAATTAGTTTTTAAATTTTTTTATACAATTTTGAAATGTCGCTTTCCATTTACATTTATTACAAATACTGGCTATATTCTCTGCATTGTAAAATACATCCTTGGTAGGGGGCAGGGAGTGGGAAGTACTCTTTCAGATCTTCTTTTTTAAAATTATTTTTTACTGCAGTATATTTGCATTAGGGCTTCCCAGGTAGCACAGTGGTAAGGAATCCGCCTGCCAATGCAGGAGACAAGGGTTCGATTCCTGGGTTGGGAAGATCCTCTGGTAGAAACTGGCAACCCACTCCAGTATTCTTGCTTGGAAAATCCCATAGTCAGAGGAGACTGGTAGGCTACAGTCCATGGGGTCTCAAAGAGTCGGACATGATTGAGTGACTGAGCATGCACGAGTAAGTGGTTGCTTGACAATGTTGTGTTAACTTCTGCATAGAAAAATGAATCCATCATAATATCCATACATCCCCTCCCTTTTGGACTTCCTTCCCATTTAGGTCACCACAGAACATTGAGTTGCCTGAGCTATACCGTAGGTTCCCATCAGTTGTCTGTTTTATGCCTAGCATCAGTAGTGTATATACATCAATCTCAATTTCACAATTTTTCAGACCTTAAATGTTCCCCTTTTCAGCCACACCTTGCTTGGCCATCATTCTTGAAACTAGGACTTTTCACAACTCCCCCAACATTTCTTGCTCCCCTTTCCTGCTCTTTTCTTCTCCTTACCATTTACCACCTTCTAAATGACTATACCAGAGAAGGCAATGGCAACCCACTCCAGTGTTCTTGCCTGGAGAATCCCAGGGATGGTGGAGCCTAGTTGGCTGCCGTCTAACGTCTATGGGGTCGTACAGAGTCGGACACGACTGAAGTGACTTAGCAGCAGCAGCAGCAAATGACTATACGTTTTGCTTATTTTCCACTCCCCCAGTTAGAATATAATCCTATAAGGACAGAAGCTTCTTTATGCTTTATTTAGTTGGAAGAATGCCTGGTCCATAGTAGAGAATCTTAATTGAATTCTTCAACAGCTTCATTGTTCTCATGTTTCACAAGAGGATTTTACCATGGGTGCTCTAATTCTCTAGCTGGTCATATAATGCTGTTTCTACAGAATTTCTCCTTGGAACATTACAGAATGTCTTTAAACAAAATGTTGTCTTCATACTATTCCATCAGACCAAAATAGAAATTGAAAATAGAAACTGGTCATTGAATGTTTCCATCTGGAAAATAAAGATGTTCAACTAACAATAATCATCATTTGAGTAATAATATCAACCATTTAATCTGTGCATACAATGTCCAAGTTAGATTAGTCATTCAACACTTAAAGAGATGTTTGTTGAGTTTCTAATATAGGCTAGCCTCTTGGAAATGTACAGTGAGTAAGAAGTACACATCATTTTATTTGACTCTTAAATCCCTCCATAATCTAATCTACCCATTTATTCAATCACCAAATATTTACTGAGCACCTATTATGTATCAAGCATGGTGAAATGTACCCTCCCTTTTCTACAATATTTTCTTCTACTCTTGGAAGTAAGATTAGCCTTATCATTTCCTTTTATGTATCCAGGATGTATTCATTGCTCCAGCTGTTCATGCCGTTCTCCTTGGTAATTCTTCTTTACTTGTTCAGACATCACCCCTCCTGGGAGGTGTTCCAGCTTCATACAGTCTGCTCTCCTTTCTGTAGGCACCTTCATTTAGATTTTACTTTAGCCCTTGACACCTCTTCCCACCTGTCACCTTGCCAACTCTTCCTCTGAACTTGACTTCATGTCAGAATTCCCAAGGATTGCCAATTTGAACCCAAAGTTGAAAATAAATTCAAGTAACAAATAATCGGCCTAAATTTAATAAGATTGTTGGTATTGTTTGCTTTTTGTTACAATGTCACCAGGTATAACAAGAGGCGATCAGTCAACAAGATGGTGATTTTCATCTTGAATATTCCTTAACCACCAATTTAAACAAAATCCTGGGAATATGATCTAAAACCATATTAAATGTCTGTCACAGGCCTTCTGTATCCCCTATTTGTAACTACAAAATAATGAATTCTGTACTACAGGAGTACCTGTGGTCACCCATGGCACTCACATTCCCATTGTTTTCTGGACTGCAAATGCTTTTTAAGTAAAAGACATATAATAAATAGGGGCTTCCAGCTGTAACTTGCCACCTCTCCTCCAGCATGACAGGTTTTTAGTGACAATAATAAAGGTTTGGGGAACTTAGGACACTCAAGTCTTAACTTTTATAGCTCTCCTCAGAGTTTCTCGATAGAGAGATTTCTGCTGAAAATGTTTTTAGAACAACTGAAAGATAGAGGTCATTTTTCAAGCAATCATCACTTTTTTCAATACATATTTATCTTTGAACAGAGGAAATTCTAAGTTCCCTGAAGCTGAACTATGTTCTCACAAACCATCATGTGATGGACTGTGGCTCAGATGGTAAAGAATCTGCCTGCAATGCAGGAGGCTAGGTTTGATCCCTGGTCAGGAAGATCCCCTGGAGAAGGAAATGGCAACCCACTCCTGTATTCTTGCCTGGAGAATCCCATGGACAGAGGAGCCTGATGGGCTACAGCCCATGGATTTGCAAAGAGTCAAACAAGACTGAGTGACTAACATATACACAGAGGAAAGTCAGGGAGGTGGGAAACTTAAGGCCTGACATTGCCTCCTGATTGTCATGTAGGAAATATAGGTTCTAATCAAAACCCTGGTTTCTAACTACACCCCTCTCATACAATCGTACTGTGAAGATTTACAGAATACATAAGAATGTACCTAACACTTAAAAGTTACTCAAAAGGGTTTATTCTCTCCATTTGTCTCCATTCTATCTCCACTCAACCCATCATCATCTCCTTAGCACTTTCCATTTATGAGCCATAATTGTTACCTAGGAAATGTTGACATCTGAGATATTCTTTGTATTTAAAATATGGGCATTCAGAAATGTTATAAAATAATACATTAGTAAAACCAATTTTGATCAAAAATAAAGCTTTTGCTGATTTATTCTGCAGTCACACGAATTAAAATATATTTTCACTTCTTCATCCATCTTCTTCACAGAAGGAAATATAATCAAAGTGTTCTAATATGTAATTTTGGTGCCACAGTTCCTTCACGCTGCACAGGCAGATCATGAGTCCACAGAACTTCTCTGAACGTTGATATTCTCTCTGGCAACTCCACATCACAAACACTGTGGAAAATGAGATATAAACTGACATTCGCATGTGGTTGTCTATCTCCAGGTGTCTTCCATGCGTTGATTCTTTCAGCAACAGAAAAATCACACAACATTCATCATAAGAAGTCCATCGCATTCATGGTTTATTCCCAACGCATTGCACTGTGAGGAGCTCTGACATTAAAACCAGTAATTGCTCATATTCAGATAGAATACATGAAAATCATACTGTGTTACAATGCATACAAGGATGACTTGCTGTCCTGCTCACATCTTTTAGTGGAAGTGAAAGGATTATGTCACCCCTCTTAGAATGGTCTCTGACTCTACACAGCCCTTTGGCTTTTTCAGGGAAGCTTTAAATTCTTAAACCAGAGTCAAGTCACTCTCAGATACCTACATCAGTGTCTTACCACACTGCTGGAAATTTCTGATACTGGCATCATTTCTTAGGGGCCTTTAAAAATCTTTATTATTTTAACTTGTTTTAGGTATTGTAAAGTTATTGGGAACTACAACCTATCGGGTCAAAGGATTCTTTTGTCTGATGAAGCCTGTATCACTTTCTTCCACAGAGAAAGCATGGTTCTGTAGAAATGGAGTGCAAAACTCATGTAATTATATTCAGAGGGAGAAGAGGAAAGGGAAAAGTTAGATTGTCTCTGAACGACACTTTCAGGATGGAGAGAACACAGCAGGACAGACAGAGCAGAAGGCAAGCAGCTCTACAGAGCTGAGAGAGAGACTAGACTTTGCCTACTTCAAATTTTGCCCAGGCCTGAATACCTCTGCCTACCCTACAGACATTTGATAAGCACCAACTTCCTGCTGGGAGCAAAACTTTTTCTGCATTTTGTTTCAACTACTTCAGCTTCCATGAAGGCAAATGTTGACCTAAGCAAACACTGAGACATTCTACCTTCATACTGGAAAAACCATCATATAGATAGCAACTGCTCATCAAGAACTTGGAAGATTTTTTTTATCATTTTCAAAAATATTCTGCCTGCAGCAAATCAATAAGATAGACACTCATTATATGAAATTAATTTCTGCATGAAGAGACTTAAGTCTTTTTGCCTGTTATCTTTACCATGTCCCTGCTCATACCAACTGCTGACACAGGCCCACAATCCTGGAAGTGAAGTCGCTCAGTCGTATCCAACTCTTTGCGACCCCATGGACTGCAGCCTGCCAGGCTCCTCTGTCCATGGGATTTTCCAGGCAAGAAAACTGGAGTGGGTTGCCATTTCCTTCTCCAGGGGATCTTCCCAACCCAGGTATTGAACCCAGGTCTCCTGCATTGTAGGCAGATGCTTTTACCATCTGAGCCACCAGGGAAGTCCACCATCCTGGAGTCCATACTTAGTCTTTCATAGACAACATCCAAGTCCACATCAAGTTCAAATGCTCTTTTCCTCAATTTTTTTTTCTTTGCTTTATTTTTATTCATGCTCTCAACAAATATTTAAAGAGTGCTCACAATGTGCCTAATTGATGCAGAACACTGGGATATGGCTCTGAGCAAAACAGACCAAAGTTCTAGCTTATACTCTAACGGGCACAAAAAAACAAGTACAATATGGTAATTTGATGGTAAAGGGGATAGGTGTGCAAGGGTAAGGATGGGTGTGCAGCAGGTATGGGAAAAGGGATTAGAATTGGAGGAACAGGGCTTCCCTGGTGACTTAGTGGTTAGGAATCCACCTGCCAATGCAGGAGACGTGGATTCGATCCCTGGTCCCAGAAGGTCCCACATGCCGCGGAGCAACAAAGTTGTGTGCCACAACTGCTGAAGCCTGTGCTTTAGAGTCCATGAGCCGCAACTACTGAAGCCCACATGCTGCAGTTACTGAAGCTCGGACATCCTAGAGTCTGTGCTCCACAACAAGAGAAGCCCCCACAACGAGAAACCCTCACACCACAACTAGGGTGTCGGCATTGCCCCTGCTTACCACAACCAGAGAAAAGACCACGTGCAGGAACAAAAACCCGTTGCAGCCAAAAATAAACTAATTAATTAGTTAAAAAAGAAAAAAAGCATTGGAGGAAGGAAGGATGATGTGGGGGCCTCAGCTCCCATAGTGACTGATGTCAACAGGGATGGGAGATATATCAGGGTGGTCATACTCTCAAAGCAAATGCTGGCTTAGGTCTAGAGGGAAGGAATGTTATCCAAGCTCTAGAAGCTGACTGTTTTTGGAAAACCTTCTTTATTCTTGCAAATGATGACATAGAGACAGTAGAGGGCCTCGGAAATTGACCTTCTTATCTAGAGCCAGGGAACTCAAGGGCTCCCTCCTGCCTCCTTTGTTCACTGACAGATTCTTTGCTAAATTCCCTGGTGGAGTTGAATCCAGATCCCTGTCCTCCAGATAGACTGAAATAGAACATTTCTTCTTTGAAATCCCTGGAGAAATTACTAAAAATATACAAGCAAGTAAGAAGGCTCGGACGTCTTTTTAAAATTTTTAACATTTGATGGCTTTTGTCCTCCCAAAGAAATTAAATACTATCCATAACTAAATTTACTCTTCTTTTTCTTTCATTTCCAAGTGGGAAAGAAAAAAAGAAATCAATTATCCCTGTTTTTGGCATACTGTGATTAAACTGTGTGTTTCTAACTGCGAGCTATCTACTCAAATTGAGAAAAAAAAAAATGTGTTAAGTTTTCAAAACATAACCAGCACCACAAAATTATACCTAAGTCCCAGAGTGCAGTGGCAGGAATTAGCTGACTGAGTACATCAACAAAGGATAAATGTTCTTTATAATGGGATTACTGGGCACCTCACACATCAGCTGGGACTTTTCTACATGGCTGCTTCTGTGGGCCCTGGGGAGGGAGTATTTGGAGAGAGCTCAGCTTTGGGCATCGACAAACTGATTTGCTGGCTATAAATAAGAAATGCATCCTGAACAGAGGAAGGGAAGCGGCTGAGCACAGAGGACAAAGCGAGTGGAGTGAACAAGGTGCATTTCCTCTAAGTGTGATTACAGCAGGTTGTATATGGAGAGTGGTGCCGTGTATCTTTGTATAGGTTGCAAGTTGCACGTGGGACCTGAAATGAAGCCCTCACTCTTCTATTCACCAAACCATGTGCCCCAGTGAGGGGTCGCAGTCCATATCCACCAAGGGATGTGCTTTTGTCTAGACATCATGTAGGCTATTGGAAGAGCTCTGTGTGTGTGTGGTGTGTGTCTTAACAACACTTTCCAGCCTCCCCTATATATCCAAACTTCCTTTCTCTTGGGTATTTCCACGTAGCCAGGAAGCACTCTGTAAAATATGTATGCATTTGAAACTTAGCACTCTGCTTATTCATTCCTCAAGCCCACTTTGGTCTTTAATTCCTCTTCATTCACCATCTCCAGGACCTGCCCCCTCTTCCCACCCTACAATCTGTATCCAGCCGCTCTGCTGAAATCTCACCTTCAATCTCACCATTCTTTCCCTTGGTATCAAATTTACCCATCTCCTCAATGATCCTTTTCTCCTCCAACATCCCACTGCTGATCAGTATCTCTTCATGCTAAATCTTTCCTCTCTGGCACTGTTCATCCTATTTCTTTCATTCCTTGGAATCATTTTTTCCCTGACCTCACCTCTGGTCTAGCTCCCTGTCTCAGGCCCCTGGAGTTCTCTATTAAGCCTTCATCTCCACTCTCTGTCTTCTAGGAAAATATATTTACTTCTGTCACTTCAATTATTAGACTTCCAAATAGCTATGGAATGTTTTGACTTCTCTCTTGAGCTCTAATCCCAAATATTGAATTCTGTACTGGATCAACTGGCAGAACCAAACTGATGCAGCTTGCAGCTGGGCCTGGCAAAGGCACTTTTCTCCAACTGGAACAAGACCCAGAGCAGCCACAGCTTCACTCTTTTCTGAAGACTCTACAGAAAAGGAAATTGTGACAGAGGGAGATAGGAAAGAAAAGCTGGGGCAAGAAAGAGAGAGAGAATGATGCTTAGATGGGCATTGGCTCCCACTCAGCGCTCAAAGCTTGGATTCCTGCTAACAGTTCAAAGTTAATCTAGAATATGTGAATTTGTCATTCTCCCTCCCATCCTTTAGTTCTTCTCTCTGGGTACCATGTTTATGTCAGTTCATCTTTTGATTCACCTGAGTTCCAAACATCTACACAGCTAGTTCCTTTCCAGTTTTACCTAACCTGTATGTTTTCCATTATATCTTCTTCCATCCTTAGACTTAACCTTGGTTTCAGTTCCTGCTGCAACTGGCCTGGGCTGTTACGGTAGTGCTGTGTAACCATTACCCCCTAAAGATTCTAAAGATTCTCTAAAGATTCTACTTCTCTATGCCATTTTCAGAGGTCTAGTCTTATCCAAACACTTCCTGTTTATATGGACATATTTTAATAAATGCACAAGTTCTGAGAGGTCTCAGGACAAATAATTAAAACTATAAGGGTTGAAAATAATATAATGCTAAAAAATCTGGCAGGCAATTTCCTAAAGTAAGGTCAAGCCCTGTTTCCAGGTGCCAGCACACAAAGGGTTAGTATTATAAATATTCTTTCTATTGAATAGTGTACTTCTCCTAGCTATAAACAAGGGCCATTTATTACTATAGTGTGTGTGTGTATATATATATATATATATATATATATATATATATATATATATATATTTTTTTTTTTTTTTTTTTAATGTTGTAAAGATTCTTTGGTGATCCAGGAGAGAAAATCTGGGAAAAGATCCACCAGCAAATAAAAGATTTTGTTTGTTGGGAAATAGAAATGTGTACCAACTAAAGAAAGTCTAAGTAAACCAGGAAAGCATGTTATTCTGCAGAATAAACTAGAGTCTAAAGTCTTAATGTGACAAAAGGGAATAGGGGAGGGTGTGTGTGTGTGTGTGTGTGTGTGTTCCCAGCTAAATAGAAGAGCTCCAATTCTTCAAAATGACCAACTTTGAGTAGGAAGAAACCAAACTCAGAGTACTAAGCAGGAATTCCAGAACATAAGAAATCAACGTTAAGACTGTTCTTCCTAATTAACAACGCTAAACTCTGTAAACACACTTTTCACTGTTGAACTTGGCCAGTATATGGTGCCTAATCACCATATATTGAAGACTGTTCTTTCAAAGAGGAGGGGCATCAAGGTCAGTCGTACAAACTTCTGGGACTTCCTTCACGTTCTTGGAGAATGATGCCAATCACAACAGCGCCATTTACATAGAATATAGTATGACTGTCCCCCTGGAGTTGTGTAAAAAATCTGTTAATGAGGAGTCAATATCATGGGCCACTTCCTAATTCCCACATCCCCTACCCTGCAAAAGAACCAGGAAATGCCCCTAAATAAGCATTTGTAAAATCAGAAGCCCCCTGCTAGTGAGAGAGAAGCAAGACAGGAATCTACGATTTTGCTTGTATTTTTCCCATGAGAAGTTTTAACAGTTTTGGTGATCTAACATTGTATATCCTTCTCCCAACATCCCACCTCCTTAGTCTCCTGGCTCACAGTCCATCCGCCACCTCCCACCTCCACCCCACCCAGCCACATTACACCATCAGTCATCTCCTTGAAGGCAATCTGTCTTATTTACCTTTGCTCTGGCACTTGTGTAATACTGTGTAAGTGAATCAATAAATTAATGTGATGGTTCTCAAAACATGAGGTTAAAAATAACAAAATATGGTATTAATTGGACATAAATTATATTTGTATAAAAGTATTGTTATCCCAAATATAAATTTCAGAATTAAGTAGGAGAATACATACACCAAAGGACATGCACTTTTCTCTATCTGATTATATCCAGCTGACCCCTGTCCACACTTTAACTCAAGTCTTCCCAATTTCCTTCTTGCCTTTTATTATTATTTTTTTTACTTTTTTAGCTATTAGTTTTATTTTATTTTATTTTAATTTTATTTTATTTTTAAACTTTACATAATTGTATTAGTTTTGCCAAATATCAAAATGAATCCACCACAGGTATACATGTGTTCCCCATCCTGAACCCTCCTCCCTCCTCCCTCCCCATTCCAGCCCTCTGGGTCGTCCCAGTGCACCAGCCCCAAGCATCCAGTATCGTGCATCGAACCTGGACTGGCAACTCGTTTCATACATGATATTTTACATGTTTCAATGCCATTCTCCCAAATCTTCCCACCCTCTCCCTCTCTCACAGAGTCCATAAGACTGTTCTATACATCAGTGTCTCTTTTGCTTCTTGCCTTTTAGACTCAGTGTTTAAACATCTTTCAATGCCTCCAACACTCCACAAGCTCACTGGTCTTTGTCACTCTACAGGCAATAGAAACATTTGCCCCTTTTACCTTCTTAACACTCAGGTCTTAACTTGAAGATGATGTCCTAAGGGAGGCCACTTTTGACACCTTGTTTATTACATCCCTTATTTGTTACAGCCCTGGACAACTACATTCCTTCCTGTGTAAACATGCTATTAACATATTTGGCATCAATTAAGCTATTTTGCTGTACAACCCCACACAGTTCATTATGTAGTAGATAAGTTTCCAAAAACATCTAAAAAGAAAATTACCTTTTCCAAGTGAAGAGCATTGTCATCTCAAGGATTAAGTTTTCTTCATTTTTATTGCGCCTCTGTTGGCAGTACCTCTTCACACTTTGTTTCTCTGCTCTAGAATCTTTCTCTCAGTTCATTAGTTATGCACAAACTAGACTTCAAAGTATTGGAGGAATAGCTATTGAAATAAATATTTCAACGAATCCTTTTGTGTTAATGAATGACACATTATTTAACTTTTGTGTAATGATTCTTTGCTAAACAACCCACACATACCTGGGATGTGATCTGTCCTTTCACTAAGAATGTATCAACGTTTCATTTTTGCAGTGATGACATTCAGATTCAGTTTTCCCTTTTTAAAGTTTTTTTTCTTCACTCTGACATTGCCAATATTGGAGTTGCCACTAACAGATTTTTCAGGAGTCAGGATGAAACGATGTGTGAGAGAAAAAAAAAAATTATGTGATAGGAAAGTTTGACAAAGTGTTTTAACTAAGCAGAGGCTGAAATTAGAAGGTGGTTGGTTATATGAGACATAGCTAAGAAGACATGACATAAAATATGCAGTGATACACAGAAACCCTGTTGAAATAAGAGATCATCACAAGGAAAGGTATAGCAGTTTTTCCATGAAAAATAAAAAATTAAAATATCAGAAGCTTTTCTAATTCAAACCAGAATAATAATAATGCATTCATGACTGGAACAAGGGAAAGATGAATGGAGACTTATCCCTTTGTAAACTCCATGCTTCCCTGGTGGCTCTGGTGAAAAATCCACCTGCCAATGCAGGAGACACGGGTTCGATCCCTGGGCCAGGAAAATCCTACATGCCACAGAGCAACCAAGCCCATATGCCACAACTTCTGATGCCCGCAAGCCTAGAGCCTGTGCTCCACAGCAAAAGAAGCCACTGCAATGAGAAGCCTGCACACTGAAAGTAGAGAGTAGCCTGAGCAGCAATGAAGACCCAGCACAGCCAAAAATAAATAAACAAAGCAAGGTGGACTGCTGAAGCAACACTTGCATTTTTATACCTATTTCTAAAATCCTATGATCAAAACCATTTTATTCCCTATGTTAGGGAAGTTTGATTCATTCACCTTTGAACTCTACCAGCTCCTCAGAGAAACAAACAAAATAAGTCCTAATACATTTCATATCTTTGCAGCCACAAACATGAAGAGAATATGTCCATGACACGTGATGAGAAAAATAGGTGACTTCTATTTGGAGGAAGAAAGAGCAAGTCATCTCAAAATACAGGTGAAGGCAGAAGTCATTTTTGAGGACTGTATACAAAGAAGCCAGGGACAGAGAAGAAACCATTAAAAGGCAACATCTTGTCTCCTACTAGGTACTGATTTATTATCAGTGCAAAGGAAGAAGTGCTGGTTGGCTTTCTAGCACCACTTACTGCAACTCCCCAGGAGATCCTTCATCTGCCACCCAGGAGCTGACTTGGTCTGCCCTTGTTTTATTTATAAGATCCAATGAGATTGTAGTCAAACTAATATGACTGCAGGGTTCCTAAGTCCCTTGGCACACAAACACTTAGATCTTTTTCATCAGAAACATGATCAGCTCAACTTCTGGTGGTTTCGCTTTTTCCATGTCCGTGACCCAGAGGGCAGAGTCAGCCAAGGTGATGTGACTCTCCTAATGCTGGTGTAATTTAGTTTGAATTTATAAGATGACAAGAAACCCAAGATAGATCTCACAAGAGCCTGTTACTTTGTCTCAGATTGATGTGTATTTTAGTCGCTTAGTTGTGTCAGATTCTTTGCTATGCCATGGACTGTAGCCGGCCAGGCTCCTCTGTTCTCCAGGCAAGAATACTAGAATGGGTAGCCATACCCTTCTCCAGGAGATCCTCCCGACTCAGGGGTCAAACCTGGGTCTCCTGCATTGCTGGCAGATTCTTTACCATCTGAGCCACCAGGGAAACCCCTAGGATGACATGTCCAGCTACAAATTGGAAAGTTAGCTGGCTTATATTTTGGTTGGTCCTCAACCAACCAGTATGACTAATAATTGTCACTAAAATGAATTATTTCTCCAAGGTCTCACTACGTCGCTTGTCTAAATCATGAGATTTAGAAAGCCCAAGAGTAGCTGTCTGGTTGATGACTGTTACCGACATGGGCAGTGCCTTCATCATGCACAGAGATGCTTGGTGATCTCTAGTTTCAAATCAGTGCTGACTTAAGCCTGGGAAAAAGCTGATCAGACAGTTTTAAAGGTCAAAGCAGAAGAATAGCTAGCACCCTCAGAAAGAGTCAATATCAACTATATAAGAATGATTCCAGTAATGCTACATTTACGGATTCTTAGAATCAACAAATGACAGTTAAATGTTATTCCTGTCGGGGCTGTTTCACTGCATTGGTCACAGAGATTCTGACTTACTAGCTGAGTGGGATGTGAATCTACTACTTGGCCAGGGGAAAATGTTAAATTGTAAATGGAAGCCTAACTCTAATACATGTGGATGCTTCTCAAATGACCCTGTAATGTGGAAAGGCTTTCTCCCCTTTCTTTGTCTGCAAGGTGATAGCCCTGCATGGAGCCACCCATTGCTTTCTGAGTGGGCCTCTAGCCTGATCACAAGGATGTATAAACAACTTGTGTATCAGCTCTGAAGTCTCTTTCTCAGTTCAGTTCAGTCACTCAGTCATGTCCAACTCTTTGCAACCACATAGACTGCAGGACACCAGGCTTCCCTGTCCATCACTAACTCCCAGACCTTGCTCAAACTCATGTCCATTGAGTCAGTGATGCCATCCAACCATCTCATCCTCTGTCGTTACCTTCTCCTCCTGCCTTCAACCTTTCCCAGCATCAAGGTCTTTTCAAATGAGTCAGTTCTTTGCATCAGGTGGGCAAAGTATTGGAGCTTCAGCTTCGGCATCAGTCCTTCCAATGAATATTCAGGACTGATTTCCTTTAGGATTGATTGCTTAGATCTCATTACAGTCCAAGGGACTCTCAAACATCTTCTCCAACACCACAGTTCAAAAGCATCAACTCTTCAGTGCTCAGCTTTCTTTATACTCCAACTCTCACATCCATACATGACTACTGGAAAAACCATAGCTGTGACTAGAAGGACTTTTTTTTGCAAAGTAATGTCTCTGCTTTTTAATATGCTATCTAGGTTGGTCAAAGCTTTGCTTCCAAGGAGCAAGCATCTTTTAATTTCATGACTGCAGTTGCCATCTGCAGTGATTTTGGAGTCCAAGAAAATAAAGTCTCTCACTGTTTCCATTGTTTCCCAATCTATTTGTCATGAAGTGATGGGACTGGATGCCATGATCTTAGTTTTCTGAATGTTGAGCTTTAAGCCAACTTTTCCACTCTCCTCTTTCACTTTCATCAAGGGGCTATTTAGTTCCTTTTAGCTTTCTGCCACAAAGGTGGTGTCATCTGCATATCTGAGGTTATTGATATTTCTCCCGGCTATCTTGATTCCAGCTTGTGCTTCATCCATCTCAGAATTTCTCATGATGTACTCTGCATCTAAGTTAAATAAGCAGGGTGACAATATAGGAGTATATCAAGGTGACAGCCTTGATGTACTCCTTTCCCAATTTGGAACCAGTCTATTGTTCCATGTCCGTTTCTAACTGTTGCTTCTTGACCTGCATACAGATTTCTCAGGAGGCAGGTCTGGTGGTCTGGTGTTCCCATCTCTTGAAGAATTTCCCACAGTTTGTTGTGATCCACACAGTCAAAGACTTTGGCATAGCCAATAAAGCAGATGTTTTTCTGGAACTCTCTTGCTTTTTCTATGATCCAGCAGATGTTGGCAATTTTATCTCTGGTTCCTCTGCCTTTTCTAAAACCAGCTTGAACATCTGGAATTTCATGGTTCATGTACTGTTGAAGCCTGGCTTGGAGAATTTTGAGTATTACTTTGCTAGTGTGTGAGATGAGTGCAATTGTGTGGTAGTTTGAGCATTCTTTGGCATTGCCTTTCTTTGGGATTGGAATGAAAACTGACCTTTGCCAGTCCCTTGGCCACTGCTGAGTTTTCCAAATTTGCTGGCATATTGAGTTCAGCTAGAGCAGTATAGAAACCTCCTGAGATTTCCCTGGTGGTGCCGTGGATGGGAATCCACCTGCCAGTGCAGGTTTCAGTCTCTGGTCTGGGAAGATTCCACATCCTGAAGAGTAATTAAAGCCCATGAGCCCACCACTGCTGAGCATGCATGCTGCAACTACCAACACCAGCACACCCTAGAGTCTGTGCTCTGTAACAAGAGAAGCCATTGCAACGAATAACCCGTGCACCACAATGAGGAGTAGCCTGTTATCACTGCAACTAGAGAAAACCCACGTGCAACAAGGAAGACTCAGTGCAGCCAAAAATAGATGAATTAGAAACCAAAAACTCCTAGAGTCAGATCTTCAGAAGTCATATAAATAAGGGATTCTTTGATCAAACTAAATGCAAACCAGATTCAAAGGATCAAGGGGAAATATACAAAGTTAGTTAATCTATTTCAGATCCAACGAACATCTGTGGTTATTGTCAGGAATATGCCTGCTATTTTTCACAACAAGCCTGTCGGGTAGCTTTTATTATCTCCAGGTGAGAAAAGTTCATCTCATCCACTGGTTAAGGAAGAAGGTACAGAGCTGAGATGCCAACCCAGTGCTGTCTGCCTCCGAAGATTTATCTTTCCATTAAGAGCTGTTGTTTCTCTGTTAAAGGCAAATTTAAAAGAAGACTGGCAGAATAATGCTAGCAGTGTTAATGGAAACATTAATTACAGTTACTGTTGCCGTTGCTCAAACTCATTCTCCACCCCACCTCTGTGATGATGGTGCTGTTTTTTTCCCTAATTTTCTAATCACCATATATAAAAAAATCAAGGCTCACAAAAAGGAAATGATATACTCAAGTCCATGAACAAGTCACTGACAATGTTGTCATTCTGTTTCCATCACTAAATCTCTTCTTACCTCAATATTCTAATTAGTAAAAAGAATAAATGATCTCCCCTCCTCCTACATCAGTGGTCAGGGAAGAAGCCAGGAAAGAAATTCAGCATCCTTGTTTCTCTGTCTAAATGTTTTATCGACAAAACCATATCTACATGCTTGAATTCAAGCTAGGGCAGAAAAAAAACCTCAAAAAGAGCAGGAAGGGTGTGGAAAAAGCAGCTCATTTTCTCCTTTCTCAAGAAAAAGGAACAATGGCATTGATTCATTTGGAGGTAAAACTGGAAAATTCAAGAACTATGGCATTGACAGTTGAACTCTGTTTCCCACTCCGCCTTGTCTGCCGCTGGCAATTTAGGGCAGAAACTGCCCCATGAAACATGATCCCGAATTCAGGGCAGGGGTGCAAAGCTACGAAAGACCACCTCCCCCCCGCCCGCCCCCACCACACACACACTTTTAAATATTCAATTGCATTCTTTATTTCTAATTCATGGAAAGGAATCATCTGGGTATACTGATTACCTTGGGATTTGCAGAGTATTCTGCCAGAAACGCTATAAGCTTATTTCCAATGTACCCTCCTGGACAAATCAGGAAGTTTCTAGTCCATTCGCCCTATTCTAGAGGATCTGAGCACCTTTGTGTTCAGAGCAAAATCATTCTAGCAAGTTTCCATCTGTGGGGATAACTAAGCAGTGGGTATAACAATCTGGAATTTAAGAAACACAGTATCAAGACTCACACTGGGTGGACACTATATGATTTTTTTTCAAACTTCCAATTTGCTCACCTGTAAATGGGAATTTTAATATTATTTTCATAAACCATGGGAAGAATCTAATGAAACTATAGATAGGTCTCCAACATGAAATGAATGTCCATTAACCTTCCTGACATATTCTATACACTCGGATGTATCCTTGGTGGCTCCATACTCATTACAGATACCTACACCCTATTTATCCTTCGGATCTCAACTCAAATATCTTTTCCTCAGAGCAGCATTCCTTCTCTAAATAAGCTCACAGTAACACTTTACTGCGCTTTGTGGTCTGCTGGCCAAGTCCTAGAGCAAGAAAGGCAAGCTTCCTCCTCCATAATCACGTGTGGGCACCCAGCATCGTGTACACACATGTGTAAGATATCACACACACACACATGTGTTTGAAAGTGAAAATGTTAGTCACTCACTTGTGTCTGACCCTTTGCAACCCCATGGACTGTAGCCCACCAGGCTCCTCTGTCCTTGGGATTCTCCAGGCAAAAATACTAGAGTGGGTTGCCAGGACCTTCTCCAGGGGATCTTCCTGGCTCAGGGATCAAACTCAGGTCTCCTGCATTAGAGGCAGATTCTTTATGGTTTGAGCCATAAATGCAATCCTGATAGAATTCTTCAAAGTTTAAATTCCACTCTATCCTACACACACACGATGTAAATCTTGATGACTGCTGACTTGGGGTCTGGGGTGTATGTGGGATGAAAGTGACTGGCATCCATGGAGTGTATGTGTGTGGGTTTGGGAATATTCCAGCCCTGCACTGATGCCCATTGGAGAATTAAAAAGTTAACCTGGATCCCACGTGGCCCCCAGAGTGCTTCTGTTTGTATAATAATTCTTTTTGTTGTTTACTCACTAAGTTATGTCCGACTCTTCTGAGACCCCATGGACTATAGCCCGTCAGGCTCTTCTGTCCATGGGATTTCCCAGGCAAGAATACTAGCGTGGGTTGCTATGCCTTCCTCCAGGGGATCTTCCCAACCCAAGAATCGAACCCCATCTCTTATGTCTTCTGCATTGGCAGTCGGGTTCTTTACCATTAGTGCTGCCCGAGAAGCCCACTGTCTGAACCCCACTGTGTGCTGTGCTGTGCTTAGTCACTTCAGTCGTGTCTGACTCTTTGTGACCCTATGGACTGTGGCTCGCCAGGCTCCTCTGTCCATGAGATTCTCCAGGCAAGAACACTGGAGTGGGTTGCCCTGCCCCGAGCCCCGCTATAACCATATACTATTCCCTCTGTCACACCACCCTGGCTGTAGAGCAACTTCTTCCTGTTCCTTAAACATACTGAGTTTGTTCCCCTGTTGTCTCTTCTGGAATACCGCCTGTTTCTGACCTTGTATCTGCCTCCTTCTGACCTTGTATAGCTAGCTGCTTATTATTTAGGTCTCAGACTGAAAACATACAAACAAACCAAAAAAACACCTCCCATCCTATCTAAAACAGCCTCCACCTCAAACCATTATCACATTATCATATTTTCTTTTCTTTATACCAGTTATCTCAGTCCAGGCTGCTATAACAAAATACCAGACTTTAAGCAGCCTATAAACAACAAACATTTAATTCTTACAGTGCTGGAGGCTGAGAAGTCCAGGATCACTGTGCCAGCAGATTCCATATCTGATGAAACCTGCTTGCTCATTGACAGCTGTATGGTCACTGTAATCTCACATGGCAGGAGAGGGCAGGGGGGCTCTCTAGGGTTCCCTTAGCAGGAGACATAAGAGACATGCGGTCTGTCCCTGAGTTGGGAAAAATCCCCTGGATGGAGAGCCCAGGAACCCACTCCAGTATTCTTGCCTAGGAAATCCCATGAGCAGAGGAGCCTGGTGGACTATAGTTCATGGGGTCCCAAAGAGTTAGACTGAAGCGACTTAAGCACAGGAGTACTTGAGGGCACTGATCCTATTCATGAGGGCTCCACCCACATTACCAAACACCTCCCAAAGGCCCCACCTCCTAATACCATCACACCACACATTACATTGTCATTTAGTCACTAAGTTCTGTCCAACTCTTTGAGATGCCATGGACTGCAGCACTCCAGGCTTCCCTGTCTTTCAATATTTTCCGGTTTGCTCAAATTCATGTTCACTGAGTCAGAGACGCTATTAAATTACATTATATATAGCAAAATATACAGCATTATATTTTGCGTATGAATGTTGAAGGGAGCAAATAATCAGTCCATAGCAGCAATTATCACTATCTGAATTTATCTTGCCTCTTTATTATTTATTTCCTATACCCTTTTGAAAACATAAGCTTCATAAGACAGAATTGGTCCACAATAAATATTTAATGAATAAACAAGTGCTTGGCTCCACTAACTCTGCTGTACACACATCTTGTGGACTTAGACATACAGTGTGCCAGTAACCAGGACTGAGCCACAGAGATATTCACCTACATCTTCTTCCTAAGGTTTCTCTGTTTTTTTCTTTTCTTTATATTTTTGGAAGGAGGAAGCAGGCAGGGGTTCAATACTTTTCATTCATTCATTTATTTATTTGGCTGTGCTGGGTCTTCCTTGCTGTGAGCAGGGTTTCTCCAGTTGCTGTGTGTGAATTTCTCATTGCAGTGGCTTCTCTTGTTGAGGAGCATGGACTCTAGGGCAAGCGGGCTTCATTGGTTGTGGCGCACAAGCTTAGTTGCTCTGTGGCATATGGGATCTTCCCCAACCAGGGATCAAACCCATGTCCCCTGCACTGGCAGGTGGATTCTTAACCACTGCATCACCAGGGAAGTTAGTTTTTCATTTCTTTAACCAGCAATTAAAGGCTAGAACTCAAGTCTTGGGTTTCTGTCTGCACTCCATTGTGTTACAGCCTTGAAGCCATTTGTTCTTATTGTTACTTTAAACAACATTTGAAGATTCAGAGCACTGAGATAGTTTTCCCTTACCTTGTGCAAAGGCATAGAGAAATTCACTCTACCTGTCCCTCTCTCCTGGAAAAAACCCTTACATAGCCTACTTCAAGTGCAAGTTACTTACCTGCCAGTTCCTTAATTCTTAACCCATCTGCAGGTTTAACGTCATGCCTCTTTTCCATGCAGAAAAGACTATGTCTTACTCATCTTTCTATACCCACACACACCATAGGAATGAGCATATAGTAAGTATTCCACAATATTTTTTAAAACAACTAAACATAGTTCAAAAAATTATTAAGCTAAAGTGCTAGTCTCTCAGTCATGTCCGACTATGTGCAACCCCCTGGACTGTATAGCCCACTGGGCCCCTCTGTCCCTGTAATTCTCCAGGCAAGAAAACTGAAGTGGGTAGCCATTTCCTTCTCCAGGGGATCTCACCGATCCAGGGATCAAATCTGCATCTCCCACACTGCAGGCATATTCTTTACTGTCTGAGCCACCAGGCAAGCCCCTATTAAGCTAAAAGAGAGAGACTAAAAGGGAAAAACAAGTCCCTCCCCATAGGGGAAAAATAACTCTCTTGGATGGAATGAAATTTACTGAATCAAAATATATATAACCAGTTAGACAGAAAAAGCCTTCCACAAGATCAAAATTACCTCCCAAAGGATATAATGAATGTTTTCATCTTGGAGTCACTTCAAACTATACTGAGTAATCTAAAACACGCAATTATAAAGTCCTGTAGAAATAAAACTCTGGGGTCCAAACAAAGATGCTGGGCTTCTGATTCAAATCCAAGATGGGCCAGCATTCACTGCGTGTTAATCTCCTCAAACTTCAGATTCCACATCTGATAGCACTTACCTGTCTCCCAGGGCTGTCAGGAAGTGGATGAGTCGTGTCTGCAAAGCACATGAAGACTTTACATAAAAGGTGTTCCAGAAGGCCAAGAAATTCATCTTGGCATTTGTTTCCATTGGAAAATTCCTTCAAGTATAATAGGAAAAAAATTCCACATATGACTCACTAGGTTTTGACCCTTTGTAAATTTTAAAATCAAAAGATCTTTTAGCTTTACAATGTAAATCTAATTATAGATAAAGGTTATAGGAAATTCTGCAGCACTGTATAAGGCCAAGGGCTCTGGTAATGGCCAGCCTGAAACACCGGCATATATTGTCTCTAATGGCTGTGAACATTCATTGGAAGGACTGATGCTGGAGCTGAAGCTCCAATACTTTGACCACCTGATGTGAAGAGTTGACTCATTGGAAAAAACCCTGATGCTGGGAAAGACTGAGGGCAGGAGGAGAAAGGGCTACAGAGTATAAGATGGTTAGATGACATCACCAACTCAATGGATGTGAATTTGAGCAAACTCTGGGAGATGGTGGAGGACAGGGAGGCCTGGCATGCTGCAGTCCATGGGGTCAAAAAAATCGGACATGACTGAGTGAACAACAACAATGGCTGAAGGAGGATCAACTCTTTATTCTTTGCTGCGGTTTCAAGCAAAGGACCGATGCTTACATAAGAACATAAATATCACCAACCATCCTATAGACCCATGAAAGACACTGCAAGGAAAACTCCAAAGGGGATTCCCTTGTGGGCAGAGTGGATAAACTCTGTCATTTATATTCTCCACTCTATATGACTGACGGAAACCAATCTTATCTCTAAAAGATGATTGTTATGAGAAAGTTTTTTCAAGTCTTTTTAGACTTCACATCAGGAAAAAAAATGCTGTCATCTGTCCTTTCCTTCTGAGTCTAATTCTCTGAAAAGAACAAGGTCATAAATCATTTAAGCGTATGTACAGAGGAGAATATAGTTTTGTTACATTTCAAGATAAGACTTTTTCTTTAGTTTCCCTTCTGTTGTATTATATAGAAGAAGATACAAAAAATTGTTTTTGAGTATTTTTTAAAAATATGTTTTTCTACAAAAACCATGCTTGCATCAAATTTATATTAATGATAAATGGTAGTGGGTTAATAGTATGAAAATTCAGAATGAAGGCATGGAATCAAAACATTTAAATTCCATCTCTGTGACTCCTATCCCACTAAAACATATGATTTTTATCAAGTTATAACATCCCTTAGTTTCCTCATCAATTTTAAAGGAGAATGTATTTGATCTAATGCATTTGATCATTTGTGTGGTTAGTTGGTGATGGACAGGGAGGCCTGGCGTGCTGTGATTCATGGGGTCACAAAGAGTCAGACACAACTGAGTGACTGAACTGAACTGAAAGATTAAATAAAATAACTTATCAGAAAGCATTAGTAAAGGGTAATTTATAATATTTTAAACAAAACACACAGACATCATTAATACTCCTGACATCTGGATCACTTCATTCAATAATTATTCTTGTCATAATATATCAATCAGAAAAATTGTATCCAATTTCTGCCCTTTTGAAAGAAAGGACCATTTTAATTACAGTCATTGTGATCCTATCTTAATTTTTGTGTTGTTCAATATTTTGATTCTATCTTATTTTTATCCCCAAATTTGATATTATTATTGTTTTATTCAGTCAATATTGGTTTGCTGTGCTGTGCTTAGTTGTGTCCCGCTCTTTGTGACCCCATGAACTGTAGCCCATGAGACTCCTCTGTCCATAGGGATTCTCCAGGCAAGAATACTGGAGTGGGTTGCCATGCCCTCCTCCAGAGGACCTTCCCAACCCAGGGATCGAACTCAGGTCTCCCACATTGTGGGCAATTTCTTTACTGTCTGAGCCACCAGGGATGCCCAAGAATACTGGAGTGGGTAGCCTATCCCTTCTCCAGGGGAACTTCCCAACCCAAGAATCGAACCAGGATCTCCTGCACTGTAGGATTCTTTACCAGCTGAGCTGCCCAGGAAGCCCCCAGTATTTGTTTAAGTTAACCTAAAGTTTACCAAATGATTTGCTTGAGTTCCAGTTTAGTCTCAGACCTCCCCTCAGAGATCTTTCTCTTCTGCCTCATAAACTGCCTCAGGAACAGTGATTCTCCCATTGAAACAGCATCAGAAAACCTGGAAATGTGGATATAACACAATTATAACCCACTCAAGAGTTTCTGGGGCTTTCCAGGTGGTGCTAGTGGTAAAGGACCCACCTGCTAAGGAAGGAGACATAAGAGACACGGATTTAATCCCTGGGTAGGGAAGATCCCCTGGAGGAAGATACGGCAACCCATTCCAGTATTCTTGCCTGGAGAATCACAGAATGGACAGAGGAGCCTGGCAGGCTAGAGTCCATAGGGTCACATAGAGTTGGACACGACTGCAGCAGTGGCCATAGGACTGGAAAAGGTCAGTTTCATTCCAATCCCAAAGAAAGGCAAAGCCAAAGAATGCTCAAACTACCGCACAATTGCACTCATCTCACACGCTAGTACAGTAATGCTCAAAATTCTCCAAGCCAGGCTTCAGCAATATGTGAACCATGAACTTCCTGATGTTCAAGCTGGTTTCAGAAAAGGCAGACGAACCAGAGATCAAGTTGCCAACATCCGCTGGATCATGGAAAAAGCAAGAGAGTTCCAGAAAAACATCTATTTCTGCTTTATTGACTATGCCAAAGCCTTTGACTGTGTGGATCACAATAAACTGTGGGAAATTCTGAAAGAGATGGGAATACCAGACCACCTGATCTGCCTCTTGAGAAATTTGTATGCAGGTCAGGAAGCAACAGTTAGAACTGGACATGGAACAACAGACTGGTTCCAAATAGGAAAAGGAGTACATCAAGGCTGTATATTGTCACCCTGCTTATTTAACTTATATGCAGAGTACATCATGAGAAATGCTGGGCTGGAGAAGGCACAATCTGGAATCCAGATTTCTGGGAGAAATATCAAATAAACTCAGATATGCAGATGACACCACCCTTATGGCAGAAAGTGAAAAGGAACTAAAGAGCCTCTTGATGAAAGTGAAAGAGGAGAGTGAAAAAGTTAGCTTAAAGCTCAACATTCAGAAAACTAAGATCATGGCATCCAGTCCCTTCACTTCATGGCAAAGAGATGGGGAAACAGTGGAAACAGTGTCAGACTTTATTTTTCTGGGCTCCAAAATCACAGCAGATGGTGACTGCAGCCATGAAATTAAAAGACGCTTACTCCTTGGAAGGAAAGTTATGACCAACTTAGCATATTAAAAAGCAGAGACATTATTTTGCCAACAAAAGTCCATCTAGTCAAGGCTATGGTTTTTCCAGTGGTCATGTATGGATGTGAGAGTTGGACTGTGAAGAAAGCTGAGCACCGAAGAATTGATGCTTTTGAACTGTGGTGTTGGAGAAGACTCTTGAGAGTCCCTTGGACTGCAAGGAGATTCAACCAGTCCATCCTAAAGGAGATCAGCCCTGGGTGTTCTTTGGAAGGAATGATGCTAAAGCTGAAACTCCAATACTTTGGCCACCTCATGCAAAGAGTTGACTCATTGGAAAAGACTCTGATGCTGGGAGGGATTGGGGGCAAGAGGAGAAGGGGACGACAGAGGATGAGATGGTTGGATGGCATCACCGACTTGATGGACATGAGTTTGGGTGGACTTCGGGAGTTGGTGATGGACAGGGAGGCCTGGTGTGCTGCAGTTCATGGGGTCGCAGAGTCAGACACGACTGAGCGACTGAACTGAACTGAACTGAACTGAAGTGACTTAACACACACACGTTGATCAGGAAACAGTGTCATTGTCGCCCTGGAAGCTTATTGAGGCCTTTGCTGAACTGTCGCCACCCCAAATAGGCCAGATCTCCTGTGGCACTTTCTCTTCAGAGCACTAAATTAGGTTCCCTTATAATTTGCTGATGGGAATCTTCCTCTTACCCTGTTGTAACATTCCTCAAACATGATATTATTTATGCCATGTCCATCTTCCCTGTCATACTGTAAACTCAATGAAGGCAAAGACCATGATTATTTTTGTTCAAAACTTAATATGCATGATGAATACTAAATATACATTTGTTGAAAAAAAACAATAAAAGCAAAATATAATAGGTTTCTACCCATATTTTATTTCCAAACTTTCCTCTGAGCGTCAGACCCAAATGTAGTCTACCAAACATCACCACTCAGGAATCTTGATACAGCTCTAAGATAAAACTCTCTTATGGAGGAGTACAATTTTACTATGGGGTTAGCTTCTAAAGAAAACACAAAAGCCACAATCAAAAATAGACAAGAGTGCCCTTATAAATACTTAAAGCACAGTGATAATCCGAGACACTGTCTCTCAAGTAAAACCAACACAGCACCTAGGGCTTATTGTGGAACTTTTCAGAAAGCAGGTAAGATAAATAATATTTATTTATTGACTACATCAAGTTGTACATTTGGATGTAGTCAGGGAGCAGGGCAAACCAAAGAAACATAATCGTATTGCCAAAAAGGAAGCATTCCAAATTCCTCATGCCTTCTAATTATGCCTGTCTAGAAAAACCTGTCATCAGCTCTAAAATGCTGATTTACATCCTAATTATGCATTCACTAAGCCCAACAACATGACCTGGATATTTTCTAGTTTTTCATTTGGACCTAAAGGACACAGTCCCCATTAAACAATTAGAAATGCAAACCACTATGGTGAAACTGCTTCCAGGCAAACAAATATACCCGGAAGCAACCCATCAATTTTGGAGACTTGTATTTAACTGTGAACGTTGTCTTCTATTACTGGAAACCACTTAAGGATCCTCTAAAGTGGGTCTCTTAAGAAGAGGATATTTCCTCTTACAGAGACAACTCTGTGATTCCTACCTTCTTAAGGTTCTCTTGAAAGACTGACCAAGGCTTTAGTGTTTTGCTGGTTAGGACAGAGGTGGAGTAGGAGCTATGGAAATATACTTTTGTCAGAAAGAGCACCTGGTATTCATTCAAAGTAACTATTTTAACCTGATTTTTTCTATCATGATTCATGAATTTCTTTCATTCAGTGGATTTATGAGCTGGCACAGCTCCAGGCCCTGGGTCTAGGGAGATAAAATAGAGTAAGTGGGAACAAGAGTATATCATTCTCTAGTGGAGAAGAAAGAAAATAACCTTATAGATGATTATAGCACAGCAGCAGCATGAAAAAAAGAATTTCTCATGCCTTTCCCTGGTTATACATTCATCTTAAGGCATTTCTTCCATAAAATGTCTATCGTGAATCATAGCTGAGAGACTCATGAGGACCATTTTCAGGCCCACCATGGAAGGATGCTGTGGTTGTACACCGCACAAAAGTGTGACATCTAGGGAGATCATTCCCGTCATGGACATATCTTGACATGGACATATATGAAGGCTGAGTCCCAAATGTATTCAGACGTGTCTCCAGTCACTTCTTTCCTGTGCTTCTACTTGAGAAGTCCAGTTCCTTTCATCCTGTTAGATTCAAATCATTTATGGTTGTTTACCCTGGGGGTAGGTCAGGAAGATCCACTGGAGAAGGGATAGGCTACCCACTCCAGTATTCTTGGGCTTCCCTTGTGGCTCAGGTGGTAAAGAATCTGCCTGCAATGTGGGAGGCTTGGGTTCGATCCCTGGATTTGGAAGATCTCCTGGAGTAGGAAATGTCAACCCATCCCAGTATTCTTGCCTAGAAAATCCCATGGACAGAGGAGACTGGTGGGCTACAGTCCATGGGAACTGCAGAGCTGCACATGACTGAGCACGCACACACACGCACACACACAAGCTTTCTCCATCTCTTCAATCCCTCTGTTTGAGTCTTCCTGCTGCTATTGGCTTTATAGGGTATGCTGGGGGCTGGGGGGCTGGGGATGGGGCGTGGGAGGTAAGCAGACAAGCGTATAGGTACAGGTAAGTGTCTGGCTAATATCATTGTCTGTGGGGCTCCAGAAAACTCCCCCAGCGTAGAGCTATTTAAGTTACCTAACTTTTTTCTTTTTTAATCTTAAGAACCAAACAACTCCTTGTAATTCCCAGACAGGTACTAACAGCAACCATCATCCCATTTCACTTTCCCACAAAACAAAACTGAACAAAATAAAACCAAAACCACACATCTTTCTCTTTACTTTGTATATGCTCCTTGTCAGAAGATGATGACAAGATAGCAGAAACCCCAGCATCTAACCAGCACCGCCTTCTGTGCTGCACACGTGTAAAACTCCTTTGATCTGCAGCTGTGGCTGCTATTTCTAGAGTTGGCTCTGACTGAGGAATTCCTAGTAAACCCAGAACTTTCACTCTAGAGAAGCTGTGCCAGACTGTCCCAGCAGTCCCTCTGGTCTCCCAGCTGCCCACGACTCCCCGTGGAGTGGGACTGCCCTGGGTCTGCCCAGGATTCATCTGTCTCTACTGCTTGTGGCAGCTTTGCAGCAATTCACTAAGAGTCAGGGAGCAGCCACAGCTCTTTTGCTTTCTTGCTTTTCTATCCCTCTGTGCTAAGCTGCTTTGGTCGTGTCTGACTCTTTGTGATCCCTTGGACTACAGCCCACCAGGCTCCTCTGTCCATGGAATTCTCCAGGCAAGAATACCGGGTTGCCTGCCTGCTCCAGGGGATCTTCCCAATGCAGGGTTTGAACCCATGTCTCCTGTGTCTCCTGCATTGCAGGTGGATCTTTTACTAGCTAAATCATAGGGGTAACACTCTAGGGATGGGTTAAACAGGTATAGGTAGAAACGTGAGTTTTGTAAGCACCTTTCTGGAATACATACAGTTTCTGTCTCCCAAATTACCTCCCTTGACTCAGTAAAAATCTTAAGACAACAACAAAGGAAACAATAGTGTGTAATTGTATTCATTCCCCCGAGGCCTATAGTAAAGGATCAGAAATGATGACCTTAGTCACCTGAAGCAAGAATAATTCCCGGGGCTCAGTTAACGACCTCATCCCCATAGGACTGGATCCTCAATAACTAGAAATCCCAAGCCGTATAAACTGCACAGCCTGGGGAAATGGGAGAAAGGAGAAAAACATTATCCATGATCTGGATTTGAAGGACCTTAAACCACCTTGCTTCTGATTTCAGGATGGTCACTGCTGTGCAAACCCTCCTGCATGAGCAAAACTGTTTGAAAAACTATCCCTTTAAGGTGTGATTGATTTAGTCATAAATAAATCCTGGAGGGAGTGTCCTGCTTTTTGCCAGGATGGTCAGCTCACACGAAGAGCATGTTCTTTCACACGGAGATATTTGATAGGCCCCAGCACTGGCTAGAAAATGTAATTTGCTCAGTGAGGCATGTCCATTCCTTTCTTCTGATGACTCCCCTACTCCTTTTACCAATGCGCCAGCCCCTCCCCTCTCGGGATCCATCTGGACTTATTCACAGAGGGCAATTAGTTTTCAAATTGGTGATCATTTTTACTATAAAGAAAATACACGGGCCAAACAGCCACGTTGATTCAATTATAGAAATGATATCTTTTCCTCCAGTAATTCCTCATTAAGTAATGATAAGGCTTCTGATCCCCTGGAGGAGGAAATGGCAACTCACTCCAGTATTCTTGCCTGGGAAATCCCATGGACAGAGGAGCCCATGGAGCTACAGTTCAAGGGGTTGCAAAGAGTTGGAGACGCCTCAGCAACTAAACAACAACAGCAAGGCTCACCGAGACTTTCCTGGATACCAATAATTCCCTAGTCGTCTTCCATGAACCATTTTTCTTGGTATTTCTCTTTTGAGAGAAGGTTAATCTTTATCAGTAAAGTTTCCTCTGAGAGGACATTGGTGCTCATCAGTGTTATCACACTGGTGAGTCTGATTTTCATCAAGAGCTTTTTAAGATGAATAGCCTCTGGGTTTTCTATAAACACCCAAATGCACTAATGTGAAATATTGCTGAGTGGGTCAGGGATCAAAGTGTGTTTCCATTTCTGCCAGCCTGCCACTGTTCTTTCAATTACTGCTCCTGCCTTCAGTCCCAGTTCTTAAGGTTTGTGTCCTATTGGCAGAGGGAATAGCTATTCTTATCTCCGCAGGAGTGGAGTGCAGTCTGGCTCCTTCAACTAGATAACAAGTGCAAATGATTATAATTTCTCAAGATACAAATTTAAACTTTGCTATATAGCTAAGTGCATGATGAACACAGTTTTTTTATTGCTCAACCAGAGAAAAGAGTACTTTGACAAAGCACTAGAAAAATATGAATACTAAATAATGGTCTATAAGAAGCATGTGTTTTTGAAAAGGAGAGAAAAAGGCACGAACAGTGACATAAGTTGTCTCCAAATAATCCTCCAATTTTCAGTGCAGACCACTTCTGTTGCTATATTCTACTAGGGAATATTGTTACGTGCATGTTTGGACAGGGCTTGAGTCACACAAGGAGAGGGGTGTTTGTAAGGATAATAATACAATAATGTGTGCTCATTCATGTCTGACTCTTTGCAACCCCATGGACTGTAACCCACTGGGCTCCTCTGTCCGTGGGATTCTCCAGGAAAGAATACTGGTGTGGGTAGCCATTCCCTTCTCCAAGGGATCTTCCTGACCCAGGGATCAAATCCTGGTCTCCTGAATTGCAAGCTGATTCTTTACCGTCCGAGTTACCAGGGAAACTCAATGACACCTGTAATGACCCTATTTTGCTGTAAGGTCACATTCTGAAGTCTTGGGTGGGGAGTTGGGGGGTGGGGCATGGGGTGGGGACTAGAACTTCAATATATAAAATCTGGAGGGCTGGATTTCAGTGCATAACAGATTGTTAAAAATCTCTAAATTCCGGCTCAAGTTCCGAATTGTACAAGTTTTTCTTAATAATCCAGAAAAACAAACCATAATTGTTTTTGGAAGCCAAAAATGAGGAGTAGGTAAGCTAAATTGTATTAATTAGTTACTTGCAATAATAAAGTTACCAGGTCATGCCTCTTCTCTTCGCCGCTCTCTTTAGAGTACAGAGACTCGCCAGCAGGTTCACTCACAGGTCTGGGTCCCAACTGTCCTTTTGGGTGGTGCAGCCACAGTTGTTAAAATCCTGCCTTCCTCTGCTGCCCTATGCCCCAGGTCAGAACCTGTCTCTGCTGCTCTGAATGACCAGAGACTTTATTTTATTTAATTTATTTTGTACTAACTGAATCACATTCCTAGATGGGTTTGTTTACTGTGTGCGCATTTTTTTTCTTGAGCTCCAGAAATTGGAGCAGCTTGTAAAGCACACAGTGGTAGGTGCTCCAACACTGTTTAGTGGTGACATGAAGCTTTAGGTTGTGCAACTAACAGCTTTATCTGGGGCCTGAGTACGGTAGAAGCTTTTGTAACTTCTGTGTATTACACCGAATGTGTGCAAAGTACTGTGTATCCAAAAGATTCGTATAAACGCTACATGTTCTTTGTTTTTAATTTTTGTATATTTATTATTTATTTTTGTCTGTGCTGGCTCTTTGTTGCTGCACACGGGCTTTCTCTAGTTGCGGCGAGCAGGGGCTACTCTGTGGGTCTGCTGCCCAGGCCTCTCACTGTGCTAGCTTCTCTTAATGCCGAGTAGGGGCTCTAAGGACTCACTGGCTTCAGTAGCTGTGATGCATGCGCTCACTTGCCGTGTGGTGTATGGGATCTTAGTTCCCAGACCAGGAATCAAACCCCTGTCCACTGCATTGGCAGGCAGATTCTCAACCACTGGATTACCAGAGAAGTCCTCTAGGTGATCTAACAGTTGATGTGATCAGATGGGGAAGAGTTGAGATGCTTTCTTAGCTGGGTAGAGGCACTGGTGAGGAATTAGAAATGATCCTTGGTTCATCTCTTTTCAAAATATATCTGCTGCAGAAGTGTTGAAGCATGTTATTTTAAGAGAGGCTTTAGCTGTTATTAAAAGAATATATCTTTAAATGGAATTTGGTAGTATACCCAAGTCACTCAAAGAGAAGATTAAGGTTTCTTTACACAGTCTGAGCTCAAGGCTCAAAACCTTCAGTGTATCTTCATTCTTTACAGAGTCCATCACAAAGACAATTCAAGTAGGGAAAAGATGTACACAACCTGGGAGGATTTTGAATGTTCACATTTCCTTAACATTTGGAAATAGTTTTTACTCAATCTGATAGAAAAGTTACAGTGACCCAGAAAGAATTGGATATTCACTTGAGTTTTGAATGAGAAATGAAGTACCAGGACATTTCATTATAGCCACGGGCTCTAGATTCATTCTGAACATGAACTCTTTGATTGGTTTCTTTATGAGCACACAGCCCTGGTGCCCTTCTCTGTACACATCTGATGAATGGGCACTGTTCCCACCCAGAGAAGATTCCTCTAAGTGTCTTCAGTGACTCCTGGTCTGAAGATGGCAATTGCTGAGCCACGTCTTGAAAGTATGTGATAAAGAAACAAAACAGTATAAGCCTTCTCCACGTATGGACACCTTTTGTCTACTGAGGAGAAGAACTGTGCCTTGGAACTGATTTTTTGGATTATCAGTGTTAAGAAGTTCTCATGGGTTTCCCTGGTGGTTCAAAGGTTAAGAATCTGCCTGTCAGTGAAGATGCATGGATTTAAACCCTGGTCCAGGAGGATCCCCCATGCCTCAGGGCAGATAAGCCTGTGAGCTACAACTTCTGAGCCCCAACTACTGAAACTGGTGGGCCTTAGAGCCTGTGTTCAGAAACAAGAGAAGATACTGCAATGAGAAGCCTGCACACCACAACAGAAAAAGCTCACAGGCAACAACAAACACCCAGCACAGCCAAAAATAAATAAATAAGTAAGTAAAATAAAATTTTTTTAAAAAGAAGCAAATTGAATTCCTAATAAATTAGAGAGTAACTTTTGAATCTACATATATTGCAGTTTTGGAGTAGAGCCCAAGAGATTTTTAATAAGTAAATCCTGTAACTAAAGTATAGGGTGAAAGATGATTATATTATGTTCCCCCCACAGATAAGACTTATAACTATTAATATGTTATAATATGTGAATATTGTATGTAGGATCTTCTTTAAAAGAGTATATGGATTGGATTTACACTTAGTATGCTTAGTGTTAAAGCCTATGAATGCTGAAGATGAGTGGGTTAGAAGTGTAAAGAAAATAAGTGATATACCAATATATAATCCAGTCATTTATGACATCATCTCTGAATGTAGGTAAATCTATTTTTTATTTAGCCCACTGGAAGCTTAGGAAACATGATCTTCCAAGCATTCTTCAAAACATAAAATAATTACTGTTAAAAAAATACCTTACTTGTCACTTTTGTTTATAAAGCATTTACACTGTTTCATAATTTAATAAATACATGATAGAAGCATTGACTTTTATGCTTAAAAAAGACACTCAGTTCAGTTCAGTTCAGTCACTCAGTCATGTCCAACTCTTTGCAACCCCATGGACTGCAGCATGCCAGGCTTCCCTATCCATCACCAACTCAAACTCACATCTATTGAGTCAGTGATTCCATCCAACCATTTCATCCTCAGTCATCCCCTTCTCCTCCTGCCTTCAATCTTTCCCAGCATTAGAGTCTTTTCAAATGAGTCAGTTCTTTGCATCAGGTGGCCAAAATAAGGAGTTTCAGCTTCAACATCAGTCCTTCCAATAAATATTCAGGACTGATCTCCTTTAGGATTGAAGAGTCTTCTCCAAGACCACAGTTCAAAAGCATCAATTCTTCAGCACTCAGTTTTCTTTATAGTCTAGCTCTCACATCCATACATGACCACTAGAAAAGCCATAGCTTTGATTAGATGGACCTTTGTTGGCAAAATAATATCTCTGCCTATTAATATGCTATCTAGGTTGGTCATAGCTTTTCTTCCAAGGGGAAAGCATCTTTTAATTTCATGACTGCAGTTACCATCTGCAGTGATTTTGGAGCCCCAAAAAATAAAGTCTCTCACTGTTTCCATTGTTTACTCATCTATTTGTCATGAAGTGATGGGACCAGATGCCATGATCTTGGTTTTCTGAATGTTGAGTTTTAAGCCAAATTTTTCACTCTCCTCTTTCACTTTCATCAAGAGGCTCTTTAGTTCTTCTTCGCTTTCTGCCATAAAAGTGGTATCATCTGCATATCTGACATTGCTACTACTGCTACTGCTAAGTCGCTTCAGTCGTGTCCGACTCTGTGCGACCCCATAGACGGCAGCCCACCAGGCTCCCCCGTCCCTGGGATTCTCCAGGCAAGAACACTGGAGTGGGGTGCCATTTCCTTCTCCAATGCATGAAAGGGAAAAGTGAAAGTGAAGTCGCTCAGTCGTGTCTGACCCTCAGCGACCCCATGGATTGCAGCCTTCCAGGCTCCTCCATCCATGGGATTTTTCAGGCAGGAGTACTGGAGTGGGGTGCCATTGCCTTCTCCGATATCTGACATTAGTGGTCACCTAATCCTCTTCTGTTACAGAAATACCTCATTTTATCATGCTTGGCTTTGTTGCACTTCAAAGATGCTATGTTTTTTGTGAATTGAAGGCTCATGGCAACCCTGTATCAAACAAGTCTATTGGTATCATTTTTCCAACAGCGTCTATTCACTTCTTGTCTCTGTGTTACAATTTTCACTGTTTCACTAGTATTATACTTGTTATCGTGATATGTGATCAGTGATCTTTGATGTTACCATTGCAATCATTTTGGAGCACCACTAGCCATGCCTATATAAGACATTGAACATAACTGATAAATATTGTATGTGTTCTAACTTCTACCAACTAGCCATTCCCCCATCTCTCTCCCTCTCCTAAGTCTTCTCTGTTTCCTGAGAAACAACAATATTGAAATTAGGGCAATTGACAACCCTGAAATGGCTTCCAAGTGTTCAAGTAAAAGGAAGAGTCACTCATCTCTCACTTTAAATCAAATGCTAGAAATGATTAAGTTGAATGGGGAAGGCATGTCTCATAAAGCAAGAGAGGCCAAAAGCTAGGCCTCTTGCACCAGTTATCCAAGTTGTGAATGCAAAGGGAAAGTTCTTGAAAGAAATTCAAAGAGCCTCTCCAGTGAACACAAATAATAAGAAAGCAAAACAGCCTTATTGCTGATATGGAGAAATTTTGAGTGATCTGGATAGAAGATAAAACCAGCCCCACATTCCCTTCAGCCAAAGCCTAATTCAGAGTGAGGTCCTAACTCTCCTCAGTCCTATGAAGTCTGAGAGAGGTGAAAAAGCTGCAGAAGGAGAGCTTGAAGCTAGCAGAGGTTGAAAGGAGAGGTTATGGAGAGGAAGATAGCCCTCTCCATAACATTAAAGTGCAAGGTGAAAAAGCAAGTGCTGATGCGGAAGTTGCAGCAAGTTATACAGAAGATCTAGCTAAGATAATGAATGAAAGTGGCTACACTAAACAACAGATTTCCAGTGTAGGCAAACCAGCCTTCTATTGGAAGATGATACCATCTAGGACTTTCATAGCTAAAGAGGAGAAGTCAATGACTTGTTTCAAAGTTTCAAAAGATAAGCTGACTCTTTTGTTAGGGGCTAATGCTGCTGGTGACTTGAAGTTGGAGCCAATGGTCATTTACCATTCCAAAAATCCTACAGGACTTAAGAATTATCTACTCTGCCTGTGCTCTATGGAACAACAAAGCTTGGATGACACCATGTCTGTTAACAACATGCTTTACTGAATATTTTAAGCCAACTGTTGTGATCAACTGCTCAGGGAAACGATTCAACATACATTGCTTGTTGACAATGCACCTGATCACTCAAAAACTCTAATGGAGACAAAATAAGATTCATATTTTCATGCCTGCTACCATACTACATTGGAGCTTCAGCTTCAGCACCAGTCCTTCCAATGAACATTCAGAGTTAATTTCCTATAAGATTGATTGATCTCCTTGCAGACCAAGGGACTCTCAAGATTCTTCTCCAGGATCACAATTCAAAAGCAGCAATTCTTCTGCACTCAGCCTTCTTTATGGTCCAACTCTCACATCCATACATGACTACTGGAAAAACCGTAGGTTTGACTCTATGGACCTTTGTTGGAAAGTGATGTTTCTGTTTTAATACTCTGTCTAGGTTTGTCATAGCTTTCCTTCCAAGGAACATCTTTTAGTTTCATGGCTGCAGTCACTGTCTGCAGTGATTTTGGAGCCCATGGATCAAGGATACATTTTAACTCTCAAATGTTATTATTTAAGAAATACATTTCAAGAGGCTATAGCTGACAAAGATAGTGATCCTAACCATATAAATTCATAGGCTAAATATGTTTCACTATTCTCATAACCCTTGAAAACTATTACACCTCTAGCCAAAATGGTCTTTTACCATATTCTTGACATTAAGTCTGTACCTTGAAGTCTGTGATCCTAGTAGGGAATGTTAGAATGCCTAGAAAAGGATTGTGATTTGGGGAGAGGACTAAAAATGCAACACAATCTGTGATTTTGCATGAGTCAGCAAATAATTTTTAATGTGACATATGTATGTCAGTTGTTCAATCGTGTCCAAATCTTTGAGACCCCATGGACTGTAGCCAGCCAGGCTCCTCTGTCCATGGGATTCTCCAGGCAAGAATACTGGAGTGTGTTGTCATTCCCTTCTCTAGAAGATCTTCTGGACCCAGGGATCAAACCTGGATCTTCTACATTGCAGGCATATTCTTTACCATCTTAGCCACCAGGGAAGCCCTTTTAATGTGATCAGATCAGATCATTCGCTCAGTCGTGTCTGACTCTTTGCGACCCCATGAATCGCAGCACACCAGGCCTCCCTGTCCATCACCAACTCCCAGAGTTCACTCAGACTCACGTCCATCGAGTCAGTGATGCCATCCAGCCATCTCATCCTCTGTCGTCCCCTTCTCCTCCTGCCCCCAATCCCTCCCAGCATCAGAGTCTTTTCCAATGAGTCAACTCTTTGCATGAGGTGGCCAAAGAACTGGAGTTTCAGCTTTAGCATCATTCCCTCCAAAGAAATCCCAGGGCTGATCTCCTTCAGAATGGACTGGTTGGATCTCCTTGCAGTCCAAGGGACTCTCAAGAGTCTTCTCCAACACCACAGTTCAAAAGAACCTCTAAATTTTAGAGGCTTTTAAATTCACACATGATTATAATGAAAACCTATCTATGTTAACTGGCTAATTATTGACTGATATATCAAAATCGGACATCAAATAATGTGCATGTGTATCTTCCTTCGAAAAATTAGCAATTCAGTCTTCTTAAAGGGATACAGTCAGGGCCAGTCACTGTAACATTCCCAAAAAATTGAGAATGTTTCCAAATGATCATTTTATGTATTATTTTTCTCTTCCAAGAAGATGCTCTAGAAATCTTGGTATTTTTCACATGCATTGTAAATGCCACAACCTCTCTTTGGGACGGTCATAATTTTATTTTGCGATGCTCTTAACATAATCTTGGCAGGAGAAAAGTTCCCAGGTGCACCTGCAGAGAGCAGATGGCTCGAATGGCTCTGCATGAGGGAAGGTCTCAGTTCCCTCCATGCAGCACCCTTTCTGGGGAGCAAAGCACCAGGTGCTTCACAAGCTCCATTTATATTCCACACACACTACGTTTCTATTTTGCATCCAAACTTACAGAAAACTATTTCTCCATCATTTTGTATTGATAGCATCTGTTTTTTTTCTGTTTTAGAGAGAGCTAGCAGGTGGGGATGACTGAAAGGGGACAGGGCAAGCTGGAGTGGGAATGGAGAAATTTCCACCAGTTCATCACAGAACTGAGAGAGATACGGGAGAAATTTTAAAGGGAAAAATATTAAAGAAAAAAATTATCATCTCTTGTTTTTCTTCTCAGTACTTATCCTACAAGCTGAGTTCATTCAAATTAATAGTATTACCAACAGATAAACTGAAGAAGGCTATGGCTATGGTCATCCCACAGAGGAGATAATACATTGTAGGCAAGCTTTTGAAAACAAGAAGGCAATGGCACCCCACTCCAGTACTCTTGCCTGGAAAATCCCATGGGCGGAGGAGCCTGGTAGGCTGCGGTCCATGGGGTCGCTAAGAGTCGGACACGACTGAGCAACTTCACTTTCACTTTTCACTTTCATGCACTGGAGAAGGAAATGGCAACCCACTCCAGTGTTCTTGCCTGGAGAATCCCAGGGACGGGGGAGCCGGTGGGCTGACGTCTATGGGGTCGCACAGAGTCGGACATGACTGAAGTGACTTAGCATAGCATAACATTGCATAGCAATCTCATTTTATTTTCTTGGACTCTAAAATCACTGCCGACAGTGACTGCAGTCATGAAATGAAAAGATGCTTGCTCCTTGGAAGAAAAGTTATGACAAACCTAGGCAGCATATTAAAAGCAGACATATAACTTTGCCAACAAAGGTGCATATAGCCAAAGCTATGATTTTTCCAGTAGTCATTTATGGATGTGAGAGTTGAACCATAAAGAAGGCTGAGCACCCAAAGATTGATGCTTTTGAACTGTGGTGCAGGAGAAGATTCTTGAGAGTCCTTTGGACGGCAAGGAGATCAAACCAGTCAATCCCAAAGGAAATCAATCCTGAATATTCATTGGAAGCATTGATGCTGAACCTGAAACTTCAATACTCTGGTCACCTGATACCAAGAGCCGATTCACTGAAGAGACCCTGATGCTGGGAAAGATTGAGGGCAGGAGAAGAAGGGGGCAACAGAGGATGAGATGGTTGCATGGAATCATCAGCTCAGTGACCATGACTTTGAGCAAACTGCAGGTGACAGTGATGGACAGGGAAGCCTGGCGTGCCGTAGTCCATGGGGTCACTAAGACTCAGACACAACTTAGCAACTGAACAACATCTTTTTCAAAGTTATGAAAATTAAAATGCTGTAGAACAGTCTTATGGACTCTGTGGGAGAGGGAGAGGGTGGGAAGATTTGGGAGAATGGCATTGAAACATGTAAAATATCATGTATGAAATGAGTTGCCAGTCCAGGTTCCATGCACAATACTGGATGCTTGGGGCTAGTGCACTGGGACTACCCAGAGGGATGGTATGGGGAGGGAGGAGGGAGCAGGGTTCAGGATGGGGAACACATGTATACCTGTGGCAGATTCATTTTGATATTTGGCAAAACTAATACAATTTTGTAAAGTTTAAAAATAAAATAAAATTTTTAAAAATAAATAAATAAAATGATAAAAAAAATGCTGTATCATTATCTCTTCTATTAAATTACTGAAACTTAAAAATAATCATACCCAACTCTGTTATATACTCATGTCCTGTAAGTAGCAGTTTTAAGTTAGAAAGTTGAAACTCTAGCTCAACATTTTTGATAATGCTTCTATTATTTTGCCAAGATTTCCAAATTGTTGGAATGTATCATTTTTTAAAAGTTACAAAAGACAGAATGATACCAACATACATCATGATATTCAGGGCAGTTATTATATTAATAATAAATTGGAAAAATAGAAACTTAAAAGTTCAATAAGACAATAGTCAAGTCCATAGTTGCAGATCACCAACTTTATAGGATACAATGCTGTTAAAATAGTTCTTTAACATAATATAGCAATATGGAAATGCATTTATTATACAGTGTTACTTAACACAAATTATCTCTTTACTGTGATTACATCAGTGCTATGAAATAGACTTAAGTAAATGAAAACAATTTGGGTATTACAAAAATATGATTATAGATATTTGTTCTTTTTTGTTTCCTTTTTTTATAATGTGACAATATTTTAAAGTTTTGTTATTGTTCACTTGCTAAGTTGTTCCGACTCTTTGCAACCTCATGGACTGCAGTACACAGTTTTAAAGTTTATGATGCTAATATACTTGTCTCTCAAAGCCGTAGTCTAACCTTTAACAATTCGTTCAGTCAAAATCTTCCTGATTGTCACCAAAATTCAAGTGTAACCAAAACAGCACATATAATAAGGAATGCTGTTTTTTAAGGAAAGCTACTTTTCCTAGTACCCATGATTTCAGTAATAATTTCATGTTAGAATGTTATCTGTGGTAGTTAAACTGAAATAAAATAACTCAAGCAATATGCATGATTTAAAACTCAATTTGGCTTAGCTTCTTAGGCAGCTTCACTACGGCCTTTCTTATTGACTCTGGCAACTTCCCAGATTCTGAAGTATCGTTAAAAACTGTAAGAAAGAAAAAAAAAACTATGCACGTCAGGTATAACTTTGTCAAAATTAAGCTGAAAGCCCATCTGGCTCCATTGTCTTATTGAATTTGTCACTTTTTATAAGCAGTTGAGTTTCTTTCCTAATAATCCATCTTTCCAAAGGATGATAAGAATTACTTCATTGTGTAAGTAAAGTGCTACAGTTGGTCACATCAACATGACATTTTCTCTCTCAGAATTTCACTGTTTATATACATTTGGAAATTTTTATTTTGAAGATGTCATTTTGAAACCACCAGTAGGCCTCAAAGGAGTCATTTTTTTTTCTTTTATTTTTATTTATTTATTTATTTATTTATTTTAATTTTATTTTATTTTTTAAACTTTACATAATTGTATTAGTTTTGCCAAATATCAAAATGAATCTGCCACAGGTATACATGTGTTCCCCATCCTGAACCCTCCTCCCTCCTCCCTCCCCACACCATCCCTCTGGGTCGTCCCAGTGCACCAGCCCCAAGCATCCAGTATCGTGCATCGAACCTGGACTGGCATCTCGTTTCATACATGATATTTTACATGTTTCAATGCCATTCTCCCAAATCTTCCCACCCTCTCCCTCTCTCTCAGGGTCCATAAGACTGTTCTATACATCAGTGTCTCTTTTGCTGTCTCGTACACAGGGTTATTGTTACCATCTTTCTAAATTCCATATATATGCGTTAGTATACTGTATTGGTGTTTTTCTTTCTGGCTTACTTCACTCTGTATAATAGGCTCCAGTTTCATCCACCTCATTAGAACTGATTCAAATGCATTCTTTTTAATGGCTGAGTAATACTCCATTGTGTATATGTACCACTGCTTTCTTATCCATTCATCTGCTGATGGACATCTAGGTTGCTTCCATGTCCTGGCTATTATAAACAGTGCTGCGATGAACATTGGGGTACATGTGTCTCTTTCCCTTCTGGTTTCCTCAGTGTGTATGCCCAGCAGTGGGATTGCTGGATCATAAGGCAGTTCTATTTCCAGTTTTTTAAGGAATCTCCACACTGTTCTCCATAGTGGCTGTACTAGTTTGCATTCCCACCAACAGTGTAGAAAAGGGAACCCTCTTACACTGTTGGTGGGAATGCAAAGGAGTCATTTTATCTCTACCACCACCCAGCTCCAGCCACCATCACATCTTACCCTGAATTTCAAAGAGCCTTTTAATGGATCATCGCACATCTCGCCTTCTGACTTCAGTAAGTCCTTACTCTGGAGTCAGAGTGATATTTTCAAAACACAATTTGAATCATTTTACAAAATCACCAACCTCACCCTCTAGCCTCTTATTTTTCCGTGTGTGTGTGCGCACGCTAAGTCACTTCAGTCCTGTCTGAATCTTTGCAACCCCATGGACTGTAGCCCACCAGGCTCCTCTGTCCATAGGATTCTCCAGGCAAGAATCCTGGAGTGGGTTGCCATGCCCTCCTCCGGGGGATCTTCCCAACCCAGGGATTGAACCCAGGTCTCCCACATTGCAAGCAGATAATTTATCATCTGAGCCACAGGGATCTAACCCACATCCCCTGCATTGCAAGGCAGATTCTTAACCACTGGACCATCAAGGAAGTCTCAAAGATGATTTTACTTGCTTTTCTTTTCATATTTTTTTCCTTTCTTGCTCTGATAGGTTTTATGTCAACTCCTTTTGGTATTTATCTAATCATATTTTTTCTAATTTCTAGAATTCTAATTCTAATTTTAATGTTTAATTATTCAAACTCTATACAGTACTGGGCTTCCCTGATAGCTCAGTTGGTAAAGAATCCACCTGCACTTCAGGAGACACTGGTTCGATTCCTGGGTTGGGAAGATCCGCTGGAGGAGGGAAAGGTTACCCACTCCAGTATTCTGCCTTGGACAATTCCATGGACTGCATAGTCCATGGAGTCCCAAATAGTTGGACACAACTAAGCAACTTTCACTATACAGTACTATCAATCTGTCTGATCTTTTCTTGTCTAATCTAATCCTTTTCGTATCTAATCTTGTTTGTTGTTTAGTCCCAAAGTTGTGTCTGACTTTTGGCCACCCCCCCAGCCTCCTCTGTCCATGGGATTCTCCAGGCAAGAATACTGGAGTGGGTTACTATTTCCTTCTCCAGGGAACCTTCCCAACCCAGGGATAGAACCTGTGTCTCCTTCTTGGCAGGCAGATCCTTTACTGCTGAGACACCCCAATTGCCTCCTATGAATATAGTCTCCCATTCCTTTCCTGATCTTGCCCCAACCTAACCCTCTAGCTCCGTCTCATACCAACCTTTCACTCTTCTTACTGCTTCATTCCCATTGGTCTTCCCCCATTTTCCTCAGCTGTTATTAGGTTCCCCTCCCCATCCCACCAACCCACTCAAAACCACAGCTTTAGCTCCTACTGCTCTTTCTTTGCCTGAATATTCCTTGATCCCTCACTAAGTAAACTCTACTGACCATTCAGATATCAGTTAAAGGAAGGCTTGCCTGACTCTCCAGCACAGTTCAGATCAACCACTGTACTTACTCTTTGCACCCTTAACTTCTTCCTGATGCTTATCACCAGTTTATATACTTGTGTACTTGTTTGATTAATGTCTTATTCTTCACTATCTTCTGTTGGTTTATTTGTTTCTTCCAACATTTTATTAAGAAATTTTTCAACCATGCAAAAAAGTTGAAAGAATTTCATAGTGAACACAAAACCTATATCTACAATTTATAATTTTTTAATTGTAGTCAGTTTACAACATTGTCTTAGCTTCTGTTGTACAGAAGAGTGAATCAATCACACATATACATATATCCCCTTTTTCCTTGGATTTCCTTCCCTTTTACATCACCATGGAGCATTGAGTAGAGTTCCCTGTGCTCTACAGTCAGTTCTCATTAGTTGCCTATTTTATATGTAGTAGTGTATCTATCTTGTAAGCCCCAGTAAAGCAGAGACCACATTAGATTTTCTTATTATTATATTGTCAGCATTCAGCAGAGTTCTGCTCATTAAGTGAGAACTTGATAAATGAATGAATGAAAGCCAAGAATAGATTATATTTTCTCTGTTTCTTTATGTTTCTGAGTTTTTTCCCCTAAAAGCCAAAATGGTGTTCTTGTTATTAACCTAATGCAGATTATAGGGATTGCCCCAATGTTACTTTAAGTGATAGATATTGATATTACTTGCTAACACAAAATTCTTGATGTGCGTATGGTAGGCCCTCAGAAAAACTTTGATGAGCAACAGAAATATCTGTATACATCTGGCCAACAGTCAAATAAGGGCAGGGGTTAAATGTCAATGTCTCCAGCTATTATATTTCAGCTATGTGATGGGTAGAAGTCTAAAAACCAGAAATAGCACTTTTGCTTCTTGTTTTTCAAGTATCCTGTAGACAGAGTGTTGGTCTCAGACACTGCATGGCTTGGACACATAGGTGAAATAAATACAACCCCAGTTCTCAAGGAACCCTGGTCTCACATGGTTCTTGCTCTGGATAGATCTTCTAATATTGTAGTCTTACAATCCAAAATTTTAAATCTGAAGTTCTTTCTCTGGTGTGTATATATATATATTCTAACTTAAATGTATTCCAGTTTTACAAATAGACTGATGACCTCTGTTTCCATAATGAGAAGAGTTAAAAAAAATATCCTTAACTATTCAATAAATTTTGGTTGAATGGACAAAATTGCCTATCTATCCATCTATCTATCAGTTTTTTAGCAATTTTAAAACAAAACTTTACTAACAGTTTTTTTTCACCTGGAGTTGACTCATTGGAAAAGACTCTGATGCTGGGAGGGATTGGGGGCAGGAGGAAAAGGGGACAGCAGAGGATGAGATGGCTGGATGGCATCACCGACTCAATGGACATGAGTCTGAGTGAACTCCGGGAGTTGGTGATGGACAGGGAGGCCTGGTTGCTGCAATGCATGGAGTTTCAAAGAGTCAGACACGACTGAGCAACTGAACTGAACTGAACTGAGGCTTTATCTGAAGTTTCTTCAAGATGCTAGTAGCATGCAGTTGTAGTGGAAAACAGGTAACTCATAACTGTTCTTGAGTACACTTATGGATATGAGAAACATATAGGCCAGATCAGAACATTTTAGTTGCAAACCCTATTCCCAATTCACTATATAACCTTCAGAAATCTCAAGATACCTTGAAATAACAGGAATGAGATGGCAACTTCTGATTAGAAGCAAATAACAGCAGGAGTCCAAGTCAGCAAGTCAGACATGAACTAGATCAAGGATGTAAAAGTCTATGGATTTCCTGGGCAGTCCAGTAGTTAGGACTCTGCACTTCCAATGCAGGGGGCACAGGTTCAATCCCTGGTCAGGGAACTAAAATCCAGCATGGCATGTGGCGTGGCCCAAAAATAAATAAATAAATAGTAAAAACTAAAGAAAATAATTTTTTTTTAACTTAAAAAAATTTGTTATTTATGTTTTATTGAAGGATAATTGTTTTACAGAATTTTGTTGTTTTCTGTCAAACCTCAACATGAATCATCCATAGGTATAAATATATTCCCTCCCTTTTGAATCTCCCTCCCCATCCCACCCCTCTGGGTTGATACAGAGCCCCTGTTTGAGCTTCCTGAGCTATACAGCAAATTCCTGTTGGCTATCTATTTTACATATGGTAATGTAAGTTTCCATGTTATTCTTACCATACATCTCACCCTCTCCTCCTCTCTCCGCATGTCAATAAGTCTATTCTCTATGTCTGTTTCTCCATTGTTGCCCTGTAAATAAATTCTTCAGTACCATTTTTCTAGATTTGGTATATATGCGTTAGAATACGATATTTATCTTTCTCTTTCTGTCGTCACTCTGTATAATAGGTTCTAGGTTCATCCACTTCATTAGAAGTGACTCAAGTGCATTCCTTTTTATGGCTGAGTAATACTCCATTGTGTATATGTACCATAACTTCTTTACCCATTCATCTGTCAATGGACATCCAGGTTGCTTCCATGTTCTAACTATTGTAAATAGTGCTGCAATGAACAATGGGTACATGTGTCTTTTTCAATTTTTGTTTCCTCAGCGTATATGCCTGGGAGTGGGATTGCTAGGTCTTTTGGTGGTTTTATTCCTAGTTTTTTAAGGGATCTCTATACCATCTTCCATAGTGGCTGTATCAATTTACATTTCCACCAACAGTGCAAGAGCGTTCCCTTTTCTCCACACCTCTCCAGCATTTATTGTTTGCAGACTTTTTGATGATGGCCATTCTGACCGGTGTGAGGTGATATCTCATTGTAATTTTGATTTGCATTTTTCTAATAAAGAACAATTTTGAGCATCTTTTCATGTGTTTGTTAGCCATCTCTATGTCTTCTTTGGAGAAATGTCTGTTTAGGTCTTTTTCTCACTTTTTGATTGGGCTGTTTGTTTTTCTGGTATTGAGTTGTATGAGCTGCTTGTATATTTTGAAAATTAATCCTTTATCAGTTGTTTCATTTGCTATTATTTTCTTCCATTCTGTGAGGGTTGTCCTTTCACCTTGCTTATGGTTTCCTTTGCTGTGCAAAAGCTTTTAAGCTTAATCAGGTCCCACTTCTTTACTTTTGTTTTTATTTCCATTACTCTAGGAGGTGGATCATAGAGGATCTTGCTTTGATTTATGTCAATGAGTGTTATGCCTATGTTTTCCTCTAAGAGTTTTATAGTTTCCAGTCTTACGTTAAGGTCTTTAATCCATTTTGAGTTATCATTGTGTATAGTGTTAGGAAGAGTTCTAATTTCATTCTTTTACATATAGCTGTCCAATTTTCCCAGCACCAATTATTGAAGAGGCTGTCTTTGCTTCATTGTATATTCTTGCCTCCTTTGTCAAAAATAAGGTACCCATAGGTGCTTGGGTTTATTTCTGGGCTTTTTATCTTATTCCATAGTTCCAGAAATACTATATTTCTGTTTTGTGCCAGTACCATACTGTCTTGATGACTGTAGCTTTGCAGTGTAGTCTGAAGTCAGGACAGTTGATTCCTCCAGCTCAATTCTTCTTTCTCAAGACTGCTTTGGCTATTTGGGGTCTTTTGTGTTTCCATATGAATTGTAAAATTTTTTGTTCTAGTTCTGTGAAAAATGCCATTGGTGATTTGATAGGGATCGCGTTGAGTCTGTAGACTGCATTTGGTAGTAGAGTCATTTTTACAGTATTGATTCTTCCTATCCAGGAACATGGAATATCTCTCCATGTGTTTATGTCATCTTTGATTTCTTTCATTAGTGTCTTATAGTTTTTTGTGTACAGTCCTTTTGTCTCCTTAGGTAGGTTTGTTCCTAGATTTTTTTTTTTTTTAAACTTTACAAAATTGTATTAGTTTTGCCCAATATCAGAATGAATCCACTACAGGTATACATGTGTTCCCCATCTTGAACCCTCCTCCCTCCTCCCTCCCCATACCATCCCTCTGGGTCGTCCCAGTACGCTAGCCCCAAGCATCCAATATTGTGCATTGAACCTGGACTGGCAACTTGTTTCATACATGATATTTTACATGTTTCAATGCCATTCTCCCAAATCTTCCCACCCTCTCCCTCTCCCACAGAGTCCATAAGACTGTTCTATACATCAGTGTCTCTTTTGCTGTCTCGTACACAGGGTTATTGTTACCATCTTTCTAAATTCCATATATATGCGTTAGTATACTGTATTGGTGTTTTTCTTTCTGGCTTACTTCACTCTGTATAATAGGCTCCAGTTTCATCCACCTCATTAGAACTGATTCAAATGTGTTCTTCTTAATGGCTGAGTAATACTCCATTGTGTATATGTACCACTGCTTTCTTATCCATTCATCTGCTGATGGACATCTAGGTTGCTTCCATGTCCTGGCTATTATAAACAGTGCTGTGATGAACATTGGGGTACACGTGTCTCTTTCCCTTCTGGTTTCCTCAGTGTGTATGCCCAGCAGTGGGATTGCTGGATCATAAGGCAGTTCTATTTCCAGTTTTTTAAGGAATCTCCACACTGTTCTCCATAGTGGCTGTACTAGTTTGCATTCCCACCAACAGTGTAAGAGGGTTCCCTTTTCTCCACACCCTCTCCAGCATTTATTGCTTGTAGACTTTTGGATCACAGCCATTCTGACTGGTGTGAAATGGTACCTCATAGTGGTTTTGATTTGCATTTCTCTGATAATGAGTGATGTTGAGCATCTTTTCATGTGTTTGTTAGCCATCTGTATGTCTTCTTTGGAGAAATGTCTATTTAGGTCTTTGGCCCATTTTTTGATTGGGTCATTTATTTTTCTGGAGTTGAGCTGTAGGAGTTGCTTGTATATTCTCGAGATTAGTTGTTTGTCAGTTGCTTCATTTGCTATTATCTTCTCCCATTCTGAAGGCTGTCTTTTCACCTTGCTAATAGTTTCCTTTGATGTGCAGAAGCTTTTAAGGTTAAATAGGTCCCATTTGTTTATTTTTGCTTTTATTTCCAATATTCTGGGAGGTGGGTCATAGAGGATCCTGCTGTGATGTATGTCAGAGAGTGTTTTGCCTATGTTCTCCTCTAGGAGTTTTATAGTTTCTGGTCTTACATTGAGATCTTTAATCCATTTGGAGTTTATTTTTGTGTATGGTGTTAGAAAGTGGTCTAGTTTCATTCTTTTACAAGTGGTTGACCAGATTTCCCAGCACCACTTGTTAAAGAGATTGTCTTTAATCCATTGTATATTCTTGCCTCCTTTGTCAAAGATAAGGTGTCCATATGTGCGTGGATTTATCTCTGGGCTTTCTATTTTGTTCCATTGATCTATATTTCTATCTTTGTGCCAGTACCATACTGTCTTGATAACTGTGGCTTTGTAGTTGAGCCTGAAGTCAGGTAGGTTGATTCCTCCAGTTCCATTCTTCTTTCTCAAGATCGCTTTGGCTATTCGAGGTTTTTTGTATTTCCATACAAATTGTGAAATTATTTGTTCTAGCTCTGTGAAGAATACAGTTGGTAGCTTGATAGGGATTGCATTGAATCTATAGATTGCTTTGGGTAGTATACTCATTTTCACTATATTGATTCTTCCAATCCATGAACATGGTATATTTCTCCATCTATTAGTGTCCTCTTTGATTTCTTTCACCAGTGTTTTATAGTTTTCTATATATAGGTCTTTAGTTTCTTTAGGTAGATATATTCCTAAGTATTTTATTCTTTCCATTGCAATGGTGAATGGAATTGTTTCCTTAATTTCTCTTTCTGTTTTCTCATTATTAGTGTATAGGAATGCAAGGGATTTCTGTGTGTTGATTTTATATCCTGCAACTTTACTATAATCATTGATTAGTTCTAGTAATTTTCTGGTGGAATCTTTAGGGTTTTCTATGTAGAGGATCATGTCATCTGCAAATAGTGAGAGTTTTACTTCTTCTTTTCCAATTTGGATTCCTTTTATTTCTTTTTCTGTTTTGATTGCTGTGGCCAAAACTTCCAAAACTATGTTGAATAGTAATGGTGAAAGTGGGCACCCTTGTCTTGTTCCTGACTTTAGAGGAAATGCTTTCTATTTTTCACCATTGAGGATAATGTTTGCTGTGGGTTTGTCATATATAGCTTTTATTATGTTGATGTATGTTCCTTCTATTCATGCTTTCTGGAGAGTTTTTATCATAAATGGATGTTGAATTTTGTCAAAGGCTTTCTCTGCATCTATTGAGATAATCATATGGTTTTTATTTTTCAATTTGTTAATGTGGTGTATTACATTGATTGATTTGCGGATATTGAAGAATCCTTGCATCCCTGGGATAAAGCCCACTTGGCCATGGTGTATGATCTTTTTAATGTGTTGTTGGATTCTGATTGCTAAAATTTTGTTAAGGATTTTTGCATCTATGTTCATCAGTGATATTGGCCTGTAGTTTTCTTTTTTTGTGGGATCTTTGTCAGGTTTTGGTATTAGGGTGATGGTGGCCTCATAGAATGAGTTTGGAAGTTTACCTTCCTCTGCAATTTTCTGGAAGAGTTTGAGCAGGATAGGTGTTAGCTCTTCTCTAAATTTTTGGTAGAATTCAGCTGTGAAGCCATCTGGACCTGGGCTTTTGTTTGCTGGAAAATTCTTGATTACAGTTTCAATTTCCGTGCTTGTGATGGGTCTGTTAAGATTTTCTATTTCTTCCTGTAAAGAAAATAATTTTAAAAGCCCAATAATGAGCAACTCTGCTGAGACAGATGTATCTTCAGCAGTAAAACAGGGGTAATAATAATTATACTTTCTTCAAGTGTTTTTGAGAAGGCCTGGGTTTGCTCCCTGTGTGCACAAGGACCCAGAGGCTCCACAGAAACTGAGCCAGAACTGTGTTTGAGTGTCTCCTGTGGAGTATGGGTCAGCTACAGGGGCAGGGGCCCTGGGCGCAGCAGACCTGTGTATGGCATAAGCCCTCTTGGAGGAGGTTGCCATTAACCCCACCATAGAGCCATTAGAACTTACACAGGACTAGGGAGACAGACTCTTGGAGGGTACAGACAAAACCCTGTGCGCACCAGAACCCAGGAGAAAGGAGCAGTGACCCCACAAGGGACTGACCCAGACTTGCCCATGAGTGTCCAGGAGTCTCCAGCAGAGGCGTGGGTTGGCAGTGGCCTGGTGCAGGGTCAGGGGCACTGAGTGTGTCAGTGCATGCACGGGACCTTTTGAAGGAGGTCACCATTATCTTCATTACCTCCACCATAGTTTGGTCTTAGGTCAAACAACAGGAAGGGAACACAGCACTGCCCATCAACATAAAATTGGATTAAAGATTTACTGAGCATGCCCCCCGCCATCAGAACAAGACGCAGTTTCCCCCTCAGTCAGTCTCTCCCATCAAGAAGATTCCATAAGCCTCTTATTCTTATCCATCAGAGGGAAGACAGGATGAAAACCACAATCACTAATCAACACTAATCAAACTGATCACATGGACCACTGCTGCTGATGCTGCCAAGTTGCTTCAGTCATGTCCAACTCTATGCGATTCCACAGACGGCAGCCCTCCAAGGCTCCGCCATCCCTGGAATTCTCCAGACAAGAACGCTGGAGTGGGTTGCCATTTCCTTCTCCAATGCATGAAAGTGAAAAATGAAAGTGAAGTTGCTCAGTTGTGTCTGACTCGTAGTGACCCCATCGACTGCAGCCCATGAGGCTCCTCCATCCATGGGAATTTCCAGGCAAGAGTACTAGAGTTGGGTGCCATTGCCTTCTCCAACATGGACCACAGCCTTGTCTAATTCAGTGAAACCATGAACCATGCCATGTAGGACCATCAAAGACAAATGGGTCATGGTGGAGAGTTCTGACAAAACATGGTCCACTGGAGAAGGGAATGGCAAACCACTTCAGTATTCTTGCCTTGAGAACCCCATGAACAGTATGATAAGGCAAAAAGATAGGACACTGAAAGATGAACTTCCCAGGTTGTTAGGTGCCCAATATGCTACTGGAGATCAGTGGAGAAATAACCCCAGAAAGAATGAAGAGACAGAGCCAAAGCAAAAACAACACCCAGCTGTGGATGTGAATGGTGATGGAAGTAAAGTCTGATGCCATAAAAAACAATATTGCATGGGAACCTGGAATGTTAGGTCCATGACTCAAGGTAAATTGGAAGTGGTCAAACAGGAGATGACAAGAGCGAACATCGACATTTTAGGAATCAGTGAACTGAAATGGACTGGAATGGGTGAATTTAACTCAGATGACCATTTTATCTACCACTGTGGGCAAGAATCCCTTAGGAGAAATGGGGTGGCCCTCATAGTCAATGAAAGAGTCCAAAATGCAATACTTGTGTGCAGTCTCAAAAATGACAGAATGATCTCTGTTAATTTCCAAGGCAAACCATTCAATATCACAGTAATCTAAATCTATGCCCTGATTAGTAATGCTGAAGAAGCTGAAGTTGAACAATTCTATGAAGACCTACAAGACCTTTTAGAACTAAACCCAAAAAAGATGTCCTTTTCATTATAGGGGATTGGAATGCAAAAGTAAGAAGTCAATAGATACCTGGAGTAACAGGCAAATTTGGCCTTGGAGTACAGAATGAAGCAGGGCAAAGGCTAATAGAGTTCTGCCAAGAGAACGCACTGGTCATAGTAAACACCCTGTTCCAACAACACAAGAGAAGACTCTACACATGGACTTACTGAAATCAGATTGATTATATTCTTTGCAGCCAAAAATGGAGAAGCTCTATACATTCAGCAAAAACAAGACCAGGAGATGACTGTGACTCAGATTATGAACTCCTTATTGCCAAATTCAGACTTAAATTGAAAAAAGTAGGGAAAGCCATTAGAACATTCAGATATGACTTAAGTAAAATCCCTTATGATTATACACTGGAAGTGACAAATATATTCAAGGGATTAGATCTGATAGACAGAGTGCCTGAAGAACTATGGACGGAGGTTCATGACCTTGTACAAGAGGCAGTGATCAAAACCATCCCCAAGAAAAAGAAATGCAAAAAGGCAAAATGGTTGCCTGGGGAGGCCTTACAAATAGCTGAGAAACAAGAAGAGAAGCAAAAGGCAAAGGAGAAAAGGAAAGATATATCCATTTGAATGCAGAGTTCCAAAGAATAGCAAGGAGAGATAAGAAACCCTTCCTCAGTGATCAATGCAAAGAAATAGAGGAAAACAATAGAATGGGAAAGACTAGAGATTTCTTCAAGAAAATTAGAGATACCAAGGGAACATTTCATGCAAAGACGGGCACAATAAAGAACAGAAATAGTATGGACATAACAGAAGCAGGAGATATTAGGAAGAGGAGGCAAGAACACACAGAAAAACTATACAAGAAAGATCTCAGATAACCCCAAGGTTTGATCACTCACCTAGAGCCAGACATCCTGGAATGTGAAGTCAAGTGGGCCTTAAGAAGCATCACTATGAACAAAGCTAGTGGAGGTGATGGAATTCCAGTTGAGCTATTTCAAATCCTAAAAGATGATGCTGTGAAAGTGCTGCACTCAATATGCCAGCAAATCTGGAAAGCTCAGCAGTGGCCACAGGACTGGAAAAGGTCAGTTTCCATTCCAATCCCCAAAAACGGCAATGCCAAAGAATGTTCAAACTATCACATGATTGCACTCATCTGACATGCTAGTAGAGTAATGCTCAAAATCCTCCAAGCCAGGCTTCAACAGTACATGAAGCATGAACTTCCTAATATTCAAGCTGGATTTTAAAAAGACAGAGGACCAGAGATCAAACTGCCGACATCCGTTGGTTCATCGAAAAAGCAAGAAAGTTCCAGAAAAGCATCTGATTTATTGACTACGCCTAATCCTTTGACTGTGTGGATCACAAAAAACTGTGGAAAATGCTTCAAGAGATGGGAATACCAGACCACCTGACTTGCCTCCTGAGAAATCTGTATGCAGATCAAGAAGCAACAGTTAGAACTGGACATGGAAAAACAGACTGGTTTCAAAATGGGTAGGAGTATCTCAAGGCTGTATATTGTCATCCTGCTTATTTAACTTTTATGCAGAGTATATCATGAGAAATTCCAGGCTTGATGAAGCACAAGCTGGAATCAAGATGGCTGGGAGAAAATATCAATAACCTCAGATATGCAGATAACACCACCCTAAAGGCCGAAGAATTGATGCTTTTGAACTGTGGTGTTGGAGAAGACTCTTGAGAGTCCCTTGGACTGCAAGTAGACCCAACCAGTCCATTCTGAAGGAGATCAGCCCTGGGATTTCTTTGGAAGGATGATGCTAAAGCTGAAACTCCAGTACTTTGGCCACCTCATGTGAAGAGTTGACTCATTGGAAAAGTCTTTGATGCTGGGAGGGATTGGGGGCAGGAGGAGAAGGGGACGACAGGGGATGAGATGGCTGGATGGCATCACTGACTTGATGGACGTGAGTCTGAGTGAACTCTGGGAGTTGGTGATGGACAGGGAGGCCTGGCGTGCTGCGATTCATGGGGTGGCAAAGAGTCGGACACGACTGAGTGACTGATCTGATCTGATCTGATCTGAATGGCAGAAAGTGAAGAGGAACTAAAGAGCCTCTTGATGAAGGTGAACTTAACCTTCAGAAAACTAAGATCATGTCATCTGGTCCCATCACTTCAAGGAAAATAGATGGGGAAACAATGGAAACAGTGAGACTTTATTTTCTTGGGCTCCAAAATCACTGCAGATGGTGACTGCAGCCATGAAATTAAAAGATTCTTGCTCCTTAGAAGAAAAGCTATGACCAACATAGACAGCATATTCAAAAGCAGAGATATTACTTTGCTAACAAAGGTCCATCTAGTCAAAGCTATGGTTTTTCCGGTAGTCATGTATGGATGTGAGAGTTGGACTATAAAGAAAGCTGAACATCAAAGAATTGATGCTTTTGAACTGTAGTGTTGGAGAAGACTCCTGAGAGTCCCTTGGACTGCAAGGAGATCCAACCAGTCTATCCTAAAGGAAATCAGTCCTCAATATTCATTGGAAGGACTGATGCTGAAGCTGAAGCTCCAATACTTTGGTTACCTGATGTGAAGAATTGACTCACTGGAAAAGACCCTGATGCTGGGAAAGATTGGAGGCAGGAGGAAAAGGGGATGACAGAGGATGAGATGGTTGGATGGCATCACTGCCTCGATGGATGTGAGTTTGAGTAAGCTCCGGGAGTTGGTGATGGCCAGGGAAGCCTGGCATTCTGAAATCCTTGGGGTCACAAAGAGTTGGACATGACTGAGTGACTGAACTGAACAGGAGTTTTCATTAATATTTGAAAAGTGCTTTAATCCGATGTTGCAAAGGTGTTATGGAAGAAAAATATCTTTGGGGTGTGGGGTGTGTGTGTGTGGGGTGTGGGAGAGTGTTGGTTCTTCTCAACAAGCATCCAGTCACAGCTTTTCAAGAAAGTGCGAATTCAAAGAGGTTTTATTTCCAAAGCTTATTTTGAAAGTGAGAAGATTTTTGCATGATTATGTTTTTTACATAACATTCCTTAAGCTATTTATCAAGGCACAGAATAGAAGAAACATGATAACAGCTGGTACTGGCTAGGAATTACTGTACTTAATTAAAAATTAGATGTAGATACTGGCAGTTTTGGTTTCACAAGGTACCTGTCCTACCCACCTAGGGAAATTTAAATTCCACTTAGTAGAATCAGTACATCAATAAGGGAAGAGTGTTGTAAGCAGATACTCTGCAGGGAGACAGAAGACCATCTATAGCTGACTAGGAAAACAGATGGAAAACTATAAATATTTTTATTAAGACTATTTAAATTGTGTTTGTTTTGAATAATGATCAGAAATATGTGCTAATTTTCATATTCAGAGGATTGGGAAATGTATAGGAAATAAGGCAGGCTTCCCTGGTGGCTCAGTAGTAAAGAATCCACCTGCCAATGCAAGAGCTGGAGGTTCAATCCCTAGATCAGGAAGATCTCCTAGAAAAGGAACTGGTAATCCACTCCAGTGTTCTTGCCTGAGAAATCTCTTGGACAGAGGAGCCTGGTGAGCTATAATCCATGGGACTGCAAAGGAGTCGTACATGACATAGCAACTTAACAAGAACAACAATAGGAAATAAGATCAATTCCTAGAGCTATGACAGTACTCTAAACCACTGTTAAAATGCTGTTGTTTCCCTTCCAATTTTTATATGCATATAGACATTTAATTTTTCTTGCAAAACTGTGACTATGATTATATATTTAAATTGTAAGGGTTAAATTTAAGATTGAGTTTACAGATAGAGAAGGTCAAGATCATTGCTATAAAAACTATCTTATTGTAGTACATTTTCTTATAAGGTTTGTTTTTAATAACTATATAATATTTAATTATATAGTTATACTATGTTTTAATCCATTTCCTACTGTAGATATATAGAGGGGTAATATGTTTGTTTATTTCTCTTATACATTTCTCAGTTCAGTCAGTTCAGTCGCTCAGTTGTGTCTGACTCTGCAAGCCCATGAATCGCAGCACGCCAGGCCTCCCTGTCCATCACCAACTCCCAGAGTTCACTCAGACTCAAGTCCTTTGAGTCAGTGATGCCATCCAGCCATCTCATCCCCTGTTGTCCCCTTCTCCTCCTGCCCCCAATCCCTCCCAGCATCAGGGTCTTTTCGAATGAGTCAACTCTTCGCATGAGGTGGCCAAAGTACTGGAGTTTCAGCTTTAGCATCATTCCTTCCAAAGAAATCCCAGGGCTGATCTCCTTCAGAACGGATTGGTTGGATTTCCTTGCTGTCCAAGGGACTCTCAAGAGTCTTCTCCAACACCACAGTTCAAAAGCATCAGTTCTTCGGCGCTCAGCCTTCTTCACAGTCCAACTCTCACATCCATACATGACCACAGGAAAAGCCATAGCCTTGACTAGACAAACCTTTGTTGGCAAAGTAATGTCTCTGCTTTTGAATATGCTGTCTAGGTTGGACATAACTTTCCTTCCAAGGAGTAAGCGTCTTTTAATTTCATGGCTGCAGTCACCATCTGCAGTGATTTTGGAGCCCAGAAAAATAAAGTCTGACACTGTTTCCACTGTTTCCCCATCTATTTCCCATCAAGTGATGGGACCAGATGCCATGATCTTCGTTTTCTGAATGTTGAGCTTTAAGCCAACTTTTTCACTCTCCACTTTCACTTTCATCGAGAGGCTTTTGAGTTCCTCTTCACTTTCTGCCATAAGGATGGTGTCATCTGCATATCCGAGGTTATTGATATTTCTTCCAGCAACCTTGATTCCAGCTTGTGTTTCTTCCAGTCCAGCGTTTCTGATGATGTACTCTGCATATAAGTTAAATAAGCAGGGTGACAATATACAGCCTTGACGTACTCCTTTTCCTATTTGGAACCAGTCTGTTGTTCCAAATAGGAACAACTGACTACTTTTAGGTGTCTCTAAAAGTAGACTTTTGTGATCTAAATCTTTAAATATCATGTATAAGCTTTTTAACATGTATTACAAAATTGATTAAAAGATTTGTGATGCCCATAAGAAATATATCAAAGGATCCATTTCTTCACAAACTTGATGTACTTGAATATCACAAATTTTATCTCTCTGCAAAATTAATAAATATATATACAATTTGATTATTGTAATTGAATTTTTTTATACACTGAGGTTCCATTGTTTTGTACATATAATTTATTTTTGTAAATTATTTAAAGTATGATTTTATTTTTTAAATAGAGATGTTGGTATTTTTATTGCTCTTTAAACAAATACATCTCAAATATATTAATAAACTAATGCATTTTAAACCATTTCCCCAATTTTTATTTCTGTCTTAATTTTATTCAGAGTACCATTTGACATACATTCATGAAATAATTGTTGAAATCTTGCTTTGGATTTCACACTGTTCTAAGCCCTGTGACACAGAAATGAAAAACAGTGGGGAAAAAAAAAAAATCCAGCCTTTCTGAAACTAAAAAAAAATAGTCAAAAATCCTGGAGTTCATGAAGTTTGTATTCCAGTTGAGGGAGAAAGACAACAGGATTTTTTTAAAGTAACAGATTTTATGTTAGAAGATAGTGATGCTATGAATAAAAATGATACAGAGGAGATAAAGATGCTAGTGATGGTGACTGCAGCTTTTAGTGGGGTGGTCCGAGGGATGACACCTGAGCAAAAACTTGAAGGAGAGGTAGGGCTAGCCAGGCAGAAGAAACAGTGAGTACAGAGTCAACAGATGAGACAAGACAGTTATGTTTGCTGCTGCTGCTGCTAAGTCGCTTCAGTCGTGTCCGACTCTGTGTGACCCCATAGACGTCAGCCCACCAGGCTCCCTCGTCCCTGGGATTCTCCAGGCAAGAACACTGGAGTGGGTTGCCATTTCCTTCTCCAATGCATGAAAGTGAAAAGTGAAAGTGAAGTTGCTCAGTCGTGTCCGACTCTTAGCGACCGCATGGACGGCAGCCTACCAGTCTCCTCTGTCCATGGGATTTTCCAGGCAAGAGTACTGGAGTGGGTTGCCATTGCCTTCTCTGACAGTTATGTTTAAGGAAGGGTAAAAAGCTACTCATGCAGCTGGACTCAATCAAGGTTGAGATGCCATTAGAGGTTACAGGGATCCAGATGGCGAAAAACCTAGTGCAGCATTGTTAGCCTGTGGCATGCACTTTTTTTGAATGAAAAATGGATCATTGCAAAATTTTACATCCATAAGTGCCATGACTTGACTTACAGGCTCATTATGGGTGCCATATTTTAAAAGGTGGAAGCAGGTACCAATAGAAAAGCTATTACAATAATCCAAACAGGAGATAGAATAGGGTGATAGTAATTTGGAATGGTCAGACACTAGATATACATTGAGAAAGAGTTGGCAGGATTTACTCAAGGCAAGGTTTTAGAAGGTGAAACAAGTCAATGAGGACCAAAAAAAAAAAAAAAAAAAAGATTTTTGGCCTGAGTAACTAGAAGGATGGAATGGTCATAAAGATAGTCAAGTGAAAGAAAAAAGGCTATGCAGTGAGCTGAGATGACTCAGGGAATGATTGTAGACGTGAAAGAGAAGAGGAGAGAAGTCTGAACTCTGGGGAATGTCAACCAGCAGAAGAGTCTGAGAAGTGGCCATCTGGGAGGAGGAAAGCTGGAAGATTCCTGAAATATAAGGAAAGAAATAGTTTGAAGAAGAGAGAATAATCAGCTGGGCAAATGCTGGTGACTGATCGGACAAAGCAGTAACTGAGATTCAGACATGCCGTAAAAATAATGACATGAAAGTTGTCAATCACCTTGGCAGGAAGAATTTTAGTGAAAGCCTCTTGGAATGGGTTTGAGAGGAAAATAGGAGGAAAGACGTTGGAAATAGTAAGTAAAGACAACACTTAGGTTGAGTTTTGCTGCAAAGAGGAGCAGCAGTAGCTAGAGGGGAAACTGGATGAGAGTTTTATTTGAGATGAGACTAATGTGACTGGTTTTTATTTTGATGAGAAAGGTTGAGAGAGGTGAAAAAGATTCAGAATAAAGAAGATTTAATGGAGCACTATATTTACTTGGAAAGAGACCCAAGGATCTGCTAGATAAATGAAAGACTTTAGTGACATTTAGTGACATATTCATAGTGACATAGGGGAGAGGAGATAGATATGGACATAGGTGCTGGTATATCGGTAGATATGGTAGTGGAAACTTGAAAGTTTCATCTAATTGGACTTTATTTTCTTAGTAAAACAGAAGGCAACTTGATCAGCTGAGAGTGACACTTTTATATTTTTATAAGGGCAAATCTGTTGAGTTTTGGGGGGGTTTTTTTGGTGTTTTTTTTTTTTCCATTGCTTGTCAGTTTAGGAGTCCTCTTTCACATTGAGGTCAGTGCTTTAAATTTCTCATATTAAGATTTTTAATGTGTGAGTTTTACTTTTAATTTTTAATTGGAGGATAATTGCTTTACCATATGTGTTGGTTTCTGCCATACATCAACATGAATCAGCCATAGATATACATATGTCCCATCCTTCTTGAACCTCCCTCCCACCTCCAACCCCATGCCACCCCTCTAGGTTGTCACAAAGCACCAGGTTGAGCTCCCTGCGTCATACTGCAAATTCCCACTGGCTATCTATTATACAGTTTAACTGTTATTTTTAAGAGAAAAATAATCAAATAAACAAGTCTAACTAAGACACCAAGCCCAGGATTCATAAATTATTAATTGACAAATTTTACTACTTAAATATTTATGCATGGCAAAATATACTATAAGTAAGGTTAAAAGACCAACCTAAACTAATTCTGCATCAGCTGGCCTGCATTTGTGACTTATAAAATGTGATGGTGTGCCAGTTTTAATCCTAGGCCTCAAGAGTTTTTGCAGGTTTCTATGCTGTCTCAACCATCATGTGAGCAACCCTGGGTTAGCCTCCTGGAGGATGAGAGGCCATATGGTGGAGAGTCCAGTTGACCTTATGCATCATGACCAAGTCATGTGAGAGACACTCCACTCTGCAGCCATATTTGCCTGCAGCCATGTGAATGAGCCCAGCAAAGACCAGAATAACCACCCAGCTGAGTCCAGTCTGAGTCATTAACCCATGAGTTAAATAAATGATTGTTACTGTTTTAAGCCCCTAAAGTCTGGTGGGCTTGTTATGCAAACATAGCTAACTCAAACACTTGTTATGAGTATTTCCAAATGTTGGTGAGAAGATAGAAGATGCTTACATACCATCCTCTCCAGTCCTGAGAAAGATTTAACTCTGTAATTATTAACATGCAGTTGGTCAACTTAAATCTGATGTTAATTATAAGGTGAAATGTGAGTTTAAGTCATTATTTCCCAAACTGTTCTCTTCCATGCGTTAGTCTTATTACGTGTTCATCAAAAGAGGGTTCTCCCTAGTGAAATAATTTTAAGAAAGGAAACATATTACAGTGTGTTATTGGAGGTTCACAATGTACATTAGCACAAAAAAACCTCTGAGAAGTTTTAGTTCATGGCCTAAAGCCTAGGAAACACTCAACAAATGCTCACATACTCACAACATCATCAGTAATCAACATCCTTATTATTTGCTGGCCACAAATTAAATATGTCAGTTCAGATCCTTGAAACTTCATAGTTAATTGAGTTAATTGATTTATCACTCAGATTCTTCCAGTCAGTTGACTTTTTGTCTTAATATAGACTAAACAATAATTTCATAAAATTATTTTATATACTAAATGATTTTGTCATTTTAGATGTTAAAAGAAAGAAATGAACTTATATTGGTATGCCAGTGGGAGTTAGTTATATAACACACATTTCTCAAAAGGGAGTTCTAAGTAAATAAATACAATTTCTATGAATAGCTTATGAACCTGAAATTTGGTGACACTCTTTGGAATTCACTACTCTGAGGTGATGATGACTAAATGGAAAATATCACAGGTAAATAGTCTCTGATCTTTTAAAAAACTGCGTAAGTGAAAGGCAGATAAAGTTAATCATCTTCACTTCCCACCAAAAAAAAAAAAAGAACCAAGAATCAAAGTTTTAAGTAACTCTGGAAAGTCCCCTTGAAAATTCAACTCTGATGAATGCTAGTGGCCATGCATTATAATAACAAACAGGGCAAAGAAAAGGAGGGTACTTTCTCAGAGTTCAACTCGATCTATAAAAACAATGACCTTTGCTGAAAGAAATAACAACCATAGTTTGCATCTTGTGTCTTCTCATTAAGCATTTCTCATTTATTGAATTCTTCCTTTTTGGCATTGATTCTCATTGGTTATTCAATGTTTATGTTTCTTCTGCCTTTTTACTTGGTAATTAATTATTATTAATCCATTAATTTTTATCTTATAGCCACTTTCTTCTTTGATCTAAGCACCAAAACACTTGGCAGTCTTTACTGGTCAACAGATAGAAGAAATGTCCTAGATCTAATTTATCTGTTTCTCCTGCCTAAGAGCTTGGAACGCAGTTGACTTAATACACTTGAATAGTAACAATTCTATTTATTTAGATAGCATCTCCAATTGATACTAGTCATAGGGATTGTGGAATCAATTTATTCTACATGTTACCCTAAGCCCTTATCTTAGGCTTATATTAGTTTACTGCTGCTGCTAAGTCACTTCAGTCATGTCTGATTCTGTGCGACCCCATAGACGGCAGCCCACCAGGCTCCCCCATCCCTGGGATTCTCCTGGCAAGAACATTGGAGTGGGTTACCATTTCCTTCTCCAATGCATGAAAGTGAGAAGTAAAAGTGAAGTCGTTCAGCTGTGTCCGACCCTCAGCGACACCATGGACTGCAGCCCTCCAGGCTCCTCCGTCCATGGGATTTTCCAGGCACTAGGACTGCCCTAATGAAAAAAGAAGTACTATAGACAGTGACTCAAACAATAGAAATTTATTTTCTCATAATTCTGGAGGGAAAAGTCTGAGCTCAAGCCATTGGTAAGTTTACTTTCTCTGTGGTGTATCTTTACCCAGGTTTTCATATGGTCTTCCCCACATACTTGTCTGTGTATAAATTTCTTCTTCTTATAAGGACACTGGTCATTGTCAGGAAGCATTTAACAGGAGGCTTCCTGTGTGTTGTTTTGGATCTGTCAGGAATTCTCTGCTCCTTATTAATTCCTGAATATTCAGAAATTAAGAGGAGAGGAAAGCCTCTCCCAGGACTGAGGAATCCAGGCATTTCCTTCGTTAGTTTTTCTATACGGTGATAAGTACCCTCTTCCTTTTTATGAACCATATGGTAAAAGTGGTTATTTACAACTCTCTCTTTCACATGGATGCTGCTGAAAATAGCTATCTTGTAAGACAGTATAAATACCTACACAATGTTGAATAAAACACCTTTGCTCCATCAGAGCTCTGGTCCCCGTGTCTCTCTCTCTCTCTCTCTCTCTCACTGATTTACTCGCTTGCTCGCTCCCTCTCTTTTTCAGACTGATGCCCTGGAGTGCAGAGGCTCTCTGAGTTCACTTTCCTGCCCAGGCTTCTAAGACCCTCTCAAGAAGGTGCTCTGCGCCTTCACCCCATCAAGAGGGCGCCTGAGGCTATCCTGAACAGAGCAAGCCCCATGCAGGGCCTTTATTGGCTTTCTGTGTAAACCAAGGAATATCAGCCTCTTTCTCTCCTTTACTTTCTTATCATCGACTCCGGACCACCAGGTTCTGGTCCATTAAAGGACTTCAACAGGTCATAATGGATTAGAGCTTACTTTAATTATACCTATAAAGGCCCTATCTCCAAATAATATCTCATTTAACGAAACTGGTGGTTAGGACTTTTACACACGGATTTAGAAGGGCCACAGGGCTCCCTGATAGCTCAGTTGGTAAAGAATCTGCCTGCAGTGCAGGAGACCTGGTTTGATTCCTGGGTCGGGAAGATCCCCTAGAGAAGGGGTAGGCTACCCATGCCATTGGAGAACGCAATGGCACCCCACTCCAGTACTCTTGCCTGGAAAATCCCATGGACCAAGGAGCCTGGTGGGTTGCAGTTCTTGGGGTCGCTCAGAGTCGGACACGACTGAGCAACTTCACTTTCACTTTTCACTTTCATGCATTGGAGAAGGAAATGGCAACCCACTCCAGTATTCTTGCCTGGAGAATCCCAGGGACAGGGGAGCCTGGTGGGCTGCCATCTATGGGGTTGCACAGAGTCAGACACGACTGAAGCAACTTAGCAGCAGCAGCAGCAGCACCCATCCCATTATTCTTGGGCTTCCCTTGTGGCTCAGCTGGTTAAGAATCTGCCTGCAGTGCGGGAGACCTGGGTTTGATCCTTGGGTCGGGAAGAACCCCTGGAGAAGGAAAAGGCTACCCACTACAGTATTCTGACCTAGAGAATTCCACAGACTGTATAGTCCATGGGGTCATAAAGAGTCAGACATGACTTTCATTTTCATTTTAGAAGGGCCACAACATCGTACTTCACAACTTCCCTCTTAGTCTTCTTCCTTAACCTTCTTACACACATGCTCTGTTCTCTGTCTTTAAAATAAGGATAATGAAGCAATTAGAATAATGCTGGAAGTACCATAAACCATGAAGACTCAGTAAGTGTTAGCATATCCTATCATGGTTGTTGTTGTTCAGTCGCTAAGTCGTGTCCGACTTTTTATGACCCCATGGACTGCAGCACGCCAGGCTTCCCTGTCCTTCACTATCTCCCGGAGTTTGTTCAAATTCATATCCATTGAGTCAGTGATGCTATCTTACCATCTCATCTTCTGCTGCCCATTTATTCTTTGGCCTTCAATCTTTCCCAGCATCAGGGTCTTTTCTAACAAACTGACTGTTTGCATCAGGTGGCCAAAGAATTGGACCTTCAGCTGCAGCATCAGTCCTTCCAATGAATATTCAGGGTTGATTTCCTTTAGGATGCACTGTTGGATCTCCTTGCAGTCCAAGGGACTCTCAAGAGTCTCCTCCAACACCACAGTTCAAAGGAATCAATTCTTCCTCACTCAGATTTCTTTATGGTCCAACTCTCACATCTGTACATGACTACTAGAAAAATATAGCTTTGACTATATAGACTTTTGTTGGCAAAATGACGTCTCTGCTTTTTAATACACTGTCTAGATTTGTTGTAGCTTTCCTTCCATGGTGCAAGGAAGGCAATATTCTTGTGTGGTGAATCCCATGGATGGTATGAAAAGGCTATACATTTTAGGTTGCTTATAAATCCATGTTCCTCATCAAGTTGTTGAAAAGATTAAAGGAGATAAAGAGAGGAGATGACTGGGGATGTTCTTGGCCCACCTGGGAGCTGGATAACCAGTGGCTATTATTGTTAAACTGCCTCCAGGCTAATAAAGAGTTCCTTGTATTCCACTTAACTTCTTTGTATCCAAAGAAGTGAATTTGAATATTTATCAAACCAAACACTATATTATTGTCATTAAAAATGATAAGCCAAACAAATATATCCTTTTCACTTAGGTAAAGGAGTGATAACTATGAATATACTGTTTGTAAAGAGTTCTTACACGTAAGTCTCAGTTCTTGAGCTTTGCAGGCTATTTCTTACATTCTGCACACAATTTCTCCAAGTCCAGGAAGTAACCTCACAAAAAATTTAGTTGATCTGATTCAATCACAAAATAATCAATTGGTCCCTTAAAAAAATGCCCAAATAAGTCCACATATTAGCAGAAAAACTTTTATTTTGATTTTGAAATGTTGTATCTAGTGAGAAAATATATAGCATTATAAGTTCTGCTTGATGACAGTATGTATGATCAAAGCAAATTACCTAGATTACATAACTTTCCAAATATTACATATTTTATTTTAAAAGTATCTTGGAATACCTTTATTTTATTTTATAATAGAAAGGAACAAAAAGAAAAAATATTTCTGTGTGATTGTAATGAAAGCACAAGTCAGCTTATTTACCCTTGAAAGGGGAGAATTGCATCTAAATATTATATTTGGGGTATTTTATTTGCCTCTAGATTTTGGAACACAATAATAACATTTGCTTTTACCTAACTTCCATTAAATTGGAATGATATTTATGTTAAAGTAAAACTCACTCTAGAGGCAATACAATAATGCTCAGAAATGTGAAATGATTCTTTTTCTTTGTGCTTAGACACCTCTAATAAGCTTCAATATGCAGTTCACTCATCTTTTTTAATAGTAGAGACTTTGGGGATTGAATGAAATAGCTGTGAACCTACTAAAGAAAAATTAGGCAGGAGGTATTGAACAATCATGTCTTATTTATTCAGTTAACAATTCCTTTTACTAAAAATTTTCTAGACAAATGAGAGGAATTAGAATGGTTATCCAGGAAGTTTTCTATGAATTTCTTTTCAACTATGTTTGGCATTTAGCAGAGATTTGTCATAAAAGTGCATCTATTGCTTTCATCCTTAGGATTCTAAGAATAAGGCAAGGAGCATGCAATGAAGAAGATAACTCCAAAATTAAATGTTAAATTTTCATCTCTAGCAGAATCCTTGGGTGTTTCCATTATTGGAAATACTTTTTTTTTTTAATGGGGGAGAAAAAGAATTCAGTGTTTCTTTTCTGAAGGTAAAGAGAAGTATTAATATTTCCTTAAATTCAGACTCTGTAATCATATCTATTTAAATCAGCCTTACTGAATATAGCAATATCAGCATGTTATCTTGTAAAGAAGGATAAAATTATGCATCCCACTTGCTGAATTATTAATGGTGTTTAATTTCTCCAACATTCACTTTTGATTTAAGGTCATACACAGAAATGCATTTGCTGATTCACAAGAACAAAAGTGGAAGAATTAGCCGACACTCTCCAGTATCTATGGCCAATCATTGTCCTACTCTAAGGGCCTATTTCAAACCAAGTATGTCATTCAGAAAAACTTTGGGGAGTGAAAAAGTCGTCTTGAGCTTTTAATGCAGAGTGGTAAAGAAGAAATGGTGTTTTGAGGAGGCCAAAGAAGTGGAACAAAATCCTTTCAAATGCTAACAATCACAGTTTAGAGATGCTTGCCACTCCAAAGTTCACTAGAAAGGGTAATCAGAATTTTATAGTGAATTTCAGTATATACACTTAATATGACTGTAGAGTGTTTCGTCAAGGTAGCCAAAGGAAATTCTTCTATTTCTGTCACTGGAGTTGGTTTAACTAAAGGAATAAAAGAATAAGATGACCACATTAAATATGAAAGACAAATAATCCAACACATCAATAAACAACAGAACTATCTCTTGAAAATGTAGCTTTCCACAAAAATCTTGGGTTGTATGATTTGATTTAACCTCTCTATTCCTGCAAATGTGTATACAAAATGATTCTTCTGTATGGTTGCCAGGGGGAAGGATAGGGGGAAGGGATATGTAGTTAGGGAGTTTGGAATGGACATGTACACACTGCTATATTTAAAAGGATCTACTGTATAGCATATGAAACTCTGCTCAATGTTATATGGCAGCCTAGATGGGAGGCAAGTTTGGGGGAGATTGGGTACATGTATATGTGTGGCTGAATCCCTTTGCTATTTGCCTGAAATTATCACAAGATTGTTACTCTGCCAAACCCCAGTACAAAATTAAAAGTTAAAAAAAATTTTTTTTGAACTAAAAGAGTAAAATCTGATTAATTTCAGCCACAAAGGAGAAGGGGACATTGAAACCTACAGGGGATCAAAGAGTCAGAAAAAGGAGTCAGACCTTGGGAAAGCCAGGTGCTGGGGTAGCTTTGATGATGTCAACAAGAGGGGCCACAGACCACCTTGTAGCCTCCTAGCATGAGAATATTCAACTTGGGTCTCTTGTGCCCTTGGGTATCCTTGTTCAAATTCACATTATTGAGATAAAATCCATAGCCCTTGCTTAGGAGGTGAGTATATCCCTGTGGTAAGCTAGGGGGGGTAAGGCATGGGAGCAGGAATAGAGAAGAGAGCAGAGGGGAAAATTATAGGGAAGTATAGGATGCCGGTGAGGCATGCACACCAAATCCCATGGAAGGAGGCAGAGCTACCCCTCCCCCTCCTCCAATGAAAAGGGAAGGCTTTCTCTAGACAAGGGATAGAGACATTGGATGGACCCTGGTCCCCATCAGAAAGAAGGAAAATGTAAGTGATAAGAGCACAGTTAGTTTCTGATGGGCTTCCCTGGTGGCTCAGACAGTAAAGAATCTGCCTGCAATGCAGGAAACACAGATTCAAGCCCTGGGTTGGGAAGATCCCTTGGAGAAGGGAATGGCAACCCACTCCAGGATTCTTGCCTGAAGAATCCCATGGACAGAGGAGCCTGGCGGGCTATAGCCCCTGGGGTTGCGAAGAGTCAGACACATCTGAGTGACTAGGCAAACATTAAACCTAATGAGCAGCTGCGCTTTGCTGGAGCAGCCGTGAAGAGACACCCCACGCCCAAGGTAAGAGAAACCCAAGTAAGATGTTGCAAGAGGGCATCAGAGGGCAGACACACTGAAACCATACTCACAGAAAACTAGTCAGTCTAATCATACTAGGACCACAGCCTTGTCTAACTCAGTGAAACTAAGCCATGCCCATGGGGCCACCCAAGACCGGCGGGTCACGGTGGAGAGGTCTGACACAATGTGGTCCACTGGAGAAGGGAATGGCAAACCACTTCAGTATTCTTGCCTTGAGAACCCCATGAACAGTATGAAAAGGCAAAATAATAGGACACTGAAAGAGAAACTCCCCAGGTCAGTAGGTGCCCAATATGCTACTGGAGATCCGTGGAGAAATAACTCCAGAAAGAATGAAGAGATGGAGCCAAAGAAAAACAATACCCAGTTGCGGATGTGACTGGTGATAGAAGAAAGGTCCGATGCTATAAAGAGCAATATTGCATAGGAACCTGGAATGTCAGGTCCATGAATCAAGGCAAATTGGAAGTGGTCAAACAAGAGATGGCAAGAGTGAACGTCGACATTCTAGGAAGCAGCGAACTAAAATGGACTGGAATGGGTGAATTTAACTCAGATGACCATTGTATCTACTACTGCGGGCAGGAATCCCTCAGAAGAAATGGAGTAGCCATCATGGTCAACAAAAGAGTCTGAAATGCAGTAGTTGGATGCAATCTCAAAAATGACAGAATGATCTCTGTTCATTTCCAAAGCAAACCATTCAATATCACAGTAATCCAAGTCTATACCCCAACCAATAACGCTGAATAAGCTGAAGTTGAACGGTTCTATGAAGACCTACAAGACCTTTTAGAACTAACACCCCAAAAAGATGTCCTTTTCATTATAGGGGACTGGAATGCAAAAGTAGGAAGTCAAGAAACCCCCAGGATAACAGGGAAATTTGGCCTTGGAATACGGAATGAAGCAGGGCAAAGACTAATAGAGTTTTGCCAAGAAAATGCACTGGTCATAACAAGCACCCTCTTCCAACAACACAAGAGAAGACTCTACACATGGACATCACCAGATGGTCAACACCGAAATCAGATTGATTATATTCTTTGTAGCCAAAGATGGAGAAGCTCTATACAGTCAACAAAAACAAGACCAGGAGCTGACTGTGGCTTAGATCATGAACTCCTTATTGCCAAATTCAGACTTAAATAGAAGAAAGTGGGAAAAACCACTAGACCATTCAGGTATCACCTCAATCAAATCCCTTATGATTATACAGTGGAAGTGAGAAATAGATTTGAGGGACTAGATCTGATAGATAGAGTGCCTGATGAACTATGGACTGAGGTTCGTGACAGTGTACAGGAGACAGGGATCAAGACCATCCCCATGGAAAAGAAATGCAAAAGAGCAAAATGGCTGTCTGGGGAGGCCTTACAAATAGCTGTGAAAAGAAGAGAAGTGAAAAGCAAAGGAGAAAAGGAAAGATATAAACATCTGAATGCAGAGTTCCAAAGAATAGCAAGAAGAGATAAGAAAGCCTTCCTCAGTGATCAATGCAAAGAAATAGAGGAAAACAACAGAATGGGAAAGACTAGAGATCTCTTCAAGAAAATTAGAGATACCAAGGGAACATTTCATGCAAAGATGGTCTCAATAAAGGACAGAAATGGTATGGACCTAACAGAAGCAGAAGATATTAAGAAGAGGTGGCAAGAATACACAGAAGAACTGTACAAAAAAGATCTTCACGACCCAGATAATCACGATGGTGTGATCACTCACCTAGAGCCAGACATCCTGGAATGTGAAGTCAAGTGGGCCTTAGAAAGCATCATTACGAACAAAGCTAGTGGAGGTGATGGAATTCCAGTTAAGCTATTTCAAATCCTGAAAGATGATGCTGTGAAAGTGCTGAACTCAATATGCCAGCAAATTTGGAAAACTCGGCAGTGGCCATAGGACTGGTAAAGGTCAGTTTCCATTCCAATCCCAAAGAAAGGCAATGCCAAAGAATGCTCAAATAACCACACAATTGCACTCATCTCACACGCTAGTAAAGTAATGCTCGAAATTCTCCAAGCCAGGCTTCAGCAATACGTGAACCATGAACTTTCAGATGTTTAAGCTGGTTTTAGAAAAGGCAGAGGAACCAGAGACCAAATTGCTAACACCCGCTGGATCATCAAAAAAGCAAGAGAGTTCAAGAAAAACATCTATTTCTGCTTTATTGACTATGCCAAAGCCTTTGACTGTGTGGATCACAATAAACTGTGGAAAATTCTGAGAGAGATGGGAATACCAGACCACCTGACCTGCCTCTTGAGAAATTTGTATGCAGGTCAGGAAGCAACAGTTAGAACTGGACATGGAACAACAGACTGGTTCCAAATAGGAAAAGGAGTACGTCAAGGCTGTATATTGTCACCATGCTTATTTAACTTTTATGCAGAGTACATCATGAGAAATGCTGGGCTGGAAGAAGCACACACTGGAATCAAGATTGCCGGAAGAAATATCAATAACCTCAGATATGCAGATGACACCACCCTTATGGCAGAAAGTGAAGAGGAACTAAAGAGCCTCTTCATGAAAGAGAAAGAGGAGAGTGAAAATGTTGGCTTAAAACTCAGCGTTCGAAAATGAAGATCATGGCATCTGGTCCCATCACTTCATGGGAAATAGATGGGGAAACAATGGAAACAGTGTCAGGCTTTATTTTTCTGGGCTCCAAAATCACTGCAGATGGTGACTGCAGCCATGAAATTAAAAGACGCTTACACCTTGGAAGGAAAGTTATGACCAACCTAGATAGCATATTCAAAAGCAGAGACATTACTTTGCCAACAAAGGTCCGTCTAATCAAGGCTATGGTTTTCCCAGTGGTCATGTATGGATGTGAGAGTTGGACTGTGAAGAAAGCTGAGTGCCGAAGAATTGATGCTTTTGAACTGTGGTGTTGGAGAAGACTCTTGAGAGTCCCTTGGACTGCAAGGAGATCCAAGCAGTCCATTCTGAAGGAGATCAGCCCTGGGATTTCTTTGGAAGGAATGATGCTGAAGCTGAAACTCCAGTACTTTGGCCACCTCATGCGAAGAGTTGACTCATTGGAAAAGACTCTGATGCTGGGAGGGATTGGGGGCAGGAGGAAAAGGGGACGGCAGAGGATGAGATGGCTGGATGGCATCACTGACTCGATGGACGTGAGTCTGAGTGAACTCTGGGAGTTGGTGATGGACAGGGAGGCCTGGCGTGCTGTGATCCATGGGGTCGCAAAGAGTCGGACAAGACTGAGCGACTGAACTGAACTGAACTGAATGATATTTTTGGACATCTTCAGGATTATTAGGAGGCCTAGAATAAACTAAACAAACTCAGGAATGCAGAGTGTGTCTTTTTTGTGGCTGCAAATATTCTTTTTAAACATTTCCAACCTTAATTAATTTTCAGTTTCCCTAGGATTCTGGAATTGCTCCACTATCAGATGGAACCTTTTTTTTTTTTTAACCATATCCTTCAGCATGTGGGGCTTCCCTGGTGGCTCAGCTGGTAAAAAATCCTCCTGCAATGCAGGAGAAAGTGAAGTCACTCAGTTGTGTCTGACTCTTTGGGACCCCATGTACTGTAGCCTACCAGGCTCCTCTGTCCATGGGATTCTCCAGGCAAGAATACTGGAGTGGGTCACCATTTCCTTTGAACCCGGGTCTCCTGCACTGGAGGCAGATGTTTTAAGCTCTGAGGTTCAATCCTTGGCTTGGGAAGATTTGCTGGAGAAGGGAAAGTCTACCCACTCCAGCATTCTGGCCTGGAGAATTCCATGGACTGTACAGTCCATGGTCCCAAAGATTCGGACATGACTGAGCAACTTTCACTTTCACTGTAGCATGTGGGATCTTAGTTCCCTGACCAAGAATCGAACCTATGCCCCCAGCACTGGAAGTGTGGAGTCTTAGCCACTAGACCACTGGGACATCCGAGAAGGAGCCCTTTTTAATCAGTTTACCCACACGGTTAGTATCTTCCTACTCTTATCATCCAACCCTTGTCAAAACTCCTCTTGAGTGCTTCCTCTGGACGGTTTACATTCAAACAGAAAAAAGACACTTATAGGAAAAAGAAGAAAACGCTAACCTGAGAATTCCAACCCCTTCAGAATGGACAAGATTTGATAGGTTGTCCATGTTTTAGAAATGGAGGTCTTGTCAGGGGAAAAACACTGAAATAAGCAAGAGCCTGCCCTAATACAAGTCCTTCTTGCCCACAAAGTCAGTATGAGATGAAAATCTTCCCCTGTCATTCTGAATGGTTGATCTATCAGCCCCTCCAGTTTTCATTTTCAGAGTCCAATCGCCATATGACAGCACTCAAATGCAGTATTTCACCTGAAGTTTGTTACCCGGTGACTCTGGGTCATGCCCTCTGTGTTTGTTCCTTTGTATTTTACTGTTGTTTGTGCCCTCCCTTCTTTCCTTCCTTCATCCTTCTTTTTAACTGGACACAGGAAAATGCTATAGAAAATCTGATTTTAATGAGGACACGGTAGAGTGCAACCAAAATCATTTAAAAAGGTGAGACTTACAGTTTCTACATCTTCGTCGGCCACTAACTAGCTCTCTGAGCCTGTGTTCTCCCCTCTAGTGGATTGTTTAAAACAACAGTCCACTGATGCCCCCCTTGCTCTCTGCCCCAACCAGCTCTGTGCCAGGTGGTGAATCAGAATGTCCTGCCTGGCACTGGTGTTTTAAATGATGCAGATGCTTTGTTACCCCCACAAAGTCCTGTGAGGCCCCTCTCCGTGCTCTCACCTGGAGAAGTCCTTCACCAGACTCCACACTCAATGTTACTGATGGGATATGCTGTTTTCTTTAGGGGTATGGGGGCAAAGTCAAGCTTGGGAACCACCTCGAACGTCTTTTCTGAAACCAATTCTACGTGTCTTTGAGCTGATCACATTCTTTCATCTCTTAGGCTAAATCAAGGAGTCCTCTTACTCCAAGAGAGGAATACTCCAAGGACACATAATTAGGCTACTGCTCTAAGGCATGTGGCTTCCCACTGTGGTGCAGTGGTAAAGAGTCTGAATGCCAATACAGGAGACAAAGGTTCGATCCCTGGGTTGAGAAGATCCCAACCCTCCCCAGTATTCTTGCCTGGGAAATCCCATGGACAGAGGAGCTTGGCGGGCTACAGGCCATGGGGTCACAAAGAGTCTGACATGACTGAGCAGCTGAGAATGCACGCTCGCACTAAGGGGTGTAGCTTTAAAGGGGAAATGAATTATAAAGAGTATAGGACTGGGACAAGTCCTTTAAAACTTAGTTTCTTCACATAGTTCTCTGCTCTCCCTCTCCTTCTCTCCTACGTGGCCAGTATCATAAGAGTCCTCTCTTCTTTTTGAAAATAGAGTGTAGAAAACAAGCTTATGGTTATCAAAGGGGAAAGGGAGAGAGGAGGGATAAAGTAGGCATTTGGGATTAACATATATAACTACTATATATAAAATATTAATAGCTAACCAACAAGGACCTACTGGATAGCACTAGGAATACTCAATATTTTGTATACTCAAATATTTCATAATAACCTATAAGAAAAAAATCTGAAAAAAAAAGAGATATATGTATGGTGATGACTGAATCACTTTGCTGTACACCTGAAATTAACACAGCAATTATACTTCTATGAAAATAAATATGTATATAAATAAATATATGAAAAGAAAATGACTGGGACCAAGGGAGGGTTCAGAAAAATGAAGGCAGGATCAAGCCTTCTGTCTGCTGCTGCTGCTGCTAAGTCGCACAGTCCGACTCTGTGCGACCCCATAGACAGCAGCCCACCAGGCTTACCCATCCCTGGGGTTCTTCAGGCAAGAACACTGGAGTGGGTTGCCATTTCCTCCTCCAATGCATGAAACCGAAAAGTGAAAGTGAAGTCGCTCAGTCGTGTCTGACTCTTCGCGACCCCACGGACTGCAGCCTACCAGGCTCCTCCATCCACGGGATTTTCCAGGCAAGAGTACTGGAGTGGGGTGCCATTGCCTTCTCCGTTCTCCTGTCTGCTCTTAGCCAAATGGACCATTGTACTGCACCCACGGAATAATGAAGTAACGCAGCTCAGCAGTGTAGAAGCCCAGCCAGGAACTCAGAGATGAAACCCAGGCAAATATAAAGATTGTGCATCTGCCTGGTGTGCATTTTCTGCATGTATCCTATGGGAACCTAAGGAGCCCATCAACAGCTAAACTAGTGTCTGAGTCAAGGATTGAGCATTTTAGATGACCTAAGAAAGATGACCAAAAATGGACTATTAGATGGTCCTGGTTTTTTAACTGCCAGAATTGTGACTGGCTAAAAGTAAGATTTTTAAATTCATGAGAAAGGTAAGTGCATCATTTGAATTTCCTGATATTATTCAGATATTAGAATTCCTTAAAAAAAATGTCTGCAGTGGATAAAAGAGTTTAATTTCTCACCTGGATGATACATAAACATTCCACCAAATCTTCCATCAAAACAGTCTATTTAATAATAGCAAACTATTCCTTGTTTATTCCTTCTTCACATTTTTATTCATTGCTAGTTTTAGGATTATAGGAACAATTACGCTTACAATTGAGGCTGTATCTGCAGCAAAGATCTGCTTGGAGAAATAAAAAGCATGTTTGAACTTGGCAAATAACTGCTTATTTTGTAAACAACTTTTTAGAGACTAATGTAATTGATCTATATTAAATATTTTTCCTTTAAAACAATGTGTGCTGATAATCAATTAAGTTAAAACAATATTTACATTACAGCTACTATGGATATGGTATGATAATCAAGATTTTTTATTACCTTAAAAGAATATAGAATATAGCAAAAGAAACTAGGTTAAAATGGAAAATATCTCACATAACATAGGTCTTATGATAAGACTATGCATAAACATTTTGGAGTCACTCTAATCATAGAACTGGTCAATCTTAAACATAAAATATAATACTTTAATGTTAAAATTCAGATACTTCACATGAAATACAAGGTTCTCGCTCATCTGGTCCATACTGACATTTCCAATCACTTACTCTTGTTTATATTTATAACACAAGAATATTGGCTCAGTTCAGTTCAGTCGCTCAGTCTTGTATGACTCTGCGACCCCATGGACTGCAGCACACCAGCTCCCGGAGTTTGCTCAAACTCATGTCCATCGAGTTGGTGATGCCATCCAACCATCTCATCCTCTGTAATTTCTAAAGATGGACATTGTTCTTTTATGCCTCCATTTATGACTGACTGGTTATTTGTTTATGCGTCTGTTCCCTGGTTTGACTATGAGAGCTTTGCAGGGTGGCTTAATAGACTCTCATAACCCCAGCACCCTGCCTCAGAAAAAGGCATTTAATTGCTGTCCATAAAGATTTATGAAATTAAGCTGAGTTAATTGATTTATTCTCCACGAGATCTTGCAAGTAAAAATCATTGCTCTGTTCAGTGCTTGCACATTATTTTATCCTTTCTATCCTTTTATTTTTTCTTCTCTTTATCATGTAAACTGTAGAGGACAAAATTGATGCCTTTTTTCTTCTTTCACCAGCTCCTTGCACAGTATTCAACATCCTACTGGTGTCAAATATATTAACTGAATTAATGATAAGGAGTCTTGTCTGGGGAATACCATGTACAAAGGAGCTTTGCAGGCTACAGTCTATGGGGTCACAAAAGAGTCGGACATAACTTAGTGACTAAACAGCAACAACAGACTAGACTGATCAAACACCTTGGCCAGAAATCTCAATTGATGGCATCTTAATTATTTCTCCCAATTGCCATTTTTGAGGGGGTCCCAAAACTTCAGACCCTATATTGGATGCCATGAAATGTAAAATATTATATTCAGGATCATTAAAATCTACCCTAGTGAGAAAAGCAGCAAAAGTTAAAATAGTCAAGTATTTAGAGGCTCAGATAATAAAACAAGGATATATAACAAGTGTTAGAAAAGGCAGCTCCTAACCAAGGATTTTCTCAGGAATGCACTCATCAGGATTATACTTTGTAGAACTTAACAAACTTTTTGTTTGTAAGTCACCAACTTGTTGTCACCAAGAAAATTTCAGGCATAGATAGTGGTGAAAAAACACCATCCCCTGATTCCTCCCTGCAGTCCAGCATCCTCATCTCATGAAGGTGTAAGTTATACTAGAAATACAGCTTAAAATGTATGTTATATTAAAAATCTTTTTTAAACATATAAAATGTAAGTTATGCCAGAAGTAAATACATTTAATCTAATTTTCAAGAGTTTCATAAAGTGAAATGAGAAGACAAAATATTCCAGCACAAAAAGCTCAAATCTAATCAAAGCTAATTCTAATCTAATTTCATTTAATACTTGACATGGGGCTTCCCCAGTGGCTCAGCAATAAAGAATTCACCTGCAATGCAGGAGGTTCGGGTTCAGTCCCTGGCTTGGGAAGATGCCCTGGAAAAAGAAATGGCAACTCAGTCCAGTATTCTTACCTGGGAAATCCCATGGACAGAGGAGACTGGCAGGCTGCAGTCCATGGGGTCTCAAAAGAGTGGGTCATGATTTAGCGACTAAACAACCAACAATCCCTGATGTAGGCCACTAACAGAGCCAGAGTCTTCCCTGGTCTTGGATAAAGGGAAGTGGATGTGAACGCCAAAAATAAGAGAGCAGGGAGGAGCAGACTGAAGTGACAGGAGGTAGGGAGGCGGCCGGGAAGATGGAGAAGAGCAAGGCAAATTGGGAGCCAGAGAGGCAAAGAAATATGCTACTTTTATTCTTTGTTACAGAAAATAGCTTTTGCTTTGAAGAAGTTGCTGCATATTTTCTGCCCCTGGCTGCCTCTATATCTATCACCCCACTTACTGCAAAATTTATAGACATCTAAGGGGAAACAGTGAACAGAAACATTAGAAGGTTACCTCTTACTTTCCACATTTAATTTTAAATCAAACAAACATACAAAATGTACTTAGTTAGCTTTTAGTGGTAGGTTTTTTTGAAAGGTGGTTTTTATCTATCACTTAATTGACATCAAATCTTTGAAACTCTGCTGATTGGTAAGCACTCAAGAATATCCCTGCCCCCAAATTCTTACCTTGGCATTTGGGTGATTGTCAAACCTAGGAATGGTGAAGAATATCCAGGCCTTCCTTTTTGAAGCAGACTTGATAATAGCAAGCCAAGGGTCTACCTTGTTTTTGTTATTTGCTTGTCTGGTTGATTGATTTTTATTTGTGTATCTGGTTTGATCTAGTATCTGACAATATAACAGGTACTTGGGTACAAAGACTTGTCTTTCCCCTGAGTAGCTCACAAAAGTCAAGTTCTTATTCAGTGACAAAAAATACACTTTTTAAAACTCTATCTTCTTTCCTATTTGGAAAAATTTCTGGCTAAACTACTGGGCTTTGCAATGATTATATGGTGATTTTTAACAACTTACTTGTGGTTTCTGTATTGAAGACAGCACGATTAAATTAAGGAGGAAACATTCACCAATTCATCTGTTTTTCAGTGTGAAGGGAATGATTCATTAGCCCATATCTATATCATCCTTTGAGCAATTCAGTAGACAACAAATATTTTGTTACAATTTCATTAATCATTCATTATCATCCATTAGATAATGGACATTAGAATATCCACATAAGTTGTATGTCAAAATAAACCATTCTGGGCTGAAATCAAACCATATCCGTCCAGTGGTACTTTCTGAAACAAAGCAAATTCAGCTGATCGCAGCAGTATAACTTTAAAACCTACTGAATTTCACTGAAGCCTTTCTCAAATTCACTTTTGAACCCAAAGTACAGAAGATAAATTATATACCCAAAGGTGTTTTTCTGAGAAAATTATTAGAGAATAAAAAATAGAAGTGAGCTTGCCAGGGCCTCAGCATCACTGTTGTTGTCCCTTAAATTAGATTTTCATCGAGATCTGCTACTGCTATTCTGGCCTTGGCCTTGGTACATGGTGTGCCATGGAACTGCAGACATCACAAGCAATTAGATCAGCTCAGGTGAGCGTGTGACTCTGTGCTACATTTGTTGTGATTGGACTACAAACAACATTAAACAGTAGATCATAAAGATCATAAGCTGATTCTACATCTGATTTCTTTAATGTACTCTCTTTCATTTTAATCTTGAGGTCTTAGTGGATCCAGAGAATGGTTCTTGGGAGACTGGCAATTGGGTCAAATAAGAATCACCTGTGGAGGCCTTCCCTGGTGTTCCAGTGGTTAAGAAACCACCCACAATGCAGGGGACACAGGTTCGATCCCTGGTGCGGGAAGACTTCACATGCAGCTGGCAACTAAACCCATGTGCTACCACTACTGAGCCTGTGCTCTGGAGCCCATGCTCTGCAACAACAGGAGTCACCACAATGAGAATTGCATCCACCATAACCACAAAGTAGCCTCTGCTTGCCACAACTAGAGAAAGGCTGAGTACAACAAAAGACAGAGCACGCCACAAATTTATTAGTTAACTTTCAAAATTATATTTAAAAAAACCTGAGTTCTAACAAAAATAATAAGAAAGAATCACCTAGGGAGTTTTGAAAGCATATAAATACTCATACACCTGATTCAACTTTCCATCCCAATTCTCTAACTTTCTCCACCCCAAATGTCTGTAAGGTGGAAAAAATGTGATTGGATATTTTGGATACCTGGCAACTTCTAATATCACAAATTACAGTTTGCCGGCCTGGGGTTTATGTTGCCAAACTTGGATCTGAAATAGCATGGCGTTTCTCACTCAGCAAAAATAACAAAAAAGGGAAATCTTTTTGCCCCCGACTATAGGTGACACTTGCTTGACCCTTGGAAGAAAAGTATGATCAACCTAGACAGCACATTAAAAAGCAGAGACGTTACTTTGCCAACAGAGGTCCATCTAGTCAAAGCTATGGTTTTTCCAGTAGTCATGTATGAATGTGAGATAGAAAGCTGAGCACTGAAAAATTAATGCTTTTGAACAGTGGTGTTGGAGAAGACTCTTGAGAGTCCCTTGGACTGCAAGGAGATCCAACCAGTCCATCCTAAAGGAAATCAGTCCTGAATATTCATTGGAAGGACTGATGTTGAAGCTGAAACTCCAATACTTTGGCCACCTGATGCAAAGAAATGACTCATTTGAAAAGACCCTGATGCTGGGAAAGATTGAAGGCAGGAGGAGAAGGGGACAACAGAGGATGAGATGGCCGGATGGCATCACGAACTCAATGGACATGAGTTTGAGTGAAGTGTGGGAATTGGCAATGGACAGGGAGGACTGGCATGCTGTAGTCCATGGGGTCAAAAAGAGTCGGACACAACTGAGCAATTGAACTGAACTGGTAGATGACACTAAAGGTAAGAACCCACCTGCCAATGCAGGAGAAGCAAGAGTTGCTGGTTCAGTCCTTGGGTTGGGAATATTATCGCTGGAGGAAAGCATGGCAACCCACTCCAGTATTCTTGCCTGGGGTATCCCATGGACAGAGTCGCCTGGCGAGCTATAATCCATGGGATCACAAAGAGCTGGACACGACTGAAGTGACTTAGCATGCAGCACATAGAGGAGAAAATCAAAGGGATATGAGACAATAAGAGTCAGGATTGCTCGTGTCCCAACAGCCAGGAGTCACTGCTGTCCATGGCAGAATCCTCATCCCTAAAATCAGTCTATAAACAGATGGTGCTTTCTAGGGTGAAGGTGTCATTCTCTTCCTGTAGATGAGGTTGACCAAAAAGCTTGTTTGGAATTTTCCATATTATGGAAAAACCCAAGTGAACTTTTTGGCCCAATATATCAATCTTGATTATTCTCTGAAACCACATTCAAGAAAAAAGAGCACCATACATATTGTTATCGACAAATTCTTGCTTTATGCCATTATACTAGTGGCTTCTTTTCTGCTTGAAAAGGGGGAGAGGTGAGCAACTATGAAACTATTCTAGTGCACTTGATAGACTATTGACTAAAATAGAGAAGGACCTAGAAAATGACTAGTCCTGAAATTCATGTCTGAACTCAGAGGTGATCACTGAGTTAGCAGAATCTGGCACTTGATCTTACTTATGGAATTTTATGAATTCATGATGATGACTTTCACTGAGACTTTTGTTATACCCATATCTTTTGGACCCACTTTAAAAAAATTTTCAACCATGAAATCAATTTCCTTTTGCTATCTTCCCAGACATGAAAAGAAAGAAATCATTTCCCGATTCCTTAAAGGTTGACTATCCTGCCATAGTTATTTTTGTATTCCAAACAGTTAACATAGATAGTCTGTATATATCCAAAGGAATTTCTACATTTGAAGTTTCCATACATTTATAGATCAACGCCCCCCATTTGGTAGCTAAAAATTGACACCTGAGTATAACAAAGTAAGAGAAAGTTCAGCATTATATTCTTTTAATAGAGGAATAGATAAAGAAGATGTGGCATTATATATACAATGGAATATTACTCAGCCATAAAAAGGAATGAAATGGGGCCATTTGTAGAGACGTGGGTGAATCTAGAGACTGTAATACAGAGTGAAGTAAGTCAAAAAAACAAATATCATATATTAATGCATATATGAGGAATCTAGAAAAATTCAAGAACCTATTTTCAGAGCAGAAATAGAGACAAAGATATAGAGAACAAATATATGGACACCAAGGAAGGAAGTCGGAGGTGGGGGGTAACCAAGGAAGGAAGTTGGAGGTGGGGGGTAGGATGAATTGGGAGATTGAAGGTGATGTATTTATACTACTGTGTATAAAATAGATAACTAATGAAAACTTGCTGTATAGCAGGGGGAACTCTACCCAGTGCTCTATGGTGACCTAAATGGGAAGGAAATCCCCCAAAAGGGGCATATATGTAACCCATGCACATGTATACATATAGCAGATTCACTTTGCTGTACAGCAGAAACTGATGCAACATTGTAAAGCATCTATATTGTTGTTTAGTCACTAAGTTGTGTCCAACTCTTTGTGGCTCTATGGACCCTTCCAGGCTCCTCTGTCCATGGGATTTCCTAGGCAAGAATACTGGAGAGAGTTCCCATTTCCTTCTCCAGGGCATCTTCCTGACCCACGGATTAAACCCATGTCTCCTGTATCTCCTACACTTCAGGTGGATTCTTTACCACTGAGCCACCCTGAGAGGAAAAAATTAAAACTGTGCTGTCCTTATTCACTCAGTAGTCTTCGATGGGTCCTCAATGATATGCCAGGCTCTGTTAGGCACTGGGGATACACAGAGAATCTCACAGTTTAATGAAAGCTAAAGTAAAGAGAAAAAAGATTAGCCTATCTACTGCTTATTTTTCAATCCTCTTCTCTTTATCTCACACATTCTTTAATAGAACATTTATTCTTTGATTGTGTGAAACAAATATGCTTTAGCAGCTCATTTGGGAGAAGATGTAATTCGTTTTCTCCCTGGCTTCTGTTAGACTTGAGCAGACGTCTGGCCTAGTGACCACTGTCTGTTATGGGAGTTTGGTATGAATTTAGCCAGGAAGCTTTACTTAATTATTACTGCATCTCACACAGACCTGAGTCAGAGAGAGGTATCTGAGTATTTTGACTTCTCTGCTGTCAAATAATCCTGTAAGGCTTGGTCATCACAGGATAGACTGACAACATTAACAAAGAGAAAGTATGTGATTTCAAATCATTTGTTGGAAAGAAGAGAATAGTCATGCTTTGTAAAAAAATAGCCTCATTAACAACTTTACATTAAAAACAAAAGCTAGACTGCACTATTAAGGAGAAACAGAGGAGAGAAATAATCTTAAAAATATAACCCAGTAATTAGTTTCCCAGAAAGCAATAACAGAATATATAAAGGTCTGTAACACAGATTTATTTTCCAATTTATGGCACATATGTGCAATATCATACTAGGAATACTAAATAATATTTGATTGCCTGGAACATCTTTGATTAATTAAAGAACAAAAGCTTCTAACAATTGCTTTTCATGGAGCACAAGAAGTATTTGAAATATTCTCAGAGGAAGTAAGCCCTGAGGTAATGATCTGATATATAGTGAGGGATGTTACAGCCCACGGTCAAAAACCAGATCTAGCACCATGCAGTACTTGGTATGTGGGGAAAGAACAATAAAACAGAATAAACAGTGTCATTCACAAGAAGAGTTCATGGGTACATCTCAGTGTTTGAGAAGCAAAAATGCAACTTGATGAAAAAGTTGAGATAGATATGTTCAAATTTGTCTGCAGGCTGCTTCCCAGATCCTCTGTACCAACTGGGAATTAGGAGATCTGTACTCACTTGGCTTCAGGAGTAAAGGAAACACCTACCCAAGGGCACAGAACCATCCTCTGGTGCTGTCCTAAGCCTGCATACTGGGTCCTATACTCCCATTTTCTGACATCATTTGCCCATCTTCAGTTCAGTCACTCAGGCATGTCTGACTCTTTGCGACCCCATGGACTGCAGCATGCCAGGCCTCCCTGTCCATCACCAACTCCCAGAGTTTACTCAAACTCATGTCTATTGAGTTGGTGATGCCATCTAATCATCTCATCCTCTGTCGTCCCCTTCTCCTCCCACCTTCAATATTTCCCAGCATCAAGGTCTTTTCCAATGAGTCAGTTCTTCACATCAGGGGGCCAGAGTATTGGAGTTTCAGCTTCAACATCAATCCATCCAATGAATATTCAGGACTGATTTCCTTTAGGATGGATTGGTTGGATCTCTTTGCAGTCCAAGGGACTCTCAAGAGTCTTCTCCAACACCACCGTTCAAAAGCATCAATTCTTCGGTGCTTGGCTTTCTTTATAGTCCATCTCTCACATCCGTACATGACTACTGGAAAAACCAAAACCTTGACAAGATGGACCTTTGTTGGTGAAGTAATGTCTCTGCTTTTTAATATGCTGTCTAGGTTGGTCATAACTTTCCTTCCAAGGAGTTCAGTTCAGTTCAGTTGCTCAGTCGTGTCCGACTCTTTGCGATCCCATGAACTGCAGCACGCCAGGCCTCTCTGTCCATTACCAACTCCTGGAGTCCATCCAAACCCATATTCATTAAATAGTTTATGCCATCCAACCATCTCATCCTCTGACATCCCCTTCTCCTCCTGCCCTCAATCTTTCCCAGCATCAGGGTCTTTTCAAATGAATCAGCTCTTTGCATGAGGTGGCCAAAGTATTGGAGTTTCAGCTTCAGCATCAGTCCTTCCAGTGAATATTCAGGACTGATTTCCTTTAGGATGGACTGGTTAGATCTCCTTGCAGTCCAAAACGTGGTCCACTGAAGAAGGGAATGGCAAACCACTTCAGTATTCAGTATTCAGTTGTTCAGTAACTAAGTTGTGTCTGACTCTTTGCAACTCTATAAACTGCAGGATGCTAGGCTTCCCTGTGCTTCACTATCTCCCAGAGTTTTCTCAGATTCATGCCCATTGAGTCATGGATGTCATCCAACCATCTCATTCTCTATCATCCCCTTCTCCTCCTGCCCTCAGTCTTTCACAGCATCAGGATCATTTCAAATGGCTCCACTCTTCCCATCAGGTGGCCAAAGTATTGAAGTTTCAGCTTCAGCGTCAATCCTTCCAATGAATATTCATGACTGATTTCCTTTAAATTGGTTGGATCTCCTTGTAGTCCAAAGGACTCTCAAGAGTCTTCTCCAACACGACATTTCAAAAGCTTCAATTCTTCGGTGCTCAGCTTTCTGACCTGTATACAGGTTTCTCAAGAGGCAGGTCAGGTGGTCTGGTATTCTCATCTCTTTCAGAATTTTCCACAGTTTATTGTGATCCACATGTCTTTGTGTGTATCACAATACTTTGAATAGACTCTAATACTTTGAATACACACTAATACTTTGAATAGACTCTAGGAAAAATAGGTAAAAATGAAGAAGGGTGGTGTCATCTGCATATCTGAGGTTATTGATATTTCTCCCGGCAATCTGGATTCCAGCTTGTGTTTCTTCCAGTCCAGCGTTTCTCATGATGTACTCTGCATAGAAGTTAAATAAGCAGGGTGACAATATACAGCCTTGACGTACTCCTTTTCCTATTTGGAACCAGTCTGTTGTTCCATGTCCAGTTCTAACTGTTGCTTCTTGACCTGCATACAGATTTCTCAAGAGGCAGGTCAGGTGGTCTGGATTTTGGTCAAGTTGCCAACATCTGCTGGATCATGGAAGAAGCAAGAGAGTTCCAGAAAAACATCTATTTCTGCTTTATTGACTATGCCAAAGCCTTTGACTGTGTGGATCACAATAAACTGTGGAAAATTCTGAAAGAGATGGGAATACCAGACCACCTGACTTGGCCATCTGATCAGCCTGGAAATGTTGCATGGACCCTCCCAAGGATGTTTACAAACATTGTCACCTTTGGTAGGTACTGCTGTCTCTTTTCAAAGATTTCTATATTCTTACGTTTAGGGGGCTTGTGACTTTGAACCTTTTTTTAAAAAATATTAATTAATTTATTTATTTGGCTACATCAGATCTTAGTTGCGGCATACAGGGTCTTGAGTTGTGGCATGTGAACTTTTAGTTGCGGCATGTGGATACTAGGTCCCTGACCAGAGATCGAACATAGGTTTCCTGCTTTGGGAGTGCAGAGTCATAGCCACTGGATCACCAGGAAAATCATGCCTTTGGACCACTTGGTGAACAAATTACATCAGGATTGTAAAATGTGGTCAGCTTGAATGGTCACAGCTTGTCACTAGAGTGGAATCACATGTAACAAGAAATACTAATGTCACCATTTTTTGTGACTTTCTGACCTACAGACCAGTGAAATGACCTTGCCAAATGTTTCCTCATCCATTCATGCATCTATCTGCATGTGACAGAACTCTTGAGTATTCCCCGGGCTCAAATTTTACTAGAATTCAAAGTATGTAGGCAATTATTAATGCTCAATGTGTCCTGTAATGATTTTATCAATATTTTCCTGTTATTTATTATGCCCTTATCTCACAATAATTTTAAAACAGGTTATAAAAGCAATTCCAGTTTGTGATGTAATAAACTGAGGTACAGACAATAGAAATGCTGACTATAATTTATTTGCCAACACAAAGCTTGACATTTAAATATATTTTTATAATTTAATATTCACAGCAGTTAGGAAGGTTAGAAATTATTATACCCACTTTTAAGGTGAAGAAACTCAGTCCCCCAAAAAGACCATATAGCTATCCCCAAGTAATAGAATTTGCTTTTTTTTTCTAATTTAGTTTTAATTGGAGCATAATTGCTTTACGATGTTGTGTTAGTTTCTGCAGTACAACAATGTGAATCAGCCATAAGTACAAATATATCCTCTCCCTCTTGAGCCTCCATCCACCCTGCTATTTGAAATTATTAAAAATCATGGCACAAATAAGATTACTCTATGCGATTCTAATTCAGATTGTAACTTGGACAAAATATTGTTTTGTTTTTGTTGGTAGTATTTGTTTTGTTTGGCATCTACTTTATGCCTGCATTACATTTTTTAAGTACATTTCACTAAAATAGTCTAACACCCCATGAAAGCCATCTAAGGAATAGATGATGAATCAATTTATTTTACAAAAAATGCAACAGACATGTACTTTCTGGAACAAGCCCAATATTTTCACATCACATTTGTAGGTTCATGGACATTTCTAAGGTCTTACAAACCTTAGGTTTTAAAGCCTGCACCATTGGTAAGAGATACAGAAAAGAGTGGATCCAAAGAGAGAGATAAAACTGAATGACACAAAGCTGCTCAGAGCCTGGGGACCCAGTTTATTTATTCAGACATGTTTATTCAATGCTACTGAATCCCTTGAGGAAGCTTCCATGTCCTCCTTCTAGGAACTTCTCTCTCTCTTTTAAAAATAATTTATTTACTTTTAGTTGAAGGATAATTACTTTCAATATTGTGTGGGTTTCTGGCATTTATCAACATGAATCGGCCATAGGTAGAGGGACTTCTCTCTTGAGTGGTGGACCTTGACTGAATCCAGGATTCTGCCCAGCCCATTTCTCTTCCTGCTCTGTTAAAACAAGAAAGAAAAAAGTCTTCTATTCACATCTTCTAGATCAGGGTAATAGAGTTGGGTCTATCCTGAGCAGGCCTATGGATCAGACACTTGGATAATGACTCACTGCCCCCAAGGAGGAGTAAAGTCCTATTTACCAAAGCAATTTCCTAGGAATCATTTGCCTTTTGTCCCTTTTGTCTGGCTGGAGTTAATATATTTTTATGAAATAATTTCAGTTAATCTTTCCTGCATCACTTGTTTTGTTACATGGATGTGAATCTTACCAGGTCAACCCCCAAATGCTTCAGAGGTGCTTAGACTGTTGAAGCTTATGGAAATGATTTTCCCAGTCAGGGTTACACGAAGTCAGAGGCTAAACTTGAAAAGTATTTCCTCATCCCAAGACCAAAATTCTAACCTCTCTCACGGCCTTGTTTTTTCTTTTGTTGTTGTTTTGGTTTGGTTTTTTTAATTAATAAAATTTATCTAGCTAATTACTGGATTAGTGAGCCTAAAACTACATAAACATCTCCGATGGCCACAGAGGTTAAAATGGGAAGAAGCAGGGTGCATTTGTGTGCTGATTACTATTGAAGGACAAAAGTCTTCCTGAAGGTTGAGTTCTTCTCTAGCAACCAGCCCTCATAATGGGACTCCACCCATAGAAATTAAAAGGCTGCAAGGCTGTACAAATAGCAGTAATCAGATCAGAAACTGTTAAAAGCATGAGACAGATAAAACCCAATGAGAAACCTTCAGAGGGAAGCAGATAAGCATTGCATCAGAGGCAAAATGTCAGTGAAGCTATTCTGCTCTGAAATTTTGTGTTTTTTTCCTCTTCAAAAGAGAAGGAAGCATTGATTAGAAACAGAAAATCCACATGCATTTTAAACAAAAAGATAAGTCCATAGAAGACATATGTGCCTGGTAAACTATTGCCCCCGAGAGTTTGGGGTTCCTTTTACATCTATCCTTGTGCCATGGGCTTCCCTGGTGGTTCAGCTGGTAAAGAATCTGCCTGCGATGCAGGAGACCTAGGGTTGATCCCTGGGTTGAGAATATCCCCTGGAGAAGGGAATGGCTACCCACTCCAGTATTCTTCTCTGGACAATCTCAAGGACAGAGGAGCCTGGTTGCAGTCCATGGTGTCGCAAAAAGTCGGACATGACTGGAGCGACTTAACACTTTTGCTTCATTACACCATGGCAACTTCCTCATATCTTTTTTTAAAAGTTGGGCCCCAAAAATACATGCCAGTCAGGTAGAAAAGTAGATGTTAAACACATTAGCAAATTTAAAATGAGGGAAGTGGTGTGGCTGAAACACACTCAGATTCAAAGTTGGGCTGTCAAACAGCAACAGATAAAGTGCTGATTTATTTAACATTGCTTCACCCAGGTCAAAGATCTGGCAGGGCTTCTCTTATTTACCTCCTCAGAATCTTGATTGCTGAGGAAAAATCTGACCTGATTCCCTGATGTAGATACATGTTATATCTGCCTCAACATCAACACTTGCATTTGATACTGCCCTGAATGTCTGACTCACTTCTTTAACAGGTTTATTAAGGCATAATTTACATATCATAACATTTACCCACTTTAATTGGACAATTCACTGATGTCTTATAAATTAATAGAGTTGTGTAGGCATCACCACAATATTTTCTCTTTATCTCTGGCTTTCTGCAGTTTGAATGTAACCTGCCTAGGTCTCCCCTGGAGGTGGGCATGGCTACTCACTCCAGTATTCTTGGCTGAGAATCCCATCGACAGAGGAGCCTGGTGGGCTACAATCCATGCATGCATGCTAATTCACTTCAGTCATGTCTGACTCTTTGTGACCCCATGGACTGTAGTCCCCAGGCTCCTCCATCCATGGAATTCTCCAGGCAAGAATACTGGAGTGGTTTGCCATGTCCTCCTCCAGGGGATCTTCCCCACCCAGGGATCTAATCCACTTCTCTTATGTCTCCTACACTGGTAGGTGGGTTCTTTGCTACCTGGGAAGCCCAGGCTACAGTCCATAGGGTTGCCAAGAGTCAGACACAGCTGAAGTAATGTAACACGCACACATGCACAGGTGTGTTTTATTTGGTATGTATTGTCCTAGATGTTCTCTGATACTCCTGGATCTAGGGTTTCCTATCTGCCATTAATTTTGAGAAGATGTTGGTGCCATTTTCACTTCAACTATATCTTCCACTCCATTTTCTCCTTCCTATAATTCCAGTCATGTGTAGTGTATGGTACTCCTTTTACAATTGGCCATGGTTCTTTAAGGCTTCCCAGGAAGAAGGAGAGAGTGAAGGACAGGGAAGCCTGGCGTGCTGCAGTTCAGATCAGATCAGATCAGTTGCTCAGTCGTTTCCGACTCTGCAACCCCATGAATCAAAGCACGCCAGGCCTCCCTGTCCATCATCAACTCCTGGAGTTCACTCAGACTCATGTCCATTGAGTCAGTGATGCCATCCAGCCATCTCATCCTCTGTCGTCCCTTTCTCCTCTTGCCCCCAATCCCTCCCAGCATCAGAGTCTTTTCCAATGAGTCAACTCTTCACATGAGGTGGCCAAAGTACTGGAGTTTCAGCTTCAGCATCATTCCTTCCAAAGAAATCCCAGGGCTGATCTCCTTCAGAATGGACTGGTTGGATCTCCTTGCAGTACAAGGGACTCTCAAGAGTCTTCTCCAACACCACAGTTCAAAAGCATCAATTCTTCGGCACTCAGCCTTCTTCACAGTCCAACTCTCACATCCATACATGACCACAGGAAAAACCATAGCCTTGACTAGACGGACCTTTGTTGGCAAAGTAATGTCTCTGCTTTTGAATATGCTATCTAGGTTGGTCATAACTTTCCTTCCAAGGAGTACATGTCTTTTAATTTCATGGCTGCAGTCACCATCTGCAGTGATTTTGGAGTCCAGAAAAATAAAGTCTGACACTGTTTCCACTGTTTCCCCATGTATTTCCCATGAAGTGATGGGACCGGATGTCATGATCTTTGTTTTCTGAATGTTGAGCTTTAAGCCAACTTTTTCACTCTTCACTTTCACTTTCATAAAGAGGCTTTTGAGTTCCTCTTCACACTTTCTGCCATAAGGGTGGTGTCATCTGCATATCTGAGGTTATTGATATTTCTCCCAGCAATCTTGATTCCAGCTTGTGTTTCTTCCAGCCCAGCGTTTCTCATGATGTACTCTGCATATAAGTTAAATAAACAGGGTGACAATATACAGCCTTGAAGTACTCCTTTTCCTATTTGGAACCAGTCTGTTGTTCTATGTCCAGTTCGAACTGTTGCTTCCTGACCTGCATACAAATTTCTCAAGAGGCAGATCAGGTGGTCTGGTATTCCCATCTCTTTCAGAATTTCGCACAGTTTATTGTGATCCACACAGTCAAAGGCTTTGGCATAGTCAATAAAGCAGAAATAGATGTTTTTCTGAAACTCTCTTGCTTTGTCCATGATCCAGTGGATGTTCGCAATTTGATCTCTGGTTCCTATGCCTTTGCTAAAACCAGCTTGAACATCTGGAAGTTCACGGTTCACATATTGCTGAAGCCTGGCTTGGAGAATTTTGAGCATTACTTTACTAGCAAGTGAGATGAGTGCAATTGTGCGGTAGTTTGAGCATTCTTTGGCATTGCCTTTCTTTGGAACTGGAATGAAAACTGAGCTTTTCCAGTCCTGTGGCCACTGCTGAGTTTTCCAAATTTGCTGGCATATTGAGTGAAGCACTTTCACAGCATCATCTTTCAGGATTTGAAATAGCTCAACTGGAATTCCATCACCTCCACTAGCTTTGTTCGTAGTGATGCTTTCTAAGGCCCACTTGACTTCACATTCCAGGATGTCTGGCTCTAGGTCAGTGATCACACCATCGTGATTATCTGGGTCGTGAAGATCTTTTTTGTACAGTTCTTCTGTGTATTCTTGCCACCTTTTCTTAATATCTTCTGCTTCTGTTAGGTCCATACCATTTCTGTCCTTGATCGAGCCCATTTTTGCATGAAATTTTCCCTTGGTATCTCTGATTTTCTTGAAGAGATCTCTAGTCTTTCCCATTCTGTTGTTTTCCTCTATTTCTTTGCATTGATCACTGAGGAAGGCTTTCTTATCTCTTCTTGCTATTCTTTGGAACTCTGCATTCAGATGTTTATATCTTTCCTTTTCTCCTTTGCTTTTCACTTCTCTTCTTTTCACAGCTATTTGTAAGGCCTCCCCAGACAGCCATTTTGCTCTTTTGCATTTCTTTTCCATGGGGATGGTCTTGATCCCTGTCTCCTGTACAATGTCAAAAACCTCATCCCATAGTTCATCAGGCACTCTATCTATCATATCTAGTCCCTCAAATCTATTTCTCACTTCCACTGTATAATCATAAGGGATTTGATTGAGGTCATACCTGAATGGTCTAGTGGTTTTCCCCACTTTCTTCAATTTCAGTCTGAATTTGGCAATAAGGAGTTCATGGTCTGAGCCACAGTCAGCTCCTGGTCTTGTTTTTGCTGACTGTATAGAGCTTCTCCATCTTTGGCTGCAAAGAATATAATCAATCTGATTTCGGTGTTGACCAACTGGTGATGTCTATGTGTAGAGTCTTCTCTTGTGTTGTTGGAAGAGGGTGTTTGCTATGACCAGTGCATTTTCTTGGCAAAACTCTATTAGTCTTTGCCCTGCTTCATTCCATATTCCAAGGCCAAATTTGCCTGTTATCCTGGGCGTTTCTTGACTTCCTACTTTTGCATTCCAGTCCCCTATAATGAAAAGGACATCTTTTTGGGGTGTTAGTTCTAAAAGGTCTTGTAGGTCTTCATAGAACCGTTCAACTTCAGCTTCTTCAGCATTACTGGTTGGGGCATAGACTTGGATTACTGTGATATCGAATGGTTTGCCTTGGAAATGAACAGAGATCATTCTGTCATTTTTGAGAATGCATCCAAGTACTGCATTTCAGACTCTTTTGTTGACCATGATGGCTACTCCATTTCTTCTGAGGGATTCCTGCCCGCAGTAGTAGATACAATGGTCATCTGAGTTAAATTCACCCATTCCAGTCCATTTTAGTTCGCTGCTTCCTAGAATGTCGACGTTCACTCTTGCCATCTCTTGTTTGACCACTTTCAATTTGCCTTGATTCATGGACCTGACATTCCAGGTTCCTATGCAATATTGCTCTTTACAGCATCAGACCTTGCTTCTATCACCAGTCACATCCACAGCTGGGTATTCTTTTTGCTTTGACTCCATCCCTTCCTTCTTTCTGGAGTTATTTCTCCACTGATCCCCAGTAGCATATTGGGCACCTACTGACCTGGGGAGTTTCTCTTTCAGTATCCTATCATTTTGTCTTTTCATACTGTTCATGGGGTTCTCAGGGCAAGAATACTGAAGTGGTTTGCCATTCCCTTCTCCAGTGGACCACATTCTGTCAGATCTTTCCACCATGACCCGCCCATCTTGGGTTGCCCCACGGGCATGGCTTAGTTTCATTGAGTTAGACAAGGCTGTGTTCCTAGTGTGATTAGATTGACTAGTTTTCTGTGAGTATGGTTTCAGTGTGTCTGCCCTCTGATGCCCTCTTGCAACACCTACCATCTTACTTGGGTTTCTCTTACCTTGGACGTGGGATATCTCTTCACGGCTGCTCCAGCAAAGAACAGCTGCAGTTCATGAGGTAGCAAAGAATCAGACATGACTTAGCAACTGAACAACAACTATCATAAGAACAAAAAACAGTAAGTGCTGGTGAGGATATGGAATAATTGGAAACTCTGTGCACCGTTGATGGGAATGTAAAATGGTACAGCTGCTTTGGATGTGGCCATTTCTCAAAAAATTAAACGTAGAACTACCACGTGATCCAATAATCCCTCTTATAGGTGTGTCCACCCAAAGAAATTGAAAGCAGGATCTCTAAGAGATATTTTTACACCCATTTTCAAAACCATATTATTCACAGTAGCTAAAACATGAACACAACCCATTGTGTTCATACATTGACAGATGAATGTATAAACAGAATGTAGTAATTAATACAACAGAATATTATTCAATCTTAAAGAGAAAGAAAAATTGGGCATATGCTACAACATGGATGCAACTTCAGGTCATTAGGCTATGTCAAATAAGACAGTCACAAAATGACAAATAGTTTGTAATTTCACTTATATGAGATACATAGAGTAGTCAAAAATCATAGACAGAAAGTATAATGGTGTTTTCCAGGATCTGGAGAGAGTGAGGAATGAGCAGTTATTTTTTAACCAACGTGGAGTTTTCGATTTCACAGAATGTTCTCTACAAGGATGGTGGTAATGGGTGTACAATATTATGAATATATTTAATACCACTGAACTATACACTTAAAAATACTTAAGATGGCAAACTTTATGTTATTATTTTACCACAATAAAAAAAGTGTAAAGAAGAAAAAATTAACTAGAAAACTCCATGTGATTAAAAATTAACAAGCACTATTTTTTAGAACTACTGGAACTATGAATTGAAATAGCTTCTTTGGAAAGAAAGTTGGCATTATCTAGTTAGGTTGAAAATGTTTATATTCTATTGTCCCCAAATTCCACTTATAAGTATATGCCCTAGGGAAATCTTGCACTTGTGTAATTAAGGGCATACTCTAGATTATCTAAAACAGCAGAGATTCTGATAATAAAAAAGTAAGAAAATCCAAATGACTATCAACTATAGAATGGATAAATTGTGGTATATTCTATAATGGAATATTACACAATAGTGATAAGCAACTGAATTATACTTTTGCAAAAAGACCCAAAAATTAATAATCAAAGTTGATACGATACTAAAGCCGATGAGGGAAAACACTAAGAGAGGAAAACTAAAAGGGAAACCACCACTACCAGGTATTGAAACATAAAGATTCTATAATCACGCGTTCAGTACACTTCCACTGTAACACTCTGTTCTCTGCTAACGTGTCTATAAATAAATTGTTGTGGTACTGGTGCATGATTAGATAGAACAGTGAAATAAAATAGACACTCCTAAAATAAATCCAAATACATATACACATTCGATATGTGATAAAGGTGGCATTTCACATCACTGGGACAAGATTGACTTAAAAATAAATGGTGCCAAGATAACTGTTTAGCAACTTGGAAAAAGATACAAGTAGATCTATATCTCACCCCATACACAAAAATATACTCCAAATGGTGTAGGTACTTACATGAAAAAACTTAAACCATGCAAACACAAGAATAAATCATGGATAAATGAATCTTTAACTCCAAGGTAGATGAAATCTTTCTAACTATGACTCTAAATACAGATGCAATAAAAGATTAAGTTGGACCACATAAAAATTGAAATTTCATGTGGCACAAAATACCAAAAATAAAGTCAAAAGGAGAGAAAATATTTGCAACATATATAATAGAGGACTCAATTCCTAATTTATAAAGAACTCAAACGTTGAGGAACAAAGAGTCAAATCTTCATAGAAAATTCTGAAAAGACATAAACAAACAATTCAAACAAAAAAGGAGATAAAATAGTCCCAAAACATATGGGGAAATATTTAAATTCAGTCACAGTGAGATATGCGAATTAAAACAACAGTAAATGCAACGTAAGATACTGCATTGCAATATGGAACGGAAAAGAGCGTTGCTGGAAAAAATGGTGAGGTTTGAAAAGGTCTGTAGTTCATAGTATTTTTCCATTGTTAGTTTACTGGTTTTGGTAATTGAACTATGCAAGATGATAACTTTAGGGGAAGCTTCAGGAAGATTACACTACACAGGAAAACTCAGTTGTATTTTTGTAACATTTCAGGGAGTCTAAAATCAATTCTAAAAAGGTTTTTTTTTCTTTTTTTTTTTAACTGTATATTTAGGGTCACATCATTTGGGGAACACTGTTAAAAATCATGAATGAATGATAAGTGTAAAATACAGGCTGGTGGTAACACCTGAAGGTGACAGGTGGGAAATGAATTAGGGAGGAACGCTCAGGGGAGTTCAGTGATAATTTTAATATTATTGTTCTTTGAATGGGCATGAATACATGAGTGTTTATTATAACAGGATTATACCTTTTATATAGTTGATAGTTGTTTTGAATTACTGAAATATATTCAATAAAAGCGACTATGTGAGATACTAGCAGAAACAGTGTTTACATTAGAAACAGACTTTTTGTAGCAACTTGAAGTCAAATCACATTAAATTAGAAGACTCCTAAAAAGACCTTTCGACATTACAACTTAAAGCATTAGGATTGCTTATTCCTCCATCTGTAGGTCCCTAATGTGAGCTGGCTTGCATTTGACTATAGTAAAATCTTGGCAGTAACGCAGTTTAGTTCTGAGCATGGTATCAGTGGAGAAAGGGAAGCGGTTGGAATACTTGCCTTTGGATTGAATTTTGAGAAGAACAAATGGAAGACACCACTTATTGGCACATCCTGGGAAAAGTCCCCCTGCAGTCAGTCTCAAGATACCTAATTAAGATAAAATTAACTCATACAAATATTGATCTAGCTAAATTTTCCAGGGGTGAGTCTTATTATCAGTCAAATTTCTTTATACCAAATGGCAAAGAACTGTTAAAAAAAAAAAAAAAAAAGCCAAAAATGTTTTATATGTTTTTTAAATCAGCAGAAAAATAATCATGAAGAAAAACAATTCATTTCACATTTATGACTTGCATTGGTTGTTGACTTGTAGTTTTGCTTATTATGACTGGTTCCATGTAAAACGTCACTCTTCCCCAGGTGTTTAGTACTATCGTAAGTAATGTTTTACCCTCAAGGAACTGGCAATTTTGTTTGAATAAGATACACACAGTTTAGGTAGTTTGCACACAAAATAGGCAGCAGAGTATCAATGAGAACTACAGTGCTGTGTGTGTGCTGTGCATCCTTAGAAACATCTCAGTGATCGTTGATCAAAGTAATTGTTTATACTTTCATCATTGATTAAAATCACTCTTTGGGTCCAACTGTGGTGGGAAAATATGTATTTATTTCCCCAAATGCGTTTGAACAAGTGTGAGTATGAATTTCCTTCATAAAATTTTTCTCTTTAAGGATATAGCTTCCCAAAGCAAAAATTTGCATTATAATTTTGCAATAGAACAAACTCAAAATAAAAATCTTTCCTAGGAAAGGTACAGGGGGACTTCCCTGGAGATCCAGTGATTAAGATCTGAGCTCCCAATGCAGGGGGCCCAGTTTGATCCCTGGTTGGGGAACTAAAATCCCGCATGCCATGGGGTGTGGCCAAAAAAAAAGATACAGACAATAGTCCTGAGTTTGCTTAATATTGGCTTCATTGTTTACGTCATTATTCCAATTTGTTGACCATACAATCTAATAGGTATGTCTGATGAGGAAAGTGGCTGATTTATTTCAAGTCTACCAAATTTTACACATTGGTATGAGTACAGAGCAGAAAGCACTACCTTTGGTTATCACATTTACCACGATGCTGAGCACTGGCCAAAACACTTTGCAGTTCCTCTCGGAATTTCTCTCAGAGTTCACAAGCCATTCAGGGGAATCCTCAGTGGAGAAGCTTAATCCTTTGACAGTGGATTCGATTTTTGCAAAGAAAGTTACGTGGAGTTCAGAATGGTTCATAAAATAGGTGATGACTCTGGTTAGTAGGATTCAGGGAGGAAAATGAGAGACATAGTGATGCATGATAGTGAGTTTTGCACAAATGGCACCTTCATTAAAATGAACATATATAAGCTTCCAGCAAGTCTATTTTGCAGACCAATATTCATTTTTTGTTGCATTCATTATGGTATTAACCTTTCAACAAATTTGGTGCGACATGGGGGGCTGGTTAGAGTTTGCCGTCTGGTGTTGAAGGAGACTTGCCGACATCTCTGACCAAACTATTCTGTTTCTTCGAGGCTAGGGCTCTTCCCTAGAAGCCACTTCAGCGCTGTCTCACCTGTGGAGCGCTGCCACCTCCACGGATACTGCAACCTCCATGGAGCACTGCTCGGGTTTCCGTTTCTTCTTCTAGACCAGGTTGAAGCACAGAAGACTGAAGCTACCTTCACTTTCTTTACCAAGCCCTCAACCTAAACTAAAGGAAGCCAGAATTCAAGAATGTTTGCAGTTGGAGTGATGACAATGAAAACCGTAGGTCACCAATTCCCCCTAACTTACCAACTTGTTGAAATTTGATTCAAATGAGATGGAAAACATGTTCACTGAAGGAAGACATACAGCTGAGAGAAGTGTTAGGACGGATGAAGGGATATTTTCACCCAAAAAAGCTAATCACACGCACATAAACCTCAGTTTCTATTCAGTCAGTTGGAAGAAAGTTTTCCTCTCCTACCCTGACTGCAACTTTCTTCCGTAACTTGCTGCTCACCTCCTCCCAATTCCCATTCCACCCGAATTGTCACATCCAATCTGGCTGTCATCCCCGAGCTGGGGTCGGGGACCGGTCCATGGAGCTCAGGGCAGCTGATCGCTTGGGTTAGTTGGTCATATCCTGATTTTTCTGCTTCCTCTCTCCTGCACTCTTTTCTAAAATATCAGGCCAGAGTCTCTTTCAATTTTCATATTTCTTCGTCGTTACTTTTCAGGCAGTAACGAAAGAGGTTAAGTGCAAGAGCTTGAATCCCAGCCTAAGAACTTAAATAACCTTTTGATCTACCTCGAAGAGCTGTTATGAGGATTGAATGAGATTGTGCACTAAAGTGTGGTCCAGATTAGGCCCCCAGTGAATGTTAGTTATTATTTTTATGAACACTTTATTTTCCCTGTGCTCAACAAACACAACCTCCGCGGGCCACCGCTGTAGACACATTAACATGCACTCAAGGGTTCAAGGTCCCACCCTCTTCGCCTCAGGCCTGTGAGGAGGAGGAGGGAAAAGGAATGCCTGTCACCTTCCAAGACTTTTATCTGCAACAGCCTTTATCTCTTTCACTGTGGGGATTTTCCCCAGGCTCTTTTGTCCTCTATTTCAGAGCTTTATTTTTCCTCCCCTTTGTGTTACATTTGCTTCTATAGGGGGGTAGAGTTGCCCTATTTACAGGAGTAGCTATCACCATGGTAACTTGGTATTTTGATATAGGCATGAAACAATTCTGAAGGAAAAAGAGGTCCCTTATTTTTCAACTTTGGCATGTAGATGTATGGGAATCAAAATCCTTGCCCCACATTCTATAGCTGGTTCAAATGTCAAAGCAAAGAAACAAGTTTTATTGGTATTTTAAATAAGTATTGAGCAACCCCAGCACGCCATCAATTGAGCAGAACATTCTCACAATTAATTTCTGCCTCTTAGGCACTGATGTTTGCAGACGACATGACATATACTTTCATGAACTCATTCTCTGAATGAAAAAATTGGTACCCATGGTCAGACAAAGAATTGTTGTGTTCACTCAAATTGCAAAAGACATTAAGGCACTGAAAGGGAAGTATAAGATGTGATTTGGAGTTTCTGGGAGATTTTAGTGGTTTATTGAGAGGAAACAAGACATAGACATGAAAGTCGGCCTGTTCTTAATGGTCAGAGGAACATGGTTGCTGTATAGGTAACTTACACATTGTATCTGGAACCAGGAGTGGATGGCTTTTGATGACTAAATGCCTACTGTGTTCAAGGCTTCCTACTATGAGCTGTTAATATAGGTGAGTGAACTGTCACTCCTGCCTTTGACACTTTTCATTTGGTGAGGAAACACACTTAAAATACAATGTGATGTCTCTGTAAAGGTAGCTGTATTGTAATACACTATCAGAGAAGAGAAGGAAAGAAGACTTCATAGAAATGAATTTTGAACTGTATTTTTAAAGGATGGCTAGCAGATGACATTAGAGGAAATATCCTCTGCCTAGATACTGCTGGCACTCATACACCTCACATACATCTGTGCTAAGTCGTGCCCTATTCTTTGGGACCCCATGGACTGTAGCCCTCGGGGCTCCCCTGTCCATGGAATTTTCCAGGCAAGATACTGGAGTGGGTTGCCATTTCCTCCTCTAGGAGATCTTCCTGACTCATGGATCAAACCCCAGTCTCCTGCATCTCCTAAATTGGCAGGTGGATTCTTTACCACTGAGCCACCCAGGAAACCAAGAACTGCTTTTATTCCCTCAGCCAAGCAAGGACAAACACAACCCTGACCTTCTGTTGTTGTTTAGTCAACCCACTCCAGTGTTCTTGCCTGGAGAATCCCAGGGACGGGGGAGCCTGGTGGGCTGCCATCTATGGGGTCGCAGAGTCAGACACGACTGAAGTGACTTAGCAGCAGCAGTCACCAAGTTGTGTCCGACTCTTTGCAACCCCATGGACTGCAGCTCACGAGGCTTCCCTGTCTCTCACCATCTCCTGGATTTTGCCCAAGTTCATGTCCATTGAATCAGTGATGCCATCCAACCATTTCATTCTCCTGTTGCCCTCTTCTCCCGACCTTGACATAATCCAATAACCTAGGTGTTCCCAGAACCAGGCTTGCAAACAGGTCTTGTGTGAATTTCCAAGCTGAACTATTTCCAATTTCCCCACTGTTCTGTCTTTTTTTCCTGTTACCTTTGCTCATTTTGTTCCATCTATCTGAAATCTCTTGTCTCCTCCTCACTCTGCCACATATGCATGCTTCTGCTATCAACTTCTGTTGAATTTCAGGCTTAGCTTTGATGCTTCTCCCTTGGGTTAACCATTGCTGAAGCCTGGAGTGTGCTCATCCTCCTATTTGTTGCTGCAGTATTTTCCACATCTCTTTATACTGGTGCTTATAAAAGTGCTTTGTCATTGCCTATTTTCTGGTCTGACTCATTCAATTTCATTCACTCCTTTCACTCATTTCACTAGGAAGCAATTGGGACTGTTCCCTTTTGTATTCCCAAGAGCCTAACTTAATTTTCATTGAATAGAGGTACAACTGAATAAAATGAGACATTGTCTATTATAACTGTTCAGCAATAGAAAGCTACCTTGTCATTAATGCTTTCTCAGATTGTTAAAGAGGATCTTCCTGCAAGATATTTTCATTTGAGAGTCATTTACTGCACATGGTGATTGCAGCCATGAAATTTAAAGACACTTACTCCTTGGAAGGAAAGTTATGACCAACCTAGATAGCATATACAAGAGCAGAGACATTGCTTTGCCAACAAAGGTCCATCAAGGCTATGGTTTTTCCAGTGGTCATGTATGGATGTGAGAGTTGGACTGTGAAGAAAGCTGAGTGCCGAAGAATTGATGCTTTTCAACTGTGGTGTTGGAGAAGACTCTTGAGAGTCCCTTGGTCTGCAAGGAGATCCAACCAGTCCATTCTAAAGGAGATCAGTCCTGGGTGTTCATTGGAAGGAATGATGCTAAAGCTGAAACTCCAATACTTTGGCCACCTCATGTGAAGAGTTGACTCATTGGAAAAGACTCTGATGCTGGGAGGAATTGAGGGCAGGAAGAGAAGGGGAGGACAGAGGATGAGATGGTTGGATGACATCACCAACTCGATGGACATGAGTTTGAGTGAACTCCGGGAGTTGGTGATGGACAGGGAGGCCTGGCATGCTGCAATTCATGGGGTCACAAAGAGTCGGACACGACTGAGCGACTGAACTGAAGTGACTGAAGAGTTATATATTTTGTGTACAACTTCTGTGTCAAAATATTTTGAAAATATTTTCTTTAAGGCTGAAATGTGCCTATTTATTTTCTTTATAATGTCTTTTGATGAGCAGAAAGTTTTAGTTTTGATGAAGCCTAATTTATCAGTTTTTTCTTTTGTGATTGTTGCTTTCTGTGTCGAAGGAGTCAATGCCTGCTTGTTGTAGAAATATTTTCTTCTATTTTCCTTTAGAATCTGTATAGTTTTACCATTTGTGTTTTCATCTTTGATCCAACTCAAGTCAACTTTTGTGTATAGTGTGAGATAGGAGCCAAGGTTCACATTTTTGCATATGGGTATCCAGATCTAGCGCCTTAGTTAAAAGATTTTCCTTTCCACATTAGGAACTGCTTTGGCAAATTTGTTGAATATCAGTTGATTATTGTAGGACTATTTTGTTTCACTGATCCCTTTGGTCTATTCTATAACAATGCTACACTGACTTGATTATTATATTTTTATATTAAGTTTTGAAGTCAAGTATTTAAGACCTCCCAAGTTTGCTGATATAATTATTGGTCAACTGATTAAGAACTGGCATCATAACAATATTATCTTACAATCCATGAGCATAGTATATCTCCCTATGTAGGTAGCTCTTCGTTTTCAATATGTTTTAGATTTTTACATATAGAGGTCATAAATATCTTGTGTTAAATTTATATCTAAATCTTTCACATTTTTCTCACCAGTATAAATAGAATTATATTTTACTTTTACTTCCCAATTGCTTGTTGCTAGCTTATAAAATATAACAATGAGTTTTTTATATTGATACTGTATCTTATGACCCACTAAATTTACTTGTTCAATTTAATAGACTTTTTTAATGTTCCTTAGGATAGTCTATAATACATTATCTCTTTCTAATGTAAAGATAAAGCATAAATCATTTGGAAAGTGATCACTCTCCAAGTGCTCTCTTTTTCATCAAGAAATTGTGTAATAATAATTAAAAGGGTAGAAGGTAACATCCTTTGAGCAGTCCCTGTTATACTCAAGGTACTGTTCTAAGTACTTCATACATATTAACTCATTTAATGTACAGAACAATGCCATGAAATATGTATAATTGTTAATATCTCTATTTTCTGGTTGAGGAAATTGAAACTTAGAATAAGCTGAAGATATTTTATGACCTTTGTTCTTGTAACCAAAAACTTGCTCTGTGAATAGAGACTATAATCTCTATCCCCATACTCATTTCTTGTACCTTTATTTTACCCGCCCTTTGCTTCTTTACTACTCTGTGTTTGCCTTTTACACATTTTACTGAATATAATTTTAGTAATGATAAGTTACCTGAAATTTAATTTTTCTTTATGTTTAAAAATACTGTCCAGTCTTGACAAATATGCTCTTATCTCCTTGCAGTGAGCTTCCGTTTTGTCTTTCTAACTGTCATACCTGCCTGTCACTAATACTAATTTTGACTAGAACAGATAATTATTTTCACACATAAGAAGTGATAAGCAGTTTATGTTCACAGAACAACAGTCTTTACAACAGTCTACTGTTTTTAGTAGGTTGTCCTCCATGTTTAGTAACCTGTAAGGGGGAAATTGATGTGAGTTGCTTCCCAGTAAGGATCGACCTGGCACTACCAATCTCATTTTTACTGAGTCCTTAGGTCCTAACACCTTCCAAGTGGCAATGATAGGTTCTTTCCATTTTGGTTTATTCTGTCATCAGGCACTTAAAGTTTGAAGTTTACTTTTTATAAGAAGTACAGTAAAAAATTTTTGCAACCTCATAAGATATTCTTTACCAAAACTCAGGAAAGCAGTATTATGCTGTACACAAAGAACAATTAAATAATGAGAGCTTACTGATGTTTCAATATCTGACATCATCTTTGTTTTAATATTAAAAACCAATAATAGTCTTAAGTAGCTCACCATCTTGTTAGGAGGAGATTTAATATACATTTAAATCAGTATAACTTAGTTCAACCTGCAAAGAGCCGGCAACACACTCAGAAACATGGAGATGGCAACCAATAAAAGGGAAATGGTTTCTTTCCCTGAGATACTTAGATGAGAAGATATTACTAACAATAATGGAAGTTAGTCGTTCACATTGAGAGGGCACTACATCCCTAAGTGCCCTTGAAGCCACATGTCAAATTTGCCTGTTTTTAAAGTTCTGATTTATGTAGTGCCTTATTCACTGTGTAATAATATCAGTCTCTGAAGTGCATCCCATCATTATACCAGCAATAACCATTTCTTTTTGTTTATAAAAATAACAGTGAGTGAGCAGCTGAAATGTAATTTCCTGGAGCAGAGATCTAAGAATTGATAGTATCTTTTTAAAACTCTCTTTCTATCATATTCAAACCCCAGTTCAAAAGATCAAGATTTCTGTTTGTGCAATTTCTAAACTATGTTGCCCCATAAAGTAATGGAGTTAGCACTGATTGAAAATTACACATCTCTTTCATGAATAACATTTAATGAATATGTAAAAATATTAAAATATAAACACCCTTCCATTAGTCAGTATAGTTTAAGGGACAAGACATTCTATGCCTTTGAATTTTCTGGTAGGCGAGTTTTGATCCATTTGTGCTAGACGTGTGAACCAGTTCACTCACCTTGTCTCATGGAGTCACTTCATATTTTTTAAAATATAGACATTAACAAAACACTAGAGTTGAATTTAGAGAATGAAATATTCATGACATGGTCAATAGTCTTTAGAGAAGTATTATAAAAAACAGAAATTTAGAGTTTCCACCAAGTCTCATAGGAGAGAATAATTTTTCTCCCCAAATAGATTTTATTTCAAATATAAATTTTAACTCAAAGTTTAATGCAAAAAAAAAGTTTTAAAAACAACTGGATAATTTAGAATTTATGTAATCTTATTTTAAGAGGTGATAATAAAAATGCAAATATGGAATTGCCTCTGGCTCTCTTAGTTAACAGAATAAATCTTAGTTGAATCATTTATACCTCTTAATATATATTCATACTCTTGCTGTAGCCTGAAAACTATTACTCAGGGGTAATAGTAAAGGTCTTTTGAGGTATATAGGACACCATTGGTAAACAGATTTACACTCACGATATTTGGCAATGTGCCTTCTTCCAGTGTTTTCTTCTCATTACCCATGCTTATCTCCATATGGTACCTCTGTCTCAAGTTCAATGGGATCTTCCCCAAATGAACCAGAATCAAATTCATATTTCATGTTAATCTGCTTATTCTAAGTAATAAATGCCACCATTCCACATGCAGAATGACACGTCTCCGGGTGAACTGTTAGCATAATATATGGCTTTACCCTCTTCGAATGGCATATTTATTTGGGGGGCTTATTGTGTACACAGACCAAGTTTACTAGAGATTTTTTCTCTTATGTCTTTAAGACAGTTGATTGATATCACATATTATATGTTGAAAAATATTTAAATGAAGTTTATTTTGCTTTTGCAAGAAAATTTTCAGCTAGACTCTTTGAAGATTATGAATCAATTAACCTCCCTTGATTTCCCTTTGAGACTTCCTGGTTACCAGTTATATTTCTTAGGGCTTCTTTGGTTTTAGGTTAAACAAAATTGTTTTAAGCAATGAGTCAGATTTAATGGTCCAGTGGTAAAGAATCCGCCTGCAATGCAGAAGACACACATTCAGTCGCTAGGTTGGGGAAGATCCCCAGGAGGAGTAACTGGCAACCCACTCCAGTGTTCTTGCCTGGAGAATCCCATAGACGAGAAAGCTGGCAGGCTACAGTCCATGGGGTTGTAAAGAGCTGGATAAGATTGAGCACTCACTCACCCACCCACCTACTGAATTTAGAACCAGGATTCAGGAGTCTCTTTTGGAACCTACAGAGGGCAATGGGGCTGGTGATAAAAATGTCTGACAAGGAAGCAAAGGACTCCTCTCTCAAGGATTTCCTATCCCCTCTGACTTCTGACTCTGCACAGTTTCTGGGTTAGTCCCAAGTGAAGGCCAGTTCCCTCTGCTTTTCAACCCATATGATAGAAAGTGGCTCTTTAATAACTTCAAGCATACATTGGCCCCACTGACAGATGAACAAGATGGAGCTGAAGTCTCACTTGCAATGAATGGCAAGTTTTCAGAAGCAAACTGGTATTAGCCTCATTCATTCTGGCTTGAAGACTGAATTGTGTTGTACAGACATAGCTGCTCCAGTTAGAAAACATGTAAATGATGGAGAAAGTTGACACCAACACAAGAGGCCTTGATCTTAACTCTTAAATTACTTACATGGGATTTTAACTCACAGAAGACATAGGTAAGTGGAATATTAGGTCAATCAGTTCTCTTCACTGATTTTTAGTATTTATGAATGACCAACCAGATATCATTCAAATAAATACAGAGCTTTATTTAAGAGAAAGCTAGAATTAGCTTTGATTTGTAACCAGGCCTACTGAATCCTACTACTCTTGTCCAGAGATATTAATAACATTTGCCATTTGAAATCATATTTGGTAGCAGATCACATAATATGTTTGCCCCTTTTTATTTTAGAAATAAATAGCATTAGACATGGTTCTGAAGAATCTATTTACAGAGCAGCAATGGAGAAACAGACATAGAGAATAGACTTATGGACATGGAGAGAGGGGAGGAGAGGGTGAGATGTATGGAAAGAGTAACATGGAAACTTACATTACTATGTGTAAAATAGATAGCCAATGGGAATTTGCTGTATGGCTTAGGAAACTCAAACAGGGGATCTATATCAACCTAGAGGGGTGGAGTGGGAGGGAGATGGGAGGGAGGTTCAAAAGGGAGGGGATATATGTATACCTATGGCTGATTCATGTTGAGGTTTGACAGAAAATAGCAAAAATCTGTAAAGCAATTATCCTTCAATAAAAAAATTAATTAATTTTAAAAATAGCACTAGACAACGATATTGCTAAAAATGCAAGCACACAGGTTCATATGTAGTTATAACTCTAAAATATTAATTGTCAGCTATGGCACTCTTCTCTGATGTAATGTGGTCAGATTCCTTAGGTCAAAAGGCAGAGATGATAGATGGATTGCTGAGATCATGGTGTTGATGAAGCCAAGGTCAAAGGTGAAAGCTCTGCATGGGCCAGGATATTTTTAGAGAGAAAATGGAGAGCCTGAATCTCCAATCTCATCTATGCTTATTACCATACACCATCAAACAGGAAGGAAAACTGTGATAATGTTAATTAAGAGACTGCTTACACAAAAATGTATGTCTTTCTCTGTACCTAATGTCAACTTGATAGATAAAGGGAAATTTTCCCTTTAATCAAAGAATGCCTTGTTCAAGAGTAAATCCAAAGACTTCCCTGGTCGTTCAGTGGCTAAGACTCAGTGCTTCCAATGCAGGGGGCCTGGGTTCAATCCCTTGTCAGGGAACTAGATCCTGCTTGCTGCAACTAAGAGTTTGCAGGCCGTGACTAAAAGATACCACAGGCTACAACGAAGGTCTAAGAGCCAGCATACTGCAGCTAAGACCTGTGCAACCAAATCAATTAATTAAAAGAAACAATTAAAAAAAAAGCAAATCCATACACTCTGGTCTTTATGGAAATGGCTCCTTTTCACTTTCAACTGTAAATCTAAAAAATGTAAAGAATATTGTCAACTGATAATTGTTTAGCCATTCCCATGACCTAAATAAATCATAATATTATGATTTTTTCTGCCATAACTAGTGATCTGTTTGAATTTGTGTAATTCCATTTCTTAGGCTGGAAAAAGAAGCAAGAGAAGTAAAGAGAGTGAGAGAGATATTTATTACCTTAGCAGAAAAGTTTTGTCTTCAGACCCAACACACTACTTTGAGGTGTTAAACACTGTGTAACTCTAATCCATCCTGGATGCCCAAAGTCACTGAGTTTTGAAACTGAGTCATGGGATGTTTTAGGAGAAGCAAGCTAGAGGTGTTTGGGATTTAAACAACAATGGCATTAGGCCTCAGTGTATATTTTCTTAGATATTTGAAATTATTTTTAACTAAGTCTTTCCAAACCTGGGTAAGAATTTACTAGAATTTGTTGACTTTGATGCCACAATTCACTAGCAAGTGCCAATAATTTTAGGTAGCTTTGATTGAAGAGTTTGACCTATTTGGGTTCCATGTGAATAATTTCATTGAGATAATGTAAGTGAAAATCAGAGAAGATACTGTCAGCTAGTATGCACTAAGTATTCTCACAATTGTGAAAGTGTGAAAGATGAAAGACCTGCCTACATCCTCTTCATTTATATGAACGTGCTTCCCTGGTGGCTAAGATAGGGAAGACTCTGCCTTCAGTGTGGGAGACCTGGGTTCGATGTCTGGGTTGGGAAGATCCCCTGGAGAAGGGAACGGCTACCCACTCCAGTATTCTGGCCTGGAGAATACCATGGACAAAGGAACCTGGCAGGCTACAGTCCATGGGGTTGCAAAGAGTCAGACATGACTGAGCGACTTTTATATAATGGATAAAATATACTCCAAAATTGTGATTGCTCTATTTTTCGTTCATTATTTCAAGTATGCTAATGCTCTCACATGAACACAGATATATATCGTAAAGACTCTTTCTTTTCCTGGTTATGCCTATTTCCGTTTTAGGTCTGATTATGCTATTGTCTGTGTCTTTGTCCAGTAAGTTGTGTCAGTTAACTCCCCATTGCCTTCGGACATGATACTGAGAGCAATCTGAGTACCATTCATGTTTTGATGTATAGATTTCCTTTCAAGCTAGAGAAGGTTCCATTACTGCAACTAGGAGGAATAGATTTCTTTTGCTACCAGAATCAGAGTGGTCTCTTTGATACTATTGGATTTTTCTTCAGGGACCCTTTCCAATTTTAGCATATCTCCTTCCTGCCCTAAAGATCAGTTATTTTCTAAATCAAAATCTCCCTTCAAAGGTCATATAACAATATTCATAATAGATTAATTATTAAATTAAGCAATCATATTAAGGACTGAACCATCCAATAACATGAAAATACAGTGAAATAGTTATATACATGTGCTTTATTTGGTCACTGGCCACAGAACTTTAGGAGAATAATTTTATTTTAATCTAACATTTTCCAGATTTAAAGATATAATTGACACGTAACATTGTATAAATTTAAGCTGTATAATATGTTGATTTGATACACTTGTATTAATACATTGCAAAATGATTACCACGTTAGCATCAGCTGATACCTTCATCAAGTCTTATAATTACCATTTCCTTTTTTCAGTGAGAACACTTAAAATCACCCTCTCAGCAGCTTTCTAGTATATAATACATTAACTATAATTACCATCAGTTCAATCAGTTCAGTTCAGTCGCTCAGTCGTATCCAACTCTTTGCAACCCCATGGACTGCAGCACACCAGGCTTCCCTGTTTATCACCAACTCCCAGAGATTATTCAAACTCATGTTTATCGAGTCGGTGACACCATCCAACCATCTCATCCTCTGTCACTTCCTTCTCCTCCCACCTTCAACCTTTCCCAGCATCAGGGTCTTTTCCAATGAGTCAGCTGTTCACATCAGGTGGCCAAAGTATTGGAGTTTCAGCTTCAACATCAGTCCTTCCAGTGAACACTCAAGACTGATCTCCTTTAGGATGGATTGGTTGGGTCTCCTTGCAGTCCAAGGGACTCTTAAGAGTCTTCTTCAACACTGCAGTTCAAAAGCATCAATTCTTCGGCACTCAGCTTTCTTTATTGTCCAACTCTCACATCCATACATGACTATTGGAAAAACCATAGCTTTGACCAGACAGACCTTTGTTGCCAAAGTAATGTCTCCGCTTTTTTGTATACTGTCAAGGTTGGTCATAGCTTTTCTTCCAAGGAGCAAGCATCTTTTAATTTCATAGCTGTGGTCACCATCTGCAGTGATTTTGGAGCCCCCAAAAATAAAGTCTGTTACTCTTTCCATTGTTTCCCCATCTATTTGCCATGAAGTGATGGGACCAGATGCCATGATCTTCATTTTTTGAATGTTAAGTTTTAAGCCAGCTTTTTCACTCTCCTCTTTTACTTTCATCAAGAGATTGTTTAGTTCTTCTTCACTTTCTGCCATAAGGGTGGGGTCATCTGTGTATCTGAGATTATTGGTATTTCTCCTGGCAATCTTGATTCCAGCTTCTGCTTCATCCAGCCTGGCATTTCACATGATGTACTCTGCATATAAGTTAAATAAGCACGGTGACAATATACAGACTTGACATACTCCTTTCCCAATTTGGCACACGTCTGTTGTTCCATGTCTGCTTCTAACTGTTGCTTCTTGACCTGCATACAGATTTCTCAGGAGGCAGGAAAGGTCGTCTGGTATTCCCATCTCTTGAAGCATTTTCCACAGTTTTTTTTTGTGATCTACACAGTAAAAGGTTTTGGCATAATCAATAAAGGAGAAGTAGATGTTTTTCTGGAATTCTCTTGCTTTTTCAAAAATCCAATGAATGTTGGTAATTTGATCTCTGGTTCTTCTGCCTTTTCTAGATCCAGCTTAAACATCTGGAATTTCCAGTTCATGTACTGTTGAAACCTGGCTTGGAGAATTTTGAGCATTACTTTGCTAGCATGTGAGATGAGTGCAATTGTGTGATAGTTTGAACTTTCTTTGAAATTACCCTTCTTTGGGATTGGAATGTAAACTGACTGTTTCCACTCCTGAGGCCACTGCTGAGTTTTCCAAATTTGTGGCATCATAATTACACTTATGAACTACAAATGCCCCAAATTTATTCACCTTGTAAGTGGAAGTTTGTACATTTTGACCAACATTTCCTATTTCCCCAGCCCTTCAGCATGTTAACTACCATTCACTTTATTCTTTTGACAAATTCTTTTTTTTTTTTTTTGAGATTCTACAGCTACATGAAATCGTACTTTGTCTGACATTTCACTTCACATAACACCCTCAAGGTCCATCCATTGTTGTTGTGAATGTCAGAATTTCCTTCTTTCTCAGGACTGAATCATAGTCCACTACATGTTTGTTATCCATGCATCTGCTGATGAACCCAAGTTGATTCCATATCTTGACTATTGTGTATAATGCTACAATAAACAAGCAAGTGCAGATTATTTCCTCAAGATTCTGTTTTCATTTCCTTTGGACATATACTCAGAGGTGGCATTGATGAATCATGTGGTAGATCATTGTTAATTACTTGAGGAACTTTCATACTGTTTTCCACAGAAAGTGAAGTGAAAGTGATAGTTGCTTAGTGGTGTCCAGCTCTTTGTGACCCCATGGATTATACAGTTCATGGAATTCTCCAGGCCAGAATACTGGAGTGGGTAGCCTTTCCCTTCTCCAGGGGATCTTCACAACCCAGGGATCGAACCCAGGTCTCCCGCACTGCAGGCAGATTATTTACTAGCTGAGCCACAAGGGAAGCCCAAGAATACTGGAGTGGGTAACCTATGCCTCCTCCAGCAGATGTTCCCAACCCAGGAATCGAACTGGGGTCTCCTGCATTTCAGGCAGATTCTTTACCAACTGAGCTATCAGGGAAGCCCATTTCCCACAGTGGTTGTACCAATTTACATTCCCAATAACAGTGCACAGGGTTCTCCTTTCACCATATACTCACCAACACTTATTATTTCGCCTTTTTGATAATAGCCATTCTAACATTTCATTTCTGTGATGATTACTGATGCTGAACACCTTTTCATGTTCCTGTTGGCCATTTTACTATGCTCTTTGGAAAAATGTCTATTTGATTTCTTTGCCCACTTAGTAGTCACATTATTTGGCATTTTGCTATTGAGTTTTATGAGTTCTTTATGCATTTGGATACTAACCCTTTATCACAACTTTCCATAACTTAAGGCATAAAAATCTAAAATTTTTTAGGTTGCTGTGCAGGGTTGAGCATTATCTGAACCAGACCTCACTTTAAGCAAATCTATTTCCTTGCCACTCCATTCTATTCTACAGTCCCGTCAAATGACAAGACCATTCTGAAATATGTATTGCAATCTCACCTTGATGTTTTTGATTATGTTGTTTCCTTCTAGAATATTCTTTTTCTCCCTTTGGGGTTTGAGAAACTTATCCTTCTACACTCATGGTAAAGTATTGCCATGATGAAGAGATAATCCAAAACAGAGTCACATATTCTTTTTCATAGTTCCAAGGGAAATCAGGTCCATTTCTGCTGTTCACTTACCACCTCATGTAGTAGCTAGTCATATGACTTTTCTCTCTATAGAGACAGAAACTGCTGGAGGGTAGATCCCAAGTCTTAATTACTTTGTAGATTTCACAAATGGCATCCTGCTTGTACAGCAGAGAGGCTCAATCTATTGGTTGTTCAACAACTAAGTATCTTTCCAGGTTAAAGTACAAAGCAGAATATGTTTCCTTAATGCTTTATGATTTCTTGCACCACAAGATTTGTCTCTTAAGGATTAAAAAATATTTTCTATTCTCATCTATAAAATGTTAATTTTAACAAAACCTTTTTAAGAATGCTTCACTGAAACCCAAACTCTTTGATTTATGTAAATGACTTTATTATTCTGCTGTACTATAAACACAGCTATAATATTGACAGAAAATAGATCATCTAGGGAAGGTCAGATACTTTTAGTTTAATGTTTTCAGTTTTTCTTTTGCTTGACTATGGAAAACTAAGCTGAAGTTATCGACTCAGTTTGCAGGCTTATTCATAATGAACAACTGCTGTGATAATCACCAGTCAGGTTAAAAGATCAAAATTAATATTTATATACATTTACATTTTACAATGAGTTTTCATATGCCTATTCTTTTTGCCTCTCTTAATGGTGTGGTATGTATGCTCAGTCATGTCTGATTCTTTTGCAAACCCATGGACTGTAGTTCCCCAGGATCCTCTGCCCATGGGATTTCTCAGGCAAGAATACTGGAGTGGGTTATCATTACCTTCTCTAGCCACTCATAATAATATTTTAAATTAAGAATATAACAGACATTGTTATTATGCCCATAATAGCGAAAAGGATGCCAACGCCGACAGAGTTTGTATGGTCATATGTGGTCATGACATTAGTGACTGACAATTCTGGAGTGATAATTCAGGACTTTTAGCCCTAAAATCCTTCTCTTTCCACTAAACTTTGTAACATCCCTGATTCCATGATTCTGGCTACTTACAAACTCCTTCTAGAAACAGACTAATCTATTCCTCACTCATTCTTTCTCAGATTATATATTTTTCTTTCTTATTTCTTTTCCCCTATTGAACTACTTCTGTTATTTGCTGGGAACATGAGCGGGCTTACAATTATAAGGTCAACTTTCAAATATATTAAAAGGTTGGCTTCTTACCAGAACATGTACAATTTACAAGTGAAGCCTGAAATTTTGCTTTATTGGAGATAAAACCAGTTTTATAAATATTTATTACAATGAAAATGAAAATGTATTTAAAAGAACGTGTGGTAGTTAAAAGTATTGGATTTTAGAATTAAACATGCATGAATTTTCCTCCAAATTATGTAATCCATAATGTGATTTTAGATAACTTGTTTATTTATTTATTTTTTTTGAACAGTAAGTTTACTCAGCTGTAAGAAGGATGATGTTTGGGTACTTTTAAAGGAAAATAATGTATTTCAAGCACATCAATAAGTGTAGGATATGTGTGACACAATTGACTATGTTATTGCTACTATGACATTAGGCTAATTTATATATTTTTATTTTTAATATGCTTTTTTAGTGTTTTATTCAATAATCATTGATATGTACCACTGGATGACATGAAAATAGCCTACATTCTCAGTCACTTGGTCTAACATTTTTTCTCAAAATTCCATTCACTAATTGTTAGAAAACCTATAGTGTGCACAACACAATGGTAGGATTAGAAGGAGTCAAAGATGTGAAACTACATTTTAAGCTTTCTTGAACTAAATTAAATAGCTTGGTACTTCAGGTAATCAAAAAATATATATAATCCAGATAATCAAGCCAAAAAAACACCTGCTGTAAATGAATTACAGCTAGCAAATTAATTTTGAAAGTTATTTTTTACTTTCTTTAAAATATTTTTAAAGTAAATTAGTTTTTACTTTCTTTAAAAATATAGGCAAACATTTTGAATACCACACATGGGGTACATAAATTGGGTAGGCAATTCACCTATACAGTCAACAGTTGTTGATCATGACTGTTCTCACATATCTTAATAAATTTTATAATGAATAATTCTTACATCTGACACCTATGTTTCTAAGGTGATAACAAAGTTGGAAGAGAAAAATAAGATGAATAAAACTTGGGTTATTTTTTCTAACTGCAAACATTTTTTTTCAAATCTCTGAGATTAATTTCAGTTTAAGATTTGCTCTGGAAGATGAGACTAATGTCTAGTAAGAATTAATTATCTACTATACTTCTTTACTCTAACAAACTGAGCTCTATTACTGTCTGAATATTTCTTTTATCTTGAGGAACCAAACCTCTAAGAATTTGTTTTTAATTAGCTCCCTATGCATCATTGAACAGTATGGTACAATATCATATCTAAACTTCTGTATGTATAATCTAACAGAATTTAAGGCATGCTTACCAATCAGTTGGTCTACTAACATGTATGTGCATGCTAAGTTGCTTCAGTCGAGTCTGACTCTTTGCAACCCTATGGACTGTAGCCTGCCAGGCTCCTCTGTCCATGGGATTCTCCAGGCAGGAATGCTGGAGTGGGTTGCCTTGTCCTCCTCCAGGGGATCTTCCCCACCCAAGGAATGAACCCGTGTCTCTTCTGTCTCCTGCATTGGCAGGTGGGTCCTTTACCACTAGTGCCACCTGGGAAGCCCTACTAACATGCAGGTATGTGCATATTTTATCAGCTAAATGAGGATATTTGAAGGAAAGCAAAACCATTTTTAACAAGGAATTAAAAAATTCAGGGGGCATAGTATTTACAATCTGGATATAAGGAACTCCTTTAAATTATAGAAATACATCTCTAGAGGTTTACACAAAGAACTTACCTCTTTGTTAGGAGGATGTTTGTGGGCCTTCTGGATCAGATGACCCTGTCAGTGTGTATTTCGGAATGAATCCCGCATTTCCCACCACTTTTTTTCCTTAGACACACTTTTCTCCCAATTTGACTGTACAGTAGGGTTCAGTCTTTCCCCTCAATCTTTCCAAGCATCAAGATCTTTTCCTATGAGTCAATTGTTTGCATCAGATGATAGAGGGCAGAAGGAGAAGAGGGCATCGGAGGATGAGATAGCTGGATGACATCACTGATGCAGTGGACATGAACTTGGGCATACTTCGGGAGATGGTGAGGGACAGAGAGGCCTGGTGTGCTACAGTCCATGAGGTCACAATGAGTCAGACATGACTAGGTGGCTGAACAACAACAAGTTAGGGTTCAATCCCTGGGTCAAGAAGATCCCCTGGAGGAGGAAATGGCAGCCCACTCCAGTATTCTTGCCTGGAAAATTCTATGGATGTGGAGCCTGGCAAGCTATAGTCCATGGGGTTGCAAAGAGTTGGACACAACTGAGCACGCACGCAGTAGGACCTAGTGAATTTCCTGTTTCTTGCAGCCACCAAAGCAACTACCTAAGCCCTTGCATCTATGTGCTACTTGCCATGGACAAATGCTGAAAGTAATCAAAATAATAGCCATTTAAGATGTCTCCTGGTGTTTCAGTATCTTTAAGGGCTTCTCAGGCAGAGGTAGTGGTAAAGAACCCGACTGCAATGCAGGAGACATAAGAGACAAGAGACATGTGTTTGATCCCTGGATCTAGAAGATCCCCTGGAGGAGGGCTTGGCAACCCACTCTTGTATTTTTGCCTGGAGAATCCCAAGGACAGAGGAGCCTACAGTCTATGGGGACACAAAGAATCGGACACGATTGAAGCGACTTGGCACACGTGCAACAGCTCCATTACTTCTGTGTCAAGATGTCACCCTCCCACTGTATCAACATTTCTGTTGTATCTATAACTGATTTCCACAAAACACTGGAAACACACAATGAGGCCATAAAAAAAAAAAGGGCAAACCCCTCAAAGTCTCCTACATGTGTTTTATGGTGGAAATGGAGGGGGTGGTTTACACACTATAACAAATTGAATATCAAATATCCTTGATAATAATCTTTTTTACCAGTGCTATTTAATCGTATATATTCTCTAATCTTTACCCTTATGCTCTTCCTACCCCCTCCACCCTCAGCTGGTAAAGAATCCATGTGTAATTCGGGAGACCTGGGTTTGATACCTGGGTTAGGATGATCCCCAGGAGAAGGGAAAGGCTACCCACTCCAGTATTCTGGCCTGGAGAATTCCATGGACGAGTAGTCTGTGGGGTCACAAAGAGAAGGACACAACCAAGTGACTTTCACTTTCACTTTCACCCCCTCCACCACCAGTCTCCTTCCTTTGGGTTTCAAATGTGATTTTCTTTATTCATCTCTTTTGTACTCAGTCTCAACCTCAAGAAGTTATGTTCCTACATAAAGCCTCATTTCCTGTAAGAGGAATTTTTATACCAAGTGGCTTAATTTTATTTTTACTAGACCACATAATAAAATGGCAAAGGTACTGAAGTTAAAAAAAAATTAATAAGCATTCATTATGATGTGCCTCCCAGAACTTTCTAGACAATTGAAGAATGTCCTTCTCCAGTAGCTGAGAAAGCTGCTGGCAGACAGTCTTACTGACAGCCTTCTTTCAAGACTGCCTCCACCAAAGAGTGCCCAATTACTCTAGGTCAAAAACCCTCTAGGGGGCCATGTGTCCTCTGATTGGTCAACTTAGGACTGCAGAGATCCAGTGTCCTTGCCTCATTTTGGAACAGCTCTGAAGAAATGCTGTACCTTTATAGTAGCCTGACACTTCAGCTGAGGTCTTCCTTGAGTATACATGGCAGCTCATCATATCTTTATGCCTCATCTGTTTCTTTCACTTCTTTTTCACACACATCAATCCCCAAAGCCCTCCCTGATAAACTTTCAGCATGTCAATCATCTCAGAATCCTCTTTCTTTGGAACTCATCCTGGGACGTGTTCTTAATTAATCATTTCTCTAAGTAGTTATCAACTCTGTCAAGTCAGAAGGGACCCCAGCAATACATTTAGGCAAACCTGGACTGGTTCTTTGCTTGAGTGACTCTGCATGGTAGGTTTATTTGCTCAGACTGTGGCCTTGGGTACTCTGTGATGGGAGCCAGACATTAGTATTTTGAAAATATTTCCAGTGATTCTAGTGTGTAGGTCAGTTCAGGAACTCCTGGCCAATAACTCGATCAGTCTCGATCAAGTCTGTACTTCCTTATTAAAGCAACACTTACTATGTCTTTGGAGTTCTTGTATTTGATTTGGGGAATAGTTTTATTTAATGCTCATTTGAGGAATCATGCTTTTTTCACCCTGAGACCCATGAGTGATTTCAGTCTCTTTGGCTCAGGTAAAGAATTAGTGTAGACATGTTAGAATTATGATTTGACAACAGAAGAATCAACTTAACAGGCAAAAAATAGTAGAAGACACCATGCATCAAAAGACAAGGGATTATTTTGTCACACCATTTAATTATTTTATCCCACCATTAAGAAGTTTGTAGTTACAACAAATTATTTAAGAAAAATAAAAATTATAGAGCAAACGAATGCTGAAACAAAAGAAAAAAGCTAATAGCTTTATCTCTGTCCTCTCTGGGTTGTGACATCAGTAAATTCTAGGATAACCAGATATTAGCTTTTATTACATGAGAGACACATTTTTAAGACTTCAGTTTAAGTAGTGTCTTTTTGAAGATACATGTGTTGTTCACTTTTCCAAGTTATGAATTTAATATTTGAGACCTAACATTTATACTGCCCTTTACAGTTTATAAAATATCTTCCCATCAATTATCTCATTTGACATTCTCCAGCTGCGCCAAATGATTTAATAAACTGGGTGATACTGGCATTAAGTTCTTGTATAGAATGTAATCACGATTAACAAAAAGCAATTTGATGTATTTGCTTCTATGCCCTGTACATCCAGTTATTAAGGTTTAATGTTGCATGATGACCTAATTTTTGAAAGATTTCTATATATGCAGTCAAAGGGCTTAAGAGGAATGGTACTATTAAGAACGGAAATATTAGAAAGTGGATTTAGAATTAGGTGAGCCAATCTAAAATAGATGATTCTGCTCACATAGCTGAGTTATTAAATCTGAATTTTTTATGCTGAAGTCCACAAGGAAAATCTCCAAAGTAATAAAGTTTGATCTCTTTAGGATCTATCATTTCCAGGCAATTTAATCAATTTTTAGAATTTCTGTAGTTCCAAGTTTCCTGGGTGTACTTGGATGTTCTTAGTCTTGGTGATTAAGGAAACAGTGTTGACAGGTGTTGAAGCAGTCTGGTCACTGGGGCCTGGAATCATGGACTATTTTGTTTCAATAAACTTGACTATTAGACACAAATACATTATATAAAACATATTTAATGCTGCTCTTAATAAAGATAACAGAGTTTAAAACATAAACTATAGAAAACTAACACTGAGATTTTCTTCAATTTAAAGAGGTAAAATTAAATCTTTCATCAAGGTAAGCACACAATGAAAAGGTGAAAAGAACATGTTTTATAGAATCCGAAACTTTCTTATGAAACTTCCGACTGAACCTGGGTAATAATCTTTGGGAAAAAATAAGAGATGCCATTGAAATTTAAAGGAAAAAGCTTTCTGAGAGTGAAAGCATTTCTTCTTTTGTAAATTACAAGAGAACATACGGGTATATAGATAAAGATCTCTTTCTCTCTCTTTAGTTGCTATGTCGTGTCGGACTCTTGCGACCACAAGACTGTAGCAGGCCAGGCTCCTCTGTCCATGGGATTCTCCAGGCAAGAATTCTGGAGTGGGTTGCCATTTTCTTCTCCAGGGGATCTTCCCAACTCAGGGATCGAACCTGGGTCTCCTGCACTGCAGGCAGATTCTTTACCGACTGAGCTACAAGGGAAGCCCGGAGATAAAGATGGCTGTGTCTTAACGACAGCAGATAACAGCAGCTAACTTCTATGGAGCATTTCTATGATCCAGCTCACAGGCATTGTTCTCCCAACAGCCCTGTGATGTACCTTTGTTTTATAGACAAGGACACTGAGAGACCAAGAGAACTATCAGAGGCTATGCACTCATTAAAGAGCAGAGGCAGGCTCTGAACTCAGGGAGGATCATGTTGACCTGTGCCTTCTGAGAAAGCTTAGTTTCCCCCTAAGGCACCTGAGGTTGTTGCAGTGTCCTGGCCGACCAGACCGTTAAGTCTACTGGAAAAACAAACCAGCTATGTTGGGTAAAGGAACAGAATAAAAGATTCATCTTAGTCGAACAGAAAATGAGTTTCTGCTGGCAGACTAAATGTTCCCCCAGAGCTTTGGAAATGTTACTTTGATTTCCAAAATTGTTCAGCTTACACCAGAAAATGAAACATTTGGACCAGAGATGGCAGGCGGGTCTCCTATGAATGAATGAGTGAGACCCTTCATAAAGGCTGTGAGTGAAAGGATGCGTGGAGCGGCTTTGCAAGTCCTAGGTTAGCAGGGCCATCTGCCTAGGACTGGGGAAGGGATCAATGAGTAAGAATGCTAGGAGTGTACTGCTGCTGCTGCTGCTAAGTTGCTTCAGTCATGTCCAACTCTGTGCGACCCCAGAGATGGCAGCCTACCAGGCTCTTCTGTCCCTGGGATTCTCCAATCAAGAACACTGGAGTGGGTTGCCATTTCCTTCTCCAGTGCATAAGAGTGAAAAGTGAAGGTGAAGTCTCTCAGTCGTGTCCGACTCTTCCAGATTCCATGGACTGCAGCCCACCAGGCTCCTCCGTCCATGGGATTTTCCAAGCAAGAGTACTGGAGTGGGGTGCCATTGCCTTCTCCGAGGAGTGTACTAGTCTTGGTGTAAACAGTCTGGGAAATGGACTTAGTGATTATAGTGAAAAGTGAGTATTAGTCACTCAGTCTCACTCTTTGCGACCCTGAAGACTGTAGCCCACCAGCCTCCTCTGTTCATGGAATTCTCCAGGCAAGAATACTGGAGTGGGCATTCCCTTCTCTAGAGGATCTTTCTGGCCCAGGAATCTAACCCAGGTCTCCTGCATTGTAGGCAGATTCTTTACCATCTGAGCCACCAGCGAAGCCCCTAGTGAGTATAAGGAATGATGAAATGAAAAAATTCCCCTCTCATCTTGGAATCTTCGATTCCCCTCCCTCCCACATACATCCTATGTTCTCAGTGTTTCATAGGATATGTATGTTTCCCTGTAAAATATTTTATTTATTTTTAAAATTTAGGTTGGACTAATTTAAAAGTTTAACTGAGGTATATGTAAATTAAAGATATTAGACTGTCTTGATACCCTCAAATGGTCATCCTAAGGAGATCAGCCCTGGGACTTCTTTAAAGCTGAAACTCCAGTACTTTGGCCACCTCATGTGAAGAGTTGACTCATTGGAAAAGACTCTGATGCTGGGAGGGATTGGGGGCAGGAGGAGAAGGGGACGACAGAGGATGAGTTGGCTGGATGGCATCATTGACTCGATGGACATGAGTCTGAGTGAACTCTGGGAGTTGGTGATGGACAGGGAGGCCTGGCGTGCTGTGATTCATGGGGTCGCAAAGAGTCGGACATGACTGAGCGACTGAACTGAACATATAAGGAAGTGTGTGCAAGAGTTACTTTTTCCTTTGTTCACTGAGTCCTGTGGTTTTTCACTCTTGCCTGCTGCCACTGAGTGATAGAGATAGTGTCAACTCAGGAGCCAGACAGTTGGGCTTAAATCTTGGCTCTGTCGCTTACTAGCTGAGTGTTAGTGGACAAACCATGTAACTTCTGCTTTGGCTTCTTTATCTAAAGAAACTGGGGAAAATAGAAGTGAACTTGTTTTTCAGTTGCTAAGTTGTGTCAGACTCTTTGCGACCTCATGGACTGCAGCATGCCAGGCTTCCCTGTCCTTCACCATCTCATTTGGTCAATGAGATGGACTCATGTCTATCGAGTTGGCGATGCCATTCAACCATTTCATCCTTTGTTGTCCCCTGTCCCCTTCTCCTCCTGCCTTCAATCTTTATATACCTTAATATGTGTATTATAGACTCCAAGACATTCTGATGCTAGTGTCTTATTGTTGTTACCAAAAGGTGTCACTGGGCATTTTCATACAACTGTAACAGAGTAGGACTCTATGGTGCCTTCTTGAGACAGATTACCCCTCCACCCCATCCTACCTCTCATTACCCCCACCCCCTGCCTCTCATGTCCTCTGCCTGTCTCTTGTTTGTTTAAAAAAAACAAAAACTCTACCTCCTAGGCCTTCCCTGAGTTCCAAGGAATAAATTTAATCAGAGATATGAGAAAATGCAGAAACAAAGGAAAATAGTCAAGCAAGACAAAATAATAATTTAGCCGTTGAACAATGGCTCCTCTTCAAGGGCCACACACATAATATTCTGAGCCTTATGTGCTAAGCTGTTTTGCAGATACTGAAACCCCCTACCAGGTGAAATAATTTAACTGTGTGCTGACCACAAGCATGTAGACCCTAGGCCAGTTAGAACCAGAAGGACTAGCTGACTAGAGATTTATGACTCAGATAAAGTTCCAACCACAAGCAAGACATGACAGCTACTTGAAACTTAGTTATCGAGATGATTATCTCTGAAAATAGGAGACATGTAGCCCCAGCATGCAGCCCTTTCTGCTTTTCCCTGTATAATCTCCAAGCAAACGTGGGGAGTGATGAGTTGGCCCTTTGGAACATGAGACCACCTTCTCCCCAGGGTTTCTGGCTTCCTCAATAAAGCTATCTGTCCTTTTATCCAACACCTGTATTTTGGTATCAAATTCTTGAATGATGAGCAGCTGAACCTGAGTTCTGTAGCACAAATACAACATTGCTCCACCAGGTTGGGATTTACTAAGTGTCTATGATGCCTGGAAAATGCCATGGATGGAGGGGCCTGGTAGGCTGCAGTCCATGGGGTAGGAGTCAGACACGACTGAGCGACTTCACTTTCACTTTTCACTTTCATGCATTGGAGAAGGCAACGGAAACCCATTCCAGTGTTCTTGCCTGGAGAATCCCAGGGACAGGGGAGCCTGGTGGGCTGCTGTCTATGGGGTCGCACAGAGTTGGACATGACTGAAGTGACTTACCAGCAGCAGCAGCATGATGCTTTCTGATCTTAGAATTGTTACATCTTGGGGGAAAATGATAAGTCTATTAGAAGCAATGAAATAGGGTAATCACTGTAAAGATTAAATGAACCAATATGGCAAGTGACTACAGCGGTGTATTTGCACATAAAAAGAACTCAGCATGGTTAAAGTTTATCCATGTAGCTGAGTGTGGATATTTTTATGGGTATAACTGAGCAACAGGTTTAGTTCAATAGAATCTATGAGGTCGTATTTTCTCCAAACAAACAGAAGTAAACTGTAATTTATAAAGTTCACAGGGGACCTCGGAAGGTATGGCATTGATTCAGTTTGACTTACTTCAAGGTCACAGAGATCCAAGGCAGGGATATGAACTAAGTAAGTAAAACAGGTGAAAAATGTGCATACTCAGTCATGTCTGACTCTTTGCAACCCCACGGACTACAACCCACCGAGCTCTTCTGTTCATGGAATTCTCCAGGCAATTATACTGGAGTGGGTTGTCATTTCTTACTCCAGGGGATTTTCCCAATCCAGGGATCAAACCTGCGTCTCTTGCATCTCCTGCATTGACAGGAGGATTCTTTACCATTGTGCCAGGTGGGAAGCATTAAGTAAGTTTGGAAGATGAAGAAACCCTGGGCAAAGGAAGAAGTTTCTTTCAGTCTCTGGTTATTTATGCCTTTATTGATACTAACAATAAAGATGGAATTAAAACAGGAAGGTAAAAAATAATCCTATGAAACAAGAAAACATTATTAAAATGGAGTCTCAAGTAGCCCTCCAAATATAGAAGCCATTTACAATGAAAATAAACTAGAAGATATTCTCTTCCAAACCAGTCAATATCTCTTCTGACTCCGATGTTACTATGATAAATGTCTTTACCGCACATGATCAAAAACCCTATTGGAAAAAAGTAGCAAACTCTAAAATTGTGCTGTCAACTATCTATCCCACAAAGTAGAAACTGAAAAAATAAACTATCACTTATACATATACCTTTATCTTGTATGTTAATATATATGTGATAGTTTATTTTTTCAGTTTCTACTTTGTGGGAAAGATAGTTAAAAAGAATACATTTGAATCAGTTCTAATGAGGTGGATGAAACTGGAGCCTATTATACAGAGTGAAGTAAGTCAGAAAGAAAAACACCAATACAGTATACTAATGGCGTGCTGCAATTCATGGGGTCGCAAAGAGTCAGACACAACTGAGTGACTGAACTGAACTGAATACATATATATGGAATTTACAAAGATGGTAACGATTACCCGATATGCAAGACAGCAAAAGAGAGTCTTTTGGACTCGGTGGGAGAAGGCCAGGGTGGGATGATTTGAGAATAGCACTGAAACATGTATATTATCATACATGAAATAGATCACCAGTCCAGGTTTGATGCATGAGACAGGGTGCTCAGGGCCAGTGCACTGGGATGACCCTGAGGGATGGGATGGGGAGGGAGGTGGGAGGGGGGTTCAGGATGGGGGACACATGTACACCCGTGGTTGATTCATGTCAATGTATGGTACAAACCACTACAATATTGTAAAGTAATTAGCCTCCAATTACAATTTAAAAAAAGGGAGAGAAGCACTATGATGAGAAGCCCATGCACTGCAACAAGAGTAGCCTCTGCTCTTTGCAATTAGAGAAAGCCTGAGTATAGCCACAAAGACCCAGGAGAGCCAAAAAGAAATAAGTAAATCATAAAAAAAGATAAAGGTGACATTCTTAAACTTGAAGGTTCTTATTCAAAGTACATTAGTTTCAGAAAAAATGTTAAAAAAAATTACTGTAGAAGCTGACTAGTGTCCATTTGGTAATTAAGTTTATAAAGCATTGCTGAACACATAAATATTTCTAAGAATTATCCTTAATGTCATGTTCAAACTTTTAAAAATTGAATAAATTAATCCAATATATTAAAATATATATCGATTGGGTATTAGAATATCTCAAAAATATCTGTAACCTTTAATGTTTCTGATTCATAAAGCATGTTTCTAGTCAAGAGACCCACTTCACCCCAGTTCATTCCTTATCTATGAGTAGGCACTTAAAATAATCAGTATCACAATCCTTATGGGGACTTGTATTTTGTTAAAGCAAATTATGAAGAGTAAATATATTCTCATACTTTTAAATTGCACCTATAGTCAACACAATCATTTGTTATTAAGAGAAAATAAGGGAATGTGAATTACTTTAAATCTACAGATAATCTTCCCCAAATTTATTTCAGCTGCTGTAGCAACATCTCTTCTTCTACCCAGAGCTTTTAATTAGACCAGCTAACAGAGAAAAATGGTGATAAATGAACTTTCATTACCAACCTTATAGAAAAGCTCATGATCAATCACTAAGTAGCAACTATAAAAGACTGAATTTGCTGCATCAAGAAAAAGACAAATTGTTTTGTTGCTTTCTTTCTCCAAATACCTTCATCAGTTCAGTTCAGTTCAGTTGCTCAGTTGTGTCCAACTCTTTGCGACCCCATGAATCGCAGCACGCCAGGTCTCCCTGTCCATCACCATCTCCCAGTGTTCACTCAGACTCACGTCCATCGAGTTGGTGATGCCATCCAGCCATCTCATCCTCTGTTGTCCCCTTCTCCTCCTGCCCCCAATCCCTCCCAGCATCAGAGTCTTTCCCAGAGTCAACTCTTTGCATGAGGTGGCCAAAGTATTGGAGTTTCAGCCTCAGCATCAGTCCTTCCAATGAACACCCAGGACTGATTTCCTTTAGAATGGACTGGTTGGATCTCCTTGCAGTTCAAGGGACTCTCAAGAGTCTTCTCCAACACCACAGTTCAAAAGCATCAATTCTTTGGCACTCAGCTTTCTTCACAGTCCAACTCTCATATCCATACATGACCACTGGAAAAACCATAGCCTTGACTATATGGACCTTTGTTGGCAAAGTAATGTCTCTGTTTTTGAAGATGCTATCTAGGTTGGTTATAACTTTCCTTCCAAGGAGTAAGCGTCTTTTAATTTCATGGCTGCAGTCATAAAGGGGGTCAATCAACTGATACTTTCCAAGAAGAGATTTTGTCTGTTGTTGAGCACATGGTAGAAATACACCCGTCAGGTATTTTATATTCGTCTGGCATCACTGACTCAATGGACACGAGTTTGAGTAAACTCCAGAAGATGGTGATGGACAGGGAAGCCTGGCGTGCTGCAGTCCATGGGGTCGAACAGAGTCGGACACCACTGAGTGACTGAACTGAACTGATTATCTCACCAGCATTCCCTATGACAGTGACATTTCAGGTTAGTATGGCTTTCTTTTCCAGTTTTCCAGTTTTTTCCTTTGAATACAAAAATGATACATTTTTTCTCTCAATGATGAAAAACTATTTAAACAACTGTAAAACTGCAAGGTAAAAACAAAAGTAGAAATGGACCTATATTTTTAATGCCTTTACTGCTTTTATGCCAGAGGTCAATCAGTTCACATGCCATTGGTCTGGAGACACTGTGAAGAGCAGCGAACTATCAGTGGGAGCATTATCTCACTTGCCAAGTTCACTGAGGTTACCTCCAAAAATACATGATTGGAGATTACTGGTTCCAAAGACAGAGAATTGCAAAAACCAAATCATTATCAAGACTAATGTTTTGGCCAATCCTTGTTTATAATGCCTGTTTGAAAAAGGCAGTAAAACAAATCTAAATTTATATGTTGTTTTAAAGATATAAAAGGCAAAATTATTCAAAAATTCTTAGCAGTAAAGAGATGGACCAAGTGATAATCAGACAAATGCAAAAACAAAGGAGAAAAAAGAAGACAGGTATGGCTATATAAAGGACAGACAAAGTGGAATTTAGGGCCCAAAGCACTAAAAGTCATCAAGCAAGTTTTTATTTCTTATAAAAACTAAAATCCAAACTAGAGAATAGAGCAGTTTTAAGCAGACATCAATATGGACTGAAATACAGAAATCCAAAATGCTACAGAAACTGACAAATACCAAACATAGTAAAACACTAGGTATTTGAAGAATAAAGCTTAACAGGATCAAAAAAACATGTACACTACTATAATGAAGTGAATAAATAGTCTATAACAATAAATCAAAAAGTTAGGTCTCTGAATGGAAAAATAGACTTTTAACTACTCTGCTGAAGAAAAAAAGAAAAAAGTAAAAGAAAGAAAAGGAAACATAACTTCAGATATGAAATAGATTTTTAAAATGCTATATGGAACTTTCTATCAGTAAATTTTTTTAAATGTTAGATACTTCTTCAGGAAGATGTGAATTGTGAAAATTGGTCAAAAAGAAGGACAAGGTCTAAATACACCAAGTCCTACTGGGGAAAGCCTGTCCTTACAATGGTAAAATTGTAGAAGTATAACAAATTTTTGTGAGTGGATAATCCCAAGTTTATATAAATTATTCCAAAGCACAAAACAATGGCAGTCTTCCTAATTCTTTATTTGCAGCCAGAATAAATTTAGGACTAACACTGAAAAAGAATAATGGAAAAATACAAAAGTATAAAAAAATTTCATGTAATTTTAAAGTCTTAAGTAAAAATCACAGCAAATCAAATACATCAGTCCATTAAAAGAATACCATTATGACCAAGTTGCTTCAGTCGTGTCCGACTCTTTGCAACCCAGTGGATTGTAGCCTGTCAGGTGCCTCTGTTCACGGGATTCTCCAGGCAACAATACTGGAGTGGGTAGCCATTCCCTTCTCCAGGGGATTTTCCTCACGCAGGGATCAAACCCGTGTCTCCTGCATTGCAGGCAGATTCTTTACCACTGAGCCACCAGTGATCAAGGAGGGTTTATTCCAAAAGTTTGAGTCAATATTGGAAAACCTAATGGCATATTTCTCTATATTAATGGATTAATATTTTATTATCTCTATGGATGAAGGAAATGCATTTTATAAAATTCAACATGAACACTCATAAAATCTCTAAGTAAGCTAGCTATATCTATACTTATAGGAAATGTTATACATAATGGTGAAATACACAAAACCATCCTATTATAAAAATGATTAAAGCATACAATTTACATTACTACTAACTACATAGGAAATAAACTAAGTATTGATTTTGGAATAAGGAAAAAAACTCATTATATACAAAAATGATTATCAGAAAAATCTGAGAAAATCATTTAAAAGCTATTGAAAATCATACAAGAGTAAAATGAGGGTTAGAAACAAGATAGATAAATAAACATGAATAAATTTCCAATATAGTGGTAAAAGAATCACTTGAAATAAATGCTGCAAAAGTAGATTGTTTTAATGAAATTAAAATTATAATAAAATGTCTAATGAAACTTTATGAAAGTGTATATATGATTGAAAAGTAAAAGAGATTATAATATTAGATGGGATAATAGATGAAGCTATTAACTCTTCACAGCTGTGTAAAATTTCCAAGAAAAATTGTTACAGAACTTGACAAAGCTTTCTAAAATTAATGCACAAAAGAAATATAAACATACAAAATTTTTATTAGAAGTAAAGAACAGTGGGAGAAATGGCTTGTCAGAAATGATATTCTAGTATAAAGATCTCATAATGTGCAGGAATTAAGTAAATGATCAATGGAACAGAATAAATGATCTAGAAAAAATCATACATTTCTATGGCAATTGTGTATAAGATAAAGGTTGGTTATGATTGGGTTAATGAGTGGTGCTTAGAAAATAGACCACGTATCTATAAGTATTTTAAAAGTTATATTTCTACCTCATACAAAATAATTTCCAGGTGAATTAAAGAGCTAAATAAGTGCAAAGCAAAAAAAAAAAAAAAAAAAAAAAGACAACAACAGAGGATAGTAATTGTATAATTTGGAGGTGAGAAGACCCTCTCAAAAACCTACAGTTGAAAATACTGACAGAGTAGATCACAGAAAACAAATGTTTATCAGTAAAACATCATAGGCAAATTTACAAGATTGGCAAAAGACCAGAAAAAAAAAGGCATGTAAGTCCTTACTAATCAACTGGAGAAAGCCAACTAATTTAACAGGGAAACAAACATAGGCAATTCAAAGAAACACAAATGGCTAATAAACGTAAGGAAAAAAAAACCACCAACTAATCTCATTAGTGACCAGAAAAGTCTTAATTACATGAGATTATTTTATGTTGTCTATCATATTGGCAAGACTTTTAAACACGTGTAATGTTTCAGCTTGTTGAAGATGGGGATGCATACACTTTTATAACAGTGTTGTTGGAAGAGTCAATTGGAGTAGTATTTATTAGGGCAATTTGGCCATGTCTCATTAAAATTTAAAATGCACACATTTTTATCATGAAAAATAACCCATTTCACAGAGATTCTAGCACTTTGTATGCAAGTTTATTATTGGCAATGTTGCAGAAGTGACTCAAATCACTAGAAACGACCTAGAAAAACATGCCTCTGGATGGGTTCCATTAACCACGTTTATAAATATAGTTTTCAAGGTTTTATTACATCACATGGTTACAATCACTTTACAGAGTATTTGAAACTAGTATGTGGCCTAACTTAAAGGCTACCTTCCAAAGAAAAAAGAAAAAAATCCTTGGCTAGATTGTCTTACATTCTGTGGTTACTATTTTGAGCAGCATAAAATCATTTTGCTAAAGAAGGAAGTTGCTGGCTTTTAGAAAGCCTTATCATCTTTTAGCTAAAAGGCACTTTAGAGTAACATTAAAACACTTATAATTTTAGCCATATTTAATTAACTACTCTCCATGTTCTTTAATCTAGCAATTCCATCTCCAAACATCTCATTTAGAGAATACTCCCAGGCAGAGAAACATGCACAAGGCTATTAACCGATTGTAGCATTTTCTACCATAGCGAAAAAATCAGAAACAACCAGTTCGTTAGGAAATGGTTACACTCCATGGCCATATTAAGGAATACTACATAGCAATTAAAAAGGATGAGGTAGATATATACACTAATACGAAAAAACTTCCAAGATTCACTCCTAGTGAAAAAGACAAGTTACACAAAATACATAATGTATCATCCCACTTTCATGAAAACAAAATAAAATAAAATCTTTATGGAAATCTGTGTGTAAAAATGCTTTTTTGGAAAAGACTATAAATTACATATCATTAATAAATGGCTAAACAGAAGTTCCTCCTGTATCAGAGCAGGGGGCTTCTAATTTCTGGTTTCCATTTTTTCCCCCCACAAAGGAAACTTAGTCATGCATTACTCCAGCAGAATACGGAAGTTTTGAAAACTGTGTTTACATTGACTCATTGTGAATATATAAAATGCTTACTATTAGTGCTAAAAATTAGTACATTGAGAATTTGGTTACAGACCACTACAATAAAGTGAATATCACAATAGTCAGTCACAAAATTTTGGGACATATAGTTATGGTTATACTATACTGTATTAAGTATGCAATAGCATTATGTCTAAAATGTGCACATATCTTAATTAAAAAGTACTTTATTGTTAAAAATTGCTAACCATCATCTAGCCTTCAGTGAGTGATAATCATTTTTGCTGGTGCAGAGTTTAAAATGTTGCAGAAATTACCAAAATGTGGTAAACTTGACTCAGTGGACATCAGTTTAAGCAAACTCCAGGAGATGGTGAAGGACAGAGAAGCCTGGCATGCTGCAGTCCATGGGGTCGCAGAGTCAGACACGACTGAGCGACTGAATCACCATCAAAATGTGATTGGATGCTTGGGGCTGGTGCACTGGGACGACCCAGAGGGATGGTATGGGGAGGGAGAAGGGAGGAGGTAGGAGGGTTCAGGATGGGGAACACATGTATACCTGTGGTGGATTCATTTTGATATATGGCAAACCAATACAATATTGTAAAGTTAAAAAATAAACAAAAATGTAAAAAAAGAGATAAAAAAAAAGAAACAAGACTGAACAAACAGTGTAAAAATGGCACGAGAGACGTGCTTCATGCAGGGTTGCCACAAATTTTCAATTTGCTAAAAAAAGGCAGCATCTGTGAAGCCCAATAGGGCATAAAAGGGTATAAATGGCATAAAACGAGGTTTCCCTGTGTTAGAGATGTATGTGCATGTTCAGTCGGTCAGTTGTGTCCGACTCTTTGTGACCCCATGGACTCTGGCCCCCCAGGCTCCTCTGTCCATGGGATTTCCCAGGCAAGAATACTGGAGTGGGTTGCCATTTCCTTCTCCAGGGGATCTTCCTGATCCAGGGATCAAACCCGAGTCTCCTGAATTGGCAAATGGGTTATCACTGAACCGTGAGGGAAGCCCCTGTGTTAGAAATAGTCTGTTACTGAACATCAATCCTAAGACAGTAATTGGAAGTTTTTGTTACCTGAGTGCTATGAATTTTAAATGTTGAGATATTTGAATTTAAAAAGACAGTTTTCACTTGAACATACAGTAGTACAGAGGTGCAGTCTAAAGACCCATTTTTAAAAGACTATTCCAATCAGCAAATTTACTAAGTTTCATTATGAAATTCCAGAGATAAGCTCTGGCATTTAAAGATTAGAAAAGTGAGAAGAAAATATTGCTTACAGAGCAAATCGATAGAAAAGTAAATTTCACTCTCTAGTATGAAATTAAAGCGAAATACCACATGGAGTTAGAGGAGGTATACTGTATTTTTTTCCAAAGTGTACAATATAAGTATATGTAATGTGATAATGATCATAAGGAATATAGGAAAAAGTGAGGATTCTCCAAGATTCTTACAATTCATTTATGAACCACAGTGTGCACTGAACAATTTTACAAAATCGAATGAGGTGATTTTGCTTTTCTGTCCTCTGTGACTACATCAGCTAACACTATACCATGTGCCTGAACTTCGTGGAGTAGATTTTAAGTGTTCTCACCACATACATGCAGACACAAAGTGTAACTATGTGAGGTGATACACATGGTAAACGACATGACTGTGGAAATCATTTCATAACGTATACATACACCAAGTCATCACATCGTATGCTTCAAATGTACAAAATTTTATTTGTCCATTATACCTCTTTAAGAAAATTAGGGAAAAAATTGGTCCAGTTAATGAACAGAAGTCAAGCCCACATGTATTTCACTAGATACATCAAACAATGGTTTCGATGGATTGCCTGGGAATTCCCAGCATCCACTGCACTTTCCAGGACCAAGTCTATCCCTTTTTGGTGAGGTTTTCCTGCTGTGGGTGCTCTAGTGCAGCGGTCCCCAACCTTTTTGACACCAGGGACCGATTCCGTGAAAGACAATTTTTTCACGGAATGGAACTAGATAGTTTCGGGATGATTCACACACATAATATCTATGATGCTACTGTAATCTGACAGGAGACAGGGAGTTCAGACAGTAATGTGAGTGATAGGGAGTGGCTGTAAATACAGATATAGGTCTGTGGCCTGGAGGTTGGGGACCCCTGCTCGAGTGGGAAAAGCCTGTTAGAGTCAGCGCAACTACAGACAGGAGCAGAAGGGAATAAAAGCACAAATGATGTTAAGAATTACACAGAGTTCACTGATGTGATTTGCATATACCACCTTCAGTGCAGTCGATTCCTGGGTGGCTTGATGTTCTCCTTCTATGATCAGGTTTTCTCCACTGCTCACCGGACACGGCTGGCTGCCACGCTAAGGGCTTTTTGATGGTGAATAGCGCAAGAACCAATTCATACTTTTGTACTGCAGTTCTCAATGCAACTCCAGGACCTGGGATTTTTGCAACATTCAAAGCATCTCAAGTAGAAAAGAAAAAAGTTCAAACCAGTCACCAGATCCAAAATTAGCATTTTATTCAGAACGCTGGGGTCAGAGGTGTATCATTTATATTCTGGTACACAATACAGAGGCAAAGCTGTTGTCAGAAGTCTCTCCAGTTTAAAAGCTTTTTTTTTTCTTTTTTTTTTAAAAACACACACTGCAGTAGTTCCACCAGTGTCAGGCCACCCCTTTCATTTCTTGTCTTTCCTTTTTTTTTTTTTTGTTTTTTTTTGGTACAAATTATGTAAAACATTTGTGCTAAGAACTTTTCTCCCTCCCCAAACAAAAAGAGAAAATAAAAAATAAAAAAAAAATTAAAAAATTAAAAATTGAGTATTCTAACTACAGCTCAACAATTGAATCAAATGTCACTTTGTTTTGTAAATACTTTATCCATAACGAAAGATATAAACATGCAAAAAACCTGAATCCATAGTCCAAATAATACATACACATGTTCTGAAGTTTCTGCACTTCTCCATAGACTATGCCAATAAAACATTATGTACACATACCATTTTTACAGTGAAGTGAAAAAAATACAGTAAATAAAAAAGTGTACATGGATTAAGACCAAAATGTGTCTAACATTCTAGTTTATGAAAAAATTCAATTTTGCTACAAATTGGTGATATGAAAACTCCCTTTATTTGCAACCAGCTGCGTAAGTTTTAAGATTTTAGTGGAAAAAAAAAACAAACAAGAAACTAAAGTCTAAAACTAGAAATAATGTACATTTTCCAATCTCATGGTCTCAGCCCCCAAGGTAATAAAATTGCTCCATGAGTGGTTGGTTTGTCTGTTTAATTCCATATTTTTAATAAAAGCAAATGCGATGTAACAAAAGCGTGTCGAAGCATATCATGGTTTAACTTACTGCTCCCACCACAAAATATTTTGTCTTTTACTTATCATTTCAGAAATCAGTACCATTAAAGCCTTAAACATAAAACTAATTCCAATCTGAAAAAGGTACAAAAAGGCACATAAAATCCCAGTGCTTCTGTACTGTAAAATTCAAGTGTAACTGAGCTCAGTGTTTTTCCAAACAGTATTGGATCACCGATATTCCCTCTGAGCCCAAATTGGTTTGCAGCCTCTGCCAAAGCCTCCAGCAAGCACTGTGCTAGTAGACTACAAAGTTAAAGCCTAGCTTCTGAATGCTTTTTGGGAATATCAGTTGCAATTGTTTGTACTTGTCCAAAAACCAAGTTCACCCTGAAGTTCAGTCATCACCTCCACCGTACATGTCAGCGAGTTTCTTGAAGCGGGGCCCCCAGTCGTTCAGATAGTCATAGTCCTGCTCACCCCCACTACTGGAGGAATTAAGGGAGCTCAAGGACCCGGCCGTGGAGCCACTGCCTTCATAGTCAAAGACTAAGAGGGAGTCGTAGGGCGGAGCGGTGGGATCATTGTCAGCAGCTTTAAGGCCCTGCAGTTGGAAGACATGGAAAGGATGAAAAGAGGGTTACAGTGAGCGAATCCACAAGCAGACGCTAGTGGTCCCGCGGCATCAAACACCTGTTTGTAAGTTTCCACCTGCAGACCACCACATGCACAACCCAGAGAAACTGGCGTTATCACCATGTTTGAAAGTTAGACAAAAATCAGTGGATGTGTTTCCTCTGCAAAGAAAGAACTGTAAGAAGTGTTTCCTCTGCAAAGAAAGAACTGAGCTAGAGCTCAGTGAGGCTGAGACATACCATGGGACGGGGTTAACTGGAGAAGGCAGTTCACAGGTGACAGAAATGAACCACCAACAGCCTGAAGCTAGAAAGGGAGGATCTTAAATGAAGTTTGGTAATACATGAGTATAACCCTGCATTGGACAGGACTAGTTTTGAATTATCACGCGTGGAGTGAGTTACATGAAACAATATGGAAGGTTATGAAATCATGTGCTATGTGGACCCTGATCTATGTAGAGTCAGTCATAAGATTTTGACAATGAACTGGTTTAGTGGAAATTGTATGCAGGGCAAAAAGAGACATAGAAATGAGTGCCATGGCATCCCTGCCCTCTATAATTTACAACCTAGTAACAGGCATTACTATAGTATGACACAAATGATAAATAAGTAACAAGACTATGAAATTTAGGCAAAAATCATCAGGATGCTAAAAACAAATACTGATTGGCTCAGAGAGCTGGGTGTTCAAGGAAGAAGTGGCATTCTGTCTGACATAAATTTGGAAGGTATCAAAGGAAGAACAAAGACAGGCCAGATGTGATTATATACAAGGAAAGTTAGTCACTAAGTTAATAAAGAACAGAGTGACTTCTACCATCCACAGACTCTAGAAAAGTCATGATCCAATATCAATACACAGTATAAATATTGGGGAAGTGGAACCTAAAAATCTAAAATTATATATATATATATATATATACACATACATATATACACACACACACACACACACACACATATACAGGGCTCTTAAAAATAACTGAAAAAATAAGAACCAGTGAAATGACTATCAATAAACTTAACTCTTGCACAAAAATGCTTTTTTATATATAACTCATGTATCTGCATGGAGAAGGCAATGGCACCCCACTCCAGTACTCTTGCCTGGAAAATCCCATGGACGGAGGACCCTGGTGGGGTGCCATCTATGGGGTCGCACAGAGTTGGGCACGACTGAACTGACTTAGCAGCAGCAGCATGTATCTGCAGCTAATTCATAATTACTCTATAAAACCTTAAGAATTTAATGTATGTCTATTTGCCACATACTAATGGACATGAGTCTGAGTGAACTCCAGGAGTTGGTGCTGGACAGGGAGGCCTGGCATGCTGCGATTCATGAGGTCGCAAAGAGTCGGACATGACTGAGCGACTGAACTGAACTGAAGTATTTATTTACTTTTTTCCCATTTCCATTCTAGCAGTCCAAGATAAACCACAGTTAGTCTCCAAACAGTCACTCTCTCTCCCCACAACTCTGCTTTTTTAAATTTTGGTGGGCTCATTGTGGCTCCTCTTGTCCAAGATGTGATGAACTGTCCATCTTTAGATCAATCCTTCCAATCCACATATGTTTCATAAATACCTAATATTTTTTGTTTGTTTGTTTTTTAATCGGAGGAAGAGGAAAAAGAGCATGAAAATTACGGTCAGCATGCGTAGTGTTAAGAGGTCAGACACTGGGGTGACACCTCAGCTCTGCACAGTACGAGTTTTGGCTCAGTTGCAGCAGCCCTATTTCCTAATCTGCAACTGTAATCACAGTAATACAATCATTATGAAGTGCAAATAAAATAAAGGCGACCCAAGGTATCTCCCCACAGGATCTGGCACTTGTTACAGCTCAGGAATATTAGTTAATTTTTTTTTAATTTAAGTTTAGATTAAAAAAAATTCTTGCTTTGGAATTTGAAAAAAGAAAAATAAATGTGGAGACATGCTTTAAGGGAATGATCGAAGGCAAAAGGAGAAAGGGAGAGCAGAGATTGAGATGGTTAGATAGTATCACCAACTCAATGGACAAGAATTTGAGCAAACTCCAGGAGATGGTGAAGGAGAGGGGAGCCTGGCATGTTGCAGTCCATGGGGTTGCAGAGTTGGACAAGACTTAGAGATTAAACAAAAACAACAAGGGTTTTAAGAAACAAAATGGCAGCTGCTTGACTTCAACCAAAAACTTGAAAAAAGTACATACTAACACTTCCTCACACCCGAGTCTGTCTCCCCAACAATCCTAACCTTTAATTAAATACCACTTTTCGTCTTCTCAAGTACACTATAACCCAGACATGCCTGTGTAAAATAAAGTAAGTCTTCCTCCAACTACATCCATATATAATACATAAATAATTTTAGATAGGATTTTTCTTGACTATATTTACAGAATAAGCTAAAGGACAATTCTGTTAAGCCTGAGATGGGCAAACTCCAATTTCTCAAAATTCCTGATCATTTTTTTTGTGGCAGATTGTGTTACCGTCCTCAGTGATTCACCATCCTCTCCCCATGGGTGGATCACATGTCCACAGCACCACAAGAGCCACCCTGGAGCCAGCTGACTTCCCCAACCCATGGTCAGGCTTGGCCATCCGACTGGCCCTGGCCAATGAATGGAAACAGAAGCGTGGAGACCAGGAGAGCCTAACGCTCCATCAGCCCCTCATCTTTCCCCTCTGCCTGCCAGGAGAAGGGTCTGCACCAGAGGCGAGTTTTCCTTCTGCCTGGATCCTGAAACACAGAAGACATGTGGATCATGGTATCAGCACAAAACTGGAAATACAGAAAGGTGAAGCTTAAGATGAACTGGAAAGCGACAATGGTGTGGCATCACGTGTGCCTGGATTCCGGAGGAAAGCCATGGCCTGTGTTTCCTGTGACTTAGAAGAATTACTGGAAGCTGCCTGGTTTTCACTGGGGTGTTAAAAGGCCTGAGACTTTCATTAAATGTCAACAGCACCTAATTGATAGCCTCAAAATAGTTTAGTTCAGTTCCTCAGTCGTGTCTGACTCTTTGCAACCCCATGGACTGCAGCATGCCAGGCTTCCCAGTCCATCACCAACTCCCAGAGATAGCACAAACTCATGTCCATAGAGTCGGTGATGCTGTCCAACCATCTCATCCTCTGTCGTAACCCTTATTCTCCTGCCCTCAAGCTTTCCCAGCATTAGGGTTTTCTCCAATGAATCAGTTCTTCTCATCAGGTGGCCAAAGTACTGGAGTTTCAGCTTCAGCATCAATCCTTCCAATGAATATTCATGGTAGATTTCCTTTAGGATTGACTGGTTTGATCTACTTGCAGTCCCAGAGACTCTCAAGAGTATTTTCCAAAACCACAGTTCAAAATCATCAATTCTTTAGCACTCAGCTTTCTTTATGGTCCAACTCTCCCATCAATACATGACTACAGGAAAAACCATAGCTTACTAGACGGACCTTTGTTGGCAAAGCAATGTCTCTACTTTTTAATATGCTTTATAGTAGGTTGGTCATAGCTTTTCATCCAAGGAGCAAGCATCTTTTAATTTCATGACTGCAGTCACCATCTGCAGTGATTTTGGACCCCCCAAAAATAAAGTCTGCAACTGTTTCCATTGTTTCCCCATCTATTTTCCATGAAGTGTTGGGACCAGATGCCATGATCTTAGTTTTCTGAATGTTGAGCTTTAAGCCAACTGTTTCACTCTCCTCTTTCTCTTTCATCAAGAGGCTCTTTAATTTGTTATATCAAAACAGATATAACACTGGTGATAACCTAGTCCTATACTCACCATCAAGAGTTTCAAAAGTATTTCTCCCTTTTTTCTATTGGAGCTCTACAATGTTGTATTAGTTTCTGCTGTACAGCAAAGCGAATCAGCTCTAAGTATACATATATCCCCTCTGTTTTGGATCTTCTTCTCATCTAGATCACCACAGAACACTAACTCGAGTTCCTTGTGCTATATAGTCAATTCTCATCAGTTATCTGTTTTATGCTTATGAAGGTAGCACCAGCAGTAAAGAAGCTGCCTGCCGATGCAAGAGACGCAGGTTCGATCCCTGGGTCAGGAATATCCCTTTAAGTAGGAAATGGCAACCCACTCCAGTATTCTTGCCTGGAAAATTCGATGAACAGAGGAGCTTGGCAGGCTACAGTCCATGGGGTCGAAAAGAGTCAGACATGACTGAGCACAGCACAGCAGTGTATATATGTCAATCCTAAACTCCCAATCCATCCACCCCATTTCCCGCTTGGTATGCATGTTTGTTCTCTATGTCTGTGTCTCTATTTTCTGCTTTGCAAATAGGTTCATCATCACTTTTCTATATTTCACATATATGCATTAATATATGGGATTTGTTTTTCTCTTTCTGACTTACTTCACTATGACAGTTTTTAGATTCATCAAAAATATTTCTTAAAATTTTTTAACTCCTACCGTGGCTTTCTGATCATTCTGATAGTGCTGAATCTATGTTTTATTTCTACATTAAAAAAAGAGGTTAAGGCTATAAAACCCATGAGAGGTCACTGCTAGCCAAAACATCAAACGCTGTCTCAGGTTCTTCTGATTACAAAAGGGCAAATCCCACTGAACTTTTCAAGAATTCTTAGGCAAGCCATCTTTCTGGGCTGAAGGTTAAGTACTTTAAGTCCCTGCCACTTGGTGAGCACCGATTTTTATCTGAGAATAAAATATGACTTTTCTGGGTAAGGCATTATATAAATTCCGGGTACTATTTTGGTAATTCTAAAAAGATCATAGTCAAGTCCCTAGAAACTGATCATGACAGGCAGGCAACCAAAGCGAACACATAGATAAATACGGAGTGGTTGGGGCACAGAAGCTCTGGTTTTTCCTTATGGAATTCCTTTTATAAAAAATTTCTTTTTGGCTGTGCTAGGTCTTCGTTGTTGCGTGGGTTTTCTCTAGTTGTGCTGAGTAGGGGCTACTCTTTGTTGCAGGGCACAGGCTTCTCACTGTGGAGGCTTCTCTTGTTGCAGAGCACAGGTGCTTGGGTTCAGTAGCCGTGACACACAGGCTTAGTTGCTCCACAGGACATAGAATCTTCCGAGGGCAGGAATGAAACCCAAGTCCCTTGCAGGCAGATTCTTATCTACCGTACCACCAGGGAAGTCCCTGGGATTCCTTTATTTGTTGGTGTGGACACCATTTCACACCATGTCTGACACACTTTTGCCAAATTTACAAAAAAACTGTATGTGTTTCTCTCTCCCTATTGGGTCTGACTACATCTATAAGAGGATGTGTTTGTTTCACCTTTCCTGGAGAGGCAGATCTTGAACTCTGGATAAATCTGAACTAGTTTCTGCAGTCAGCTACCTCTGTCATATCAAAGCTGCAGCTCTGGCTGAATTCTTGCTGAGCTTGTATTTATAGACTTCTGATGCCATGTTTTATGGTGGAGGCATGCTTTACAGGGACCATAAACATTCACATTCTTGTGTGAAGGAACACATTAGGGATATAAAACCCAAGAGTCAGTCCCTAACAGTCAGTCCCTTACTGTCTCAAATCTACTGCCTCAGTTCTGGTCATCATTACACCCTGCTTCAAAGTGTTAGTTGTTCAGTCGTGTCCAACTCTTTGCAACTCCATGGACTGTAGCCCACCAGGCTCCTCTGTCCATGGAGTTCTCCAGGCAAGAATACTGAAGTGGGTTGCCATTTCCTTCTGCAGGGGATCTTCCCAACCCAGGGATGGAACCCAGGTCTCCTGCACTGCAGGCAGATTCTTTACTGTCTGAGCCACCACGGAAGATCTCCAGGGAACATCCTGCCTGGACCATGGCAAAAGCCTCTTTAGCGGGTTTCCATGTCCCCAGGACTCTATCTGCTTCTATCTTGCCAACTACTGTTGGTTCCTCTCTCAGACATTATTTGATGTCACATCCCCAACCCCAAGTAAAACTTTCTGACTGCTATCCCCTGTAGCAATGCTTCCAAAATAAGGGAGGAGTCCCCCTGGGGGTATGCAAGATGATTTTTAAATGGTGTGTGTGTGTGTGTGTGTTAGTTGCTCAGTCGTGTCGGACTCTTTGCGACCCCAAGGACTATAACCCTCCAGGCTCCTCTGTCCATGGGATTCTCCAGGCAAGAATACTGGAGTGGGTTGCCATTTCCTTAAACGGTGCACAGGCATTTTAAAACAATTATTTTTATTTAAAAGAAGTTAAAATTGATAAAATATTTAAATGCATCATAAAAGCTGTTTGCAGACATGGAAAAGACTAGGAGGAGTTACTTAAATGCCTGAAGCTGAATGTTAGGGTAACCTATAGGATATAGTCAAAACCCTTCAAGGAGAAGTCATTTCACCTTTCCCTTGCAACTCTTCTCAGTTCCGGCAACCATAACTGAATTATTCACTAAATTATTCAGCAAAATCCCCTCAAACCTAAAAACATCTTACTTTTGGAGTATCTCCATGTTATTTACATATTCATTTCCTGCTAGATGAAATGTGATTCCCTTTGTTTAAAATGTTCTATGTCATATTTTTTTCATTTGATTAATTTCCATCCATCTATCCATCTGTTTAAAGGCCATTAAAAATGTCACTTCTGCTTCCTGGAATTCTTCCCCAAACCGTGACTGAGAGTAGTTCCTGTGGTCTCTCTGGTCCTCTTTATTTCTATCGCCATACTTTGGTTATACTGGATCATGACATCCCTTTCTGCTGAGGTGGTTCTGTACTCATTTCAGACGTTGCACATGCTGCTTGACATCCAACAGCTATTCTAGATGGTAATTTGTACTGCTGTCCTGGGCTTAGTTTGCTCACGTTGGCACCTTGCTCATGTTTATATTTATACCTTTCAGAAGAAGCCAGGATTTAGGTTTAAAATATCTGCAAATATAAAAGTATATCATGATCACGTGAAAGTGAAATTCTGTGACTTATGAGTGTCAACATTACTATATCCTTTTCTGGAAAATTCACTTTACTTCGGCTTTTTTTTTTTTTTTTGGAACTAGAGTTTTTTACTTGTTTTATTTACAATTAAAGGGCAGTACAAAGTTTTTCCTCCTGAATAGCAGCTTGTAATGATAATATGATACTGACAGTAATTAAGAGATTTTACAGTCACTATACTAAGCACTTTATGTGGACTGTATTATTTCAATCTTAAAAGAAGGGTCTATTATTATCCCCGTTTCATAAATAAGGAAACTAGAAATCTAAGTGATTGCATCCAAGGACCCTAACCTGTACAAGGTAACAGAGCTGTTAAATGAGGCACCTGGATTTGAACTTCAACGCAAAAGAATATATTAAATTTAATTACTGGAGAAAAAAGGCAAATACTTTAAACTTTGGTAGTTTTAAATATGTTATTCCAGGAGTGCCTTCCATACATTTTAAAATAATATTGACTGAAAGTTGGTCTTTTAACAGAAATATGCCCTTGGTTTTTATATTTCTGAGATAAAGAAATACACAGGATTAATATAGTTATTGGAGGTATGCTAATATCTACTGTTGGCCTGAGATTAAATTACTTTTAGTTTCAACTTTTCACCCTCCGAAGATCTTATTTAGAAGTCTCAAAACAGGATGAAATTCTGTGCTTGAAATTCAAAATGTGTGATTTATTTTACGTTATCTACCAGTCTAGAAATGTTATCATTTTTGAGATTCATTATTTAAATAAACAAAGTAGAAACTGTTCTCATGAGCTTACCTATTCTTTACATCTATAAAAACACTCCAATTATAATCTCCACTATATTCTTCTTCCTTTGGAACATTCAGTACTATGCTAAATCAAATAAAACCTAGAGATAAAGAAATCTGCTTGCATTTTAAATGTAGTTATAGGTGCCTTCAACTCAAAACTTTACCTGTGTTTATTTTTATCAGTCTAGTTATAGAAAGATACCAAACAAGTCTACACAGTAAGTTTGAATCTTATCTCTGATTTAGGTCTTTTAATGGTTTGATTCCACTGAACTTTCTCACAGAACTGATCGTCACATCCCTGGACCCACTTTGTAGTTGTTTTCTGTGACCCCTTAAACGCCTTAGACTTTCTTCTTTCTGTGTCCAAAAGTAGGGCATTTCTAGGTACAGACTCAGGGTTCCCCTTTCTCCTCTCCTCCATATTTCTGTGTCTTACAATCACATCCAGTTTTGAGGATTTAGCAGTCATTTGGGGAATGATTTCTAAACGCAGTCCTCTTGTCCATTCATGTACTCACCAAACCAGTTTGCCCACAAGGGTCCCCCAGGGATGCACATTCCCTCCTCTGGACCACTGGAGGGCCCTGAGGTTATGAGAAGGGATGCTTGGATAGGAGTAACGGAGGGAGGTGAGTTGTAGGTACAAGCGGATGCCGCTGGACGGTGCCCATCCATACTCTGTGTGCCTGACCCTTCACAGGCAACTAATATCTAGAAAAAGAGCAAAGGGCATTCTAGGCAGGAAAAACAGTGTGGGGCCTGGCGCTGGCATGGAATTACAAGCTGAGATAAGGAACTACAAGTAGAGGTCTCTGTTGCCTGCCTGTAGAATGCAGGTGGGGGAGGGGCCTGAGAGGAAGCTGGATCGCCGAGTTAAGAACCAGATCCAACGGGGGCATCCAACGGGGAGAGTTCAGATACTGGAATGTTTGCCTGGTATGGAGATCATGCTAGGAGCAACTCGGGGAACTCACACCGAGAGCCTCGCCCTCTATTGTCTTATCTATGTATCACTGGCACTGGATGTACACAGTAGCTATATGGTAGTTATCTGCTGAATGAATGATACTAAACCAAGCTCAAGACGACTGCCAAACGAGCCATTTCTAACAAAGGCAGACAACTTTCAAATTATGAATGGGCTGTATTTCAGAAGTTGACGTGCAAAGTCAGTTGTTCGGAACAAACTTTTTCATTTAGGTATTCACACGTTTGTTATAATCTCCAGCCACTTGTGAAACTGTGTACCTGAGAAAGGAGATTTCCACATGGAAATTCCTATTGTGTACCTCTTCCTACTGTGCCATTAGAATGGTTGGGTAACTGAACCTTATTACCTAAATACTCTCCTCTCTTTACTGAAGGAAGTCCAGTCATATTTTTTCAAAAACGGGGACTTCCCTGGGGGTTCAGTGGCTAAGAATCCGCCGGCCAATGCAGGGGACACAGGTTTGATCCCTGGTCTGGGAAGATTTCCACGTGCTGTGGGGCAACTAAGCCCATGCGCTGCAACTACTGAAGCCCAAGTGCCCGCGCTCCACGAGAGAAGCCACTGAAATGAGCAGCTCTCGCTCCGCAACTAGAGAGTAGCCCCTACTCGCTGCAACTGAAGAAAAGCCGCACGGCAACGAAGAACCAGCACAGCCAAAAATAAATAAATGATGCATGCCCCACACCTGTCCCAGTCCTTGAACTCCTTGAAACGACGGAATCTAGGAGCTGCTCAACACAGTAGATGCTCAGGTTACACAAAGAAGGTCAGGAAATAACCCTCATCCCAGAGAGAATGGACATGCTGACACAGGAGAGAGAAATACCAACAGTTACACCCCATGTGAGGGCTATGACCCAGGGAGCATCCTGGTATTAATAATAACCCTTCACAGAGGTATCATAACAGCTTCAGAGAGAAGAGGATATTTGAGCTGCATGTGAAGGCTAAATGGGTATCTCCTGACAGTTAAGAAGGAAGGGCTTTGGAAAAGCTGTTGCTGTTGTAAAAATTGTTGTTGTTCAGTCGCTCAGTCGGAAAAGTTAATTTATAGTTAAGCCTGTGATGCTTGTGAGGGACCACAAATAGTTTGGTGGGGCCACAGCACAAGAAGGGAATATGGATGGAAAGGAGGGCAGGACAGATTACAAACAGCCTTAGAAATGACCCTTGGTGCTTGAACTTTCTCTTGAGAAAAGAGGAGTGTCCCGATAGAATGGAAGAGTCCCACAGAACAGTGATACTTCAGGGAAACCTTCAGGTGAGTATTTGTTGAATTTCACTGAAGCCAGAATTCTTGCTTTATGAAAGTCCAACAACCACAGGAATTAATAATTAGGATGAAAGCTAAATTAGAAGTAAACTCATCAAGCATGCTTACATATTCAAAAATATCTAGTTATATACGTGTGTGTGTGTATGTATACTCCTGCTAATTCCCCTAACCAAGCCTATTGTATAAATAATCTGGAAAAGTCAGGACATATTTTTACACATAAAGGAGTTACCTGGACTTTGTTTTTGCCTTCTGTCAGCTTTTAAATCATGTCTACTACAAATTAACCTATTAGCTATTTAACAGAATTGAATAGATATGTTCAAAAAGCATATTTTTTAAGGAAGCATATGTATTTTAGGCATAGATAGTAATGAATATTTGTAAAGACAAATGAGCTAATTGTGTTTCAAAACTTTTCCTACAAACTATAAGAGGATCTAAAAACCTAAGGTAGATTGATTATGTAGATGTAATACACGACTGTTTCATGGAAGCCTAGGAAATGAGGCTTCCCTGGTGGCTAAGATGGTTAAAAAAAAAGAAATTCTGCCTGCAATATGGAGACCTGAGCTTGATCCCTGAGTCAGGAAGATCCCCTGGAGGAGGGAATGGCAACCCACTCCAGTAGTCTGGCCTGGAGACTCCCATGGACAGAGCCTGGTGGGCTACAGTCCATAGGGTTGCAAAGAGTTGGACATGACTGAGTGACTAACCCTTTCATTTTCAGGAAATGAATCTTATCAGCACAGGACTGAAGGCAGTAATATACAACAGATGCTTTCCACTGTGAAAGGCACTGGGACCAATCCTGGTCTTGCTGTTTCTGAATGCCAGGACACGGCCAGAGAACGAGTCTTGTCATATAGTCACAATCAATATCAATATGTATCATTCTCTTAAACTAACAATAAAAATTCCAAAGAAGAATTGCAGTAAAACTGTAGACATGATCAAAAGAAGCAGTATTAAATCATTTGACTTCAAAACTTCAGGATTAAATGTAGCAGAACTCTTGGTCAGTAATGAAATAAAAGAATGCCATAATAATTTTGACAGTGGAAATCATTATCTGTTAAATTCAACAGAGAATTAGCGTGCCTCTTGCAGAAGCTCTTAAAACTCCTCAACTAGACAAGTATTTAAATCACTTACATAATATTTAATTTAGCTGCTCTTCCTGCTAATCTTATTTGATGGAACTCTCTAGTCATTGGGTGCATGTATGCTAAGTTGCTTCAGTTGTGTCTGACTCTTAGTGGCCCTAAGAACTATAGCTCCTCTGTCCATGGGATTCTCCAGGCAAGAACACTGGAGTGGGTTGCCATGCCTTCCTCCAGGGGTTCTTCCCAACCCAGGGATCAAATTCGTGTCTCTTATGTCTCCTCACTTGGCAGGTGGGTTCTTTACCAGTGAGTCACCTGGGTAGTCACTGAATTCTCTTCATTTGTGGGATTCAAAGGGTACAGTGTGAGGGAAATGAAAGTGAACTATTATTGCATGTATTAGTGCTAATAAATGAAATTAGAATACACTATAATATCATTGGGGCTTTCCTGGTAGCTCAGCTGGTAAAGATCCACCTGCAATGCAGGAGACCTCAGTTCAATTCCTGAGTCAGGAAGATCCCTTGGAGAAAGGATAGGCTACCCACTCCAGTATTCTTGAGCCTCCCTGGTGGCTCAGTCGGTAAAGAATCTGCCTGCAACGCAAGAGACTTGGGTTCGATCACTGGGTTTGGAAGATCCCCTGGAGGAGGGCATGGCAACCTACTCCAGTATTCTTGCCTGAAGAATCCCCAGGGACCGAGGAGCCTGGCAGCCTACAGTCCATGGAGTTACAAAGAGTTGGGACATGACTGAGCGACTTAAACACAGAACATAATATCTTTAGCCTATTGATTACTTGTAATCATGGGAAAAATCCTTGGGAGAGAGTGTGACTAATATTGGTAACATATAAGGCTGTGATTTACAAAAACAGAATATTAGTTGACAGATCTCTTTTGGGCTGATCAGAGCCATCTCATCTGTTTTCTGTTACTAAAGTCACATTGGCTTTTGCACAAAAATAACATTAAAAAAAAGAGCTGTATTTTAATGAACTACATAGCTATATTCTCATCAAATTGTCGTCTCCATAGTACTTCTGTTGTTTAGTTGTGCAGTTGTGTCCAATTCTTTGCGATCCCATGGACTGTAGCCCACCAGTCTCTTCTGTCCATGGGATTTTCCAGGCAAGGATACTGGAGTGGGTTGCCATTTCCTCCTCCAGAGGATCTTCCCGATCCAGGGACTGAACCTGCATCTCCTGCACTGGCAGCTGAATTCTTTACCACTGAGCCACCCGGGAAGCCTCAATAGTACCGTTAGCATCCAATAAACACCCTTTTAAAGAAAGCGAATCTCTCTGGGCACCTCATTAATGAAGTCCCCGATGTCCCCTGGGTGTGGGGCTGCAGATCGAACTGGGTACTGGGGCTCCGCATGGATGGGCCTCTCATCCAACCGTCGGATTCCAACTGGCTTGATGGCATCTGGCTCTACCGTATCAGGCTGCTGGAGCTGGCTCAAATCGTAGTCCTGCAAAAGACAAGGCCAAAACCCCATGGGAGATGGGCATGAGGATGGAAACTTACAACCTCTGTTTTTAAACGCATACCCAGAATGCACAGAAATGAATGAAATTTAACATAATGGAAAAGTTGCCACCACGAGCTTTTCATGTTATGATTAAATATTGCTTTCACGCAGCTCTTTCTTCTGTGGTTTTCATTTCGACAGTCTGTGCGCCATCTGCTTTCCTATGTTCCTCATCAGCTTCCAATGGGAAACAGCAGTGAGAGGAGGCCCCGCTACAAAATGACTAAAAAAATCGACTAGAAAATACGGTAGTACCACAGAAGCAAAAGTGCTCATTAAATGTTGATGGGGTTCAGAACAGGCTGCCCTCAGGTATGGCAGCGTGGCATATTAAATATCTGAAGCTCAAGCAGTCTTTTAAAGAACAGCCAAAACAGGAAAGTCACTAGGACTCTCCCCATCTCACCCGTCTTCTCTGAAACAGGTCACAAAATTCTGATGTGAAAGGCTCCCCTCTCCTTGAACCAGGAGGAGGGAAACCCTCCTCACCACCAGAGATTAGCATTTGGGACTGAGAACTCTGTACAAAGAAACTTCCTTTTTTATGATAGTAAAATTATGTGTTTATGATATAAAACTCAGAAAATTAAAAATTATAAACAGAAAATGATCTCATCTATAATTCTACAATGTAACAGTCATATTTGGGTGTATTTGGTTATAATAAAATGCTATTATTTTTAAAAAAAATTTTATTGGAGTATAGTTTATTCACAATGTTGTATTGGTTTCTGCTGTACAGCAAAGTGAATCAGTTATACATATACATATATCCACTCTTTTTTAGATTATTTTCTCACATAGGTCATTAGAGAGTGTTGAGCAGACTCCCCTGTGCTATAGAGTAGGTCCTTATTAGTTATCTATTTTATATATAGTAGTGTGTATATGTAAACTCCAATCTCCCAATTTATCCCTCCCTTCTCTTACCCCCTGAGGGTCACAGGTTTGTTTTCTACATTTGTAACTCTATATCTGTCTTGTTGATAAGTTCATTTGTGCTCTTTTTTAATGTTCCATATATAAGCGATATAATGACATTTGTCTTTCTCTGACTTACTTCACTTAATATGGCAATCCATGTTGCTGCAAATGACATTATTAATATTTTTTAAATGGCAAACTTTCTCACACTAACTCTATTTTCCTAGTTACTTCTTCACCATTTACTACTCTAAGCCCAAGACCTTTGTCTTATCAATTGTCTACAAAGTTACTGTTTCTTTGTCTACAGGGTATAAACACTCCCAGCTCTGGTCTCTTCTTCCAGGGCCTGCATTCTCTGTGGAGATTCTCATGTGGAGGCAAAAGTTCCATCAAATGTGTCTGTTCTTCTCCTGTTAATCTGTCTTTGTTGGTTTAATTTTCAGACCCAGCCAGGGACACTAGGAGGGCAGAGAAAACTTTTCCCTCCACTACAATATTATATTGCTTTAATACTAAAAAAAAAAAAATGTTGTAAGTGTATTTTCCTTTACTTAAAGGAAAGCTTTAAAATCCCATGGATGAAGGAGTCTGGTGGGCTACAGTCCATGGGGTCGCTAAGAGTTGGACACGACTGAGCAACTTCACTTTCACTTTTCCCTTTCATGCATTGGACAAGGAAATGGCAACCCACTCCAGTGTTCTTGCCTGGAGAATCCCAGGGACAGGGGAGCCTGGTGGGCTGCCATCTATGGGGTCGCACAGAGTTTGATATGACTGAAGCGACTTAGCAGAAGCAGTTAGTTCATCAAGGTTTCAAGACCATGCTTCTCTTCAAACAGCTGTAGGAAGTGTGCGCATGCTCAGTTGCGTCTGACTCTTTGTGACCTGGGGGACTGTAGCCTGCAGGGCTCCTCTGTCCATGGAATTCTTCAGGCAAGAATACTGGAGTAGGTTGCCATTTCCTCCTCCAGGGGCTCTTCCCAACCCAGGGATTAACCCACGTCTCCTGTGTCTCCTGCATTGGCAGGCAAGTTCTTTAACACTAGTGCCCTAACCCTCAGTGCCTAGAGTCTGCACACTATTATCGGTGGGACCAGTCTGATCTGTGCCCTTTTTTCTTAAAGAATGGCTTTGACATTTTTAAAGGATTATTTAAAACAGTGGTAACAACGAACAAGAAGAATATCCTACTGAGACTATATATAGGCCCCAAAGCCTTACATTCAGCCCTTTACAGAAAAAGTTTGTCAACCTCTGGCTCAGAGGTATGAGGCTAGGGAGTGTGTATTCTCTTCCAGAGCAGTTCTGGGGGCATGTCTTTGAAATACAGCCTGTCCACTTCAAGAGGCAGAGAAGAACTCGGGAAGAAGGATGCTCTGTGCACTGGTTGGACCTTTAACTATTTTTAGCTTTAGCATCAGCCAGCTGAACAGCAATGTACAAAGACACTAAGTATAATGTGGAAATGCATCAAAATTTTAGGTTTGGGCAAATACTTTATATTTTTCAAACCTCTAAATTCTGATAATAAGAAACATCACATCCCTAGCTTAACCAAAATTATCTAATTCACTGTTGATATTTACAGAAAGTACAGATTTTATGGTCCTCTTTTTAGTTCAGGCTTCATCTCTGTCTAAAACCACCTCAAAACTGTTTACAGTATCTCTATAAGGGTCACAAAGAGTCGGACGCGACTGAGCAACTGATCTGATCTGATCTGATCTGATAGTGGTTTTGATTCATTCAACGCTTGAGTATTTACCATGCTCTGGCAATGCTCAAGATCCTTTACATATGTTCGCTCATTTATACTCTGAACAACACTGTGTGACGCTGAGTTTTATTATCCTCTTTTAAGAATTGAGGAAACTGAGTCTAAATCACTCAAGTCATTTGTCAAAGGCTCCAGATCTAATAAGACACAGAGATATGCTAGGACTTCAAACAGATTAGACTCCAAAGCCTAGCTCTTGTCCCAGCTACAAGGTTGGGATGGATGAGGGAGGAGGGGCAGGGATATGAGGAATGATTAAAACAACAGAGGAGATAAAAGGGGAAGGGTCACTGATATTCCACCCACTCTGTACCAGGCGCTACACCAGCCTCCTGTAAGTGTCTTTTCATTATCATAATTTGAGATAAAGAAAACAGACTCAGAAAGGTTGAGTAACATGTACAAGGTCACACAGCTGCTATCCTATTGACATGAGCATCAAAACTAGGTGTGTCTGATTTCAAAATGTTGGTCTAAAACCAAACACTAGGAACTTCCCTCATGGTCCAGTACTTAAGACTCTGCCTTTCAATGAAGGGGGTGTGGGTTCAATTCCTGGTTGGAAAGCTAACATCCCATATGCCTCAGGGCCCCCCAAACCCAAAACATAAAGCAGAAGCAATATTGTAACAAATTTACTAAAGACTTTAAAAATGGTCCACCTAAAAATAATCTAAAAAATATATTAAAAAAAAAAAAATGAACTCTGTTGAGATGCCTTCATTCTAGAGTACCCTCCCCTAAACAACTCCTTACCAAGGGCTTCAGCTAAGCTAATGAGTGAAGGCACTCAGAAAAAGCTCCTCCTCTGAGGGATGGACAAGGTGACATGGGAGGCAGGTATACAGAGTAGGACAAGTCAGTGTGGGATGTAAACTCGGTACAGTGCCAAATATAAAATGCTCAGAAAAGGAAAGAATACATCAGATTTGCACCTTGAATGACATGTGGGTTCAGGAGAAAAGACTGTTCTGGGGGAATCCACATTGTGAGCAAAGGCGTGCGGATGCAGTCTCCTGTCAGGGGAGCATATTTCAAAGCATCCATACAAACCTTGAGTGAAAACGCACCTTGATCTTGCACACATGTGCCTCCATTTAAAATTTTATAGAACACATGAGTTATTTATAGACTATCTGAAAGCAGAGGCAGACGATGATACGGCAGATGCGAAAACCTTTGAAATGTTAAAATGCTTTTCACAAAATAGAAAGAGAGATTCATTTAGAGAATTCTGAATGCTTGCATGTGAAGAGGCATGGTTTTCCATGCCATGTTTAATTACATAACTACCAAGCTTAATAGAGGGGGTAACCGTGAGTAAGCGTGTCTTCTGATGGAAGCTTTTTGTAGAAAGGGGAAAACAGACTATAAGTATATGGATGATGACAGTTAATAAACATTTTTACACTGAGAGTGTAAAATGCTTTATTAGAGGTCTCAATTACATGAAATTAAGTAATTGAATCTTATGCTTAAGGACCATCTTTAGAGTTAGTCACTCAATCATGTCTGACTCTCTGTGACTCCATGGACTGTAGCCCACCAGGCTCCTCTGTCCACGGAATTCTCTAGGCAAGAATACAGGAGTGGGTTGCCATTAACCTGGTGACATATTTCTTGGCAGTCCTCAGTATATCATGAACATTCCATGTAAGAATAGAGAGTGATTTCTGGGGCATAACTGAAGACATGAGAGGCAGTGAGATTTGCCTGTACTATTTCTTATGTGGAAAGAACTTGTCCACCCTCATTTCTTATGTAGCTCCCACCATACCAAAGTGACGAACAGAAATCCATTATGTTTGGTCGACAGCGCAGAAAAAGTTTTCTAATAAGTTGTCAACCTATAGATGTTGGGATATTTTACCTGAAAACAGAAAGATCTGGCATAAAACCAGGCTTCACTTCTGACACAGCTATTTGTTACAGCTGAGAGCATCTAGCTTCTTTGCACAAGGACAGCCTGTCTACCTGGTCTGTTTCACTTATTAGTGTATACATACAACAGCATGTTCATTTATAAATTCTTATCTTTCGACAGCCCTTTCTTACTCTCCTAAGAACCAGAGCAGGTAGTTTCAAGACATCTGTGGTTAATATGTCAGGCCCACAGAAAGTGCTTATTAAAAACATGTTGAGAATTTCAGCAGATAAGAACCCTCCTGCCAATGCAGGGGACACAGGTTCAATCCCCGGTCCAGGAAGATCCCACATGCCGCGGAGCAACTAAGTCCGTGTGCCACAATTTCTGAGCCCACAAATTACAACTACTGAAGTCTGAGGGCCTAGAGCCTGTGGTCTGTAACAAGAGATGCCACTGCAAGGAAGAACAGCCCCTGGTCTCCCCAACTAGAGAAAGCCCATGTACAGCAACAAAGACTCAGTACAGCCAAAAATAAATAAATAAATAAGTGTTGAATGAAAGTCTCAGGGATGATATTCAAGCTGAGTGTGCACAAGAGCAATCAATTCAAGAAAGGTGCTTTGGATCACATGACATGCCATGGCAGTAATTTATCAGGGGAAGGAAGAGAAAGACCCGGGGTCCCACTGCTGAGACTTATTGCCACGGTGAGTACCATCCCCCATGATGCAAACGTGCATTGTTCTTCAGATACACTGACATCAAAAAAAGAGGTACAAAACCACTAATTTACAGGAAACTAGAATCTGGTTTAGAACATGCGGCTTAACTTTTCTTTGTGATGGTTTGCCTTGTCTATTTCAAATACAGGATATAAAAATCTGACGGTGGTATGAAGTGGGCAGAAGTGTCCTCAGGACACAGGGATGTGATTTTCTGTCCATATCCATCTGTGCTATATGGCAGAGTCCTGACCTGACAATTTTAAGCCTTTTGACAAGGGGTCGGTCTATGTGAGCCTCTTAAATTATACATCTGCATAATCTCATGATGCTTTACTTACACACACAAATTACAACATGAAAGATGAAAATTATAAAGAGAATTGCGGAGACTGGAAACATTCTCAAGGTCATTGGGTTCATGGACTTACTTCTGAAGATTATAAAGACACAGCCCCAGAAGACATCTTTGTTTGGTTCCTACGATTCTCTAGAGAAAAAGTGGGTCTGAAAATTCTCTGATGATTGTCAACCTTTTTAACATCAACTTTCCCTGATAAATCCAACTTTCAAATGAAGGCCACAGAAAATCTTAAATAATGTTTGGAATGTGTTATTTGTCAATGATCATGAGAAGTAGGGGCTTCCCTGGTAGCTCAGCTGGTAAAGAATCTGCCTGCAAATGCAGGAGACCCTGGTTTGATTCCTGGGTTGGGAAGATTCCCTGGAGAAGGAACAGGCTACCCACTCCAGTATTCATGGGCTTCCCTGGTGGCTCAGATGGTAAAGAATCCACCTGCAATATTAAGAGACCTGGGTTTGATTCCTGGGCTGGAAAGATCCATTGGAGGAAGGCATGGCAACCCATCCTAGTATTCTGGCCTGGAGAATCCCCATGGACAGAGGAGCCTGGTGGGCTACAGTCCATGGGGTCACAAAGAGATGGACACAACTGGGCAACTAAGCACATACACCCATGAAAAGTAGGCATGGAATTAGGGTTTTTAAATATTAACATTGCAAGTAACTGAAAGATTTTGTTTGGGTCTAAGATTTAAAATATCTTAAAGGTGATACAATTCTGGGAGAGTCAGTAAAAGTTAGCAGCTTAAACTCTGGTTCTGCCTTTTCTTATTAAATTCCCCTGACTTGAAATGATTTATAATTGGTTCAGAAAAAGATACCAGGAATCGACCTTAAGGCATTTGGTTATGTTTAAATAGAGTAAAATGGTGTTTTAGGATAAGAAATTCTGGAGTCCCAGGCAGAAATTTCAGAAAGTCTCATGACTGGCAAAAACTACAGACTTGTGCAATTACGTGTTTTAAAGAGTGATGGAAATACTCCTATACCGTTTCACAAGTATCTTAAGGGAGCCTACTGGGTACCTGATGCCATTTTCAGCTCTGAGAGTGTGAAAGAAGGAAATCAGCTTTCGTTGGTGCCCATCATCAGTCAGGAGTTACCTTAGGCGCCTCCTCATGGGATTCCTCAGACACTCTGAGCAAAACCCTGCCGTTCTATCCCATTGATTCCCGTAACTTGGAGAGGTTAATGATTTGCCCAAGGTCACAGACTCAGACAGTGTGGAAGAGGCAAACAGAGACCAGCAGAACAATCAAAGTAACAAATATAAAAGCTGTATCTTCAGATACAGAGAAGAGACTTGTGGTGGCCAAGGGGGCAGGGTGCGGGAGGAAGGGGCGAGGAGTTCAGGATTAGCAGATGCAAACCACTCTCTACAGGATGGATAAACCACAAGGTCCTACTGTGTAGACAGGCAACCATATTCAATATCCCGCAACAAACCACCATGGAAAAGAATATGAAAAAGAACATATAGGTGAGTCACTTTACTATATAAGAGAAATTAAACACAACATTGCAAATCAACTAGACTACAAAAAAGTAAAAAGCTGTGTATCTTGTCGTCTGGGCCAGTGAGGAAATGAATAGAAGAGTCTGCTGAACAGGGGGACATGAGGCGCTTTAAGAGCCAGAAGGGAAGTTCAAGGTAATCATGCTAAGGAGGCATGGGGACCTAGGACTCTGGTCTGTGCATAGCTGGCTAAAGCCTCACTGACTTTTAGTCAGAACTGAGTCTTCACTTGAGTCCAACAGTCTGGCACGTGAGGCACGGGGAGGAGGCTCAACGTTCCCGGTCCGTTCTCAGCCTCCATGGGTGAGAACCTGGGGTGGAACACAAGAGCCAGTTTTGCTATATCCCAGGCAAGGGGCAGTTAAAGTGGAAAATATTCCTTTTACAGTAGTAAGAGCAAGTAAATTTTCAAATTCCTAAATATATAAACATTTTTTTAAATTAAACTTTTCATTTTGTACTGGAGTATATAGCTGATTAACAACGTTGCGAGTATCTCAAGTGGACAGCCAAGGGACTCAATACGTATCCATTCTCCCCTCCCATCCAGGCTGCCACATAATGTTGAGCAGAGTTCGCTGTGCTATACAGTAGGTCCTTGTTGGCTTGCTATATTTGAAATGGATAACTCATAAGGTAAACATTTTGAATGTTTCAAGACTGAGAGAGAGAAATAAAAATAGTAACATGAAAGTAAATGAACAAAATTCTCAAGGGAAAAAAACAGTTACCCGGAAAAGAGCTGACCATGGCACACGCAAGAAACTCTCAAAAAGGAATGGGAGACAGAAAAGGAGAGCATTATCACCTTACCCTATATAGCTCCTGGCATTAAAAAGAATTGAATAAAATAGCAATAAGGCGTCAACACATTACCATACAGCTGCTGAGAGGTTAGTCAAATGCCCTTGCAACTTTATGTAAATTACATTACAACCTGATTTTCTTCCCCAGTGAGATATGGTTATGATGGTAACTATCTACACAGGTGAACTGCTGTGGAAAACTAAGTTGATTCTATGGATTATGAAAGCCCCCCAAACCAAAAAAATTGCTAATATCTTTTCTGGTTTACCTGATAAACCTAACAGAAATAAAATAACTTGGAGACTTAATATACAGATGAAGGTTCTCCATTCTCAGTTTTCATCCACGTTTGTCTCACTGGAGAACCAATTTTCCACTCCCCACAATGGAGGGAGGCGAGCCTCCATTAAACACATTCATTGCTTCTGCTTCCTTGGTTTACTGTTCATGCTACTCTGCCTGGTGGTCCAGTGGTTAAGACTGCATTTCCAACGCAGGGGGTGCGTTTTGGGGAATAAAGATCCCACCCGTTGAGGGACACAGCCAAAATTATATATATATATATATATATATATATATATATATATATATATATATATATATACACACACATACATACACACACACACACACACATATATAAACTCTATGGGTAAAGCTGTTACAAAAATATGGAAAGTGAAGCTGTGAAAGAGGTGCTGCTGAAAAAAACAAGGATATGGCTACCCAGAGCATTTCTAGCAGAGTTGAGGGCTTCCCTCATAGCTCAGTTGGTAAAGAATTCTTCTGCAATGCAGGAGACCCCAGTTTGACTCCTGGGTCAGGAAGATCCCCTGGAGAAGGCAAAGGCTACCCACTCCACTATTCTTGGGCTTCCCTTGTGGCTCAGCTGGTAAAGAATCTGCCTGCAACGTGGGAGACCTGGGTTCAATCCCTGGGTTGTGAAGATCCCCTGGAAAAGGGAAGGCTACCCACTCCAGTGTTCTGGCCTGGAGAATTCCATGGGGTCGCAAAGAGTCGGACACGACTGAACAACTTCATTTTCACTGTCAACAGGGGCTTCAGAAAGATGATGCTTCTTCAGAAATTTGAGATTAATTTTTATTCTATAATTTCCCATTCTTTCCATGTCATTCAGTGACAGCCCTATATACATGGACATATTTTCTTTACCCTTTCAAGCACCATGTATCTTGGGAGACAAAAAGTGTAACCTTCCAAATGCATCTTCAGTAATATTTTAACCCCAAGCCCCAACTTTACAAAAAACAAAAATGCCATCACCCTGATAAGGTCAAAGTCATTCTGTCTTAGCAGGACCTATTATTCTAGCTTGGAGGAAATCTAAAAATAGGTAATGAAGTAATGGCAGTATTTGGTTGGGAATACGGTGACAGAGCAACCAAGTCCTTCACTTGTTTATGTCACATCGGTTTGGAATTTCCTTTGTTTTAAGATAGATGTAAACATAAAATCAATACAGAAAAGGGAGCTTCATGTTGTGACTTTTAAAAAATGGATTCTAAAACCAGAGAATCTAGATTCAAATCCTGGCTCTCTCTGATCTAACTGAGTGACTTAGGTGGATTATATACATTTCCTGTGCTAACTTACAGAGTAGTCAACCTTTGGACAAAAAAAGTGAATGAAGACTTTATTAATGGAAAACGTCTATAGCAGAGATCAGCTTTTTCTATAAGGACTTAACAGTAAATATCTGAGGCTTTGGGGGCCATAGAGTGTCTGTCAAAATATTGGGTTGGCCAAAAAGTTTGTTCAGATTTTTCAGTACTATTTTATGGGAAAACCCAGAATGAACTTTTCTGCTAACCCAATCCTTCAACTCTGCTGCTGCTGTGTATTAGTAGCCATAGACACTATGTAAACTATGGACATGGTGCAAACCTGTGTTCCAATATAACTTTACTTACAAAAACAGAGAGTCAGTAGATTGGGCCAATTGGTAGAACTCTGGCATATTCACCACTTAGTATCTTAGGTTTTGGTTTCTGTTTTTTTTTGTTGTTGTTTGCTTTTGTACACCGGTAACATGTACTTGGCATACAAATCTTTGCTACTTTATCATTGGGTAGCTTTCCATACCTCTTAAACCAAATGTGATAAACATAATTAGTCAGGAAGAATGAATATTAAGACGAATTACATAAAATATGATGTTCATTTATGTGAAGTGATCAGGGTAGCAAATAAAAATTCACATGCAAATCAAGTCCATATTAAAAATACTGAGTGCCCAGTAGGGAATGGATATTGGCCAGTTCAGAACATACGTTGTCTGTAGCTTACCGCTGTGAGGCATCTGGCCAGGAAGGCTTTTGCAAACAGCATGGAAAAGGGATGGCAGCATGCTAACCCAAATTCCTGGTGAAACTTTCCTCTGGTGAAATCAGTGTCACTCTTTCAATAACTAATATATTCTGGGGTTTGCAGGTGGGTATGAATGGATGAATAACTTGGGAACACATTTAACAGAGTGTGCTTCAGCCAACAATGAAAATGCTGAAAGTGGTCTCCATAGGTATGTCCAGAGTCAGCCATCTGTTAGTTACTTTGCTTATAAAGCAGAAAGATTCTGTAAAGCAGTTATTTCGAAGGATCAAATACAGCAGTTCTACTCTCTGCTTGAGTCAGAGGGTTGGGCTTGGTTGCCCACACTGGGGGTAGTTCCTGAGATTGGCGGGTAATCTTTAGAGACCATCTTGGCTCGAGCAGAGATCTCTGGTCTCAGGGAACTGGCTGGTTTGGTCTCCAGGTGCTCTCTTGTACCTCTGCCTCATTCTTCTGTCTAGGCATCCAGCCTGGATTTTAGATTTTAGTACCTGTTGCCCAGACTGTACCTCAGATCTCTTAACAACTTGGCTGCTCATATTGTTTCTCCAGATTCTACGTTTGTCAATGTCAAAATGTGCTCCATTTTGTAAGCCATGTTTAACAAATTAATTAGGTCTTACTCTTTGCCTGTTCTAAGGCAAGATTAGCAGTAGTCATCTAACAAGCTGAAGCTAAGTGTTCAGCCTCATTGGTTTTATCTAGTAGTATCTTCCTGGAATAGACCAGTAAGAGTAAATAAAACATCTTTCATCTGACCTCTATACCAGCCCACACAAGAGCTGGGCCTCTCCAGTCACATGGACCTGGGTGTGAAAACTGGACTAATGCACAGGTTTGTTGGGAAGATTATAAAAGACACATTAACTGAGAGCAGAGCCCAGTGCCTGACACAGACCATGTAATAAACAAGTATGTAATGAATCACAAGTGTTTATGAACATGATCATCATTTCCTGAAGCCATCAGAGATTTCAAAAAAATGAGAGCAAAGTTATCAGGCTGCAATGGTTCAATGAACCCTGTAGAAAGACTTGCAAACTAAGAGATTCCAGAAGAGGGTCCAATGCACAACATTCTATGTGTCAGTGCCTGCCAGGTGCCAACTGTCCTAGAGAGTGGAATAAAAAATGAATGTGACAATTTCCTGCTCTCATAGGGTTTAAGGTCAGGACCAGGGCTGCACCTAAGATCTCAAAATAGAGGCAGACAGAGCATATTACTAGAGTGCAGAGCAGACCCACTTGATTCAACCTGGGACCCCCAAGAGAAGATGTCCTGAGATGGAATCTTGGAGGCTTGGCTAGGCTGGGAAAGACCTTGAACTGAGCCACGAAAGTGGGAAATAACATGACACAGGTTAGATGTACAGGAAGTTCAACTCTACTGCAGTTAAAACTAATACAATTTTGTAAAGTTTAAAAATAAAATAAAATTAAAAGGCAAGGTGGAGGATCAATGAGAAGAGAAACTAAGTCATCACCCCAAAGAGTCCCTCTTCCCAAACCCAGAGTCACAGGAACTGTGGGTTCTTTCTCCATCTCAGGAGCTTCAGCTCTGTTGAAAGTGCTTTCGGTGTCATGCAGATGCTGGGGATCTGATCTAGTGATGTACCGAGCCTAATTCTGAGAAATCACGAAAGACACTCATTTCACTGGGAAAAAAGTTGAATTGACACTCATATGGCAATCATATCTTCTTTTTTTAAAGACCCCCCCCCCTTTTTTTTGATATGGACCATCTTAAAAGCCTTTATTGAACTCGTTACAAAGTTGTTTCTGTTTTAAGTTTTGGTTTTTTGGCCGTAAGACATGCGGATCTTAGCTCCCCCGCCAGGGATTGACCCTGCGCCCACCCCTACATTGGAAGGCGATGTCCCAGCAGTCCCAGCAGTCCCATCTGAGTCTCTTGGGTTTCGGAATCCTGGGCCACTAAAAAGAGCTCCTGTCACGGTGCCCTCTTATCCTGAAATGTGATTCCTCACACGTGCACGTCTGGATCTCAATCAAGGAGACTTTAGTATCCCCATGGTGTATGGACGCCAGGTAGGCAAGAGCCGCTCTCCCTGGATTTGGCTGAGCCTGACACACCCTGTCCCATTTTCCTTAGCTGCTGGACCTCCTGCATCTCCTCTGTGTCCAGAGACCCCCTTCTTCCTGACACATCTGGATGAGTCAGATGGATCCTATGGATCTAGAACCTGCTGTGTAGTTACTGTGAGAAACACTACTCTCAGAGAACCTCAGAAGAGATTCTCTAACCTCAGGAATCCAATCAGGGTGGGCAGTGCTTTCCAGTAGGTCATCAAGCCCATTTATTCTTTTTAAAAAGTACTTAAGTTATTCATGGACTTCCCAGGTGGCTCAGTGGGTAAAGAATCTGCCTGCAATGTGAGAGACATAGGTTTGATCCTTGGGTTGGAAAGATCCCCCGGAGGAGGGCATGGCAACCAACTCCAGTATTCTTGCCTGGGAAAACCCACGGACAGAGGAGCTTGGTGGGCTAACAGTCCATGGGGTTGCAAGAGTCAGACACGACTGAGCGACTAAACACAACTGTGAGTATTATAATACACATTCAGTATATGTTTAATATAAGAACAACTACGTTCTTTAATATAAGAACAACAAGCTTTAAGTCCAAGCTTTAAAGAGCAGGAAATTACCACTTACTGTTTCCCATCCTGGGGCTAAAAGGGGATGGTGCCAGAAGCACTGTGAGTTATCAGTTGGTTATACTGTACATTCACCCTGATTTTATTAGTGATGCTGATAGGGAAGGAACTAGATATGAAGATCATTAAAAAGGATACAGTGTCTGCAACCAGTCCCACAGGCCAAAAGGGCACTGAAGGACATTTACTAATGAGGATAATTAAGCATGACTTGATAACCACCCAAAGTCCTGCTGGTTCCAGCAGTGAAGCAGATAAAGCAGGGACCTCACCCTCTGAAAAGAGACTGGGCATTATACTGAGTCTGTCCAACTGCCAACAGCACTGTGAGGAAATAATGGTTGTGTTCAGAGCCCATCCAATGCCAGTCTCAAAGATGGGCCCGACCTAGTCTCCTGACTATGGAAACCAGAGGGGAATATCCACACACTAAAAGTCCACCGAACATAAGACAAGGAAGAAAAATATAGAGGGCTTTGTTTATTTGTCTGTTTCATTTCTCTTTTCTTGGGCTCTATATTTTCAGTATTTTTGTTAGAGAAACTAGCAACCTGTGTTTGGGCACAGAAATTAAACAGAGATGGTAATCAACAGCAGGGAAGATAAAGGCTCCCTTGTAAAGGACTGTTTTGCTTTGTGTTCTTTCTAAGCAGTTAGCTCCTTTAGGATACTTCCTCTTGGCAGCAAGAATAAGGATCTTGGCTAAGCCAGCTTTAAGCTAGGCATCCCACCCTCCTGGCAACAGCTGCTGCAGACCTGCCTTCCTCTGTAGCCTCAAGCCTCCACCGACCACCTCCACTGACCTCTGAGATCTTCCCATCTTTGGATGCTGATGATTTTGTAAGACCATCTAGCTGAGACGTCCAGGAGACCTCAGCCTGATCATGACAAGCTGTCTGCTTCCTACAGCACAGTCTCCAGTCACATCACAAGGTAACACCAACGCTCCATAAAATACCAGTTATGTGTAGTAAAAAACGACCAAAACTTGTCTAGAATGTAACATGGCACCATTTCCATTTCCAAGGCTCACTCTTGTAAAGAAATAATGTCTTAAAAAAAAAAAAAACAAACTAACAAAAAAGTTTGAGCCAAAGTCTGTTGCCAAGAAGGCTTAATGCATGCTTCAGAGAAATAGAATTTCTAACAGGAAGCCACTTGTGAATTACGGACAATCGTATACAATATATTTCACAAAACTGAATTTCTCAGGAACCGACAACAATTTTCAGATTTAAAAGCAGTGGCATCTTATTTAGAACTTGGAGAAGCATTTGGCATAAATTCACTGAGAGAGTAAGAGTACTAAATAAAGGGTGTTTTTTCCTTAACGAAAAAAGAAGTAAATTATAAAATCCACCCAAAACTTTAAAAGACAAATCTTGATGAATTCAGTTGGAGAAATCATCCTAACAGATAGAAAAATATATTAGAAAGCTATAGTAATGAAAATAGCATGGTGCTGGCCCAAGAGTAGACAAATAGGACAAATAGACTCAGAATACACAAATAGATATAGAATCTTCCACACAGACCCACATGTATAAAACTGCCTGCTTTATGACAAATGAACCCCTCCCATGCAGTGGAGATGGGTTATCTGTTTAATAAACAGTGCTGGATAGCCCTCTAAGAAGATAAGACACCCCTGATCCATAACTTATACCACATGAATAGTCCACTACAAACGGATTGCAGATTTAATATAATAGGTTAAACAATAATTCAAGAAGATTTTTTTTTTTTGAGGGAGGGATTCATTAACTCAGAGAGATCAAGTTTTCTTCAAGAGGTATAAATGCACTAACTATAATGGGAAAAATGGACAGATTAGACTTTATTAAAATTAAAAACTTCTTTTCATCATAAGGTACCAGTAAGAGAATAAAAAAGCTACAGATCAGAAGATATTTATAATACATTTATCTGACAAAGAACTGATATCCATAATATATAAGGACCTCCTACAAATCAATAAGAAGACAACCCAATAGAAAAGTCAATAAATAAGCTGAACGGAAACTTCACAAAGAAGATATAAAAATGGCAAGTAAGTTGGTAGGAACATCCCAGTTAAATCACAGTGAGGCACACACCATCAGAGTGGCTAAAATTTTGAAAGACTGAGAAAAACCCAAGTGCTAGTGAGGATGCTGGGCAACTGGAATGCTCATGCAACACTGTGGCCGGGGGAGGCATGCACTGTATAATCCCTTTGGAAAACTGGCAAGACTGTACTAAGCCTGCACATAAATGCAAATTCCAGGACCTAGAAATCCAACCCCTGAGCACATACCAACAGAAATGCACCAAAATACATGCCTAAGAACATTCATGGCAGTTTTCTTCATAACTCAAAACCAAATCCACTCAAATGTCCAATTTTAGTAGAAATGATAAACATGGTTAATTATCACAACAGAATAGTATTTGGCAACGACAAAAAAATGAATTACTTCCAAATGTAGCATGGATGAGTCATACAGATAAAACTGAGTAAGAGAATCCAGACAAGAGAGTACCTACTGTATACGACATTCATTTTTACAATAAAATCCAAAACCAGGTAATGCTGATCTATGCGATACAAATAAAAACTACTGGTTACTTTTGACTGAGAGCATATTGCCTGGAAGTAGGGTACACAATAAGTTTCTGGGCTGAGGGAAATATGCTCCTTTTTAAAGATTTTTTTGATGTGCACCATTTTTCAAGTCTTTACTGAATTTGTTACTATATTGTTTCTCTTTTATGTTTTGGTTGTTTGGCCATGAGGAATGTAGGGTTTTATCTTCCTATACCAGGGACTGAACCCATACCCCTGCATTGGAAGGCAAAGTCTTAACCACTGGACTGCCAGGGAAGTCCTAGAAACATGTTTTGTTGACATGAGTGATGGTTCTACTCTTAAACCTGGAGGAAGCCTTCTGCTTCTGGTTGGGATGAAAAAAAAAATCATGAGATTATCATTCATACTCTAATGCTAAGAATGAGCCCAATGTTACTAAATCACAGATTTCTGAGACTATAAGATAGCTGAGAGCATAATGAGATTTAACTGAATGAAAATAAGGAAACTAATAAGCCCTTTCTAGATAAAAGAAGACCCATAGTTGCTTTTATCCCTGGAGGAGGAGTGAGAAGAAGTGTCATTAAAGGATGGAAGGACAAATCACCTTGACTTTGAAGGAAGCTTTAGTGGTCATGGTGGAGAAGGAAATGGCAACCCACTCCAATACTCCTGCCTGGAAAATCCCATGGACAGAGGAGCCTGGTGTCCATGGGGTCACAAAGAGTCGGACATGACTGAGTGACTTCACTTTCACCTTTCACCTTTAGCAGTCATGAGTGCACAGGCATGATGGAGTCACATCCTTGGGGAAGCTTTACCCCCGACCAATCCTTCCCACAGGCCATTATCCCATAGGCATGAGCGAGTCCACCAAAGGATGGGTGCAGGGCCACAGATCTGTCATGCTAAAGAGGGATTTGATAATTTCCAAAGAGCAGGAAAGTGAAAGTGAAAATTGCTCAATCGTGTCTGACTCTTTGCAACCCCATGGACTATACATAGTCTTTGGAATTCTCCAGGCCAGAATACTGGAGTGGGTAGCCTTTCCCTTCTCCAGGGGATCTTCCCAACCCAGGGATCAAACCCAGGCCTCCCATGCTGCAGGTGGATTCTTTACCAGCTGAGCCACCAGGGAAGTCCAGGAAATCAACCCTGAATAGTCACTGGAAGGACTGAAGCTCCAATACTATGGCCACCTGATGCGAAGAGCTGACTCACTGGAAAAGACTCTGATGCTGGGAAAGGTTGAGGGCAGGAGCCAGAGAGAGAGACAGAGGATGAGACGGTTGGATGGCATCATGACTCAATGAACATGAGTTTGAGCAAATTCTGGGAAATAGTGAAGGACAGGGAAGTCTGGCATGCTGCAGTCCAAGGGGTCACAAAGCATCGGTCATGACTGAACGACTGACTGAGCAACAGCAACAAAGCAGATGGAGTGTGTGTCTAGAGACAGGACACTCATGAGAAGGCGAGTGATGATTATGACCTAAGTGAAGCCAGTGGCCTTGAGGATGGTGAAAGTGAATGGACTTCATGAATCATTTTAGAGGCAGAGGAGACAGAACCTTTGGTGTAGCCTTCCAATGCTGCATATTTTATTCCACTATTATGAGGGAAAAATTAGACTGAATTAAGAATCCATTACCAATTGTGTCACAATCTTCTATAATGAGAACTGCAAATGGGAAACGTAACAGGATCAGAATTGGGCGGAAGATCTCAATCTGGACTAAAATGCCATCAAGGAACCAAAAGGCAGCAACAACAGAAAATGAGACAAGATGTCCAGGACTATTTCAATAAAGAAATGATTTTTAAAAACATTAAAAAAGGAACCTCCCTGGTGGTCCAGTGGTTAAGAATCCGCCTGCCAATGCAGGGGACACGGGTTCGATCCCTGTTCTGGGAACTAAGATCCTTGGAGCAACTAGCCTTTGAGCCGTAACTACTGAAGCCCGTGCACCCTAGAATCTGTGCTCCGTAAGAGACGTCACTGCAATGAGAAGTCCTTGCACCTCAACTAGAGAGTAGCCTCTGCTCGCTGCAACTAGACAAAGCCTGGGCGACAGCAACAAACACCCAGCACGGCCAAAGATAAAATAAATAATTACAAAAAAAGAACATGAGCCACTGAGGTCAGTATAGACAGAGTTCCAGAAAAGTCTTTTGTCTATTAAGAAAGTATATAGGAAGAAACACATTCGTGTCCAAGACTTGATCTGGAAGCAAAGAAAACTTTCAGGGTCACATAAAGAAGAGGTTCAAGATTTATGATGAGTTTTAATAAATCTGGCAATAGGTAAGTTTTACTATTTGATATCAAGCATCAATCTAAGTGGATAAAGTGAGGAAAGGCCATGTCCCAGGGTACATGGGATCTCAGTTCCTGAGCATGGATCAAACCCACGTCGTCTGCACCGGAATCTTGGAGTCTTAACCACTGGACTGCCAAAGAAGTCCCAGTAATGGAAGTAAGTCTTTTCTAGAATACTACGACAATAAAACTTCATTAAACAATTTCTTAAAGTAATTGGTGGGGAGGAAGTGGGGAGAAAAAGCCAACTCAGGTGACATCAAGTGCCCTGGTCTAGACGTTTAGATGCTGAGAAATATCTTGCTTCTTGATTCTATGCAGCATCCAGTCACGACTAGTGTCCTTCTACTTATTGCTATTTCTACCGAAACTCCATGGAGTTGGGTTTAGGTTTATGCCTAGAAAATTATGTACAGTGACATGAAAAATAAAATGCTGCAAGAAGAAGATTTACGAGATAATGTGATCAGATAACGTTTGCTGTTCTTGAACATAGCTCAGGAAAGTGAAAGGACAGATTAATGAGGGATTAAGCCAAACATGAATTTTAATATCCAAAGACATTCATAAGCAAGAAACCCTGGGGCATATTTATAGAGCCACTTTAATTAGTCAGTATTCAAAACAGCTTTACACACGAGTCAAGTTTTCAACAGATTTGAAATATGCAGCTTTCCTAAATGAGAGAGTCGAGGTATTGTAAACCAAGCACGGAATTGGATATCAGAAGATTGCGGGCTTGACTTCTGACTCTGCCAGTTACAGACTTGGAGAGTAAATTGCAAAACCTGTTCAAATGGAAAATGGAAAACTCTGATGGGCCCACCACCAAGATGAAACACAACAATGGGTGTGAATGTGCTTTGTAAAACAGAGAGCGACATATTATTTTCCCAAAGGAGTAAAGAAGAGAAAGAGAACTCATGCTCATGAAATTTGCTCTTTTTCAAGTTAACAGTCCTAACCACTAATATCTAGACAGGGTACCTTGAATTTACTGATAATGATTCAAGATCCAAGGGTTCTGGGTTCTTCATCCAACTGCTACCCCAAGACTTGTATTAGCAAATGGACATGAGAGGTATCAAATGTACCTAAGAAATACCAGTCACAGTGATCGCTCATGGTTTATACTCATATCTCTCAGATAATTTCAAAAGGAACTAGATCAGAGCAGTGAGTTTAGACAGTAACATCAAATAGACCTGGATTCAAATCCTACCTCTATCACTTCCTAGTTTTATGAGTTTACAGAATCCCACCAGGACTTCCCAGGTAGGGCTAGTTGTAAAGAACTCGCCTGTCAATGCAGAAGACTTAAGAGACTTGGGTTCAATTCGTAGGTCAAGAAGATTCCCTGGAGGAGGGCATGGCGATTCACTCCAGTATTCTTGCCTGGAGAATCCCCTGGACAGAGGAGCCTGATGGGCTCCTATGGAGCCTACAGTTCATAGGGTTGCAAAGATTCAGACACAACTGAGAGACTGAACACCATCCCTAGGCTCTGTTTTCTAACACAAAAGTGGAGATGGTCACAGTACGGTATGACAGGTTTCAAAGATTTAAGAGATAACAGCATTTAATGCACTTAGCAGAATGCCTGGTGTGCATTAATAGTACAGATCTTTGGTATCTAAAATGTTGCTTCCCAGGAGATAAAATTTTTCACTTTCCACCTACTGGTCATTCCCATCCTTGAGCAGGGATGCAGCTCCTTATATACACACAGAAACACGTTCTTTTACAGCCAGTCACGAGCTCAACGTTTACTGTGCTCAGTCACTTCCGTCGTGTCTGAGTCTTTGCGACCCCATGGACTGTAGCCCACCAGGCTCCTCTGTCCGTGGGATTTTCCAGGCAAAAATACTAGAGCGGGTTGCCATGCCCTCCTTTAGGGATTTTTCTGACCCAGGGATTGAACCTGCATCTCCTGCAGGCAGATTCTTTACTGATGAGCCACCAAGGAAGCCCCAACATTTATTAAGCAACTACAATAAGCCAGATCCCATGACAGACATCACGGATAGAGACGTGAACTAGATATTGTCTCTAACTGCGAATATTTCTCAATAATGTAAGACTCGTGGGAATCCCCTGGTGGTCCAGTGGTTGGGATTCCGAGCATTCACTGCTGTGGCCTGGGTTCAACTTTGGCTGGGGAACTAAGATCTCACAAGCCACGTGCAGAGTGGCCAAAAAATGTAAGACTCTTCAGTGCAATCATTGTTGGCTCTGTCCACCACTGTATCCCTAATGATTAAAATAGTGCCTAGACTATTGAGTGTGCTTGGTAAATGTTTATGAAGTGAACAGTCTGTGCTTTTTCTGCCACAGAAATATCCAAATCTCAATGCAGAAACTACTTTTACTTTTATTTTGGATATCCAGTGAAGAAAAACTGTAATGAAAAACATTTTTATCAGTACAGCTATAACTGGCATTAGGTGTAAATCCTGGGCTCCTCAAAACAATGTTAACAATACTCTCATAATAAATACAGTGACATTTAGCACTTTAGAAAAAAATTCAATGGGCAGCGCAGGTTGGCAAGAATTCAAGCCTTTGATAGTGTGATCACGGAAAGGTCATTTGATACTATTCTTTTATTGTATGTATTAGTATTTTCCCCACCATTTAAAACGTAAGATGGTAAGATTTCACTTAGAGATTTAAAAACACTGCTCACCTGGTCTTCTTCTCCTCCACCTTCTTCATCATATTTTAAAATATTATCTCTTACATCATCTTCTGGATCAATTAAAAGTTGTTTGGCCTGGCGTTCTTTATCCCGGCGTTTCATCCATACCACGAACATCAGAACGAGAACTAGGCAGAAAGAGAGTAAAGACACACGATACGTAATTTTAAAAACTTGACTTTATCTAATCACAGTCTTCAAGACTTATAATTTATATTCATATGGGCTGGAAAACTTGCAATGCATCTTCTAGTTTGTTACCTAATCCTAGCCTCACGTGACAAGAAACAAGACAGGACAGACACCCTGAGAACCAGGTTCGGATTGTTCTAGAAACTAGTACCCTATGACTTCACTGAGTGGATGTCTGTCCTCAGTTTTACTATCTGCAAATGGGGACAATAACTATTTCTATCTTTTGCTTTGTCTTGCTAGAGGATAGGATATGTGTCATATAATGGATTGGAAATTCTAAAAACAACAAAATACAATAGGTGAAATTGCCACTCATTATTTAATTGCTGTTCCATTCCGGTTGATCAGTCATCATTCTCCTCCCCAAATTAGAGAGAAGCACACTTAACAAGGAGGGGGAGTACTTGCCAAGATGCCTTTGCAGCAAACTAGACCTGGATCAGAGACTTGACCTTGAGGATTTTTGACTCCCAAGGGCCTGGGTCTTTCTATTGCGCCGTTGTGCTTTTCTCTTTCCTGTTCAACAGCATGCCTCAGGTAAGAAGGCCAGGGGATTAGTTTGAGAACTGAAATAACATCCCTGGTGGGTCGGATGGTAAAAGAGTCTGCCTGCAATGTGGGAGACCTGGGTTCAATCCCTGGGTCGGGAAGATTCCCCTGGAGAAGTAATGGCAACCCACTCCAGTATTTGTGCCTGCAGAATCCCATGGACAGAGGAGCCTGGTGGGCTACAGTCCATGGGGTTGAAAAGACTCAGACATGAGTGAGTGACTAACACTAACACCTCCTGCTCTACATTTCTGCACCAGGATTAGAATCATAAATTTTCCAGTTGGTTGATGTTAAAATCAGCACCGATTCATTTTCCTTCAGAATGGCTAGAGTCCTTCTTCATACCACAATCCATCAGCTCTAAGTTTTTCTTGATAAGGTTGGCATGTATGCCTCTTGTTAGTTGAAATTGAAACATATCCCTAAGTGCACATCTAGGAATGCATTCCCTCTAAAATCTGGAACTATCAGTTTACATCCTGAAGCAAAAAGATTTAATGACTCTTATTTGAGCACATTTTTATTATTGGCCATAAAAGTAAATATCCTCCTTTTAAAGCCAGATACATGATCTCATTTGCCATTGTTCCAGGGCTAAATCTAGCTAGTGGATTATTAGTATAGCATGTAGGTTTCAAATTATAGTCAAAGTAGTCTCCACATAGGAAGTAAAAAATGCTCAGGCTTCTACAGTAATTGCTTAGAAAAAAAAAAGGACGGGATTCTAAATTACCAGAACACTTGTAAATGGAGAAAACATAAAAGAAATGGCCAACATTTTGAAGAAAGTGATTGGTGCATAGCATGATTGCACAATAAACTAAGTCCTGCTGCTACTCAACAATACAGCACAGGGGCCAGGCAATTTGTTCTTTTAACCTGCATACTTAGAAGTGGTTCCTAAAGTACTTTCCAGTGGTTAATTTCTTGCATTCCACTGAACCAAAGACTGCAAAGTACATTAAAAAGGAGCAATTCCTTAATCTAGACTGGCTCTAAAGACAGACAATTTATTGAGCTGTGTAATCATTTCTATTATCTGATGTGCTGTATGAAATACAATCTCTTGCTATTTTATGCAGCCTATCAGAAACAAATACCTTGATCCCTGCATGACTGGAGCAGGTTGCTGACTGCGCTTTCTATAAAGGAAAGCAAAGGAAAGCAATATACTTATTTTCCTAAATCATCAACTATGTGCCATAAATTCAGACGCAAATCCTAAGAGAAGCGCTTCAACTTAGGACCACCTAATATTTTTCTATGAAGTTTGCTGCAGCTTGCTCTGCAAGCGATCAGCATCAGAAAACGGCAACAGGCGTGGAAGAGGTGGGCTGGCTGGGTTTGCTACAAACAGGTAAGTGCATGCAAGGATGCTCAGGGTTTTCCTCATTCTAAAGTGGGCTTGGCTGCGAGAAACTGCTCAGAGATGGAGGAGAGTTGTTAGATTCCACTGAAAGGCAACAATAAAAATTACTTTTTATTGAGCACAGCTGGTGGGACGGCACAGGAAGGGGGCACAGGGAGGGTCTCGGGATTTGTTGTCTCTTGCAGAGAGCACTGTCAAAGGAAGTGAATGAGCAAGTGGGCACTGACCAGTTTGGGAACAAACAGTACTATATCCCTGAGTACAAGACCTGGAGAGGACAAACTATTCTAGAGAAAAGAATTATCTAGAAGTAGCAAATGAAAGAGAAACAGACTATGAAGTAGGGAATATCCCAACAGAATGAGAAGCTTGGATCAGAAAAAACAAGGACACTGCCCACTATAGAGGAAATAATGAAAGAAATGAAGAATGAAAAACATAGGGGAGAAACTAAAAGGAAAAACGAAGATATTTACGGCAAAGAAAAACTCCTTAGAGAAGAGAGCAACAGGGAACTCTTGGCTCCACCAGTTCAAACTCAGATGAAAGCACATGCCTCCACTCCATTCTTTGGGAAACAGGAACCCTTCGTGGCTCCCAGCAGCACTGGCAAAAGCTTTCAGCCAGGATCCTGGATGCCACAAGATGGCAAGAGCCACAATCAGTGAATGCACTGCGGTCAAATCATGTCATCTATATGTTAAGTGACTATTTCAACAAATAAAAGTAAAAAGTTGCTTTGTATTTTCCGACTGTAAAGAAAGAAGTTACTTTGCTGAACATCCTGGAAGCAAAAGGAATTCAAGCTGAGACACCGGGAAGTACTCACTGAGCAGGATGATGATGCAAAGCAGGATGGCGATGATGGCGCCCGTGCCCAGCCCTGCTCCCACAATTCTATCCACATCTGTGCAGTCCCCGTTGGAATCACACTGGCAAACCTTCACCCGAAGGATGGAGATATTCGATTTGGGAGGATTACCCGAATCTGTGATTATGATTGGAACTTCGTAGATCCCGGCCTCAAGAAATTTTATCTTTAAGTTAAGCTGAGCAAAATCACCTATACAATAAAGGGGGAAAATATAGTCGGAGAGTTTATACATCATAAGATTGAAAAACACACAGCATTTTCTAGACTGCATCATGTACTGAAGGGTACATATAAAGCAGGTTTCACTGTAACCTTTTTGTAAAGTTTATTTATTTATTTTTTGGCTTTAAGGGCTTTTCATATCTTATTTAAACTTTAAGTAGCTTTTAAAATATATTTAAGGAGAAAGATGATAAATGGACTTTACATACCAGGCTTCAAAGCCTCTCAGATGCACATATATTCAAATAATTAATCTGTCCTTACCATTAAGCCGAGTGATGGTCCAATTTCTCTTAATAGTCACTGGAGACAAAGGAAGATCAAAAGCAAATGGTCCAGCATTTGGATCAATGTCATAATCAAGTGCTGTGATGTTAATTGAATTGGGGTCCGGAGTTTCACAAATCTCTGCCTCTTGAGGTAACACTTGAGGGGCATTGTCATTAATATCAAGTAAATAGATCTGCAGTGTTCCTGTTCCACTCATAGGAGGGATTCCTAAAAAGGGAGAAAAATCACAAACCAATGCTCAACAACTCTCTCCCTTGACTCTCAATTAAAGTGAAACTCTCAAAGTTTCTAGCTTTCTAGCCTTTATCACTGTATAACCTTGGAAAAATCTCGTTGCCACAGCATCTCTGCTGTTTTGGTACAAAGCCACTTCTTGTGTCTCTTCTAGGATGAGCCTGCACTCCTCCCACTGGAGGTTCCGGCACAGAGGGCGGTAACAACGCACACGCACAAGCCCCCATCCCCACCAGGTATGGTCCTGTGCCCTTGCTGAACTTACTCTGTGCCCCCATGTGCAATGGGCTCCTCTCGGCACTGGGGGATGTAAGCAAGCAGAAACCCGGGCTCATGATCTGATGGACCCAACTCATTGATGGAGAACCAAGACGTGTGCATGAAAGAACCCCAGTGTGCTTTTCAAGCCCAGACATAACTCTGAAATATTGAAACAGTCTACAGATCCACAGACCTTATCTTGGGGAGGAGCTGGATCACTTGCTTGAGAGTATTAGGTTGCACTCTATACATCATTTCATTGTCATCCTATGAAGCTGGTTTAAACAGACAGGAACCTAAGTGTCTCTATAAACTGGTTATGGTTGCATCCTCTTAGAAGTATTGGGGTTGCTAGTGGAGATGGGTCTGCCTGACCCCAAATCCATCCACCATAACATGTTATCTCTACACTTATCTCATCTTTTGAGTTGGACTCTACTATGTTACAACTATTTATGAATAAATATATAACAAATATATAAAATGTAATGGAAATGTTATTATATGTAAACATAATAATTATATTATTTGAATATACAATATATAATACAATTATATTTAACTGTGTAATATATATATTGTATACATTTAAGAGAACAGAAATACAGGAATTTTCTAAATAAGGCTGCGTACTGAGACCCAGAGGGTTAAGGGACCTGCCCAAGGTCATGAAACTAGGAAGATTCACACATACACTCTTCAGGACAGGACAAGGAGAAATCTCTGTGGGCCTCTCTAAGGAATATGGATGGTTCTGAGAACAGGGAGGTTAAGATGGAGGGGTAGCATGGCTGTTTACAATATTCTAATACTGTGGTCTAACCACGAGGGCCACTGTGTTTCCCTATAGTTTGAATTACTTTCATATTTATTATCACATTTCATATTATTTGACTCTCATAACGACTTCACAGAATAGCAAGCAGCAAAAACAATGATCAATAATGAAATGAAGGCATAGAGATTATAATAGCTTGTCCAGACATTAAGGAGCAGAACTGGGGCTCTAAATCCAGCCTTGTGATTTAACGTCGAGTGCATTTGCAAAACATCACAGCTATACAGATTTAACTGCTCACTTCTCTCATATCAAACACCCTTTCAATTAGGAAACAATCCACCTTGGTGAATGAAAAATCTGGTTGTAACTCACAACTCACATATATACATATAATTTTATAGCTCTTTAAATCTCAGCATAATGGTGCAAGATATATTACTGTAAGTTTCAGGGTGGAGAAAGCTACCACTTACAGAAAATGTAAAACAGACGCAAATGCTCTGCTTTCATGTAAAATGGCAGAAATGCTTCCCACCAAGTTTCAACTCTAAATATGTGAACAGTAGGTCTCACATTAGAAAGGATAAGAAATATTGCTTTGGTCTTGTCACCTCGTAGATTTATAACAGATAATGATCTCATTGAATCATCTTATACAGGATTAGGAATGGTTCTTTGAAACTGTTCTTATCAAAAACGTTGACAGGCAATGTTTTTCAAACTGCACATCTTGGCCACCAAATAGAAAAAGCCTACTATTTTTATTAGATGCTCACATTCACAGTCCAACATTAAAACTATTTTAAAAGATGGCTGTGATTTAGTTTTAAAACTATTTACACAGCATAGAAATAATTACTTGAGTGTATAGTTTGTGCCAGGCACTGTTTTAAAAGTTTTATGTATACAAGCCTTGTTATCTTCCCCTGTACACGAGTTACATACTGCTACCATTATCCGTATTCAACAGAAAAAGGAAATGGACAGATTTAAAACCACATTGCTAATCTTGCAGTTAGAAAAATAGTATAAATGGAGTCTGGATCCAGGGGGGAGGGGAGGTCAGGTGGAATTTCAAAGCTTCACTCCTAAACCATATCATATTGAGACCTAAAACAAGTCCAATTCCAGTTTAAAGTAAGTCATTTTTACGTTCTAGATATAAAGAAAAAAGTGCTATCTATTAACCTCGGCCATTTAGAATCCAGAAGAGACCAAGAAAGAAAAAAAAAAAAGATGTTAAACTATATGTTTATGTTTTTCAAAACCAACATTCTAAAGCTCAAATATTCAATTATTTTAACTTATGCAAGAAATTAAGAGTTTCCTAGACATGGCACACTAGAGTTAGAGAATTAGAGGAAAAATGCTAAAGATAGACAGACTGATGGTAGCAAACATGCTGATTAGAAGAAACCAAAAATGACCACGTCGAAAAACACAGCGTGTGGGGCAACTGTGCCATCAAGGTACAGCAGAGCAGAACAATCACAAAGCCTGTGATCACAATGCTAGGTGACAATGGAGGGTGTAAGGACCCTGGGGGCGTTCATTGCAGAAGGCAGCAAATACAGAACGCCCAAAGGAAATGGAAAATAGAAGCTGGGCCTCAGAGGAGGGAAGGTCATTGGCGCCTTGGATGGAATGAAATTTTTCTAGACAACTGGGTTTCCTAGAAAACCTCATTTCCTGATGATGCATTTGTGATGAGGCTCTACTCCCTTTAACAACATCCAGGACAAATACAGTGACTGTATTTAATTACGCACCATTGTCAGAAGCAAGGAAAGTAGCATTGTATATATTGTTTTTCACATTCGGTGATTCTCTGTCCAAAACAGCAATGGTAGTTATCTGCCCATTCACAGAGTCTATTTTTAGCCAGTTTGCAGGATCGGATAATTTTGTGTATCTACAAAATGAAAATGCAGTAAGTTTATTTCTTTTGACATGAAATTTAAAATAGGAAGCTGATTTTTCTGGTTTAGTCCCAGACACAAACAGCATGTTAACTTGCATTTCTGTAGGTGATGGCTGGGACCAACAGCTGTAATGCGAGTATTTCTGCGGCAGTGGTTTGGGAGGCAACATGGTTTGTGTGTTGCGTGGCCAGGCGTGAAGTAAACGTTACATAGGTGGTAGAGGAGAAAGATGAGGAACTCAGTTTCTGTACTGTGGGTTGGGGCTAGGGCAGATTTGACAGGTCTCATTATAAGCTCTTATCTAGTTCATAAGAGAGCAATGGTCCATATAAAATAGTTCTAATATATCTTCTAAGTGAGCAGTAGCCCTACTGTATAGGGCTTAAGAGAAATTATAATAGAAGTTGAATTTTCTATCATAGAACACTCCTTAAACATTTACTACCTTATCGTGGTGGGGATTCGGTCACAATGAGGAGACCACCGTCCTCTCCCTGCTCCCATAATCCCATTTCTCCTAGGATCGCCCACCTGGGCCAAACCTCAGAACTACACCCTTCAAGGGGAATCCTGTGGTCTGAGTAGATTTATCTGTATTTGCTTTTTTATTTGGGGTGGGGATGAGCTTTTCAAGCTTAGATAACCAATATACAAATTGGAAAACATATCCCGTTTGGAGAGGTAAAAAGTTACATGACTTCAATACACCTGTTCACTAGCTATTCATCTGTCTTGATTCCAGTGTACAGAGAAATGAAGAAGAAGATACACAGTTATCTGTTATCAACAGTACTGAAAGGAGTTAAATAAAATATGAGCTAATTTTTAAAATTACCATCACCAGCGATGGATAATAGTCATGCGGGGTATGCTCTGCCAACCCTCATCAGGAAGGATAAATTAGATTTTGCTGAGGCTGGAAATCTTTACAGATATATTTTATAAGTCCTCTAATCATTGTACAGGTGAGGGATGAAAATAATTAGCTCTTATATCTTGGTGCTGGCATGAGTTTTCTTTTCTTCCTGATGTGTAGAAAAGAGATAAATGTTATAAGCTTTCTGAGACTCTCCTATTTACTCACGGTAGAAGCTTTTTGTGATGGTTGGCATAAAAGCACAGGCTAAATTATTACTAAAGATGTTTTAAAAGGAGCAAGGACAGAAAAAAGAGGCTGAAAACTTTTGTTTCTTTAAATGATAAAAGAGTAGATCCATTTATATATCTCCTGTCTAATATACTCATTGATCCACTGAAAAAATTACATCAAATAATTAAAAATAATCTTGTAGTAAGGAGTATGGGTGCTAATGAAAATTTCTCACCCAAATGATGAAAAATTTTATGCACGGCATAGAACATAATGAAAATGACAAAAACACCATCAATGGCACCTGATACCTAATATTTTGCTGCATATATCGATCTGGGTCCTGAGCAGTAAACGTTGTTAACACGGTACCGGCGTGAAGGCCTTCTTCTTGGCGAATGATCTTTGGATTTGGGGCAAAATAAGGATTTTCATTCACATCGATAACTGTGACAGACACAGTCGCAGTTGACTGAGGTGGATGCTGAATACCCTTGGCTAATGGCACTTGATTTTCTGCAGCGACAGTAAGGACATACATCCTATTTGTTTCAAAGTCGATTGGCTGGAAGAACCAAAAAAAAATTTTTTTAAAGGAGAAACCATATTTTTGCAGGAAATAAGAATATTTGCATTTTGAAGTTGATCCTTCTAGTAACTCCATTTCTAAAACATTAATTTTTTATTCACTACAACATAGGTTCCTCTCAAATTTCTGGAAAACATGCATTAGCATGGCCAATGATTGAAATATTTATCACAATGTAACCTACTTCTACAAGATATTTATGTACCTTGTGCATTTCAAAGACTTATGTTCACAAAATAATGCTTATTACTATTGCACACTGCATTTATTGAGCTACATCTAAGAACTTACATATTCTTAAGAGCAGCATTGTTTACCAAAAAACAACAAACAACTACTAAATAATCTGGGATTCAGTGAGAACATGATGGTCTAGATTGTACTCTCAAACACTGGTACAAAGACCATTCTTCACCCAGGAAAGCTTTTAAACAGTCTGCGATGAAGTGGACAAAACAAAAACTAGAAAATGTGATTTTTTTTTCACAAAGCTAAACTTTTCTTATTTAAAAGTTCATTCATAATTTCAAGTATACATTTCAGAGTATTCACATATATACAATTAAAAAATAGTGTTCACAGGTAGAAGGACTTTTTATTTTTTCCTTAGTTAGCAAACTAAATCTATGGCTGTTTTCCAAAGTAATTTTGAGGATTTTACTGGTCTGTACAAATGCCAAATCTAAGCATGCCACTAGAAATAAAGGCAATGCACAGATAATGTAAACATTAGCTCTTAAAGTTTCACTGAATCTCATTGTCAGTAGAAAAGTTACCAGGAGTCAAGTGACCAGACTGGACTTTCCCTCTTAATTTCATTGATGATCTTCCAGTTAAGATACCCATAAGCATTACTGTATGAAATACTAATAGTATGAGAAAAAGAGCTCTCCTGACATCCTGGGGAGTCTAAGAAAGACCAAGGGCAGAAGCTACTGAAAAAGTCATGAAATTAGCACAGACCACACTAGTTTCTTCACCTAGACCACCTCCTCAACTCTGATTGAGAAATTTTTTTATTCTCACTCTAAAATCCCCAGTTCAACTTCCCTTTCTGAATTATTTTAAACAAGACAACAAAGAAGCCAGGAAATACTACAGAATTCTTTTGAGTGAGTGTACTAGACCCATGAAACATCGCTGACAATGTTTACTTATCTAAGATCTTTGGAAAAAAATGAAAGTGTTAGTCACGCAGTCATGTCTGACTCTTTGAGACCCAAGGACTGGAGCCCGCCAGGTTCCTCTGTCCATGGGATTTTCCAGGCAAGAATACTGGAATGGGTTGCCATTTCCTCCTCTAGGAGATCTTCCCAGCCCAGGGATCGAACCTGCGTCTCTTGCATTGGCAGGCAGATTGTTCACCACTAGGGCCACCTGGGAAGCCCAAGAGTGTTGGAATGGGAGGCAAAGAAGCAAACTCTTGCCTGGGTGGCTTGAAAGCGATGCTCACTTAACAGAGGGTTTCCATTAGCACTGTCTGTTTGTTACATGTGAAATTAACATCCCTTTTACTTCCAGAACTCAGCTTTGTTTTACTTTTTGACAATGAAAAATTAGAAGAACCAATTTCTTAAAAATGGCATTTAAAAACGGCAAAGTAAATTCAAAACCTTTTAAGAGCGTAGGCCCTCTCATCGCTTACACTCATCTAGTTATACATTGGTGGTATTTTCTGGTTTGTTCCCTGAGCCAATATTCTAAAAGCAGCCTGTAGACATAAGAATAGTAGGTGTGGGGAATCCTTCCTAATAGGTATCAGTTGGCCATGAAAACTCTATGATGTGGGACTTCCCTAGTAGTCCAGCGGTTAAGACTCCCAATGCATGGGGCACCAATTCAATACCTAAGTCAGGAGACTAAGATCCCACATGCCAGACAGCATGACCCAGTCAAAATAAATAAAATAAAGAGATGTTACATATGTGTGTGTGTGTATATATATATATACACACATATAAAATTCCACAACATAACACTAACACATTCACTGCACTGACTGTTAACACTGCTGAGGACTGTTGTATATTCACTGTTAAAACACCCGGATGATTGAAAATCAATCATATTCCAGGGAGAGAGTGAGACTATGTTGGCCTTGGCATCAACATAAGTAAAAAATAACAAACGTGACTCCCCCAAATACATTAACTCTGATTTAGAGAGGGGCTTCCCTGGTGGCTCAGATGGTAAAGAGTCTGCCTGCAATGTGGGAGACCTGCGTTTGATCTGTGGGTTGGGAAGATCCTTTGGAGAAGGGCATGGCAACCCACTCCAGTATTCTTGTCTAGAGAATCCCCATGGACAGAGAAGCCTAGCAGGCTGCAGTCCACGTGGTAGCAAAGAGTCAGATGTGACTGAGCGACTAAGCACAGCATAGAGACGGTTGAAAGAAAATGTCCTGAGTCAATAACAAACTAAGCGGTGGGTGGTACATACGGTCGTGGCCGAGTGGCCGCCAGAGAGACCATGGCACTTACTTTTACTACGGTGACTAAGCCGTCGTTGCTGTTGGGGTCAGTTTGAATGGCAAAGCGGCCGGCGGGGTCTCCACCGCTGATTCTGTAGATGGCGTTCCAGGCCGGTGTGTGGGGCTGATCCTTATCTGTCACTGTTAGATTAGCGACGATGACATCTACCCTGTTTTCAGGGACTTCACCATAGAACTGCAAGAAAAGACAAAGCTGATTCAGAGCAGCGACGGGCACCCCTGAAGGACGGCATGTCTCGATGATCACATTGCCCTGATTTTACTGCCCCATTAAATCTTTATTATCCACACTAAGCGAGGAGATTAGTAATGCAGGTAATCACAGCATTTATGTTTGACATTAAAAATACGATAACTCTATGTGGCCCTCAAATTATTTTTTTCCAAATTATGTTATAGTTTCATTAAAATTAAAATATAAAATTAATTTCAGTAATAGTAAATTCTGTGGGTATCTGGATGATTCATGAGTGGGGGTCAGAAGAAAGGACTTGTCAAGGAAATCATTTTAGCCAAGAGATCATAATTATCTGCTGAAAAAGTAGCATCAATCAGTCACATGGTTTGTGGACCTTAAGATATTTATAAATATTTTGTTAAAACAGCCTAAAGTCTATTTAGGTCATTTCTTCCAGGCAGGATGTTTTAATAACTTTATCAGTGGACTTGGAGAGGACAAAAGAACAAATTAGTTTGGTGCCTCATTTAAAAGTCTGGTGTAAGTGACAGAAAACATGGGAGTCAGCAGCCATTCTACAATGAGGTGAATGAAGCAAGTTCCGGCTCTATTTAACGCATCTATTATTCATGACGAAACTTCGCGGTAATGGACCACAGCCCTCGAGTCCTGTGAGTGACAGTCTGTACTTACTGTCATGGCAGTAAACTCCGGAGGATTGTCGTTGACATCCGTCACCGTGATGACAGCCGTGGCTGTGTTGGAAAGGCCATATGTGGGATTGCCTTCCATGTCTGTAGCTTGAATTATTAACGTATACTGTTGTACTTTCTAAAAAGACATAAAGATAACAACTTAAATGAAACAAATTCCTCAAGAAGACATCACAGTTGTTCTGTAAGTGGCTCTTGATTATACCCAGAAAAGCACGGCATTATTCACTCTGATTAACAGGACTTGAAATTTCCCAAGTGGAGTTTACTTTAACTTGTGAAGCACAGGTCTGGTCCTTGTCTAGAGAGATTTAACTGGATGTTTTCACCTCGACTGGCGGAAAGGAACGCGTGGCAGATGTGTGAAATTCGCTGCTAAGCCGAAACTTCCATCTGGTTTCAGCTTTTCATTTTCTTCCAAACTTCACAACACTGTCATCAAGCATTTCAGTCATGTGGTTTGTATTTACTTTCTCAGATGTTAATTTCTACCCAGTTTAGGCTACTAAAAACAATCAAGAAACTTGAGAGGGAGAAGAAAGCATATATAATTCATAAAGTATATATGCTTTCCTTTTATACATCTTTACATATGTTCCTTCTATTATAGCAAAGTTGATGCAGTATTTTCTTCTAATTTCCTTCAGTGCACACTATTTACAACTATAGAGGAGACATATATTGTTAAATGAAGTGAAGACCAAAACAAAGAGTTTCTGTTTATAGTCTTCATCTTGGAACCTAGTAGGCTTTTTTATAGGTGCCCTCTCAGTGGACCTCTGTTTGAGTGTAACACTCACTGAGTCCATAGACCTATGATGAATATGGATATATTTTCACATAGATGGTTAATATCAAATTTACATCACTGCTTTCGAATACCAGATTGAACTTTTTAAAGGGGAGTCAAGGGTCAGTTGTAATGTATCTAATAGGAAAATCCTGAGAGTGTCTGAGACAGTCCACAGCACTGGCTGACTTAGTTTTATACTAGGAAAACCTAAACAAAATAAACTGGAGAAGGTAACGGCAACCCACTCCAGTACTCTTGCCTGGAGAATCCCATAGACAGAGGAGACTGGCAAGCTACGGTTCATGGGATCACAAGAGTCGGACACAACTTAGCAACTAAACCAAATCAAACCAAACAAATACCTAAAATCATTTGAAATCTCCATGGAAATTGGCACAGATAAAAAATATAGAGATCATTAAAAAACGCTAAAATATCCTTAACAATTAAACTCACTTCTTCATACAAAAAGATAAATGGTCACTGCAAAGCCCGTTTCCCTTAATTCTAAATATAGCTGACATTATGAATGACCACTCTTGAGGGATTTGGGGAGCTGTGAGAGAACAGACACAAATTGTAGCTTTTGCTTTAGATGTTTGTGGGCAAGGCAAAGAAGGGGTAAGAGTGAAAGTCAAACCTCACACATTCAATTTTTAGCCTGCCCACCACTATGCCAATCTCTTAGCAGTTATTTATTTCCATTCCTTTTCATTTGTCTTAAAAAAAAATACCCCACTTTTTTGAATGGAAAAAAAGAAACAAAGGAATAGGGCTGGTTGAGCCATTTTAATTTTCCTTAACCCATAACCCTTCACCATAATGCTTACATAGACTAAAATATTTCTCAATGATTTCCATTCCCAATCAAGAGTGTCATTTCAGCTTAATGCTCTCATGGTTATCAAGAGAATTTTGTAGGGTATTCTGTTTATCCTCCCAGCTGAAAATCATGAAAAATAAAAAAATTTGTTATGACTTTGAAATGCCATTTTTGTTGGCTGTTCTTTTCAGAAACAGATGAGCATTATCAAAAAATATAAATATGTTTACATAAGATAAAAAAACATACATCGGCATTATCTAGAGATAATGGGTTTTTGTTAATATCTATTTTACAAAGACCTTTAGAATTATGTAAGTATAATAGGCCCAATTTTTCACTGAGCTGAAATATTGGGATCAATAGCTAATACTTGAAATTTCCTATTGCTGCAAGCTAGTCTTGAGAATTCTAAGTTACAAAAGAACATTGTTATTTCTAAAACACAGTGTTTCTTCAAGTAAAGAAAAATGCCAACTTGTTAAATAACATAGTCTGAATTTAACTGCCTGATTGGTAAAACAATTTTACATTTAGTAAGGAAGACACAACAGTCTATGTTTTAGACTACCAAACTATTTAGAGCTTCTTGCCTAATTTAGTCACTGGGCATCTAGTTCTGAATGACTGACATTTAGATTTCCTAAGAAGTTGACTTCCCACCCTCATAGTCCTGTGTCTGATCAAGGGAACTTTGCTTAAAAACATTTCCTTGCTTTCTGTTCTAGAAAGGATAAAATCTCAACTCCTCTCCTTGTTGTCAGTTCTTCCATCCCCTGACTCCCCTTTCCCACCAAAGCTCTCACTTTCCATTTATTTACCCCATATCTTGAGCTGTTTGTATTGGGTGGGCCACAAGGGTCATTTGGGTTTGGCCATAAGATGGCACTGAAACACGCAAATGTCTGGCCAACCCAATATCTATCTTCAAACGCCTTCACATCTCTATACAACTGCATTTGCATTTTCCTCAGCCTAAACCACTGCTTTTAAACTGGGATGATTTTGCCCCCTACCCTCATCACCCCCAAGGACATCTGTCAATATCCTGAGACATTTCTGGTTGTAACAGCTGGGCGGTGCTACTGACATCTAATGTGTAGGGACCATAGATGCTACTAAACACCTTACAACGCACAGGACAGGCCCCCACAACAGAGGCTTATGCTGTCCAAAATGTCAATAGCGCCAAGGTTGAGAAACCCTGGCCCAGAACACCCTTTCCCCCTTTTCTGAGTCTGGCAAGCACGAAGCTTAAAGTCACCCCAGAGATGATTTCTGAAAATCCTTGAGGAAGAGTTGTTTTGCAACTCAGGACACACCTCTATCACTGCTTCCATTATGAGGCTGTTATCAGTCCATCTGTCTGTCTTCCCCAGCTATATACATGTACACAAATCCCTCCTCAGGGTCACTGCTTTGCCGATGTTTATGCCCCTGGTATATAACATAATGCTTGCCACAGTATAAGCAAGGAACAAATGCTTTTGAATTTGTGGCTGGATGGATGAATGTATGAGAAGCCTTGGACCTTGTGTGATACTATAAAAATAATTTCAAGTTTGGAAAAAACCATACATGGTTAGCTATCATTTATTCATTAAAATATATACTGGGAGCATAAGCTAGCTCATTGTACCCCAAACTACAAAACTGATTCATATGCCATCTTCTCAATTCTGCTATATCCTCATCTTCCTACAGCGTGAGTCACTTACTATTTATCTTGACAGGAACTCTCTTTTAAGAAACAATTTATTATAAAAGTACTGTAAATAGAAAACTAGCACCACTGACCATAAATATAACTAAAAATAAAGCCAATACAATGCTTGTGCTCTGGCAGTCTCTACTTGATGGAGTAAGCATCTAAAAGACTTGGGGTTCTGTGGCTTTCTCTAGATGTATCAATTAAAATCACTATATTTATGTGACATATTTTGAAACTACAGCACTGAACTAGAGTGCTCTAAGTGAATGAAGAGGTGAGAACATTCCGCCATCCACTTGGCTCACATTTAATGAATGTCTACTGGATGCCAGACATTGTAGCATTTACCTGAATAAAATAATAAACAAAACCAGAGATAGCCTTGCTGCCGTTAAGAGCAAGAGACCAATGAAAGCGACAAATATGAATGGATCATGTGGCTAAATCTGCAATGCAACCATAGTAAGAGCAGGAGGAAGTGATGGGAGCAGTCTTTAAGAGGTGCATCTCAACCTGTCCTCCAAGCCTAGAGGGAAGAATAAATGCAAGATGAACTTGGTGGGTAAACTGAGAAGAACTTGATGAAATCAATCAGTGGATGGAGAGCAGGGCACAATGAAGTTGATCGTGATCTTGGGAAACTGGGGAGGGGGCACTGGTCACACTGAAAATTCCTCAGGAAGCACAGGTTTAGGGAGATGACAGGTTTGTTTTTGGATGCATTGGGTTAGGGGATGGACAAGTAAGTAATATCATGAGATCCTAGGAGGGAAGTGCAGGTTTGTGACCCTGTTCAAATTCTTAAATGCAAAGTCCCCAGTTCCCTCATTTGTGAGGTAGGGCTGACAGTACTATCTTCCTTATACATTTGTAGGCTAAACATTTTTTGAATGGTTACTGTATGCCGGCATTGTTCTATGGGCCTTGATAATAAAAACTGACATCTATTGAGAATGAGCACTAAGTATGAGCCACACTTTATGTTGTGTCTCAAAATAAACTGGTAAGGCAGGTGGACTATTTTTATCCTCATTTTACAGAGGAGGAAACCAAGGCTTAGGGGAGCAGGGAAGCACCCACTGACATGAGCTGTAAATAGCAGAAAAAAGACTTGAAACCAGCTCTCTCTGAATCCAGAGTCTGTACCAGTAACTGCTGCACCATGTGAGGGCTCTCCAATAAATGCACGGTGTGAGTGTGTCCTGAGATGGGGGAGCAGGTGGAAAGCCAGATTCCAAGGAGGCCAAGAATGGGTGGAGTGAAGGGCAAGTATGGCTGCCCCTGGGAGTCTGGTGTTGACACGAAGAGGAAAATCTAATAACTTGAACTTTTCTTCCAGGTTCCTGTTCAGGGTGAAAAGAAGAGGAACACAGGGACCTCACTGAATATCAGGAGCTGGAAGGCAGATAAGATGTCCATGGAACACAGTCTGTGTATCTGGAAGAACACAGGCCATTATGGGTAGGTAGCCCAGGGAGGGGCTGAGGGCGGCTCTCAGAGACTGGGTATTAGCCTGTTCTAGAGGAAGATGGCAAAGGAATCTTCGGGCAGAAGAAACAACAGACACAGAAGAACAGAGAAGCTCAGATCTGTACAAGGACGGGCATGTGGTGGTATGGGCGGAGGCCATCATTGGCTTCCTAGCAGGAAGTAAAGAATTCTAGGAGCTCAGACTAAGGAAGGCTTTGGGACCAGCAATCTAGAGGGTCTGGGGCACCACGTTGAAGAGCTCTGACTTCAGGCTGTGGGTCTTGTAGAGCCCTTCAACCAGAGGGGAGACTCAGCTGGTGGAGGATTATGAAGGAACCAGTCGGGTTTCTAGGAAAGACCCTTCAGAGGAGGGAAGACCAAGACCACAGAAGACAAGAGAACATTCCTTTAGGAAAGAACTCAGAATTGAGAGCCCAAGTGAAAGTATTACTTGGCTTGGAAAACAGGAAGTGTAATTCTTTCCTTGCCATGAGAAAAATTATGAGAAGTCAAAGTGATGGTGATCACTCACTGGATGTTGAGGCTAGATCTATGATGGCCATGGGAAAAGGAGAGCTAACATGCATTGGACACTGTGCTGAATGCTATATGCTTCGTGTTATGTAATCCTTCCAATTGTCCCATGAAGTAGATGTAATATTATTACCTCCATTTACAGATGGGGGAGCTGAGGTTTCAGGTTAAGACACTAAAGGTCAAATAGCCCATACCAGGTAAAGCCAGAATTATTCAAAGCAGAGGGTAACTCACCAGTAGTCCTGACCAAAAAGGGCAGGAGATGGACATATAAAAGCTGGAGAAAAGAAGAAAATGCCAGGAATGGTTACCACCAACTCAGGCAACAAGTCAGATTGATAAACAAGTTCAGTTCAGTCGCTCAGTTGTGTCCGACTCTTTGCCACCCCATGAATTGCAGCACAACAAGGCCCTACTATAAAGCACAAGGAACTAGACTCACTATCCAGCAATGAACCATATACATGTGTGCGTGTGTGCTCAGCCACTCAGCCGTGTCTCACTCTTTGCAGCCCTGTGGACTGTAGCCCACCACGGGATTTTCCAGGCAAGAATACTGTAGTGGGTTGCCATTTCCTCCTCCAGGGGATCTTCCCCACCCAGGGATAGAACCTGTGTCTCCAGCAGCTCCTGCAGTGGCAGGCAGATTCTGCCCACTGAGTCACCTGAGAATCCCAAACTATATATATATATATAAATATATATAGTAGATAGATAGATAAATATATATATATGGGCTTCTTTGGTGGCTCAGTTAGTAAAGAATACGCCTGCACTGGGGGAGACCTTGGTACGATCCCTGGTTGGGAAGATCCCCTGGAGGAGGAGACGACAACTCACTCCAGTATTCTTGCCTAGAGAACCCCACGGACAGAGGAGCTTGGCAGGCTACAGTCCATGGGGTCACAAAGAATCAGACATGACTGAGCCACTAAGCACAACACGGCACATTATATATATATATATATATATATATACACACACACACACAAATATATAACTGAATCACTTTGTTGTACAGTAGAAATTAACACATTGTAAAACAACTATACTTTAATAAAATAAATTTTAAAAATATATTTAGAAAACTAAAAGATAAAAAGTAAAGAAATCAGATGGAGATTAAAAAACTGAAGACTGGCGAGTGTCCTGCGTGAAGCTTTAGGTCTGTAGAACCCCCAAAATTGGAATTTTTTAAAACCTGGAGATGAAAGGAAAAGAAAAAGCTAAATCACAGTAAGCATTTCAATGATTAGGCGTTCAATCACTTAAAGGTGTCGTCCATCCTGGGAGGATGACAACGGAAATGACTTTGGACAGAAAGAAAACTGTGAAATCTAATAGAAATAAAAGCATCTCCAGCTTACATGAGGCCTGGAGAAGTCAGCATAATTTATCCCTGGCCTCAGGCAGAATTACCATAAACCATCTGACATAGATATATTTTGCCATGTTAAATGACTTTCAGAAAAGGAAGGTTTTCCATAATTTTCCCTAGTAACTCATTGTTGTGTTTAATAGCGTCACTGTCAAGAAGCAATTTCTCATGCTGTATCTAACTTGTGATTCTATAGCTTTGAATTCATGTCCACTTTCATTTCATCGGGTTGTGCATAGTTGCTTCCGGCCACTGCAAGATATACTTAACCAAAGTATAGCCTGACTTGCAACTTTCACCCCCTAAACTAAATACAGTCTCTTTGATTTTTAAATACAGTTGGTTTGCTTTGGCAAAACTATCCTTCATTCTCTATGCCTCTTGCTTTTCATAAAACAGCCAGGCTAAATGTGATAGGAATATTACTATATGGAAACAAGATGAAGTCCCATTTCTGTATCTCACAATGAGAGTGTGAAATGAAAGAGAAATATTAGGTTTGGGAGATGAGCTATATACCTCCTTAGGATGTGAGCAGCCTGGCACTGCTGAGAATATTAAAAAAATATGTTATATTTTCCTATGAAATACAGTATTCATGCTGAATTTATTGACATTTAAGAATAGTATTTTATACAGTAATGGAAGAGGTGAAAAGATATACATGTTCCAGATATCGCTGAACTAAAGGTACTACTGCAAAGCTAAATTTCAGCAATCTCTGGTGCAAAACGTTCCTAGAGCAAGAACTGCTGGCACCTGGGAGTTAACAGGCATACCGTACTAGCCATCCATCTGACTCCTAAGGAAGGCTCTGGGCTCAATTGTGAATTAAGTAATCTTGATTGGCTCATATTACTTTATTAAAGTGTTGCCACCTCTATCTTGCGTACATAATGAATTGAAATAGTAATGTTTTCTTCGATCCAATTCAAGTGGATGCTACTTACTAAGACAAATAAAACATCATAAAAACCAAGCCCTAAAATCCTTGTCAATAATATTTATGATGGTAGGTCTAATGTTTCCTTTTGACACACATAATACGAGGTCTCATTACGACAGGAGCTGGCTCAGCCAGAAACCTACAAGCACAGATCTCTCTGAGTCGGCACTTTGACAATTCACTCACACAATGATTACTGACAATCAATAATGACCTTGAGAATCGCTAAGAAAATGGTTAGAACAGAACGGAGAGAGGGTATAGGAAAATTCAGTAGGGCTGGAGTTTTCAGGAAAGTATATAAGCAGGGCTTGAAAGGCAACATGAAGAACTGGAGGGTTCAGGATCAAGAAAAAGGGGCAAGACGTTCCTGGCAGAAGGAATCACGTGAACAGAACACAGCAGGGTGCCACAGGACAGTGGGCTCAGCTCTGTCGGAGCGAGACGACCCTTTTGGCAGGAATGAAACACCCATTCCTTCTCAGACTGTGATCCAACATAATATTTCAATACTGTCAACACTGTATGCCTTCACAACAAAATATACGCCCGAAGCGTGTTTCTCTGTGTTTATAGCTTTAAAGCCCTGTCAGTGGATTGCAGGCAGTTCTTGGTGTTCAAACCTCTTAAGTTCATCTTAGAGTTAAAGAGAGAGTGATCATCTCTTCTGTACCAAATCAAGGATCACAAAAAAAAAACAAAAACAAAAAACAAACCTCATCACACGTGTCACTTGCACCCTCTTCAAAATACGAATGTTAAAAATTACCCTAAATGTATGTACACTTTATTTGGGCACGATTTTTCATTTAATTCCTCATCAAATCCTTTGAGTATGAGGGAAAACAGAAAATGCAAAGAAGTTTAACAAGTAGATACCAGAAGGTTACTGGCTTAACTTAGTCAATGACCACCCTAAATATTACATGGACCAGCAATGATTTATCCAGTTTACGTACATCATTTAACCAACTTGAAATTCTGTAAAAGAGTACAGTCGATTTCTTCATGACCATGAACACATGAATAATCTCGTGGAGATGTTATTGAGTGTGTGCTCAGTTGCTCAGTCGTGTCTGACTCTTTGTGACCCCATAGATCGTAGCCCACCAGGCTCCTCTGTCCATGGGACTTCCCAGGCAAGAATATTGGAGTCATTTCTTTCTCCAAGGGATCTTTTTGACCCAGGGATCGAACCCACGTCTCCTGCATTGGCAGGGGGACTCTTTTGTCTCCACTGAGCCTGGAGACAAGATAGATGTGAGCCAGTGAACTTTTAAGATTACAAGCAAATTCAATACAGATTTCAGTTGGCTTACTTCTCTGTCAAGTCCAGCTGCCACCGTGATAATGTCCCCAGTCTCATTGTTGATTGTAAACATGTTGGGCGAAGGGGTGCTTGGCGCCTGGGACAGGATTCTGTACCTCAGCATCCCATTGAGGGCATTTGGATCGTCAGCATCAATCGCAGTGACCGTCATCACATATGTTCCTAGACAGCAGACATGGAAAATGAATGGTTGCCTTTCACGTCAGGGTCTCCCAAACAGAAGGGATATTTACCTTCTTCATCAATCTTCATTCCACTTTTTCTTTTTTACAAAATAACTTCTGTTTTTAAAGATGTGGACCATTTTTAAAGTCTTTAGCAAATTTGTTACAGTATTGCTCTCATTTTATGTTTTGGTGTTTTGACCAAGAGGCATGTGGGATCTTGGCTCCCTAACCAGGGATCAAACCTGCATTGGCATGTGAAATCTTAACCACTGGATCACCAAGGAAGTCCCTTTCCATTTTTTCAGACCAACATTTAATCATTTAGCCTTGATTAAAACACTATTGATAAGAACAGAACTCGCTTCAAAAAATATAAACTATAGTTGAGTTGCTTGAAAAGAAAATGGTTAAAAAAATTTCTTTTACAGATGTATAAAGACTAAATGTTTCCATATACTTAAAAGACAAATTCACTATATGATTCAAAGAAAGGATCCCTTCAGATATATATCTTATATATCCCTTCGTTTATATAAAATGCAAATAATAAGTAACATAGATGTCATTTGAAACATCTTTTGTGGCCACCGATTCCTTCTCTCTGCCGTTTTTTTCCGTTGTGCAGTAGAATCTAAAATGTCATGCGGGGTATGATTCTCCACAAAGCCTAAGTTACTTTCTGAAAGCAAGCCAAGTGCGTAACAACACACTCCGTTTACTGAGGTCATGAGGAATCATTCCATGCATGACTGTTTTGGTACACTGAATACGGGGTTTTGCACTGGGGTTCATTATTTCCGAGGAGATTAAAAGAACCTTGTAACAAACTCAGGGACTCAAACTTATTAGATATTGTGGAAAGGAAGTCTACAAAGCATTACGATCAAATGCATTCAAACTAGTTAGACAAACTACAATTGAGAAGTAGAGAGAAAATGTTATTATTTAAGATGGTTTGCTCCACACAATTTTTGTAAGACTTGGATTATAAAATGTTACATCTCCAGGCTACCTTCTTCTTTAGTACTCTTAAGATCAGTTTGATTTAGTGCCTTTACAGCTAGTGTTCCCTCTACAGGGTACATTTTTTTTTCACCCCAGAATTGACTAAGGCTTGTTCACATACTTCAAATCTCTTTTCAGAGCTTGTCCTTCTGAACAAGACATCCTATTTGACTATGTACCAAGTTTGATTTTTTTTTTTTTCCAAAACTTTATTTTTTTCCCTAAAACATTTGCTCGCTTGTTTGCCTTTTACTGTTCTCCTCTACTAGATTTTAAGCTCCAACAGGGCACAACTAACTTATCACGGCTGCATCTACAGTGCTGGAGCAATGTCTGGCATACAGTATGTGCTCTATAAACATCTGTTGAATGAACGGTTAAAACAAAACAAAACAAAAAATGTGTTTTGGAATCTTGAACCAAAATATTGCTTACAACACTGCATTTTAGTTTAACTTAAGATTCATGACTCTATCAAATCTTGCCTAGAAGGATGTTTTCAAACTTACAGAACAAATGTAGGAAATCAACTCATGAAATGTCTTTACATTTCCTGATCATTCAGAGTCATTTATTTACGGGAAGGCTTTACGGAAATGCATGCACATATGCATAGTAAATATATCTGTAATGATTTATTTTTGGTAATTTTTATGAAATGATAATTCTATGAAATTGGAAATAATAGAGGAAAAAGGACCAATGAATGATTTTAAAAAACCAAAAGCCTTCCCCAGGCAAAAAAGCACAACGTTTATTTATCCTTAGAATATATGTATAAGCCTTGTGTTTTAGTAAAGATATGTTTAACATGCTTTGATTTTTTTTTTCCTGTATTTTAAAATACCGACGAACTCGACTCTAAAATGTGACTCAGACAGAGCCACAGATGGTTGAACTTCCCGCACAGCCCTGCCTTCCCACCCCAGCTGCTCCACCCCTCTACTCTTCTGAGATACAGACAAGTGTATCTGAACCAGGAAAAGTGCCAGTTTAAGACACAGTTATATCTATAAATTGGCTTATGTACAAACCAGTATAGATGGTGAAGGAAATATATAGCGTTAAGTTTAAATGTCGAGGCTTTCTTAAATTCAAAATTAAATTAAAAAAATTAAATATAATGAATTAAGTCTTGCCTAAAAGCAGCATGAATGAAAGAAAATGACACTAAAGGCTCACATGATTTCTCATCTAGCTTATATACGAGGGCTGGATAACATTGTATTTCCTCAAGGAACCTCCAAATTATGATCTTCCAACTTACCCGGCTTTGATCCCTCAGGAACTGTCCCATTCCAAACCTGGTGTAAGAACTCAGGTCTGTTATCATTCATGTCAATAACGTTGATGACAATGTCGATGGGGTTCTCCACTTGGTTTCCATTAATATCCACTGCATGTGCCCTCAACTGTAAGAGTAATTAGAAAATGAAATGATTTAATGGATTTAGGTCTCCTGTGAGAAGATAAAAGATACCATAACCATAGCCCTAAACAGCACAGATGGATGAAAACCAAAAGCTATTCTTCCCATCAAAATACAAGTTAGCCAAACTATATTATTAAGGGAGATATAGCTGATAGGCATCTTGCTCAGAGCTCTATGACTCTAATCTGTACACTAAAGAGTGAAGCAGAAACAATCCACCTTTGAAGGCAAAGAAATTGAGCTTCAGAAAAGCTAAGTAACTTTACTCAGTTTATTGACAGAGCCCCTGTCCTAAGCCAGTTCTGTCCAGCTTCCAAATCCTTTCGCTAAATCCATACAAAAGAGTCAGGGTAATTAAAAATGTGGAACTGGCCTAAAGAACTCATAGAGAACAAGAGAAAAGATGAGAATTCGGAAAGAATGAAGTGTGCACATGGAATTTTGACTCTTTTTATTGTAAAAGTCATTCACTCATAAACAGTAAAAGTACATAAGACACTTTGTTCCTCTCCCAAGGTTGAGTTCTCAGTATTACAGGTATCCTTCTAGAAATTTTAGCTTTTTTCTTCCTTTCTAAACAAATATAATCACTCAGTTACTCTTGGAAAAATATCTTCAAAATCTTTTCATCCAGCACATAGAAAACCATTTCAATCTTTTCAAAGGCTGTGTAGTGTTCCATTGAACTGTTTCTTTTTAAAGGCGGTGCTTCTATGATTTTCCTGTTAAGTATGATGCTGGCTACTGGTTTCTGCTGGATATGCTTTATCAACTTAAAGAAGCATTAACATATCTTTTTTTCAATTTTGAGGTTATTTAGCACATGAAACTGTAAATTTTATTAGACAAGCCTTTTCAACATATACAGAGTCTCTTTTTCCCTTGACTTATTTAATATATTACATTAAGAGATTTTAATACTGAACTGTCCCTGCCATTCTATAATTAATTCTATTTTGTTATCAATATTGCTCATTTATGTGCAAGTAGTGAGAATCTGGAGAGCAAGAATTTACCCCAACACTGACCTGAAAATATTTATTTTTTGAGATTTAACCACATGACTTCAGCCAGTAAGAATTCATACAGAAGAAATATTTCAAATTTTTGGATTGGTATTTTTTGTATTCATAAATTACAGGATAGTCTAATTAGAGACTGGTCTACTGTATGCTACTTTACTCCATCCGTGTGTGTGCTCAGTCATGTCCTATTCTGTGCAACCCCATGGAGTGTAACCCTCCAGGCTCCTCTGTCCATGGAATTTGCCAGCCAGAAATACTGGAGTGGGTAGCTATTATGCTAGGGGATCTTCCCGACCCAGGGATCAAATTCGCCTCTTTTGAATCGCCTGCATTGGCGGGTGGATTCTTTACCACTGCGTCACCTGGGAAGCCCTGCCACCTTTACTAAGTTGCCGTATTAACGTGATGCTGTTTTGTAAAAGGCTTGAAAACTTCTTTATATTTTAGAACAATGTATTAATAAAAAGCATTAGAATTATGTGTTCATTAAGGCTTTTAAGAGAATTGGCTGGTAAAACAATCAAGGTCCTTGGGAGGAGAGAATTGAGTGATACTTAGGATTTAAAACGCATTTTTAGTTTTTCACATGTTATTTGCCAGTTTATGTCTAGGGTGTCTTGCTCTATCATATGTCTATATCTGTCTATATCAGATCAGATCAGATTAGATCAGTCGCTCAGTCGTGTCCGACTCTTTGCGACCCCATGAATCGCAGCACGCCAGGCCTCCCTGTCCATCACCAACTCCTGGAGTTCACTCAGACTCACGTCTATTGAGTCAGTGAGGCCATCCAGCCATCTCATCCTCTGTCGTCCCCTTCTCCTCCTGCCCCCAATCCCTCCCAGCATCAGAGTCTTTTCCAATGAGCCAACTCTTCGCATGAGGTGGCCAAAGTACTGGAGTTTCAGCTTTAGCATCATTCCTTCCAAAGAAATCCCAGGGCTGATCTCCTTCAGAATGGACTGGTTGGATCTCCTTGCAGTCCAAGGGACTCTCAAGAGTCTTCTCCAACACCACAGTTCAAAAGCATCAATTCTTCGGCGCTCCGCCTTCTTCACAGTCCAACTCTCACATCCATACATGACCACAGGAAAAACCATAGCCTTGACTAGACGGACCTTTGTTGGCAAAGTAATGTCTCTGCTTTTGAATATAATAATTTTCAAAACTTATATAATTTAAAAAGTTTGTACAAGTGCAAAAATTCAAAAAATATATTGAGAAAAATAGTCTAAAAAACACATTAGCATAAGTGACATAAAAAGTATGGGACAACTAAGTATGATCATGACATTGATGCTGAATCAATTGGAATACTAAATCAATACATATAGTGTTGAGACAACTGGGCTGGCCATAAAGGAAAAGCAAAGTCGGTCTATATACCTTTCTTCTTTTACTAAAATAAACTCCACAGAGGTTAAACATTTAGATGCAAATATAAATAAATAAATAAAACAGATAAAATGCAGGAGATTAGCATCTTGGAGTAGGAAAGATCTTTTTAAACATCTCCAGAAAGCCAGAATGGGGGGCTTCCCTGGTGGCTCAATGGTAAAGAATTCACCTGCCAATTCAGGAGATGCTGGTTTGATCTCTGGTCTGTGAGCTAAGATCCCACATGTCGCAGAGCAGCTAAAGCACATGTGCCACAACGATTTAGCTTGTGCTCTAGAGCCTGGGAGCCACAACTACTGAAGCTCTCGCACCCTAGAGACTGTGCTCTGCAAGAAAAGAAGCCACTGCAAAGAGAAGCCTGAGTGCCACAACTAGAGAGTAGGCTCACCACATCTAGAGAAAAGCCCACGCAATAACAGAGACTCAGCACAGCCAACAATTAATAAAAATAAAGCCAGAATGCACGATAAAATCAAAACAATGACAAATATCATAACGTAACAACTGTAAGTTATAGTGAGGGAAAAATTATAAGCAAAGTTTGAAAACAAATAACAACAAAGGAAATATATGAAAATCATGTATCAACATCTCTAGTAGATAAAAGGTTATTATAAGTGGATGGAGGAAAAGGTAACAACTTTCCCACCCCAAATTCAACCTAAGACGGGAATAGGGAATTTACTTTAATTGGATATTCAACACATGCAACTTAAAGCATCAAGATAAATTTTTCAGAAATAGCACTGGCAATAAATAAATAATGCCTGGAATTGATATGGAATGACAAGTATCTATTTTATAGTGGGGAGGTACTGGAACACAATACAACTCTTAAAGAGAACAATTTCACTATATTTATCAAATAATTCCAATTTTAGGAATTTTTTTCTGAGGACATAATGGGAAAATGTACAGAAAGCTGTTCATTGCTGCATGATTTATAGTTGTAAAATAAAGTAGAAAGAACTAAATCATCCAAGTATCTGCCAGTAGGTAATTAGTTACAATTATGTTAGAGCAAGCAATCAAAACTAATAATAGAAACAAATAATGATTCCAGATGTGGAAAGATGCTAAATCTTATGATTGCTAAGTGACAAAAGTTGGTTTCAGAGAATAATCCCAATTTCAAAAAAATATATTTATGAATCTATACACAAAGAAACATCTTACAGAATATTACCAAACTTAAAGAAAAGTGACTAGTTTATGTACTGGGATTGCAAATTCTTCTTACTTTATTACTAATACTGTATTATTTGAAAAGTTTTTACATTGTACCTATATTCTTTTCTAAGAGAAAATGATACTTTAATTAAAAGTTTTATTAGCTATTCATATAGAAATTGGAGTAGGAATAAAGATCAATTTAGGTTTCTCTATTAAACACATGAAAAAAAATCGTTGAAATCCTCTTCCAGAAAAATGGGCAAGCATGGCTAGAAAAAAAGGAAAGAAAAATGCTTTCTGGAATTTATACTTTAGTATTAATTCTTGATTTTTTAAATACTCAATACAATTTTTAATTGGGAAAATCAGTTTTAAATACATACTACTACTACTACTAAGTTGCTTCAGTCGTGTCCGACTCTGTGTGACCCCATAGACGGCAGCCCACCAGGCTCCCCCATCCCTGGGATTCTCCAGGCAGGAATACTGGAGTGGGTTGCCATTTCCTTCTCCAATGCATGAAAGTGAAAAGTGAAAGGAAGTCGCTTAGTCATGTCCGACTCTTAGTGATCCCATAGACTGCAGCCCACCAGGCTCCTGCGTCCATGGGATTTTCCAGGCAAGAGTGCTGGAGTGGGGTGCCATTGCCTTCTCCGTTTAAATACATACATATATTTAAAAACAGGAACATATAACTACATATAAGGGTTTCCCTGGTGGCTCAGATGGTAAAGAATTGCAGGAGGCTGCAATGTGGGAGACCTGGATCTGATCCCTGGGTTGGGAAGATCCACTTGAGCAGGGCATGGCAACCCACTCCAGTGTTCTTGCCTGGAGAATCCCCATGGACAAAGGAGCCTGTTGGGCTAACGTCCATGGGGCTGCAAAGAGTCAGACACGACTGAGTGACTAAGCACACACAGCACAACTATATACAAAAGCTGTTATAACTCAATCAAGAAATGAATAAAACAGAAAAGTAACATAAAATTAGCATAAGAAATATAACTGGATAGTATATCTAAGAAATGATTGCTCAGATTGGCAGGTTAATGAAACCAAGTATTGGCAGGGTTATGCAGAAAAGGGAAATCTTAATTCTCAGTAGGTAGATAAAAATGGCACGTCTTTCTGGAGATAATATGATCAACAAATAACACAATGAAAATACGCTATCCATTTTGTATGATGCTAATTAATGGTAATCATAGTATCAGGAGATAAACTGACAAACATAAATGTACTTGGTTGGCTAAAATGTTCATCAGGGTTTTGCTATGAAGTCTTACAACAAACCCAAATGAACTTTTGGGCCAAACCAATATTTTTATAAGAAACTGCTGTTAAAATTATAGTTTATATACATTCAGTGGAATACTATACAGCTATTAAAAATGTAATGATCGGTATGTAATTTACATGAAATAGCTTTGATCCCTTTCATGGCAATTTGTTCTTGTAAGTTCTTAACCACATATCTGAAGGCAAGTATCAGCATGCAAAGTCATAGTAATATGACTTAAGGCAATTTTTAGTTTTTCCTTGGCATTGTTTATCATGAGCATTCATAAATTTTATAAAAACAATTGTTTTATAAAAATAAAAAAAATATTAAATTGAAAAGGCTACAGATACATTTCTGGCATTAAAACATTCAGGATCAAAGCTTTAAGACTAATATGAGAGACAAATGTTAAACCTTGCACGTATTTGGAAGAGTGTTAATACAAAGAATTAACAGCTGGTTGAAATCTTACATGAAACCGGGCTATCAGCTCACGATCCAGAGGCTTGGTTACTGACAGCTGACCTGAGATGGGGTTGATAATGAAGATACCAGTTGGAGGCTGGTCAGCTCCTGGCCCAGTTACGCTGTACCGCAGAGAAAGGTTTTTATCTCTATCGGATCTGATCTGAGGGTCAAGAAGACAGTCACATTAAACAAGGGACTAAACGAGCTCATTATCAGAGACAGAGCATGCTACACCTCATGGCCTCTTCCAAACATACACCATTTCTTCCCATAAAATTCTTGAAGCTCTCCCAGTCCTATTTCTTGTTCTTGCTTCCTGGTGATGGGCTTCAAAAGAGATGTCACCTGTCACTAGAAGGACTGGGCCAATGTTAACATCCAAAGAACACTCACTAGGAGCAGCACAAAAGTCAAAATTAAGGAGTGTCCATTTTTAAACAGAATCCAAGTCTCTCCTGGAAATTTGGAGGTTAGAATATTTAACCCAGTAACAGGTGTCCAATTTAATGAAGAAAAAAACTATTTACTTTTTTGCATCAATTAGGACAAGAAATAACTGTCTATTCATAGTGTGAAAGAGCCTCAGGTGGGAACTCTAAGATTATGGTTGAGCCTGGGAGTCAGATTTCTGTACTTGCATTGTGCTGATGTTTTTCATTGCAACCAAAGCTTCCCATATTAAGTTGGCACCCAATACCCCAAATTCTTTATTAATAACAAAACATGCAAGAAATGATTTTATAATAGATTCTCTTATGCATAAAAATTATATCTGTTACAGGCTCACTGCTTTCTCCTCCAAATACAACATTTCCTGGCAAAATAAGCTTACAGATGAGTGGAACATAAATGTCCTTTGATGTTCCTAACATCATAGAAACAGGCTGCAGAAAGGGAGGAAGAATAGGACAGAAAAAAGGGCATTTGAGCAATACTGTTTGGAGGTGGTAAAAAGAAATATCTGTATATTAGACAAATACTTTTAATCCAGTAATAGAATCCAGTTTTTGTCTTGTTTTTTTAGTTAAGGCAAAATTCTTTAATTTTCTCATTCTCTATTAAAGTAGAAACACAGAAAACACCTTGATTTGGAGGTTACATATTTCACTGTTAAACTTAATTATAATACATATTACCATAGACTGGACAACACAAATAAATGACATTAAAAAATACAGCCTTCAGTAAGTATGTATTGAAATGCTAAATTAATCATATACAGAAACATTACTTTCTACTAAATTTGAGAATACAGCTAGTTGTCTCATTTTCTTTTTGTAATAAATAACAAGTTGCTAATTTTACTAAGCATATAGAAATGTCTGTCATGTTTTTCCCCCCCTGGGTCTGATAGTATGCATTCAGAGTAACTGGAAAAAAAAAAACCTTGCTCTTCAAATCTGAAAGCCTATGTTTTTTGTGCAGCCCCAGGGAGTCTGTTAATGGTATCAGAGGTCATTTTTTTATTTCTTTAAAAATCTCTCAAATGCACTCAGTACCAGCATTTTTAGCAATGATTGCCCCTTTATTTTTTCTTTGGCCCAGAAGCTATCTGTAGAGGGCAAAGATCATCATGGGGAATGCAGCTTTCAGACAGGGAAGATAAGGTGGAAGGGGAAGGGTACAGTGTGGGTGTGAATGCATGAGGGAGCTGCTGCTGCTGCTGCTGCTAAGTCGTTTCAGTCGTGTCTGACTCTGTGCGACTAGGGTGTATATATTCAGACACCGAACAAACTTCAGCATCCATGGCACACTGGACGGACCCACAGAAAGCTCTGCCTGTAAATAACCCAAGGTAATGAAAAAGAGACTCTTTACAACCCTAGAGACATTTCATCAATACAAAATAGTACACACATGTCTTAAACTCTACTTTGTGGAAAAAAGAGACAGAAGCACTTCTAACATACACTGAACACATGCCACAGAGATCAGTGAAATCGTGTCACCCTACCCTGACGAGCTCTTGAGGAAAAGGCCCTCTGGAGTTTTCTGGCAAGTTGATGGGAGGGATAACCCAGTCTCTCTTCTGCCTTTGCAGGTAGCCATTGTGCTTAGTCACTTGTCTTGGAAACACTATTTCTTCTATTTCTCGTGATTCCTTCACATGAAAATACAAGAAGACATTCCTGAGTACTAGAAAAACACTTTCTGAAAGTACATCAATATCAATGGATACCCGTAAGTATAGAATCACACTTTATTATAGGCAAGAAAATAAGTCTGGAGGCCCTGTCCTCATCCCCCTATTAAAATAATAGAAAGCACCATAAAATTGTGGGCTTCCCTGGTGGCTCAGCTGGTAAAGAATCCACCTGCAACGCGGGAGACCTGGGTTCGATCCCTGGGTTGGGAAGATCCCCTGGAGAAGGGAACAGCTATCCACTCCAGTATTCTGGCCTGGAGAATTCCATGGACTGTATAGTCCATGGGGTCACAAAGAGCTGGACACAATTGAGCGATTTTTTCCAATTTCACCATAAAATTGTGGGTGACACTGTTTATTGAAAAATGAAATACCAAACAATGTATTAGGTGGCTCAGCTGTGTAAACTATTTGCAGTTTCTATAAACCATCTTAGATAGTAGTTAACATTGAGCAAAATTTAATAGTACCCTTTATACATTTCTCATTAGTTTAAACCACAGTTCAGGTAATGTGCTACTGTACATTAAATTTAGATCTTGATGTGCTAAAATATAATTTGAATTCCAAGAGAAGTTTAATACATACTGCTAAGGAACGTCTCAAATATTTATGACCCTATTAAATCCCACAGAATTAATGCTGTAATTATTCTAAACCTATGTCAGCTATGATGGATGCTATAGATGACCCACTTTGCACATGGGGTATTAATCTCTGCTGGATGTCAACATTTTCTTCTGTTTTTCCCTGTATCTGTGGACATTTTAGCCATTAGCCCACGCTGCTTCAATGCAAACATCCAAGCTGGTTTGCTGGAACACAGTGAATCCTCAACAACAACAAAAGCATCTTTTCATTCAATTAGTTACCAGATCCTTATTTTATATTACCCAAATGACATGATTTCCCTTCACAGTTAATAGATTAACAAATTACATTTCACATAATGAAAGTCTAACATTGGTATAAGAGAAAAAATGATATCTTTTTCTCTAATATCTATTCACATTTGATTATTGCTGTGGCTCTCACATTTACAATACCAACAATGAATATGTGTATTCTTATATTTTAATGTAACAGTTATAGTTCATAAAATCACAGACCAATTATATGAATATGGCATCGCCCCCATATTTATTTCCAATTAACTCAAAGAACTATAATATTCAGAAACTAATAGTGTTATCATAACTTTACTGAAGAAGTTATTGTATCTTATTTAAAATCCTTAAAATAGTGGCTTACACAAAAGAAGTACTTAGCAAATGTTCAGTTGAAATAAATTTTCCGTTAAAAGTGTTGCGATGCACGATACTGGATGCTTGGGGCTGGTGCACTGGGACGACCCAGAGGGATGGTACGGGGAGGGAGGAGGGAGGAGGGTTCAGGATGGGGAACACATGTATACCTGTGGCAGATTCATTTTGATATATGGCAAAACCAATACAATATTTTAAAGTTAAATAAAATAAAATTTAAAAAAGTGTATCTTATTTGTTTTATCTTGTCTTACAGCAATTTCCACCAGAAGGAGTGTATTATTCCTAAAAGTCACGCCCATAGCATAAATAATTCAAATTCCCCAATTTGATTATTGAGGGACAAGACAAAAACCCAATACTCCTTGGCAGAAATGTTTTCCTGTTACTACTGTAAATCTCTACTTCCCCTGCCATAAGTTTGTTTGATGACAACTTATAAACAACTGTTTATCTTGTGGTTAAATTTGACAGCTTGTAAAGCTTCTAAGTAATTTAAAACAAACAACTATTTCTAAGTAAATTTAAGTTATAAATCTCAAAGTATAAACAAATCTTTCAAATACAGTTTAGGACTGCTGATAAAACATTTAATCTAAAGTATCCTGTAAAATTAAAAAAAACAAACAAACAGCAAAATAGTACTGCAGCAACTGAAGTTGATAAAAATTCCAATACTGGCCACTCATTGATCTGATGCAAAGTATGCACATAGTTCAAACTGTACAATCCTGATTAAGTCCATCCAAAGCCATACTTAGATACTCTACCTTCACTGAATCCTCAGGTAAGGCTGGTTTGAGGCTCAGTTTTACTGCTACTTGCCACTTTTCCTGAGTCTCTTTGTCTTGAGCATATATCAGGAACTTCGAGTGTTCAGAGGAGAGGGGGAAGCTTCTCACGGCATACACCATACCATCTTCATCCACCTTAAAATCTGCTGGCTCGCTGCTCTCATACTGTACTTTTCTTTTCCCATTGCAGTTGCTAAACTTCACTGTAAAAATAAATAAATAAAATTAATTATATTACAAAGGCAAAAACAATTATCCATCTAAATCTATATCCAGCTTCAGTTCAGTTCAGTTCAGTCGCTCAGTCGTGTCCGACTCTTTGCGACCCCATGAATTGCAGCATGCCAGGCCTCCCTGTCCATCACCAACTCCCGGAGTTCACCCAAACTCATATCCTTCGAGTCCGTAATGCCATCCAGCCATCTCATCTTCTGTCGTCCCCTTCTCCTCCTGCCCCTAATCCCTCCCAGCATCAGAGTCTTTTCCAATGAGTCAACTCTTCGCATGAGGTGGCCAAAGTATTGGAGTTTCAGCTTTAGCATCAGTCTTTGCAAAGAACACCCAGGACTGATCTCCTTTAGAATGGACTGGTTGGATCTCCTTGCAGTCCAATGGATTCTCAAGAGTCTTCTCCAACACCACAGTTCAAAAGCCTCAATTCTTCAGTGCTCAGCTTTCTTCACAGTCCAACTCTCACATCCATACATGACCACTGGGAAAACCATAGCCTTGACTAGACGGACCTTTATTGGCAAAGTAATGTCTCTGCTTTTGAATATGCTATCTAGGTTGGTCATAACTTTCCTTCCAAGGAGTACACGTCTTTTAATTTCATGGCTGCAATCACCATCTGCAGTGATTTTGGAGCCCAGAAAAATAAAGTCTGACACTGTTTCCACTGTTTCCCCATCTATTTCCCATGAAGTGATGGGACCAGAGGCCATGATCTTTGTTTTCTGAATGTTGAGCTTTAAGCCAACTTTTTCAATCTCCTCTTTCACTTTCATCAAGAGGCTTTTTAGTTCCTCTTCACTTTCTGCCATAAGGGTGGTGTCATCTGCATATCTGAGGTTATTGATATTTCTCCTGGCAATCTTGATTCCAGCTTGTGCTTCTTTCAGCCCAGTGTTTCTCATGATGTACTCTGCATGTAAGTTAAATAAGCTTAGGGTAGAATAAAACTTAGTAACATGAAATGTTACTCATTGGAAAAGACCTTGATGCTGGGAAAGAATGAAGGCAGGAGGAGAAGCGGACAACAGAGGATGAGATAGTTGGATGGCCTCACCAACTCGATGGATGTGAGTTTGAGCAAACTCCAGGAGATGGTGAAGGATGAGGAAGCCTAGCGTGCTACAGTCCATGGCGTCACAAAGAGTGGGACACGACTGCGTGACTGAACTGAACATGAAATGCAAAAATTTTATTTTTACATTAGTCAAAGAATTGTTATCTTGAAATTTTTATACAACTTTTAAAGGTTACACTCGGTTTATAGTTATTTTAAAATATTATTTACATTTCCCATGTTTCACGTGCCGTGCATGCCAAATCGCTTCAGTCGTGTCAGACTCTTTGCGATCCAGGGACTATATACAGCCCATGAGGCTCCTCTGTCCATGGGATTCTCCAGGCAAGAATACTGAGTGGGATACTATGCCCTCCCCTCCAGGGGATCTTCCTGACACAGGGATCGAACCCGTGTCTCCTGCCTTGCAGGCGGATTTCTTTACTGGCTGAGCCACCAGCGAAGCAATACATCCTTTTAGCCTGTCTTACACCCAACAGTTTGTACCTACTACTTCTCCATCCCTAAATTTCCCCTCACTTCACTCCCCACTGGTAACCACTAGATTGTTCTCTTTATCTGTGAGTCTGCTTCTTTTTTTGTTATAGTCACTAGTTAATTTTAATTTTTGATTCCACATATAAGTGATATAATATAGTAGCTGTCTTTTTCTAACTTATTTCACTTGGTGTAATCCCCTCCAAGTCCATCCATGTTGCTACAAGTGGCAAAACTTCACTCTAGGTATGGCTGAGTAGTATTCCATTTTATATATATGTCACATCACATCTTCTTTATCCATTCATCTGTTGATGGACACTTAGGTTGCGTCCATATCTTGGCAACTGTAAATAATGCTGCAATGATCACCTGAGTGCATGTTTTCTTTTCAAAAGAGTCTTTCTTTCTTTTCTTTTCTTTTTTTTTTTTTTTTTAAGATTTATACTCAGGAGTGGAATTGCTGGATCATATGGTAGTTCTGTTTCAGGAATTTTCTTTCTAGAGAATGTCAGATGTTCTGAGTTATTCCCCAGCATCTCCTTGTTCCAAAGTCTTCCTCTTCCTTCCACAAGCTCCTGGATTCTGGACCCTCAGGAATACCTGTTCCTTTCCAGGTCTCACCGATGCTGCCTTCCATTCCCTAACAAACTTCTACTGATACTATACATCTCAGCTCCAGAGTCACTGAGGGCAGAAAAAATTACTGCTTTTCAGTCTTTGTGTAGCAACCTGAACTCATCACCATAGTTCTAAAGCCACGCCTGACACTCACAGTGCAAGAACTTCAGAGCAAATTTTCTTAGCTATCTTGTATACCCTGCATGTTTCCTGGCATGCAGCCTTAATATATAATTTTGGAATAAATTCTGAAAGGAATAAAGCAATAATATTCATCAATACTGAATGCCCACTATGCTCCAGAACGACAAAACCTCATGGTACTTAAAAGGTGATTAATTGGCCACTTCTAGCTCTTGTGGTGTTTATCCTAGCTTTATGAAGTACTAACCGTTCTGTAGGTTTTCAAACAAATGAAAATAAAGGTACATCTCAAAATAAACAACTGAAAATGTCTTAAGAATAGAAAAAAATGAAAAAAAAAAAGTCAATATCTTAATTAGCTCTATCTTACATGTAATGACTTAAAAGTTGAAAAAAATGAATGCTTTCTTAAAGGCAACATCAAGCAGCTTATGTCTCACTGGAAACAAAACAAAGGTTAAACCACGTACTTATAAATGTAGAACTAGACCTATTCAAGCCAAAATAAAATTATAATAAAAATATTCTCCACGGAAGATGATTTTCTTTGAAATTCTTAATCATTCTTTTTGAAGAAAAATTCTATGGGAAGAACATAAAAGGATCAAAGAAAAAAAATAATTTTTCACTTCTGTAAACATGTGAGGTTATGTTCTGACCACAATTACACTGGATACATTTTGGAATTCAATTAATAGTCACACATAACAAAGTAAAATCATATATATTTTTTGCATTTTCCAAGGACCTACGTTCATTTTTTGAACTCCCACCCACATGTGAATTAATTAAATTCTTTTGTTTTCATCAGCATAAATTCACTGAGATGCACACCAGACCACAAATAACATGCAAGCTTATTACCCTAAGTAACCGTAAAATCCTTGATAACAGTCATAAAATACTTCACTGAATATATTATTTTCCCACATAATCCACATATACCATCCTTCATCTTTCAAACATTGCAAAATGAAAAGTTGTATCTCACACTAGATTATGATAAGTCAAAATATTTGTCTTTGAAGTAGAAATATCCCAGAAGATAACTTAATTACCCCATCTTACATGCCATGTGATTTAAAAATGAAACATGGGAATCTTTTCTATAAAACAATGCCATCTACTGCTTGTCTTTTATTAAGACAACAAAATGAAAAGTCAAATTGTTTAGGGGAGCCCTGCTGAGAAATCAAAATGAAAGACTTCAGCATCTTCTTGTATAAAAATTCCCTTTTATATCACAAAAGGTATTCACCATACTTAAAAACATACAATGTGGATGAGAAACGTTAAACACTTTTCTGCACTTTCTTGTTGACTTTTACAGTCTGGTATTCCTCATCCATTCACACCTGGATTGTTGCATCTGCCTGCGTGGGTGGTCTTTCTCCTGCTCCAGGTCACTGCGTGTCCACTTCTAGACTAAACATCTGCAGTGATTTTCTCCTCCCTGCCTGCAATATTATATGTTAACTCTTTGACCTAGTATACAATGCTCTCTTAATTCTTAGTCACTTGGTCTTTTTGGTTTTATCTATTGGGTTGGTCGAAAAGTTGAACAGGTTTTTTTTTCCTGTTTTTCCATCTTACAGAAAAACCCAACCGAACTTTTTCACTAACGCAATACATCATCTTCTACAATTTATTCTGCCCAGTCAGACAGATTTCTCAGCCAGTTTCCACATTGCTGTGGCCCACATTCTACGCATGGGTGCTCAGTCCCTTCAGCAGTGTCTGATCTTTGTGACCCTATGGACTGTACCCCGCCAGGCTCCTCTGTCCATGGGATTCTCCAGGCAAGAATACTGGAGTGGGTAGCCATGTCCTCCTCCAGGGGATCATCCCAACCCAGGGACAGAAACTGCATCTCTTGCATTTCCTGCATTGCAGGTGGGTTCTTTACCCACTGAACCACCTGGGAAGCCCCTACACTCATATTTATCACCTTTTCTGGGCCTGGACCACTCCTCTCCCCTTTCTCCTAGCCACAGCTTCAGAGTCAGGGAAAGGGGCCTCTTGGATGTCCTTAGAAAAATGGCAGCCTGTGCCCTTATTTGGGAAGGCTCTGAAATTAAAAAAAAAAAAAAAGTGTTCCTATGTTTCCTGTCCATAGAAATACATATTAGCACTTTGTTTATTATAATAATAATTATAATAAGTAATGTCTACTTATTAATGATTTCATGTGACTAGATCTTGTCTCTGTAAGTGGACCATAACCTCACTGTGGCTTCCTGACAGTGAGTCTGAGTTCTTTTGTTTCTTTGACACTTAACAGTGATAGGACAGAATAAATATTCATTAAATACTACAGACCAATTATATAGATTAATATCTAAATTAAAAAAAAATACTAGAAAGCAGGAAGCGACTTAGCAGCAGCAGCAGCAGCCTATTATAGCAATACTCAACAACAACAACAAAACCCAGGGACTTGCAATAATTTGACTTTGTTTAGGTGGTTGGGTTATGAAAGAAAATGAATTAATACTTGTTGAATGCTAGGCACTTAAAAAAACACTTAAGGTTAGGTTATCTACTTTAACCTAAAGAATAACCACCCAAAGTGAGAGTTGTTCTCTCTGTTCTACGGACAGGGCAGAAAATTCAGAAATCCATCTACACTCCATGCTGCTTGACTCCTTGTGTTTGCTTGCCCTACAAAAACACGAAAGGATCTAACTCAACTCATATGTCTTAAACCTTTAATAAACAATAAAAGTAAATCAATGATAAAGAGGCTTGGTAGATGCTTGGGAAGAGAACAGTGCCACGTTTAAATCTTTGAAAGTATCAAAGTAACTAGCATATTAAAAAGGAGTTCTTCGATTGGAGTACAGCCTAAAGGTCCCACAGAGGGGAGGAACTGAGCCCCTTAGGGACTTGTGAGTGTGTGTGACAGATGAAAAAAATTCACACTCACTGCTACTGTCAAGGACTTTGGCTCATCTGCTACTCAGCTACCTATTTGGAGTCAGGTGTCAAAAAGCTACAAGCCAGCAAAGATGGAGGCCTTTGAAAAAATGTGCCTTTTCCTACCAAGGGTCACTGCAGATCCTACGAATGAGAAGTGTGTGACCCCAGACAGTCTGGCTCTGAGAAAACACTTTGGAGGAAACCATAAAGGTGGTCACTTAAAATCTTTTAGCTTTTCTAGTACCCTTGTCCCCATTGGTTTAATACTTCTGTCATCAAACTATTCTGAGATTTTTAAACAAATGCTAATTTTCATTGCTCTGATATTAAGATAAGCAACGTTTTGGGCATCACTCAGTTTTAAAGGACTGTGATGTATTATGTGTTGTATTAACTGTAAATGTGTTGTATTGATATTAATTCTTTTTGTACATTCAACGAGTGAAATCAATACCTTAACTGAAAATAAGTCCACTGCCAACTGAAAAAGTTTTCCTTAGTGAGATATTGGTCCTGACTTCATCCTGTGGTTGTGATTTAATGCACAAACAGCACCTCGTTCACATGCTTAATCAGTAATTACCAGGTTTTACTGCTTTCAAAGTCACGCAAATTAAAAAGCTTGCTAACTTCAATGGTACTATGGACTAGATTGCTTTCTCTTAAATTCACAGGCTGAAATTCTAATTCCTAATACCTCAGAATATAAGTATTAGGCTGGCCAAATATTCATTTGGGTTGTAACATCTTACAGAAAAACCCAAACAAAATTTTGGCCAACCCAATGTATTTGGGAGTCACAAAGAATCGGACACGACTGAGCGACTGAACTTAATGTATTTGGAGATATGGTTTTCAAAGAGGTAATTAAGGTAAATGAGCTCATATGAGTAGACCCTCATCCAGTATTACTGACATCTTATAAGAAAAGGAAATTTGGACATAGTTGCACATATACACAGAGGAAAGGTCATTGTATGGACACAGGGAAAGATGGCCATCTGGAAGACAAGGAGAAAGATCTCGAGAAAATCCAAACCCGTTGGCACCTTGATCTCAGACTTCCAGTCTCCAGAACTGTGAGATAAATTTCTGTCGTTTAAACCACCCACTCTGTAGTCTAACAAGTGGGTAACACATGAATTCCATTTATTAACAATGGGTCAATGTTTATTCAATGCTGTCTTGTTCACTTTTGACTTAGCTGCACCATGAATATTTTCTCAAATTTGACAAGATTCACTTCTGCCCTAGCACCAAATGCTGAGCCTTACTTACATGAAAATTTTTATAGAAACATAGACATTAACAGAAAAATAAAAAGTGGAAAACCATTATGCTATAGAACCTTAGTCACAGCACCAATATATATTTATAATTCATATATTTATTTACTATTTATAGACTTTCAAAAGGTTTTCAGAAGGACTACGACAGAATATGTTTACCAAAAAAGTTGGTTAAAAATAAAAAGGAGAATAGACAGAAGCCACGTGAAAGGGAGAAAGAGATATCCAAGGGACATGGTAAAATTAGTAAGATTAGATTTAAAATTTAACTTTGAAAATGAGAAAAGCAAACATCACAGTCATATGACTTGTGGGGAGAAATATATAGTTCACTGAAACGAAGCTGCTTCTGTTATTCACACATTTTCTTAATGGATGTTAGGCAAAGAATTCTCAGTAACTTAATAATATTTTCAACTTTCATTTTCCAAAACAGGAAGCAGTTTGATCATTTTTAATATATAGGTTTTAAATAAAAGGTGATGATATGTTTATTTTAAAATAAAATACATCCTTAGCAGTGAAACCATTCTCTATGTTTCTGTTATGGCAGATACATGACATTATGCATTTGTCAAAAGCCATAGCCTAAGCCGCAACTAAGGGTGAATCCTAAAGTAAAATAAGGATTTATAGTAATGTATCATTATTGGTTGCAGCAAATGTGCTACATTAATGCAAGATGTTAGTAACAGGGAAAACTTTCAAGGGGGGTATGAACTCTGTATTTTGCACTCAATTTTTCTGTAAACTTAGAACTTTTCTAAACAATAGTATATTAATAATTTAAAAAATATTCCCCCAAGGGGATGGACTAACCAGCTATATTATCAGATATTTGAAAGGAGTAGATAGCTGTGAATATCCTCAGTCTCTGCCAAGCATGAGTGCCAGTGAATTACTCCAACATGATGTTAGCAGGAGCCAGATAATATAACTTAATCAATAACTTTACATAAACATCCTATGTATGGAGATACTGAATTGGTGTTTCACGAAAGCCATAATATTTTATTACATGTAATAAAGTTGAAATTCTGTTATTTTAAAAAAAGGAACTCAATTTGAAATATTTTTTCTGACAATCTTCTTTATATTAGAATATTAATTTTTCTTGAGTGCTCAAATAACTTAAAGTAGAAACTCCAGAATTTCAAAACATAGGATAAAAGAAAATGAGCTGCTTTAGACAACTGAAAAAACAAGCTTGATCCACTGAATAATTCAAATTTAAAACAACTCTGTTGCTGCTAAGTCACTTCAGTCGTGTCTGACCCTGTGCGACCCCATAGACGGCAGCCCATCAGGCTCCCCCGTCCCTGGGATTCTCCAGGCAAGAACACTGGAGTGGGTTGCCATTTCCTTCTAATGCATGAAAGGGAAAAGTGAAAGTGAAGTCGCTCAGTCGTGTCCGACCCTCAGCGACCCCATGGACCGCAGCTTTCCAGGCTCCTCCATCTATAGGATTTTCCAGGCAAGAGTACTGGAGTGGGGTGCCATTGCCTTCTCCGAAAACAACTCTACACACAATTAAATGTATGTGCCTAAAAACATCATAGTATTAAATAAGAAATTTATTATTAGAGCCACTGCATGGTTTCCATATGTAATATGTAGTTAATGTGTTCTAGACTACATAGAACTTTGTTAACATGATTAATACAAAATTAAACACCAGTGAAATAATTATTTTAAAGTAATTTTGACTCTTAAAACTATACCTCAAATTAATGTTAACCATAAAAACATAATATCCTTATAAAATATTAATAGGAAACCACAGATCTTCTATATTAAACGTATTAGCAGTTTAATAGCACACATTAACCATAGGGATGAAAATGTGAACATATACACATATGGTTTATAATTCTTGCCTAAGTAAAGCATCAACCATATTTAGAAACAATTATGAGAGAATACTGTAAAAGAATTTTGTGCCTAAATACCCCATTGACTTTTATGGTATTTTTTTTGCCACATTAATGGCTATTTCTGAAGGCAAACTGGGAAAACAGAAAGAGTTTCAGTGTTGACAGATGTTCCCCTTCCATGTGTACAGGGCAATATTTATTAAGGAACTAGATCTTTATTAATGAAGAAGTTATAGGGAGAAAGGTAGGGAAGAATTATCTTAACACTAAGGATTTCATGTTTTTTTTTCTTATAGATCCCAATGAAGAATGGTTATCAACTGCAGGTTTGCTCATAAATCAGCTTAGATATTCTTTGCTTACTCTAGACTCTTTCTGAGTTTCAATTTCAGCAACAATTATTCCTAGAGCCACTTAGAATCCACCAATCCTTTTCACACATGCACAGTGGGATACACTAGAGATAGTCTAGAAATGTCCACATGGACTTTGGTAGAAAAAGTCAGTACACTTTCTCTTTCTTTTTTAAGATATATGTATATATATTTTTTGATGTGGATCATTTTAAAAGTCTTTATTGAATTTGTTACAATATTACTTCGGTTTTATGCTTTGGTTTTTTGGCTGCAAGGCATGTGGGATCCTAGCTCCCCAACCACTGAGCAAACCCATACTCTGCATTGGAAGGTGCTTTACTGCTGGATCACCTGGAAAGTCCCACATTTTTTTCATAGCATCTAATTATAATAAGACGAAGAAGGCAATGGCACCCCACTCCAGTACTCTCGCCTGGAAAATCCCATGGATGGAGGAGCCTGGAAAGCTGCGGTCCACGGGGTCGCTAGGAGTCGGACACGACTGAGCGACTTCACTTTCACTTTTCACTTGCATGCATTGGAGAAGGAAACGGCAACCCACTCCAGTGTTCTTGCCTGGAGAATCCCAGGGACGGCGGAGCCTGGTGGGCTGCCGTCTGTGGGGTTGCACAGAGTCGGACACAACTGAAGTAATTTAGCAGCTGCAGCAATTATAGTAAGAAAAATGAAATAGAAAACATACTATAAAATGTTAGGAAACATACTATAAAATACACGTAGAACTTCTATACAAAACTGAAAAAAAAATTTTAATAAGAAAATTCAGCTTATTTGTTTTTAAGACGGAGAAATCAAATGCTTGATAATTTCCGTTAAGGAAAACTATTCACAGAAGTTAGTGGTAGCAAATGGGTAGCATAGAGTATATTAGTTTTTCTCCAATTGATAGAAAAATCTTTTTTGTCATGAACCATGAGGAATACATAGATTAAATTTCCTGGTCCTTCTTTAATTGACAAACACAATGTTGAAATTCCTTGTGGAAATGCAAAAGTTTTTCATATTTTTTATCATAAGTATTTTAAAATAATGATAAAATTCAACTTCACGCATAGATAAGTATTGCTCGAACAGTCAATAATTTTCCTTAGGATTTAAAATGTAACACCAACTAAATATCACAAATATATAATTTTTTCCTTTTTCCAAAGCTGAACTTTGCTTCAAATCCATAAGCTCTGTAAGTATGTGTAATATTTACACAGCCTTTGTGATTTTCAATTAAGTTCATTCAGGTCCTCCAAAATGTCAGTTAAATGGGCTATTTTCTTCAAGCGAATTACTCTCCTTCAACAAATCTGCAGTGAACAACAATTCAAACACACTCACAATCCATTTTTCTATTAGCCAATAAACTCTTGCAAAAAAAAAAGCGTCCTTTGGACAGCTTGTGCACTTTGGTATAGATCAGCAAATATGGTTTTCTAATCCCTGATCTTTGCATAAAGCTGTTGTCATTTATTTTCATAATATCAATTTATGTGGAGTTAAGATTTATGAGCAAATTTCTATATACAAGAGCTTCTATATGAGTAAACCTAATACCAATCATGGGACTCTCAGATTAAACTCCTGATGTTTATGTCTTCATGTAATTTACAGCCCTTACACCTTAGGGCCAGAGCATCAGCCTTATGTAACATTTGCCTAAAATTTTCCTTTACAGTGTTCCTTTATCTCCTGAGATATTTGATTTATAAAAGTTTGTTTTCCTTGTTTCCAAAATAAATAATGCTCTTCAAGGATTCTAATGACTGCTATGAACCAACATATTTCGGTGTTAGCATTAGTCGCTCAGTCATGTCCAACTGTTTGAGACCCCATGGACTGTATCCCACTAGGTCCCTCTGTCCATGGAATTCTCCAGCGAGAATACTGGAGTGGATAGCCATTCCCTTCTCCAGGGGATCTTCCCAACCTAGGGATCAAACCTGGGTCTCCTGCATTACAGGTAGATAGATTATTTACCATCTAAGCCACCAGGGAGGCCCAAAGTTCATTAACGACTATGAACCAACATACTTATAAATTCCTTCGAGTCACCAACATGCAATGATAATTTTGGGTCTAATCATCTTTTTGATGAGTGCTGCCACTATGAAGTGTGACATGCCATCACCACCTCTCCTGAGTGTATTATTCAAAATTGGCTCCTTTTCTGTTTCTTCCACTTCCCTGGTTTCCAGTAAAGCATTGATGATGCATAGACAGACTGATAACATAAATTCTCCCTTTGTGTGAGGCATTCTGGCTTAAAGCACTATGTGTAAAATCTTATAAATGGCTTTTAGAGCTTGATGCTAGCTTGCTGTACTCAATCTCATAAAGGAATTTCTTTACTTTCTGCTTAAGAGAATCCAAAATTTCTCCTGCTTAAATTAGGTGTTTCGGGGTATAGTGCCCTCAAAGTGAGTCCTGCATGTAGCTTCACTCAATCATTTTTGCATGAAATTAAACCTTTAGACCAAATGTGAAAATAATTATAAGGACACATGGATTTCAATTTGAGGGAAAACATTTGAGGGGTTTCCGATGACTGAAGTCTTTTCATTTTGCACTAGGCTGGGACAGTAAGCATAATTGAAAATGAAATCTAAACACAACAGAAACTACAGGCAGGTACAGCTTCAGAAAATCTATCTGTAAATAATACATAAAAATTAACTTTAAGTACCACTGTCTAATAATATTACATATGTTATAATATAATAATATTGTATAATTAATATAATACAACTGGAGAAGGAAATGGCAACCCACTCCAGTATTCTTGCCTGGAAAATCTCCTGGACGGAGGCGCTTGGTTGGCTACTGTCCATGGAGTCGCAAAGTGTCGGACACGACTGAGCAACTTCATTATCACTATCAGTAATATAATACAAGTGAGTATTATAAACATTACACCTAGAAAATATATATTTCAGGTCTTCTGCATTTTTGAAACATTTAAAAATAAAGCATATGAAAAGCTAGGAAAATTAAATATAACATTATCTACATGATAACACTGAATATTATTTTTCATTTAATTTAATAATTAACAGGCTTTAAAATGCTCAAAATATAATCACTATTTATAGTTCTGAATAATCAAAAAGTATTTTGAAAACAATTAATTTTTGCAACTTACAGTCCCCTTTAGTAATTTAGTAAATTTTATGTCCAGAAATACCAATTTATTTCTAAGGAATCTGTTTTTCAAAACCTATGCAAATTTAACAGAATAGAAACACTTTTATTTTTTTAAAAAGCACACAAAATTAACTATTGATTTTGACTGAGAAAGATTTTCTGTTAATTTCAAAATCCAATAGGAATAAACAACAACACAAAAAACCAAAAGGAGGGAAAAATAAGGTGAGAAGAGGAAATAACTGAGAAAACTAAAAAAATTAATAATTCTCTGGTATATGATAAATGATAAAAATAAAATGTACATATCTTTTCTTTTAGAATTAATATTTTTTAAGTTTTTTTTTAATGTGGACCATCTTTAAAGTCTTTAATGAATTTGTTACACTACTGTTTCTGCTTTCTGTTTTGATTTTTTTTGGCCAGGAGGCATGTAGGATTTAAGCTGCCTGGCCAGGGATCGAACCTGTACCCCTTGCGCTGGAAGGTGAAGTCTTAACCGCTGTACCACGAGGGAAGTCTTCTCTTTTAGAATTAAACAGAGAAAAGTGTGAGCAAAACTTGCAAGCAAACTAAATAGAAAGAATAATAAAAGTAACATCTGCATAAAATTTTCACTTAGGATAAAGACACTGATATAAAAACAGTGATCAGATAACAGAGGGGATTCAGTGAGAAAAAAGATTCTGGTGTTCACTCCAGTTGCAGGTGAGTACTTGATCAATGAAAAGATCTGGGGAGATGCTATGCAGAGACTTGAGTCTATACAAGTCTTACCAAAGTGGAAAAATAATAAAAATTTTCAGTAAGTTTTTACAAAAAAGAAAAAAAATAACAGAGCATTCCAATGTGATTTTCACTGTCATGAGTTAGTTTCTTGAACTATTCCCAGATGGTTCAGTGGTAAAGAATCTGCCTGCCAGTGTAAGAGATGCAGGAGACTTGGGTTTGATCTCTAGGTCAGGAAGATTTCTTGGAGTAGGAAATGGCAACCCACTCCAGTAGCCTTGCCTAGGAAATCCCATGGGCAGAGAGCCTGGTGGGCTACAGTCCATGGGGCTGCAAAGAGTTGCTCAGTAACTGACAGCAACTGACAGCACGCAAACACATCATCAAAATGCCTTCACATTTTTAATACCATAAGAAAAGTTCAACCATGAGTACCTACAGCACATCTGTATCTCATTCTTGACAACTGGTTGGGAAATACTGATCTATTCTGCCATACTGCTATAATATAAAGGTTTAGGTTGGCATTGTGAATGATGACCAATATTTCCAGTTTTTCTCCTCTTTCTAAACATTCAGAAAGATAACACTTCTCATCCCCTTCACCCTTGGCATGAGCACATGGCTTACTTTGGTCAGTAAAATCTGTAGATTAAAGTGACACACATGACTTCCCAGCAGCAGTATTTAAAAACTGATACCCTCTATACCCACACGAAAGTATAATTCAAAAGATACATGAACTGCTATGCTTCAGTTCAGTTCAGTCGCTCAGTCGTGTCTGACTCTTTGCGACCCCATGAACCGCAGCACGCCAGGCCTCCCTGTCTATCACCAACACCCGGAGTTTACCCAAACTCATGCCCATTGAATCCGTGATGCCATCCAACCATCTCATCCTCTGTTGTCCCCTTCTCCTCCCACCTTCAATCTTTCCCAGCATCAGGGTCTTTTCCAATGAGGCAGCTCTTTGCATCAGGTGGCCAAAGTATTGGAGTTTCAGCTTCAACATCAGTCCTTCCAATGAACACCTAGGACTGATCTCCTTTAGGACTGATTGGATCTCCTTGAAGTCCAAGGGACTCTCAAGAGTCTTCTCCAACACCAAAATTCAAAAGCATCAATCTTTGGCACTCAGCTTTCTTTATAGTCCAACTCTCACATCCATGCATGACTACTGGAAAAACCATAGCCTTGTCTAGATGGACCTTATATGCTGTCTAGGTTGGTCACAACTTTCCTTCCAAGGAGTAAGCAATAGCAGCACAATTCACAATAGCCAAGACATGAAAGTAACATAGATGTCCATCAGCAGATGAGTGGATAAAGATGTGGTACAGAGAGACAACGGAATATTACTCAGCCATAAACAAGAATGAAACAATTTCATCTGCAGCAACATGAATACAACTAGAGATTATCATACTAAGTAAATTTAAGTCAGAAAGAGAAAGACAAATACCATATGCTATCACTTATATGTACAATCTAAAATATGACACAAATGAACCTACCTACAAAGTAGAAACAGACTCTCAGACACAGAGAACAGACTTGTGGCTGTCAAGGGGTAAGGAGACTGGAGAGGGATGAGCTAGAAGTTAGGGGCTGGTAGTTGCATACTATTACATATAGAATGGATGGGCAACAAAGCCCTACTGTATAACACCGGAACTATATTCAACATCCTGGGATAAACTATAGTGGAAAAGAATATAAAGAATACATATATATGTATAACTTGGTCACTTTGCTTTACAGCAGAAATTAAAAAAAAAAAAAAAAAGTGGATGCTCTCTTTCCCTGCAGTGGTGATTATGAAAGAATATGTTAAATGCAGATGATAACGGGATTGAACCCCTGGGGATGAGTGAGCCCATCTATAGAGAAGTGCCCTGGAGTCACCTGCTACCACAGTGGACTTCTTTGCAGGAAGAAGAAATTGACATTTTCTTGTGTTAGGCACAGAAGACTGGGGGTAAGTGTTACTGCAGCACATTCTAACCTGTCCTGCATGATAATGAGTCAACTTGAGTGAACTCAGCGCCTCTCATTGCAGTAGAACTAAGTGGAAATGTCTGTGAAATGAAATAAATCAAAATAAAAGCTATTTTAGTCCAAATTAACACGATTAAAGACGTTCTTATTCTGGATTTCCCCAGCAAAAGAAAGAGGTTTTATTATAATGTTCTCCAAAGTATTATAAAATCTAGAGAAGCTGTTATTTTGTTTCCTTTCCAGGGCAAGTTATGTAATATTTAACTAACATCTGTACACAAGTTGTCACAAATAAAAAATAAAGAACTATGATACTCTTCTTGGATATGAAATTGGAAAAAAAATTGAAACAAGCAGTGGGGATGATATGACATTCAAAATATGAAATTTAGTTTTTCAGTTGTCCAATAATGCCCATGCATACAATTTCATATATTAAACTTTTGGAAAAGCAGTAAGATTATTACATTCTGCCTTATATGCATTCTAATAACTCAAAAATTTTAAGCTGTTCTTCACTTCATTGATATTCTTCCTCCAGGCATCTCTGTGCCATGAAATTCAATGAAAACCCTTTCTTTTGACAGAATCCAGCTAAAAATATATAAAATGATCAATGTTCAGGCAGAATTACTCTCCCTCTCTCTTTTTTTTTTCCCCAGAATGTGCCCATTAACAAATTACATTGAAATATCACTACCTCTAATTAAATTACTCTGACAGAACACAGGTTGTGTAGAAGCTTCTTTTCCCAAATGTATGATTATTAGTCTCCGAAATTTGATGCAATTTAGTTAGCTTCATGTTTCAGGCTACTCATGTCAACAAAGAAGGAATCCTAAGTTTAATGACAGGTTTTTGTTATTTTTAAAAGAAAACAGAGTTCTCCTAATAAACTTTACTGAAAAAAGCAGTTCTTGCCACCTGGAGTTTTCAAGTGCACCACTAGAAAGGAAGAAACAAAACTAAATTAATCTCGTTGTCTACATAAGTTTTGACAATGTGGCCTCAAAATGAGCCACAGAGGCCAAAATGGAAAAAAGGTCCCCAGAAAGCCCAACTTACTAAGACATGGGCACACCAAGTAACAAAATGAAAATTGAAGAAAAGAAAGAGGCACACAGAACATAATGTTCATTAAGCAACTTAGCTGTCCTGTTATGACATGACATTACATTAATGGAAATTAAAGTCCATGGAACTATTAAACTATTAAATCCTAAAGTATTTGCTGATAGTAAAGCTACAAAACAAACATGGTAATATTTTTATCCTAAACACTTAAAAATATATTTATTTCTTTACACACTTTTAGGAGGAAACGATGCCTGTCATATGTGAACAAATGACAATGTATTTAAAGTAGTTCTTGGAAGCTCATAACCTAAAAGCCAAATTCCTAATTATTAATGCTAAGTGAAAGTGAAGTCGCTCAGTCATGTCCAACTCTTTGCGACCCCATGGACTGTAGCCTATCAGGCTCCTCAGTTCATGGAATTTTCCAGGCAAGAGTGCTGGAGTGGGTTGCCATTTCCTTCTCCAAGGGATCTTCCCGACCCAGGGATTGAACCCAGGTCTCCCGCATTGCTGGCAGACACTTTACTGTCTGAGCCACCAGTGAAGTCCTATTCCCCCAAAAGGTATACTGGGTCACCAGCTTCTTGAAAGAACTCTGTGAAGAGCAAAGATGGACTTTCTACAGAAAGCAAACTATAAAAATCTTAACAAAAGCAACACCAAAACCCACAACATCACATGCTTTATTTCTAACGACTGTCTATGTTTTTTTGAACATGAACAAATTGACGTGTATGTATTGTCTTTAATATACAGCGGATTCCATAAAAATGTCATCAGTGTTACCATGTCTTTCACAGAGCCAGTGAAGTTGTTCAAAAAAATTACATAAAATCCCAAAGCTGCCAATGGAAGTTAAGTAGTAAAAGCAATGAAGAAATTCTAATATAAATTCGGTCAATGGGTTATTAGTTGGTAAACATCACCATATAACCTGGGGAAAAATATGGCCTCCATCTTTTTATTGTCTCAGTAGAGCAGTTTTCAACTTTCTGAAGAATTATTGTATAAACTTAAAAAGCGGCTCTAGTAGCATGAAAGCATCCTTCCAACAACATAAACAGATAGTTCTAATTCAGCTTACTCTGATCTACCACAGATAGTCACAAGAAAACCAAGGGCAAGTAATCTATAACACATAATTTTAAAAGTGGGCTATGATTTTAATGAATTATTATAACAATAGTAAAGGGCTATTTCAAGATTATTTGGTTTTACACAAATGCATAAATACCTGAAAATCCTCTTTTAAATGTCAATCACTCACTTATATTTATAAATTACATTTTATGCTTACTTTTTTTTACAATGGTTAGAATTGCAGTCATTTCAAACTGCTGTCATTGGTTTAAAGGAACCAAAAAAACAAAAACAAAAAACAAAAAAATTCCTCTTCAGAAGTATTTCCCTTCCCTCTATCATAGTCTGAAATGAACATCTACCTCTGTGAACGCACAACATCAGCAATCCAAAGAGCTGGGGAGAAATCTGCTGCTTCACCTGGCAATGGTAAGCCTTAGCCTCATTAACGGGTTGACATTTCCTCTTGGAGAAATGATTACACTTCTATTTCACCGTTCTCATTAATTACATCAAAGTGCACGGGCTGAATGGTCACACACTGCAATACTATGACCATCTCATGGATGTGCCACACTGTGATTGATTTGAAACAATTTTAGGTGCAAGAGTTTTCTGCCTGGGGGCATTATCCTCAACCCCACTTTTCTAAATGACACGAAGACATTTAGTCCAGCTCTTATGTATCCTTATAAAGGGTCGGGATACCTTTAAATTTTCCAGAGATAAAGATTTTGGGTATTTGATTTACCTCATAAATACACAGGCAGGTATTAAAGGATTTTCATTACATTAACCAAGATGATATCTAGGCAAGTATCCAGTGTACACACTATTTATTCCCAACTTAACTAATTCCCAGTCTGCATGTGTTAGCTACAATAAATTGAGTTAGGTTAAAACCATATCCTTATCTTGTCCCGATAAGTATATACAATAAGCAAACTAGTCAGAATCATCTTTTAGGCTTTTTGCCTAAAAGTCCCCGAAGTACTCAGGTTTTGGGCTAATACACTATTTCAGCCCTATTTTAAAAACAGTAACTTAGCCATCTGACTTCTGGAGTCATTAAAATGAATTAAAACGACAGATGTAAGTAATTGAGACAAAGACAGAAAAACATACACCTAAACAAGAATGATGAAAAATCTATTAAATGTGAATTTTTCATCTTAAAAAAATCCAATTTTTTTAAAAAAGAGAGATATAAAAACCAAGAACAAAGAGAAGCCAAGGTATGAAGGAGACTCTTAGATAGCACGGCATGACAGGGCCAGGTTATGTTTTTGGGGGACCACCTTGCTCCAAATAGGCTGCAAGGATAATAAAGTATAAAGAGTTTTTAAAAAGAGAGAAACAAGTTTTTAAAAAGAGAGAAAAGGACTCCTCTGGTGGTCCAGTGATTAAGAATCCACCTGCCAATGTCAGGGAACATGGGTTCAATCCCTGGTCCAGGAAGATTCCACATGCCGAGGAGCAACTAAGTCTGTGCAACCACAACTACCGAAGCTCGTATGCCCAGAACCAGTGCTTTGCGACGAGGGAAGCAGAGAAAGCCCACACACAGGAACAAGTACTCAGCACAGCCAAAATAAATAGGTTTTTTTAAAAGAGAGAGAGAGAGACAACCTGAGCCAGACTCAAGAACAAGATAAACATCTCTGTGGTCCAGAAATTACCTTAATGTAATCTGCCATCTGGACAGGAAGCTGTCAGGGACAATCCGAAGTTCAAATTCTGTTCAAAGTCAGAGGAAGTAGACACAGCATCCAGGTTGCCACTTGATACCATGGAATAAGCTGAGACTGGACTCAGGGTGAGTTTGTGCAAGAGCAAAGTGAGAGATGAAAACAAAAATTCCACAATCTCAATTCATCACACATCAAAAAAAATCTAACACAAAGTACAGCCAAGAAAACCTACAGTCAGAACTTAACACACTCCAAATGAATTTAATTACATGGAACAGTCCCCTGGTTCACTCTATGCCACTGGCCACTCTCTCCAATTCTATAAGATGCATTGAGGTTCTGACCAAGATCTTTACTTCTCTCCATTCTTACCTTAAGGTAATTTCAACCATCTCCAAGGTTTTAAGAAGCACCTACACAAAGATGAATGTTGAAAAAGTACATATAAACCTTAACTATTCTCTGGAGAGCTAAACTCCTATATCCAATTGCCTACGTGACACCTCCATTTGGACATTCAATGGGCAACTCAAACTGAATAGATGCCAAAGCCAACTCTTGATGTACAGCTGCCCCACAGCCCCAACCAAGGACAAACGCCATGGTGAACAGTTTCACCCTCCACCCAAATACTCTGACTACAAGTCTAGGAGTTGAGCTTGACCCTTGTCTTAGTCCAAAGGAAACTATCTGAAAGTTCTGTCAGCTCTACTTTCAAAATAAATCTCCAATATGATCATTTCTTATCACACCCATGGCAAACACCTTATCATCAGCCATTATCCGGGTTGAATTACAGCCAGAGCCTCTAACTCATCCGTCACTTCCACTCTTTGTGACACCCAGAGAGGCCTTTCAAAAACATAAATTCGACCATGCTCAAAGACTTCCTGTCACACGTAGAATGAAACCCTTAACAAAGCCCTTGGCTCTGCAACCTCTTCCTCCTGGAGCTCCTTGGGTGTCCACAGTCACGTAGGTTGTCTGGTGACTCCTCCAACCATTCACACGGAATCCTGCCTCAGACCCTTTTACGTGTATTTGAAATATTATACAATGCAGCAGAGAGAGGAGGAAAGAGAAAGACAGGAAGCAAGAAAACTTGGACAACCAGGCAGGCAGGAGATGAGTCAACTGTCCAGGTAAAAGACCATCAGGTTAAATTTAGTCTTTTAAGCCTTAATGGTTAAAGTTGCTGCTGCTGCTGCTGCTAAGTCGCTTCAGTCGTGTCTGACTCTGTGCGACCCCACAGACGGCAGCCCACCAGGCTCCCCCATCCCTGGGATCCTCCAGGCCAAGAACATTGGAGTGGGTGGTCATTTCCTTCTCCAATGCATGAAAGTGAAAAGTAAAAGTGAAGTCACTCAGTCGTGTCCGACTCTCAGCGACCCCATGGACTGCAGCCTACCAGGCTCCTCCGTCCACGGGATTTTCCAGGCAAGAGTACTGGAGTGGGGTGCCATTGCCTTCTCCAATGGTTAAAGTCACCTTTCCTTAATTTTTTCAATTTGCTTCCTTTTTTTTTTTTTTTTAAACTATGTCACTGATATCAATGGATGATTAGAATTGACTTTTTCCAATCAAAGCAGATAATGAATAAAAGGCATGTGAGACCATCTTTTTATTTATTAGCTGGGTTCACTAGGGACAATTGATCGGAGTCATAGAACACATAGGGAAGGGGTACAGCATGTCATGTATCTTAATAAGAGCTAAGCAAACAGAGAGACAGCAAACAAAAGTGACTTGAAGCTTGCAGCCTTGTCCTCGGTCTAAGGAGTAAAACCTGCAGCCAGGGCTAGGATGCCACAGACCACCCAGAGTGTGGGCTCTAGTGCACGATGTGACCTCTCACACAACAGTGGTGTGAAAAGCTGCAGGAGGAATGGACAAATCCCACCCAGCTCCTCAACATTAGGGAATAAGGCAAACACCAACAGTCTCGTGCTGGGCTAGTATTCGTTCATGTATGCATGAAGTCTCCTCAAATTGGGGGACCACTAAGAATGAGCATAAAGAAACCTGGTTTCAACATCTAATAACCAACTATAACCTGCTTCAATAAGAAGGTGGACAGGATGACTTTGTTTAAAAATATTTTTTAATTGATACATAGTTGATTTACGATGTTGCTTTAATTTTTGATATACAGCAAAGTGACTCAGTTATACATACATAAATTCTTTTTTATATTCTTTGCATGACTCTTCATATGAAGAAACAAGAGACAAAGGTGGGGATTGTACCCTCTTCCTTAGGTCCAGCAGTACTAGCTAATGGTATCACATGAACTTGTCTTGTGTGTATGTGTGAATCCGTCTATCCGCTTGGTGCTGTATTCTGAATAAGTAGTACTACAGACTAGGTAGTCGACTTACTTAACAGAGTAACTCAGTACGTACAGAGTAAGCAGTCAGCTAATATTCTCACTACTGCTGTTTCCAAGTCCAAGTTCAGAATGTTTGTGATATATCATCTTAGTTAACTATCATCTGCTGTTGTTGTTTAGTAACTAAGTCATGTCCGACTCTGCAACCTCATGAACTGTAGCCTGCCAGGCTCCTATATCCATGGGATTTCCCAGGCAAGAAAACTGGAGTGGGTTACCATTTCCTTCTCCAGGGGATCTTCCTGACCCAGGGATTGAATGTATATCGTCTGCACTGGCAGTCAGATTCTTTACCACTGAGCCACCTGGGAAGCCCCAGCTATCACTTGTGTGTTTGGTTGCTCAGTTGTATCCAACTCTTTGTGACCCCATGAACTGTATGTAGCCTGCCAGGTTCCTCTGTCCATGGGATTCTCCAGGCAAGAATACTGGAGTGGGTTGCCATTCTCTTCTCCAGGGGATCTCCCCACTCAGGGATCAAACCCAGTCTCCCACACTGCAGGTAGATTCTTTACCGTCTGAGCCACCAGGGAAGCCACAGTGATCCAAATACTTTCATCTGCTTACTTTCTCATGCTTTTTCTGTAGTTTCCTATGGTTATATGTGGCGATACAGAAGGCCACCTAGTGTAAATTCCTCGGTTACATTGACAGTGAGATCACTGCTGCCCGAAATTCTTGTGGGGGCATCCTGAGAAGCACCCATTACATCTCAAGATGAAGAGAGATTTCCACGTTTCCCCCAACAGCCCATACTCCACAAAAATTAACCTAATGATTCCTTGTCTGCCATTTAAGGTGAATACAGAGATGAAAATAACAAGATCCCCAATCTCCAGGAGTTTAAAATTGGGAGGAAAGACTTTCCGCAACCAACAGTCAAGTAAAACAATGTATAACAAGATGGGCTAAACCAAAGCTCTGAATAATTATATCTGAAGGGAGAAAGGGGACCATTGAAGATGCAGTGAAATGGCAGCCATCTTTTTAATTTTATTAAATCTTCACCCTAGAATACACTTTTTTCTTTTTATAAAATCATTTTAAATTTAATTTAGCTATTTTTTTTTTTTTTTGGCTGTACCGCACAGCACGTGGGGTCCCAGTTCCCCAACCAGGGACTGAACACCCATGCCCCCCGCACTGGAAGCGCAACGTCCTAACCACTGGACCTCCGGGGAAGTCCTCACAGCAGCCAGCTTCGGATCTGAGCAGTGAAGGATGAACAGGACACTGATAGACTGCGTGTGGACAGGCAAGAGGTGGTGCTTCAGCATGAATGGGGCACGGCAGCTCGGCACTGACGGTACCTTCACAGAGTCAGCGGTGCTTACGCAAAGAGCCACGTCTGGATCAGCTCAACAGTTCCTCACTCACTGCCTTTGTTAAGGATGAATATTTGTGAAGGAGCTTTTTTAAGGGCAAATTTGTTTGGCAAGGTGTTTTTAGAACATATTATCTTTATAAGGGAGGGAGTTTCGTGGACTAAAGTCTCTTATTGAGAGACGTGGTCTCCAGATAGACTGAAACCCATCCAGCTGAATGGAGAAATGTCAACAGAGGCGAACGAAAGATCTGATCATTGACACACATGAAACTGGTTTGAAGAATTGAGGGACAGTATGTATATACACCATGCTGGTATGCAGTAGGATTCAGGTGTTAAAATTTAAATGCCATTCTAGTTTTTAAAAAAGACTTGGCATTTCCCCTTTGCTGGAGCCCCTAGGGTGAGACCTTTTAATATAAAGAAGACCATGAGTGGCATTTTTTAAACATGGGGATTATTTTTAAAAATACACAGTATATTAATAATATGCAAGCTGTGATTATAAAGAAATAAGATTGATTCTGCAAGTCACACTGAAAAATCAGAGTCATTACATAACAAGCACGCCTTGAATAAATTATAGTCCAACCAACAGGGGCACTAAATATGCACTTTAATTTGGAGTACAGTACAGAAGTAACTTCAGTTTCTAATGAGATGAATTATTAATAAAGCTAAAAGATACTAAAAAAAAACCCACTGCTTTTATAAAAGCCAGCTCTAATCTCCTATATTTTATAAGTAATCTCCAAGAAAACATTACCATTTTATACTCAATTGAACCATACCCTTAAATAGTCTGACATAGTGTACTGTTCTCTGAAAAAGAAGTAACTGCATTGATGATGACATTTTTTTCTCATCATTTTCTTCTTGTTTGCCAAGAAAAAAAAGAGAGAGAGAGAGAGACAACAGGGGACCACAAGTAAGTAAAGTCAGTTCTGGCTGTGGTTCCACCAATACCCAATAATCCTCTGAACAGCATTGGATTTGTGCTGCTTCTCATGCAGTGAACAGCCAATAATAAATGGTGGCTGTCACACAAAAAATATGCATATGTAAAGTCTAAAATTCAATATTATGACAAATTCCTGAGTGGATATTACCACTGAACATGATACTCAAGTGCTTTTCTTTTTAGTTGTTTTTTTTCAATGTTGTTGAGTAAGTTTTAAAAGACAACGGCTTCTCTGAGACAAAAAGCAAAGGATAACAAATAATCAGAGTTATTCTGATTCTGAGCTCCCTATGCAGGGAGCCCAGGTTCAATCCCTGGTCAGGGAACTAGATCCCACATGCTGCAGTGGAAGATCAAAGACCCTGCGTGCTGCCACTGAGATGCACTGCCGCCAAATCACTGAATAAATAATTGTAAAAATCCAAGTTTGACATTCCACGTAACAATGGATGAAAGGGGAGCAACAGCTAGAGTGATCAAAATCACAAAAATGATTCAACGGTCATTTTTTCTCTCGAGAGGTTCACAAATTACATGGGCATTTTTTAACAAATCATCATCATAAACTAGCTGCTTTCCTTTGGCTAGAATTTGTATGTCATTGAGAAAAGTAAAAGAAGCTCAAGTTACTCTGTTTGAAACACGGCTCTTCCTCCCATAAACCAGTCACCTTCTTCGCATGAAACAGATTTCAGTCATTTTCTGCATGCAGGTGTTACAATGAGTATAAATCTTTGAAGATCAAACAATATGAGCAGTATTTCAAGTTCCAAATTCTATGCTTTATCCTTTTTAAAAATAATGCATGTCAACTAGGAAAGGTAAAACTTCTTTAGAAGACACTTACTTAGAATGGTTCTTCAGAATTATTTAGTAAGGAATACAAAACTGTTATCACTCTGGAAAATAAAAACATGCATTTGAGACAACTAAAGATGCAATCCATGTTTCTCCTAAGTTTGCAATTTTGACGGCCCAAAGCAAAACTGATGACCTACGAAGTTCCTGGGGAGATTACATGGCCAGAAAACCAACGACTATTTAGGGATTAGGTTATGGCAGAAAAGGTGCTACTTTAACTTCTTTGTGACCTCTTTTCTTTGAAAAGTTTCTAATAAAATAAACTCAATATTCGTTATAAAGGAGACAATCTCTATTCAGCTCTTATCATAATGGCTACACAAAAACACTCTGTTGGAAGTTTTGGTTTCTGATGAGTAGCATTCTTCTTTTCGGGTTCAAAGTCAATTTCTTTAAATAGCCTGTTTTATATGCATACACCACCTTTTGATAATTATTTCATGGATTACAGTTTAGCCTTTTAAACAAGCAACTTTGTTGAATATCTTATTGTTCTTCTAGGCAGTTTCAACTCTCTTGATGTTTGGCAAATTTTTACAAAATTAATGAGGCTAACCTTCATTTCTCAGACTTGCAGAGTTACTTTAGGTTAACAGAAGCATCTTATTTAAAGATGACTCATAGTCAAGGACTTTTAAATTTGACTTTAACTTTAGGAAAATCTACTAAACTCAAAGTAGATCTTAAATAAGAGAGACTTATGCAACACATACTTAATCTTAAACACATTTAGGCAATTAAAGGTTACTCCCACTGAAAATAAATTAGGTTTATAAAATATAGATACCTGAACTAAAATGTAAAAGGACGTTAATGATATTTTTCAATTTATAAAGTTCCTTTTCATGGCTGCATGATATTCTGTTTTCTTCCTCCCTTCCATGCCTGAAGGTGTCTGTCTTCCTACAAGGAAGAAACTGAAATCTAAACATAAACAATGGCAAGCATTCTACCATCAAGGAAGTCACAGTTTTATGTGAAAATTTCTCTAGCAAATTATGTGAATTAAGATGAAGATCTACATAGTGGGGATACAGGTAATTAGGCCAAAAAATTTTAAAATTGAAGCTGACATTTAAAAACACGATTAAATGGAGTATCACAAAAAAGGCTATTATTTGCCACAAAACACCTGGCTTGTAAACTTTCCACTTACTTCCAGTTTGTAGGAAAATGTCTACGATATACAGAAAGGGACCAACAGAGCCTGTTGCAAAGCATTAGCAGCTAGGCTTGAAGATGTGCAATTCTCTATACTTACCACACTAAGGAAGGCAAAGGAGAAATATGGCTTTTAAGCATTCCTTCCTTAAACCATCATCCTTACCCCCAGAGAATACATCTGTACAGTTATATGGTGATTATGTTTTAGTTTGATTTTAGAATAACAGAAATTCAGAGCATCACTGACTTCTTTTTTAATGTAAAATCTGCTTTGTTCACAAGCGGTCTCATTTTATGCTACTTTGTTTTCCGGTTTAACTAAATCACTGCTAGTGGGAATGAATCAGGCAATTTTGGTTACCTGAAAGGAAAACACAGGATTCTGCTCAGCTCTTTCATTTCTCCATGAAGATACACACGTAGCTCTTTAATCAAAACATGCCATTGAATTTCCATTTCCCATAATTCCTTCTGCTTAGTGAACAAAGTCCTAAGAGGTATGTCAGAATAAAAACAGGGATAAAGTTCTTTGGAGCGGACGGAAATGCCTCTGCAACTTTTTATAACTGGAATACTGACCGTCAGCAAAACAGAGACTGGGTGGCTCAACAGAGTCCACATTACATCTGATTCACTGATCCCTTTCAAATTCTTGCCCCCAACCTCTGTGCAACACAAAACCTTCCTGAGCTCTGCCGGTCCTTTTGTCTGTTTGCAAAACAAAATACAACAGAAGAATAAATTCTTCAGTGGAGGGGGGAATAGCATTTCTGTTTGGCATTTCTCTTCCTTTCAGTTCTCTTAAGATGCCTGTTCTAACCTAGTTTAGGGAGCTAGTCACTCTCCATCACCTGTTACTTAGCAAGTCATTCAGTTAAAAATAGCTGTAGCTCTTCTAGCTTTCTCCAAAGAAGCAACTCGGATGAAAAGTCAATAATGAAGGTGCTTCGTGTCCCCAGCAGCACTCAAAGTTCTTCTAAGATCATTAAGACCGGTAAGGACTCGTTGGTTTTATACCCGGAATTGGGTACGAATCTAAGATGAAATGCCAAGAGTGTGTTGAATACTTGTTAAAAGTACAAAATTCTGTAAAGAAATGTCCTCCATACTCTAAATGCATCTAAAAGGAAAGATGCTTGAAATGTAAAACATACCTACCAATAATTTGCTAATGTCGATACAACGCTCTTGAGTGCTTTGTTGCTCGGATTTCTATGAACGTTCAGCACACCAAGAAACTTTACAAGGTCTTTAGGTGGGCTCTTACATGAAGGCAGAACTGCTTTTAACAATAACTTGTTAGATTCTGTCTTGTTCTGAAACGTCCCCTTTCCACAATTAACTTTCCAGTTCATACCGTATGCTAAACGGTTGATTACAGCATGAGACTACCATGGGACCCAGTGAGGAATTCTCTAGAAGTATTCTGGGACAAAATTTAACCTTGGAGGATTTGGGGAGGTGAGACTAGTTAGAAAGGGAATTCTGGAATAACCCAGAACAAAGAAGACTTATGACATACCCAAGAAAAAGCCAAAGCTAACCATTGCTTGAAATATCAAGTTAATATACAGAAAGTGAAGTCACTCAGTTGTGTCTGACTCTTTTGAGACCCCGTGGACTGTAGCCCACCAGGCTCCTCCGTCCATGGGATTCTCCAGGCAAGAATACTGGAGTGGGTTGCCATTTCCTTCTCCAGGGGATCTTCCCGACCCAGGGATTGAACCCAGGTCTCCCCCATTGCAGGCAGACGCTTTAACCTCTGAGCCACCAGGGAAGCCTTAATATATAGACAGGGTAGTGATAATATACAGACAGACTTCACTGGTGGTCCAGTGGTTGAGACTCTACCCTTCCAATGCAGGGGGCATGGGTTTGATTCTCGGTCAGAGATGTTCTGCATGCTGTGGGGTGTGGCCAAAAATAAATTAATTGATTTAATAAATATAGGGATAGGGTAGAAGATACATCTACAGATTTAGAATGGACAAGCTGTAGAGCACTTTTAAAGATTTGGGAGACAGATGTTGAAGATTTTGGGGGCTGAGGAAGAGCAAGTAGCGCTTTGGGACAAATGACCTAACAAACACATAGGCTGGAACTAGACTGAAAGCCAAAGACTCAGTGTTGGAGCATGAACTAGGGCTCCAAGCCACAGTGATGGCAACAGGAATCCCAAAGAACACGTATTCAAAAAAGTGGCTAAAAAGCAATTCATAAGAACAGATAGCTAATTAGGTGTGAGGAGGAGGAAGGGCCATGAAAGATGCATAAAAAGTCAAAAAAGATTTCAATGTTTTGAATCTAAAAAAAATGAATCAAAATGGGCTAAGGAGGAAATAGTTTCAAGAAAGACTGCTTTTCAGAACTGCTGGTTGAATTTAGCATTTAAAAAATATATGAATTGTGCATCTTCTAAATGCCTGACGTGGGGCTACGTAGAAGGAATTCATAAACAGATAAGGCCATACGGACCTTATCTGAAGGGGCTCTTAGTTTGATTATAGAGATAGACACACAGATCGTGTGCTCAGCTGAAGTCATGGGGATGGGGTAACATCTTGCAGGGAGAGTCGTGTCTAATCTAAAATTTTCCTGCTGAGATGATCTTCTTTATTTGTCTTATTGACAGAAAACATCTGATAGCCATCTCATCCAAAGGCATTTCTCCAAAAAGATAAGAACTTCCTGAGTCAAACCCTTGTCTTTTTTCCCCTCTTTATGAAATCTATTCACTTCTTTACTCCTGGACCTTTGGTAACGTGGGATTTTCTCCTTGTCATCATATTCTAACTTGCTACTGCTGCTGCTGCTATTTAGTCGCCCAGGTGTGTCCTACTCTTTGTGACCCCATGGTCTGTAGCCCACCAGGCTCCTCTGTCCATGGGGTTCTCCAGGCAAGAGTACTGGAGTGGGTTGCAAGTTCCTTCTCCAGGAGATCTTCCCAAAGGAATCAAACCTCTTTCTCTTGCATTGGCAGACAGATTCTTTACCACAGAGACACCAGGGAACGCCTTGTGTTATCTCGCTAAGTCTCTTCGGTCGTGTTCATCTCTTTGTGACTCCATGGGCTGTAGCCCACCAGGCTCCTCTGTCCATGGGATTTTCCAGGCAAGAATCCTGGAGTGGGTTGCCACTTCCTCCTTCAGGGGGATGCCCTTACCTTTTCCAAATGTAAAACTTAAAAAATTAAATTCCTTAAGAACTCCCATGCTGATGTAAATTATTGCCAACAACATTAGAGGACCTGCTAAATGTAAAATATTTGTCCACTTTCATAACTCTTCGGCAGACTTGACAATTTCTTGTGAGCCTAAAAATCTTTGGAAGGATTAACGATCATCGAGCCACGCATGCCCCGTCATGTACAACATCTCTGGTCTCGTATGTAAGGTAGCAGTGGCCCCTGAGAGTCATCCTTTAAGTTCTTGGTCCATTGCTTACTGCTGTACCAGATTTATGTCTTGGGTCTAATATCAAGAAGAATGTCTTCATTTCTCTTCTTTCCACAGCCACTGAAAGTGGCCTCCAGTAGGGCCATAACCGATACTGCCTGGCCTCTTGCGTGAGTCCAGTTCTGACATCTGAGGATTCTGAGGTTCAGGGGAGGGTGGGGACATACGACGCACTGGATGGCAGGTGTCTGAGCTCAGGGCACACCAACACAGTGGTCCCCTTCGCTTGGCTGCATTATTCTAGTGCTCCTTTCAATCTGCTCTTGGATGGTGAAGACTGGCATTGATATTTCAGTGATTCCCAGACATGACCCTACTGGAAGCTGATGACTCATTCTGGCCTGAGTAGGCAGCAACTCATATTTCCACTTTAGAAATGAATATGTTATGGCTCGGGAGGATGAAACAACCTGCTAGAGGTCCCACAATTGGCAAAGAGAACAAGATGCCATTATTAGGGACCAAATGAACTACAAATAATGATAGGTTTCTAGCTCACATGCCTTGTTATAATTACTTATTTTCTGCTCTATCAGTGCCAAGTCAGGATTTCACAGCCTGTATCATGGGTTTGTTTTTTTTTTTTTTGTCAACTCAAGTTCTTCTCGCCACTAATTTGTGAGGATAATTTCCTTCCAAGTCTACTAGTTGTAGGGATAAGCAATTCTCCCAAATCTGGAGTCTTGTGTGACTATGAAACTGTTCCTGGAATTTTACAGTGATACTGGAAGCACAAAGGAAGCAAAATTAAAGTAAGTCAACATTCCTGGTGCAAGAAAAGGAGATTATTAGGCAACCAACAATGAGTCAATTTCTTTTAAACTATACTCTGATGATGATGCATGCTTAAGGATTGTCATGACTGATTGGGACAATGCTCCAAATAGAAGCAAATACTTTTTGACTAAGTGAGCACAAATAAAAGTTGCAAATAGTTTTTATCCTGAGAACATCTTACGTTGGTGCTACTGAAGGATAAGTGTTTATTTTCTCAGTTGGAGCCAGTGATAGTTACTGAAAGTTGACTAAGCATTTGTGCCCGGGGCCTTGGGGTTAAGTATACAAGCGTGTGTCACGCTGTTGTCCTTTCCACTTGCTCTGTCCTTTACAGTTTGGACACTGCTCTTTAGCAAAACACACTTTATCAGCTGTACTGTCTAATTAAGATAATCACAGGACCACGGTCCTATAACGATATGGCGCATGAACAGCTACAAAACTGCCTTCACATAAGCAGAGGGTAAATTAGGATTTCCGACAGGGCAGTCCTCCAAAAACTTGACGCCAGTGGGGCGAGGTCCACATCAGCACATCAACAAAATAATTAACTCGTTTCCCAGTAGCTAAATTTCCGTGAGGCACGGAGCATGGTGATTTTTTTAGGTCAGTGCCCAGCCAAACACTGTGTTCTTAAGATCTGCATTCAACATAAAAAATCTTAGTGTTGCCTCCTGTTAACACAAGTGTCAGAAACAAGAGCATCCGTAGGTCGCAAAACTGATAACTGCTTGAAAAACGTCAGATGCAGAAAGAAGAGGAAACAGTATAAAGCAGAAGTTGAACTGACACAGTCCAGCTGAGCTCTGTAGCTCTGGAATTCTACAAAACCTCACTAAAGTGATATCACCCTACTAAGTGCAACTGTATTAAACACAGGACACCAAGATGGGAAGCTCCAGTCCTGCCCACTCCACCCCCCCAACCCAGAGACCCACAGGATAGTAAAAGAAAAATAAATACCAGGGATTCTAGCTCATTATTTTCATATGGAAAGATTTTGGCCCGTTGATTCAGCGATTATGCCAGACACACTGTGTATACCATCTCATTTAATCCTAAGAATAATTCTAAAAGGTAGATAGTATTTTAGAGATGAAAGAAAAAGAAAGAAAACAAGTTACAGGGAGATAAAGTACCAGGTCCAAGGTCACACAGTGGTGGAACCAGTATTTGCACATGGGCTGTGTTGATTTGAACATGGCCTGGTACAATTTTTCAAAAGTATCTCACTGCCTTTCAGTTTGGAAGAGGAGTCTATAGTAATCACAAATGGAGAGAACATATATAAGCCATGAATCAATATATTTATGAATAAAAAATACTTCCCATAGAAACCACACTAGATTATACATTTATAAAATAATGAAACCTTTATCATTTGATACATTCTTGAGATGATCTCTTTTAGTTGGCAAGTTTGTAAAAGTGGTTTCCTGCAGTGAAAGTCTGTTAAAATAAAGTATCCATAGGCACCTGGGCTTCATATATATTTTTTTACTTTTCTTTAAAAACATAACAATTCATTTAATTTCTCACTAGAATCACACATCAAGCTTTATATAAAATAAGAAGAATGGACTGCTACTTACTGAGTACTTTCTGCTTTAATCAAAGCCTGAATCAGACCCAAGACTCACCAGGCAAAGTGAAAAAAAATGGACAGTCAGCAGGCATCTGTGTGTTTTCAATGGATAAGTGTCCATGACAACAGGAAAAAAATGCCACAGCAGTGCAAGCGACGCTGTTAGCAGACTCAAAGAGATTCGGAATAGAATTAGCCTAGAGATCAATCCACCTCCTTCCCTTCCTTCTTAGAGTTGAATCATTTCAGCAGAATTAACAAGCACTGCAGAAACAAGGACCTGCCTCCGTATCACTTCTATACCTGTTCTTGAACTGATAGAGGCCTTGAGTGAAAGTGCTGCCCCCCGGCACTTTTCAACAATCCTCCACTTTACATATTCTCCTGTAATTCATAAGCAGGTTATAAAGTTCCCACTCACAGTAAGCATGGATGAAATGAAAACGTGTGTTTATTTTCTACAAATGAGACACAGAGGTATGTACCACTTTATCAAAATGTTTCCAATTACCTTAACTGTTTAACTTTGATTTCATTTAAATACACTTTTTTTTTTCATTCATTAGCTTGACAGAGGTATAACTGATGAATAAAATAGTGAGATATTTAAAATATACATTGTGATGATTTGATATACACGTACATTGTGAAAAGATTCCTCTCATCTAGTTAATGAACACATATGTCACCTCACATAGATAAACTATCTCTGTATATATATTATGGTGAGGACCTTTAAGTTCTACTGTTTTAGTGAAATTCAATTAGATGATACAGTGTTACCAACTGTAGTCACCAGGAAAGAAAAGGAAACTGCTAATCGCTCGGTTGGTGTACAACTCTTTGTGACCCCAGGGGCTGTAGCCTTCCTGGCTCAGCTGTCCATGGGATTCTCCAGGCAAGAATACTGGAGTGGGTTGCCATTCCCTTCTCCAGGAGATCTTCTGAACCCAGGGATTGAACCCAGGTTTCCTGCATTGCAGGCAGATCCTCAGACTTGACTCATATCATAGCCGAAAGTGTAAAAACAAAAATTTTACTACTGAAACAAATGAATTAATACCAAGAATATTTTTATCTTTAAATAGTCAGTTAGGTTTTTTTTTTTTTTTTAGTTTTGAATTATTTATTTTTAGCTGTGCTCTGAGTCTTTGTTGTTGCATCAGGCTTTCTCTAGTTGTGGCAAGTGGGGACCACTCTTGAGCAGGGGCTACTCTTCCTTCGAGCGTGGGCTTCTCATCGAGGTGGCTTCTCTTGTGGAGAACAGGCATGGGGCTTCCGTAGTTGCAGCACTTGGGTTTAGCTGCTCGACAGCATGTGGATTCTTCCCGGACCAAGGATCAAACCCGTGTCCCTGTATTAGCAGGTGGATTCTTAGCCACTACGCCACCGGGGACATCCTGTTCTTAGGTTTTGTTATACCCTTTGTAGTTACAACTGAGAAATAGCTGTCTACTAGGAGGGCAATCATCATAAAAATAGGAAATATGAAAGCTGTAGCTGGTATATTTGAAACACCAAATTGCTAATAAGCACCTTTTAATAATAACATATGTGCTTTTATAGTTTGCTAATACATTTTATTGTTATTTTTTGACTGTATGTATAAAGGAAACAAAATTGTGAACATTATATTTAGACCAACTGATTTTTTTTTTCTGTTGATTCACAAACAAGCTTTTCTGTTTTTATAATATCCAATAATATAGCATTGGAATTACTGGAATAATGCTTTAGGAGTCCCTTTTACTTCAAGAGTATTCTGGGTTAGATGTTCTTTGGTAATTCTGTGATTAGTATTTGTTTGATAATAAGATCCACTCTTTACAAAATAATATCATAATTGCTGTACCTCTATTGATGGCCTGACATTATACTTCCAAAGCATTGACATACCTTAAACTTTGATAAATTCTGTTGTTTTCTTAGGAGAAGGCGATGGCGCCCCACTCCAGTACTCTTGCCTGGAAAATCCCATGGATGGAGGAGCCTGGGAGGCTACAGTCCATGGGGTCACGAAGAGTCGGACACGACTGAGCGACTTCACTTTCACTTTTCACTTGCATGCATTGGAGAAGGAAATGGCAACCCACTCCAGTGTTCTTGCCTAGAGAATCCCAGGGACGGGGGAGCCTGGTGGGCTGCCGTCTATGGGGTTGCACAGAGTCGGACACAACTGAAGCGACTTAGGGATAGCAGTTGTTTTCTTATGATGAAAGTAAGTAGACAAACTGTATCACTCTACCATGTTATAAAATTATCTGTTCATTTAGCAATTACTTACTGAACACCTACCATTTGCCAGGCACTGTTATGAGCCTTAGGGATATAGCAGTGAAAAAAAATACCCCCATTCCCACAACACAGGATGTTTTTAAATGAATGAAGGCAATGTGTGCATGGATTTGCAAGTAAGGCTTTGAAAGTATAATTTTAGCCTAATTTCTGTAAAAAGTCTATGAAATAAAGAGATTTCATCTTCTTCCATTAAAGAACTAGAAGAACAAAATGCAGAGTACCTAGAGCTAGTAAATTCTAGTGGGAATCTCAACCTGGCAGAGCAACAGAAGGATGAAGTCCCTTCCTACCGAGATAAAACGTGGCTCTCTAGAACACAGGTTTGATTTGGAGAAGCTGGTGGAGATTTGTGAATTTTAAGGGCATTTAAATAAGTTCTTTAGTGGCTGATAGCACTGAGTTTTCAATACATTTCATTTCACTTCTAACTTCATGGCTTTTCTTTATGAAATAAATATTCCACTATTCTTATGGTCTGCATCTTTGGAAGAATAAAATTTTTGTTTCAAGTTAACGAATAAAGTAAAGACAGAAGAAGTAATCTCCCTAAGGCCAAAAGTTTGACAAGAGACCGGAAAGAGCTTGAAAGCTTGGTTTCCAAGTGAATAATCTCAAGTGACAGGGTCAGTGGTGAGGAACCACCCCCAGCTGGACTGTTCATCTTTCTCAGCCTCTTGGAATCTTGCAGAGAGATACACAAATCCAGGGACCTGCCGATAGCCTGTTAATTTTTGGCTGAACCCTGGAGGAGAAATTCCACAAACTGCTCCACTTCTTGTCTGTTAACCTTTCACTTTGTTTCTGGGAGACTTTCTTGGGATTCTTCCAATAAACAATCCCTTTGGCTTAAGCTGGTTTCTGTTACTTGTAACCAAAAGGACATTAATATTACATCCCTTTCCAGTGTCCATTCTGTATACTTCATTTGAAATCACTTCCTTTTTTTTCTAATTACCCTGCTAAACACTTTCACTGTTCCCTCCTGCCAATAAGATAAAATCCAATCTGCCAACATTCCAATATTCTTCGTACGGCTCTCCACTCCCAAGTGTACACATAGCCTGTCACCACTTCTATCCCTTGCTACCCATTTTCCTAAAACAAAATAATGGAAAAGACAGTGGACATGATTTTAATGATACATGTTTGGTTTCAATGTTGGACCTGCTAATGATTAGATGTGGAAGCTTGGCCAAGTTTTCTCATGACTCTTAAATGTAGTTATCTTTCAACAGAGTGAGGGTAATCATATATTGTTTCTAGAGTTATATTAACATGAAAAATAATATATATTTAATATATTATATATATACACACACATACATACAAAAAACTAGCACAGGGTCTGGGGTTTTGCTAGTGGCTCAGTGGTTAAAAAAAATCGCATGCCAGATGAATGGATAAGAAAGCCGGGGTACATATACACCAAGGAATATTACTAAGTCATTAAAAAGAATGCATGTGAATCAGTTCTAATAAGGTGGATGAAACTTGAGCCTATTATACAGAGTGAAGTAAATCAAAAAGAAAAACGCCAATACAGTATATTAACACATATATATGGGATTTAGAAAGATGGTAATGATGACCCTATATGCGAGACAGCAAAAGAGACACAGATGTAACAAACAGACTTCTGGACTCTGTGGGAGAAGGCGAGGGTGGGATGACTTGAGAGAATAGCATTGAAACATGTATATTACCATATGTGAAATAGACGACCAGTCCAAGTTCAATACATGAGACAGGGGGCTCAGGGCCAGTGCACTGGGATGACCCTGAGGGATGGGATGGGGAGGGAGAAGGAGGGGGGTTCAGGATGGGGGACACATGTGCACCCATGGCTGATTCATGTCAATGTATGGCAAAAACCACTACAATATTATAAAGTAATTGGCCTCCAATTAAAATAAATACATTAATTAAAAAATTAAAAAATAAAAAAAAAGAAGAGGAAAAAAAATCGCCTGCCAATGCAGGAGATTCAGGTTCAATCCCTGGGTCGGGAAGATCCCTTGGAGAAGGAAATGGCAACCCACTCCATTATTCTTGCCTGGAGAATCCCATGGACCGAGGAGCCTGGCGGGCTACAGTCCAGGAGGTCAAAAAAGAATTGGGACACAACTTAGCAACTAATCAACAACAACGGCACAGAGTCTAGCATATAGAATGTTTTCCATAAATGACAGCCATTTGATTTCATTACGACTTAAATCTGTATCTTCAACCCCAAGCCTTTTCTTGAGATTCAGGGTCAAAGATTTAAGGGCCTCTATGATCTTTCCATGTAGAGAGACCTCAAATTTCAAATTCAATCTATCCAGAAGGAAAATTGACATCTGCCTTCCTTTCAAGCTGTGTTCTCCTACATCCCTTACTTTGAAGAATGAAGGATATCATCATCCACCAGTCATCCAGCCACAGTATGGTCATCTTAAACTCCTTCCTCATCCAGCTGGTCTCCCCGACCTGTTAATTTGAACCCCTTAACATCTATTGAACCCGTCGTCTCTCCATCTCAGAGCACACAGATCTTCTATGCCTCTAACAATAGCTTCCTACCTGACACACTTTGCCTTTGTAGCATTCACCAGATTTACCCTTCCAACAGCTAATGAAGACGTCTTTCTAACATTCAAAGTGGATCAAGTTTAAATCTATTAATAGCTCTCCACTGATTAGAGAATAAAGATGTACTCTTTGGACTGTTACACATGTCCTTGACGACGCAGCCGCGGCCTAGAGTTAATTCTCTCATTCTCTCATCATGCCTTGTTAGTGAACTCTGCTCCAATCACATCTCCTTGCTTACAGTTTCTGAACCACATCAGACTGTTCCCATTGGTCCACCTGACCGGAACATCCTTCTTTCAGCACCCTGGCAAGCGACTATGCATCTTTCAAGGGTCATTTCATTTATGAAGCCCAGGAAGATACTATACCCTTCCACACATTAGTGTTCCAGCTGTATAACCAGTGTAACTGTCACCTGAAACAACTCCATCTCAGCATTCACACTTGTATTTAATGTGTATTTACTTTTCCAAACTGAAATGCAGAGCTGTGTCTTTTTCCCTTAGGGTCACTGGTCATTCGCTCAGGCCTGGCCCATAACAGGCCCTTAATATATACTTGCTGAATGAAGGTAGGACTTCCCAGGTGGCACAATGGTAAAGAATCTTCCTGCCAATGCAGGAAATACAACAGCTACAGGTTTGATCCCTGGGCCAGGAAGATCCCCTGGAGGAGGAAATGGCAACCCACTCCCGTATTCTTGCCTGGTGAATTCCATGGACAGAGGAGCCTGATGGGCTACAGTCCATGGGGTCGCTGAACAGTCGGACACGACTGAGCTGACATCAGGGAACTCAGAATGAAGGTAACAAACGGAGACAGTTAAGGGAAGTTAAAATCTGAATTTCAAGAATGAAAAGTAAAGTTCAGAGTATGTTTTGGAGACATTCAGCATCTCACAGGACTCACAATAATACAGAATATGGAAATTGTTTATAATTACTGAACTAAATGATTGCTACTAATTAAGAAGACATTCATTCCATCATAGTTACTCAGAATACCCTATTAAAGATAATCACATGTGTGATGAAGCTGACATATCATTCCAAAAGGGGTTGAGTCAAGCATGTATTTTTGTAAGATGGCTATCGTCCCTTCAAATGACAATTTGAGAGACATGTTTTCTCATCTGAATAATTTCAATGTGGTGCATTACTGAGCAACATTAGAAGAAAGTTTTATTCTTATTGTTGTAATAACAGCAACAACCTATGTTATTAGGAAATTTGGACAACTTTAGTGTAAATTCGCATAATGTCCTTAACGGGTAATGAAAGTTTTAGAAGAAAACTGGAAGATAAAAAATGCACTGGGAGAAACTGTTTGATAGCTGATCAAAATAGAGAATTATTTCTCTAAAAAAAAATGCTGATAGCTATGCCATAGCAAAACATGAAGAAAATATGCAAAGATATGGTCAGAAACCAAACAAAAATTAGTATTTTCTGACAAAGGATGATTAAAGGCAGGGAAGTAAAACAGAACTCATAATTTCAAAGAACATCTTACATTCCTGAGTCAAATTATGCTGTAATATGAGACTTGGTGCTGAGAAAACCACTCTGCAAATTTACAGAATGCATGCTAGGTAACAGATCTACATACTGTCACAGACCAGGAAAAAATTTGACACAATTTATCCATCAATTTCAACCTATTCAATAAAAAAAATCTAAAGGAAATGAATGGACATGTTAATCGACTTCTAGATGCACTATCCATTCTAACTCTAATAAACAGTTAAAAAAAAGTTTAGACTTTCCAATGAACTTCCCTGGAAAGAAACAACATAATTTTGCATTTAAGATTTCACTTCTGTTGAACTGGAATAAGATATCAAAGTGTCAGGAGCCATGACTGACTGAGTAAATTTCTCCTTTTAAAGCTGCCTTAAGGCAGGTATACAATATCACCTCCGTGAAATTCAGTGGGAGGTTGGAAAAGGAAGACGATGAATTTCATGAAGCAGCCATTACTGGGATGTGTGAGAAACCAAATGATTGTATTTGATGGAATTCCTAGAGGGATTGCTTACACTTCAGATCTTCTACGGCTTGTGATCTGCCATGCTCCAGGCAGCTCACAAACAAATTACCATCACTTGCAGAGGAAGAGGATTCTCAGCTGAAGGAGAGGCAACTAAGCTACAAAACGGCACTAAGAGATTTAAATACCTAGAAGCTTGCTAGGAGCCAAGAAGAAATGAGATGCTGATAAAAGTTAAATATCTATCACAGAAAGCCTTGACCCACGATATTCACCGATGAGCGAGAAAACATGTCAAAATACTTTTTATTTTACATCCGAAGATGTTTTAAGACCAGAGGGTAAGACTGTCCTCCGAAGCACTCAGCCAATAGACTGCAATACTGATGGTTACCCTTTTAAAACAATAATAATTTAAAAACCAAACAAACAGGGACTTGCCTTCTAAAGGCAGGCTAGACTTCAGTTCCCTAAATATCAATAAAGGTAAAACCAAGTTTTCATCTGACTATTTAAGTTCTCATCACAAAAGATTTTAGATTGACTAAACAGCTCATTTCCATATGCAGAATAATACTCTGGTGAGTCTGAAATTTGGTATTTTTTTTTAACCTTAATTTAGTGTTGAATGCCAAAAAGTAAAAGGGGAGGGGCGCTGAAATAAAATTTCCCTTTACATTTTTCCTCCATGTCTCTGCTTCTTATCTGAAATGATAGGCAAAGATTTTATCATGTTAAACATATATACAAAAAACAAACAACCCCCCCAAAAAACCCAGAAAACAAAACAAAAAACTGTATACATAGAAACAACCCTGTCAAAATATGCCTCACCTGGTGATAATTAATTTGGCTTTTATAAAGAATAACTGAATTTGCTATGTAAGATCGGTCCAATGTCCCCAGAGCATACAAAGTGGGTATCTAGAGACTGACTTAAAATTTTTTTGGCATTTTTTCAAGACTACCATGTTATTCACGATGCTGTTTTCCAGCCTGCGTGGAGGTGTTCCTATTTAATACATCAGAAGCAGGATACCCAGGCACGTGAATCTGAATGGAAGCAAAGCATGCTGAACCCTTAACTAAATGTGGCCATCTCTCCACTTCAGAAGAGGCAAATACCACCAGCAAAAAAAACAACAACAAACTCAATTTCTGCTGAAACAAAAAACGGCAGAGTGTGAAATAGCAGCCTGCCATCAGACATTGGGAGTTTGATTTTCATCAATGGCAGCTAAAGCAGCCCTCTCCCGCCCACTCTGGTACAGAAAAAAAAAAAAAAAGAAAAGAAAACAAAACAGATAATACCATCTGCAGGCAAGCAGGAAGACAAACCTTGCCAGTCCACTTGCTCCCTCCAGCACAAAACCCTCAGCAGCCTCCGACGCCCCTTTAGGCTCGATTTCTCTCCCTGAATGCGTCTGATGCTCTGAGTTATTGTACATTCAGAGGGAAACACGGTTCTTTTTAAAGACATTCTGCTGGTGTCACATCATATAGTGGAAGAGTTTTCAACCGGAGGGCTCCTGATTGATTTGTTTGGGGTCATGTGGAGGTAAAAGAAAAAGTCTGAAAAAAAGAAGCACTTAAAAGTGGTGAGTGGCAAGTCCAACCAGCAAGGTGGATGAATTTTTAAAAGCTTCCTCTGTGATGCCTACACATGAACGTGCCATGGGCACGCAGTGGTACCTATGCCAAAACAAGTCACTAGTTGCTTTACAGCTGTTTCCAATTCACCTGTTACAATGCTGAACAAGCTTCTGAAACTCTGCCTTTGGTGAGAGAGGAAACTCTCCACAAAAAAATGAAAAGAACAGCACAGATAGACACTGCAGCAGGACTAGAGGGCAATAAGATGGAATAATGAAGACTGATAAAACAAGCAGAAAACATCCTCAGCTAGATGTGATCATTAATGATACCTGAGAAGCACCAGCGTGCTTTACAATTTTTATATGCATTTGTTCATTGGGCTTCATATATTGGTCATAGCATGCTGAATGTTCTGTCTCTCAGTTGTATCCAGCTCTTTGCGACCCTATGGACTGTAGCCTGCCAGGCTCCTCTGTCCATGGCATTCCCCAGGCAAGAATACTGGAGAGGGTTGCCATTTCCTTCTCCAAGGGACCTCCCCGACCCAGGCATCGAACCCAGGTCTCTGGTGTCTCTTGCACTGCGGGCGGATTCTTCACCGCTGAGCCATCTGGGAAGCCCCCAGAATAAACAATCACCACCCATAAACCTCAGCTGTATCCTGCAGATCTGCTCACCACTCTTAGAAACTGTCGATGTATAATAATGTAACCAGATGCAATTAATAATAATGATGATGATAATCATTTTAATCATTTGAATCATTAGACAGGAAACATTCCCTCGCTCTTCCCCCTGTTACAGGCAGAATATTATTTTCCCATTCCACAGATGCTGGGCTTGAATCTGTGTCTTGCTTTGGCCACTGCACGAGTGGACCTGACCCAGGCCAATGCTTGACACATGCTTGCACGGTGGGGGTTGCCTTCTCGGCGGACACCATCACTTTGCAAAGGAACATGATCTGGCTACCAACAGGAGGATGGGAATGTGGAGCAGAGAGAAACTCAGCCTGCAGCTTGTATCCAATACCATCCTGGAGCAGCTGAGCCATGCCCAGTCCACAGAACAGGAATAATGATTGCTGTGTCTGCTCCCGAGTTTTACAAGGGTCTGTTATTTATGCAGTATTATTTTGACAAGAGTTCAAGGAGATAATAGTATTAATAACAATATGATTAGCACATCATCATAAATAGCATCTGTATGTTAAGTACATGAAGTGGAAGTGTTAGTTGTTCAGTCGTGTTGGACTCTGCAACCCCATGAACAGTATGTAGCCCGTCAGGCTCCCCAGCCCATGAAATTCTTCAGGGAAGAATACTGGAGTGGATTGCCATTTCTTTCTCCAGGGGATCTTCCCAATTCAGGGATCGAACCTTGGTTTCCTGCATTGTCAGGTGGATTCTTTACCATTTGAGCCACCAGGGAGGCCCATTAAATACATGGTATGGGGTGAAATGAAAATGTAGAGATTTCATTATTGCTGATAGAACATAGTTAAAAACCTTAATCAGATTGAACCATCCTACCCTTCTCCATTCACGTAAGTGGTGGTGGTTTAGTTGCTCAGTCATGTCTGACTCTGCGATTCCATGGACTGTAGCCTGCCAGATTCCTTTGTCCATGGTATTTCCTAGGCAAGAATATTGGAGTGGGTTGCCATTTCCTTCTCCAGGGGACTTTCCTGACCCAGGGATCAAACCTGCTTCCCTTCTTTCTCCTGCATTGAAGGTGAATTCCTTACCGACTGAGCCACCAGGGAAGCCCTGGTCATGTAAGTAGCTGCTGCCATTTCTTAAATATGACATCGCAGCCTCAGGGTCTCAGGCACTAAAGCAGTCACTTTCTATTCGCCTGACTCGTAGAACAATTCCAGTAATGTAACTTTATCCCGTTCCTGATAAGGGAATCAAGTCTCACAGAGGTTAAGTAACAGACCACAGGACTAATAGGCTGCAGCTCTATTCACTAGGTGCTTCCTTAATACTTACCATATTTCAGTAACTTTTTTTTTTTTCTATTTAAGAATGTTTAAAAGAGGAACAAGCCAACTCCGCAGGGGAGATATAATGTCTTTTTCACTTTTGTCGCTCTGTAGGGACTCATCTGGCCCTGAAATAGCTCTCCCATTCCCACCCCCAGATGGTCCACTTGACAAGGAGAGGTCCCTGGGGATGCCTGAAAGCTCTCTTCTTGCAAAGCAGAAGTACCGCCTAGAAAATTCCTAAGATAGCAGTAAGTTTTAGCTTAAGAGGATACTTAAGTTTACTTCTTTCATCTATGGTCATTAAGTTAGTTCAGTCTTGATAAGGGCTACTACAAAGGAAAAATCTTTTTTTTTTTTTTAATTTAAATATACATCTCCCAATGCAGGTGTATTCCCAAATAATCCATGTGCTCAGTCACTTCAGTTGTGACAGAGTTTTTGCAACTCTATGGACTGTAGCCCGCCAAGCTCCTCTGTCCATGGGATTCTTTAGGCAAGAATACTAGAGTGGGTTGCCATGCCCTCCTCCAGGGAATCTTCCCAACTCAGAGAATCTTCCCAACCCAGGGATCCTGTGTCTCTTGCATTGCATGAGGATTCTTTACCCACTGAGCAACCTTGGAAGCCCAATTAATCCATGCTATGAACTGAAAAGACAATTCTTTCAATTTTTCTTCCTTACTTCTACATCTTATACATATTATTTTTTAAAAATAGATAACTCTGAATAGTATCCCATAAATGCTTTTTCTCAAGGTAGCTTTTACAAGGTTCTGATGCAGTGATTAAGTCCTTCTAAGCATAATACTAAACTATCATTAAATTTCTGTAGCTCATGTAAGCTTTTATCTGATAGATGTCCTAATATGTCAGGTAGTTGGGCTGTTTCATTGTAGTGGAAACTAAAATAGAGCTAACATGACACTGAGCACGGATCTTTCAAAACTTTAAGACGTGGTAAAACTAGATATTATGTTAGGAGTTTCAAAATGACCTTGCTGTTGCTGCTGCTAAGTCACTTCAGTCGTGTCCGACTCTTAGCGACCCCATGGACTGCAGCCCACCAGGCTCCTCCATCCATGGGATTTTCCAGGCAAGAGTAGTGGAGTGGGGTGCCATTGCCTTCTCCAAAAATGACCTTGGGAAGATACCAAATACACTAAATATAACCCTTGCATAACTAATAGGATGACATCTCTATAGTCAATAATATCATGCTTGCAACTAAGAATGCCTGCTCAGCCTAAGAAATGACGTCTATAAGGTAAACAGATGGAATTGCATGAAAGATGACAGACTATCAGTCAGAATCATTCTAACACTTAGTAGGAATGTCTGAAAAATCATGATTTTTAGTGTTAAAGATTTTTAAAGAAAGCAAAATTACTTAATCCTTTGCTGCAAATGAGCCATACTCAAAAAATGCTTCCTACTAACTGCAGAATTTTGCCCTTCCCTTGATACAAGATTCTTGATGAGTACATTTCCCAGCACACTGTGTATATTAGGCCTGCTAGGAATGCCTCTATCTCTAGGAAAACAAACTGTCGGAATCAATGTGGCAAATATTAATACTTACTGGTATATATTTGTCTATGAAATCACTATGTAATAATGCTAATTATGTCATAACACTAACTTTTTGCTGGGAAGAGCTGTAAAATACACAAAAAGAGAGAGAATGCACAATGAACTTACACCAGTTATCCACAGAGGACAATTATCAGAATTTTGCCATATATGTATCTTCGATCTCTTTTGTTGTCTCTGCTTAAGTGTTTTAAAGAAAATCCTGATACCATTGGTATGTGTCTCAAAAAATGTGAACACTTTCTTAAAGAATCACAATGCCATCCATAATAGCCCTCATGTAATCAGTGATAACTGTTTGGCATTCTGGAAAAAACAATCTATGAAGCTTAAAGCAAGTTTTTTTTTCCCATCGTAATTTAATATTTCACAAGGAAAATCATCTCTGTTTCCCAGTGCTACTTTTCCAAAAGGAACAATGAAGAAATGAAAAAGTAATTAGACGAGTCATAATTTCCATTTTCAATTTATTACACATGGAAAGTAATTTGTGTAAGGGATGTATGACTAAGAGAGACATGATATCAATACGTATATCAAACTCATAATTAAACGGATAAAGGGAGAGAAGTCATTACTTGAATGTTAGTTTATATTTAAGCTGTAACAATAGCGAGTGAAAACTTGTATTCAAACTTCTCAGAGCTCACTGTCATTAAAAAGCCTACAGGATCTGGGGTGGGTGGGAGGGAGGTTCAAGAGGCAGGGGATATATATACATATATACAGTTATGGCTGATTCACAGTGTTGTACAGTAAGAAACCAGCATAACATTGTAAAGCAATTATCTTCCAATTAAAAAAAAAAAAAGCTACAGACATGAACTATGAAGAACATCCTTTCTCAAGTTAATTTAAATGAAAAAAGTTAACACCATATTTAATGGTTTGCCTCTTTCTACAGGGTTTTACTTATAATTGTTTGCAAAGGGAAGAAAATTCCAAAAACTGTAGAGAACTGTTTTCATGTGATTAGATGAGGCTCTAACTTCAGTGTTGCAAAAGTATCAAAAGAGAAGGAAACCAGCATGGGAACAAAGCAGAAACTGTCAAATGACTGGAAGTGAAACTATGTACCATGACTCAGTGGCTAGGTGTTCCCATGGGCTTCTGCTTGTTGGACATCAAGAAACAGGTCATTGAAATAATAAATGCTGAAGAGGGTGTGAAGAAAAAGGAATGCCCCTACACTGTTGGGGGGAACGTAAAATGGTATAGCCGCTATGGAAAACAGTATGGAGGTTCCTTAAAAAAACCAGAGTTGACATATGATTCAGCATTCACATTCCTGAGCATATATCTGGGGAACACTCTAATTCGAAAAGATACAGGCACACCAATGTTTACAGTGGTATTACTTAAATACAGTATTTAAATACAGTATTACTTAAAATAGCCAAGACATGGAAGCAACCTAAGTGTCCGTCAATGGATGAGTGGATAAAGATGTGGTATATATACACAATGGAATACTACCCAGCCATAAAAAGTATGAAATAATGCCATTTGAGCAATATGGATGGACCTAGAGATTGTCATACTCAGTATGACAGAGCAAAACTAATATCATACGATATCGCTTATATGTGATATCTAAAATATGATACAAATGAACTTATTTACAAAATAGAATAGACTCACAGATATAGGATATAAGATATGGGAGAAGGAAATGGCAATCCACTCCTGTATTCTTGCCTGGAGAGTCCTGTGGACAGAGGAGCCTGGTGGGCTGCTGTCCATGGGGTCACACAGAGTTGGACATGACTGAAGCAATTTAGCAGCAGCAGCAGCACGGATATAGAAAACAAATTTATGATTACCAAAGGGGAAAGTAGGGGGAGGGTTTGGGATTAGTAGATACAAGCTACTATTGTTACAAAGTCCAAGCTTGCTCTGCTCACCAGTGAATTGGAGGTGAGGTGTTGAGGCAAGGAAGACAACTTTATGCCAAATGACCAAAAATTGGCACACTAATGTCTCAAAATAACTATCTTATCCAGGTCTGGATGCCAGGTTCTTTTACAGAACAGGGATTGGGATAGGTAAGGAAACAAAAAGGCCATTGTGGTTTAGCCACTGAGTTGTGTTAGACTCTTGCAACCCCATGGACTGCAGGCTCCTCTGTCCATGGGATGTCTCAGGCAAGAATATTGGAGTGGGTTGCAATTTCCTTCTCCAGGGGATCTTCCCAACCCAGGAATCGAATCCAGGTCTCCTGCATTGTAGGCAGACTCCTGCATTGCAGGCGGATTCTCTACCAACTGAGGTATGAAGGAAGCCCAAAAAGGCCATTAATCTTGCAAATATCTCTTAGAATAGCAAGCCTCAGGCAGGGGATGTGTTGATTTCATCCTTCCTGCCATCTACAGGTGGACAGGGTTTTGAACAAAGGCAGTTCAGTTTAACTGTCTGGCAGAGGGGGCAGGATTCTCTGAGGCAGGCCATTCTGTATGGTTATAAGAACAAAAAGAATGAAAAGCAAGTCAAAGAAAGAGTTACAACATGGAGTTAAGATGGGCTTTTCCCTGCAATACCATATCTAAAATAAACAATGAGGTTCTACTGTATAGAACAGGGAAATATAGTCAATATCCTATAATAATCTATAAAAGACTATGAAAAAGAATACACACACACACACGTATATACTAGATCACCAAAACTAGCTAACTTGTTTTTTGAAGTTAAAGATATAAATCTTTCACCTCAGACCATTAAGACATATTCTAGGGTGAGTTGAACTTTGTCCTCAACCCCCAAATTCTTAAGTTGAAGCTCTAACCCTCAGTACCTTTGATAGAAATAATGACTGCATCTGGAGATGAGACCTTTAAAGAAGTAATAAAGGTAAAACGGACTGATAAGACATACTTATTTAGTATGACTGGAGTCCTTATAATTAGAGGAAATTTGGATACAGACAGGCACATACACAGCAGAAAGGACATGCAAGGACACAGCACAAAGGCGGCCACCTGCAAGCCAGGGAGAAAAGTCTCAGTAGAAACTAAGCCTGCCAAGACCTTGATCTTGGACTTCTAGCCTGCAGAACTATGAGAAAGTAAGTTTCTGTTGCTGAAGCCCCCAGTCTGTAGTATTTTGTTATGACAGCCCAAACAAAATATCCTACATGATGCTGAAAACTCGAACACTTAAGTCATCGACTCCATTCATAATCATCAAGTTAGTATGACTTTGATTTTTCAATAACTGTTAAATATTTTGTAAAGATATTAATATGCATCATATATAAAAATATTCAGTCAGGAAGCAAATTTCCCTGTCACGTACATACATACATACCTATGCGTATGTACTACTAAGTTGCTTCAGTTGTGTCTGATTCTTTGCGACACTATGGACTGTAGCTTGCCAGGCTCCTCTGTCCATGAGATTTTCAAGGCAAGAATACTGGAGTGGGAGAAGGCAAGGGTCGGATGATTTGAGAGAATAGCATTGAAACATGTATATTATCATATGTGAAATAGACCGCCAGTTCAGGTTTGATGCATGAGACAGGGCACTCAGGGCCGGTGCCTGGGATGACCCTGAGGGATGGGATGGGTGAGGAGGGAAGAGGGAGGGGGGTTCAGGATGGGGGACACATGCACCCCCATGGCTGATTCATGTCAGTGTAAGGCAAAACCCACTACAATATTGTTAAGTAATTAGCCTACTTGATGAAATTAGCCTTTTGATGAAAGTGAAAGAGGAGCGTGGAAAAAGTTGACTTAAAGCTCAGCATTCAGCAAACTAAGATCATGGCATCTGGTCCCATCACTTCATGGCAAATAGATGAGGAAACAGTGGTAATGGTATGAGACTTTATTTTTGGGGGCTCCAAAATCACTGCAGATGGTGACTGCAGCCATGAAATTAAAAGACACTTACTCCTTGGAAGAAAAGTTATGACCAACCTAGACAGCATATTAAAAAGCAGAGACATTACTTTGCCAACAAAGGTCCGTCTAATCAAGGCTATGGTTTCTCTAGTAGTCATGTATGGATGTGAGAGTTGGACTATAAAGAAAGCTGAGTGCCGAAGAATTGATACTTTTGAACTGTGGTGTTGGAGAAGACTCTTGAGAGTCCCTTGGAGATCCAACCAGTCCATCCTAAAGGAAATCAGTCCTGAATATTCATTGGAAGGACTGATGTTGAAGCTGAAACTCCAATACTTTGGCCACTTGATGCGAAGAACTGACTCATTTGAAAAGACCTTGATGCTGGGAAAGACTGAAGGTGGGAGGAGAGGGGGATGACAGAGGATGAGATGGTTGGATGGCATCACTGACTCAATGGACCTGAGCTTGAGTAAACTCTGGGAGTTGGTGATGAACAGGGAGGCTGGAGTGTTGCAGTCCATGGGGTGGCAAAGAGTTGGACACGACTGAGCGACTGAACTGAACTGAATTAGCCTCCAATTAAAATAAATAAATACATTAAAAACAATAAAAGAATACTGGAGTGGGTTGCCACTTCTTTCTCCAGGGAATCTTCCCAACTCAGGGATTTGAACCCATGTCTCTGATGTCTCCTGAACTGGCAGGCGGGCTCTTTACCACTAGTACCATTATATATACATAAACATTTGCATGTAGATGTGTATTTCACATACAGATTTTATATGTATTTGTATGTCTATTATAAGCCTGCACACATACAAACACATTTATTTGAATCAGATTTCAGTAAGGCTGGCTGAAAGGACTACCTTAATTCACAAGGTCTCCATTCCCATTTTCTTTTTAAGTTTTTTTTGCTATTGTTGAAGAAACCAGATCATCTGGCATACAGCACTTCCCCACAATCTAGATCTTGCTGGTAATAATTCTATAACGTCATGTAACATGATCCTCTGACCCCTGTTTCTTACAAGCTGACAGATCTGGAAGCTTGATCAAATCCAGGCTTATTAATTATTTTTTTTTGTCAGGGGAGATTAGTTCACAGATGATGTTGTGTATTCCTATGAGAAAAAAAAAAACAGATTTTTCTTTCTTTTAGCGATTGGTGATCTTTGCCTTAGAAACACTATTTCAATGAAGATGCAAATGGAGATAAAAGATTCCCATAATTCCTTCTTCATGTATTAGCTGCCATACTTTTATAAAAAGGAACTTACTCTCGTCACCTATTCATATAGAATTACCATGAAATCAAGCCTTACAGAAAAAAATAGGATGAATTCTTTATTATTTTTCCTTTATTTAACATTTTCAAATCAGTGACCAAAACAGGTTAGTTCCCCCCCACCCCCCAATAACTGCAATCCATAACCTCGTTCATGCTCAAGCTGACCCAACTTGGAGAGACTTTCTGATAAGACCAGTAATTGTTGATAGTTATGTTGCTGTGTGGTAGGGCAACAAGATATTCCAAGTCATCTCAAATATCCGTGGACAAAGAATGTCATCTAACACGTCAGTAAACAAAGGCTGTTTCTGCCATCAACCACTGCAGCCCCAGCTGTGTACCTGGAGGACAATCAGGATGGAGGAAACCAGGATACTGGCCTTAGATAACTAAGGTGCATAGCCGAGGAATTATTTCCATGAGCTCAGACTCTTGCATCTTCCCATACATAAAAAAGCACTAAATTCATTAACTTCAGATACCTGGTTTTCTTTAATTAACGTAATCTTTTGTTGTTTCAACTACCTGATTTTGGATGGAAAAACTATCCTGGCTCCACCCTTACCTTTTCACAACTGCCCCTAAGAGCTATTAACATCTAAAAGGCTGTCTCCCAGGCTCATCAGTTCCATTCAGTCGCTCAGTTGTGTCCGATTCTTTGGGACCCCATGGACTGCAGCACACCAGGTTTCCCTGTCCTACACAATCTCCTGGAGTTCGCTCAAATTCCTGTCCATCGAGTTGGTGAGGCCATCCAACCAATCTCATCCTCTGTCACCCCCTTCTCCTCCTGCCCTCAATCTTTCCCAGCATCAGGATCTTTTCCAACAAGTTAGTCCTTCAAATCAGGTGGCCAAAGTAGTGGAGCTTCAGCTATAGCATCAGTCCTTCCAATGAATATTCAGAGTTGATTTCTTTTAGGATTAACTGGTTTGATCTCCGTGCAGTCCAAGGGACTCGCAACAGTCTTCTCCAGTGCCACAGCTTTTGAAAGCATCAATTCTTTGGCACTCAGCCTTGTTTATGGTCCAACTCTCACATCTATACATACTACTGGGAAAACCACAGCTTTGACTAGACGACGGCTTAAGTCCTTAGTATATCCACTGACAAAACAGAATTCTCAACTATTAAGTTGTGCATTTTTTCAGTCAACACACTTCTTGCCATACATGTGAAATCAGCCATTCCTTCAAAGTGGTTCCTTCCAGTAAACCTCAATATGAACTCCAGGTGTACTCTTGGTTACTTAGATGGATGATCATTGTTTTTAGGTACTTTTAAAGGATGAATTTAAGAAATCAGGATTTTAAAAATAAATTCATTTGGGGACTTCCTTGGCTGTCCAGTGGCTAAGATTTTGCCTTCCAATGCCGGGGGTGCAGGTTCAATTTCCAGTTGGGGACAGACCCCACATGCCCCACAGCCAAAAAACCAAAACATAAAACAGAAGTTATATTGTAACAAATTCAAAAAAGACTTAATAAATGGTCCACATCAAGACAATCATCGTATACTAATGCATATATATTGAATCTAGAAAGATACTACTGATGAAATTATTTGCAGGGCAGCAATGGAGACACAGACATAGAGAACAGACTTCTGGACACAGGATCGGGTGAGGAAGGAGAGGGTGGGATGTATGGAGAGAGTAACATGGAAACTTACATGCTGCTGCTGCTGCTAAGTCGCTTCAGTAGTGTCCGACTCTGTGCGACCCCATAGACGGCAGCCCACCAGGCTCCGCTGTCCCTGGGATTCTCCAGGCGAGAATACTGGAGTGGGCTGCCGTTTCCTTCTCCAGTGAATGAAAGTGAAAAGTGAAAGCGAAGTCGCTCAGTCATGTCTGACTCTTCACGACCCCATGGACTGCAGCCTTCCAGGCTCCTCTGTCCATGAGATTTTCCAGGCAAGAGTACTGGAGTGGGTTGCCATTGCCTTCTCCAAAACTTACATGGCCATATATAAAAAAGATAGCCAATGAGAATTTGCTGTATGACTCAGGGAACTCAAACAGGGACTCGGTGACAACCTAGAGGGGTGAGATGGGGAGGGAGATGGGAAGGAGGTTCAAGGGGGAGGGAACATATGTATACCTATGGCTGATATTTATTGTTGTTTGGCAGAAACCAATACAATTCTGTAAAGCAATTATCCTTCAATTAAAATATTAAAATTTAAAAATCTTTAAAAAAATAAATTCATTTTGATATTTCTGATTCAATTCAGAGTGTCAGGACTTTTTATACAATCATACTGATCTCACACCTCTATCTTCCTTCTCCTGATCAAAAACATGGTCACTTATTTGCTCTACCCACAATGTTGCTACTGCTAGATAAGCAGTAGCACTATTTATTAAAGTATACTTTCCTGGGCAGTGCTGTTTCCACTTCTTTTATTCAAGAGATCTCTCCACAGAAATTTATAGACAGCCCTCATCCCTTTTATAGCCACAAAGTACTTGCTCAGATGCATGTACTATAATCTACTGAACCAGCCCCCAACTTAATAGTCATTTGGTTTGTTCCTGTCTTTAAATTTTACAGACAGCTGCAATGAGCAGCTTTGTTTCTTGCAATAGATTTGTGAGATATTTAATCTTTTTTTTTTCTAGCCATTTATTTCTCTTTTAATTTTAAAAAAGTGGCTAATATTGTTTCAAAACAAAGGGAAGAGAATAGAATAGGGCAGGCTCCTGGCAACTTTTCACGCACTTGTCCACTAAATGAAAGGATCTAGCGATGTTTTCAACAAAAACTACAGAACATTCAACTAACTGACCACAATTTATAATCTAATATATTCAAATTGAGTCAACAATGGCGTTTCAGTTTTGTGTGCCTTCATTGTTTTTACAGCAGACTACAGATGAAAATTCTTATAATTCTGAGGCTTTCTTTAAATTATAAAACTATTTTTAAAACAGTCCTCAATACTGTTAATCAGGTAACCCACACCAGGCAGTGAACAATGCAAACAGATACCACACCCACATGAAATCAGGTGACTGTGTATATGAAAACTTTCCAAATTTTAATGATAAAGCATTAAGCAAAAAAATAGAATGGAGCATCACAAATTGTGAAATGCATGTTTCATAAAAGCCTAACAGGTTTGCAAATTTTTCAGACTATATTACAATATCGTAAAAAAAAAAAAAAATGCAGTGCTTTAAAAAGTAGCCATTCCCTTTTAAGTCAGTCATTTTAATGGTGATTTTCTACAAAACAAAAGCATATAGCTTTGTAAAATTCCATTTGTTTCATGAAAAAGGATTTGGACAAAAATCACTCCCTCCAATTGTTAGAGGGCGATAGCAATGTTGACACTACTTTTCTTACATTTTGAATCTCAACGATTCTACTGAATATTTCATTACTACTGTAAGTGGCTCAGATGGTAAAGAATCTGCCTGTAATGCAGGAGACCCAGGTTCAACCCCTGGGTCAGGAAGATCCCCTGGAGAAGGGAATGGCTACCCACGCCAGTCTTTTTGCCTGGAGAATTCCAAGGACAGAGGAGCCAGGAGGGCTACAGTCCATGGGGTCGCAAAGAGCTGGACATGACTGAACAACTAACACATAACACAGTCACTATTTGATGTCAAAAAATTTTTTTTACAAAAGTGGGCAGAGAGTCAGGACCCAACAACTAGGGAGGGAATATGTGGACCAAGGGCAGAAGAACATCCCATTTGGGGGGTGGGTGGGTGGAAGGAGAAGCAGTCCTTCTCATCTGAAGTAAACAGAAATTGGAACTTCCAGCAAGTTACTTATGGGGGCTCACACCCAACACTCTGGCAGATCCTCTCCCCCATGATGGAGCAGGAAAGCATCATTAAAACATCCTAATAAAAACTTTGCACAAGGGTTCCTTTCTCATCTACACGCAAAACTAGAAGCCAGCAGGAGGCCTATAGCTTCAGAAAGCCATAAAATGAAGCCTGAACCCAGTAACAATCTGCAGCAGGGTGTCTACTGAGACAAATCCCCTTGGCTAGGACAGATCTGACAGTGGAACTGTCTATGTATAAAACTTCACACCATTTAAGCTACATGTCCCTGGATTTGTAGACAAAGCTATCCTCTTTCATGCTTCAAAAAGCATTAACAGGCTTTTCTACATTTTCTTCCTAAAGGAGCCTCCTATTATTATTGGTAATCATTGATATTCTCCAATCTTCAAAACTCACTAACAACACATTAGACTGCCTACCACCAGCCCCAAGGTATGCTATCATTAAGAGGGACTTGGTCAAAGGAAAAAGTAATATAATATTTATTGCCTGCCTGAGAGGCGTTAACAGCCAAAACAAGTTAAAATATATGCTGTCTTTCATTTATTTCTCTAGACATGTCTGGATGAGAAACATCTGGAAATCTCTTAAAACTAAGAATTCTGTAAAGAGGAGGACGGAGATTGTTTCTCTCCAGTCTCAATAGGAGACTCGCTTCTGAATCTGGAGTTTGTATGGAAGTGATTCCTGGGAATTAGAATAGTTTTCCCCAGTCTTTTCCTTTCACTGGCTTCCTAAGAGAGAAATTTTTCCATGAAATACCAGCCCGAGCTTACGGGGATATCAGCCCTGGGATTTCTTTGGAAGGAATGATGCTAAAGCTGAAACTCCAGTACTTTGGCCACCTCATGTGAAGAGTTGACTCATTGGAAAAGACTCTGACGCTGGGAGGGATTGGGGGCAGGAGGAGAAGGGGACAACAGAGGATGAGATGGCTGGATGGCATCACTGACTCGATAGACGTGAGTCTGAGTGAACTCCTGGAGTTGGTGATGGACAGGGAGGCCTGGCGTGCTGCAATTCATGGGGTCGCAAAGAGTTGGACACAACTGAGCGACTGAACTGAACTGAATGAAGAAGAAAATAAGGAAGTAAGGGTGAAAAAGAGGAAGAGAGAGGAAGGAATGAAAGAAGAAGGGAAGGGGAAAAAAAGAGGGGGAAAGCAAGAAAGGAAGAAAGAAAAGAAATTAAAGAAGAAAACATTTAGAAACTAAAGTAGAAAGAAAGTGAAAGTGTTAGTTGCTTAGTCGGGTCTGATTCTTTGCGACCCCCCTGGACTGTAGCCCCCCAGGCTCTTTTGTCCATGGAATTCTCCAGGCAAGAATACTGGAGTGGGTTGTCATTCCCTTCTCTAGGGGATCTTCCACACCCAGGGATTGAACCCAGGTGTCGAACCCAGGTGTCCTACATTGTAGGCTGATTCTTCACTGTCTGAGCCACCAGGGAAGCCTAAAGTATAAAAACAGGAATAAATAGGGCCACTTCCCCTAGTTCTTAGATATCTCGAAAGAAAGAGACCTGAATCTCTCAAGGCTCCAGGAATTTTGGAGATTTATTTTCCTCAAGTAATATTCACTTTATCTTATACTTGGTGTTTTTGTTAAACAGGGTTTCAGGTTTCTGAATACTTCTGGCATGGTTACTGTATTCATTTATTCGTTTCCTTTTTTTCAAACCATTTACCAGAAATGTATTCAGATTACAACCTAGCTTCTCATCCCCTCAGAGGACACTTTGGAATGACTCCCAATAATTCCACTCAGGGTCTAAGAGTGAGGGCCCTTGAACTTCCAGCTTCCTTAGTTTTGTGATGAACTTGCCTCTGCTGTTTCCTACTCCCTCGGTTTCTTCTGTTCAAGAACCATGAATTTTCAGGTCCCTTCTTGGTTAGCAGCTGCCTACCATCATCAGATTTTTCAGACCCACGAATGTCACAAATGGTGTGCTACAACTCAAGGGCTATGCTTGGTGGCTAGTAAAAAACTATAAATTACAGTGACCTCCGTTTGTAGCTTATTTCAACACTGCTCAGTCCCGCTCAGAAAGGGAGTTCTTGGGAGGGGAGCCAGACACTCAGCCACTAAGGGATTTATCTCTTGTTGACACTTCACTGTTCAGAGACATGATAAGATCTAAGCCAAGACCAAACCGGGGTCTCAACTCTATTAGGCATCACAATTGACAATCTACACAACATAACATCCAGATATCATGATGCAGGTAATATGTTCATTAAAGGGTATCCAAAACAATGTTTTAATAACAGAAGATGTGTTACCCAGAAAGGCACTCGAGTTATATGATAAAAAGAATCCATCCCACAGCAAATGTCGTAGAGAAATCCTTTGAAAGGACTGCTATTTTCAAATATAAATGCTTCCCTCTCCTAATATGGAAGAGGGATTACTGTTCTACATTCTCAGACACTGGCTCAAGTGCTAAGAATGCTGGCTACACTGATAATCCCGTCATTGTCAACCTCCAAGGAAATCCATGGTCACTTACTACAGAATTGGTTCCTTGTTTTCCCAAAGTGCTGACATTATAAGAAATATTACATCAATATCTCCATGGCAGTCATCGTCATCATCATCATCATCCCATCCAATTCTACAATATCAAATTCTGCAGGAGATCATAAGCAACGGCATCTTAGAGGCATAGGGAGACCTCAGTTGGTTCCCTGGGTAATGAGGTGATTAATGCCTCAGAATAGGACCATCACGAGCATTTATTTCTTATGTGTGTGTGCAAGCCAAGTCACTTCAGTCGTCTCTGACTCTGTGACCCATGGACTGTAGCCCACAAGGGTCCACTGTCCATGGGATTCTCCTGGCAAGAATACTGGAGTGGGTTGCCATTTTCTCCTCCAGGGGATCTTCCTGACCCAGGGATTGAACCTTTGTCTCCTGTGGCTCCTGCATCGAAGGCAGATTCTTCACTGCTGAACCACCGGGGAAGCCCTTTATTTCTTACCAGATCAGATCAGTCGCTCAGTCGTGTCCAACTCTTTGCGACTCCATGAATCACAGCATGCCAGGCCTCCCTGTCCATCACCAACTCCAGGAGTTCACTCAGACTCACGTCTATCGAGTCAGTGATGCCATCCAGCCATCTCATCCTCTGTCGTCCCCTTCTCCTCCTTCCCCCAATCTCTCCCAGCATCAGCGTCTTTTCCAATGAGTCAACTCTTCACATGAGGTGGCCAAAGTACTGGAGTTTCAGCTTTAGCATCATTCCTTCCAAAGAAATCCCAGGGCTGATCTCCTTCAGAATGGACTGGCTGGATCTCCTTGCAGTCCAAGGGACTCTCAAGAGTCTTCTCCAACACCACAGTTCAAAAGCATCCATTCTTCGGCACCCAGCCTTCTTCACAGTCCAACTCTCACATCCATACATGACCACAGGAAAAACCACAGCCTTGACTAGATGAACCTTTGTTGGCAAAGTAATGTCTCTGCTTTTCAATATGCTATCTAGGTTGGTCATAACTTTCCTTCCAAGGAGTAAGCGTCTTTTAATTTCATGGCTGCAGTCAACATCTGTAGTGATTTTGGAGCCCAGAAAAATAAAGTCTGACACTGTTTCCACTATTTCCCCATCTATTTCCCATGAAGTGGTGGGACCAGATGCCATGATCTTCGTTTTCTGAATGTTGAGCTTTAAGCCAATTTTTTCACTCTCCACTTTCACTTTCATCAAGAGGCTTTTGAGTTCCTCTTCACTTTCTGCCATAAGGGTGGTGTCATCTGCATAGCCAGACTTGAATGCTGTCTGGGTGTTTGAAAAAGATCACAAAGTTTAATTTCACTCTCCACAGGCTCTGATGATTATTCCTTCAGACACACAGTAAATCTCAGCAAGGGGGCATTCTGGGGCTTTCTGGTTAAAGTAGTGATGGGAGGGTTTGGAGCTACAAAACCCCCCTCCACTTTCCCTAGTTCTTCATCACATATTTGAGAGTCTGCTCTGTTTCAAGATTTACATGTCAATTTCTGCCACAACTCTCTATGATAACCATTTGAAAGTACTTAATCACTGGCTTTAAAAGAATTATTCTTAAGTTTAAAATGTTCATCTGAAAAGTCATAACGCAACTGAATTGAACTGAATGACCTACTTTAGCAGCACACAGGAAAAAGAAAAGACATAGCCAAAGAAGATACTAAATATAAAATAATTTTATCTTGAAAACTAGTTACAAATGAATGTCAAAATGAGATAGTCATAAAGAGAAACACTGATTTTACATGATTCAAAGTAATACTTTTATTCCTAATCAGAGTATTTTTAGATTATAAGGTTGCCACCTTTAGAGCAAGAGTTCAAACAAAGGCTCTTATGTTTAATGCATCAACAGTTTTCAGAAAAATTCCTGATCGCAATGCATGGAATTGTATTGACAACCCCCTTTTCCAAATAGACCCCTTTCACTTTTCAAAGGCAAAACTCTCCTTTTTTTTTTTTTTTTTTACTGCCTATCAAACAGACAAGCATGTAATTAAAACCATTTTATTAATTCTCTTTTCAGTTTAGGTGCCACTGAAAGACTGGTGCTACTCTACTGTTTGAATAATGATTTCTATTATAGTCAACTTGAATCCGAATGGTACAAGGGATAAGTTTTACCACTGGATCAGATGGAAAAAAAAAAAAAACCAATTTGTAAGTTACAAAAAATGTTTATTGTCAGAATCTGAAATCCACAACATGAACAAATTTAGCATTCAGAAGGTTCAACTTGCAGCATTTATATACATGCTCCTCCAATATAAAAGAACTGCCAAAGCTCACAAAATATAAAAAAAAGAAGTAAATTTCAACTAACACTTGAAATAAAAGTCTTAAAATAAAAGCATTATAGAAATTTAGTTTTCTACTTGGATCTTTCTTCTCATAAACCAGCAAACTTATAAAAACAAAACCTCATAAACTGGAGGGGAAAACAAATTCTATAAATGTACTAACAAGGAGATTTCATGGATTTATATACCTCCTGGTAATGATAATAATCAGAAATTTATTTTAAAAATTCACAGACTCTGAAAGTGAGTCTTAGTAAACTCATAATGCATATATTTCTGTGTTTATATTTTTGGTTTTCTTTGTTCCTTATCTCTAGTGACACTGACATTTTTCATACCTTAATTGTGATATAATTCACACATTATACAATTCACCCATTTAAAGTATACAATTCAACAGACTTTGTTTTATTCACAGAGTTGTACTTACATTATCACAATCAATTTTATTTTTTTAAAGATTTTTTTGATATGGACCATTTTTAAAGCCTTTATTCAGTTTGTTATTGCTTCTGTTTTCTGTTTTGGTTTTTTGGCTGCAATGCATGTGGGATCTCTGCTCCCCAACCAGGGATCAAACCCACACCCCGTGCGCTGGAAGGTGAAGTCTCAGCCACTGGACCACCAGGGAAGTCCCACCGCAATCAATACAAAAAATTATCCAAAAAGAAACTGCACCTCTTGGCCATCACCTCCCTTATCACCCTCAGCCCAACTCTACCACCCAACCCTAGGCCATCTACTGATCTACTCTCTGCCTCTATAAGTCTACCTCACTCAGAAACCTTCATATAAATGGAATATAAAGTCCTTTGTGACTGGCTTCTTTTACTCAGCACAATGTTCTCAAGATTCATCCAGGCTGTATAGTTATCAGAACTTCATTTCTTTTTGTGGCTGAATGATATTATTTTAGATAGTTATACCACGCTTCCCTGGTGGCTCAGAGGTTAAGGCGTCTGCCGGCAAGGCGGGAGACCGGGGTTCAATCCCTGGGTCGGGAAGATCCCCTGGAGAAGGAAATGGCAACCCACTCTAGTATTCTTGCCTGAAGAATCCCATGGACGGAGGAGCCTGGTAGGTTACAGTCCACGGGGTTGCAAAGAGTTGGACATGACTGAGCAACTTTCACTTTATACCACACTTCACTGACCCATTCATCAGCTGGTAGACATCTGGGCTACTTCCAACTGACTACTTTTTAAAATAGTAACTCTTACCTTGTTTTACTTTTTTGACTAATGATATTCATCCTATCAAGCTCTGTAAATTATCCTGTCCACAAAGTAAAATAATTTACTTTCTGTTCATGATTATAGTCAACGTACTAAATGTCCCTGAGAATCTAGGTGTAATAGTTAAAAGCAAGACTATCCACCTTATTGGACTCACTGGAAAAGACCCTGATGCTGAGGAAGACTGAAGGCAGGAAGAGAAGGGGACAACAGAGGATGAGATGATTGGATGGCATCACCGACTTGATGGACATGGGTTTGAATAAGCTCCAGGAGTTGGTGATGGACAGGGAAGCCTGGTGTGCTGCAGTCCATGGGGCTGCAAAGAGTCAGGCACGACTGAGCGACTGAAGTGACTGACTGATCAACCTTATGCTGGCCTCAGTTTTCTCGTTTATGAAACGATGGATTATCTAGTAATGGTGAAATAAAAATTACTTCTGAGTTTCGAGTTTTAGGAATCCAGAAATTGATTCTCTGCCAAGAATTTCATAGGAATCTAGAAATTGATTCTCTGCCAAGGATTTCATTGGATAAATGCATCTGGAAACAGAGGACAAAGAAGCCCCATTGGTTTGGTTAGAATAGATATGGAGGAGTGAAGAGAAGATCCCTCGTCCCCAAGCGGTTCACACAGCATTTCAAATTTTGAAAGCTAAGAGCAGAAGAGGAAACAAAAATATCAGGTTTTCTTGTTGCAAGTTGTCAACATTATCAGCAAGGATGGTGGTTATTTATAAACACAAAGAATGTTCCAGAGAGTCCAAATGATAAGTAGTCAGTGTGCATTTCTGAGACTCCAAGTAAGTGAAATTAACAAGTACACACATACAAACACTCGTCATGTCACCATCATGACCACTTTGAACAATCTGAGAAGGAACACTCAGATAAATGTTCTCAACCAGCACAAAACTTATCAACAATTAAAAATAAACCGACTTTACTCATACAGCCAATAATGCAGACACTTGGTATTAAAAGCAGAAGTGTTAACAGCATGACCAAAATAGCTTCATTAAGCCTTGTGGCAAGGTTATGACACCTAATGTTCATACATGAAGACAATGACATTAGCTACTATCAATCAGTAGCAGAAGCTTTAAGACTAAACTTGGTCTTAAAAAGGTTGACAAGAAATGCCCTCTAGCTAAAGAGCTATAGAGCCAAGAACTAACTCATCATGGTGAACTACATCCCCGGCTGTTCCATTAACTAGTGACTAATTTGACACAATCTGATAGGCACCAGGCTGGTGAAAGGCTATTCAAACTGAAATCTGTTTAATAACATAAAAAACGTACATTAAATTAGAAAATGACAAGTCATTCCCTACCATATAATAAATCATCTTTATTCTTCCTCTCTCTTACTATTTTTGGAGAACAGTCATGTATTACTCAAGGGGCATATTCCTGGATACTCCCTTAATTCTAAGTCTGATAAATGATTGAATTACTTCTGTTTACCATATGAAGTAGAACCACCATGAAAGCTCACTCAGAACAATCATTTTGAAATCTTGACACATATTTTTACTTGGGAAGATGCACATTATTTCAGAATTTATGCAAAAATTTTTCTATGTATCTTTACAGTAAGTATTTTCAAATTTTGGAAATTTGATAACACTGACACTGTAATGCTACCCTTTGCTTGTCTTCTTAATGTAGAATTTGACATGCTCCTTAGAATTTTTTCAAGGCAACAATTTAAAAAAGGTTTATATGATTATTCTTTCAGTGGAAAAAAGAGTGTTTTTTTCTGAACCTCCAATATTACTCCCACACAATGGAAACTGAATTTCATTCTTCCCAAAGGAACTATCTTCCTCATTTTGTCCTCCATGTGTAATAGTAATCCTATTTTTCATTCCAAGTGTCCGAAACCAAGAGACCCATTGACAACCAATTCATTTTAACCTTACTTTCCAGGGTACCTTTCAGGTGGACAGCCTTAAGCACTCCTCCTAAGATCCTAAGAATAAAAGACATCCAATATCTTATCTGAAGATGAGTGGTTCTCAGTCCCTGAGCTTCCATAAGCTTATTTGATATCTGTTAGTACAGTACATGGGGATTCCCTGGTAGCTCAGCTGGTAAAGGATCTGCCTGTAATGCAGGAGACCCCAACTGGATTCCTGGGTTGGGAAGATCCCCTGGAGGAGGGATAGGCTACCCACTCTAGTATTCTTGGGCTTCCCTGGTGGCTCAGATGGTAAAGAATCCACCCACAATGTGGTAGACCTGGGTTCAATCCCTAGGTTGGTAGGATCCCATGGAGGAGGGCATGGCAACCCACTCCAGTATTCTTGCCTGGAGGATCCCCATGGACAGAGGAGCCTGCCCAGTCCATGGGGTCCCAAAGTGTTGGACACAACTGAGTGACTAAGCACAGCACACACGTAAAGAATAAGCTGCTCCACCAGAATGTGAGATACATGGAGGCAACGACCATCTTTCATGTGGGGGTGGAGTCACCCCCATAAAGAGCCTGAATTATGTTCAGTGTTGACCATCCAACTTATCTGGATGCATCTGGAGAATGAGGTACCTCACTCTCCATTTGACCTTGAAAACTCCTGAAGGTTCCATTTCCCTAGAGGCTCTATTAAAAAATGTGATACACAAGCAGTGTCCCAATAAGGAATAATGCAAAAAAGTGAAGGTCTAGTTTAAGGCCTCCAGTGCATCCCCAACCACAGGAAGCCAGGAGGCAAGGGTGGAGGGGGTGAAGGAATGGCGGGGTGGGGGTGGAGCAGAGGATAAGAAACACAGTGACCAGCCACACAGCTAATCCCATGCACACAGGATCAGAGATGGGAAAACTGGGGTGTGGTTGGGGGACATGGCTTTGAATTAGGCAGAAACTCTGAAGATCAAGAAAATTTAAACTACATTTATCTATATCTATCTATCTATCATCTATTTATCTATAACCTTCTCTTTATCTTCCCTGGTGGCTCAGATGGTAAAGAATCTGCCTGTAATGCAGGAGATCTGGCTTTGATCCCTGGGTTGGAAAGATCCCCTGGAGAAGGAAATGGCAACCTACTCCAGTATTCTTGCTTAAAAAATCCCATGGACAGAGGAGTCTGTCGGGCTACAGTCCGTGGAGGTGCAAAGAGTGAGACACAAGGGAGCAACTAATGCTTTCGCTTTCTCTGTACCTATCTTTCATCTATCTATAACCTGCTCTATATAAGGCCCCTTGCCACGAGTACACATTGCACACGAAGTATAGTATTTGCAGCTATTGTTCTGCCCTCTTACAACCCCAACTATAACTGCTGCCTTCATCACTTATAAAGTGGTTTCATAGTAATTATCTTGAGTCTTATTACCAGCCAAGGGAGGTAGGTATAATGACCCTACTCAGTTGTTAAGGCTGGAAAAAGTGTATAAAAGTTGCTAAGGTCCTTGAGTGCTGGCACAGAGGTGGGCTTGGCAGTGGGGGTTCACTGACCACCACCCCCAACTCCAGTCAAGGGGTCATTCCATTCTGCAGCAAGAGATAAGCTCCACCAGCCCTGGTAGCAGCCATGGCCCAAATGCAGAGAGCAAAGCATGGAGTCAGGGCATCTGTGAAGAGAACTCCACTAGTCCAGCCTCTGTTCTAAAGCTGGATCCCTCACTAGATCAACCTCTGCAAAATTAAAATGGGTTGACTTTTCTGATGCACAAAGGAACCTTCTGGAACATCTTCTGTGGGTGTACACCTGGTCTCAGCTTTCACAGCGCTCCTGGCCTAACTGGAGACAACTAAGTGTAAACAAGCAATTAAACATCCTAAGATAAAGGTTTCAGGAAAGATAGCATAGGTAGAGAGGTGAAATTTCAGGAAATGGTCAAAAAGCATGCCACGCCGCTAATCATGAGCAATCCATTAGTGGTAGGATTCGGATTAAATTACAACTAGATTTTACGTTATTTATTATTCATGAGACATTCTGTTTTCCAATTATTTTTTTTCCCTCCTCCACATTAGCCCACCCATCTTAAAGCCTCCAGCATTAATTTGATTTCCCGCCAATAAATTGAAGATAATGATTTGTGTCTTGGTTCTGTCTGCATGGATCTTTCTCTGATAATTTGGAGAGAAAAATGATGTGTGTCTCCCCTCTTTTCAGACAGTGGCCTTAGGGATTTTATTCATCGTGGGGGCAGGGCTTGAGGGTTTTCTGACAGATTTAGGAAACAGGAAGACAGAAATCCAGAACTGAACAAATCTGTCAAACTCATTTTCTTGCAGGGTTTTCTGCCAATTTTTGCTCCCTCCCCCCTCCTCCCTTTTTGGGGAAAATATGCATTTCCCAGTTTCTAAAGGAACAGACTAAAAATGTGCTAGTGAGCAAAAAAGCAGGTGTGTACAACCTGGAAGGTCATCTCTGCTCCCGGGAGAATGAAGCAGAAAGTGAACAAGGGGAAGTGAATGAGCAGAACAAACAGGGACAGACGGGCAGAAACACATCTGTCCGTAATCATCACTCCATCATCACTGCCTTCACAACAGAACACAGGGGACTGGAGGCCATCTCACCTTCCTGGGACTGCAGGACCCTGACTCACCCTCCCTTTATGCTCCCATTAGCTTGAAAGCAGGCAAGGAATTAAACCTCTTTTACTGCTAAATAATTAAGAAACCACTGGCATTCTGACAAGCTGGTGTGCATTTTCTTAATCAGCAACTAATCCGAGTAATTTTGTTTATAAGCTACTTAAGACAAATCCTACCACTTAAAAATTCGAGATGAGCCTATGTACACTATCCATTTCCTTGAAGTAGTTTGAAGAAGGCTTTCTCCCCTCGTTCTGACTTTTCATCTCAGGGACTTCACTAGTAACCCTAAAGGTAGTAAGAAAGATGCCTATGGTAGTTCCACCATCATTAGAAAAACGGACTAGTTTTATTCAGCTTTCTTATCAGTCAATTCCCCTTCTAAGATTCTAGATTCAGTCCTGAATATTCATGGGAAAGACTGATGCTGAAGCTGAAGGTCCGACAGTTCGGCCACCTGATGTGAGGAACTGACTCATTAGAAAAGACCCTAATGCTGGGAAAGACTGAAGGCAGGAGGAGAAGGGGACGACGAAGGATGAGATGGTTGGATGGCACCACCAACTCAATGGACATGAGTTTTAGCAAGCTCTGGGAGTTGATGATGGACAGGGAAGCCTGGCGTGCTGCATTCCATGGGGTCAGAGAGTTGAACATGAACAGAGTGACTGAACAGAAGATTCTAGAAATTCACTAGACAATAGGGATTACAATACTGCTTTTGATAAAGTCACCAATGACCACTTAATTGCTGAAGTCAATGACTCTGCAGAGAGCTTGTCTTGAAACACACAGCCACATATGATTCCTTGAATCCCTTATACCTTTGACCTTAAACTTGCACCCACCCACCCACAACCTACTGTTGGTTAATAATTTTCTCCAGTTCCTCTCCCACTTTTCTGCCTTTTTATCTCTTTCTTCTCTCTCTTTCATATAGGAGTGCCCCGGCACACTGGCTGAATCTCCTTTGTTGTTGCTCAGTCCTTAAGTCATGTCCAACTCTTTGAGATCCCATAAACTGCGCCATGCTAGGCTTCCCTGTCCTTCACTATCTCCAGGAGTTGGATCAGACTCAAGTCCGTTGAGTTGATGATGCCATCCAACTATCTCATCCTTTGTTGTCCCCTTCTCCTCCTGCCCTCAATCTTTCGCAACATTAGGGTCTTTTTCAGTGAGTCGGCTCTTCACAAAGTATCAGAGCTTCAGCTTCAGCATCAGTCCTTCCAATGAGTATTCAGGGTTGATTTCCTTTAGGATTGACTAGTTTGATCTCCTTGCTGTCCAACAGACTCTCAAGAGTCTTCTCCAGCACCACAGTTCAAAAGCATCAATTCTTGGGCACTCAGCCAACTCTCAAATCCATACATGAGAAGAGACCTTTGGCCTGTCCAAGCTAATGACCTACGTACCCATGAGCTAGCCTTATGTAACCGCCATATTACATACCTTCCAATTTCTATGCAGCGTCTGCATCCACGTGACTCTCTTTCCTTTGCGAGCTGACAAAGACCTGCTCAACCTTGGAGACTCAACCTGTCACAAGTCTTCTCCTCCATCCTCATCATATTTTGGGATCATGACCTGTTAACTGTCTGTCTAACTCACCATTTCCACCAGGTCAGAGACTCCAACCCTCTAGTAACCATCTGACTCCTCTGGAATTTAGCAAGTAACCAATAAAGAGTTCTAAACAGATGAGAAGGTCATATCTAAATGAAAGAGACTAAAGCCAAACCAAAACAATAATTTTCCATAAAACTTACATGTAGCATGAGGAGAACCTTTCTGAACTTTATATTTTCCATCATAATGTATCATCCTTCAAGCAGAAGTAATCAATTAAAAGACCTTAAATATTATATTTTTATCCAGTCATGTATTGATAGACATTTAGGATGCTTCCATGTCTTGATTATTGTAAATAGTGCTGCTATGAACACTGAGGTGCATGTATCTTGTTGAATAAGAGTTTACAATGGAATACCACTCAACTATAACAAAGAATGCAATTTGCAGTCATATGGATGGACCTAGATTATCATACTAAGTGAAGTTAGTGAAACAGAGAAAGACAGATCAAATGATCATGTATATGTGGAATCTAAAATATGATACAAATGAACTTACTTACAAAGTAGAAAGAGACTCACAGACGTAGAAAACAAACTTCCAGTTACCCAAGGAAACACGGTAGGGGAAAGATAAATTAGGAGTTTGGGATTAGCAGATACAAATTACTATATAGCAAATAAACAACAAGGTCCTACTGTGTGGCACAAACTCTATTCAGTATATTGTAATAACATATAATGGGAAGAAATGTATATATATATATATATATATATATATATATATATATATCTGATACACTTTGCTGTACATCAGAAACTAACATAAGTTAGAAAAGAAAAGAAAGATAGTGCTACGTCATGTCCGACTCTTGACCTATGGACTGATGGACTACAGACCTATGGACTATAGCTCGCCAGGATCCTCTGTCCATGGGATTTTCTAAGCAAGAATACCGGAGTAGGTTGCCATTTCCTTCTCCAGGGGATCTTCCTGACCCATGAATTGAACCCAGGTCTCCAGCATCGCAGGCATGTTCTTCACCAACTGAGCTAGGCAGGAACAACATAAGTTAACTATACTCAAAAAAAGAAAACTCAAAAAGACCTTAAAAAATTGTTTGTTCCCAAGGCAGTAATTTCTGCTCTGTGCAAAGTCATATTTGAACATGAGTGGTATCAGTAATTCAAAATAAAAATTCAATGTGCAAAAGCAAGTGAACTCTAGTTGGATTTGTGGGTCACACACAGGGTTATGTGTGTATATACTTATACACACACATGTATACCCACACACACATACTCACCTAGAGTTCCTATTAGTGTCAGAGCTGTCTGTATATTAAAAGTCAATAATCTTACATAAATTATATAGATGGTGACACAGAGTATTTTTTTAATAATCATTTTAGAGATGCATATAAGCCAGAGGGTACTATAAGAATATCAATGAGAATCAATTATGCCCATTTGCAATTTGGATTACATTTCCTTCAGTTCGCCAGTGTAAACAAGTCTTCTCCCAAATAGCCCTATTAGTAAATGAAATATTTACCACATTGATAAATTTGCCACAAAATTTTCTGACCAAAAACGTTTTTCTAATGTATAAAACTTCATTTCACAAGGCTTTTATTTCATATCTTTTGTTAAGGTTCACATACAATGGTGGCCTTTAAATAGTTTAATAGCCATGTTCTCTAATGACATCTTTTAAGGTTTTATTTTTTTTTAAATCAGCATAAATATAGGATCTCTAGGTTGATTGTTTTTGTTTGTAAAGCATAAATCAAGCTCCTGAAGCTCTAGAAAATGAAGATATTGCTTTAAATTCTGCTTTTAAAACTGACCCTGAAAATGAGTCTTTAAATATTTGTATCTTTTAAGGTGGGGGCTGACCTTGAGCCTTCTTAGCTTACTAAAGGCAGATACTCTGCTGAGACTGTTGTAAAGATGATAATAAATGGGAAGCATTTGACATGGTACCTCCTGCATCATAAAGATTATGTATTTATAGAACTAATAAAGAAATAAAGCTATTGGTGGGGGTATTAGACTGTATAATCAACATAGATAACCAACAAGTACCTACTGTGTAGCACAGGGAACTTTACTCAATGTTATGCGGCAGCCTGGATGGGAGGGGAGGCTGGGGGAGAATGGATACATGTATATGTATGGCTGAGTCCCTTCACCTGAAACCACTACAACATTGTTATTCGGGTATATATAAAATGAAGTCGTTCAGTCGTGTCCAACTCTTTGCGACCCCGTGGACTGTAGCCCACAACCCTCCTCTGTCCATGGGATTTTCCAGGCAAGAGTACTGGAGTGGGTTGCCATTTCCTTCTCCAGAGGATCTTCCCAACCCAGGGACTGAACCCAGGTCTCCCACATTGTAAGCAAGACACTTTACCCTCTGAGCCATTCGGGTATACCCCAATTCAAAATAAAATGTTTAAAGTTTGGGGGGGAAAAAAGAAAGTCCCCAAGTTCAAAATCATTTGCCACTAGTCATGTGACCTTGGGAGGTATTACTCAATATGTCCAAGATACGGCGTCGTAATCTACAAAAGAGGGATAAAACAAGATGACCGGGCTCCCAGGGTTGTTGCAAGGTTCCATGAGATAGTGCCTATATTAGCACAGTACTTAGCCATTCATCCTCTTATTATTTCTACTGTGTTAATTTCTTTAGCCTATTGGGGGTGATAGAGGGACAGTCAGATGTGCCCAAACAATTCTGGGAAACTAAAAATTCTCTCCGTCTAGTCAAGGCTATGGTTTTTCCAGTGGTCATATATGGATGTGAGAGTTGGACTGTGAAGAAAGCTGAGCACTGAAGAATTGATGCTTTTGAACTGTGGTGTTGGAGAAGACTCTTGAGAGTCCCTTGAACTGCAAGGAGATCCAACCAGTCCATTCTGAAGGAGATCAGCTCTGCGATTTCTTTGGAAGGAATGACGCTAAAGCTGAAACTCCAGTACTTTGGCCACCTCATGCGAAGAGTTGACTCATTGGAAAAGTCTCTGATGCTGGGAGGGATTGGAGGCAGGAGGAGAAGGGGATGACAGAGGATGAGATGGCTGGATGGTATCACTGACTTGATGGACGTGAGTCTCTGTGAACTCTGGGAGTTGGTGATGGACAGGGAGGCCTGGCGTGCTGCAATTCATGGGGTCACAAAGAGTCGGACATGACTGAGTGACTGAACTGAACCGACTGAAAAATTCTCTCTCTACAAGAACTTTAAAATTAAATTTTGTTTTAAATTCACCAAGTTAGCAAGAGTATTTGATGCCCATCTGTGTCTACATGTACAAAGAGACACAAAGCAGTCATGGAAAGGTGGACTTGATATGCATATGATACTCTCTTCTCAAGCAAAAGTCAAATGTTCCTATGCCATGCTGTACGAAGTTCTGAAATAGTTTGAGTGAGGTAAGTTGGTTGTCATATATGACATGTGCATATATGAAAACACTGAATCCCCAAGCATTACTTAGACACGTTCTGTGTAATGTTTGTTTCAACAAAGTGGCAACATCCATGACACTGAATTAATATTCCAGTTTCAACTTTAATGGCTTTTTAGTCTGCTGGTGTGGGTTTAAAATTACTTTCCCTTTGTGAGCCATGGATTATAAGAAAGACTTAACTAGTTTCATATTTTACATGTTATAACTAAAAAGACAGAATTTAAATCTTCAGTGAAAGAGGCCCCTTTTAAAGTTTCAAGCTTGAGTAACAGTGTTTTTAGGAAATGCATCGATGAGTTCATCAGATCACTCACAAAATTATACCCAAACAACTTTACCAATCTCTGATAGATGAAAAAGCAAAGAACCGGGAAAATTAAATGAGATGATGCATGAGAAATGCTCTATATGGTACCTGTCTCCTCTTCTTAATAAAGTTTTGTCATTACCATTGTATCATGATCATTAGTATAATCACCAGTCATCATTACCTATAGACACATCTATTCATCTTCTACTGTAAGAAGGAAACCTGGGTGCTATTTGCATTAAGTAGCCAAATTGGCAATAAATGTTCATTTTATCTTTCTTATTTTAGATAATCATTGTTTTCTGGTACATTGGCCACGCTGCTGTTCTAAGTATGTTCAAACTGGGAAAAACCAACGAGTGAGTAACAACATTTTATTCTACTTGTTAATAGTGGAGTCATAATCTTAGAATAAATATTAAGTGAATGAATCAGAGATTTCAGAATCTTCAAATGGACTAAAATGGAAATTTGTAAAGGAAGATGCAATCAAACCAGAAATTAAAACAAGATTGAAATAAGTCCCTCTAGTAAAAGAAATCATCAGTATAAGGACATCCAAAAATGTCTGCTTCTATTACACTAAAGCCTTCTATCAGAGTGTCATCTGAAAACCTGGAAAAATCATTATCTTTTAACTTCCTCTAAAATTCAACAGAAAAAAATTTAGAACAAATTGCAAACATCAATTGTGTTTTAAAAGAAAAGTAACATTGGTTATCCCTAATATTGATTCTCCTTCTATAAAGGAGAAGCTTTGCAATTCTAGACACTAAATCAAATCTGTGGCCACTGTAAGGGAGACCCTCATTGGTCATCAAGTTCAAAACAGATTAGGCTGCATTCAGAGAACACCAAAGTTGGATATAAGTTTTGTACCAGGAGACATCCATGCCATGACTTATATACTTCACTACTCACAAACTGTTCTTGCACACAGAATACATTACATTCCTTTTGCATTTCCCCTTGACATGAAAACATGGTTTTCAAAAGATGTGCTTTCCAAGACCCATTTTATGCTTTCCAAGACACATTTTGGGCTCCAGAACTCTCCAGATTAACTAAAAGGATTCTCCAGAGCTAAAGGAACTTTCTGGGTCATCTTAAGCTCCCTAACTTGGGCGAACACTACACTTATTCAGTTCAGACATGGATGATGCTCCCAAGGGTCCTGGAGACGCAGAGCATGGCAGGGTGCTGACTACAAGGGGCAAACACACCGAGACTTCATAAAGGGTGATGGAAAACCACTGCCTCTAAATTAATATCACTTACAGTAGGATTGGAGAAGCACATGTGTCATCATAATGAACAAATGTAAAGAGGTGTTTTGCTATTTATGTACGTGTGCCCAATAAACAGTATTGAGTCAGCCAGCTAACCACTTGGGAAAAAATAAAGCTTGATCCCCCCCAAAAAAAATTTGTACACGGAAATTAGCAATGCTCATGTACAAATGAGACAGAGAATTATTAACAGATTTCTTGATTCATTCATGTCTTGGAAAAAAAGAGGAGTTTCTGCCCTTCAGCAATGGGAAAGGAAGAGCATTGAGGAAGGAGTTAAGGAAAGATAGGTGTAGGTAGTAGATGCCATCGCTGGTGACTGACTGGGTCAGTGGGGTAAGGGAGTGGAATGATGTTACTGCTGGGTTCAGGTCAGAGTGCTTCCTGATCTTACCTGCCTGCCTCACCTCTGAGCTCCCCACCCTTCCTCACATCTAATACCTCAGCTACACAAAATTCTCCCTTCCAATACAATAAGTCCCTACGTGCGAACATGTTCTGTTCTGAGAGTGCAATTGTAAATCCAATTTGTTCATAAGTCCAACAAAGTCAGCCCAGGTACTCAACTAACACAATAGGCTACATAGTACTATATTGTGATAGGTTTTTAATACTTTTCACACAAATATTACATAAACAACAAAAAAATAAAGAAAACATTTTTAATCTTACAGTGCAGTACCTTGAAAAGTACAGTAGTATGGTACAACAGCTGACACATCTTAGCAATACCAGCTGTATCATCTCTGCTTTACGCTTGCTTCTAGACATTGTGGGCTTGAAATAATGATACTGAACTACAGCACTCTATCCAGCACGGTGCAGCAAAGCACACACACACACAGCCACTCGCAGAGGATGCACGTACATGACACCGCACACCAGACACATGAACCAATTACATACGAACACAAGTTCGCATCTTTGAAAGTTTGCAACTTGAAGGTGTGCATGTAGGGAACTGACCGTACTGTGTTCTTTCAAGTACTCATGCATTTGCACATGGAGTTTTTTTACCCGAAATACCTTTCTCCAGTGGAAGAAACCCCTACTCATCTTTCCAGACCCTAGGAGAATATTCCCAAACATCCACAGCTTTCTGCACCCTTCCCCCGCTTTCATCCCATAAAAATGCCTCCAAAGCCCACTGCTCACTCTTCCCTTGTGGGCATGCTTCCTTCACACAGGACTGAGCACCGAATCTGGGTTAACTTAGAACGGGGCATTTCCTCTGGACATTCATTCATCAGTCTGCCACATACGAATCAGAATAAAGCCCACCTTGAGCTATAATTATTTGTTTACCTGGTTTTACTAGTGGACTTTCAGTTCCCTAAGCCTATAGAAATATTTCTTATTTATCTTGGCATCTAGCAACATGGTAAGTGCTCAACAACTATTTGTAAAATAAATAATGAAAACAGTCTAACATTTATTAAGATTGATTAGCAAATAAATGTGCATTTGTATATTTTAAATTACAATAAAATCTTTAAGGCAAAAAAAAAAGATTCCTTCTTACACATAATTTTCAGCTTTTATGTTGTATATTTTTTTCAGTTGAGACTTGGTGTGGTTTCTCAAAGTAAAGATGTAGTTCAAAAATAATTCACCTCTTCCTTCTCCTCCATAGGTGCAGATGAGCCATATTTATCATCTACATTATAAAACCCCTTATTCTCTAAGCAGGCTTCCTATTCCTTTCTTTAACTTCTCCTTTAATTCTTAAAATATGGCAAAATAGCCAGAAGATAATACTTTTACAATAGAGGCACAGTAAAAGGTTTACATTATTTCCAATCTTGTGTGGGTCAAAGTCCTGCTTGTATAAAATCAAATACATATTTAGCTGAATATGATTATTTGTTGTTCTATCACTACAAACAAAGCTAGTGGAGGTGATGGAATTCCAATTGAGCTATTTCAAATCCTAAAAGATGATGCTGTTCAAGTGCTGCATTCAATATGCCAGCAAATTTGGAAAACTCAGCAGTGGCCACAAGACTGGAAAAGGTTGGTTTTCATTCCAATCCCAAAGAATGGAAATGCCAAAGAATTTTCAAACTACCGCACAATTGCACTCATTTCACATGCTAGCAAATAATGCTCAAAATTCTCCAAGCCAGGCTTTAACAGTATGTGAACCAAGAACTTCCAGATGTTCAAGCTGGATTTAGAAAAGGCAGAGGAACCAGAGATCAAATTGCCAACATCCGCTGAATGGTAGAAAAAGCAAGAAAATTCTAAGAAGTAAGAAGGAATTGATAATTCCTTTTTGAATTGAAGGAATTGAAGTCTGCTTCATTGACTACGCTAAAGCCTTTGACTGTGTGGATCACAACAAACTGTGGAAAATTCTTCAAGAGATGGGAATACCAGACCACCTTACCTGCCTCCTGAGAAACCTGTATGCAGGTCAAGAAGCAGCAGTTAGAATTGGACATGGAACAATGACAGGTTCCATACTGGGAAAGGAATATGTCAAGGCTGTATACTGTCATCCTGCTTATTTAACTTCTATGTAGAGTACATCATGCAAAATGCCAGGCTGGATGAAGCACAAGCTGGAATCAAGATTGCAGGGAGAAATATCAATAGCCACAAATATGCAGATGACACCACCCTTATGGCAGAAAGCAAAGAGGAACTAAAATGCCTCTTGACGAAGGTGAAAGAGGAGAGTGAAAAAGCTGGCTTCAAGCTCAACATTCAAAAACCTAAGATTATGGCATCCAGTCCCATCACTTCATGGCAAATAGATGGAGAAACCGTGGAAACAGTGACAGATTTTATTTTCTTGGGCTTCAAAATCACCACAGATGATGACTGCGCCATGAAATTAAAAGACGCTTGCTCCTTGTTAGAAAACTGAGACAGTGTATTAAAAAGCAGAGACGTTACTTTGCCGACAAAGGTGCTTATAGGCAAAGCTATGGTTTTCCAGTAGTCGTGTATGGATGTGAGAGTTGGACCATAAAGAAAGCTGAGCACCGAAAAATTGATGTTTTTGAACTTTGGTGTTGGAGAAGACTCTTGAGAGTCCCTTGAACTGCAAGCAGAACAAACCAGTCAATCCTAAAGGAAATCAATTCTGAATATTCATTGGAGGGACTGATGCTGAGATGGAAGCTCCAATAATTTGGCTACTTGATTTGAAGAGCCAGCTCATTAGAAAAGACCCTGATGCTGTGAAAGATTGAAGGCAGGAGAAGAAGGGGACGGCAGAGAACAAAATGGTTGGATGGCATCACTGACTCAATGGACGTGAGTTTCAGCAAATTCTGGGAAATGGTGAAGCACAGGGAAGCCTGGTGTGTTGCAGTCCATGGGATCTCAAAGAGTTGGACATGACAGAGCAACTGAATAACAGCAGCAACAACATAGCTGTGTGTTTTCCCTTGATGCAAATTATCCTGCTTTTTAATAGATCACGGCTTTAAATCCCATACTCCCAATAAATGTTTCTTTTTTTCCCTTTGTAGGATCAATTTACTTAAAAAAAAAAAAAAAAAAGATGCTCTGGTTAATGTCTTAGAGTGGGAAAGAGTCTAATTCCAGTTTTGTTATTAAATCAGAGGCAAGATGTTGCATCCTTAAGGAAAACTTCTGTCAACCAGATAATGTCCCCAAACCACAGCCCTGCACTGTTTAGCAATGCCCTAAGATCAAGACTTTAACTCTTGCAGACACAGTAGATAACCTTTTTAAAATGTGAATTATGTTTTTCCAGAGTAAATGTGTTGTATGATCACAGAGATTTAAATGATCTTTAAAAACTGGTTCATAGATTAGACGTAATAAAAAATAAACTTTTAGCGAAGGGAAACATGAGGTCAAAAAAACTATCTTCCTACATCTAACATATACACTGAAGTTCTCTAGCATGAATTTCCCAGAGTCTAATTCAGGGACTCTGAGGAGTTCTCAGTGACTGGTGACAGATTCCTCAGGGCTGATTCAGAAGAGAAGGAATATTGTGGTAATTAATTTACCAGAAGGTGGAAGAAAGACAAGGCCCTGAAGGCAAAGGAAAAAAACCCAAAAGACACTTGCTCTAAGGCCAAAGGGAAATGAGCCATGAATTTCGAAGGTCACTACCTGAAATCTAACACAGGCCCAGAGGCTTTGAAAGGGTATTCTGAAAACCTCGAATAACACCGGAATACAGAAATCTTTTCATTTCCTATTTACTAAGGCAACTTGAAATATCCCATTCCTATTAAAAAAGAAATTAAAATTCCACAGAAGTTACATTAAAACACAAGTTTACAATGCAAATTGGTTTTGATTCTACAGATGCCTCACTTTCTAAATTTTCAAGTTGTCAGGCAGTACCTTATAAATGTCATAATCAGGTCTTTCAAAAATTAACAGCACAAAGCAACAGAGGAAGAGGAAATACTTAAAGAAATAGTCCGACACCTTTGATTACTGAAGAATGGGGAAAGAAATTATCGAAAGTTTCGATACAGTTTAAAAAGTTATTCTGTTCATAGAGTTAAAAAGTTATTCTGTTCATAGTGTTTAAAAAGTTATTCTGTTCATAATACAGCTTATCTGTAAAATCATGCTCATGTTAACATTTAACTCAATGACCAATATAATTTATGTATTATACAGTAAACTGAGAAAGGTATATTTCTCCTACACACCATCAGTTCAGATAATTAAGAACCTAAGATATACCACAAACTGTAATACAAAGATAGGTATTTAACAATATTCAAAAGGGTTGTGCCTCATATCTAAATCAGATTTCCAGTACTGCACAGATTTCCCATCAGCTCAGCACCCACAGGAAGATCCCATGGTGTAGGAAATGGCAACCCACTCCAGTATTCTTGCTGGAAAATTCCGTAGGCAGAGAAGCCTGGTGGGCTACAGTCCATGAAGTCGCAAAGAGTCGAACACAGCTGACTGACTGAGCAAGCACACACACAGCAGTCACTGACTTCTGAAAAGCACAGCTAAACAAGCCTACTTCGGTGCCTTTTTAAAATATTCCTTCTTGAATCTCTTCTTATCTCCCAAGCAAGCAGCTCACTAAGCAGCTTGGTGATCAGGGGAAGTGACTGAGCTCGGAGTCTTGGGCTCCTAGTTGAGAAACGGCTGTTTTGAGTCTTAGCATCCACAAAGAGATGAGCAGGACTTCTTACAGACCACTGGAGTCACTTACACTTCCTCTCGTCATCAGATCCAGCCCAGGTCAGGATAAACTCTCTTTTTCTAGATTCTTTTAACTCTCACAATTTAGCATGTAACTGGTTTTAAATCATTTACTTAAATTAGTAATTCTCCTCGATATATTTTATTCCATTAGGATAGGTCCATTTTATATCCTGAAGCATTTGACAAAGTCCTAGTAAAGATAAATATTCACTGAAGCCCAGAATGGAGCCATTTAAAATATCTTTTAAGCAAACAGCTTATACCTAGATATCAAAATTTACTTTTAGGGAACATTTTAATATTATAAGGAATCTCTCATGAACGGTCTATTTTTTAAAGTTATTTACAAACCAGTTGTAATATTTTAGTTGCTAAGATGCTTTTTCAAATTGCAATATTATAAATCTTACTTCTTAGATTATTCTCCAGAAGCAGATTTTCTCCATTCTATGAGTAAAGCACGACATTCATTGTATTATTTCACCTACCATGTGTAATAATGCTTTCTGGGGAAAATACCATCTAATTTCAGGATAGTTCATAAGATTTCCCTGAATAATGATTACATTGCATTTGTAAAATGAATTATTTTCTATGCTACAATCATCAGCCCAAGTCAGCATGGTTAAATGGTTAGCTTAGTGGCTATGGAACCTTACCTATAATTTAACATTAAGGGAATGAAATACACGTGAACAAAGTTTGCCAAAGGTGAAACATTTCAGAATTGGGGTATTTCATCTGATCAAAATACATAGCATATGCAGGGTCAGACAGTGAGAGAGTCATATTTTTTTCACTGCCATCTCTTTAAATAGCACCTTTTTCTATATCAGCTCCTCACATAACATAACCCAGTTCAAAATTAAGTTTACAGCTTGGTATAAAAAATCTTGCTGTGAACTATTTGCAAGCTTGTTATAAAATCAAAGGACTGATCCAAGTATTTTCTCTGTATCATTATAAGAACATAGCTACTTGAGGGTTTGTTGTTGTTGTTGTTTTTAAAAATGCAACCAAGGAAAAGAAAAATACTATCAATATCCATAGGTGAGAATAAGAGTCTTCTCCGAAGGGAAACATTTCAGCACTGGTGAAGGCAGGGCTGGTCTGTACCACCTCGAAAGTTCTTTCCCACCCTGGTCTATGACCACAGGATTAGCATTTGTTGTTCTTCACAGTGGACTAAACTAAAGGGCTCTAAAAATACTTGGAAGCAGCCTAAAAGCAAGTAACAATTTATGCCAACCCCAGCAGAAAAGAATGCTGATATGAAATTTCCTGCCGGTGAACTTCCTAGGGGAGAAGTCCTAGAAAACACATGTGTTGTTGATCTGTTTGCAAAGCCATTTCTTCAATTAGTTCCTGGAGACACAGAAAGTATAATTAAGTAACTAAAGATAACATCCCCCAAGAAACTCATGTTCAACATCAGGACAAAGCCTACAGCACTGTTGCTGCTGCTGCTAAGTCATTTCAGTCGTGTCCGACTCTGTGCGACCCCATAGATGGCAGCCCACCAGGCTCCCCCGTCCCTGGGATTCTCCAGGCAAGAACACTGGAGTGGGTTGCCATTTCCTTCTCCAATGCATGAAAGTGAAAAGTGAAAGTGAAGTCGCTCAATCGTGTCTGACTCTTTGCGACCCCATGGACTGCAGCCTACCAGATCTCATATTTATCATCCTTATCCACCTCTGCCCCAGGTGCTACTACACAGACAAATTGTCGAAAGTCACACGACACATAGAAGACTAAGAATCTGAAAAGAAAAGACTTTGATCCAACAGAAACCTGGATAATCTACAGGTTAAGCACAAACTCTGCTGTACCAGGAAAAAAAGATGGACCACATTGACCTGAGCAGAAAACAGCAAGAAAATACTTTTACAACACAGCTGAAAGAATCATGAATTATTGAGAGCTGGAAAAGACCTTAAAGATCATTTTATGGCAGAGGAAACTAAGACCCCAGAGATAAGTGACTCACTCAAGGTCATGAAGCTGGTTAGCTGCTGAACAAAAAGCAGAATCCAGATCTCCTTCCTTTCAGGCCAAGATTTACTCACAAAGTCCCCACCCTCCTGAAGCTTGATTTCAATATATTCTCTCATTCCTCAAAGGTATGATCAATTTTAAGGCTGACTGAAAATATACACGCACACTATTGTCAAATGAGTTCAACCATGATTTTCTTTAAGGCAAATGGAACAGGCATAGATATTATAAAGTCAGGGTGAGCAATAATCACCTAAATTCAGTGTTTGGAAGACACACTAGGTTGGTGCTATGACCAACTCCCCACATTCAGACTTTTACCCGGGGGTGAGAAGGTACATATTTTGCTTTAGTTAGTTCCCCAGCTGCCTTGCAGAGTTCAGAGGAGAACAATTTTGCAGAATTTAGAGAGCTGTCTCCAGCTGAGTTCACATATAATCTGCAGCCTGTCCAGGGTAGCCAGTAAGCAAATCAGCCGTGAAGACTTTTGTCTGACAAATTTAAATTACCAAATACCAACGGTACAAGCCTCGGTGCTAGCAGCTAGCATAAATGAAAACTGTAGATTTAATTCTCTGTTTACCTATTAGCCCCTAAGCCTTTACTAATATCAGTCAGAAGCAGTGCCTGAAAACTAGCAAGCAATATTGAAGACAGAATTCAACACGTTACTCAGAATTCTACAGATATCCATGGGGTGGATGAGGCAAAAGAAGTCACTGAGCTCAAACACACCAGCAAAAGGAATTTTATATTTCCTTTGTTTCTCTTTCTTTGTTATTTTGCTCTCACAGAAGACTCGAAAGTACCAAATGATGACAGAATCACCAACACTTTAGACATGCTTTTTGTGTGTTCATCTGTTGTCAAGCATCTGAGAAATGGCCAGTGAATCTCCCTGTTTATCTGGCTTCTCCAAGCCACTATCAACACATTTCACAGAGAAGTACTGAGACGCCACAGAATACACACACACACACACACACACACCCATCAGGGTCAACAGGCCACCCTTACTAGGTTATTGATCAGCTAAATAATTGTTCCATTTTGCCCTCACCCTTCAACCTTATCCACCCAGCAAAACTTCATATCTGGGATCAATATAGCAAAGCACCACCTCTCACCCAGATGCAGCAAGCTGCGAGTTCCTGGAAAAAATCTTGCAGCTATGTTTCTCTGCCAATGCATGCCTCGAGTCCTAACTGGGTAACCAGCAGGCATGGATTTTTTGCTAACACTTATTTCTACCCCCTCCTCAGGGACCATACTGAACCTCCATTAGACTCTCGCCCAACCAGTGGGTGCCTTTACCTCCTACTCTCCTGGGAAGTCGGAGGCCGTCAGCCATGGTTAAAATTCAACTCCCCTCTCTTCTACCTTCTACCTTTCTTCTACCACCAGTGCTCCCTGGTAGCTCAGAGAGTAAAGAATCTGCCTGTAATTGACACAGGTTCGATCCCTGGGTTAGGAAGATCCCTGGAGAAGGGAATGGCTACCCTCTCCAGCGTTCTTGCCTGGGAAATCCCATAGACAGAGGAGTCTGGTGGGATGCAGTCCATGGCGTTGCAAGAGTTGGACACAACTGAGCGACTAACACTGTTATTTTCACTACCTCTAAAGTTATCAGCATTCACACCCGTTCTGAACTCCAGTTGAAAGTCCTCTCCCTATTGGTGTCTATCCTTCCAATTGTTTCCCCGACCCTAATTTTACCTATAGACATAGGTCACCCTTCCTTCCTTTTTTTCAACTACTCTTTTTTTATACTTTGCTGTACCCAGGCCATAAACTTACTTCAAGATGACCGTTTTTTCTCTCCAGGCTAATTAATTACCACACTTGTAGGCTCTACTTTGGCAGACCCTTTCTCCCACACCCCCTCCCACAATTCATGCATACAGCCGGACACATGCCCCCCCTTAATTCAAACATCCTGAGAAAATACTCTGCTGCTCAGTCATCGAAGCTTTGCCTCTACCTGTTTCACCCTGCTTCTCTGAACAGGCTTGATTTTCCTTTTCAGGCTCCTCAGTTTCCCCCTGTTCCCTGAATCGTAATACCCTGGGGCCATCATTCCCAAGTCAAGGCTCTTCCCACTCATCCTGAATGAATCCACCCATTACAGGATGGTGGGCGCTCCTAGATCTGGACCTATTCGCCCAGACTTAACCTCTGTCTTCAGAAAACCATGTACAGTGATGTACTCGGCACTGACTGACACTGCCATGTTTGTGGACACCTCTATCTGATGAACTTTCTCCCTAGCTTGGTCCTGTACTTGCAATCCTTTTTCTCACAGTAATCCTTGAATCCCTCCTGTGTAACACTGTGTTTGGGACTTAATATGTACTTAATGGGCTGAATGAATGAACTAAGCAATTACTTCTAATATTATAATTTTCTATAAAATTAGCATTCGAGTCGTAAACTCATAGCATTATAGTTAAGGGCATAGGACACAGGATGTAAACTCCTACTGCACTCATATCTCAAAGGGGAATGAAAATATTATCCACCAGGAAGCATGTTTCCCACTGTATTACAAACTTGTTCTACAGACTAATGACATTTAGTGACCAGACTATAGGACCTTTGAGACCTCGTTAATTTCTGCCTAACACAAGGGAGAAGAGTTCAACTTTCTAGCAGGCAGAAACAGTGAGGCTAAATTTACTCTGGAACAACCTGGTTTGCCATTGAGAAGTTGATGCAATTAAGAACATGTGTTTATACATTTCTAAAGAAAGGATTAATGGGGTTACTATTTTCTTAGCCTAATGAAGTAGCTTTTCAGTTCCAGAATTACCCTAAGGTCCCTTCCAACAGCAGAATTCTGTACTTCTCCAGTTATTGTTAAGCTTAAACAATTTCTCTCCTTCTGTTTAACTCCTTAAGTCTCCGGATCAAACTTTGCTAATTTCCTGATTTATTAAGCCTTCATTGTTCTTAAGTTAAAGGGTCCATTTACTTATCATTCAATCACGGTTGAGGCCTTTCATCTCCCACTGAGAACAGACTGTGTACACAACAAAAATCTTCAGAGCGGAATCAGGAACAGAAAAGAAGAGCGAATCTCCTGGATCAGCCTCACATCCTGTCAAAATCAGGACCCTATGAGTTCTGTGGGGGCATTGACCACGGTTGTAAATAGTATATGAATCTGGACAATTACAAATGTATGTTTTTGCTTTTTCGCTCATACACAAGCCCTACTAGGGGCTCGCCTCAAGTTGAATGGCTCCTTGTGTTCAGTCCAGTTTCCCAGCCCATGCCCTCATCTCATTAGAATTTCTGTATCCTCTGGTCTCGCTGAGTTCCCTTTACCTTCTTTTGTATCAGACAAAAGATGGTAATTTACGTCTAATTAACGGAACTGAGTCATAATGAGTTCTCTTCTCTTAGACAGCATTTGAATGTCCAAAATAACCAGCGAGATTGGGCTTTTGAGACTCCCTCCAGCTTAAGGTTTTTCTAACACAATGCTCTTATTCAGGCCTTCTGCTTTGCATACAGTCAGAGGGCTGGAGGTTATCCACATTGTGAAATTCTTTGGCTAGCCATGCCCTGAGTGATTTCATGGCACGCAGGCCGATTTCATATTTTCTGCTGAGGAGCTCTGTTGAAACAGTCAAGCTTACGATGGCATCCTTTTCATGCTTCTTCCTTCGACTTTTAAATGCCAGCTTTTGCCAGTTGATGAACTTGATAGCATTCTTTATGAGATCAATTTCCTTGTGAAAGATACAAAAGACAGGATTAAAGAGAAGTCTGATGCAAAAGCACACAAGGGCTGTGCATCTGTGTGAAGAGAGGTGTGGGGAAGCATAAAGCCTTTCTCCCCACGCCATGAGGAGGGACAAAGATGGAATGGTACAAACACAAGCCTGCCTGAAGAAAACAGAGCACATGTTCTAACAGAAGCAGTAACCGGGTTAAAGGACTAAAAGCATTTTCTTGCTCTCTCACATGCCAGGGTATTTTAAACTGCCCTCTATATGTGCCCACATGCCAACAGAAACAAACCACAAACTCATGCCCTCCTGTAATGACACCATTTAGACACAGTGAGTTTCGTTTGGTTTTTTGTTTTGCTAGTTTTTTTTTTTTCTTTTGTTTTTTGTTTGCTTTTTAAAATTTTTATTTTCTATTGGACTACAGTTGATTAACAATGTTGTGATAGTTTCAGGTGGACAGCAAAGCGACTCAGCCATACATATGCATGTATCCATTCTCCCCCCAAATTCCCCTCCTATCCAGGTGGCCAGGTACCATGGAATAGGGTTCCATGTGCTATACAGTAGGTTAAGCATTTAAAATATAGCAATGTTGGACACAATGAGTTTTTATTCCTGGGACTGGTTTCATCCATTTTTTTTTTATTACATTGGATTAAAAAGCAAAAAAAAAAAAAAATATTTCTCTCTACACTTCGAATACCTCAACCAAAATATATTAAAATATATTCCTTGGATATAAGACTGTTATATTTTTAAAAGTGTAGTACGTCCCTGGTTAAGACTCTGTGTTCCCAAATGGAGGGGACATGGGTGAGGAATCAAGATCCCACATGGCACATGGTGTGGCCTTAAAAAAAACAGTAAAACAATTCAAAAAAAAGTGTGGCAAGACCACTTAACTATTATCCTCTTCTACTGAAATACATATTCTCTGCTGCTCCAATTTTAAAACCAATAAGAAAACAGAACAAAAAATAATGCTGACTTCCAAAAATAATCCAGACTTTCATCATGGGAGCCACGGGGCAGGGAAATTATAGCTGGGTTACAAAAGGACAGGGCAAATGCAGACTAGTGATTTTTTATTGTTTGTCTCCTAATCTTTTCCCCCATCTCAGAGGGAGTAGAATGCAAAATTGACAAACACAAGCTTCTCAATAGATGTATTTAATTTAACAAAATGGAAAGACGATTTTTGGTAACTAGGTTCCCTGGTGAAAATGTTAAACTAGACAGTAAGCCAGAGAAAATGAACTACCTTGATCAATTAGGCTTAATGGGTGAGAAGCAACTAACTTACACAGCTAAGTTGACAAAAACAGGTTAAAGTAAAAAGACTGTTTCAAACGAAATTAAAGTATAATTTTTTTTCTTTTCTGGGGAGTGGGGTGGGGATAGACTGGTACTCAGAAAATGAATGACATTTTTGAGTGTATAAGCAAAAATCACTATAGGCATTTTTAAGCAACTGCCTTTACCCACTGAGTCTGAAGATCTAGTATCAGAAATATGAATGAGAGCCCTGGACATGCAAATGGGTTTGGAAGTTAATTTATAAATCTGACTCGTGAACCATAGCTTTTATTTCAAACTAAATTGGAAATCATGGAGATGTCTCCAAGCCAGCTCAGAGAACCCTTTCTAATTAATAGCACAGGGAATCTTATGTACTTAAAGGCAGGCAGATTCTGACAATGGCAGAGGAAAGGTCCTTCTTGGGTGTAGGTCTACCCTAGAGGGGTCTGGTGAGCTATAAAAGTAAAAAAGTAAAGGGTTAGCCACTCAGTCGTATCCAACTCTTTGCAATCCTACGGACTGTAGCCTTCCCGGCTCTTCTTCTGTCCATGGAATTCTCTAGGCAAGAATACTGGAGTGGGTTGCCACTCTCTTCTTCAAAGGACCTTCTTGACCCAGGGATTGAACTCAGGTCTCCTGTATTACAGGCAGATTTGCTAACGTAGCAGACAGAAAGTAAAGATTCCCAGCTCCAACAGCACCCCCAGTGGTGGGGAAGGGCTCCTAAGAGGTTGAGGGAGGTTTCCATGACAGCCACCTTCCCAGCAAGTCAAGTGTTTCTAAACTGGGGGCTGTCTGCACATACCAGAGATAAGGAGGATACAAATAGTGTAAGTGCAAACTGAGCTGAAGCAGAGGCTGTGTATTGTGAAAGAAAGCACGAGTTTCATGCTGGATGTCAGGTAAAGACGATGGGCAAATTCAAAGGAAAACCAAGGCTGCCTTAAAAAAAAATTAATACACAGATTGTTATACTTATGTGTTAATTTGTAAGAGTGACTCTAAAAGAGCTTTATAAACAAAAAAATTACTTAGTTTTATATGCTGAAGCTGAAACTCCAATGCTTTGGCCACCTGATGCGAAGAGCTGACTCATTTGATAAGACCCTGATGCTGGGAAATATTGAAGGCGGGAGGAGAAGGGGATGACAGAGGATGAGATGTTTGGATGGCATCACCGACTCAATGGACACGAATTTGGGTAAATTCCAGGAGTTGGTGATGGACATGGAGGCCTGGTGTGCTGCAGTCCATGGGGTCACAAAGAGTCAGACACGACTGAGCAACTGAACTGAACTGAACTGATTCATTATTATATATGTGACTTAGTTTTACTCATTTCTCCTTTCTCATAACTGAATATACATAGAATAGAAAAAGGAAGCTGAGTTTGACAACAGATCAGAAGTAAGTTCCCTTTATTTCCCATTCAAAACCATGTACTTTGAGAAGATGTTTCACAAGAAAGAGCAGCTGGAAACAAACCTCAGGAAAACTTGAACAGCAAACAAACTTCTCTGACTTGAAGGCAAATAAGGACACTGTGAACTACTAACTTTCTGAAAAAATATTTTAGGATTTCAAACAAGTCAGAAACCATGTAACAATTACCACAGAAAAACCAAAGAATACTATTCAGGCACAGCTTAGAAAGATTATGGAAGATATAGAAGTTATAATTATATAATCTTTGCATCATAATTATTATTATAATCAATCACATTTCCCAGCTCTAAGAAAAATTTTAAATCACTGTGTCTCCTTATATTCAGGAATATCTAGGGATTTCCCTGGTGGTCCAGTGGCTAAGACTCTGAGCTCCCAGTGCAGAGGGCCCGGTTCAATCCCTGGTCAGGGAACTAGATCCCACCTGCTGCAACTAAGACCTGACACAGCCAAATCAATAAATACATATATATTTTTAAAAAAGGAGTATCTAGTTTTTCACAATCTTGTTCCCAAAAAGCCTTTATGATAGTCTGTACAGAGAGTCACGCTTTAATTATTAAATTATTATTATTGAATAAAGTTAAATTATTTAAAAATCTGAAATGTGGTTCAAGTCCAATAATCTTTCTAAAACAAATGGTTATATCTAATTCGTAAACTTCCTATTTATACCAAGTTATACCTATAACTGCGTTTTGTTTTTAAAGAAAGATTGGCGGAAGCAAGTTAGCTGAAATTATGATTAGTACTCTTAGCAGGTCTTATTCCTAGAAATACAGTCAGCTACAAATATTGTGCTGGCAAGTAACACCTAACGTTGTATGACAGGTGCCAGGAATATAGCAGGAAGCAAGACAGAGCTCAAGCCTGTCGCCCTGGAGCGGCCCACACTTTAGATCCGTGTTTGGCAGACAGAGAATCTTCAAACCCATGGCAAATTGTGCTTTTATAAACTTTTTGATTACACCCTTTCATTAAATCTTCAAGTCTTCAGTGATGAGAAGCTAAAGTGTAGACAGCAACTTTCAAAAAATTATTGAATGCCATAGATACAGGCATCTTGGAGCTCAACGAGGCTGTTCCTTTCCTTTTTGAATATAAGTCCTAATGTTTCACTTATAACCTAAGTACAAAAAAAAAACACCTGACTCCCTCTTGCATATTAGTAATGCTCTTTTTTGCATGTATGGACTAAGTAATGATAATGAAAGAACATATTGAATACAGTATGTTTTAAAATGCCTGCATATAACAATTATCTCAGTCATATCTAAATTAACCAGAAGAACAGTGACAAATGTGTGGTGCTATTAATAATATGGATTCATATATTAGGCAATAGTTCTGAGGCCCCTAAAAGAAAAGAACCAAAATCTCATCCAGCTTCTCAATGCCACCCTTGAAGGACAACTTGAGGGGCAGAAATGACAGAACCAGTTTGCCAAGGTGAACCAGGTGCCAAGGTCTCTCTAGCAGGATGACACTGAGGTCTACTAGCTTTCACCCAGGTAAGATCTATAAACTCTGTTTAGGTGCCACCCACAACCTTCTTTCCCAAGAGAACATTTCTCCTTTACCTACAAAATTCAAAACTCAACTCCATATATATTTGACTTTATTCCCGTACACGCTTAGAAATGCTCTAAAAGCTTTTCTCCTTCCAATCTTATGGTAGATAAGAACTTAACGGAAGCTAAAATACAACTTTAGGGCAAAAGACAAATTTTCTCTTATTGCACTGTAGAATGTTGCATCTATCATGGACTAAAAATATCCTGAATTGAGTATAATATTTCTAATGCAACTTTCTGGTTTAGGGAAGGAAAAAAAAAAAGTCCTTTCATTCCTTTTCACTCTGCCTACAAGTAGAACACTGAGATAATAGAGATTAAGCCTTAAATTTCTACCTCCAATAGTAGTAGAATCACAAGAGGACTGAGAAAGCATTTGTCTCTACAAGGTAATATCCAATACATTAGTCCTTTGGGCAGTTTACATTGATTTTGCATTCAATTGAATAGGTCAACTTTCCCATTTTTTTCCAGGACAAAGTTGTAAAAATGCTAGAATCTAGATATATTCTGATATGAAGACACAAGAAGAAGGTAAACTTAAGAATACCATTTTCTGTAATACCTAGATGATTACAAACAGGTTTATTTTTGTTTTGTTTTGTTTTGCTTTTTCCTGTCAATACTAGAAATTGACACTAGGGATCATAAACCAAATGGAGGGCAGAGGTGTTAAGATTGTATGTCTTCCCTCTCCCTCACCACCATCCCCCTCCCTATTCTTAAATTACTTTGAGAAAAAGGAAAATGAAAACGCCCCCTGAAACTTAACTGCCTTTCACCTAGTCTATAACTAAGTGGGTTTAATTCCCTCTAGTTCAGTCAACCAGAGACTTTGTCCTTCAGTCTGTCTGGCAAATATTTCACAATCCTTCTAATGTGTTTTTGTGAAGTATTGAAGGAAAAAAAACTCATTAATCTAAACCATTAAAAAAGATAAAATAATATTTTGATGGGAATGAAGTGATTAATCCTAACGATTAACTCCAATTATTTTTCAAAGTATAGGTTTCCTCAAGCTTCACAGAAAAAAAGATACTTTAAAGAAAACCTACTGATCCGCTCTTTGAAGGAGCTGCCATTGGAAAATTAATTAACAAAATACCGATATGTATCTTCAGGTGGTCTTCTCTCTGGGTACAACCGGGTCTGGATCTCCTCTTATAAGGACTCAGACCTCATCAGATTAGGGCTCACCCTGATGAACACAGGGCTTCACTGGTGGCTCGAATGGTAAAGAGTCTGCCTGCAATGCAGGAGACCAGGATTCGATCCCTGGGTTGGAAAGACCTGGAGAAGCGAATGGCAACCCACTCCAGCATTCTTGTCTGGAGAATCCCATGGACAGAGGAGTCTGGTGGGCTACAGTTTATGGGGCTGCAGGAGTCAGACACGACTAAGGGACTAACACTTCCACTGGTGACCTCACGTTGACTCAGTGGCCTCATTTTCCCTTTATTACCTCTGGAAAGCTCATACTTTCAAATACAGTCATTTTTTGATGTACTGTTGGGTTCAATATATGTATTTGGAGGGACAAATTCAGCCCACAACATCCCCACTAGCCAAAAATTAACCCTTCCTTTCTGAGTGCCTCTACACTGTCTAATTTTCTCAGCCCAGTGTTGTTTATCTCCAAGACTGATGAAAGAAGATTGTGGGAAAGTCAGAGAAATTACTGACCCTGACGCCAAACCAACAACCGTCAGAGCTAGTCGCGGTCTAACCTTAGCCTTTTCATAATTGAAGGAATGATTATTTTTGTGTATCAACTTGGAATGATTATGATCAAACAAACATAAATATGTCAGAGGAACAGTTGGACAAAGAAATTTTACTTGTTAGCACTCAGAAGCCCAGGGTAAGGCACTCAATCCAATGATCAAAACAGCTGTATCTCAAGAAATAGGAATAAAATGCTGATCAGAAGAGAAAAAAACACAAAAATCCCAAAGCATGAAAACTATAGAGCCTCAAAAAACTGAGCAGTTGTAAAATCCTAATATATAAATATTATTTTTGTCAGAGACCATATTTTTAGGGAAAACCACAGGAAGACAAAAATCATAACCCAGGGGTGGCACCAAAATCACACTGCTAGTATTTATTTCTAATTTTATTTACATTCCAGAGACTGCACGAAATTACAGGAGGAAATCACAGAAATTTCCACATCTTTCCCCTTGTTTTAACAGTAAAGGATGAAGTTCATTAAAAAGACCACCTGGAACTTCCCTGGTGGTCCAGTGGTTAAGAATCTGCCTTGCAATGCAAGGGACACGAGTTCAATCCCCAGTTGGAGAACTAAGATCCTACATGCCACAGAGCAACTCGGCCTGCATGCCACAACTGGAGGGTCCATGCAGCACAACAAAAGATCCCACGTGCTGCAACTAAGACCTCATGCCGACAAATAAACAAATAAACAGAAAAAAACAAAGATACGTTCTTGACAACCAGGCAGATGCATTCAATATTCAAGCTGAGGCCACCACCCTACATCTAAGTTGAATGCTCTTTGCAAAGACCACCAATGAATCTGAATGCTTTTCATGCTGTGGAACAGACCACAAATGTAGGTGGCACCGAACCATCGCCTCTGTCATTCTGAAGGGGTTGTTCAGAAAGACAGTGACAAAAGGAGCTGATCACTTTTTCGTAAGTCACCACATTCACCTTTGAAAATATGGTTAATAATGTGTACAGATCCCCTTCTCCAAAAAAAAAAAAAATACACGAACATACACAATTTGGCATTTTGGAAAAATCAAATACTCCCCTACAAAATATTCAAGAAGTAAAACCTCTGACAGATCAGAAACAAAGCCCAAGTTAGAAGATATTAAGTGAAGTTTTTTTGCCCCTGAGTCCTATCTTAACGGAAAGAGTTTCTATGTAATAATGTAATAAGCTGAGAGTTCTAAGTTTTTGGAATTCAGTGAATAGATAACACAGTTTCAAAGGTTTCTTTCTGCCCTCTACTCCATTCTAATCCCATATGGAGGCTACTGTTGGCTGTGTCTGGTATGACTAAGAAAAAAAATATGTCTTTATCTTTTAAAGTCTAAGCAAAGTTAAAGACAAAACATTCGATTGTTCTCAAAAACAATAAAACACTTGACAAAGTTCAGACAAAACATTGTGAAAAGCACTGACATTGTCAGCCAGATGCATGATTAATACAATTTCCTTGACATATTTTATTTCATTTCTTTATGTATTATATAATATATTGAAAAACTAAAACTCAAAATTCAGTAGCAATTTGTACAGGTATTTGTCACAAAGAGAACTGTAACTAAACCCCCAGAGTAAACTTCAATCCCACTTTTTAAAAAAAGCAAAGAGCATACAGATATAAGAAATACAGGTTCTTAGATCCAGGAAACATTTCTGGAGGAACATATAGAATGATGAGGGATGGGCAGCACATAAGCACAGACTGTCCTTAGGGCCAACTAGACACCCTGTCACACCTCACCAAGAGCAAACCTAAGTTATTCTTGAATCTGATTAAAAACTCTTAGGCTCAAATATGCAAAGAGACACCTAAAGTTCATTATATTTCTTAAGAAATACATTCTATATTTTTGAAGTATTTTCCTTTCAGGGGAAAAAAAAAACCCTCTAGCCTGGGGACGGTCACAATTGTTTTGGAGTTCAGCTTCCCCAAATATAAAAAGGAGTTTTAAATAGATGATTTCTAAGATCTCTGCCAGCTCTAAGGGCTACATTTCTAAGACTTTGAGGTTTTAACGGATGAGGTTGGGGATTTATAGCTGGCCAGGCCAATTTAACTAAAAGTTGATCAAGTTGGGGAAAATAAGCTTTGATGAATTTGTAACATGTTATTATATAATTTTTCCAATAATTCCTGATCACTGCTGCTCTACAAAAGTGTCTCAGCTCATATTTTTAAGTGCTTAAAGACCCTTTTAAGCTCTAAAACCAGGCTTGTCAATTACCTACAGACCCAGGTTTTCCCTCCGTAAAAGGTCTGGCCAGACTTCAGGCACCACAGCTTTCTCATCATTACATGCTCTGTGTCCAATAAATCCTAGGACAGCACTCAGACATCCAATAAATACTTGCCCAATTAATGAACAGACTTAGGAGGTACTGCATTGCTATGTGTTAGGCGTGAGGAATTAAACAAAAGAATCTGACTATGGGTTTCTACCTCCCAAGAAGCATCCAGAAAAGGGAACACAGACACATAAAAAAGAATTACAATGTACTGAGATTAAGTTCCACAATGGAGAGAGTACAGGAGGTATAATGACAACACAGAGAAGGGATGAATGAATTGGTATGGGGCCTAAGAGGTGCTTACTGTGAATAACTGCGCGCATACCAATGTCCGAAAACGAACTATTTGGGGAATTAAGCCCTTTGTACTAGCCATGCTTCTTTTACTGGTTATTACGAGGGTGGCTCAGACATGTTTTTATTCTTTAGTCTGGATCCAAATGAAAAGCCAATAACATGAGGTGCAATTCCCTCTGTATTACTAGGTCTGTAGAGGTACAGAATTTAAATTTTACATACATAAAAAGCGTATGGAATAACCCCATAAAAAATGGAATGACCTTCACTGTGGCAAAGAAAAGGCTCCACTAGGCAACTATTTGGGCAAAAATTATGAATAACGATTTTACACAAGCCAAAATCCCAATGGTATTAGGTCTACAAAAAAATGAAGTAACCGTGAGATGCCATTTTATGGCCGCTAAGGAAGCAAGATTCTTTTTTTTTAAAATAACACACATAACATACAATGAGGAAATTTTTGCAAAGAATACTATTAATTAACAACACATTTTTGGAAAGCAGTATGAAAATAAACGACAAAAGCAATAAAATAGCTTCAAATAATTCCACTCCTAGGAATACAAGCTCTAAAAATACCCCAGAAGAAATCAAAAAAGATATAAGCATTAAATTGTTCATTTGTCATTATCTGTAATAAAAAGTGGAACGAAATCCAAAAGGATCAAATTAGGGAAAAACACTTAACAAATTAAAATAGAGTGACACAATTTAATATTATGTATTCAATAATTTAGGATCTTAAAGGCACTGCAGATAGAAACCAAAAAATCTGACACCAGGAAAATGTACAAACTATGAAATGCCCATGTACTTTGTAAATAAATTGTGTGTATGCTATGTCACTTCAGTCGTATCTGACTCTTTGGGATCCCATGGACTGTGGCCCATCAGGCTCCTCTGTCCATCGGATTTTCCAGACAAGAATACTGGAGTGTGTTGCCATTTCCTCCTCCAGGGGATCTTCCCAACCCAGGGATCAAAAACCATGTTTCCTGCACTACAGGCAGATTTTTGCCGGCTGAGATATTGGCAAAGCCCAAGTAAGAAGTAAATAGCATAAATCAACATTTGTTCCCTTGTAGCAGCAAAGCTTAAAATAAATGATAAGCTAGACACGCTCCCTACTCAAGACCGATCATATGCAAAATTAAAAATCTGCCAATGGAGTACAGGCATGGAAATTTACAGCATTAGATAATTTTCCCCATGAACATAAGTCATCATTCAAAGTCTAGAGCACATGTCACCTCTTCCGGCCGCCAATTCTCACAGCAGAAAGTAACATTTACTCTGACCTCAGTATTTCCAGTACATTCTGTTAGGTTTCTCCCAAGGCATTAAATCAGGATCTTCCTTGCTGTAGAGGGTCTCTGTGTACCGATTCTGACTTCCGGGGCGGGGTGTGGGGGGCTGGGGAAGGAGGGAAGAGAGAAAGGGGGAGGGAAGCGGGTGGGGGGCAGGAAGAGTGACACCCTTTCTGAGCTTACACACCTGCATCTACAAAGAACAGATGTGTGATTTTTGCTTCCTGAATTTTTATATCTCTAACAGAGTTAGAAGAAGGAAACCAGAGGGGTTGTAAATGGAGGTCAACAGTCTGAATTCTCCTCCTCACCTACGGGCTACAACATTCAGAAGAAATCAAAGCTATAATTTGGCTCCTTTGTTCTTTTGGAAAGGAACTATGTAATTAATTAATTTCTTTGTACTGAAGTATAGTTGATTTACAATCTTGTGTTAGTTTCTGGTGTACAGCAGAGTGATTTGGTTATACTTACATATATTCATTTTCATAATCTTTCCATTACAGTTTATGGCAGGATATTGAATATAATTCCCTGGGCTATATAGTAGGACCTCATTGTTTATCCATTCTATATATAACAGTTTACATCTGCTAATCCCAGACTCCCAATTCATTCCCTCATTCCCCATTTGCTTCTTTTTAAAATCTTGAATTCACATTAAAATATTCAAACCAGTCTCCAACTTTATCAATGCAAAGTGATGGTTAAACCAAAAAACCCTAAGGGCTCTTGCAAGTGCATTCTTATCTAATCTGAAATTCTCTCCATATCTAAAGTACACTCCATTGCTACTTAAATACATTAGAAAACAGTTGCTATAAAGGACCACTGAAATAAAAGATAAAAATAACCTTTATAATTTTTTTCAAAATCCCATAAAGGTTTTCAAAATTTGATTAAAATGGATAGTTTTTTGTTAATTTCCTTTTATTTTGAAAAGAATACATTAGGAAGATCACAAAGGAATCTTACAAACAGCAAAATTCTCAATGTGCATATCCTGTGTTCCCAAATTTCATTTGCAGAAAATTTATCCTGAGAAGATAATCATGTACATGATAAAGATTAAGCTATAAGGATGTTTATTCCAGAACTGCATACATTAGCAAAAAGTTGGGGGAGGGTTAGTAAGTGCTCTATAAAAAGACTTATTAAATAAACTGACAGCCCATCTGTATATTGTATTGCTACACAGACATTAAAAAGATATTGAAGAATATTTAATAACATGGGAAAATATTCAAAATACACCATTAAGGAAAAATGCACAAATGTACAATGGAAGTCAATTCCTGAAAAAAAAAAAAAGTAAAGTTGATTCTTGTTATTCTCTGTAGTTATATTCTATAAAATCATTTCAAACACTGAGTTAGTGAAAATTTAATTATTCCTCCTAGGAGAAATTAGGAGTGAGGGTCCTACAAGTCTGTGGTCATATTTTTGTCAACTAATCAATACATAATTTTGTTGTATGTGTGTTTCTGTTTAAAGACACTGATTAAATATATATATTGCTAATTCATTAGCATTGAGCATACAGCCAACAGCATGAATGGTGTAGAGAAAGTTCCTAAAATAGGAAGAAAAAAGCGCAAGTGTTAGTTGCTCAGTCATGTCTGGCTCTTTGTGACCCCACGGACTGTAGCCCACCAGGCTCCTCTGTCCATGGAAATCTCCAGGCAAAAATACTGGAGTGGACAGTCATCCCTTTCTCCAGGGGATCTTCTTGGCCCAAGGATGAAACCTGGGTCTCCTGCATTGCAGGCAGATTCTGTACCAACTGAGCCACCAGGGAAGCCCCTAATCAAAATTAAACCCTTTATTAAATCTTAAATAAAGCTTATCTGACACACATATTTTCTCCAAAAAGCACATCCACAGCCTTCTTGCACTTAGGAACAGTTGATAGCACTTCAGTCCCATGCCTGCAGTAGAACAAAATCACCAACACAAAGCACAACCAGCCAGACAGTAGAAAGGACACCCTTTTACAGGACAAGGACTGAAGCAAAGCTGTGATGCTTTGCTCGGTGTCAGCAGGACAGTGGGCGTTAGGTGACTCAAATTTCTGCCACGCTGCACTTGGCTGTGGATGACCTTGAAGGGGCTGGAAGTACTGATTAAGGGGTCACAAATAAATTCTAGGGAGGAGATGAATTCACAAATACAGAATCCACGAATAACAAGGATTGCCTGTCTATATACAAAGTCATAGGAGAAAACCAGGTGGATAAACTAGGAACAGAAGTCTCTCCAAGGTGGCAGCCAAGAAGGTCTTTCTGGAGGGATATTTACTTTCGTCTCTTTGCTCATCTGCTGTTTCAAGGCAAACTTATCGTATTTCAGTTGTTTTTGAAAAATACATGATTATCAATTCAAATTTTCTACAGCAAATGTTGACTTTTTGATTAAGAGATATAAACGATTACTAGCAAAATCCTTTAAATTATGATGCTTTCATCATATTTTCAGAACTCCCTTTATACCAGTAAACATTCTATGATACTGAGAGTTACTTAACATAAACAACATCCCCTAAATATTAACTGTGTCTGTTCTGTAGGAATTAAAAGGGATGCAGGTCAAGAAAATGTTATCATTCTGATTAAGAGAAAATAAACTCAAGTTATTCATATAATAAATAATTTTCAAAATACTGATGTCATATCTCATTTTTTATGTTTTTAGTCCTGTTAAAAAGTTTATTATCAGTTGGAGGATTTCATTGAACTCCTTTTCATCAATTAAAATCTGAAAAGTTTTTATCAACACAGTAAAAATAAAGTCAACTGGCAAGAATCCACTAGAAAGAAGCTTATTAAGGGCAGAAACCTCCAAAACCAAAATGATTTAGAGTGGAGAGAAGATAAATATTAAGTATAAATAAAGACAAAATTAAATACAAATATTAATACCACGAGGATAAGGGGAAAAGGCTACAGAAATATAAGAAAATTTGAGAGGCAGTGTGATATAAAGGGAAGCAAATAGCAAGTAAAATGAATGCTGTACAATTTCAGAGAACAGACAAACTTTTGAGTACATTCAAAGGTAGGAATAACCTTCACCTTGGCCCATATGTTAAATACAAAGTTCAAAGAATATTATATTTCAAACATCTGTGAAATTATGGCTTTTCAACCAGCAAAAACAGAAGTATTTCCAGATTCCCAAGATGGAAACTTATGATTCTTTAACTTGTATAATGAACATTCATTCAGTTATCCAGTCATCATCCATCCATGCATCCATCAATATTTATTGGGCACTCATGTTTGCAAAGTATTGTCATGTACAGATATCATGTGTGATGTTAAAATTTTATGTGTCAACTTGACTGGGCCACAGAGTGCCCAGATATTTGGTAAAACATGACTTTGGTATAGGGACTTCCCTGGTGGTCCCATGACTAAGATTCCTTGATTCCAATGCAAGAGGCCCAGGATCCAACCTGGATTCCTGGTCAGGAAGCTAGACTCCACAAGCCACAACTAAGTGTTCGCATGCTACACCTAAGAGCCTGCATGGCAAAACCAAGATTAAGATCCCATGTAACCCAACTAAAACCCCAAATAAAAAACAGATTTAAAAAAATTACTCTGAGTGCTTCTATGAGGGTGTTTTTGGAAGAATTTGACATTTAAATAGGTAGACTGAGTAACTGCTACTGCTAAGTCACTTCAGTCGTGTCCGACTCTGTGCGACCCCATAGACGGCAGCCCACCAGGCTCCCCCGTCCTTGGGATTCTCCAGGGAAGAACACTGGAGTGGGTTGCCGTTGCTTTCTCCAATGCATGAAAGTGAAAAGTGAAAGTGAAGTCGCTCAGTCATGTCCGACTCTTAGCGACCCCATGGACCGCAGCCCACCACGCTCCTCCATCCATTGGATTTTCGAGGCAAGAGTACTGGAGTGGGCTGCCATTGCCTTCTCCGAGACTTGAGTAAAGCAGATCCTAATGTGGGTGGACCTCATCTAATCATTTGAAAAGCCTGAATAGAACCAAAAAAGCCAATCTTCCCCTTCAAGTAAAAGAGAATCCCTCCTGCCCACAGCCTTCGAACTTGGACATGAGCTTTTTCCAGCTTTCAGACTTGAACGGAAACACTGACTTTTCCTGGGTCTTGAGTCTATCTATGGCCTTTGGGCCAGAACTACCCCATCTGCTCTCCTGGGTCTCCAGCTTGCAGATTTTTGAAATTAGGCTTCAAATCATTTGAGCCAATTCCTTATAATAAGTCATATATAAAGGTTTGTATAATAAAACATACATGAGGGTTTCTCTGGAGAACCTTACTAATACAATTTAGACAACTATGGTACATATGAGCAAGACAGAGGGCCCAAGTCTCCCCTAATCTGGTATATGACACAACTTCTCTGGTCTTCAGTCTAGCTTGGCAGACCTTTCAACCAAGAGACAATCCAATGTCACTCATATTTAAGATTTATGCATCATGAATGCATATTTTAAACATTTTAATAAAACCTAAAAACCTTTTTTTGAAACTGAAAGGACTACAATTATTAGAATCTCTAATTATTATAGAAAATTTCACAAGATAGTTCACAGGTCACTACATGGCAACGACATGTGTTAATTCCCTAAATGACACTTTATCCCTATCTGTCCTGCTGGGCAAGAAGGTCTGAACACAGTTGAGTAAAACTAACTCCAAGAAGAGGGATAAACCAGAATTCATTGCTGCTAAGCTGCTAAGTCACTTCAGTCGTGTCCAACTCTGTGTGACCCCATAGACGGCAGCCCACCAGGCTCCCCTGTCCCTGGGACTCTCCAGGCAAGAACACTGGAGTGGGTTGCCATTTCCTTCTCCAATGCATGAAAAGTGAAAAGTGAAAGTGAAAGTGAAGTCGTGTCCGACCCTCAGCGACCCCATGGATTGCAGCCTTCCAGGCTCCTCCGTCCATGGGATTTTCCAGGCAAGAGTACTGGAGTGGGGTGCCATTGCCTTCTCCAGAATTCATTGACACGTCTTAAAAAAGGGAAATTTTGTAAAATTCGTTAACAATTATTAGTATCCCATTATTAATACTCGCAGCACTTCATATCTGATGCCAGTTACCCTCCCCTCAGTAGAGAACAGACCATCTGGCGTCCATGGTGATTTGGGAATGTAAAAGATAATATTTTATCTCTAACATAGCTATTGCTAATGATTAAAATTCATGTGAATGATTTAAATAACTTTCCAGTTACACTATACCTAGAAAACCTCAGTAGGTTGCTTCCCACTTAATATTTTTTTATATCCAAACTTCTGTTCTACAACAGGCCAGAATTTCCCATGTTCCACAATTTTCAACTGCACATACAGCCCCTACCCCCCGGTAGTGTCATGTGACCCCCAGAGCTATTTATATGACCCTCCTGACTACACACAACTTATTTTCATCTCCCATAATGAAGTTAGTTGTGAATTTTCCTGCTTCTCGAAGCCATCTGCACCTGTATGCATTTCTTTAACAGCACCCTGTTAACTTAAATTTCTCCAAAAACCACCTGGAGACTTGACTGTATCCACACCTGTGATGTATAAACAAATACGCCACAACACATTTTGGAATTTAATCTCACCCAGCTTATTTAGTACCTACGTGCAAATTTATTGGAGGAAAATGGTATGTTCTGAAATAGCAGTTCGTGGGGACTCAAGAGGTTTAAAAAGAGAAAGAATTGATTAAAGGACAGGAATAAACTTCTCTGGAATCCAGGAAACCAAACACAATAGATTACAAAAGTCTGGCCTAAGTATCAAAGGGTTTCTAATTTCCTTGATTGCTTAAGAAGGATTCCAAAAACGTAAAAGTAAAAAATAAAATTACTTCACCCTACAAAGGCTCCCTACTTTGGTCTTAATGGATATCCTGCTGCTGCTGCTGCTGCTGCTGCTAAGTCACTTCAGTTGTGTCCAACTCTGTGCGACCCCATAGATGGAAGCCCACCAGGCTCCCCTGTCCCTGGGATTCTCCAGGCAAGAACACTGGAGTGGGTTGCCATTTCCTTCTCCAATGCATGAAAGTGAAAAGTGAAAGTGAAATCGCTCAGTCGTGTCCGACTCTTAGCAACCCCATGGACTACAGCCTACCAGGCTCCTCCATCCATGGGATTTTCCAGGCAAGAGTAGTGGAGTGGGGTGCCATTGCCTTCTCCGAATGGATATCCTACCAAAGCCAAAATTAGCCACTCGTGCACCTGTTTCAGGTTTTCTCTGCCTTCTCTGCTTCCATCTACATCTCCTCCTGTTTCTCAAACTGCCCAAGAGGGAGCCAGCGATGGAAGTGCAGTGTGAGAAGCTGATGATATTTCCTTTCTTCGGCCATCTATGCAGAAATGTCCCCCAACCCTAGCAACTCACTCCAGGGGAGGGGCTGAAACCACTTCTACCATGAAATTGGCCTGGGACCTCGTTTCCCCATTAGAAGAGAAAGTAAAAGTGAGTAGGTTCTCCCTCTCTTTGGGGGAAACTGTGATGTTTTCCATAAACCAAAAAATCATGAGTTAACTATAGCAGAAAAAATACAGTCTTTTTTTAAACTTTATTAAAAACATAGAAATGAAACCCGAAGCATTGGGAATTGACTGACTGCAAAATGTCTAAAGAATTAAGGCATGAAAAGTTTCAAGCACAGCCAGGGTACTCTGATCCATCTTTGCAGAATCATTTCTTTAAATGTTTTCTTTTGTTCTATTTGAGTTAGAAATACAAGGCACACTAACCAGAGACCAAAATCTCTGCTTTCTGGTTCTCTGTTTCCAGCCCTGCAGTCAAAGCTATGGAACCTTATGCAGGACAAGAGGCCCATTCGCACACTGAGCATCCATTAGTGAGTGATTGTAGCTGGTACCTTGGAGAAGGGCAATGGCAGAGCAGATTATTATTTATTTTTTAATGAATATGCAAATCGCCCCCTAGCCTTTTTAAGTCAAGAGTTTAGGCACTTAATGTAAATTAACATAGAAAATCCTAAAACTTATCTTGTGGTTTGAAGCCAATTATTGTCATTAGAAGCCTTATTTATTTGGCTTATTTGTGGGAGAAGTGGTGAGGGGTGGGGGTTGCAGCCCCAAAACTACTTATCTGAGAAATGAAAATTAGAAGGAACCGTAAAGTAGGAAAAAAAAAAAAGGCTATTAATAAATCCTGAGCAATGCTAATTACCTAAGAATCCCTAATTACCTAACACTGCAATTTGAAACTGGCTTTCAAGAGTATACAAAAATTTAGAGTGTAAATTTAGAGTCAGGAAAAAAACATACATAACGCAGCTGACTGTAATCATCAAAACATGATTTGCCTAGAAAGCGCACCCTGTTTTCATTAGTTATTTAATTGGTACTTGTACTAGGTAGGTAGTCAATAAAGATCCTGTTAAGAAATAAATGGTATAAGGAAGGGTCTTTGTTGTTGTTCTGTCGCTATGTTGTGTCTGACTCTTTGTGACCCCATGGACTGCAGCATGGCAGGCTTCCTTGTTCTTCCCTGTCTCCCAGAGTTTGTTCAAACTCATGTCCACTGAGTCACTGATGCCATCCAACCATCCCTTCCTCTGTCGCCCCCTTCTCCTCTTGCCCTCAGTCTTTCCCATCATCAGGGTCTTTTCCAATGAATCAGTTCTTGAGCCCAACTGATAAGCTGCTATATGCCAAAAAAAAATGTTCAATAGGATTTGAAAATGCAATTTTAAAAAAGTTTTTGACACTATAATACAAAAACAGGCTGCACATGTGAATATCAATGGTCTGATAGAAGCTGCAGCAAGACATTTTTTGGCAAGCTCCACCAGCTGTGGCCAGCAGCACTAGGCTTTTACTATACTTTGATGCCAACCGATTGTGACTATTTTCTGTCTGCCTCTCCAAGAAAACAATCACTGTTAATTCCAGTTGGTTATATTATTGATTCTGGTTATTTAAACAGATTTATAATGAAAGAATACTATAAATAATGTTATCAACAGTTTCTATTGGTTCTGTCTCAAATATGATGACCATGAAAATATTTATCATATATCTGCACACTAAAGGTTCCCCAAACATTTGCCTCTGAAGAAATGAACTAAAACAATATTAATTAAAAGTGCACAAGTATTTGTCCTGTATTATAAAATTCAGTTACATGGAAGTTGAAGCTATAACTTAGTATTTTGAAATTGAGCCATCAACAGATGATAATAAATTTTCACCTTCAAAAATTTTTGTAAAACCCATGAAGTAACCCCAAAATTTAAACTAATTGCTTTACATAGTATCCCAATACCTATCCACTATCTTATAGAGGTTTTAGGAGCTAAAGTTCTAAAATTGGGTCATGAGAATAAGTAAAATTATTCTCACCCAAGTAAATTTATCCTTGTAGTTAATTCACAAATTAAACATATTTTAATAAACAAAAAATAATTTATCTCCTGAAACATATTTGTTGTTTTTCAGTCATGTCCAACTTTTTGCATGGACTGCAGCATGCCAGGTTTCCCTGTCCTTCACTATCTCCCGGAGTTTGCTCAAACTTATGTCCATTGAATCGGTGATGATATCCAACCATCTTGTCCTCTGTCGTCCCCTTCTCCTCCTGCCTTCAATCATTCTCAGCATCAGGGTCTTTTCCAATGAGCTGGCTCTTGGCATTTGGTGGCCAAAGTATTGGCGCTTCAGCTTTAGTCTTTCTAATTAATATTCAGGTTGATTTCCTTTAAGATTGACTAGTTTTATCTCCTTGTTGTCCAAGGGACTCTCAAGAGTCTTCTCCAACACCACAGTTCAGAAGCATCAATTCTTCGGTGCTCAGCCATCTATGGGGTTGCACAGAGCTGGACACAACTGAAGTGACTTAGCAGCAGCGGCAGCAGCTTTCTTTATGGCCCAACTCTCACATCCACACATGACTACTGGAAAAACCATAGCTTTGACTAGACGGACCTTTATCGGCAAAGCAATGTCTCTGCTTTTTAATATGCTGTCTAGGTTGGTCATAGCTTTTCTTCCAAGGAGCAAGCATCTTTTAATCTCATGGCTTCAATCATCATCTTCAGTGATTTGGACTCCAAGAAAACAAAGTCTGCCACTGTTGCCATTGTTTCCCCATCTATTTGCCATGAAGTGATGGGACTGGATGCCATGATCTTAGTTTTTCAAATGTTGAGTTCTAAGCCAGCTTTTCACTCCTGTTTTTCAGCTTTATCAAGAGACTCTTTAGCTCCTCTTCACTTTCTACCATAAGAGTGGTATCATCTGCATATCTGAGGTTATTGATATTTCTCCCAGCAATCTTGATTCCAACCTGTGCTTCATCCAGCCCGGCATTTCACATGATGTACTCTACATATAAGTTAGATAAGCAGGGTGACAATATACAGCCTTGACGTACTCTTTTCTCAATTTGGAACCAGTCCGTTGTTTCCTGTCCGGTTTTAACTGTTGCTTCTTGACCTGCATACTGGTTTCCCAGGAAGCAGGTAAGGTGGTCTGGCATTTCCATCTCTTGATGAATTTTCCAGTTTGTTGTGATCTACATGGTCAAAGGCTTTAGCATAGTCAATGAAGCAGAAGTAGATGCCTCTCTGGAATTCCCTTACTTTTTCTATGATCCAGCAGATGTTGGCAATTTGATCTCTGGTTCCTCTGCCTTTTCCAAATCAAGCTTGTACATCTGGAAGTTCTTGGTTCACATACTGTTGAAGCCTAGCTTGGAGAATTTTGAGCACTACTTTGCTCACGTGTGCTGCTGCTGCTGAGTGCAATTGCGCGGTAGTCGGAACATTGTTTGGCACTGCTCTTCTTTGGGATTGAAATAAAAACTGAACTTTTTCAGTCCTGTGGCCACTGCTGAGTTTTCCAAACTGAAACATATATGTGGATTCAAAAACTATTTCACTATAATGAGATATACTGAAAATAAAATTCACCCCTCTCCAGCTTCACACCACAATTTCTGAGGTTATAGTGCATTTATTGGAAAGAATTTTCCATGGTAAAAATACCTGACCTGGAGCCAAGAGTCCAGGGTTACAGTCCTTTTTATATAGTTCTTCAGCTGTGTGTCCTTGGGCAAGTCATTTAATCTCTCTGGACCTCATTTCCTTCCACTGTAAATGGAGAAGGTTGTGGTTGAAAAGCGCTAATGTTCCATCCTGTTCTAATAACGTATGAATCTGTGTGAGAGAAATTTCATAAATATTCCATAATCTTCCTTTTACCAAAATGTTACTTCCAAATATAGATAACCTTTCATGACACAAAGCAAATGTTATGACAAGGTACTTTTCAATTAATGCAAATTTTAAAGTTACTATTTAAAACAATTCAAAAATAGAGCATACTCTATCATACTCTATCAAGATGTTGTGATTTCGGATATTTCAGAACACAACATAGGGATTGAATGCCAATCAAGTTAAATCTGAATGAAGCAAACTATGAAGTATGAATTTTACAGAGTTCTGGAACACTTCCAGATTCCTTCTATCATTTTCAAAACAAGATTTTCAAAAGAAAAAAATAAATAAAGCAAAAAAAAAAAAAAGTACGCCTCAATTCGGAGAAGGCAATGGTACCCCACTCCAGTGCTCTTGCCTGGAAAATCCCATGGATGGACGAGCCTGGTGGGCTGCAGAAGAGTCGGACACAACTGAGCGACTTCACTTTCACTTTTCACTTTCATCTGTTGGAGAAGGAAATGGCAACCCACTCCAGTGTTCTTGCCTGGAGAATCTCAGGGACAGGGGAGCCTGGTGGGCTGCCGTCTATGGGGTTGCACAGAGTTGGACACGACTAAAGCAACTTGGCGGCAGCAGCAAGCCTCAATTAAATGGAAACTGCCAATTATATACATTTCAAATTTAAAAACTAATTTTTTTAACTCTCATCTTAGAGAAAAAGTTCAATTTGACACCAGAATAGATTCTTATCAGCCATTCAATAAAACTTTTCTGCTCTCCTCTAACTTCTGGGGTATGGTCTGTGACACAGAACACTAAAATGAAAATTCAAATTCAGAAAAATGTTCACTCAGGTCAATGAACAGTCCTTAATTAAAAATATAATCACATTTACTATTGGTGTTATCATAAGTAGCCAAAGTCTCCTAGTAGGTTTTATAAAAATATTTTAACATAAAGCTTGAATATAAATAGGTTCCTGGTTAACCCCTTACGTGACTATAATGAGCCAGAAAAAAAAGAAAAAAAGAATGTGTGGATTAGTTAATTGAGAATCTACCATAAAAGCAATAATTGGATGTTGTAATAAATGGGAAAACAGTAGAATACGTTGTCTTGAATAATATCCTCATGCTATTATTACTTCACTTGCAGTGCTTATTCACAAGTTCTCTGCTCTCAGATTCTGAATGTGAGATTCTTAAAAATGTTGATTTCCTGCCAGCAGTCAGTCACCATGAGCAAATGTGGGGTTGGAAAGTGTCGTCTGCATTTTATGAGTGTCAACCTGCGGGGTTTTCCCCTCTTCCCAGATAGGTGGCCTGAACTTATTTTTTCATCTGAGAAAGAAAAAATATATATATCTGTAGAAATTATCCATGACAGTTATAAATTTATAGATATAATTTTTTTAAATCATGTAACTTTTAAGTACTCAACCGTAAGGAAGTCCACAGAGCTAGTCATCTGAGATTCAGAGCATCTATCTCATTTCATAGACTCTTGTTTCTGGCTTAACTATTCTTTAAAGGCTATTTTTCTATAGGAGGTTAAGTATATATCAACTCTAAAAAAAAAAATCAAGTTCAAGTCCTTAAAATAATTTACAATTTAGATTTAGCACATCTAATTGTATTAATTATATTCCAGTTAACATGAGATAATTATTTTTTTTACAGTTTAGCTACACACATTTTTTGTGAAAATTATTTTGTATATAAGTACAAAAATAAAAATTACACACAAAGAGGTGTGAATAGAAACGTGTGCAGGTATACACACACACACACACAGACACACACACATAAAACTAAGCACTTATTAACAATTCCCTTCCAAATATTTTCTGAGATGGTGAAACACTTAAATGGTAAAATTGGTAAAATGGTAAAAAAAACACCTACAAGTTTGACAGTTAGAAGCAGACCAAACTAAAATATTCTGTTATAGTTTACTGGCTGGAGTAAATGTCTCAGAAAAACCTAGCACCTATAAAATCAAAGCTCATCAGGAATAATATATTATTTGAAGCAAGATGCCTAAAACTTTAAAATGAAACTAGACATATAGCTACAACTTACTATCTAGAGATATTGTGTTTAAAATGCTGAGAAGTTAGTTGGCTCTTGGTATGATAGTAAAGTCTAGAATGAACGATGGTATGCGTATTATTATAGAAACCACTGAATCAGAGACATATTGTAATATGGAAAACTGTAGGAATACTATTTCCTAAGGCACTTAAAATGACACTAGACTAAGTAAGAAAAAGCCCTGTGTAAAAAACTAGGGAAAGATTTGAATAAATGGCTTCATAGGAATATAATATTGCTACAGACCTTGCATTTACAAGTGGATCTCACTCCCCTAACACTTAAGAGTTACAAATAGCCATATTAGAGTTCCTCTCAATCGTATAAAGAATCAGTCAATAAAACAAAGAAGTCTGAAGAGAAATGGGCAGAAGGTCAGAAAGGCAGCTGTCAAAAGAAGTATGTTTCCCTTTGGGGGAAAAAAAAGTGAAAGATTTTACGTATTTTAATTAGCCTGCTTGCAAAAAAAAGAACATATCAGGTGAAGAGTACTAATTATCACCTTCCAGCCCCACTAACACTTTGAAATCTAGCAAAAAGGAAGGAAAGGGGGTGAAAAAAAAAAGAAAGAAAGAAAGAAAAACATCCTCTCACTACAGGCCATTTAAAATATATATATATCTCTCTCTCTCAAGGTTTCTTCCAACATTCTTCCAACAACTCCTGACAAGATTTATCTTCAAAGGACTTTCTTGTTTACAAAATAAAATTTCCCCTCTTTCAAATTAAACCCAATTATCTGGTGAACAGTTTCCATAATAAAACCTGGTAGACAGAGGAAACATTTCCTTTTTTTTTTTTCTCCTCCATTTGAGAGCCTGCAGGTTCCAAGAAGTGAAAACCATTCTTACTTATCCCATTAACACACAGGTGTTGAGAGGGCATGGAAGCCCCTGGAAAGATAAATGGCCTCGTTTTCCTTGGATCAGGTTTTTGCGATAACTTCCAAAGAAAGTGCTGAAAACTCCCAGTTGCTTATTTGATCCATAAATTTAAAAAGTACTATGGGGGAACATAACATTGTCCTGAAAAGCATCATTGACTTTTTCTGGTCAGTGGCAACAAGTCATTGGTGTATCTAGTCACTGCTGAAGGACAAACTACAAATACTCAAATATTAATAGGTCCATCTGTTGAGATGGCAAATAGATTAAATGCTCTCAGAGACCCTTGAGTCCTGACCGATTCTCACTCACCCAGAGAGACTGGGTTCAGCTTTTAATCAAGCAGCTGCTCAGACACATGTGTGTAGCTTTACCCATCAAACACAGCACCCAACCAAGGAGGAATTTCAGAAAAATCAAGTTCGTTCTACATCTTCAAAAATACACTTATGTGTGCCTGATATCCACAAAACTTAACTACAAAATTAGAAATTTTAGTCTATCCCATGATAATATTTTGTGTTAGGCAGATGACTTACCAGAAAGTTTTTAACTAGCCATTTCCTATTGACGTGAAGTCTGCTTTGCAAAAACAAAAAGGGATACTTTTAATAAAACCAGGTCATGGTTAGAACAGAAGAGCTTTTCCCAAATTTTCTTGACCTAAACTAGAAGCAAGAGAAATGTCTAAACAAATTTTAAATGCTTCTTTCTCTTCCTAGTCTATAAAACTGCATTTACCTGACCTGTCAAGAGGGCTTCCCAGGTGGCACCAGTGATAAAGAACCCATCTGCCAATGCAGGAGACATAAGAACTGTGGGTTCGATCCCTGAGTCAGGAAGATCCCCTGGAGGAGGGCATGGCAACCCACTCCAGTATTCTTGCCTGGGAAATCCCATAGACGGAGGAGCCTGGAGGGCTACAGTCCACAGGGTTGCAAAAAGGCGGATACGACTGAATGGACTTAGCACGCACTCATGACCTGTCAAGAAATGAAGAATGATGAAACCCAAGTCCAGTCCTCCCCAACAGGCCCCCTTCGTGTTGAGCATTAAACAATAATTTGACAACAGCGACAGAGCCTTCTCCAGTACTAAAAGCAGCCTGACTAATCTTATTAAACCAGCATCTGAACCATGGCCATCATGGAATGGGAAAATAATTACACTGCTAATGCCATAAATACTGTCCACAAACTCCTATGACTAGAGATAACAAGGGGCAAAAGAGAAAGTTCACTCTTGAAAATGCCCAATACAAGCTTAAGAAAACTTCCCACAGAAACAAGACTCCCAGGCTGCAAAACAAATGAATGTTGGTAAATAGGCCTGTGACCCTAAATTGCCTTTTGTGTCAGTTTTAACACTATTAGGACAGAAGGACGTTTTTCCAGTTTACAAAGAACTAACGAATAAATAAATAATGGAGTGCCGTCTAACTCCCCCTCCCTCCAGTTAGGGGGGATTCCTTTAAAGATAAAGACATATTTAGAAGAATTATGCTTTCTTCCTCCTTACAGCTTATGAAAGATTTAAGGAGAAAGGTTTATTGAGCATAATGAAAACCCAAAGTGGAACTCTCTGGCTGTGTCTCCTATTTTATTTATTTATTTTAATTAAAGTCGAGTTGACTTACAAGGCTGTGTTAGTTTCCGTGTCTCCTAAGTATTATCATAACAAACAATATGAGAAGCTAAAGTGGAATAATACAAATAAGACACTTTGCGCTATGAGTCTCCCAAACTGGGGAATGATTTATTACTGCAAATTTCAATATCAAGCAAGACAGAACCAAGTCTTCCCTTCATGGTGATTTCACAAATAACTGGTGTCAAATTCTCTTTGACACTTTTCCCTACTACTTTGCAATATGAAACTCTCAAAGAAAAAAAACAAAAAACAAGCTTTCATGTTTAGAGAAGCAGAACAGGAAGAACGCTTTCTTCACTGATTATAAAATGATGTATTCTTATTATCATTAAAAGCACATAAATCGTGTCAACACTTACAGGAGGTTGTTAATTCCTCTTTCAGATGTCAAAGCCGTATTTTCAAAAATGCTAGTTAACACACACATCTTCTCTTCCTTTTTTGAATGGTCAGCCAAAAATTTACATACCACCCTGGAAAAAATCACTTTTGACAGAAGGAACTGTCAGGGCAGGCGTACACACAAACAGGACCATGTGCTGTCCTTCTTGAGATAAGATGTGAAAGGCAATAAACCCAACACAGTTAGGAACTGACTGCCTTTCGGAATTTTGTGAACTTGGTGTTGCCCCTGCAAACCTCTGAAACGAGAACACTCTCACGCTGGACTGATTACACTCAGGACCTCTGCTGTTACAGCCACTGCAGTACACTGTCCTCTGGTTAATCCTGCTTTGTTTTAATTCCAGCCAAAGACTAACAGAAAACAGTGTCTCCTTACATGGCACCCTCGGTCAGCTATATATTCACTGCATCAATTGTTTCTTGAGAATAAACCTTTGCCTTTGTTCGCCAATCCTGAAATAACCAATCTGCACTGCCAGCTAGGAGGCCGACCCGGTAAGCAGTAGTAGGGGTTATCCAGAGATGGTGTACATACATGCTATCGAGTAGTAGCCAAAGGCAGGCAGAGGATGCCTTTTTGCTGCCAAATAAGGCAATGATGACCATGAAGTAGTGCGGGACATAAGTGCTAAAGTGAGCGTATTATTACTACATCAAGAGTTTAAAAGACAGGACGTCCTGGTGGTCTAGTGGTTAAGAATTTGCCTTCCAGTGTAGGGGGTATGGGTTTGATCCCTGGTCGGGAAGTTAATATCCCACATGCCTCATGGCCAAAAAAAAAAAAAAAACAGAACACAACAGAAGAAATGTTGTAACAAATTCAATAAACACTAAAAATGGTCCACATTAAAAAGAAAAAAAGAGTTCAAAAGAGAAAGATACCCAGCCTCTGTAGGCTACAGCTGCAACTGAGGCCAGAGAGAGAAGGCCAGGCTTGACCAAGGATACTCAGCTGGCTGTAGAACCCAAATCTCCATTCTCCAAATCTTGGGCTCTCTTCACCTGGCCACCCTGCCTCCACGGTCCAATTCAGAGAAGCAGCAGGACCGAATGTAACTCAAGTTGAACTGGGTTGGCATGGCAGAGCAATTAAAGAAGAGGATGAAGAAAGAACATGTCCATCTGACAGCACTGAATCAGGGAAGTGGGCCTTCCTGCTGAGCACTGTAAGAGTTCTTATTCTATCAACTCCCAAGGCTGACCTTCAATTCAGTGGCTCACCTGGCCTGACTTACAAGCCTTGAAAACAGGCAAGACAAATACACAGAGAGCCAGGGAAGAAAACTACATCATCAAATCTCAAAGCTCAGCAACCTGGCCTCGGACTCAGCCTCCCGCTGACCCGGATGAAGATGCTCAGGGGTTCGTGAGGCGCACCCACATCACATACACGTGTCCCTCCTCCCCACCCAGGCGAGGGACTCTCACATTCCTTCTCCTCTGTTCTGTTTCATCTGTAATTTGAAATGTTACTTAACGTAACCTTGAAATAGAAGTGGCTTTTTCAAGGATTGGAAACATATGCATTTGAGGTAATGACACTGTCCACATTATAAAAAAAAAAAGAAATAGCTTGTGTGCTATAATTTGTGTGAAGACGAAAAAAAATCTTAGGAATCATCTAACCAAGACCTATCGTTTTATAAAACGAAATAATTGAGGATCAGAGAGGCAGGTGTTGTTTCTTTGGAATTAAAAACACAGATGTCTGGACGTGCCTGAAACTTTCTGAGCGAGAAGAGTCAAATGCCAGCAGAAAGAACACTCAACTGAAATGTCAGAAATTCAAATTTTCATTTAACCTATGTTATTCAGTCTTTACCGACTGAATAACTCACTCGGTATAAAGGATCTGTCTGCAATGCAGGAGACCCAGGTTTGATTCCTGGGTTGGGAAGATCCCCTGGAGAAGGAAATGGCAACCCGCTCCAGTATTCTTGTCTGAAGAATCCCATGGACAGAGGAGTTGGGCAGGCTACAGTCCATGGGGTCGCAAGAGTTGGACACGACTTAGTGACTAAACCACCAACACCATGTTATCCATTAGCCCGGAGCCTTGAAAGAAGGCTTACCTTCTTCAACCTGGTTTACTAATATGCAACCTGAGAAGATTAAGGGCTTGAAACAGACAATCTCTAAAGTTCCCCACGCCCAACAGATCTAAAAAGTTCTATGATTCAATTCCAAACTCAAGAAGAGTAGATAACAAGAATAAAGTAAATAACAAAAACAAGAGTAAATAGCTTAAGTGCATTTACAGTGATTGCTTTCAAAATCTTCAGCTCATCAGGTTATACAGGCATTCATTTATTTTTTTAATATATTTTCTTTCCTAGTATCAGTCAGAGTCTCACATCTACAAAACTAGAAGCTCAGTTTGACCTTAGCATTTAAGGGTAGCAGACAGCGACCCTGACAAACAATTAGCTGATAAGAGTTAGATATATTTAGCATCTAAGAAATGCACTATCAGTACACTGGAACTATTTGGAGCCTTTCATCACCAGGAGATAAGAGTGTGAATCAGGTCTGTGTTACTACTGAACCACTCATCAAATCTCTTCCACTACGAATGCAAGATGCTATGTCTCCATGGCTGGTTTGTTTCATGTTTCAGCTCCACAGCCACAGACAAATGCACTGATCCAAAATAAAACCTCCTGACTTTCTGCACTCCCTGTGCTCACATGTTAGTGATGCCTCCACCCGCAGAATTCCACATCGGGCTTTTAATGAGCAGAAGAACATTCTGGGCTGCTCTCAGAAGACAGAACACCAAATGACCAGTGAAAAGGCCAGACCCGAATTCCTTTGAAGGAGGCACCGAGGTGACAGATTCAGCAAAAGGCTATGAAGTTTAGGCAGAATTTCACTAAAGAAATTACCAGGCTGGTTTGAAAAAACAAAGTTTCTTAAGACCACATTGTAGTGCTTACTTGGGCATCTTTTAATATCCAAGAAGTCATGTATGGGACTTGTTACAAATGTCCTCTAATTGGTCACTCAAAATTTCTTTTAAAAAAGAACAAAAAGCTTCCTGAGGATCTCCGCCCACATTCAAGTAGCGGGTTTACAAACTCAAGCAGATCAAAGCCCACAGGCTAAGACTCTTATCTCTGCAGGATGGCAAGCAAACAAGGTTCAGCCATTGAAAGGGTGTCTACACATTCTCTTAAGGAAGAAACTCATTGGAATAGAGACAACACAGGGAAGGCTATCAAAGAGGCCACATTTGCAGAATAAAAAAAGTTTTTTAAAAATATCTTTTTTGCTAAAATTTAAGAATACTAGAGGAGTGGCTAAACCTAAAGGGAAGCATTCACAGACTATGAAGACAGGAAATATTGTTTCCATACCATCTACATGTATCAAGTCTTGACTAAAACACTGAGTCTGGGTGCTAAGATGCAAATAAATAGATTCTGGAGCAGTGCTGTCCAATGGAAATACTGTGTCAGCTGCATGTGTAATTTTACAATTTCCAACAGCCAGTTTTGTTTAAAAAAAAAGATAAAAAGAAGGTGAAATTAATTTTAGTAGTAGATTTTATTTCACCTAACCTATCCATTGGAAAAGACTCTGATGCTGGGAGGGATTGGGGGCAGGAGGAGAAGGGGACAACAGAGGATGAGATGGCTGGATGGCATCACTGACTCGATGGACGTGAGTCTGGGTGAACTCCGGGAGTTGGTGATGGACAGGTAGGCCTGGCGTGCTGCGATTCATGGGGTCGCAAAGAGTCGGACACGACTGAGCGACTGAACTGAACTGAACCTATCCAAGATATTATCATTTTAATGTGTAATCAAAAAAGGAGACCTTATATATATATTTTTTTCTTCTTTGTAGTCCATCTTCAAAAAAGCAGCCACATTAATTGCAATGGCTGCCCGCCACTGTATTAAATGGAATATTTAAATATACACAGTTAATTGTCTGAAAATTGGAAGCATCAAAATACTGTGATAAGCCAGGAGGAGGGGAGAAAAAAAAAAAAACAACACAAGATGAAATAAAGGCATATGTTCACCAAAGATGTGGCACAAAATTCTCTGCTGCCTGAGAAAGGAAGGCGAGATAGAGCAAGATTAGGCATAAATGAAATACGAACAATTTAAATTTAGACATCAGAGAGAACTTCAGAGCAACGGGAACTGAAACATCCCAACTGTAGGCATTTACACAGATCCTCTTCCTCAGAATATTGTATAAATATAGTGTGATTTTTAAAAATAACTTAGAATCAGTTCTGAAAAAAAAGGACAGGGACTATGGAATACTACTGCTATACATGTCACTGAGCTTTGCCCAATGACTCCTAGAGTGTGTGCATAAAGTTACCCTCCACAAAAGACTAAGTGATGTATACAAACTCTAAGGAGGCATGGTGAAGATAATGCATTTTTCTTTTAAAAAACTTAAGGACAAACGACAGTATCTTGAAAGGACAAAGAAGAAAAGAGTATGTATAACAGGAGCAGTCATTTGGAAAGAAATCAGATTCCATGGCATTTGGTGGCATCTTCTACTCCAACAAATAAGATGTTAAGTGGGACAAGAAACCAGTCCTAAAATATTTCCAATTTATCGCAGGCCTATATGCACACACTACTAATTATTTTTGCACTGATTCTCCAATATACAATCAGTACAGAAACATGTGATGAATAAGAAAAAAAAAAAAGGCGATTAAGTACATCTTATCTGGATTACTTAAGTTTTTATTTGAATTTATTTCTAAATTTAACTGACAACTGATGAGCAATAAACTCAGCTTTAGTTTCATTCGGATTGTATTCTTTTCCTTTACTTTCTATGCCATGTAGCTGTCAAAGATGGTTTTGAATAATGACTCATATTAAAGTGCAGCTCAACATTATCACCGTCTAGATCCGATGTCGGTAAAATCCTTAAGTTATTATGTCATGAGAGGTTTTAGTTATGAGCCCTCTAAAATTGTGAGGCCTTGAATCAGTCATTAATATGCTGTAACCTTCAGTTCAGCTCAGTTCAGTCGCTCAGTCGTGTCTGACTCTTTGCAACCCCATGAATCGCAGCACGCCAGGCCTCCCTGTCCATCACCAACTCCCGGAGTTCACTAAACTTAGGCTCAGCCTGTCCATCTTAAAAAAAAATACTGTCTAAATTGTAGGCTGCCTTCATAATGGAAACAAGTACTGGGAAAATATTTTGTAAGAAACAGCATTAAGGTTTAGCTTCCATTTGCCAAAAATGTATAGCTCTGCTCCCCCCACTCCAAGCTTTCAATCATTTTCCTGCCCGAAGCACCAGAAGGGGAAGACAAATCCCTAAGAATAAAATGGGGTCCTAAGTGGTGACTCAGTGATGTCAAAGCAGAAGGACCAGTCTCACTCTTGGAAGATGTATCTTGTCTATTAAAACTCAATGAGTCAAGAACCATGGAGTGCCAGGAACCTTCAGCCTTTACTTGAAGCCTGGGAACTAAAGTGATACCCTGGAATGAACTGGATTTACCTAGAAAGTTGGATCCTGGCTGGGAGTGATGGCTGAAAAATTTAATGGAGGATATTCCTAACAATGAATCTGCAACCCACAGGTGCCATGCTGATGACTTTTGTAAGAAATGCCATGTGGCAAGGGGCCATGAGTCATACCACTTTCATTCCTGCCCCATTCTTCAGACCTTGCCAACTGGAGACTGTAGGAATGTCCCCAGCATGAATCACCATGCTCTTTGGGGTCTGACCACACTCCAGCACCTATTAGTGACTGGGAAGAGAAAAATCGCATGACTCAACCCATAAGAACCCACATTAGAACCACCACAGCCACTGTGCTGGCCTTTCCAGTTTGCCCAGAATATTCCAAAGTCAAGTAACAGATGTTAAAATCACAACCTCCATTTATACAAACATGCCCATGTGAGTTAGAATTTTGATAGTGATTTTTTTCAGAATTAGTGGTACATGTGAACTCTGCTTCACTGTGTACAATCTGATTCTGATCTGCCAAACATATATTCAGAAAACAAGTAAATACAATAAATCTCATAAAAGTTTAATACTGCCTTTTTATCAGGTCAGCTTAAGTTTCCCACACTACCCTTCTTTGAGAAGGCTTGTCCTTTATTCTGACATCTCTGGTGTTAAATGCTAGTAATAATTGTTTAATGCAACGATTCGTAACTGTGGGTGATTCTGCTCTCCAGGTAACACTGCTGGCTTTAAAGGTATTTTTGGTTGTCACCAAAATATTAGGGCATCCAATGGGTAGAGGTCAAAGATGCTGTAGAACACGGAACACTGCTCAGGGCAGTCATACACATCAAAGAGTTGTCTGGTCCAAAATGTCACCAGTGCTGAGGCTGAGAAACAGCAGTTAAAGTCTTCCCTTTTTGTTCAGTCACTCAGTCACCAGGCTTCCCTGTCTTTCACCATTTCCTACAGTTTGCTTAAACTCATGTCCATTGAGTCAGTGATGCCACCCAACCATCTCATCCTCTGTTGTCCCCTTCTCCTCCTGCCTTCAATCTTTCCCAGCATCAGGGTCTTTTCCAATGAGTCGGCTCTTCATGTCAGGTGGCCAAAGTAATGGAGCTTCAGCTTCAGCATCAGTCCTTCCAATGAATATTCAGGGTTGATTTCCTTTAATATTGACTGATTTGATCTCCTTGCAGTCCAAGGGGCTCTCAAAAGTCTTCTCTAGTACCATAATTTAAAGTCTTCCCTAGGCAATTTTTTTCTTTTTTGAAAATTTTATTCATTTTCAATCCAAATGACCTCAAATTGCTAGGCTAAGAAGGACAACTTGTTAGGGAGAGATCACTGATTGACAGAGTAATAATCAAAGAAGTTTCAGACTCAGATAACTTTGAAGCCTGAGCATCTATAAGAACAAAGGTGAAAATAGAGAGATATTTGCATAATGTTTTAAATTTTACTAACTGCTTTGTTTTCTGATCGGACACTAGTTGCTTTTTGAATGCCCTTTATGAACCATTTCAGATCACACCACATAGATTTTAGCTTAGTACAAAACCAAAGTTTCTCATGGAAATAACTATTTCAGTAGGAAGTGGGTTCCTTATCACTGTAAGATTTTACATGGAGAGTGAATGAACCCTTACCCTAACCATGCATGTGCCTGTTTTAGAAAGAATTCCCAAAGGCCAGAGGATTAAACAAAATGATACTAAAGGCTGTTGACATTCAAGTTTCCCTATAAATCTAGTCAAGAGCAAAACATATGTGTTTCATACTTTTCCAAACAACACTTTCATTTATTAACAGTTTTCAAGCTCTTTCCCTGTTGGTCTTTGAATCTGAGCTCAGAGTCGAAGTGACACAATAGACACTCAATGTTTGAACCACTGGAAGTCTGAACACCTGACTTCCTGAACCAAACCCTAACCAGCCCTTACTAAAATAAACCGAAAAAATTCATATGGGCATGCTCCAAAGGAATAGCTACTTGTTTCATGCAGTAAGTATTAATATCTGTCTGAGGAATGAAGAGAGAAGAATCAGTATTTCATGGTTTAAAAGCTAGATTATTTAAATTTTGTAGGCAGGGTGTGGCACACGTGATCAGTGGTGTCTGACTCTTCGCAACCCCATGGACCATAGCCCACTAGGTTCCTGTCCATGGGATTTTTCAGGCAAGAATACTGGAGTGGGTTGCCATTTCCCACTCCAGGGAATCTGTAGGGTTCATTAAACAACTTCATCTCCCACAACTGTGCCTGCAATCTACTTTTTGTACTCTTCCTCCCTCACAAGTTACAATGTGTTTGAAACAAAACTTCTAACTTTTGAAGTCTCAAGAGTCGCTTGTTCATTTCACTCATTTCTTTATTCTGATATTGCATATTATCTTCAAATTCAAAACTGACTGCTATTACCCAAAGGGGAAGCAATGACGCAGGAACAGAAGCCATACACCTACTTGTGGAAACCAAGTTGTTCTAAGTAAGATTGAGACTGGAAATACCAACCAAATTATGAGAACTAAATCCATAATGGCCAGATGTGATGCAAGGGGAATGTAAATACGGGAAAAACATACAACAGGTACAGATGCTCATAGCCAGCAGGTGGGAGAGATCTCTTCCTGGCTTGGACATCCTCTCATATGTAAGGGAGGCACATATGTAAAGGTAGGACTGCCCACACCAGGCTCACACCCACAGCTCCACTTGTGAACTAGTTCAGAGACTTTATGTAAGTGCTCTTGGATCAAAGTCGGAGGAGGCAGAGAGCTATCACCCAGGGACGAAAGCTTAATATCACTAGGTCACAAACTTTATTCATGAAGCATTTAAGCTATCAAGAAGTGTGTATCTTTAAGATTAAGATGAATTGTACAGATTTACTTTGTAGAAAATGGCTCTAAAAACTGCTGACTTTCTGTTTTACTTCGTATTAAGTGCAAGATAAAAGTAGCCAGGAAAAATGATAATCACAGACTTGGGAGAAATCTTAATGATCACACAGTTCAAGCCTTGCCGTTTACAAATCAGAAGATAGGCACCCAGGACGTTGCAAGCACAGTAAGGTTACACTGAAGTTAGGAGCCGAGCTGACCCTGAAACTCAAGTTTCCTTACTGACAGGTTAGGCTGCCTGTCATCTAATAACATGTTCAATCCTAGGGGAAAAAAGAGTAAGAGTTTTCATATATCCCAAGACAGGCATGTATCTGACTTAATTTATTAAAAATAAAAGCAAAGATTAGGGATGTGATACCTCTCATCTTCATTTAAATCTTATCTCTCTTCTGCCACATGTATGGCAATAGAGATAGTTTCCTTTTCTGGAAAAAAAAAAAAAAACTGAGATTTTTTTTTCCCTATGATATGATTCTATCCATACCATAAAACAGAATCTTTCAAGATTTGTCTAAATGATAATTAATATCCACATATTTATATGTTAAAGGACAGAGTAGACAGAGGTCAAAACAACAGTAAGAAATGAAAGGACAGAAGTGTAATTGGAAAAAAAAAGAATTAGGAACAAATGCTGATTTTGCCACAAATGTACTGATACACTTTTATAGCCAAGCAAAGCATTCCAACTTTTACTAAATATGACCTTTAGTAACATCAGTTTTGGTCCTCTGTACTAATGTAATCAAAGAGAATAAACTATTTCAAAAGAATACTGCTAAAAAGAACAAGATTCAAAGTTCTCATTAAAGAGAAACAAAGATAAAACGAAGTGACCAGTTCTTTGTTTCTTTTTTGTTAATCCTAAAGTCCTAACTTATCTCTCCCTGCCTGCCTCTTCCCTGGTAACCATAAGTTTGCTTTCTATGTCTGTGAGTTGATTTCTGTTTTGTATATATGTTCATTTGTACCATTTTTTTTAGATTCCACATATAAGTGACATGATATTTCTTTTTCTGACTTACTTCACTTAGTATGATCATCTTGAGGTCCATTCACGTTGCTGCAAATGGCACTATTCTGTTCTTTTTATGGCTATGTTATTGTTTAATAATACATTTAAGGTTTAAAGAGTGGGGGGTGTGTGTGTGTGTGTGTGTGCGCTAACTTCAGGATGTAAGCCATATGAAGGTCAGTCTGGGTTTTGCTGTGTTCGGGATTTTAAGAATCAAACCCAAGTATACCTAAGAGAGGCTTAGCCAGTATACCTTAATGATTATTGATGGATTTCATTAATTTGTACTAAAACTAGCCTTGGGAGCTTCCCTGGTGGCTCAGTGGTAAAGAATTCACCTGCCAATGCAGGAGACAGAGGTTTGATCCCTGGTCCTAGAAGATCCCACAGGCGGAGAAGTAGCTACCAAACCAGTGCTCTAGAGCCCGCAAGCCGCAGCTACTGAACCCACACACAAGTCCTGAAGCCTGTGCACCTGGAACCCATGCTCTGCAACGAGAAGCCACTGCAAGAAGAAGCCTGATCGCCACAACTAGAAAAAGCCCACACAGCAACGAAGACCTAGCACAACCAAAAATAAATAAATCTTAAAAAAAAAATTAAACCTAGCCTTTTATTTCTTAAGATTGTTCATTCTAAAAAATCCATAAATTGTAGTACGATTAAATGGGAAATTTTAAAATCTGAATTGCTTAAGAAAGGAAAGAATCTGCATAATTACTAGCTAAAAGTACATTTTGTTATGCTAAAAAAAAGAACTTTCTGAATCTTGAAAATTCAGTAATTAAATAGACATAAATAAAAGTTATTTTCTTTGCTCCCTGACACGACCAACTGAATACAGTGGGGGCAACTTCTAAATACATTAGGAAATTCAAAACCAAAAACTAATGCAAGAAACAAAAAATTTGAATCTTCAAAAACTATTTTGCACAATAACAACCAGGTCAAAGGTAGATCATGTTCAGGGAATCTGGTACAGAGCAGTCTCTGAGTGAATGGAATAAGGAAGACACTTTTGGTCAATTGAAAATCACAGGGTAAAACCACCATCGTCAAGGTGAATTTTTCACAGGGATGTAGTGGTGGTTTAGTCACTAAGTCATGTTCTACTCGTGCGACCCTATGGACTGCAGCCCGCCAGGCTCCTCTGTCCATGGGATTTCCTAGGCAAGAATCCTGGAGTGGGTTGCCATTTAGAGCCCTGACTGTCAAGGCCAGTTTTTCAGAGAGATATAGAGACAAGTATAAATGCCTTAATGTGAAAGCCTGTCTCCCATTCATTTCCTATCTCAGGCAGTGCCTACTACAGGACCACCACATAAGAGAGTTTAATAAAGAACCAAAATAAATGAATGAGTAGAACAGCATTCGAGAAGTCATCAAACTTATGCCCACCCCTAACCTCTGAGGAAACAAATGGGCCTCCATCAGTAATTCAGTGCCATCTACCACACAATCAAATTCCACAGAGATCAAAGTTCTGAAATTTGAGACCATCATGCTTTCCAGTTGAAGGGGATGTTTTATGCAGAATTCATAAAGCACTCAATAATGCCTTACTGAATCACTGACCATTATTGAGCAGACATTCAATAAATGACCTGTAATAATGAGAATATAGAAAATGACATTCCTGCTATTTAGAAACACAAACTCTATTGTGCCCTAGGACAGACACTGTAGCTCAGGATTTAATTTCATTTTCTTGCAAAGTAACAGACGTTTTAGCTGGATACACAGCAGCTCAGAATAGTCCTCCCTGCCTTCCTTCAGGTGGTTGTGTCTCCCATGAACCCTCTGGTCAGTGAGATGAGAGGGTTAGTGATATGAGTGACTTGCAAATCATGCCTTTATAAAGTAGGGTTTGGGGACTTCCCTGGTGGTCCAGGGGTTAAGACTTTGCCTTCCAAGGCAGGAGGTGTGAGTTCAATCCCTGATCCAGTAGCTAAGACCCCTCTTGCCTCAGAGCCAAAAAGACAAAAGATAAAACAGAAGCAATACTGTAATAAATTCAGTAAAGACTTAAAAAAAGTGGTCCACATAAAATCTTTGGAAAAAATGCAAATAAATTAAAAAGGAATATTTTTTACCTTTCCACTACTGGACTTGTGAACTTCACTATGAGCTCTCTTGGGAGTGTGCAACATTCTAGGAAGGCAAGCTGGTAACAAAGCAGCCAGATCTCTGGATGTGTTCATGAAGCAAAGCTACCCTATCTTCCTTGAATGCCCAAAGGCAACTTCTAAATGGTCACATGTGAAGGAAATAAACATCTTTCCTGTTTAAGTCACAGTAAAAAGCAGAGACATTACTTTGCCAACAAAGGTCCATCTAGTCAAGGCTATGGTTTTTCCAGTGGTCATGTATGGATGTGAGAGCTGGACTGTGAAGAAAGCTGAGCGCCGAAGAATTGATGCTTTTGCACTGTGGTGTTGGAGAAGACTCTTGAGAGTCCCTTGGACTGCAAGGAGACCCAACCAGTCCATTCTAAAGGAGATCAGCCCTGGGTGTTCTTTGGAAGGAATGATGCTAAAGCTGAAACTCCAGTACTTTGGCCACCTCGTGCAGAGTTGACTCATTGGAAAAGACTCTGATGCTAGGAGGGATTGGGGGCAGGAGGAGAAGGGGATGACAGGGGATGAGATGGCTGGATGGCATCGCCGACTTGATGGACATGAGCTTGAGTGAACTCCGGGAGATGGTGATGGGCAGGGAGGCCTGACGTGCTGCGATTCATGGGGTCGCAAAGAGTCGGACACCACTGAGCGACTGAACTGAATTGAACTGAATATTATTTATAGTTCCTGTTTCACACAACTTTGTATCTTACCTAATTCGTAAACCGAGAGAACAAAAACCACTCTTTTAAACTATCCCTATGCATTCTGGCTAAGTTATGTCAAACACACATACACGACTGAAACAATACATGGAGACACACATATATGCATGTATCATCCACATATGTTGTGTGGGTGTAGCCCCTAGTCATTTTCAGATGCAAAATGATGGTGACAGATACAACACAGTCTTAAACTTCCTCTCCCTAATACTGCTGTCTGGATTAGATGCTTTCAAATATGACTAGTCAAGAACTTGAACCAAGAAATCACAGGATATTCCATCATAGAAAAGATACAGATTTTGATAAGTAGTTAGTTTCCTCCAAAAAGTTTTGTTGTTACCTACTCATAGATAAAAAACACATCATATATCTGTCTATGACCAGAACTGATATTTCACCCAATAGGACATGGCTAAATGGCCTGTGTATACTGAAAAGACAAGATATGACCCTAAGAAAGAAGACAGATGAGCAGTGATGTAAAAGTGATAGATATAAAAGGAAGACATGATTTATGCCCAAGTCAGACAGAACACCCATGGTACTCCATCGACTACATCTATCCTGCTCTAAATTGTAAACCTAAGAGTGAAAAAACAGCCCTGTGGAAATGCTCAGACACGACAAGAAATGGCCATCCCCAAACACAGACATCACCCATCCTACCAAAAGCTGGCTTGTTGTTTTTACTTCCATTGATAACAACTTCATGATTCAAAAATTAAATTGTTTGGCAAGGATTTCAGGCCTTCTCAAGAGAAAGTCCCTTTGGTCACAGGTGTAAGCTCTTACTCATGGAATTTGACTCTACCCACAGGCACCAGGACAGCATACAGCTAACAGGCTTATTACAAGTCAAGGACAAACAGAAATCCATGGAAACCACAGTGAAACACTAATGTTATTCTTCTGCACAGTTTCACATAAGTATCCAGTACCCAGAATATGTCTGACTCAGTAACCAGCTTTCAATCAACTAAAACGACCACAAGAAATCCTCAGCCTGCTGGTTACCCAGGGGTGAAGGGTCAATAGAAAACACTTAAATAAACTAAATTGTCCAGCACATCATTACAAATGACACGTGAAAGCATGGGAATGTTTTCTTAAAGAAATACGTATTTTCATCTTAACCGCTCAATTTAAACTACTCTCCAAGGGCCTCAAAAGGCTGCCCATTCAACAAATGCAACCTTTTCATTATGTCTCATTTTTCTTGGCCTCCCTGCAGTATTTTAAGTCCTCAGTCATTCTTTCATTCTTGAATTTTTTTTTTTTTTGTCCTTTGCTTATGTTGTACTGGTTTCTCCCTTAACCTCCTTCAGCTCCACATCTTGGTCCTGCAATGCAGAACTAGGCTTACTTTTCTCTAGATTCTAGGCTTTAAAGCACCACTATCAACTACATAGATAAGAATCTCAAACCTCTTCCCCAACTCCAAGTAAACCCAAGTCACACTACTGGATCAGTTATCTTTCCAGTGATCAGAATTCTTCATTCTCTTTCATTAATCCAATAGAAATCTACTCAGTATTGACTGTATACTCAGTATTGACTCAGGATTAGTGTTACCAAGAAAAACAAGGTCACTATCATGCCATAAAATAAACCACACTCACACTGGTGTGATGAACTATGAAGGGTTCAACAGAACCACACATCCTTCTCTCTGCAGAGCCATAGGTTCTAGAAAAGATGAGTGGCCCTCCTTGCTCACTCCTGAAATTTGGTCTTGGTCATTTCAGTTGGTGGTATCAGCAATCTTCTAGTTACTCATATCTTGAAAGTCTTGGACTCCATGATACCCCCTACCCAAAGAATGCCAGGCAGTCAATCCCAGTTGGTTTCATCAAATTCAGGCCAAGCTCCACTGCCATGTCTGCAGGAAGCCTTTCCCAACCTCCACCTCAGACAGAAGCAATCACTCCTTCAAGGATCCCCTAGAACAACTGTCCGCCATTGTGCTCAGCTTCACTATTTGATGAAAAGTTCAGAGAAAGAAAAACTGATATATGTGCTAAAGTATTTGCACACAGCAGGTACTCAAAGGTGCTGGTTTTTCTCCAAGTAGGGTTTTTATTTCCTATTCATCCTCACACGGACTCTTACTAGAGAGAGTATGTTCACAATCTCATTTTACTCTACAAGCAATGTCAACATAAATTAAGTTAGCTAAATTGTGTTCTTATTTTTTTTAATTTATTGACTCTATGAAAGAAGGGGCTGGCCTACGCCATGTTCAAAATTCCTTTGGAGTCTAGAATTCTAGTCCTTTTCTACAGTCTTATAAACTATGGTTAAGTAGAAATTGTCAGTATTAAAGATTTCTCTTTATGTATTTATTTATTTGGTTGCCCAAGGTCTTAGTTGCAGTGTGCAGAATCTTTAGTCAAGGCATGTGGGATCTAGTTCCCTGATGAGGGATCGAACCTGGGCCCCTTGCATTGGGAGTGTGGAGTCTTGCCCACCAGACTACCTGGAAGTCCTGAAGATTCCTAATTACAAAACACTGAGGAAATTCCCTGGTGGTCTAGTGGTTAAGACTCCACCCTTTCACAGCTGAGGGCCCAGGGAACTAAGATCCCAGGCAGTAAGTCAAGCAGCGTGGCCAAAAATAATAATGAAATGAAATTTCAAAAGCACTGAGAAATGAACATTTCTAATTCAACAACTTATAAGGTGATTCCTCCAAACTTTCTTACACATAACTCTTTTAGCACACCAGTAGTCATATACTTCATTTTTGCCTAGGAATATAAACAGTAGCTTACAACACTTCATAAAGCAGAAACTAGAAAATGGAAAAATCTCCAGTGGGTCTCATATTAATGATTTACTGGCACATGAAAAAACAGTAATTTCTAATAAATAGGACCACCTTTAATGAGATAGAATATGGGAAGCAATAACAATCCCAGGGCATTTTTAGGTCATGCTGGAAGTTTAAAGTATATGAAGCCAACAAGGTGGCACATTATGTTTTAGCTCTTTTGTATAAGGGATCAATTTTCAGGTTTCAGTTCTGCCTGCATATCTTGATGCAAGGGTCAGAAAATGATACCCCAAATGCCCTAGAACACTGCCCCAAATTTATAAATATTTTCAAAGTGAAGATGAAAACTGTTTAAAAGTCTAAGAGCATATCCTGAACAAACCACTAAAAACTCAGAAGTATGATACATTTCAATTTGTAGTCCTCCTGCTGCAAATGAATCTATACAAAAAATTACAGTTGACAGATCACCTCTTCAATAATCTATAGACTTTTCACAAGCACGCGGCTAACCTGTGGGCATACTTTCATACAAAGAAGGGATTTATTCCCAACCCTTTAGCAGCAATCATCTTATGTGATTAAGTCATAGATATTATTGAAGCAGTATTTTGCTGATACTAATTTTTCCCTCTGGAATCACATGATTTCTCTTCGCACCTTATTTATTATGGGAGACTCGTCTTTGGGTGGACTAGGGAGAGTGATCTGTGGAATTTGTTAAGTGGGAACTTAAAAGCGTAGCTCTGTCCCTGGGTAATAAGAAAAGTCCTTCACCATAATTTTGATTGTGCTTTAGAACAGAAAAACAGACACCTTTCTGGTCTGGCTGGGCTGCCTGGAAAGGAGCTGGAATGCAGACTTCATTACACTGTATTGATCTCACTAAATAAAGGGTTTGGAATGTATTGATCGGCTCGGATTAAACCCCTGAATGTTCGCTGGACTCTGGGTGATGTGAAGGCCGGTTCACTGAAGAAGGAAGAACAGAAAGCACTTTTGTTCTGGGGTGGCCACAGAGCAGCGTTTTCCACTAAGTAGTAGATTAACATGATTAAAATAATAGACAGCATTCAGTTAGAGAACAGGCCGGGAGATACGCCTCATGTTCAATTCAAAGATTTCTCTCAGTTTTAAAAATGATCTCACAACAAGTCAAAGGTAAAATGGTTTTAAAAAGAGTGTCTTCTTGCCAGACTTCTAAGCAGAAAGGCAATTTCATCTCAATACAGTTGTTCTCCGGAAACCCCCAAATTATGTAATTTTTTTAAAAACTAAATCTGCAGCAGCTTCCCCTTCGCCCTTGTCAGTTTCAATACACCGGTGAAATGATGCATTCACATTATCACATGCCTTACAAGGAAGGGTAAATCCAAGATTAATTTTAAGGCTCTTTTTGTACATCTGCTCATTTTCATTTGGAAGGACATGATTTTCTTCAGTCAAACTCAATTTTCATTCAAAATGCCTGAATATGCTGTGGACTGATCTTATTACAATAAAAAATAGTTGCTGCCAAAATTTTCAGCAGACTTTAATCTCAGAAAAAGAGAAACCATACCCCTTTATCCTGGTTTTCAGAACCCAGACCAAGCATGCGTTTCTCAATTTCATGAGTGTCTGTCTTTACGTTTTCAAGTTCTTGATTTTAAAACAAATGAAAGAAAAACCTGTTTTTCTAAACATCAGCCAAAGAAATATTTCTGAAAAGCTCTTTCACCTTCTCTTCCAAATTCAGTTGGTTAAGTATTCTGATCTAATACTACATTTACTGTGCTGTGAGCTGTGCTTAGTCGATCAGTCGTGTCTGACTCTCTGCAACACCACGGACTGTAGCCTGCCAGGCTCCTGTGTCCATGGGATTCTCCAGGCAAGAATACTGGAGAGGGTTGCCATGCCCTCATCCGGGAGATTGTCCCAACCCAGGGATCAAACCCAGGTCTCACTCATTGCAGGCAGATTCTTTACCGTCTGAGCCACCAGGGAAGTCCAGGAATACTGGAGTGCTACCCTCCCAACCCAGGGATGATATCGGGGTCTCTTGCATTGCAGGTGGATTCTTTACCAGCTGAGATACCAGGAAAGCCCAATACCATATTTACTCATGATTAATACCTAAATTTACTCTTCTAGGATTACTGTATTTAAAAGACAGGAAGACAATGATTTAGTATTAAATGAGGGCATTCACCTCCTCCTTATCTCTTATATCTTTTTAACCTCACTGACTAATAATGATTAAAGGATGACTCATTTAAAGAAATAAGATAATTGGCTGTAGTTCAGAGGGGGATGGTAGTGGAGGGGAGATCCAGCTCAGGATACAGATTCAATCTTGATGGCTACTAAAGGGCTGTGCAGCGCAGTATCTCAGGTCAGTTGCTACGCTTTTCATATTATGGAGTACACACTGGCTACTCACTGTTCTGAAATTTTAAGACAGTTATTTAAGAGTGTTAGATACAAATACAAATTTTAAGAGTGTTAGATACAAATATGAGTTATTTTAAAAACTGGCTGAGTTTTAGACAGGAAAAGCTTTTGTTGTTGCTGTTTGGGCATGTCCGACTCTGCAACCCCATGGACTATAGCCCTCCAGGCTCCTCTGTCCATTGAATTCTGCAGGCAAGAATACTGGAGAGGGTTACCATTTCCTTCTCTAGGGGATCTTCCCGACCAAGGGATCAAACCTGCCTCTCCTACATTGGCAGGCAGATTCTTTACCACTGAGCCAGCAGGGAAGCCCCAAGTAATGGCTTTATGTCCATTTGGGAGAACGCCATACTATGACTCGGATATTAGTTGGGGAAGGAGGAGGAAGAGACTTCTACTTTAATATTTATGTTTCAGACTATGAAGTATGAGAAAACTCTTTAAGTTTCTTCCTCTGAAGGTCAAGAAGTCAGAAACCCAGCACATTACTGCCCAGTCATTGATTCATTTAACCAATATTTACAAAGTACTTAGAATGAATAAAGAAGCTGCCACTGCTCAATTAATACACTGAATACAAAAACTAATGTCGTCGAGTAGTGATTTCAAAGAAGACAGGAAGTGGAAGAGAGTAAGACTCAAAGAAAATACTTTAAAATTTATTTTCTTCTTAAAAAGGAGGCCAGGATTAAGGGGACATACAACGAGGAGGGAGAGGAATGAGGAATTCAACCCAAATACTTGTTTTATAAGAATGAACTTATCTACCCTAATACAGTTAAATGCAAATTAACTTGCTTTCTGAAAATCAAGGTTGAAAAGGAAGGTGTGGAAGAAAACCCCTAAATCATTATAATAAACATTTATTTAGCATTTCCCAGGTGGCATTGTGGTAAAGAGAACTCCAGGGACTGTATAGTCCATGAGGTCACAAAGAGTCATATTCTTGCCTGGGAAATCCCAGGGACAGAGCAGCCTGGTGGTTAGGCTACAGTCCGTGGGGTCGCAAAGAATCTGACAAAACTGAGGGACTGAGCATGCATGCATAGTATGATCAGGCATTGTTCTAAACACTTTATAGATATTAACTTGTTAACTCATCCTAACAGGTTTGCAAAATAGGGGCTATCATTATCCTCAGTATTTGAAGGAGACTAAAGGAAATGGCACCCCACTCCAATACTCTTGCCTGGAAAATTCCATGGACTGAGGAGCCTGGTAGGCTACAGTCCATGGGGTCGCAAAGAGTTGGACACGACTGAGCGACTTCACTTCACTTCAAAGGGGCCAAGGAACTTCCCAGTTGTAAAGAATCTGCCTACCAATGCAGGAGATGTGGGTTTAATCCCCTGGATCGGAAAGATCCCCTAGAGGAGGAAATGGCAACTGACTCCAGTATTCTTGCCTGGAGAATTCCCTGGACAGAGGAGCCTGGCGGGCTACAGTCCATGGAATCACAGAATCGGACATGACTGAGCACACGTGCACACAATGCACGAAGGGGCTAAATCTCAGATACCATTTATGACTTACAACTCAGGGCTCCTAATTACAAAATACTTATGTTTACCATTTAAGAAATATTTGGGGGTGTAGAAAATATGCAAGATGATGTCATCATTCTTAAATTGAACTGAAAATAGTATGGAAAATGAAAACCATGAAAACTTAAGTAGAGCATTTTTACAGGAAACGAGATGAAATCTATAGTTAAACCTGTATTGTTTAAACACTTAGAACTTCTCAGATCAACAGCACAAGAGTTCATGTTTAAAGAAAAACAGGGAAACTTAATAAAAACGAGACTGTTCAAAGGTCATACATTGTTACTCCAGAGGAAGTATCCTGGAGAAGGCAATGGCACCCCACTGCAGTACTCTTGCCTGGAAAATCCCATGGATGGAGGAGCCTGGTAGGCTGCAGTCCATGGGGTCGCTGAGGGTCAGACATGACTGAGTGACTTCACTTTCACTTTTCATTTTCATGCATTGGAGAAGGAAAGGGCAACCCACTCCAGTGTTCTTGCCTGGAGAATCCCAGGGACAGGGGAGCCTGGTGGGCTGCCGTCTATGGGGTTGCACAGAATCGGACATGACTGAAGTGACTTAGTAATAGTAGTAGAGGAAGTATCCAGATGCGATGGTCTTAAAACTGTACAAACATTTTTTATTTTGAAGACTGCCATCATTCAGAGAAAAACAGACCATGACATCTGTGACTGTTTGCTTAATTATACACTGTCCTCAAATGGATATATGGGCTTCCCAGGTGACACAGTAGTAAAGAATCCACTATTAATGCAAGAGACACAAGAGACATGGGTTCGATCCCTGAGTCAGGAAGGTCTCCTAGACTAGGAATTGGCAACCTGCTAAAGTATTCCTGCCTGGAAAATTCCATGGACAGAGAAGCCCGGCGGGCTACAGTGCAGGGCTTGCAAAGAGTCAGACACGACTGAGCGATTAAGCATGTACACGCAAACAAACAGGCGTATAAATAAAACCTAAACAGAATAATTGGGGAAGGTGATATGAGTACATAATCAACTTTTAAAAATCAAAACGAATCATTTCTTTAAAATACAGAAGAGTGTATATATACTCTGGCCTTAGAGAGATGGCACATGGCCTTTGATAAAATACAGTATCTTTCCTTTACTGGCTGAGTGCTTGTGCAAATTCTTTAGCTTTTCTGAATTTGTTTACACAATCCCTTTAAAGTATATATAAAACTTACCCCACTGTTTGTTATGATAATTAAGCTAAACATCTAGGCCACTAACCTAGTATCTGGAAATCAAGCAAATTTGCTACACATAAGATAAATATAAAACACAGCCAGGAGGCTTCTAATCTCTCATCGACAAACAGTAATTACCTTTGAAAAAAATCTTAATATTGGGTAAATCTCTCCAATTTTCTAATCTCCTGGATAAAGAGAATAAGTCAGTGAAATCCATCATTGATTTCAAATATTACTGAGTGTGCTGTGCTCAGCAAAGGGGATAAAGATGTAAACAAGACACAGGCCAGCATGCCGGAACTACGATGCTAGTATGGAAAAGTGACTTCCAAGTTCCTAGAACTGCAAGGTGGGCAGAGAGGGCTAGTAGGTTCTGGAACAACAGATCAGCACCTGCAATGATACAGTGTGCATGCTGGTCGTGTCCAACTCTTTGCGACCCCATGGACTGTACCCACCAGGCTCTGACCATGGACTTTTCCAGGCAAAAGTACTGGAGTGGGTTGCCATTTCCTACTCTAGAGGATCTTCCTGGCCCAGAGATTAAACAGGAGTCTCCTGTATGCCCTGCATTAGCAGGTGGATTCTTTACCACTGCGCCACCTGGGAAGCCCCAAAGATATGGCAACATGATCCAATTTGCAGCCAGGACCCATCAATAATAGGAGCCCAAGAATGTCCCCAAAGGCTATGGGGTGAGTTTTAGGGCCAGATCCTGCAGCTGAAGGCCTTGTGTGGTGACCTCAGGCAGCTAGACTTTGTCCCTAAGGCACCGCTGACCCACGGAGCCCCATGGGGAGTCCTTAGGCAAGCTGCTGCTGCTGCTAAGTCGCTTCAGTCGTGTCCGACCCTGTGCGACCCCATAGACTGCAGCCCACTAGGCTCCGCTGTCCCTGGGATTCTCCAGGCAAGAACACTGGAGTGGGTTGCCCTTTCCTTCTCCAATGCATGAAAGTGAAAAGTGAAAGTGAAGTCGCTCAGCCGTGTCCGACTCTTAGCGACCCCATGGACTGCGGCCTACCAGGCTCCTCCATCCATGGGATTTTCCAGTACTCCAAGAGTACTGGAGTGGGGTGCCATTGCCTTCTCCACCTTAGGCAAGAGACAGACACAAAACCTGCTCTGTAGACCGAATTCCAGCAGCAGTACAGAATACAGCTTGAAGAGGAATTTTTACTATAAAGAAAAGATAAACACTGTATTACTTATTAAATCATCTTCTTTTGTGTAGAAAAAGAATGAACATCAAGTTATCCAATCCACCAACTTGATACAGAAGAAACAACACTAAAATCTACAGAACTTTTCCCCTAATTTCTATGGGAGCAGTTTTAGATTTGGCTGATGGCCTCAACTTCCTAGTGGTTTGGCAATTTATATGCTTCCCCTAATAACAGCAAATTAAAATTCTGGTGGCCAGAATGACAGGTTGCCCAGGTCTGATCTGAAACTTGGGAAGCAGCCATCAATACAAGGCCCTGCAGTGAAGGAAAAATACTTTTTAGTGAGCAATGGTCATACATATAAGATTCTACTTGGTGTTATTAAAATAATGCTGGTTCCACTTTTTAATAAGGAAAATAATCTTTTGAAGAAGCAGAGCACTAAGGCTTGTTACAATACAGTAATTTAAGCCATGACAAAAAACCCTTACAAGCATATATAAATATAATTAGGTCTGAAAAAAGCAGAGTTTGTTATGGTTGGAAGCAGAGTTGCCCTAATGTATACAAGACCTTCAAGGCTATTTTAGTATAAACTTAATTAGAAAAATTTTTCAAAAGAAACACACATGTGTGCCATTTCCTCTCTCACTTCATATAATCACATGAACTCATCGAATTGTATGGTTAACATATTGAGAGGCTCTATGTGCTCAGCCATCAAAGGACATGGGTGTTGCTGGCCAAGGGTGATGATCGTCAAATATTTTGCAAAGTTGAACTATTACCTATTAACTTATAACCCTCAAAAGATGCTCTGTGGCAAATATTTGAGTTAATGAATGAAAAGATAAAGAAATGACCGAAGATGAGTTGGCTGCTGTTCTAGGACACTTTTGATGTTTCCAGGACATGTGACTGTGTATGTGTGGAAAAGAAAATAATAAAGGTGTTCTATTGTCAGAAGATAAAAAATAAAGGAATAGTACAAACAATACAGTCAGTAAGACATGAACAACTACACGGAGTTCATGGCAACTCATTACCATACTTCTGACATATTTTAATAGCGTCATGAAATTCCCTGTCAGCTTTTCATTTGGTTTTTCTGGAACCAAATGCAAAATTAAAACAAATTAATAGGTTCTGAAAAACTTTTAAAATTGCAACTAATTTTCATAATCTTATCACTTATGTCATTTCTTAGATTACACATCAAGAACTGTATGTGTACAAAATACTACACGTGTACCTAAAATATCAGAAGTATAAACATTAATTTCTCAGATGTTTAGCTAGCCTCCAAAGAACCTTGATGGCTAAACTATAATATTCTAAGTTTTATTATAATGTTTCAAAGGCATTTATGAATTAAGGAACTAACCAAACTGCTGGGTTTAGCATTAATTCTGTTATTAGTGAGTTTACCTCCCAAAGAAGGACACAAAGACACAATACATAGAACAAGCTTTTGCTGCATGTTAAATACACACCCTATTTACTTGGTTCCTGCAGATATACCAGTGGTACAAGACATGGCCTATCTGAATTGCTATTTCACTTATATTTCGAAGTATAATTGCAGATGCAGCCACCCATCATCTCCAATAACTCCAGACTTTCATATGCAGGATTCAGATGTATCCTAGCCCACTCGAAACAATTAGGCATCAATTGTTTCTTGAATTATGTGACTTCTGTCCCTTCTATATGCAAACGGACCTTAGAACTGCCTTTGTGTGATTTGGTTATTAGCTACTCCACTGAAAATTGCAATTTGCCTTTCAAAACATCAAGTCCAAAGTTAACATATTCCTAATGCTAAATTATTTTTCTCTGAAAATGGATGTGCTTCCATCACTTTAATACTTTAAAATTATAGCTATAAACATTTTAAACTCACAAATGAAGCATAACTGCCTGGTGAATAAAAATCTGTCTACGATATAAGTAAGTATGCTTTAATTGTGGTAATTATCAAAAAATATTTGTAAGAAGATGGCCTTGAGGCCACTGGTAAACACAGACCAAAGATCAACTATCAAAACTTTCTCATTCTTAATGGAAGTTCAGCTTATGATTTGCAAATCAGATGAATATACCTGAGACTAGTCCTGTCTATAACTTGGAAAATACAAATTATTAACTTGTAAAAAACAAATGATGACTCTATATGTCAATAGCATAATTCATATACCTTTCTTATTACATATTTTTAAGAAATCTGCTGCTGCTGCTGCTACTAAGTCCCTTCAGTCATGTCTGACTCTATGCGACCCCATAGATGGCAGCCCACCAGGCTCCACCGTCCCTGGGATTCTCCAGGCAAGAACACTGGAGTGGGTTGCCATTTCCTCCTCCATTAAGAAATCTAGAGCTACATAAAAGATTTATTATTAGGTAAAAAAATAGAATTGGGGGAATAATTCAGCATTAAACACAGTGTCCATTCTCTATGACATCCTTGGTAGAATGATGAACTTCTGTAGCACTCATAGTTAACACATGACTGTAAGGTAAACAGGTGGTAATTCATAAACACGGAATACTTTCATATCCAGTACATAATGTTCAATAAATAGATATTCTCCAGAAGCATTATGACCCCTTTAGGATGGCATGAGCCCTAACAGAGTGACCATGGGCATGGGTAAGTCATGGCCATCATCGGAGGGCCACTTTTGCTGAAGAACAGACAGGAATGCTATTGAAGACTCTGGGACTGAGTACTCCACCCTAGAAAGCAGGGCCAACGCAATACTTTTCAAACCGCAGATAACGACAGATTCTTAGTATAATTCGGAATGGAATGGAAAATGGAGAACATCATGTGCTAAGCTGCTTCAGTCGTGTTTGATTCTTTGCGACCCTAATGGACTGTAGCCCACCAGGCTCCTCTGTCTATCGGATTCTCCAGGCAAGAATACTGGAGTGGGTTGTGATGCCCTCCTCCAGGGGATCTTCCTGACCCAGGGATCGAGCCTTCATCTCTTATGTCCCCTGCATCCCCGGTTTCTTCACCACTAGCACCACCTGGCAAGCCCACATCACGGTCAAGGGTAAGTGAGCTCTCTTGTGAAATACACATATACAGCATCGTAAAATGTGTTTCTGACAACGCCTCCCAGTCATAACAATTGAAATTTACTATCCTAAAAGACTGGGGTATACACCTACCCAACACAGGACATCCGTGAAGTAATTACTCAAGCCTAGCTGGGGGTCTAAGCTGTATACTGTACGTGCTCAGTTGTGTCTGACCCTACGACCCCATGGACTGTAGCCCGCCAGGCAAGAATACTGGAGTGAGGTGCATTTCCCCCTCCAGGGGATCTTCCTGACCCAGGGATCGAACCTGCGTCTCTTACATCTCCTGCTTTGGCAGGCAGGTTCTTTACCACTAGTGCCACCTGGGAAGCCCCTGGGGTCTATGTGGCAGGATTAACTGGCAAAAGTCCTGAGAAAACACAGCATCACAGCAGCTGAGCAGACCTCTTCCAGGGAGCCCTGCAGGAGACGATTTGGGTTCCATCTCCAGAGACTAAAATCTAAAATTATGTTACCTCCGTTGAGGCATAGTGTTGAAATGCTGCCAAGATTTTCCAAAGTGGAGTTCCACTGTGAGGGCAACAAGCCCTCTTGAAATCAGTGGAGAAGAGTAAAAGGATTACATTTCCATGAGAGGCTGAGACTTCAATTTTGATGAGCTCCCTTTCAGATCAGATCAGATCAGTCGCTCAGTCGTGTTCGACTCTTTGCGACCCCATGAATCGCAGCACGGCAGGCCTCCCTGTCCATCACCAACTCCCGGAGTTCACTGAGACTCACGTCCATCGAGTCAGTGATGCCATCCAGCCATCTCATCCTCTGTCGTCCCCTTTAAGAGTTAGTTAAAAATTTAGTATCACAAAAAAAAAAAAAAATTTAGTATCAGGCACATATCTGAGCACACATACTCATTCCTTCAATGGAATCTTTATTTTTATTTTTTTTTAAGTTTACTTTTATTTTTTTTTAATTTTTATTTTTAAACTTTACAATATTGTATTGGTTTTGCCAAATATCGAAATGAATCCAGGAATCTTTATTTTTAAAACCAACTCTTTACACCATGTTCTCAGCTAACTGGACATATAACCACAAAATACTTCCAGAAATCTGAGAAAGCAAATGTCATTTTGGACCCCATAAATACCAGATAATCTAATAGAATGACCCATACAAAAAAGATCAAGTAAGATATTCTAAGTTCTATAGTGCTGCAAAGTGATCATTTCCTCTTAAGGTTCTTCTGCCCTTTTTACAAATTTAGAATTATATATCTTTTTCTTCCCCCAAATACTAAAATTCATGTTTAATAAATACTAAATTTTATGTTAGGAACTTGTTAAAGACTGAATACTTGCAGCTCCCCCAAAATTCATAAGTTGAACATTATCCCCTGATGTGATTTGGAGGTGGGAACTTTAGGAGGTGGGTCGTGAGGGTGGAGCCCCTGCGACTGGATTAGTGTCCTTATGGGAAAAAAAACAAAAAAACAATGAGCTCCCTTGCCCTTTCCACCATGTAAGCACCCAGTGAGAAGGCATGCCTGTGAAGCAGGAAGAAGACCATCAATGAATCAGCCAGAGTCTTGATCTTGGACTTCCCAGCCTCCAGAGAAGTGAGAAATAAATTTCTCTGTGTAAGTCTACAGCACTCTGTTACAGCAACCTGAAAGTTCTAAGACAGAAACCAAAGGAAACATTTCTCTGAGAGTGAATTTCCTTTCAATTTTTAAAAATGTAACCCTCTGAATGACTTTTGCTTCCTTACTTTGTAAGAAAAGAGGCCATAGGTGTGAAGACAATCACAGCAAGGTCCCTATGCAAGCACTCTGAGGGTTTTTAGTGACAACACCTTACTGCACTTCTAGGCAACTCACAGGAACACTTTGATAGAATCTTCAATTAGCACATCAATCATTGCCATGGTGAGTTTCTATTAAGATCTGACCTAGAAAAAGCCCTTAATTTTTCTTCCTGTACTTCTCTATCTTATAGTCTTATAAGAAAAATCAAAATATTTTGGAAGAGATTTAGAAAAAAAAAGAGATGATCCATTTAAACAGAGAGGAAAAAAACAAAACAAGGAAGGGATAGAGAAGAAATTGTTGCCAAAACAGTTTTTTTGTAGACTAAAGGAGTAAGACCCTAGAGCTTAGTCAAAATTTCCTTTTGCCCAAATACTTTTCATCATTTCACAAGCTAGCATCCCATTTCCATCTTTCTAAATTACTGAAGAACTTCATTTTTCTTTTAATTTCCATAGTGTTCCCTGCAACAGAGGCTACTGTCCTTGACCTCATTTCCTGTTTCTCGGTAAATCGCCAAACTTCTGTTCAGAATCATTGACTCATTTAATCTATCACCTAGGGTTACAGCCAGGACCTGGCTGCCATTGTATGAGGCCCTGGGGATACTGGGTAAATAAGTGACCTGGTTCCACCACATAGAGGTGACCATCACCTCATGCCCATGGCAGAAAAGCAGAGACCCTTGAGCAAAGCAGCACCTTTTCCATCCCTGTCTTGATACTTCCCCTTCCTAGCTAACCTTGTAAACCAGCTTCTCCTGCCCCCGCAGTCATGAAGCCTGTGCTCCCACCATCACGGTGACCCTCAGCAACCAGGAAACAACTCGCTGAGAGTAACAGAAATGCCTCTCTCACTGCCTGACACAGTCATTGGGGCTTATCAGCTAACATGACGGGAAGCCCAGGGATGGAAAAAGCTCCGGATTATATTAATTCAGCAGCTGGGTAATCGTATCAGAGGCCAAGCTTCTCTCCATCTCTCCTCTCTGCTTGAAAGTGATGGATTGGCAAGAACTGTCAAGATTATTTAATTCCTGGTCTTCATCCAGAGACGAAGAGAACCATGGAGGCAAAGGGAAGGAGGTGTGGGGCACAATGATGAGGGGTCAAAGACCTAGACAGAAAGGTTGAGAGGAAGCAAAATTTCCCTAAACTTGACCTCATTGATCCAAAAGTTTCCACTGTGGTCATAGGAATAAGGCTATGATGTCTTGTCCTTATGGGGTTGCAAAGAGTCGGACATGACTGAGCAACTGAACTGAACTAAACTGAACTGTCTTGTCCTTAGAACTGTAGGTGAATCAAGCTTCTAAATCTATGAACTGTACAGTAATCAAGGAATGAATCTCAGGAAGGGCCGCCATGATGCCAACTACACAACTGATTTGCTCAGCTTTATTCACCTACTGTTTACAGCTTTTCAAGTCTGCTTCATCCATATGGTCCTCTCCAGAACCCATAATTGCCTAATTCTCCTTCCATCACTGGCTGACTCCCACCTCAAGAGCCAGCTCAGCTCCTCATTCTGGAACTCAAGGGTCTTTGGGATGGGATAAGTGTGTTAGTGTTAGTTGCTCAGTCGTGTCCAACTCTTTGCGACCCTATGGACTGTAGCCAGCCAGGCTCCTCTGTCCATGGGGATTCTCCAGGCAAGCATACTGGATTGGGTTGCCATTCCCTTCTCCAGGGGATCTTCCCAACCCAGGAATTGAACCCGGGTCTCCCACATTGCAGGCAAATTCTTAACCATCTGAGCTACCAGGGAAGCCCAGATGGGATTTGGGGGTCACAAGGAGTCGGACTAACACTATGCGAATAATACTTTCATTTTTGTCTCACCAGTCTACATTTTGCTAAGTTTTCTCCAATAAAAATCTTCCTCCCATGTCCATCTGATCTCAGACACACACCCCTTAACTACTGCCTCCTTATCTATCCAAAATGCCACTCTGCAAAGTATAGTTCTCAAAGTATGCCTCCTCCAATACCTCATCCCTGTGAGGGACCAGAGGGTCTGGTCCCTGACTGACCTGACTTTTCAGCACACCCTGTGGGCAGCATAGTCCATCAGGAAGAGCATGGGGGCGGACACCCTACTGACCCAGGCTCAACCCCTGGTGCCACTACGTGCTAACGGAACACTTTAAACTGTTTGCATCTGCATTTCCTTACCTGCAACACAAGTAGAAATGAAAGTGTCTATTAAGCACCTGGAACATGCAGACATTTGATACATTTAAAAAATCTATTGTCATTATTGGACTTCCCAGGTGGCACTAGTAGTAAGGAATCCACCTGCCAATACAGGAGACCTGAGTTTGATCCCTGGGTCAGGAAGATCCCCTGGAGAAGGAAATGGCAACCCACTCCAGTATTCTTGCCTGAAATTTCCATGGGCAGAGGAGCCTGCAGTTCAGGGTGCCTCAGAGAGTTGGACATGACTGAGCATCACATATCATTATAGAACCTTGGAAACTTTTGCTTTTATACAGTCTTCTGATGCTGTCTAGAGCTCTCACACATTAGATCTTCACTTCAGAGCAAGTACTCTGGGAAAACAAAAGATTCATCAATTTCTGTCTAATGAGCTGCATCTGGCAAAACCAAGATGGGGCTTTATGTGGGCTACCTACTCTTCTCTCATCTCCCACAACAATGAATTTCTATTTCTTAAGTAGAAAACATTCTGGGGCATACAGTATGCTGGGTAGTGATCTGTGGTCATTGTGGAAAAGAAAGGTTGAGACAATGGACCTTGTGCACCTTGACTGGCAACAAGGACTTTAAAACCCCAGGCAAGTAAGGTATTCTGGCACACGCAGGGGGAGGTGAGAGAGCTGAAGGGGCACGGAATGTTCCACCTGAAGCAGCCTTTCTGGGCAGCACTGCTCTCATGAGCCGGAGAGGAAGGACTCTGTGCAAGGGACAGAAATCAGAAGACAATGTGCAGACTACCTCCAGCCACTCATTACTCTTACAAGTGAGTCACCTCAGCTTTGTGAACTCAGTTTCATTACATGAACATAGAAACGCTCCCCTTCTGCACCCCCAGATGCACCCCATCTTAGCTGTCCCTTGGAATTTTGGGCAATCAGTATAATGTTTATGAAATTTCTCAAGAAGTATAACATGTTTTATGCAAACGTAAAAAGCAAAGGCATCACTCTGCTGACAAAGGTCCACAATAGTCCAGGCTATGGTTTTTCCAGTTGTCATGTACGGATGTGAGAGCTGGACCATAAAAAAAGCAGAGCGCTGAAGAATTGATGCTTTCGAACTGCAGTTCTGGAGAAGACTCATGAGAGTCCCTTGGAAAGCAAGGAAATTAAACCAGACAATCTTAAAGGAAATCAACCCTGAATACTCTTTGGAAGGACTGATGCTGAAGCTTCAATTCTCTCGCCACCTGATGCGAAGAGCTGACTCATAGGAAAAGACCTTGATGCTGGGAAAGATTGAGGGCAGGAGGAGAAGGAGGTGACAGAGGATGAGATGGTTGGATTTCATCACCAATTCAATGGACAGAGACAGTCCATGGGGTCTCGAAGAGTCGGACATGACTTGGCGACTGAACAACAAAAAAACACTTATAAATAAACAATCTGAATACTGAAGGTAAAGTGATTCTTATACATTTCAACACAGTCTTGCCCAAATGTGCATATTGCAACCACCAGACATTATATTTGGATAATGAGCAAGACAAAGGATGTATCCTGTTCTTAATTGCTTAGCTTATTTAAATGGTTGCCTGGAAAATAATAAATTATACTTATGATTTATGGGTTAAGTCATTAGGACATTTAAATATCAAACTACTAAGCTTCTGAGAATGTGGCACTAATAGGGATTGAGAGTTCACGCCATCTACTAATTTGCTAATCGTTAGTAAAGTGACAATACCATACTGGGACTTCATCAGTTTGAGTAGTCAGTGTGAGATTACTTCATAAGGGAACATTTTCCTACAATATAAATGCAACAAGATGCTTTAATAAATGTCTTCTACATTGACAGAACAGATGACAAGTCAACAAAAGACACCATAGCGAATCAAAGTGACTGAGCTGAAGGAATAATTACATATATGCATAATGTGAAAATCTGCAGGATTTAATTTCACAAAGGATTCAGCAGAACAAATATTCAGCTCTGTCAAATTTTTGCTCCAGTCATTCCATGAAGGTAGCCCCTTATTTTTGTCCTTTAAAACTACATAGAAATGCTCCAAAGAAACATTTATAATTTAAATAATTGCTAGAAATGGGGACTGTTTTCCCCACTACCATAAGTAATAAGTGTGAGCTGGGCTCTGGTATATTCCAAAGTAATGCAGACAGACTTCCTTAGCCAGAAGAGAAAACAAATATTTGCTGAAAACATGTTGGGAACACAAATACTCCCCAAGCTCTGAAAATTTCCACATCAACACTCTGTTAAATTTGTAATACCTGTTAATCTGAGAATATTTAATTTACAGCGAAATTCTGAAATAAAAGACAAAAGTAAAAGAACTTGCCCTTATTTGTTGGGCTTGAGAATACCATTGAATGCACAGCTCAATAAGGTCAAGGGCAGAGGAGAAAGGAGAACTTCGAGGAGGCCAACTGATGAGGAAGATCAGACGTAGCTACTGGGCGCTTCCCCTCAGACAGAGACAGCCTTGGGTAGACTACAGCATGAGCCAGTGAATGTAGGGGCCAGGACAAGAGGTTTCAGCCCTACAATTAGAACTTACAGGTCATTTCCTGTGATGAAGTCTTTTGTGTTTTTTTATTCTACCAGGTAAGTGAAGAGCCTTGTTCTCCAAGTATTAGCACTTTTTTAGAACTTAATAGTCTCCTCATCTGAGCATCTGATAAACTAAATATTCAGATGTTCAAAAATTAACAGGAATACAATGATAGTGGACACAGATATGTTCCAAGTGTTAACACTAACAAAGGTTTTATCAACATCTCTTTTAGAAGTTGATCCAAATCTGTTCCAAAGACAGAAAGTGGGCTTCTATGTAAAAAAAGCACTAGAGAAGAGGCAAGGTACAACCTCCAAAATATAACACCTCTAAAACCATCTGATCTATGTTTCTGTCACGTAAATACACACTAAGGACCGACTGTGGAAGTCAGGTGGAGACTACCTTTATTGGAGTCACCTGGAGTCCATCTGTAAAAGCCTGAATGTCTGAAAACTGATCATATTGTTTTTTTTTTTTTAAAGAAATAGAACATTGGCAGAGTACTCTCCTGTACTTTTTAACACAGACACTAGAAACAAAAGTTCGGAAAGGCAATGGCACCCCACTCCAGTACCCTTGTCTGGAAAATCCCATGGATGGAGGAGCCTGGAAGGCTGTAGTCCATGGGGTCGCTGAGGGTCAGACACAACTGAGCAACTTCACTTTCACTTTCCACTTTCATGCATTGGAGAAGGAAATGGCAACCCACTCCAGTGTTCTTGCCTGGAGAATCCCATGGACGGGGGAGCCTGGTGGGCTGCCGTCCATGGGGTGGCACAGAGTCAGACACGACTGAAGCAACTTAGCAGCAGCAGCAGCAGAAACAAAAGTTATACTCAAAAGAATAAGAGCATATGAAGAGTGCAGAGCCATGTAACTGTCAACTAGAAGGTTGTGCAATTAAAATCTGATGAATTCGTACGTTACAGGGACACTTTCTCATAGACTAGGAACTTTACAGGGAGGAGAAACCACCTCCATCGCAAAGAGTGACTGGCCCCTAGAGTGAGGCCCAAAGGAGGCATCAGTTCAGTTCAGTTCAGTCGTTCAGTCATGTCTGACTCTTTGCGACCCCATGAACCACAGCATGCCAGCCCTCCCTGTCCATCACCAACTCCCAGAGTCCACCCAAACCCACATCCATCAAGTCGATGATGCCATCCAACCATCTCATCCTCTGTCGTCCTGTTCTCCTCCTGCCCTCAATCTTTCCCAGCATCAGGGTCTTTTCCAATGAGTCAGCTCTTTGCATCAGGTAGCCAAAGTATTGGAGTTTCAGCCTCAACATCAGTCCTTCCAATGAAGGACAAAGGAGGCATGGCCTGGAACAGACACCTGTCTTCAAAAGTGGCTGGCATTCTCAATTCCATTCTTAAAACAACAGGGTATGATGATGTTTCCATTTGGGAGAAAAAAGCCTAAAAGTCATTTTACCCCCCAAATTACAGCAAACAAAAGCATCCACAGAAGGAACCACAGTGTAGAAAGAAAAACAGTCCACACTGAAGAAAGAAAAATAATAGAATGAGGTGTCAGTGACTTTGCCCTAAGCAAACCCTCACCAGGGTGCCCTACAAAAGATTCAACGAAGAATAATTAAAACACGCAAACTTGAGAATCCTGAGAGACAGGGTTCAAAACACAGAGTTACCAAAGTCCAAAAAACACTAAAAAACAAACAAAAAAACAGTGTTCACATCTCCAAATGCAATAAAAGGTTCATTTCTGTTCTATCAATTTAGGGGATAATCATCTACTCAGATTGAAGTCCTCAAGATGAGGACTTACTATAACAACTATAGATGTGTTTTAATAAGATATGTGCCTTCTTAAAAATAGATGATTTATATTTTCTGTTAAAATGAATGAAATTCATTTTTCAGCAGGAATGTCAAACAGTAATAACTGGGGTAATCTATATCCCCTGTTATTTATACCTACACATGTCTGCAAGGGATCACAATAAACTGCAGAAAATTCTGAAAGAGATGGAAATGCCAGATCACATGACCTGCCTCTTGAGAAATCTGTATGCAGGTCAGGAAGCAACAGTTAGAACTGGACATGGAACAACAGACTGGTTCCAAATAGGAAAAGGAGTACGTCAAGGCTGTATATTGTCACCCTGCTTATTTAACTTCTATGCAGAGTACATCATGAGAAACGCTAGGCTGGAAGAAGCACAAGCTGGAATCAAGATTGCCAGGAGAAATATCAATAACCTCAGATATGCAGATGACACCATCCTTATGGCAGAAAGTGAAGAAGAACTAAAGAGCCTCTTGATGAAAGTGAAAGAGGAGAATGAAAAAGTTGGCTTAAAGCTCAACATTCAGAAAAATAAGATCATGGCATCCAGTGCCATCACTTCATGGCAAATAGATGGAGAAACAGTGGAAACAGTGACAGACTTTATTTTTCTGGGCTCCAAATTCATTGCAGATGGTGATTGCAGCCATGAAATTAAAAGACGCTTCCTCCTTGGAAGGAAAGTTATGACCAACCTAGACAGCATATTAAAAAGCAGAGACATTACTTTGCCAACAAAGGTCCATCTAGTCAAGGCTATGGTTTTTCCAGTAGTCATGTATGGATGTGAGAGTTGGACTATAAAGAAAGCTGAGTGCAAAAGAACTGATGCATTTGAACTGTGGTGTTGGAGAAGACTCCTGAGAGTCCCTTGGACTGCAAGGAGATCCAACCAGTCCATCCTTAAGGAGATCAGTCCTGGGTGTTCATTGGAAGGACTGATGTTGAAGCTGAAACTCCAGTACTTTGGGCCACCTGATGCGAAGAGCTTACTCATTTGAAAAGACCCTGATGCTGGGAAAGACTGAAGGCAGGAGGAGAAGGGGACGACAGAGGATGAGATGGTTGGATGGCATCACCGACTCAATGGAGATGAGTTTGAGTAAACTCTGGGAGTTGGTGATGGACAGGGAGGCATGGCGTGCTGTAGTCCACAGGGTTGTGAAGAGTCGGACACAACTGAGTGACTGAACTTAACTGAACTGAATGTCTGCAATGGGTCTTTTCTCCATTGCCTGACATGGAGAAATCCTATTTTAAGAAAACCAAAGAACATGAATTGAAATAAAATCTTAACATTGTCTCAAAGTTGCTATAGGCTGAAACTCATCAACCACTTTTTGATCATTTAACAATTTAAAGAATTTGTGTGTGTGTGCATCTGTGTATCTACACATTTGTGTGTGTTGTTAACTCCACTGATTTGGGAGCTATTGTCATCTACAACTTACAGATGTTGTCATATGTCCCTCTGTTCAAATGAGGAGTTATAACAAATACTGGCATTGATTGCTGGGGCTTCTATGTGTCTAGGTTGCCAGTTGGGGTCTCCAGATGGTGTTGATATTAGGGCATTTTTGCTTAAAAAAAAAAAAAAAGAAAGAAAGAAAAAAATCTATTTACAGGTCTAACGTGTGAGTTCAAAAATCATTTTTTTAAGTGCAAGATGGTAAGCAGTTCATCTGAAAAACACCCACGAGTTTTTGTTAACCACAGCCCTATTAACAAGAGTCAACAGGATGGCGGAGCGGTGCGCTCCGCCAGGTCCACCCTGGGCTGCACTAGTGCAGCATCTCAGTCAAAGGCAAGAAGGATGGCTCGACAGCACAGGCAGGACTCAGAGGCTGTGCGTTCGGTCGTGGAGGGAAGCTCACTTTCCTCTGGTTGAAAGGGAAGGGTGAACCAGAATGTTCAAACCCCACTGAAGAAATGGTTTGATGTGCAGCCTGCGGCAGAGATTTCAGGAGCTGAGGTGATGATGCTCAAGTATTTGAAGGATCTCTCAAGGTAAGTTTCCACTGCAAGGAGTTTGCCCGTCTTGCTGACCAGCATTGCCCTGTTCCTTGAAAAAGACTGGCATGTGATGAACGAGCAAAAATACTTGTCGAATGAAAAATGATGAAATGAATGACCTCAGAGGAAAAGAGAACGCACTCGCTGCTCCGTGCGGTGCCAAATGACGAAATAGGCACCAGCGGGTAAAGATTTTAGGAACATATGCTTCGGTTCAACTTTTTCAGAAATCGCTTTTTAACAGTGAGAGCTCTTCGGTGACGGAGCAGACTCTGTAAAGGAATGGTCTCTTTCTCCTGGGGGGAGGGGATGAGCAGTGGTATTCTCGCAGAAACTGGATAACCATCTGTCAAGGATGCTCCAGCGATGAAAACCCTGTTTACATCATCGAACACCACAAGGGTTTCATTTTTATCCTAGCTGCCATTTCTGAAGAGCAAACCTTCTGCTGACATAAAATCATCAAGCTGAAAGGAAGGATTTTTAAAACCCTTCCAGGAGTGACTCAACAAAAAGTGCGAGAGTGGTTCCCAAATGTAGGTACATAAGAACATCTGTGCGGCTCGTCTTAAGGACAGATTTCTAAGCCCCACGTGATCTCATTTCTCTAGTCCACTCCAGGATATTGTCCTAATAATTGTCTCCTCTCTTCTGCACCATCACTTTTCCCCTCCCTACTGGAGTCTTTGCCATCAACACGCAACCATGTTGCATGGGATGCTACTCCCCCATCCTTAAAAATAATCCTCATTTTTATTTTAAATTTTTAATTGGAGAATAATTGCTTCACAGTATTGTGTTGGTTTCTGCCATACATCAACATGAATCAGCCATAGGTAACCATATGCCCCCTCCCTCTTGAGCCTCCCTCCCAACTCCTACCCAATCCCATCCCTCTAGGTAGTCACAGAGCACCTGCTTTGAGCTCCCTGAGTCACAAAGTAAATTTCCACTGGCTATCTATTTAATTTTTTAATTTATTTATTTTTTAATTGAAGGATAACTGCTTTATAGAATTTTGTTGGTTTCTGTCAAGTTAGCTATCTATTTTATATATGGTAATTTATATGTTTTCATGTTACTCTTTCAATTTGTCCCAACCTCTCCTTCCCCCACTGTGGCCACAAGTCTGTTCTCCATTTCTGCCCTACCAAAAAAACAAAAAAACAAAACACCATCCTCGGTTGAATCTGCTTCCCTCTCAATTGCCACTCAATTTCTCTTCGTCCTTCTAAAGGAAAACTCAATCTGTGGCCAGCTTCCTGCCTCCACATAACTATAGAACACACCAGAATCGAACTCACCCAGTTACCATCATGCTGCAAAATCCATGGTGAATTCTCAGTCCTCATCTGAGCTGACCCTTCAGTAGCATTGGGTACAGAGGGTCACTCCCTCCTTTGAAATACAATTTCATTTGCCTTTGAAGGTACCACATCCTACTGAGTTTTCTCCTAACTCTCTCCGGTCACTCTTTCTCAGTCTTCATTACCTCTCTGTCTTTTGTCTTCTGAATCATATCTTTAAGATAAGAAATCATAGGTGGTCCAGGGTTAAGAATCTTCCTTCCAATGCAGGGGACACAGGTTTGATTCCTACTCAGGGAACTAAGCGCTCACATGCTGCAAGGCAACCAAGCCCATATGCTGCAACGAAGACCCAGCACAGCCAAATTTCTTTTTTTTTTTAAGTAAGAAATCAAAACTGTAAAGGGATGAAAAAGCTCCTGTATAAAATTTTAACAGCCATGTATCCCAAACATCTGAGACCCTAATCAAAAACTATCTAAATATTTTACAGGAAATGCCCACTATCATGTTGATAAAGGCATAAAACCAATCTCTGGGGTTTTTAAAAAACTTCCTTTATTGAAGTAGAGTTGATTTACAATGTTGTGTTAAATTCTACTTTACAGCGAAGTATTCAGTTATACACATATACAGACACTATACACTATCTATACAGACACTCAATCATGTTCTTTTCCATGATGGTTTATCACTGGATATTGAATACAGTTCCCTGTGCTACGCAGTGGGACCTTGTTTACCTCCATTCCGCCTCTTAATCCCGACTTCCTAATCCCAGAGTCCTGAAAGGCTCCATACGAAAGCATTTCTTTCTTTCTTTGGTCTCTTCCTCACACTGGGTGAAAATCCTCTTAGTGATTTCACCCTGGGTCATGACTGTCCTTCATACACTTAGAAGTACCCACACTGCAGCCCAGACCATTCCACTAAACCCCACACCTATACCAAAATGTCTTTATCCATCTTTGACATTCATCTCCACACACGCAAACCAACTCCTGATCATTCCTGTCACAGTGACTAACAGCCTTCCCAGGATTTGGACCAAATATCACAGAGTCATCCTTGACCCCTCTTTTCTCACACCATCCATCCAATCCATCAAACTCTGCCAGCTCGACTGCCAAAATATATCCTGAGAATAAAGTTGGGCTTCCATCTCCTGCTACATACAAAAATTAAAATGGGTCAGTGACCTAAATAGAACCAAAATCATAAAATATCTTAGAAGAAAACATAGGAATAAATCTTTATGACCTTGAATTTTGCAACAGTTTCTTAGATGTGACACCAAAAGCAAGAGCAACAAGAGGAAAAACAGGTAAGTTGTACGTAGTCAAAGTCAAAAACTTTTGTGCATAAAAGGACATTATCAAGAAATTGAAAAGACAGCCTAAAGAATGGGAGAAATATTTACAAATCATCTAGTTGATAAAGATCTAGTATCCAGAATATATATAAAAAAACTTTTAAAATGAAAACCAAACAATTAAAATATGGGCAAAGGACCTGAACAGACATTTCTTCAAAGAAGATACACAAATGTCACACAGCCTTTGCATTTGCAGTTCACTGTTAATCTGCATGTTCCTCTCCCAGTTATCTATAGCGCTTGAACCACCTGCAATATCAATTCTTACTCAAATGTCTCCCATACAGTGATACTCCCCTGACCATCCTATTTAAACAGCAAAACCACACATTCTTCCTATTTCCCTTCTCTGTCTTATTCTTCTCCATAGCATCTAACATAAAGTAAATCTTATTTATTGTGTTTATTTTCTACTTTCCACCAGAGGCTTCCTATATAGCCTAAAAGGACAGACAGAAAGGGGCCCTCAGATCTTAGGAGGGCAGATTTTAAACCATTCAGTGCCTGCTTGTTAACACGTTTTCATAGGTGAAGTGTGACTTTCTTCAACACAGTTCTGGTTGCTACTTTGTGAGACAGCAGACCTCGGCTACTCCAAATTACTGAAGGATATAAATAACTGCAAAAGGACTTAAAACAAAGAAGTGACCACCCAAACTGGCTTATCTTGGTTTATAGGATTGCATTAAGAAACCTAGACCTAAAACACATTGCATCAAAAGGGATATAAAAGCATGCCAAGTATTAAATAAAGTCTAAATGGTTATGATGCAAACAAGGATGAAATTTCCTAGTTCTTATGTTGATATTACTATATACCTAATGGCTCTTATAAAATAACTAACACAAGGTACTAAAATTACAAGCTCTCCACCCCGGAGAATCTACATGGCTGTATTTCATTTGTAACTCCTAAGAGCCAATCATCAATATCCAAGAGAACCATCTCGAAACTTAATGTCTTTTCTCACAATTGGAAATCAGTGGCTCAAATGATAAAGAATCTGCCTGCAATACGGAAGACCCGGGTTCAGTCCCTGGATTGGAAGGTCCCCTGGAGAAGGGAATAACAACCCACTCGATATTCTTGCCTGGAGAATCCCAGGGACAGAGGAGCCTGGTGGGCTATAGTCCATGGTGTCGCAAAGAGTCAGACACGACTGAGTGACTAACACACACACACACAAAGTTAGCAAAAGGCTGTATAAACAAGTTGCTTCTAACCCTACTTTTTAAATATCTTAAGACATTTACACAAAACAATTTAAAAAAAAAGATCTATCAAAATAAAAAATGTGAATTAAAACAAAAGCCAAGGTTTCCTAACATGAGTACAAGCCTGGAACAGAGAAGACCTGCTTAAGATATAGATGGCTCCCAAATTCAGTAATGCATACATACATGAGCAGTCAGGTTATTTTTAGAAAAAGTAGTGCATAGTGTATAGTTCTACTAAATAATAAAAACGATTTCTGTACTGTTGTCTGAAGATACCATATGACAGCTTCCTCCCAGAGTGTTAATGCAGAGAGGAGCCTCAATCAGTAAGTAAACTAATCTAAATCAAATTCCATCTAGTTGAAAATAGTCATCATGGGCTGCCCAGAGTTGGTGAGTCTGAATGCATTACTGAAGAGCTTCTTGGTAATTGCAGGTTGCTATTTATGTTGACCAGAGTTGGAGGAGTTTACTTAAGCGAGATGTCTAAGCATACAGACCACCAGTGCAAAACATACAGGAAAATCACTCATAACATCCACACTAAAAACAGCCTAGACGCTCTCTGTGATGTCGCGGCGTGGTTGTTATTTCCTAGTGTCAGATGCACTGCTGGTGAAAGAATGAAAATTTATGATTTCAGTTATTTTCTTTTCCAGTAATGTGCTACCACAAGAGATTCTTTCTAGTTCAGTGGAGTGTAAGTTAAATATTTGAGACTAAATATTATTTTCAAAAGCCCTAAATTTCTGCTTGTAAACAGGTATGCACAAAAAATACTCATGGTGACAATCATCAGGAGATATTTTTTAATCACAGGGGGACCCCATGGACTGTAGCCTGCCAGGCTCCTCTGGCCACGGAATTCTTTAGCCAAGAATACTGGAGTGGGTAGCCATTCCCTTCTCCAGGGGATCTTTCCGACTCAGGGATAGAACCCAGGTCTCCTGCGCTGCAGAAGCCACCAGGGAAGCCCTGCCTTAGAGTCACCAATTCCCAAATGTGTCTAATAACACAAAAACCATGGTGCCAAGTGGGAAATAAAGACCAGTTCTCAGACTTATCACAAGACACATGGACAGGTAGGCTAGCTCATGTGCTTCCCTGTGTTACTCCATAACGGTTTTTTTTCCTTTAATAATCGTCATTAGCATCATCACTAAATTAAGTATCAGAAACATGAGTTCTAATTCCAAATCTGTAGCTAACAATCTAAAGCACCGTATACTCATGGGAAAAGCCTGAGCTCCAATTTGTTTATCTGTAAACTGAGGGGATTGGCAAGAAATGCTTTTCAAACAGAATAGAAAAATAGCAAAGTAAAAATGATGACCTAAACGTATTAAAATTGATCCTAACTTACAAAAGGCAAACCCAGAGGATACCACAGGATGAAAAAAGGAATGTTTTTCATCTTAGGGGAAGTAGGAAAATGAAAAACATTGTAAAATTCAGTGGTTATGAGGATGGAGTAAAGAACAAACATACTTTTAGCCATGAAGAGAATTCTACAAAAATGTGAAAAAAAAAAAAAAAGTCCATTACCTTTGGCCTAGGAATTTTACTTTTGAACACAAATCCCAAAGAAAATATCCATAAAGAAAAATCAAAGTTCGCTAAAAACGAATCTCCATAGCAGCACAATATGTGTAAGAGAAAAATTGGAAACAACCTGTAAGTGCAAAAATAGAGGCACAGTTAAGAAAAATCTGGTTTTGCTAACGAAATGGAACAGAGGCCTGGATAGCCACTTTTTTTAAAGCACTGAATTTTTTTTTCAAAAGAGTGGAAATATTCGACATGATATAATAGGAAATGTGAAGGTTGATCACAAAACACCTTTGCCTTCTTTATGATCTTACCAAAAACTCACTGATGAAAACCAGAAGAGAAATTGGAGGCATGGAACTAGCTCACTGGGTCCATTCTTTCTATGAAGTTCATTACAACAGCAGAAAATAGAAGGGGCGGGTGGGGAGAAAAGAATCCTCTTTAGACAAGAGTCCAGCTTTTCTAACATGCCTGTAACATCTTCTCTCTCCCTCTAATGCTTCATGTTTTTCAAGCACTTTCAAAAAAGATTGTGACTTCACTGTTTGAAGAAGAATCAGCATTCATGGCACTTACACACTTGAAAGTTAAACTTTTGTACAAGGTCTAGTGCACCAGGAATCGACTCTACAAAACCATTCTATACCTATGTTTGGACAACGGCCCTCCTCTCCCCAGAAGTCATCAGGGGGAAATGAAAGGAAGCATCAAGGGTTAGGAGTTACGATTTCAACAGGCTTTTAGATTATAACCTCAATAAGGGAGAAACCCGCCACAAGGCAAATGCCGTGGAAAACTGTTGCATATTTCTTATGCACAATTACTTGTTTCCTTGAACACTATAAATCACAAAACCATGGCCAAAGTCATCACTCTTGGCCCAGCAACAGATTACTCTCAGCTTTAGAATATACATGGTGAGTGCACTTAGCACAGAACATAGAATTCATGAACATAATTATGATTTGGTATTTACTTGGGTTAGGTGTACACAGCCACCTTTGGATTATCATGTCACTAAAAACTCCAAAAAGGTATTAATAGAAACTTTTTTTTTTTTTAAAAAGGAGAATTCTTCTCAGTAATGATTCTCCCAAATACATATAACTGGTGGCAACACTCTTGGAGAAAGGAATGGTGATGTTTCACAAAAATCTTCCTCCTCCTAAGAGAATAGGTTTTTCTATGAGTCAATATTATGAACCTTATGTTTGAAGCATTAAGATGCTGGTGTCTGTTAACATATTTTATGAATGATAAAGGAAAAAAGTAATGATGTGTCAGAAGAGAAACAGCTTTATTAAAAGGCTAAAAGATCAAAATGGTAACTACTAGGTATACCAAATGCAGAGAAATTCTACCAGAGACTGTCATGTCATAGACTTCCCCCAGCGGCTGTGAGGGCACAGAGTCAAGAGTATGCTCAATCTTTTATACTGACAACTCTAGAAAGTCCCAAGTTTCTAGGTTATACTCAAATGATACTGGTAATCAGTTATGCCCAGTTTCGTCACCAGCATGATCAAATAATTTAAAAACAGGCTTTCATTTTCAAAATTATTCAGCATAGCAGCATACTTCACCTTAAATCAATGGCTTCCAGAAACAGACCATATGTTTATTCTTAACCAGCAAATTTCAATGAGCTTTTAGAAGAAGGAACTAGGAGAAGGAACTATCCAATTAAGAATGAACCTCAAAAGTAAAATGTAAAAATGCCAACAATTCCAGTGAAATTTTTGATCTGGAGAAATTAACTCTCTAGGATTTTATCAAAATATTTTTCAGTATTCAAATACTACTTAAGATCACATAGGTAGGTCCTAAGATGCCACATAATTTACAGATTTGAAGAAGATGACAAATGTGCAGAACTCTGAGACTTGTATTAAATTTTTTTAAAAATCTACACACTGATTTGAATTAAACCTCTATTGCATCAACCATTAGCTACTAGATGATATAGCAATTCAGCATTGAGACAGACTGATTTAATATTTACTCATTAAAATATCATGTGATGAGAAAGGGACGGGAGGATGTCTTAAAAATAACTTCAGAAAGATCACATATGTGTGAGCAAATCACAATCAGAACAGAAATGAAAATAAAAGGATAACTGGCAACAAGGAACTTCAGTAGCTAAGGGGCTATTTACATTTCAAAGTCCTCTGTCTATGGTATTCTTAGGTATGATACCACAAAGGTCTGTCAGAGCGACAGAGAGTCTTCAATTAAGGCTGTGTGCTACAGGCCTGTGTCAATTAATTAGTTGAGGTTCCACAGATTTTCTGAAAGTGGCTATCTAAAACAGCCTCAGATATACGCACGATTTGTGGGGAATTAGAATTTAAATACAACTTATTAATGAGTTCTTCCTGCTTTCCCATTTCTATGACATTTTGTGTAATGATAAATAAGTCCATGAAAATATGACTAACCAAAATTTTATTTGCTTTCAATTAGAGGTAACAGAAGGGGCTTTCACTTTCGTTTTTGATTTGAACTTTTACTTAGATTTTATCTACACTTATTGGCAAGAATTTTCATATGATATCCATCAATATAATGAATCTGATCCATAGTTAGATAGGAGACGAGTCTATATTGGAAATTCACATGTATTACAACTAAATTAGCTATCCAGTAATTTCTATAAACAATGGCATAATAAAAATACAAATTTCATGCTTTTGCCTTGAGATTTTACCTGCTAAATCTGCTCATTATAATTTTGCTAAATGTTAGTTTTGACATGTCTTAGCAATTCTTTGATTCGAAATACTAAGTAGACGATGGCTGTAAATAATGTTTAAATCAGCAGAATCAGATATTCGGTAAATATGATCTTCTACCAGAAGTAAAATGTAGGCAGAAAATTGTAAAAATTAACTGTGTGATGGTTTCCACCATAAATGAAAAATGGAAGAGGTTTTCAGGAGATCAGGAGCCTTCCAGTTGTGTACATAAGAGATTTATGAGCTCTTCTGTAATCCTAAAATAAAGTCCCTACAGTCTCATTATAGGGACTGTGAAAAATTCATACTTGTACAGTGGAGATCATTTAGAAACTTTTTAACAGTGAACGGTATTTCAAGAGCATTGGAGCTGAGTGTACAAATGTATCTTTTGAGGTCATACCATTGAGAAGGGGCTGTCCTTCCAGCACATCCCGGGACAAGACTGCACTGTAAACATCTTCAGGAAATCCAGTCTTGCATAACGAGATCTCCCCAGAAGCCTCCACGGAAGCCTGCAACACAAGGGAAAAAATGTGTGCCGTGATCACCACCTCCTTCAACGGAGAAACATCCCACTTGGCATAAAGCCTCGCTTTTCCCACTATTTTGTACAAATAACCCCTTTGTTTTCAGAGTGGTTACAATTAGAATGTAGAGGGCAAAGGGTTAATCTTTTTGATAACTGGAGTAGAAGAAACAAATCCCACTTGTCTTAAACAGCAAAATCGAAATAATGCACATTCCAGGATCTTCTCAGGACTGAACATTTCCATTAAAATGGTCATTGTGAATGAAAAACTCTCCAGTGAGGCTGAGGGGGAAGAAGTGGGGGTGAGGAGACAGCCAGGAGTTTTGAGGCTCCATAGATTACCATCACTAACTCAACTTTTCAAGAAAAATGTACACATTCCAGCATATTGATTTGTATGCTGCTATTGCTGCTAAGTCGCTTCAGTCGTGTCCGACTCTGTGCGACCCCATAGATAGCAGCCCACCAGACTCCTCTGTCCCTGGGATTATCCAGGCAGGAATACTGGAGTGGGTTGCCATTTCCTTCTCCAATGCATGAAAGTGAAAAGTAAGGGAAGTCGCCCAGTCGTGCCCGACTCTTAGCGACCCCATGGACTGCAGCCCACCAGGCTCCTCCGTCCATGGGACTTTCCAGGCAAGAGTACAGGAGTGGGGTGCCATTGCCTTCTCCGATTGATTTGTATATTCCCATCTAATTCTCTATGAAGTTTGTTTCAATATGTTCCTGAACTAAAAAACTGAAATGCTGATATATTTACTGCAGGGTACAGAGTGTTTTATACCAAGTAAAAGCAATCAATTGAAAGTATGTATTTCTCTAGACTCACAGACATAGAAAGAAAACAAACACGGTTGCCAAAGGGGAAAGGCAGGGGAGGGATAAATTAGGGATTTGAGATTAACAGATACCCACTATTATATATAAAACAGACAAACAAGAAAGACCTACTGTAAGCACAGGGAACTATATTCAATATCTTCTAATAACCTACAATAGGCTTCCCTGATGGCTCAGATGGTAAAGAATATGCCTGAAATGCAGGAGACCCAGGTTCAGTCTCTGGGTTGGGAAGATCCCCTGGAGAAGGGAATGGCAACCCACTCCAGTATTCTTGCCTGGAGTATCCTCATGGACAGAGAAGCCTGGCAGGCTACAGTCCAAAGGGTCATGAAGAGTTGGACACGACTGAGTGACTATCAATTTCAATAACCTATAATGGAACAGAACTTGAAAAAGAATATATAAACTGAATCACTTTGCTGTACAGCTGAAATTAACACAACATTGTAAATCCACTAACCTTCAGTTAAAAAAGGAAAGTGTATTTTTCTCTAATTTGAGGGCAAGGACACATTAAAAATGTAAATAAAGATTAATACAATTATGTTTCCTTTTTATACTTAAAAATTAGAAAGTTGCTATCTCTTGCCATCTTCCTCCTCATCACACATACTCAGTGGGCTTAAAACTCAATCATACCAAGTGCTATCCACCTACCCCTTTGAGTTAATTTCCTCACTACTTCGCTTTCTTTCCTACTTCCTACTGACATCAACACAGGATGATTAAGCCTCAGTAGAACTCAGGCATCATTTACATTAATTACAAAAATCTTTGGGAGGTGGGAGGGAGGTTCAAGAGGGAGGGGGCCTATATATACCTATGGCTGATTCATGTTGATGTATGGCAGGAGTCAACACAATATTGTAAAGCAATTATCCTTCATTTAAAAGTAAATAAATTGTTTAAAATAACCTTCACCCAGCCCTGATGGGAATCCAAATACAGGAGGAAGAGAGTGGACAGAAGCTGCCTGAGGGAGCAACTTAATTTCAAAGTTAAGGAGGGGGCGTAAATTTCAAAAGTGGCAGGGCCAGCCTTGTGAATAGTCTGCACTGTGGAGAAGAACCAGAAATTGGAAGGAAGGAGAAAGGGAGACCCCAAAGATAGACCTCAAAGCAATTGTTTGAAGGAAGCCATATAGCGCGGATTCACAACTGAAGGACTTCCTGGGTGATGCATGGGAAGTGTCGCAGACACTCAAGTTGCAAGAATCCAAACTGATCTAAAATGTAAACAGTTCTTTTCAGATCTGAGAAAAACAAGAAAAAAAGGACATGGGTTTTTCTAATCTCTCAGAATCTAACTTAAAATTGTATTAGGAGCAACAGTGAGATATTAGATCAGACCTACCAAAGTAACAAAAATTATTAAGTCTGTTATGGGCAAGAAAAGATTGTCTCAAATCAAGGGTACAGAGCAATCAAACCCTTCACAGAGGTATCAGTGAATGTGGCTACAGTCACCATGGAAAATTCTAGTAAAAATAATAGTAGACATATCCTGCAGGTATATTCTTGGGAAAGTCTTCCATGAGTGCCCTAGTCAACATGTGTAGGATTGTTCACTTCAGCACAGTCGTAACTGCAAGAGCTAGGAACTATCTAAACGCCCATCAATAGGAGAAGTGGACCAAAAGATTTTCACTTAGTCAAGGCAGAAATAGCATTAAAAATGTAAGAATTGGAGCTACATTTATCCACAAGGTTCCATCACAAAACAGATACTCAGTTACTTTAACTTTCATGTAAGGTTGAGAGAGAAATTTAATTATAAATCAACCTAGGAATGACTATTATCTTTAGTAAGTTCAGAAATCTATTTATAAAACATTCCAAAATAAGATTGGTACCAAGATACACTGCAGTCTAAATCTTTAGAAACTAAAAGCAAAAATCCAAAGCATGATTGATGACAGTTTTTATATATAAGGTTTACATTCAAAAGGTAATGTAATACATATGTAGTAAGAATATAAAAATATACAAGGTACCGATAAACACCAAATTTAGGAGAGTGGCTACCCCAGGGAAGGCAAGTGAGGAAAAGCACCAGAAAGAATCCTACAGGCAGCTTTGATTTCATTTGTCGTAATTCATTTCTTTCCAACAGAATCTAAAACAAACAGGGTGAAATGTGAAGGTGTGCACAGGCACAGAATGACACGTATGCATCGTCTCCTATATACCCTGCCTGCTCTGCGTATTTCAAAATGAGGAAGAGATAGTATCTAGGGCTCTCTGATCAGTAAGAACTGGGGCTTTCAACGGCCATCAAGTTTGGGACACTGGGTGATACATTGCTATTTGCTAGCTGCAGATACCCAACCATTCATCCTGGGCCTGACACAGAGTAAGCACTGCTAGTTAGCTTTTCTTTAGGCTAACTATAACAAATAAAGAGAAGTCCCAAGTTCACCACAGCAATTGGATCAATGTGTTGTAAGCCGGTGTCCCAGTGATAGGTTAGGGGCCAGGGGCCTCTTGATCTCCAGCCCTTCTGCTACACAGGGGGGCCAGGGCAGGAATCCAACCCCAGGAGGTGGATGAGAACAGAGGGGAGAACAGGACAGACGCAGACAAGGCTCACACTCCATCCTGGGGGTGGGGTCAGGGCAGCATGAGGTTTTCTAGGTGAACTCTCAGGGGTCAATGAAATCTACAGACTAGTGGAAGTCTGTCATCTCTTATTTAACTCCACTCCTAGTGTCTTATTTTCCAATGGACCTGCCCCAAGCGCGTGTGTGCTCAGTCAGTTGTGTCCGACTCTCTGTGATCCCAGGAACTGCAGCCCTCCAGGCTCCTCTGTCCGCAGGATTTTCCAGGCAAGAATACTGGAGTGGGTTGCCATTTCCTCCCCCAGGAGATCTTCCTGACCCAGGGACTGAACCTGCCTCTCCTATTTCTCCTGCATTGGCAGGCAGATTCTTGACCACTGAGCCACCTGGGAAGCCCTCTGAGTGCTAAGTTGCTACAGTGTGTCTGACTCTGTGCAACCCTACAGACTGTAGCCTGGCAGGTTCCTCTGCCCATGGGATTCTCCAAACAAGAAAATTGGAGTGGGCTGCCATTTCCTTTTCAGGGGATCTTCCTGACCCAGGGATTGAATCCTCGTCTCTTGCCTCTCCTGCATTGGCAGGCGGGTTCTTTACCAGCTGAGCCAGAGCCAGGCTTCTGGAAAGGGCCAGAGAGTAAATATTTGAGGCTTTTCAGGCTACAGAGTCTCTATGGCTCTGCTGTCATAGTGCAAAACTGGGTAAATGAATAAATGTGGCTCTGGTCATTCAAATAAAACTTCATTCATGGACACCAATATTGAAATTTCATGTAATTCTCAAGTGTCAAAAAGTAGTATTCTCTTCATGATTTTTTAAAAAGCATTTTAAAACTTGAAAAAGATTCTTGGCCCCAAATCCGGCATCGAGACTCAAGTTTGTGGATCCCTAGACCAGAAAGCTAAGTTTTATAAAACATGGCCATCTCCCTTAATTCTCACAGTAGCCCCCTGAGGAGACTGAAAAGAGCTGCAGTTTACAAATGAGCAAAGAGATGCTCACTCAAAGGTGAATACCCATGCTCTCACCTCCAGGAAGAGGAAGAGGCAAGATTCTCACCCTGGAGGCTTGCCAAGTAGGACAAATAATTACAATTCTTTGCAGAAACATATACTGAGTGTCCACTTGCCAGAAACAGAAGGAAACACTGCCCTGCCCTTAAGAAGTTCAAGGCTTCAAGTGAGAGCAAAGGAGAGATGATTGCAGTAGAAAGCGGCAAGTCAGAGGTAGCAGGATGCAGAGGGGGGTGAAGAGAGCCCAGGACAGGGATCTGGGGGCCTCCAGAGATCCCAGGGGGGGCCAGGCAAGGGGGCGGGCAGCGGGGAAACCATCCCAGGCAGTCACTGCTCGAGCCAGAACGAGGCAGCAAGAAACAGCACACAGCCTGGGGAATTACAATGAGTTCTGTGTCACTGGAGTCTAAGAAGCAAGGCAGGGAGTCAAAAGTTGAGGCTGGTGAGTTAGAGGAGGTTAGATCATAGATGGCTGGGGGCTTGGGGTTATTCTGTTGGCTGGGGAGAACCAGGCATACGTTTCCAGCACAGGCAGACTGTGTTTGATAGAGAACTCTCTGATGCTTCTTGGGAAACGTGTGTGTGTGGGGGGGGAGGACAACAAGTGACAGGTTGGGGACAAGTTAGGGCATAGATGTGAATCAGGCAGGGGCTGAAGGATTGAGAAAAGGGGTGATTGTATCAATATACAGACAGTTAAAAATGATTCATCAGGCTCAGTGAGGGCAGGGCTCAGAGTGGAAGGGAGGGTGGGAGGGAGGGAAGGAAGGAGAGAGGAGGTTTTGCCCTCCTCTGTGTTTCCAGCTGGGTGACCGTGGACATGAGTAGCACAAACTAAGAAAGCTAATTGCAAAATTATAACATCAGGAACAAAGTGCTAAAGCAGCAGAAGAGGATGATAAATCTGCCTGTGGAAATCAAAGAAGACTGCATAGCTGCAGTGACATTTAGGCACTGTCTTTAAAGATGATTAAAAATTTGCCAGGAGAAAAGAGGAGGAAGTGGGAAAGGGCATCCCAGGCAAAAGGTGCAGCAGAGACAAAGGCCCTGTTGATTTATATTGAGCGATCAGTCAACCAAAACAACCCAGGGCTTTTCCACCAGGCAACTGTTGACTCGTGGCTTCCAGTTTCTTTGCTCTGATGTGGGGCCCCAAGGGGCAGCAATTACATTTAACCCTCCAAGATTTTATCTCGATAAATTAATAACTCCATCCAGATTTAGTCATTACTCCTGTCTGCATCAGCCCAACATCTTCACAGTGATGCTGCTCAGATTCTAAAGACAGGGTGTGATGCAGGCCCAGACACGGCCTTTCCTACCTACCCAGAGCCATAAACCAGGCTCTTGGAGGGGCAGCTCAGGTTTTCAACATGCCAGAGTGCCTGAGTTTGAATCCTGCCCATCTGGAGTAGGAAATGGAAACCCACTCCAGTATCCTTGCTTGGAAAATCCCATGGACAGAGGAGCCTGGCAGGCTACAGTCCATGGGGTCGCAGAGTGAGGTACGGCTGAGCACACAGACCTGAGAAGTCCCAGTTCCCCTAACCTGTAAAATTAGACAGCACCCACTCAGAGGGTGGGTGTGAGGATTACACGAGATAATGTGTAAAGCGCTTAGAATAGTGTCTGGCAACTGGTTATTTGACGCATTAGCCATTACTTATAACAGTATTAATACTATCATGACAACATGGCTCTACCTCGTGGTATGCCTGTCCTAAGGTCCAGTTATTCCTAAACTTACTCAGCACAGCAAGTCATCCGGGACAGTCGCCAAAATTTCTGATTCCTGGGCCCTGACCCAAGATTCACTAAAACATAATCTCAAGAGATGTGGTGGATAAACTGGTATATTTAACAAGTGCCCATGTAGCAATGGGAGAGGGTCCCATATTCAACCCAATACCTCAGTCTCCCCAATCCTTTCTGAACTCCACATACCGGCATTCTTGACTTTCTGCCCCAGTCTCCAAGTTGAATATCTTTGTCACAAAAGGGAATAAAGAAACAATTTTATTTTTTTCTGTTCTGAACAATTTCACGCTGTCTCCTAGCCACTGTGTACATCCGAAAATGAAATTTGCCAACCAACCTGTCCTCATTACTGGTTGGAGAATTCTGCCCCAGGTCAGCACGGGGTCCTCTCTTCCTTTATCTGACCACCACATCCTCTGAATTTGGCTTTTAATTGGGACATTATCCCATCCCCAGTTCACTAGTAATTTCCTTAGTTCTCCACAATTCTTCAAAGATGAAAGCAGTGGGCGAGTCGTCCCGGCCCACCAGGAGGAAATTCACAAAATTCACACTGGCCAGAGGCTCCCAACTCATTCAGTGCTGCTCTGCGTGCCTGCACAATCAGCTCCCCTATCTTGTGTTTCAATTTCCTCTTACAAGTATTCTACTCTCCCTGGGCTGAAGATCAACCTCCTTGTCTTAAAAGGAAAGGAGCATAATGATAGGAGAGGAGTTCTGCGTGCCTGTTAGGATCGGTCTATCCGTTCCGGTTCTGAACCTGTGATGACATCGCTTTTCGTTCTCATTATATTTTCCCCATAGTCTCAGGACCATGAGCTTTCAAGCTGAGTCCACGACTCTTTGAGGTTCCTATTATCGGGGCTGTTTTTTTTAATAGTCTTCCTTGGTCACTGACTCCATTTTCCAATTTCCTCAGAGTCACTCCTGAATCCAAGCTCTTAAAACACTCCAGCAAAGCCATGGTGGATCCTCCCACCCCCCTCTTCTTTCTGATCAAGATCATTTATGGTGTCTGGCTCCACACAGCACATCTGAAGCAGCACAAACCTAATGGAAGCTTTCTCTCTTCTTTCTGGTTCTGAAGACGACCTACCCAAAACCTAGGCTTTGCTGATTATCAGAAACTCTGAAATGTAATCAACTGGATGTTTGGGTTCCCCCCCGCCCCTCTAAACATCGAGGTCTTCCATTGTTCCCTTCTAGACATTCTATGGTCAGAATGCAGTAACAAAGTACTGAGAAGTAGGTGATCAAATGCAGTCCACCTGATTTCCCTGGTGGTAAGTGGTTAGGAATCCATGCTTCCACTGCAGAGGGTGTGAGTTCAATCTCTGGTCAGGAAACTAAGATTCCATATGACCCGCAGTACGGTCAGAAACAAAGACAAAAAATGCAGTCCACAAAGCTGGAAACCTGTTTTCACTTTATATGTCTGCTCCCCTCATTCTTTATAGAAACAAAGGCAGGACTGTGTGTAATACCTTAAGACTGGGGGCTCTGAACAAACCTGCTTAATTAAGTTTAAACCCTGGCTCCCCTCCTGCTACCGATGTGACCTTGACATGCTTTATAACTTCATCTTCACCTCAGCTTCTTCCTTAATAATAGTACCAGCCTCAAAGGATGGCTAGGAAGCATATCAAGGGCTTAAAAACAACACCTGATTCACCGTAATACAAGGGTATACACACATACAGTAGCTGTCATGATATTACTGTTGTTTTGTGCGTGTAAAGAATTTTTATCTCTTTGCCACACGAATGCTGGGAAATATTTTTAAAGAATTTTGCAGAAGGAAGAATACTGAAAAGAAATCAAGGTGACCGAGAATAAAAATTCATTTACAAACATGGTACAAAAGAAAACGAGTAAAATCCTTTCAAAAGAGGTGATGTGTGGAGTGGAGGTGCATAGTGATGGAAGAGGGTGCAGCTTTAGTAATACTTTTATTATACCTGTATGTCCTTCAAACAACATAAGCAAATACAAACAGTAAGTGAAGACATCATGGTAGCAGAATAATGGAACTCTTCAAGACCAATTCCACATAACTGATTTTTGAAAAATTTTTAATCTAATTTATCACCATACAGTTACATTGGCCAGATTCTCTACATTTCACAGGATTCCATCCATGATGGGGGGAGGCTATGTTAAGATTATTCAAGAGATAGTACCACTCTTTAAAGATTTTTCTCTGTGTCAGTCATGCCATCGATGACATGCTGAATTTCAGATCCCAGGACACATGCTTGAAATGTGCAGACGTTTAACCCTGGACGCTAATATTTTTTATTTTGTCACTTACAATCCTGCAGGGAGAGCACAGTATTTTGAACAGGTTCTTTAACTCCTTCTTGCCTCTGATACGATCTAGACCAGCTTAGGTGCAAAGAATACTTGACTGAGGCCAAAACGTTGCCCGCTGTGACCCACCTGATGATTTCCATCTTTATTTCAATTCTTCTACTAGTATGGGTCCTTGAATATCTCTAGTAGTGATTATTTTATTTTTTCTGATTTTCACTTCTTTTAATCAAGTAATGACAAAGAAAATAGTCTGGTCCAGGAACCTGACAACCATGCTGATGCTGATGATGAGCTAGAAGACAGCACCGCAATACGACGACTTGACAGACAAAAATCAGAGTGCCTCATCAGAGATGTGGTTTGGAGTGTGGACTTTCCAAGAGCTGAACCTATCAAATCTCAGGACTATATATAGAAAGATCAAGTCAAGTCCACATAAGTCTGTGCAGTCCCCCCATCTATTCAGCCCCTGTGAAGGGAGGCTTCCTAGGCACCCAGGCTTTGTCGAATGGATTCCCGAAAGACAAGCAGGAGTTTACAGTAAGCTTCCTGGATGGTTAATGGCAGGGTAACAACACTACACCCACAGCTTGACTTGGCCTGTAGAAGTCTACCACTATTATGGGACAGTGTGGCTCAGGCAGTGAGACAATTCAACTGCCACTGCAAGTTCCAGAAAAGCCTACAGCAATTCCAGTTCACGTGGCCAATCTTGCCTTTGACTGATTCTGCCCCATTCAGCCGAGATTGCAGCATGCTTATTATACACAAGGTTCAAAATGCCATCAAGTAGTGGGGCATGTAGCATCAGACTGTGGTTACAATCAACTTGGGAATTCATTTAACTAAATACACTGAATATCGCTGATGGTTAATATTTATCAACTACCTAGGAAGGGTGCTACAATGCTTTCCACACATGTATCTTAACAGTCCTCACAACTCTAAAAAGAAAGTACTATTATTAGTGCTATTTTGCAGGCAAGGAAGCAAACTGAAAGGAAACTGGCATAGGTCTTTTAGCTAGTCAAATTAGTGGTGATATTCAAACCTATAACAAAGGCTTTAGGGACCCTGCTAGCCACTGCCTCCCCTACTAACACACACCCCATCAGGAAGCATCCTGAGACATTGGCGAATGGCTGGAAATCATCCTATTTAAATATATGAATTAAGACCAGGGACTTCCCTGGCTAAGATGCTGGGGGCCTGTGTTCAAACCCAGGTCAGGGAACTAAGATCCCACATGCCACAACTAAGACCCAAACAGAGCCAAATAAAAGATAAATAAAGACAAAGCAACAAATCTACCTGCCACCACTGTGAATTTTTTCCAAAACTATGATTCTCAAATATGATCGTGATATGTTAATAGAATAATTTCAAATGTTTCTGTTCACCATGACAAAAAAAATGGAGAGAAAAAGCCATCAGGTCAAACTTCTGTAAACATCTTAAGTCACCTAAATTCCCTCCATGCTCCCCACCCCTCCACTGCCACAACCAACCCCAAACTCTTCTAAAAGCACAAGTGGAAAATTATCAGCAAATACTCATTATGGTGAGTATATTCATTTTCAGTAACAAGGGCATAATTACAGCCTGTGATGGATTCTTTGTACACTTTGTGTACCCCAACACTCCTTGGTCTCCATGTACACAGTTAAGTCCCTTTCATAAAACCCGGAGCATGAATTCACTTTTTAAAAATGGTTACCGACACTTCCAGTCCCTGAAACTCTGATTTAATTTGAATGGCTGGCCATGGTGATGATTTATCTAATTTCAAGTCCTTGATAAGATAAGCTCAACCCAATTATACCATTATTGTTGGGAGAAAATCGCATTCACAGAGCAGCTTCCAGAAATGTGCTGCTGTGAAGAAGGTTCTGTCAATAACGTCAGTGTTCAAAGTCCTTCCTGTACATGTTCCCCAAACAGCACCCTGCCCAGGGGTTGTTCTCCAAGGTTAAGACATGAAGAAGCCAGCCCACAAGTCCTGCCTGCTAACCCACAGGTTACAGAGCTATTAGCAACACCTCCAGGTTCAACGTGGGGGGCTGAAGACTAGCATTTTTTTCCACCTAAGGTTATCTTGAGTAGTTTATGTCTGGTCTTTGAACAACTGCACTGTATAACCCATAGATGGGGACTGCTTCTTCCCTTCTCGAAGCTTCCTTCCATGTGGAAGGAATTCTACTTTTCTAATTCTCTCACCTCTTCCAGGCTTCCCAGGTGGCGCTAGTGGTAAAGAACCTGCCTGCCATTGCAGAAGACGTAAGAGACGTGGGTTTGACTCTTGGGTTGGGAGGGCATGGCAACCCACTCCAACATTCTTGCCTGGAGAATCCCATGGAGAGAAGAGTCTGGCAGGCTACAGTCCATAGGGTCGCAGATGACTGAAGTGACTTAGCATGCATGCATGCATATTCTCATGAGTGTAAAGTGGAGTTTTCTAAAGGGTGGAGGATGTGAGATACCTTCACAGAGTAAATGCAGAAGCAGGTACAGGAAACCCACTGTCTTCTATTAAGCCAGACTGGAGATTTGCAAAAATATAAAAGCACAATACTACTCTTCCTACTAATTTTGCTGCTGTTTTGGAAAATATAGTTATATTTTTCATATAAATTGGTCTTTGTGTTACATAGGTAATGGGTTTAATACGTTTAAATGAATTAAATCGATACAATTTCCTCAGTTTAATTTCTAATATGCTAAACAACGATAGATATTACCCGCATTATAGAAGCTCATTAGGGCACTTAATGATTTTTTTTTTAAGTGGAAAAGGGTCCTGTGACCAAGAAATGTGTGAATTGCTGCCCTAGAGAGGAGAGGGATAAACTGAACTTATCTGAAGGCTGAATTCGAAAGAACAATCTGGGCAGCTGGTGCCCGGCTCTGGCCCCTACTCCTCCCACCTGGGAGTTGCAGGCCCACAGAAAACAAGCGTGGTGATCTCATTTTCCATGCTGGGAGTTCATGGATCCCTGGCAGCACTTGTGGGGGAGGGGGGTTCAGCACCACCTGCAACGGAGTGAGCCTGGCTGTGGAATTCTGGGGTTCAACATTGACAAGAGACAAGCCCAAGGATAAAGACCATGCCCTCCAAACCAGATCTTATCAAAACCATGGGGAGATTTTCCCTTTCAGAACTGTTGACTCTCCTGGCTTCTCTTTCATTCAGTTCAGAACTTGGTACAGGGAGGAAAGGTCTTACTTACTGCGCCCCTGCAGGGACTTGGTGTACGAATTGGAGACCTTGAGAAAGAGTGAAAAAAGAATCCAATGTTGGAGAAGAAAACAAGTCTCAGAGGTTCTGGGGCTCCGGGCAAAGGAGAAACGGTGCTTTCCTGGAGCCCTGTCTGTTTTTTAACTTGGTGGTTTACAGCCTTGATTGTGCTGTGTGGTGGGTTTTTATAGGTGGGCAGGTAGCTTTTAACATCAAAAGGCTTTAATTCCTAAACCACAGGGTATTTTGATCTTGATGTGTGACCACAACTCATGGTGGTTATTCTCCAGGAAAGTGGCTGTTTACAGAGCTGGGACCCAGAACAAAGACAGTGGACTTCGGGGAAGGCCAAGGAGATGGGCCACTGGGTGACCCCAGCCAAGGGGCGAAGGCCTTTGGGTAAGGACTGAAGCAGAACAGCCTTGGGAAAGGCCTGAGACAGCTCAGGACACAGCGAGGTGGCCATGAATGAGCAGAGACCGCCGAAGCACAGAAAAAGGGGATTCTTTCACCATCTCCAGCCTAAAGACGAGTGAGCAGAACACTATTTGCTATTTTTAAATGGCAGTGAATTCAAGAGCCCTAGGGAAGTTCTCACTTTAAATTATGAATGACAGGTCTAGGAGGGCAGCATGGATCGTCCACTTCTAATTCTGCTCTGCACTCAGAGACCAAGAAGGCACTTCTCCACTTCTTGGCCCTTGGCCACAGGCTCAAGGGTCGGCATCCACCAAGTGGTCCGGACCAGTCTTTACAAAACTAAGGAGAAATCTTCCCCTGCAGATGGCCTTTTTTGGCCAAAGCAACCGCACAGCAGGTGGTGAGAGATGGAAAACACATGCTCCCAGGACAGCGTGTCCCCCGGCCACCCACCCAATGGCGCCCACACGGGGGACAGCACTGGGCTGAGAGTCTCGAGGGGCTCACAGCTGGAGGCCAGGTAGGAGGTCTGAATGCACTGGCTGCAAAGCTCATCTGGGAGTGGCTCCCTGGGGGAGGTTAAATTTAGCATTTTGTATTTACCTGGGGGAGGAGATCCACCTGTGTATTCTTGGTTCTCTTTCAGAAAGCTGGCATTTGAGAGCTGCCACCTATGTGCAAGGTCAGAAATACCCTTTGGTGGTGATCCCATTTTGAGGTTCCCTGCCTTCTCATCCAGCATATTTGATCTCTGTTAAGTCTTCATTTTCCCTTTGAACTGAGTGCTTAGTTCAAAGGTCACGACTTACAGACAAGAGGTTTAACCCGATTAGCACGAGGGAAAGACTCAACCAGGGAAGGTTCTCACCACCCACTGGGAGTCCTTCCCTCAGATGTCACCTGCTTCCTATCTCAGGACATTTAAGAATAGGCTCTAAGGTCATAATGTCACTTAGGAAAACTCTTTCAAGAAAAACTGGTGATTCCATTGACTATATATTTGCTTTATTGCAGTGCTCTAGAATATAACACATAATATCTCCGAGGTGTGCTCAGGCTGTTGTGACCACCCAGTTAGGTTTGAAGACTCTCTATTAAGTGCACGTGTGCTCAGTCGTGTCTGTCGACTCTTCGCGACCCTATGAGCTGTAGCCCACCAGGCTCCTCCATCCATGGGATTTCCTAGAGTGGGTTGCCATTTCCTCCCCTGGGTTGGGAAGAGCCCCTGGAGAAGGACTCTCTATAAAGTCAAGATATAGTACTCTCTCTATAGTGAAGCTATTGATCTTTTAAAACTTCAAGAGGCTGAGAGCAAGACAGTCCTGAGAGAGTTCATCTCCCCCTCTGCGGGTGACTGCCCCTCTTCTGGATGAGCACACACTTGATGAGTAAAGAACATGACTTCCATGGTTAATCCAAACCCTGCAGAAGGTTTAGTGGAGCCCTGACTCCCCACCTTCCATGGAGAGGAGCTACACAAGCCACACCACTCCTGATCTCTGTCAACCTTTCTGGCCAGTTTAGATGAAATGACTGGGCATACAAAGCCTGGCCCCTTCTTCACCTCTTTTTTCTGTTGGGAACCCAGCCTCTCTCCATAGTGCAGATGTTGCTAGGCTGTGGATGAACTGTAAGAGCAGGTTCTGTAGGTGGGAGGCTAGTCTTCATCTAGCAGCGTTAAAGATGGGAGGCTGGGGGCAGGCAAGGTATTAAGTCAGAAATCCAAAGTATTTAAACCACATTCTCCATCCTTTTCTTGGTCACTAATAAAGGTTGCACTTTGGTCCTCTGGGCTCTGGTGGCTCAGATTGGTAAAGAATCTGCCCAAAAGGTGGGAGACCCAGGTTCGATCCCTGGGTCGGGAAGATCCCCTGGAGAAGGAAATGGCTACACACTCCAGTATTTTTGCCTAGAGAATCCCTTGGACAGAGGAGCCTGGCGGGCTAGAGTCCATGGGGTCACAAAGAGTCAGACACGACTTAGCGACTGAGCACACCCACTGATTCATCTTAGAACTTGGATGGATAAGAAGAATTATTTATTAGGGTCTCTTCATGGGCCCCAAAATAACCTACAAAATCTCAACATTACTGAATACTCAGTAATGGCCAAGGGCTAAAGATCAAAAAGAAGCCAGGACAAATAACATCCTTGTATCACCAGCAGGGCCACAAGCAAGTCCACCAGGATGGCTGGATGATGAGGGTCCAAGATTAGACCACCAAGCCTCTACAAGTGCTCAAAGAAGCCCAAGTCCTGGGAACAGAATCACATGTGTCTCTGCATTACTGGGTGTCTACAGTTCTAAGCCAAACTAGCTTGAGGTCAAGAAAAATTGCAATTCACAGCACTGTCAACCACTCATCAGTTACTTGTATTTCTTAAAATCACCACTAGGGGCGTGTTTGGCCACAGATGGGATTACCTACTTACAGGGTCTTTGTGTGAGTGCTCAGTAGTATCTGACTCATCGCCTTCCCATGGACCGTAGCCCGTCTGGCTGCTCTAGCCATGGAATTTTTCAGGCAACAATACTGGAGCAGGTTGCCATTTCCTCCTCCAGGGGGCCTTCCCAACCCAGGGATGGAACCCGCATCTCCTGCATCTCCTGCATTGCAGGCAGATTCTTTAGCTGAGCCATCAGGGGAAGCCCACTTCCATGGTTGCTAAGTCACTTCAGTCGTGTCTGACACTGTGCGACCCCATAGACGGCAGCCCACCAGGCTCCCCCTGGGATTCTCCAGGCAAGAACACTGGAGTGGGTTGCCATTTCCTTCTCCAATGCATGAAAGTGAAGTCACTCAGTCCTGTCCAACCCTCAGCGACCCCATGGACTGCAGCCTTCCAGGCTCCTCCGTCCATGGGATTTTCCAGACAAGAGTACTGAAGTGGGGTGCCATTGCCTTCTCTGACTGGTAGCCTATCCTAATTCTGGCTCAATGTTAGATTTTCCCATTCATAAGTCCAAAGGTTGCTCCGGGAATGGAGACCCCTTGAAGCCTTCATTCTACAGTCCAAATTCTCCTCTAGGCTGCAATCCTATAAAATCTTGAATAGAACGATTTATCTTCCTCCCACTGGGTCAGCTCTCAGAGATTCTGAGGATCTGACTGTCACCAGGGAGAATACTGCACAAGCCCTGGGAGGTGTGCCTTTGGGTGAATGGGTTAAGCCAGGCTGCATTCAGACTGCTGTAAAATGGATAATGATAACAATGCCAACTTATCTCAAGGACATGAGATAAGTAATCTTCAGAAGCGAAGATTATATGAGACAATGCAGGTAGACTACCTGGCCTAGCACATAGTTAGCACTCCTCAAATATTAGATTTAATCACATGAGTTAGCTATCCAGAAACCACACTGCTCGGAAAGACACCACACAGGCCATGATTGAAAATGTTAGGCAAAGAGAGTGGGCAACAAGTCGCAAAGCCAAGCTACAGATGAGTTACAAACTTCATGCGGTAGGGTTCACATAGACAACTCAAGGAGGATGAAAGACCAGAAGACATACAAAAACAATCTCCATCTCCTTGGTAACTGAAAGAATGCAAATTGAACCCAAAAAGAGATACCATTATGCAGTCCACCATATTGTTAAAAAATGTTAAAGCTTAACAAGAACATGTATACTAAGTTATGGAAAAAGAAAAATATGTACATGGTGTTGGTGGACCAGATATTTTTACATATATACATACACATATACATACATACATACACAGATATACACAGTACATTTCCACATAGATACATGATATATACATTTACATAAACATGTCTCTATATGTAAACACATTTCTACATATTTACATATATTAGTGTATATAAAACTTAATATGTAAAAGGAATATATATACAGATGATATGACTATAAAGAAAATCAATGAATAATTATCACAAAAATGAAGATAATGGCTATGTCTGGGAGGAAGGAAGGAAATGGGAACAGTACTCTGGAAACTTCCAAGGCACCAGTAATATTCTATTTCTCAACCTGTCTAGTAGTTGTATTGACAAATTTTGTATACTTTAATTACTATTTAAACTGCATATATGGTTTATATACTCCTCTACATGTACCGCATTTTACAACAGAAAAAGTTGTTTTAAAAAGTCAATCTTGCCTTCATATTTTTACCTCCATTCAAATAAACACCAAAACTAGGAACACAGGCTCAGACATCAGGCTGCATTTGCATCCTAGCTCCATCACTTAGCTCAGATGCTAAAGAATCTGCCTGCAATGTAGGAAACCCGGGTTTAATCCCTGGGTCCAGAAGATCCCCCTGGAGTAGGGAATGGCTGCCCACTCCAGTACTCCTGCCTGGAGAATTCCATAGACAGAGGAGCCTGGCAGGCCCATGCAGTCACAAAGAGTAGGACACAACTGAATGACTTTCACTCACTCCATCACTTAACAAAATAACTTTGGGCGCCTCAGTTTAACCTGTGCTTTGCTCTCTTCTTCTGTAAATAGGTACAACTTTCTTGCAAATTAAATGAGTGAATACAAGTAAGTACTTAGAACAGTGTCTGGCACATAGTAATTACTCAAAAATGATGCAATATTATTAAGACAGAATGAAACTAAGCTAAATGCAACAGTTTCTGCATCTAATCATCAATAAATCACCAGAATCTACAAGAACAATAAATCTATCTTTACTCTGTTTTCGTAAATTCTGTACTTGCATCAACAGTATATGATAAGAATACCCTCAACTCTCTAGTCTCCACTGAGTTATCATGTTAAAAGCATTCAGAGACTAAATAACTTACTCTGGTTCCAGGCTAGTCTCAACACACACACATACACCCATACACACTTGTGTCCATAGCAGAACACTAAAGAATTAAAAGACCAAACAGGAGGGGTATTGGGGGAGAATGGATAACTATATATGTATGGTTGAGTCCCTTCAGTGTTCACCCAAAACTATCACAACAGTGTTAATCAGCTATACCTCAACACAAAATGGTTTTGGTGTTAAAAAAAAACTTTTTTTTTTTTAATCTTTTAAAAAACTTACATCACAGAAGCAAAGAGGCAGACTTGGAAGACACCAGAATAGCTCCTGTTTTTATTACCTGTAATTCCCAAATCAAACTGCTGGCAGAATAACACTCCATATAGATTAATCCCTTTCCCTAATTGTATCAGCTTAGGCAACATCTGTTAAAACTGAAGGAGGAATGTTAAAATATGTGTCCTTCAGTTGTGGCTTCTGCATGTGGTCTAAGGCGCACTGGCAGCCTCCCATGCAGAGGATGATGAGTTATCCCACTGGAACACAGAAGAGAGCTTTGAACATATCAAGTACTCAAACTCAGTCAAATAATTAAACTACTCCTTGATTATGTTTGTGTAAAACAAGGGTAATGACTATGCCCCCAAATCTTCAATTAAAGATCTTACATCTTGTTTACCATATGAAAGCACTTTTCTAAATGATGTAGATATATCAGCCCACTTACTCTTCCTAACAACCTTATGACAGATACTACTTATTATCCCCATTTTACAAAGGGACGTACGGCGAGATAGAAATGCCACATGTGCTGTCCAGGTTCACACAACAACCTAGTGTCAAAACCAGGGACCCCAAAACAGGCCATCCAGCCTGAGTCAACATTCTTAACCACTACACACTGCCTCCCTAGCACAATCAGAGAGAAAAACAGACACCCAAAACTCTACGGCAACTCGCACTTAGTAAAGAAAGCGTTTCTGTTGAGAAAAACAGAAATTTTATTTGATAAAAGACAGCCACCCACCTGTTACTCTGTGTGTGTTGTATGCATCAATTCTGGGGAGAAAAATAAAGCAAGGCCCTCTGCCACTGCTAAGTCACTTCAGTCGTGTCCGACTCTGTGTGACCCCATAGACGGCAGCCCACCAGGCTCCCCGGTCCCTGGGATTCTCCAGGCAAGAACACCGGAATGGGTTGCCATTTCCTTCTCCAGTGCATGAAAGTGAAAAGTGAAAGTGAAGTCGCTCAGTTGTGTCGGACTCTTACGACCCCATGGACTGCAGCCTACCAGGTTCCTCCATCCATAGCATTTTCCAAGCAAGAGTACTGGAGTGGGGTGCCATTGCCTTCTCCCATATATATATCATATATATATGAATAATAATACATTAGCTTGTATTATGTATATGATTGATTATATACATGATTTACTATATAATTTAATACATCATCATATAATATATAATATAGATTACATGTAATTTGTACTAAATATAATATATACGTAGCATATACATGGTATGTGTGGTCAGTTGCTCAGTCACGTCCGACTCTCCAACCCCATGGACTGTAGCCTATCAGGCTCCTCTGTCCATGGGGATTCTCCAGGCAAGAATACTGGAGTGGGTTGCCATTTCCTCTTCCAGGGGATCTTCTTGACCCAGGGGTCGAACCAGGGTCTCCCGCACTGGCACGCATATCCTTTACCACTGTGCCACCAACATACTTTAATTATGCTAACTAAGTCGCTTCAGTCATGTCCAACTCTATGCAACCCCATAGATGGCAGCCCACCAGGCTCCCCCGTCCCTGGGATTCTCCAGGCAAGAACACTGGAGTGGGTTGCCATTTCCTTCTCCAATGCATGAAAGTGAAAAGTGAAAGTGAAGTCGTTCAGTTATGTCCAAGTCTTTGAGATCCCACGGACTGCAGCCTAACAGGCTCCTCCGCCCATGGGATTTTCCAGGCAAGAGTACTGGAGTGGGTTGCCGTTGCCTTCTCCTATTTTAATTATAAAGAACCAGTAAATAAGACATCAGGATGTGATATTCTTGACAAACCCATTACATACACAAAAACACTAGAAAAAGTTATCTCACTGTGTTCCAAAATGCTCTTACTCTAGGCCATAAAATGTTATATGCCATCCATCTATAATCCATTGTTATCTACATTCAAATATACCACTATCTCCCTTTTAAACAAAGTTCCATCAAGACAGCCTCTAATAAAGGGGAAGACCATAAACCAAATCATAGATTTAATTCAGTTTCATTTACAAGGTACTCAGCTATGAATCAACTGGAAAATTAAATTAATGGCTATGCTAGTCTCCCCAAATGTTCTTAGTTATCTGTCTAACAAAAAAGAACTGTAAGTAAAATTTAATGCTGAAAACATAAACACTATATGTATACAATTGCTTTTATGGTAAAAAACTATTTGTAAGGGTTAAACACAAATGAAATACCAAAGAGGTATCAATAAGCTAAAGTCATACAAAGGGTACAATCTTTTTAAACACGGAAAAATAAACACACACTCCTATGTGTGTGTTTGTGTGCCTGGCTGCTCAGTTGTGTCCAACTCTGCAATCCCATGGACTATAGCCCACCAGGCTCCTCTGTCTATGGGATTTCCGAGGCAAGAATACTGGAGTGGGTCTCCATTTCCTTCTCCCGAGGATCTTCCTGATTCAGAGATTGAATCTGCATCTCTTGCATCTCCTGTACTGGCAGGAGGATTCTTTACCAATGTGTCACCTGGGAAGCCCAAAGTCCACTCGTGTACAAACATAAATAAATTAGAGCTTCCTTGAAGCAAACAAACCCTGCTGGGCCATTACCTCTGGATGCGGATCCTTTAGTCCTCATCCTTATGCGTGGACTCCTCCACCTAGATTCTAGGTCTACTCAACAAGTATTATACACGGAGAGAAGGCCTCCAGAAAGAAGGAACTTGGGACGAGTATGGAGCTCTGTATCCTTCATGGCAACCTCTCAGATCTTTAAAAAGGCTACACAGACACAGAAGAGGATCAACTATCCCCAAAGATGCACCGACCTTCTGGAAAACGAGCAGTGTGTGGTATTGTAACCCCCAACTGAAACTTTTTTAGGTAAAAATAAATCTGGGTAGGGCCTCCTTGAGAAGTGGGTCACTAGGAAGCTCAGAGTATTAAGAAGCATTGCTGCAAAGATTAGTCTTAACACCCAAACCTTCCGCATGAAGACGTCAAGTCCAAAAGATCCTGAGTGTTTTGTCTCTACCTTCCTTCTGATAAAAAGGGAAGGGCAAGAAAAGGTGTAACTTACTAAATTCCAAACGTCTTCAGCTTTTGGCTGAAGCAACATTGCCAATTTACCAGAACTGCAGGAGAAGATATCTAGATAGGAAAATCCACAAAAGTTTTTTCATGGTTTGACACCAGAAACACTGTAAACATTCAAGTGACCTTTAGATGCAATGAAATGGCCTGTTTTTATTGTTGCTTTTAAATCAGTTTTCACCTTCCTCGACCTCCCAGATACTTCCATAGCATCCAGAAGCCTTTCCTAACTTTGTGAGTATTAAAAAAGCCATAAGACACACATACACAGACAATTCTACAAATTGAGTGAAAAGTACAAAACAGTATATAGTGGATGACTTCATAAAGTATGGGGATAAGCTAAACTGATCTCTGCTATTAGAAGTCAAGTTGAATGGCATCACTGACTCTATGGACATGAATTTGTACAAACTCTGGGAGATAGTGAAGGACAGGGAAGCCTGGTGTGCTGCAGTCCATGGCATCACAAAGAGTTGGACACGACTCAGTGACTGGACAACATATAGTTGCCACTGAAGGGATGGATAAAATTGAAGAAGGTGTCCCTGGGATGCTGGAAATGCTGTGTCTTGACTGAGCACTGATTCAATACTATGATCAATTAATGAACACTCAGCATGGTCCCATACACATCTGTTATTTCCATAAAGGCTGAGTATGAGTGTATGAAATTTAAATTCTGAATTCCCTGAAATATGAGAAGACATGCGAACTTAATCTTGGAGATGCTCTTGTTGGTACCAAAGGAGCTGTGAAAGCCTAATACTTTGGTTGCAGAAAACACACTTTTCTTTACTTACTGGACCGGAAAGCCATAAAGAATGAACTGCAGACTTTGAACTGTTGCATTAACCAATTAAGACAACAAAAGGAAAAAAAAAAAAATTAAAGTGGTCACAGCCTCTGGTTTATTAAAGATTTGTGTTAAGCAAAGGGATTATATCATATTCTTCAAACTTAATAAATTTAATGTTTTTTTTTAAGTCATTTATTTCAGAGTTTGCTTTAACAGCTCCCTGACCCAACTAAGAGACATTTAGTTTGCAATTACAGTCAAGCCAAGTGTATCCACCCACCAACAACAGGTCAAGTTACAAAAAAAAAAAACCAGTTCTAGGCTTTCTGGGCAGCAAACAAATCAGTGGGTACTCAGTAACCCCACAAAACAGTCCCATAAACTTGTAGGTGTGGGCATCTATATTTTTAAAAGATGCCAACCAATTTCATTTGTGGGAGAAAAGGTAATTCAAACTATTCAAACATGGAAAACCTGCCATGAAACATTAAAATATTGTACTACTTAATGATAGAATCTCTTGCATGTACTTTTATAAAGAAAAGAACACTAAACAGACACAGTTTCAAAAAAAACCACACACACAAAAAACCCCAAACACAAAAAATGTGGGTTGGGTCAGGTTTTTGTGGCTCTTACAAAGTATTTTAAGTTCCAAAATGCATTCAAAAATTATTTTTGAGTACTTAATCAACACATTATTTGTTGATGAAGACAATTTGAAGATCATGAAAATGATTATAAATCATTTACCTGGAATTATTTTTTCTTCTCTAAGGAAAAAAAGAAATATATATATAACGAAAATCTTAACCAAGTACTAAATTTTGGTTTCAAATGTCAAAATAAAATATTTAAGATCAAAATTATAGAATGAAACTCAAAAGTTAACTACTTTACAAAAATCGTATAAACTCAGTAGTGAGGAACTGAAATTTCCTTCTACTGTGGTATTTTTCCCTGAATATCAGATTAAAAGCATCCCAGCCTGGTGGAAGGAGAAAACCATGGGCTTTGCAGTCAGGCTTAACTCTGCTATAAAGAGATCTCATTCCACTCAGGATTCTCACAATAAATACTCAGACTGTCTGACTTTCTCTTTCATCATCTCTATAAAATGGGAATAAAACCACAAGGTTTTATTTATTTATTTATGTCACAAGGTTATGGAAATAATTAAGTAAGGTAATTTACTAGTTTCTTCCCTGAAATTAAAAATATTTTATCTTTAAGGTTTTGTATTGTTATACCAGATACTGTTTTTTAAAAAAAAGACTTGAAGAGATGGCAGCAAATTATCTGAGGTTTCAAGTAGTTTTATTTGGTGTTATGTGCTCTTTTGAGTTATATGAATGACCTACTGACTATTACTAAAAATAAACTGTTAAAAGTCTTCGAATTGACTATTGGGGGAAAAAAAATAAAACACTGAAAAGGCATTTCTTAGAATCCTTACTGGAAGTAATAATATGAATTTAGATACTTTTTTTTTTTAATGTGTGAATCATTTATTTTTTAACCAGTTTTACTGTGGTATAATTTACATACAATAAAAATGCACCCATTTTAAGAGTACAGTTCAAAGAGTTTCAAAAAGTATACATTCGTCAACCCATTACCATCAAGACCTAGAACATTTCTGTCACCCCCCCAAATTACCTCCTGCGCCTTTGTAACCAATCTTTTGTCTCCATGTCCAGCCCCAAACAACCATTAAACTATTTCCTGTCCCTACAATTTAGATTTCCCTTTTCCAAAATTTTACAAATTTCAACACTAAAGCAACAGAAGAACATTGAATAATCTCAAAACTTATTTTAATAATAAGGATAAAAGAGTCATTTCACATTTTCAGTTCCAATAATTTCTGGAACAAAGATTCCAAATTATGATCCTTTAACTTTTTCTTTTTTTTCTTTTTTACTAATTCTTTAATCCAACAAAACATTAAATTATATATCAGCATTGGGGTATGGAAACTCCATATAAAAGTTTTAAATGATGAATATCAAGTACAATTTTTTTAAAAAACACAAAAGCAAATATTAAAACTACAACCATAAAAATATATGATTGTACATAAACATGCTATGGTCAAGTTAATTTTTTAAATTAACATAAAAACAATACTAAAATTATAATATATAGTAGTATGGTATGCTATGCTATGCTAAGTCACTTCAGTCGTGTCCGACTCTGTGCAACCCCAGAGACGGCAGCCCATCAGGCTTCCCCGTCCCTGGGATTTCTCCAGGCAAGAACACTGGAGTGGGTTGCCATTTCTTTCTCCAATGCATGAAAGTGAAAGCGAAGTCGCTCAGTCATGTCCAACTCTTAGCAACCCCATGGTCTGCAGCCCACCAGGCTCCTCCGTCCATGGGATTTTCCAAGCAAGAGTACTGGAGTGGCATAGGCAGGTATATTTTGTAAAAGAAAATCTAAGAATGGATCAAGGATCAAACACTGCTCCAAGTCACTCGATTATGAATGCCATATTGTATTTATAATAGCACCTCCTTTTAAATGACTCAAGCTGTTTTAAAACCCCACTAATTCTCCCAATGCTACTTGGGAAAAACCCAAGTTCAATAGCTTCCTTACTGGAGAGTGTAGACCAAAACATCCGACTCTAACACTAAATGTTTTTCTGAATCTCAAGTTCTAGGTACTAGGTAAAGTCTACTTTAGATAACTTTTTCACTATCAGAACAGATGAAAAATTAAATATTCAGTCAGTCAAGAGAATGGAAGAAATATCATAATGGGTTAACCAGCCAGTATAATCTCTCAGGTGGTTAACTCAGCATAGTGTGGTCACTTCAGGATACAACATGGAAACTATTACATAACTACACATTATATTTAGCCAATCTTTCTTGAATTTACTTATAAGCTCAGCCTACTACAGGCTGTTCTCAACTCAACTTCAGGATGTTCTCATAGGTCATCTTCATCTTATTTCTACTGTGCTTAATTTTCTATTCAGCAATAGCTTCTATCTGTGGTCTACATCCAACTCTTCTTCATTCAGAGGCCCTGAAATCCCACTTATGATTTCGGTGGTCCTAACCTGAAGCTTTTCTAGGTACCTGAGTATGCCAAAAACATTAGGTGGCTTAACAATAATTTTCTTGACTGTAACCAGAAGTTCTCAAATCTGACTGCATATTACTCCATAATTTATTAAATCAGTCTCTACTGATGGACTTTCAGAGGTCATCTAATCTGATCTTTTGCAATTATAAACAGTGCCTCAATGCATATACCTATATTTGTAAATATCACATATATATCATGAATACAAACATATCTGTAAAAATGACTAGAGAAGAACTTGCTAGGTCAAGGCGCCATATTCTTTTTTTAAAGTTTTTTTTTTTTTTTTTTTTTAATTTACAAAGTGTTAGTTTCAGCTGTACAGCAAAGTGATTCAGTTCAACATAAGTACATATATATATATGTTATTTTTCAGATTCTTTTCCCTAATAGGTTATTACAAGATACTGAATATAGTTCCCTATGTTATATAGGGAAGCCTATCAGTAGAGATAGGTCTACTAATAGGTCCTTGTTGTTTATCTGTTTTATATATAGTAGTGTGTTATCTCTTAATCCCAACTCCTAATTTATCCCTCACCCCTTTCCGCTTTAGAAACTGTAAGTGTACTTTCTAAGTGCATCTATTTCTACTGTGTAAATAAGTTCATTTGTATTATTTTGTTAGATTCCACATATAAGAGGTCTCATATGACATTTTTCTCTGACTTACTTCACTTAATATGATAATCTCTAGGTTCATCCAAAAGGGCTATATTCTTAGTGCTGAATGATATATTATCATATATAATAAACTATTGTCAACAGCCCTCAAAAAGCATACTCAGTCCTCTGAGTACCTGAAAATCCCTGCATTTCAGGTTAAAAATTAAAGTAATTCCAAAGTCTTTGAAAAGAATCATTTTGGGATATTTTAAGCAGCCCCAAGAGTCGCAGAACTAGACAGTTCCTTAGAGATCAACTAATCCAACAGGCCTATGGTTTTATTATTGAGGAAAATGAGGTCAGCAGAGTTTAAGAGACTAAACTACATCTGGACCAGATTAGAACCTCAGGCTTCCTGCCCTTGACCCTCGCTCTTGCCCTTGACACTATGTCAGGGCAGCTCACTTGCCCAGAACAAAGGTATTATTTACTCTTGGTGCTCAAATCACCTTGGATGACACACACAAAGTTATCAGTTAACTATCAGTTGATAGTTCATGCCAAACTGTGGTAAACATTGCAGGGGACATGTATGTGGAGTTCTCAACATGTATACTGGGTGTATATATATGCAACCCAAGAGCCTGGGTGCTATAAAATACAGTTGGAAGCTCAGAGAAGAAGTACTCTGGGTCCTAAAGAGAGTAACAAGGAAGAACTGAGCTTTATTCATCCACAACCTAAAATAGAGCTTAAAAACTTGATTGTAACAAAACCATAAAGTTCACATTTTTTCAAAAGGTCCCATTTAGATCCTGAATTCACCTTCTGCCTGCTTTAAACTCATCACTTTATATGTGTAGAAGATGTAGCTTTTTCTACAATATTTATCTGTATCTTCTTCCTCCCTGGCATGAATAGGTTTGTTTAATCTAAAACTTATCTACATTTAGTTAAATACACAAAGACTAGAATCCGCTCAAATTAACTGAAAAATTCAAACAAAAGTAAGTTTGTAGAAGAAAACAAACAGAAATGGGAGGCGTAATGATTTGTTGGTACAAATTATGTTTCAACTTACAGTTCTAAACCTAACTTGAAAACAGATTCTAGATGTGAAATAATTACTCAAATAACAAAATCTAAATTCCAAATCTATCCTATCGGATGGAAAAAATTCACAAGTCTGTGCAGTGCTTAAACTTGATTAATTCTTGTATTTGAGCCAAAAGAGCAAATTTGAAAAATGTTAACTTAGGCAAAGCCATAGAAAGTAGATACAAACACCACATTTCTTAAATAACAGCTGATTTTTCTTTAAAATCACTCTTCTAACTTGAGACTATCCCTTTGAAACTAGGATGGGGATTTGAGTTACTTAGGATTTCTTTAAAAGGCATTTTAAAGCAAGATTAACTGTTGGTTTAAGTCTTGACATTTCCCAATTAATAACCCTAAAGCTTAATGAGGCACAACAGATTTAAGAATTGAAGATTTTTAATGAAAACGGAAATTAAGGACAGTCTGGCGTAACACACGGTCACCAAAAATCTGTTTTAAATAGAATTGAATCTCTACATGCAAAAAATACAAACTATCTAAGAAGACTTTCCCCTTAAAATCTCAGTCCAAACTTTCAGAAGGCCAGGGCAGACTTTGATAAAAGTATGACAATATACTCTGCAAGTAAATTCTAAACTTGCAGTTAAGGCCTAAAAAATTATGTGTAATTTTTATTTGTGTGCATATCTATACCATTTTAAGATGTGCGTACAATATCTTAGGACACTAATTATGTTTCAAGTTGCATTTACTGCATTTGCAGTGCTCTGCTGTCAGTAAGGGGGCTTCCCTGGTAGTCAGTGGTAGAAGAATCCACCTGCAAGGCAGGAAACGTGGGTTCAATCCCTGGGTCAGGAAGATCCCCTGGAGAAGGAAATGGCAACCCACTCCAGTATTCTTGCCTGGAAAACTCCATGGACAAGAGGAGCCTGGCAGGCTACTGTTAACGGGGGTGGCAAAAGAGTTGAACACAACTTAACAACTAAACACCACCACCACCACCTGTTAGTAATGACCATGTGCCAGAAGTTTTAAAAAGGGCAAAGATACACAAAAGGAGAAGAGACTGTGAATACCAATTAATTTTTACTTTCAAAGGAACCTGAAATTCAAATAAACATAGAGAATACATAAATGTTTTATTCTTAAAATAACTGTGGTATCCTAGATTTTCCAGTCTAAAACAAAGCCTTCCCCCCCACACATTTTATGTATTGAAATTAATGCCATGAAAGTCCATACCTAATATGAGAAAATCACATATGGTTCGTGCATCTTTTTTCATAGGTCCTCATTCAGCATTGAAAGCAGAAATCTATGTGATAAGACTAAGAATCTAAAATATTTGTGAAACTTAAGGTGATGTCTTTGATGTTTCATAACCCATACAAATGTATTTAAAATAGAATAATGGAGCTATGCAGTTAAAATGAGAACCAGAAAAACAAAGCAAGCTTCTAACCTATTCATGACTGGATGGATAGTAAAAGTATAATTGATCTTTTTTCCCTGATGATATATCTATTTAAGGATTTGAAAGTCACTTGTATGAAAGGAAAGCTTGTCATAACTTTGTGATATCCCTTGATCAGTGAAGTTTAATGCTCAAATTCTGCTTTTTTTTCTTTTTTAGAGGACAATGTTAATGCCTCAAGCTAAAATGAGCAAGAATAGAGAAAATCTTAAAAGCTGAATATCATAATATGCAAAATTGACTAGAATTATGTAAACCTAGGTAACAGAATAACTCAACTAGTAAAGATTCTCTTAAAGTGAAAAAAAAAAAAAGTGTTCCAAGTAAAACAAAGAACACTTCAGTTAATTAAAGGCATAAAGTCCTTTTGAATATTTAATTATTCTTCTTTAACTGGTCTGAAAAAATAAGGCAACTCAGTATCTAAACTGATAACTTACTCATTCTTTTTTCTAAAAAGCTTAGACTCCTTAGTCTGGCTTGAAGCTTGAAAAAAAAGGGAGAGTTTTAAAAAGCAGATGACTGCAGAGTGCAGAGGGGCCATTTTCACATTGCAGATAGATCCATGTTATTCCAGTATGTAAAGCAGACCATTAGCAAAAAGTCATTTCCAATCTCGGTGTACAATCCACATAGCACACTTAACCCTAAAACTCATGTTGCATGAACTGCTCTGCTTCGACTTCTAATGACCTTGTAAATCACTCTGTTATTGCTTGCCTCATACCCATGAATTACCCAAATAACTTGATGACAAAGTTTTAATCTCCCCTTTCCTCAAGCTTTTTGAAAGTCAACCTCGGGTTGGCCTGGAAGAAACTGAGAAAGAACATAGAACAGAAAAGGGAAGTGTACGATTTGACGTTTATAAATTATATATATATTTAATGCTTAAAAAAGAACATGGCCTACAAAATCCACACCTGGTTTCAAAGCAGATGACTCAAAGAGGAAATGAGATAGTTCCGTGGTACACAGATAAGTCCCATGAACCATTAGTCCACTGGTTATTAGTGACCAAGAAACGTCTCCTCCTATCCTAACTTCACTGCACAATATTCAATTAAAACTTACTTTCAGATCAAAAAGTTAGTGAGCATACCATCCAGAGCTGGACTGACCCTCTTAGGATTTACTATAAAATTGCCTATAAATAAGTAAGACCATGGTATGATGTTCAAAACAACATGTTTTTTAAAACAAGATTTTTCTAATCTACGACGTATTTGTTTTTTAAATCTGATGTCTGGGAGGATTCTTAAGTTTATCTTGTTTTCCCCTTAACTTCAAACACTTGAAGTAGCACTTTTGTCCTTCCTCCCCTTCAGCCGAACCTCTTCAATAAACCCCATTTTAAAAGAAGAAACAATAAATGAACTGACAGGAGGTGAAAGAATGAGGAGTGTGCGCTCCAAGAATAAAGGGCGGTTTTATAACAGGAGGTACTTTTGTTAGCAAGTGACTGGCAGGTCTCCTCCCCCAAGTAAGAAGAAATTCCATCCACTCCCCAAAAGTGCAGAGGCCAAAAATGTCCAGTGGAACAGTTCTGAAACCCCAGCGTCTGCAGAGAACCGAGGGGGGCGGACTGGCGAATGTGGGAAGGGGAAAGAGAAAGAGACCAGCAGGAGAGGAAAGAACAAAAGGAGAAACCCAAGAAAGGAGAAAGGAACGGCGGGACCTGGGCGGCCCGCGAGCCAGTGGGAGGGAGAGAGCTTGAGAGTAGGCGAGCGCGACCCGGGGGAGGCGAGCGCGGAACGGGAGGCGCACCATGGACAGGGCTCGGCGCGGCCCACACCCCTCTAGGGGGCGGCGGGAGAGAGCGCGCGAGACCGCGGGCGCCAGTCCGGTCCAGCCCCCGGCGCCCGCGGCCGGAGCGCGCCAGGCCCTGACCCATGATGACCACGGAGGGGGGCGATCCGCACTATCTGTCCCTGCCCCGGTCGCCCCGGGCGCAGCGGCACTTCCGAACTGCGCCCGCACTTTTTGGAGCAGTCGCCGGCCGGCCACCCCCAGCCGTCGGCGGTGCGCTGGGGGCCCTCTGGGGCGGATTCCCCCCGAGACCCCTTCAGGCCACGAGGGCGGACACGCCCCTCTCCCGCAGCCACCTCGGGCCCCCACCGCCGGCGGCGGCAGAAGCGGGACCCCCGGCCGGACCCCGCCCAGCACTGGGGGTCTCGGCCGCGGCGCGCTGCTTCCCTTCGCCAGACCCCGCTGGCGGGCCAAGAGGGGCCTCGGGGCATCCTCTGGCCCGATGCCGCGGGAAAGTTGGACGCTCGGCCGGGCAGGGGACTCGCGCGGAGTGGGGAGGGAGGCTGAGACCTGCCTGGAGCAGGTGCTTCCCGCCGCCGAGGAGCCTCCCGGTACCGATTCCAGGGAAAGGCTGACTGGCGCTCTCCCGAAGGCGTGAAAAGTGCGGAGGCTCCCGGTCAAGGCGCCCCCAGCACGCACGCAGGGCAGACGCAGCCGGACAGAGGGAGAGGAAAAATAGCCAAGTAACGGAACTTCTCCCCGCCCGGCGGGATAAGGGGCGTCCGGGGCCAGGGCCTGGGTGCGGAGGCGCGGATCCGCGTAGACTCCTCTGGGCAAGGGAGCGAGGTTTTCTTTTCAGGTAGGATCGACAGAGGAAATTGCAAGGACAGGAAAACAAATAGCCAGCAATTCGACGCTGGGGTAAAGACAATAGGACCCTGGAGCCCTAGGGCACCGAGAGCCGCGCGGGTGCCAGGGTGAGGTGGGGTGGAGGCAAGTCCCGTAACTAAGATACCAGAGTGAGAATTTCGACTGCAAACTCGAGACCCATCCCTGAAGAAATAAACAAACAAAAAAAAAAAATTGGAGCAAAGTGCTACGCGAGGGGTGAGAAGCGTAGAAAACTGCAAAACCCGAGTGCTAGCCTAGCTCACCCTTCTGCTGCCTAGAGACACCCCCCGGGAGCTGGCTGGACCCCCGCAGGGGCAGTGGGGAGACCGTGATCAGCCCCTTTGGGCACCCGCCAAGAGAGGCGCGGGAGACCGGCTGGCCCCGGGCGCCCTGCCCCGGCGCCCGGCCCGAGCCTCGTGTCTGCGCAGCTCCCGGCCGCGCGGTGCGGCACCTCCCTTCCCGGGTGCGCAGCCCGGCCCCGCAGCGGCGCGGGGAACAAAGGGACCCGGCGCCGCCCGCCCCACCCCGCCCGCGGCCCGGCCCGCGGGGACCGCCGCGTACCTGAAGCAGGGCCGCCAGCAGCGGCAGCAGGGTCCGCGGCGCTCCCACTATCCGGCACATGGAGGCGGAGAGGGGCCGAGCGAGGAGCCGGAGGCGGCGGCAGCGGCAGCACCAACAGCGGCGCGGAGAGACGGCTCCAGGCAGTTTCCACCCCCTTCCCTTCCCTCCCCACCCCACCCCCTTCTCCGCTGCTCCGCGCTCCCCGCCAATGGAGAGCGAGCTGATGACAAATAGCGGGCCGCGGAGTCCGCGGGACTCGCACCACGAGTAATAAAACAGACCGAGATCAAGGAGCTGGGGAGGGGGCGGGGGGGAAGGCGGGCGTGCGCGTGAGGGTGTGTGTGCGTGTGTGAGTGTGTGGCCGCGGTGGCAGCGCAGGCTGCTCTGCTTCGGCCCCAAGCGCAGCGAAGCCAGGAGGGATGCAGGCGGCGGGGACCTTGGCCGGTGGAAGATGCGGAGGTGCAAGCGGAGCGGCGGGAGCTCCCCAGGAGCTCCGCAACGCGAGGTTTCGGGCTCGGGGTTTTGCTTCCTCCGGGTCCCCTCTCCAGGGCCGCCGGGCACGGCGAAGACGCCGCGGGGAGGGCGCTCGGGGCCGTGCGCGCTGTGCCCACAAAGGGCAGCAGTCCCGCCGACCCGCGCCTACGCTGCGTGGGGGCGGAGGACCGCTTCTTGGCGCCCCTTGCCAGTCCCCCCGGAGAGTTGGAGACTGTTCTCCGGCCTCGGCCGCGCGGGGATGAGGCCAGGGGTCGGCGCGGCCGCTCCCGCCGCGGCTCCGTCCCGCGCAGTTGCCGCCGCGGCCGCCCCCGCTGCCCGCGCGCCGGTTCTCGGCCCGCGCAGCTCACTCGCGCGCGCCGCCCCACCCCCGCGTCGCTGCCGCCGCCCGCGCGCCCCGCTCGGCCTCCGCGAGCGCGATCAGGGCGAGCCGCCGCCGCCGCCGCCGCTGTCCCCGCGCTCGCCCGCCCCGCGCGCTGCCCGCTCCCAGCTCGGATTGCCTCCCGCCGCCGCCGCCGCCGCCGCCCTCGCCCCCGCCTCCCTCCTCCGCCGAGCCTACCCGCCCGCGTCGTGGCCAATCGGAGGCCACCAAGCTGCAGCGGTAGCCGGCCGGATCCGCGGCAGCCGCCCGCCCCCGCCCAGCCTAAGCGCCCCATTTTTGCTGCAGCCCGCGGGGGGTCGCCGGAGGGAAGCCTGGGGTGCGCGGAGCACAGCCCTGGCAGGTGGAGGGGCTGCGGGAAAGAAAAAAACTTGCGCAGGAACTTGATTGGGTGGCAGGTTCATTTTTGGACCGCGATGGGGATCGGATAGAGATGAGGCTTTGGAGGGGGGATGACTCCTCCGAAGCCTAACGCACGCTTCTCTTTCCGTTCTGTCATTCTTTCAAGATAGACTGTTTTTTGTTGTTTTTTTTTTTTTAAAGTCTGGGCAGGGGCAGACACAGCAAACTGGCGACGCAGGCAGGGCGCATCCTGGCCATTGTCTGCGGCGCTCGCCACGAGCCACCTGCGGGCCGGGAGGGCGGAGGCCTGGCACCTCTTCCCTTCTTTGCGGATGTACTGAAACTGCGAAGTTTGGGTGTGCTTGTTTTGTTGTTTTTCCCTGTAGGGGTTTGAGAGTGCGTGTTATTTTCTTTGAAATCTCCCGTTTTCTGTTTCTATTCGTTCGTGACCCTGTTCACAATTTTTAGCGAGTGGTCTAAGGGACTTTGACTCCCTCCCTAAACCACTGCCAACAACAACAAAAAGTATAGAACGAAAGAAAAAGGAAGCGGGGAGAAGGAGCTAAAAGCCAGGACTTGCCCTGAAGAATAGGATTATCTAAGAGATAAAATGACTGATTCTGAGTTCGCACCAAGTAAAGGATTTTTGCTTCTTCCTTGTGAGGCATAAACTTGGAGTGGATCACACACACACACAAAAGTGAGAGACTTCACAAGTCTGGGTCACAGGCATTTGTGGACTGGAGGGAGGGGTGAGGAGCAGTTGGTTTTGGTGAGGTATTAAGTTTTTGTCAGTAATTTTTTTTTAAGGTTTTTTAAAGAAAAATGCCTTTTTTTTTTTTTCCCCTAAGCTTTTCAGCTCTTAGGAAATCATCAAACTTCGTTGCAATTAATGTACGTTCCTCTTCTGCTTTGGATAACTGAAGAACTAAGATTATTTGAATTTGAGTTTCAAGATGCTGATCATTTAAGAACTTGATAATGAATCTCTGAAAATCAAGTACTAATTTCTTTGACATAAGTGATGCAGCTTTTAATAATGTACTGTCACTAGCTCGACTTTTAAAAATTCAGTATTCATAGGGAAGTTGATTCAATTTTAATTAAAACATAATATTGTAGGCCTTTTAAAAATGAAACTCAATTTTTTTTCCCCTGGATTTTCTTTCCAAAAGAAGAAGAAAGATCATGTTAATTAAATTTAAAGACAAAAGGCTCCACTTGTTCTTTCTCTTCCTTCTTTACTAGATAGTATTGTCACATTATTGCTAATTGACCTAAATTTTTTCCATATAATTGGGTATTTATGAGTTCCACTTTCAAGGAGTCATGCATAATAGAAAAACATTTAGCAGCAATATTGGGGATATCCTTTGTTGTATTAAAAAATGGAATTTATAGAGCTATCTCTGTGCCTAAGAATTAAGCTGTGATCCCAGACTTGAGGCTTTAGTTACAGTCTCACCACTCCCAGCAATAGCCACTGATGATTATTGCCATTCTGATTAATTTAAAGGTAGAAGAGATTTCAGTATGAATGACTATTGCTTATTAGAATTATTTGCTTGAAGTTTTAAAAATTGTTCCCTTTATAAATAAAACTGTTACTGTGACTTCAAAATCTGCTTTGGAATGGCCGTCAGTCAACTAATTCTCTTGACTCCAGTGGTTTTCAATCAGCCACATCAGCACTGACAGCATTTTATTTTTTATTTATACAAATTTTATGTCCAGCTTCCATGAGTCTCACTCTTCAGTGGTTATAGATTGCTTTGGAATTTTCCCTGAGTTTAGCTTGATCACATGCTCTGCTCAATCTTGCTAATCAGCCTTTGATCAGAAGAAGGGATCACAGATCATCTTATTGGAGATTGGTGAATCCATTTGATGCTAATGAAAGTAGATCCACTATTTATTTTGGTGCCCAAGACAAATGGTACCTCCATTTTGCCATTCTAAAGGTAATCTACTGGGTCATTCATTTCTTTGGGCCAGCTCTCAGGATTTTGGCTTCTGCTCAACGCACTTCTCGTCTGAAAACTGACTTTCTATCATCTTGCACAGCTCCAGGACTGAAGGGGCCTAGGCAGTGACCTAGAGAAACAGCTTGATTGTGGGGGGAGAGGGGAACACAAGAAAAATAATAATTAAAACTAAGGCTGGGCTCATACTTGAAAATCAGCTTAATCCCTTGATTTCTGAACTAGGCACTGCTGCTGATCTACTCCAAGAGGTCTGAAATGAATACCTGTGTCAAACATTATGGACAGACCGAATAAATGACAACTCCTGCACATGTAGCAAGTTTTCATATGCATGTAAATGCCATGATGATTCATTTTTAAACATTCATTTCAAGGAAAAGTCAGAATGACTTCATGTTCTGGTGTGTATTCTCAAACAGGAGATGCTAAACATACAAATACATCACACGAGTATTTTTCTAAAAGGGTCCTGACTTTGGAAAGAAATGCAAACAGTAGTTGTCAAGTCTGCAACCCCCCCTCACCCCCACCCCCCCCCACCCCCCGCCACAAACACACAGACACACAACTCTGGGACAGGATACACACTAGTCTTGGCTACTGACACCCAGCTGAGAGCCCTTCCCAAATGTTGACTCAAGACCCTCCTCCATGGTTCCCTTTTCTTGCCTGGTCTACAGGGTAAACTAGAATTGTCCCTTCTGCCTTAGGAAGTAGCTGTGGCATTTGCAAGTTTCTTCCCAACTAACTTTAGTATGTTAACACTGACCTTCCCTGGGTTCATAGGCCTTTTAGAGGCCCAGGCTGTTGTAAATGAAACATAAAGGTGGTCTGTGCAGCTCCTTCATTTTATAGGGACACTAAGGCTTAAAGATATACACAAGGCTACCAGAGGCAAATAGAGAACACTGACTAGGACTCAGCATTACTGCCAGTCTTCCGGTGTGTGTGTGTGTGTGTGTGTGTGGTATTTGTTCAGTTGTGTCTGACTATGACCTCATGGACTGTAGCCCGCCAGGCTCCTCTGTCCGTGGGATTTTCCAGTTAAGAATACTGGAGTGGGTTGCCATTTCCTTCTCCAGGGGATCTTCCCAACATAGGGATCAAACCCACGTATTCTGCATTGCTTGCTGATTGTTTACCATCTGAGCCACTAGGGAAACCCAGTTTTCCCTACAGAGTCCCTTTTAACTTTAGAAAAATTCACCCATGTGGAGTGAGGATGGTTTAAAAAACTAAAGGAAAATTTAATGATGCTGGGGATTTGTCCAGTATTCCTCTCCGGTCTCTGTTCTTCAAAGTAGGTGTGACTGGAGATGTAACTCTGCATTTCCTTTCACTGGTCTCCATCCTCATGTGCCTTTCTACTGTGATCATCTCACCGTACTGAGTGTGATTCTAGCATTTCAAAATTCATATCTTTGATATAACCTGGAGCCAAGTGCAACCCAACCGTTCTTCTGGTCCTCACCCGGAGAAGATATGATGTGTTTCAATACTGGGGAAAAAAAAATCCTGGCTTTTAAAATAATCCACTCTGGTTTGGAAATATCACTTAGGTTTCTTTATCTTTTTTTCAGTATTTGAAAACCAAATTCAAAAGTTTTCATGGACAGTATCACCAAATTTATAACTTGAAGTATATATGGTCAAGGAAGTGAGTAAATGAATTAGTTTTACATTTGCATGGTGAGGGGCATAACTCACAGGCAGCCCCTGTATTGGGAGAAGCACCACAGAGAAAGAATCACTTTCTGGAAGGTAGAAGGGTGTGATAAACAGATTATGGATTTGAGTTCAGGTAGACTTAAACTCCATGAACTTGGGTGAGTGAGTTTCTGAAGATTTCTAAGATTCTTTTTCCCTATTCCCAATTTGGATAATATACCAGAATTTCTTATGAAAGCCTGAAATGAACACAGAGCAATACAGTAGGAGCTTAGCTTTTTATCTATACAGTAAGTCGTGTCCAACTCGTTTGCGACCCCATGGACTGTAACCCGCCAGGCTCGTCTGTCCATGGGATTTCCCAGGCAAGAATACTGGAGTGGATACCCTATCCCATCTCCAGTGGATCTTTCCAACCCAGGGATCGACTCAAGTCTCCTGAATTGGCAAGCATATTCTTTTCCACTGAGCTACAAGGGAAGCCCACCTATATGTATATTAAGTATGCCCACCAGACTCCTCTGTCCATGGAATTCTCCAGGGAAAAATACTGGAGTGAGTAGGCATTTCCTTCAGGTAATCTTCCTGACCTAGGGATCGAACCTGGGTCTCCCACACTGCAGGCAAATTCTTTACCATCTGAGCTATCAGAGAAGCTAGCAAATAATAATATGCAGGCTAATACAAGTAATAAAAAATTTAATGGGTTATAAGGTACGTAAAAACAAATGTGAGAATGTGAAACTATTCAGAGGAACAATATAGTCAATCTTAATACATTGATTTCATAATGGAAAACGAATTCATTTTTGAATTATCTCCGAAGTTGACAGTATCAAGACCAGGATTAAAACCCATTTTTCTGAGTCTTACTCCTGTGAACCTAGTTCTTGTCATTTCTTGAACCACATTCTGCCTACTCGTTTGCAGAGTCCAGGTTTCCTAGTTGACTTCATGAGTTCTGGCTGAAGATCAGCTGTCTTTGAGAAAATCTGATTTGCATGATATTCAAGAAATCTACCTTCTGCAACAGCAGCGTGAGTATTTATGGGGCACCACGTTGGATTACTTAAAAGTCAGAAGGCCTACTTCTCAAGATAAATGTCTCTTCAGAAAATAAAACAAATCACACTGAAGGCTTTTTTGTAGCGTTTAGTGGTGCCAAACTTTTGTCCCCATGTCCTTTTAAAAGCTAAAAACGTGCCTTCTGGAAAGTTCTGAAATGCAACTGTCAGTGTTGAGAGGACAGTAAAACATCTTTAGTATTTGAATGTACCCTTTCCTCCAGTGAAAATCGAGGTAGTTGTTAAAGTATTTATCAGGGTTGGAATACCTGTGTTCTCTCCCTGAGTAATCTTAAACACGCCACTTCATTTCTTTACGTGTTTTCTCACCTACAGAAATCATTCCTCTTGCCTCAAAAAATGCCAAGAGGACTAACAAAAAGATGTCACTGAAGCCTATTTAGTTCTTTAGAGCAAAGTTCTGAATAAAATACATGGAATTCTCTAAGACTATGGATTCAGCTCTCACGAGAGGATTGATTAATTGGTTTCAAAAGTTTAAGTTACATTTTAATGATGTGGCATAAGCAGCAAGCCACCAAGTGCTTATTAAATCTTTCTTCTTTTTAATTTTCATTTATCCAAAAAGCTTTTTTTTTAATTTATTTATTTTAATTGGAGGCTAATTTCTTTACAATATTGTAGTGGTTTTTGCCATTCAGTGATATGAATCAGCCATGGGTGTACATGTGTCCCCACATTTATCCACAAAGTTTAAAAATAACATATTTATCTTTCTGTTACAAAAGCAGCACATGTTCACGTGTAGATATTTGAGAAAATGATATTGTTATGTGTGCCATGATCATTCACAGATGATTCAGAGTTGATGCTTTATTTTATAGGGCTCACCGGAAAGATACAACCCCAGTTTTCCTTTTCAACGGTGAATGCAAAAACATCAACCATAGTCCCATTTATCACAGAATTTATAATGTATGTTACTGCGATTCATTCTTTACATAGCTCAAAAGGACCAAGTGATTATCACAAATAAGCGTTATCTTTCTGGGAGGTCTGTTATTTTGAGTCATCCCTGAGAAAGGTTTTTCAAAAACCTTTTTTGCAGGAGATGGGAATATTCTCACTTCTGAAGTTGTTAGGAAGGCCAATAAAAAACATGTATTTGCATTGCAAAACGTATTTATCCAAGCCAGATGAAATTTCAGATTCTTTGAGGATACTTAGGCCCCCTGATATCACAAGTTGAGGAGTGAGTTCTTTAAGGTGTCTGATCACCAGGGTTCGGAGGGAAGGGGCCAGCAGAGGCAGAGACAAATGGACACAAGTGGACAAATGGACATCAGAAGAAGGCGGGGACTAAAGAAAACACCCGAGGTTTGTGCTGTCTAGTGAGGAGGGATTCCCGAGGTTTTGCTCTCTAGTGAGAAGGGATTCGTATGTGGATAGAATGTGGAGTGTGGCCAAACTACAGGATAGGGGCGAGGTCATAATCTTGGTAATTGTTCAGTAAACATTTGCCCGATTTTTACAACAAAAAAAACACAGGACTTGGAGTTTGGACAAGAGCGTGAGGATGGTCTTTTGGCATCTAGAATTGATAGGAAGGGCCACACAGCAGGGCAACTGATAAGTAACAGTCCATCCAGTCCTCGCCCAGAATTTGTACATCTCTTGATAAGGGCAAGCCCTCTTCGACAGAAAGTTTCACTCTGAGTTGCCTGCTGGTGAGGATGTTCTCAATCTTAAAACTCTATAGGATGTTCTCAATCTTAAAACTCTATTTATACTTCAAATTTCCCCTCTCGAAGTATTTTTTAAAGGTAGAAATGATGTAAGATGGCTTTTTGTTTGTAAGTCAAAAAATAAGCCCCATCCACTCATTAATGAGGTAGTATAAGCTTTAACTAAGAAGATATATATTGGCTTCTTTAAATTTTTTTCTCATTTTCTAGAAGTGTTCTTTAGAACTTCACAGATCAGTTAAATTTCTTATCTCTCTTACCTTCCCTGTCCGTACAATTTCTTTCTCTCTCTTTTCCAAATATATTTCCTGGGAGATGTCTTTAGCTCTGTCTTCTAGCCTCTCTGTTTAAAAGTTGGATATATTTTTTATTTCCAGAGCTTTTCGTTCTCTGATGATTTCCTCCTAGAAACTCGCTCTTATTTCATGGATGTGAGAGCTTCTCTTATCTCTTTACATGTTGTTGAAAAGTTGTCTTCTGTTCCCTGGATTATCTTGGTTTCCTCTCTGTGGCTTTTCCTGCAGGGGTTATTGTTGTGTCTGTCTTTGATGTCAGAGAGACTTGGGGAAAATGTTCAATATGTAGAGTTTAATTTAATCCTCCCAGATATTGATAAGCCACCCTACCCTGCCTCAGTTTTTCTTGACTCCTATGAGTTCAGAGCTTTCTAGTGTCTGCCCCGCAGAAGTGAATAAAGAGCCTCCCCAGCTGGGACAGGCTCACGCCACACTGCACTGTTATTGGCTTGACCTGCCTTATCTCTGCCCAGGTTTAATCTGTGATTTGTTTCTCAACCAAAGAAAGAAGGAGCTCTAGGTGATTTTCTGGAAGCTGGATGAGTGCTGATATTTCCTCCTAGCTAAGTCTGTCATCTTCCCTTTCCCAAGGATGAGATACATATCAGTCTCCAGGAAGACTCTTGTCCCCGGCAGCAGCTTAGAAAACTCCCACTGGGACCCAGCCCCTCCTGGGGTTAATTAAGAGCCCCTTCCCCATTCTCCATGTTCTATGAGAAATAGTGTCACCTACTATTAATAGGTTGGCCCAAATCACTGTTTTAGTCCCTATAGTTTTCAAATTAAAATATATATGTATATATGCTCTATCTTCATCGAGAAGATCCCCCTGAGGAAATGGCAACCAGCTCCAGTATTCTGGCCTGGGAAATCCCATGGACAGAGGAGTCTGGTGGGCTACAGTCCACGGGGTCACAAAGAGTCAGACGCAACTGAGCATGCGCGTGACTCTCTCTCTCTCTCTCTCTCTCTCTCTCTCTCTCTCACACACACACACACACACACACACAGAGTAACTATCCTCAGCATAAATAGTTATGAAAAGTATTTTAAGGTTTTACTACGTGCTTTTGAAGCAATTCATGGGTGTGCATTCACCCTCAGGTGTTCACTTGCATTCTCACTAACCAAAATAATGCAGAATGAAGTACTGTCTATATACTTCGTGGTTCCAGTAGACAATAATGAAATACAAATTTATAACATTGGTAATCCAAACCTGAAATTTAGAGTAGGTGAGAAAGAAATATCTATTAAAACATTTAGTACAGTTGTCTTCAACCTTTTTTTTTTTTTTTGGTTTTGTCATACTATATGTGTGGGCTAAAATGTCCTAGAAAAACTATCTTTCATGAGGGGAAGTGTATCCTATAAATGTATGTGAATCAGTAGGTACTTTTAACTGTACCTTGCCCCTCAAATGTCTCATGTTCCTGGTGGGGACAGTCATTGTTACTTTCCCCACTAACATACCTGGTGTTGAGAATCACTGATTGAATTTTAATTGCTCTTTACTCTCACTTAGTGTAAATCTTCTATTTGTTTGAAGTGTTATGAGGTTGAATTTCATCATCTTGTTATTCAACAGTGTACCATCACTTCACTTTATAGGGATTTATAAAGACTTTAGCCACATGACGATTTCAAGCTTGGAGCTGATAAGGATATTAGCATCCATTGAACAGATGCACACAAATCATTCACCATTTCCCCAATTTTTATTTCCAGATGATCAATTCTAAGAAATATATCTCTTCTGCTGAGAGTACCGGGTTTTACATTTCATTAGAACTGGGTAGGTAACCACTTAGAGATAACAATACATTTATTAACATATGGGAGGGAAAAGCCTGACTTTTAGTAATAAAGGAAATAATTACTCTTAAAAGAGATGACCTTTTAAAGGCTTCTGTGCAAACTGCAGAACTTTTCTGAGTGAGAACAAACTACAAGACCAAACTGTCAATCAGTTTCTTTTATCCTTAGCTCTGTGGACACCAGGTCCACTTAGAGCAGCTCTGTACAGTTTATGGGGAAAGAAACAGAGGGGCAGGGGACACGCTGGTGGGGAGGGAGAAACATGGTGAGCTGGAGCGCGGACAAGGAGGACTCTAATGAGCTTTTTATACTTGGTGTGCCTGGCAAGAGCTAGTGATGAATAGATGATGAGTTCATATAGCTCCTGCTTGAAGGCAGGGAGGATCAGAAAAGGCAGGAAACTGTTTAGTTTGATCAGCGGAGCCTAGAAAATCTAACCCAAGACTTTGATCAGAATCTTAAAGGCATTCCTCTGCGGTACGTGATTTTTGTCTTGATTGTTTTGTCTGTTTTTAAAAATCACAAAATCAGTCCAGTTGTTTGCACGATGTATACCTTTAAGAAATCTCTTTCATTTCTCTATAGGCCCTGTGGTTCAGACTACCAATAGCACCTCCTATAATCAATATAGCAAAATCAGATTATTATGAAAGTTAAAGTAAAAATGTATTTGCTATTCTTAGTTTCCCAAAGTTAATGTTTAAAAAACCTTTACTATCTAACAATAAAAGATATGCGATCCTCCAAAATATCAAATTTATTATAAACAACCAGTATCATAATCAACATTTTTCCAGAAATAAAATTCTTAACTCTGTGCAAAATTTCCAACATAAAATTAAATATTTTTATCCTTATTTACCGTTTTCCCAACTTGTTTTTTTGTTTGAAAAATATTTATTTTTGACCACAGTGTCTTCACTAAACATTTCTCCACCTTTGTCCTCCTTGGAGTCAAATCTCTTGGCTAATATAATTTCTAAGCTCTGTGATTGATGCTATGTTTAAAAATCTGCGTTTCTTCTGAGTCAGTTTACAATATCTTAAAAACAAGGAAGCAAGACAAAACATAAAGGAAGGGGCAGGTGGGGGAGAAAAGAACAAAGGGATGCTCAGCAGCCACGCTGTTGACTTGTTTTTATGGTTTGTTTAAATGTCAGTTTCTGAGAATGGAAATGGAGTGGCCTTGTGCTTTGAACCAGCCATTAGGAGGTGCTCATACTTTAAAACAAACTCTCCCAAACCTTTAAAGCTACATAGAGTCTAAGTTTTATGTTTTGTAGAACTGATCTTTAATTTTAGTAATTTTCTTTCCCTGATCTTAACAACTTGTAAAAATTTTGTCAAGTGAACAGTTCTGGAAACTCATGTCATCCAATTAGTCCAAAAAACAAATGTTTGTGTGTCCTCTATCACCACAGAACACTAGACAGACTCATCAGATTCAAAGGAAAACATGTATTTGAGAAAGAACAACCTCTCAGCTCCTTTACCTTCAGAGGAATATAGTTGATGTTAGTTGGTGTAGAGCAGGGGTCTTCAGGAAGTCTTCCCTGGGGCTGTATCTACTTTTGTAATATAGAAGGGTTTGTTTGTATCTTGAATATTCTCCAGGGTAGATCCTGCTTTTATAATGCAGTTTCACAGCTGTTTATTATGGACACCACTCAGACTGTTAACTATCCATTTTGTTTCCGCCATTATTGCTTTTTATTTGTTGTCCAGCCCTACACTGGCTGCTTGACAAGTGTTAGCTGCAGATATGAACACGCATGAAACAAAAGACTAAGGAACAAGTAAAGCCACCAGAAAACCTGGAAGATTTCCCTGGTCTCCAAGGCAATGTTTGGAGGAGAGAAAAGGATTTCACGCTGGATATGTGTAGTAGACATTCTTGTTAAGGGGTTATAGGTGTTGGTACAAGTACTAAAATGTTACAATGCTGTGAATTACTTAACTGATTAAACACAATGGCTTCAGTAACTTCATGTCAAATCTCAAGTTCCATGTGACAATAAAATACTGACATGAAACATTTTTTTTAATTTCCATATTGAAGAAGACCAATGCACAAAATTTTAAAATTGTACCACTAGTAAATAGAGAGCTTTTTTTTTTTTCCTCTAGGCCATGCTACTTGGCTCCTGGGATATTTCCCTGACCCAGGATTGAAACTGTGCTATTGGCGGTGAAAGAAGATAGTCCTAACCACTGAGCAGCCACGGCATTCCCATAGACAGCTAATTTTTAAAAAAGAATTATTATTACTTGGAATTCACTCCTGATGAATAGGAATACTTATCTTACTTTCATATCTTTGGCACTCATAAATGAGTCTGAAGCTCAGGCTTTGTTTCCTCCCCCTAACCAGCACCGCATAATGTAAATCATGACACCTACTGGCAACATAGGGTTTTGCACCCTAGTTCCTTAAGACTTTCAAGCCCCTTGTTATTTAAGATAGATTTTTCAAATGTAAATTTATGTGGCTGCTGCTGCTGCTAAGTTGCTTCAGTCGTCTCAGACTCTGTGCGACCCTGTAGACAGCAGCCCACTAGGCTCCACATTATTGATGAAAAGTGCAAAGTGAAGATTGAAAGTCAATTCCACCTCCAACCCCACAGTTAATTACTAGCCTGCTGTTCCAAGGATAGTCACTAAAGGCTTGAGATATCATTTTCTATTCATTGATCAGGGTCTTTCCAATTTGCATCAATTCCACACCACTTTAATTGATGTAGCTTTATAATGTATTAACTATTTGAGAAGATATATCTCTTCCTCTTACTGTTCTTTATTTAAAAAAATATTATTCTCACATGATTGCTCTTCCAGAAGTTTAGTATTATTTGGCTAAATTACTCCATATCATATTTGATTTTTATTTGAATAGCATTAAGAAACTAATTGGCTTCCCAGGTGGCTCAGTGGTAAAGAATCCACCTGCCAGTGCAGGAGACATAGGTGATGTGGGTTTGATGACTGGGTTGGAAAGATGCCCTGGAGAAGGAAATGGCAACTCCAGTATTCTAACTTGAAAAATCCCATGGACAGAGAGAGGAGCCTGGTGGGCTACAGTCCATGAAGTCACAAAAAGTTGGACATGACTGAGCACAACTGTAAGCTACTCATTAATCTGGTGATAATTTTATCTGTAATATAGTCTTCCCGTAATAGTCCTTTCTATCTCTCAAAATATTTTTCATGTTCTTCATATGTTAAATGTGTTTTTATTGAACTCAATCTTTGGAATTTTATATTTTGTTGCAACGAGTGAAATTATTTATATACTTTTATTTCCTTATTTGCTATTACCTTCCTATGGACATGCTATTGTTTTAGTATTTTTCTCTTGCAATAAATGAAATAATTGTACAGGTTTTCCATAAGGTGTCATTTTAAATAAATGAATCATTGTTCTTTATGTCTTTTACTTATCTCTTAGCTCTGGGTCATGTCTTCTAGTATTGACCAAAGCCTTCTAATAAGGATGTAAAAAATTATTATTGACTTTTCCACATGTAATGCAAATCCCCCTTGGTTTCAACCATTAGAAATGTATGAAAGTGACTATTTTTAATCATGTTGGTGGCATATTGTAAGCTATGGGTGTTTTCAATAATTGTGATAGTTGAATGTTTTTAATGCCTTCCTCAAACATTATTATGATTATATTTTTCTTAGTTGACTTAATACTTTAATTATATATGCTAATAAAGTATGTAATATTATTTTTGCATTTCTGAAATAAATCCTACTTGATGATTTTTTTAATGTAGTGTCAAGTTCTATTTCTAAGACTTTATTCATGATTTTAAAACTTCATATTCATTTGGAGATATGTTGATGTTTTTCTTATATTGATACCCTTGAAAAATTTTAATATTTTATTTAGTTCTAAAAGTACTGTATTAGAAATACTTGTAAATAGTAAATACTTGTAAAAGTATTGCTTTGTGCTTATTTACATAATTTTATTTAGCATTTGCTAGTAATATTAGATATTTGCTTTTATTCTATTTTTAAAAAAATATTTGGATCTATTTAATTTTAATTTTGAAACTCAACTCTTCTTTCTAAAAATTGATCCTGTTTTCTTTTTCTAAAATTTAGTTTGTTTGGGTTCTTTGTAACACATAGAAAACTATTTATACTTAAAATTTCACTTTTGCATACCACCTCTGTTTGAACATTTTTGTATATTACTTTTTACTCTATTCCCTAGTTCAATAGTTTTTAGAGAGGTGTGTTTTCATTTCTAAATGGTTGAACCTTTTTTCAGTAACAAAAGTTTTACATTTTCATTCCATTGTTGTGGAGTTAATGTAGTACATGATTTTAGTTTCTTTGGATTACTGACTTTACTTTTGGTTTAGTATCTATTGCCATACATGCTTCTTGCATATTTTGCAGGAAGAAATTTACTAGTAATGTCAAGAACTGTGACAGGTTGGACTGTTGCTCTACTCAATGGCTAATAAGTTAGCTTCCATGGTTGTATGAATGTTTGAAGAAGATAAGTGATTCCTGAGTCACAGAGGATTTTACTACTCACAGCAGTAGCAATAGCTAGAATGTCATCATTTGTGTGTCAGCTCCCCATGCTGAGATTTCCACAGGACCAGGTGAAGAGGGTCAGGTGACAGCTATACACAGAAGAGGAGCCCAGTGTATAGAGAACCCAATTCTTTTATAAAAGGCAATAAGCATGCCACTCCTTTGTTCTGAAAGTGTGCTGTCTCTATCTCCCAAAACTTTAAGCAAGCTGACTCTTTGCTCCAGAGGGAGACATTATCTCTCTCTTCCAAAGTTATTTTCTATAAAAAGCAGCCTTGGAAGGATGGTCTGAAATAAAGGCATCCAGTGCCTCTGCTCATAAGATGTGCAGAAATGCAAGACTACTGTGGGGAATTATCTCCCAACTGGAAAGCAGAGGACAAATATGCTTATATATTGCATTGGCCAAAAAGTTTGTTTGAGTTTGTCCATAGAACCGTATGGAATTTTTTGGCCAATCTATTATATTAGTTCTACCTTGTTCAGATGTTTTATAATTTTTATAAAATTAATAATATATAAATATAGTAAATAAACAATTTATAATTTTATAATATATAATTATATACTTATATGTAATTATATAATTGATAATTTGTATAATTTATAATTTTAAAAATATATAATTTATAAGTTTTATAATATAGACACTGATATAAAGACATATTTGATAAATCTATCTATCTATAGTCTTTTGATGTTTAACAGGGTAGACAGATAAGGTTATGTGTTTAAAATACTATTTCCTATATTTTAAATACTCATGTGTTTTAAGCTATTAAGCTTTAGTACTTAGTATTTTTATTTCTTTACTGTTTGTGATTATGATTTTGTCAATATATAGGAACACTTTCAAGTCCCATTTGTGTAGGTTGCCACCTCAGCTATAATTATTTCAATTATTATTTAGATTTTTCTTAAAAGTATTAAGCCTCTGGATTATTTTTATTCAATCAGATACACTTTGCCTTTTAATAGGGATATTTATACTATATTCATTAATTTTGTTGGCCTGACTCAGATAATTTTGTTGTCTGGTTTTTGTTTGCTTGCCATTTAGCCTCTGTTCTACAGGCTATTTTGTTTATTTTTATATTCTCAATGTTTTAGACAGCAGACTTCCTGTGTTTGGTTCTGTTAATGGCTATCTCATAATAATATATATTCATAACTACTTTTTATTAATTGAAATAGCAACAAAGAGGCTCTTGTTTATTAATTGTGTTTCCTTTATCCATTTCTCCCCCACTCTTAGTCTTTAATAATTAATCCAGGGTCTTCCCTTGTGGTCCAGTGGCTAAGACTGGGTACTCCCAATGTGGGGGGCCTGGGTTCAACCCCTAGCTGGGGAACTGAGATACCACACACTGCAGCTAGAAGTCTGAACGCCACACTGAGACCTGGTGCAGCCAAATAAATAAAAATAAATATTAAACAATTAATCTAGTCATTTAAACTTTGTCATCAATATATCTATACATAACTCTCTTTTCAAGACACTGGGATTTCTAAGCTGTTGCATTTTATTATCCTGATGTCGAATTTTCAGCATTAGCTTTGTTCTCTACACTCACATTTTGCAACAACTGCCGGAACACTAATGTCACTGGTTCAAAGGCCAAGAGAAATTTCCCTAAACTCTCCAGTTTCTCTGTGCTTTGGAGCCAAGGTGGAAGTGAACCAGAATTCCAGTGAATCTACGCAGCCAGCACAAGGGAACAAAGTTGACCCCTTTGCAAACAGGGGCAGAATAATGAGGAAGAAAGCAAGCTAAGAGTTCCCCTCTTTGGATGCCAGAATTCATGGAATACTTCCCAGAGCCCTAGGAATGATCTTCTCCTTTTCCCTTATCCAAAGGTTCTCTGGGGAGTTAGGTCCTTACATACTCCCTGTTCCGTTCTTCTCACCTCTCCACTACTTCCTCACGTCTCCCACTTCAAACTTCATAGCCAACTAAGTATACGTTTTAACAGAACCCAAATGCATGGGAGCACTTGTCTTAGTAGTGTTTCTCGCTGCCATAAAAGAATACCATAGACTGGGGGGCTTAAACAACAGAAATCTCTTTCCTCACTGTTCTAGAGGCTAGAAGAGATCAGGATGCCAGCCTGACTGTGTTCTGGAAAGTGAAAGTTAGTTGCACAGTCATGTCCTACTCTGTGATTCCACAGACTACAGCCTGTCCTGCCCCTCTGTCCATGGAATTCTCCAGGCAGGAGTACTGGAGTGGGTTGCCATTTCCTTCTCCAGGGACTGGGTTCTGGGGACAGCTCTTTTTCTGGTTTGCAGGTAGTCTTCTTGCTGTGGGCTCTCAGGGCCTTTCTTTGGTGTGTACACTTGGAGAGAGAGAGATGGCTCACTCTTCTTATAAAGTCACCAATCCCATTGGATTAGGACCCTACCCTAATGGCTTTATTTAACTTCAATTATTTAAAAGTCCTATCTCAAAGTACGGGCTTCCCTGTTGACTCAGACAGTAAAGAATCTGCCTGCAATATGGGGTAGCCAGGTTCCATCCCTGGGTCAAGATGATCCCCTGGAGAAGGGAATGCCTACCCACTCCAGTATTCTTGCCTGGAAATTCCCATGAACAGAGGAGCCCAGCAGACTACAGTCCATGGAGTCACAAAGAGTCAGACACAACTGAGCAGCTAACATACACACATCTCAAAATACAGTCATTTTAGGGGTTAAAGCTTCAACATATGTAAGGCTTCCCAAGTGGCGCTAGTGGTAAAGAACCCACCTGCCAATGCAGGAGACATAAGAGACTCAGGTTCCATCCCTGGGTTGGGAAGATCCCCTGGAGGAGGGCATGCAACCTATTCCAGTGTTCTTGCCTGGAGGATCCCGTGGACAGAGGAGCCTGGTGCAGTCCATAGGGTTGCAAAGAGGCGGACACGACACAGGTGACTCAGCATGCACATAACAATGTTATAACCCTTAAGACCTTCATTTATGATGCAGTTGGGGTTTAAAAGTCCTCCCCGTTTTTTCCTAAGTTGCCTTCTTCTTTCAAGACTTGTTCAGGGACATCGCGAGGAAGCCCTGATTGAATCCCTAGGTGATGCTACAGGCTCTGTTGTATGTAGTCCTTCCCTGTGAATAGCTCTGCCCTGTTTGTTAGTCTTGGACTAGCCCCTGTTTCCCATAAGCTCTTCAAGGCCAGGACTGACTGATTTTTTATTTGCCTTGGAGACTAGGGCAGTGTGTAGCTCAGTGTATGCCTGTAATCAATGGTGGATAAATGTAAAGCATGAATACTAGACCATCTGTATTGAATGAGGCATGTGGAAATCTTAGAAGAGACAAACAGGAGGAATGGTTGGTGAGGCGGGAGGGTGTGGTATCCTGTGGGGACAGGACCTGAGCTCTGGGTGACCGGGGACTGGATCTTACTGCTTCTCACCAGGGTGTCCTGGATGCTGTTAGGGACAGCATCCACCAAGTTTTCCACCAGGCAATGACATTCCAAGCCCCTTTCAGAAATAAACATTTTGTGAATTAGTAAAAAAAAATTGCCACAAAGGGTACTAGTCTGCAGTCTAGCATCTGGGAAAATCAGCAGCAATAGCTAAGTTACCCGGAGGACATATACCTCATAAAGTAGTAGAAATCAGTATAGCAAAACTGTCAGGGGTCTTTAGGGAATAATATTAATCTCCCTCTGCAGTCTTTTCTTGTAGAAGCTCTTTGCAGGAAAGAAGGCTTCGTGGTGATAAGCTTATGTCCTTTATAGATGAAATTGGGACCAGTGACCCTTAAATTTAGCTAGAAAATAATAATACATTTTTAACTCTAGTCTGATCAGAAAGACTGAATGTGCCTTGTATGAAGATAAAGATGGAAAAAAATTATCACCAGCCTCAGAATTTCCACCGCTGTTTTGCATGCTTCGCATATGCATCACAGAAAAAAGGGAAAGTTTAGGGGTCAGATCTTTTAGCCAGTCTTTTCTCTCTCTCAGAAACATACTGTACCCAAACTGCATTTCCTTTTCTGATTTAAAAATAATTCGAGACCTTTGATCAACAGATTTTTCACAAGATGCTAAACATTTGGGGTGAAAGGAAATGTTCTTACATTCACTTTACAGCACTGCTCTTTTAGTTGTTGGCATAGATTTATTTTGGAAGCTTGAAGTGCTTGCTAATTTCCCAATTAGAAGCTCCTGTAATTGCCATATTAGCGCCGTCTTCTCTAACTTTTCTGTATGCTCTGCTCTTACCTGGCTTCTGCCGCATCCTCCCTGGGAACCAGGTATCACACTCCTGGGCTGTGGTGGAGACCATCTTCACCAAGAAGAGCCAACATTAGCAACACAACACCTTGTGAACCTCCCCACCCTCTCCTCCTCCATCTCCCCTTCCTATTGATTCCAGCTCCATTCCTGAACAACCAGCGGCTAAAACCCATGAAGCCTTTTTCACCAGCAGAGTCTGAAGAAGGCTGTATCTTGGCAAGATGTAGATCCCTTACAATTATACAGTGGAAGTGAGAAATAGATTCAAGGGATTAGATCTGATAGAATGCCTGAAGAACTATGAACGGAGGTTAGTGACATTATACAAGAGGCTGTGATCAAGACCATCCCCAAGAAAAAGAAATGCAAAAAGGCAAAATGCTTATCTGAGGAGGCCTTACAAATAGCTGAGAAAAGAAGAGAAGCTAAAGGCAAAGGAGAAAAGGAAAGATATACCCATTTGAATGCAGAGTTCCCAAGAATAGCAAGGAAAGATAAGAAAGCCTTCCTCAGCAATCAATGCAAAGAAATAGAGGAAAGCAATAGAATGGAAAGACTAGAGATCTGTTCAAGAAAATTAGAGATACCAAGGGAACATTTCATGCAAAAATGGGCACAATAAAGGACAGAAATGGTATGGACCTAACAGAAGAAGAAGATATTAAGAGGTGGCAAGAATACACAAAAGACAAAAAAGATCTTCACGACCCAAATAATCATGATGGTGTGATCACTCACCTAGAGCCAGACATCCTGGAATGTGAAGTCAAGTGGGCCTTAGGATGCATCACTATGAACAAAGCTAGTGGAGGTGAAGGAATTCCAGTTGAGCTATTTCAAATCCTGAAAAAGGATGCTGTGAAAGTGCTGCACTCAATATGCCAGCAAATTTGGAAAACTCAGCAGTGGCCATACGACTGGAAAAGGTCAGTTTTCATTCCAATTCCAAAGAAAGCAATGCCAAAGAATTTTCAAACTACCACACAATTGCACTCATCTTACATGCTAGTAAAGTAATGCTCAACTTTCTCCAAGCCAGGCTTTAACAGTACATGAACCATGAACTTCCAGATGTTCAAACTGGATTTAGAAAAGGCAGAGGAACAAGAGATCAAATTACCAACATCCACTGTATCATGTAAAAAGCAAGAGAGTTCCAGAAAAACATCTACTTCTCTTTATTGACTACGCCAAAGCCTTTGACTGTGCGGATCATAACAAACTGTGGAAAATTCTGAAAGAGATGGGAATACCAGACCACCTGACCTGCCTCTTGAGAAATCTGTATGCAGGTCAGGAAGCAACAGTTAGAACTGGACATGGAACAACAGACTGGCTCCAAATAGGAAAAGGAGTACTTCAAGGCTGCATATTGTCACCCTGCTTATTTAACTTATATGCAGAGTATATTATGAGAAACGCTGGGCTGGAGGAAGCACAAGCTGGAATCAAGATTGCCAGGAGAAATATCAATAACCTCAGATATGCAGACCACCCTTATGGCAGAAAGTGAAGAAGAACTAAAGAGCCTCTTGATGAAAGTAAAAGAGGAGAGTGAAAAAGTTGGCTTAAAACTCAACATTCAGAAAACTAAGATCATGGCATCTGGTCCCATCACTTCATGGCAAATAGATGGGAAACAGTGACAGACTTTATTTTGGGGGGCTCTAAAAATCACTGCAGATGGTGACTGCAGCCATGAAATTAAAAGACACTTGCTCCCTGGAAGAAAAGTTATGACCAACCTGCTGCTAAGTTACTTCAGTCATGTCCGACTCTGTGCAACCCCATAGACGGCAGCCCAACGAGGCTCCACCATCCCTGGGATTCTCCAGGCAAGAACACTGGAGTGGGTTGCCGTTTCCTTCTCCAATGAGTGAAAGTGGAAAGTGAAAGTGAAGTCGCTCAGTCATATCAGACTGGTAGCGACCCCATGGACTGCAGCCCACCAGGCTCCTCCATCCATGAGATTTTCCAGGCAAGAGTACTGGAGTGGGGTGCCATAGCCTTCTCCGATGACCAACCTAAGCAGCATATTAAAAAACAGAGACATTACTTTGCCAACAAAGGTCCATCTAGTCAAAGCTATGGTTTTTCTAGTAGTCATGTATGGATGTGAGAGTTGGAAAATAAAGAAAGCTGAAGAATTGATGCTTTTGAACTGTGGTGTTGGAGAGGACTCTTGAGAGTCCCTTGGACTGCAAGGAGATCCAACCAGTCAATCCTAAAGGAAATCAGTCTGAATGTTCACTGAAATTACTCAATGCTGAAGCTGAAACTCCAATACTTTGGCTACCTGATGCGAAGAACTAACTCATTTGAAAAGACCCTGATGCTGGGAAAGATTGAAGGCAGGAGGAGAAGGAGACGACAGAGGATGAGATGGTTGGATGGCATCACTGATTCGATGGACATGAATTTGAGTAAGCTCAGGGAGTTGGTGATAGACAGGGAGGCTTGGTGTGCTGCAGTCCATGGGGTCACAAAGAGTGGGACATAACTGAGCAACTGAACTGAACTTAGTGTCTTTTATTTCATTGAAGACTTAAATCATTTTAATGTAAAATACCATAATCTCTTGAGAGTATACTTTAGTGCTTTTCTATTTCAGATGACTGCCATAAATATCTCATCTTGATTTATTTTTTTAAAGCTGATTTTCCAAAGAAAATAACTCTGTTTAAGAAAGGGGGGGTGGATATATTTATTCACATTAGGCAGAAATTTAAAAGAATCAACTATTAGTCCAAACTTTGTTAAATAAACCTGTATATAATTTATAATTAGCATCACAAAGAGTTTTTCTATAGCTGGTGAATCTCCTGAGTGTGTTGATTGCTACTTTTAAATTTAAGGTTTTTTTTTTTGTTTTTTTTTTGCTTTAGGACTTTTTCTCAGAATTGAAATACTAAATAAATGGAAAGGTCTTTGGGACAGAAGACGGCTATTAGCTCAGGCAGCAATTTACACCAGACAATGAACTGGGTTTTGATGGCATAAGAGTTGTAATGGTGGTTTTGATTCTGCAAATAAAAAGCACCAACTTCTCCAAAAGTTCTTGTCATAATATTAGTTACATGCTTCTATGTTCTTTTAATACATCTGAGAGATGATTTTAATCATTTCCTAAATAGAGGATTAAGAAAAAAAAGATTCAGGTGCATCTAGACATTCTTTTCTCAAGTGCTAGAGTAATGACAAAAGTCTAGGCTATTTAGAAATATTTCAAACTATGAATGGATGCTCAGGAAAAATTGCCTTCATTGACAACTCAGTTAATTATAGCAGTTCTGTTATTCAAAGCCCCATAATTTGGCTATAAAAAAAAATCATTGTAGGTTAAAAATGAACTCACATTAGCTTCTTTATAGGTATAGCATTTTACATAGTTTTTTTTAACAAAAAATCTTGATTCTTTTCAAAATCCACTGAATATAAATACTCTAAAAATACGTACACTCAAAAATAGTATTCTGTGACATAAAATCACAGAATTATTTTACACACCGTAATATATTTCTTTCAGATTTTTAAAGCGACTTATGTTAAGAATGAGCTTGACCCCAGTAGAGATACATGAGGTACACACATTTGAATGTGCATTTTGTAAATTATATTTATGAGAGTGTTAGCTAATCTATGTCTTTCGTTTTCCAAGCAGCTCTCCGGGAGACCAGAGTGTGGCTATCATGGAGTCCTTCGATTTGAACAGAGATCCTTTCTCTATAACTAATTCAACGCATGGCTATATGGGTAATTTTGAACAAGTGGATCTTTCTCCAACCTGAAAGGCTGCCAGGAGGGAGAGTGAGTGAGAAAAAGAGGATTTCAAAGGCGTCTCAGAGAACCACAAAACAATCACGAAGCACCACTGGATTGCCACAATCTCCTTACAGAAGTGCATTGAGAGGTAGTGATACAGAAAAGTTGAGGTTGCATCGTCACAATAACATACTCTATAATACCTGGGACAGTGTTGGAAATGATTCTGTCATCAGAGTGCCCCAAACCGTGGAAACTGACTATATCTCCCATGAGGAATTTTTTAAAGAACTGTGATAGTCTCCCCTCCCCATTATTTCACAGAATTTCAGAGAGCAGTGAACTATGAAATACAGAAGACTAGAAAAGTAGAATAAGAACTGCCATTGTAACCTTTATATGTCACATTTAACGGGAAAAAATCCTTTTAGCCAAAGATTACGTTATACAAGTGTATAAATTATGATTAGTTACTCTAAATTTAGATATGACTGTTTTATTAAATCCAAAGTGTGGGAATAAATCATTATAAAGGGTGTTGTCTTCTGGACCTTTGATGTCCTGACAAATGGAATATATTCTGAGGTGGGGTGGGGGTTGTATATACCATCTTAAGTTTCGGGGAAAGACATTCTATCCAGAGTAGCATTGAGTGCCTTCACTTTCAATTTTCACTGTCATGCATTGGAGAAGGAAATGGCAACCCACTCCAGTGTTCTTGCCTGGGGAATCCCAGGGACTGGGGGAGCCTGGTGGGCTGCCGTCTATGGGGTTGCACAGAGTTGGACACGGCTGAAGTGACTTAGCAGTAGCAGCAGCAGCATTTTTCAAAGTGGGGTTTTCAACCAGCATACTAGTGCCACCCAGGCACTTGTTAGAAATGCCAATCATTGGGCGCCATACCACATGGACCTACTGAATCAGAAACTCTGATCAGAATTTAAATGGCCCCTGGAGAGATGTAAGAGAGAAAGAGAAGGGGACACATTCTGACAGTCTGAGAAATTACCCCAAAGAGTGTATACCCCAAAGTACTAAGTAATCATAAATCTGAGTGCACCTTGATTTCCATATAAAATTAACCAACAGTAGCAGAAATCGGTGCTTGGGTGCTAAGTTCATTACAATTGTAGAGAAGTAAAGAAATTTACCATTTGCACATTTAAATTTTGCTACTGTGAAAATTAGTGTCCAGTTGCAACTGAGCACACACACACGCACACACACACACACACACACACACACAAACACTGCTAGCATTTACTTCAAACTTTGTACTGATATTGAAATACAAATTTAGGACTTCTGGAGATGAAATATTCAGAAAGGATGTGTGGGTCCTTGGACAGGGTGAGGCTCTGTTAGACCACATGTTGCTTTTTAACCCACCTAAAAGCGAGATGCTTCCATACCCCCAAACCAGCATGTGCTACCTCTGCCCTGGGCCTCTTCAGAGAACAGAGACACATGGAACTCTGTCTGAGTGGACAGCCCTTCTGAGAGCTACGAGAAGGCAGAGCATCTGTGTGCTGGGATGTGCCCACAGTCACAGTCCTCTGTCTGGGCCCCTGCACAAACAGACTTAGCGTTCCATTTGTGACTTGCTCTGGGTTCTTGGGCAGAATAAAAATAACAGTGCTGAGCCCCTCAAGGAGGGGTTTCCACTCGGTTCAAGGGTCCAGTGTAAAATGTAAGAATGGGTCAGATGGCAGTTACATGGAGTTCACCTGGTAGGGCTTGTTTCTTTTCTTCTACTTCTTCTTTTTGTTCTATTGGAGTTTAGTTGCTTCACAATGTTGTGTTAGTTTCTTCTGTACAGCGAAGTGAATCAGCTCAGCTCAGTTCAGTGCAATCACTCAGTCATGTCCGACTCTCTGTGACCCCATGGACTGCAGCACGCCAGGCCTCCCTGTCCATCACCAACTCCAGAGCTTAATCAAACTCATGTTCATCGAGTCAGTGATGCCATCCAACCATCTCATCCTCTGTCGTCCCCTTCTCCTCCTGCCTTCAGTCTTTCCCAGCATCAGGGTCTTTTCCAATGAGTCAGTTTGTGGCATCACGTGGCCAATGTATTGGTGTTTCAGCTTCAGCATTGAGTAATTTCGTCTTCCATTGTTTCCCATCGATTTGCCATGAAATGATGGGACCAGACGCCATGATCTTAGTTTTCTGAATGTTGAGTTTTAAGCCAACTTTTTCACTCTCCTCTTTCACTTTCATCAGGAGGCTCTTTAGTTCTTCTTCGCTTTCTGCCATAAGGCTGGTGTCATCTGCATATCTGAGGTTATTGATATTTCTCCCAGCAATCTTGATTCTAGCTTGTGCCTCATCCAGCCAAGTATTTCTCATGATGTCCTCTGCATATAAGTTAAATAAACAAGGTGACAATATACAGCCTTGACGTACTCCTTTTCCTATTTGGAACCAGTCTGTTGTTCCATGTCCAGTTCTAACTGTTGCTTCCTGACCTGCATATAGGTTTCTCAAGAGGCAAGTCAGGTGGTCTGGTATTCCCATCTCTTTTAGAATTTTCCAGTTTGTTGTGATCTGCACAGTCAAAGGCTTTGGCATAGTCAATAAAGCATAAGTAGATGTTTTTCTGGAACTCTCTTGCTTTTTTGATGATCCAGTGCATGTTGGCAATTTGATCTCTTGTTCCTCTGCCTTTTCTAAAATCAGCTTGAACATCTGCCAGTTCACGGTTCACGTACTGTTGCAGTCTGGCTTGGAGAAATTTGAGCATTACTTTTACTAGCGTGTGAGATGAGTGCAATTGTGCGGTAGTTTGAGCATTTTTGGCATTGCTTTTCTTTGGGATTGGAATGAAAACTGACCTTTTCCAGTCCTGTGGCCATTGCTGAGTTTTCCAAATTTGCAGGCATACTGAGTACAGCACTTTCACAGCATCATCTTTTAAGATTTGAAATAGTTCAACGGGAATTCCATCACCTTCACTAGCTTTGTTTCTAGTGATGCTTCCTAAGGCCTACTTGACTTCACATTCCAGGATGCCTGGCTTTAGGTGAGTAATCACACCTTCGTGGTTATGTAGGTCATGAAGATCTTTTCTGTATAGTTCTTCTGTGTATTCTTGCCACCTCTTCTTAATATCTTCTGCTTCTGTTAGGTCCGTACCATTTCTGTCCTTTATTGTGCCCGTATTTGTGTGAAATGTCCCCTTGGTATCTCTAATTTTCTTGAACAGATCTCTAGTCTTTCCCATTCTATTGTTTTACTCTGTTTCTTTGCACTGATCACAGAGGAAGGCTTTCTTATCTCTCCTTGCTATTCTTGGGAACTCTGCATTCAAATGGGTATATCTTTCCTTTTCTCCTTTTCCTTTAGCTTCTCTTCTTTTCTCAGCTACTTGTAAGGCCTCTTCAGACAGCCATTTTGCATTTTTGCCTTTCTTTTTCTTGGGGATGGAATCAGCTACATGTACACATATATCCTCTCTCTGTCACCACAGAGCATTGAGTACTATTCCCTGTGCTATACGATAGGTTCTTGTTAGTGATCTATTTTATATGTAGTAGTATGTGTTAATTCCAATCTCCCAATCCATTTCACTCTTCTTTCCTCCTTGCAGTTCATATGTTTGTTTTCTACATCTGTGTAGCAGTTGTCTCTTCAACTGCATATTGGTTTGGTTTGCAATCCAGCTCTGCACCTTTGCTTTTTGCATTTTCCCTTTGCAGACAAGAGCTGGGTCAGTGATTTAGAACTCTCACCAAGCTGAGTGCACATTTCTGAGATTTAACTGCAATTAATCTATTCTATGTTGCCTAATATGCCTGGGTCCTTCAACCTCTTGAAGTCAACCTTCCCTTTGATACTTTCATATAATCACATGAGCCTCCATTTCCAGTTGTTGATGGAAAACCAATGCTTTTCTCGGTATTTCTAAAGATTCTTTTATAGGTGAAGAGTACAAGTGTTGGAATACACGGCTGTCTACGTGCCAACTCTGATCTCTGAATCACTGCTCTTGTTTTCACCTTTATTTGTGTTTAAAGCAAGCAATCTTCACTTTTTATATTTTATTCCAAACACAGATAAAACATCATGTACACATTTCCAAAAGCATCATTAATCTAGTCATTTATACTTTTTCTTTCTTTTATAATTTTAACTGAGTAACTGCTACATGCCAGGTGATGTTCTTGTCCTTGGAAACAGCACTGGGAAAAAAAAAAAAAGAGGAGTGTCCCATGGCAAGGTCTACAATGTACGGAGATTTTTCCAAAGGTAGGAGGTTAATGGATAACAGTTGCAGCAGGGAACAATAACAACCGACTCTTAGGTATCAGCATCAGATTGTCATGCTTTCTAAGCCACAGTATTCCCTTCCTGAGGACCCTGCCCTGTGCCTCATGCTGTGTGGCTGACTCCTACCATTACTCTCTGCAGAAGTCTTTCTTCATCATCTCTCTCCCTCAAGTCCAAGTGCTCATCTAAAACTTTTCTCTCTTGACCTACCAAAAGAAAATGGAAAATTATTTTTAAAAGAGATAGAAGGAGATTATTTAGCTTACTCTGTTTTCTTTTAGTAGCTTTTTATAACCAAAAGTCCCAGAACAGTATGTGCTCAAACAAAAGAGCCAAGTATCTTGGATTGGATTCCTCAGAGATTAAGATAAGCCTTCAGAGACCACCTTCCATCTTGGAAAATGCAATCTATCACATCAATGTAGTGGATCAATGAAATGTCCCATACAACAGCAGATTGATTAAGCTCTGTGGATTAGATTATGATGAAGGGCAGAGGGTTGGCCTAGTCCTAAGGTCAAGTGGAGTGAAGATATATTCCTGCCCTACTAGGGGAAATCAAACCTCTTTGTTGTATTTTTTTTTCCTGATAACATATTGAAAAAGCATTTGCCTGATCAATTGCCGCACACCAGAGCTCAGCGACAGGTTGATTTACACCAAAAAAGAGACCACATATGGAGAAGCAGCTGCAATTGGAGTTACTTCCTGATTATGTTTACAATAATTCACTGTCTTTCCCTAAGGCCATCTATTTCCAGCCCTGGTCAAATAGATCACTTAAATATAAGTATGATAGGAAGCCTACATCTGTATTGTTCTAGTCTTATTTTTATGGCATAGACCTGTGCTATCCTTCAGTTTAGTTCATACTTTAGAAGAGAAAAACAATTCCAGGGGCTCATAATCATTCCTTCCTAATACCCCGTGCATTGAAGAACCAATGTGGGTGTCCTGGCATTGGCAGAGTGTATCTTTGCCTGCTACACATTTAGAGAGTGAATAAATCACCTCATTTTATATAATGCATAGTCACTTTGGTTGATGACTATAGGTCCCTTTGATTTCGAAATCTCTAGGAGAGTTTAGAGTTTATTATTTTGGCAAAAACACAGGGTACTTCTTCAGAAGAACCTGGCATACTTTTCATTTCAGGGGCTCTAAGCCTAAAATTAAGCAAGAAGTCATGACTTCCTCTTATGTCAAAAATCTGAAAATGAGATCTAAAATGTTTTAAATTATAATAATCAAGTAGTTCTATTTCAGTCCAGTGACACTGTGATTTTGCGCGTCCACCCATGATTTCTTGGCTTAAGGCATTTAGATCACTGTTTAGCCTGCTGCCCATTGGGAATTATGTCCAATTGTCTCTGGCTTTCAAGCCTCAGCACAGTGTCGTGGACTCTGTCCCTCTCCAGGAACCCATTACCTGCACTGGATTTAGGAAGCCCATTTCCTTTCTTTTTAAAAAAATTTTGCATTCCAATGTTTAAAATTTTTTTTTTATTGGAGTATAAAATTGATTTACAATGTTGTGTTACTTTTTGCTATATAGCAAAAAGTGATAAAAATCACAAACGCACAACTGGCTACAGTTCTGTACCTACACTGTTAGCCACATTTAACGTGATTCTGAGGGAGCAGGACTGACTGTACGTACAAGCAAAGTGAATCAGTTATAATACACATCAGTTCAGTTCAGTTCAGTCACTCAGTCGTGTCCAACTCTGCAACCTCATGAGTCGCAGCACGCCAGACCTCCCTGTCCATCACCAACTCTCGGAGTTCACTGAGACTCACGTCCATCGAGTCAGCGATTACATCCAGCCATCTCATCCTCTGTCGTCCCCTTCTCCTCCTACCCCCAATCCCTCCCAGATCAGAGTCTTTTCCAATGAGTCAACTCTTCGCATGAGGTGGCCAAAGTACTGGAGTTTCGCTTTAGCATCATTCCTTCCAAAGAAATCCCAGGGCTGATCTCCTTCAGAATGGACTCGTTGGATCTCCTTGCAGTCCAAGGGACTCTCAAGAGTCTTCTCCAACACCACAGTTCAAAAGCATCAATTCTTTGGCACTCAGTTTTCTTCACAGTCCAACTCTCACATCCATACATGACCACAGGAAAAATCATAGCCTTGACTAGATGAGCCTTTGTTGGCAAAGTAATGTCTCTGCTTTTGAATATGCCATCTATGTTGGTCATAACTTTCCTTCCAAGGAGTAAGCGTCTTCTAATTTCATGGCTGCAGTCACCATCTGCAGTGATTTTGGAGCCCAGAAAAATAAAGTCTGACACTGTTTCCACTGTTTCCCCATCGATTTCCCATGAAGTGGTGGGACCGGATGCCATGATCTTCGTTTTCTGAATGTTGAGCTTTAAGCCAACTTTTTCACTCTCCACTTTCACTTTCATCAAGAGGCTTTTGAGTTCCTCTTCACTTTCTGCCATAAGGCTGGTGTCATCTGCACATCTGAGGTTATTGATATTTCTCCCGGCAATCTTGATTCCAGCTTGTGTTTCTTCCAGTCCAGCGTTTCTTGTGATGTACTCTGCATATAAGTTAAATAAGCAGGGTGACAATATACAGCCTTGACGAACTCCTTTTCCTATTTGGAACCAGTCTGTTGTTCCATGTCCAGTTCTAACTGTTGCTTCCTGACCTGCATACAAATTTCTCAAGAGGCAGATCAGGTGGTCTGATATTCCCATCTCTTGAAGAATTTTCCACAGTTTATTGTGATCCACACAGTCAAAGGCTTTGGCATAGTCAATAAAGCAGAAATAGATGTTTTTCTGGAACTCTCTTGCTTTTTCTATGATCCAGCGGATGTTGGCAATTTGATCTCTTGTTCCTCTGCCTTTTCTAAAACCAGCTTGAACATCAGGAAGTTCATGGTTCACATATTGCTGAAGCCTGGCTTGGAGAATTTTGAGCATTACTTTACTAGCATGTGAGATGAGTGCAATTGTGTGGTAGTTTGAGCATTCTTTGGCATTGCCTTTCTTTGGGATTGGAATGAAAACTGACCTTTTCCAGACCTGTGGCCACTGCCAAGTTTTTCAAATTTGCTGGCATATTGAGTGCAGCACTTTCACAGCATCATCTTTCAGGATTTGGAATAGCTCAACTGGAATTCCATCACCTCCACTAGTTTTGTTCGTAGTGATGCTTTCTAAGGCCCACTTGACTTCACATTCCAGGATGTCTGGCTCTAGGTGAGTGATCACACCATCGTGATTATCTGGGTCGTGAAGATCTTTTTTGTACAGTTCTTCTGTGTATTCTTGCCATCTCTTCTTAATATCTTCTGCTTCTGTTAGGTCCATACCATTTCTGTCCTTTATCAAGTTCATCTTTGCATGAAATGTTCCTTTGGTATCTCTGATTTTCTTGAAAAGATCCCTAGTCTTTCCCATTCTGTTGTTTTCCTCTATTTCTTTGCATTGATCACTGAAGAAGGCTTTCTTATCTCTTCTTGCTATTCTTTGGAACTCTGCATTCAGATGCTTTTATCTTTCCTTTTCTCCTTTACTTTTTGCTTCTCTTCTTTTCACAGCTATTTGTAAGGCCTCCCCAGACAGCCATTTTGCTTTTTTGCATTTCTTTTCTATGGGAATGGTCTTGATCCCTGTCTCCTGTACAATGTCACGAACCTCATTCCATAGTTCATCAGGCACTCTATCTATCAGATCTAGGCCCTTAAATCTATTTCTCACTTCCACTGTATAATCATAAGGGATTTGATTTAGGTCATACCTGAATGGTCTAATGGCTTTCCCTACTTTCTTCAATTTAAGTCTGAATTTGGCAATAAGGAGTTCATGGTCTGAGCCACAGTCAGCCCCCAGTCTTGTTTTTGCTGACTGTATAGAGCTTCTCCATCTTTGGCTGCAAAGAATATAATCAATCTGATTTTGGTGTTGACCATCTGGTGATGTCCATGTGTAGAGTCTTCTCTTGTGTTGTTGGAAGAGGGTGTTTGCTATGACCAGTGCATTTTCTTGGCAAAACTCTATTAGTCTTTGCCCTGCTTCATTCTGTATTCCAAGGCCAAATTTGCCTGTTACTCCAGGTGTTTCTTGACTTCCTACTTTTGCATTCCAGTCCCCTATAATGAAAAGGACATCTTTTTGGGGTGTTAGCTCTAAAAGGTCTTGTAGGTCTTCATAGAACCGTTCAACTTCAGCTTCTTCAGCGTTACTGGTTGGGGCATAGACTTGGATTACTGTGATATTGAATGGTTTGCCTTAGAAACGAACAGAGATCATTCTGTCATTTTTGAGATGCATCCAAGTACTGCATTTCGGACTCTTTTGTTGACCATGATGGCCACTCCATTTCTTCTGAGGGATTCCTGCCCGCAGTAGTAGATTTAATGGTCATCTGAGTTAAATTCACCCATTCCAGTCCATTTCAGTTCTCTGATTCCTAGAATGTTGACATTCACTCTTGCCATCTCTTGTTTGACCACTTCCAATTTGCCTTGATTCATGGACCTGACATTCCAGGTTCCTATGCAATATTTCTCTTTACAGCATCGGGCCTTGCTTCTATCACCAGTCACATCCACAGCTGGGTATTGTTTTTGCTTTGGCTCTATCCCTTCCTTCTTTCTGGAGTTATTTCTCCACTGATCTCCAGTAGCATATTGGGCACCTACTGACCTGGGGAGTTTCTCTTTCAGTATCCTATCATTTTGCCTTTTCATACTGTTCATGGGGTTCTCAAGGCAAGAATACTGAAGTGGTTTGCCATTCCCTTCTCCAGTGGACCACATTCTGTCAAATCTCTCCACCATGACCCGCCCATCTTGGGTTGCCCCACGGGCATGGCTTAGTTTCATTGAGTTAGACAAGGCTGTGGTCCTAGTGTGATTAGATTGACTAGTTTTCTGTGAGTATGGTTTCAGTGTGTTTGCCCTCTGCTGCTCTCTTGCAACACCTACCGTCTTACTTGGGTTTCTCTTACCTTGGGCGTGGGGTACCCACCCCAAAGTCCCCACTTTTCCCTAATACATACCCTAACTTTCACACTAACTTAGTAAAGCCTTACTAAGAAAGGCTGTGAGTTCTGTGTGCTTTGTAATTCTACAATAGGCACCATCAGACAACAAGCCCATTTTTCCAAATACACTGGCCACATATCTGTTTATAAGGGCAAGATAAATTTTAGGAAGCTCTGTTGTTTTCTGATCATGTTTTGAGTTAAAAATATAAAACCTTGAGCTTGTTAATTTCTCTTTGGAGAAAGGAAGTATTGCAATGTCCATTGACAGATGAATAGATAAAGAAGATTTGGTATGTATATAAATAGAATATTATTTAACCATAAAAAATAATGAAATAATGTCATTTGCAGCAACATGGATGGACCTAGAGATTATCCTACTAAGTGAAGTCAGAAAGACAAATATCATATGATATCCCTTATATGTGAAATCTAAAATAGGACACAAATGAACTTATCTACAAAGCTGAAACAGACTCACAGACATAGAGAACAAACTTGTGGTTGACAAGGTCAGGGGTATGGGAGAGAAGGATTAGGAGTTTTGGATTAGTGGAGGTAAATATATAAGATGGATAAACAGCAAGATGCTTCTGTATAGCAAGGGAACTATATTCACTATCCCATGATAAATCATAATGGTAAAGAATATGAAAATATATATATATATATAACTGAATCACTGTGCTGTACAGCAGAAGTTAATACAACATTGTAAATCACCTATACTTGAGTAAAATAAATTTAAAAATGAAGTATTGCAGTCAGAAGCAGGTAGGTTGCTCCACAGTTCTTGACGTCATCACCTACAACACAATGCTTTATTATAGCAGCCTATTTGCATCCCAAATGCTTATCTTCAATAGGCACTTCATTTCAGCCAACCACAGTGATATATTAATGATCATTTAAAGTCTTTGAATATAGTGGATCATGGCAATGCGGTTACTTTATCTCCTCACTGAGCCAGGCACTTCTCATTTTTCAAAGTCCATTTTTTAGGACAACTTTTGGAACTGAGTATTTTCTCAGGAGGTCCTACCTGGATAAGAACAGCTCCTTGAATTATTTAAGACAGGAGAGAATTTTTTCTTCCCAGTTGCTAGAATGCCTAGGGAAGCCAAGGTCATGGAAGATCTCTGTTACCTCTCAGTTTACTACAGCCTTACAGAGTGTCAGGGGGTTTCAAAAGCTGTGGAAAACTATTAGTAATTAACACAATTTCCTACAATACCACAGTCCCTACAATTTTCCTAGAAAATGCCTGTAGGTCATGGCAAAACCTCCAAATCTGCTGAAGCCCAAGTTTCCGCCCATGACTGACATAATTATACGAATACTGCTTTCTCTTTTGCACGTTTCAGATCTCTTACAAATGCTGCTTATTGGCAAAATGCAACTTGGAATCCAACTGGCAAGGAATTCTGAGAAATATAATGGCTCTAGGGTTCTAACCACTGAAAAAAAGGGGAGGTCGAGGTGGGGAACAGTGGTGGGTTGGCACAGACAGGATAATGAGCCTTTCTGACATACTCTATGAGTCTTTTTTTTTTTATGACTTTGTACAAAAAGAGGTAATTAAAGGTATTTATGTATTTACATCTTTACTTATATGCTACACTGTGGATGTTGATTAAAATGTTCATGGTTCAACTAATACAGAACAAAAACCATCAGTGCCTACATGCATTCATTCTAAGGTTGATTTTTGCTAACACTATTTTGTGGTTCGGAGGGAAAAACACAAAAAGAATGACATCTTAGCTGATTATAGTGATGTACAAAACAGATTCATGCATGGCAAACAACAAAAAGCTAAAGCAATGTAATACAACTAAAATGCTGGCAAAGTTTAATTATATCCTTTAAAAATGAAAACCTCACAACAGAATGAAGAATTAAATATCTGAATAAAAACAGAATAAGTCCTTAGCATCCAAATTAAAATCTTTTTTTACTGTTGTTTATAATCAGTGAGATAGGGCATATTTTGGCTGAATAGAACTTGAATTCGTCAAGAATGATCATGGCTCCCTGTTCCTTTCCTCCACCTCTAGGAAAGGTAACATTAAAATATTTCTATATTTGTATTAGTAACAAAATTAAATCATTAAATGATGTTGTCACAATCACTAGTATACTTAATGTGTGTGGCCATCCTGATAGTTTATAATCTTTAAATCTGTATGACATCATCTAACAGCGCCTGGACAGAGTAGGTACCAGATATTTGTTGAATTAACAAAAAAGAATGTAGTTTGTACATTTTAAGGATTATACAAACAATGATAAAGTGAAAGTCACTCAGTCGTGTCCGACTCTTTGTGGGCCCATGGCCTATGCAGTCCATGGAATTCTCCAGGCTGGAATACTGGAGTGGGTAGCCTTTCCCTTCTCCAGGGGATCTTCCCAAACCAGGGATGGAACCCAGTTCTCCCATGTTGTGCCGGATTCTTTACCAGCTGAGCCACAAGGAGAGCCCAAGAATACTGGAGTGGGTAGCCTATCCCCTCTCCAGTGGATCTTCCTGACCCAGGAATCAAATTGGGGTCTCCCGCATTGCAGGATTCTTTACTAACTGAGCTATCAGGGAAGCCCAAACAGTGGTAAACAAGCATGCTCTGAAGCACTGAGGGAGAAATCGAGAAAGAGGCAGTTAGCTTTAGTTGCCACAAGTCAGTTTATTGCATGAACTTGGGAAAATCATTTCAAATCTCTGTGACTTATTTATTTTCATAATAATGAGCTCTTCTGCCTATTGCACAGAAACACCTGAGATAAATACTTTGTTTTGATCTCTTTGGATGACACACGAACTATAGAGTCACAGTGTTTATTAATAACGATGGTAGACTTTCATCATAGTCAACAAACATGCTTTATATATGAGTGAGCTTTCATTGTTTACTAAATATCTATTATACTAATATAATAAACATTTATTTTTATTTAGTTGCTCAGTCATGTCTGACTCTTTGTGACCCCATGGACTGCAGCACACTAGGCTTCCTTGTCCTTCAATATCTCCTGGAGTTTGCTCAAACTCTTGTCCATTGAGTTGATGATGCCATCCAACCATCTCATCCTCTATCATCCCCTTCTCCTCCTGACCTCAATCTTGCCCAGCATCAGGGTCTTTTCCAATGAATCGGCTCTTTGCATCAGGTGGCCAAAGTACTGGAGCTTCAGCTTTAGCATTAGCCCCTCCTTCCAATGAATATTCAGGACTGATTTCCTTTAGGACTGACTGGTTTGATCTCCTTGCTGTCCTAAGGACTCTCAAGAGTCTTCTCCAGCACCACAGTTCAAAAGCCTCAATTCTTCAGTGTTCAGCCTTCTTTATGGGCCAACTCTCACATCCATACATGACCACTGGAAAAACCATAGCTTTGACTACGTGTACCTTTGTCAGCAAAGTGATATTTCTGCCTTTTAATACACTGTCCAGGTTTGTCATAACTTTCCTTCCAAGGAGAAAGCGTCTTTTAATTTCATGGCTGATTTAGATTATAACAGGTTTCAAAAGCTTAGATATTAGATCTGTATTCATGAAGACTGTTCATGTATTCAACAAACTTTTCCTAAGTGTCTATGAAATCTATTTATTCTTTTATCTTTAATAAAAAATTTATTTTTATTGTACAGTTGATTTACAATGTTGTGTTAGTTTCTGCTGCACAACCAAGTGAATCAGCTCTGTATACATATATCCTCTCCCTCTTGTACCTCCTTCCCACCCCCCTGAAATCTGTTTATTTTTTCTTTTGCTTTCACAGTTCTTTGTGTCTTGCCCAGACCCAAATTCTACCGTGGGCTGTAAGAATAATGTCACTGTTTCAAAGTGGGTAGCTTTTTAACCCATCAAATAAAGAACAATCTTTTGCTCCAAAGAGCCTTTCCTTTTTCAGCCTCTAAATCTCTTGGTGGTGCGGAGATGTTCTAACTGAGATCTTTCCTCCTCCCTAAGGATTTTATCATATGAATGCTTAAAAAAATACTCAGTAATGTTTAAAATTATTAGATAACTTTTTATATGGACTTTCATCATCATCCCTTTTAAACTTGTGTTCAGTGAGAAAATGCCTTACTGCTTCAATCTCCAATTGAAAACTTGGTTACTTCCATGACTTTTACAATCAATCTTAGGTTAAAAAAAAAAAAAAGACCCACAAGTTCCTCTTAATTACTAAAGCCTGAAAATGAATTCATAAAATTCAAAACTCTTAAACTCAAAATGTCTCCTTTCCCCCAATGAGAACCTGTTACAACTAGTACCCTGTTAGTGAAGGAGGACTTACTTGGTCAGCATTTTCTTTCTTTTCAAGGTCCTCCTCTTCCACTCTGCTAACTTTGATTTCTGGTCAGTCATGGGTTTAATCAAAGGGTTGCTGGGAAATGCTTACTTACTGTATCCTCTCTCCTCTGGCTCCTCCACAGTTGGTAGGACTCTGGCTCAGCTTCTCTGTCCTGAGGACTGTTTATCCTTTATGTCAGTGGTCCTCAACCTTTTTGACACCAGGGACCAGTTTCATGGAAGACAGTTTTTCCACAGACTGGGGCTGGGCAAGGCTGTTTCAGGATGATGTAAATACATTAAATGTATTGTGCACTTTACTTCTGTTATTATTACGTCTGCTCCACCTCAGATCATCAGGCTTTAGATCCTGGGGGTTGAGGAGGGTCCTCAACCCTCCTCCTCAGTTTATGTGGCCTTTCTTTGCTGGGGCTGATATAACCTACCTCCAGATCACCTCTGTGTATACGGTGAACTTTTGCTCAAGGAAAATATATCCCCTTTGCTCAATGCCATAGGAACTTGTCCTTCGCTCCTATTGGGGGAGAAACTAGTGCAAGGACAAGGGTTAGACACAGCTTACGGCGCCCGTGAATTGCAGGGGACACACGTGAAGGCTCCCCAGTGATTTGTCTGAAGCCTCTTTCACTAAGGTCAAGACGAGAGGCCAACACCTACTTCCAGCTCTGTCTAGGGAGAAATAGGACTCACGTCATTGAACCACTCCCTTTTATGCCCACTCTGTGATGGACTTTGAGTTCTACTACACGTTTCCAATATTTTTAAAAAATGTTTACTGAAATGCATCTCCATCTGACACCTCAGTTTAGAATTTCATATCTGGTCATTTTGGTGTCACCATAAAATTCCAGTTTAACATTCTGTTATATTTCTGTTCATTACAACAGAAAGAGATCTTTCTTTTTATGTTTTTCACATTCACGGAAGACTAAGGAAAGTTTTAGATGCTTAAAGGAGAGGCAGTTTATGTATCTGTGCATTTCTAAAATTTATTTTTTTATTTTTTGATGTATCAAAAGTGAGATCTTAGTTCCCTGACGAGGGATCAAACCCACGTCCCCTTCATTGGACGCGGAGTCTTGACCACTGGGCCACCAGAGAAGTCCCCACGTGCATTTTTGTTTGAGAAGATAAAGTCACACATTTTTGGTTGTTGACTCTGTCTGAGACTATTAGAAGATTCTTACAGCTTTTCCATCTGCCCTGGTGTCCAAGATTGGAGGGATGGAAGAAAGCCTCTGGCCACTGGTTTGGAACTCCTAGGCTGGTGAGTGCATCAGCCACTGCCAAAGTCTTGAAGGAGGGAGAATTTCAGGTGCTCCTTCTCTTTGCTCTTCCTGGCTACATCCTTTACTCTTTTAAAATCTGGTTAAACCCAGACTTTCTATGACACTTGGTGAATGGTTGAAAGCACAAAATCTCAGGTGTTTTAGTTATTCACTATAGTGGGACCAAAAAGGAATGAAGTTGTTCATTCTCTTATTTTCTAAAATGTTCTTCTTATGGCATAAATGTCTTCACTGGTTGGGGAGACTAATGTAAGGAGGAGCTGGGGAGGCTGCATTTCAAGTTGACAGTCACGGTTGTTTTAAGACACTCTAGATCTTCTCAGATTTGCAGGGACTTTGCTTCACTGTAATTGTATTATGGGATGAGCCAATGCAGAATGGTTAAGATGTAGAGAATCTACCTGAAATGCAGAAGACCTGGGTTCAATCCCTGGGTCAGGAAGATCCCCTACAGAAGGAAATGGCAACCCACTCCAGTATTCTTGCCTGAAGAATTCCATGGACAGAGGGGCCTAGTGGGCTACAGTCCATGGGATCATAAAGAGTGGGACATGACAGAGCGACTAACGACTGACACTTTCACCTTCAAAGCAGACTGTCTGCTTAGGTGACAGAAGCTGGGAGGACATACATAGGTAGCTCAATATGTCCCCATCTCCCAGTGAGATGATAAATCAGAGGGTGAACTGCACTCAGGGCACAACGTGTGCTGGGTCAGTAATTCTTTCGTTTTGGGAAATAGAAAACACACCGACTGACTTCAGCTGGATTCTAGATGAACATCCAGAACATCTGGATTAACAGTCAGGTCAGCCCATCCCCCAATTTCAGTTAGGATGCTTTAGGTTGCAACTTATTGTCTTAAACACTAAAGAGGATTTATTGTGTCACATAACTAAAATGTTCAGAAGTGGAGGAGAATTCAGGCATGGTCTCGCTTCTCTCTGACTGCTTGTGGATCTGCTCTCTGCCACGAGTTTGCATGAATGAAAGACTACCGGACCAACCAGGACTCCACATTTCCTCATTCATGTCCAAGGAAGAAATATTCGATAGATCATCTCAGACCATGTGTTCAGCCTTCCTGTAGATCTATGACTTTTGTAGGAGACATGCATTACGCTAACCGGTGAAGACTAGTTTGGGGTCTGTGCCAAGTCATACTCTCAGCCAAAATTCATGACTACATCCCAGTGGAGGGGAGTGACAACTGCTTTGCTTGATCATTCCCAATCAACGGGGAGAGTCTTTGAATAAAGTAAGGAACTGTACCCTAGGTTTCCTCAAAGTCTTTGAGACTCCTGTCTCAGACATTCAGGTTATCTCCTGTTTAAGATGGCCCAATAACTTATCTTTACTTCCTCATTCACCTGGGGGCATGAAGGGCAGATACACTACAATCTGGCCCGACGAGACTTAGACTGGAATAATTTTCCCCGTGGTTTTAGAATAATTCTTCATTCCTTTCAAAAGCATTGATTTGATCCAAGATTCAGAGTTTAATCAAGATTTTGTATTAGTGTAGGTATACATGTCAATTGTTCCATGATTATGACAAAAGTTCAAAATGATGATTATTATCTAAATTCTATTGATTATGACAAAAATAGAATCTATAGGTAATTTTTCACCTGATTGTAGTTACTTTAACTTTAATTCAGCACACTTCTAAAAGGCCATGGATATGGCTACATGAAATTGTTTCTTAGACCATATTGCCTATCAATACAAGTAACCTATTTTGTTTGTGTTAGATTAATTTGGTTTTAATTAATTGCTTGCTTTAAACAGGTTACCAAGGTACCTATTAGGGCTGGTATTGACCTGGTTATATGTAAATGAAATTACTATTATGATTTCTAACCATGGAAATGTAAACATTATTCTAAGAAAACTAGAAATTGACACATGTATTCAGGTTTCCAGCTAGCTATTAATTTTAATGATATAAAATATAATAATTAAAACTTACTCCAATGATATAATTGAAAATAAAGCATTTCTTTAAAATTGTCAGGGTTCTTGCTTTTTAAAGGCTGAATTCTCCAAACAATGACCCTCCTTCTTTTCATAAAAACATTTTCTTGAGAAACATCAGGGAAATTTGCTTGTTTAAATTTTGACATCCCAGAATTCTGTTGATCTGATTTTTCTAAGCGTTTCTTATTTTTCATATTGGCTACAAGTCAATATGACAGCACATATAACTGAAGGAAAAAGAAAAGAAAAATGAAGTCCACCAGAGTATTTCTATGCTACAATGGAGTACAACCGAGACAGAGTGAATTTAATGTAGGCAAATGTAATCAGCCACAGTATAAGAAAGCTTAATTTATTACATCCTTAGGGAGAAACAAAATCTAAGTCTAAAGATCATTATAACTGTAAGAGACACGAAGAGCAAATTAAAACAAGCAAACAAACAAAACTCATCCTACAACAGATTATTCCTCAAAAAAAACCCAATATATTAAAATGTGTGGCCATCAATTGTCCTTTTCCCTTGAATTTGACACTATGTATTATTCATGAATCTTAAATTCAAGTCAAATACTGTACATTCCACTTTTGTTTTCATTCGTGGTGTCATCAATGCATTTTTTAACCCATTTATCTAGAAACTAGCTTCAAATTTATTCATTAGTTTGTTCAATGTTTATTTTCATTGGTTCTATACCATGGCACATTATCACCAGAGAGATATACGGTTGATATCAGTGAGGAAGGAAGAGACAATTAATTTATTTGGGATTGGCGAGAACCTTTTGCCTTTAATTTTAACACTGAAAACTCACTTGATATAATTTACTAGCCTGTCAGTCCTCATATCTTCTCCTAAGGTCTGGTTTATTGAACATTCCTTGGGTCAGAAATTGTGGTCAGTACTACACAGAAATGACTGCATTCAACCCTCACAAGAAACCTGATGGCTCAGTAGCACTCTTATTTTATAGAGAAGACAATGGAAGATTAAAAGATTAAACAATTTTTTTTCCATCTTATATATTTGGCATGGAGCTGGAGTGAAAAGCCAAGTAGCTTTTATTACAAAATCCATACGCTATGTATTCTATTAATACAATACGTTGCTATTCCTTTATGGTTATATTACTCTTTTAATGTAGATTATCTGTTAGACTTTTCCATTCTTGGTTTATGTCTGGTCATGCAGTCAGATTTTCATTAGTTCCAAATACACTTGCAGATTAGCTAAGATAAAGATCTAGTTGGGAACTGGATCATATAACATTTTATTGACTGGAATATGCTCATTTGTTCACATTTTAACATCTTTGAAATCACGATGGCCTTATTAATTGATGATGAAGTGAATTGAAAGTCATTCAGTTGTGTCTGACTCTTTGCGACCCATGGACTATACAGTCCATGGAATTCTTCAGGCTAAAATACTGGAGTGGGTAGCCTTTCTCTTCTTCAGGGGATCTTCCCAAGCCAGGGATCAAACCCAGGTCTCCTGCATTGAAGGCAGATTCTTTACTAGCTGAGACAGCAGGGAAGCCCATAATTGATGATAAGGAAGTATTTGTCATTGTTTGATTATCACAGTTTAACTTTTCTTTCTTCAGTTCAGTTCAGTTCAGTCACTCAGTCATGTCCGACTCTTTGCAACCCCATGAATCGCAGCACGCCAGGCCTCCCTGTCCATCACCAACTCCCAGTGTTCACTCAGACTCACGTCCATCGGGTCAGTGATGCCATCCAGCCATCTCATCCTCTGTCGCCCCCTTCTCCTCCTGCCCCCAATCCCTCCCAGCATCTGAGTCTTTTCCAATGAGTCAACTCTTCGCATGAGGTGGCCAAAGTACTGGAGTCTCAGCTTTAGCATCATTCCTTCCAAAGAAATCCCAGGGCTGATCTCCTTCAGAATGGATTGGTTGGATCTCCTTGCAGTCCAAGGGACTCTCAAGAGTCTTCTCCAACACCACAGTTCAGAAGCATCAATTCTTCAGTGCTCAGCTTTCTTCACAGTCCAACTCTCACATCCATACATGACCACAGGAAAAACCATAGCCTTGACTAGACGGACCTTTGTTGGCAAAGTAATGTCTCTGCTTTTGAATATGCTATCTAGGTTGGTCATAACTTTTCTTCCAAGGAGTAAGCGTCTTTTAACTTCATGGCTGCAGCGGCATTTAAATTAAAGGTGTGCTTTCAACTGGCAGTTCTTTAGATTAGATGAAATACGGTACTTAGCTCTTCAGTGAAAAGAAATTAGGCAAAACAGGGTAAGCCTGATTCACATCCAGATCCACTACATGTCATTCCCTCTACAGGGCTGGGAGAAAAGCTGCTCTGTTTAGGGGTGGGGTGAGTTGGGGAGTCTTACCTCTCTTTGCTGTTGTTACCCATTTACTTCACCCATGGGCAGGTTCTAACAATGGAATTTCCTTTTTTTAAAAAAAAAAATATTGAAGTGTAGTTGATTTACAATGTTAATTTCTGCTGTACAGCAAAGTGACTCAGTTATACATATATTTATTATTTTCCATATTCTTTTCCATTATGGCTTATTACAGAATACTGAATATAGTTCTCTGTGCTATACGGGAGGACCTTGTTGCTTATCCATCTTATACATAATAGTTGGCATCTACTAACCCCCAACTCCCAATCTTTCCCTCATCCATCTCCTCTTTCCCTTAGCAATCTCGTCTGTTCTCTGTGTTTGTGTCTGTTTCTATTTCATTAGGGTGTTCATTTGTATCATATTTTAGATTCCACATATAAGCGATATCATATGATATTTGTCTATCTCTTTCTGACTTACTTCACTTAGTATGATTATCTTTAGGTCCATCCACATTGCTGCAAATAGCAATGCTTCATTCTTTTTAATGGCTGAGTAATATTTTACTGACAACAGAATTTCTGCTCCTTCAAATTTTCCCCAGATATTTGAAAAATGATGTTAACTTTATAATTATTTTAAGTAATCTATATTCTTTTCCTTCTACTTATTGTCATGTTAACTAAGAATCCTTCTTATTAAGAGTTCTTTTCATAATTTCTTTAAAATATAAATAAAAATTGAATTTTGGGCTATGCTCTATATATGTAGGATTTTATATATATGAAAGATTTTAAGTGATTATTATATAAACTGTTTATTCTTGCTGCTTCTTTAGTACTGCCTATTTGTATATAAAGATATCAGAATTTTTCCATTATGTCAATTTACACTGTTACTAAAGGGCTTAAAAGCTACTGAAACAATAACGATTTTTATTGTTGTCTGAAACATGATCCATTTGGAAGCCTCTCTAAAGCTCTGTCCCCTTTCTTTCCTACTTCCAAAAATGTTTCACTAATACCTCTGGGGAAAATTAATCTTTTCATCCTTAGAACATCTTTATAGCCTATGTTGTAGAGAACTCTACCAGTTTCCTCTTATATAAAATCAGGGATAATGACATTACCCACCTATCTTCAGATAGAATGTTAGCTAATACATACAAAGCTTAAAAAAAATGTCTGACACCAAATATGCTTAACAACTATATGCTATTATTAAAAGTCATTTAATCTATATCACAACTGCCACTCCAGTATTTTTTCTGGGTATTTTACACATAATAAACTCCTAAGAAGGCAAAGTCTGTTTTATCTTGGTATCCCTTTTAATGTCTAAAATTGTGCCTTGAGGTATTCTGAAAAATCCCAAGTTTTTTTAAATTGATGGGAAAAATTCCCCATTCAGCACCCACTGTGATTGGATCTGTAAGGCTTACTAATACTTGTGGGAACCAGATTGTATAGATCTCCTCATTTAAACTTGGTATAGTGAAATTAAATAGACTTTGAACTCAGACTAACCTAAATTAAATCACAGTTGTCTTCTACTTTTGACATTAAAAACTTAGAACTCTCTTAGAACTTTAAGAGAATCACTTAGAACTCTCTGAGTTCCAGTTTGCTTTCATAAAAAATGAGTAATATTTACCTTATGTGGTGGAATTTCAATTATATAATATAAGTAAGGACTTACCCCAAGGACTGACATATAGTAGGCTTTCCATAAATAGTAACTATGCTAATTATTATTGCTACTGTTAAAAATTATTACCTTTAGCAGATTCCATAAGACCATTAAATCTCAATACCTTCATTTATAAGTGGGGTTATCATTGCATTATTTAAACAATGAAAAAGAGAATTAAGTTATATACATAAAGTTTTTATTAAAATGTCTTCAAGAGGACTTCCATGGTGGTCAAGTGGTTAAGAATCTAACTTCTAATTCAGGGGACACCGGTTTGATCCCTTGTTGGGGAACTAAGATCCCACATGTTGTGGGGCAACTAACCCTGCATGATGCCAAGTACTGAGCCTGCAGACTCTGGAGCATGGGTGCCATGATAGCCCACACACTGGAAAGAAAAATCCCACGTGCTACAACTAAGATGCAATACAGCCAAATAAATAAATAAATATTTAAAAAATACAAATAAAATGTCTTCACAGAGTAGATGCTCCATGAATGATTTCTACCATCCACTGTCCCACTTCTTTTCTAGCATCTTATTCCTTGATATGGACTTCCCAGGTGGTGCTAGTGGTAGAGAACCCACCTGACAATGCAGAAGACACAAGAGACACGGGTTTGATCCCTGGGTCAGGAAGATCCCCTGGAGGAGGGCACTGGCAACCCACTCCAGTATTTTTGCCTGGAGAATTCCATGGACAGAGGAGCCTGGAGAGATACAGTCTATAGGGTCACAAAAAGTTGGACACGACTGAAGGGATTTAACACACAAACATTCCTTGATATAAGAAAGTCATTCCTTTGTTCTTTTGAGATATTTCCCAAATTTCCCTACTCTTGAGCCTATCATGCTATTGTGGAAACTAGCAAAATGATAGTCTTAAGGACTTTAGATCTTTAGGGTTAGAAAAGTTATGGAAACATTTGAAATAACCTTGACTGTTCGCCCATCACCATCACCATGGAGCATTCTAAAATTTCCCACCGGTGTCTGTAGTCTTAGATTTACAATGGTGTAGAGAGAATTGACCCGTCAGCTCTTATAGATAATATTTCTGAGGAGTCCACTATGTAGTTTCTATATTTGTTCCTCAAGGTTTTTTTTTTTTTAAGAGTTATGGTTCCTTTGTCTGAACAAAATGAAAAGATCCTAAAGCAAAAACAGAAACAGAGTGATAGACCCCCTCTTCTGACTTTCTGAAGGAAAAGTGCCAGGAAGAATCCTCAATGCTGTATTTCTATAAAGTTCCCCAAATAAGATGAGAAAGCTTGAATTGGTCTGCAGAAGTACACTGGGACACCACTGTTACAGAGGACGGAATTTTATATTGATGGCATGATTTGTCACTAAATCGCTATTATTATTATTATAAGATCAGAATTCAGAGCACAACTGTCATGCTTGCCAACCTGGCCATGACGTCGTTGGTGATAACCGACAGTCCAATTACGGTGGTGCTTATTTCTTCACTGATTGGAATCATGGCCATTTCATTTCTTCACTGATTGGAATCATGGCCATTCCAGAGACTGTGGAAGCACTAGGGTACCTGTAAATGGAGTGGGGCGGGTAGGAGTCTCCCACATTTAGGGACGCAGTCGTGGGCATGTCCATTTCAGACTACGTGGCAGAATCGGTGTAAACTTTGTTTTATGTGCTGCCTTGCCCTAGGAAGCACAGTGTGTGACACCCACATACAGTGAAAAGCTCTAACTAGAATCCTGACACCTGTGAATTCCTGTTCTGCACTCTGCTTTAAGAAGAAAGAAGCAATACACGATGAAATAAACCAATATCTGGTCAGTTCAGATTCAGAGTTCAATACACTACAGCTTATTACCTCAGCAACAATTCATCCTGACCCCTGGGTATTGCAAAGTCATCAATCAAAAAAGAAATATTAAGTTAGCCTAAGTATACTGTACTTAGCAAGGCTGTAAAGTGAAATAATGCATTTTGCAAAGATTTTTTTTCAGCTACTTAGGTCGAAACAAAACAGATTTTTCTTTTTTAACCCCTCAGTTATCTAGAAAAATTCTATTCATGAGAAGTGAAGAGAATTCTTTTCATGAGAAGTTAACAGTTCCCTAATCATACACACGATCACTAAAATGGTCTTGCTGGGATTTTTAACTTTACCAGTGGGTATAATATACGTAATGAAATGTAAAGCCCATGTCCAGGATGAGCTCACCTTGAGGCATTCATTATGATGCCTCTAAGTCACATTTGGATACTGAAGAGCATGTCAGACAACCTACTCCAGCATCAGGGCTGCTATCGTCAGAGGGGGGACATCATTAGAGGGAAAGGTAACCCTGGTCCCCTATGAACCCTTGCAGAGAGAAGATAATTAATCACTCCCAACTGTCCTAACCGTGTATTTGTAGTTCCTAACTTGAGTGGAATATACTTACCATTTATCTTCATTACTGCCCAGCAACCTTAATAAAAATCAGCTTAAGATCTGAGCACAGAATCACTTCCTATAGATTCCAATTTAATTTGGGAATGTCTAAATGGAAGGAAACATCCTTTCTCTGTCTTTGAGAAATGAGTTGGTTTTCCTGTGATGCCCAGCTACGTAATAAACAAAGATGATGCAGATGCAAATATTTTCAGCCAGTTCTTCCATTGATTACCTCCAGACATTAATTTCCCATCTAATTGCTTTGGTTGGCATTTTCACCTCCAGAGGTACTTACATATGCCTACAGATCTGTTTGATCACAACTCTTGGGTTTTGAATTATTTAATACCCAATCAGTTTTAGAAATATTGTCCTTCATACTCTATCCCAAATTTCTGCAGAGGAATAAATATAATGTGATATTTAATAAGTGAATATTTTAAATCCCGGATCTCCTTAATAGGTTACCATCTTTGTAATCCTGAATTATTTCCTTTGTTCATAAAACAAATGCTTTGGTAAAATTGAAATCACAAAACACTTCCACATTCCATCTGGCTTTAAAGAATGTTAGAACACATTATACATAAAATATGATAAAATGTCCTTGTCTCATGAAATTACAGCTTTGCAAAATTTTGTTCTTTCTATTTAGTGGCAATCTTATGATTTTTTAATTCTTAATCGTGACTGTATACATTTTTAAAACAGTCCACACCAGCCTTCCCACCACCTCCCCACCCCCACCCCCCGCCCCCACCCTCACCCAAATCAATGCTGTAATTTATCTCAGACTGAACACTTAACACTGGCTGGTTCTTTCACTGTGTGGGCATGGGCACGGGCCTCAGGCAGTACATACTTTGTGCTTTAGATGCACAGAACAACATCACCATCTTTAGGTGGGCAGATGTCATCGCCTAGGCTCTCTTGCTCTCCTTCCAAAAGTACTTAATGGCATTTTAATGGCACCGTTAACTGTAAGTTTCATGATTTCCTCTACTTAGTTGTGACATGACATTAAACTCATTCAGTATTTTCCAAAAAGGAAAGCTCTGAGGAAAGCATATGATAATTAGTCTCTCAGTTCAGTTCAGTCACTCAGTAGTATCTGACCCTTCGCAACTCCATGGACTCCAGCATGCAAGGCTTCCCTATCCATCACCAACTCCCAGAGCTTGCTCAAACTCATGTCCATCGAGTCAGTGATGCCATCCAACCATCTCATCCTCTGTCCTCCCCTTTGCCTCCTGCCTTCAATTTTTCCCAGCATCAGAGTCTTTTCCAGTGAGTCAGTTCTTCTCATCAGGTGGCCAAAGTACTGGAGTTTCAGCTTTAGCATCAGTCCTTCCAATGAATATTCAGGACTTATTTCCTTTAGGATGGACTGGTTGGATCTTCTTGCAGTCCAACGGACTCTCAAGAGTCTTCTTCAGCACCATAGTTCAAAAGCATCAATTCCTCAGCGCTCAGTTTTCTTTATAGACCAACCCTCACATTCATGCATGACTACTGGAAAAACCATAGTTTTGACTAGACAGACCTTTGTTGGCAAAGTAATATCTCTGATTTTTAATATGCTGTCTAGATTGGTCATAGCTTTTCTTCCAAGGAGCAAGTGTCTTTTAATTTCATGGCTACAGTCACCATCTGCAGTGATTTTGGAGCCCAAAAAAATAGTCTCTCACTGTTTCCATTGTTTCCCCATCTATTTGCCATGAAGTGATGGGACCAGATGCCAGGATCTGTTTTTTGAATGTTGAGTTTTAAACCAACTTTTTCAGTCTCTTCTTTCACTTTCATCAAGAGGCTCTTTAGTTCGTCATCACTATCTACCAGAAGGGATATGCCATCTGCATATCTGAGGTTATTGATATTTCTCCCAGCAATCTTGATTCCAGCTTGTACTTCCTGGCATTTCTCATGATGTACTCTGCATATAAGTTAAATAAGCAGGGTGACAATATATAGCCTTGACATACTCCTTTTCCAACTTAGAACCAGTTTGTTGTTCCATGTCCAGTTCTAACTGTTGTTTCTTGACCTGCATACAGATTTCTCTGGAGGCAGGTAATATGGTCTGGTACTCCCATCTCTTTAAGAATTTTCCACAGTTTATTGTGATCCACACAGTCAAAGGCATTGGTGTAGTCAAAACCCAGAAGTAGATGTTTCTCTTGAACTCTGTTGCTTTTTTGATGATCCAATGGATGCTGGCAATTTGATCTCTGGTTCCTCTGCCTTTTCTAAAACCAGCTTGAACATCTGGAAGTTCATGGTTCATGTACTGTTGAAGCCTGGCTTGCAGAATTTTGAGCATTACTTTGGTAGTGTGTGAGATGAATACAATTGTGCAGTGGTTTGTACATTCTTTGGCATTGCTCTTCTTTGGGATTGGAATGAAAACTGACCTTTTCCAGTCCTGTGGCCACTGCTGAGTTTTTCAACTTTGCTGGCATATTGAGTGCAGCACTTTCACAGCATCATCTTTTAGGATTTGAACTAGTTCAACTGCAATTTCATCACCTCTACTAGCTTTGTTCATGGTGATGCTTCCTATGGCCTACTGTACTTCACATTCCAAGATGTCTGGCTCTAGGTGAGTGATCACACCATTGTGGTTATCTAGGTCATGAAGATCTTTTTTGTACAGTTCTTCTGTGTATTCTTTCCACCTCTTTTTAATATCTTCTTCTTCTGTTAGGTCCATACAATTTCTGTCCTTTATTGTGGCCATCTTTGCATTAAATGTTCCCTTGGTATCTCTAATTTTCTTGAAGAGATTTCTAGTCTTCTCCAATCTATTGTTTTCCTCTGTTTCTTTGCACTGATCACTGAGGAAAGCTTTCTTATCTCTTGCTATTCTTTGGAACTCGGCATTCAGATACTTAAATCTTTCCTTTTTTCCTTTGCCTTTAGCTTCTCTTCTTTTCTCAGGTATTTGTAAGTCCTCCTCAGACAGCCATTTTGCCCTTTTGCATTTATGTTTCTTGGGGATGGTCTTGATCACTGCCTCCTGTGCAATGCCACAAATCTTCCATATTTCTTCAGGCACTCTGTCTATCAGATCTAATCCCTTGAATCTATTTGTCACTTCCACTGTATAGACATAATGACTTTGATTTAGGTCATACTTGAATGTCTAGTGGTTTTCCTTGGTGGCGGCTTAGTAGCTAAGTCGTGTCCAACTCTTGTGACCCCATGGACTGTAGCCCACGAGGCTCCTCTGTCCATGGGATTTTCCAGGCCAGAATACTGGAGTGGATTGCCGTTTCCTTCTCCAGGGGTTTTCCTTACTTTCTTCAATTTAAACCTGAATTTGGCAATAAGGAATTTATAATCTGAGTTGCAGTCATCTCCTGGTCTGGTTTTTGCTCACTGTATAGAACTTCTCAATCTTTGGCTGCAAAGAATATAATCAATCTGATTTTGGTATTGACCATCTGGTGATGTTCATGTGTAGAGTCTTCTCTTGTGTTTGTGGAAGAGGGTGTTTGCTATGGGCAGTGCATTCTCTTGGCAGAACTCTGTTAGCCTTTGCCCTGCTTCATTTTGTGCTCCAAGGAAAAATTTGCCTGTTACTCCAGGTATCTCTTGACTTCCTACTTTTGCATTCCAGTCCCCTATAATGAAAAGGACATCTTTTTTGGGTGTTAGTTTTAGAAGGTCTTGTAGGTCTTCACAGAACCATTCAACTTCTGCTTCTTCAGCTTTACTGGTCAGGGCATAGACTTGGATTACTGTGATATTGAATGGTTTGCCTAAGAAATGAACAGAGATCATTCTTTCATTTTTGAGATTGCATCTAAGTACTGCATTTCGGAATCTTTTGTTGACTATGAGGGCTACTCCATTTCTTATAAGGGATTCTTGGCCACAGTAGTAGATATAATGGTCACCTAAATGAAACTTGCTCTAGGCCAGTTCTTATGAATGAATTTGCAAAAGCCTTTCCCTTCTTTGTTAATAACAGTTTTTTTCATTGAGGTATCAACTATCTTATTAAATATTAACTTTTCTAGCTAACATTTTTTCAGCTTTCAAACAATAGCAATACCTTTATATGTATGTATACACATCTAATACACACAAATTTCTTGATGTATGTGTGTTAATTGCTTAATCATGTCCTACTCTTTGCAAACCCCGTGGATGGTATAGCCTGCCAGGCTCCTCCTCCATGAAATTCTCCAGGCAAAAATACTAGAGTGGGTTATCACTTCTTTCCCCAGGGGATCTTCTTGACTCAGGGATTGAACCTGAGTCTCCTTCACCACAGGCAGATTCTTAACCATCTTGATGTGTAGATATTCATTAATTGACTTATTTCAGTTCATGGCTGTATCACTTGTCACCGGGAGACCATTTGAAACAACTGGCAACCTGCTTTGGCCACTGCCTGGCTCACGTTGGAGAACATTTAACCTGAGGCACTGGAGAAAGGCTCTGTGCACCAACCTCAGCTTCCGATGTTTGAGGAACAGAGCAGTTGGCTTTTCCAGCCCAGCCCTGTCCCCAAATTTCTGAGGCTCAGCACATTGACAGAGAACTTCCTTTAGCAGAACTTTCATTGGTTCTCTGCTTCTGAAATGGAAAGTGGTTAATTCCTACGAGAATGCTCGCTTTTTCAGTACCATACTGACTGGCATTGGCAGTAAGCAGCACCACACCTGGATGGTATCCAAGTATGTGCCCAATAGAGCCTTGGTCTAAGTATAACGGTTCTGCTCTCAAGTTCTCGGGAAATAGTTTTCCTACATTGTCCCTACCGCATAACAAGAGTCATCCGCTTTTGATCTGACCATTACACACTGCTGCATATTTGAAGTTTTAGTTAGGGAAACACCAATTAGAACACAGACCATGACATTCTAACAGAAACCAAGGGTCTCAGATGAGATGGAATGTTATTTCTTTTATCCAGATAGTCAGAGGCAGGAAGATATAAAGGCAAGGAGGGGATTTTGCTCCTGAAGATCACTCGCAACCCACCCCTGTATGTGGTTATGTGGTTTCAATTTCTCTGTCATCCAGCAGAGAGGGGAAAGGAAAGAATAGCTTTGTGATAGAAATGTGATCTGGGAGTTGCTCATATTGCTTTGCACTTGCTTTGTTGTCCAAACCCATCACAATGCCCTGCAGCCTTTAGCTGCTTGGCCTGGACTGTGAACTTCTGTGGGGAAGGGAGTCCATTATTATTATTTTTTTTTGCATACTTTCTTTTTTTTTAAATTGATGTAGCTGATTTACAATGTTTTAGGTGTACAGCAAAGTGATACTTATATATATATATATACACATATATTCTTTTTCAGATTCTTTTCCATTATAGGCTTTTACAATATATTTAATGTAGTTCCCTGTGCCACACAGTAAGTCCTGTTGTTTATCTCTTTCATAGATGGTAGTGTGTATCTGCTAATTCCCAATTCTCAATTTATCCCTCCTGGAAGTCCATTATTGATAAGAAGAAGGAGAGAATAGATATTGGTGAAGAATTAACATACAACATATCATTTTATAAACAGTATTTTAAAAGTTGACTCCTGATTCTTAATTTTTCTAAATTCTACATTCTGGATTTAATGCACTTTTATTAATAATTAAATTAGACCCTAAAATAGTAAGTTCTATGCTTACTTGGGGGTTGTATTTACTTAAGAAATATTAACCTAACTTCATCACTACCTATTTTCAAATCAGTTTCCAGGGAGGGATAGATGGAATGATAAGGAAAGAAACATAAGGTAAAATGTTATTCAATCAATTCAATGGTTTCTGAGTATGTACCCATAGAGCCTTGGTCTAAGTAGATAAAGGTTCTCCTCTGAAGTTCTCACGGGGAATAGTTTTACTGCATTTTTCCTACTGCATAACAAGTTATGGCTTATAAGTAAAAATCTACTAAACAATTTTGTGATTAATCTATACCCTTCATAATGACTTAAAATATTTATTAAGAATATCAACAAGAAGCTGGAGCAACTGGATATATATATATATATATATATATATGCAAAAATGAACTTTCATCCTTTTTTTACATTGTAAACACAATTAAATACAAATTAAATACAAAAACTAAAAACAGAGAATCTTTAAAAGTAAACAGAGGAGCAAATCTTCATGACCTTGAGTTAGGTATAAATTCCTTTTTTATTTTTATAAATTTCTTAGGTATAAAACCAGATACACATAAAAGAAAAAAAGATAAATTAGACTCTATTAAGATATGTCCTTTAAAAGGCACTGTAAAAATAATAAAAAGACAAGCTACAAATAGGGAGAAAATATTTACAAAACAAATATAACAAATATCTAGAATATATAGTTGTTAATAACTCTTTAAACTCAAAAATAAGAAAACAACACCCCAATAAAAATAGATAAAAGATTTGTACAGACACTTCATTTCACCAAAGAAGATACACAGATGGCAGATAAGCACATAAAGTTATGGTCAACATCATTAGCCATCAGGGAGTTACAAATAAAAATTACAATGAGATACTATTACACATCTATTAAGATAAAATTGCTAAGGTTATGACTGACCATGGGCTTCCCTCGTAGCTGAGTTGGTAGAAGAACCCACCTGCAGTACAGGAGTCTTGGGTTTGATCCCTGGGTCGGGAAGATCACCTGCAGAAGGAAATGTCAACCCACTCCATTTTTCTTGCCTGGAAAATCCTATGGAGAGAGGAGCCTGGTGGGCTACAGTCCATGGGGTTGCAATGAGTCGGACATGACTTAGCAACTAAACCACTGAGACTGACCATACCAAATGCTAATGAGGACTTTGGAACAGTTGAACCTGTCATGCACTGCTGGGGGCAATGAAAAACAGTACTGCCATTTTGAAATAGTTTGACAGTTTCTTAAGGAGTTAATAATATATCTATCATATTACTAGCTATTCTACTCCTGTGTATTTGCCCAAGATAAATAAAAATATATATTCACACAAAGATTTGTCCATGAATAATCATAGCAGCTTTATCTTTTATAGCCTCAAATTGGAAAAAAATGCAACTGTCCATCAATAGATGAATGTAACAGAACTTATTGGCAATTAAAAATTAACTGTTAATATGTCACAATGTGTACAAATCTCAAGTTGATTATGATGAGTAAAAGAAGCTAGAACAAAAACAGTGCATTCTGTCATTTAAGTTATTATATTCATTTATATTATTTCATTTGTGTATACTTTTAGAAGATTCAAGCAAACCTGTGGTGACAGAAAGAAGGTAATTTATGATGAGAGAATGAGGAGGACAGATTGGAAGAGCGGGAGGGGAGGATTTCAAGGGGTCTGAGAAAACTGGGTGTAAAATATATATAATTATTTTGATGATGGTGATGGTTTCATGGGTGTATACAGAAGGCAAAACTTGTCAAAATGTATACTTTAAGTATTTGTGGTTTATTGCATACTTTTATTTCTCAATATAATTGTTAAAAATTAAATATAAACATTTAGTCTTCATTAAGTTTTTATGTTCCATAATCTAAGAAGTCCTATGTATAATATATAAATAGTAAATTTTAATGAAATTATTAAGAATAGTTTTCTCTTTGTAACTCCCTGTTATAAAGATTGACCACTGCATTTCTCATAACATATTTTTCTTGCTGTGAAGCTAAAAATAGGCACAGAAGCACTCATTTTTAAAAGGTCTTTTAAATTTACAAAATGTTTCATGTATCATTTAAGATAATTGTTACCTCAAGTGAAAGTATATTTATTCAGAGCAGCACAAGGTCACACAAATCAGTGTAAAATGAAAACAAAAATTTTATTTTGCTTTTTACAAATATCATCACCTTTCCCATTAGATTTGGTGCATTTATACTTTCTACCTTAAATTTTTACACTTTAGATCAAATCTTTAAATACTTAACAAGTCTATATGGCACGGAATGAATTATTTTGATATTACCTATTAACTTTAAACCTGAGTTTCTTTTACTGATTCATGCTCCTTAGAAACACTCATTAAAAATAATATTTTCAAAAACTGGTTTAATAATTTAAGGTAAATTTCTAATAATATACCTTGTAGCCCATCCTTCCTCTCTTCCTTGTTTCCTTCCTCCCTCCCTTTTTTCCTTCCCTCCATTTCTTTCTTCCTTCTACCCTTCCCTTCCTTCTCATCTCACTTCTTTCACTTACTTTACTTTTTCTTTCTTTAATTTTATTTCTTTGGTTACTTTTTGAAAACTTATTTATTAAGTACTTGTGACCAAAATCACTGCAGATGGTGATTGCAGCCATGAAAGTAAAAGACACTTACTCCTTGGAAGGAAAGTTATGACCAACCTAGATAGCATATTCAAAAGCAGACACATTACTTTGGTAACAAAGGTCGGTCTAGTCAAGGCTATGGTTTTTCCAGTGGTCATGTATGGATATGAGAGTTGGACTGTGAAGAAAGCTGAGCACTGAATTGATGCTTTTGAACTGTGGTGCTGGAGAAGACTCTGGAGAGTCCCTTGGACTGCAAGGAGACCCAACCAGTCCATTCTGAAGGAGATCAGCCCTGGGATTTCTTTGGAAGGAATGATGCTAAAGCTGAAGCTCCAGTACTTTGGCCACCTCATGCGAAGAGTTAACTCATTGGAAAAGACTCTGGTGCTGTGAGGGATTGGGGGCAGGAGGAGAAGGGGATGACAGAGGATGAGATGGCTGGATGGCATCACTGTCTCGATGGACATGAGTTTGAGTGAACTCCAGGAGTTGGTGATGGACAGGGAGGCCTGGCGTGCTACAGTTCATGGGGTTGCAAAGAGTCGGACACGACTGAGCGACTGAACTGAACCGAACTGAACTGTGATTCTGAGTTCTTTGGATGTGAGCTATGAGACTCATCCTCACTGGTAGATATTTACCTTCCTGTTAGTGAGAAAAGTGCTGAAGGCGGAAGTTTGTGGGAGTGAATGGAGGGCGGATGGCCTGGACTGTGTATAGATGCTGGAGGATGGAGTGAGTGTATAGATGCTCCAGATGCTGGAGCATGGAGTGAGTCCAGACAGTTCAGTGGTCTTTTATGAAGAACGCAGTTCATCGTCCCAAGTCAAATACTGTTAAGTTTACAGTGATCATGCCCAATGATTTTATTGATTTTAAAAAGCAACCACTTTAGTAATTTCCTGTCTTCCTAAAACTTACTGTTTGTAAAAAGTCAGAAGGCCTAAATTGTTATAATTTCATTTCTCAAAAATGTCCATTAGAATAAAAATTAGATTTACAGAGGCCTTTTACTAGAGAAACTACATATCCTGGTTTCTGTTGGACTGTCCTCACTGGACCTGCATTCATTTCTTCCAGTAATCACTGAATAGTCATGTGAGCTTGAAAAATTATATAACCTCTCTGAGCCTTAAATGTATAGAGCTGCTTTGAGAAACAAAAAATAAATCAGATAATGGATATACCATCATAGTGCCTGGTCTAAAACAGTGGCCAAAAGAATGAAAATATTACTTCTACTGTCATTAATTATTTGAGTCAGGTAGTTATGAGTCAGTTTTGAGTCACATAGTCAGTTTAGTACAATTGAACCCCATTTTTGACAATGAAGAAGTATTTTATGTAAGTGTTATTTTAATTGTTAAGAGTCATATATTACTATTAAGACCAACTGTTTAGTGTATTGAGCACTCAGTGGTCTTCATTATTACAAACTACATTAAATGATTCACATTGTAGACTGACAAAGCCAATCTTTTGGATGCTGAATGATAGGGATTGAATATAATCTTTTCAGATTTTTCACTTTCTAGAAGGCCCCTTTTGGAAGCTAAGACTGCTGTATCAGCTCCCCTGAGACAGACAGATTGCAGGCTTTTGCTGATTTAACTTTAGCTTCTGTTATCTTGATATGTTGGTTTTATATTTAGGAGCCATATATTTAAATCGTTCAGAACAATCTTAGCTTCCAATGTGCTGTCCCATTTTACCCCCTCAGGTACACTCGGACTTATTATAGGACATTTTATTATTTTGGTTTTGAACGTGAGATCAATGTGTTGACAGTACTCAGCTTTTCTGGCTTTATCACTGCTCCACATTATGACCTTGTTCCTGGACTCAAGGTCATATGGATTCTCTTTGCTTTGAGCCTTGATTTCCTATTTTAGTTTATTTATTCAATTTGCTTTCATTAATTTTTGGAGTATATCTATTTTTATTACTATTACATTATAGTATTAGCAAGTTCATACCTATATTGTGAATAGTTTGATTTTGTGTGTGGGTGAAGATTTGAAAACTATATCAGAATATCTTGAAGAAAGTTTATGAACCTTCATGAAAATATACAAGAAGATACAGTCAAGGATCCAAATAGCCATTTGAAAGTCCATGGGAGAGTAAATCATTTTGTGAAACTAGTCATTTAATTTCTTGCAAAAATCCAAACAAATTTTTAAGCAGGCAGTCTCACAGAAATTAAGTATACCAAGCCACACTCTTCATGAAATTTACTCATCATTTAATAAAACACTGAACCTAAATATTCCGTCATGGGAATGAGAAATTAGATCTGGTAATTCTTGGGTTTAGTGAGTTAATGGTTTCAATGATCTACCATTACCTACCATTTAAGTCTTTCTTTTTTAAGCCATCTTCTATTTATTTAGTTATTTTTGGCTGCTCTGCGTCTTCCTTGCTTTGCGTGGGCTTTCTCTAGCTGCAGTGAGCAGGGGTTACTCTTTCTTTGGTGCACGGGCTTCTCATGGCAGTGGCTTCTTCTATTGCGGAGCATGGGCTCTAGGCATGCAAGCTTCAGTAGTTGCAGCACAAAAGCTCAGTATTCGTGGCTTGTGGACTCTAGAGGGCAGGTTCAGTAGTCGTGGGGCACGGGCTTCATTGTTCTGCTGCTGCTGCTAAGTTGCTTCAGTCGTGTCCAACTCTGTGCGACCCCATAGATGACAAGAATACTGGAGTGGGTTGCCATTTCCTTCTCCAATGCATGCATGCATGCTAAGTCACTTCAGTCGTGTCTGATTCTGTGCAACCCTATGGACAGCAGCCCACTAGGCTCCTCTGTCCACGGGATTCTCTAGGCAAGAATACTGGAGTGGGTTGCCATTTCCTTCTTCAGATCATTGTTCTAAGACATGCGGAATCTTCCCAGACCAGGGACTGAATCTGTGTCCCCTGCATTGGCAGGTGAATTCCTATCCACTGTGCCACCAAAGAAGTTCCCATTTAGGTCTTAACATTTATGATTGACTAAGAAACAACTAAATCAGCCCTTCATTTTAATTGGTACTAGTGGCTGATTTATATATTATAATTGATTGGGTTTACCACATGGCAATATAAACTATTGATTGGACCTGCATCTAATATGACATTTCATTTATTCAATGCCATTTAATGACTATTATGGGCTTCCCTGATAGCTCAGTTGGTAAAGAATCTGCCTGCAATGCAGGACACCCTGGTTCAATTCCTGGATCAGGAAGATCCGCTGGAGAAGGAATAGACTACCCACTCCAGTATTCTTGGGCTTCCCTTGTGTCTCAGCTGGTAAACAATCTGGGACACCTGGATTCGAGCCGTGGGTTGGGAAGATCCCCTGGAGAAGGGAAAGGTTACCCACTCTAGTATTCTAGCCCGGAGGATTCCATGGACTGTATAGTCCATGGGGTCGCAAAGAGTCGCACATGACTGAGTGACTTTCACTTCCCTTCGCAATGACTATTACATGCTCCACATTGATCATAGAGCTAAGACTAAAAAGACACTAGGATAAGATATTGTTCCTAAATTCAGGGAACCCACATTCCAGATGATAACTAGCTGACTTATTTGGAGCAGCAATCATGCTCGTCAATGTGAAAAGCCATTATTTGGATTTACATGACTTCAACAGATAACATCACCGATTCAATGAACATGGACTTTGGCAAACTCATGGAGATAGTGAGGGACAGTCCATAGGATTGCAAAGAGTCAGACACGACTTAGCAAGTGAACAACTTCAGAATAATCATTAGACTAAATTTTAATCATTCATTATTCACTGCTTGCCTTGGCAATGTGAACAGATGACCTAAGAGAGATAAAGCAGTCAAACTGTTTTGCTTTGGTCCATTCTTTCGGTCCATCCTCCAGGTATCACCTTACTGTTGATGAAAAGAAGTTATTGAAGCAGTTCAGGTAAGAAGTGATGACTGAATAAACCAGAGTGGTAGCACAAAGATAGAGAACAGCAGGCAAGAGAAAAAGAAATGTTGGAAGAAGAGATGTTGAAATTTCCTAATGGATGGCCTATGGGGCTGAGGAAAAGTTAATTTTGAGATGTTCATTAGACAACCAAGGGAAATTAAGGAGGTAGTTAAATGTAGAAATCTTAGCTTCAAGGGAGAGATGAGGTCTGGAAATAGATAGGTAATCAGGTTCTTGTTGAGACACTTTTGCTCAGTAAGACTGATGTCCATGCTAATCTTAAGATGTTTCACTATTTGAAGGACGTAGGTTAAGTAGATGTCCAAGTTGATAGATTGGTTAGGACGGTGAACCTCAAACAGTATTTAGACCAAGTTTCACTTCATATTTTCTGTGTAACCTTGAACATTTTTAAAATCAATTTTTATTGGAATATAGTTGACTTACAATGTTGTGTCACTTTCTGCTGAAAAGCAAAGTGAATCAGTTATACACACACATACAGACATATCTACTCTTTTTAAGATTCTTTTCCCATATAGGCCATTACAGAGTATTGAGTAGAGCTCCCTGTGCTATACACTGGGTTCTTATTAGTTATCTATTTTATATAATAGAAGTGTGTATATGTCAATCCCCAGGGCTTCCCAGGTGGCACTGGTGGTAAAGAACCCACCTGCCAATAAGAGACGTGGGTTCGATCCCTGCATCAGGAAGATCCCTTGGAAGATGGCATGACAACCCACTCTTGTATTCTTGCCTGGAAATCCCATGGGCAGAGGAGCCTGTCAGGCTACAGTCCATGGGGTCGCAAAGAGTCAGACACGACTGAAGCGAATTAGCACAACACAGCACATATGTCAATCCCAATCCCCAAATTTTGTCCCCCTCTTTTCATCTGTATAACCATAAATCTGTTTTCTACATCTGTGACTGTTTCTATTTGTGTGACCCTGAAGACTTAATCACTTGGAATCTCAGGATCCTCATCTGGTTATAAAATATTATCACGTTTGTGAGGCTTAAATGAAATAATGCATATAAGCATTTAGCACAGTGTTAAGTATATAGTAATCACTCAGTAATTAAAGGAGCAGTAATCTAAGGTGAAATTATAAAGTATGTAGGTCTTAAAAAGGTAATGGATACAAAGAAAAGCAGTTGTCCATAGCAGTTAAATTAAAGGGGACTGTTTGCATTTTAAAAGTGTCAGGAAAGATTGTGAAAGATTTAGAAATAGGAGAAAACATTATTCCTGGGTACTCTCTACCCTTCTAGGTTAGTTTCACTTTGTTTTTTATAGCTGTTAAATTGCAGAAAAATTAATAATACAGAATGGTTCTTGTCCATGGAAATTGCTCATTTGCACTCTACCTATAAATTTATTTCAGCATTCATGATGGCTTTTATATGTGCAACCTCTGAATTCTTTGAACTGGCTGCAACATCTTAATTACCTGGTTCCCCTATTAATTGCTGAGTCAAATAAGATCTTGAACATGTGTTCATTTTTATATTTGTGTGAAAGTTATGACTTTGTTTTTAAACAGTATCTTTTAACAATAGAAAAAAGTAATTCTTATCTATCACTCTTTAATTTGATGAAGAAAATTATAAGTAATATAGATATAAAAAGAGAAGTTACTAAATCATTTAATTAGAAGGAGGGACATAGGTACATACTTTGATAAATGTTATTGGATCTGGACCATATTTCCAATAGGATGAAACATTATTTATATCTTAAAGTGCTTTAAGTAATGTTTCCTGAATGTGTCCTGTGAAACATGAATATATTATGAAATGTTTATATCAGTAGATGCTGTGGAAAAAAGTAATTTCAACTTCTAGTTAGTTTGGGAAAAGATTGTGTGTGCTCTGTCACACCTGACTCTTTGCAACTCTATGGACTGTAGCCCGCCAGGCTCCTCTGTCCATGGATTCTCCAGGCAAGAATACTGGAGTGGGTTGCCATGCCCTCCTCCAGGAGATCTTCCTGACCCAGGGATCAAACCGCAGCTCCTGCAGCTCCTGCACTGCAGGTGGATTCTTAACTCACAGAACCATCTGGGAAGTCTGTGTGTGTGTGTTAGTCATGCAGTTGTGTCCGGCTCTTTGTGACCCCATGGACTGTAGCCCGCCAGGCTCCTCTGTTCATGGGATTTTCCAGGCAAGAATACTAGAGTGGGTTGCCATTTCCTTCTCCAGGAGATCTTCCCGACCCAGGCATTGAACCTGGGTCTCCTGCATTACAGGCAGACTCTTTACCTACTGAGCCACAGGGAAGACTGGGAAGCCTAGATTAATCTAGATTAAATAGATTTCTTTACTACAGATCTCAGATTTTTCACTAAGTTAAATGCATTTTTAACTTCAGAGAGAGAGAATTTATAAAGCTGTAAAATCTCTTCTTTTTACTTTTGGAGTCTATTGACATTTACATTTCTCAGGACACGAATTTAAACAAATCAATTTATTTAAAACCAGATTTAAAGGAAGGCTTGTGAAATGTCTAGTAAAGAAAGGATGTGTGTGTGTACTCACTGGCTTAAGTCATGTCTGACTCTTTGCGACCCTATGTACTGTAGCCTGCCAGAGTCCTCTGTCCATGGGATTCTCCAGGCAAGAATACTGGAGTGGGTTGCCATGAATTCATCTAGGCGATCCCCTCAACCAGATCAAACCCACCATTCCTGTGTCTCCTGCATTGCAGGCAGGTTCTTTACACAATGAGCCACCTGAGAGGTCCAAATGAAAGGATATGGACATTCTAACAACACAGAAGGGTGAGGTAGCGTTGTCCTTCCTGTAATCTGGTTTTTGACGTCCTCCTTCCTCTGTCCTGAGCAGTTCAGCTTCCTCGCGGTGGGTCTTGCCTGCAGCACAGCAGTGGAGGGAACCGGCCGCTGGAATCTTTCTATTTATAGGGTCGCCTGGGTGCAGCTGTGCCTCTCTCCACAGTGGCAGGGCACAGTCAACACCATGGAGCTTTTAAAACATGCTGTTAAAAGACCTCATGCTCTTACATCTCAAACCTCACATTTGTGTCTAAACTCAAACTGCTCTGTTATAAATAAGTTGCAACACTTGCTTAATAATTAAAGCCCTCACGCCTCTAGTAATTTAGAGAACAGTTTCATGAGCAAAGAAAAAAAAAGTGAAGCAGTGGTATTTGATATGGGGGCATAGGCCCTAAAATCTGTCCCCAAATCTCTACAATACATCAGGATAAAAGAAAAAAAAAATCCCATCTTGCAGGGACTCATATAAATCTCCCATATTGTACTTTGGAGATCTTTATTGAAACCATTCATCAGATAAATCCACAATGAGTTTAGTGTTCTGTTTTTTCAAATAATTATTATATTAAAACAAAAGAGATATATCATTAAAAAAGGATAAATTAAATAGGTATGATTTCCTCCTAATGCAATGTTCAAACTGATGTATCTCTCAGTTTAGCATTAACTGAAGGGGTTGTGGAATATGTAACGTGGAAGAGGCTGTTTTCATTGAGAGCCACTTCCAGTCTGACTGAAAAGTTAATAACGTATGTAACAATACCAACAACAAAAAAAAAAACAGTTGAAAACACAACAGAGTATGTAAACAGGTGAGAAGTGTGAACATTCTAAGTTAACAAGTGAGAAAAGCACTTTTCTGTATAGGCTAGGATAGGGAGAATGGAAATAATGAATTTAAAAAAGGGAAGTTCCAGGGATATTGATTCAGGCAGGTGACTTAACAGGTGTGTGGAGTAGGAGGTGGGAAGCAGAGAAAAAAAAAAGGATAAATAGAATATTTTTGGACTTTTCTGGCAGTCCACTGCTTAAAACTCCACTCTTCCAACTCAGGGGGCAGGAGTTTGATCCCTGTTTGGGGCTCTAAGATCTCACACGTCATGCAGCATGGCCAAAATTTAAAAAAAAACAACTTTTTTAAAATAGAGTTTTTCTGTAATTAAGAGCAAGTAGTCAGGATAGGAGGTAGTGAAGTCAGATAAGAAATTTTGAAGAATTTAGACATATATTCATATTATTCTATATTTAAAAACCACTCAACTTTATGGATATTTTGATAGATAGATATCAATTAATACTTTATACTACTTCATCAAAAATAAGCACATGTAGAACTTCTACTATATATGCAGACTTTGGATCTGATAGTACCTAAAAGCATCATTTCATATTTTTTTCATACTTGAAAGAAAAGTGTGCTAAAGTCCAAGTTAATCGTTTTAGATCACTTTACATTTATCATACAAAGTCTACATATCAATAGTAGTACAGTACAACTTTGCATAGTGTATAATAGTGTATAATGAAAAGAACACAAAAGTAAAAATAATTAATCACACCTGGTATTTTGACTGCTCAGGGTATTAGCTTTCCCTTGTCCAATTTTGTAGAAATGTTTGGGTCCCCATGTGTGGTCTCCAAAGACTTGCCTCTTTCAGAGCATTAGAATAGCATGCTAATTATAGTTTCATTGAGTTAAATTGCAGAAATCGTTTAGATATATATTATACTCTTTGTATACTTGATCATCATAATATTGCTCCTAATTGAAAGTGACAAATTATTTAAAGATTCTTTGTTTGCTAATTTCTTATTGCAGAAATTTGCAAACTGAAATCCAAATGTTTCAAAAATTCACTCCAAACGCCATTTTTTCTATCTTCTACTTTGAACAGACTTGAGGAAAAATAGGTAAAAATGAAGATGAAAGCAGGCATTTATTTTTTAAAATTTCTAGTAGATCTGTTCAATCTTCCATATAAACAATACAGATTGTTGGCTTCAGTGGACACTGGCTTCACTGACTGTATTAGTACATTGTCAGCTCTATCAGTGGAAAGAAAAATAGCTCTGTGATTTGCTTCAAGTTAGGCAGTGAGTTCAATTACCTCCAACACTCAAAATAAATTCACCCCCAAATGATCAGTTTACTGATTATTTGATTTAAAGGATTTAGCTCTACTTTGGGATAGTATAAAATAGAGTGAAGTCATAAGTTTTGCAACTATTTCCTAGTGGAAGAGTGAGGATTTTGCTTTTCTTCATGTAAACTCAGAATTGGAAACTACAACGACACTGAGGCTTGAAGCTGATGATGACTCCATAGTCCTTAGTCACAGATACATTATTGATCGTCACACCACCACCTTAAAAGAGCTTGAGGACAGAAGAGGAAAGAATATCTGGTTCTCAGATCAAGATGGTCAATCAGGGACTTCCCTGGTGGTCCAGGGGTTAAGAATGTGCCTTGCAATGCAAGGGACGCAGGTTCAATCCCTGGTGGGGGAATTAAGATCCCACATGCCAAGAAGCACCTACGCCTGGGCGCTGCAACTAGAGACCCCATGTGCCACAACTAGAGAGTCTGTGTACAGCAAGGAAAGATCCCGCATGACACATGAAGATCCTCTGTGTCCAACTAAGACCCGACATAGCCAAATAAGTAAATAAACATTTTAAAAGACTATTAATCAGTATATCCTCAGATTGATAGGAAATGGTTTTAGCAAATGACACACCATCATTATCCAGCTTTCTCATAAGACTTTTCACCACTGAACTGCATATAGGTCTCTGTTGTCCAGGAACTCTAAACCTGAAAGGTTACAGGCCTCATTCTCCACACACACAGGTTTAGTATTAAAAAACATCATGGCAATAAGGGCAGCAGCAGGAAGCAAATGCAATTAGCAAAGGAAGCAGGTAAAACATTTAAATCCGTAATTTTATACATTAGCTCAATGATTCATTTCAAATTTAGCTCTTCAATTCATCTGTCTCCAGGTGTCCTCTAATATCTAGATCTACTTTTTTTTTATAGAATTATGTGTCATTGGAACAGCTGAGAAAATAAGATTTCACCCTCCCAAAGTTGTTTGCAGCATCAAGGGGCATAATACAATGTTATTTTTATACAGAAAGTTCTATCCTTTTTACTTCCAAGAGCAGTTTTTAGATTTTCAGCACATTATTACTATTTTGGGTCTTGTATAAAACCTATCATTTAAGGGATTTTCAGTGGACTGCCACAATAATTTTTAAGAGTATTTTGAGATCACAGTCACTATTATCACTTAATTAATGCTTATGATTTCCTTGAGAATTAGTGTTTTGTAAATGACCAGATTCTATGGGGTCTGATCAATTATTTATTAAAATATTATATTCTTCCAATTTATTACTCTGCTAACTAGAACATGGTAACTTTTCTTAGACAGATAGGCTAGATAACACTGAAATATATACTAAAACAAAATTATGTGTCTATAAACTACTAAAAATATCAGGTAATTGTTTTGTATCTCCAAAGAGGCACAGAAATCTTCACAAATCTTCAGAATTCTGAAGATTTCTATTATGTGTAGATTACTGAATTATAAGTTTTTTGAAACTCTTAGTTTACATCTTATTATATATTTTCAGCAGAGAAGGTAATGGCACCCCACTCCAGTACTCTTGCCTGGAAAATCCCATGGACGGAGGAGCCTGGTGGGCTGCAGTCCATGGGGTCACTAAGAGTCGGACACGACTGAGCGACTTCACTTTCACTTTTCACTTTCATGCATTGGAGAAGGAAATGGCAACCCACTCCAGTGTTCTTGCCTGGAGAATCCCAGGGACGGGGAAGCCTGGTGGGCTGCCGTCTATGGGGTCACACAGAGTCGGACATGACTGAAGTGACTTAGCATAGCATAGCACAGCATATATTTTCAGCCTCCACTTTCTTGAAATTCATTGAGGCAACTTCTTCTGTATCCTGCTTTCCAACTTTTAAGGCTTCATAATATCATGGAAGTGCTCACATTTTCTCCAGAGATCACTATATAATGAGTATTGTCAAAATTTAAGAATACATTTGAATCAGTTCTAATGAGGTGGATGAAACTGGAGCCGATTATACAGAGTGAAGTAAGCCAGAAAGAAAAACACCAATACAGTATACTAACGCATATATATGGAATTTAGAAAGATGGTAACAATAACCCTGTGTACGAGACAGCAAAAGAGACACTGATGTATAGAACAGTCTTATGGACTCTGTGGGAGAGGGAGAGGGTGGGAAGATTTGGGAGAATGGCATTGAAACATGTAAAATATGTATGAAACGAGTTGCCAGTCCAGGTTCGATGCACGATACTTGATGCTTGGGGCTGGTGCACTGGGACGACCCAGAGGGATGGTATGGGGAGGGAGGAGGGAGGAGGGTTCAGCATGGGGAACACATGTATACCTGTGGCGGATTCATTTTGATATTTGGCAAAACTAATACAATTATGTAAAATTTAAAAATAAAATAAAATTTAAAAAAATTGTATTATAATAACTGAAAAATTATTAATTGATAATAACTGGATTTAGAAAAGGCAGAGGAACCAGAGATCAAATTGCCAACATCCATTGGATCATAGAAAAGCAAGAGAATTCCAGAAAAACATCTACTTCTGCTTTACTGACTACCCCAAAGACTTTGACTGTGTGGATCACAACAAAATGTGGAAAATTCTTAAAAGAGATAGGATTGCCAGATCACCTTACCTGCCTCCTGGGAAATCTGTATGCAGGTCAAGAAGCAACAGTTGGAACGAGATATGGAAAAACAGACTGGTTCAAAATTGGGAAAAGAGTACGTCAAGGCTGTATATTGTCACCCTGCTTATTTAACTTATATGCAGAGTACATCATGTGAACTGCCGGATTGAATGAAGCACAAGCTGGAATCAAGACTGCAGGGAGAAATATCAGTAACCTCAGATATGCAGGTGACACCACCCTTATGGCAGAAAGCTAAGAAAAACTAAAGAGCCTCTTGAAGAAAGTGAAAGAGGAGAGTGAAAAAGTTGGCTTAAAACTCAACATTCAAAAAACAAAGATCATGGCATCTGGTTCCACCACTTAATGGCAAATAGATGAGGAAACAATGGAAACAGTGAGTGACTTTATTTTCTTGGGCTCCAAAATCACTGCAGATGGTGACTGCAGCCATGAAATTAAAAGACGCTTGCTCCTTGGAAGAAAAGCTATGATCAACCTAGACAGCATATTAAAAAGCAGAGATGTTACTTTGCTGACAAAGGTCTGTTTAGTCAAAGCTATGGTTTTTCCAGTAGTCATGTACGGATATGAGAGTTGGACCATAGAGAAAGCTGAGCACTAAAGAATTGATGCTTTTAAACTGTGGTATTGGAGAAGACTCTTGAGAGTCCCTTGGATAGCAAGGAAATCCAACCAGCCAATCCTAAAGGAAATCAGTCCTGAATATTCATTGGAAGGACTGATGCTGAGGCTGAAGCTCCAATACTGTGGCCACCTGATGCGAAGAACTGACTCATTGGAAAAGACCCTGATGCTGGGAAAGATTGAAGGCAGGAGGAGAAGGGGACAACAGAGGATGAGATGGTTGAATGGTATCACCGACTTGATGGCTATGAGTTTGAGTACGCTCAGGGAGTTGGTGAAGGACAGGGAAGACTTGTGTGCTGCAGTCCCTGTGGTCGCAAAGAGTCAGACATGACTGAACGACTAAACTGAACTGAAAAAATTTCTGTAAAATTTCTCTTCCATTCTAGAAGTGATGAAGGGCAGCCACGGTGTGCCAAATGAGCGTGTGTCTTGGTTTAGCTTCCAAGTAACATTTGATCATTTCTTAGGCTATTTTTTTTAGATTCTGGCATTACCCAACACCTCCTGCTTATAATCTCAGATTGGCCACTGGCAGCAAAAACAAGGAGATTATTTAAATCTCTTGTAAAAGTATAATAGAAGTATTTCCATTTTAGAAGAAAAATGTAAAGTGGATCTATATACCAATCATGCTCTTCTTATTTAATTAGAAAGTTTTGAGAAAGAGAGAGATACTTTGGGATTATATCAAAAGTCATGAAAATAGAATAAAATTTCAAACATCAGTATTTTCTTTATGAACATCTTTTGAAAAAAAGTGCCACAGATCCTTTCATAAATACTTTTTAAGCATTATCTGAAGATCAGCCGTGGGTGTTCTTTGGAGGGAATGATGCTAAAGCTGAAGCTCCAGTACTTTGGCCACCTCATGCAAAGAGTTGACTCATTGGAAAAAACTCTGATGCTGGGAGGGATGGGGCAGGAGGAGAAGGGGACGACAGAGGATGAGATGGCTGGATGGCATTACTGACTCGATGGACATGAGTCTGAGTGAACTCCTGGAGTTGGTGATGGACAGGGAGGCCTGGCGTGCTGCAATTCATGGGGTCGCAAAGAGTCGGACACGACTGAGCAACTGAACTGAACTGAACTGATGGTGCTGTAAAAATATTACAGCACATATTACTTATAATAGAAAGTTGTAATAACTTAAGGATAACTTTCATATTGGGTTTCCCTGGTGGCTCCAATGGTAAAGAATCTGCCCAAGATGCAGGAGACACAGGTTTGATCCCTATGTTGGGAAGATCCCCTGAAGAAGACAATGGTTACCCACTCCAGTAGTCTTGGCTGAGAAATCCCATGGACACAGGAAGCCTGGCGTAGCTACAGTTATCCTCAGGGTCACAAAACAGCTGGAGACGACTTAGCAACTAAACAACAAAAGCTGATGAGCAACCCTGTAACAGTTTCAGATGGATATCAAAGGGACTCAGTCATACATATACATGTTTCCATTCTCCCTAAACTCCCTTCTCATCCAGGCTGCCACATAACGTTGAACAGAGTTGCCTGTGCTATACAGAAGTGCCTTGTTGGTTACCCATTTTAAACATAGCTCTGTGTACATGTCGATCTCAAACTCCCTAACTAGCCCTTCCCTCCATCCTTCCTGGAACTATACATTTGTTCTCTAAGTCTGAAGTATATGTTTTATATGTTGTCAATCTGAGCACATCCCCCTAGATCTGTGCAGTAGGAAGGGTCATGAGAGATGGCAGGGAAGGGGAAGTAAGAGAATATATTCTTTTTAAGATTCTTTTTAAAGATTTTTTTTAACCTCTTTCATTTTTTTATATTATTTTAATATAACACTCTCTACATAGCTCATTTCTTCCAAAATATGTTAAACAATCCAAATGCACTCTACATCTCAATCTATTGTTTTACTAAAGCCTCACTTTGGATTTCATAGATGCTGTGTGCATAGCTTTGTAGAAGCAATTTCAACCGCAGCATATACTTAAAAAGTGATAGCTTTTTTTTAAAAAGGAGATTGTATGAGATGCAAAAGAAAAATATGTTCTCTAAAAATATTATTAACCCATCTGTGTCTGTAGAGAGTAAGGTGATTTAATTTTTGAATGTATCTTTAGAGAATAGGTAATATCAATTTCTTTTTTTAAAATGCTAACTTTTTCTGTATACTACATTTGTTTCCACTTCTAGAATGTACTCTACTGGCATCTCTCCCTTTTCCTTCTCATCAAGTATTTAATAATCATTTTTTGCATGAAAATATGAAAGATAAGATCCAGTCTTTAATTTGCAATGGTTAACATCTAGTTACAAAGACAGCACATTGACAATCATGGTAAGTAATAATTTTAGGTAGCACATCTTAAAAGCAATGTAATGCATATGGCAACCATGTGGACTGAGGCTGCCCCTTCTATCTTGTGCTCCAGGTAGACACTGATGATCAGTCATGATACTTTCCTGCTGTGCATGGACATGGGGAAGAGTGAAACTTCCTTAGTACTGACCTCTAGGTTGGTGTTACTTGTGAATTAGCATTTTCATTCAAGATGCAACCTGCTTGTTATTCCTTTTTTATGGAATGGTACAGTGATGCAGTACAAATTACATGGGCAAAATAAGTTTTGCACTTGTACTTAAGATATTAATAAGACATAAATTAATAGGTTAAAGGAACAGGACATTCTAGACTAGAGAACAGGTAGGAACAAAAATCACAGGTATGCTCACTTGTGATGCACAGAGCAATAGTCAAGAGACAAGTTAGACTGTGGCATGACAAAGGTTTCAAGGATTAGAGGATGCCTAGCTAAAGACAGAGAATTTCACCCTGTTGCCATATATTGTCCTTATACAAAGTTCTGTGCCAGAGATATAGTTTTGGGAATCATTAATACAAAACAATAATCAACAAGAGTAAATGACACCACACAAGGAGATGTGCAGAGTAAAAGCGTTATCAGCCTTTGAGGGACAAGAGAGAACCCTGTGAAGGATCAACAACCAGGAGATTAGCTGTCACAAAGTCGAGAGAAGGCTTCCAGAAGAAGGTAGTGGTCACTGGTATCCAGTGATGCTCAGACCCGCTGATGATGAGGACTGAGAAGAAGTGTGGAATTTCACAGGAAAGCAAGCAGTATAATTTTGGCGGGCAAGTGGACGGAATAAGTATGGTGGAATAATGGCCCTGGAGATGAAGATAAAGAACAGAAGTCAAACTTTAGAAGAAACGGAAAAGTGGAAGTTTAGACAATTCTTTTAAGAAAGAAGGATATAGGATGGTTACTAGGAGACAAGGGCTTTACTTGTCTGCTTCCTTGTTGATAAACATGAAAGAAACGTTAGCATATATAAATGATGGAAAGGAGCCAGTAGGAAAGAGGAGGATGAAAATATGGGGTAATGAATAATTGATAGGACTCTGAACAGGTGGGAGGCATTGAAATCTCACACAAATGTAGATAGATAAATAGGAATGGGAAGAATAAATGCATAGAGTCTTTAACTCTTATAAATGCACAGGTTATGCAAAGATTTGCAATTTCTCCAATGTGGATCTCTGCCACGTATGTTTTTCTGGAGTTTTATATCTATATGTGCAACTGTCTGTCCTAGATGTGTACTTGATTATCACAGAAATGTATAAAATTCAGCGTGTAAAACATTCAATTATTGATCTTCCTTTGCTGTGAACCAAATCTTCATAACTAAGTGCCACGCACGCAGTGGTTCAAGGTCAGAATCAGTTTGCATTAGATTTGACTCTTCAGTCTTCCTCCCTGGAAGCACACCTAGTCAATTACCAGATTCTGTTGTCTCTACTTTTTGAGTATCTCTGTACTTTGTCTATTTTTCTCCTTCTTCACTGTTTATCACTCAGGTTCACCCCGTATCGTCTCTTTCCTCGATGACTGCAGCAGTGACGGTGGGCCTTCCTGCTTCTAGTTTTACCAAAATCGTCCCTTCTCCAGTCCACTCTCTGGTTCGAGGTTCCCTTCACAGGACAGTGGGTCCCAGCATCAGCTGGGAAAATGGACAGCAAGTGACTCATCAAAAATACGTTTGTCTCACTTCACTCTGTAAAATAGGTTCTAGGTTCCTCCATCTACATTACCATATGTAAAACAGACAGCCAATGGGAATTGAGAATTTGGTGTATGGCTCAGGAAACTCAAACAGGAGCTCTGTGTCAACCTAGAGGGGTGGGATGGGGAGGGAGATGGGAGGGAGGTTCAAAAGTGAGGGAACATATGCACACCTATGGCCGATTCATGTTGAGGTTTGACAGAAAACAAAATTCTGTAAAGCAATTATCCCTCAATTAAAAAATAAATGAATTTATATAAAAAAGAATATGATCCAATGACAAATATTTCTTTAAAATTCTTGAAATCAAAACACATAGTTTGATTTTCTCTTATCCTTCAATGATAAAATAAAATTAAAAAAAGTTTGCCTTTGAAAGTGCTATTGTACTGTTAACCACGGCAATGGCTCCCCGTGCTCCTCAAATGGTTTATGAGATGTTTCACAACCTTTGCCCATCTTTACTTCTCTTGTCTTATCTCTTAAATCTCCAGTGACCCTCTGGGATGCACACTTTACCATATTTATCTAGCCAATCACTATGGTATTTACTGCTGTGTATCTTGGAAACAATTTAATCTGGTAAATCTTCTCGACATCCAACAGTCTGTTTACGTGGCTCTCTTATGAGCTTCTTTTTTTTTTTTAACTTTTTACTTTATATTGGAGTCCAGTTGATTAACGGAGCTTCTTGGCAGCTCAGCTGGTAAAGGATCCACCTGCCAATGCAGAAGACGCAAGAGATGTGGGCTCAATCCCTGGGTCAGGATGATCCCCTGGAGAAGGAAATGGCAACCCACTCCAGTATTCTTGCCTGGAAAATTCCATAGACAGAGGAGCCTGGCAGGCTACAGTCCATGACTCTGCAAAGAGTCAGATACAACTGAGTGCTCATGCACACACACACACAGACACACACACACACACAAATACACACACAGTTGATTAACAATGTTTTGTTAGTTTCAGGTGTATAGCAAAGTGATTCAGTTATGTATATGTATGTATTTATTCTTTTTCAAATCGTTTTCCCAATTAGATTATTATATAACATTGAGCAGAGTTCTCTGTGCTAAACAGTATGTCCTTGTTGGTTATCCATTTTAAATATAGCAGTGTGTACATGTCAATCTTATGGTCTTCTTAACTTTCTCCCATCATATGTGTGTTTATCTTTTACAAGGTGGTTTCCTGTTTTCTTAATTGTTTCTCCAGTGAATTCTAAGAACTTGAGGACAAGATCTGCCATTCATTATTATATACACATGCTTAGTATACTTCCTGGCACATATTTATTCCATAAATATTTATATTTAATTAAATTGAATCTGCCAGTAATGTGCAGGATAAATGAGAGGAAAGGGTGGGGAAGAAACTGAATGTAGGGCTGACAGGAAGCCATAAATGTTTCCTGTCCATCTCTGTACTTACATATGCAAGTCTAATTGTAAGTACGCCAGAAAAAAGTAAACTTTACTAAATCAAGTTGCTGGTGCTATTATTTATCAGGTTTTTCCTTCCTGGAGTTTTTGAATCTTGACTACAGAGATCAGGTATGGTCCATCTGTTTGAGAAATATAACAATACATGAATGAGTTTTATCTCAGAACCCTATTAAGATAACAAAAGAATCCTATGAAGATGAGAAGGAACTGAAACTCAAGAGTTGAGAACCACAGGATGTTGCCTACAGTTGGCCACCTGATGCAAAGACCTGACTCGTTGGAAAGACCCTGATGCTGAAATGATTGAGGGCAGGAGAAGGGGGTGACAGAAGATGAGATGGTCGGATGGCATCACTGACTCAATGGATGTGAATTTGAGCATACTCTGGGAGTTAGTGAAGTGCCAGGTATGTTGCAGTTCATGGGGTCACAAAGAGTTGGACATGACTTAGAGACTGAACAACAACAACAAAAAGACCTAAGCATGCTTATTTACAATGTAATACAAATAATATACTATTTATTTCTGATACAAATTTCAAATTCCTCTCTTTCCAGAACCAATGATAACATTTGGATATGTATGGTCTAAAGAATGCTTTTTTTTCTCACCACTTTTCTTTCTCTGGCAAATTCTTCTGATCTTTTATTCTGTTACTCAATATTCATTTTCCATATGGTCTCTGCTAGAATCTTCCTTTCTTGATTTAGGTCCATTTTCACTCTTTACAGAAAATTCTTACTCTTTGCCTACTAGGGTTCACTAAGTTCACTTTAAATACTGAGTTTTAATCAATGGGGGCTTTTAAGGAGGTATCATCTCTCAATTATGCTCTGTAAAATGCCAGCACTAATTACTTATTATCTTGAAATGGTGTCTTTTTCTGCTGACATGATTTTCTAGCATGTTGGGTTTTGCTCCTGGGCCCTTGATTGCTCAGAGGAGAAAGGGTTTTACCTTACACATGTTTTTGCAGGAAGATTAATATTCTGAGAGGAGTCTGAGCTGCAAACAGTTTCCTCATGGTCAGAAATAAGAACTTCTTGCTATATCCTGTTTAACTCCCTTAACTATCTCCTTTCCTCATTCTCCACCTAGCAGTTTGTAAATATCACTGTTTAATTTCAGCAGTGTGGTATCAATTCCACAAGCACAACCCTTGCCTGATAATTTACCTTTTTAAAATTAATTTTCATTGGGGTACAGTTGCTTTACAATGTTGTATTCATTTCCTGCAGTACAATGAAGTGAATCAGCTATAATGTGTACATATATCCACTGTTTTTCAGATTTTCTTCCCATTTAGGGAACCCATATAGGTTCCCATATATCCATATGAATAACCCATATGTATATATGGGAACAATAATGCAAGAAGGGAGCAATTTTTAAAAAATGAAATGAATTTAGTTTGTTGGAAAAAAGGAAATTGTAATAAAGTATGTTGAAGACATAACATTTTCTACATAATCTTTGGATGAAATCTCTATAATCATGAATATACAACAGAAAGAGATTCCCCCAAACCTTCCCTTGTTATTTTCTTGTCTTTCTGGTGGCTCTGCCACTTAAGAAAAAGGGCATGGATAGAGAGTTCATATTTTTTGATTACCTTTTATGTGCAAGACAGCTGTACAAATTAGCCACCTCATTTTTAACTTTCACAAAAATTCCATTACATTTAGTATCCATATTTTACAGGGAAGAAAAAAAAGGTCAGAGAGGTTAAGTAATACTTTTCAAAGGTACATAGTGAATATTTATTTATTAAAATTTATTATCCTAGCATGGTCAGTGACAAGCACAATCTCCGGCCTCCCAGAGAAAATAAATGAGCAGACGGGGAGAAAAAAGCTGTTTTCCAGGGAGATACAGCTATGTATAAAAAAGTTTGCTGCTGCTGCTAAATCGCTTCAGTTGTGTCCAACTCTTTGTGATCTCATGGACTGTAGCCCACCAAGCTACTCTGTCCATGGGATTTCCCAGGCAAGAATACTGGAGTGGGTCGTTATGCCCTTCTCCAGGGGATCTTCCTGGCTTACGGATCAAACCCACGTCCCTTATGTCTCCTGCATTGGCAGGCAGGTTCTTTACCACTAGCACCACCTAGGAAGCCAATAAAGAAGTTTATATATTAGTGAAAAATGAGCAAAAGAAAAAAAAAACATAAAATAGTGTTTGGGATCCTGGAGAACTTAGAGAATATATCTGGAATAGTTGGATAAGCCCAAGGCATGAGAGGTAGTTGTGATTACAGTATCCTGGACTAACAGTTGCAGAGGTGGGTGACATTATGAAGACCAACCAGGCTAAGCCCATGGCAGGGGTGTCTAATGGCTTGGTGAATATTAGAGAGCTGAGAGTTGAATTCAGATCTATCTTATCTCAAGCCTCAACTTTTCACTATATCACATCAAATTCACATATTAAATGACAGATATTTGAGAGCAGAGCTCAGCATCATAGACATTAAGATACTCCAAAAGTTTTTTTTTTTAATCTGTTTTGCAACTATTTGGAAGCAAAACAGGGACCAAATTATAAGGTCTTAAACACAGAACTTTAGCATCCCATTCTTCATTTTATGTCTCCTTCTCAGTTTTCTTCCTACCTCCTCTCTTTTGCTTTACCACTTCAGTGTCCCAGGATCTCATATACCAGATAGGATCCAGACAGAAATTAGAAATTTATTTCCAAGGCAAGCTATTCCAGTTTCTTACTAAAACAAAACTGCATTGTCTTATCATTTTAAGAGATGCGTTCCAGTGTACCCAAAGAAATGTGTTAGTGAGGGAACTAGAAGACATTTTCTGGGTCACCCAAAGCCATCATTTCAAAAGTTCAGACAGAGGAAAGAGCAGTACTGGGCTAGAAATTAAGAGAATATGAGTGTTGTTACACAAACCTTTAAATTTCCCTCAAATTTTAATGTTGAGGCAGAAGTCTTATTTGCTTCTGCTGAAACCAGAAACTTGTGCTAATAGAGAAGTCCGGAGTCAGCGACAGTGCTGGAGAAAGGACTTCAGCCTTGGAGATTGACACAAGATACAGATATTGGCATTTTCTTCCCCTTTACTTTTATATTTGTGTGTATTTGGCTTATTTTGTGTATGGGTATGGGGAAAATAGAAGAGATGAGATACAGGATCCAGATGTTCTCTATTAGACTGACTATTTGTTCAAATTTGGCTTTAATTAGTAATTACAAAATGACCTTAATAACTGGTCCTGTGCTCCATGTCAACTGATGGTCACGTCAGTCCATTTCCTGGTGGGCAGGGAGCCATGTCCCTACAATCACCACCACGATTACCAACGCTTGAGTCGTTCTGAGGATGCAGTGCTGATTAAATTGGGCAGATCTACACTGAGTTTTTACATCAGTTAATCTACCTATTGTTGGGAATGCTTGGTTGATAATTGTTTACATAGCATTTATTTGTAAAGTAAAAGAGGATTTGAATTTTTAGTAATTATCTGTTTAACACTCTTTTGTGCTCAATTTTTATTAAAAGGAATACTTTTGACAAAGCTATGTAATCAATCATAATTTTGTGGCTCTCATTACTGGGTACAGTGTATATCAGTCATATTTCCATTATCATAGTTTGTAACTAGGAACAAATTTACCCTACCACAGATAGAAGGTGATTATCATTTCAACATTCCCAGCAATGTAGTCAGAGGTGTTACTAAAAACGTGGTTATGAGGACAAATAACTCCTGGAAATGCTGGCTTTCAGAAAAATTTCTCAACTCTGAAACTTTTTAAAGGCTTTAATATGCTAATACAAGCCTGGGGTTCCTAAGAGGGCAGTATGAGATGCTGAGTTTTCCAAACCCGTTTGACTATAGAAATCCTTTTTAACAGAACATCTTATCAGACCACCAAAGTGAAAGCACTTTGGAGAGGGCTGAATTAAACATCCAGTCAGCCAACTTCAAGTCCCTTCGAGAGTGTTGGCCGACTGCCACCTGCCTTAGTTGCTTGGAAAACATTATTGAAATATTTCGGTTCCTATGTGTTTTGAGTAAACTCCAGGAGTTGGTGATGGACAGGGAGGCCTGGCGTGCTGCAGTCCATGGGGTCACAAAGAGTCGGACATGACCGAGCGACTGAACTGAAAATGTTTCATTTCTCTGAATATTCCCGAGATCCAGGTTCTTGGCAAAATTATGAAATTGGCCATATTTGCCTTTGGTATGGTCTCACCACTGAGCACACCACTGTTTATCATGCTTTTTCTCTTATGACAACCTTGCTTGTCATAACTTGTCTCTTGACATCACATGTTCTTATTCCAATTGTAGAACGTCCAGAGTCACCCACTGACACCCTTTCCAGCTGTTTCTTCCCATTGGGGTACACCATTCAGGACGTAAATGCCCACTTTCCCCATCACCACCGTTGGCTTCCACTGCATTTTCCATGGAAGCTCAGCTGTTACCGGCCAGATGTCATAGAACCTGTTCTATGGTGATGACTGATAAATAGCTTAAAGGTGCCATGGCGGAGAGGAGCAAAGAACATTTGTGTTTATACTTTAATAAAAACGAATGTTTTAAAGTTAATTAATTATTTAAATTAGAGCACAGCTGCTTGTTGCTTCAAGGGCAGGAGGAGAGGGGGGTGACAGAGTACGAGATGGTTGGATGGATCATTGACTCAATGGACATGAGTGTGAACAAACTCTGGGAGATGGTAAAGGACAGGGAAGCCTGACGTCTATGGGATTGAAAAGAGTTGGACACAACTTAGCAACTGAACAACAAATAGCTGCTTTACAATTCTGTGTTAGTCCCTTGTGACTCAGACGGAAAAGAATCTGCCTGTGATGCAAGAGACCAGAGTTCCATCCCTGGATCATGAAGAACCTCTGGAAAAGGGAATAGCTACCCACTCCAGTATATTCTTGCCTAGGAAATCCCATGGACAGAGGATCCTGGAGGACTAGGGTCCATGGGGTCACAAAAGAGTCAAACATGATGAACACTTTCTATAGCAAAGTGACTCAGCTACGCATATACACATATCCCCTCTTTTTTGGATTTCCTTCCCATTTAGGTTACGAACTTCACACACTTCATCAGGATGTCAGGTATTTTTGGTCACTGAGATCTGAAGACACCCCTAAATAAGTATCACAAAAATGTGCGATCTGAAGAATGGCAGAAGTCTATTTTTTTAATATTTTCTTATAAGTTTAAGACAAACTAGGATTATAATAAAATAACTTAAAAAGTTTGTGTCATTAAGTATTGAAATATCTATGAGAATCCAACTGTAAGGAATGTTCTAGAAAACCAAGAAGTACCTGAAGAATATAAAATATACAGGAAAATACCATATTTTGCTGAAAGTGCTTAATTTCAGAAAGTGTTTTAAAAGTTAGGATCAAATAAAAATAAGAAAATTCTTAAGTATTCAGATTGCATATATAATCATCAAACAAAATTAACTTGAATATGCAAATATTTTATGCTGAAACATCCATCAAGCTATAAAGCAACACCTCAAGATGACTTTTTAGTTGACTTCAGAGTTCTAATTTTACTGTCTAGCTAGAAGATATCCCAAACAAAATTACATCCTGTATGTTTTTTGACTTAATAATGACATGAAATGTAGTAATGGATTCAGTAGTACCAGAATATTTAGTGTCTAACAATATTACCTTTTTATCACTCTGGCCTTAAACATTCATCCAGGAAAACATATCAGGAGATAGTTATAAATCCTCTAAAAATAATGACCCTAAATTTCTCTCACTGGAAAAACCCCTATTTTCTGATGGGTTGCTTTGCTTCACTTTGCTTAATAAACCAAAGAGTATAAGATTACTCTGTCTCTTTTATTCCATGTATGTATTTTTTATAAAAAATGAACTAAGAAATGAGCTCAGTAAATATAGAAATATAAGAAAGACCCTTATATTTATATTGTTTATAAGTAAAACAACTTTTGTAATTAATAAGTTAATATGAATAGATTTGCTCACCTCAAATATTCTCATATTTAACGAATGTTAGTCCTTTTGTAATTATGTGTGAGTCTCCTAGTAAAGTGGTTTATTTCAAGAGTTTTTACATTTCTGTTGTTCATGTTTTGAGCTGAGATTTTTAGGGACTTTAGCAGGTGGGAATATGTGTGCTGTGTGCCCAGTCGCTAAGTCATGTCCCACTCTTCTGCAACCCCATGGATTGTAGCCCACCAGGCTCCTCTGCTCGTAGGATTTCCCAGGCAAGAATACTGGAGTGGGTTGCCATTTCCTTCTCCAGGGGATCTTCCTGACCCAAGAATCGAACCCATGTTCTCCGCGTCTCTTGCATTGGCAGGTGGATTCTTTACCACCAAGCCACTTGGGAAGTCAGCAGGTGGGAAATCATATATCTGTTATTCCCCAAAACATCAGTGAATTTCTACTCAGCATTTTAACTTTAGAGAAGCATGCTACTATTATACGGGCATCTTAAAGCACTGCTGCTGCTGCTGCTGCTGCTAAGTCACTTCAGCCGTGTCCGACCCTGTGTGACCCCATAGATGGCAGCCCACCAGGTTCCCCCGTCCCTGGGATTCTCCAGGCAAGAACACTGGAGTGGGCTAGCATGAATAAACGCAACAACTTGCTTGCTGGAATAAATGTTTTATTTTGAAGCCTCCTCCCATAGTGCTTAAAAATTCTGTGTTTACATTCCAATAAAAGTGAGTGGATCTTTAAGCTAGAATTTCAGACTTCAGCAGGGTAGGAGATATTTTTGATCACTGAGATCGGAAGATGCCCTCAATAAATGTCACAAAGATGCCTGGTTTGAAGAACGACAGAATTCAGAAACTTGGTATGTGCTGCCCTGTTAATGGTTAGATTTTCCAGGTTTCCTTATCGTTGAATGTAGTCATGTGACAAACATTCTGGTCAATGGAAAGAAAGAAGACATGATCGGTTCAATTTTTTAGTCTTTTTTTTTTTATATATAATGAAAGGATGCCTTCTCTTTTTCTTTTTTTGATGACTGGAATGTGGAACTGCCTTCCTGGACTGTATGGGCAATGGCAAAACCATGGACATCAGAACAGTAAGATGGAAGGACCCTTTAGCCCCACATGATCCCATGGAACAAAGTCACCACCTCATCAGCTCAGATTTTATGCGTGAAGAGAAATAAACTTTTATCTTTTAAAAGACATTATCATTTTGTGTCTCATTTACAGCAGCTAAGCTCATATCATAACTGAAATGGTTACTGGGCAGAAGAGGCATTTTTAATGAGCCAATTATTTGTTATGATGCCTTGTACACAGGGCTCATTTTTGTACAGTTGTTAATATGCTATCAATCTGAGAGCTCCCTGTATAAGGGAAATATGGTTTGGAATGAACTATTTTTTATCTTTCATATTAATTGAAAAATATTTATTGTGTGTCTTTTCATATGAAGTAAAATAATGAAGGGTCTTCATAATATGTCCTAGTCTATAGCATCTCAAAATTTTATATTTTTTGACATTGTCTTCATGTTTGTTTATTGCACTTCTTTCAGAATCTAACATTTAGGACAAAAGGTGTGCTCATGCTGGTACCCCTTCTCTCTTATTCTTATATGTTTACAGTGACTTCTGTCTGGTTTGAAAAGTAGTAGGGAGAGTTTATTGGACTTCTCTCTCTCTGAACAGAACAAGGAGTAATCAAACATGACTATTTGGGCAGGATTATTGTGAGATGAGTATCCACCATCACACGGCCAGCAATTTGATGGAAGACTTAACTTAGCAAATAAAAATTGAATTTTTGTGGATTCATAGCAGTCACATATTGGACAATCTTTTTAATAATCTTAAAGCCTAGAAGTTTCTTACTTCAATAGTTTTTCTGAAACAAAGGCAATATTTTTTTGCTAATTTAAATATATTAAACCAGGTAGAAATGACAGCTTCATGTTTCTTTTGCTTTGCAAGGTTAAATTCTATGGTTTATGTAGATTTATGTGCTACACCTTGAAAATGGACTCAATCATTGGGAATATGTTTCATTTTGGTTCATTAAAATAATATTCTTTCTTTAGCTGTAAATGTGAGATTTTTATAAATAGATAAAAACTGGATACATACATTTTGGAGGCTTATTTTTTTCTTAAATCTGAAGATAATTAGTGGTGTTAAAAACTCATACAACTTTTCAGGGAGAAAAAAGGATAAGTTCTGAAAAACAGGTTTATAATTGGCATTACATCTCAAAATAAAGGATTTAATTTATTTAGTGGTGAACTTTATTTTAAATATATCTGACCTTTCAGCTATACTCTTATTTAATGGCAGGATGTTCTAATGCTTCACTATTCCACAGTAATTTGTAATAATTTCCTTTGAGGTTGTATTCCTTTGGAAGTAAATCCAGGCTTTTGTTACAAGACCACATCCTCCCCCCTGCCTTTTTTTTTTTTTTTGGTCTGTGCTGTATTTAGTTTTACAGATTTCCCTTTGCTATGACTGATTGATCAGTAATCCATGACATTCAGAGCTGACGAAGAATTCTAAATCCATAACATTTTAAAATAAGTACTTTATTGGAACTTAACACAACTTAAAGAAATCTACAGGCAGAAATAGATGGGCTTCAAGATTAAAGATACTTCTTTTGATTTTATGGACTTGAATAATTTTATTGTGATTATTTAGACTCAATATAATCCAAGCATTTTAAGCAGTTTAAGAAGACATTCTGATACTGTCCAGAAAAATGTTGTGGTCGCTGCATTTGTTTAGTCGCAAGTCATGTCTGACTTTTTTGCGACCCCATGGACTGCAGTTTGCCAGGCTCCTCTGTCCATGGAATTTCCCAGGCAATACTGGAATGGGTTGCGATTTCCTACTCCAGGGGATCTTCCTGACTCAAGGATTGAACCAGCATCCTCTGCATTGGCTGATGGATTCTTTACCACTTTGCCACTAGAGAAGCCCCATGCAGATATGTAAATACAAAACAGGTTTTCTAGTTTCTTTTGGTTTGAAAGTTTTATTGTTTTGTTATTTATTTTATCCTCTTTTTTTTCACCAAGGTATTCAGTTCAGTTCAGTTGCTCAATTGTGTCTGACTCTTTGTGACCACATGGACTGCAGAATGCCAGGCTTCCCTGTCCATCACCAACTCCAGCTCAAACTCAGGTCCACTGAGTCGGTGATGCCATCCTACCATCTCATCCTCTGTTGTCCCCGTCTCCTCCTGCCTTCAATGTTTCTCAGCATCAGGGTCTTTTCCAATGAGTCAGTTCTTTGTATCAGGTAACCTCAGTATTGGAGTTTTCGGCTTCTGCATCAGTCTTTCCAGTGAATATTCAGGACTGATTTGCTTTACAATTGACTAGTTTGATTTCCTTGCAGTCCAAGGGACTATCAAGAGTCTTCTTCAGCACCACAGTTCAAAAGCATCAGTTCTTCAGTGCTCAGCTTTCTTTATGGTCCAACTCTCACATCCATACATGACTACTGGAAAAACCATAGCTTTGATTAGATGGACCTTAGTCTGCAAAGTAATGTCTCTGCTTTTAATATGCTCTTTAGGTTGATCATAGCTTTTCTTCCAAGGAGCAAGTGTCTTTTAATTTCATGGCTGCAGTCACCATCTACAGTGATTTTGGAGCCCCCAAAATAAAATCAGTCACTGTTTCCAGTTTCCCCATCTATTTGCCATGAAGTGATGGGACCAGATGCCATGATCTTCACTTTCTGAATGTTGAGTTCTAAGCTAACTTCTTCACTCTCTTCTTTCACTTTCATCAAGAGGCTCTTTAGTAACTTTTGAAGAACTAAAGTAGTAGTGTGTGTATGTTAATCCTACACTCCTAATTTATCCCTCCCCTGCCTTCTCCTTTGGTAAGTATAAGTGAATTTTCTGTGCCTGTTCTCTTTCTGTTCTGCAAAAGTGGAAGCAACCTAAATGTCCATCAACAGATGAATGGCTAAAGAAGATATGGTATAGGTATACAATGGGGCATTACTCAGCCATAAAAAATTGAAATAGTGATATCTGTAGAAACATGGATGGATTGTAACATACTCTGAAATACTGTAACATTGTAACATTCTCTGAAACAATTCAGAGAAAGACAAATATCATATGGTATCGCTTATATGTGGAATCTAAAAAAGAGATACAAATGAACTTTCATTTTTGATAGAAACATTTAACATGACATATACCCATTCAACAAATTTTGAAGAGTGAGATATGTATGGTTGCCTAAAGGCATTATGTTGTACAGTAGATTTCTAAAACTCCTCTTGCATAACTGAAATTTTATAGCCATTGAACAACCACTCTCCTTTTCCCCTCCCCCACAGCCACCAGCAAACAACATTCACGTCTCTGCTTCTGTGAATTTGACTATTTTAGATTCTTCACAAAATGAAATCACACAGTATTTGTTCTATGCCTAGCTTATTTCAGTGAGCATGGACTTCCCAGGTAAAGAACCGCCCTGCCAATGCAGGAGATATAAGAGATGCTGGTTCGATCCCTGGGTTGGGAAGATCCCCTGGAGGAAGGCATGGCTAACCCACTCCAGTATTCTTGCCTGGAGAATCCCATGGACAGAGAAACCTGGCAGGTTACAGTCCATGGGGTCACGACTGAAGTGACTTAACACAATGTCAGTCCTACAGGTTCATCCATATTGTAGAAAATGTCAGTCCTACAGGTTCATCCATATTGTAGAAAATGTCAGTCCTACAGGTTCATCCATACTGTAGAAAATGTCAGTCCTACAGGTTCATCCATATTGTAGAAAATGTCAGTCCTACAGGTTCATCCATATTGTAGAAAATGATAGGATTTCTGTCTTAAGACTGAATAATATCCTGTTTTGAACATCATCATTAGCACTATCATCAGCGCCACCATCATCAGCACCATCACCACTCCAGCTAACATTTATTGGACTTGGACTATGACCCAGATACTGTTATAGAGCTTAATTTATGAAGACTCTTCAGATCCATCTGAGATTCTGTAATCTTTAATCCTTAAAATGACCTACTTCTTACCTGTCTTTCCCGAACTTCCTTTGTTAGAGAAACTCTGCTGTTCCAGAAACAAACAAAAAACTCTGTGTTGAATGTACATACCCACATTTTCTTTATTCATTCATCTGTTGGATGCTTGGGTTGTTTCCTTATCTTGGCTCTTGTGAATAATGTGGATTTTTACTTATTATATTGTTTTCAGTTCATTTGTCATTGAATAAAACACAGATTTGTGTACTCTCCTTACTATACAAAAGGGCTTCCCAGGTAGCATAGGGGTAAAGATCCACCTGTCAAGGCAGGAGATGCAGGAGACCTGGGTTCAATCCCTGGGTTGGGAAGATCCCCTGGAGTAGGAAATTGCAACCCACTAAATATTCTTGCCTGGAGAATCCCACGGACAGAGGAGCCTGGCAGGTTATAGTTCATGGTGCTGCAAAGAGTTGGACATGACCGGGCCACTACACACTTACTATACAAAGTATGATTGGAGGATCAGCCACTTAGGAATCACCTGGGAACTTTAGAGAAGCAGAATCTCAACTTCTTTGCAGATCCCCAGGTGACTGGCATTTAACTTTGAGTGTTCAGTTCAGTTCAGCACTCCTACTTCTTTATAGTCCAACTCTCACATCCATACATGACTACTGGAAAAACCATAACTTTGAGAAGTACTGCTCAAAAAGACAAGCCAGAATTAGGAGAGTAGGACTGACATATATACACCATCACGTGTAAAACAGAGAGCTGGCAGGAAGCTGCTGTATAACACAGGGAGCTCAGCTCGGTGCTTTGTGATGGTCTAGAGGTGGGATGGGGGAGTGGGCGGGAGGTTCAGAAGCGAGGGGTTATATGTAAACTTATAGCTGATTCACTTTGTACAGCATTGAAAAGCAGTTATCCTTCAATTAAGAAAAAATGACAAGCCATCATAATTGGACCTAAGTGTGTACCTGCCTTTAAGAAGGTTATATTTATTAACAGGAATGTCAATTATCATTGTTTTCCTATTATAGTAACTAACTTCAATTTATAATCAATAAGATCATGGAGGAACTGACCTGTATAATTGATTCAGTGTGTTTTATATTCCTGAAATGAAAATAATCAGAACTCTCCCAATACTCATTCCTTAGCTATTGGTCACACTTCATGGGGCTTTCTGATTCCCTATAACTCTGTCCTTTGTGGGGGGAGTCCCTATTAGCCTCCGCTGGAAAGAGGCAAGGCTGCTAATACACTCTCTCACAATGCATGCTTTACCTTTGGGAAAGCAAAAAATCTTAGGAAAGCAAAACAACCTTACCAAAAGATGTATAGGTAACCAGGGATGCAGTTACCTATACATCTTGCTACTTATTTCTAACATATACTTTTTCAGTGTGCCTAATTTGATCATGCAAAGAACTTCAGAATTTGTCTACCTAGAGGAAGGTGGATGATGATGGTGATGATTATTTCATGCAATTAGTTTATCTTTTACCCAAAAGCTGTTGTATTCCTTTCCATTATTTTGGATCTCCAATACAGCATCCTTTCATCTTTTCATGTTACTATTTTACAATTCATTTGCTCTGTTACAGAAGTATATGATGTGCGTGCATGTGTGTGTGGCTGCAGTAATGTCTGACTCTGTGCAACCCTATGGACTGTAGCCTGCCAGGCTCCTCTGTCCATGGGATTCTCCAGGCAAGAATACTGGAGTGGGTTGCCATGCCCTCCTCCAGGGGATCTTCCCGACCCAGGGATCAAACCTGTGTCTCTTAAGTCTCCTGCATTAGCAGGCAGGTTCTTTACCACTAGCACCACCTGGGAATGTTTTCTGAGACATCTAAAGCAAGGACTGGCCAGTGCGGTGGCTGTAACTCTGCAAACCCCACTATGCACCTTCTGGCATATCTCCAGAAAGGAGCAGGAGCATGGGGGTCCACAACATTCACCAATCCTGTCATCCCTTGATTTTCTGTTTCTCCCCCTTATCCTTAAGATTCACTATAGAAGGACGTGACCTTTTATCTAAATTAATTATCCATGCTAAGTGTCAGAAACTGACCAAAATAATATCATAGCTGCTACGAGGATATATTGCACCACCCAGGGAATATAGCCAATATTTTATAATAACTATAAATGGAGTCTAACCTTTAAAATTCGTGAATCACTATACTGCACACTTGTAACATATAATATTGTATATCAGCTGTACTTCGATTTAAAAAAAGCATACTGATTTTTTTCTCCTTGTTTTTAGTACTAAATGTGAAATAACACATCAGAAAGATACAGTGTGCTTTTGTGTTTTTGCCCTCAAAAGGGGTACAAAGATGTAAACTATCTTTTAAATTAATGCCAATGTTTTTCCAATTACATACAGATTTTTTTAGTCACTATGATTGGGGTTTCTTTTCATCCTTTAGGGGAGTTACGACACAGAATCAGAAAGAGACTGGCAGTGTAACAAACGGGCGCAGGCAGAACAAATCTTGCAACCAATCAGGCCTTCTACTCGACCATTTATTTGGCCACATCAGGTCTTACTTTCAGTGCAGGGGCTCTTTGTTGCAGTGTGTGGTCTTCTCTAGCTGCTGTGTGTGGTCTTCTTGAGCTGCGGTGTGCTGGCTTCTCTCTAGTTGTGGTGTGTGGGCTTAGTTGCCTGGGCTGCATATGGAATCTTAGTTCCTGGACGAGGGATGGAATTGGTGTTCCCTGCATTGGAAGGCAGATTCTCCACCACTGGACCACCAGGTAAGTCCACTACTTGATTCTCTGAATCCTTGCTGTTACAGCATGAAAACTTCATCAGTATAATAGCGGGCTCTCCCAAAGGGGAAGGAAACTGTGCTGTTGCCACTTGGCTGTCTGCCAAGCATGGGGGCCCTTTTACCACCAGTTTATGATTTCATGATTTTTTGTTATTTTTACCTATTACTTCTTTTGCCTGAAAATTTCTCATTCCTTCTTTTCACCTAGTTGAAATCCTAGTCATATATAAGACCTTGTTAATATATATCATCCCTCTAAAGATATCTCTTACCTTTGATGCACATATGGGTCTAACATTCATTGAATCCACATTGTTAAGAATTAATAAGGTTAGTATTAAAATTTCCTGAATTCTTCATATGTTGTTGATTCAGACAGCACATAAGTTCCAGAAGAATATGGAGGTTATTACTCTTTACTCTTGTTAGTACCTAGAAAAACACTGGACACAGAGTAGGTTCTTAATATGTGTTGCTTTCTTATCATTTCAAACAACTTTTATGACTCTGTAACACTATGAGGGAGATAGCCTTCTGTCAGCTTTCTCTGTTTCAGTGAAGAGAAAACTTTGGGTTTAGAGAATAATGTTTAATGACCTTAAAGGTCATTAACATTAGGGCCAACAGAAGTTACTCTAAGTTTTAGTTCATTTTATTTAGCTGAGTTATGGAATTGATTTATAACATCAGTAGGCTTATCTATAGAAATAAAAATCACGCTGGCTCTTTAGTACAACATAAAAGTATCTAGTAACTAATTTAAGTCAAATTACTAATTATAGTTCTTGGGCTTCTTATTTCTTTGCAGATAACAAAGCCATGCAACTTGTTTGTTTTTATTTTCACTTTTAGAATATTCTAGGAGGTAATCAGTTGTAGCGTCATTTGCTCTACTTCATGTATTAAAAAATGACTACCCCAGTCTACCTGACTTCGCTGGTGGTCTAGTGGTTAGGAATCTGCCTGTCAATGCAGGGGACCCGGGTTCAAACCCTGGTCCAGGAAGACTCCAAAGGCCTCAGGGCAACTAAGCCCATACACTACAACTACTGAACCCACATGCTACAACTCCTGAAGCCCACATGCCCTAGAGCCCGAGCTCTGCAACAAGAGAAGCTACCACAGTGAAACGCCTGTGCATAGCAACTACAGAAAGCCTCATGCAGCAACGAAGACCCAGTGCAGCCAAAAAGAAACAAAAGACAGGGCTAACTATTACCCATTGTGAAATTTAGTTTCTATTGCTTAGAAGTTTGAAAAGGCTCTGTTGTTGTTCAGTCACTAAGTAATATTCCACTCTTTGCGACCACCATGAACTGCAGCACGCCAGGCTTCCCCATCCTTCACTATCTCCCAGAGTTTACTCAAACTTATGTCCATTGATTCAGTGATGCCAACCAACCATCTCATCATCTGTTGTCCCCTTCTCCTCTTGTCCTCCATGTTTCCCAGCATCAGAGTCTTTTCCAAAAGGCTCGACCTATTTATCAAACTTCAGAGACTTCTATCAGTCATTTAAATTAACGTACAATGCATTTCTTACTGTTGAAACATGCTTTTAAGCATTTCCTTCCCAGAGTTCAGAGTTAGTGTTTTTATTTCAGTATCATTTGGAACAAGAAGATTTTTTTAAAAGGAAGACTGTTTGAAGGTATGCTTGCGCTTGCCATCCACTATTTTTATAAGGCAGGGCAGTGATATACAAAGGGTACCAGAATGTTGGAACTGGATAGATCTGCATGCGAATCCTAACTCACAGCCAAGAGAGGTTACTGTTTGGCCTCTGGTTCAGCCCGTATGATTAATGAATTGTTTTGGCCTGTAGTCCTGTTGACCTGTAGGCTCATCCTATTGGCCATTTCTGCAAGTGTTCGCCCTTCTGCCCATCTCTTCCTCACTACAGCCCATGACTTAGTGCAGCCGTCATGTTTCGGCTCGAAGTGCTTTTCTAGGCACTTGAGTTAAATGTGCTGTCTTGGTCCCTGACTCTTCAGTTTATAATTGGGCTGAAAAATGTTGTTGTGGAAAGGTTAGCAATGTGCTAAGGAAATTAAGTTAAAGTTTTTATTTTAAAGTATTTATATTATATAAACATTAGTTCAGGCAGAAAGGAACATGACCCAGACTAAAATTTTCATGCTCTCAAAGTGTTTTATTTCCTTGCACAGTCTTTAAAAGTTAATTTCAGCTCACAGTGGTGCTCCCAAGCATACTCTGAAATATTTGAAGTTATATCCATAATAGCTGGCAGCCCGATGTATAAGAAAAAATGGTATGACCTCACACATATGCTGTTCTCAATCAATGTAAGAGATATTACATTTATGAGGATTAATCAAAGAAGCAGCTAGATAGATTGGATAGAAACATAAAGTAATGGCATCTAAGGAAGTCTTTCAAATCAGCTAATTTATGCATCTCATTAAAATCTCTGCTCTGGTTAGAATGTTGGGAGTGAGGACAGCCATTGAATTCCTTGCAATTCATTCACTCAAGATAAGGAATGGAAAAATAGATGTATCCCTTAGGGTGGCTATCAGGCCTGCTGGAAAAAATGTACCTTCAGAAAGCTACCTGGCATGTCTTTTCTCATCATCCCTATACCTACACAGGATTTACGTTAAGAAAAAGGCAAAGACGTGCTTATAATACAGGACATTATATATAAAGATTCAGAAAATTACAACCAAGATCATGTGATATTTTAGTGGAATAATACTTTTAGAAGGAGGAGAGAAAGTGATTGAACACAGTCTTCCTGACAGTTATGTGTATTTAGTTTATCCTGGTCTTATGCACAGGCTTTGGACAAAATTCGTTTTGACATGTTTAAGAGCACCAGTATATAAAATACTGACTGTAGCATTTACTGCTTGGACAAGTCAACAAACTGGCAATTTTCACTGTTCCTCATTGCCTAAGTAAATGGTAGTATGGTTGATGAAATAATAACTCAGTACAGAGCTATTTCTCTTAAGGACAGACCATCTCAAGTTGAAAGCTTTTGTCACCATGCATTTTTATTGTAGTTTTGAGAAATAATAACAGAATACATGATATATTTCTCTACATACACACACATACAAATACATACACACATATGTTCTTTCAGGACAACTGTTTTGCAATATGTTATTTGAGGACAACTATTTTAAAAATTCTATTTAAAAATATGTTACAAACCTTCTTTTAAAAGGTATAATTTGCATACAAAAAGCTATACCTATTTAATGTACACAATTTGATGGGTTTGGAGATAAATATACATATATTCATAAAGGTATTTGAAGTTGTCTATGCCATAAGCTCCAAAAATTTCCTTCTGCCCTCTTTAATTATTCTTATTAGCATTATTATTATTGTCATTGGGCTTCCCCAGTGACTCAGGGGTAAAGAATCCACTTGCAATTCAGGAGACACAAGAGATGCGGGTTTGATCCCTGGGTTGGGAAGATACCCTGGAGTAGGAAATGGCAACCCACTCCAGTAATTTTGCCTGGAAAATTCCACGAGCAGAGGAGCCTGATGGGCTATAGTCTATGGGGCCTCAAAGAGCCTGCCACAACTGAAATGACTAAGCAAGCAAGCACACATTATTATTACTATTTGTGTGAAAAGTTGTACTCAATATAAGATCTATCCATGTAGAAAAAAATGTAAGTACACAGCAGTATTAACTATAAGAACCATGCTGTGCAAAAGACCTCCAGGACTTATTTAACTAGACTTAAACCCTTTGATACTAAAAATCCACCCTTTACCATTGTGTTTTATATTTCACGCCCTGTGTAATCTCACCTTGGATGTGGGTAAGGCCGATGACTTGGTTCTAATCAATGGAATATGACAAAGGGGACTAGATAAACATTATTAACAATGCACACATTCAAAATAAGATTGTAATATCCATCTGGTTAGCTGACTCCCCTTGTTGGCTTTGAAGAAACCTACTGTCGTGTTCTGAGCAGCCATTGGGAGAGAGTAATACAGTATGGAACCTATGGCGGTCTCTGGCCAACACCTATCATGAAACTGAGACTCATACTTACAATATGAAAGGAACTGAATTCTGCCCATAATCACAGGAACTAGGAATCAGATTCCTCTCCTGTGAGCTTCTGATGAGAACTCAGCCCTTGCTTATACCTTGATGAGAGACTTGCAGAGGATCTGCTAAGCTATGTCTAGACACTTGCTTCACAGAAACTGTGAGGTACTGGATGTGTGTTGAATTAAGCAGCTGAATTTGAGATAGTAATGTTACACAGTAATAGATCACTAATCCAGTTTTAATATCTGGAGCCTGGTGTATTAGCTGGGTCTGTAGAAACAAGATACAACACACTGAATGGCTTAAACAAAAGAAGTTTATCATCTCACAGTTCAGAAAGTTAGGAGTTCAAGATCTTAACTTGATTATCTGCAAAGACTTTGTTCCCAAATAAGGTCTTGTTTACAAGTGCTGGTTGGGAGGGTAGAGTGACAGTGCCTTTTGGGGAGATATGATTCAACCCCTAAAAGTGGTTACTGCTTTAACAATGTCTAAAAGTGTTGCAGTGGCTTTGAATCAGTCAGAAGGAAGACTGAAAGGGTTATTTTTTTGGCTGCAATCAACAGTATGTGGGATCTTAGTTCCCTGACTAGAGATTAAACCCACGCCCCGTGCATCGGAAGGGCAGAGTCTTGACCGGTGCACCGTCAGGGAAGTCCCAAGACTGAAAGGGCTTTGAGGACTATGGTTAAAAAAAACAAACCTGAACTTCCTTGAACATTTAGAACTCTGAACTTTGAGGGCACTTTCAGTGAGGGCGTCAAGGAAAGTGCTGCTGTTTAGTCAGTAAGTTGTGTTCGACTCTCTCGAAACCCCATGGACTGGAGCCTGCAAGGCTTTTCTGTCTGTGGGATGTCCCAGGCAAGAAGACTTGAGTGGGTTGCCATTTCCTTCTCCAGGGGATCTTTCCAACCTAGGGAGGCAACCCATGTCTCCTGCATTGCAGGTGGATTCTTTACCACTGAGCCACCTGGGAAGCTCTCAAAGAAAGTGAGGAACATGTTATTAGAAATTTGTGATAGCGGAACTCATGTTATATTACAACAAAAAGCTTAATAAAATTCACTTGTAGTTATGTGGAAAAAATATATACGTAATGAGCTTGGTTATTTCAATAAAGAGATATCTAAGCAAAGTGTTGAAAGTACTGACGGTTTCTCTTGCTGCTTATAGTAAAATGTGACAAGAAAGATAATTTGAAGGAAGACTTGCTAAGCAAAAAGGAACCAGGACTAGATGATTTTAAAAATGTTTTAGCCTCTCAAGATGGCAAAAGATTCTATAGTTAATTAATAATTTACCAGCAGTCAGCAGTCATCAGGAAAGAGATATAGTCTTGCCTTCACTACAAGGAATATATAAGCTTGAAAGGACTGGGACCTGCCACATGGAGAGAGCCAATCCATAAAGTTTGACAACACAGTCAAAGCAGAATTGTGAGATAAAGAGGTGATCAATGATAAAACAGTTAAATCCCTGCATTTGGCCACAATTGCTTTATCTTAGAATTTGTGAACCAACAAACAGTGTGAACCGGGCTTTTGTCATGTAAACATTGAGAAAAATGACTAAAATCAAACAAAAGTAAATAAAAAGGCCAATGAAAATCATAAGAATAAAGCTCTGTATGTGTGTGTGGATGTATGTATAAATTGAATAAAAATTAAAATATCAAGTATAGCAAAGAGTTGGGCATGACAGAGCGACTGAGCCTACACACACACATACGAATTGCACATAATTTGAAACTTATGCCCGGCAAAATATGGTTGGGAACAGAGTAATTGTAACTGGAGCCAACACACAACTTGTTTTTCTGAGGGTGAAGATAAGACTTAAGTCATTGGAAAAAGTTATGGCAATATTCTCAATATCCTCAGATGTTGAACAAGGAAAGCCTAAGACATGGGTAGACAACGTGCACAACTGGGACTCCAACACCTACCAACATTCTAATACCACTGAAGTCCTGCTGAAAGACACACGTCACTTCTCATCTTCTCCTAACACTAGAGAAGATTCTTGTGTTTGTCATTCTTAGTCTTCAATATTGGTATTAATCATGTTCTAGGGTAAATGAATGACTCTAGACTTGGAAATTAGGAGCAAGATTAAGAGCAGATGGTAGGAAAGACAATGGTTTTTCCATAAGGGGTTTTATGACTTTTTCATAAGGGGAAAGACAATATAGAACTGGATGTGCCAAAGAGCCAGTAACTTGGGGCTTGCAAGGAACAACGAATGTTTTAGAATGCTCCACTCAATCTAAATTAAGTTCCTTGGCAATTTCTCTTTCTTAAAGCCAATATTAACTTTCAAGAATAACTCTCTTGCCCACAGAAATTATTCACATGACAGCTGGTAATGCCCCCAGTGACAGAACAATGATACGTGATCATTAGAAACGGACTCAACCATGAGGTGGGTTGACCATTCCCAAATGCAGCAAACAATGCCAAGGCCTGGCCCAGCCTTTGCATGAAAAGGTTTAGTTCTGAGTTTTTAGTTATGTATCTTGACTATTCGTTCTGTGTGTGCATACAGGTATCATCAGTTACATGACTTCATACAGGAAAGCTTTAATGAAATGCATTCCTTTCTAAAACCATGACTTCCCTGGTGGCTCAGATAGTAAAGAACCTGCCTGCAATGAGGGAGACCTGGGTTCAGTCTCTGGGTTGGGAAGATCCCCTGGTGAAGGGAATAGCAACCTACTTCAGTATTTTTGCCTGGAGAATTCCATGGACAGAGGAGGCTAGCCAGCTACAGTCCATGAGGTCACACAGAGTCAGACACAACTGAGCAACACACACACACACACACACGGACCATGACAGAAAGTCTTAAGGTATTCAATATATGGTATTTCCTTCTCTCCATTTCCAGCCTGTAGGAATACTCTAAATCTATTTGATTGTCTCTCTCTCTCTAGAGAAATAGAAATTGGCTTTGAAAATAGACATATAACACTAACATATTATCATATAGGATTCACTGTATAAATTGTTAATAATTTTAAAACATTAGTTTTATTTAAAATGTTACATTTGTTTTCAGTAAGAAATTAAAAAAAAAATCTATTCTAACCTATTTTAGTCCAGTGTTCTTGAATAAAACCCTGATTTTCTGTCATGTTATTTCTAAGAAATATTGTTCAGCTTGCTATTCTGTGAATGATTTGCAATATCTTTTGTGTTTAGTATCTTGCTGCTTTTTAATTCTAAAACGATGGCCTCTTTTTTAACTTAATAAAGAAAATTGAAGGAAAAAACCATAAGGAAAGTCATTATCCTAGGTTGGAGTCAATACTATCATTGCTATTCAAAGGCAAGAATTAATCAGATGTTAGCTTGCAGCCAAGGAAACCACTTTATTTATAATGGAAGGAAACAAAAGCCAAAGCAGGTAATGCATTAGGACCTGAAAGAAGCAAGAAGGGAAAAGAACAGGCTCACTCTTACTAGTTACTTTTTTCCTTTTGCTTGACACATTTGAACTATTATACTTCCAAATTATAGCAGATAGATGTATTGTAGGTCATTAATCAATCAATATATTGTTAAAGCATGTCAATCTTGACAAAGTATCATCTTATTTATGTCATACTAAATATTGGATTTTATTTCACCCTCATGAGAGTATGAATATTTCCAGCTTCTAAAGTAACTTGGTCTTGTTACCTTGTTCAGTAATATGTGTTCATTCAATAAATATTCACTGATTGCACAGTCTGTCTTCTGTATAGGTTGTCTTCTGTATAGGGCTTCCCAGGTGGTACAGTGGTAAAGAAACTGTCTGCCAATACGGGAGACCCAAGAGATGCAGGTTCGATTCCTGGAGTTAGGAAAACCCCCTAGAATAGAAAATGGCAACCCACTCTTGCCATTCTTGCCTCCAGCATTCTTGCCTGGGAAATCCCTTGGACAGAGGAGCCTGGCACGCTTTCATACATGGGGTTGCAAAGAGTTGAACACGAGTGAGCACACATGAGTTCACACTATATGCTAGTGAACATCACTGTACAATAGTGAATAAAACAGAAAATCCAATGGCATTAATGGAGCCAAGATTCTAATGTTTCCAAATACAACCAATTTTCTAAATAGCTCAGATTCAATGAAAGAGTGTTCAGGGCACTTTATCTCTTTCTATGACTCAAAATCAATTATTCTTGCAGCTGCTCTAAATTGTTAAACAGATGGGGGTCCAGATTTTAACCACTTGTTGTCCCTAAATTTTGAACTGTGATGTGTATTTGTGTGCGTGTGTTTTAATCAGTTGCTGTGTTTTTGTATTATTGTTTATTCTACTCTCTGCTCCTTTCCTCCTGGACTCAACTACTTGACTGCTTGACTTCTAGGCCTCATTCATTCACTCAAGACAACATGTTTCAATTTTGCTTTAATAAAATGCATTTATTTTTCAAAAAGAAGATACAGTGTTATACATCAAGTAGGGGACATAATACTATTTCCATATTATGGCTGAAGAAACTGAGACTCCAATCTGTTGTGTAGTTTGAGCAATGTCATGTGGTTAATAAGAGAAACTGTTGTAATTTCAACTCAAATCTGTTTGTTGTTAAATACTGTGCCCTATCTCCTACATATACCTGAAGGTCTTCCCTGTAGCTCAATGGCAAAGAATCTGCCTGCAATGCCAGAGAACTGGGTTCAATCCCTGGGTCAGGAAGGTCCCCTGGAGAAAGAAATGGCAACCTATTCCAGTATTCTTGTCTGGGAAATCCCACGGACAGAGGAGACTGGTAGGCTTTCGTCCATGGGGTCACAAAGAGTCAGACATGACTGAGCGACTACCAGTATCTCCTACACATTCTACATACGTTAGCATGCACATGTACTGTTTGGGGAATTTTCTAGCCTTGATTTATAGACCTCTTATCCCTACCTGGTTGCTTGCAAATTTAAAAATTGAGAAGATTTGACTCTATAAAAGAAAGTCAAATCTAACCTTATATGTATAAGACCTACATGAGAAAATTTCTTACTAAAAGAACAAAATAAAGGAGAAGTTCTCAATTTCACGGGTAGGAAGACTCAGCAATGTCAAGATGTTAGTTCTCTCCAACTCAATATGTAAATTCAGTGCAATCTCAATTAAAATCCCAGGAAGTTTACATGTGGATATTGACAAAATGATTCTAAAATTTATATGGAGAGGCAAAAAACCCAGAATAGCCAACTCAATATTGGACAAAAAGAACAAAGTTGGAAGATCAAAACTATTCAACTCAAGACTTACTGTAAAGTTACGGCAATCAAGACAGTGTGATATCAGGAAAAGAACAGATGAAGAGATCAATGGACTAAAATAGATAGCCTAGAAATAGACGCACACAAGAATAGTCAACTGATCTTTGACAAAGGGACAAAGGCAACACAATGGCTGAAAGATGGTCTTTTCAACAAAGAGTGTTGGGATAACTGGACAACCACATGCAAAAAAAAAAAAAAAAATCACAGTCTTTACACTTTTGACAAAAATTAATTCAAAATAGATCATAGATCTAAATGTAAAGCATGAAACTATAAAACTCCTGGAGAAAATGATAGGAGAAAATCTAGATGACCTTTGGTTTGGTGATGACTTTTTAGTTAGAACTCCAAATTGAATTTCATTAAATTTAAAAATTATTCTCTGTGAAAGACAATGTCAGGAGAATTTTCAGACAAGCCCAGGCAAGGGGAAACATCTTGCAAAATACACACCTGATAAAGGACTGTTGTCCAACATATACAAAATCTCTTAAAAATCAACAATAAGAAAATATACAACTCAATTAAAAACTGGGTTAAAGACCTGCACAGACATTTCAAAAAAGAAGATATACAGATGGAAAATAATATGAAATAGAAGAAATAATATTATAGAGGTAATATAAAATGTAAAAATGTTCAACATCATTTTGTCATTAAAGAATTGCAAATTAAAACAACAAGGAGATATTATTATCTCTACACACCAATATGATTGGTGAAAATCTGAAACACTGACAACACCAAATCTTGGATAGGATATGGAGCAATAGAAACTCATTTGTGGCTGATGGAAATGCAAAATGGCACAAATAGTTTGGCAATATTTTACACGGCTGAACATACTCTTAACCACACATCAAGCAATCTCTCTCCTTGGTATTTACCCAAATAAATCAAAAACTTATGTTTACACAAAAACCTGCACACAGATGCTTGTAGCAGCTTTATTCATGACTGTTAAAACTTGGAAGCAATCAGAGTATCTTTCAGTAGGTGAACTATGGTACTGCCTGCAAATGGAATATTACTCAGCACTAAAAAGAAATGAGCTATAAAGCCATTAAGGACATGGAAGAAGGAGAAGTGCATACTAATAAGTGAAAGAAGTCAATCTGAAAAGGCTGTATACTATACGGTGCCTATATACGACGTTCTGGGAAAGGCAAAGCTATGGAGGCAGTAAAAAGGCACTGGTTGCCAGGGGTTGGAGGGATAGAAGAGGACAAACAGACATAGAACAGAGGATTATTAAGGGAATGAAACTATTATGTATAATGCTGTAATGGTGGATACATGTCATTATACAGCTTTCTGAACCCATGGGATGTACAATACCAAGAGTGGTCACTAATGTAAATTGCACTTTGAGTGATGATGATGTGTCAGTGTAAGTTCATTGACTGTAACAAATGCACTCCTTTGGTCATTGGTGTGGATAGTTAGGGAACTGAACTGTGAAGTTGCTCAGTCGTGTCTGACTCTTTGCAATCCCATGGACTGTAGTCTACCAGGCTTCTCTCTCCATGGGATTTTCCAGGCAAGAGTACTGGAGTGGGTTGCCGTTTCCTTCTCCAGGGAATCTTCCTGACCCAGGGATTGAACACAAGTCTCCTGCATTGCAGGCAGATGCTTTACCCTCTGAGCCACCAGGGAAGCCCTGATAGTTAGGGAGGTTGTAGATAAATGGAGGGGTGGCAGAAAATATATGGGAGTTATGCACTTCCCACTCAATTTTGCTGTGAGGCTAAAATCATTTTAAATTATAGTCTACTAAAAACAACAAGAAGATGGCCTTTTAAGAAACATTAGTATGGAATATTCTCCAAGAGATATTCCACAATGAAAACAACATAGAAACAAAAAAAAACCCCAATACATGTTGATTTATATTTTATTGTCTTTCCTAGAAAGTTGTGCTATTCCAGTATTTTAACACATGAACCCAACTTGGATTTGACAAATATTTGGCAACTATTTTATGAAATTATTAAAACACTGTGCACTTGACTACATAAATGGCAAGTGTTGTTCTTGTTTAGTCACTGAGTTGTGTCTGACTCTTTGTGACCCCATGGACTGTATCCCTCCAGGCTCCTCTGTCCATGGGATTTCTCAGGCAAGAAAAATGGAGTGGGCTGTCATTTCCTTTTCCATGGGATCTTCCCAACCCAGGGATTGAGCCCACGTCTCCTACATTGGCAGGTGGATTCTTCACCATCTGAGCCACCAGAAATATAAATGTCTGCATCAAAGACATGTCAAAAGTACTATAGAATACTTACAAATACAGTTTAAAGACATCCACAAGGGATAGATGATAGAAGTATAGAGAAGAAAAAGCTACAATAAATATCTGTTGTTTTAATATATTTAATAGCTGTTCAGTCGCTAAGTTGTGTCCAACTCTTTGCAACCCCATAAGCTGTAAGCCACAGAGTCCTCTGTCCATAGAATTCTCCAGGCAAGAATGGAGTGGGTTGCCATTTCCTTCTCCACAGAGTCTTCCCAACCTGGGATCTAACCCAAGTCTCCTGCACTGGCAGGCAGAGTCTTTACTGTCTGAGCCACTAACAAAGCATATTTAATAGACATTTCATTATATTTTACGGCTAAAGAGAAGAATATAGTGATGGCTCATTTATGTGACAGAACAAAAGATGATCGCTCCTCTACATGAATAAAGTACAAGTTATCTTGAAACGGTTTTATTAAATGGTCCAAACAGTGCAAAGATTTCTTTTTTTTCAACTTTCTCGTTTGATTTTTTCCCTCAGCTTTATCGAGATATAATTTACATATAATATTGTGTAAGTTGAAGGTGCACACTGTGTTGATTTCCTGATTACCACTGCAAAATGAATCAACACTTCCATCACATCATATAATTACCATGATGAGAACATAAGATCATTTACGACCGACTCTGTTAGCAACTTTTCAAGAGCCTTCAGACTCTTCCATAGTGGTTGTACAGTTTACAGTCCCACTAACAGAAATCAAACATTTCTTATAAAGTGAGACAAAAATTTTTGTGAAAGTTGAAGAGGCAATTAACTTGTAACAAAAATTGTGACTTTCAATCACAATTACACAGTGTTGCTAACTACAGTCACAATGCTGTGCTTGAGAGCGCCAAAATTTAGTCATCTTTTTACTGGAAGTTTTATACCCTTCAACCGACATGTCCCCATTCCCCATCCCCTTCCCCCAGTCCCTAGTAATGACCATCTACCCTTTGTTTTTAGGAGTTAGGCTTTTTTTAGATTCTACATAACATACAGTAGTTGTCTTTCTCTGTGTGACTTTATTTCACTTGGCATAATGATCTTAAGGTCCATCCATGTTGTTGCAAATGGCAGGACTTACATCTTTCTAATGGCTGAATTATATATATATATATATATTCATATATATATATACACACACACACACACACACATACATCATTATTTGTTCATCCATTGACAGACGCTTGGGTTGTTTCCATATCTTGGCTACTGTGAATAATCATATGATAAACATGGGAATAACAGATGCTTATTTTGTACCCTATTTCCATTTCCTTTGGATATATACCCAGAAGTGGGATTACTGGATCATGTGGTAGTTTTAATTTTTTGAAGAGCCTTCAGACTTTTCCATAGTGGTTGTACAGTTTACAGTCCCACTAACAGAAATCAAACATTTCTTATAAAGTGAGACAAAAATTTTTGTGAAAGTTGAAGAGGCAATTAACTTGTAACAAAAATTGTGACTTTCAATCAAAAAGTGCCCCAGAAAGCCAATAGCCTTTCAAACAATTTCTGAGAACCAATCGATAGTGAAGACACTAGTATAATTACATGTTACTACATTTTGTGGTCTGAATGTTTATTAGTGTGCATTGTGACATATACAGTGTGGTCCAGAAGACAAGGCCCCTCCAGAGAGCTCTGCTGATGTCAGAGATCTAATGAACTTGGCCTCATTACTTCTCAAAATCACCATATATCACAAGGAATGTTCTTTTCCCTTCAGAGATAAGAAAGCCCTGGCACAGAGAGCTTGAATAAACTGCTCAAGGTCACACAATAAGCAGGCAGTGGAATCAGAGTGTGAGACCAGTTCCATACAATTCTGGTCATTCCAAGCATACAAAGTTGGAAAAGATCCACAAATTGAAGAATATTAGCATCTAAGGGGCCGTTGTAATACAAACTTATGAAATACAATGCTTTTCACAAGTTACACAAGAAATACTCAAGGGAGTGATCAGCAAACTATTCTATAGACCCTAAGCTTTCAATGATAAGTCTTCCAAAGTGAAGAATTCAATTTCTTGAGAAATTGAGAAATTTAATTTCTTGAGAAATTCACCTCTTCCTAGTTGGTGTGCTGTGTGTTTTTGAACAATTGTGTTAAAAAAAAAAAAGAATTAATTCCACTCCACATAATTTGAAAACCACTGGTTTGTCTAGGGGAGAAAATTCTGACATTCCACAGCAGGAAATATTGAATGAAACAGGGGAAGAAAACTTCCTGAATAGAAGTTATATAATTTTCAAAGCTCACTTTTAACACACGGTGACAAATGAAATCCCTGACATGAGGTAGAATTGAGGAGAAGGAAAGAACACTGCTAATCGGCACGGGGATGCTAACTCTGAGCATGATTGCTGGTGCTGCAGACGGTGTTTTCCATTTTTTGTAAGATGATAGCTACCAGAGATAGCAGTAGTGATACGTTTGGAAAACATTACAAAGATGAGTATGTCAGAGTGATTTAAAAGAGAATATTACATCCAGGTAAAGTGCTGCCCACCAAGAGAAGAGGAGTCAAAGATAAGCATATGATTACACCTGGCTGAAGAACTTTGACACAGCTAATCAAAAAAGACAGTCTAATAGCGCCAGCTGTTGAAACTGTTGAAACTGCAATACTTTGGCCACCTGATGCGAAGAGTCAGCTCATTAGAAAAGACCCTAATGCTGGGAAAGATTGAGATTGAAAGAAGGGGGTGACAGAGGATGAGATGGTTAGAAAGCATCACTAATTCAATTGTCATGAACTTAGGCAAACTCTGGGAGACAGTGAGGGCCAGGGAGACCTGGCGTGCTGCAGTCCATGGTGTCGCAGACAGTCGGACACGACTGAGCAACTGAACGACAATGACAAGTACTTCTTGCTTATCCGTTCTCTGGAACTCTGGGACATTTTGAATTTTCATCTCTGTGACATGTAAGCTCATGCTGATCAGAGCTAGTTAGCATTCCAGATAGAATATCATTTACAGAGTTTAGTTTACAGATGAATTAACTGCTGATGAATAGTTTCTGGAAGATTATTGATGAAGGTAATAAGTCTACACTCTGCGGTATGTGTATTTGTTAAAGTCATCATCTTTTAGAGGTGATAGAATAAACTTTACCTTGCAGGTGAAATTTTCTAGCTCAACATAATAGGCGTGTTTTATACCTATCAAAGAACAAGAAATATTGTCAGGCTGATTATTTTTCACACCACATTTCATTGTGTATTTTGTATACCAATACCCTAATCATTATTTACCAATGAACAATTACTATAATCATTATTTACATTTCCAAATAGATTTTTTGAAAAATAACAACATGGTGTTAAAGCAAATGACAAAATGATTCAGTTGAGCCTAAATCATGAGCCTCTCAGGTCTCCAATGATGTCTTATTTCTCTTTGCCTTGACCCCCAGCACCATCCCCAGGTATCACTCATTAATTTTTGCTGAGATGTATCAGCAATATGTAGATATACATATCAGCCTTTCATAAATTTAGTGAGAGTGGAAATAAAGCCCATCAAAATGGTGTCAGTTAATTAGGCTGATGACCTTGTAAAAGTGGAGGATGTAGGAGGGTAAAATTAAAGGCAGAACAAGCCTTGGAGTTAGACAGTTCTTTGGTTAAAATTCTTGCTCTGCTATTTATTGGCTGTGAAATACTGGTCTAATTACTTCATCTTGAAGCTTTAGTTTTCTCATCCATAAAATAGGATAAAATAAGACCAGCTTCATAGTTGCTGGAAGTATATTATAGAAGTACATAAAACAGGATAGTACCTTTCCTTTTGGTTAATTATAGTTAAAGGAAAACTTAAGAGTCCTCAAAAGGCTGATGGTACAGAGATTCTTTGACTTAAATGTTTGTATATTTATTCTATATGATTGTGACTTAATTCCTTTCAGCCACACTCACCCTCCCAAAAGCCAATTTCACATGTTGTAAAATTCTCCCTAAACAATAAACAGAAAGTTTAAAAGAAAAAAATCCAGGGAATTCCCTGGTGGTTCAGTGGCTAAGACTCTGCACTCCAAATGCAGGGGGCCCAAGTTCGATCCCTGGTCAGGGAACTAGGTTGCACATGGTGCAACTAAAGATCCCACGTGCCGAAACTAAGACTCCACACAGCCAAATAAATACATTAATATTTGTTTTAAAAATCCAAAAAGGACAATTGATATTTATGTTCTCAGGGCAAATGAAGAAAAGAATAATATAGCATTAACGGTTGGTAAAGAATCTGCCTGCAATGCAGGGTTTGATCCCCGGGTTGGGAAGACGCCTTGGAGAAGGGAATGGCTACCCACTCCAGTATTCTTGCCTGAGAAATCCCATGGACAGAGGAGTCTGGTGGGCTACCGTCTACTGAGGTCATAAAGAGTGGGACACGACTGAGTGACTAACACAATTACTTTCAGTAGTTTGTACGGTACAATTTCGAAAACAAAACCAAAAAATCCCTAAGAACAACTGCTTAACCATATGTTTTCTTCAGCTTTCTTCTGCCCAGACCAACTGCCACCTTCTCTTCCCTCCACTCTAATTCTTCAGCTTCCCCAGTCATGCTTATTCCAGTCACCTTCCTCATCCACCAATTCTGTTTCCAAACCACATGAGCTCAACAGCACACAGAAAAATAAAACTAAGCAAAACAAGCTGGAACATATACTGCTCCTCAAGAGAATTCTTAGTCAGAGAGCTGAAGGTTGGGGCAGGAAGGAGCCCTCATCTTTCTGTACAAACAAGTTTCTAAAAGGTAGTTGGTAGTTGACTTCCAGAACAATGCTCCCCTTTCTCCTTGATCCCACAACCCAACTTGTCCAACTCTCTGCAGCTGACTTGCTTTTAATAAGAGCACCCCTGAGTGACAGCTAGGCCCATGGATGCCCAAGGTGACATTTCTCAGCCTGTGTCACAGTGGTTGTAGCACTGAGACTAAGTACAGGCCAATGAGATGCACGTGGAAGTGATCCTGGGAAATCTTCAGTTCAGTTCAGTTAAGTCGCTCAGTCGTGTCTGACTCTTTGTGACCCCACGAACCACAGCACGCCAGGCCTCGCTGTCCATCACCAACCCCCGGACTTCACTCAGACTCACGTCCATTGAGTCAGTGATGCCATCCAGCCATCTCATCCTCTGTCGTCCCCTTCTCCTCCTGCCCCCAATCCCTCCCAGCATCAGAGTCTTTTCCAATGAGTCAACTCTTTGCATGAGGTGGCCAAAGTACTGGAGTTTCAGCTTCAGCATCATTCCCTCCAAAGCAATCCCAGGGCTGATCTCCTTCAGAATGGACCGGTTGGATCTCCTTGCAGTCCAAGGGACTCTCAAGAGTCTTCTCCAACACCACAGTTCAAAAGCATCAATTCTTCGGCGCTCAGCCTTCTTCACAGTCCAACTCTCACATCCATACATGACCACAGGAAAAATCATAGCCTTGACTAGACAGACCTTTGTTGGCAAAGTAATGTCTCTGCTTTTGAATATGCTATCTAGGTTGGTCATAACTTTCCTTCCAAGGAGTAAGCGTCTTTTAATTTCATGGCTGCACTCACCATCTGCAGTGATTTTGGAGCCCAGAAAAATAAAGTCTGACACTGTTTCCACTGTTTCCCCATCTATGAAGTGATGGGACCGGATGCCATGATCTTTGTTTTCTGAATGTTGAGGTTTAAGCCAACTTTTTCACTCTCCACTTTCACTTTCATCAAGAGGCTTTTTAGTTCCTCTTCACTTTCTGCCATAAGGGTGGTGTCATCTGCATATCTGAGGTTATTGATATTTCTCCTGGCAATCTTGATTCCAGCTTGTGTTTCTTCCAGCCCAGCATTTCTTATGATGTACTCTGCATATAAGTTAAATAAGCAGGGTGACAATATACAGCCTTGACGTACTCCTTTTCCTATTTGGAACCAGTCTGTTGTTCCATGTCCAGTTCTAACTGTTGCTTCCTGACCTGCATACAGATTTCTCAAGAGGCAGATCAGGTGGTCTGGTATTCCCATCTCTTTCAGGATTTTCCACAGTTTATTGTGATCCACACAGTCAAAGGCTTTGGCATAGTCAATAAAGCAGAAATAGATGTTTTCCTGGAACTGTCTTGCTTTTTCCATGATCCAGTGGATGTTGGCAATTTGATCTCTGGTTCGTCTGCCTTTTCTAAAGCCAGCTTGAACATCAGGAAGTTCACGGTTCACGTATTGCTGAAGCATGGCTTGGAGAATTTTGAGCATTACTTTACTAGCATGTGAGATGAGTGTAATTGTGTGGTAGTTTGAGCATTCTTTGGCATTGCCTTTCTTTGGGATTGGAATGAAAAATGACCTTTTCCAGTCCTCTGGCCATGGCTGAGTTTTCCAAATTTGCTGGCATATTGAGTGAAGCACTTTCACAGCATCATCTTTCAGGATTTGAAATAGCTCAACTGGAATTCCATCACCTCCACTAGTTTTGTTCGTAGTGATGCTTTCTAAGGCCCACTTGACTTCACATTCCAGGATGTCTGGCTCTAGGTCAGTGTTCACACCATCATGATTATCTGGGTCATGAAGATCTTTTTTGTACAGTTCTTCTGTGTATTCTTGCCACCTCTTCTTAATATCTTCTGCTTCTGTTAGGTCCAAAGCATTTCTGTCCTTTATCGAGCTCATCTTTGCATGAAATGTCCCCTTGGTATCTCTAATTTTCTTGAAGAGATCTCTAGTCTTTCCCATTCTGTTGTTTTCCTCTATTTCTTTGCATTGATCACTGAGGAAGGCTTTCTTATGTCTTCTTGCTATTCTTTGGAACTCTGCATTCAGATGCTTATATCTTTCCTTTTCTCCTTTGCTTTTTGCTTCTCTTCTTTTCACAGCTATTTGTAAGACCTCCCCAGACAGCCATTTTGCTTTTTTGCATTTCTTTTCCATGGGGATGGTCTTGATCCCTGTCTCCTGTACAGTGTCACGAACCTCATTCCATAGTTCATCAGGCACTCTATCTATCAGATCTAGGCCCTTAAATCTATTTCTCACTTCCACTGTATAATCATAAGGGATTTGATTTAGGTCATACCTGAATGGTCTAGTGGTTTTCCCTACTTTCTTCAATTTAAATCTGAATTTGGTAATAAGGAGTTCATGATCTAAGCCACAGTCAGCTCCTGCTCTTGTTTTTGTTGACTGTATAGAGCTTCTCCATCTTTGGCTGCAAAGAATATAATCAATCTGATTTTGGTGTTGACCATCTGGTGATGTCCATGTGTAGAGTCTTCTCTTGTGTTGTTGGAAGAGGGTGTTTGCTATGACCAGTGCATTTTCTTGGCAAAACTCTATTAGTCTTTGCCCTGCTTCATTCTGTATTCCAAGGCCAAATTTGCCTGTTACTCCAGGTGTTTCTTGACTTCCTACTCTTGCATTCCAGTCCCCTATAATGAAAAGGACATCTTTTTTGGGTGTTATTTCTAAAAGGTCTTGTAGGTCTTCATAGAACCGTTCAACTTCAGCTTCTTCAGCGTTACTGGTTGGGGCATAGACTTGGATTACTGTGATATTGAATGGTTTGCCTTGGAAATGAACAGAGATCATTCTGTCGTTTTTGAGATTGCATCCAAGTACTGCATTTTGGACTCTTTTGTTGACTATGATGGCTACTCCATTTCTTCTGAGGGATTCCTGCCCGCAGTAGTAGATATAATGGTCATCTGAGTTCAATTCACCCATTCCAGTCCATTTCAGTTCTCTGATTCCTAGAATGTCGACATTCACTCTTGCCATCTCTTGTTTGACCACTTCCAATTTGCCTTGATTCATGGACCTGACATTCCAGGTTCCTATGCAATATTGCTCTTTAAAAGAGAGGGAAAGAAAGCTATTAACTGTTTTATTGAAAAGTGGAAGTGTTAGTCACTCAGTCATGTCCACCTCTTTGCAAACCCATGAACTGTAGCCAGCCAGGCTCCTCTGTCCATGGGATTCTTCAGGCACGAATACTGAATTGTGTTGCCGTTTCCTTCTCCAGGGGATTTTCCTGACCCATGGATCGAATCTGGGTCTCCTGCATTGCAGGTGGTTTCTTTGGACCATCTAAGCCACCAGGGAGGTCATTATTAGATAAGAGAGTTTATCAGCCAGACCTTGAAGAGAGAGAGAGAGAGAGAGAGAGTTAGATCTGGTAGGCACAGAGGTCCAAGAAAGGAGAGAAGAGAAGGAGTAGAACTGTGGGATGGTTTGTTTTCTGTTGATGTCAAGATAGAAGAAACTCTACATCATAGCAGGGCTCTCACTAAGCCGAGTTATGTTTGGGGCAATCTTGTACCTGGAATGCTTCACTCAGCTCAACACAACTCCTCCCTCACTACAATGGGTGCTAATGAGAAAACATATATGCAAATGAAGGTCCCGGTAATTAGAAGCTGGGCCTCAATGACTCTAGTAAATCTGCCTTTGAGGAAAGTCTGGGGAAAAGTTTAGGAGGACTTTGCACCACCAACAAAGTACTGAGGTCAAGGCAGGTACACATTTGTAAGATTTTCCTCTTGAGTTCATGGGTTGGAGAAACCTTCTGGGTCTGGCAGACCTGGCCAAGTCAGCAAAGGGAAAAGCCATTGTAGTTTTACTAGTTTGACTTTTCAGAATTGCTGCTTAGAAGAAAACCCCAGGAACCAGGAATGGAGGGCTGATCAAAGCAGGGGGTTCTCACGTCCGTGAAGTGTGGCCGTGGTTCAAGGCAGCCTAGGCTCACTCTCTGTGATTGCGCTCCCTGGTTCCTACCACCTGCAGGGGTGGATGAGGGTAGACATGGGCAGGGGGAGGACCTCAGGAGTTGACAGATGCGGCATCGCACAGGGAGCCCCTGTGTGTGAGCAAATCACAACACAATCACAGAAATACAAGTCTCAAAGCCTCACGACTTCCCTCTGATGAGTCAGGGTAACACCACGTGCTGAACAGACACATCCAATATGTCAGGAGGTTACCACAGAGAAGTTGATTTTACATTTGTGTGAAGTTCCGTCAGAGGTTTGGGGGGGATGATGTGGGATGGTTATGTACTCTGCAATCAGACTGCCTGAGCTCAACTCCTGTCTCAACCCAGACTAAATCTGTGAACTTGATTAATCTCGCTCAGCTTCGATTTTCTAACCCGTAAAAGTAATAATTTTATACTGTGATGCCACAACAATATGGTTTTAATAGGAGTGAGAGACTGATGGTATCCTAGTTTACAGAAATGTGAATATTAAACAAGATAATTCATGAAAAGGACTTAAACTATAACTGACACAGAATAAACATTCAACACATGTAAGTTATTACAGTTTTTATTAGAACTGACAATTACATTTTTAACCTTTTTCTACGATGCCAATATTTCTGTACTTTTGTTATCTATTGTGTGGGTGTGCTAAGTCGCTTCAGTCATGTCTGACTCCGTGTGATCCTATGGATTGTACTCCACCCAACTTGGGATTCTCCAGGCAAGAATCCTGGAGTGGGTTGCCATGCCCTCCTCCAGGGGATCTTTCTGACCCAGGGATTGAATCCATGTCTCTCAAATCTCCTGCTTTGTCAGGCAGGTTCTTTACTACTAGCACCACCTGGGAAGCCCTTTGTTATCTATTACTTAACTCTGATCGTAGGTGGGAACTGCTCTCTCTCATACCAAAATAATGTCTAGGAATAGATTTTTAGCAACTTGTTCATTGTGCTTACTGCAGCGTCAGTCTTTTATTATTCTTCCTACTTCCTTCATCACCAACATAAGTGTAAAGATTCTCTTAGAGGAAAATGGAGCAGGGAACACTAATTAACAACACAATTATTTAACACAACCTCCTCTGTCTAATGGGCAGGCATCCATCTCCTCATTCCTCACACTGGAAGCTGTAATTTCCTTTTCTTTTGATGTTGACCTTCAACATATTTCACTACTGGGTACATGTCCAATGGTAAAGATGAAGTTTTATTCAATTTCATGAGACAAATACTTACTGAGACCTAGTGTGTGTCAAGTAATATCCTAGGAACACATCAGTAAACGAAGATTCTTGTCATTGTGGAGTTTACATTCTAGGAGGGGGATGTGCGCAATAAAAAGCCAGGTAACATAAGAAAATAAATAACGTAATTGCTAGGAAACGATCCATGCCAAGGAATGAAGCAACTGTAGCATAAGGTAAAGAGGATGTGGAGCAAAGGATGGAAACTGGTTGTGATTTCATATATGTGGTTAAGGTTGGGAAGCTGATGGTTGACTGAGGACTTGAAGTAAGAGAGTTACTTGGACAGGGCACTGAAGGAAGAGGGTTCCTAATAGAGGTGAGAGGTGCATATCTCTCACATCTACCCTATAAGATTACTATAACGGTTAAGTAAATTCTCCTTGGACTTCCCTGGGGGTGCACTGGATGAGAACCTGCCTGACAAAGCAAGGGATGCATGTTCGATCCCTGACCCAGGCAGATTCCACTTTCCTCGGAACAACTAAGCCCGTGTGCCACAACTACTGAGCCCACGCTCTAGGGCCCATGAGCTGCAGCTACTGAAGCCTGCACACCCTAGAGCTCCGTGCTCTGCAACAAGAGAAGCCACTGCAGTGAGAAGCCTGAGCACCGAAACTAGAGTAGCCCCTGCTCTCTGTGACTACAGAAAGCCCGTGTGCAGCAACAAAGATTCAGTGCAAGCAAAAATAAATAAATTAATTTTTTAAAAGTTCTCCTTGTGGTAGAACTGGAGATGTGCTGCCTAGCTCCTTCTTCAAGGAAGGACCTGCTGCCGATTGTGGAGAGAGTGATCAGCAGGTAGATTCCAGCTGTGTGCTCTTTTCAGCTGTGGAGGGTCAGTTCTCTCCACATCCTCTCCTTCCCAGGACAGCCCAAGTCCAGAGCTGAGTGGTATAAAAACTCACCCACTCGGACTCAGTGATGGACCAAAGGTCCCTGCCAGGATGACTGGGGTCTTATCGGGAGAAAGACTTCTCTTCCCCCAGGCACATCCTGCTTCCTTCCTTGCCTTTCACAGGTTTTGATCTTCCAGGGAACCCAATCTGTGACAACATCGAATTAAGCTTATTATGAATTATTACAACATGGATTAGCTCTAAAAATCCATAACTTTTAGGAGGAAGAATTACATGGTAGGAAGATCATAGACTGAATTATAGCTCTCGTCATTAACTAACTGTGCTTTTGACAAGTTTCTTAAACTCTTTAATCTTTAATTGCTTCCCCGGGAAACTGGGACTAATAATACCAACTCCCTTGATTTTTCTGTGTTCTATGAGTGTCTTGCACACAATTATTTGGCAGAGTACAATCTTTCATGTACTCTTCACAAGATACTATCCTAGGTATATGCTGTGATCAATTTTTTGAACTTTTTATAAGGTATAATGTTATGCATGACCAAACAATGCACAAATCCATAAATAAATTTTACAAGGTGAATAGATTCATGTCATTAGAATACAGATCAGCATCCAGGCTAAGAGAATGTGACTCAGATTTCAGAAGCCACTCTCAGGTCTCCTTCTAGTCACTGACTCAGCAAAGGTAATTCCAGGGATTAATTCTCCCATTTGAAAAATACTTATATTTCTTTTATTATTCATGTGGCTGCACTGGATCTGAGTTGCAGCATGTGGGATCTTTAGTTGCGACATGAAGGATCTAGTTCCTTGACCAGGGATCAAACCTGGGTCTCTGCATTGGGAGCATGGAGTCTTAGTCACTTAGTTCCACCAGGGAACTCCCAATTCCCCAATTTTTGACTTGTATAAAAATGGAATCAAACAATATGTGTTCTTTTGTGTCTGCCTTATCTTTCTCACACTCTGTTAGATTCACCCACATTGTTAGGTATAGTTGTAGTATATTTATTTTGCTGCTTCAAAACCACAGAAGCTTTCCAGGTAAAATCTAAAATTGACCCCCGTACACAGAGGGCAAGGAGAAACCAAAGAAAGAAGCAGATCATCCCACATTGGTAGATGTCAGCTTGTCTCGGTGGCCACAAAATAAGCAGATACTTATATCCACCTGCCAGAATCTTATAAGTTTATATAGAGAACTTAACTGGGTTCAGATACAGTCAATTCAGATGGTCTCAACAACACCTTACTTGCTCAAGGCTATGTTCTAGAAATAGCTCCTAGTGTGGTAGTGGCAGGTAGAAAGTACATTTCAAGGATGGGGAGGGTGTGAGTCATCTCTGATTGCCTGGGTCCAGCTCATAGGTCCACCAGCAGCCATGTGCTTTTGAGGACATCCTCCAAACTTTGATTACTGTATAATATTCCACCTTGGGCATGTCCTACGGTTTATTTGTGCTTCTTTTGCTGATGAGTATTTGGGACCATTCCAAGTATTGCTGTATTGAATATTTTTATGCTCATCTTTTTTGGGGGAGTGAATGTATGCATTTATCCAGGGTATTTTCTAGAATTGAAATCACTGAATTATAAAGCAGGCAAATACTTGGTAGATACGATCAGTTTTCTGAAGTCAGCCCTCCTACACGAGTGTATGACAACTCTGGTTGTTTTACATTTTTGCCAGCCCTGGATAGTGTTAGAAATTTTTTAGCTATTTTGGTGGGGGTGTATTGGTGTCATATTGTGGTTTTAATTTGCATTTACTGAAGACTAATGAAATTAACCATCTATCTATCTGTTTGATTATATTTTAAAATGTCTATTTATTGTTTTTACTGAAGTACACTTGACATACAATATTACATTACTTTTAAGGTGGGCTACATAGTGACCTGATATTTGTATATATTATGAAATGACCACCATGATGAGGCAAGTAACAATCTGCCCCCATACAAGGTTATTATAATATTATTGACCATACTCTTTGGGGTTTATATTACATCCCTGTGGCTTATTTATTTTATAGCTGGAGATCTGGATCTCTAAATCTACTTCACCCCTTCACTCCATGACAACCACCTGTTTATCCCATGAGTCTGTTTTTGCTTTATAATTGAATTTTGCTTTATAAATTCAATAATATATTTTATTCCCTATTTTGCTGATGTTAAAAAATTATTCATTTCATCCAAATTACAATCTTCTTTGATAAAAAATTACTTACAATCTAACTTTTAGTGTCTCCAGATTTGTACTGATTTCTCATTTTTTAATTTCTGATATTGATAATCTGGGTTTTCTCTACTCTTAACTTAATATGCCTTGCCAGGACTCCATCAATTTTATTAATATTTTTAAAAACTGAACTTTTTGCCTGTTGATTTTTTATATTGCATGCTTTAAAATTTTTCATTAATTTGTGTTTGCAGTTTTTATATTTCTCAATGTTTACTTAATTTACCATTTTTGTTTTGGTTCCTTAAAATAAAAGCTTCAGGTGCTGAATTTTAGACGTTTTTTCTTTTCTAATGCATGAATTTTTCTCTGGACGTGGCTTTGGCTGCATCCCACAAGTTTTGATAATAATGTGTCTTCATTATCAGTCAGTTAAAAATATTTTCTAATTTATTTTTTGGTTTCTGCTTCGGCTTGTAGATTAAGTATATTTGTTTTTCCAGTCAATATTTCTTTTAGTTTAGTTGCATATTTGCCCTTCCTGGGCTGCTTCATTCTTTCCTGGTCTTCTTTTGCTTTGTTTGGTCTAGGGAAATCTTTCTTTAGAAGAACTGCCCCTCCCCAGCCTTTTAGTTGTCTGTGGCAATAGATACTTTCATTGAACAAAAAGATCTAAAGCATATTTCTTAAATATTTAAAGAATATTTTGGTATGTTTGGAGTTATAGATTAGTATTTATTTTCTTTCAACACTTGGATGTCTTTCTATTGTCTTCTCTTGAAGACATTTTTATTGTTGAGAAGTCGATTACTGAAAGTAATCAGTCTTATTGGTGTTCTTTGATGACTGCTGTCTGCTTCGAAGACTTTTCTCAAGTGCTTAGCAGTTTTACCAAGAGGAGTCTATGTGTGTTTCCTTTGTATTTATCCTACTAAGTGTTTGCTGAACTTTGTGATTTTGTAGCTTTTTGCCTTTTATAATGCTTGGTTATTATTTCTGCAGTAATTTTTTTACTCTTTTTTTCTCAATTCTTTTTCATACTCCAATTTTTATATTATATTTTATGCTTTTCCCATATGTCCTGTAAGCTCCCTTCCATTGTTATTAATTTCTTTCTGTGATTCAGTTTTTTTTTTTTTTTAATTTTTTTTGAGCCTGCTGTGTTCAAGGCACTATTGAATCTATATACTGAGTTCCTAATTTTAGATATTTTTTAAGTTATGGAATTCCCACTGCTACCTTTTTTTTTAATCACTTCTGATACTTCCTCATAATTCTTAATCTTTCATCGTTTTTTCCCATCATTTCCTCTACTATCTTGAACTTTTAAGTAGTTGTTCTCAGTTCGCTCCAACACTTGTGGGTCTACTTGTGCAATATGACTTTCCTCAAAACTGTCCCTTAGCAGGTTGGTGCCCTGGGTCACTTATAAATAAGACTAAATGATCCCTGCAAAGCTATAATGGCTCTTAGATGCTTTATTCTTCACAACTCAGGAAGTGCTGTCCGGTTCAAGTTACTGCACACCTATCCTTCAAGCGTTGCTGGTGACATAGGAGCCTACAAAAACATATCTTGGCCTTTGTAAAGACTATAAACAAATTAATGAGAGAAAACAGCATACATGAAATAACTGTAGAGTGATTAAGTGTTATATTGTGTGATGGTAACGTTATGACCACAAGACAGGGAAGCCTGGTGTTGCAGTTCATGGGATTCAAAGAGTCGAACACGACTTAGGGACTGTACAGGTAATAGCTCAGAAAAAAGAGACATCTGTGTGAATTGTAGTGACGGCAGCAAGTACACTGGAGCAAGAATCCGATTCTTACATAATATCTGGCAATATAACTTATACACAACGGTACTGAGAGTTAATTGTCCCTTTTTAAAATCCAGAAGAGATCTCTTATTATCACAAGAGAACAGCTGCTGATGACATTAGTTTCTTAAACATTTTAATGAATATTTCTGACTTTTAGACTTCTAATCTCAAATTTGATGTTAATATTGATGTTAAGTTTGAATCCATATGGGGGCTTTAGCCTCCTCTGGTTCTATCTCTTTTTCCATGCCTGTCATTAGCTCTTTGTCTTCATGTGTCTGCTCTTTCAGAACTAGAATGTGATTAAATTAATTGGTTTAAAAATACAGTCTGTGTCATGCTGTGAATATTGGGTTTAAAGACAATTGCAGTAGGTTGCACTAATTAATTGGGTTTTATTTTACAAGATTATAGAGTTAAGGATGCTTGAACATAATATGTAAATTTATGCAGAATGTGTAAATCAGTATTTTGATTCAAGCATCCAGTCACATAGAAAATAAATGAATGTAAAAATATGATGCAAGTGCTTCCTATGGGTTGAATGATATCTAAGCAACAGGGATGAAGGCTGGGTTGGGTGGGGCTGATGTGAGTGAAAAGTGAAATTGCTCAGTCGTGTCCGACTCTTTGCTGATGTGAAGGGGAGATGAATTTGGAAACCTAGAACTTAGAAAATTCAGAGTTAATTTATTCAAACTTTTAATGACAAAAGGTAGGAGAAGGTATGGATCAAAGAAAGTTTTTCAGAATTAACTTTGAAGAACCTGTATTTACACCTGAACTGGTAGTTCCTCTTTTTATTGCTTTGTTGCCTTTTGCTCAGCCAGCATTTAGTAAGCTGTTACAGTATACCTACTATTTGTTATAAGATTGTTGTTCAGTAGTCAAGTCATGTCTGACTCTTGGCGATCCCATGCACTGCAGCATGCCAGGAGGCATAAGATTCAGTTCAGTTCAGTCGCTCAGTTGTGTCCGACTCTTTGAGACCCCATGAATCACAGGATGCCAGGCCTCCCTGTCCATCACCATCTCCTGGAGTTCACTCAAACTCACGTCCATCGAGTCGGTGATGCCATCCAGCCATCTCATCCTCTGTTGTCCCCCTTTCCTCCTGCCCCCAATCCCTCCCAGCATCAGAGTCTTTTCCAATGAGTCAACTCTTCTCATGAGGTGGCCAAAGTACTGGAGTTTCAGCTTTAGCATCATTCCTTCCAAAGAATACCCAGGGCTGATCTCCTTCAGAATGGACTGGTTGGATCTCCTTGCAGTTCAAGGGACTCTTAAGAGTCTTCTCCAACACCACAGTTCAAAAGCATCAATTCTTCAGTGCTCAGCTTTCTTCACAGTCCAACTCTCACATCCATACATGACCACAGGAAAAACCATAGCCTTGACTAGACGGACCTTTGTTGGCAAAGTAATGTCTCTGCTTTTCAATATGCTGTCTAGGTTGGTCAAAACTTTTCTTCCAAGGAGTAAGCGTCTTTTAATTTCATGGCTGCAATCACCATCTGCAGTGATTTTGGAGCCCCCAAAAATAAAGTTTGACACTGTTTCCACTGTTTCCCCATCTATTTGCCATGAAGTGATGGGACCAGATGCCGTAAGATTAGACACAGGCAAACTAACAGAACACAAGCTTTCTTCTTGAGGGTTTCCCAACTTTGTCACATAGATATTTTGCCTTGTGATAACAAAGCTAATTAATACCAGGGATGCTGACAGTTCTGGCTTGATATGATACTTTATTCATTCCTAGAAATAATGCTAGTAATCTAGAAGGATCTCTACTTGATAAACTAAAAATACACTCTGATAAGTAACAGAAAACCAATGACAGTGGCTTAAACAATTAGGAATTTACCTCTTCTCACACTATATAAAAAGCCTAAAGTAGTGGTCAGTGGCATTAGGTCAGTGGTTCAATAACTAGTATTTAACTTAAGTCAGAACCTAAGTCTGTAGGATTTTCAATATTCTTAGCTTTTATTTTCATGGTCCAAGATGGCTGCTGCAGCCTCAGCCATCCATTCTGCTTTAAGGCAGAAAGAATGGAACAAGGAGAAAGGGGAAAAGAGCTTTATCTTTAATAATTTTGCATTTTTATTCCGGAGTAGAGGCCCTTCATCTCTTTCGGTCAGACCTTCCATTTCAGCTGTTTGTCAGACCCAGGACACATGATCAAGTTTAAAGCCATTGTAGGTCAAGAACAATGCCAGTGCAGAGACCCACGATCAGGTCATGACTGGTATAGATAGATATTCTTTCAGATAAACATCTCCCTTAACTTACTATCCAAACTTTTTTAATCAGGGAAAAAGAAGAATAGTAGTGACTTTTATATAAGGAAATGACCGTATTTTTCACAACATGCAACCTTTGAAGAATATTAATAGAAGTAGCTTTATAACCCACAGCAACATTGCTTAAGACCCCCCTTCATCATTTCTCCTGAGCTTCAGCCTCCTCCAAATCACACGGTCACTCCAAAGCCTTCTCTTTGTCCTTCACTCTCAGATTCCCATCAAAACCCAAGTCTCTCTTTGCTAACACACAGCACAGCTCTCTCTTGGCAAGCCACCAAGTTCCCTTCCTCTCACTCACCGACACGGCCACACTAACGTCTTTTATTCACATCATCTTTTCTTCCACTAGATAATTCTGTCTACTGTTTCCTTCTCAGAAGCCTCACTTGATGTTCCCAACTGAGCAGGGACCAGCTCCTTAACTCTGCCAGCCTTCCTCAAGAAACTCAACCTGTCACTTAAATTCTGCACTACAAAATGATGATCCAACAACTAATCAGAAAACATCTTTTTTTTTCTCTAGAAAGGGAGAAGAACAAGAGGGAAAGAAAGAGGGAAAGCAAGGAATACTTACATATAAATAATTTCATTCTGGTTACATGATAAATTCTGTAACAGATGTTTGAATGAATATTAATTAGTTCGCACAGGGAATAAAATGATACATTGAGTGGATGACAGACTCTTTCAGAGTTAAGAAATGAAATGGGTTCCAGGGAATATGGCAGAGGAGGAGGTAAGGTTCAGTCAAGTTAGGAATAAATTGCGGGCTAAAATATGGAAAGGTAATTTGCATACCAGTTTCTTCTCCAAATTTATTTCCCCTTCCTTTTTTATCTTTAATTTCAACCACTCAATATTTCCTACTTTTTTTATGATTAATCTTAGTCTATAAATTTTTTCCCACTAAAAAATATACTTAACAAACTCTCCTCTGCTCATTTCACCTCTTTCTATACCAGTTCTTAATGAGATCTTTTTACATCAAAGGGCTTGGTAGGAAAAAGCATAATAATTGTATAATTTGCCTGTTTCCTATATTGCAGACTTGGAAATACACCCCCTCTTAATTAGTGGTGCACATGAATTTAATTTTGGCTCAGTAAAGGTGCAATTTCTTTATGGTTACCTGGCCTATAACCCTTCCAGTGCAGATGTCGATTTTGTAGGAACTTCTGACTGAGTTTTATTAGAATCTGACTTCAATGACAATATCAGAAGTCTTCAACAAGGACTTAATTAATTTATTCATGCATGCAGTCATCAAATGAATATTGAGGAGTTCTAACAAATATATTGAATTTGTTGGACTCAATATATAGACAGGAGGAGGCATTTTCCCCATGGCCCACTCCAACTCATCTGTAGACAAGAGATTACCTGGTCCATGGATGAAATGTCAGGGAGGTCAAATAAGATTTTTTGTCATGTTGAGACTTAAAAAAAAAACAAAACAAAACCCTGTCTTTGGAACCAAGAACAACATACTAGAGATCAATGTGTTTGGTTCAGTATCATAATTAAAGCTCTGAAAGCTAATATGGTGTTCTGTCTTGCATCAGCTTACTACTACTTAGCTCTGGAAACTGTAACACTTGCCTTGGTTCCTGGTGGCCCCTAAAGGAGATTAAGGAGTAAGGAGAGCAGAGGAATGACATATTCTTGCCTCGGCCTTCTTTTGCCTTTGTGTTTTTCCTCAAGCTTCCTTTGATGAATAGATTTCATTCAAAGTCTTCAAAATGTGGCTTATATGTCTCTTCTGGTTTGCCGTTCATCACATCCTATCTCCATCCACCTCACAAAGACTTGCCTTTTGGCGGGTATCAAAGGCCCTCTTAGATTCTACTTGGCTTTGGGGAAAAAAAAAAAAACAACTTATAACACTTTTCTCCTGCCATCTGTGAAAGTATGGTTTGATCCTAGTGAGCCCTCTAATTCTCTCTCCTCTTTGGTCAGGCCGGTGAGCGGCAATGTATCATCTCTTCGGTAATCATCAGGCATGAGTCAGATTCCACCCCTCAGGACCTGCTAAACTCAAGAGGACACCACACATAACGCATTTTTTAGGCATCTCCACTAAGTCTCCTCTTTTCTTTGGTGCATGCATGCTAAGTCGCTTCAGTCGTGTTCGACTCTTTGTGACCCTATGGACTGTAGCCCACCAGGATCCTCTGTCCATGGATTTCTCCAGGCAAGAATGCTGAAGTGGGTTGCCATGCCCTCCTCCAGGGGATCTTCCCAACCCAGGAATCAAATCTGCGTTTCTTAAGTCTCCTGCATTGGCAGGCAGACTTTTTATACCACTGGCACCACCTGGGAAGCCCTTTTTTTCTCTGGAGGTGAAGGCAAAGCACCTCCCCACTGCCCCACAACTCACTCCAAAGAATGGGTGCCCTCCTGGCAGACACTGGAAGTCATGGAAATGGTGGAGAGTGTGGCATCCATGAGGGCCAAATGCCCCAAGCATGATTTGCCTGAGAGGCCTGGCACTGTGCCCTAGGACATGGCAGCTCTTGTCACTTACTGTTTTGTTTAAGTGTGCAGGGTCTCAGACTAACCTGAATAGGCTGAACTGCATTTTGACACCCTGTTTATGTCTATATATTACAAACTACATCTGACATTGGAAGTACACCTTGAGTAAGCCATAACTTTTGCTTCATAGGAGGGTTCCTTTTAAGTGGTTCAAACAGACACCTCAAGAGATAATATAAGTGCAAGTCAGAAAGGACAGAATTTTGGGGAATTGGGCACTTCTCAAGGGCCATCCTTCATCAGGGGATGAAGGATCAATGGATACAGGTTGCACTTCTCTTCCTCAGGGAGATAGTCTGTGGGGCTCCTCAGGAGGTCCATGGGACGAGCATTCTGCACTTGTGCTGTAGGGAACTTGATTGCACATCCATATATGGGTCTATGGGCTTCCCAGTTGTCGCCAGTGGTAAAGAATCTGCCTGCCAATGAAGGAGACCTAAGAAACATGGGTTCTATTCCTGGGTTGGGAAGATCCCCTGAAGGGGGTCATGGCAACCCACTTCAGCATTCTTGCCTAGAGAATCCCATGGACAGAGGAGCCTGGCAGGCTGCAGTTCAGAGGGTTGCAGAGTCGGACACTGAAGAGTCACTGAAGCGACTGAGCTTGGCACGACATACGAATCCACTGTCGTTCCCAGCTTTACTCCCCAGACCCGCAAATAAAACACATGTACTTAAGCTTTTATCTCAGGCTTGATATCAGAGAGACCTAAGTTGAGACAAGTACAGAGAAGAGAGAGTAGAGGAAGAACAACTCACTTTAGAAACTAACGCATTACTTGGAAATAATTACATTGCATCATCAGTAATCTTTGTATACAGATTCACCAATGAGTTAACTTGTAAATAATTTTGGAAATAATGTACACAGGACTGGTACCTCATCTGTGAGGCCAGTAAAAAACGAAAATGTGGGGCCCCTTTAAGGATAATTATTAAAAATTCATTCCAAGATGGTGACAACAGAACCTTAAATCAAACATTGTTTTTGCTGTTTCGTCGTTAAGTCGTGTCCATCTCTTTTGAGACTGTATCTCACCAGGCTTCTCTGTTCATGGGATTTTCCAGGCAGGAATATTGGAGTGGGTAGCCCTTTCCTTCTCCTGAGGATCTTCCTGACCCAGGGATCGAACCACATCTCTTGTGTCTCCTGCATTGGCAGGTGGATTCTTTACCACTGATCCAGGGAAACTCTAAACAAAGCATGGGCTCCTTTAAATGTGTAGACTTGTGCAATCACACTGGTCACATACTCCTGAAACTGGGCTTGAATGCCTACATGGGTTTTCATTATACCCCCTCAATCCAACTCATTAGGAACTAGTAAAGCATGTATAATTACCTCTTAATTACTGTTCTACTCGACCTGACCACATGGTACTTTTAGTAAATTCCATTCTGTCTTCCCTGCATGGGTTGCAATTCACTTCTGTACAGGCTGTGGCCATGTGCTGTTTGGAAAAACTCAGACTCCCTGCCCTACTCAGTGGTCAGAAACTTCCACTGTTGTTTTTCTTTCAAAGGTTACCACCTTTGCAATTATCTTTTGCGTGTCTGCTGCAGAGAAGTCCCTAGGCTTAGGCACAGGGGATGAAAAAAGATTCCGGCACTCAAGAGCTTACAGAAGAGGAAAGAAAATGGGTAAGTAATCAGAGAATTAAAAGAAGTAGTTAGAGGCAGACATGGAGAACACACTTGTGGACTTGCTGGAGGGAGGGGGAGGAGAAGGGATGGCGGGACGAATGGCGAGAGCACCATGGAAACGTGTGCACTACCATATATAAAACAGTGGCAATTTGCTGTATGACACAAGGAGCTCAACTCAGTACTCTGTGATGACCTAGAGGGGTGGGATGGGGTGGGAGGTGCGAGGCAGGGAGGGGAAACTTGTTTACCAATGGCTGATTCATATTGATATATGGTGGACTGTATCAACCAACACAATATTGTAAAGCAATAATCCTTCAATTAAAAAAAAAAAAGAAACACAACACAGGGAGCTCAGTTCGGTGCTCCATGATGACCTAGAGGAGGGTGGTGAGTGGTGGGAAGGAGGCTCAAGAGGGACGGGATTTATATATACTTATGGCTATATATATGGTATACTTATGGCTATATATATATATTTATATATATATATTTATATATACTTATGGCTATATATATGGTATACTTATGGCTAATTCATGTTGTACAGGAGAAACCAGCACAACATTGTAAAGCAGTTACCTTCCAATTAAAATAAATAAAAATGGCTATATATATAATATATATAAATATATATATTTTATTATATCATATTATAATATATTATATATATAATAATATAATATATATATTATATATATACTATATACTATATAATATATATTATATTATATATTATATTATAAAATATATATAAATATATATATAAAATAAATTAAAATGGCTATATATATATTTATATATACTTATGGCTATATATATGGTATACTTATGGCTAATTCATGTTGTACAGGAGAAACCAGCACAACATTGTAAAGCAGTTACCTTCCAATTAAAATAAATAAAAATAAAGAAAAGAAGTACTTAAACAGATGCAGAGGAACACACGGGAAGTATGTATCTTATCTTACTAAGTTAACTTTCTATTTTCCAGTTCAAAACTGACACATCAGGACTAAACCTGAGATTGTGCTCCAGGATCTCAATCACTTTTTGCCCTTTCCCTTTTTTTGATGGGCTTCCCTGGTGGCTCAGAGAGTAAAGAATTTGCCTGCAATGCAGGAGGTCTGGGTCTGATCTGTGGGTCAGGAAGATCTCCTGAAGGAGGAAATGACAATTCACTCCAGTATTTTTGCCTGGAGAATCCTATGGACTGAGGAGCCTGGTAGGCTACAGTCGATGGGGTCACAAAGAGTTGGGCTTGACTGAGTGACTAACACTTTCAGGGTCTACATTTTTCTACAAACACATCCTCTATTTCATCCTTTATGAGAAGTTCACACATCTAGTCCCCAAAATGCTAAAATGATTTCATAGAGCCCTCTTTTAAAGAAATCCTAATTTTTGTACATGAAGACAAGAAAGGTATCTTGTTGGGATACTTAGTACCATGCTGTATCTTACTTGGGATTCCTTGGGAAATACTGATTTATCACAGAGTATGTGGTTATCTCAGGGATCAACTCGGTAAAAAAAATTTTTTAAATAAAACCTGTGTAATTTCCTTGGAGATAAAATTATGTAATTGAGATGTTAAATATCAAAGTAGTATAGAACATCATTATCAAATTAGTAGTACATATAAAAATACTTATAAAAACTGTAGTTAGAATTCAAATGATCAATAAATGGTCACAAGCTTCTAGAGTGGGGGACCCATTAGACATGAGGGCCTTAACTTAGGCACCACAAACAAACTCCACATGGCCTTTCCTTAGGCAGTTCATTTTGGATGAGGACGTTAGTTGGAGGTGGTAAATAAACTCAAAGTTAATAATGTTAGTGTTAACTTTTAGAGGTTTCAGGTAGGTTTCAATGTGTTTAAATTCCATCTCTGTCTGGTCATTTTCTAGTCTGTTTGGTAACAGCATGCAGGAAACAACAAAGTTTTTATTTTAAACCAAGACTAGTGACCCAAGGTGGTGTTGTAATGAGTAAACTCCAGTTCTGTAAGAGAAAAACACATTTCGCAGCCCACAAATCCATTTACTTAGGAGACTTTCTTTTGGTAGAATCCTACAGTTGCAACTCACTGATATGTAGGTGCGTCTCCTGTCCAGTTGGGGATCAACAGCTACGTGATAACTTACCTGTTGAAACAGTTTTTGTCCCCATTCACTAAAACTTGTGGTGAAAAGTACTTGTCTAGTTCACCTGCTACAGTTCTTTTGGTTATTTGATGCCCAAAGGACTTTTGGAAAGACATGTTAAAAAACCCAAAAGGATTCCCAAGGAAAGGGTATTTTATGCTCGGTGGCTGTGTCTGGGTCGCATCAAACCCTTTTTTGCTTCCCTTTTCTGGGCTCCTAGTTTGTTAGTATGAGATGCATAACACTGTTCTATAACACTGTCCTACCACCACCTGACAGGAAATGCCAAATTAATAATTATGAAAGAGTAACAAGCAATAGATCATCTATTTAGGCAGTTCAACTATTTTTTGTTAATTTCCCTCTTTTCAAAAGAAGTAGTCCCAATATTTATACCAATGTTTTGTATATAAGTTCACCAGCACTAATTGATCAGTTGAGCCTGCAGTGGGAAGGGGAAATTTCCTGGAGGAAGGGATTTGAGATGATGACAACAAGATAGGAAGGAAGACAGATGATGAGGTTGTCCAAGCTGAGGAAGTCACAGGAACAAAGACTTGATCTGAAAGTGAGAAGCACTGTGTGTACAGTGGGGAGGAGGGCCAGGTGACCAGAGCAGAGGGTGCTTATTTTAGATTCCCAAGAAGGAGGTCAAGGGGAGGGGTCAAGGCTCACATTTAGATTGATTCATGGGTCTAAGTATTGGGAGTTATTGAGTGCTAAACATTCAGAAAACGAAGATCATGGCATCGGGTCCCATCACTTCATGGGAAATAGATGGGGAAACAGTGGAGACAGTGCCAGACTTTATTTTTTTGGGCTCCAAAATCACTGCAGATGGTGACTGCAGCCATGAAATTAAAAGACGCTTACTCCTTGGAAGGAAAGTTATGACCAACCTAGATAGCATATTCAAAAGCAGACACATTACTTTGCCAACAAAGGTCCGTGTAGTCAAGGCTATGGTTTTTCCAGTGGTCATGTATGGATGTGAGAGTTGAACTGTGAAGAAAGCTGAGCACCGAAGAATTGATGCTTTTGAACTGTGGTGTTGGAGAAGACTCTTGAGAGTCCCTTGGACTGCAAGGAGATCCAACCAGTCCATCCTAAATGAGATCAGTCCTGGGTGTTCATTGGAAGGACTGATGTTGAAGCTGAATCTCCAATACTTTGGCCACCTCATGTGAAGAGTTGACTCATTGGAAAAGACCCTGATGCTGGGAGGGATTGGGGGCAGGAGGAGAAGGGGACGACAGAGGATGAGATGGTTGGATGGCATCACCGACTCGATGGACAAGAGTTTGGGTGAACTCTGGGAGTTGGTGATGCACAGGGAGTCCTGGCGTGCTGTGATTCATGGGGTCGCAAAGAGTTGGAAACGACTGAGCAACTGAACTGAACTGAACTTAAAGTGGCTGGTGATATTTTATTTTTAGAAGAATTGTTTTGGCTCAGATATTATAGAATACGCCTGCAATGCAGGAGACCCAGATTCAATCTCTGGATTGGGAAGATCCCCTGGAGGAGGTATAGCAATCCACTCTTATATGCTAGGCTGGATAATTCCATGGATAGAGGAGCCTGGCGGGCTACAATCATAGGGTAGCAGAGAGCCAGACAGGACTGAGAGACTAACACTTTCACTTTAGGCCACCTAATCTGATGGGAAAGGTGTAGGCAGGGGTAGCAGTTTTCAAAATGGAGTACTTGTATCCTTGAGGTTCCATGGAGACCTTTCAAGGGCATGGTTCTATGAAAATTAGCTTCTAAATCCTCAACTTCCATTTTACTTTTCTGAAAATTTATGTGGTTGAGGTGTCATGAAGATTCTCACCATGACCCTTTCTCCTACTTTAAAAAAGAACAGGTTTCTTCTTCCCAATCCAGGATCTCATTCTGGTGTACTGCTCTGGGGTGAATAAACGTCCTGCATGTCAAACAAGGAGACAATCTGAAACATTGTTGTTGATGTTAAGAAAGTGAGCACCGCTAATAAAGGGCCTGGTAAGAAATCCTTTACAAGACAAGTAGCTTCCAATGTATTTCTTTCACTAAAATGTAAAGAACCTACCCAGGTGGACACTTGATTATTAATTTTGATTTTGATAGGGTATGATTTTTTTACATAAAACTTGGAGGCAGTTTAAATAATTGAGTGATGTTCCTACAGGAAAAAAGAAGGATTTCTATTCTCAACTACTTATTTGATTCAACAAGGCTACTGAATGCTAACTTCTGCGAATAAGTAAAAAGAATAGAATTGATATAGAACTGTCTTTTTCTATCAATAATTAATAAGTGTTCAGAGATACTAAGATAATTATTAAAAAGTTTCATCTCCTTCACTGGTAATATTTTACATTGTATGCTTACTAATTATCGATCAAAATATCAGATGCATTTATGTTGGTTTGACAAATTATACACCAATTATCAAAATATTAATTAAAATATTTAGAATCTTAATTGTCCTAGAAAACAGAAATATATGGATGGGTTACCAATACAAAACTTCATGCATAAAAATATATTACATAAAGTTAAATTTCTACATTGAAATGGAATGGAAATATGAAGTTAAGGAGAAAAAAATGGTGTAAACAACAGTTTGGTCATGTACTTTTATAAAATTTCTTTTTAAATTGGAGGATAGTTGCTTTAGAATGTTGTGTTAGTTTCTGGGTCATGTACTTTTTGAATGGATATTGGAGGGTACGAAATTGCTACAATAATTTCCCATTGGATATATATTTAAATAAGCTAGATTTTTTTTTCTTAAACAAGTAAATAAATATATACAATTTGCTAGAGATTACATCCTTTCCAACTACTTGAAGATACATAGCAGAGTTTTAGGTGTCAACTTAAAAATATGAGAAGGCTGTATACATTTTAAAAATTGTTTCTGGAAGTATGTGAACAAGATATTTGGAAGGACTTGTCCTTAAAATTCCTTTGCATACTACACACTTTGCTTGCACTCAGCTTGTATGTTTTTCAGTATTGAAAATAAGCTTTTCTAAAAATGTCCATATTGACTCTTTGCACAAGATTTAGAAAACATCAATTACTATAGTGGTGGCAATAGGGGAAGGGGGCTGGTGGGGCTGGAGGTTACTAAGTAGGCTGGCAAGACACTGAGAGGGCTAGAGTCAGGGACATGGGCATTATGGTGCTTATTTTTGTGCTTATCATTCCATATCATTATATATTATGTCCCAAACTAAATGCTTTGCTTTTTGAGAACCTGGTCTTCATTTCACATTGTGTTTTTTGTTTTTTAGCTTTTTCTCAACTTTCTATACTATATTCCCTGGTACACTATTTATTTATTTAAATTTCACCTCAGTTCACAAACAGCACCAAAACTGGTGATTGACTGAGGGGCTACAGGGGCCAGGAGAGTCAAAACTAACACCCTGCTTTTGAACAAACAAGCTGAGGATGATGACTGTATAATTAAAAAGAGAGAGGCATAGGATGGACAGCTTATTTGAATATATTGAATTTGAAGTGAGCTTGAGGTCAAGGCTGCTGTTGACCCAGAGAGACCTTTCAGTAAATTGAAAAAGGTGCTTCCTTTGGGTCAACTCCTTCTGGGTCTATTAATTACACCTTTATTTGAATTTTAAAAGTACCCTTTCTTCAGGTACACGTGGCCCCATGTCAAGGCTTAAGTTTAGCAAGAAAAGCCATCTCTGCCCCACTGTGGATCCAGGGTCTTTGTGCACTGGCCGCACAGCTGTGCCTGTCCCTCTGCCTGTGACAGCTGAGTCACAGTCAGCTCCACTTTATCAATATGCACTTGCTTTGTTCAAAACAAAAAAAGTTTATTCTGGCCAAAAAAATATGTTAGGTTGTACATGAATTTTAGATGTGGTCATGTGTAGGGCAGAGAAGGCAATGGCAACCCACTCCAGCGTTCTTGCCTGGAGAATTCCAGGGTTGGTGTAGCATGGTGGGCTGCCGTCTATGGGGTCACACAGAGTCGGACACGACTGACATGACTTAGCAGCAGCATGTGTAGGGATTTCCTGCTAAATTCATGTTAACTTTTGTGTTCAACTCAAGCAAATTCTAGTTGACGAGTTAGGAAACTTCACAGATATGTCTGCCTCCAAACAGATACAGTATATGTTTTACCACACTTCCACAAACTCTTTTTTTTTTCCTTTTATCTTGCTATGACTAAAATTCACACTATCAACTCAAGACTGTTTCAATTTGACAAATGCTAGGGTACTACTTATGAAATGTCATGATTAAACAACACATATTTTATCAGGAAAAGAAGGATGATATCATAAATTAGCTTATGTATCTGTGAAAGGATGGTTCTTTAAAGAATTTGATCCTGATCAGGGGAGAAAAGATATTTATTCACTTATCTGTTCATTCAGTCATCATGCTATATTTTAGGGATTGTCATTGATGTCAGAAACAAAATTTTTTTTTTCTTACTTCTTAAGGCACTTAGGCCAGTGAAAGTAAGACATTTGCAGTAAAACATGTATACTTAAGGCTGATTCATGTTGTTCTATGGCAGGAACCAACACAACATTGTAAAGCAATCCTCTGATTACAAATAAATTAAAAAAAAAGAATAGAATATTTGTATGGTTAAGTCCTGGCAGGAGAGGGTGGGCAGAAGCTTTGAAGAAGCTTCTTCATGCAGACATGACAGGATCCCAGAGAAGAAATCACTAGCTGGGGGATCTAGGTAGAAATACCAGAGTGCCTCACAGTTTCACATGGAGGCAGAAGGAGCCAAATAAATACTCCAGTGACCAAGAAATAGCATGGAAATAGCACGGAGTTCCAAGGATTGCCTGATCGATGACCAAGGGCTAGATGAAAACAGTACAATAACCAGGGATTCAAGCACAGGCTGATAAAGACCACTGAACAACTGCCCCTTCCCAGCACTCTGGTACAATGTGAATGTCTCAGAACTGAACAGCCCTGTGTGCGTGTGAGCTCAGTTGTGTCCGACTCTTTGTAACCCCATGGACTGTAGCCCACCACACTCCTCTGTCCATGGAATTTTTCCAGCCAAGAATTCTGGAGTGGGTTGCCATTTCCTTCTCCAAGTGACCTTCCTGATCCAGGGATCAAGCCCATGTCTCCTGCGTCTCCTGCATTGGCAGACAGATTCTTTACCACTGAGCCACCTGGGAAGTCCCAACACAGCCCCGAGGAGAAGGTAAAAGGGAGGTGGATTCAAGCATTGATTGACAGTAAGTTTTCATTCCTTAGAAAAATGGAGGTCACAAAAGAAAATTAATTCTAGTTATACGAAAATGTCTTATTTCTTGCATGCCCAAGTTTGTGGGCACCGATTCATATGAGCTTTGTATTGTTAATGTTATAATTGTTAATAATAAAGTGAGCAGCGATGGAGAATCCTCAAGGCAGAAGTTTTATACGTTCTAAGGTGAAGAGGTCTGCGAGTGTGTTAAATCATCAGGAAATCTCCGATGGGTGGAGGTGGACAGGGAGAAGTTGACAATGAGGGTAGGTCACAACATTATGAATAGCGATAGGGACTTCCCTGGTGGTCCAGTGGCTAAGAGGCCTCACTCTCAAAAGGAGGGGCCTGGTCAGGGAACTAGATCCCATATGCCACAACTAAGACCATGCATGCTGCAACTAAGATCTGATGCAGACAAATAAATAAATATTTAAAAACTAGTGATAACCATTTGTCAAGCAATTTCTATGTGGGAAGCCCTCTGCTAGTCACTGTAAATTCATCAGTGTATTTAATGCTTCACATAATCCTAATTTTACAGAGAGAAACCAAAGCTAAAGAATTTGGATCAGTATAAGAGACACACGGCTGGTAAGGGCTGCAAGCCAAGGAGTTGGCAACTCTAAAACCCAAACTCTGGCCCCTGCGCAAACCTATCTTCTCTGGAGAGAACAGGCAGTCATGTCCCAGACTTGGAATTTCACTAAGCCGACAAAGGAAAAAAAGATTTACCAAGTTGGTTCTGTGGGGAGATTTGTGCTTTAAACAAAACAGTTTATTAATGGTGGGGAGAAAAACTGCCGAGGTGCAGGACTAGAGGCAGGAAGATTTGGAGGCTTTACGGTGGGTCAAGTGAGGAGTGGCAGGCCGTGAAAGGTCATGGATTAAGGAAGCGACAGAGGTAACAGCCAGTGCATGGCAGCCCAACGTGGACTCAGGATGACTTGCAAGAAGATGAAATAAACTAGATGAAAGCAATCCCCAGGTTTCTGGCATGTGTCAATACAGAAGCAACAACATTGTACTTGCTTGTAAAGAATAATTACAGTAAAAATATATGTCATTATATTACAGTGATAGTTATAAGTGAAAGTTGCTCAGTTATATCCAACTATTTGTGACTCCACGGACTATACAGTACATGGAATTCTCCAGACCAGTACTCTGGAGTGGGTAGCCTTTCCCATCTCCAGGGGATCTTCCCAACCCAGGGATCAAACGCAGGTCTCCTGCATTGCAGGCAGATTCTTTACCAACTGAGCCACAAGGGAAGCCCAAGAATACTGGAGTGGGCAGACTTCTCCAGCGGATCTTCTATACAGTCCATGGAATTCTCCAGGCCAGTATACTGGAGTGGGTAGTCTTTCCCTTCTCCAGCGGATCTTCCTGGCCCAGGAATCAAACCAGGGCCTCCTGCATTGAAGGTGGATTCTTTACCAACTGAGCTAATATGAAGGAGACAGGAATTGTCTTTCAAGGAAGAGCTGAGCTTCACAAATGGATAGAATTGGGACTTCCAGTGATAAGAGAGGGACAAGGAAGAAGACAGGAGAAATATGGGAAAAGGGGACACAGATTTGTCAGAGATTTATTTCTTAGTAAGTTTTGAGTAGTTTTCTTCAAACAACTTTGAACTACATTTACATATTTATCTACAATTTACTGGTGCCTCTTTAAACACAAATTATGATAAGAGCTGTTAAATGAATGCTGCATACAAGAAACCATTGGAGAAAGTGGAAAAGAGGATGAGCCACTTTGCATGTGACAGTAGTTTGTTGTTGTTCAGTAGCTAAGCTGTGTTCTACTCTTGTGACACCACGGGGCCCCAGGGACTGTAGTACACCAGGCTCCTCTGTCCTCCATTATCTCCTGGAGTTTGCTCACACTCATGTCCATTGCATTGGAGATGCTATCTAATCATCTCTTCCGCCGCCACCCCCTTCTCCTTTTGCCTTCAGTTTTTCCCAGCATCAAGGTCTTTTCTAATGAGTCCGCTTTCGCATCAGATGGCCAAAGTATCACAGTTTCAGTTTCAGTTTCAGCATCAATCCTTCCAGTGAATATTCAGGGCTGATTTCCTTTAGGATTGACTGGTTTTATCCTTGACCGGTTTGATCTCCTTGTTGTCCAAGGGATTCTTAAGAGTCTTCTCCAGTACCATAGTTTGAAAACATCAATTCTTCAGTGCCCATCCTTCTTTAGGTCCAACTCTCACATCCATACATGATTACTGGAAAAACCATAGCTTTAACTAGAGGGACCTTTGTCAGCAAAGTGACGTCTCTGCTTTTTAATATGCTGTCTAGGCTTGTCATAGTTTTCCTCCCAAGGAGCATGTGTCTTTTAATTTCATGGCTGCAGTCACCATCCATAGTGATTTTGGAGCCCAAGAAAATAAAATCTGTCCCTGCTTCCACTTTCCCTCATCTATTTGCCATGAAGTGATGGGACCTGATGCCGTGATCTTAGTTTTCTGAATTGCTGAGTTTTAAGCCAGCTTCTTCATTCTCCTCTTTTACCCTCATCAAGAGGCTCTTTAGTTCGTTTTAGCTTTCTGCCATAAGAGTGGTATCATCTGCATATCTGAAGTTGATATTTCTTCCAGGAATCATGATTCCAGCTTGTGCTTCATCCAGCCTGGCATTTCACATGATGTATTCTACATATAAGTTCAATAAGCAGGGTGACAATATATAGATTTGTCATACTTCTTTCCCAATTTTGAACCAGTCAGTTGTTCCATGTAAAGTTTTAATTTTGCTTCTTGACCCGCATACTGAGTTTCCATTTATTTCAGAACTGTGACCACCAAGTTCCAATCCACACCTAAACCCATAGTGTAACCTGGCTTCTTCTTAGAGGGAGAACAGACATAACTAACAGTGACAAGTCTTACCTGTGATGCTCTTGGACATAAACAAGGAGGTACTGTTGACTAAATCTGAGGGCAGGCATGTGAATTCTACTTTTTCCTAAAATATCAGCAATGTAATGAAGCACTGACCATCTATTAAGTGTTAAAAACTGTGTTATCAACTTATACATACTATCTCATCCTCCCAACATCCCTGAAAGCTAGGTATTACTCCCATTTTACAGAGGACAAAAATGAAACTGAGGGAGATCTTAGTAAGCATTGGAATTAGAATTCAACCCCAATTCTCCCAGATCAAAATTCTGGTTTTTCTCTTTTCTGTTACATTGTTACTATATCAGTAAGCTGCAGCAGGCATTCACTGTGCTAAAGAGGGATGGATTTGTCATAAAAAAATGTAAATCTCAAATTATTTTATGATTCTGAATATTTTTTGGTTTCAAAAGAGAAAAGCATTCTGTGAAAGAATGAAGCACATGTGCTCTTTTTATATTTCCTTTTCCTAAGGCAGGAGACACTGCATCTGGTAATACAAAAAAAAAGTCCAAAAAATGAAAAGGAATAAGAACACAGAGACAATACAGATGATTTGCCTAGATCTGCCCTGTAGTGTTCCAACGAATGGATTTAGCCCCAAACTTTCCTTTTGAACTTGATGCTATGCTATGAAAAAAAAGCTGTGTTTCCTATTTATTTAGGTCTCCAAAAGTAGACTATGGTTGTTTTAGGAATTGACAGAAATTCTATAGCATCCATGATAAACATTCTCCAAGAAGCCAAGAGACCAAAAATATAGGCTTTTGGCAGATTCTGAGCCTTCACTTTGCCTTAGCCTACAGATTCCATAATCCAGTGGAACAGTTCTGAATTCTAGGCTCTATTTTTGAGTTTTGACTCTCATCTGGAAACCATTTGTTCTACACTATATAAAGGAACCTATTTCAAATATAATTTCAACTCAATGTATAATTTCAGGTCTAGCTTGCAAAAGTTTTTCAACTGTGTATTGAATTGTACTCTCTCTAAAAAAATAGGTGAGATCAAATACTTTTTTTTAATGATAAAAAATGTAAATGCCTTTGAAAGGCAGTAACAGAAGGGAGGTAATAGTTATATTATTGATGACTCTTTTTTTTCATGATCATAGTAATGTTACTTGTGTGACAGAGACTGCTTGAAGCATATTATTGGGTTGCAACATTCAATTTCTTGGATCAGAGGGGACAGAGGGGTAGGGGAAGGTGGGCAATATGCTATTAGGAGTCAGAGTGTTAGGAAGGCAAGTGAGGTCTTTAGCCAGGGAGCTGAAGGAGTAAGAAGCTTGTCTTCTCAATTTCTTCTCCATTCACATTTAAATTCATACATATTCAAATTCTATGTACATATATATACACACATCTATCCTATGTATCATCTATCTATCTAAATATTTATCTATCTACCATCTATTGTCTATCTATCATGTGGTATTGTTTCATTAGGGGTCACTTTGACTAAAATGTTAAGGCTTTTTCCAAAGATAAAACATAATACAATAACACTCCTCCACACCACCCACCAAATTTACATTACAAAATTTCCATAGCATTCTTGTTGCACATTTCATAGTTCGATGTTCTCCAAATTTTGAACTGATATTCTCCTGCACCATTTTTCATAAGTGGAACTATCTTTATGTGAGCAGCAACTATAAAAACGATGAGCAGACATGCACACACACCTACTGTGACATGTGCCTGATGATGAAATTCAATCTGAGTAGAGACTGTAATTCAAAGAGGTGGGATGCAAAAGGGGACCCTCAGAATACATGGCTGTGATCTAAGAGTTCTGGTTTAAAGAGTCGGACAGTCACTCATGGATTATAGCCCACCAGGTTCCTTTGTCTATGAGATTTTCCAGGTAAGACTATTGGAGTGGGTTGTCATTTCCTTCTCCAAGAGATCTTCCTGACCCAGGGACTGAACCTGCATCTTTTGTAACAAATCTCCTGTGCTGGCAGGCGAGTTCTTTACCAGCTGAGCCACCAGGGAATTATTTATTTTTATTTTGGCTGCACTAGGTCTTCCTTGCTTTGCTCTGGCTTTCTTTAGTGGAAGCGATCCAGGGCTACTCTTCGTTGCAGGGCTGGGGCTTCTCTTGTTGTGCAGCACAGGCTCTAGAGTACACGGGCTTCAACAGTTGCAGTACAACAGCTCAGTATTCGTGGCTCCAGGACTTTAAAGCACAGGCTCAGTAACTGAGATTCACAGGCTTACTTGTTCTGTGCACATGGGATCTTCCCAGAACAGGGATAGAATTCATGCCCCCTGCATTAGCAGGCAAATTCTTAACGACTGCACCACCAGGAAAGTCTGGGTTAGTTTAATTAAGTTATTCGGAGGCAAATCTTTCTTTAGAATTTAAAAATCCACATGTTAAAACACTTGAGTATGTAGCTATTTAAGCTCAATGGAGAAAGTTTTGCAGTGCTGGTAATCCTTGTTGTTTGGAAAATAATGAAGTTGAAAAAACTTCTCTCTTGCTACTTCAAACATTTTCTTAAGTCATCTTCTCAAAATACTCATGCAAATTTATGTAATCTGCCTGATATTAAGGGTGTGCTATTCTTTCATACAGTGCCCAAGAAAGGAAAGCTATGGTTTTTCAGTAGTCATGTATGGATGTGAGAGTTGGACTATAAAGAAGGCTGAGTGTTGAAGAATTAACACCTTCAAATTGTGGTTTTGGAGAAGACTCTTGAGAGCCCCTTGGACTGCAAGGAGATCAAACAAGTCAACCCCAAAGGAAATCAACCCTGAATATTCATTGGAAGGACTAATGCTGAAGCTCAAGCTCTAATACTTTGGCCAGCTGATATGAAGAGCTTGACACATTGGAAAAGACCCCGATGTTGGGAAAGATTGAAGGCAAAAAGAGAAGAGGGAGGCAGAAGATGAAATGGTTAGATAGCTCAATGGACATGAATCTGAGCAAACTCTGGGAGATTGTGAAGGACAGGGAAGTCTTGCATGCTGCAGTCCATGTGGTTGCAGAGTCGGACACAACTTAGTGACTGAACAACAACAAAACAACAACTCCAGAAATGAAGCACATATCTTTGAGTAAACATCAGTAGAAACTGTCTGTTTCATTTCTTATGCAATGATGAGAAAGGATCTTAAACTGTCTAAAATACATCTTTCTAATACAACCTGATATGAGAGAGATCAATAGAAAGGGATTTTAAAGATCAAGGTACAGTTTTGGTGTTAAAAAAACTGGCAATAGCAACTATTTCCTGGTAATAGATCCAATTTATCTTTCTTGAAAATGACAACAGGCACTATTATCGGGCAAAGGGACTTCAGAAAATTTTCTATAAAATTTGCTGTTTGTGACAGAGCAGTTTTTCTATGCAGAAAAAAAAAAACCAAGATATTTCTCAGGTGGAGGTAATGTCATGGACCATGGCATACACATATTAATTAGGGTTACAATTAGTGTGTGATCATAATAACACACTTGGCTATTGGTGTGTTTGAATTGGTGTGTAAACTAATTGGTTTGAATTAGAAGTGTTCATTTGATAAGTAAATATCTGGAGCTGAGTGGCAACAAGTATGTATTTAAGTTTGACCTTGAATTGAACTTGATGACAAATAAACAACAAAACAGAATAACAGAGAGAAGAGTGGAGGCAAAAGAAGGCTTGCAGAACAGAGAGTGAGGGATAATAGCAGAGAATTCACAGAGTAGATTTGTGGAACAAAAGGTAGACAGACAAAGATGACTAGAAGAAAAAAAAAAGGCCAGAAAGAAGAGTCTGTGTTTTTACTGCTATATTTTTACTCCCTTTGGTCTCCCTTTCTTCTTTCTACTTTCCCATTTCTTGAATCAGTTAATATTCTTTTCATTAGCATTAGCTCTGTTGTGGTGGCCTGAGAGGCTGGTAGGATTTGCCCAGCGAAAACTATTGATGCATAATACATTATATGGAATAATATTCTTACTGTCCTTTGAGCCTTGAGTTTCATTATCGGTGGAGTACTTTGATAGCATTAAGCTGCTTGATAGACACTGATGGCTGTATAGGCCTGCTTGTGTATTTAAAGAGGTAGGTAAGCTACCAACTGCTAATAAAGGCAAAATTATATAAATTCAAGCTCTATTTCTGTTTAAATTTTGTGTCTAGCTGCCTGTACCCTCTATTTATTAGTAACAGCAAATATATGTAATGATAAACAGCACAAATGAAGATTTTGAATTATATAAGCTAAATCACAAATACTGGTCTCCCTTTATTCTATTCATATAAGACAGTATACATACTCATTAAAGATTAATTAATTTTAATTAAATTGTGACTTTTTTCTGTCGAAGAGATGTAGCAGCATTTCCATGCTAATGATACGGCCAAGCTCTGTCCTTGAGAAGCTGATTACCTACAATACTGTAATCGATTAGTGCCTATATGGGTGCTCAGTCATGTCCAACTCTTTGTGACTCTATGGACTGTAGCCCGCCAGGCTCCTCTGTCCATGGGATTTCTCAGGCAAGAATACTGGAGCAGTTTTCCATTTCCTTCTCCAGGGCGTCTTCCTGACCCAGGGATCGAACCCTTATCTCCTGTATTGTCAGGTGGATCTTTACGACTGGGCCACCAGGAAAGCCCTTGATCACGAAACATCAAAATGTTGGAAAAGGGAGTGTTGAAATGGATGAAACTTTGTAAAAATGAGAAAAACTGTCATAAAGACCATCATAAATTGAAATGATGCTAAGTTAGCAATAAGAAATCAAGAAATCAAAGATAAAATAATTTAATAATTTAATCAAAGATAAAATAATAAAAAATAAAATAAGAGCAAAAATTAGGTCATCAAAATTGTATAGTGTTTTATTATGGTGAATAAAAAGCTTTTTCATCCCATGCATCATGAATTCATTAAAGGGACATGCTTTGAATTATTTGACTATGCTGATGACTTTATGTTCATCTACCTATTCTGTTGTGACTTGCTTTTAACATTTATGCATATATTTCCAGGCTAATTGGCTTGGGTATGGGCTGCAGTAACTGTTCAGGAATTATGTACGGGAAAGAGTCCTCAAAGGATAGAAACTCTGTCCTTGACCCAGGGTACAATAATTACTTAACACAGCTGATAATAGGATTAATTCACCAGCAAAGCCAACTATATAGACCTCAGGATCTGGAGGCTGCTTTCTAGGAGCTAATGCAAAAATAAATAGTTTATAAACTAAAAAGACAAATTTTAAAATGTCACTTATGAATTTTGAAATGTCACTTTTATTCATCTCTTTTTTCCTTCCATTTTATTGTGTGCATTTTCAAACTTTGTTGATGTCTTTTATTGAGGATTTAAGATGTTTGAGGTGAAGAGTCATGAAGTAAGGAATTTAATTTTGCTTCTGGGGCTTCCCCGGTGGCTCAGACAGTAAGAAATATGTCTGCAATGCAGGAGACCTGAGTTTGATCCCTGGGTTGGGAAGATGCCCTGGAGAGGGGAATGCCTACCCATTCCAGTATTCTTGCCTGGAGAATTCCATTGACAGAGGAGCCTGCCAGGGCTACAGTCCATAGGGTCGCAAAAAGTCGGACATGACTGAGTGACTACATTTTCTTTCTTTCTGGATTCTATAATCAAAGACATGTAGAGGACTTTATGGATTCTCAAGGTAACAGTTTTCTCTTCTACATTTTGATTGAAAGTGCACAGCCATCAGGTAGATGGGTAAGGGTGGAAAACGCACTTATTTTACAGTATTGTGTGTTTCTTAACATGTAATTTACTCACTCCAGTGTTCTTGCCTGGAGAATCCCAGGGACGGGAAAGCCTGGTGGGCTGCCGTCTCTGGGGTCACACAGAGTTGGACACGACTGAAGCGACTTAGCAGCAGCAGCAGCAACATGTAATTTAAAAATCCTAATTAGTAAGATACTTGGTCCTACTCTATATTGAAAGAGACTCTTGGGCAGCCAAGTGATTAAGAATCTGCCTTCCAATGCAGGGAAAGCAGGTTTGATCCCTGGTCTGGGGACCAAGATCCCACATGGGTGAGGCAGCTAAGCCTCAGCACCTCTACTACTGGTCCACGCTCCGGAGCTCAGGTACCACAACTAGAGAGAAGCCTGTGCACCACAATAAAAGATCCCAAGCGCCGCAACTAAGACCTGGCACAGCCAAATAGATAAATAATATTTACAAAGAAAAGGGGGACTGCCATTATCTCTTCCTACTGGCCAACTACCAAATTGAGGAAATTCTCCTTGTTTAGACTCCTTAGTAGGAATTAAAATGTCAATAATTTAATTTTTTGGTAGAAGTCTGCATTCATAAAAATGGATATATTTCTAAAAATCAATTCTAAAGTCATAATGTCTGAATATTTCAGACCCAGACTCAAGATAATCAATATCACCAACATTGGAGAGTATCCATACACACAGGCTCTGAGTTCCTTCAGAGGTAAGTCATGCTGTGAAATAACACAGGGCTTCTCAAATGTTGATGTGCATATAAGTCACTAAAAATCTTGCTGAAATGTAGGTATGAATTCAGTTGATCTGAGGTGGTGACTGTAATTCTTCATTCCTAACAAATTCCTGGGTGATAACTGCAAGCCTGAGTTCCATATTTTATATAACAAAAGAATAAAGATGTAACAGTTTGACTGTCCTAATGGAAAGCAGCAGATGAATAGTCCAAAATCATTGCTAAATGGCCTCAGAATATTCTCTTGTACTTATCTGATTGTGAATTTATATTACATTTAAAAAATTTAGAGCACTTTAATTGAAATATTCTAAGGAATAGCTACAAAGACTTTGGAAACCCCAGAGTGTGGCAATAATCCTCTCATACACTCCTAATAACTGCAATTTTTTTGATAGGCAATATAATCAGTTTTGGGGGGCTTCCTGGGTGGCTCAGTGGTAAAAAATGTACCTGCCAATGCAGGAGACACAGGAGATGTGGTTTCCATCCCTGCGTCGGGAAGATTCTCTGGAGGAGGCAACCCACTCCAGTATTTTTGCCTGGAGAATCCCATGGACAGAAGAGCCTGGTGGGCTACAGCCCATGGGGGTTCAGAGAGTGAGACATGACTTGAGTGACTGAGCACGCAAGTAATTGATTTACATGCTGGTTCTTAACAAAGTAGAGTTGCTTTATTTTTTTTCTTGGCATTTTGTCCATCTGATTTCCTTTTTAGTATACATTTAAGTTTCTATTTTTTAGGAAGGGGTGTGTTGGATTGCTTATACTTTACAAATTTACTTATTGACATAATGTTAAAATGATCAACAGGTTCCCAAGGTAACAGAAAAAAATATTTATTCTATAGACTATCAGTCTGTGCAAGACAGACTCTAGACTGCGAAAGCGGTGAGTTTTGTAGAAGTGGAGCAGGAGAAGAAGAGGAGGAAGAAAATTGGGAGGTTGCTGCTCTCCTGGTTGCAAAGCCAACCTTTGATGAAATTTTGAAACGACACTGAAGTCATTTTCAAATATTCATCTCTCCCTCCATTTCTGCCCTTTTCTCAGGTTCCCCTATGGTCTGTGTATTCAAATCACCTAAACCCTTATGAAAATGGGAGAAGCGCAGAGCACCGTGTAGTGTGCACACCTGCAGGGCATACCATTTCCTAGACCCAAATAACACGTATTAGCATCGCATAGAGACACCTGTTTGAATGCAAATCCCTGTACACAGCTCAAACTTACCAATTTAGAATCTCTGAGTTGGAGCCAAAAATTCTACATTTTCCCCAAGTCTAGAATTTGATGTTACACATTCTGAAGTATGAAAAATAATGCCATTTCCAGCAACATGGATGGACCTAGAGATTGTCAGACTGAGTGAAGTAAGTAAGACAGAGAAAGACAAATATGATATCCCTTCTATGTGTAATCTAAATAGAAGTGGTACAAATGAACTGATTTACAAAACAGAACCAGACTCACAGACTTAGAGAACGAACTTATGGTCACCTGGGGAAAGGTGGGGGGATAGTTAGGGAGTTTGGGATCAATATGTACATACTGCTATATTTCAAATGGATAACCAACAAGGACCTACTGTACAGCATGGGGAATTCTGCTCAATGCTTTGTGGCAGCCTGGATGGGAGGGGGTTTGGGGAGAGTGCACATATGTATATTTATGACCGAGTCCTTTGTTGTCCACCTGAACTATCACAACATTGTTAATTGGCTATGCTCCAATATAAAATAAAAAGTTTTTAAAAAAGTATGAGGACTGCTAGTCTACATTTTGCATGCCTATCCATGCTTGCTCTAGTGCACATAATTGTTCTTCTGAAGCTCTCACAAATTAATCTCCTTAACAAAGCTCGTTGGGGTGCCAGTGGAGGGACAGATCTATAACATTCTCAAAGATATTTGGGTTTTAAAAGAGAATTACTGTTAACTAAAATGTAATTCCATTTGGCAGAATTTTAGGCATGATAACAGACAGAAGGGATTTCCAAGACATATTAAAGAAGAAAATGTATTTAAGAAGAAAAGGCGTTGGGGTAGCTGAAATTGTATGGACAGGATATTTGTATCTGTGACTCTCCTCTGGAATAACATCTTCAAAGATGGTTCTCAAAAGAGAAACAACTTCCTCTCTTTTTTATGAATGTAAAGATTCCTGAAATAGTTACACATGTGCGCGCGCGCACACACACACACACACATCCATCCACACACCATTAGGTATAGTTATCTTTATAGTGATAAGGCAGGTGATACAGGCAATAGATTTGAGAGCAGAGGCTAATCTCTGTGTGTGGATGATTTATAAACCAAGTGATGTGTGGTTTCATGGTATTTTCCAGGTGACTAAACCAGGGTGGAGGAAGTAGCAATACCCCTTGTTCCATACATATTTATTTCTGAGTTCTTCCTATTGAACAAGTCAAAATATTTGATGGAATTAATAGCACAATGTGGCTATTAATAATGTCTTATAAGTTTCTTTCTTTCCTTCTTCCTCCCTCCCTTCCTTTCCTTCTCCTCCCTTCCTTCTTCTTTTCCTCTTTTGGAAACCTGTTTGTTATATAAAATATACTCACAGTTAATTGAGAGTGAATTATAGTTATAATTGTAAATACAGTGAGGACAGGTCTGAGGTTGAAATGAAAAATCACAGACCTTAAAAGTCCAGCTTTGATTCTAGCTAGGGCTCCACATACAGTCATTCTCCTTTTTAGTCACTATTCATTTCCTCTTCTCCCTCTTCATCTGCAAAATGGTAAAGTAATAGCTACTGCACAGCAGCGTTCTCTGGGAATAATCAATGTTTTTCCCCAGATGAAAAATATTTTGTATGTAGAATGAACAGTATTACTTTAATTTTAACCACATGCTTTGCATAAAATAGGTCATTAGGTAGAACAATTTTTTAACTCAAAAGTAGAATATGATAAGTAGCAGTGAAAATGCAGTATTTTAGAGACACAATGAGATTAGAAATTGAATATCTGCAACTGCAAAACTCACACATTTAACAAACAGCTTGAGGTTTAGGTGTTTGTTTTTATGAGAGCAGATATTGCTAGTTTTGGGGAAGGGATGATGACGACTACCGAGATCACTTGATGGCTGACTCTAGAATTTTTCCACGAATGGAAGGGACTTGAGAGAATAAAAGACAATGTGAAGGTAAAAGAGCCCAGTTTCTTCCTAAAGTCTTTGTCAAACTTACAGTGTTCTCAAATCAGCCTACCAACTCATATTTGACCATAAATTGTGGTGTAGCTGGGAGACAAGATCCAGACTTCCTGAAGGAAAGAGGTTGACACTTCCTTCCTTCAACCTTCCAGACCTAACGCACTTGGTCTTTTAAAATCCAGAGTGATCTATCTATCTAAACAAACAAACAAAAAACCAAAACCAAACAAAAACCACAAAACTGTGAGAAAGTTAATAACTTGCTTCAAGTCTCCTTGACATAAACTGGGGATTGCTGGAGGACTGGATTTTATGAGAGGCAAGTTGACTAAAGACAAGTCAAGGATTTGCCCAGGTGTTTGCTGGTCAATGTATGTGGCTAATTAAAATAAAATTAAAAATACAGTTTCTCAGTCATTCTGGCACATTCCAAGGGCTCAACAGCCACGAGTGGCCAATGGCTACTGTATCATTTTTACAGATAAAAAACATATCCATCATTGCCCAAAGTTATATAAGCCAGCACTGGACTAGATTTTCATTGACCAAATAAATAGCCTACCAGGAAAGGTCCTGGCTCTGAACAGACCTTACCTCTGACCTAGTACCCATACTTAGCTTTCTTTTTATTTTTATTATTATTATTTTTAAATTAAATTTCTTTATTGTACTGGTTTTGCCATACATCAACATGCATCTGCCATGGGTGTACATGTGTTCCCCATCCTGAACCCCTCTCCCACCTCCCTCCCCATACCATCCCTCTGGGTCATCCCAGTGTACCAGCCACCAGCCCCAAGCTTCCTGTATCCTGCATCGAACCTGGACTGGAGATTTGTTTCTTATATGATATTGTACATGTTTTAATGCCATTCTCCCAAATCATCCCCCCCCCCCCCCCCACAGAGTCCAAAAGACTGTTCTATACATCTGTGTCTCTTTTGCTGTCTCGCATACAGGGTTGTCATTGCCATCTTTCTAAATTCCATATATATGCGTTAGTATACTGTATTGGTGTTTTTCTTTCTGGCTTACTTCACTCTGTATAATAGGCTCCAGTTTTCATCCACCTCATTAGAACTGATCCAAATGTATTCTTTTTAATGGCTGAGTAATACTCCATTATGTATATGTACCACAGCTTTCTTATCCATTCATCTGCTGATGGACATCTAGGTTGCTTCCATGTCCTGGCTATTATAAACAGTGCTGTGATGAACATTGGGGTATATGTGTCTCTTTCAATTCTGGTTTCCTTGGTGTGTATGCCCAGCAGTGGGATTGCTGGGTTGTATGGCAGTTCTATTTCCAGTTTTTTACAGAATCTCCACACTGTTCTCCATAGTGGCTGTACTAGTTTGCATTCCCACCAACAGTGTAAGAGGGCTCCCTTTTCTCCACACCTTCTCCAGCATTTATTGCTTGTAGACTTTTGGATCGCAGCCATTCTGACTGACATGAAATGGTACCTCACTGTGGTTTTGATTTGCATTTCTCTGATAATGAGTGATGTTGAGCATCTTTTCATGTGTTTGTTAGCCATCTGTATGTCTTCTTTGGAGGAATGTCTATTTAGTTCTTTGGCCCATTTTTTCATTGGGTCGTTTATTTTTCTGGAATTGAGCTGCAGGAGTTGCTTGTATATTTTGAGGTTAGTTGTTTGTCAGTTGCTTCATTTGCTATTATTTTCTCCCATTCTGAAGGCTGTCTTTTCACCTTGCTTATAGTTTCTTTTGTTGTGCAGAAGCTTTTAATTTTAATTAGATCCCATTTGTTTATTTTTGCTTTCATTTCCAATATTCTGGGAGGTGGGTCGTAGAGGATCCTGCTGTGATGTATGTCGGTTAGCTTTCTTTTTAAAGTAATGTTACAACTGTATCTACAGATTCCTTACTGGTCATTTATCTTTTTATCGCCTCGAAGGAGATAAAGTGAAATATAGCAGATCAGACAGAACAAAGCATAGGGATGTGTACTGAGATATGAGTTCCATGTTCTTTCTTTTACTAGTGTATTGAAATATAATCAACACAGGTTCTAAGCTTCAGGACTCCTTAAAATCAGCAGTATGCATCTACATTTGAAATGGGCATCCCATACACCAGGCTGCTGGTAGTAATAGGAGCTTCTCTGATCAACCTATCAGTCATGAGAGTAGGTAAGCAAACAGATACTCAACAGTTATCTGTCGAGCAATGTTTGGGTACAATGGAAACAGAAAACAAGGTTTGACCTTTATTCTAAAGGTATCCCTCATATCAGTCTGAGGAGCAGTTTACCTGAGTAGGGGAAAAGAAAAAAACCCCAAAACATGGAATTAAGTTACATACAAACTTAAATATGTGCTCTAAAGTTTTTACTTTGGAAAGGAAAAGGCAACTGCCAAACCTTCAGGGCTCTTCTGTGGTGAGATGGATGGCAACCAGGTGGAATTGAGCGTATATATATGCCAGAAGGCCTGAGCTTAGGTGGAGGGTAGAGATAGAGGGTAAGCAGGTTTTGACAGGTTTCTTCTTTTATTTTTCCTTTTTAGAAACACAGAAATTCTTTCTTGAGGCAGTTGGTAATAACACTAAGATGTTGGATCTGATGTGCAGTATAAGAGATTTTTATCTTTTCTATTTATAGAAACACTGAAAGACAGTTTTCCCACTGGCCATAATTCTTTGTCTGTATTCCTCAGGCTTTCAGATAACTGAGAAAACAACCAATCAACTAATTGTCCAACTTTCAATCAAATGAGAGGAAACTGTTGGTGTTCAATCAAACAATGAAAGTTCCACAAATCATATAGTTCTCGGTTTTGCAAAAAAAAATAGATGCCTGTCTAGAAATATCACCATTCTGGCAAATATGAAGGAAAAACAAAATAAAGTCACTTTATACCTATGAAGAGATTTGGTAACAAAAAAAAAATAAATAACACATACATAATAAATACATATTTTGTTATAGTTTAGTCAATATAAAACTTTAAAACCAAGCAAGTTTTATAAAATATTGCATTTATATATGACAATATAAAAAAGAGATGACATAAGATGATAGGGATAAAAAATGTGTGGACCAAGAGATATAAAGCAATATAAAGATTAAGTACAATAAATAAAAATGTCATAAAATTTATTAAAAAGTGGAAATAAATGTTTTACCTACTGTCGACAAAGTAAAGAATAGGACAGACATGGCAGAAGATCAAGAATTATCTAAAAGATTAACTTAAGGTGGTGCATTTTAGTCAGGGGAAAGCAAAAAGAGGTGCAAACGATAAATGGAAAAATGATAAGCACAGAAGATAAAAAAATATGGAAACTTGTTTGTTTCCAAAGAAGAATCAGAATAAATGACCTAAGAGAAATATGTAAAACTATTATGAGAGAAAACACTCAAACTGAAGAATAAGCTTACTATGTAAACTCAAATGGCCCATAAGGTGTCAGATTCAAACTAAAAGGGACAGAATATAAGCACACTTTGATAAAGTTGGGGCACTTAACCATTAAAAAGATACCGCAAGCATCTAGGATGAAGAAAAAAATTAAATAGAATGAAAGAAAAACTAGTTGGGTTTCAAACTTCTCCAAAACTATAAAGAAAGCAACTGTTCAAGACCTAAAATAGAGTTTTCCAACATTTTTGCAACATGGCATCAGAAGAATGAAATGTCACCTGCTCAGTGCTCAAGGCCATTTGCAATCAGGTGACTAGCGTGGTGTCCCAACTGCCTAGGTGTTCGCTCAGCCCCCTTCAGGCTGAGTGGATCCCTAAGCCCGTTCTTGACACACCAGGTTGGAAGGTTTGTTATGAGGGATTTTAAAAGAACAGGTTGTGATGTAAGAGATCTGAACCCAATCAAGTTTCCATTTATATTGGGAAAAGTAAAGGGAAAGACTAAAAAGCCAGCAGTCATTCTATTCTGAAAACATCTATTAGGAATTTAAAGTCCTGTTTAAGTCAAGTGGCACACAATTAAGTTAACATTTTAACAAAGAATTTGTGATGTTCAGAAAAAATGATGGAAAACTGCAAAATTTTATCAAAGTTCTAGTAATAAGATAGCTTAAAAATGATAATCAAGGTTTAAATAGAGATTATAACAAAAATTTTAAAGAATAGAAGGGTAAAAGTGGAATAAAATGGTAATTTTCTCCTTCTCCATAGAGGAGGTTAGGATAGGCCCTCAAATCATTAATATTCATAAATAAAGACATTTGAAGTCTAATATTTCTAAAATGTAAGCTTAATAGTTATAAAGCAAAACCAGGATGTTTACCTTTAAAATATAAAGGAAAAATTAAATAAAGCATAATATAAAGGAAGTGCAATAAATCTAAAGTATAAAACTAGATTAAAGTATAAAACTAGATTAAAGAAAACCAGACATATTAATCATGAAAATATATTTAAATACTTTGAAATTTTCTATTAATAGGCAACTCTCAGACTGTGTGCAAATATCAAAACACAGATGTCACTGGCAGGATCATTTTCATATCAAAATAGCTCAAAATCTATTCAGAAGAAAGATAAAGTTTTAAATATACCATTTAAATAAAAAACATATATATGTTTAAAAATAAGAAAAACTGAATATAAAGAAGAAATTAACATGAACTCAGATGCTAGGAAAATAATAAAACTAAAGAAAGTAGAATGAAATCAGTAATAAAATTAATGACAAAATTTAAAGTATTTCTGAACTTCTAAAAAAAATTATAGCTTCACTGGGTATCAGGGCTTAGATGATAAACACGGGTCAATCATCACCAGCCACTCATCTACTTTCCTCTTTGTGATCATCCTGTGTAGGCGATTCTAAATTTATCTCAAGATCAGGATTAAGCAGAAAAAAAAAAAAACCCCAAAAACGGTCTTGGCAACATCACTACTCTGGCTGCTTGTGGAAGCAACAAGTGACTTCATCTAACATTCACCTGCGCAGGGCAGTTCCGAAGTGGGAACACTCACCTGCCCATGACAGTTGCCAGGAGACCCGAGGCTCTGCTGGGGAAATCCTTTGGTCTGCCAAAGCGTTTTTCTTTCCGCATAAAAGGTCAGTCGGCTCCTAGGGGCAAGTGTGGAATTACAGAAGGTGTCGAGGACTAAGCACAAGCTGGGGCTATCGGCTGCTTTCCAACAATGCTGTAAAGCTTCTCCTTGAGTCACGGCTCTTTTTTCAGACGTTCCACAGCAGTTGGAGAACTCCAGAAGTGTGAGTCTCCGTTTCCGGTCCTGAGAGCCTCACACACCACCTGGGAGCTCCTGCCCCAGACACCGGAGTCTCGAGAAGGGGCAGTTTCAGAAGGCTGCAGGTGTGTGCGGAGTTTGTTGCTGGGATGGAGCGCTGGTGGGAAGACAGCCCACGGGTGTCGCCCTCCATCAAGGTCAAGTTATCCAGCCTGGCTCGTGCTGCCCAGAGTTTGCTACGTTGAGTGTCCTGGATCTCATGTGCCATCTGCATGGTGTCTGAAGGCTAATTTGGCAGGGGTTTGGTAAGTTTCTGGGAGTAAGAGCCAGGCCAGGGGGGAATGTTTCTTCCTTTCGTTCGTGATCCCCCACCTTCTCCAGCTTTTCTGCGTCCGTCCACTCGACTTTTCCTGGTTTTGAGTGATCATCAGCCAGAAAGGCACCTGCTATGGTGAGCCATTGTGGAAAGGCCCCAGACCTCCCTCATGCGGTAGCTCTGGTCCAGACTTAAATTCAGGATCCTGGGGACCATCTGCTTCCTGGCGCCGCTTACCCCCGCTCTGCTTCCGGGAAAAGGCGCTGTGACCCCACTTTTACTTCACTGCGCAGGGCCAGGCCCTGAACTGTTTTTAGTTATTTTACCCTTGAAACTAAAAGCTGATGCTTTAAAAAAAAATCGATAAAATACATTTAACATTGGCAAATCTGATCTGGTGAAACATGGAATAAATCCTTTTTAAAATTAGAAACTAGAATGGTTTATCAATATTGATGTGATTAAATCACTATCTAAAAATATTGGATAAACTGTGTGGCAACAAGTGGAAAAATCCAGAAAAAAATAGGTATTTCCCTAGAAACTGTATGCAGGAGTTGAAAAGATAATGTACATAAACAATAAAATAATAAGAGAAGATAATTCAATTATTTTTTAACATAATAATAAACTTTCTTCATTAAAAACCACAAAACACAGAAGCCTTAAAAATGGCAGTTTTTTGATATAAAATTTAAAACTTCTATTAAAAAACCTCAAAAATTAAAAAAAGGAAAAAATGTTGGCACCACATTAATAGATAATGGATAAATTAGTATAAATATAAAGGGCTACTATGGATTTAAAGTAAAAGATAAACAAATAGGAAAATGAATAATGGATATGAACAGGCAATTCATTGTTGAAGGTACACAAATGGATGATAAACATAGGAAACTGAATACCCTTCTAAATGCAAATTAAAATACTAAAGACACTTTTCTTTCATAAAGTTGACAAATTTGAAATAATTGATGAGATCTATGTTTGGCCAGAATGTGAGCAAACATTGTTGATGGGATATAAATTAGTGAAGTCTTTGAAAATAGACAGAAGTTTTACATGAAGATATCATTGGATTGGTGTAAATATATTTGCCTGTCTTATGTGTGTGTTGTATATACATATTGTTGTGTATACATGTATACATATGTATATATGAGTATACAGATAGGTCTCATATATACCATTCTCATGTAACATGCAAATATATATCTGTATGTGTGTATTTTGCATTTATATGAATTTTAGGAAAGTAGAATAGAAGAATTGACCCTCTGATTTCCTCTGAGAAAAGGAATAGGGGCTGGTGTGGTGGCAAATGAGGCTTTATGTTATGCTTCATATGCTGGGTATTGTCCTGGCCTATTGTGTTTTTAGCAAAGAGAATATAGTTTATTACTTAAGTAAAAATACAAATTTTTGAAAAAGAATGAGTGGAGATGATTTATATTTTGAGGAAGGGCACAGAGACACTCTCAGGGACACCCCAATGGATATTTTGTTTATGTAATAGAGAACTGTGTATGGAATATTATATATTAATAAAATTGGTTAGCAGAATAAACATTTTACAACTGTCTCATGAAAATTTGAAAGAGCCTAAAGCTGTCTGGGAGGCCTTACAAATAGCTGCGAAAAGAAGAGAAGTGAAAAGCAAAGGAGAAAAGGGAAGATATAAGCATCTGAATGCAGAGTTCCAAAGAATAGCAAGAAGAGATAAGAAAGCCTTCCTCAGTGATCAATGCAAAGAAATAGAGGAAAACAACAGAATGGGAAAGACTAGAGAGCTCTTCAAAAAAATTAGAGATACCAAGGGGACATTTCATGCAAAGGTGGGCTCAATAAAGGACAGAAATGGTATGGATCTAACAGAAGCAGAAGATATTAAGAAGAGGTGGCAAGAATACACAGAAGAACTGTACAAAAAAGATCTTCACCACCCAGATAATCACAATGGTGTGAACACTGACCTAGAGCCAGACATCCTGGAATGTGAAGTCAAGTGGGCCTTAGAAAGCATCACTATGAACAAAGCTAGTGGAGGTGATGGAATTCCAGTTGAGCTATTTCAAATCCTGAAAGATAATGCTGTGAAAGTGCTGCACTCAATATGCCAGCAAATTTGGAAAACTCAGCAGTGGCCACAGGACTGGAAAAGGTCATTTTTCATTCCAATCCCAAAGAAAGGCAATGCCAAAGAATGCTCAAACTACCGCACAATTGCATTCATCTCACACGCTAGTAAAGTAATGCTCAAAATTCTCCAAGCCATGCTTCAGCAAATGTGAACCGTGAACTTCCAGATGTTCAAGCTGGTTTTAGAAAAGGCAGAGGAACCAGAGGTCAAATTGCCAACATCCACTGGATCATGGAAAAAGCAAGAGAGTTCCAGAAAAACATCTATTTCTGCTTTACTGCATATGCCAAAGCCTTTGACTGTGTGGATCACAATAAACTGTGGAAAATTCTTCAAGAGATGGGAATATCAGACCACCTGACCTGCCTCTTGAGAAATCTGTATGCAGGTCAGGAAGCAACTGGACATGGAACAACAGACTGGTTCCAAATAGGAAAAGGAGTACGTCAAAGCTGTATATTGTCACCCTGCTTATTTAACTTATATGTAGAGTACATCATGAGAAACGCTGGACTGGAAGAAGCACAAGCTGGAATCAAGATTGCTGGGAGAAATATCAATAACCTCAGATATGCAGATGACACCACCCTTATTGCAGAAAGTGAAGAGGAACTCAAAAGCCTCTTGATGAAAGTGAAAGTGGAGAGTGAAAAAGTTGGCTTAAAGCTCAACATTCAGAAAATGAAGATCATGGCATCCGGTCCCATCACTTCATGGGAAATAGATGGGGAAACAGTGGAAACAGTGTCAGACTTTATTTTTCTGGGCTCCAAAATCACTGCAGATGGTGACTACAACCATGAAATTAGAAGACGCTTACTCCTTGGAAGGAAAGTTATGACCAACCTAGATAGCATATTGAAAAGCAGAGACATTACTTTGCCAACAAAGGTCTGTCTAGTCAAGGCTACGATTTTTCCTGTGGTCATGTATGGATGTGAGAGTTGGACTGTGAAGAAGGCTGAGCGCTGAAGAATTGATGCTTTTGAACTGTGGTATTGGAGAAGACTCTTGAGGGTCCCTTGGACTGCAAGGAGGTCCAACCAGTCCATTCTGAAGGAGATCAGCCCTGGGATTTCTTTGGAAGGAATGATGCTAAAGCTGAAACTCCAGTACTTTGGCCACCTCATGCGAAGAGTTGACTCATTGGAAAAGACTCTGATGCTGGGAGGGATTGGGGGCAGGAGGAGAAAGGGACGACAGAGGATGAGATGGCTGGATGGCATCACTGACTCGATGGACGTGAGTCTGAGTGAACTCTGGGAGTTGGTGATGGACAGGGAGGCTTGGCGTGCTGTGATTCATGGGGTTGCAAAGAGTTGGACACGACTGAGCGACTGAACTGAACTGAACTGAAAGCTGTGATGCATTTTCCCAAGTCTTTGTGCATTTAATTTAAAATTACTGCCTAATATTAGGGTAATATTCCTCTGTCATTCAACTTTGAGTTCCTTACAATTTGCCTTTTAAAATACTCCAGCCATGAAGGGTGATTTTTGTGTGACATTTGTTGTCATGTTTATTTATTTTTCATATTGAAAGACTACATAGCCTGTAAGCTCCCCCACCCATATTTCAGTGTTTTGGATTTTCATAGGCTGTTAGGAGGATATTCTTGTGAAGATCTGCTTGGGTTGAGAATTTTCTGTTGGTTGTTATGTGAAATAGTAAAAAGAAAAAAAAGGGGGGTGCTTTTTGTAGCTGCTTTTCTGTCTTTTATAGGTGTGTGCTCATCAGAAGTATTTTCTGTCTTCAGCAGCAGCCTTCAATCCTGAGCTATGTAGGCCTGTCAGATTTAGTCTCATAATTTTGTCTTTTTATACTGCTTTTCAGGACCAGCTTCCTCCTTTGGGTTGCCCCCACCCTCTGTCTGAAGCTTCACTCTCTTTTTTATCCTCAAGATTCCTCTTCCACTTACTTTAGCATGTATTTCCAATAGTGTTCCTTGAGAGGAAGCATTTTCACTTCTGAAAATGAGTGTTTGTCCCATATTTTTCAGGGCTTACCTTGACAAAGCTGTGTTTGGTCTGCTCATGTTCATAAGCTCTATTTGTTCTCTGTGAATCTTGTATCGTGTAAGGACATTTAGGTTTTTCCCAGATCCTTTAGTCTCTGCTTCTGGAGGGTTGTCTCATTTTGGTTGTGATTATTTTGGAGTAAGATTTGGCTCCCATGGCTTGTGGTATAAGTGGTCTCACTCTTTCACTCTTCAGTTCTCTAACCACACAATTATTATGCTGTTCAGGGCACACAGCTGTTGGTGCAAGGGCCTCGGTCATGCCTATCCTGAAGTTCATGAGAATCCCTTGTACCTTGTTATTTAGAGGATATTCTCCAAAGTTTTGTTTGTTTTCATTAATACTCCTGATTTATTATTTAGGAAAGTTTTGGGGGAATATTTAAAAAAGTATACTGCTGGCATCATCACTTTGCCAATTACTGGTTTATTTGATATCAGAAGGCTTCAGCTTTTGTTTATAAGGTGAAATATATCAACATTGTCATCACCAGTTTATTTAGAAATATGAAAATAAAGACACTTTGATATTTTATTTTTAGCTCATATATTAGCTTTTTTTGGAAAGTAATTGCTGATTGTTGATATTCTGTCTCTACTTAATGGTCAATGTGAAGGTGGTGATACTGAGTTAATTATTTCTGGGTTCACATCACCTGGTACCTACCAAAAATGCTTGTTGGAAAAAATGAATAAACATTTTATAATTCATTATTATTACTGTAATTCTGTAAAGTTTTCATTCTTGGTCCATCTATGTAAAATTCTAGTACTTACATCTTTGCATCTCTAAATTTCTACCCTCCTTTTTTCTGCTTTCTTTTTCTCCTGAGCAGGGATATTCCTATCATGTTAAAGTTTATTTATCTTGTTTATTGTGTCCTCTATTGTCACCCCCAACAGGAATGTAAGCTTCATGAAGGTAGGAATTTTACCTGTTTTCTTCACTGCTATATCTCTAATATCTTAAGAAGTATCTGGCAAAGAGTTAATATTCAATAAATAATTCTTAGGGTGACTTTCATCCTTATGAGTAATTTTTTTATAATCCTCCTTCTTACAAGTGTGAGGTATTATCATTTGAAATCATGGAATTTCTAGCTTTTCAGAAACATGGCTGAAATTAAGGGAAAAAGAAAGCTGAGATCACATATTTGTTATAAGCAGATCTAATTAACAGAAAATAACTCATTAACTATAAAAAATTTTGGTATCATTTGCAGAATGTTATTTTACTAGAAATGCTCTAAGTTTAAAAATGAATCTACTAATTTTTCTGTGTGGTATCATTTGCTTTACTGCCTGGTTTTAGAAAATGGCTGACATAACTGTTTTCTTTTCTTCTTACTCATGTGTTTTATTAAATGTTTCATTGGGTGAATGTGTCATAAGTATGTTAAAAGATTCCCATGTTATGATAAGATATATCTTATTTGTTTTTAGCATGCATGCACATCTGTTGCTTGTTTTCTGTCATGTAAAACTGTATGTGCAGGTTCCTTGAGGCTGGTCTTGTGTTTTAATAACTTTTCTATCCATGGCAACTGGCTTAGTAACTGTTTCTTGTATGTGCTTATTAAAAGTTTATGAAAGAAATGAATCTCCATTATACATCCTTGGTATTACTTATGTTTTAAATGGATTGAAGTCAGTGATTTAGCCAGTCTCTTATTTGAGCTAAAATGAAATGCTTCAAAGTTACACTAACTAAAGTGGCCATGAAAATATACCCACCAAATCTCATTGCATAATTGACTGACAGCACTCGCAGCTGCCCCTTGGCTCCCTCATGATGCTTGCCTTGAGACTGTACTTCCTGGTGGGCTGCTCCCAGCCAATGACTGAGCAGAATGAAGTTACTATGGCAGCCCCTTCCTATGAGATATAGGACTGCTTTTATGAGTAACTTTGACTTGAGGAGTTCCCATCAACCTTGCTGAAACTTTTGAAATGCTATCACAGTTGGAAACTCTTTCTATCCGATCACCTTCTGTTATCTTTCTCCTTTCACAGGTGTCAGACTGCATCATATTCTCTCTCTCCCAATAAATCTTTTGCACATCTCAGTCCATCTTGTCTGTACATCTGATTTCACACAGAATGCTCACTTTTTTTTCTCTTCAAGTTCCTAGATGGGTCACACAAATATACCGCATAATGCACATTTGAGACACAAACTGATATTGATCTTAGATCCATTGTTATCTGGTTTACAGCTCACGTCAAATCAAATAATCACAGAGGAATGACAGTGGGAAAGATAATATCTGTGTTTTAATCATCCCTGACACCAGTATACTACCTTTGATGGAAATATTGGTAAAAAATGGAAATGTCAATCCATTTACCTAGTCAAATATTATAATTGTGGTTCACTACTTATAGGTGAAATTGGAAGGGCTTAAGCTTTAGAAGAACTAAAGAGCCTCTTGATGAAAGTGAAAGAGGAGAGTGAAAAAGTTGGCTTAAAACTCAGCATTCAGAAAACTAAGATCATGGCATTCACTTCATGGCAAATAGATGGGGAAACAATGGAAACAGTGACAGACTTTTTTTTTTTTGGGGCTCCAAAATCACTGCAGATGGTGACTGCAGCCATGAAATTAAAAGACACTTGCTCCTTGGAGGAAAAGTTATGACCAAACTAGATAACATATTAAAAAGCAGAGACATTACTTTGCCAACAAAGGTCCATCTAGTCAAAGCTATGGTTTTTTCAGTAGTCATGTGTGTATGTGAGAGTTGCACTGTAAAGAAAGCTGAGTGCCGAAGAATTGATGCTTTTGAACTGTGGTGTTGGAGAAGACTCTTGAGAGTCCCTTGGACTCCAAGGAGATCCAGCCGGTCCATCCTAAAGGAAATCAGTCCTGATTACTCAATGGAAGGACTGATGTTGAAGCTGAAACTCCAATACTTTGGCCACCTGATGTGAAGAACTGATTCATTGAAAAAACCCTGATGCTGGGAAAGATTGAAGGCAGGAGGAAAAGGGGACAACAGAGGATGAGATAGTTGGATGGCATCATCGACTCAATGGACATGAGTTTGAGTAAACTCCGGGAGTTGGTGATGGACAGGGAGGCCTGGCATGCTTCTGTCCATGGGGTCACAAAGAGTCTGACAAGACTGAGCAACTGAACTGAACTGAACTGAACTGAAGCTTTAGAATAAGAAACATGAGTTCATAGAAAATTATGTAAGTAGCAGAAATCCTGAGGCTTCATGGAGTGACCAGTTAATTAGTTAGTTAATTAAAAGGTATTTTTCCAAATACCATATTATGAAACCAACTGATCTAGTCTGAAGTAGAATGACCGCATTTAATAGACCTTCTAAATTCTTAATGAAATTAGTTGATTTTAAAGAGAATAATGAGATTAACAACAACTAAAATCTACAGTAAAATTTGTTTTTTATAGATTGTGACTTTTCTGCTATGTCCAGCTGAAAAAAAAAGCTGTAAATTCATATTAAATATTCTTTCCTTTCACTTTTTTTCACTTGGCATTATTTATATAAAAAGGAAACCAACTCATTAAATTTTAAGAATCCTATAAAACAAATAAGATAACTCCTTTAGATCCATTAATTGTGTAAATTCAACTTTTGAAACTGTAAAAATAAGCCACAATAAATATGAATTTCCTTATAATCTTTATCCTTTCTGGACTTCAGTCTTGGATGGCTTCTCCTCATGGAATGAAGGTGAAAATTAGATGTGATGGAGCTAATTATAGATGCTGCTAAGTCACTTCAGTCGTGTCCGACCCTGTGCGACCCCATAGACGGCAGCCCACCAGACTCCCCCGTCCCTGGTATTCTCCAGGCAAGAACACTGGAGTGGGTTGCCACTTCCTTCTCCAATGCATGAAAGTAAAAAGTGAAAGTGAAGTCGCTCAGTCGTGTCCGACCCTCAGCGACCCCATGGACTGCAGCCTTCCAGGCTCCTCCATCCATGGGATTTTCTAGGCAAGAGTACTGGAGTGGGGTGCCATTGCCTTCTCCGAATTATAGATGCTAGCTGAACTTTATCAACCTATGGAACAGCCATATCCTTAGGGTGCAATTGTGTGGTAGGCCTGTAAGGTCTGAACTGTCATCTTCAGTGACTTAGATGTGGCCCCACCTTGTACTGGGACACTTTGCTGCCACTGTAGGGAGTGACCCTAGTTACATTGTTAGATAGTGTGGGGCCCAGGCCAGTGGGCACCCTTCTGCTCTAGGGGAAGTGTTGAGAGGTGACTCCATTTCAGTAAATAGATGAAACAAGTGGTTAATCAAAGAGAACACCTGGTTTATTTTACCACTCATAATGGACTTGTCTATACCTAGATTCCATCTGCTTAGCTTTCAGACATGAGCCATGTCACTCTTTGTAGAGGAGGCACCTGTAGAAAGTGGGAGTGGATGGCACTTTGACACGTAAGAGAGAAAAAGGAGGTGTGATGAAGTGTTTGTTTAGCCTGGAACACTTGACAGGCTCAGAGGCTACGCAATCAACAAGCACCCCTTCCACAATCAGTAAAGAGCCATCTTCTTTCTCTTCCCCAGAGGCTTATAACTTTCTTAATCAAATTGGAATTTATTGGTCATACATTCTCTTCTCTGGTCTTATTCAATAACAAGTTTTTATCTGCCAGTTGTTCCACTTCTATTCAGTTTCCTATTGCTTTCCAATATGTGTTGTCCCTACTACCTAATTCTGTATGATTACAGCCATTTCTGCTCTGATTGCAATTTTTCTGTTGATGGAATTAACCTTTTGTTCCAAACAGTCTGTGTCCTAGTGACAATCCATCAGCTCTTGTTATTTCTTCACCAATTGTTTTTATAGTTTTCTTCTTACCTTACGAAGCTGACAAAATTTCCGTTTAGAAAGGAAACCTACTTGGTTGCATGACTTAAACTGCTGTCAAATTGTGACTCTAATTTGGACATCATGCATGACGAAAATATATGTTATATTTGATACAAAGTCTGGATTGTGCTGCAGTGCAGTGGTAAGAAATAAGAACTGATTTGGGAGAGGTTAGCATAGTGAAACAAAGCCATAAAATTCTACTGTTTTTGGTGAAAATGGGTATTTCATTTTGTTATTAAAATCATGCTCTTCTTACTTTTACAACAGATTATAAAAATGGAATTGCCTCTAGCAACCTCCTTTTCCTCTTAGTCCTTTAACATTTAAACATCCTGTGCTTCTGTAATGGATGACAAAGCCTGTTATTTGGCACAAACGGAGGAAAGACAGGATTTCAAATTATGAATAGGTTTATTTTCTCATCAAAACCTGCCTCTTCAACACTTTAAGATATGCCTACTCATTCTTCATGGTGCTCATATCTGGCATTGATCTTTAAAACACAAATCCTCTTGCTAGAGTTTCTTAGGAAAGGAGAAAGAATGACATAGGAGATAATGCCCTAGATCGCTTTTCTATGTAGCAGGAGCCAGCATGCTGTTTTGAGTTTTGGCTGCAATATGGTAAAGTCTGCTTGCTTTCAATTATTCAAAACCATTTATGTTTTTCATGCCAAGTTGGATAGGTTCGTATTTTTATTTTTCCCATTCTGAATGAGGCTCTTTGGATGCATTATAGCCTCCCTAGGGTACTGCATGTGAAGGTAGCCTCTAACATCCTTTTAAGAGTCCACCTACTTCAAAGTAAGGAGTCTCTCCTTCTTACTTTGTAGGTAACCCTACCCTTTTGTCTCTTGCCTTGCAGTAACCCATGCTAGGGGCTCTCACCCAATGATGCCGTAGTCAGTAGATTTTCTTTTCAGAGAGAAAAGTATTACCTAGAGCAAGTTCCTTTTCAAAGAAGTAATTTCATGGGTCACAATCTGTTAGCTGACAAAGTATAAACAAAAAAAAGAAAGAGAAGGCGAAAAAAAAAAAATCAGGAATTGATTAGTCGATGTGGACCCCGGCAGGCTGTACTGCTGTTGTGTATGTATTCCCAGCGTCAGCCAGAACCTGCGCTAGCCCACATTTGTTATTTATGTATTTTCGCCCTGAAGCACTAGCACTGATTGCAACAATTGAGAGACGTGGATGGCAAGGTGTGCTGTGAAATAACCAAGTCTCTGTCCGCCTGGTCATGTGAATAATACCGACTTGCACCAGCCAGGTCCTGCCTGTGGCTATGTCAGCTGAGCTATCTAGAAACATTTTTTTTTTCTCTCATTGATTTTTTTTTTTAATTTCTATAAAACCAGGATTGGGACCCAGCAGGTCTGGAGTGATGCCAGCATCCTGTGGAGTCAGAAGAAAAGGCTGAGAATAGGAAGTATATTGACCCAATTTATGGGACAAAGTGCAATAGAGGTGACAGAACAAGCTACCAAGGTGTTCGCTCTGCGAAGACTTTTTAGGACAAGAGATTTGGGACAATGAAGTACAAATGGAACCTGTGGTCAGGGTCAAAAGAAGTCTCTTTTGACTCCTTTTGATAGAGCAACTCCTTTTGGTTGCTGGGTAAAATAAAGTCTTGGCATTTGGTGGTGTTGTTTTTTGTTTGTTTTGTTTTAAATATACTGTTAATTGTTAAAGTCTTTTTAAAATAGCAGAATTTCCAGCTGTTGTCTTTGAATGAAATGACCTCTAAAACAGAATTGATTGTAGTATTCTCCCTTTGCATATACGATGGTTGCGCATAAAAATTAAGGTCTTAGAATATGTTCTCTTCCTTGCAGAATACCTGCAAATATGCCTTAAAAATAAAACAAATAATACCTAAGTTACTCAGTCTGCCTCATAAAGGGTTTTATAGATTAACATTTTTCATGTTGTGCTAAATAGATACAGCTAAAAGCCTTGCAGTGTCTCCTGAGCCAACTCCATGCTACCTCCCCACACAGTAATTTATAAATTCAAGAATCCATACTGACTTCCCTGGAAAAGCTCCCGTAAGGACATTTGGTCAGATCCTTCCTGGTGAGCAAGGCTTCTTCTGTGTGTACATTGGAAACTTTGTGAAAAGCATGGATATGAAACAAATATTTGAGAAATGTTTAGATAAGAAAACAGTGATCACAGAAATGCAGCTCATGTTAACAAAGAACAAGTCATGGAAACAGCATCTAGTTTACCTTTTTATTATAGATAACAGGGCAGGTAAATTACATCCTAGTTGGGTGGCGTATGTGATCCCAGTGTCCAGATAGCCTTTTGAACAAAAAAGATGTGCAAACATTAAGAAAAGTCTAGCCAATTGAATGATTGTAGCCTAATAGTGCTGATTAATGGGTTAATAAAACAGAGGGGACCCATAAAGCCATCTAGTTCAGAAGTCTTTTTTTTTGCTCTAACCTATTTTTAGTGGTAAGTTCAATGCTTCTCTAGTAGCTCAGACGGTAAAGAATCCGCCTGCAATACAGGAGACTCAGGGATTGATCTGTTTGACCCCTGAGTTGGGAAGATTCCTTGGGTTACCCCCTCCAATATTCTTGCCTAGAGAATCCCATGGACAGAGGAGCCTGGCAGGCAGTATTCCATGGGATCACAAAGAGTCGGACACGACTGGACGACTAACACTCTCACTGTTTTTTCCAATGCTTATCAAATGTTCAGGTGATGTATAGTTAAATATTAGATCATATTAGTACTTTTAGGAAGAGTTCTGTAAGGAAAAGTTTGATTGAAGTTAATAAAATTAAATGAACATTGATGGTGTAAATTTCTACATTTAGGAAAAAAATAATCACACGAGGACAGGATTCAGTAGGCTGGCCATGGCAGTATAGTATTTATAAAAAGTCACTTAGGTTTTACCTAAATAGAAGATTAATATAAAATATCAGTGTGGTGTGTTTGCCAGTAAGGCCAATGCAATCACATAAATAGGAAGGGAGCTGAAGGGACAGAAGTATTCATAGATGCTCAACTGAACAGACATGGAAGCCCTTTTGTCACAAGCGAAGGGGCAAAAATGAGTTAGAAATTGTTCCAGTGCGCACAGAGTCAGTTATAAGAAATGTAAAAGTCTTTGACTATTTACTAATTTAACACTAATATTGTTTCCTAGTCTGGAGAAGGAACTGACAACCCACTCCAGCATTCTTGCCTGGAAAATCCCACAGACAGAGGATGCTGGCGGGCTACAGTCCATGGGATTGCAAAAGAGTCAAACACAATTTAGTGACTAAATAACAACATTTCCTAGCACTTACTATCACCAACCTCAATGTCAAGTCTCCTTTTGTAATCATTGCTTTATTTAATCATCACCTCTTGACATATAGTTTTTATATCCATTATCATTTCACACATGAGGAAACACAGATTTAGAATGGTTATGTGACTTTCTCAGAGTCACTGAAATACTCTGGTGAAGCTGGAAATCTGTCTGACTCCAGCGTTTCTTTTTTAACCACTTGCTATGTAACAAAAAGAATGCCATTCCCTTCCACTGGTTAATGCATAGTAAAATGCAGGGCTGTACATTCAAGGGGGCAGTGGCTTCCAGATGATTCCTTGCTGCATCTTTCAATCCATCCACTGCTCCAACCAAGCTAGATGAATGTTCTGCTTTGTCTTAGCCCATCTTTTGATCTTGATTTTTGCTTAACCTGGAATAGCATCTTTCCTTGGTACTCCAACTTAAATGCAGCTTTCTTTACACAGCACAATCCCTCCTCTAAACGTCTATAGTTTTTAAATACACGGGTGTTTAGTCGCTAAGTCGTGTTCGACTCTTGTGATCCCATGGATTGTAGCCCTCCAGGCTCCTCTGTCCATGGGATTTTCTCCAGGCAAGAATATCAGAGTGGGTTGCCATTCCCTTAGCCTTCTGCGATTAATAATGTGCTCCATCGCTTAGTTGTGTCCAACTCTTCATGACCCCACAGACTGTACTCCACCAGGCTCCTTTGTCCATGGAATTTTCCAGGCAAGAATACTGGAGTGGGTTGCCATGCCCTTCCCCAGGGGAACTTCCCAACCCAAAGATCGAATCCATGTCTCCTGTATCTCCTGCATTGCAGGTGAATTCTTTACTGCTGAGCCACCAGGGAAGCCCCACAATTAATAATGCTTTTAATACTCATTTTCATACATATTTTAAGTAGTAAGAGGTTGACAACAATGACTATGCCTTTCCCTTGTTTCCCAAAGTAATCAGCTAAACTTGTGGTTCAATAAATATTTATTGAATTAGTGGTTCAATAAATATAAATATATATTAATAAATATAAATAATAAATATTTATTGAATGAAAGAGTAATGTGGATGATTGTGGTGGGTGGCCTGGGGGAGAGAATACTCTAAAATACGTCACAAAAGTTTCCATTACATGAGATACCTATTTCAATTGAAATACAGCATGACATCTAATAAGCAGATCTGAAATCTGAGAAATGTGAAGGTGGGGCATTATTCAGTGCTTGGTATTCTGATGGAATTGTCTTTCAATAGCATAAAATTTCATCTCATGTTGTCTGTAATAACTGGGATTTCTCAGAAGCAGTTTGAATCAGAATAAGGAAATCTAGAATTGGGAGTTTAGGTGTCAATTCTTGGGATTGTCCTTATCTTAGAAAGTATAAATTGGCACATGTGGTGGAGTTGGAGGAAGTGACAGATTTCCTAGCACAAGCATGATGAGTTGTGAGCATAGAAACCAAATCTCAAACTTGGCTACTAAACCAAGTGGAAAAGATGCCTTTTGCACATGACAAATCAAGCTGGAAGAAGAATTTAAGATTTATGGTGTCTAGCCAGGCAAGGGTTTTCATATATTTCTAGTATAACATAGGGTAAAACCCTAGGCTTTGGGTGTTCAGGTTTAATTTCCAGCTTTCCTACTTCCTATGACCTTGAACAACCTGCATAATTTCTCTGAAGTCTATTTTCCTCACTTGTCCATTGAGAATAATAATTCCTACTAACTTCATAAGGACTGGACAGATTAATGTATGTAAATTGCCTAGCCCAGTACCTTTCACTTAGTAAGAGCTGCATAACTGTTAGTTATTGTATTGCTATTTATTTACATATGTTTTGAGTGGCACCTTTTTGGTAACAAGGCATTAGTGATATGTCCAGGTTAAAAATATCCACAGTCACATTTTTGAGTGTGTAGTGGCTTGGTTGATTGCTTGCATTGTGACCACAAATCAAAGCATTATGGCACAGTTGTTTCATCTATAAAATGGATATATAAACTTTCATATGCCCCCTTAATATTGTCAAGAATCAAAAAGGATAATGCTTGAAAGTTCCTTGGTGGTCCAATAGCTAAGACTCTGCACTTCCAATGCAGGGGGCCCAAGGTTTGATCCCTGATCAGGGAACTAGAGCCTGCAGGCCTCAACGAAGGTCTAAGATACCATATGCTACAATTAAGACCCAGCACAACCAAATAAATAAATAAATATTTAAAAAAAATAAAATTTCAGAGATCATTGCAGAGATCTTGCATTGAACTGCAGTTGAACAAATGCAGGCTTTTTAAAAAAATAAGATAATGCTTGGGGACTTGTTTTGTAACCTAAACAGTGCTGTTGTTGTTGTTTAGTTGTATCCGAATCTTTTGGGACCCCACAAACTGTGGCCTGCCAGGTTCCTCTGTGGGCTTCCCAGGTGGCTCAGTGGTAAAGGACCTGCCTCCCACTGCAGGAGGTTCTGGTTTGACCCCTGGGTTGAGAAGTTCTCCTGGAGAAGGGAATGGCAACCCACTCCAGTATTCTTGCCTGGGAAATCCCTTGGATAGAGGAGCCTGGTGAGCTACAATCCATGGGGTCACAAAGAGTTGAATATGACCAAAGTGACTCAATAACAACAACAAGGTTTCTCTGTCCATGGGATTTTCCAGGCGAGGATGCTAGAGTGGGTTGCCATTTCCTTCTCCAGGGGATCTTTGTGACCCAGGATCGAATCCATATCTCCTGTTTCTCCTGCATTGCAGGTAGATTCTTTACTGCTGAGCCACCAGGGTGGAAAAGGGTTAATCATTCAACAATTCAAGGCTACCGAGCTCCTGTATAGGTTCAGACTGAAAAAGAGATGAAGCAAGAACCTCTGAGGACTCTGGGAGAGCCTGTGGGGACAGCTTCCCTGTGGTGTCCCAAGGGTTCTGTGGTAGCATGATCCTGATCTGGTCTTCCACCTCCCGTGTATTGTCAGCCGTACATAGGGAATCCATTTCTCTAGTCGAAGGTGCACATTATCAAAGCTCCTGAGACTAATTTACAAAACTGGAATGCCAACGTATTACTCCACTGTAAGAAAACACAACAGTCATTCCGCTGGAATCAGCACTCAGGCATGCCTGTCACATTTTATCCTCATCAGCAGAACTACAGAAAAACCCAAGCTACAGTGAGAAAGGTTTTGGGGGTAAATCTGGAATTCATTCACAGGAAATAGAAGTCTTTGAATGCTGACCTAACACGGTGACTCTTCACAAATGTGTCAGCGCTGCAGAGGAGCTACAACACCTGAAGACGCTCAGCTAAGGTTGCCTCTTCTCCGGTATGTTTTTGAATTAGTGCTTCCAGCGCTTGCCTCAGTGAGCCCTTGTTTTTGTTTTTGCTGATGTGACTGACTAGTCGTTTCCTCTGAAGGATGCTTAACAAGTGAGCTAATAGAAAATAAAAAGAAACTATTTGTGGTTAACCTCTCCTCTGCCACTTACACATCGGGAAAGAGCAGCCAGCATAGTATCAGGTAAACTGTCCTTAAGCTACTTCCTCTCCCCAGGGGAAAGTTCACCTTGAGGAGAGACAAGGGAGATCGAGGCTAAAGGGAAAAAGAGGGAAGGGAGAGACTTCCCTAGGGAAATGCCAACTTATTACAGAACCAGAATGCCAACTTATTACTCCACCATAAGAAAACAAACTGTCATTCAGGCTGGAATCAGCACTCAGGCATGCCTGTCACATTTTATCCTCGTCAGCGGAACTACAGAGGAAGCCAAGCTACAGTGAGAAGGGTTTTGGGGGTAAATCTGGAACTCGAATCACAGGAAATAGAAGACTTACAAAACCTAGTGGAGACTTACAAGAGTTACAAAAGTTAGTGGAGGTGATGGAATTCCAGTTGAATTATTTCAAATCCTAAAAGATGATGCTGTGAAAGTGCAGCACTCAATATGCCAGCAAATTTGGAAAACTCAGCAGTGGCCACAGGACTGGAAAAGGTCAGTTTTTCATTCCAATCCAAAAAAAAGGCAATGCCAAAGAATGTTCAATATACTGCACAATTATACTCATCTCACACGCTAGCAAAGTAATGCTCAAAATTCTCCAAGATAGGCTTCAACAGCACATGAACCGTGAACTTCCAGATATTCAAGCTGGTTTTAGAAAACGCAGAGGAACCAGAGATCAAATTGCCAACATCCATTGGATCATCGAAAAAGCAAGAGATTTCCAGAAAAACATCTGCTTTATTGACTACGCCAAAACCTTACTGTGTGGATAACAACAAACTCTGGAAAATTCTTAAAGAGATGACTACTAGACCACCTGACCTGCCTCCTGAGAAATCTGTATGCAGGTCAAGAAGCAACAGTTAGAACTGGATATGGAACAACAGACTGGTTCCAAATTGGGAAAGGAATATGTCAAGGCTGCATATTGTCACCTTGCTTATTTAACTTATATGCAGAGTACATTATGTGAAATGCCGGGCTGGATGAAGCACAAACTGGAATCAAGATTGCTGGGAGGAATATCAATAACCTCAGATGCAGTTGACACCACCTTTATGGCAGAAAGTGAAGAAGAAATAAAGAGCCCCTTGATGAAAGTGAAAGAGGAGATTGAAAAAAGTTGGCTTAAAACTCAACATTCAGAAAATTAAAATCATGGCATTTGGTCCAATCACTTCATGGCAAATAGATGGGAAAAAATGTAAACAGTGAGACCTTATTTTTGGGGGGCTCCAAAATCACTGCAGATGGTGACTGCAGCCATGAAATTAAAAGATGTTTGCTCCTTGGAAGAAAAGCTGTGACCAACCTAAAGTGAAAGTCACTCAGTCGTGTCCAACTCTTCACGATCCCATAGACTATATAGTCCATGGAATTCTCTAGGCCAGAATACTGCAGTGGGTAGCTTTTCCCTTCTCCAGGGGATCTTCCCAACCCAGGGATCGAACTCAGGTCTCCCGCATTTCAGGCAGATTCTTTACCAACTGAGCCACAAAGGAAGCCCTGACCCACCTAGAGAGCATATTAAAAAGCAGGCATTACTTTGCCAACAAAGGTCCATCTAGTCAAAGCTATGTTTTTCCAGTAGCTGTGTATGGATGTGAGAGTTGGACTATAAAGAAAGCTGAGTGCCGAAGAATTGATGCTTTTAAACTGTGGTGTTGGACAAGATTCTTGAGAGTCCTTTTTTCTGCAAGGAGATCCAACCAGTCTATCCTAAAGGAAATCAGTCTGAATGTTCATTGGAAGAACTGATGCTGAAGCTGAAACTCCTATACTTTGGCCACCTGATGCAAAGAACTGACTCACTGGAAAAGACCTTGATGCTGGGAAAGACTGAAGGTGGGAGGAGAAGGGGACAACTGAGGACTAGATGGTTGGATGGCATCACTGACTCGATGGACATGAGTTTGTGCTAGCTCTGGGAGTTGGTGATGGACAGGGAAGCCTGGCATGTTGCAGTCCATGGGGTCACAAAGAGTCATACAGGACAGAGCAACTGAACTGAACTGAGGTGAGAGACTTCCCTGGCAGTCCATGCACGCATGCTGAAGTCACTTCAGTTGTGTCCGAATCTATGGGCTGTAGCCCGCCAGGTCTGACTGTCCATGGGATTCTCCAGTCAAGAATACTGGAGTGTGTTGCAATTTCCTTCTCCAGGGAATCTTCCTGACACTGGGATCAAGCCTGTGTCTCCCACGTCTCCTGCATTGGTAGGCGAGTTCTTTACCACTAGTGCCACACGGAAGGCCCCTAGTGGTCCAGTGGTTAGGATTCTGTGCTACCACTGCAAGGAGTATAGTTCTCACACCTGGTCAGGGAATAAAGATCCTACATGCTGCACACTGTGGCCAAAAAAACAAAAATGAACAAGGAAACAAAAAAAAAACCTAGACACTAGGTGGACAATTAGGAGTACATGTGGGATACCTATGGATTTCCCAGCTGGCACTAGTGGTAAAGAACCTGCCTGCCAATGTAGCAGATGTAAGAGATGAGGGTTTGATCCCTGCGTCAGGAAGATCCCCTGGAGGAGGACATGGGAACCCACTCCAGTGTTCATGCCTGAAGAATCCCATGGAAAGAGGAACCTGGCAGTTACAGTCCACAGGGTTGCAAAGAGTCGGATACAACTAAAGCGACTTAGCATGCCTGCATGCACACATGTGGGGTACCTGGAATGGGCTCTCATACAGCATTCTAAGAGTACAAAGAGCCTATGATTTTTGACACAGGGATGCTGATGGCCTGAACATTAAACCATTGAGACCTCGAGACTGTTCATAAAGGATTTCTGTGTCCAGGCTTAGCAGGGGGACAGAGGGCTTCTCTGTAAGCTCAGATGGTATCAACTGTGTCCTAAGTAGAATGGAGAGCAGGACATACCTGACTGTTTTGGTCTGTCTAAAACCCCTGGGACTCTTCTTGCATAATCTTAAAGAACTGGAGAAATGCCTTCTCCCATCAGTTCAGTTCAGTTGCTCACTCGTGTCAGACTCTTTGCGCCCCCATGGACCACAGCATGCCAGGCCTCCCTGTCCATCACCAACTCCTGGAGTCTACTCAAACTCATCTCCATTGAGTCAGTGATGCCATTCAACCATCTCATCCTCTGTCATCTCCTTTTCCTCCCGCCCTCAATCTTTCCCAGCATCAGGGTCTTTTCAAATGAGCCAGATCTTTGCATCAGGTGCCCAAAGTATTAGAGTTTCAGCTTCAACATCATCCTTCCAATCAACACTCAGGACTGATCTCATTTAGGATGTACTGGTTGGATCTCCTTGCTGTTCAAGGGACTCTCAAGAGTCTTCTCCAACACCGCAGTTCAAAAGCATCAATTCTTCGGCACTCAGCTTTCTTTATAGTCCAACTCTCACAACCATACATGACTACTGGAAAAATCATAGCCTTGACGAGATGGACCTTTGTTGGCAAAGTAATGTCTCTGCTTTTTAATATGCTGTCTAGGTTGGTCATAACTTTCCTTCCAAGGAGTAAGCATCTTTTAATTTCATGGCTGCAGTCACCATCTGCAGTGATTTTGGAGCCTTCTCCCATAACAGACTATCGCTGCTGCTGCTGCTAAGTCACTTCAGTCATGTCCGACTCTATGTGACCCCATAGATGTCAGCCCATCAGGCTCCCCCATCCCTGGGATTCTCCAGGCAAGAACACTGGAGTGGGTTGCCATTTCCTTCTCCATTAATAGTGCTAATTTTCAGACCACCAGATATGTATATGAAGACTCAGAGTTGGTTGATATGATTTTACAAACTAAAAAGATATATTCTTTTCCTTCTTTTGTTGATTTTAAATCTCAGTGTAAAGATCTTTGTCTCAATTCTGTGGAGAAAACTTCTTATGAAATGAAAACATAGAGGGAAATCCCCAGTTCTGCCATTCAGGAAAGCACTGTCTTCTGGGGACAAAATACAAATAGTTATGTATGTCATTGGGTTCATGAGGATGCTATTTTTAAATGGCATTTCAAAAATTATGTGTAGAGTACATGTGCTCAGTTGCTTCAGTCGTGTCCTACGCTTTGCAACCTGTAGACTGTAGCCCACCAGGCTCCTCTGTCCTTGGGATTCTCCACGGAAGAATACTGGAGTGAGTTTCCATGCCCTCCTCCAGGGGATCTTCCCAACCCATGGATCGAACCCATGTCTCTTGCATTACAGGCAAATTCTTTACTGCTGAGCCACTGGGTATGTAAACATTCATACTCCATAGTTGGGTGGGAAACGTGGGCAAGTCAGTGAGAGCGCCCCAAGAAGAAGATGCCCTTAACTCTTCCTGAAGGTAGAGAGAAGGTCATGAGTGTGTTCTTGAAGGAAGCTTCATTTAACCTTTTTCAAAGAAAGAAGCGTAAATGACTTAACTAGGAGAAGGAATTTGCATGTACAAATTCCATTGGGTTTGAATCAACACAAACGTTTTGGAAGCATCTAATTTGAATGAATAAAATCTCTGCAAATATGTATGAAAATGACATTTCCTCAGTGAGATGTTTATTATAGCTGTTTTGTTTTTCTTTTGTGAGGATTCTCTTATCCAGGCAACCAGCTGACCAGACGGTCATGAGCTGACTGGCTTAGATTATGTATGTTGCTTCTGATTAGGAAACTGTCCATAGTCTTTTGATCCCTTAGAAGTCTTGAACCTAAAATATTCTGTGTTTTTTTTTTAGCAAAGCACTGAAGATCTGAGCCAATCAAATCAAACCACTTCCAAGATATAATTTATTTACTTGTTAGAGCATAGTGAAGTAATTTTTTTGTAATCATTATTTATTGACCCATGGCTTTATCTCTCTTTATTGTTCTATCTGTTGGAAGAACTTATGAAAATATAAAACAGTGAAGTAATGTAGAACCTGGAAATTAACTTTGAAGCTTCTGGTTCTGTTATGGGACATTTCTCCTTTAATAATGTCTTTTGAGATTATGATGATGATTTTATTTCTTAAGTAGTATTTATTTTCTCACTTATTTGGATTTTGCATTGCTTAAAAACCAAAGGCTTAAGGAAAAAGTTTGATGGGTGAGCATTCAAAATTGCAGAAGTTAGTGAAGATGAAATGATCCAGTTAGAAGTAATCAGGAGAGGGATGTTGTCACAAAGGAGTTGATGAGAAGGCAAAGGTGCAGTATTTGATGAGGTCTTTTGGCTGTCTAGTTTGCTCTCAGATGATCAGGTATTTGAAAACTTTGTATTTGAATGTTAGTTAGAAGAACATGGGATGAAGATACAAGTCTGGCATACACCTGTGATATCTGAGAAGACTATCAGCAGGTCCAGACAGAGCCAGGAAATACTTTAGAAAAATGCTAAGAAAAATATAAAATGTGCATTTAAGGTCTGTTTGGAACAAGAAAAAAAATTCAACTTACATTTTTGTTTTCTCAATCACAAAGATCTCTGAGTGCATAAAAGCTGTCTCCTTCATCAGGGCGGATCCTACACTGAACGTCTTACCTAAAACACAGCCTGTGTTCTCTCTGATTCCTTTTTGTTCTCCTCTTATTGGTATTAAGTTAAATTAATGAAAATGTACCTCCAAGATGGGACTTCCCAGGTGGTGCAGTGGTAAAGTTTCCATCTGCCAGCGCAGGAGGCCGCAAGAGAGGCGGGTTCGATCCCTGGCTGGGAAGATCCCCTGGAGTAGGAAATGACAACCCACTCCAGTATTCTTGCCTGGCAGATTTCCATAGACAGAGGAGCCTGATGGGCGACAGTCCATGGGGTTGCAAAGAGTTGAACATAACTGAGTGACTGAGCACAGGTACGTACGTCCAGGACAGATTGAATTCAGGGCAATGAGAAATTTAAAGTTTGAGACTTCTTTGCAATTGGCATACTAGGGCTGATACACAGAAGTAACCATGGTGGGGCATGGGGAGCAGTGTGGGCCACAGGCGTGAGGAGGAACTGCAAGATGAGGAGGGTCACGTCCCCAGGCATCCTTGGCCAAGGGTTTCTCCAGGGAGGAGAGAGTGTTCACACAACCATTTATGTAAGTGCAGGGTCTTTTTGTTTGTTTGTTTGTTTTAGCACTTTTTCATGCAGTTTATTTCTATGAATAGTAGACTTGTCCATTTCAAAGTGAAGTCAATAGAGGGAATTCCCCAGTGAACCAGTGGTTAGAACTCTGTGCTTCCAGTATAGGGAGCATGAGTTCAGCCTCCATTTGGGGAACTAAGATCTCACATGCCCTGTGGCATGGCCAAAACAATATATTAAAAAAATAAATAAAAGTTAATAGAAATAGTGTTTCCCTCAAGGTAGTGTATGGTATTTCTCTTAGTGATTCAGACAGTAAAAAATCTGCCTGAAATGTGGGAGACCTGGGTTTGATCCCTGGGTCAGGAAGATCCACTAGAAAAGGGAATGGCTACCCACTACAGTATTCTTGCCTGGAGAACTCCATGGACAGAGGTGCCTGGCAGGCTTCAGTTCATGGGGGTCACAAGAGTTGGACACAACTGAAAGATTAATGCTTATTTACTTAGAGTGCTCTATGGTAACATAAATTTGGGGAATCTTGGATTATATGGAGTTATATAAATGTGTGCATGAGAGTGCAGATCTTAGGGATTTCAATATCTATTAAGCTGAGAGTGGAGCACTGAACGTACTAAGATCATGAAACATCTGCCTCTTGGTGGACAGTGCAGTTAAGCTCCTGGGGGTGACAGAGGCTCATGGCACCCTGTTCATTGAAGTCAGCTGCATCTTCTGAGTTAAGGAGAAGGAGGTCCAGATATTTAGAATCTAATACACTAGTGGGTACCATTTTCCTGAAAGCAAGATATACATCATCCTACCTTTTAAGGTCACATGAGCTAGACTCTAGTGTTTTATTTCAGGCTGTTTTGTTTGCTAGTAACATTCAACCAGTGGGGCGGGGGTAAGAACATGAGCATTTTCCAAATGTGTTTTTCATGAAAACTCTGCAAAGTATTTCCTGTGACTAGAATTCTGTGAAATTCACTTTGGAAAATATAGGTAAAGGTACAACATTTAAATTAAAATTCCTCATAAATTGTTCGCATCATAATGTAGTATTTGAAGTATACAAAATATCATTTTTATTTAATTTTTTAACAAATGACATATATTTTATAGAAAAAGAAAATGTAAAATGCTATTTCTTAGAACTATTGACTGTGAAATAACTTGGCTTCACTTTTGACCAGAAGTAGGAGTCAATTGCTTATTGAATTAAGACAAATGAAGAAAATATGATTCTTTTTATTATATAGAAAGATGTAAATGGCACAAAGAAATGAGTTTTCTTATTTGATTTGGATATCACATTTTATTTTTGCTAAGTCATTTCAGTGGCTTGTGTCTGTTACAGCTGAAGTGCCACAATGCCTTGGGTCTGGAGAATTCTGAGAAAAATAGTCTATAACACTCTTCCCACTGTGATATTTTTTGAAAATAGTGAGACAGTGTCAGGGAGACAAACATACACAATACGCAAACAGACAACTAAACACATACAAGCCTACACTTAATTTGAAACAGACGTATTTTAAAGTTTGCTACATAAATTTTGTATTATACAGAAAAAGGACATTAAGTTTCATTTAACCCCTCCCCTCTTTTTTTTTTTTTTTAATGTATAAAATCTCAAAGAGCTCTCTCTCAGGCAACATCGTGCATTATAGAAAGGATTTGAACGGGGCTGATTCCACTGATTTCTTGGTCTGTTTCAACTTGCGGAATGACTAGTCTCCATATATGCCCTCCTCACAGAATGAAGCCTGAAATAGGCATTTATTTGTGTCTGGATATGCAATCCTTAAGATAGACTCAGTCTAATTTGAAATATGGTTAAGACACTTACAATTTCCTGTGGTATTACCAACAATGGAATAGTAAATTACTTCACGTGTTATAGTTTGATGTGATTTCATCCTTTTCCCTCTGTTATTGGTGGTTCTCTTTTGAGATCTTAAACAAACCTTTCTCTTTACCTTTTAGAAAATCCTTTCTTATTTGTTGAGCATTGATCACTGATCCTGGCTCTCACGGAAGAAACGTCAACATTGCTCTGGCGTGTGAAGTGTTTTCTGGAAGCATCTTTGATAATGTCAGAAATGAGGTCATACTGTTCTGGGAAGACTGTTTTTCGTGAACTTTTGTTTCTTCTTCCATAAGGCACTGATAATGGCAGAAAACAAGTCTTTGTCAAACTGAAAATTTGACAAACTTTGACAAAGTTTGTAAATTTGACAAACTTTGTAAAACTGAAAATTTTTTGATAGTTGAATATATTTTTAAAAAGCAGGAATTTTGACATTGTCTCATTAAGATACTTTCAGCATTGTTTTACATCATTCGCTAAAGTAATTGGTGATGCCCTTTCAGAAAGAGAAACAAAGTAGGCACTGTTTAACATGACTCATCACTTTGCAGAGAAAGAGATAGAAATGTATAGTTGTCTTTTTTTTTGGAGTGTCTCATATTATAATTTACACATACACACCCCACAGGCATATGTCACCAAGAGATGGCATTTATTAGAAATCCACATGCGTTCTTGGATAGTTTGTGTCATTCTGCTTGAAGGCAAAGGAATGACTTAGATGACCTTTCAAGGACATTCTTCTTAAATATTCAAGAATATGGTCTGGAACTGTCCCACTGCTTGAAATGGGTTTCCTTTAAATATATGTCCAGGTTGAAATATGTTTGCTGCAAGGGAGACACATCCAACTTGAATCAGAGCAATAGAAAAAGTACAATGTATGACCCACTTAGAAAAGAGTATGTTCCATGTCGGTGTTAGAGACAAATAAATCCAGAGAGGGAAATGTGTAAAGTCTACTTTTCCTCTTTCTTCTCTGCTCCTCTCTCTGGGGCATCCATTCTGTCCTCAGCAGACAGACTTAGCAGGGGACATGGCTCCAGTAACTGATGTCTCAGTCACCAAAGAGAAAAGATGATGAACATGAATTTGAGCAAACTCTGGGAGATAGTGGAGGAAAGAGGAGCCTGGTGTGCTATAATCCATGGGGTCACAGAGAGTCAGATACAATTTAGCAGCTAAACAACAACAATAAAGTCTGGACTGATATACTGGAAAGTGAAAGTGAAAGTTGCTCAGTCATGTCCGACTCTGCACCACATGGCCTATACAGTCCATGGAATTCTCCAGGCCAGAATCCTGGAGTGGGTAACCTTTCTCTTCTCTAGGGGATCTTCCCAACCCAGGGATCAAACCCAGGTCTCCAGCACTGCAGGCGGATTCTTTACAAGCGAGCCACCAGGGAAGCCCAAGAATACTGGAGTGGGTAGCCTATCCCTTCTTTAGCGGATCTTCCCAACTAAAGAATCAAACCGGGGTCTCCTATATTGCAGGTGGATTCTTTACCAACTGAGCTATCAGGGAAGCCCTAAAAAAAAAAAAAAAAAAAAAAAAGAGCTTAAATGCAGTCCCCCACTACCAGAAGTTATGCCATCAAGTTTCCCACATTTGCGGAAATCGCAGAGGTCAACACACCTGCCGTACAATGACTAAGCCTCTCCCTGAGAGAACCACCTTCTTGATCATGGTACCTCCCCTGCCAGGTAAGTATATACTGGAAAACATGATAATTCAAGCTTTTTGTGAACCATCTGTGCTTATAGAAGTGGTTCATGCCTCCTATTTCTACTTGAGTGAAGATGAAAAGCCTCTGCTTCACAAAATGGGACAGATTCCCACCCCGACCTTTAGAATATAACCCTTCCCCTCTCCTTTAGGTCACTAGAGTGAAGTCATAGAATGAACTGGCTAGAGAGATGAAGTGCTGAGCCTGTAAAGGGAGGAAATAAACAGCTGAAAGTCCTAGCCAAAACCTCCCAGGCAGGGATCTGATGGTATCTCTCAGACTGGATTATGAGAGTACTGAAACAAGAGAACCGTTACTGAAGGCCAGATAAAGAAGAGTTTGTTGATAACAAAGCATTCTCCCATGCTAGAAGATTTAATTACCTGCAAAGGCCATGGAACTGACATGATGCTGCTCTAACTCTTGAAATTTTGAAGAGAGCATTGGCCCTTTCTAAATGCGATAAAAATGCCAGAACTGCTGCTGAAAATGGTAGAAGAAGGCTCAAAAAACTCACATAAGTGAGGCCAGGAATCTCTCCAGATGGTCATGTTCAAAGGCACAGGACACTGTCTGCCAGAATCACTGGAATGCATTAGTCCAAGGGCCACCTGCATCATCAAGAAGGGGCAGCTGTGATCTACAAGCCAGGACTGAGAGGAGGGGACAGTCTTACAGAACTGGGCTCGCCGACAGCAAAGGAAGTCATCAGATCCCAAAATAACAGAGGCCCAATGACAGCGTGTAACCATCAGAGGCAAGGTTTCACTGGTAATAGATTTGGAGATGGAAAATTTAGTTTAGAGCGTTTATTTCTTTGCTAATTGTCTATTCGTTAGTGTATTATAAGATACTTTTATTGTTCTTTAGTCGCTAAGTCATGCCCAACTCTTTTGCGATCCCATGGACTGTAGCCCACTAGGCTCCTCTGTCCATGGGATTTTCCAGGCAAGAATAGTGGAATGGGTTGCCCTTTCCTTTTCCAGGAGATCGTCCCCAATCAGGGACAGAACCTGTGTCTCCTGCATTGGCAGGCAGAGTCTTTACCGTCTGAGCGGGACGTCCCTATTATAAAATGCTTGGGGGCAGGGAACTGCTGCTGCTAAGTTGCTTCAGTCATGTCCAACTCTGTGCAACCCCATAGACAGAAGCCCACCAGACTCCCCCGTCCCTGGGATTCTCCAGGCAAGAACACTGGAGTGGGTTGCCATTTCCTTCTCCAATGCATGAAAGTGAGAAGTGAAAGTGAAGTGGCTCAGTCGTGTCTGACTCTTCGCGCCTACCTCCTTATCTTCTACCCTGCCTTCCTCCTTGTATATCTTCAAGTACAGAAAATATTTCTGGACTCATAAAAGACTTCCAACAAATATTTGGAAGTGAGGTTATTCTAAAAGAGTGAGAGTGAGGGGCTTGAATATAGGCAGCCTGGATGGTGGAGTCCTTGTGAGAGACTCAGATTAGGAATTATCATAATATGTTCTGAAACATATCAGTTTCAAAAATTAAAAGTGGGTTTTTAAATTATAACCCTTAATAAAGTCATCTATCTCAACACTGAAGTGTTAAAACACTTAATTAGGTTTTTGGTAAGCTCTTTATTGAGAGGTATGGCTCCCGAACAGAAAGCCAGAAGAAAATCTTTCTCCATGTTGCAAGCACAGCCATTGTGAGAAGGGAGGAGAGAGGTCATGATCATTTTTGTTCCAGTTAAGAAAATGAAGCCTTGAACAGTAGGAAGGAAAGTGTTGAGATAGCTGGATGCATTTCTTGGTGAAAAAATGTGGAGAAATTTAAACCAGTATTTTCAAAACTATATTTCTGAGAACATGAATTCTGTGAGTAATTAATGCATGTTCTATGTTCAAAGGGTTTATAGCTATATCTAAGGTCAAGAAAATCTTCCCTAGTATTCTGTGTTAGGGTCAAGATGAAAGCATACATATTAACTATTTGACTTTCACAAAATATTATAACATTCAAAAAAGGTTATATTTCCAGTGGGTGGCATAATTTCCCATGTCTCATAATTAGGGAAAAGAAAATCTAAGATTATGATTAAGAAGACTAAATATAAAATAACCTCATTGAACCTAGAGTTTTTAGATTTTTTACTATCTTGTTTTAAATAATTTTGAAGAGTTGGAGTGTTTAGTGTTTCTCATGTTTCCCAGTTTCTGTTCTAGTCACGTCAGAAAAATAGAAATCAACTGTTACACGGTTCCCCTTTGAAGGAGGTTGAACTTTAATAGTTTAGCAATAATTTTATGTTTATGTGATTAAGATGATCAAAAGAAGAATCATTTTGTAACATTTATTAGAATATATGTTCATTAAATCATACCTACATTAAAAATGGTCTTTTGGTCTACAGTGACCAGTGATTCAGTCACTGTTGTCAGCTAGATATCAGTTTCTTGAAACTTTTGGCAGAGTATTTAAAGCAAATATAATTTTGTAGATGATCTCTATTCATGTCTTTAAAACATTCACAAATGTCATTTAAGCCCTTCCAGTAAGGTGGAAAATAAGTAAAAGTCATCAAGTTAAAGAATTTACTTTTGGCAAATTCAGTCTCCCTGTTTGGTACTGTTTTATCAACCCACAGGTCTGGGAAATACATGGTTCCCCTCCCTTCACTCCTCAATAAATGTTCAGATTGTTCATTTCCATCAAGGTGTGCATTATAGAAAACAGTGTATGTAATACATTGCCTTTTGTTGGGGATTTTCATTCATAATGGATTAACTTTTTAAGAGAATGATGGAATTTCTTTATGAATCAATGGGTGAGGAAGGGGGTTGAAGAGGGCCACCTAGAATCACATCATGTAAGCACTTCCTTTGATGTGTAAGTCAATCCTACCCCTCTTGGCATGTATTCTAAATTGATTTTCATTAACTTAAGTCTTGGCATTGAGTGGATTTTGCTGTGGGCCCTGCCTTATAAAGCACAGATCCAAACATAGATCCACCTTAAACCTCTCAGAGTAGAAAATTTTATAGGGTAGCACTGCAGAGAACCCTGTAACTAGTAGCTAGGCAACCAAAAGCAACTGTAAGGAAAGAAAATTTAGAAAAGGCCAAGCCAGTGTTATCTACATAATATTTGGTATTAAGAGGTTAAAAATATTATCCTGTGTTTATTAGTAAAACTTGCTTTTGCTACTCAGTGTCTTTCACGTATACCTTTTACCTGAAATTTATTATATCAGTCTATCTTATATCAGGCTTATCTGGAGGCTCTTTTAGAGAATTTGCTTAGCTGCTTGGCTCAGGCTACCTTGCTAAGAACTATAAATTAGTCCATGTTAAGCACTATCATCCTGAGAGTGAAGCACTGAATGTAATAGGACCATGAACCATCTGGCTCTTGGTGAACAGTACAGTTAAGCTCCTGGGGGTGACAGAGGCTCATGGTATCCTGTTCATTAAAGTCAGCTGCGTCTCCTGAGTTAAGGAGAAGGAGGTCCAGATAGTTAGAATCTAATATACTAGTGGGTACCATTTTCCTGAAAGTAAGACATCCATCCTACCTTTTAAGGTCACATGAGCTATATGCTAGTGTTTCATTTCAGGCTGTTTTGTTTGCTAGTAACATTCAACCAGTTCAAAATAGGGGGGATAGGAAAACCCAAGTATCGCCAAACCTGGGGAGAGGAATGCGGCTAGATATTTAAAACAATCAAACATTATTCTAATACCCTTGCCTTACTGTGTTTTGTTTGACTCACTCTTTCCTTTTCATCACAAATTCTTCTACTCTACTTCTTTAGTCAATGGCACCAGCCTATGACCAACTCCCTTCATTTTTATCATATAAGCTAAATTTGAGTTCTTCAGTCCCTGTTGTGAAATTTCCAATTAAGTACTCATACAGGACCATCTGGGGTCCGGTGCTCATCTCTGAATCAATAAACTATCACCATAGCATGAAGTCACAGAAGGTATGCAAGCTCCCACAAGAATCAGACTGCATGTGTATCTGTGTGAATGAAATTCCCATAGGCATGTGTGAAGAAGGAAAAGAATTGGAGGAAAAGAATTGGCATCTGCTGTACTTTCCATCTCACAATATTCTTTAGATAAAGATGAGTCACCTCATGGTATTCTCTTTAATAAAGGTGATACCTACCCCTGCCAGGGATATGTTATATAAAGAGTATGATAGCCTTACAAAGGAGTTCATTTTCATTTCCCCCATCAAGTTTAAAGTGACTCTATGGAGAGAAATATTTCCCTTCTCATTGAAAACAATGGAAAATAATCGTAGTCAACAGAGCAAAGAAACACACAGGAAAGCAACAAAGAGGTGCAAGCTATATGCATTGATTCCTGCATTTACAATCAACTCCCATGAAGCCTACAGTTAGTGACAAGCAAAGTCTGTATTTCAGAGAAGACTGGACCCTAAGGAAGAAGACCAGAACTAATGAAGAAAGAAGAACATCCAGGTGGTTTAGAATGTAACCACATGATGGAACATTTTACTTTCTATTTTTAGCAAGAGGAGCTAGAAGTTGTTATAAAAACCTTATAATTCACTTTGTGTAAGTAGGCATAAAAATGTATATGGTTCTCAAAAGAGTGTGAGAGTGAAACTTTGTTTTGCAATACTCAGAACACAATTTAAAGACCCACTCTGCTGCTACTGCTAAGTTACTTCAGTCGTGTCCGACTCTGTGCGACCCCAGAGACAGCAGCCCACCAGGCTCCGCCATCCCTGGGATTCTCCAGGCAAGCACACTGGAGTGGGTTGCCATTTCCTTCTCCAATGCATGAAAGTGAAAAGTAAAAGTGAAGTGGCTCAGTCATGTCCGACTCTTTGTGACCCCATGGACTGCAGCCTACCAGGCTCCTCCATCCATGGGGTTTTCCAGGTAAGAGTACTGGAGTGGGGTGCCATTGCCTTCTCCTAGAGACCCACTCTAGGTACTATTTATTATTGATACCTAATCTGATCAACTGTAAAGTTTAAAATTCTGGTGCTTGTATAAATTAGGAAGAATTTTTCCTCCATTGCTGTGGTTTAAAGAACTTTATTTTTACTTGAGAATGCTACAATCTAGACTAAATTAGACAACCTTCCTGCTGGATTGTGAAGAGCAGCTAGAGAAAGCTTGCACACAGAAGAGTGATTTGGAATAAGTTTTAGATGGAATCATAAGGGATTTGATTTAGGTCATACCTGAATGGTCTATTGGTTTTCCCTACTTTCTTCAATTTAAGTCTGAATTTGGTAATAAGGAGTTCATGAACTGAGCCACAGTCAGCTCCTGGTTTTGTTTTTGTTGACTGTATAGAGCTTCTCCATCTTTGGCTGCAAAGAACATAATCAATCTGATTTCGGTGTTGACCATCTGGTGATGTCCATGTGTAGATCTTCTCTTGTGTTGTTGGAAGAGGGTGTTTGCTGCAAGGAGATCCAACCAGTCCATTCTGAAAGAGATCAGCCCTGGGATTTCTTTGGAAGGAATGATGCTAAAGCTGAAACTCCAGTTCTTTGGCCACCTCACGTGAAGAGTTGACTCATTGGAAAAGACTCTGATGCTTGGAGGGATTGGGGGCAGGAGGAGAAGGGGATGACAGAGGATGAGATGGCTGGATGGCATCACTGACTTGATGGACGTGAGTCTGAGTGAACTCCGGGAGTTGGTGATGGACAGGGAGGCCTGGTGTGCTGTGATTCATGGGGTCGCAAAGAGTCGGATACGACTGAGTGACTGAACTGAACTGAACTTAGTTGGAATTCCCCTCCACCATGGCTCTGTGATCTCAATTATATAATTACAAGTATAATCTCAGACAAATGTAATTATACATGTTAGAAGTTTCTCTGAACCTCTGTGCTTTGGTTTTGCTAAAACTAGGTAGCATGTAAAGGCTACAACAGTGTGTTGAGGTTATGGACAAATAATAACTTGCTCGTGTTTTGTTCTATGTATTTCTTTAGAGTGGTCACTTGGTAAAACAGATACATATGTCTAAGTGCACACAATGACATAGACACAGCATTCCAACATTGAAGGTGAATTAATCATTTGCCCAAAGGTTATAAGTTATGTTTGAAGGAAAAAAAAAAAACAATTTCCCACATAATCTGGGGTACCAATGTTCAGCTTCCATTTAAGTCACCAATATTCAAATGATGTTGCTCCACCTCCCCTCTTTGGAGGGTTTGCCTAAAATACTTTCCCCACGTTCACTTAGCTTGTCACCAAGACAAACACGTGTGTCATCCAACTGAACACTAAAACATGTGATAACACTTATATAACAACAACAAAAATAGACATATATATGTCAAGGAAGAATAAATAAAATTTTATTTCTTTTGTGTTCAAGTAGGGTGGGCATAAATTAACAAAACTAATCACATTGACTTTTAATTTTAATTTCATTGCATCCTTTTTCATCCTCCTACCTGTATGTCAGTTTCTCCCACAATGCCTGTCTATGCTTTAACTATCCAATCACGAGCTACTCTGGTTAAAGATTTTGTAATGTATTTTGGCTGCTATGACTCTGGGTCATATCTGTTTCCAGAGAATGTGACTAAAAGCATTCCAGGTCTCGGTTACTTTGGTTCCTAAAGGTGGGGCATCTTCTGTGTCTCACACTGTTCACTCTTTCAATGTTAGTTGTAAACTTCTCCTCACAGGCATTTGAAGTCCAATTGTGGGTCTATTTTAATACCTTATAGTCACATGTTTTTCCCTTTCTTCATTCACCCTTCAGGAGAAATGTCTTAGAGAGGTTATTCTATCTTCTCCTTCATCTGTCTTCCTTGTCTCTCATGCCCTAAATATTCCAGAAATCCAGAGAACTTCCTCTATCATCTTCTTTCCTGTGTGTTCCTGGTGGCATTATTTGTTATTCTGCCTGACCTATTGGGTCAACAGAACTTGGAACTTGTTTCTCTTAAAACAAAAGAACGTGCATTTTTCAATATACATTCTTAATCTACATTATTATCATGGTAAGTTTTCCCTACAAAGGCCCAGACTTTCAATCTGAGAGTTTCCTGTTTCATTCCCAAGAAGGTTTTATTGAAAATTTAGATATCTAAGTGATAATGATCTTTGTGTAAAGGACAACTTCAGGTTAAGATAATTTAGACTACGATTATGATTGCCTTTAAGATACAAAGATTCTGCTTATTGCTAAGGGAAGCAATAATACTTCAAAATCACACTCTGTAGTTACTTTATGAATCAAACTATAAAATGCTCAGATTGTAGCTGCCATTCTTTGAACTCTAGCTTTTTTCCTCCATTTAAAATAGATTTGGTTTGCTTTTTCTTAGGTTGGCACTCTGGCAGAATCTTGCATTAGAAACAGCCATCTCTATGGAGATATAGATTATAGTTCATGTTAAAATGTTTGCTGTTGACATGCTTTTGGCTTAAATTGGTGGCACATTTAGTGGAAGTTTAGTGTTACAGAAGTTTCTTAAGATGATTTTGACAAGAGAAAAATGGTGCCATAAATATGATTAGAAAGAAACATTTTTTCAAACATTAATGTATTTCAGTTCTTGACTACCAAGGTAAAAGAATGGGGAATTCTGGAATGCTGGTTGTTAAGTTTTACACAATCGCTGGACCTCTCTGCAGATATAAATCAAGACGGGACTCACATAGAGTGTGCAGAATTTTCTATTGAATCTAAGAATGATTTTGGTTATATGGAAGATCCCTGAAAGGAAAATATTAGTTTTAAAAACCTCCAGAGCATGTTGGCTTTTCAAAATAAAGAATTTTTATGTTAAACTTCCTGAATATTCCTACCAACTAGAAATAGGTGAAGATGTGCCATCTGGGGAGAAATTTTTACAAATGTCTTATCTTAAGGATATCTGATAACTGTGGTGTTAGAGAAGACTCTTGACAGACCCTTGGACAGCAGGGAGATCAAACTAGTCAATCCTTAAGTAAATCAACCCTGAATATTCATTGGAAGGACTGATGCTGAAGCTGAAGCTCCAATACTTTGGCCACCTGATGCAAAGAGCCAACTCATCAGAAAAGCCCCTGATGCTGGGAAAGATTGAGAGCAAGAGAAGAAAAGAACAACAGAGGATGAGATGGTTGGATAGCATCACCGACTCAATGGTCATGAGTTTGAGCAAACTCCAGGAGATAGTGAAGGACAGGGAAGCTTGATGCATTTCAGTCCAGGGGATCACAGAGAGTCGGACACAACTTAGCGACTGAACAACAATAACAACAAGGATATCTGTGAACAAGAGCTATCCCATGCCAGTTAACTGTAGAGAGATCTCTTCCAAGACTGTTCTAACATTAATGAGCCCACACTAAATAAATCTGTGTCCTGCAACTATCATTTTTATGTGTTCTGCAACTATCATTAGAAGCCTTACTGGGGTATTTGGGAAGCTTGGGTATTTGGAAGAAAAAATTTTTTTATTTCTTCAACGCCTTAAAAATTATATATTTCATCATCATAAATTACTTTCATCTTTGTCTCTGGTTTGTCTAAATGAAATGGACATTTGGGAGGCAATGATTTTCCTGCTCAAATAGAAATAGCATGATTACTTGACTAGTGTTTTAAAAAGAATTCAAGTATCAGACAGAATAGCCTCTAGGTTATCATCAAAACCTGATATCCTGTTATTATATAATTGAGGCCACAAGGTTGTCAATATCAAACACAATCATTGCTTCCTGAAATTTGCAACCTGAAACTAAAGCCAGAATTTTAAGTCACAAAGACATCCCTGAAGCACTTGGGGAGTTTTCAGAGCTGTGTCAGGGGATTTAAGGAGCATTGCTTCCATTAATCTTGCTGAAAGTCTCATGACTAAATTCCTATGCATTGCTTTTTAAGATTTGCTCAAAAATGTCTCAGCATACAAAGTATAGACAAATTCATTACAGCTCTTACTTTACATTATTCTGAAATCATTTCTAAGTAATTCAACACTGACTCTCCTCTTTTATAAAAGATCATAAAATACATTTTGCCTACTTGAAATAATTACTTTTTAATTACATGAACTTTCACAAAGAGTGAAAACTAGTTTTTAAATTGAGCGTGACTGAAAGAAAAAAAATAGTGGTAAAGTTGAAAGAAATTATGGCAGGCTTTTTTGTTGTTGTTGTTGTTGTTTGTTTGTTTTGTTTTGTTACAAAAATGATAGAAGCTTAGAATTTTTTATTGCTTAGAATAGATAGATGGATAGATAGATCGATCACATATTGCAAATACCAATTTTAATGAGACAGAGAGTAGTTCATGGCCTAGTTGATGAGACAGGGAGATGGAAGCATAAAGGCTACTAAAGACATGCAGCAAAAAAGAGGAACCTTAAGAATTATATAGGAGTTTGAAGCATAGAGTTATCTGAGGTTTTGGATTATAGCATTAGATGGGTGGTGATATTCAGTTAACGTGTCCAACTCTTTGCTGGGTAGTGTAGGACATAAAATAAAAATGTTACAAAGTCAGTTTTAAACAGTTTTGTAATGCAATGATAATTTGCATTTGCTTTTATAGGGAATATATAATCAAAAGTTGAGGGAGATAATTTAGGTGATCTCATAAATGAGTTCACATAAGTAAACAAAGAGGCAGAGAGATAAGTAAGGAGGCTGTGCAGAGGGCAAGTAGAGATGAAACAAAAATGAACAAAAGAATTACCAGTTATAATTCAGAGAAAGAAATAGGTTGAAGGACCTGATTGGAGATGGGAGAAAGAGGAGTCCAGAATCACTGGGGTTTTTAGCACATTAGGTTAAGATATGATAGAAAATAGAAGAACGTGAAAGTGCAAGTTGCTCAGTCGGGTCCAACCCTTTGTGACCCCATGGACTATACAGTCCATGGAATTCTCCAGGCCAGAATACTGGAGTGAGCAGTCATTCCCTTCTCCAGGGGATCTTCCCAATCCAAGGATGAAACCCAGGTCTCCCTCATTGCAGGTGGATTCTTTACCAGCTGAGCCACAAGGGAAGCCCAGAAAATAGAAGAAGAAGCCCTCAGTTGAGGCAGAATATAATGATTTCTGCTTTAGTTATGAGAACCTAGAGCTCTGTGAAGTTTGTGAATAATTGCTGAGTAATTTGGGGGCTATAGATACAGATTTTGAGACATCAGTTCATAAATGATTGGGTTGATGAGCCCATCTGGAGAGATTTTTTAAAAAAGGAGTAAATATAAAGGAGATCGATGGGAGAATCTTGGTGGTGGCTGAGGTTAGAAAAAGCAATCAGGAAGGAGATGGAGAAAAGTGGTTAGAGAGATAAGAGGACCAGGAAAAGCCTCTCTAGAGGAGCTTTATCATTAAACTATGGAGAAATGTCATCAGGGGCCCAAGGGGCAAAGTAGTTGAGGAGGATGAAGCCTGTAGTTTTGGTGAGTATGAAGTCATTGATATTTTTACATACAGCATTTTCAGCAGAGTGGAGGGGATAAGACTTGCAGGGGATTTGGGAATGATCTGGATATAAATGATGAGAGCTTTGAGTAGGTGGCAGGAGGTAGTAGAGAGTTACCTTCATAGGTATTTTGAAACAAAACTAAGAAGATTCATGAGTCAATGTCTTGAAAAGGCACATATTGGAAGAGAGACCCGAAAGTGTTTGCATGGTCGTACTGGAGAGTCCAGTGGAGACAGAAAACCCTTAGGAAAGAAATTGGACATTTCAGTTGGTTCAATCTTTAAGAAAGTGTTAAATTCAGTTCTCTGCCTGCTCCTCCATATACAGTCATGCACAGGATGATTTTTGCATCATATCTGCTCAGAGAATTGCATGTATCAGTCAGGATAAGCTAATTTTCTCTGCAAGAACAACACCCCCACCCCCATATTAGTGTTTCAGTGAAATAAAGGTTAGTTCTTGTTTTGCGTCATTCTTTTCTGTGGGTTGCCAAAGGCAATCATAACATTTATTTAGGGATTCAAAGGGACAGGCACAATCTTGGTAAATACTCTTATAATCGCTACTGGGGGAGAAAGTGGGCATTGTGAAAGACACACAGGTTCTTAAAGCATTCTCATGGAAGAGAAATGTGTTACTTCTGCTCATATTTCATTCGCCAACCTAGCCATAGAGCCACCTGATTCAAGTGGTCAGGGAAGGGCAAGCCCACAGATGTCTGGAAGGTGAAGCGGAAATGCTGTGAACATTTGCAATGATTACCACACTGCATTAAAAGCTTAAAAGGGAACTGTAGGATTCAGAGAAGATGGATGAGGGAGCAAAATGGGTTGAATTAATTACATTCTCCAATGTTATTATGCTCCTTGAAATGCATATAATGTTGAAATCATCTCATAGGAACACCTGTGAAAGAGAGTTTTTCATAATTGTTTCTGAATGCGTCTAATAAAATGAGACAATTAGCCTTCTCTAATGTATTAGTTATGATTAGTTTCATCTGCCTGTGACAAGCAACATATATAACAGTGGCTGAAATAAGACACAATCATTTTTCTCTTATGTAAAAGTCTGGATAAGAGATCAGGACTTCCATGATCATTCAGGTCAAGATTTCTTCTACCTAGTTTCTTTTTTAACTTTTATTTTGTATTGGTGTATTGCGTGTCTGCTAAGTCATTTCAGTCCTGTCTGACTCTTTGCGACCCTATGGACTGTAGCCTGCCAGGCTCCTCTGTCCATAGAATTCTCCAGGCTAGAATACTGGAGTGGGTTGCCATGCCCTCCTCCAGGGAATCTTCCTGACCCAGGGATCAAACCTGCATCTCTCATTTCTCCTGCATTGGCAGGTGGATTCTTTACCACCGAGCCACTTAGGAATCCTGTATTGAAGTATGGCTGATTAAAAATGCTGTGATAGTTTCGGATGGACAGCAAAAGGGATACAGCCATACATATACATGTATCTGTACTCCTTCATCTACCTAGTTTCTTCATCAACTTCCATTTTGACTTCCATTTTGTGGCCCCAAATGCCTCTTCCAGCTTCAGCCATTTCATCTTTATTTTGGCAGCAGCTGCTGCTGCTAAGTCGCTTTAGTCATGTCCAACTCTGTGCGACCCCAGAGATGGCAGCCCACCAGGCTCCCCCGTACCCGGGATTCTCCAGGCAAGAATGCTGGAGTGGGTTGCCATTTCCTTCTCCAATGCATGAAAGTGAAAAGTGAAAGTGAAGTTGCTCAGTCATATCAGACTCTAGCGACCCCATGGACTGCAGCCTACAAGGCTCCTCCGTCCATGGGATTTTCTAGGCAAAAGTACTGGAGTGGGGTGCCATTGCCTTTGGCAGCAGAGCACTTCCTAAAAGTTTCACCCTCCCTTCTGGATGTACTGCATTGACTAGAACTTAAGAGACTCACAACGAAGGCTGGTCTATGTGGTCTTGATTCTGGGGGCCCATGCACTCTATTACCTTTTGGGGGTTCAATTTCTAAGTAAGAAGAGGAAATTAATAGCACATGACTGTCCATTTTACATACTTCACCATGCCTGTGTGGAGGTTCCTCTTTTTTGATTTGAGGTTTCCTCTTGTTTCTAGCAGTTCTTATCATAGCCTGGAATCCAAGACTCCACATTTCACATCAGAAAGGGGACAACTCAGTAGGGATACACTGTTAGAACCAGAATACTTCCCTAGCCTCTTACTCAGAGTTGGAACAGCACTTTGAGAGTGAATGAGCATCAGTATAGGCTTTGGTGCGATTTTATGGTCAGTCACTTTCTGCTGCTGGTGCTGCGGCTAAGTCGCTTCAGTCGTGTCTGACTCTGTGTGACCCCATAGACGGCAGACCACCAGGCTCCCCTGTCCCTGGGATTCTCCAGGCAAGCACACTGGAGTGGGTTGCCATTTCCTTCTCCAATGCATGAAAGTGAATAGTGAAAGCAGTCACTTCCTAGCTTTACATAATTAACAACTCATGGTGGGATGTGATAGCGGAATTGAATAAAATTGGCCAGTATTTTCTGTTGCCTATGAGTTTAACGGACAATGTCCTGTACAGAACTGTGTTCCATGTGGACTCCCTGCTGTAGAACTCCAAAGAGTTAGTGAGATTTGGAGAGTGGTAGCGATTCTTCATTTTTGCTTCACTCCCATTATGGGAGATGTAAGATGGAACGGATTTTGTAGCCCAAAGAAAGAAGAGATGAAGCATGTGGAACTTCAAAAGCAGGAGAGATTGGCAGCTGCATTTGACCCAGTGTTAGACCTGGCACAGATTTCAGGAAACAGTTGAGATGTTTGGCTTTATACTTTTGTTTTTCAAGTGCTCCTTTTTAGAGCCTTTCCACTTCATACACCAGATGTTGCACTTACATTATTGTGTTGGTAGTAGTAACACAAATTTGAATTATAGGAGAATGTATTATTCAAGTTGCAGATGAGATAAACCTTGCCAAATATGTATGAATTAAACATCCAGTAGCCCACGGCTTGATGGAGTTCTGAGTCAGGCCAACAGGGTGATTAGGAAATTGTGATGGCTCAGATTCCTGAGAATATAGGTTCCCCATCTGTTGTTTTGTACTTTATAATAGAATAATGATGGACAGCAGAAAAAAAATAAACCTGAAGATTTACATCTATTAGGAATTGAATCATAGTCTTATTTAAGTCATAATATAGTAAAAGGTGTATTTAAATTGATGCTAAGTGTAGGTCCAACTCTTTGTGACCCCATGGACTGCAGTACACCAGGCTTCTCTGTCTTTCATCATTTCCTGGAGCTTACTCAAATTCATGTCCATTAACTCAGTGATGCCATCCAACCATCTTGTCCTGTATACCCTCTTCTCCTGTGCTCAATCTTTCCCAGCATCAGGGTCTTTTCCAATGAGACAGCTCTTTGCATCAGGTAGCCAAAGTATTGGAGCTTCAGCTTCAGCATCAGTCCTTCCAATGAATATTCAGGACTAATTTCCTTTGGGATTGACTGGTTTAATCCCCTTGCCATCCAAGGGACTCTCAAGAGTCTTCTCCAACACCACAGTTCAAAAACATCAATTCTTCAGTGCTCAGCCTTCTTTATGGTCCAACTCTCCTATTGTACGTGAAAGTGAAGTTGCTCAGTCATGTCCGAGTCTTTGCAACCCCATGGACTGTAGCCTAACAGGCTTCTCCATCCATGGGATTTTCCAGGCAAGAGTACTGGAGTGGGTTGCCATTTCAAAAACCGAATCTTTGACATTATAGACCTTTGTAGGCAAAGTAATTGCTGTCTCTGCTTTTTAATATGCTGTCTAGGTTGGTCATAGCTTTTCCTCCAAGGAGCAAGTGTCTTTTAATTTCATAGCTGCAGTCATCACCTGCAGTGATTTTGGAGCCCAAGAAAATAAAGTCTGTCACTGTTTCCATTTTTTCTCCACCTATTTGCCATGAAGTGAGAGGCCCAGATGCCATGATCTTCATTTTTTGAATGTTGAGTTTTAAGCCAGCTTTTTCATTCTCCTCTTTCACCTTCATCAAGAGGCTCTTCAGTTCCTCTTAGCTTTCTGCTATAAGGGTGGTGTCATATGCATATTTCAAGTTATTGCTGTTTCTCCCTGCAATCTTGATTCTAGCTTGAGCTTCATCCAGCCCGACATTTCACATGATGTACCCTGCATATAAGTTAAATAAGCAGGGTGGCAATATACAGCCTTAATGCTCCTTTCTCAATTTTGACCCAGTCCATTGCTCCATGTCCCATTTTAACTGTTGCTTCTTGACCTGCATACAGGTTTCTCAGGAGGCAGGTAAGGTGATCTAGTATTCCTATATCTGTAAGAATTTTCCATATTTTGTTGTGATCCACACATTCAAAAGCTTTGGTGTATTCGATGAAGCAGAGGAGGTATTTTTCTGGAATTCCCTTGCTTTCTCTGTGATCCAATGGATGTTGGCAATTTGACCTCTGATTCCGCTGCCTTTTCTAAATCCAGCTTGTTCATCTGGAAGTTCTTTGTTCACATACTGTTGAAGCCTAGATTGAAGGATTTTGAGTATTACCTTGTTAACATGTGAAATGAGCACAATTGTGCAGTAGTTTAAACAGTCTTTGGCATTGCCCTTCTTTGGGATTGGAATGAAAACTGACCTTTTCCAGTCCTGTGGCCTCTGCTGAGTTTTCCAAGTTTGCTGACATAGTGAGTGCAGCACTTTAACGGCATCATCTATTAGGATTTGAAATAACTTATCTGGAATTCCATCACCTCCATTAACTTTGTTCTAATTAGAGGGGTAAAGCAAAAATAAAAAATTCATATTTTTCAATTACTATTTAATTTACTCATTATCTTTAAATCTCATATAATATTATAAATCCCTTTTACAATTAAATACAATTTAGTTTCCTCTAAAGTTTGTTCACAGAGAAGGCGATGGCACCCCACTCCAGTATTCTTGCCTGGAAAATCCCATGGACGGAGGAGCCTGGTAGACTGCAGTCCATGGGGTCGCTAGGAGTCAGACACGACTGAGCGACTTCACTTTCACTTTTCACCTTCATGCATTGGAGAAGGAAATGGCAACCCACTCCAGTATTCTTGCCTGGAGAATCCCAGGGACAGGGGAGCCTGGTGGGCTGCCGTCTACGGGGTCTCACAGAGTCGGACACGACTGAAGCAACTTAGCAGCAGCAAAGTTTGTTCAAATTTTCACTGTTATGCTTTATATGATAAAATTCAATACTGATTTTTTTCACTTGGTATTATTGACCAACTCATATCCTTTTTATAATTTCATAGGCTTTTCACATCAGCAACTTTATCTCAATGTTAAATAGCCCTTCTTTCTGACAAATAAAAATAAATTAAGAAAATGTCTTACAACTTGACCCTGAATCTGATACACTACCATTTATTTTTAAGTCACTTTAAAAAATTTATGTGATCCTGTCTATATCACAAAGAAATATTTGAAAGTAAGATTTTATTATAGGATGTCAAACCATCTTTAACAGTTCAAGGACGTATAGCTTAGCATATTTATTTATCCACAGCTTATGTTGGTTTTAAGTGGGTATGCATTAATAAAAATAATGGTTGTTTATCCCAAACCTCATCTTTTTCCTTCATACGGAGGGGAAGCAAAACAATCAATTATTTTATACAGTTGTTAGTAGAGAGAAAACATATCAGTTATATTACTATATCTTATTTGTAAGAAGTCTCTTGACAAGAAATTTTGCACCAGAATTGATACCACACTGTGTATAGTAGATATAATCTCTAATGAAGGAAATATGGGTAAAATCAAATAATATTCAAAGGATGCTATATGCTGAATGATATCAAGCACCCTATTTTACATCTATACTTTTAGCACAACTGATTTAGGTATATGTACTGGTTAGCAACAGAACAGCACAGTAAATTGTCCTAGTCACTGTGAAAAGAAATATTAGCAAGTGACTAGCATATGAATGAAAACTTATTCAATGATGAGAATAAAATATGACATTTTATTCATTGTGCTTCCTATCTGTGTTTGCATATATGTATACAAGTTTAAGTTTTGTGGCTGTATTTTTAATAAATCTCAAGTTAGAAAAGTACTAAAATTTCAAAAGGGTCCTGAAGTCTAAGATACAATAATTTTGGTGTCAATATTTCCATAGATTTTCTTATGAGGAGGAGGAATTACTGGCTGTTAATAAGAATGAACTAAATCTCTTCTCTCCTTTGCCCTCTCTTATGAATTAATTGGCTTTGGCTTGCCAGAATCACAGTGCAGACTATAAAGAATGGACAGGCTTGGCATGTACCATGTTTTCTCCACTGCATTAATTGAACTGTAAATGAGATTTTTGTCAATAAAATAAAACATGTTGCCCAGAGCACATGGAGAAAAGCAACAGAGAGAGTCAAGTGCTTAACAATATGAGGGATATGAACACAACTTAAAGCTTCTCCCCTGAATCAATTCAAAGAAAAGTATGATGTGTGCTCCTTGTTAATCTAGTCCCTTAAGTCATTTTACAAATTCTTGGACACCCATTAAAAAAATAAATTTCAAGAACTTCGTGTGTTTTTCTTCCCCCTAACATGGCACTCGCTCTCAAACACTGCTCTTGGCACAATCTGTCATGATTTCCATATCCATGTAAATTGTTTCTCCCATACCCTGGACTTCTTTGACTTCCTCTCCTCCTAAGATCTTGCCCAACAACTTCCTTCCACCCCTTACACTCATGCTTATACCCTAGGTCTTGGCATTTCCCATAAATATGACTCCATACTTCTAACATTCAAACTACCACCTGGTTTTCGTTTTCACTTCTGGTGCCCTTATGTCAGCAGTCTCCTTTTTTCTCACTGGGGCTTAAAAACACATTGATTTTCACTTGACTTCCTTCCCTTCTCATCTTCATTTCTCTTTTCCCACCTTCCATTCTGTGCGCACTTGTCATCATGCCCTTGCGCAGAGGTTTGACATCCTTGGCCTTCTCTCATTTCCTCTTTCTTCTCTTGTTTCCTCACTCTCATCTCAATGCTGGTTAAATCCCACTGTCTGCTTACTCCCAGGGTACTTTCTATGGCTCAGTGTGTTTGGAGGAAAAGATATACTTTGGCTGACTCATCCCACTTGAAATGCTTTAAAAAAATTTAATTAATTTATTATTTTCGGCTGTGCTGGGCCTTTTTGGCTGCACGTGGTTTTTCTCTAGTTGTGTGCGTCCTTCTCATTGTGGTGGCTTCTCTTTTTGCAGAGCATGGGCTCTAGTTGTGTGCAGGCTTCAATAGTTACGGCACGCAGCCTCGGCAGTGGTGGTGCGCACGGGCTTACTTGCCCCCAGGGCATGTAGAATCTTCCCGGACCAGGGATTGAACCCATGTCCTCTGAATTGGCAGGCAGACTCTCAGCCACTGGACCACGAGGGAAGTCCCTGCTTGAAATTCTTGGCTGCTGGCACAGGTGGAATCCCGAAACCAGGAGCCACACTGTATACCACTCGCCCATTCCCTCTTTGTCTTTCCTGGGAAACAGCTGTATATTTTCCTGTCTCCACAAACCCCCAGCACCTTTTCCCTTCCCTCTCTCTCAGCTGATAGCTTTTCTCTCTGCAGTGAGAGAACAGCACTCCTTCAACACTCTACCTCCTTTGTGTCGCTAAATCTGATGGCCGTTTCTCAGTTGATCCACCTAAATCCCTTCTCCTTGAAGCCCTCTCTTCACTTGACTTATCTTGTTACTGATCTTAAAAGGAACACTTTTGGCTCTTCACCATTGAGTATGGTGTTAGCTGTGGGCTTGTCATGTGTGCGTGGTAAGTCACCTCAGTCATGTCTGACTCTGCGATTCTATGGACTCAGCATCATTACAGCCTCTTGTTCCTTTTGCGTGGAAGGTTTGCTCCCTCATCCTGTTGTAGGTGGCTCTTTGAAGGTCAATGAAACTCACCTTGAGCAGTTTGGATTCTCCTCACATATCTCATGACCCCTTGACCCTCTATTTTTCTCCAAAACACTTATATCTTCTAATATGTTTGTTTACGTCTGTTTATTAAGTAATAATTACTTATTTGTATTTGTTCAGTTCTATGAGAATTAGGATTTTTCTTTTTTGTGTATTTGTCTGGTTTCAGTGATCTATCCCCAATACCTAAAATAATACATATAACAGGTGCTCCAAAATGTTTATTGAACTAATTAACTAATCAATAAGTTCAATTCTAATGTTAGTGTGTATATGATTGTGGGGAAAATGGTATTTTAAACATTATAGCCCTTTTGGAAAAAAATAAGTTTGACAGTGTTAATCTAGCTCTATGGCAACCAGATGGATGGATGGAAATCCATGTTAAAATTTTAGGGCCACCTTGTTGTTGAAGGCACGGAAAAAAACTTCTGGATTTTCTGTACTTTTATAAAAAGAAACTCCTGTGATAATTTCTGTGCTGCTTTTCATTCTTGCCTTGCAGCATTTTTATAGAGCTATGTTTCTGGTCATAAACTTACTAACAAATAACATCTCTTTAATTGAGCCTCCTTTCTTTCACCCAGGAGAAATTAAATGCCCATGTTCAGGCTGCTTACAGCTCTGGGACTAGTATTCAAAACCTCTTACTGTTTCTTTTTAGATGTTTTGATTGTAATTGATACCCCCCATCAAATTTAAGAAAAGTTAGACCCATTCAGCTTGGAACTCTAAAGGCAGACCAAAAAAATCAGGTCTTAGAGGAAGTGAGTAGGTGTTGATGGCTCATCCCTATTTAGATACAGAGTGGGAATAACGTGATTGTGATCTACGGAGTCGCTGATCAGCAGTAGCAGATAAAGGCTTTTAATTACACAAGCCAAACAGAACTTATAAGAGTGACTGTTTATTTCTTAAATCATATGTCTCATTGTGATGCTTTCCTTATAATTTGCTCTTCTGTTGTTTACAGAATTTTTCTCATTAGCCCTGTTGTCCTCATCCTCGCTTCTGGACCACTTGTGTTTGTGTGCATTAAATCAGAGGCAGCCTCTTGCCCTCTAGAACTCTCTCCTGCTTTTCATCTTGGAAGGTCTTGGAGCTTGGGGCACAGTTTGCTGGAGGGCTCTCGCTAGCTCCAGCTCACTTTCAGAGGTAGAAAAGTTGTTCTCTTGGGTATTTATTTCTCCCCAATGACATTATTCCTCATATTGCCACACATTAGTAAAGAATAAAATCCTAAAATATTTCTAATCATTATCCCCAGAATACAAAAATGGAGAAATCCTTTCTATAGGTCTTTCAGGGCTCAGTTAGCCCCTGGCATTTGATTGCCAACTGTTTTTATTTTGCCCGGCTTCAGATACTAGAGCTGTTGAATATTATAACACTTATCTGCCTCTAGGCTGAAAAGGATTCCTGTCTGTTTCTGGTTCTACTGAGCTCTGTAGACTTTTTCATTCTTCCTTCTCTGTTACCTTTGATTTTGGACACTCATCTTTGCCACCCTACATCACTACCAGCATAGACTTTCTAGAGGCCCAGATTCTATCACTTGAAGCAGCAATCAGCCATCTCATAGAAACCCTCACACAACTTGCTTTGTTTTACGCAGGGTAAAAGAAAGGCACAAAAATTTCGGAAATATTGACTTTAAAACTTTCATTAGGGACTTCCCTGGCAGTCCAGTGTTTTGGAACCTGCCTTCTAATGCAGGGGATGTGGGTTCCATCCCTGGTTGGGGACCTAAGATCCCACATGTGTGTGTGTGTGTGTGTGTTAAGTTGTTTCAGTTGTGTCTGACTCTTTGCGACCCTGTGGACCATAGACCACCAGGATCCTCTGTCTGTAGGATTTTCCAGGCAAGAATACTGCAGTAGTTGCTGTGCCCTCCTCCAGGGGATCTTCCTGACCCAGGGAAAGAATCCCTGTCTCCTATGTCTCCTTTACTTCTCGCACCACCTGGGACGCCCCAAGATCCTACATACCTCAGAGCAACTAAGCCTGGGCACCACTGAGCCTGCAACAAAGATCCCACATGATGCAACTGGGACCCAATGCAGCCAGATAAATAATAGATAAATAAATATTAAAAACCTTCATTAAAATGATTCACCAGGATTATTTAATTTCACCTCGCATTTCCCTCTTCATCCTAATACTCAGGGTGGCCTTTTCTGTCCTAGGTCTCACCCACAGGGCTCTCAGCACCTCAGGTTTCCTGCAAGGTATTTCATATGGGCCCTCTGGCTGACAAAGACAGTGTACCTCTCTGCTTTCTTGGATTAAACCACCAGATTTTAAAGTTCATTCGTGCTATGGAGACTTTTTCAGCTTCCAAAGCGACAGTTAGCTAATTTGTTGTCAAATAATTCATCATGCTAATAAAAGGAGGCCATGGGAGACAGATTCTTACACTTGGGACCCTGAAGACCTCCTTGAGTAACAAGTGCATTCTAGCGGAAATCTCTCAGTCACCATGCCCTGCTTTTGTTGTCAAAACGAAAAGTATAGTTAATAGATAAAATAAAATAACAGACTTTATTTTTAACATGAAAGATCTGTTTTCCTGTGAGGTAGCAAAAAGTGTTCAGATATAGGGAATATATGAGTACACAATTTTTCACCATTGGAAATGCTGTTTTGGGGGAGAATTTTGTCAGAAAAACTTTAAAAAATTGCATTTTAAAAAGATTTACACAGCTACAACAGAGATGAAAAAGAATTTATATAAAAGTTATATTATTTAACAAGATTGTGTAAATAAAATATTTTTCAGGGCTGATCAGCTTAGCATTAATTTTGGCAGCATAAAACTCAAACCTTAAAGTGCAAAGTTAAAGTATTTTAGTTTTTTTAATGCAAATTCAGCACTTTCACTGGTTAAATAAATAATAAAACAATAATAATAAAATGATAAATTTTAATATATATTGAGCACTTTCTAAACGCTAAGCTCTGTTAAGTGCTTTATATCCCCCACCCCCCCGCCCTGCCCCTCCGCTTTTTTTTAAAGCCTTCACAATTACTCTAGAGGGAAAACAACCATTCTAAACCTCATTTTACTAATGAAAAGTAAGATTAAGCGATTAAGTAATTTGCCCAGGGTCATACAACAAGTTTGGCATAACATAGCTTTTAATCCTCAAAATTATCCAGTTGGCTGGTGCAGAGAATTTAAATACTTTTCCATGTGTCACAAGACTGGTAAGTAGCAGAGCAGGCACTCGAAGTGAATCCTCTGACTTAAGATACTTTGGATTCTTCTGTGATATTTCTGTCTTTATTACATCATATATTAACCTTGTGGAACCTATTAAGGTACTTTGAAATCTGTTTAAAAGATGAGAAGGGTGTATCATATATCTAATGCCACAATTATGCTGTATAACACCCAGTTATGAAGCTTCAGTTATACCCACGCAACAACTGTTTATTTAGCTTATGTGTTGGAGGGGCTTAGCTGATCTGGGCTGGGTTGGCTTACTTGTCTGCAGTCAGCTGTGGGTCAAACTGTGCTCATCCTGATGTGGCTAGTTCATGTGTCTGGAGATTGGCTGGCTGCTGGCAGACCTAGATAGTCCGGAATGACTACAGTGACTCTCATTATTCTAACCTTGGAATATTCTCCAGGGAATCTTACAGCAGCAAGGAGTAGGGAAGCCCAGTCATGCAAGCACTTTTCAAGCTTCTGTTTGTGTTACGTGTGCTAAGATCCATTGGCCAAACGAAATCACATGGCCAGATGCAGCATCAGAGTAGGAGAACCCTACAAAGTTTACAGTAAGGAAGCTTTCCCAGTGGTCCAGTGGTTAAGACTTTACCTTTCAATGCGGAGGGTGAGGGTTTGATCCCTGGTTAGGGAGCTAAGATCCCACATGCCTTGTGGCAATTAAAAAAAAAAAAAAAAGATCCAGAAATATAAAGCATAAAACAGAAGCAGTATTGTAACAAAATAAATAAAAAAGACTTTTAAAATGGTCCATAAAAAAAAAAATCTAAAAAATTTTTTTTACAGTGAAGGTCATAGGAGGTACATGGAAGGGTGAAGAATTGTGTCATTTTTTTTTGCAGACTATCACCAAGGTCTAGTAAATTTTAAACAAAAACAGAAAAGGAACCAATGTCCTCTGAGGCTCTCTCTTCAAGTAATTTACACTTTAAAAAAGTAAGATTTTCTTTGTTTTATTGTCCAGCTTTAATATAACCCTCAAATATCCAAGTTCTATGAATCCAATTTAGTAAAAATTGAACGTGTGGTCTCTGGTGACATAAATGCATTCATACTCTTAATTATGAACCATAAAATACACATCACATTTGAGTAGTGCCAAAGTGATGCTGCTTGAATTTATAATTCTCTTTCAAATAAGAATGTTGGCCCAACTCACCTAGCGTCTAGTGATTTCATGGTTTAGAAGTTTATTTTTTGGAATTCGATGCAGCTGTTCTTTCTGAGTGAAGCTCCATGAGGAGAGGTGGACAAACACATAAAGCTTCTGAAAGCCATCCCAGATCCCTCAAAGTCAGCCCCCAGCTTAATGTCTGGGTCAGAAGTGTAACAAAGTTAGTCTTGATAATTGTTCATGAATTTTAAGAGACTCATGATCCACATTCTCAACCTGGGTTTGGTCCAGTGGAAATTTATGAGGTTAAATTCTAAGCAACATCAAAATTGTTGTTCAGTTGCTCAGTTGTGTCTGACTCTTTGCTACCCCATGGACTGCAGCATGCCAGACTTCCCTATCCTTCACCATCTCCTGGAGCTTGTTCAAACTCATGTCCATTGCCTTGGTGATGCCATCCAACCATCTCCTCATCAGTCATCTCTGTCTCCTCCTGCCTTCAATATTTTCCAGCATCAGGGTCTTTTCCAATGAGTCGCCTCTTGGCATTAGGTGGCCAAAGTATTAGAGCTTCAGCATCAGTCCTTCCAGTGAATATTCAGGACTGATTTCCTTTAGGATTGACTGCTTGGATCTCCTTGCAGTCAAAGGGACTCTCAAGAGTCTTCTCCAACACCACAGTTCAAAAGCATCAATTCTTTGGCACTCAGCCTTCTTTAAGGTCCAGCTCTCAAGATCCATACACGACTACTGGAAAAACCATAGCTTTGACTTTACAGACCTTTGTCAGTAAAGTGATGTCTCTGCTTTTTAATATGCTCTCTAGGTTTGTCATAGCTTTTCTTCCAAGGAGCAAGCGTCTTTTAATTTCATGGCTACAGTCACCGTCCTCAGTGATTTTGGAGCCCAAGAAAATAAAGTCTGTCACTGTTTCCATTTTTTTCTTCATCCATTTACCATAAAGTGATGGTACCAGATGCCATGATCTTCGTTTTTTGAATGTTGAGTTTTAAGCCAGCTTTTTCACTCTCAGCTTTCACCTTTATCAAGAGGCTCTTTAGTTCCTCTTACCTTTCTGCTGTAAGGGTGGTGTCATCTGCATATCTGAGCATCAAAATACCTGAGAATAAAAAGCTCAGCAAGGAGAACTGAGGCTTACAGTGGGGTATACATAAGGTTTTTGTAGGAGCAATTAGCAGTGTTTTATTTCTTTGATATACCAAAAGGCAAAGACGATCAAAATTAATCTTTTTCCTTAAGTCATGGGACTGTAACAGTAAAGCAAACACATACAGCTGAAGTGCTCTGAAGCTAAATGAAATATCTAGGCTTGCTGTGCAAATCACTTATACAAATTATTCATTGTAAAAACTTTTATTTCCCCACAACAATATAGTGGACTATATTCTCCTTTGTCACATCTGTTCTTCATGTCCTTGTTTCTACTTATTTCTTCTTCCCTTTATAATTCTTTATGTCACTTGAATTGTACTTTTCCAAAGGGCTTTATGTTGATATCTGAAAAGAGTTCTAAGCTTTCAGTATAATTAGAGGGATCTGCTGGAGAGGAGGAGGGTGAGGCATCTTGGGAAGGACATTTACTTTTTCCCTCCCACCCACACTCAGTCTTACCTTGTGTGCCCTTAAGGCCTCTCATCACTATGGATCTCAGAAAATACTAAGAAAAAAAAATGACTTTGGTTTCACTTTTTTTTTTTTTTTTACTCTTTTCTCCTTATTTTAGGTCACCACTAACATTCTTTAGTCTAGATTTATTAGAGTTAGGACTGGAGCACAGGTCTATTTTGGAGGAAGAAGCCACAGAAGTTAGTGATGGATGTTAAATGAGGAGTCGTGAGGGAAGGAGAGGAATCAGATACGCCTCTTCACTTTCTAAAATAGACAGAGGGAGGGACAGAAATATCATTTACTGAGATTAGAAAAAACACAGGAGGGGTGGATTTTGGCAAGAATATCAAATGTCCAGTTTAAGATATGTTAGACTTGAAATGACTTAGAATGGAAATGTCAAGAAAAAGAGGTTGAATACTAAGGTCTGGTTCTGACCACCATATACGAAGATGGAGGGATAATATTTTAAAATGATCCTACTCTCTATATGACCAAATTAGTTTCAGTACTAATTCTGGTATGAAACAGATAATAAAAATAGCCAGAAAGATTACAGGGAAAACTTTTTTATTAAGTATTTGTATTTCTGGTTCACAGAAAGAAAAAGTAATATAACAATACTTTTAATTAAAGTATCATGAGAAAAGTGGAGTGAGTTACCTACTCATTGTTTTGCAAACATAATGGATAATGACATTACAGTTTCTGGTTTTGGACTTTCTGTAAATTTATCAAAGGTTTTCTGAAAATATGTGTATTTATCATACACGCTTCATTCAGTAAGTGGAGCAGCAAAATTTGGTAATATATGTTCCTCCTGGATAGTTGAAGAATTCTTTTTATTCATTTTATTGTCACAAAGCTTCTTTCCCATGAAGCAAAAGATGCGCAAAGAGAACTTTGACTGTAATGTTAAGTTTGGGGTAGATTCATAAAAATCCCATTTCATGATAAATTCTAAGCATTAAAATAATGTTCATGTCTTTGTTTCTTCAGGATTGATTATAGAGGTTTTGAAATATTTCTGCAGTTGAAAACCTGCAAACCTGAATTAAAATATCAAGTGGTCGCATAGAAAGACAGAATTGAAATAACTCAAGTTCTGCTTCTTCATCTTTACAATTTCTGTGCTATCACTGGCTATTTGGAATCTGCTCTTTAAAAGTGAGAATATGTTTGCTGAACCATTGGATTTGGAGAATGCATGAATCAAGTTCAAACTGTTTTTAACCTTTATGAAATCAATCTCGAAAGCAATATGTCTAGGTGACTCCAGGTAAACCAGGGCCTGACCCAGTTAATTTCCAGTAGAATATAATCTTTATTAAAGGGTATGAAATTAAGATGTGGTAGTTTGATGCTTATATATATGTTACTGAAACTCAACAATAATTACAGCAATTGTTTAGAACTTAACCCATCAAGTTTTGTTGTTAAACTCTTTCAGAAAGAAGTATTTTATCACTGATGTTTAAAAATTTCAGTGAATGGTGATAAATAGTAGACGTTGCAGGAAGGGGGATCCCCTTCTAGGGCCCAAAAGTGGGCTCTTACCTAACACTAGGAAATGAATTGTCTGAGGAGACACACGTGCTGACAAAACAAGAGACTTTATTGGAAAGGGGTGCCCAGGCAGACAGCAGTAGGGTCAGGAAACCAGGAGGACTGCTCTGCCATGTGGCTCACAGTTGGGTTTTATGGTGATGGGATTAATTTCCGTGTTGTCTTTGGCCAATGGTTTTGACACAGGCTTCTTCCTGGTGGCACACCCATTGCTCAACCAAGATGGATGCCAGTGAAAAGGATTCTGGGAGATGGTAGGTCATGTGGCATCTCCTTTTGTCCTTCCCCAAACTCTTCTGGTTGATGGTGGCTTGCTAGTTCTGTGTTTCTTACCAGTACCTCCTATTATAAAGTAACTCATGCAAATGGTTACTATGGTACCTGCCCATGGTGGGCAGTTTCAGTCATCATGCTTCCCCTAACAAACTATTAGTCTGTTTTGTTATTATTTTAAATTATCTTCAGGCAAAACATCTCTTTCTTACCTACACTGGGAGCAATTCTGTGCCGCCACAATTTTACTTTGTCACTGAATTGCTAATGTAAGTTTAGGGGTTAACATACAATAGATAGTATTTAAACTTATGGGTTGATAGGAATTTTACAAGGGGAAACTTTGTGAGAGCAAAAGCCTGGAACAAAATCAGGAGGATCTCAAAGTTCAGTTGCAAGATGGAGAAGGAGATTGAAAAAGAGTGACTGGGAAAATAAAAAAGAAATATCAAAAGAGACTGTTATCACTGAAACCAAGAAAAGAATATTTCAAGAAGGAAGAAGTGGTCATTTCTGTGAGATTCAGGTGAAAAAGCAAATAGGAGGACAGTTGAAGAAGTAACCATGAATTTGAAACAGGAAAGCAATTGATGACTTTAGGAAGAACAGGTTTATAAGCTTATTGGAATTAAAATGAGTTTGTTGTTATGCTTAGTCGCTCAGTCCTGTCCTATTCTTTGACCCCATGGACTGTATCCCACCAGGCTCCTCTGTCCATAGGATTTTCCAGGCAAGAATACTGGAGTGGGTTGCCATGCCCTCCTCCAGGGGAACTTCCCAACCCAGGAATCAAACTGTGGTCTCCTGCATTGCAGGTGGATTCTTTATCAACTGAGTTACCTGTTTAAATGTAAAGAAATTGTAGTGTCAGGTTGAATACCTAGAATCTCCACTGAATTAACAACATGGAAAATAATCAAAACAGATGACTTGTTTGTTTAATAAGATTGTCACACACAAAAAATCAACATAAAAAAATTCTACAGCTTTTAAATGCAACAATGCCAATTATAAAATGTGATAAAAAAAAATCAGCTTCCTAGTACCTATATATAAGCCTAGCAAGAGATATGCAAAACATGTACAAAGGGATATATACAATTTAACTGAAAGAACTTAAAAGAAGACTAGACTGAATGGGGCAAAAGAACTATATTCTTGGATGGGTAAACATAATGTCATAAAGTCCTCAAGTCTCTTTAAATTAATCTGTGGGTTCAAAGCAATACAACACCAACTCCTAACAGGATTTTTTTGGTGTGTTTTTCTGACAGTGATTTTGAAGTACATTTGGAATATAAAATACAGAAAATAGCCATTGCATATTTGAAATACTATAACCATGAGATTTATTCCTACCATATATCAACTTATACAGTGAAGGGACTAGAAAAAGAAAACGGCTTTACTGGCCCAGGAATAATAAAATTGACCAGTGGAACATGATCAAGACTTCATATATCTATGGAAACTTAATGTGTGGTTGTTGGTGGTTTAAGTCTCTAAGTCATGTCCGACTCTTGTGACCCCATGGACTATAGCCCGCCAGGCTCCTTTGTCCATGGGATTTCCCAGGCCAGAGCACTGGAGTGGGTTGCTATTTCTTTCTCAAGGGGGTCCTCCTGATCCAGGGATCAAACCCAATATGTGGTTGAGTGCTTCACGTCAGTGCTGAATGGAAGGTGTGTCTGACAGCACCAGAGTGCTGTCCTACATCCTCTTGGCATGACCTCTGATTCCAGGCCTCACTGGGTCATTGTTCTGCACAGGTTTGACCTCCTTGCTGTCAGCTCCCCATCACAAGTATGTGCTGAGTTTCAAGAGTTATTTTCTGTGCTGGGGCTTTTCTGATAATCTTACTTAAGTATACTTATCCACATGCAGAGAAATGGGAGGATAATGGATGAAAAATGCTTCTTTGTTTTGAGATTCAGTTGAGTCACATGTTGAAGGCACCTCTGTGTCCCTCACCGATACCTAGTCCCCGGAAGCTATGGCACACTGGATAATACTTGAATTGACTATTAGTCTGTCTGTGTTGACCCTCATCCCTCACTCTTGCGCCTTGAGAAGATGCTCCCCAAAAGTAGATAACCTGTGTCTCAGACTCTCCTTTGGGAGGAACCCAGACTAAGTGAGATGGGCCATGTAGTCAGCTCAGTTTAGTTCAGTTCAGTCACTCAGTTGTGTCTGGCTCTTTGTGACCCCATGGACCGCAACACACCAAGCTCCCTGTCCATCACCAACTCCCAAAGCTTGCTCAAACTCATGTCCATGGAGTCAGTGATGCCATCCAACCATCTCATCCTCTGTTGTCCTCTTCTCCTCCTACGTTCAATCTTTCCCAGCATCAGGGTCTTTTCCAATGAGTCAGTTCTTCACATCAGGTGGCCAAAATATTGGGAGTTTCAAATTCAGCATCAGTCCTTCCAATGGGAAAAAGATTAAAGATGTATCTCTAAGTATCAACAAATTCAGCAAAAAAGTTTAAAAAAGGTAAATGTAACAATAGAACCAAAGAAAACAAAATATATGAAAACACTACCAAAATGGAGATAGACTTCAAAATGGAAGTCTCTTCCACTTCATTTTCTCCTGTGCCTGTTTTAGCCTCTTTGTTAATGTGGTTTCAATTGTTCTGTCACCCAGATATTTGTCAAAATATCGTGTTTGCTAAAGGGCTCTTCTCATTTTCAGTATTGTTACAAGTTTATTATCTTCTTTATATCTTCCTTGTATTGCAGTTGGATTTGCAGTAAGCAGTTGGAATACATGCAAGTATTTAGGCTACCATGTGAACTCATAATTTTTAAATTTTGATTAGTTATATCTTTTGTTAACAACATACAGCTGCATTAAAAAGTCTAATTTGAGAGCCTCTGACAAGTAGAATTGTATTAAACTATGACTATTTCTATTCACTAATTAAGCTATTCTCAACTGTCCTGCTGAGACAAAAATGTCGCCTGATGTTGCACAGTCTTTATTACACTGTTTTACAGCTAGTAGGTCCTAAGAGATCATTGAGTCCCTGGATAGCCAACTTATGGCTTTCTGACAAAATTAGTCCATGCTTCACTGAGGGTCTGTTTTAAAAATTACATGAATTAGCACTCATGTGCTGGTAAGCTTGCAGTTCCTAACTATCTGTTAATACCCAATTAAACTAAAGAGTAAGTAATAATTATTATGTGGTTTAATACAATATAATGAAATTTTGTAAAGAACTTATTAAAAATTAAGTAGACATGCAAAACCACCACATACATTTGGCTGATGTTTTAAGTGTATGTAATATGTCTACATTAAAAAAATGTACTCAAGACTCATCATTACATAAGTTAATATGGTCTTCAGTTACATAGAGATCTGTTCAAGTATTTCATCTTTAAATATTTTATATTCATAATATGTAATCAAAACATTTCATTTAAAATTAGAGAGCCTTAGACTTCCCTGGTAGTGCAGTGGATAAGAATCTGCCTAATAGTGCAGGGGACATGGGTTTGATCCCTGATCCAGGAAGATTACACATGCGGCAGAGCAACTAAGCCCATGTGCCACGACTTCTGAGCCTATGCTCTAGGGCCCACAAGCCACAGCTAATGAGTCCCTGTGTTGCAACTACTGAAGCCCGCGAGCCTTAGAACCAGCAAGTTCCAACTACTGAGCCCACGTGCTGCAACTGCTGAAGCCCATACACCTAGAGGCCATGCTCTGTAGCAAGAGAAGCCACAAGGCCATGCACCGCAGCTAGAGAGTAGCCCCTATTCTCTGCAACTAGAGAAAAAAAAAAATAAATAAAGTTAGAGAGCCTTGAGAGCAAAAGATTTTACCCAAATCTCACTCAGACGAGTTTGAAAGTTGCTATGAACAGATTTTTTTATGGTTTATAAAATGATAAACCATAAACATGGTTTCAGAAAATGGTTTTTATAAACCATAAAAGAAAATCAGAAAACTTTCTTTTTTAATCCAGATATAGATGACTTTGAGTGTTGAATAGTATTTAATTAGATAAAGAGGGGCCTGGAACTATTTAGGCTACATAGTTTAATTAAAAAAAAAAATTATAGAGTCAAAAGAACTTGCAAAGATAGTACAGACAAATCCCCTAGATCTTTCAACCAGTTTTCTCCAATGGCTACTTCTGGCATAACAATGGTAAAATAACAAAGCCTGGAAATTAACATTAGCACACTGTGTAGTCCTGTTTCTATGGTATTTTATCATGTGTGCAGATTTGTATAACAACCACTGCAGTCAAAAATGAACTATTCCCTTGCAACAATGATCTACCTTGATCACTCAGCCTCCTTCTCACCCTACCATCTCTCTTTAACCATGCTTAAGCTCTGTCACCCCTAATCTGCTCTCTATATCCATAATTTTATCATTTTAAGCATATTTTCAAATGGATTCATGTAGAATGTGGCTTGTTCAGATTGCTTTTTAAACTCAGCACTTAGGAATGATCCAAGTTGTCACATGTATCAAAAGTTCTTTTTTATTTGATTTTCCTTGGTATGCCTCTTTTAATCCCATGGTATAGATGTACCATAGTTTGTTTAACCATTCATCTATTGAAGGACATTTTGGTTGTTCCAGTTTAGTGGCTATGCAAATAAAGTTGCTGCTGCTGCTGCCGCCAAGTCACTTCAGTCATGTCTGACTGTGTGCGACCCCATGGACTGCAGCCCACCAGGCTTCTCCATCCATGGGATTCTCCAGGCAGAACACTGGAGTGGGTTGCCATTTCCTTCTCCAATGCATGAAAGTGGAAAGTGAAAGTGAAGTCGCTCAGTCATGTCTGACTCTTAGTGACCCCATGGACTGCAGCCTACCAGGCTCCTCCATCCATGGGATTTTCCAGGCAACAGTACTGGAGTGGGGTGCCATTGCCTTCTCCAATAAAGTTGCTATATACAGTCATATACAGGTTTTGTGTGGATATGTTTTCATTTCTCTGGGATAAATGCCCAGGAGTGAGATTGCTGTGTTACATGATAAGTGTATGTTTAAATTTATTTTTAAGGAAACGTAACTGTTTTTCGTACTACATTCCTACAAGTGATGAGGAATCCAGTTTCCTTATCCAATATCCTTGCCAATATGCAGTATTGTCACTATTTTTTATTTTGACTGTTCTGAAAAGAGTATAGTCATATCTCGTATTCACTTTGCATTTCTCTGATAGCTGGGGATGTTGAACAATTTTTCATGTGCTCATATTTCTATCCATAAGTCTTGATTTGGAAAATGTCTCTTTATATCTTTTGTCTGTTTTCTAACTGGATTATTTTTATTTTTGAGTCTTGAGAGTACTTAAAAATTTTTAGGTATGAGTCCTTTGTTAGAAATGTGGTTCAGAAACATTTTCTCCCAGATTGTGGTTTGTTGTTACAAACTACACCTTTAACTCTTTAAAAGAGTCCTTTACAATGCAAAAATATTTTAATTTTGATACTGTACAATTTACTAATTGTTTTTGGTGTGAAGTCTAAGAATTTTTCACCAAGTCCTAGGTCCTGAACATTTTCTCCCATGTTTTTCTTTTAGAAGATATGTAATTTTATGTTTAATTTTTAAATCTATGATTCATTCAGGTTAATTCTTGTATAAGGTGTGAGTTTTAGATTAAGGTTTATATTTTTGGCTATGAATGTTCAGCTGCTCTACTCCTGTTTATTGAAAAGAATACCTTCCTCCACTGAATTTTGTGTATTTTTCTTAAAAGTTAGTTGACTGTATTTTTTATTATTTCAGAGTTCTCTATTCTGTTCCATTGATCTAAATGCCTGTTCCTCTGCTAATGATCTCACCATCTTGATGAGTATAGCTAATAAGTCTTGAAATTGGGTGGACAAATTTTTACCATTTACTTTTTCTTTTTTAAAATTGTTTTAGCTATTCTATCTACTTCCTTTTCCCTTCTGTACATTTTAGAATAATCTTGCATATACCCCAAAAAAAATCTTGCTGATATTTTGATAGAAACTGAAGCAAATCTGTTTATCTATTCGGGGAGAATTGACATCTTTACTATTTGAATCTTCCAATCTACGAACATGCTATGTCTTTATTTTTTAATTTATTTAAATCTTCTTTGATTTCATTAAAAATTTGTGATTTTCAGCATATAAGCTTTGTACATTTTCTGTTAGATGTACACTTTTTCTTTCTTTCCTTCTGTCTTTTTTTAGCTATTATAAATGGTGTCTTTTTGATTTCCATTGCTAGTAAATAGACACAATTGATATTTTGTATGTTGATCTTATAAATGAACATGTGACATTGCTAATTTCACTCAGTAGTTCAGTTTTATGTAAACCTCATTGTAACTACAAAGCAAAAACTTACAGTAGATACACAAAAGATAAAGAAAAGAATTCAAAGGATACCACCATGGGCAATCATCAAATCACAAAAGAAGATAGCACAAGGGGAAAAAAGGAACTGAAAGCCAACCTGGAAAAAATTAAGATGACGGTGATAGTAAGTTCTTACCAATGAATAATTACTTTTAATGTAAGTGGATTAAATTCTCCAATCAAAAGACATATAATGCATGAATGAATAAAAAATCAAGACCTAGCTATATTCTGTTTATAAGAGACTAACTTTAGCATTAAGAACACACATAGGCTGAAAGTGAAGGGATGGAAAAAGATATCCCAGGCAAATGGAAATAAAAAACTAGCAGGGGTAGCCATATTTATATCAGAAAAAATAGGCTTAAATAAAAAATCTGTAACGAGACAAAGAAGGTCATTATATAATGGTAAAGAGGTCAGTTTATCAAGCAAATATAGCAAATGTAAATATACTGGAGTGGGTTGCCATTTCCTTCTCCAGGGGATCTTCCCCACCCATGGATCAAACTTGGGTCTCCTTCATTGCAGACAGATGCTTTAACCTCTGAGCCACCAGGGAAGCTGCATACAACATGGGAGCACCTAAATATACTAAGCAAGTATTAATAGATCTGGAGTGAAAATAGATAGTGATGTAACAATAAAGAGGACCTCAGTACCTCACTTTCAATAATGACTAGGTCATCTAGAAAAAAAAAAAAAACAAAACAGTAAGGAAATATTGAACTTTATATTTAGAGCACATAAGCCTGATGTATACAAAATATTTCCGACCTAAAGCAATAGAGTACACCTTCTTAAGCCTACATGGAATACTCCCTAGAATAGATTACATGTTATGCCTCAAAACAAATCTGAACAAATTTGGTTGAAATAAAGTATTTTTGTCTAAAGTTTTCAGTTATGCTAAGTTGCCTTTTTACTGGTCTTTGAACAGAGAAAACAAGCTTTCTTTGGGCTTCTTTTGTCTGTGCCTGTTGGCATTTCTGGTTGCTTGTTTCTCCAACGTTTGGTCTCAGACATTCGAGGCAAAAAGGAAACAGAATTCACTGCTATGTTCTTCCGTGAATTCCCAGGTCCCTAGCCTATCTGTTGTTTTCAATTTTTTTTTTTTTTTTGTACTCTTCTGTATGTTTTATAGGTAATGTCCAGGGATTTAAACTGTACCAAGAGGGAAGCAGAAGTCTTAACAGGATGTATATGAATTATTAACAATCCAGAAAATAACAGCCAGAGAGTTATGATCATCTCTGTCATTTAAAGTATTTCTTGTTTCTCTTTGCTAATAATGTTGCCCATATAATCACACAGAGAAGGAAAAAACAAGTGAACAGAAGCCCAACTAAGATATTCAATAACTTAAACAAATTAAAAATAGCTTATGAAAGCCATTGTTTATGGACTGAGACAACAGAAATTCCCAACCTCTCCTTCCTCATTTAAAATTTAGATACTCACTGTTTCAACCTCCCTTATAGCTAAGTTCTGGCTAATGTGATGTAAGTATTGATGGGATCTTCTGAGAAGGCTTTAGATTTTCTTGATGATAGAGGCCAGATATAGTTAGTTTTATCAATTATTTGTTTTCTGTTTTTCTCTCTGATGGGGTCAGATGGCCATAGCTTCCATCTTGCAACTTTGGAAAATGTTGAGAAAGCACAGAGATTCCAAAACTTATATCAGTGATTGGCAAGATTTTCTGTAAAATGCCAGGTTTTAGGTTTTATAGGCTATGCCATCTCTGTCACAAACACTCAGTTCTTCTTTGTCCTATTGTGAAAGTATTCATACACAATATTTGAATAAATGGATATGGCCATGTGTCAGTAAAACTTCACTTAGAAAATAGATGGTGAACCGGATTTGGTCAATGGATATAGTCTGCCCATTCCTGAACAAGTGTCAGCAACTGTCAAGTCTAGACTCCTCGTTATGGGGAGGAAAATAAAGGTGGCTTTGGTTAAGTCATTGTAGTTGGGGTTTCTTACTTGTAGCTGAAACTATTGTTTATCCAAAACCTATATACAATATCTCCAAGTTTCCCACTAGTGTGAAGATAAGAAATGTTGAAATTCACAGCACAGAAAATTAAAAGAAACCCTTCCAAAGAGTTTCACTAAAAAAGCAATGTCTCACTCAGACATTTTCTTCTTCAAAAAATAGAAGCATTGTCTCCCAGGAACAAGATCAAAAGATATTTTGTGTTTATTCATCTGCCTGCCCCTATCCCAGGCAATCTAGGTAAATCATAAAACCAGACAACTCTATTTTTATAGCATGGATACTCTTCCTGTGATGATCTGGGTTCTTTTTATATCTCTACTTTCTCCCACCCAGGGGAAAAAAATAAAAGACACACACGTTCCCTATCCAATGAAAAAGTATAACTTCCAAAAACCAATGGGACAACAAGTGAAAGGTGTCGGGGGCTTGTGGACAAAGGCTTACTGTTTGTGTCTTCTTTCCTAGGAATGGTGTGCTGCGCCTAAATGTAATGAGCTGTCATCAAAAACATAACCATTACCAAAATCCTGAGATAGAGCTTTACATTAGTCAACTAGCAAATATATTTTAAGAGTATAATAATATTCAGTGTTGGTAAGAATATAGTAAGATTGTCCTATTACTTGTAGAAGTGTAAATCACCATTTAAAACATAAAAATTTAGTACTATATATAAAAAATTTGAAGGATTCATATACTTTAATCCATTTATTCTGCTTGTAGGAAATTTTCTTACAAAAAATTCACCATGAAAACAAAGCTTTGTGTATAAAGAGTCCACTGTAACATGAGCTTAATGTGAAAAAATTAGAAATAAGCAGATATTCAACAATAGACAAATGACTAAATTATGATATATTCTTGAAAAGTTATGTCTTGAAACCACTCAGAAACTTTTTCAGTAACAAGGGAATGCTTAAATGAAAAAAGCAGAACATAGGTCTGTGGTAGGAATCTATTCTGCTTTTACCTTGAATAGTTTTGTGCCCTTGCTTTAACTTTGGTTTTTCTTCTATTGTGATTGCACTCTCAAACATGATCTCTCTAAATCTATTTCTCTCCATACTTTTCATAGATTCTCATTGTTGTTGTTCGGTAGCTAGGTCATGACTAACTCTCTGTGACCCCATGGACTGCAGCACACCAGGCTTCCCTCCTTAGCCTTCACTATCTCCTGGAGTTTGTTCAAACTCATGTCCATTGAGTCAGTGATGCCATCCAACCATCTCATTCTCTGTCATCCCCTTCTGCTTTCTGCCCTCAATCTTTTCCAGCATCAGGGTCTTTTCCAGTGAGTCGGCTTTTTGCATCAGGAGGCCAAAGTATTGGAGCTTCAGCATCAATTCTTCCAATGAATATTGAGAGTTGATTTCCTTTAGGATTGACTGGTTTGATCTCTTTGCTGTCCAAGGGACTCTCAAGAGTCTTCGACACCACATTTCAAAAGCATCAGTTCTTTGTCACTCAGCTTTCTTTTTGGTCCCACGCTCACATCTGTACACAGCTACTGGAACAACCATAGCTTTGACTATGTGGACCTTTGCTGGCAAAATATACACATGCGTCTACATAAAAAAGATAAGAAATTACAGCCGTGTGTTAAGTAGTGTTTTTGTTGTGATTATATGTGTTTGTCATTTCTATTCTTATAATTTGTGTTTTCTTAACTGCACGTGATGAGCAGACATCAGGAAAATGATTTTAAATTCAATGAGAATCATGACTTGAAAGATTCTGCATGTATGAGAAAATGTGGCTTGTTAGACATTAACAAATCTGTAACCTATTTATGTGTCTCTTAGACAGCTAAACATTTTTATGCACAGAGAACAAGTTCTTAGTTCTGTACCTTAGAACTTTTCTCTTAATTCACTATTCCTCTTCTCTTAGATTTTAGGGTCAGAGGGAGGGGAGTGAGAAAAGCTTCTCCTTGGTATAAATTTCTCTCCATCAAGTTTTAAAAATGTCCCAATATCATCCATAATAGATGCACTCTTTAGAATCACACATACTAAAGTGTTGCTTTACACACTTGCCCATTACTTTCATCCACAAATAAGTCCAGCAATAGGTCCAGAGAAGAGGAGCTAAGCCTAAAATCTTTAAAAGAATAGAAGTTTAAAATCTGAGATCTGCTATCTTGGAAGTATTTAATTCATTCCTTTATAAATTAAAATATATTTTGATAATTATTAATTTCTTTTTATGATGATTGAAGATGATATAAAGATAAAACAATTATGTTCTCCTATCCCACTAGAACTTACAATCTAAAACCAGAGAAAAGTATTCTGAGTGAGTAAACAGATTATACTTAATGAAAAACATAAAAGAAAAATAATAAAAAGCTATAAGACTTGACCTGCCTCTTGAGAAATCTGTATGCAGGTCAGGAAACAACAGTTAGAACTGGACATGGAACAACAGACTGGTTCCAAATAAGCAAAGGAGTACGTCAAGGCTGTATATTGTCACCCTGCTTATTTAACTTATATGCAGAGTACATCATGAGAAACGCTGGACTGGAAGAAACACAAGCTGGAATCAAGACTGCTGGGAGAAATATCAATAACCTCAGATATGCAGATGACACCACCCTTATGGCAGAAAGTGAAGAGGAACTCAAAAGCCTCTTGATGAAAGTGAAAGTGGAGAGTGAAAAAGTTGGCTTAAAGCTCAACATTCAGAAAATGAAGATCATGGCATCTGGTCCCATCAGTTCATGGGAAATAGATGAGGAAACAGTGGAAACAGTGTCAGACTTTATTTTTCTGGGCTTCAAAATCACTGCAGATGGTGATTGCAGCCATGAAATGAAAAGATGCTTACTCCTTGGAAGGAAAGTTATGACCAATCTAGATAGCATGTTCAAAAGCAGAGACATTACTTTGCCAACAAAGGTCCGTCTAGTCAAGGCTATGGTTTTTCCTGTGGTCATGTATGAATTGAGAGTTGGACTGTGAAGAAGGCTGAGAACCAAAGAATTGATGCTTTTGAACTGTGGTGTTGGAGAAGACTCTTGAGAGTCCCTTGGACTGCAAGGAGATCCAACCAGTCCATTCTGAAGATCAGCCCTGGGATTTCTTTGGAAGGAATGATGCTGAAGCTGAAACTCCAGTACTTTGGCCACCTCATGTGAAGAGTTGACTCACTGGAAAAGACTCTGATGTTGGGAGGGATTGGGGGCAGGAGGAGAAGGGGACTCGATGGACATGAGTTTGAGTGAACTCTGGGAGTTGGTGATGGACAGGGAGGCCTGGCATGCTGCAATTCATGGGGTTGCAAAGAATCGGACACGACTGAGCGACTGAACTGAACTGAACTGAACTCCATATCCAAAAAGTAACTCAAAATAGATCTAAGATCTAAATGTAAGACCTAGAACTACAAAACGCTTAGAAGAAGACATGGGGCAGGGCTTCACAATATCAGATTTAGCAATAATGTTCTGAATAGAACACCAGAGTTATAGGCAACAAAAGAAAAATAAAACAAATTTGACTTCATGAAAATTTTAAAAATTATGCATCAAAAGATAATATCAGAGAGTAAAAAGGCATCCCACAGAATGAGAGAAAATATTTGCAAGTCTCGTATTTGATAAGGGATTAATACTTGGAATACATAAAGAACTCTTAAAACTGAAAAACAACAACAAAAACAACTCAATTCAAAAAATGAGCAAAGGGGTTGTATAGACATTTCTCCAAAGAAGATACCCCTGTAACCAATAAGCACATGAAAAGATGCTTGACATCACTAACCATCAGGGAATGGAAATCAGAGCTGCACTCTAATTACACATCACACCCACTAGATTGGCATCTATCAAAGAATAAACAACAAAAAAATAGAGAATAATACAAAACCAAAAATAACAGGTATAGGTGAGGATGTGGAGAAATTGGAACTCTTGTGCACTATTGATAGGATTGTAAAATGGTACTGTCAAGTGTGGAAAACAGTACAATGATTCCTCAAAAAAATTAAAATTACCATATTTCCCAGTTATTCTGCTTCTGGGGTTATAAACCCAAAAAGAATTGAAATCAGGGTCTCAAGAGAGATCTGTACAACCAGGGTTAAAGCAACATTATTCACAATAGCTAAAATGTGGAAGCAAGCCAAGTGGTCCAGCAATTGATGAATGAACCAACAAAATGTGTTTCATATATAAAGCAGAATATTATTCATACTTAAAAGTGAAGAAAATTCTGACATGTACTACAACACAAATGAACCTTGAGAAGATGAGTAAGTGAATTAAGCCAGTCACAAAAAGACAAATAGTACATGATTCCACCTATTCGGAGCACTTATGAGTAGTCAAAATCATAGAGAAAAGAGAAAGGCGGTTTCCAGGAGTAGGAATAAGGGACTGTTGTTGAAAGAATATAGAGTTTCAGTTTTACAAGATGAAAAATGTTCTGGAAATGGATGGTGCTAATGACTGCAAAACATTATAAACAATGTCACTTAGCTGTCACTTAAAACTAGTTTTAAGGTAGTTCAATTCTATATTTCATCACAATCAAAAAATAGGAAAACAAAGTTATTATAAATCTTTAACAAATCAAATGAATATATGTTCAAAACTCTATAATATGTATTATATACAAATGAATAAGATAGTACACAGTAGAAAAAAATGAAGATTTTGATTAAACCAGCCTTTAATAAGAAAAAATAAATGTTAGCACCTTCAAACTGTTTTAAAAAGTAGATTACAGTAGTTCACAGAGGCATTTTCTCATGCAAATGTCAAGACAGAAAACTGGGTCACTGTTTTTCACACACCACAATCTATGACACCATTTATCTCCTTCGCCAAATAAAGACAAAATGAAATATCTGGTTACAATTTGAGAGTATCCAATAGTCATATTTTAATCAGTAACCCATTTGCTAGCATCAAATGTACATAAAAATAATAGGAGAAGTAGAACAGGATTATTAGCAATATGGAAATATAGATGCAACCAACTGAAATTGCTGGCCTATAAAATTGAATAGTTTTTGACCTATAAAAATGATAGTTTCATATGGTTCATTCTAATAGATATTTGATTACTAAAAAATTAGAATTTTGAAAAGAGATCTGTAAATGAAGTACTTGACAACATAAAGTATATTTACAAAGTATAGTTTTTAGAATTAGTTGGTGTAACTGGGACTCCACATTCATTATAATTGCTTCCAAGAAACTTTTGTACTTTTGTTTAAATGGAGAGGGCAATCCACAGTATAATTTTGACATGTATAATATCTCTTAAATTCCTATAGCTGCTCTTAAATTATTCAGACATTTTTAGGCATAGAAATAATAAGTGTTTAGTAAAACTAATTTGCTGCTTCTTTGATGCACCTGGACATTTTGACTTCTATTATGCGACTACATACCAATTTGATAAGTTTGTAATTTTGCTGATAATGTTATAATCATAAGTTGCTTATTTCTGTATTATATTGTTATTCAGCCTGGTCTACTTCTTAGAAAACTAGAATTTAAGAGCCTAGTTCAAATTCTCATCCATTTTCATCGTAACATAACAAATTTCCTTCAACGCCTTCCATATGCATTTAGATACAGGGAAGTGTCAGTTGATTTGCTATTCTTGGTGTAACAACACTGCTTGATATAAATATTTAGAACTTTCCTGGTGGCTCAGACAGCAAAGAATCTGCCTACAATGCAGGAGACCAGGGTTCAATTCCTGGGTTGGGAAGATCCCTTGGAGAAGGGAATGGCTACCCACTCCAGTATTCTTGCCTGGAGAATTCCACGGACAGAGGAGCCTGGTGGGCTACACTCAAGAGTTGGACATGACTGAGAGACTAATCTTACCTTATAAATATTTAATATATCTATCTGATTTTGGTGACGGATTGAGTTGTACCATGGTGTAGCAATTCTTGATCTTTGTAAGGATTGTAAAGATCAAAGAATTGTAAGCAATTCTTTGATCTTTATTTTTTGGATTGTTTCATTTTATTAGGCAGACATGTTTTCTTTCCTAATGAGAAAGAGAAAGCATGCTCATCTCTAACAACTGTTCTTCTGGTACCCTCTTTCCACCTTCCTCCTCTGCAACAGTTGAAGCGTTAAATCTAATCTTTTGCATTTGAAGGAAGATTTTCCTTCTTTTTATCGAGAGACCACCTTTGTCTTTCTAATTTTTAAAGGATGTGCAGTCAGACCTGGTGAATCTGAATTAGTATGCAAAATTCATTTTAGGATGAAATAGAAATCAGGATAGCAAGTCAAAGGGACATGTGCAGAAAAGGGTAGAAAAGCTGAATCATTTTTATCATGACACTCAGAGAAATATTTTTCTTCCTAACAGCACATTTATATGTCTTTCCTTACAAAACCCGAGATTTCTGAACCTTAGCACTAAAACCTCAGCACTTGATAGGTTGGACCAGATAATTCTTGTTTCTGGCAGCTGTCCTGTGCATTGTGGGATATTTAGCATCGTCCCTGGTCTCAGATGCTAGTGACACCCATGCCTAGTGTCATGCATTGTCAGGTGTCTCCTGTGGGCCCAAGTTGCCCCAGTGTGAGAACAACTGCTGTAACCCTTCTAAAACCTTGATTTAACTATACTCAGCCAGGATAAAAAAAAGCACAAATTTATATTCCTTATGTTTCAAAATCAATTAAAGTTGACTGTGACAGCTAGTAAAAGGACTCAAAATGCTACACAAGACTGTACATGGCAACCATTAATAGGCTCAAAGGGATCTCAATATGGTGTCATCAAGATTGGAAGACACTTTTTTTTTTACATGTTAGCAGCTAATAAGTGCCACACACTGAGATGATGGCTAGTAAAAAGGGCTTATTACTGGATGCTCATTGAGTACAAATATAATTGTAATTTTGATACATAGACATACTGTTTACTGAAAACGTTTATCTGAATTTTTAAATAATTGCCAATAAATAGATAGGCACTGTGTTCCTGCTATTTCAGTTACTAAAACTATTCTTACCACCACAAAGCAGTGTGATAGATGTGGAACAAGATGGAAGACTTGACACATTATCTATTCCAGATGAATATCCACAGCCATGGCCTCTCCAGCCCCAGACTCAAACCAAGCCCTTTACCCTGGAGCAGTCAACTCTGCCTGTTTCACAGAGTTAACCTGCCCATTCCTTGTAGGTATTTACATCCCAGTGTGCATGAGTGTGTTCTCAGTTGCTCAGTTGTGACACCATGGACTATAGCCCATCAGGCTCCTCTGTCCATGGAATTAGCCCAGCAAGAATACTGGAGTGGGTTGCCATTTCCTCCTCCAGGAGATCTCTCCCACCCAGGGATTGAAACCACGTCTCCTACGGCTTCCATATTGGTAGGCAGATTCTTTACCACTGAGCCACCTGGGATGGCTAGATCCCAGTCCTACTGGATAAAGATGTATACATGTATCTGTATAATGTATATTTTGATATATCTTTAAGTGACAACATAAACAAGTTTCCCCCCAAATAAAAGTGAACAGAACAAATATTGTAAATTCCTCCCCTCTTTTTGCTAAGGTAAGTTGTAAAGAAAATCCTTTTGTTTACACCAAACCAAATTGGGATTATGAATGAGGAAATTGAGGGAAAGGATACAATGGTATGTAGGAGGAAATTTACACTGAGAAGCTTTGTGTGGAAGAGGATTGATAAGATACAAGAGAGCAAGGTGGGTGTGAGACAAAGGCTTTGGAGATATCTGGAGCGAGGGACTGCTGCTGAGAATTGTGAAATTTTGAACTCTTAAGAAATCGACCTGTCTTAATAGGAAATTTCAACACAGCTATTAATATATTAATAATAATTAAAAGAATATCAATTATTTTAATTGAAGTATAGTTGACTTATAATATGTCAGTTTAAGGTATACAGAAAGTGATTCAGCTACTATATATACTCTTTTTCAGGTTCTTTATCATTACAGGTTATTACAAGATATTGAGTATAGTTCCCTGTGCTATTCAGTACGTTCTTGCTGTTTATTTCATATATAGTCATGTGTATCTGTTTGTCCGACACTTCTAATCTATCTTCCCCTCCCCTCTGCTTTCCCTCTGACATTGTTTGTTTTCTATGTCTGTGACTCTATTTCTGTTGATCCGATAGAGTGCCTGATGAACTATGGATGGAGGTTCGTGACATTGTACAGGAGACAGGGATCAAGACCATCCCCATGGAAAAGAAATGCAAAAAAGCAAAATGGCTGTCTGGGGAGGCCTTACAAATAGCTGTGAAAAGAAGAAAAGTGAAAAGCAAAGGGGAAAAGGAAAGATATAAGCATCTGAATGCAGAGTTCCAAAGAATAGCAAGGAGAGATAAGAAAGTGTTCCTCAGTGATCAATGCAAAGAAATAGAGGAAAACAACAGAATGGGAAAGACTAGAGATCTCTTCAAGAAAATTAGAGATACCAAGGGAACATTTCATGCGAAGATGGGCTCGATAAAGGACAGAAATGGTATGGACCTAACAGAAGCAGAAGATATTAAGAAGAGGTGGCAAGAATACATAGAAGAACTATACAAAAAAAATCTTCACGACCAAGATAATCACAATGGTGTGATCACTCACCTAGAACCAGACATCCTGGAATGTGAAGTCAAGTGGGCCTTAGGAAGCATCACTACGAACAAAGCTAGTGGAGGTGATGAAATTCCAGTTGAGCTATTTCAAATCCTGAAAGATGATGCTGTGAAAGTGCTGCACTCAATATGCCAGCAAATTTGGAAAACTCAGCAGTGGCCACAGGACTAGAAAAGGTCAGTTTTCATTCCAATCTCAAAGAAAGACAATGCCAAAGAATGCTCAAACTACCGCACAATTGCACTCATCTCACATGCTAGTAAAGTAATGCTCAAAATTCTCCAAGCCAGGCTTCAGCAATATGTGAACCGTGAACTTCCAGATGTTCAAGCTGGTTTTAGGAAAGGCAGAGGAACCAGAGATCAAGTTGCCAACATCCGCTGGATCATGGAAAAAGCAAGAGAGTTCCAGAAAAACATCTATTGCTGCTTTATTGACTATGCCAAAATCTTTGACTGTGTGCATCACAATAAACTGTGGAAAATTCTGAAAGAGATGGGCATACCAGACCACCTGACCTGCCTCTTGAGAAACCCATATGCAGGTCAGGAAGCAACAGTTAGAACTGGACATGGGACAACAGACTGGTTCCAAATAGGAAAAGGAGTCAGTCAAGGCTGCATATTGTCACCCTGCTTATTTAACTTATATGCAGAGTACATTATAAGAAGAAGCACAAGCTGGAATCAAGATTGCCAGGAGAAATATCAATAACCTCAGATATGCAGATGACACCACCCGTATGGCAGAAAGTGAGGAGGAACTCAAAAGCCTCTTGATGAAAGTGAAAGTGGAGAGTGAAAATGTTGGCTTAAAGCTCAACATTCAGAAAACTAAGATCATGGCATCTGGTCCCATCAGTTCATGGGAAATAGATGGGGAAACAGTGGAAACAGTGTCAGACTTTATTTTTCTGGGCTCCAAAATCACTGCAGATGGTGATTGCAGCCATGAAATGAAAAGATGCTTACTTCTTGGAAGGAAAGTTATGACCAACCTAGAGAGCATATTGAAAAGCAGAGACATTACTTTGCCAACAAAGGTCCATCTAGTCAAGGCTATGGTTTTTCCAGTGGTCACATATGGATGTGAGAGTTGGACTGTGAAGAAAGCTGAGCACCAAAGAATTGATGCTTTTGAACTGTGGTGTTGGAGAAGACTCTTGAGAGTCCCTTGGACTGCAAGGAGATCCAACCAGTCCATTCTAAAGGAGATCAATCCTGGGTGTTCATTGGAAGGACTGATGTTGAAGCTGAAACTCCAATACTTTGGGCACCTCATGTGAAGAATTGACTCACTGGAAAAGACTCTGATGCTGTGAGGGTTTGGGGGCAGGAGGAGAAGGGGACAACAGAGAATGAGATGGCTGGATGGCATCACCAACTCGATGGACATGAGTTTGAGTGAACTCCGGGAGTTGGTGATGGACAGGGAGGCCTGGCGTGCTGCGATTCATGGGGTTGCAAAGAGTCGGACACGACTGATGGACTGAACTGAACTGAACTGAAATGTCAATTATTTACTAGTCAGGCAAAAAACAATTAGTAAAGAGTCACTGACAATCAACATTGCTATGATAGGCTCACCTGCTAGTTCAGTTCTCTCAGCCCCTTTAGAGAGACACTCAGCATACCTGCAAAAAGATCATGGGAGCAAGTATGAATTGGTACCAGAAATGGTACCAAGAACCTCCCTTTCTTTCATTTGACCCCATAGCTTTTTAGTCTCGTTTACCCTGTGTATCTGACAATATGCAGACATTGACTTTTGATACTTATCTTGGACTGTCAGATGTGATGAAGCATTTTATTGGACATGGTGCTTCTGTCATGGAGGGCTTAAATTGGCCATGTAACTGAATTAAAAATCCGTTGGTAGGTCCCTGGCTTCAAGCAGTAGTAGCTGCAACAGTTTCATTGTATTTTCAGACCTCTCTCTTGCTCTGTTTTCCTTTCACAGACACAACATTTTCATATAGCAAAAAATCACCATTATCAATTCAAGATTTGCATCTTATGAGTTTACAAAATTGCATGCACCAAAAAGGATTCTTTGTTATAAAACAGAAGCTAACTGCAAAACTTACGTAAAGAAGAAAAACTAAATTTATTGGAAGACTATTCAGTATTCTGCCATATTAATGGAAGGGGGGATTGAGTCTAGAGGACTTTCCTGGATAAATGGACATAAGATACAGAGTCTAAGCCACCACCAGTCATTCCCTACTGCTGCTGATTCTTCTAGCACTGGACAATAGAGGATTGGCTCAGTAATTCCTGTTCTTCAAACTAAACCCACAAAAGTCTCTAAGTATTTCCTGACAGCAGCAGCTGATTATAGTATTCTGGATGTCATGCCTGTGTCTTAACTGCCAGAGAGCAGATAAAGAGGTGCTGTACCCCTTTAGATTTCACAAGTGGTTCCTGCCAATGAGGATTCCATCCAGTAGGAAGTATTTTCAAACACCATGTAGCAGAAGCTACCGAATATCTATTAAAGTCTACCATTTTGGTAAAGAGGAAGATAAAATCAATTTGCGTGTTTTATACGTAGATGACAGATCAAAGAAGGGAAGAAGTATAATAAGTCCTTGTCTCTTAACTAATTTTGAGATTGGAGCTGCTATTGATGGTAAAGCATCTGCCTACAATGCGGGAGACCCGGGTTCTATCTCTGGGTCAGGAAGATCCCCTGGAGAAAGAAATGGCACCCCACTTCAGTACTCTTGCCTGGAAAATCCCATGGACAGAGGAACCTGGTAGGCTTCAGTCCATAGGGTCGCTAAGAGTCGGACACGACTGAGCGACTTCACATTGTCAATGTCTATAGTTTACTTTGTGTCTCATTTTCCTTCAACTAGTAACTCAGCTAAGTTCTTTATTCAGTGGAATGAAATAGATGTAGTTTATGGTGTATGGTGAAAGTGAAAGTCACTCAGGCATGTCCCACTCTGACCCCATGGACTAAACAGTCCATGGAATTCTCTAGGCCAGAATCCTGGAGTGGGTAGACTTTTCCTTCTTCAGGGGATCATTCTAACATAGGGATCGAATCCAGGTCTCCCACACTGCAGGCAGATTCTTTACCAGCTGAGCCATACGGGAAGCCCAAGAATACTGGAGTGGGTAGCTTATCCCTTCTTCAGTGGATCTTCCAAACCCAGAAATTTTGCACAGCATCCTCATCGTAAGTAATGAGGTTAGCATAAAATGCTGGCATAGAAGGCAAATGGTAAGACTATAACTGGTATGGTTTGCAGAAAGATAAAATCCAAATTAGAATTCAATTTCTATTCTAGTGATGGCAAATTACTTCTCTCTAAGGTGGAAAGCATTAAAGGCAATCAGCTCGTCCCCAGACGTCTGGTGGTTCTTAGGTAGGAGGTTCAAGTTTGCTCAGTTGTGTCTGACTCTTTGTGACCCTGTGGACTATACTCTCCATGGAATTCTTTAGGCCAGAATACTGGAGTGGATAGCCTTTCCCTTCTCCAGGGAATCTTCCCAACCCAGGGATCGAACCCAGGTCTCCCGTAATGCAGGCAAGTTCTTTACCAGCTGAGCCACAAGGGAAGCCCAAGAATACTGGAGTGGGTAGCCTATCCCTTCTCCAGTGGATCTTCCAAACCCAGGAATCGAACCAGGGTCTCCTGCATTGCACGCATATTCTTTACCAACTGAGCTATGAGGGAAGCCCTACCAGGCAATGGGGGGTGGTTCTAAAACAGGTTGGGCACTTTATTGGTTTCCTATGCTGCTGTGACAAATTACCGCAAACTTGGTGTTTTAAAACAACAGGAGAGACTTCCCTGATGGTCCAGTGGTCGGGAGCCCACCTTCCAATGCAGGTTTGGTCCCTGGTCAGGGAACTAACATCCTACATAGTAAGGGGCCATTAAACCCATGGGTTGCAACAAAGAGCCCACGCACCAGAAGGAAGACCCAATGCAGTTTCAAAAACAAAAAACACAGATTTACTCTTTTATGATTTTGGAGGTCAGAAGTCCACAATCAGTTTCACTGAGCTAAAGTTGAGATGTCAGCCAGTCTGATTCCTTCTGAAGATGTGTGTACGCATGCTCAGTGACTAAGTTATGTCCAACTCTTTGCAACCCCATGGACCAGCCCACCAGCCTCCTCTGTCTATGGGATCTTCCTGGCAAGAACACTGGAGTGGGTTGTCATTTCCTTCTCCAGCAATCTTCCCGATCCAGCGATCAAACCCACATCTCCCGGCTCTCCTATATTGTAGATGAGTTCTTTATTGCTGAGCCACCCTTTTGAAGACATTGAGGGGAAAATCAGTTTCTTTGCCTTTTCCAGGTTCTAATGGCTATTGGTATTCTTTGGTTTGTGGCCCTTTCCTCCATCTTCAAAGTACATCACTCTAAATTTTATTTCCATTGTCGTATGACCTTTTTTGGGCCTCCCTCTTACACAGACACCTTGTGATGGTGTATAACACTCAACCTGGATAATACACAGTAATAGTCCCATCTCAGAATCTTCAGTTGAATCCTACTTGCCAGGCCCCTTTTGCCAATTAAACTGTCATTCATAGGTTCCAGTGACTAGAACCTGGGTATCTTGGGGGTCATTATTCAGCTTCCCACAGAAATAGATCTACTCCAGTGGAAAATGAAAAAATAAAACCCTTCAAAAAAAGAAAAAAAAAAACAACCCACCTCAGGAAGAATTTTGCTTTTTTTTTTTTTTTTAAATTTATCTTTGTGTCAGCCAAGCCTGCATCCTCTGTATTAGATGGCAGATTCTTAACCTCTGGAACGCCAGGGAATTCTCTCCCCAGAAATAATTTTGAAAGCCTTGAGTCACAGGTCCATCACTGAATCTAGGCGTGGGTTGAGGACATTCCTGTTCAACTCCCATAGAATTAATTTCACCTAGGAACTGGCTACAATCTATGAAGCATTTGATATGTGCTTTTCACTGTAGTGCTAAGAATGGTTCTTAGACTATATCATTTAATCCTTATGATTATCTTGCACTTAAGGAGCAACAATTATATCATATAGGTGAGAAAACTGAGGCACAGATAAGTTAATAATTGGTAATAAAGTCACAGAGAAGTGGGATATGAATTCAAGAATTTTAATTCTAGAGTCTGAATGCTTAACCTTGAAGTAACACTAGGTTAAAAATGAGGGGCAGGCAAAATTTGCAGATCTTACCATCATCTGTGATGGTATCATGATACCTACCATTTCTTATCACAGAGTGAATTCTCCAGAAGCAGATGCTCTGATAAAGTTTGAGGCGGGAGGGAAAAAAAAAGTTTATTTGGGATCCCCATCTGTGAAAGTTAGGAGTAGGGAGGGGATTTAGACAGAAGAAGTCAAATTCTGATACACATTTGATAAAGCCTTGGTCAGCTTAGTGAGAATCTAGAGTGAAATCTGCCCATCAGGAAGAATTGTCTTGTCTCAATTATGAGTGAGTGAGCATTAGTCACTGAGTTGTATCTGACTCTTTGTGACCCCGTGGACTATATAGCCCACCAGGCTCCTCTGTCCATGGAATTTTCCAGGCAAGAATACTGGAGTGGGTAGCTGTTCCCTTCTCTATTAAACACATAGTTTAATTAGTTTTACTATAACCAGTTTTCATACTCACAGATATAATTATAAAAAAAAACACATACATTTACACAAACATATAACTTCATATAATTTTTGCTGAAATATTTCAATATCTCCACCCTCCTCTGCCAAGCCAGCTCATATGGTGTTGAAAAGAAGATCCTTTTGGTCTTTTAATAGCTATCTCTGAAAAACTTAGTTCTTCAGCACCATGGAATCTCAGATGGATGAATTTCCAATTATCTATTTATAAATGAAATTCTGACCTCGCTGCGGGAAAGGTCATGTCTAGTGTGATCTGTGAGCCATATGGCTGAGAAAATGAAGCGGTAAGTTTATTCTTCTGAGATATATGTTGATGCCTCAGCTAATTAGTCTTCTCTAAATTTATGTCACTGTTATTAGAAGACATGAGACAGAGAAAATCTGTGTTATTTAGTTAATAATATACCAGCTTACTTTGAAATGAAGCCAGGTAGACCAACTGGTAATCTTAATTAGGGGAGAGATGAGTAAACTCTTATAATGTTGAATTACACAGATTAATCACTGTTGTTTTCACTTGAAGTGGAATACTTTTATAGCCAAGATTTAATTTGTCTATAATTGTAATAGTTATTTTCATAAAAATCCCTAATTATATTGTATTGGAGTGCCTGGCTCTGCTTCTACATTTTCTGTTCTTTGTGGTCAAGATCACCTTTACTTGTGCTTATAGAAAGTGAAAGTGTTAAGTCGCTCGGTCATGTCCAGCTCTTTGGGACCCCTTGGACTGTAGCCCACCAGGCTCCTCTGTCCATGGGATTCTCCAGGCAAGAATACTGGAGTGGGTTGCCATTTCCTTCTCCAGGGGATCTTCCTGACCCAGGGATCAAACCTGGGTCTCCTGCACTGCAGGCAGATTCTGTACCATATGTCCATCAGGGAAGCACTGTACTTAATGGCTTTAATCCTAACTCAGAATTTGGAACAAACTCATGGCTCAGTGGTAAAGAATCTGTCTGCAAGGCAGGAGACCCAAATTCAATTTCTGGATCAGGAAGATCCTCTGGAAAAGGAAATGGCAACCCACTCCAGTATTCTCGCCTGGAAAATTTCATGGACAGAGGAGCCTGGCGGGCTATAGTCCATGGGGTTCCAAAGAGTCGGACATGACTGAGCATGCATGTACCACTGAGTCAAAGACCGAAGTGACTGTGAAAGATTTTAGTAAGAAAATTTCTGCATTGGCATTGTTACTGTAGTGAAGGTCTTGGTAGATATTAATAATATGTCTTTTCTCCTTGAACCCCTAATTTTGTCTCCTTTTCCTGATACCAGTCATTTGAAATGCCATGAGTTTACTTGCATTTGCTGTGACACGTGAATCTTTGTTACCTTCTGTAACCAACCTCCATTTCCTTATTTGGAGTAAGAATATTGAATCTTGGTCTTAGCACTGACTTTTGGCAAATAGAATATTTTTTGTTCTTCTATTTTTCTTGTCTTCTTTTTTCCTAATAAATGGATATTCAGGATTTGATGCTGTATCTTCAGGTTCCTCTTTCTGAATATCTACCCATCTTCTGCATAATATTTTCTTGCTTTCAGAACTGACCAACACAGAACATCTTTTGGAAATGCTACCAGTTTTATTAAGCACTATATACCTTCCAGGGCTTCCCAGGTGGCACTAGTGGTAAAGAACCCCCGTCAATGCGGGAAAGGTAAGAGATGCAAGTTTGATTCCTGGGTTGGGAAGATCCCCTGGAGAATCCCCTACTGTGGGCACAGCAACCCACTCCAGTATTCTTGCCAGAAGAATCCCATGCACAGCCTGGTGGGCTATAGTCCATAGGGTCTCAATGAGTCAGACACTACTGAAATGACTTAGCACACTTGCATGCATATACCTTCCAAATCATTAACCTTATCTTAATATAACTCCAGACCTTAAACATCATTCTCCCCTGGCTTAGAATTTTGCTTAGATGTTGCATATTGGAGCAGATTTTAAATCTCAAATTTAGTATCACAGGTGTAAATATACATGTAACAGATAACCCTATTAAAACACAATATGAATGATGGCTAGTAAACAAAAAGAGTTGAAGAAAGGAGCCAGGGTTCGTATGTTCTAAAGTAGCCTGTGAGTTGTTAATAGATTGCTCTCGCTAAATCATCAAGTATAGCACAGTAGTCATTTAGTGCCTGTGGCTAGTAGGTGGTTGGCAAGAGAGGCAAAATAGTTAATATGATGTGCGTGAGTCAAGCATCTTTCAAAGTTCTGTGTTTATTTTGGTGTTATTAAATGAAAGAGGATTATGTCTATTTTTCCCTTCCATACCTGTTAATGATATGGTTCCTTTCATATAAATATGTATATCATAAAGGTCATATTTACCCTAATATATTAACATATATCTTTGGACCAAAATAAAAAAGATAGTCTGTATGGGACGCATTCTACAGCCTGAATGTTCCAATGGTTTATGAAAAAATAAACAACACTTGAAGCAGAAATGGAAATACACCTAGGAAAATATTGAGGAAAATAAAGTTTGCATGGATAGTGTACATAAACCATTAACTTTTCTAATATTTAATCTTGAATCTACTTGTAGAACTTCCACAAACTTCCACCAAAATGGAAATTTGGTTGATGGAAAATAAACTGTTTCTAAAAAAAAAAAAAAAAAAAATCTTGAATCTTCTCTTTCAAGGATTGTCTCTAGAATAAAGTTTTCAGCCTGACCTTTAAGTCCATCAGTAACATGATGTAACCTACTTCTTCCCTTTTCTCACTTGGAATTTTGAGAGAACTAAAATCTTTAGGTTAAAACAAATACACACACACACACACACACACACACACAATATGTATGTATATATGTAGGTCTTCCCCAGTGGCTCAGTGGTAAAGAATATGCCTATCAATGCAAGAGACACAAGAGATGAAATTCCAATCCCTGGGTGGGGAAGATCCCCTGGAGAAGAAAATGGCAATTCACTCCAATATTCTTGCCTGGGAAAATCCCATGGACAGAGGAGCCTGGCAGGCTGCAGTCCATGAGGTTGCAAAAGAGTTGGACACAACTCAGTGACTGAACAGCAATATACATAAGTGTGCAGTTATGCATGTATGTATGATCTGTAAGCTGAGCACTGAAGAATTGATGCTTTTGAACTGTGGTGTTGGAGAAGACTCTTGAGAGTCCCTTGGACTGCAAGGAGATACAACCAGTCCATTCTAAAGGAGATCAGTCCTGGGTGTTCTTTGGAAGGAGTGATGCTAAAGCTGAAACCCCAGTACTTTGACCACCTCATGCAAAGAGTTGACTCATTGGAAAAGACTCTGATGCTGGGAGGGATTGGGGGCAGGAGAAGGGGACAACAGAGGATGAGATGGCTGGATGGCATCACTGACTCAATGGATATGAGTTTGAATAAGCTCTGGGAGTTGGTGATGGACAAGGAAGCCTGGCATGATGCAGTCCATGGGGTCACAAAGAGTCAGACATGACTGAGCAACTGAACTGAACTGATTTATCTATCCATCCATGCTCTATCTATCCACCTATATATTTAATACACACTGGTCAAGACCTCCAGTAACACGTTTGTACTGAAAGTTTTGTTTATTGGTGCTTCTTGCAATAAGAGAGACTACATAATGTAGGGAACCAGAAAAGAGGTGTTAGGAAGGGCTTCCTATAGTATCAGACTTTGTGTCAGGGTTTTAATGGTCTAGTGAAGCTTTAGTTGGGTGCTCTCAGAAAGGGGATAATTCTATCAATTATTATTTTAATATGTTTTATGTGGGATGCAGGGGGAACAGGTTGAGGCTAAAATCCCATTTGGTAAGGAAACAGTAGTCACTGATGTTGCTGGGGGAATGCGATGTTTGATCATTTTTATTGTTTGGTTTTTCATTGTAGTAACACTTTGTGTTTGTCTGTTCTTGGTTTTTATTTTTTGTGCTCCAACATGACTATGAAGTTGTCTTGTGTCTGCTCCGTTATGGTCACAGAGAAGTCTTTTTCCATGCTGGTGTTCTGTGAAATTGTTTATGTTCAGTAGGGAAAGCCATGGCCTGGCTGAAAACAGTCTGGACTCCTCTTCCTGCTCTCTCTCCAAATAGATGTGCATGTGTACCTAACTGTATGTAGGATCATCTGTTGGGTTATTTTCATTTTTTATTTGTATTTTTGTTTATGATATTGGCAGCAAGAAGGATTGCCTTAAATGTTGAAAGGAAATTAGAAGAGAAATTGGTATGTAAATACATAGAATTATAAAATTAATTATATATATATTATATATATTATAGAAATTAAAACATAAATATAATTATATATTCAAACTTAAAATATATAAATATATAATACAATATATTTATAATATCATAATTTATATAAATATAATTTCTACATGATAATATTTATAGCATATATAAATCAACAGTTGCTAATCAATGTCTTTGTGTGCTCTGTAAGCAAGGACATCCTGTTGGTTTGAGCATAGAAGAGTGGGAGAACTGAGTTTTCACAAGGCATATGGTAATATACAGACATGACAAATTCAGAGGGACCTACACTTGAATGTTTTCACTTGAATGCACTTGAATTTTTTTTGCAAATATATCGTTCATTACACTGCACTTATGTTCTTGGTATGAATTTTACTGGTTTGGTAGTTTTTAATGTAATTTATAACAGCTTTGGTTTCCAAATCTAGTTTTGGCTCCACAGTCAATAACATAATTGAAGAAATTAAATAAATAGTGAAAATAATTCCATTTGGATAATATAAATCTACTTTCAAAAGTCAAAGATACCTGGATCTGGAAATGATTACAAGGGAATATTGTGGACTCTTTTTAGGGCATCTGAAGTAGGTGACCTGGGAAATTTTTATTGGGAGCTACATTTTAAAGATTATGTATGTGTTATAGTTTCCTTAAATTTAAGATATTTAATGTTTCTACACATTTCCTCCTTGACTATTTTAGAAAAATAATTATGACATTCAATTTCAATAAATATGCAAAGATTTTCCTATGAAATGAATTTGAAAGCCCAAAGTGCTCAATATTGTCACACAGTTAGAGGTCATTATTGGTCCCTATCAGCTCATAAATGAGATCTCATTGATGGAATGTTATAACACTATTTCTCGTTATGTGGAAATCCTACCTATTCACAGGAAGAATCTAAAGCTTTATTATAATTATCTGCAGCAAATAAACTGGAGCAGAAATTATACAGTATTTTTCCTCCAGATCCCACATGGATGACTAACATATAAAAGGCTGGAATTGGGATTTTCCTGGTGGTCCAATGGCTAGGACTCTGCACTCCCAATGCAGGGGCCCGGGTTCAGATCCTGATCAGGGAACTAGATCCCACATGCTGCAATTTAAGATCCCATGTTCCATAACTAAGACCTTGCACAGCAAAAAAAAAAAAAAAAAAAAAAGGCTGGAATTGTATTAGACATTTCAATTATTAATTGACAGAAATGTTCCAAGAAAGATGATAAAGACTTTATTCATGTTTGACCTGTGACACAATTTTGCTCATTTTTAAAAATAATTTGTTTCCATGTTATGCTCAGTAAATTGCAGATGACTCATATTCATCAAAATAAGCTTAATTGGCATGTAATAGGGGATGAGGCCAGAATATTTTTGAGATGCCCAAATTAAGAGCAAATGAAGCTTGTGAAATGCCCCCTCGTCTGTACCAAATCATACATGAATGCACAAATTCACTTATGATTGAAAAACAGAGCTACAATTAGAGAAAGTTGAGTTCCCAGGAACATATCAATAACTGGCTTATGGACACATGAGAGACAGATAACTAAAGGGATAATTTAAAGAACCAGGAGATATGAGTGATCACTTCAGAAATTAGGCTAATTCTAATTTACATAGTGAAGTTATTAAATACTGCTTATAGTCAGGATCTAAATGATATTTAAATCTCTTATCCTCCAAATTGTTAAAGTTGAATATTAGCCTTCAGTTGTTTTGAAAATATAAAGTTTGGATTTGTTGTTCATTCTTTGCCCTATAGATGTGTACCTAAATTTGTAATCATCACAAATATTTAAGAATATTCTCCAAATTTTGTTTTTTGTCTTTTTTACTGGAGTATAATTGCTTTCTCTTGCCTGGAAAATCCCATGGATGGAGGAGCCTGGTAGGCTGCAGTCCATGGGGTCGCTAAGAGTCGTATACGACTGAGCAACTTCACTTTTACATTTTACTTTCATGCATTGGAGAAGGAAATGGCAACCCACTCCAGTGTTCTTGCCTGGAGAATCCCAAGGACGGGCCAGCCTGGTGGGCTGCCGTCTATGGGGTCGCACGGAGTCGGACACGACTGAAGTGACTTAGCAGAGCAGAGCATAATTGCTTTACAGTGACGTGTTAGTTTCTGTGGTACAATGAAGTGGATCAGGAATTTCATTGAAGTTCTTTATATAGAAATATTGATTCCTCCATCCCATGAATTTACCTGGCATCCCACAAACAGTGTTTGGGATCTTTATCCAAAAATAATTTGGGGAATTGTCTTAACTATAGACCTCTAGAGTGATTGTTGTACTTCACAAAATGGAGCCTTCCTCATTCTGGAATCTGAAGGTCAACATATCTGATACTGTCTCTTCTTACCATAGGTTGTGTGCATGCTAAGTTGCTTTAGTCATGTCCGACTTTGTGCAACCCTATGGACTGTAGACCACCAGGCTGTCCATGCGATTCTCCAGGCGAGAATACTGAAGTGGATTGCCATGCCCTCCTTCAGAGGATCTTCCCCACCCAGGCATCAAACTCACATTTCTTATATCTCCTGCACTGGCAGGCAGATTCTTTGCCACTAGCACCACTAGAGAAGCCCTTATCCTAGGGTGAAACCAGCTAATGAGATGCTATGCAGTCCCTCCAGAAATGTTTGTCATTCAGAGGGAGAACTTATAAGGACATCTATCACTTTACCTAGTAGCAGAGGATTCTTAACACTCAATTTAATTCTTACATATTGGGGAACCAAGGCTTCCCTGGTATCCCAGCTGGTAAGAATCCACCTGCAATGCAGAAGACCCCAGTTTGATTCCTGGGTTAGAAAGATCCCCTGGTGAAGGGATAGGCTACCCACTCCAGTATTCTTGGGCTTCCCTGTTGAATCAGTTGGTAAAGAATCTGCCTGCAATGTGGGAGACTTGGATTCGATCTCTAGTTGGGAACATCCTCTGGAGGAGGACATGGGAGCACACACCAGTGTTCTTGCCTGGAGAATCTCTATGGACAGAGGAGCCTGGCAAGCTTCAGTCCATGGGGTGGCAAAGAGTCACACATGACTGAGCGACTATGCACATTGGGGAACCAACAATCATATGTTGAAGTTTGGGTTTTCTATGGAGCCAGCACTAAGATAGAGTATCATGCAGGGAGTTTATGAGGGCGAGCTCTTGGGATCAACACCTGTGGCATAAGGAAAGGTGGAAGGATAGGGTAAAGGGAGAAAAGGTGCTGTGATCTATCGACACAAGAATACAGCTGACCCTACAGGGGATTTTGAAGCTGGGATAGTCCTTCAAAGGTTCTGGAGCAAGTGCTCTGAAACTTTATGTTCCACTGTTGATTAGACATTGCATGTGAGCTGCCCTAAAAAAAGCTCATGACCTTTGGCTAAATGGAACATCTAGCTGAGGCAATTCAAGCTGTGGACTGATAGGTGTGAGGGGTCAGCTGACAGCTGAGAGAGGTCAGCTGACAACTATCTCAGTAGCTTGGGGAAATAAATCCTTTAATCTGCAGGGGAAATATGATTGACATATCATAGCATGTTCCACCACATATATAGGAGGAATCAGCCAGTGTGAAATAGGAAGAAAAAAAGTTAAGAAATGGAAAACTACTATCCTGCAAGAAAAAAATCAATTCATGAAATAGGACTGGGGGAAAACTCTTAACAGTCCAGTAGATGCAACAGACTGTTATACCAATAAAGCTAGAATTAGATAATTGTAAAACTTGTGTTAGAACAAGAAAATTCTTATAGATTAAAAATAATATGAAAATATAAAAATTCAATTTAAAGTTGTGGAACCTAAGTTAAGCAAATCTCTAAGAATGTAGGGCAAAAATCAAGAGGTCAAAAGCAGGTGAATAGGTGAATAGTCATTGTTACAATCAACTAGAAAGAGTAGAGAGCAAGAGAACAGAGAAAATGGAAGAAAATATCAGGAAAAGAATTGATTTCCTTCCAAGGAATGAGTGAGTCTTCACGCTGAAGGGTTCCTGATGGTTTGAAAAGTCTTCAGGTCGGTTCATGGAATATAACATTGGTCTTAGACATAAAATCTGATCCTGTTTATCAAATTTTAGATTATAAAGCCGATTTAGAACTAAGCACAGAAAGTTTAATTAATGTTTTAGAGTGAGAAAAGAAAAGAAAGTGAAGTCCATCAGTTGTGTCCAATTCTTTGGGACCCCATGGACTGTAGCCTGTCCTTGGGGTTTTCCAGGCAAGAATACTGGAGTGGGTTACCATGCCCTTCTCCAGGGGATCTTCCTGACCCAGAGATCAAAACTGCATCTCTGTGGCCCCTGCACTGCAGGAGGATTCTTTACCACTGAACCAACGAGGAAGCCAAGTGAATGTTAAAAAACCTTAATAAAGTAAAGTTAGAACGCGGCTGACTGAGGTGTTGCGTGTGTCTGGGCTTTAAACATGAGCTGAAAGAAGCTGAAAGAAAGACAAGGAGACCAATTACATTTTACATGGTTCTCCATAGATAGGAGTGTCAGGTTTGTGATTCAGTATTACCTTAACTTACAAGCTAAGCTAGCCTATTGCTGTTTTATACATCCAGGCAGAAGACCCACATCTACTGGATCAGAGCCAAAGGACTTATTGCTTACAGCACAGCAAGTAGGGTGAGCTCTTGTCTGAGTCAGATTTTCTCTCTTCCCCAGTGCCATATACATGGATCTAGCAGGATGGCTGTGCAAACAGTGGGTTTGCATAACAGGTGAGGGACACTGCATTTGGTGGATCCACATCTTTAATAGCAGGCATTAAACAAGACTGCTCTTTGCCCCAGAGGAGACACTACCTCATCCCTCAAGGTTACTCACTGCAAGTGCAGCCTTGGTATAAAACAGTCAGGGTCTAGCTTTCTTAGCTTAATCAACAGAAGAGTGTGGCATGAGAAACCCATGTAGCACCTTCTCTCCCCAAAGGAGTCAAGATACTAACTGGTATTAAAGAAACAGAAAATATGGATTGACTTATATACACTATTGATACTAGGTATAAGATAGATAACTAATGAGAGCCTATTATATAGCACAGGGAACTCTACTCAAAGCTCTGTGGTGACCTAAATAGAAACGAAATCCATAAAAGAGGGGACATGTGTATACATATAGCTGATTCACTTTGCTGTACAGTAGAAAAATAGCATTGCATAGCAACTATAATCCAGTAAAATTAATTTTAAAAAAGAAAAACAAAATAGAAGTAGAAACCTATCAAAGTTCCTAATGTAAACAATAGAGTAACTGGAAATGAAATGTAACTCTCAAAGAGTGGGAAAAGGAAGAAATCAAATTGTTTCATGATTGCAAATTAATAAATGGTCCATCCTAAAGGAGACCAGTCCTGGGTGCTCATTGGAAGGATTGATGCTGAGGCTGAAACTCCAATACTTTGGCTACCTCATGCAAACAGTTGACTCATTGGAAAAGACCTTGATGCTGGGAGGGATTGGGGGCAGGAGGAGAAGGGGACAACAGAGAATGAGATGGCTAGATGGCATCACCAACTCGATGCACATGAGTTTGGGTGAACTCCGGGAGTTGGTGATGGACAGGGAGGCCTGGCATGGTGCGATTCATGGGGTTGCAAAGAGTTGGACACGACTGAGCGACTGAAGTGAACTGAACTGAACTGAAGTTAACAAGTTTGGAAAAAGTAATAAAAACTTAACTATTTAGAGAAGTGGAAAAAGCAGTCAAAAAGAGATAAAACATAAATATTTTAAAAAGATTGATTTCAGAGTGAGATTTAAGATGTGGATGCGAAGGGTGCATTCTGTCCTGTTTTATTAGTTCTTAACATAGTCATAGTCAAAGCTATGGCTTTTCCAGTAGTCACGTATGGATGGATGTGAGAGTTGGACCATAAAGAAAGATGAGTGCCGAAGAATTGATGCTTTTGAACTGTGGTGTTGGAGAAGACTCTTGGACAACAAGGAGATCAAACCAGTCAATCCTAGAGGAAATCAGTCTTGAATATTCCTTGAAAGGACTGATGTTGAAGCTGAAGTTCCAATACTTTGGCCACCTGATGCAAAGAGCTGACTCATTGGAAAAGACCCTGATGCTGGGAAAGATTGAAGGCAGGAGGAGAAGGGGAAAACAGAGGATGAGATGGTTGGATGGCATTACCAACTTAGTGGACATGAGTTTGAGCAAACTCTGGGAGTTGGTGATGGACAGGGAGGCCTGGCATGCTGCAGTCCATGGGGTCTCAAAGAGTCGGATGTGACTGAGTGACTGAACTGATACTGAACATGGTCATGTGCTTGTGTGTGTATATATATTTTCTTGAATGTTAGACGATATATTTTTAAGTAATTGTAGGAAATAATACTAGAAATATCATCTCCAATCAATTACGAGACAACTAAATGTGTCAATGGCCAAAGTCAGAACACTTAAATTTTGAAATTAACAGAATGAAGTAATAGTTTAGGAAAGAGAGACAAGTTATATATTCATGTAGTTAAGACTCTCTATTTCCATTAAAATTAGAAGGCAATTTAAAAATTAAATTGGCTGGTATTTCTTGCTTGTCTCTGTGCTAAACAGTGTTCTTGGTAACAAGATGAATCTTCCTCTGATGGAACTCCCAGGTGAAAAGGGAAAAAAAAGGCACATAAACCAATAATTATAAAACATGTTAATTTCATATCTGATTTTCACGTTTGACAATTTTTGATGATTATCCATTTTGTTTTTTGATATAAATGTATGCAGCCTCAAATCCCTTTTTCTTCTTTCCATAAAAAATAAGTATAAAATATTCTGATGCTAAATTTGGCTTCATAAACCTTCAGTTATTAGGAAATTGGGTAGAATATTTGCTTGGAAAAAATCTTCTCACTTCCATTTTATTTTTCTTAACCATAATTGTCTCCTTTCATTCTGGATAAATGAAAAGATTACTTCTCAGACATTCCTCAAGCTCTTTTGGGCTCAAAATTAGATCAAGTTGGTAGTTTTCTTTCTTATTACACTACTTCTTCCCTGCTGGCACAAACTGTCTTGTCCCTGTCACTTGTCTACAGCATGTGGTATTTGTCTTCCCAATTAAATTGAGAATCTCTTATGTTTACCATTCAACAAATTAATAAAATATCTGAGATTTAAATTTTCTCATTTTCATAAAAATGTGTATGAATACTGTTAAGCAAATATTGCCATATTTAATGGATATTTCAACAATTGAAAAAAAATAAGTTTATTAAGAAGCGACAGTTTTAGGAAATTATACTACAACATGATCAGGGTACTATCTATTAAATTACCTATTTAAATGCAATAAAAGTATTTATGTCCTATATTAGAGATTCTAGGTTATTAGACAAACTAGGGAGATGATTGGGTGGTCATATGAATTCTCATTGATTAATAATTGAGTCAATTCAAGTAACCCCTTACATGCCTACACCAAACCTTCCCAGCACTAGCTTAAATTTATTCAACTGATATGACAGTTGTGGAACATGAAAATAGTACATAAACGTTAAGAAAAAATAAGCAGGCTATAAGTTGTATCTACGCTATTACTATGACCATGCAAATAATATATTTATGCATAGGAACAAAAAAATGAGAATACATAAAATGAAGAGTTGTGTTGCAGAGTATTTCAGTTGCTGACTTTTTAAAGATTAACTGAACTGTCTATAATGCTATTATATTCCCTTCCTTAATAAAATTCAAGTGTTTGTTTCAGAACACTATATATCACAAGATCCTTACTTTCAGGGAAATCTATATTTCTCTCTCTCTCTCACTCTCTGTAGTCATTCAAGGGGTGAGAAGGGTATACATTAGAAAAAATATTCTTTTAAATTTATGGAGTAGAATGCATGTGGTAGAAATTTTTAGCTTTTCAAATAGTTCTACATTTTAATAATAAAACCATGAAATACAACAAGCTTTGGGCTTCCCAGGTGGCACTGGTGGTAATGCCTGCCAATGCAGGAGACCTAAGAGATGTGGGTTTGATCCCTGGGTGGGGAAGATCCCCTGGAGGAGCACATGGCAACCCACTCCAGGATTCTTATCTGAAGAGGCCCATGGACAGAGGCGCCTGGAGGGCTACAGACCATAGGGTCACAAAGAGTGGGACACGACTGAAGAGACTTAGCAGCAGCAGCTGCCATATTGTATCAGGAGTGGCTGGTGTGACCAGTACAACACAGTGAATGTGACGCCAGTATAACTTCTGAGGCAAGATCATAAAAGGCTTGAGAGCTTCTGCCTTGGTCTCTTGGACTCTTGGATCATGTGTTTTGGGGGAAGCCAGTGACCAAACTGTGACACTCAAGTATTGGCAGGCAGATTCTTTACCACTGAGCTACCCGGGAAGCCCATATAAAAGCCCAGATGGATAGAAACTGAGGTCTCTGTCCAACGACTGGCATCCGCCAACCGGCCATGTGAGGGACCACCTGGGAAGCCAACCCTGTAGTTTCACTCAAGCTTCAGATGACCCTCATCCTCACCGATCTCTGATTTCCATCTCATGAGAGACACTGAGCCAGAAATGCCACCAAACCACCCCTGCCCTCTGCCTGTTGAATTCCTTCCCCACAGAACCTGTGAGAGATAATGAGTGATTATTGTTTTTGGCTCACTAAATTCTGGAGCAATTGGTTTTGCAACAAAAGGTAACTACAAGGAAGGAACTCTGTGCTGCTTTGATTTATTTAGCATTTTATTTATTTATTTGGCTGCGTCAGATCTTAATTTCATCACAAGGGATCATCATTGCACGAGGTGAGATCCTTTGCTGTGGTCATGGACTCTCTAGTTGTGGCACGTGGATTCCAGTAGTTGTGGCATGTGGGTGCAGTTGCCCTGTGGCATGTGGGGTGTGGCATGTGGGGTATTCCTCCACTAGGGATCAAACCCATATCCCCTGCATTACGAGGCAGATTCTTAACTACTGGACCACCAGGGAAGTCCCTGTGCTGCCTTTTAGATGCCCCTGAAATGAGCTGCTATAGATCTGACTGACAGATGTCTTGTGATATAGTAGGGGAATTCTTAGACAGAATTTGTTTGAGCCAGCCATGGAATGTCCATGATGACGTTTTTAAAATCACTGACCACCTGATGTGCTACCGTTACTCATTCTGGAATTACTGGGAAGCAAAGTCCTAATGTATCAGTGTAACAGAGGGGTAGTACACAAATAGGTAGGCATTTTCTGAAGGCCTCCTAAATATTTCATAATTGACTAAATCAAGTACTTCAGCACAGCTGTTGTGTTAGTCAAGCCTTTAGGCTTTTTTTCTACAGAATTATGAGAAACTGTATTTTCTCTTTGTCATTCTGAAGCACTGCTTCAGAGCTACAAAGCAGTGCATAGATGAACATTGTGTACTGTTGAGATCATTCAGAAATAAGATTCCTTTGTCTGAGCAAGAGATTCTTAGGAGAAAGGAAGGGTGACTCAACAATGCCAGCTAAATACATTTCTAGGCCTAATCTTAAAAACAAATAATTATGAGACAATAAATGATAAAAGAAAGTCTAAAGTACATAAAGTGATATTCAAATGTAATTTATATTGATGGAATCTAGCTACTTGAACAATTTGGGGTCATAGGTTCGAAGGCAGATTTCAGATGTCTAGTTTGTTAATATCAATGCTGTGAATTCACTGAAATGGGAAGTTACAGAAATTATAACTCTAAAGAAATGTGATTTTTGCTATATAGCCTTAAAAACTAAGAATGAGAGGACCTATTTTTGTGTTAATGTCTCATGGAGAAAATGAAAGAAAGCAGGAGGCTACTTGAACTTCTTTTGTTAGTGCTGTGAGGCTGAGGTGAAGAGGCACCTCGCAGCCTCTTATTATGCAAGGCCGGCTTGTCTGTTAACTTTTCAGGAGCAAACTGACATTTGTTGCCTCAGAATGTATTTTTCTGTGTTGTCCTGTGGTCCATTCAAATTTGTTGTGTTATTTAGCACTTGTTTGCTAAGGTGTGCTATGTGAGATTCATTTGCTACGGCAAAAACGCCGATGGGAAAACCAGCAGCTGAACAACAGGAGGTCTTGGCCTACGAGCACTTATTTGGAAACTACACAAATAAAGATTGTGGGTCTAGGCAGCTCAACTTGATGCTTCAGAGATTTATATTATTTATAACCCAGCTTTGATCTGCTGCTCTGACACGGACTGACACAATGTCCCCACATGTACTTCCCATAGGGTGACCAAGATTATAGTATATTTGAATTCCTTGATCATAATGAATGAGCCTACCACTTGGGGAAGTTTAGTATTCACCCAGTCTCAATTCACACCCTTGCTTTCATATTCAGAGTTAGATACACTTTCCATCTGGAGCAACCTAAATTATAAGATATGGTGGGCATTAGGATTTTTAAAAAAATGGTTCATAAGTTTAAGTCTTCAATACTCACAGATCTTTAGACTAACAGCCTTTGAGGTGACAGAAGAGCATCCCGACCATCCTTGATGTGATGCAGTTTTGTCCCCACCCCCACCCCCAGCTGTGTCTTGTCTTCTGGTTACTAAAGCCCCATGGCCTGTGTTTCAGTGAGGCTTCTCAATGAAAGCAGCTCCTGCACCTTTGTAACTCTGTGTAAAGATCATACTCCAGATCTTGACTTGAGCCAGCTCAGTGTTTTGAATGGGCATTGAACCACCCTCTCCACCCTCTGTATCCTTCCCTTCCACTCCTTACCAGAGATTCTCCAAGCAATTCCATTTCTTTTCTTTTAGGAAAAAATTCCCAAGCAAATCGATGATTGGTACAAGTATTTTCTGTTGCATGAGATATTCTGAAGTATGTCTGATTCTGAGTTTACGTTCAAGTGAAGCATTTAAGATTCACAGACTTGGAAAGTGGCATCAGAGTTAGATTCCCTTTCCCTCTCCTACTTGCACAACCTCTCCTCCTCCTCCTAGCATGTGGTCAGTTGGAAATTATCCCCATAGCTTGTATTTGACAATACCATAGAGGTGAGTTAGAAATAGGACAAATCACGCTGTGGGTCTTCCATTCTTGATCTTGTTAAATAAATAATGCTGGATAAAGTAAGCAAGGGAAAAGAAGAGTCACAAAATCAGAGGCAATCTATAGCCCAGAAAGTGTATGTGGAAGGGCGTAAGAATGATTCAAAAAGACTGCCATTCCCAACATCTCTGTAATATTGGAAATTAAACTCTGGAATTTTGGACTAGAACCACTTTACCATTTAGTATAATCTCATGTAATAGATGATGAAAATAAGGGGCAAAGAAGCTATTGTATTCTTTATATCAGAATCATGTTTTCCTCTCCTCTACAAGCTGGGTAACAATCTCATTGTAAATAAATATTTATTAAGTCCGTTTTTAAAAAATATATTTTTGACCGTTCTGGGTCTCTGGGTCTTAGCTGGGGCACACAGGCTCTTCGATCTTTGTATGGAATATAGGATCTAGTTCCCTGAGCAGGGATTGAACCCAGGCCCACTGCATTGAGAACGTGGAGTCTTACCCACTGGATCATGAGGGAAGTCCCATTAAGTGCTTATTTATGTTGATTATTTCTGAGTGCTCTCCATACATTAATTAACCTCCTTTTGGATATCATAGTGCTTAGATTTTAACTCTGTTATTATATACAAGATTGAAGATTTTTTGGTTAGTATGCAGGTTGGGCTGTTGTAATACCTAGACAAAAAATGTATATAGATTTTATTTTTCCTTACACAGGTTAGTGATCTATAGTTGAGAAGTTCTGCTTGACCTGGTTCTTTGCAGATCCAGGTTTCTCTCATCCTACTCTTCTTACATTCCCTTGAGGACTGATTGAAACTGGGTCATGCCATATCCATGTTCTAGTTCATGAGACAGAAGGAAGAGAAGTAGTGGAGGATAAGCAGTTTCTTCTCTATAGGTAATGAGGAAGTTCTCCACAGTATATCTTTAAAATTCCAGTGGTTAGAACCTAGATACATAGTCACAATCAACTTCAAGGGAGGATAGGCATTTCAGTCTTTAGCTGGGTCTTCAGGATGTGTAATGAAACTATGTTACCATGGAAGAAGGGGAGCATTCCATTGGTAAAATAAGGATCCCATAACATGTATGAAAATGGATGTGCTAGCTAAGGCTCTAAAATTATATATGCCTTTTTATCTATGATCCATGAATTGTGAAACAAGTTTCCCTGTAAAATATTTACAGCACAGATAGCCAGAGCTGTTTAGAGGCCTCCTGGAGGTTTCACTCATATTAAGGATATAAGGATTTATGTGTTATAAATTAAAGAAGAATTTGTGAGGACTATATCATTTAAGGCCCCTGACTTGTGACATGCTAAGAGGACAGTTGTATATTGCTGCCAACTCCTGACTCCAGGTCTTGGGAGATGGTCTCCAAGGAGGGTAGAGAGTGTCACATTTGTCCTGTATTGTTTCAGGGAATATAGCGGCCTTCCACCTGAAGTGTGCAAAGGCTAGAGATCGCTGTGCATACTGTGGGTTTGTCCAGAAAAAAAAAGTGTTGTTTATAAAGGAAAGATGATTCACATCTGAAGAAAAGGTCGCTCAAGATTCTGAACAACAGGGTTGCCTGGAAAGATGGAAAAACTTGAGCTGAGAGAAGCTGAAGGTTTCCCAGGTTAAGAGGAGCCAAGGAAGGAACACGTAACCACTCAGGACACAACTGCATCAACCTAGGTCACGCGGATATCAAAGTTCTGTACTGAGACTTCAAAGACCTCAAGAAAACCCTGATCAGGCAAAGGGGAGGTTATTAAATTTATTCCAGCAAGAGAGGATATTATCTTGACAGAATCTTAACATTGTCTCGGAAAGGGAAAGTTGGAAAAGGGAATATATATAGGAGCCAGGCTGGATGATTTTAAGGCAGACACTGGCTGAGGTTGAGTAGGTTTCACAGCTTTAGATTGGAGTGCAGAGCAAAAGCATCATCATAAAGAAAATCTTGATGTGAAAACTGTACTGGAGTTGTCTTGGTGTGTACTGCTGCTGCTGCTGCTAAGTCACTTCAGTTGTGTCCGACTCTGTGCGACCCCATAGACGGCAGCTCACCAGGCTCCTCTGTCCCTGGGATTCTCCAGGCAAGAACACTGGAGTGGGTTGCCATTTCCTTCTCCAGTGCATGAAAGTGAAAAGTGAAAGTGAAATCGCTCAGTCGTGTCCGACTCTTCGCGACCCCATGGACTGGAGCCTACCTGGAGTAGTACTGGAGTGGGGTGCCATTGCCTTCTTGGTGTGTAATCTGTATTAATTGGTTTATCTTCCTGGGACCAAGAGCTGTATGAAGAAATAATTAAATAACTTTTACTTGTCTTAGTATTTTACACAAAGAGGCTGAAAATTCATATCAACTCCTAGAAACTGCACAGAAAAGGTAAGCAGAAATGGTGTTAAATCCAAAGAACCCACTAAACACAGGAGAAAGAGTACATTTCAGACATCTTATCAATTTCTGAGAGCAGTGACAGTAGATTTCATCAGAATGTGCCTTAATTGAGAGGTCCAAGCGAAGGAGGAGTCAAGGTCAAGCACATGTTGCCACAAGACACAGGACTGTGCCCTCTGTGTCCAGCTGCCAACTTCCTGATTATCCCAGACTCCTATTAGTTATACAGAATTGTTACACTAAATTCATCTCATTTTGACTATTAAATAGAACCAGTCTTTATTAAATAGATCTAGCTTTTGTAATTATGAAATCAAAGCAGTATTTTGTGTCCTAAAAGTGATCAGAAATGTACTGGGACTGGTTTGCTTTTCATCCAGAGTTAGAAGAAAATGACTTCAATAGGGCTATGGTCAAAAAATAAATAATTAAAGAAAGAAAGAAAGACAATAACAAAAGCAAAAATGAAAAACTAGAGAGAGAGTGGGAGGGAGGGAAAGGATGTATGGAATGGTCGCGAATGGCTCTAACTGTATTGTGACTTTTGTGTGCCTTCTTTACTGCATTCGGGAACCATCATGTCTTATATACTTGTATGTGGAGAGAAGAGATGAAGGATGATGTGAAAAGAGGGGAGGATTGTTGTATAGTTTTCACTTGATCATGTCAGCTAGCTGTGAGTGTCAGGTCTTTTGACCTCTGCTGCCTCCCTGAGAGACTCTCCATATTCCCTACAGCATTAGGAAGCTTCCTCACATGAAAGTACTAATTTCAGTTTGGTGACTCCTAGGAAAAGCAGTTGGAGAAGGCAACGGCACCCTACTCCAGTACTCTTGCCTGGGAAAGCCCATGGATGGAGGAGCCTGGTGGGCTGCAGCCCATGGAATTGCGAAGAGTTGGACATGACTGAGCGACTTCCCTTTCACTTTTCACTTTCATGCATTGGAGAAGGAAATGGCAACCCACTCCAGTGTTCTTGCCTGGAGAATCCCAGGGATGGGGGAGCCTGATGAGCTGCTGTCTCTGGGGTCGCACAGAGTCGGATACGAATGATGCAACTTAGCAGCAGCAGCAGGAGCAGGAAAAGCAGTGTTTATAACTCAATCTTAGTCTAATTTACAGTTTTCTTCTAATCAAATAAAGTAGCATTTTAAAAAATTATTTTGTATTGAGGTGGGGACGATTAACAAAGTTATGATAGTTTCAGGTAAAGAGTGAAGAGATTCAACCATACATATACACATATCCATTCTCTCCCAAACTCCCTTAAAGTAGGATTTAATGTATTGTCCTCAATATGCCAAGTCATATCATTAAATATATCTTTTCAGTGTGTAAATGGATGATGTGTGTGTGTGTTAAGTTGGTTCAGTTGTGTCCGACTCTTTGAGACCCTATGGATTGCAATCCACCAGCTCCCCTGTCCATGGGACTCTCTAGGCAAGAACATTAGGGTGGGTTGCCATTTCCTTCTCCAAAATGGATGATACATAGAGACATATGGGAGAAGGCAATGGCACCCCACTCCAGTACTTTTGCCTGGAAAATCCCATGGACGGAGGAGCCTGGTAGGCTGCAGTTCATGGGGTCTCTAGAGTCGGACATGACTGAGCAACTTCACTTTCACTTTTCACTTTCATGCATTGGAGAAGGAAATGGCAACCCACTCCAGTGTTCTTGCCTGGAGAATCCCAGGGACGGGGAAGCCTGGTGGGCTGCCGTCTATGGGGTTGCACAGAGTCAGACACGACTAAAGCGACTTAGCAGCAGCAGCAGCAGCAGCAGAGACATATGGAGCCTTATACTGGCTAATAGGTGAATAGTATGCAGTAATCATTCTACTTTTTAAACTTTAGTACTGCCTTCCCCATGCTGAATATTTGAGAACCATATTGGACTGCTGTTTTGATACATCAGGCCAAATCTAGAAAATATCTGTCAACATGTTGTGTTCCATATTGAAGAGAGCTTTCAAAGAAAACGAAGCTGGAATCTAGAAACAGAGGTTATTTTATCTTCCAATGACATTGTGTATACCTCTGGGAACACTCCTCAATTCTATTGCTTACTTTCTACACTTAAGACATGGAAAATTATTGCCTCCAGGTAAAAACTTTGAACCCTGTAAGGAAAGACTGGGCTTCCCAGGTGGATTGGTGGGTAATCTACCTGCAACGCAGGAGATGCAGGAGACATGCGTTTGATTCCTGGGTCAGGAAGATTCTCTGGAGGAGGGCATTGCAACCCACTCCAGTATTCTTGCCTGGAGAATTCCCTGGACATAGGAGCCTGGTGAGCTACATTCTATAGGGTTGCAAAGAGTTGGACATGACTGAAGCAACTGAGCTTGCACAAGGAAAGTTCTTAATCTTTTCTCCACCCCCTTGCCAGGTAAAAAGAACTGGGGTTTGGAATTTTTATCCCTCTCTCATTTTGACAAGTTTTCTTCATAACTGAACTATTTATTTTATGTCATGCAATTTTTAGAGTTATATAAAATACAGAAAAGCAGGATAAGGAAGACTGTCATTTGCAGCAACATGAATGGACTTAGAGATTGTCATACTGAGTGAAGTAAGACAGAGAAGAAATGTGTTATGACTTCCCTTACAGGTGGGATCTAAGAAATGATACAAATGAATTTACTTACAAAACAGAAAAAGACTCAGACCTAGAGAACAATCTTATGGTTGCTGGGGGGAAGGAATAGTTAGGCAATTTGAGATGGACATGTACACACTTCTATAGTTAAAATGGATAACCAATAAGGACCTATTGTATAGCATAGGAAACTTCTCAATGTTATGTGGTGGCCTGGGTGGGAGAGGAGTTTGGGGGAGAATGGATACATGTATATGTATGACTGAGCCCCTTTACTGTTCACCTGAAAGTATCACAACATTGTTAATCAGCTATACAAATCTGTATTTTTTATACAAAATAAAAGTGTTTTTTTTTTTTAATGCAGAAAAGCAGAGTAAGGAAGAACTATGCAGAGAAACTAATCAAATATCTGCCCTTGATTTAATTTATAACAAATTTTTATTGCCATGAATGCCCCACTCTTTTAACCTCTCACAGTTAAATCATTCATTTATCTGGGAGATAATTTTTAATTCCAGAGGATTTTTCTTTTCCTGAGCATAAAGTGTGGGATTACACTTTTAGATTAGGCTAAACGATAAAAGATATTTGTAACACGAAGAGAGATCATTAAGGGGAAAATCACACAATTTTCCCCTTCATTATTTAAATGTAAGTTTGGAGTCACATTTTCTGGAGAGGGAGCAGAAAGAATATAAGTCATGTTACCAGGTAAAACAGCTGAGCTGTGTCCAGTAGTCACTTTTTACTCAGTGAATTTAAACCTTAGTGCTCTCCATCTGTAAATCTGGGATAATCATGCCTACCTTGTGGTCTTGTGAAAATTAAAAGGAGAGAGTGAAAGAGCATTGCTTACTCTTTGAGCTCGTGGGAGGCACTGAGCAAATGATCCTTTCTCTTCTTTCCTTCCTTACCAGAATAATTGATTTTTCCTTTCAGGTGACTAATCGGTCTAATTGAAACTGTTTAATTATAGGATTTATAATTTTATGTGCTCCTGATTATTTATTTTATCTCTGCTTTCCCCCTAGTAATTTGTCTCTCAAAATAGTTTGTAATTCCTTGTTGAACTTTTGGAATAATTAAAAAGTATAAATTACTTCAGGTGCTTTTGTAAAGTGTGTATGTGTGTTGTGTGTTTAGATTAGTTCATATATTTAAGCCAGAGGCAGGTGACCTTGCTGCAGAGGAGCAAGGGGAAAGATTGCTCAAGGAAACCTGCCCCATGATTCTTTCAGCTCCACGTGTGATTCTCCATCGTGATGGTAAACAGGGATGCTGTCAGTCAGCTACTGTGCGCAGTGCACCTTCTAATATGAAGCATAAAAAAGAGTTAAGTCACATACAGGTGCCCAAGAAAACAAAAACAAAATGAAAAGCTATCATATTGCTGTTCAGTCACTAAGTCATGTCCGATTCTTTGCAACCCCATAGACTGCAGAATGCCAGGCTCCTCTGTCCTCCACTATGTCCTGGAATTTGCTCAGATTCATGTCCATTGAGTCAATGATGCTGTCTAACCATCTGCTTCTCTGCCACCCCCTTCTGCTTTTGCCTTCAACCTTTCCCACCATCAGGATCTCTTCCAATGAGTTGACTCTGCATCAGGTGGCCAAAGTATTGGAGCTTCAGCTTCAGCATCAGTCCTTCCAATGAATATTCAGGGTTGATTTCCTTTTAGGACTGACTGGTTTGATCTCCTTGATGTTCAAGGGACTCTCAAGAATCTTCTCTAGCACTGCAATTTAAAAGCATCAATTCTTTGGTGCTCAGCCTTCTTCATATTACACCCTCATATTTTAAATTTGAGAAGTTTAATTGTAAGGTGATTTTTTTTCTGCTTCAAAACTTACATAAGTTCCTTACAGGCTAGTTTGAGAAGTGGCTGATCATTGTCTTTCAATAGGACTATGTGAGAAGGGTTTGATGGGTCGTAAGGGGCAGACAGCAGATGAGAGCATTGTGGTTGACCCAAGATTGGGCCTGCAGTTCCCTCATAAGAAGATCGGCATTTTTTTAGATGCAGATCCTGAAACCTCAATATCACTAGAACTTTGATTTTTGGACTGAGCAGTCCCAGAGATGGTTCTTCATTCTGTGAATTGGCTGGCTAAAACTGCATATGTTAATTGAAAAACATATTTTTAAAGACATTGTTTCCTGTGTTTATATAAAGATTATGCATCAATATGCAGATTATTAATATGATTTGTATCAGACATATTTTTTTCCATTCTTCCCATTAAGTTCAATGGCATCACTGACTCGATGGACGTGAGTCTGAGTGAACTCCGGGAGTTGGTGATGGACAGGGAGGCCTGGCGTGCTGTGATTCATGGGGTCGCAAAGAGTCAGACATGACTGAGCAAATGAACTGAACTGAACTGAAAGTCCCTGAAAATTATAGTTGAGTTTTAACCCACATAGGTGTTGGGGTGCCATTCCTCAAACAATTACAAATGTGAAACTGCTATTTTTCCTCAAAAACAAAGGAATCAATAAACCATTCACCCAAGGGCAGGAAGCGGAAACAGTCTGGTTAGAATCAGGACTCAAATCCTAGTTCTTTTGATTTCATATGCTGTGATCTGTAATCAAACACAAACTTTTCCCCACACTTAAAGGTTGCTATTATAAAATGAAAGTACGGGTACTGAATTTATTGAAAAAAACCTACAGATAAGTGGACCTGTGCTGTTCAAACCCAAGTTGTCCAACGATCAACTGTATACATAAAACAAGGTAAAAAGATTCTGAAATACGGAGAAAACAAGGAAAACTGGCTGGAGACCTCAGACTCCAAGAAATGAAACTGTGAGGCATTCTCTGGGTTTTCTTTTTGTATCTATATCTAAGACTTGGACTTGAAGACTGGAAACAGTCTCCTCTCTCTCTAGCCAAAGGAGCAGGGTGGAGGCAACCTAACAAGATGAAAAACATTTAAATGGCAACCTCTCTACTCTAGCCAAACACCACAGGAAAAAATGTATGCCCTTTTTCCCTAGTCAGCAAAGGTTAAGTGGAAGCTTAAGGTTTTACCCTTGCCAGACTATAAAGAGACACCTCAACTCTTCTGTGAGTGGTATCAAAAAACACATAGTGAGGACTCTGAACTTTCATCCCCCCAGCGAGTGATGACCCTCCAGTCTCCCAACAGTGTCAGGGAGGTCACATGAGAAGTCTGGACTTCCACCAGCAATAAGTAGGGGCTACTCCCTTGGGGGTGAATGAGGGCAAAATGGGGGACCTGGCTTCTGCACCCACTTGGCTGTAACAAGGCAGCGCCCCACGCCCCTGTTTGCTTTATCCTGCCAGAATGGTGTTAGAAGAAGATGGGCTAAAAAAAAGGTTTAAAGAAGATCCAAAATATCATAGCATAATACTTATAATGCATGGGTTTTAGTTGTCCTTCTTATGAAAGCCCAGGAAGATCACAAATTGAGTGAAATAAGATAATCAATAGACGCCAACACTGAGATGCAGCACTGTTAAATCTAAGATTTTAAAACAGCCATCATACAAATGCTTCGATGAGCGATTATGAACATGCTTAAAACAAAACAAAAAAGAGGATTAAAAGAAGTGGTAAAGAAGAAGCAACTGGAAATTTTAGAACTGAAAATGTAGCAATCAAAATAACTCCTTGAGTTGGCTCAACACAAAAAGGAGACAACAGAGGGAAAAAAAAACAAACAGTTAACTAGAAGATAGAACAGTAGAAATTAGCCAACATGAACAGGAGAAAATAAATTGGAAAAAATTTAACAGCACCCCAGGGACCTACTAAGTATCACAAAAGAATGTTCATTTCATGACATTTTGAGGAGACAAGTGAGAGGGTAGAGCTGAAAAAGTATTCAGTGAAATAATGGCTGAGGCTTCCTAAATTTGACAAAATATATGAACACACAGATTTAAGATGCTAAATGAAACACTCATGAAATGAACCAAAAAAAATTCACACCAACACACATTGTAGTGATACTTCTTAAAACTAAAGACAAAGAAGCTTAAAAGCAGTTAGAAATGACACCTTCCATGTGGGTGAAAAGCAATTAGACTATCAACTAATTTCTCATCTGAAATTATAGAACCCAGGAGTGATAAATGACATTTATCAAATGGTGGAAGAAAAGAGCTATCCATCGAAATTTCTGTATCCAATAAAAATATTGTTCAGTAGTAAAGGGGAAATTAAGATTCTCAGATTAAAGAAGGCCAAGAGAATTGGTTGTTAGCAGACCTATTTTTGAAAGAATGAATGTCTCCTAAACAGAAAACAAATGATAAACAAAGAAAACTTGGGGGACTTCCCTGGTAGTCCAGTGGTTAAGAAACCTCTTTCCAATGCAGGAGGCATGGGTTCGATCCCTGGTTGGGGAACTAAGATCCCACACACCACAAGGGGACTAAGCCCGCCTGCTTGCCCTAACTACAGAGCCTGAGCAGTGCAACTATAGAGAGAAACCTCGTGTGCCACCACAACTTAAGAAAGCCTGCAAGCTGCAAAGAAGACCCAGCACTGACCAAAAAGAGAAAAGAAAACTTGGAGCATCTTTGTTTACTAACATAGGGACTCTTTGTTTCCTGCAAGTTCTGTGGAACGAATTTTAAGAAGGGTTGGAAAGTTAATATTAAAAAAAATCTAGGAAATCAAGATTCACGTCTGTATTCAAATTCTAACGAATACAGGCATCTAATCCTTACTCTTTAAGATTTCAAACACAGGTAAAGCAGGTATTTTTCAGTCAAGTCAGAACCATGTAGGGTTATATGTCCTCAGATAACTTATTTTACATTTTGAGGAACACTGTTAAGTATCTCTAGTAATGCATTACATCAATATTCCAATTTTACAGGTTATAAGAATCAGTTCCATCATTGTTTATCTTCACAAGAATTACAGATTTGGTACACATATTTTCTTACCCTCTATTTTTTTCCCAAGAAATAAAATGGGAAGTCAGAGTGTTTAAATGAACTTGTCTACTTAGACGCAGTTAACAAGAATAAGAACGGGAATTTTGTCTTTGAAGAAGTTCCTTGGACACGAGGCTGTGACAAAATGTTAACTGCCTTTGGTTCTTATCTCCTCACACATAATAGTAATTTTTTTTTTATTGGAAGGAGTGTGAATCTGTTCCTTTTTGAGAGGTGCCACTTTTAATATGGTAGCATTCTCCTTTCTTTAAGCACGATAAGATCTCTATCTATAAATTTTCTCCAGTCTTAGTTCATGAGATATGGTGAGTCAGTTCTTCCCAACAAAGGGCATTTAAAACATCCAGGAAGTTCTATTTAAAAAAATCAGAACCAGAGGAGTCATGTAACCCTATTTAATACAATTTTTAGATAGCAGTTAGTATTTCCAAGGGAAAAAGTGAATCTAATTTTTGAACTAAATGGATTTCATTGAAAAAAAGCATAAATTGCCTCTCACAAGGAAGACAACCAATTCTACTCAAAACTTTGAACCCAAAGCCTTTTTCCCATCCTAAAAGGATATTTCCCCCATAAATGAAATAATGGCATCACCGATTCAATGGACATGAGTTTGAACAAGCTCCAGGAGTTGGTGATGGACAGGGAAGCCTGGCGTGCTGCAGTCCATGGGGTCGCAAAGAGTCAGACAGGACTGAGCGACTGAACTGAACTGAAAGAATCGTTGGTACTAACTAACCCATCTGGACAAAATAGCTCCTAACTTGACTTGACTAAACTAGTTAAGCTTCTCACCTCTCCTCAAGCCTCTTAACTTTGACCTACACTCAGCCTGAGCCAGAGTGAGAATGTGTAACAATTCATCCTTAACAACCTTTTAAATTGTTGCCAGGATAGATATTTTATGCTCAACTATTTGGTCATATGGAGGAGCCTGCTAGGCTGCTAGTCCATGGTGTCACAAAGAGTTGGACACGACTGAGCGACTTCACTTTTTTTCTTTCAAGCTTATTCCACGGCCCCATATCAGGTTCCTTCAAGCCTAGTTTATCTTTTAAGAACTTCCTTCTGCCTGACCTTGGAGATTCTTGCAGTTCTTAGTGTCAAGGCATTCTCTTTGGCACTTCCCTAGCTGTGCTGTGCTTAGTCGCTCAGTCATGTCAAACTCTTTGTAACTCCATGGACTGTAGTCTGCCAGGTTCCTCTGTACATAGGGATTCTTCAGGCAAGAGTACTGGAGTGGGTTGCCTTCCCAGGGGTTCTTCCCAACCCAAAGATCAAACCCAGGCCTCCCTCATTGCAGGTGGATTCTTTACCATCTGAGCCACTAGGGACATGGTTATGACTTTGTGCTTCCAATGCAGTGGGCATGGGTCTGATCCCTGGAGTCTGGAGCCTGCTTGAGAGCTATTGATGTGGAAGGGGGTGTGATGATGTGATTTCATTTATGTTAGGATTCCTAGTCACCTTATGTAAAACTTATGGTATGTAAGCTATGTTAAGTAGTTCAAAATAGAGTCACAGTGGCCAGTGTGAATTCCATATCAGTTGTTTTGAGGTGCCCCACTGTATGACTGCAAGGGCCTTAGAGAGATAAGCTAAGAGTGTTACCTTAGATTAGGTATTTGATGGGCAGGTGACATCACTGGAACAGAAGAGGCAACTGATAGAGCTAAGACACCCTCCCTTGGGGAACCATTACTTCTTGAAAGGAAGCCACTAAGCAGTGTGACTTAAAAGTTCTTCGCTGGAAGAACCAACTCCAAGCTGCTGAGACTGGTACACATTGTTGCTGCTAGAGCCCTGTAGGAGAAGGCAGAGACTTCCCACTCATGCTCATTAGGACACCCATTGCCAAACTGGAGACCCCTGCCCTGATGAGATGACTCCTTCCCAGATTTCTCCTTTCCCTACTTGACCAACCTGTGTTGTGTGCTGATTGTGTGCAGTAAACCGAGTGATTTGTGAAATGAATATAGGCTATGTTTTATACTTCTCCAGTCCCACGATGTTTATCTACCCTTCCTGCTGGACCCTGTGACAAACAGGGCCATTCCACAAGGGTTTTGCTATCAAAGGATGCAATTCTGTCAAAATCAGAGTGGCAAAAAAGGAAGTGAGGAATAAATCCTCATTCTCTCTTTTCCTTCTTCCTAGATCTTGGTGCCCCCAGCCTAAAATAGGCAAAAGCTAAAGAACAATGAAAAAGTGGAAGCAATGACAGATCTTATTTTCTTGGGCTCCACAATCATTGTGGATGGTGACTGCAGCCAAGAAATTAAAAGATGCTTGCTCCTTGGAAGGAAAGCTATGACAAACCTAGATGACATATTAAAAAGCAGAGACATCACTGTGCCAACAAAGATTCATATCATCAAAGCTATGGTTTTTCTGGTAGTCATGTACAGTTGTGAGAGTTGGACCGTAAAGAAGGCTGAGCGCTGAAGAATCTATGCTTTCTAATTGTGGAGTTGGAAAAGACTCTTGAGAGTCCTTAGACAGCAAGATTAAACCAGTCGATCCTAAAGGAAATCAACCTTGAATATTCGTTGAGAGGACTGATGCTGAAGCTAAAAGCTCCAGTACTTTGACCACCTGATGCAAAGAGCTGACTCATTGGAAAAGACCCAGATTCTGGGAAAGACTGGAGGCAAAAGGAGAAAAGGGCCGCAGAGGATGAGATGGTTAGTTAGATAGCATCACCGACTCAATGGACATGAATTTGAGCAAACCCAAGGAGACAGTGGAGGACAGAGGAGCCTAGTGTGCTACAGTCCACGGGGCCACAAAGAGTCAGACTCAGCGACTGAATAGCAACAACAGGAATGATGAACTGAATGAGGAAGTCCTAGAGGTTAGCTAGGGCTCTGGAAAGTGCTCAATTCTCTACTTCAACTTTCTGTAAGAAATTTCAGCCCAGTTTATGTGAATATCCTTCTTGTAACAACGATGACCAAAACTTGGATGATGAATCTGTATACCTGTTCATGCTAAGGTATTCTTGGTTATATTTGTTTTGTTTTTGTTGAAGAACACATCCATGTTATGATAAATTAATAAAACCTGAAAATAGTTTGAATATAATGAGGAGAGATTTGAAATACTAGAGAGATGCTCTTCATAATTATTTTCTCCTAATTAAATCTCATAAGCATTTCTTCCAAATCAAATCACTTTTTAGATATTAACAAAAGACATAGTTCATTTAGAACAAAGACATATATTAGGAAGAGCTACAGGTAGTTTCTTGAAAAAACTTCTATATGAAACCTGATAAAGTAGTAAGAGAAACAAAACCATAGCTTGATCTTACCCTTAAAAGTAGATGCAAAAATTCTAAACTAAACATTGTGGGTCGAATCTAGCATTGTATCAGAAGACCATGACTAGCTAGGATTTATTTTAGAAATTCGGTTGTCAAGAAAAACATCAATAAAATTCATTTCAATAAAAACACAAGTAGAAAAAAAAAAAACACAATTAGAGAAAATTATATAATTATGACACAAGTGGCAATAAAAGCATTTAATAGCAATCAGCAATCATTCTTAACGAAATATCCAAGAAAAAGAGGAGAAATAAACTTGTAAAGGATTTGGAAGGACTGATACTCAGGCAGAAGCTCCAATATTTTGGCCACCTGATGCAAAGAACTGACTCATTGGAAAAGACCCTGATGCTGGGAAAGATTGAAGGCAGGAGGAGAAGGGGACGACAGAGGATGAGATGGTTGGATGGCATCACCCACTCGATGGACATGAGTTTGAGCAAGCTCTGGGAGTTGGTGATGGACAGGGAGACCAGGCAGTCCATGGGGTCACAGAGAGTCAGACACAACTGAGCGACTGAACTGAAACTTGTAAAATAGACATATGTTATTATATTTTAAGAAGATTTCTATAGCATCTATTGCATTCTGTAGCATCAAACATCATTATAAACTGCTAAAACTATTCCATTAAAACCTGAAATAGGATATGGATACTATCACTAATACTATTCAGCATTGTTTGGGATGTTTGAAACAATTGATATAATCAGGGAGGAAGTGTTCAAATTGTCTTACTTTCTTTTTTGTTGTTGTTGTTGTTGATGATATAATTGTATACTTCCCAAATCCAATAGATTCTAGCCAAAATTATCTTGAATTATCAAAGGGACTTGGGGGAAATAATGGACATACAATCAATATAAAAATCAAGAATCACATGCAATGTGGGAGACTTGGGTTTGATCCCTGTGTTGGGATGATCCCCTGTAGAAGGGAAAGGCTGCCCACTCCAGTATTCTGACCTGGAGAATTCCATGGACTGTATAGTCCATGGGGTTGCAAAGAGTCGGACACAACTGAGTGACTTTCACTTCACAGGAGCAGAAAGGGGAAAACTGTGTCACTCACAATAACAATGAATCCTATAAGGTATTTATGAATAAATTTGAAAAGAATGGTACCATATAAATATGAAGAAAAGCTATGAAATTCTATTGAAGTACATAAAGTAAAATCATAATAGCAAATACACAGGGCTTCTTATGGACCAGACTTTACACTTATTTTTCAATACTCTGACTCCTCCAAAGCAGGTGCTATTATTATTCCTATTTTAAAGAAGAGAAGATAAAAATAATGGAGGCAGCATAGCTTCGTCAGGATTACATAGCTAAGTGTCAGAGTCAGGAATTGCATCCAGGGGAATCTGGCCCCAGTTTCAAGCCCTTAAGCATTAAACAACACTGCCCCTGTCTAGCCTGAGTGGCACATCATCTTCGATGGGAAGTCAATGTTATTATATGATATGATAATAGCAGTTCTTAAATTCACATGTAAATACAGTGTTTCTTGAATGAGGTGACTTGATAAGATAATAAACAAATTCTCAAAATTTATGTGTAAGTGTCATGTATGGAATCTTTGGAGGGGGCATATTGGATAAAATGATTGTAAATTCACCGGAAGAAAAATAAGTCAATAATTTTTTTTTAAAGGAATAGTGAGAATGCCTGACAACAGTAAAACTATGCTTTTAGGCACTTGTGCAAGCTTTCTGCTAACCTTCTAGAACAGGCAAAGGAATTCTCCATTAACTGGTGCAATGCAGAGGAAATGGAGTTTTTTATGTGTTGTTTGGGTATTAGATTGCTGGACTGTTAGATTCTTATTCCAAATTGTATCAAAGGCAGAAGTGCCAGTATAATATTTATGAGAAAATGTATATCCTGAAAAGCACACTTCAGTGAAGAATATTTGAACATCCTTTGTTTTGATTGGCAAGAGCTGTCTACACATACGGGGCTTCCCAGGTGGCTCAGTGATAATCTGCCTGCCAATACAGGAGACATAAGAGGCACACATTTAATCCCTGGGTCATGAAGATCCCTTGGAATAAGAAATGGCAACCCTCTCCAGTATTCTTGCCTGAAAAATTCCATGGACAGAGGAGTCTGGCAGGCTATATATATAGTTCAGGAGTCACAAAGAGTTGGACCCTGTTTACATATGCAGTTCAGAAAGTGTGAAATATTGTTCTAAATTGCCTCTAGCCTGTGTAGTGTTGGATTCATGATTAAGGTCTTGCAAATCCTTATTCATTGTCCCTTAGGTGTGGGTGCTTGATTAGGGTACTTCATATGTTAACTAAAGCCCCTAGGGTGTAGATTAAATTCACACATATTTATATTACACTGTCTACACAGAAGTATTTTAAGGTAAGTTACAGATGATGAGACTAGACAGCTATTATGAGAAACTGTAAGAAGTAATCTACATGTTCACTGTATATCTGCTTTATAGTGAGTTCTTAATTGAATAGCATTAATTGGTTGATTATTTTGGGCTCCAAAATCGCTGCAGATGGTGATTGCAGCCATGAAATTAAAAGACGCTTACTCCTTGGAAGGATAGTTATGACCAACCTAGACAGCATATTAAAAAGCAGAGACATTACCTTGCCAACAAAGATCCGTCTAGTCAAGGCTATGATTTTTCCAGTGGTCATGTATGGTTGTGAGAGTTGGACTATAAAGAAAGCTGAGCACCGAAGAATTGATGCTTTTGAACTGTGGTGTTGGAGAAGACTCTTGAGAGTCCCTTGGACTGCAAGGAGATCCAACCAGTCCATCCTAAAGGAGATCAGTCCTGGGTGTTCATTGGAAGGACTGATGTTGAAGCTGAAACTCCAATACTTTGGCTGCCTGATGTGAAGATCTGACTCATTTGAAAAGACCCTGATGCTGGGAAAGATTGAGGGCAGGAGGAGAAGGGGACGACAGAGGATGAGATGGTTGGATGGCATCACCGACTCAATGGGCATGAGTTTCCATAGGCTCCGGGAGTTGGTGATGGACAGGGAAGCCTGGCGTGCTGCCTCTCATGGGGTCCCAAAGAGTCGGACACGACTGAGCGACTGAACTTACTGAATTGGTTGATTAAAATATTCAGATATATTGTATAACACTCTGATATAAAGTAGCATTTGTGTGATAAGCTATGAATTGCCAATAGGTTCTCTCTAGAGTACTGGTGAAAACATCCATCAATAAGTGAAATACCTTGTTCTTCATTATACACTAGTCCTTTGGTCCATTCCTCATGTGCCTCCAAATTATGTACTGGTTGTCTTATTCTCCAGGTCACAATGTCACAGCTTAATTTTTCTGGGATACAGACTGAGACAGAGATTAGCATGCAGGGCATTTACTAGGAAGAGCTCTTGGGATCACAGAGTCTGATAGAGGGAGAAGTAGAACCCTAGTTGAGCCAATGGAGAGCTTTGGAATTTAGATGGCCCAAGAGTTGTCTTGAGTTGATGTTAGAGGACTGGTGATGGGTTGGGGCTGCTTCTAGTAGAACAAACCTTGATCAAAGCATATTTTTTCATCTGAGTCAGTCCCCAAAGAGGGCTGATAGCTGAGATGTGCCTTCCACCAGCAGTCCCAGCAGCTGGGAGACACACCAACCAACATAAACTCTTGTTAATATTAGGCTTGAATACTAATTCTAGACCAACATCAACCTCTGTTTATAGTTCCCGAACAGTCATACTTGAAGGTAGAGATTCAGTGGGAAGCATAATCTTGAACTCCATGTTCTCCTATGTGAAAGGGAAGAGATTCATCTTAGTTCTGGTGGATAAGCCCATCATTTCTGATAATGTGCCTTTGGATCCTTCCTGGGTCAGCCTAGGAATAGCTTCTTGATGGAAAATTGAAGAGAATTCTTGGACACATATAACAACTTTCAATCTGATTAGTCTCTGCTGAATTCCCCCAAAGGGCTCGCTCCACTGCCCAGAAGCTCACAATAGTTATTTCCAATAATTTTTCAGGAAAAGTAGGTACTTTTCTTGCCATTCCTCTGAGTTTTTGCTGTTAAATAGTTTAAACCACACTAGATGGAGGCTCACTTTATAATTGTAATACTAATATGAGTATACAGTTTCAAAATTTTGCTTTCAAGTCTTGGCCAGGAAGAATTTTAAAAATTCCTTTTCTGCACATTATAGATATTCTAATGCCATGCATCAGTTAGTCCAAAATAAATTTACCAAATGAACTTGCTGCCAAATTATTTTGAAGTTTGGGTTTACTTAAATCTAGGACCAGTCATTTAAGTCACAGTTTGTGTATGTCCAAGTTGAGGGTCTCAAGATGACTAGGATTCAGGAATAAAACTGCCATATAAAAATACAGGATTCCCAGTTAAATTTGAATTTAAGATAAATCACACTATTTTTTTCTTTTTTTGAGTATACCCCAAGCAGTCCATGGGGTCGTTAAGAGTCGAACACGACTGAGCGATTTCACTTTCACTTTTCACTTTCATGCATTGGAGAAGGAAATGGCAACCCACTCCAGTGTTCTTGCCTGGAGAATCCCAGGGACGCGGGAGCCTGGTGGGGCAGGCTATGGGGTCGCACAGAGTCGGACATGATTGAAGTGACTTAGCAGCAGCAGCAGCCAAACAGTATTTGGGGCATACTTAGACTAAAAAGAAAAGTAGTTTATCTGATATTTGAATTCAACTGTACTTCCTGTGTTTATATTTGCAAAATCTAGCAACACGACTCAGAAGTCTTCTACAACACAGGTTCTTGCTTTTGAATTTGGCTTCTGTCTTTGCTGAATGCTCTCTGAATCATACCTTGTTCTGTATTCATAAAGTACAGAGCAAGTATGTCAACAAGATTGTCGTTCAGTTGCTAAGTCGTGTCCGACTCTCTGCGACACGATGGATTGCAGCACTCCAGGCTTCCCTATCCTTTACCATCTCCTGGAGTTTGCCCAAATTTATGACTGTACAGTCCATGGGGTCGCAAAGTGTCGGACACGACTGAGCGACTTTCACTTTCATGTCCACTGAGCCTGTGATGCCATCCAGCCACTTCATCCTCTGTTTCCCCTTCGCCTCTGTAATTTGGCTTCTTTCTAAATTTTCAGCCCATCTTCAGCCACTTCTCAGCTGAGACCATAATCCTTCCCTTGCTATTATTTATTTGGTTGCACAGGGTCTTCTCTCTTCATGGCAGCATGTGGGATCTTTAGTTATGGTACAATAACTCTTAGCTGCAGCATGTGGGATCTAGTTCCCTGACAGGGATCAAACCCAAGCCACCTTCATTGGGAGCTCAGAGTCTTAGCCACAGGACAACCAGGGAAGTACCTCCCTTGCTAATTTTTAAATAAAATATATAGTTGTCAAAAAAGCTTTGTATAACTGTATACTTTCTTTTGGTAATAAGTAAAAACATAGGAGTTTGTGTTTGGCTTAGGTAGCTTAAACGACAAATAGCCCTTGTGGATACCACAGTCAGAGGTACTACTAGGAAACTTGATCTAAATCACCAGGTGGTTGTGGAAATCTTAGTGAGGATTTTGAATTCTTTAGGCCATTGACATCAGTAACTTATAAACCAAAGCATAGGTAGGGCCTCTATTGATTCTGGTTAATTTTTAGCACAACACACAATCCATGAATGGGTGCATACTAATGAGTGAATTCTGGTACCTAAGTCCTCCATTACTATGTAGATTACTAATGAAATCAAGGTGCCTCTTCATATTTTACCAGCAGAGAGGCCTGTGGAACTAAATAGCTCATTGTAAATGAAGTTGCAAAATTACCTACAGTGTGATTTAGTCATCAAAGTACATTTTTCATTTTCCCTCAGATAAACAGTGAGAAAATTTCCAGACTGTGAAAATATTTCTGCATTGCAAGTTATTTGAAGTGTAAAATAAAAAAGAAGCTATTTGTAAATATTTTCAAATGAAATATGCATTTCCACATGTTAACATGATGACCAAAAAATCTCAGAATAGTTCATAGATATTTTGAAAATCCTTAAAAGAGTCTATCTGTGTTTATTTATGCATAGATAGATATGTACAATTTATTTTTATTTCTATCCATCTGCCTATCTATATATCTTTATCCATCCATCCATCATCTAGCTTTATGTAGTTAATTACCTCGACTTAGAAAAAAACTAGAAGAAAATCAACCAAGAAGTATACCTCTGAAATTATGGGAAATTTATTTTCTCTTCTAAAATTCTGCCTGTTTTCTATCTTTCCTAGAATAAGCCTATTCTAGTTGTCTAATTATGAAAAGACAATTAATATTTACCAGACTAAACTAAGAAGTATGTTTTTATTAACAGTATTTGATATTCTAACGCTGTTTAATGTCATCAGAAATATTTGCTCAACCAGCATCCATTCCTTCACTTAGTCATCCAATAAAGATTTTTAAAATGTCAACTATATGCTAACTATGCTGCTAGGTAAGATTTATAAAAGATGAGTAGGACATTTTCCTAGTATCAAAGACCTCATAATCTAGAAAAAGGGAGATTAGTCATGCAAAGAGAAAAACGATCATACTACACACTGAGTGCCAACTTTAGGACAGAATTAGATGACTATTAAAGATATGTCAGCCAAGTCAAGTGGGAGTAACTGGGGAGGTTTCTAGGAAGAGAGACTCTAGTGAGGCCCAGAGAACACTCCGGTCTCACATCTGCAGGACAGACATTTTAGGGAGAGAGATCTATGTTTGCTAAGACTTGGAATTAGTTACTTATTCATTGTCCTGTTGGGCAATCAGGCATTTCTATGCTTCAGTATTATAAATGTCATGATGAATATCTTTGAAGCTAAATCTTTATGCACATCTATTCTTATTTCTATATAGAAGGAGGATTCTAGAAGTAAAATTGCACACTTAATTGTTTCTGAATATTCTTAAGGTTTCAAATACAACTTGCCAAATTACCGTTTAAGTGATTGTATTGATTCACACTCCCAGCTGCAAGAAATGAAAAAAAATAACTAAGCGTAAAATTCAAGTAGAGAGCAAAATAAAATAAGCCAAAAGAAATTACTAGTATAAAATTTGTAACAATAACCCTGTGTACGAGACAGCAAAAGAGACACTGATGTATAGAACAGTCTTATGGACTCTGTGGGAGAGGGAGAGGGTGGGAAGATTTGGGAGAATGGCATTGAAACATGTAAAATATCATGTATGAAATGAGTTGCCAGTCCAGGTTCGATGCAGGATACTGGATGCTTGGGGCTGGTGCACTGGGACAACCCAGAGGGATGGAATGGGGAGGGAGGAGGGAGGAGGGTTCAGGATGGGGAACACATGTGTACCTGTGGCGGATTCATTTTGATATATGGCAAAACTAATACAATTATGTAAAGTTTAAAAATAAAATAAAATTAAAAACAAATTTGTAACATAAAATTAATTTAAAGTAGATGAAAATCATGAGAAAGAAAATGGGAAAAAAACAAATACATAAAAAGTATTGAAATGACAACAGATCCAGCCAAAATAATAATAATAATAATACAACAGTTTCTTAACATTTGGGTTTCATATAGGCTGTGGCACTATTTATTGTTTTTCAGACTCTTTGTGACCCCATGGACTACAGCACGCCAGCCTTCCCTGTCTTTCACTATCTCTCAGAGTTTGCTCAAATTCATGACCATTGAGTTAGTGATGCTCTCTACCCTTTCTCCTCCTGCCTTCAATCTTTCCCAGCACCAGGGTCTTTTCCAATGAGTCAGATCTTTGCACCAGGTGACCAAAGTATTGGAACTTAAGTTTCAGCATCAGTCCTTCCAATGAATATTTAGGGTTGATCTCCTTCAGGATTTACTGGTTTGATCTCCTTGCTGTCCAAGGGACTCTCAAGAGTCTTCTCCAGCACCACAATTCAAAAGCATACATTCTTAAGCACTTGGCCTTCTTTATGAACCAACTCTCACAACCATACTTGACTACTTGATAAACCATAGCTTTGACCATATGGACCATTGTTGGCAAAGTGATGTCTCTACTTCTTAATACACTGTCTAGATTTGTCATAGCTTTCCTTACAAGGCACTGTTTCAGTTCAGTTCAGTTCAGTCGCTCAGTCATGTCCGACTCTTTGCGACCCCATGAATCGCAGCACGCCAGGCCTCCCTGTCCATCACCAACTCCCGGAGTTCACTCAGACTCACGTCCATTGAGTCAGTGATGGCATCCAGCCATCTCATCCTCTGTCATCCCCTTTTCCTCCTGCCCCCAATCCCTCCCAGCATCAGGGTCTTTTCCAATGAGTCAACTCTTTGCATGAGGTGGCCAAAGTACTGCAGTTTCAGCTTTAGCATCATTCCTTCTAAAGAACACCCAGGGCTGATCTCCTTTAGAATGGACTGGTTGGATCTCCTTGCAGTCCAAGGAATTCTCAAGAGTCTTCTCCAACACCACAGTTCAAAAGCATCAATTCTTCAGCACTCAGCTTTCTTCACAGTCCAACTCTCACATCCATACATGACTACCGGAAAAACCATAGCTTGACTACACAGACCTTTATTGGCAAAGTAATGTCTCTGCTTTTGAATATGCTATCAAGTTGGTCATAACTTTCCTTCCAAGGAGTCTTTTAATTTCATGGCTGCAGTCACCATCTGCAGTGATTTTGGAGCCCAAAAAATAAAGTCTGACACTGTTTCCACTGTTTCCCCATCTATTTCCCATGAAATGATGGGACCAGATGCCATGATCTACGTTTTCTGAATGTTGAGTTTTAAGCCAATTTTTTCACTCTCCTCTTTCACCTTCATCAAGAGGCTTTTGAGTTCCTCTTCCCTTTCTGCCATAAGGGTGGTGTCATCTGCATATCTGAGGTTATTGATAGGTTAACCAAGGCACCGTTTAGTTGTTCTCTATTTTGACATAACTCCTACATATATATTTGGTTCTTAAAACTATTTTATTTTTTAGAGCAGTTTAAAATTCACAACAAAGTTAAAAGGAAGGTACAGAAATTTCCCATATACTCCTACACCACATGTGTGCAGCCTCCCATTGTCAAAATCCCCTACCAGAGTGGGACATTTGTTACAACAATGAGTCTATGTTGATGAATCTATGTTGACACCCATCTCCCAAATCTATAGCTTATTTCAAGGTTCACTGTCAGTGTTGTACATACTATGAATCTGGACAAATGTATAATGACATGCATCCATCTTTATAGTACCATGCAGAGTACTTTTACATCTCTGAAAATCCCCTGAGTTCCACCTATTCATCCCTCCTACACATAGGTTTTCAAGGATGTCTTTCTGATTCTGAAATCTTTCAAAACCTTAACTTGGGTCATGAATGCTCATTGTCCCCCAAACATTTTTTGATTGATTCATATTGATGACATGTTCTTAAGTAATTTTACAGCTCCTCACTTGCCACTCAGCTTTTTTCCCAATTGTGGCTTCATATATAGGATCTTCCATTTATCATACCTTATATTAACCAAGACTCTCTTTGTTTGATTTAATATAAGAAGTATCTCATGAAAGTGAAAGTCTCTCAGTCGTGTCCAGCTCTTTGCAATCCCATAGATTATAATTTCCATGGAATTCTCCAGGCCAGAATATGGAGTGGGTAGCCTTTCCATTCTCCAGGAGATATTCCCAACCCAGAGACTGAACCCAGGTTTCCAGCATTGCTGGCAGATTCTTTACCAGCTGAGCCACTAGGGAAGCCCAAGAGTACTGGAGTGGGTATCCTATCTCTTCGCCAGCGGATCTTCCTGACCCAGGAATCAAACGAGGGTCTCCTGCATTGCAGTCAGATTCTTTACCAGCTGAGCCACCAGGGAAGCCAAGTAAGTAGCACAAGAGGAAGCAAAACAGGTGAGTGTAATCATTATAATGATGAAATTTGATGACAGAGTTGAGTGTGAATGCAAGTTATGCTACTTACAAATGGTGTGGCTTGGCTAAGATACTGAAATTCTCTATTGTAGATAAGATCTAATGTTAATGCCCACCACATTGTTATGTTAAGCAGTACTTCACATAAAACATTCAATGAATGTCAGAGATTACTGTTATCTATCAGAATCTCTAAACCCATAATAGAATCTATTTGTCTTCCTATCACTTTATATTCCCCATCAAGAGCATTAGCCCCTTCTGGTCACTCTGCCTAATACATTATTGCTGTTTATTGTAGTGTCAGTCACTCAGTCCTATCTGACTATTTTTGGCCCCATGGACCCCTCAGGCTCCTCTGTCCATGGGATTCTCCAGGCAAGAATACTGGAATGGGTTGCCATTCCTTTCTCCAGGGCATCTTCCTGACCCAGGGATCGAACCCAGGTCTCATGCATTGCAGGCGTATTCTTTACCATCTGAGCCATGAGGGAAGCCCATATCACAATTTCTTTAACAGGTGATTCAAATAACCTCTTCCTCAAGCCTTCAAATTCTATTTACTCAGGGGTTTACTTTTCTCCCTGTTTTACAGAAAATCAAGATTAGTGTGAATTTCCTTACTTATTCTGGTTTTCAATTTAATGTATGTCAAGTGTGAGATCTTAAAAATGATCTTTCAATATCTTGTTACTCAATTTTTATATACATATTTATTTTTATAAAGCAAGAGCATCAGTGATATTTTGTTTGGACTCAATCAGGAAGTAAGAGACAACCTGGAGGAAAGATGTCGTCTCAAGGTGAGTCTTTAGAGTAACCACAAAAGATATAAGGACAGATTTTTACCTTTGGCATTCAATGTAGTCAGGCTTGCCCCACAGGAAAAGTGAAAAAGTGTCTTCTATGCTACTGTGTTTTTAGAGGCTATAAAATATACCACTTTACTCAAAATAACTCCTCTTCTCTTCTGCACACCATGGTTGGAAATTCCTATCATCCTAAAGGGGATTAGATCACAGTGTTGGGGATAATTTTTAACAGAGTCATCTCTAAAAGATAATTACACTGAATAAGCATCAAAAGCATTAGTTTATTGGATTTGCTTGCTGATCTAATCCCTTTTCAGGCTGGCTCTAAGAATAAGAGAAAGTGTAGATCACTTTCAGGGGAAATATGTATAATTTTGAGAGATAAGCAGACATATGGAAGAGGAGACAGGTGGTCCCAAATTGTCATGGCTTTGCTATTTTGCCTGTGTAACATCTGGAATATAGATTCATAACAACCACAACCACAACAACATTGAAATTATCCAACACAATTGGAGTTTAAAAGGTTTCTTTGAGAACCTCATCAATTTTGTTCATTTACCCTTCATGCAAGATTGCAAACTTCATGAATGCAAGGACAATGTCTTGTTCAGTGTAATATTTCCACTAATTTTTGACATATAGAAAATCTCAATAGATACTTATTGACCAATAGGAGTGAGATGAAATGAGAAGTGCTGTTTTCCCTCCTTTCTCATTTCTGGTAATTTTTTTCATAGTAACCTAACCTTGTGAGCAAATCCAGTTACTTTCTGACAGCTGTTGTTTCCTGTCTCCTGGATTATTGCTCCAGTGAATCCAAGAAAGTGTTCGCACTGACTTGGTTGCTGTCTGATTTCCATGGTCACTCAGGGCTTCTCCCCTATTGTAGTCCTCACACCATGCTGGCCTCTTGCTAGTCTGCTGTCTCTCCCACTCCAGGTTCTTCTTGAAAATTCAAATCAGATCATTTTATTCTCCTCATGAGAAAATTATTTGCTTTTGAGATAATTCACAATAACATGAAAACTGTTTAACTTGGTACTTATCAGATTTCATATCTGTTATCATGTATGTCTTCTTTTTATTTTTATAATATTTGTTTGTTTGTTTGGCTATGCCGTGTATTCATTGTGACATACAAAACCTTCAATCGTCATAGCATGCAAGATCTTTAGCTGTGACATTTGAACTCTTAGTTGCAGCGTGTGCAATCGTTTCCTGACCAGGGATCAAACCCAGGCCCCCTGCACTGGGATTATGGAGACTTAGCCAAATATATTCTTTATTCCAGTTACATTTAAACTTTAAACTTCAAGCATGCTGCTCATTCTCACTTTCCTTCTGGATTTTACCCTACTTAATTCTATTCCTTCTTTTAAACTCAGTTCAGCTTATGTTGGTAATAATATATGTATCATTATTAATACTTAGAATCTGTACTACATCTGTTGTAAAATAGAGCAAATAAGTTATCTTGAATGTTATCATGAGAGACCAAGATTTTCAGTATTATATCAAAGACATACAAGTATAAAAAAAAATCAAAGATTTAAGGAAAAACTCTGCAATTTTAGAGTTGGAAAGATTATTGCAAATTGATGATACATTTTTCTCCTTTTAAAACCACATATTTTCTAATTTTATCTAGTGAAAACATCTGGGCGCAATGACTACTCAGTAGCCAAGAGTATTCATAAATAAAAGGAAACTAAGATCCTTGTATAAAATGCCTGATTCCAGCTAAGCTGGAATTACTGTGATTCTAAAAAGCTTAAGCTGCAGGACTCTTCTCTTGCATGAATCCTTTTCAAATCCTTGGAAGACACCCTTGTAATGAGCACTCCTGGCGATACTTTTTGTTTCACTGCAAAATGCTCAAAAATAAGATTTTTAAACTGCAATTAGTTCTACTCTGATTTTCCCTTTGTTGTAATTCTTCTTGTGCTGGGTGGCTTTGGATTGGCTGTGTGCATTTTGGAGATCATGCTTACAGAAATTTGAGTAGAGGTATATCCAGGGCAATATACTTACGTATATTTATAGTCCCTTCTAAGTATAGTGACATTATTGCTAACTGTACTGTGGTAGGATATACTTGTCCCCATCCCCAACACTCAGTGTCATAAGGATAAGGTGCAAGACTGAAGTCATGAGAATATGAAGCATGTTCTAGTGCCCATGACACCATGTGAATAGCATGGAGAATCGAAATTGCAAATGTACTGAGTCAGAAGCTAACTGTGGAAATCGCTTATATTACAGTGTAATTTTTTAAAGTGTTTTTTAAAAAAAAAAATATATATATATATTTGGCTGTGCTGGGTCTTTGTTGCTGTGTGAGCTTTTCTCTAGTTGCAGTACATGTGCTTCTCAGTGTGGTGGTTTCTCTTGTTGCAGAGCTCTAGGGTGGATGGGCTTCAGTAGTTGCTGTTCCTGGGCTCTGGAGCACAGGCTGAATAGTTGTGGCACTCGGGCTTAGTTGCTCAGTGGCATGTGGGCTCTTTCCAGACCAGGGATTGAACCTGTGTCTCCTGCATTGGCTTCCCTGGTAGCTCAGATGGTAAAGCGTCTGCCTGAAGTGCGGGAGACCCAGGTTGGATCCCTGGGTTGGGAAGATCCCCTGGAGAAGGAAATGGAAACCCACTCCAGTACTCTTGCCTGGAAAATTCCATGGATGGAGGAGCCTGGTAGGCTACAGTCCATGGGGTAGCAAAGAGTCGGATACGACTCAGTGACTTCACTTTCGCTTTCACTTTCTCCTGAATTGGCAGGTGGGTTCTTTACCAGCTGAGCTACCAAGAGAGCCCTTATAGTGTAATTTTGGATGAAATTTGATAGAAGTTTCCCCCAATTTAATAGCCATCCTGGAGAAGGAAATGGCAACCCACTCCAGTATTCTTGCCTGGAGAATCCCATGGATGGAGGAGCTTGGTGGGCTACAGTCCACGGGTTGCAAAGAATCAGACACGACTGAGTAACTTGACTTTCATTCTTTCACTTAATCACCATCACATCATCATATTTTATTCAATCACTGTAGAGGAGAGATGGGGTTACTTTTCCGTACTCATATCAGAAAATTGTTCAAGAGAATTCAGGCAAAGTGCAATGAAACGTATTACAGAGGTGTTGGAATAGTTAGTTAATAAACATATTATGTCTTTTTAATGGATTTTGCAACATTTTTAAGGTGTCTTCTTTCAGAACATTGTGATTTGTTTCATCATTCTAAATAAACATTTTCATACTTCATTTTGTATTAACAATTTTGTATTTTTTCCTAAATTGTTAAATCTGCCTCTCAAAATCTGGATCCACATGATAGCAGATCTGATGTAGGAAATATACAAAGTGAACCCAGGACAGATTGTTGTGCTGGAAAGCAAATAAGCAATTCAACATTGCCTAACTTGGGCCGAAAAGACCCTGCAGCCTGCTTGAAGGAGCTCCTGCTGGTCTAGGTGGGATCACAGTCAAAATGCCTTCAGCTGATTAAAGCACTTTGTGTGTGTGTATATATATATAAGATTCCCTGGTGGCTCAGAGGGTAAAGAGTCTGCCTGTAATGCAGGAGATCTGAGTTCTATCACTGGGTCGGAAAGATCCCCTGGAGAAGAAAAATGGCAACCCACTCCAGTATTCTTGCCTAGAAGGGATTGAAGAGGAGCCTGACCGGCTACAGTTCATAGGGTCTCAAAGAGTTGGACAAGACTGAGTGACTTCACTTTCACTTTCATACATAATATAAAATCACAATGGAAAATAAGAGAGATGCTCAAAATGACACTTATTGGATATTTTGGGGGTTACTCTAACTTCTTACTCAGAAAATTGAAGATAAGGAGGTATAGGGGAGGGAAAATTTTTCCTCCACCCTCTTGGGGTCCCTGGATGAGTCTTAAAATTAAACTGGCATCCACAGGAGCAAGATATATACGTTTAATATAAGTTTTATGTGATACGGGAGCCTTCATAAGAAAATGAAGGGCAGAAGAAACCCACCACTATCTTGGATATTCAGCATTTTCCGCTGAAGAAGTTTGAGACAGTGGCAGAAGCAGAAAGGTCACTTGGACCCTCCTCCTGCCCTTCTCCCCTGAGACAAGACATAGAAGTCGCATGTGAGAGGTTTCCTCCCTAGACCCCGAGAAAAGAAACATCCGCATCTCCAAAGAGATAAGGGATACCAAGAATCCTAACAAACAGGACTTACTGAGTTTCCGCCATTTTACGGCATTTACCTTAAGGCAATGGCAACCCACTCCAGTACTCTTGCCTGGAAAATCCCATGGACAGAGGAGCCTGGTGGGCTGCAGTCCATGGGGTCGCTGAGGGTCGGACACGACTGAGCAACTTCACTTTCACTTTTCACTTTCATGCATTGGAGAAGGAAATGACAACCCACTCCAGTGTTCTTGCCTGGAAAATCCCAGGGATGCGGGAGCCTAGTGGGCTGCCATCTATGGGGTCGCACAGAGTTGGACATGATTGAAGTGACTTAGCAGCAGCATCCTATTCCTCCACGACTGCCCAGTCTTCATCAAATACAGCGTCAGAATCCTCAGGTCTGTTATTTCTGCCCTTCATATCGTTATGAAGGCTCCCATGTCACATAAAACTTATATTAAACAAATATATATGCTTTTCTCCTGTCTGATTTCCATGGTCACTCAGTTTGAACACTTATTTTTTTTCAAAGTTCTATTTCTCAATTTGAGAGAAACTGTTGGTAGAATTACAGAGGATAAGGAGAGAAAAGTGAAAGGAATTCAGGAATCAAAGACAGAAAAATGCAGAGTCAGAAAAATGACAGTTTAGACATAAAATGTATTTATTATCCTTTATTCTCTAGTCCAATTCACAATTCATGACTTCCTCCACATGTGTTTGTCTTTATTACATGTGTTCTTGCAAAATGTGCATTGTTTTATGTGCTAGGTGTCTCAGTTTGTGTCAATAATGTTGTGATAGACATTTTCTTCTGTCTTACATTTTTGACTAAAATAATATGTCCTTAAGATTCATCTGCCTGCAATATGTGCATCTATTTTTTTTTTAAATTGCAATGTAACACCATCCATGTTTTATTCATCCACTTCCAAGTTTATACATCCAGGTTACTCCAGATTCCTTCCCAGCAAAAACAGTGGTGTGTATACCTCTGAGTGGCCTGTGGTGTAAATTTGGGATACACACACACCTTATGAATGTTGGGTCATAAATACACATTGGTGTGTATTGACTTAAACTACATGCCAACTTTTGAACTGTGGTGTTGGAGAAGACTCTTAAGAGTCCCTTGGACTGCAAGGAGATCCAACCAGTCCATCCTAAAGGAGATCAGTCCTGAGTGTTCATTGGAAGGACTGATGTTGAAGCTGGAAACTCCAGTACTTTGGCCACCTGATGTGAAGAGCTGACTCATTGGAAAAGACCCTGATGCTGGGAAAGATTGAAGGTGGGAGGAGAAGGGGATGACAGAGGTTGAGATGGTTGGATGGCATCACTGACTCAAAGGACATGAGTTTGAGTAAACTCTGGGAGTTGTTGAGAGACAGGGAAGCCTGGCATGCTGCAGTCCATGGGGTCACAGAGTCAGACACGACTAAGCAACTGAACTGAACTGAACATGCCAGCTTGCTACCTGCCATTTGTTGCCTTAGCCTACACACCCAGCAGGGCAGATGCCTCCTATAACTGCAAATTCCCATCCACACTTATTTTTCATTTTTCAAATATTTGCCAGTGATATCTTAATTTTCATTTTCCTAAGTATACATTATGGCTTCCCAGCTGGTTCAGTGGTAAAGAATCTGCCTGACCATGCAGGAAATGTAGGTTCGATCCCCAGATCAAGAGGATCCCCTGGAGGAGGGCATGGCAACCCGCTCCAGTACTCATGCCTGGAGAATCCCATGGACAGAGGAGCCTGGCAGGCTACAGTCTGTGGGGTCACAGAGTCTGAGATGACTTAACAACTAAAACAACAACAACAAAGTATATATATTGACTCCCTTTGTGCCATGGATAGTTTTGAGGAGTTTTGGTTCAGAAAAGTGCATGTTGATGTCCCTCTGCTGAGTAATTACACTGGAATCTGATAGCAGCTTCTTATTTTCAGTGAAGGTGCAGTGGGCATTTTTAAAGGCTGTTTTCTCAAGTGCATTACCTCTCTTTCCTGTTGACATTTACATCTGAGATATTATTATATAACCCAGTTTGTAAAAGTTCTTTCTCAGAGAGATATAAAGTTGAAAGAAGAGATTGTAGGAGTACAGAAAGTGCTTCAGGCATATTTTCTCCTGGAAAAAATAACGAAGAATGAAAGGGAATAGGTAAGTTAGGGTCCCATTAGAGGTGGTAAAGCTAGGGGAGAGTGAAAGTATTTTAACGATATTGAATCACCTCTAGGGTGCCTAGCAGCGTGAATGACTTGTGCTATTACACAGACAGGAGTAAGTACGAATGTCCAAGGGGGAAAATGCACTCTTTACATGGTTACCCAACTCCTATCAACTTTAAAAAGTGTTTTTGGAGTTTCCCATTAATAAATAACTTTTATAATGAGTGAAAAGAACTTCAAGATGTTCTTTGGGGCTTATGAATAACTAACGTTGATCTCAGCATTCTACAAGGAAGCTAAGAAAGTATCTTTCCAGCCTGTTCTGTAGTCTATGGACCAAGTACGGATACTAATCCACTATTTTGTCAGCTTATCTCTTTCATCCATCAGTCGTCTTATATGAATTCTATACTCATATCTATCCATTTACCCAGCATCATCAATTTTACAACGATGCACGTTTTCAAATTGGACTTCTCCTATATGTGTCACCATTGCTCCCATTCAGACCTTTATTATCCTTTGTCTCAAATAGCTCCTGTTTTAGCTTCCAAAACCTATCTTCCAGTCCAGTTTCCCTCAAACATACTCCAGAATGTTGCCACCGAGAGGCAGCTTGAATACAAATGTGTTGCTATCTTCTCAAAACGTTTTTAATGGCTGCTTATTCTCAGCATATGGCACAGACACCCTCAAATGAAGGACAAACCTTCTGAGTCATCACTTCCTTCTTGCCTCCATGCTAACACAGCTCATGTCATCTCAGCTCCCTGGAAATACCAGGCTGTCTATGCTCACCCTGCACTCTCAGCCTGGCTTGCCCTCTTCTCTCCTCTCAATCTCAACTGAGACTCAATCTTGGGTCATTAGTTATTGGCCCTTCTTCCCACTCAGGGTGAGCTAAGTATTCTTTCATGGTATTCTCAAAACACCCATGAAAATCTCAATTACTGGATTGATCATATTAGGTTTATTTTTTTTAAAGTCTTTATTGAATTTGTTACAGTATTGCTTCTGTTGTTTATGTTCTGGTTTTTTGGCACAAGACACATGGGATCTTAGCTCTCCAATCAGGACTAGAACCTGCACCCCCTGAATTGAAAGGCAAAGTCCTAACCATTGGACCACCAGAGAAGTCCCTTATAATTAAGTTTAAACTTTTTGTTTACATATATCTGATGCTCTAGTGTAAATGATCTTGAGCAAGGAAACTATGATTTATTTCTTTTAGTAAGCAGTAAAAATATTTTTTTAAGGACAGATGGTAGAATTCCTCTGAGGAAGAGAGAGATTTTAGATTAATAAGATACCTTGATGGTTGAAAGGGTTTGAAGAACAGAAATGTCTCACATTCAGTTTTAAAACTTTTATTGTACTGTCGAAAGATATAATTGCTTCTGTTGTTTTAGATCTTCAATAAAGCATACTAATCACACAATCTTGAGCTGGTAAACTTTGTGAAATAAATTTATTAGAGGATGTTCAGAGCAATATTATATAGAAAGAAGGATGTGCCCAAGAGAGGAAAGAAGATAGCAAGAATTCATTGGAAGCAGTAACTGGTTGTCCTGGAGAAAGATAAATTCTAAGAATTTCCAGAAATATAGAGAGCATTTGTTAAATTTGTTACTTGTAAGTAATTTGATGTCTGAGCCAATTTTAGCTTAAGAGACAAGGAAAAGGATGGCCAACTGGGAGACTTGGACAAACTATATTTAATAATATGGGAAAGTACGACATTAAATGGAAAATAACAGAACAGCATAGGTAGGATGTCCTAAAAATAGTCTATATCTGTGCATGAAGAAGAAGTATAACAAAATGTTAACAAGATATACCTCTGGCTAGCATCACCGACTCAATGGATATGAATCTGAGCAAACTCTGGGAGATAGTGGAGAAGAGAGGAGCCTGGTATGCTGCAGTCCATGGGGTCACAAAGAGTCAGGCATGACTTAGCAACTAACCACAACAACAGCAGCATCTCTGGTTGCTGTATTTTATTTACTATTCAATGCTTTTATATAGCTGATTTAATAAAATGCCTAAATGCTGTTTTTCTTATGAGGGAAATTTTTTGAGTACAGATTATACTGTCAGGCTTCCCTAGTGGCTCAGTGGTAAAAAAACCTGCCTGCCACTGCAGGAGATGTCGGTTTGATCCCTCATCTGTGAAGATCCCACATGCCATGGAGCAGCTAAGCCCATGTGCCACAACTGCTCAGCCTGTGCTCTATAGCCCGTGCTCCGCAACAAGAGAAGCCACCGCAACCAGAGGTCTGTGGGCTGCAACTAGAGTAGCCAAAGCTTGCTGCAGCTAGAGAAAAGCCTGGGTAGCAATGAAGAACTAGCACAGACAAAAACAAAATACTGTCACTGATGGCTTGATATCTAGAAGATGATATCAGTTCAGTTTAGTCGCTCAGTCATGTCTGAGTCTTTGCGACCCTATGAATTGCAGCACACCAGGCCTCCCTGTCCATCACCAACACCCAGAGTTCACTCAAACTCACGTCCATCGAGTCAGTGATGCCATCCAGACATCTCATCCTCTGTCATCCCCTTCTCCTCCTGCCCCCAATCCCTGCCAGCCTCAGGGTCTTTTCCAATGAGTCAACTCTTCACATGAGGTGGCCAAAATACTGGAGTTTCAGCTTTAGCACCACTCCTTCCAAAGAACACCCAGGACTGATCTCCTTTAGGATGGACTGGTTGGATCTCCTTGTAGTCCAAGGGACTCTCAAGAGTCTTCTCCAACACTACAGTTCAAAAGCATCAATTCTTTGGCACTCAGCTTTCTTCACAGTCCAATTCTCACAATACCAATTGTTGGTATTTGCCTTCACTATTTTTTTTTTTTTTGCATTTGGAAAAATGTTTTTACCTAATCAAAATAATATTGGGCAAAGTTTACGGAACATATACTTCTTCCAAATTTTCATTTTTCCCGCATTGAAATCCAACTTTTAATCAAACTAGGAGAAAGATTTCTTTGGTGCTATTCTTCATCTTCTTTTCAAAATCTGTCTCCTTTATTTCAAAATCCCAGCAAGTGCCTTGAGCCTCCTTGCTGGGTATTCTAATTCTTCTCCTGTGATATCCAATGGCATTTCTAACTCTCCATGACAATGACTTTGCTCCTATTTGACTCTAGGGAAAAATGATATAATTTGTGGCTCATTCCTTCAGCATTTTGTACAACTGGAGTCAAAATAATTTGGACAAATAAATCCTTGATAACCTGTTATTTCTTTTAAGTCATTTTTTAATGGAGTCTTCGTCTGTCTCACCATCTCCACATGGGCTAATATGCCATGTTGATTTTGCTTCAGAATGACCTCTCACTGCTCTGGACTTTTCTCTAAGCACTGCATCCAGGATCCTATTATCATTTCCTTTTGCTCTTTTAAAGCCTGATAGCTGGTCTCTGCGTCTTGAAATATTTTCCTCTTATATCCATTATCCAAATAGTCCCAAGAGAGCTTGGGATCAACATGTACATGCTGATGTATTGAAAATGGATAACCAACGAAGACCTACTGTAGAGCACAGAGAACTCTGTTCAGTGTTATGCGGCAGCCTGGATGGAAAGGAAGTTTGGGGAAGAATGGATACATGTATATGTAAGGCTGAGCCCCTTTGCTGTCCACCTGAAATAATCTCAACATTGTTAATCAGCTATACCCCAATATAAAATTAAAATATTAAAAAAATAAAGGTTATCATTTAAACTTAAAAAAAATGGAATTATCTTTATGCAATACAGATTAGATTATCACCGTCCCTTTCTTTAAGACAAAGATCATCTTTGATGATGCAATGGCATGTTCAGAAATATTAGTCTGGAATTTAGTCCAAACCTCTTAGCACGTCAGGTAAGGCTTTTTTGATTTGATACAGGTGTACTTCTCCTACATCAGCTTCTGACATTCTCTCTTACTCCCTGTGATCCCCAGAGATCTGTTTTCCCATCCACCGTATGTGCTTTCCATCTGCCTGTCCTTCTGGCAGGTATGACTCACCACTGCACAATTCCTGTTCATTCTTCACAGCCCGGGCCACCTCGTCTACTCCCTGTGTGCAGCTTTCTCTCTCTCACCCGTAGCTCTCTCTGCCATGTGAACACAGCACTTTCGCCTTAATCTCTGACAGTACCCAGAGCACAGCACTGCAGTTGTTTACTTAAATGTCTGTCTCACCGTTTCCTGAAGTCATTGAAGATCTATGTCTTGTCACCTTGTTAGTTTCAAAGCCAATATACAGTAGGTTTCAAATAAATGGTTGAGGAATGATAACAAAAATGAAATTGAGTTGAAATGCAGAATTATTTATGAAGGTCCGTCCTAGAGTAACTGTTCATAGCATTTGAGACTATGACATAGGGAAGACTCACTGTAAGCAAACTCTCCTTGGGGGATGGTTGTCTATTCTATTAACGTGTTAAATTTCTCCTCCTTATGCCCTGATCTTGAATTTCCCTGAAAGTTTAGCCTAGAGGGTGAACACACGTTTTTTTCTGTAAAGTACCAAACAGTACATAGTAGGCTTTGCAGGCTACCCAAGCAACTCAACTCTGCTGTGGTAGCCAGGAAGCAGCCACAGACAACGTAGAAATGAACATGTGAATCTGTTCCAATAATACTTTACAAAAATTGTCAGTAGGCCAGATTTGGGCTACAGGCTTACTGTGGGTTTACTGACCAGGTTTACTGATTCCTGGTCTAGATTGAGGGTTTAGGTGAACACATCCAAACCCCTATCCCTGATTATGGTGGGTTTAGGTTTTAACACCTCTTCCAAGGGTAATAGTTGTGCCAGAAGTAGTTCTGAGCTTTGCTATTTCAGCCTTTTTGTAATAGATCATTGCCACCACCTATATACTAACAGATCTCCTTAGGACGTCTTACCATGGTTAAGCTCATTAAGGTTCAGGTGACCAGTCATTCAAGTAAAGCTTCTGTAGTGGTCACAAACGAGAGTTGGGGCCCTGAAATCTGTGTCATGTTGTCACCTCTGGAACAAGTCCTCAACTGTTACCCTGTCTCCAGCAAGAAAAGCCCTTCCTCTCAGAAGCCACACTTGCAAAAGCTCATGGCAAGAGTCCTGGGATTCAATATAGCCTAGATTCCCCAGCAGCACTTCTGAATCCCTGCCTGAAGAAGTAAATCATCATTAGACACCTCCAAACTCAGGACTGCACAGTCGGCAGCAGCAGTTTTGCTCATCTGTTCCAAACTCTTGTGATGGCACTCTTCTTCCCGTTCTACTGATCTCAGGGTTTAAGAATCAGATTACAGAAAGTTTGCATGATTTCTGGAAAAATATGTAGACAGGATCCCCTCCAAGACTGCCACATGTTAAGCATTTCAGAGGCATGAACTATTTATGTTGTTGTTTAGTCTCTAAGTCATGTCCCACTTTTTTGCAACCCCACAGACTGTGAAGTTGACTCATTGGAAAAGACTCTGATGCTGGGAGGGATTGGGGGCAGGAGGAAAAGGGGACGACGGAGGATGAGATGGCTGGATGGCATCACTGACTCGATGGACATGAGTGTGAGTGAACTCCGGGAGTTGGTGATGGACAGGGAGGCCTGGTGTGCTGCGATTCATGGGGTCGCAAAGAGTTGGACAGACTGAGTGACTGAACTGAACTGAACTGAGACTACAGCCCACCAGGCTCCTCTGTCCATGGGTTTTTCCAGGGAAGAATCCTGGAGTGGGTTGCCATTTTCTCCTCCAGAGGATCTTCCTGACCCAGGGATCGAACCTGGGTCTCCTGCAGTTGCAGGCAGATTCTTTACCACTTAGCCACCAGGGAAACACCATAAAACATGCATTTTTTTGTTTAATGAAATGCAGTCATCCCTGCCTTTTGTGAAGCCTTGCTTATAGCATGCTCTCTGTCCTGTAATGATGTGATCCAAACAATTAGCTATTTTGAGAATAATAAGTTACTTCACTTAGTAACTGGGAAGAAAGGCATGTTGTTAAAGAAGAGCATTAAGTACCAAATCTGAGACGCAGAAGAAGCAAGGCTGTTTGTTTGTGCTTCTCATAATCAGATTCAATCAAGATACTGTGTATCATGAACGATTTTAGTAACATCTGGTTTAATGCATTTGTGTGCAGATAAATAAATAGATGAGAATCGGTTCAACTTTTATTTCTCTGGACCTAGGATTTCTGCACTCCTCTTTATCATCTCTGTCCAGTTTTCACAGCCCTCACTTGCCTCTGAGGATGAAATAATTTTTAAGAAACACTCTCCTTGCGCGTCACCTTTCCTGTCATCTTTCTTCACGATTCTGCTCCCGCCATGGTGAGTGAGCCCTTATGAAGCAACACCTGCCAGGAAACGACTGTTTTTGGAGATCTCAATGTGACATCCTAGGAAACAGATGAGCTGAAGAAAGACTGTCATTTTATCTGGTAGGACACATTCAAGGTAGGCCATTAAATTTTGTGAGAGACATAAGCAAAGGTGTGTGAATTAGGAACTCTTCTCTTTCTTAAACCGTATTTCTTTTATTATACTGTCACACTTTGGAGGCGTCTACCTATACCTGTTAAATTACCGGTGGCTCAGATGGTCAAGAATCTGCCTGCAATGCAGGAGACCCAGATATTTTCCCTGGGTCAGGCAGATCCCCTGGAGAAGGGCATGGCAACCCACTCCAGGATTCTTGCCTAGAGAATTCTAGGGACAGAGGAGCCTGGCAGGCTACATGCAGTCCATGGGGTTCCAGAGAGTCAGACATGACTGAGCGACTAACACACACAGCATCTATAATATTCCTGAGGTATCGTCAATTATTGGGAATACTTTATAAAAAATTACTCTGGAGTTATCTTAAAAATGCAAGTTATTTCCCAGTAAACATTCATCTCCTTGAAGAAATAAGAAGAATTTGGAAAAGGAGGATTCTGAATACTACAGTTAGGCTAGTTGTTGTGGGGAAAACAGGTAAGAGCACTGGCAGGACTTTGCCTGTGGGCCAGTGGTTAAGAATCCATCTCCCAATGCAGGGATCATGGGTTTGATCCCTGGTTGGGGAATTAAGACTCCACATGCTGCAGGGCAGCTGAGCCTGACCGCTGCAACTAAGGTCCAGTGCAGCGAAATAAATATTTTTGAAAAGAACAACATTGGCTGTTACTTGCTCTGAGGAAGTGTATTGATCATAATGGAAATTGTTTATATCAGTAATTCTAATCCAGTGCTATAATTGGAGCAGGCAATTTTTCTTTAATTGAAGATGCTGTCCTTAAATAATCAAAAGGAATATTCTTGAATGTTCACAAACATTTTTGAAGCATTTTGTAAATTAGGGTTATTGGATTAAGATATACAAACTACTGTGTCTAAAACAGATAAGCAACAAAGATACTCTGTAGGGCACATGAAAATCTAGTTGTTGTTGTTTTTTTTTTTTTTGTAATAACCTTAAATGGAATGCAATATGTAAAAATACTGGATCACAATGCTGTACATCTGAAACTAATATTGTAAATCAACTGTTTTTCAGCTTTTAAAAATGTAGACAAATAAAAATAGTAGCATAGCTTTGTTCAGTATTTTATATTCTCACCTATGTATGATCAAGGTATAATATCTTGCTTAAATTAACAACTGATTAATCTTGACATAAGTGTTGACAGGGTACATTTAATAGTTTGTTGATTCTTCACTCTGTAAACATTTTTTTTTAGGTTTTCTGTAGTGTATACATTCACTTGCATAATCATATAATAAAGATTTGCTTGTAGGTGTGCATGCTTCGTTGCTTCTATTGTGTCCGACTCTTTACAACCCTATGAACTGTAGCTCACCAGGCTCCTCTGTCCATGGGGATTCTCCAGGCAAGAATACTAGAGTGGGTTGCCATGCCCTCCTCCAGCGGATCTTCCTGACCCAAGGATTGAACCTGGGTCTCCTGCATTGCAGGCAGATTCTTTACTACTGAGCCCAGGGAAGCCCAATGGAGAGCTTAGACATATATTTTTAAAATAATTTTATTTTTTATTTTTAAAATAAAAAATATTATTTTTAAGATAATTTTAAAATATCTTTCCTAAAAAACTTTTAGAATGGAGGAGAACAATGCCTTAAATCAAATCCACACATAGGAAAATTGAAGCTCAAAAAATTCAAGCAACTCCTGGAATCCCATGAATGTTATTTGTGTCTAAGAATTGGAAATGCATGCTAATGACTTCTGGCTTAGAGGTCTGTTATCTACTTTATTTTAGTCAGGAATAAGATTTTGAGTTGCTAAAACAGTTTTTCAGTAATGGATATAATATTGTAGTAAAGTTTCATTTCCACCAAAAGAAAAAAGGAATGGAAAATAGCTGCGGTTTTTTTTTTTTTTTCATGGAAATCTACAAGTCTCTCTTATTGCTTGTTGTTATCCTTCCTTAGCAGACATATGGTTACTCTGGTGGGTTTTGTCTTGAGTTTCTGAGTCCACTGGGGATTAAGCCCTTCTTGTCTTTGATTTGTACTATTTCAAGAACAAGAGGCAGATCAACTTAATTCTCTAAAATCAAAGCCACTAAGAAGATCAGAAATTAAGCCAAATTCCCCTGGGAATAATTGAAGATGATTGACAATCCAATATTTCTATTCAAATTATAAAGGTTTTTTTGATAATTATTTTACTCATATAATCATTCAAAGAGAGAAGAGTAGTTATTGCATGTAGATACACATTAAAGGATATAAGGAAAAGAAAAACAAAGAGTTCACATTGTAAGATTTGCTATCCCTTTTTTTGAAAAAAAAAAAAAAAAAAAAAAAGATGCTGTATTTTCTTTCTATAAGATGTTTTCCCAGCTGGACAATAAAGCCCATTATCAAAATTATAATAGTAGAGACCTCTCTGGTGGTCCAGTGGTTAAGACTTGCCTTCCAATGCAAGGGGTGTGGGTTTGATCCCTGGATGGGAAATTAAGATCCCACATGCTTCAGGGCCAAAAACCAAAAACATAAAACAAAAGCAATATTGTAACAAATTCAATAAAGACTAAAAACTGGCCCACATAAAACCTCTTTAAAAATTATAGTAGTAGAAAAAGAAAACATAATAGTAATTTTGATCTAATCATAAATGAAAACTGAGACTTAGAAAATTCCCCCAAATTTGAGGTTCACCAAAGCTGTTAGTAACAAACCCAGAGAAAACCTCAGGATTTCTGACTACTAATTCACTCTTACTGAGAAGGCAAAGTGTACTTCCTGAAATGTTAACAGGAATACTCACTGGGGTCCTGAATATCAACCTTACAAAGCAAATAAAAGTGACCAATTAGCAGACAGATATACAAAAATCAGTTTTGCTTAGAGAAGTTCTACCAAAAATTGTGTCGCTGATCCTGTTCGTGATGCCAGTTGTCTTGCTGTTCCCACTGTCTGCACTGTTCGCTGAACCCAGGGTAGGCAAGGCGCTGGCTAAGAGGCTGGAAGGAGACTCAAGGAGCCGGAGCTGTAGGAACTGTAGACACATTTATTCTCTCCTGGCTGGCACGGCCGCCATAACACAGCCTCTCTCCTGGCTGATGCAGCAACCGTAGCAGCAGCCATAACATAACCTCATATAACACAATCATGATGCTGCTCCAATGTCGTCCTGATGCAGGAGCAACCAGGGCTTTCATGGTGAAGGTCATACAGGCGTACCACACAAAGTAGCCTGTGACCAAGCCAGTACCTCATGATGTGCATGCAGTGGTATAAGTGATCTCAGCTGTTACATAATCATTATTTACAAAATGTGGGGCAAGAGGGAGAGGTGGTGGGTCAGAGAGCCTGGCCACACCATCTTGGCTAATTTACTCTTTCTCTACAAAAAATAAACCATCAAAAGGGGGAAATGATGTCTTAGTTTAGGAGGCTGATAGCAGAGGGGGAAATGGTGTTTTATTACCTGGCCTGCAAGGGAGGTCTCTCTGCCTGAATGGAATGATGACCATTTGGGTTTGATTTTAAGAGACTGTCATCTGATGAGGACATTGGATTCTGTGATTGATTCCTGTTGGGGGGGGTCGGGGACCTTGGTCCCAATATCCTGGAGCTGCTTTTATTTATTTATTTTTTAATATTTCTTCTTCCAGCTGCTCAGATGAGGGGTCCACTTCAGCCTAGTTGACATATTTTTCTTTACAACTAAGATCACAGTCATTAAGAAACATAAGAGAATTAAAGGCATTACATTTAGATTGCAAAGCCAGTTTCCAGATCTGCCTTGAACATTTCCAATTACTCAGAACATTGTTTAATTCTTGTAAGTAACATTTGCTACTTCTTCTAAGTAGCATTTGCTACTTCTTCTAGGTAGCATTTGCTACTTCTTCTAAGTAGCAAAGTGAAAAGGCCACTAGAAGAAATTGGAGATGCTAAGAGCTCCTTCAATGTAACTGGAAATCACTGACAAATCCATTCAAAGCGCTGGTTTTGCTTGAGAAGGACTTAGCCATTTTTAGCTGTTTCTGCTCTTTGGCGGGGTATATGAGGTGCCCTCCTCTTGCCATTCATGTGCTGGGGCAGCTCAGAGTTCAGGCAAGTCTATTCTAGCCGATTCACCAACTGCCAGGGGTGCAGTTGGACCAGTTCTGAGTTTTCCAGCCCTTTGGGCCTATTACTGGAAAAAGAAAAAAGAAAAATCCTGCTTTTTTTTCAGTTCAAAGTCTTACAGATGCCCTTGGATAGACTTCAGATAAGCAGGAATCAAATCTGAGAAACTTTTGAAGTTTGCTCGTTAGTCCACTCAAAGAAAAAAGGCAATTTCCATATGAAATTGGGTGTCATTTTGCAGCCACCTTATTCTGAAAATCTTGTGTCTAGTGAATTCAAGCCGTCAGTCTTTGTGAGTGACTCCCTGAGAAGCGCTTAGTAGTGGTGCCCCAGAAATGGGTGGAGTCGGGACTTCACCCTGTATAGTGAAAGCCCATTGTAGGAGGACCTTTCATAACAGAATTTAAAAGCCTTTTAAAGCCCAGCACCTCTACCGCTAATTGCTAGGCAAGGCATTACCATCAGAGGCTCAGACTGCTCTTTAAAAGGTTTTTAAATGATGGTGTGAAGAAGTAAAGCCCTGTCATCTGAAAGCTTTTTTCAAATGTGTTCTTCCTTATACTAGAAGCAGCAGTCTGAACTTAGCAAGTAATGAGACTGAATGGCTGGTGAGTGTCTGATGCTGGAGGAAGGAACAATGAGGAAGGGCTAACGTAAATGGGGCTTTCTTTGCATTGTGTGTAGCTTACATTAAAGTGAAAAAGAACACTTCTGTAGAGAACACTGAGACCAGAAGCCAGAGGTCGGTTTTCTCCTCTCTTCTTGCTCCCCTACTCCAAGCAATTGGAGGGCTGAAAGAAAGACAGAGGATGCTATGATCTCTTATGGAAAATATGAGAGCCTTCAATAATATGGGCAAACATTTATGCATCTATTCTTGAGTAATGATTTGAATGTGATACCATTATGATTTTTTTTTAATTTTATTTTTAAACTTTACATAATTGTATTAGTTTTGCCAAATATCAAAATGAATCCGCCACAGGTATACATGTGTTCTGAAATAATTTGTTATGGTACAGTTGTTTTTGTGTCTTTTAAATAAGTATTCAAATAACAATTAAAAGATTAGGGTCCTGGATTCCTTACCACACTAAATTATCCATCCAAAGATTCCAGTAATCCAAATATCTTTCATTATCATTTACTTATGATAATAGTCATCATGAAGACAAACTTCTCCTTTTATTAGACATCATTTCCCATTATACCCAAAGTTATGTTCTTCGGTCTTTCATCACCTTTAATCTTGTGCTTTGGTTTGAATCACTCAACCTAGAGGATTAAAGTTTGGTCTAGATGGCACCACCCTTTAGAAACTGATAATGTTTTGAAATATGTCATATTCTAAGGCAGATACAGACTCTGATGGATACTATTCCAAAGTGGCTTTAATTATTTAATCTATTCTTAATGGTCCACTATTTCTTGTAAATTAAGGTTTCTATTTTATGCAGACTTAAATATTGTTAATGATTTTTCCTTTTGGAAACCATAATATACTAAGACATTTATTGTATTCTTTAAAATTCAAGTGTCTCAAAAATATCTTTGAAGTGAAATAGTAAAAATATAAATACAATAATGCAATTCACATAAGAACATTATTGACATATAAAATTGGAGAAGGTCAGTGTAATGCTGTAGGCTATTAGCTCCACAATTAAGTGTTAAATTGAGCTATGTGATTCACAGCCATTAGAGACAAAAAAGGAAGTTCTAGTATTTTCTTCTGATATATGATAAAGGGTTGTTTTCAAGAGAACTGTCCCTGCAACTAAATAATAATAATGAAGTGATATTTGGGTAGGTCTTAAGGAAATGGCACCCCACTCCAGTGTTCTTGCCTGGAGAATCCCATGGACGGAGAAGCCTGGTAGGCTGCAGTCCATGGGGTTGCACAGAGTCGGACACGACTAAAGCGACTTAATAGTAGTATGTCCTTTCATCTCATTAGAATTCCAGACTAGGATGAGGAATGTAGATAAAATGTAGGCTTTCTCCTTAACAAATAAATTTTTGGAAAGCCATTTTGGTTCTTTCTTGACCACATCTGCTATTTTAGCGGCACAGAGCCCAGTTGAGTTAGAAATTCTGTTCAGGGATTATTGAGATTAAAGGCTACTGTTTACAAGCTACTGAAAATGATGACATACCTCCACAAAATAAAACAAGCAAAACAAACAAGGAAAGGGTGTAGACTGAAATTTTTTCTTCTTAGTATGTTGCATCTTTAAAAAAAAAATATATATATATAAATTGAATATTATAGACATAAGGGAACTCCTGTTAACCTCAATGATGAGATTTAATCAGAAACCCAAATACATTCACTCTGGTAAATAGAATACCAATCTTGTTAATATGAACTTTCTAGAAGTGCACAGCGGACTCTTCTAAGCACTTTTCACCATGTAAATTACATTAGCCCAATCAGTCTAATATTGCCTACTTAAAAATCAAACTATGTTGTTCTGGGTGAAAAAGGCACACACACTTATACAGTGAAGTGGAGAGAAGCGCTTAGTGGAGACCAGAGTTAACATGTACTCACTTTGGGGAACTGGCTGAATAGAGCAAACACTGTTGTTTCAAATCTTAGCCAAATAATTTCTCCAATCTGGAGACTGAAGATTACTCTGCCATAGATAATTCAGATTTTTCTTTATAAATAGAAGATTTATTTATTTATTTTACTTATTCATTTTTTGGGTTGTGGTGGGTCTTGGTTGCTGACTTGGGCTTTCTCTAGTTGCAGCAAGCTGCTCGGGCTTCTCATTGCCTCAGTGACTCAGTGGTTTCTGCAACAAGTCTCTCTTGTTGTGGAGCGTGGGCTCTAGGCACTCCGGCTTCAGTAGGCATGGCACATGGACTCAGTATTTATATGGGCTCCGTAGTTGCGGCTCATGGGCTCTCAGAGTACAAGCTCAGCAGTTGTGGCTACTTGGGCTTTTGTTGCTCCTCGGCATGTGGGATCTTCCCGGATCAAGGATTGAACCTGTGTCCCCTGCATTGCAAGGCAGATTCCTAACCACTGGGCCACTAGGGAAGCCTGATTAAATCAAGACTAAAAAGATCCTGCTATACTAGGTCTGGTTGATGACTTTATTTTAAAAATCAAAGATTGGCTTCCATTTCATACCAAAGTCTAGCTATTCTGATCATCTAGCTGTCCTGGATCATCGTTTCCAGTTTCAAAAAGAAGGTCAGAATCTCCCATCATGCAGGGAGGAATGGTGAATATCTGGAGAACCATGTTGTAATCATTTAGGTTCAAGCCTTCTGTGTTTTCTCATCAACTAAGGTACCATCTTCTCAGTTAAATGAGCATGATTAATTCTTTAGCCACCTCTGGTCGAGCAGAAAGTGCCTCTACATTTTTCTTGTATTGTTGGAGATTATGAAATAGAACTGATTTCTCCTATCTATATCCTCTCTATCATATTTTATTTGGCCACTGTAGATTGATAAAGAAGTTAGATTTATAGACAAAGTCCTCTGTATAGTCACTACTGTCCATGTTGCAGAAAACTATGCCCAACAAAAACAGGTCTGCAGAAAAAACACCACAAATACCTCACAAGGCATTTCTAGATGTTGAACTATTGTGTGAGTGGAATAAAACATTCTTTGTCCTCTGCACCCTTCATTCTCGGTTTAGTTTCTAATAAGACAGAACAAGCTCTTGGTAATGGGTTGCTTGCTCTAGCCTGCCGTTCAGATTAGAGTGGACAGTTCAACAATCGGAGTTTATTTTTGTAATTAAAAAAATCATTGAATTATAGTTGATTTACAAGCATAGAGTTTAGAATCAGAAAGTTCTAGTTCTGTTATTTACTGGCTTGTGTGGCCATAGGAAATATACTTGAACTCCTTCTCAATCTTCACAATTGGAATAATAATTTGTACCCTGAAGTTTGGTGTATTAAATAAGGTAATGCATATAAAATATTTAGTATCTGTAGCAGGGATTCAAAATATAATAGATTCCTGTGAGCTTTTTTCATAGCTTTCCATAAAATTAATCAAATAGACATAATAATATAAGAATAAAACCTCAGAATATGTGTTGATACCTGGAAGAGTAAATAACAAACTGAAAACAGTGATTTCTTCTCAGAAGTGGCCATGAGGAGTGTATTTGAAGTGGAGAGGGTGTTTGCTCTGTCTCATATTTCAGTTTTCTACAATGAGAATACAGATTGGTATAATTCGTGCATGTTCGTGCATGTGTGCTACATTGCTTCGGTTGTGTCTGACCCTTTGCAATCCAATGGACTGTAGCCCAACAATCTCCTCTGTCCCTGGGATTCTCTAGGCAAGAACACTGGAGTGGGTTGCCATGCCTTCCTCCAGGGGATCTTCTCCACTCAGGGATCAAACCCGAATCTCTTGCATCTCCTGCATTGGCAGGTGGGTTCTTTACCACTAGTGCCACCTGGAAAGCCCATAATTTGTGCATAAAAATGTACAATAAGAAAGTAATCACATGGGGAACTAAGATCCCACATGCTGCAGAGCATCTAAGATCCAACACAGTCAAAATAAATAAATATATTTTAAAAAAAAAAAAAGAAAGTAATCACAGAACTACATCATATAATTTTAATGCCAAAGTAATAGATGCTTTGGGAAAGTCTAGCTTTGATGTATATTTCTATTTGCTAAAAGGTGAGCAGTTGGGAATGCACAGGTCAAATGTCCGAGTGTTTCTTAGATGACTGATTTTGTTTATTATGCAAAATTCCATTGCTTCCTGAGCTGTGGATGGTGTCGTGATGCACATGTAACTACCTTTCATTTGCCATCAAAAAGAGGTAAAAAGTAAATATTTCTGGAATACCTTTACATTTCAGTGGGATTATTGGTTAAAATATAGTTTCTCATGGTAAGCTTATTATAAGAACATTTTAAGGAAATAGGTGTGTGAAAGTATGAAACTAATTTTTTTTAACATTAGTTTTTATTTATTTTTAAACCATGGTAAAGTATATAACAAAATTTACCTTACTCATCATTTTAAGTGTAGAATCAAGTGGCATTCATTTTATTCATATTGTTGTGTAACCATCACCACTCTTTCTAAAGCCACTTCATTACTCCAAACAGAAGGTCTTATAATGATTAAGCAGTAACTCCTCATTTACCTTCCTGTGAGCTCCTGATAATCGCTCATCTTTCTGTCACTATGAATTTGGCTTTGTTAGTTATTTTATATAAGTAGAATCATGTAATATTTGTCCTGTTGTAGATACTATAGACTAGGGTAAAGAATCTGCCTGCAATGCAGGAGACACAGGAGATGTGAGTTCGGTCTCTTTTCAGTCAGAAAGATCCCCTGGAAGAGGAAATGGCAACACCCTCCAGTATTCTTGCCTGAAAAACCCCATGGACAGAGGAACCTGGCAGGTTACTGTCCATGGGGTCGCAAAGAGAGGGGCATGAGTGGGTAACTGAGCACAGCACAACAGACCTCTTAAGCAATAGACATTTTCCTTTTTTCCCCACAGCTGGAAATTGGAAGTTCAAGATCAGGGTGCCAGCAGGGTTAATTTCTCCTTGGAATTAAAGTGAGACCTTTCGCCTCAGCTTTGTAGAGGTCACATTTTCGTTGGGCCTCCCATGGCCTTTTTTCTGTACATATACTGGGAGAGAGACAGAATGAGAGAGAGAATGACAGAGAGAGAGAAAAAGAGAGAGGGAGGGAGGGAACACTGGTGTCTCTTCCTATTATTATTTTTTTTAATATGTACTTACTTATTTGGTTGTTTGGGTTCCTGGTTGCATCATGCAGGATCTTCTATTCTGGCACATGGGCTCAATAGTTGCAGTACACAGGCTTAGTTGCTCTGTGGCAGGTGGGATCTTAGTTCCCCACCCAGGGATCGAACCCATGTCCCATGCATTGCAAGGCAGATTCTTAACTACTGGACCACCAGGGAAGGCCCTCTTCTTTTTTCATAAGAACTTCAATTTTGTGAAATTAAAGCCTCAACTTTATGATCTCTGTTTAATTTCTCCCTGAAAGACTGTCTCCAAATATAGTCATATGGGGATGTGGACTTCAACATATAAATTTTGGTGGATAAAACTGAATCCAGAATAAGAAAATGAAAAAATGTAACATCTGACCAGATTGATTTTTCTTGGCTATTTTGTTGGAAATCAATCAACATGACCATTGAAATTAAGGCAGTGTTCTTTTATTGACAATACTATGTAAAGCTGACACTCATAATGATGACTGTTTCTGACCTTTAGTTCTCTTATCCAGTTCTTGCCTCTCACTCTTTCTTCTGAGGGAAATCTGACTCCAGGCTCACCGAGTTGTACAGCAGCAATTTTGGACATCATCATCTGAGATTATATTTTCTTGATTTTTTTATGTTAAAAAAAGATAGACAAAAGAGTGTCATTTTTTTCTCTTTTTAATGTATCTCTTAAAAGCCCTTCCTTTTGGTTTTATACATATTTGTACATCTTTCTGTCTGTTTGTCTATCTATCACCTATTCAACTATTCATGTATCCATGTATTCATCTATCCATTCCTCTGGCACTGGTAGGGTGGTGTGTTGCAAAAAAAAAAAAAACAAAAAACCAAAATTCTCCATGGCGAAGGGGTGAGGGTATATAACCTAGACCAAATGCCTTGGCAAGCTGTCAGCCCTCATCCACCTGGAGGAAGTAGATCTTTTTTCTTTGTACAGTGGTACTGCATGTTTAAATTTTCCTCTTAAGGTCTAGGAAAATAGAATTCTAGAGTGAAAATTCTTAAAAGAGAAAGAAATAGAAATTTTTTTTCTTTTGGAGGATTTTCATTTGTTTATTTACTTTTTCAACCTACAAGAAGAATTTTGAGACTTTTTAAAGAATAATATCAAACTGATTCTATACTTTAGGATTATATGTGCAAAACAGCATTAATTTGTATTAGGATTTTTCTAATTTACTGTTGATTTTTTTAAAGTTTATAATTATTTATATGGTTTCCTTGGTGGCTCAGATGGTAAAGAATCTGCCTATAATTCGGGAGACTTGGGTTTGATCCCTGGGTCAGGAAGATCCCCTGGAGAAGGGAATGGCAACTCACTCCAGTGTTCTGCCTGGAGAATCTCATGGATAGAGGAGCCTGGCAGGCTATAGTCCATGGAGTCACAAAGAACTGGACACAACTGAGTGACTAACACTACTCTGTAAGTTAAGTGGTCTCTCGATCCATAGTTTTACAGGACGCTTTCCCCTCCTATGTCATGTCTGTTGACCTGACTGCTTACTATGTGGACAGACTGTATGCAGGATCAGGATTTGGACTCTATCTTCTTGAAAGCTCAGTTCCAGGAGTGAATCTTAAGAAAAGAAGGCAAGTTGAACAGAAGCTGGTTACAGTGACAAAGCTGCTTCCCTGGTGGCTCAGGTGGCAAAGAATCCAGGGGTAATGCAGGACACCTGGGGTTGATCCCTGGGTCAGGAAGATCTCCAAGGAAAGGAACTGGCAACCCACTTCAGTATTCTTGCCTGGAGAATTCCATGGACAGAGCAGCCTGGCGGGCTACACTCCATGGGGTTGCAAAGAGTCAAGCACCACTAACTGACAAACACACACACACACGCGCACACACGCACACATGCACGCACCCATACACAGTGACAGGAGAGTCAAGGCCATAGCGCCATAGTGAAGGCCATTCCCAGAGGAGGGAGCAGTTTCCTGTCTTTAATTATGGGACTATAAGTACTTAAGATATGGGAGATATTTTCATCCAGAGTTCACATTTTTAAAACAATTCCTCATTTCATATTTTCTCTTTTTTGTTTTATTTGGCAAACATGTTATTCTGCTAGCATGAAGCTTGCTTGTCACCTAAAGAAAAACACTTCCTTTGAATATTCTTCAGGAATTCAAAAATCATGTTGGATGAACTCCTAAAATGAACATCTCTTTTAAAGGCATTTTATAGGATTTTAAATGAAAGCTATGTGTTTGATTTGCCATTTCTAATTAAGCAGAATATTTTCCTGTGTCACATCATTAAAGGCATGATACAGATTTTTCTGCCTTCTAAATGACCTTCAGTCAATATCGTCTGAGTCATCCATGTGTGGAGATGATCTTCTCTAGCAATTTCCTTATAAAAGGGGAAAGGACATGTACATTGACTCGTTGCATATCATCTGTTGAATCTGGGCAAATGAATTTCCTCCAGTTTGTTCCAGAGCTGATTCATTTTTATCTGTGTGGCATTAGTGCCATATGTGAACATTAGGCCTCTTTAAAAAATGATGGGGGATAATAAATGCTTTAGGAATTTGTTTTGCTGAAGTGAACTAACAGCAGATGAACATATGGTGAAATATATTTTTAATTACTTTTCAACAATTAAATGTTTTTCTTTATTTTCATATTTAATGTTCTTGATCAAACTTACTGAAGAGTCTTCTCAGAAAGAACATAGCATTTTGCATAATAACACATGACTAATTTTATGGATTATGTATATATCAGCCTATGTAAGCAACATTTTAACGGTAGGAGTCTCAGAACTTTGTTTATGATTCTTTACATCTTCAAATGGAAAATACTTTTGTTTCCCTCCCTTAAATTAAGAGGGGGAAATTAACTTTTGTTTCCCTCCACTAAAATATGGAGATGGTTTGGCTGTTTCTGGTTAAGTCTTGCTAAAACACAAAGATATTTGATGCGCATGCTTAAAGATTTAATTGTTTAACCACAGGCAGCTCAGAGAAGCCATAGCTTGTAGATCATATGTTGATGAGCTGGCACACTTAGAACTCTCAATTTTAGTGAGCTGAAGTGGTAAATGCTATCTCTGCTTAAGTTTATGTTACAAGATAAATTAATATTTATTGTGTGTAAGTAGTTACCTACACATTAGAGATTAAGGGGAGACTAGGTTTTGCATTGCCATAGATAATCATCACATGCCATCTTTGTTTCTCCTGGAGACCAGTTAGATTATGCCCTGCACACATGCCTTTGCCATTTCCATTATTATTTTTTTAAATGAACAAGCTACATTTATTGTATGTATTGTACAGCATAGAAAATATATTTTATAATATTTCATAACTACAAATAGATTATATCCTTTAAAATTTTTGATCACTATGTTGTATACCTAAACATAATATTGTTAATCGACTATAGCTAAATAAAAATTAAAAAAATAAAAATGGGCATTACCAAGTACTGACAAAGATACAGATTCACACACTGATGATGTGGTATCTAAAAAAATGGTATCAATGATCTTATTTGCAAAGCAGAAACAGAGACACAGACATAGAGAACAAATGCATGAATACCAAGAGGGGAAAGTAGGAGGTGGGAGGAATTGGGAGATTGGGATTGACACATACACACTATTGATTGTTGCTTCTGTTGTTGCTTATCGTTCGGTCATGTCCAACTCTTTGAAACCCCAAGCACACCAGGCTTCCCTGTCCTTCACTATCTCCCAGAGTTTGCTCAAACTCATGTCCATTGAGTCAATGATGACATCCAACCATCTCGTCCTCTGTCACCCACTTCTCCTCCTGCCTTCAGTCTTTCCCAGCATCAGGTTTTTTGCCCAAGAGTCGGCTTTTTACATCAGGTGGCCAAAGTATTTGAGCATCAGTCCTTCCAAAGAACATTCAGGGTTGATTTCCTTTGTGATGAACTGGTTTGATCTCCTTGCTGTCCAAGGGATGCTCAAGAGTCTTCTCCAATTCCACAGTTCAAAAGCATCAATTCTTTGGCTCTATGGGTACTATGTATAAAATAGATAATTAATGAGACCATTTCCATTATTAAAATAAAAGAAACATAAAACAGTGTTACCCAATGTGCCTTTTATTTCTCCTTGCTGCTCTAAGTGTTACTTAGTTTACAGGAATTGAAAACTGTTTGTTATCATAAATGATGAAGGAAAAAGATGTCATCTATAGTTATTAGCTCAGGATATTTTCTGTCTCTAGAATACTAGAGTGGGTTGCCATTTCATTCTCCACGGGATCTTGCTGACCCAGGGATTGAAGCTGGGTCTCCTGCATTGCAGGCAGATTCTTTACCATCTGAGCCACCAGGAAAACCCTGTTAAAAACCTGGCACAGTATACTTCAGAGGCTGCCACCTGGGCTGCAGACCCATCTTTAGTTTTCCTTCTCCTGACCAGTCACAAAAGGGAATCTTTTCTAGTTGAGAAGATTGGCGTTCCCTATCTCTCCTGGCTCAGGCAGCTCAGCAAACACCTGCCAAACAGAATCTGTCTCCTAATCCAGAAATCAAAACTGTGTGGACCTTAGTCATACCTCGACTAACAAGATCTGTGTACTCCAAATTGACTGTCAGCCAACGAGGTATGATACATTGGATAAAGTTTCCCATCCTCCTTTCTACTGAGAGAAGCATCCAGATGTTGAAACAGCACTTGAGATAGCCTATAACAGGATATCAAAACCATTCAACTAGAAGGAGATTTTCCTCACCAACTTGTAATGTTTGTACTTCTTGGCTTGGAAAACCAGATTACATTCAACCCCAACTGTGAACATCAGGTCTCCTGAGGTGTTTCCCTTCAGCTACAGTTGGCGTTCTGAGTTGACTAACGGTATAGTGAGCCAGCCCATTAGAGCGAGACCGAAGGCACATTTGCGCAGAAACAAAAAGCTGAAAAAGTTATCTCACACTCAAAAATGTTGAGACCATGTTTTTGCAATAAATATAATAAATAAAATGTAAAATGTAAACTAGAGTTATATTACAGTGTTTTAAGCATTTTTTTTTCTTTTTCTTTCCCTCCCTCTTATCTCTGCGGGGATCTCAACTTCAAGCTGAGATACACAGATATATATTGGTATTCTAGCTTCACTGCCCCCTATGGGTGCTCCACTGATGAGGCCCCATTGCATTTCCTATTTTCTGTGTGTGTGTGTGTTCGTGTGTGTGTGTGTGTGTGTGTGAGTGCACGCACATGTGTGCGTGTGTGTAGGCATGCACGCCCTGTGACTCTTCTCTTCACCAGCTTCCTCACTTGAGGTTCTCGGGTATCTGCTGCTTTCACACTAAAGGCAGCTGACTTCACTCTTGCTGGAGGGAGACAATTGGGTTCCCCCCATAACAGCGTGAGAACACCGAGTTTAAGTCACAGGAGATCTTGAAAGTAGGAAATCAACCTTGTCTTCCAATATCTTCTACTTCTTGCCATATTACCTGAAAGGGACGTTGAATGGTTGCCAAGGGCCTTTTATTCCTTCATTCCTCTCAGGGTTCCAAGCTTGGCTAGGAGTTTTGATTATGGTACTCCACAAATGATTTTGAGTACCGTGGTTGAAGTCCTCCACACATTTTCCAGCTGTTGTGTGGGGCTTCTCTTGGCACTTCCCTTCTCTAATGGTTTCTGGGACTGCAGCCTTCTATTCCGTGCAGCTACCAGAAATAGCCCACTCAACAGCTGGTGTCTGAGGAACAAGACTGCTGATGGTCTTGCCATATGACATCTATCCTTTAGGTAGGAGACATCATTCCAGCAGCCTCTAGTCATGCAGGAGGGGGTCATGTGACACCAGGAGCCTGTACTTGGTCCAAAGCCCAATCGGCTGAAACTGGCCCCCAGAACATTCTAAAGAACAGTTTCTGAACCCTTTCTGGCTCCAAGAAGTGGTAATGAACATTACAGTTCATCTGTAAAAATTACTGTGGACTCATCATCAACAAAAGAGTCCGAAATGCAGTAATTACATGCAATCTCAAAAACGACAGAATGCTCTGTTCATTTCCAAGGTAAACCATTCAATATCACAGTAATCCAAGTCTTTGCCCTGACCAGTAATGATGAAGAAGCTGAAGTTGAATGGTTCTATGAAGACCTACAAGACCCTCTAGAACTAACACCCAAAAAAGATATCCTTTTCATCATATGGGACTGGAATGCAAAAGTAGGAAGTCAAGAAATACCTGGAGTAACAGGCAAGTTTGGCCTTGGAGTACAAAATGAAGCAGGGCAAAAGCTAACAGAGTTTTGCTAAGAGAACACGCTGGTCATAGCAAACACCCCCTTCCAACAACACAAAAGAAGACTCTACACATGGACATCACCACACGGTCAATACTGAAATCAGATTGATTATATTCTTTGCAGCCAAAGATGGAAAAGTTCTATACAGTCAGCAAAAACAAGACCAGCAGCTGACTGTGGCACAGATCATGAGCTCCTTATTGCCAAATTCAGACTTAAATTGAAGAAAGTAGGGAAAACCACTAGACCATTCAGTTCAGTTCAGTTCAGTTCAGTCTCTCAGTCGTGTCCGACTTTTTGCAACCCCAAGAATCACAGCACGCCAGACCTCCCTGTCCATCATCAACTCCGAGTTCACTCAAGACTCATGGCCATCGAGTTAGTGATGCCATCCAGCCATCTCATCCCCTGTCATCCCCTTCTCCTCCTGCCCCCAATCCCTCCCAGCATCAGAGTCTTTTCCAATGAGTCAACTCTTCACATGAGGTGGCCAAAGTACTGGAGTTTTAGCTTTAGCATCATTCCTTCCAAAGAAATCCCAGGGCTGATCTCCTTCAGAATGGACTGGTTGGATCTCCTTGCAGTCCAAGGGACTCTCAAAAGTCTTCTCCAACACCACAGTTCAAAAGCATCAATTCTTCAGGGCTCAGCTTTCTTCACAGTCCAACTTTCACATCCATACATGACCACTGGAAAAACCATAGCCTTGACTAGATGGACCTTTGTTGGCAAAGTAATGTCTCTGCTTTTGAATATGCTATCTAGGTTGGTCATAACTTTTCTTCCAAGGAGTAAATGTCTTTTAATTTCATGGCTGCAGTCACCATCTGCAGTGATTTTGGAGACCATTCAGTATGACCTAAATCAAATCCCTTATAATTATACAGTGGAAGTGACAAATAGATTCAAGGGATTAGATCCGGTAGAGTTCCTGAAGAACTATGGACAGAGGTTCATGACATTGTACAGGAGGCAGTGACCAAGACCATCCCCAAGAAAAAGAAATGCAAAAAGGCAAAGTGGTTGTCTGAGGAGGCCTTACAAATAGCTATGAAAAGAAGAGAAGTGAAAGGCAAAGGAGAAAACAAAAGATACACCCATTTGAATTCAGAGTCCCAAAGAATAGCAAGGAGAGATAAGAAAGCCTTCCTCAGTGATCAATGCAAAGAAATAGAGGAAAACAACAGAATAGGGAAAACTAGAGATATCTTCAAGAACATTAGAGATACCAAGGGAAATTTTCATGCAAGATGGGCACAATAAGGGACAGAAATGGTATGGACCTAATAGAAGCAGAAGATATTCAGAAGAGGTGGCAAGAATACTCAGAACTATACAAAAAAGATCTTCACAACCAGATAAGCACAATGCTGTGATCACTCCTCTAGAGCTAGACATCCTGGAATGCAAAGTCAAGTGGGCCTTAGGAGGTGGAGGTGATGGAATTCCAGTTGAGCTATTCCAAATCCTGAAAGATGAGGCTGTGAAAGTGCTGCACTCAATATGCCAGCAAATGTGGAAAACTCAGCAGGGTCACAGGACTGGAAAAGATCAGTTTTCATTCCAATCCCAAAGAAAGGCAACGCCAAAGAATGCTCAAACTACCATACAATTGCACTCATCTCACATGCTAGTAAAGTAATGCTCAAAATTCTCCAAGCCAGGCTTCACCAATATGTGAACCATGAACTTCCAGATGTTCAAGCTGGTTTTAGAAAAGGCAGAGGAACCAGAGATCAAATTGACAACATCCGCTGGATCATTGAAAAAGTAAGTAAGTTCCAGAAAAACATGTACTTTTGCTTTATTGACTACCCCAAAGCCTTTGACTATGTGGATCACAACAAACTGTGGCAAATTCTTGAGGAGATGGGAATACCAGATCACCTGACCTGCCTCCTAAGAAAGCTGTATGCAAGTCAGGAAGCAACAGTTAGAACTGGACATGGAACAACAGACTGGTTCCAAATCAGGAAAGGAGTATGTCAAGGCTGCATATTGTCACCTTACTTATTTAACTTATATGCAGAGTACATCATGAGAAATGCTGGACTGGACGAATCATAAGCTGGAATCAAGACTGCTGGGAGAAATATCAATAACCTCAGATACTCAGATGACACCACCCTTATGGCAGAAATTGAAGAAGAACTAAAGACTCTCTTGATGAAAGAGGAGAGTGAAAAAGTTGGCTTAAAGCTCAACATTCAGAAAACTAAGATCATGGCATCTGGTCCCATCACTGCATGGCAAATAAATGGGGAAACATTGAAAACAGTGACAAACTTTGTTTTCTTGGGGCTTCAAAATCATTGCAGATGGTGACTGCATATATGAAATTAAAGAATGCTTACTCCTTGGAAGAAAAGTTATGATCAACCTAGACAGTCTATTGAAAAGCAGAGACATTACTTTGCCAACAAACGTCCAGCTAGTCAAAGCTATGGTTTTCCCAGTAGTCGTGTATGGATGTGAGATTTGGACTATAAAGAAAGCTGAGTGCCAAAGAATTGATGCTTTTGGACTATGGAGTTGGAGAAGACTCTTGAGAGTCCCTTGGACAGCAAGGAGATGCAAGCAGTCCATCCTAAAAGAAATCAGTCCTGAATATTCATTTGAAGGACTGATGCTGAAGCTGAAACTCCAATACTTGGGCCTCCTGATGCAAAAAACTGACTCACTGGAAAAGACCCTCATGTTGGGAAAGATTGAAGCCCGGAAGACAAGGGGATGGCAGAGGATGAGATGGGTGGATGGCATCACTGACTTGATGGACACGAGTCTGAGTAAACTCCGGGAGTTGGTGATGGATGGGTAGCCCTGGCATGCTACAGTCCATGGATCGCAAAGAGCTGGACAGGACTGAGCGACTGAACTGAACTAAATTGAGCTAGTGTAGGTGAAGTCAGACTGGGAAACTAATTTTCGCTGATTTCCAGACATAAAACAGAGAATCTTCAAAATGAATGTTTATATTTTGGGACATAAAGGTGAAAAAAAAATTTTTTTTTTAATTTTTTTATCTCTTGACCCTTCACTGGGCTCCAGTGTAACTCTATGGATCTGCCAAATGGAACTGAGTTTCAGAGGAATTCAGGCTATTGGATCTCCCCAAAAGATAACCAAAACCTTTTGGTTTATCATCTTTAAAACATGCTGGCCACCTTTCATTCTCATCTGTCTTGGACTGTGCTTTATGTATGATGTTTGATATATAAGTTACTTTATAAGATGCTGCACAGCTATTATGGAAAATGATTAATGGAAACTTTGTGCTTCAAAATAGACTACCATGTAAGCAATAAAATATATTACTTCTTTCTGAAAATCATATGTAGAGGGAATTCTGACCAAATATTAAACAGAGGTTCTCTCTTTACTTAACTGTTATGTCTAAAAAAAAATCAATAAACATTTCAGAGACTATCATCACCATCACTCCTGCCGTCACCCTTCTCATCTCAGAAATTACCCACAATATTGCACTGGAAGGATTTTTGACCACATCTCCGGGTACCATCTGCCGAAAGTCTGACTTCTGTTGTCTGGGATTTGTCGCAGACAACAAAATGAATTGCTAAGAAGTCTTAGAAATGGCCTGTTCTTAAAATCTCATTGGAAAATGAGAAACAGAGTTCCTTTCAGATTTCATTTCCAGTTCAGAAGTAGGAGAAAATGTCTTGTTATTCTAGTATGCTGCATTTTCTGGTCTAAAAACAGAATCTCCGGCAATGGCCATGGCTGGGTAATACAGCATGTGAATTTTAAGTGTTGCTACTCACTCAGATACCCAGAGGATGCAGGCAAGATCCAGCAGGAGTTGGCTTGGCACTGAATGTTGGATAGCAAAATGCACACAGTGGCAACTGAACCTCGGGCAGTCTTGAGGCCACTGGGATGTGTCCTGGTTGTTTTTAAAGTTTATAATTTGTAGCAAGAGGAATTCTAGTGTTTCCTGGCTCACTTTAATTACCAAATTGATGTGGGAAATACAAATGAGACTACTAGGATTAGGAGGGAAATATCTTTCAGAATAACAACTGGCAATGAATTGAAGTCTGCAACTTCTGATTTTAACAATAGATATTTGTTCAGGATAGTGGTATTGCCAGAGGGAGAAAATACAGGAAACTCTCATGATGAGAAACAACCTTACCAGAACAAGTACAGAATAAAGAGCTACTGACATGGGACGTCAGGATGGAGCAGAAAAGGCACAGCAGGCAATAAGAGAAACTATTTGTTTCTTTAGTTATTGTCTATGTTATCTTCCTAATGTGCCCTCTATATGGCTTCACCATGAAAAATAAACTTTAGACCACATGGATATGGCATATCACTCAGAAAACGGAACAAAAATAAAAACCTGATAGGAAATGTGCATTGTATCTATATGTTGTTCAATCGCTAAGCCGTGTCCAACTCTTTGCAACCCCATGAACTACAGCACACCAGGCTTCCATGTCCTTCACTGTCTCCTAGAGTTTGCCCAAACTCATGTCCCTTAAATCGGTGATGCTATCCAGCCATCTCATCCTGTATCTGTCTGACATCACAGCAAATTATCATTTCCATGAAAATCTGTATAGAATCTGTTACATGGCATATGTAATACAAAATGAAAAATATATTTAAAATATGGCTATTTTAATACCATCATGATCTAGTCCTAAGGGAAATTTAACATTCTCTGAGACATCTTTCTAGTGTCCTTCATTTCCTATCCTGATGGAAATTTATGTTGGTGAGAAAAATACCATTATCTGGTGTGGGAAAATGGTTGCCAGGTCTAAACTTAATGACATGGAGGGCTCTAAGAGTGGGTAAAAATGGTCCGGGAGTGGTTTTAATAAGTGTGAGTGCAGCTAAGAACAATTCTGCAAGCTGAATAAAATTTCTAAATGCTTAATGATTTTAGAAAGCTCTGTACAAGCTTGACATAGACAGCTGTAATTATCTGTCCCTTACCACATTGTGGCCTGAAAGTGAATGCACTTTCTTAATTGGATGAACATTTATATTCAGAGGTTTTTTTTTTTTTTAAGGACTTGCTTCATTTTTTATTTTAATTCAAAAAGCAAAGTGTTCTCTGCTATCAGTTATTATGTGAGCTGCAGAATCAAGGCATATCTATTTCAAGGAGATGAGAAGCTGTCTGTGCTTGCTTTTCTTTTTCCTCTTGCATGTCACCATACCAAGTAGGTATTTTAGAAGTCAAGGAAATACAATCAATGAAATGAACATCTTAAATACAGCATACAGATAGAATCGTTCCCCAAACACCCAACCCTTTCTTCCCCCATTTTCTTTAGAAATCTTTTCACCAGTCACCCCATACTAAGGTGAATTATTTGTTTATACTGTCAGTCACAAATTTTTAGGTGAGGGAACTACCCTCTTAGTATGAAAAGACATGACAAAGGTAGAAAGAAGTGATGTCTCCTAATTAGATATATTCAGAAATCTATCTCGGTGTGAATAACCTTTCTAGGGAAAATAAAGACCCATTAAGGATGATCTGTGGTGAAACCAAATAAAAGATGTTTAAGAACAAGATTTTAGGTTTCTTCAGTGAAATCTGTATTGAATTCAGCTATTGAAACAACCTGATTAACCATGAAAAGAATATTTCTCCCCTAATAATATCCTTTCATATATGTGTTCTCAGAAGACTAATTTCAGACCACCTTATTTTTTTTCTGGGAACTGTGCTGTCTTGGAGAAATATTTCCTGCAAGGCTTCTTCTGCGAAGTGTTTTCTTTCTAAATGCCAAAGCACAGGTGGACTAGAGAGATAGTTTACATAAAATTTAAAGTGAGCCAAGAATAGGCATTTTCAAGAAAACATCTAATTTGGAAACTTATGGTGTAAATATTAGAGTCATTCTAATAAGGCTGGGAAATGAAAAAGAAAAGAAAAGAAAGGAAGTGTTATAGTATCATTTTCTGGTTCCCTTTTTCCTTTTGATTTGCAGCTGGTTTCCTGAAGGAATAATTACCATAAAATAATTATGAAGGTACCTAACATGCAATTGACTGTGTCATTCTTTGTTGTTATTTTGGATATCTACACCAAATTTTGCTTTATTGATATACCATAAATTGTTTACCCAATTCCCTATTCCTGGACAGAGAGTTGCTTCCAATCATTCCTAATTGTAAGCACTATTATGAAAAACACAGCAGTGAACACTTTCTTAGATGTCACAGTTTTTCACTCAAATTAATTTTTATGGGAATGTGACATTGGACAACTCACTTAATCCCCTTAATTAAACAATGTCTAAACAAAAACAATGATCCTTGCCTTTACCAGAGTTATGGTGAAGATCCAATATGTAGCAATGTGTGACTATCCTTTAAAGACTATGATTTACTGATATAATTTATCACTATAATAAATCTTTAAGCTTATTGTGAGTATAAGATATTTATCTGGGCATGTGGGCATGGATCTTTAAGTTTTAATGAGTTATAGGGTTTTCTGCTCATTCAAAATTAGAAGTGCTCAAGAACAGTAATTGACTAATATTAGAACTCATTGCTAGGGAAGCCAATGATTATGATTTCACTGATTATGGTTTTATCTGAGAATCAACAGTAGTTTGGAAGACCTTACAGTATGGTAACACCTCCTGGGTACATATTACTTTGTTATTTACAGTGCATTCTTACTTATATTATCTTACTCACTTTTATGGCCTTGTGCAGAAATTTTGGATATTATGGGCTTCCCTGGTGGCTCAGAGGTTAAAGTCTCTGCCTGGAATGCAGGAAACCCGGGTTCAAACCCTGGGCGGGAAGATCCCCTGGAGAAGGAAGTGGCAACCCACTCCAGTACTCTTGCCTGGAGAATCCCATGGAGGGAGGAGCCTGGTAGGCTACAGTCCATGGGGTTGCAGAGTTGGACACGACTGAGCGACTTCACTTTCACTTTCTTTCACTTTCATGCTAACTTCACATAAAAATTAAACTAAGGCTCAGGATAACTTTTGTATACAGGTTCACAAAGTTAAAGAGTCGTACAAGTGAAGTTTTGAACTCAAGACTTAATTTTTGTATTCCAGACTACCACATGGAAGAGAGAGAATCCAGAGTGATGGTGTAGTAAGTAAATTTTGAAATATTTCTAAGTTATTTTTATGAGACAGAGTGCATTGCTATTATAACACATCCAACCTTCAACACAATTGCACATCCATATCCACATGTACACCGTCCTCTTCCTTTAGAAATTTAATAAATAAAAAATTTCAATTTTTATATCTTTAGAACACACATGCAGAGTCATTCTGAAAACACAAATGTTAAAAACATAATGAATACAAAATTTCAATTTTTTTGTAAATTTATTTATTTTAATTGGAGGCTAATTACTTTACAATATTATAGTGGTTTTCCCCATACACTGACATGAATCAGCCATGGGTATACATGGGTCTCTCATCCTGAACCCCCTCCCACCTCCCTCCCCATCCCATCCCTCGGGGTTGTCCCAGTGGAGCAGCCCAGAGCACCCTGTCTCATGCATTGAGACTGGACTGGCCATCTATTTCACATATGGTAATATACATGTTTCAATGCTATTTTCTCAAATCATCCCACCCTCACCTTCTCCCAGAGAGTGTAAAAGTCTGTTCTTTACATCTGTGTCTCTTTTGCTCTCTCGCATATAGGGTCATTGTTACCATCTTTCTAAATTCCATATATACGTGCTATTATACTGTACTGGTGTTTTTCTTTCTGACTTACTTCACTCTGTAAAATTTTTATATCTATTCAATTTAGGTGAAAAAGTGGGCATTGCCTTTTTAATTTGTTTTTATTAATTTCCTAATGATGTTGAACATATTTTCATAAATCATTGATGAGTTATATTTTTGGTAAATCACCTCACCACTAATATCCTTTATTAGTTATCTACTGTTGTGTAACAACTCCCAAATCACTCCCAAATTTAGCAGCTAAAAATAAGACTTAATGATCTCAGAGAATCTATGGATGAAAATTATAGGTACAGGTTGTATGAGGGCTTTCGCTCAAGGTCTTTCATAAGGTTAACATCAAGTTTGCAGGAAGGCTACAATCTATATGAATTCTCATCTGCGTTCTGCACCCAAGCTCTGCCAGGCCTCAGCCCGGCGATCTGTGTACTCCACAGGTTTGTCTCATGACATGGCGGTTGGCTTTCTCAAGGGTGAGTGAGTTAGAGAGTGAAAGCTGAAAGTCACTATCTTTTTCTAATTTATTTTGGAAATGAGCTCTATCACTTTTGCTATATGTCATTTATTCTGTACAGTCCATACTTGGAGAGGTTAACCTAAGGGCGTGAATAACAGAAATGGAATTATTGGGAGCCATCTTAGAGCTTCGTTACTTAGTTGCTCAGTCAGGTCCGACTCTTTGTGACCTCATGGACTTAGCCTGCCAGACTGCCCTGTCCAAGGAAATTCCCAGGCAAGAATACTGGAGTGGGTTGCCATTCCCTTCCCTGGGGGATATTCCCAACTTGGGGATCGAAACTGGGTCTCCTCCATTTCAGGTAAATTCTTTACCCTCTGAGCCAGCAGATATTCACCACATATCCTTGATCATCTTCCTATTTTGTGTTGGCGTGGAGGAAGTATTGATGTACTAAAGTCCTTATACTTATGTCTACCTACTTTTATAAAACGTATTGCATAGTTTTCCCACTTGGCAGTATACATTTTAGATTATCTTTCTTCCTTCTTCCTTCCCTTTCTCCTGCCTTCCCACACTTTTGTCCTCTTTTCTTTCCTTTTATCTTCCCTTCCCTCTTTCCTTACTTCTTTCTTGCAAGAAGCGATAAAATGTAGAGTGGTCAACATACAGCCAAAAGAAAGACTCTTATACACATGTTTTCTCTATAAGACACATTGCAGTTTTCTTGTGCTTGGGAATACTAGACTGCACTTCAGCCCTGTGTTTGGAGCACATCTGAAATAGTGAACTCACTAATAAAAAACACAGAAAGACAAAAAGCTTGGCACTAAATAGCCAGAAAGACATTTGTTTACAGCAGGAGAGCTGAGACAAGAAGGCAGGTGTCACTTTGTTCAACCTCACAAGCTGAGAATGAACACATCAGATGCCAAGTTTTTCACCACTGTTTATTATTTCATGTCTTCAAATAACAGAATGTACTGTCATGATTGACTTTGAGGTTCTGAATAAGTTTTAGCGAGTAGGCAAATTTTCAAGTATTAGGTTAGCCAAAAAGTTTGTTCTGATTTTTCCATAAGATGGTATGAAAAACTGGAACTAAGTTTTTGGCTAGACAATATGAAATCCATGAAGAATGTCCATAGACTGTATCTTCTATGTTACACAGGAAAAGGTATATAAGGAATGTTTTCAACATTGATCAAACTGGCTTGTTTTACAAGGATGTTGGAAAACAAAGTTATATAATAAAAATAACGTTTTGGTTGACCCAAAAAAAAAAAAAAAAGGTGACCAGATGCCTGCAGGAACTTAACTCTGTTATTTCCCATGGATCAATAATCAGTATTCACTCATTTAGTATTTGTGGTGGGCGTGGTGACTTCATTGAGTTCATGTATGGTGAGCAATGAGAGTCAGCTACATAGTCGCAAGGCAGCAATACCAGTGATGACACTGGATTCTTCAGTAAGTGCTTTCTTTGCATTAAGCACAGGGCCAACCATTTCAAACTACTATTCATAACAATTCACTGAGAAATCTTATTATTCATGTATTATGGAAGGTGAAACTATAATTCAGTAACTTGGAGGATTTAAAGTGCTAGGTTTTGAATACTGTGCTTTCTGACTAAAGCCAGTGATCTTTCTGCTGGTCTACATTGCCCAATTTTAATAGTAAATTTGGTTGAGCACATGTTATCAGGTTTAAAGTTAATCAAACCATCAGATTCTACCTGTCATAATTCTCAAGCGTAAAGGTAGCAATTAGGGAGGAAATTTCTCATGTATCGAGAAGTCCATGCCTGTGACAACCGCTACCAAAGAGATGAATCCAGGACACCCCCCTCCCCTTTTCTATATTCATCCCCTCCCTCCTTTCATCTTTGTCTGAGCTCTACTGTGGCTACTATTAAAGTACATTCCAGAACATTTCCTTTATTTGGACATGTCAGATGATCTGTTGATTTCGATTTTTCTAATTTGCATAAGTGATTATATTCATGAAAAATGCAATAGCATTTTAACTGTAATACTGATTTGACAATTGTATAATTATGAAAATGGATTTTTTAAAAACTAGGGTTGATTTGCCCTACCATGTGTCACTCCTTTGCTATTTCTATTAGTTAATAGCATAACATTTAAAACAGTGAGATTTTCAGAAAAAACAGGGCACATTTTTTGCTTTTGTTTTTTCACCTTGAGAATCTCAGTGGTACAGAAATATGGTTTTAGAGAAAATTATTGCATAGGGATAAATGTAGGTAACACACTTGAAAGTCAATGACCTTTCCTCGGGTCTTCCTTAGATGGAAGGAGGGGTCGTAAGAGATAACTTACGGAAATAGTTCATGGAAATAAAGGGGAAATATGGCCTTTCTCCATCATGGGATGATCCTTTCTATAATGTGCAATACAAGGGATTTATCAGTGAGCTCTCTGCCTTCTTAGGAAACCACCAGAATATTATGTCATTTTTATTTGTGATAAAGAAACCATGATTATCTTATACTTTAAACTTGGGAAAATATTTGTGAATACCACAAGAGGCTTATAATCATTGTTCTACAGCATATCACAGCAAATACATCTTGGGTATAAATAAGTGAAGGTTTTAATTATTTGGGGGAAATGCCTAAGACTAGATGGGAGATAGTGTGAGTGAATGAGTATAAAAGAGAGATTGTCTTGAGGAAAGAGCAACTGCCTCCTCCACATTCTTGCCTGAATTTGCCCTGCTTGCCAAGAAATATAGAACATAAATCTGTTTTTACAGTATCCCTAAATATCTTACAGATGGATTTCCAATCACTGTTAACCCAGATATTCATTGTAGCTGTAAGATGTTATAACTTACTGTAAGGTGTTACTTACAGACTCATAAAATATTATGGTTGTAAATGACTGGAATCACTAGAATATTCTCCAGCCTCATCTGGAATAGTTTTTCATTCATCTAAGTACATGCTACAATTCTTTGCATATATTTTTCGGCTGAACCATGTGGTTTATGGGCTCTTAGTTCCCCAACCAGGGATTGAACCCAGGTGCAGGCAGTAAAAGTGCCAAGTCCTAACCACTAGACCACCAGGGAATTCTCTTACAATTCTTGATACTTAAAAGTGCCTTCTTAAAAAAAAAATGCCTTCTGTTTGTATTTAATTAAACAGAAGTTATATGAGCTTTTTCATAAAGAAAATTACTTTTTGAAATTTCCCATTACCATTGTTGCAATACTCACAAGCTGTCACCTCAGGGTTTTGATGTGTTGAGGAAATATTGGAGTAAAATTTTCAGAGATGATTTTTTTTCAAAACTGTATCTTCATTATAAAAATGCAAGAATTATAAAAAGTTTTAGATGTAATAAAAAGTATTAAAAAGTTCAGCTGAATGTAGAGAAATCACCAAAATTTATCCAGATAAAATTAGTATGGATTACAAATCTCTTTCTTTCTCCACTGTGTGTCTATATTGTGTGGTATACTCCATTCATATGCATATTGTGGGAAATGGCTGATCTAGTTGACTTTGCATTGGGATCCTTCTATGTGAAAAAGTATAGTTGATGTGAATGTTGATTTGGAATAAAGATACCACTTGATTAGTAAATGAAATAATACTTTATAATTTTGATTAAGAGGTAAAGGAATAGAGAACCACTTGAGATAGTCAAGGGAATTGAGTAATTTGGAACTTAGTCTTTCAGTGTTTACTTCCTATGTTCGTAAAATGAGCTACGCTTCTTTTCAGCCTCACTCTATATGATTTAATCATGTGCATAGCTTTGTGTAAATTGCCTCAAATATAGGATAGCTAATACTACAATGAATTAAAGAAATGTTATCTGCAAGCCTATGATCATAGCTCCATTTTGGTTTATATTTGCTTCCAGTTTTCTTAGATTTTCAGTGTGTTTATACACAAACTCATTTTGTCTGTAGCATTGAAATAGTTTAAAAAATTTTTTGAAAACAAACCAAAAAAAAAGTCAAACTTTCCATAAAAATATCATAATGTCATCTTAAAGCATTTTTAATATTGTAAAAACACTTTGGCAGTATTTTCAAGGTTGATGAAATATCCAGGACTCCTTTGAGGTATTTTTAAAATACATTACAGTGGAAAAGTCCTAGTCTGTATTTCGTATGGATTCTGAATTATATTTATAATTGTTAAGCATTATCACATTTTAAAAGGAGGCAGCATGTCTCTATCTGAATAGATATCACTGTAACGATTTTCTTAAATGTCAAGAGGCAAAATAGAGAATCATGCATTGTGCCGAATGCATATTTATTATTTTTTCTACAAGATGAAGCTAACATTTATGGAGTTACAAGATTTTATTATTCTAAACACAGAGCAGAAGGAGCATTCATGAAGAGAGCTGGAAATACTAGATAAGCTTTTAGTGACTAGCAGGGCCAGAGCTAGCTGCACTGTAGTTATCTTGTATGCTTCCTTATTATTTACCTTGTTGTTGCTAAAGGGGCAATCTATTAACTGGGAGAAAAATTCAGACCAAGGAATCAATTACTTCCTTTCTATATCCATCATGATCAGTCTACCTTTTTATGTTTAGCATGAGGACATAGGCTGCAGTTTAAACCACTTGAACCTTCAAAGATGCTTTACCTCAAATAAAATTTGATATTGGTGACTGGCAGTCACAAATATACCAAAAAAGGACACAGGTTAACATCACTTCCCTCTCACCAAGTGCATTCTTCACTCTGTCACTGCTGAGCTGGCCCCGAGTTATTCCGGAGACTGGCTCACCAGCTGGGCTTTATTACACCAATTAGAAAGGTGACCTTTTACAGTAACCAGTGGCTTTATTTTTTTTGCAATGCAAAAATTATAAGGTGCATATGTAGAATATTTCAAATGAACACAGAAATCAAATAGACACCACTTTAGGAAGCAAATCTACAAAGTTTTACAACACATTTCCATTTCATCATATGCAAGTTAGTTTGCTTTCATGGAAATAGACACAAAATAATAGTTACACCACATTCTAGTGTCCATATTGAAAACTGTAAAATAATACAAACAGTTAGTGGGCAAGAACCAATATTGTACATACAAAATCATATTTCCTCATTTAAAAATATGTGAATTCCTCTAACACGTTTTTAAACAAATATTTGAATTGTTAGTAATTATTCATTAATGATATCATTTAGGATTTTATGATTTAGAAATGTAAGTATTTGAACATCTTTGTTATTCTCTAGAGATAGATGATTTTGAAGTCCATGGGGCTGAAAATAATTGTTAAAATGTCAGAAAATATATTGTAGTATACAACATGTTGGATCAGAAATAAGCTTTGGGGTTAATTCTTTCCCTTAAAAGATGTATAACCTTGATTAAATTATTTGATCTCCTTACCTCCAGTTTCATTTTCTTAAAGTAGAGTTAATAATACCAATATCATACAGCTGCTATTGAAACTAGCATGAGATAATCTATGAAAAATACTTAACTCTGACTGGGACATAGTGAATTCTCAAAAAATATTTGTTGAATGGATGCATAGATATATCTCTTTGTCAGAATGCATCATTAAATCACTGTTCATTACAAGGAAAAATAAAAATGACATTTTGGACATTTTTTTTCTCCCAGCTCGCTTTTATTAATTTGGTTATAGCCCTTTCTTGGCTGAAATGTTTTTGCCCAGTCATCAAATTTATTAAATGTAATTTATAGTTCTAAGCTCTAGGTTGAATGGCATCACTGACTCAATGGACATGAGTTTGAGCAAATTCCAGGAGATAGTGAAGGACAGGGAAGCCTGGCATGCTGAGTGTGGTGTCTCAGAGTCAGACACGACTTACAACTGAACAACACCAACAACAATTCTAAGCTTTAACTATACACCCCAAATAGCCAAAGTGCAGATAAATACAAAATGTAATGGAGAGAACAGTGTGTATAAAGATGTACCTCAGAAGTTGTATTGCTTTCATACTTCTCTAATACACTTACCATAGAAGAACGAATAGTCAATGGATAATCAAGAATCCCTTACTAATTATATGTGTGTGTATGTGTCTCTATGTATGGGATAAAATTTACACTCCCACTAGCTGTATCATATGTCTGTATTGTATAATTTATGGGCAAATATTTGCATTGAGAAGTAAGTTCTAGAAGAAGGAAAATGGAAGGACTTCTATGACGGATGAGTTTTACAGCTTAGTTCTATGACTCTGGACAACTTAAATTTTTCTGAGACTCATTTCCTTCACTGAGTATATAGAATGATAAATTAATAATAATTTTAAAATGCTTGATGAACCAAAAAGCATTGGTCCATCTATAATATCATGGAGCTGTCATCTAACATTGCCAGGAGAGCATGCGGCCATGTTCATTGTAGTTACAGGGAACCTGTAACAAGCTATCATGATCAGCTTCCTTTTGATCAGCAAAAGCTGGAATCAAGACTGCTGTGAGAAATATCAATAACCTCAGATATGCAGATGACACCACCCTTATGGCAGAAAGCAAAGAGGAACTCAAGAGTCTCTTGATGAAAGTGAGAGGAGAGTGAAAAGCTGGTTTAAAACTCAACATTCAAAAAACAAAGATCATGACATCCGGTCCCATCACTTCATGGCAAATAGATGGGGAAACAATGGAAAAAGTAACAGACTTTATTTTCTTGGGCTCCAAAATTACTGCAAATGGTGACTGCAGCCATGAAATTAAAAGACACTTGCTCCTTGGAGAAAAAAAAAAAAAACACACTATGACCAACCTAAACAGCATATTAAAAAGCAGAGACATTATCTTGCCAACAAAGGTCCATCTAGTCAAAGCTATGATTTTTCCAGTAGTTATGTATGGATATAAGAGTTGGGCCATAAAGAAATTGATACCAAAGAATTGATGGTTTTGAACTGTGGTGTTGAAGAAGACTCTTGAGAGTTCCTTGGACTGCAAGGAGATCAAACTGGTCAATCCTAATGGAAATCAACCCTGAATATTCACTGGAAGGGCTGTTGCTGAAGCTGAAACTCTAATACTTTGGCCACTTGATGTGAAGAACTGACTCATTTGAAAAGACCCTGATGCTGGGAAAGATTGAAAGCAGGAGGAGAAGGAGACGGCAGGTGATGAGATGGTTGGATGGCATCACCGATTCAATGGACATGAGTTTGAACAAGCTCTGGGAGTTGGTGATGGACATGAATGCCTCGTGTGCTGCACTTCATGAGGTCACAGAGTCGGACACAACAGAGCAACTGAACTGAGCTGAGTGTGAATAAATCCTGGTTCTCTGCTGCATCTGTACTTTCGAACACTTTTTATGTTTACCAAACAGTGTCTGTCTGCCTAACTAGACCATGAGCTCTTTGAAGGCAAAGAGTATATCATTTTCTAAAATTATTTTTTGCCTGTGTCTATAGCTATCAGCTGGAGAAGGCAATGGCACCCCACTCCAGTACTCTTGCCTGGAAAATCCCATGGATGGAGTAGCCTGGTAGGCTGCAATCCGTGGGGTCGCTAAGAGTCGGACATGACTGAGCGACTTCATTTTCACTTTTCACTTTCATGCATTGGAGAAGGAAATGGCAACCCACTCCAGTGTTCTTGCTTGGTGAATTCCTGGGACGGGGGAGCCTGGTGGGCTGCACAGAGTCTGACATGACTGAAGCGACTTAGCAGCAGCAGCATAGCTATCAGCAAAGTTATAACAAATGCTTATTGAATTCAAGGGAAAATAATAAAAAAAAGGAGAAACATATTCTAAAATGTTATATAATTTTTCACAATACATGCATGCTTATTAAAGAAAAGTTAGAATATAGATAAAAGAGAAAATGTAGCAATAATATTACTGTCAAAAATACAATCTCTAACAGTAATGAAATATTTTAAAACCACTAGATTGATAAAAGTTAACAAGACTATTAACTATTGGTAAAAGTGAATGATACAGCTGGTGGGGGGGGGGGCATAAATTTGGTCTATTATCTCTTGACAATATCCAGAAAATGTGTATACCTCATTACCCTACAATTCTTTATTGAGTAAATAACCTCGAAATCTCTAGATTCAAGAAGGCATATGAAAGTGTGTTCACTGAGGTTTTGTTTGCCAGAGAAGAAAATAGAAGGCAATTCATATGTTTTATCAGAAAGAGAATGGCTAATGGAGAAAATACTATTGTGATACCTTCTTGTTTCCAGTGAAAAGCTGAGACTGGGGAGTTGGTATTGCATGATCAACATGGATCTTCACTTTTCCATGAAGATAAGAATACATTCAAAGTGGGTATATGTGGATACAGGAGGAAGCTGGCCTGCCTCCTATGTGGGCCCCTGAGAGGAGTGGGGACATAGGTCCTGGAGTGAGGCTAATGGAGTAAAAGAAAAAAATAAAAGCATGAGACGCGTTTTTCAAACTTGAGCTTACATTATTCAAGGATATTTTTGGACACTGACAGTGAAAAACAACATGGAAAAAGATGAACACTAAAAAGAATTATGAAAGAGAAAAAAACGAAGTCATTCAGTCTCCGATTTCTGCCAAATCTGACAGGCGAGCAATTGGCAGAAGCTCAGGGGGAATGCAGACAATCACAGAAATAGTAGTTGCAAGGACCACCTGCTTCTTTTAGGAGATTAACCATTGTCAAGCCTTTGGCACTCCATAACGGAACCTTGTATTCATTCACAGGCAGGAGGCGGAGAGTATTGAGGTGTTAGTTTTGGGAATCCACGCCAAAGCAGAGAGAATCATCTTTGCTTTCTACTGAGGCAGGAGAAGGCAGGCAGCCACAACAGCTGAGGTGTCCTGTCTGCTGTCACAAGAGTTTATTAGAGGCTGAACTTACCTACCTGAACTTATGTATTAGAAACAAACTTTCCTATTCCTCTCTATAAATGTAAATATGTACATATAAAGAGAAAGTGTTAGTCACTCAGTTGTGTCCGACTCATTGCAACCCTATGGACTGTAGCCTGCCAGGCTCCTCTGTCCATGGATTCTCTAGGCAAGAATACTGGAGTGGGTTGACATTTCCTTCTCCTGGAGATCTTCCTGACCCAGGGATGGAACATGTGTCTCCTGCATTGGCAGGTGGATTCTTTACCAGGAAAACCCTGTAATATACATATAGTCATCCACATCAGAAAGGGTTTAAATTTATACCACAAATCCTAAATTTCAAGGACCACTACAAGAATGGTGATAGCCCCCTTTGGCACCTTCAGGCAAGACACTTATGTTGTTCTGCCTGAGTTGACTTTGAATTTGTATGTAACATATAGCTATATATCTCATTAGCAAGTTTAGAACCACTATTTGAATAATTTTGCATATAATTTAAGTAAACAAAGCATATGTGGGAAATGTTAACTAGTGACTATCTGTGGACAGATTATCTCTGGTAAACAGTGGTGAGAGGTTTATTGCCAACAACAAATACCCATTCAGAGCTCTGGAGAATTCCCACATGCACTTGAGATTTATAACACAGCTCAGTTTGGTCTAGCCTCATTTCAAAGGCGGAAGAACCACAGGTGGTTAGCGTCAAGGTCTACCTAGCAAACTCAAAGTTTCCTTTATTGTTATGTTTCATTTTTGAGCATCAGCAGTGCATAACCATTTGCTTATTTGAAATGTTGGTATCCTCATCTTTCCCTTTCCTCTTGAGGTCTCATGATGCTAAAGGTACACAGTCAAGTCTTTTTTTTTTATCAGGGAATGTGAGAAATGGGAGAAGTTTGAAATCCAACAGGCTTCAAAATACAGTATTTAAAGTTTCATACAGATTGTTATTATTAAAATTTTGATATTCTATAAAATTCACTAACATAAAACTATTACCTTTTTCCAAGTGCCTATCATGTTCCAGATACTTGGAGAATGCTTTATAAAATTTGTCTCCAATACTAGCATTAGCCCTGTTATATAGGGCATATATTATTATCCATATTCGTTACATGAAAAAGCAAGTCTCAGTTAAACTAAGATTTTGCTCAAGGTTTTCTGACCAGCAAGAAGCATAAGTTTCCCCAAACTAAATTTTCCTGGCTCCCTATGGAAAAGTTTATAGCAATACTGCCCCAAAGAAATATATGTATGTACACCTATGTAATTTAAATCTTTCCAGTAACTATATTTAAAAAGTAACAAGAACTCAATGAAAATAATTATCATATTTTTTACTTAATTCACTATATCCTAAAATTATCCTTTTGACATGTAATCAATACAAAATATTATTCATGAGGTATTTTGCTTTTCTTTTTCTTACTAAGCTTTTGAACTCCAGTGTGCATTAAATACAAGACAACTCGGTTTGGTCTAGACACATTTCTAGTGTCAACAGCCACCAGTGGTTGCTGGCTACTATATTGATACTACATATTTGGTTCCAAATAAAGTTATGGAGCAACATAAGATTCAAAAGGCAAAAGTTAAGTTGGTCCCTGGCCCTGTCACTGCCATCTGAAGCTTACTGGACAAGAGTTTAACTTGAATATTTTTCTCTCAAATGTAAAGATTGGGTGATAGTGCTTAACCCATAAAGTTGGGGGGGTAATATAGTATTTGATGGAAAAGATTTGACAGATGACCTGACACATAGTAGGCATCAAAAGACAATATAGGTCAGTTCTCTACCTTTTTGCCTCTTTTGCACATAGATATTTTCCTATAAGAATGTCCTTTGAAACTCAAAAGTTTAACCACAAAGACTTCTCAAAAAGAGACTGGAGATTGGAACATATTTAGTCTCTTAAATATACATTCAGTCTGAGTTTATCCCATTGTTTAGGTCATCATGAGTGGCCAAAAGAGAGTGGGACTATGGAATTGATAAAATTTCCCAACTACATTTAAGTTTTTAGTCGGATAGAATTTGTAGAGTAGCTGACATTACCACAAATCAAAGTTATATTCCGTAGCCAAAAATTAGTTATTTCAGATTGTTTGCATTTACTTCACCTGAGTTAGTAGAGATAATTAAAAATCCCTTTACAATGAACAAACTGAGACCAGATCAGAACAAACCTCTCTAAGTTTTGGACTCCAATCTCAAGCCATTTTTTTTCCCTCAAATCCTCATGGCCCACTCAGTTTTGTTGATATTTCAAATTAAGCATTATAGTATTATGCAAATCTTATACTTTGTGTCTTATAATGCATCAGAACTGTACATTTGAACTATGTAGAGCACATTATTGAGAACCAAATATATATAGATTAGAAGACAATTATGCCATTTACTATTTAAATTTGCATCTGGAGCAAGTTCTTAACTTTCCTGAGTTGTGATTTTGTCATTTACCAAATGTATGTAATAATTCTTGCCTTGCATATCTGGATATTAATAAGATTAGAGTTGATATTTATAAAATCTTTTCCATTGTGCATGGTATATAATACAGGCAAAAGATATGCTAATTAGTATAATATTATGGTGGTTTAATGGAAAGAAAATATTTTGTACTTTGATAATCTCTGAAAGTTTAATACACTGTAAAATTAATCTAATGGTAAGTGTGTTGCATTTAGAATTGGTGAATTTCATATGTCTGCATATAATTAATTTATTGTCCACTTATTTATAGTTTATTTTAAATATAAAAATATATAACTGATAGATGCTTTCCTAGGATATATTTCTTGAATGAAATTGCTGGGTTTTAAAATAGGTACTTTTTCAACATTTCTAGATAATACCAAATTATATTCCAACATGACAGTACCTATTTATAGTCCCACAGAGCAATAATACTTAAAAGACTTTGTACTGGCAAAGGATACACAGACTAATTGAAAAAAAGTCCAGAAAAATAATCTGTGTGAACATAGGAACTTGATTTATGAGAGCTAAGGCATTGCAGATCAATAAAAGGTACAGGGTAATTGGTTAGCCATAGCGAGAAAAAACCAGACTGGATCCCAATCCCTACTTCCTTCCAAAACCAAATATCATTTCCAGGTGGATTCAAGACTCAGATGTCGAAAGCAAAATTATAAAAATGTTGGAAAACCATATAGGAATAATTCTATTACCTCAGGTCAAGAACATTTCTTGAGACAAAAAAGTGAACAGTATAAAGGAAATAAACATACGCAGTCTACTACATGCTTTGTTCACCAAGGGACACAAAATGGGGAGTAAAAGAAAAACTAGAGAGTGAAAAATTATATCCATTTTTAAAAAGAATATCTAAATATTGCAAGTTGACCAAAATAGCAAGAAGGCATAAATGGATAAATTAGAAGGTAACTAAACGGTTACTACCTAGCAAGAGTCATCAGACTTTTCTTGTAAATGGCCAGACAGTAAATATTTTAGCATTTTGTGAGTCATATATGATCTCTGTAACATACTTTATGTATGTGTGTGTATACCGTGGTTAAAAATGTGCAATGTGGCAAAAAAGAAAAGAAGAATAAAAATACTATATATATATATATTATATATAAATGTAAAAACCATTCTTAGCTCACGAGCAGTAAAAAAACAGACCACAGGCCAGATTTGTTCCCTGAACTATAGTTTGCTCATAACATGGAACTACTGTATTAATTACAGGAATACATGTGGCAAAAAAATTAAAGAATAATAAAAATAAGAACATGATATATATAAATGCAAAAATGATTATTAGCTCACAAGCAGTAGGAAAACAGACCACAGGCCAGATTTGTTCCCTGGACTATAGTTTGCCCATCACACTGAATTGCTGTATTAATTACAGGCATGCATGTCAGAATACTAAACCCTGAAAAAGTGGACACATAATAAGAATTTAGAACAAGAAGTATCTTCAAACTACTTCTTATCCAGCAACGTACTTTACCAATGAAGAGACTGAGGCTCAGAGGGTCCTGCAGTTGGTGGTGGAGGGAGGTGCGGGCTGAGGGGCTGAGGTCCCCTGCTCAGTGCTGCCACCTTTGAGCAGCATCGAGATCTCCCGTTTGGTGTTCACACAGCTTCTGCGGGGCCTGATAAAGCCAAGTCACCTTGTTGTGAGACCGGACATGGCTCTTTTGCTAGCCTCTTCGCATAGAGAAAAGAGTAGCTTGTAAGAGCTATCACACTCCTTACTAAACCAATTTTTCAAAAAAAAAAAAAAAAAAAAGCTCATAAAATAAGCGATTTTATCAACAGCCTGTTCCAAAATGGACCACTTTAAAAGACGATAGGAACCAGTCTGGCAGCCGATTTGTCTCAAAAAGGTTCACTAGGAGCAAATAGCGCCATCATCACTTTCTTTCTAAATTAAAGGCAGAGACATCGTGAGGGGAGACGGCTGGCTTTCCATATGTGCTTGGTCTCCTTATATAAAATTCTCCTAGGAACACTTTCTTAAGTTCCTAACCTCAAAGCTGATTTTCTAGAAATTTTTAGTTCGTGCAAAATTCGGTATTATGGAACTTTTATTTATCCACAGTAGATATGGGAAAGGCTAGTAGGTATTATTGACCTGAAGTATAATAATGTCCCTCAAGGCTAACCTTTAAATCTTTATGTGTTCAGTAATTTTAGCTATTCAAAGCATCCTTCTCTGTCTCTAGGAATATTATAACATTCCATAAAGCTATAATAAAAAGAATAGTGGAAAAGGGCAAAGGGAAATTACTCCTTCTTCAATGATGGCTCCGTAGGGTATTCACATACTCAGTTTACTCAAATAAGGTTCTTTTGCAATCTGCAGAGAGTCTCCTAAAAGAAATATTGCAGAACTATATGAATATAAAACATAAAATCCCTTTATTAATTTAAGGAATCAAATTACCCCTTTATTGATAAAATATAAATTAGCATCTTAGGCTGACTGAGATAAAAGACTCCTGTACTGTACTCCTGTTTATAAGAAAATATGGGATAATTCCATAATGACAGCTTACTATTAATACTATGTTGTTTTCACCAGTTTTTTTTCATTAGGGCAATAATTATATTTTTTAGTTACTTATATAATAAATTATAATCATTGGATGATGCTAAGTTGCTAATTCTCAGTCCTTTTAGTGACTGAGATGCATTGAATTTTTCCTAATGAATTCAGTTTTAAGCCATTATTGCTCCAATAATTTCTGACTTGAACATGAATTCTAAACTGGGAAAAATATTTACTTATTCTTCACGGAAACTCCTACATAAGCCACAGAATGTTCCTGGAAGCAAAATATTTTACAAAGCTGTATTGATAATACTGAAGGTAAATTATGATCAGGATCATATTTAAGTTTGCAAATGATCAGGTACTTTCCTTAGGTCAGTTAGTAGGATTTTCATCATTGCAGTAGGTAATGAATAACAAGGATTATTGCCTTCCCAGTTGTAATTATAGTTCCTGAGAGTGGTGCCTTCATAGATAACATCAGGATTGAGTTGATGTCATGGCTCACTTAATACAATATGTAATGACAATGAGGGTTAGATACGTAGATACGTGCATACATGCAACAGACATTTCAAAAATACATTAAGACTGAGAAAACAAGGAAAATAGAAATCCTCCATAATCTGATAAAGAGTATCTATTTTTAGAAATATTAGGCACAGGTAATATTTCGTGGAGAAATATTAGAAACCCTCTCATTAACTTCAGGAAAAAGACAAGGATGCTCTCTGATAATAATCCCGTTCAGTGTTCTTCCAGACTTCTTAGGCAACAAAATACGAAAAAACAGTAGAGTTAAAACATTAAGGGCAATGAATTATTACAAAAAGGGCAAAATTGTCTTTACATGAAGATGATTGTCAATGAATGATCCAAGAAAATTAATATGATAGTACATTTGTGACCGTGCAGCAAAAATGACATGAGCAACACTCTAAGATACACAGGAATAAACCTGTAATAAATGTGTAAACACTTAATGTAAAAAAAGAAATTACAAAACTCTTTTATAAGAGATTCAAGAAGATCTAAATTAAAACGAGGTAGATAATTTTCATGGGTAAGAAGGCTCAATATTGTAAATATATAAAGCTTCCAAAGTTAATTTATAAATTAAAAAACTTCTCAACCAACACTGTAACTAGTTATTTAGTAAATTCTACAATCTGATTCTAAATTTCCTACATAAAACTAAAGGGACAGCTACCAAAACAAAGAATGAGGCTAAGAGATTCATCCTACCAGATATTAGGATGCATCAAAAAATGAATCTAATTAAGATGAGGTGGTATTGGTGCAGAGACACTTACTGTTAAACAAACAGGTTAGAGTCCTGGGACGATCATGTTGACACGAGGACTAACATAGTATGTCTCTGAGTTATGTTAATTTGCTCCTCTTCCAGTTCTCACTGACTTCTCACTTTGTCCCCAAAGGACTTTCTGTTATAAGCATTTGATTTCTGCAAAACTTGTGCATTTTGGGAAAATCAACAGAAAACATGTGAGAGAATTCTGGGTTGTCAGCTGGCAAACCCAGGAAATAATTCCTTTTAATCAGAGTATACCTTGAGGGTTATTTGATAGTGAGCAAGAAAATCTGACTCTGGCGCTGTAGCCAAAAAAGAAGTTTATTGCAGAAGTAGAGTAGATAACTGACTAAAAAGAATAATTGAACAACATTTCAGACAGGTTATAAATGTTACCAAAAGTTAGTGGCTTAAAACAAGAATGATTTTATTTGTTCATGATTCTATGGGTCAGGAATTTGGACTACACTCCAGTCACTTAAATTGCTTGCTAGTTATATGCCAAAATTCATACTATCAGTCATAGATATTTCATAATCTCTCAGATGACAACTTGATTAGATTCTTCTTTCATTTAGTTGAGAGTAAGAATTAGAAACAATCTAACTTGGAAATCCCTGGTGGCTCAGACAGTAAAGAATCCACCTGCAATGCAGGAGACCTGGGTTTGATACAAGATCCACTGGAGAATGGAATGGCTACCCACATTCTGGCCTGGAAATTCCAAAAAACAGAGGATCCTGGCAGGCTACAAGTCCATGGACTGAGTGACTTTCACTTTCAACTTGGAAATGGATTTATTAGCTGTTCATTAGAATCGTTCACTTTTTAAAAACTTGTCTGAGGTCACTTATGTGGCTGAAACTAATTCCTGCGTGTGTTGAGTAAAAGATGGCCTCGGTTACATCTGGTGCTGGTGGTGACTGTCAACTGGGCCTTTCTTTCCATGTTCTCCTTTAAGGAGAACAGCCTGCATTTTGCCACATGACGGCAGAACTCCGAAATGATGAGAGGAAGATCCCAGGCTCTGCGGTGACTAGGTCTGTAAGTTGAACTTCATCATTTCAGCAACATACTGTGGGTCAAAACAAATCAAAAGGCCAGCCAGATTCAAAGGGTGAAGGCATGGCTGATTCTTACTGGGAGGGGTTGTAAGTGATCCCTCTTAGTCCATCACATGAACAATAGAGAGTTTCTTCAGGAAAACTGTGAGAGGAGTTACCTCTAGTTATTCCCAATTGTGATAAAAGGTTGCTTGTCTTGGCTTGGAATGCATACTGGTGCTTGACTAAGGCAGGCAGTTTTCCTTATGGCAGTGACCACATGATTATAGTCAGTGTGCAAGGACCGACTCCTCAAAGTAAAATAGGGACGCCGTTACCAAATGAAGGAGGAACTGTGAATTCTGGGTAGACAAAAGCAATGAAGACTATTTTACTGAGAGTTCTTGGGAAAATCACTTACTTTTCTTGGGTCTGAGCTGTGTACCTTCATTTGTAAACTGGGAATAATAAGTAGGATGCTCACACAACTTTCTTAAGGTACTCTGATTTTATTACTCTGATTGTCTTTTGTATCCATTCAGCTTCTCCATTTTGCATATACTGAAACAAGCAGAAATTATATACTCCACTTGAATTTCATGGTAAAGTGGAAGGTTCAGGGTAAAAAATCAATATCTGTCACCAGACTCTAAATTCTATGAATGTGGAAATATACCATATTCATCTCAAAATCCTCATCTCTTGGTATATAAAGTACTCACTAACTTTTATTTTCATGTTAGAAGAATCAAATAGCTGTGGAATCTTTAGACGTATCTTACTATTTGTGGACCTGAGTTTTTGTTTTATATCCCAGAGCATGCTTTAATACTCAGCAATATACCAATGGCATTCTTTTCTAAGTTAATGTCATCCTATTCTTTCACCCTTTTTACAATTATCTGTCCCAAATTTACCAAAGAAAATCATATATTTCATATATTCACATTTTTCTATTGTGCATTCATGGCTTATGGTACCCAATCTTATGCAATACCAAAGGAAGAAAATGTATTTGTGAAGAAAGTGAAAAGAAAGTGAATGACTCTGATGAACAGCTAACCCATACATCCCCAAGTTAGATTGTTTCTAATTCTTCACTTTTAATGAATGGAAAAAGAACCTAAACAAGTTGTTATCTGATAGATTATTAAATAATTATGGCTGATAGAGCATTGGAATGATTTTTGACATATAACTAGGAAGGCATTTAAATAAATTGCTAAAATTGCCATAATAAAAATCTTTTCATTACTAAACACTTGTCTGTGTTGATTAAGTTTCTTGTTTCTTATTGAAATGAAGGAATTACATTATATTAGGTCTGGAACAAAGATGGAGGCAGCCCTCATCTATCCCAGTTCTTGACAGTCCTTAGTAATTATAGAAAATGATCTGATTAGTTCCAAAGGCTAATGTGAAGAATTCCTGGGGGTTATAGCTTCATGGCTAGCTCAGTTAAGAGATGGGAACCTCAGCTCAGACTGTGGTTAATGAGCTGTTATGACTGACATAGGCAGAGGGAGAAGGTTTCCCCTCTGAGGGGGATTCTTAATAAAACAAGGTGCCCAATGCCATTGAATAGCGTTCAGAGCAAAGCAAGAGACCAGCTACAAAATTCAGGGGGCCAGTGCAAAATATGGAGATCCTTGTTCAAAAATTGAGAATTTCAAGATGGTAACAACAGACCATTCAATCAAGTGCTAAACCCACCTGACTACAAGGCCTTGTGCAGCTGCACAGGTCACCTTTCCAGGGGGCTACCCTGCCACAAATCTGCACGTCAGCAGAAACCACCTGTATGAAATCAATATGCCAGAAACAGAGTTGGGGCATGAATATCTCTCCTTCGGTAAGAGCCTGTGGTCAAGTAAGTACCTCTCTGTGACCCCTCTTTACCCATTCCCCTAGTCTCCAACATTAGAATGATTACTGCCCAAGAGAGGAAAGGAGAGGAAATTTTCTCAGAGCCAAACCATGCCCGTCCCTTTCTCTTCATCAGGAAGTGGGGGTCAGTGCATTAGCCTGAGGTATTAAGAGGAAAATGAACTTGGACTGTTGCTTGAGGTAGAGGTTTTTATTAAATAAATGGACAGAACTGAATCTTAAATATTAAAATGCACCTATGCTAGCAATTATAGTCACTGAAAAGGTATGGAAGCTGGCAAAATGAAGGAAGCTGACCTACTAATTAATGAGAAAGGGGAATTAACAGAAGAAAGTTGAGTTGGACCACAGGAAGAAATAATACAGCTTCATATGCTCCTGCTGCTGCTGCTGCTGCTAAGTCGCTTCAGTCGTGTCCGACTCTGCACGACCCCATAGACGGCAGCACACCAGGCTCCACTGTCCCTGGGATTCTCCAGGCAAGAACACTGGAGTGGGCTGCCATTGCCTTCTCCAATGCATGAAAGTGAAGTTGCTGAGTCGTGTCTGACTCTTTGCAACCCCATGGACTGCAGCCTACCGGGCTCCTCCGTCCATGGGATTTTCCAGGCAAGAGTACTGGAGTGGGTTGCCATTGCCTTCGCCACAGCTTCATATATGTGAACGCAAAGATTGAACTTTCTCAATAAATATAATAACTTGAGTATGCTTATGGCCATGGGCTTCCCAGGTGGCTCTAGTGGTAAAGAACCTGCCTGCCAGTTCAAGAGACATAAAAGACACGAGTTTGATCCCTGAGTCAGGAGTATTGCAGGAAATGGCAACCCACTTCAGTATTCTTGTCCACAGAATCCCATAAATAGAGGAACCTGGTGGGCCACAGTCTGTGGGGTCACAAAGAATTAGACACAACTGAATTGACTTAGCATGCATGCACTTATGGCTATGGTAAAAATAAAGTAAGAAAACCCAAAGGATAACAGGAAGGCAGAGGGAAGAGAGAAGCCCTGGTTTGGGGAGTCTCAGAAGGACCGTGGAGATGGGTGTCTACAGGTGGACGATTTGAATAGGCTGTGACAATGTGATCAGCTACATAAATCAGATTTCACTTAAATCTAAGCATAAAATGGTAATTAGCAAGAGGATTTTATTTTTAAAGCTAAAGTCTAAAGTCAAAACTGTGGATGGATGAAAAGAAAATTATTTTTAGAAAATTTAACTTCAATAAACCCACTCCAGTGTTCTTGCCTGGAAAATCCATGGACAGAGGAGCCTGGCAGGCTACAGTCCATGGGGTCGCAAAAGAGACGTGACTAAGCACAGCAACAGAGCAATCTAGAGCTTGCCTATTTTGTGATTCTTCAGAAAAAGCAAAGACCATGTTTCTTTGGTGCTTCATGCTAGCTTGTGATGTCACAACAAGCTGAGACTGAATATCAAAGACCAGTTCAGAAAGGTTTTCAATTGACCGTCCTGGATATAGGAACACAACCCAACACATAAGTAGGGAATGGAAGGCAGAGGCGGAAAAGGCAGTGTTTGGAAATGAAAATACTGGAGCCTTTAGGAAAGAGCAACTGAGTAAAACTGTGGAAACCATACAATGGAATTATGCTGTTAATTTCCCCCTGCTGCCCACATAAATTATGCAGAAAATATTGGATTGGTTGCTTCTTTATAGTGAAAACTGCCTATTTGCTCCCAGGCCTTGGCAGAGACTAGAGCAGAGTTGGGAGGAAGGAGGGAGCGTGCAATAAAGCAACAAGGCACATAAAAATTGTGTGTATTGAGCAGGATACTGGGAGGCTGAAATTCTAAACATGCAGTAGAAAAGCCAGACTTGGAAGAGATAGGCATTCATTTAACCTGGGGTTGAGGCTACTGTGTTGGCAGGTACAGTAAGAAGCTTCTTAAATAATTACCAACTTCAGCTAATAGCTTGGTTCACAACAAAGTGGACAACTCTTGGTTGATGTTTCCTTTGCAAGCACTAAAAGTCTTACTTATATCCTTTATTTTCTTTCTTTAAAACATCTCCCAGCAGTCCCCCAGAAAAGCCATAATGTACAGCACACTGGCAAATAAATATCTTCATGCCCCCTTGAGAGTACTTGTGACATGTATTTTTCATATTTTAGAGAGATAAATGCAATATCTTCTTGGAGCATAATTTGAAAAACAAACAAAAAAGATGAAGAATGCAAAAAATGTCTTGCCTGTGGTTACTGCTGTGGTTTTTCCTTTTTTTTTACACAAAAATGCAATTTAATTCATATTCTTCAATTGCTCTTCATTAGTGGAGTAGAGGTTAACATATGTTAAGTATTGATATATAGTATATCATTACATTATAAATATTTCACAGGTGAGACTATTCTTTGCTGAAACTGATCACTTATTTAAAAGCATTTATTCTGCTCCTATTTATAAGCAGTGTTCCCTATCAGCTTTATCCAATAGGATTATAAATACAATGATGAGAACCATCAATGCAAGGCCTTTGTTTGGTAAGGCAGATGTTTGCTACAGGCATCACTGAGATAAAATTGACGTGTTGTCAAGCCTGCATTTCTTCCTGGAAGCTCTAGGGGAGAATCCATACCTTTGACTTTCTAGCTTCTAGGGGCCATCAACATTTCTTGGCTCATGGCTGCCTCCCATCTTCAAAAGCAGCTCTGACAGGTTGAGTATTTCTTACATTGAACCACTCCAACCTTCTCTTCTCTGTCCCTTTATACTTTTCAAGGACCCCTGTGATTACTTTGGGTCCACCCAGATAATCCAGAATAATCTCCCTATTTTAATATCTGCTAATTGGTAAGTTTAGTTTGATCTGTAATATTAATTACCTCTTGCTATGTAATGTAACGTATTCACAGTTTTCAGGGTTTAGGACAGAAACATCATTAGTTCAGTTCAGTCCCTCAGTTGTGTCTGACTCTTTGCTACCCCAGGGGATGCACCACACCAGGATTCCCTGTCCATCACCAACTCCCAGAGCTTACTCAAATTCATGTCCATCAAATTGGTGCTGCCATCCAACCATCTCAGCCTCTGTCATCCCCTTCTCCTCCCACCGTCAATCTTTCCAAGCATTAGGGTTTTTCCAATGAGTCAGTTCTTCACATTAGGTGGCCAAAGTATTGGAGCTTCAGCTTCACCATCAGTCCTTCCAATGAACATTTAGGACTGATTTCCTTTAGGATGGACTGATTGGATCTCCTTGCAGTCTAAGGGACTCTCAAGAGTCTTCTCCAGCACCACATCCATAAACATCAATTCTTCAGGACTCAGCTTTCTTTTATAATCCAACTCTCAAATCCATACCTGACTAGTGAAAAAACCATAGCTTTGACTAGATGGACCTTTGTTGGCAAAGTCATGTGTCTGATTTTTAATATGCTGTTTAGGTTTGTCATAGCTTTTCTTCCAAGGAGAAAGTGTCTTTTAATTTAATGTTTGCAGTCAGTATCTGCAACCATGTTGCAGTGATTTTGGAGCCCAAGAAAATAAAGTCTGTCACTGTTTCCATTGTTTCCTCACCTATCCGCCATGAAGTGATGGGACCAGATGCCATGATCTTATTTTTCTGAATGTTGAGTTTTAAGCCAACTTTTTCACTCTCCTCTTTCATCAAGAGGCTCTTTAGTTCTTTTTCACTTTCTGCCATAAGGGTGGTGTCATCTGAATATCTGAGGTTATTGATATTTCTCTCGGCAGTCTTGATTCCAGCTTGTGCTTCATCCAGCCTGGCATTTCGCATGATGTACTCTGCATATAAATTAAATAAGCAAGGTGACAATATACAGCTTTGATGTACTCCTTTCCCTATTTGGGACCAGTCTGTTGTTCCATGTCCAGTTCCAACTATTGCTTCTTTACCTGCATACAGATTTCTCAGGAGACAGATCGGATGGTCTGGTATTCCCATCTCTTTAAGAATTTCCCACAGGTCGTTGTGATCCACATAGTCCAAGACTTTGGTGTAGTCAGTAAAGCAGAAGTAGATTTTTTTTGGAACTCTCTTGCTTTTTCAGTGATCCGATGGATGTTGGCAATTTGATCTCTGGTTCCTCTGCCTTTTCTAAATCCATCTTGAACATCTACAAGTTCACGGTTCATGTATTGCTGAAGCCTGGCTTGGAGAATTTTGAGCATTACTTTACTAGCATATGAGATGAGTGCAATTGTGCGGTAGTTTGAGCATTCTTTGGCATTGCCTTTCTTTGGGATTGGAATGAAAACTGACCTTTTCCAGTCTTGTGGCCACTGCTGAGTTGTCCAAAGTTGCTGGCATATTGAGTGCAGCACTTTCAACAGCATCATCTTTCAGAATTTGAAATAGCTCAACTGGAATTCTACCACCTCCACTAGCTTTGTTCATAGTGATGCTTTCTAAGGCCCACTTGACTTCACATTCCAGGATGTCTGGCTCTAGGTGAGTGATCACACCATTGTGGCTATCTGGGTCATGAAGATCATTTTTGTATAATTCTTCTATATAGTCTTGCCACTTCTTAATGTCTTCTGTTAGGTCCATATCATTTTTGTCCTTTATTGTGCCCATCTTTGCATGAAATGTTCCCCTGGTAGCTCCAATTTTCTAATAGAGATCTCTAGTCTTTCCCATTCTATTATTTTCCTCTATTTCTTTGCATTGATCACTGAGTGCCAAACCACTTCAGTATTCTTGCCTTGAAAACCCATGAACAGCATGCAAAGGCAAAAAGATAGGACACTGAAAGATGAACTCTGCAGGTCAGTAGGTGCCCAATATGCTACGGGAGATCATTGGAGAAATAACTCCAGAAAGAATGAAGAGACGGAGCCAAAGCAAAAACAACACCCAGTTTTGGATGTGACTGGTGATGGAAGTAAAGTCCGATGCTGTAAACAGCATTATTGCATAGGAACCTGGAATGTTAGGTCCATGAATCAAGGCAAATTGGAAGGGGTCAAACAGGAGATGGCAAGAGTCAACATAGACATTTTAGGAATCAGTTAACTAAAATGGACTGGAATGGGTGACTTTAACTCAGATGACCATTGTATCTACAACTGTGGGCAAGAATCCCTTAGAAGAATTGGAATAGCCATCATAGTAAACAAAAGAGTCTGAAATGTGGTACTTAGATGCAATCTCAAAAACAACAGAACAATCTCGGTTTGTTTCCAAGCAAACCATTCAATATCACAGTAATCCAAGTCTATGCCCCGACCAGTAAGGCTGAAGAAGTTGAAGTTGAACAGTTCTATGAAGACCTACAAGACCTTCTAGAACTAACACCCAAAACCGATATCATTTTCATTTTAGGGGACTGGAATGCAAAAGTTGGAAGTCAAGAGATACCTGGAGTAACAGGCAAATTCGGCCTTGGAGTTCAAAAATGAAGCAGGGCAAAGGCTAACAGAGTTTTGCCAAGAGAACACACTACTCATAGCAAACACCCTCTTCCAACAACACAAGAGAAGACTCTACACATGGACATCACCAGATGGTCAATACCAAAATCAGATTGATTATATTCTTTGGAGCCAAAGATGGAAAAGCTCTATACAGTCAGCAGAAGCAAGACTGGGAGCTGACTGTGGCTCAGATCATGAGCTTTTAATTGCCAAATTCAGACTTAAATTGAAGAAAGTAGGGAAAACCACTAGACCATTCAGGTATGACCTATATCAAATCCCTTATGATTTTACAGTGAAAGTGACAAATAGATTCAAGGGATTAGATCTGATAGAGTGGCTGAAGAACTATGGATGGAGGTTTGTGACATTGTACATGAGGCAGTGATCAAGACCATCCCCAAGAAAAAGAAATGCAAAAAGGCAAAATGGTTGTCTGAGGAGGTCTTACAAATTAGCTGAGAAAAGAAGAGAAGCTAAAGGCAAAGGGGAAAAGGAAAGATATACCCATATGAATGCAGAGTTCCAAAGAAAAGCAAAGAGATGAGAAAGCCTTCCTCAGTGATCAGTGCAAAGAAATAGAGGATAATAATAGAATGGGAAAAGAACATCTTAGGGGAAAGCATTATTCTATCTACCACAAATAGTATATACCTCATAGCATTGCTGTATGGATTAAAAGAAGCATTATGTGAAGAACTTTGAAAAGTCTCTGCTCTCAGGTGGCTCAGTGGTAAAGAATCTGCCTGCCATGCAAGAGATGTGGGTTTAATCCTTGGGTCAGAAAGATCCTCTGGAGAAGGAAATAGCAACCCACTCCAGTATTCTTGCCTGGGAAATCCCATGGACAGAGGAGCTTGGGGTGGTGCTACAGTCCCTGGGGTCACAAAGAGTTGGACATGACTGATCAACTAAACAGCAACAACCACAGTAGTATGATGAGGAGAGGGGATGAATGGAGGAGAATGGGGTGAAACACTGCAGCTATTTAAGTTAGAAAACTTGGGAGGCATTTAGTGTGAGGGTCTAAGAAAGGAAATAAAAGTGCTTTGCATTCTGAGAACAGGAGAACTAGAGCATTCTATTCAGTTCCAGTTGTTATACTCCAAAGGGATATTTTCAAACAGGAATTAGCCTAGGCAAGAAAGACAAGAATGATGGTGTTACTTGTGGAACGCAGTACAGTAAGTCCCCTACATACAAGTGAGAATGCGTTCGTTCAGCCCAATCTGTTTGTAAGTCCAACAAAGTTAGCCTGGGTACGCAACTAACACAAGAGCCTATACAGTACTATACCATAAGAGGTTTATAATACTTTTCACACAAATAATACATAAAAAACAAACACACACAAAAGAAAATATTTGTAATCTTACAGCACAGCACCTTGAAAAGTACAGTAGTACAGTACAACAGCTGGATACAGGGGACGTTCCCATCTTTGAAACTTCACAACTTGAAGGTTCATATGTAGGGGCCTTGCTGTATAAAGCGATGGTTAAGGTTAGGTAGGATTGGCCTCATGGGTACTTGGCCGTAGTTGACATGCATACGTGATAGAAGAGTTCAGAGGGGCCATGCTTGGTTTAATGCTCTGCCATCTTGAAATTTTGCATAATTTCATCTTTACACTGATATTCTGTTGCGGTCCTGTTGGATAATAGAGCGTGTGTGTGAGTAGAGAATTTACGCAAGATACATATGTCCGTTGTTCCTTTCCACCCGTTTCCCAAATACTCATGAGGCACCATGAGCACAGAAACCTGGTGGGCCCACCATGTGTGAAAGTTCAGCCAAATCCCACGTGAGTAAGAGGTAAGCATGTTACTTATGTCTGCAACTGACTAAATCTGGATGCTGACAACCAAGAGAGGCCTTCTTTCTATTTGAACCAGAATTTTTCGAACACTGCAGAAGGTAATGACTCAAAAACACATGAATGACAAAGGAATCTGTCAAATCGTCTCATTTACTTATTTTTGGCTGTGCTGGGTCTTTATTGCTGCGAGGGCTTTCTCTGGTTGTGGCTAGTGGGAGCTACTTTTTGTTGTGGTGTGTGGGCTTCTCAATAAGGTGGCTTCTCTTGTTTCAGAGCATGGACTCTAGGTGGGTGGCTCAGTAGTTGTGGCACATAGATCTCAGTTGCACCATGTCATGTGGAATCTTCCTGAACCATGGATCAAACCCATGTGCCCAGCACTGGAAGGTCGATTCTTAACCACTGGATCACCAGGGAAGTCCCCTTCCTTTCTTTTTGTGCTAGCTGCCTTGTGTTAGCAGGTCACTTACACTGAAAATAACCATTTAGTAGCAAGGGAAAAAAGGACCACCCCTAGTTTCTTTCAGTCCTTCATTACTCATTCCTAACTCAAAGGTAAAGAGTGTTAGTAGAATATGTGTATCTATCAAGAAGAAAAATAAAAATAGTTGACTTGGTTTCATGCCAACATTTCTGCTATTCTGGCAAGAATGTATAAGCTACGAAATACAAACTGTCATTTCTGTGATTCTGTGTGTGAGTTAAATGCTCTTATTTTTGTATTTAAAACTGGCATTGTACAATATAAAGATGAATGGTAACAGTTAGGTAATCATTTACAATTTAATTTTGCTTTCTTAGAATGATGTTTTATATAGCCAAAAAAAAAAAACCAAAAAACAAAACAAAACCCACAAGTTGCAAGAGAGGCCATGAAAGAAAGTAAAACGCTTAATATTTTACTACCTTTAACAGCAGTGTTTCTTGCATTTTGAACAAGTGGCTTGATGTTTTCATTTTTCACTAGGTTCTGCAAATTATGTAGTTGGCCATGCATGAGAGCACTGGAGTAAGATCGCATTTGAGAATTCCAGGTCCCCTTTCTGCTAGTTATGTAACCTTAGATTAATTATTTAAACTCATTGTGCCTTAGCTTTGCTCATATGGGAAATGAAGACTTGATAGGGTTTTAGTACAGAAGAATTTAGTTAATCCATGTATTGCACAAGGAATCGGATCTGTCTTACACCACCATGATGTAAGCTACACAATAATAGGCTCTTGGTTTATTTGTCTGGGCATCTCAAACCATGTCTGATGCATCTTAGGAGGTTAGTAAATAATTTCTGAAAAGATGAATGTATCCAACAAACTAGACCATTGGTTCTCAAAAGGTGGCCAGGCCAGCAGGACCATTACTATAAAATATGGATATTAAGGTCTCACCTTTCTAAGCTCTTGATTCACTGTTTTTTCAATAGAGCCCAGAAGAAGAATTTTTAAAAATCTCCCTGGGTAATTTTAATGGATTCCAGGTTCGAGCACCACTGCACTTTTAATGCACTTCAGTGCTTCCATGCTTTTTCCTTATTCTACTCTTTTTGCATGGTTTTCTCATTTGCTTTCTCCTTAAGGTGAAATTGTAGACATTCTTCTGTGCCATGATCTAGGACAATCACATGTATAATTCACTTTCATATTTCATTATGGTTGCTCCATGTGAATACTAAATGTTTAAACTGTTAGAACGGTAGTCCCCAACCTTTTTGGCACCAGGAACTGGTTTCGTGGAAGACAGCTTTTCCATGAATGGGGTGCGGGTGGATAGTTTTAGAATGATTCAAGCACATTCCTTTCATTGTGCTCTTTATTTCTGTCATTAATATATCTGTTCCAACTCAGATCATCAGACATTAGATCTTTCAGGTTGGGGATCCCTATATTAGAAGACCAGGTAGATCCTGTGTGCCTATTTTATACTAGAAGGAACTTCCATACCAAGTTACCTCAAGTGGTTACTGGGAAAAAAATTGAAAAGATTAAATGCTGGATGTACGGCCCTGGAGAAGATACAATGGAAGAAGATGGAAGGCAAGAGTCAACAACCAAGAAGAAGATAAGTAAACCTTCTCATTTGCATGGAAGTGCAGGCTGTATCTACATAATGTTAATATGTAAACCTTCCCTGGTGGCTAAGCGGTAAAGAATCTGCCTGCCAATGCAGGAGACACAAGAGATGTAAGTTCAATCCCAGGGTCTAGAAGATGCCCTGGAGAAGGAAATGGCAACCTACACCAGTATTCTTACCTGGAGAATTCCATGGACAGAGTAGGCTGGTAGGTTAGAGTCCACGAGGTTGCAAAAGAGGGCAGGACTTGGCGAGTAAACAACAATGAAAAATCAACCTGAGGCCGGCAAGCTTGACCTAGGGGTCGTGCAGGGTGTAGGTATGTAATCTGCATTGGTAGTCACAGAATGTGTGAAGGCATCTGACTACCATAGCTGCCTCCTTTCAGAGGAAACTTATATTAATTACTAGGCACACCTGATAAAGAGAAATAGAGTTAGAGAAATAAAGGGTAAGTTAATTTTGCCCAAATTTTGAAGCCAAAAATATCCATTTCAGAAAAAGTAACTTAGGAAGCAGATCTAAAACAGAATAAAGTTTCATCAGGGGAAATAATAGTGTCTATATCATTTTCTGAGAAGCATTCAGCTAGAACATATGTGCGGCTCTCCCATGCCATAAGAATCTTTTGTTTTAAAACAGTGCAGAATTTTTAAAAAAAGTTTTATTGGAGTATAGTTGATTTACAATGTTGTGTTAGTTTCTACTTTACAGCAAAGCAATTAGTGATATGTATAAATATACCCCTCTTTTTTTGGATTTCCTTCCCATTTAAGTTGCCACAGAGCACTGAATAGAGTTCCCTGTGCTAAACAGTAGGCTCTCATTAGGTATCTACTTCATACACAGTAGTGTTTATATGGGCTTCCCTGGTGGCTCAGTGGCAAGGAATCTGCCTGCAATACAGGAGCCACATGAGACGCGGGTTTGATCGTGTGTCAGTAAGATCCCCTGGAGAAGGACATGGCAACACACTCCAGTACTCTTGCCTGGAGAATGCCATGCACAGAAGATCCTGGCAGACTACAGTCCATGGGGTGGCAAAGAGTGGGACACAACTGAGAGACTTAGCATGCACAAGCACAGTGTATATATATATATATATATATAATATATATTGATATTTATACATTATATACTATATATACAGTGTATATATATATTTATTATATATATATTTATACATTTGTTCTCAACATTCAGAAAACAAAGATCATGGCATCTGATCCCATCACTTCATGGGAAATAGATGGGGAAACAGCGGAAACAGTGTCAGACTTTATTTTTTGGGCTCCAAAATCACTGTAGATGGTGACTGCAGCCATGAAATTAAAAGACGCTTACTCCTTGGAAGGAAAGTTTTGACCAACCTAGATAGCATATTCAAAAGCAGTGAAAGTACTTTGCCAACAAAGGTTCGTCTAGTCAAGGCTATGGTTTTTCCTGTGGTCATGTATGGATGTGAGAGTTGGACTGTGAAGAAGGCTGAGCACCGAAGAATTGATGCTTTTGAACTGTGGTGTTGGAGAGGACTCTTGAGAGTCCCTTGGACTGCAAGGAGATCCAACCAGTCCATTCTGAAGGAGATCAGCCCTGGGATTTCTTTGGAAGGAATAATGCTAAAGCTGAAACTCCAGTACTTTGGCCACCTCATGCAAAGAGTTAACTCATTGGAAAAGACTCTGATGTTGGGAGGGATTGGGGGCAAGAGGAGAAGGGGACAACAGAGGATGAGATGGCTGGATGGCATCACTGACTTGATGGACGTGAGTCTGAGTTAACTCTGGGAGTTGGTGATGGACAGGGAGGCCTGGCGTGCTGCGATTCATGGGGTCACAAAGAGTCGGACACGACTGAGCGACTGATCTGATCTTTCTATGTATGTCTCTATTTCTGTTTTGCAAATAGGTTCAACTGTACTGTTTTCCTACATTTCACATATATGTCTTAATATATGGTATTTGCTTTTCTCTTTCTGACTTACTTCACTGTGTATGACAGTCTCTAGGTCCATCCATGTCTCTGCAAATGGCACAATTTTGTTCTTTTATATGGCTGAGTATTTTAACATAACTCATTATAGTAGCATTAAGGATTTTATATGAGGGATGAAATTCCAACTGTGCCCCAACATATGTGACATCTCTGTGATAGATTACTAAATATTCTATCACCCCAGATCATATCTTATGATAAGGCTCCAAAACCACTATTAAAACTCAAATGCGTCACTAAAGCTATCATTAAGACTTCAGTGAGAATTAGTTAAATTAGCAGACTCTAATAAATCCCTCTGAAATTCTCCATCTGCCATAATAGATTAGCAGGGCTCCAACAGCACTGGTTGCCAGGGAAGCCTGTTTAAGCAGAGTGGAGGATCCAGGAAAGGGAAAGTACTGCAGATAAACTCATGGTCATGGTTGTCCTGGGACCTGTTGTAGATTTGCTAACATAAAGTTGACCTTCAGCACATATCTATGGCACCAGACTGAGTAGATTTAATTATGAAGACAAATGCTGGATATGACTGCATTTATGACCACTTGCAGCTATTCTGTTTGAGATATTTCAACAGTAAAAAGGGAGCGTGGAGGAGAGCATAGGTCCCGGTTCGGCTTCCCTTGTACGTACGCAGTTGTATTGACAGAGCGAAGAGTGGTCAAAGGGAGGGCTTTTCTTATGACAAATGTCGCTATTACTTAAATAGACCATAAAAGTACAGCACAGACACACAGAGAGAGTTTCCCAGTGAGTGAGCCATGTAATAAGAAGGAAGTCCCTGCAGAACTGTCCAAATTAAGTAAACAAGGGAAGATTTCATAGACACTATCTAATACAATACTGGATTGACTTCCTGTAACCAAAAGGCAGGCACGGTATTAGGAAAAAAGCATGAGTTTTTCAATCTGACATTCAGCTTCTGGGACCAGATGAGATTGTATGTGAGCACAGAAGGAAAAAAGGAATACTGCTTGGTGAACTCAGAGTACAGACTTCCCCTTCCCGTCTCCAAGGCCCAGCCCCTTGTTGTATAGCAATGAATCATTGTGGTATTTCTGAAAAAGGAATGAGCAGGATTCAGGTCCTGTGGGTATTCACCCTAGCTGTGCTATGCTGACCCTGGGTAGACCAGATGCCCTTAGGTAGACATATGACCTTTTAGCATCTCATTTTTCTTACCTGAAAATTCAGAGTAAAGATCTTGCCTTGCTTAATTTACAGGGTTGATTAAGAATCAAGTGAGATTCCATATGTGAAAAAGCCCCCAAAAGAAATAAAGTGTTATACAAATGCAAGTTCAATTGATATTTAAAAATATGCTTATGGTTTCTAGGGTTAAATATTCTGATCCATGACGTCCCAGTAGTCATGTGCAGATGTGAGAGTTAGACCATAAAGACAGCTGAGCACTGAAGAATTGATGCTTTCGAGCTGTGGTGCTAAAGATGACTCTTGAGAGTCCTTGGACAGCAAGGACATCAAACCAGCCAATTCTAAAGGAAATTAACCCTGAATATTCATTGGAAGGACTGACACTGAAGCTGAAGCTCCAATACTTTGGCTACTGGATGTGAACAGCTGACTCATTGGAAAAGAACCTGATGCTGGGAAAGATTGAAGGCAGGAGGAGAAGGGGACGACAGACAATGAGATGGTTGGGTGGCATCACTGACTCAATGGACTTGAGTTTAAGCAAACTCTAAAGATAGTGAAGGACAGGGAAGCCTGGCGTGCTGCAGTCCATGGGGTCACAAAGAGTTGGACATGACTAAGTGACTGAACAACAAAGGACAGAAGGTACTTGGTCAGCAAGAGGCTACCAACTTTCTCACAGCGTAAAATGGCAACCTTTAAATTTTGTGATTAAGTATCCTGCTAATTTAGTCCAAACTCCTGAATACAGAGATGTGGCCTAAAGACTAGATCCCCATGACTTAGAATTGGCAGGCACATTGACTTGTGTCATATGATAACTGTGCTATGGCATATGGTTACATATATTCTAACTCCTAGTAGAAATCTTCTATTTGGGAAGAATAGTTTGTTGTGGATTTAATAAGCCTCATGTCTGACTTTTAGTAAAAAATTACATCTGAATTAACCATCAAGTGTTTGGCACAAAAGGAACAAATGATCATCACTATGAATTGGAAGAGCTGGTTTAAATCTCAGACATTGGAGGTAAATGACAAATCCATTGGAGGTCAGAAGGTTTAAGGCATTTGTTCTGTAATGGCTGAATTTGGAGAGTCTTAATTTTACATGAATCTATGAGGTGGCAATTGTTAGTCTTGTTAAACCTGGTTGCTTAGAGACAGCTGACTGATTAGGAGATAGTTGCTGTCTACGCCTATAATTATTGGGATTACTATTACTGCGGTAGCCCTCAGTGGGATCCTGACAATGGTAATAAGGTGGAGCATTTCACAGACTTAGGCCTTTAAAAGCTCAATATATATCCCAGTAAAAAAGATTGATAATGTCCCTTCCTTGCCATTTCAATGGGCTCATTTAAAGAATAATACAATTATTCGCTCTCAGCTTATATAGTTGCTTCCTTTCAATCTCATTATGAAATAGAATCAGAGGTTATTACCGTGGATGAGGGAAGGAAAACAAAACCCTTCTAAGAAAAGAATATCAGAGAGTGATCCCACTCGAGTCTCAATCTCACCCTTGAGTAGATGGGGACTTAAAAAAAAAAAAATCCCAGTGTAAGAAACATGGAGGCATTTTATTCCACTTGTGATCCTATTAGTGAGTAATAAATAGAATGAAAATAGATTACATTTTTATTTATTTATACCAAAACCTAGGAGTGACCCTCCCAAATTGGCATTGTGTGGATACAATGTGTGTTGGTTTGAAGCATGAGTTTAATCGTATCTATTTTGTCCCGCAAACAATCACAGTACACCTGCATCATGTTGTTACATATACACTTGCCACAAATAATCTTTGTAACGAAGAGCCACTGAAACTGGTGCAGTGATTACAGCGGAAAAGAAAAGAGTAGGCTGGAAAAAATGTCATATGAGCTGAGTGTCCGGCATTCTCCTGTTATCACAGCATACGTTTCTAGAATTGCATCCCCATATTCCATCCCTAGTGGATCTGAGTGCTTCTCTAAGGTTTCTTTCTGAGAACCCAGAAGCAGTGCACAGTATTTGACATATTGCTTATGTGATATATAGGTTGTGTACAAACACCCTTCCCTGATTCTGTACTCTTCGTTTTCTACCTTTACATTTTTTTTTTATATTGAAATAGAGTTTATTTACAATGTGGTATTAGTTTCAGGTGTGCAACAAAGAGATTCAAGTGTATGTATACATATATCCATTCTATTTCATATTCTTTTCTTGTGTAAGTTATTAGAGAATATTAAGTAGAATTCTCCGTGCTGTATATAGTAGGCCCTTGTTGTTTATTTGCTTTATACATAGTAGTATATATCTGTTAATGCCAAACTTCTAATTTATTCCCCCCCTTCTCCCTTTGGTAGCCATGATTGTTTGCTCTGTCTGTGAATCTGTTTTCTGTTTTGTATATAGATTCATTCGTATAATTATTTTTTTTAAGATTCCACAAATAAGCCATATCATATGATATTTGTTTTTCTCTGTCTGGCTTCTTAATATGAAAATCTGTAAGTCCATCTAGTCTAATTAGAAGAGAGACATGAATCCTGATGTTCATGGCAGCACTGTTTACACATGGAAGTTACCTGAGTGTCCATCAACAGATAAATGGATAAAGAAAATGTGGTACACAAACAATGGAATACTGCTTAGCCACAAACAAAGAATGACATTATGTCATTTGTAGTAACATGGATGGACTCTATCTTTTTTTGTTTAAAGTACATTTCCCCAGGATATGTTTTTAATTCCTGGAAGTTTTATTTCACTCAAGACATTCTTCAACATGTAGTAGATTCTTGGGCAGTTGCAGGAATTTATTGAAAGGATTATAACATTATTTCACACAGGTGCAGATGGTTCTATTAAACAACATCTCATTTCTTACACTCTTGCCTGTCACTAAATGTATTTTATGTATGAAATGGGACTGGTGAAAAATAAATAGATCACTAAAAGATTTTGAAGGTCTCATCTGAAAGTCTACATAATTAAATGCTGTGCTTCATACACCAATATAAAAATCATCATTGAAATTGATTTGGACCACTCTAGGAATGGAGGTAGATTTAGGTTAAACCGTCTGTTTTCTTCCTGATTCTGTACCTGTAGCTATGAGGTTCTTCCCCCAGGTAACAGGGTCAGCATTTAGCAAGAAATAGTTCCCAGTACCTCTCATATTTTATAGCTGATGTATTGGATTTTTTCCTCTTGTCCTTTAATTCCAGATCTTTCCCTGTTCCCTTCCCTGAAAATTTCTTGCCCTTACCTAATAAGGTAGTGGCCTCTTTGGCTTGGCCTTAGGGATATAATATTTGACTTTTTTCTTGGTTATGATTTGCATTTGTCCTCTGAAAGCCTAGGGCTGCAAAACACAACCTCTAAGAACTTCGACCCTGGACCATAAAAACAGTGCACCTGCTAGTTCCGCTTGGTCCCTGGACAAAAAGGACTGGACCCCTGGTATTTGCCATTCCTTCTTGTGATGGAATGAAAGCAACAGCAAGACTGCTGGCTTGGTTAAGTGGATGCCAACCTGTTAGAAAAATAGCAACAGTCATTAAGTCTATGCTTAATTTGATTTAAAGTTTAATTTGTTGTCTTATCATGGGACTCTGAGAAGCTAAGAGAGTCACATGGATCATTTACATCTAGATGAGTACATACATAATTGTAATTAAAATGTAAATAGGCTGAGTATAGAAAGACAAGAGTTGACCAGAGTTATGGTAACTTCTGGCACCTTTGCTTTCTCATTAAGTGGGATTGTCAGCCCCAAAAGTGGCCAGAGAGAGGCTTTCCTCATCTACTCCATCATACAAAACTAAGAGGAAAATATTCCAAAAGCACACAGCTTTCCAAGACTCAAAAAACATTTTGAAAATGTTTAAGACATATGGTAAGACAGTGTATGGTCATTATAGAAAAAGATAACTTCCTCAAAATAATGAAAGACATAGAGATAATCCATAATCACAATCAATATTCAAAGGATGACAGTGAACCATTTGGTGTTTGTTCTTTAACTTGCTTTTTATATGGTTACCCAAATACCATGATAGAATTTGAAGAAAAATTTAAAGAAATATTAAAAAATTGGGAATAAACATTCCTTTCTAGCACCAATTTTATCCTTTTTATATAAAAATGTCATTAATTTTTTTTCTCTTAATAGACCCCTCAAGCAAAGGTTTGAGTTCTCAGGTTGTAATTAATAAACTGTGTTGAGTATTTCAATTTTAAATTATTAACATCAGTTAATTGGAATTCTAATTGTCAAAAAGGTGAACAATGTATTCATTGTAAATTTCAGAAGTGACTTTAATTTGATATCGCCATTGATATCAACATGACAATAGCTTTTTCTATTACCATTGTTAGTCTGTATAATTTTCTCCTCTCCTGGGGCTGTCAGACTGTGATTCTAATGACAATATTAATATGCTTCTGAATAACAATCAGAATTTATAATGCTGTGGAAATACTTAGGATCATCTAAGTATGTTGGATCTGTCAACTTGATAATCACATTTTCTTTGCATGTTACACATTTTTCTCACTTTATCAATGTATTTATTAATATACATATTCATTTATTAAACTAATGAACCTCTTTATTATCCAAAAAAGGTTATACAACAATCCAAAATCTACTCTGAATATATCACTTTTATCTTTTAACATGTCTTATAAACATCAAGTTGAATATATTGCTACTAATTAAAATTGTTCTGCATACATGAATTGAAAATTATCACAAGTGATACTTTTAAAATTATTTTAATAACCCAATATATAATTTCTTTGTGTTATAACTTATCAATAGAGGTCATATCTATAATAAAAATAACAAAACTAAGGAAAGTTTTATTTGGGTAAAGTGCATTTTTTTATATCTATCACTTGTTATCAACATGAAAATGGCATATATATAATTAAGTATATCATATTGTTGTCAAATAATACATGGGACATTTCTCTCCCTGGAGAGTTCCTAAGATAATGATAGTGGCCACCTGTGGCTATGTTGAATGCCACTTTGCACTGAGTCAACCAGACTCAGTATTCAGTTGTGAGGTATTTCTGGCAAGGTCCCTGATACAAAATAATAACCTGGTAGCTGTCATTTCTCCATTATTGTGCCATTCCTTTGAATACTGAAGGCTTTAGATCCTTTGCTAATTAAAATGTAAAAGCCCTCATCTCAACCTTTTTGCACTAAAGAACTTAATCTGAGATTGGCAAACTATTGGCCATGCATTATAGTTCCTATCATAAGCAAGAGAAAGAAGAGCTGTCAATGTGTAGATCCAAGCTTAGTCTTCTTTTCAGTTTTCTAAGTGCTGGACTCACCATTGATTATTTACTTAAAACAATGTTTTCTCCACCATTGGCACTAGTTTAATGTTTAACTAGTGTGATACCATGATTTATAAGAAATATATATATATATATATATATATATAGTCATTCTAATGACCAACATACGAATTTCTCATGTACATTTGGTCTTCACTCAAAGTTCCTGTCTCACAGCTACCAAACCCTTGGAATTTCCTGAGCAAAAAAGCAATGGGATAATATCTGATCTCCTGTCCTCAGTTCCTGAAAACACTTCAGGGAAGGTGGGTTTTGAACCCCACCCAGAGGTGGACAGTGGTTGCTAGGAGAACCAACCTTGTGGTTAGAGGATTAGAAGTCGTCCCCATGGCTCCCACCTCGGGGGAGGGGAGAGAGGCTGATGGTTGAATCAGTTGTGAATGGCCAGTGATTTAATTAATCAAGCTTATGTAGTGAATTCTCCACAAATCCCCAAAAGACAGGGTTTGGAGAGCTTCTGGGTTGATGAATGAACATGTTGAGATTGGGGGGAGTGGTGTACTTTCCTCCATGTCTTTCCCTAGGTATCCCTTAATCTGGCTATTGATTCATGTCCTCACAAAAAATCAGTTATTTTGTGAATAAAAACAGATTTTCTTGAGTTCTGTGAGCTGTTCTAACAAATTAATTGAACACAAGAAGGCTATTGTGGGAACCTCTGATGTATAGCCAGTTGGTCAGAAGTCAGTTAGCAACCTGGACTTGCAACTGGCATCCTGACTTGGAAGGACTTAACAGACCTTTCAATTTGAATTCAGTTGGTGAGAGACATAGGTAATAATGTAGGCTTTCAACTGGTGTGTGAAATAGAAGGTAGTCTTATAGGACTGAGCCCTTTACCTGTGGAATCTGATATCTCAAGGTAGAGACTGTTAGAATTGGGTTGAATTCTTAGATACCTTGCTGGTGTCAGAGAATTGCTTGTTGGTGTGGGGAAGCCTCCACACCCATGTTGGAGTTGCTATGAGAACTTCATTTAGCTGGTTAAACCAAAGCCAGTGTGTGAGCATTATGAAGGTGGGAGTTCTCAAACGTTGATAAATGCAAGCTGAACCCTCATTGCCCACTGGACTACTTTCTGTAAGTAGAAAAGCTAGATTTAACCAAAATGATTTCCTAGTCACATAGCATCTAATATAAGGTGTTTATATTCACATATTCATTGATTTGTCATTAAATACTTTTAAGTGTCCACCCTGTTCTATTAGGCTAGGTCCCAAGTATGTAAAAGTGAGACTCCACAGTATCTACTCTTAGGGAATTTTCAGCTTATCCACAGTCAGACCCTTCCTGGATAAACAAGGAAGGGCTTGAGAAAGAAGGCAAATATTTGATTGGAGGCTCAAGACAACAACTGTAGTCATCCAAATTGATAAGGCGTTAGAGGTTAAGCCTGAAGGGAGAGAAGCAAGCAAGAAGGTTCTGGGCAGAAAAAGTATATCCAGTCTGGGAAACTTAAATATCACTGAAGAGTCAATCCATTTTAGAGTGTGGGTGTGGCACTGTAAGTAATTCCTCTGAGGTTATGTGGTTACTGATGCCAGTTCAGTTCAGTTCAGTCACTCAGTTGTGTCCGACTCTTTGTGACCCCATGAACCACAGGACGCCAGGCCTCCCTGTCCATCACCAACTCCCGGAGTTCACCCAAAACCATGTCCATTGAGTTGGTGATGCCATCCAACCATCTCATCCTCTGTCGTCCCCTTCTCCTCCTGCCCTCAATCTTTCCCAGCATCAGGGTCTTTTCCAATGAGTCATCTCTTCGCATCAGGTGGCCAAAGTATTGGAGTTTCAGCTTCAGTATCAGTCCTTCTAATGACTATTCAGGACTGATCTCCCTTAGGATGGACTGGTTGGATCTCCTTGTAGTCCAAGGGACTCTTAAGAGTCTTCTCCAACAACCACAGTTCAAAAGCATCAATTCTTTGGTGCTCAGTCTTCTTTATAGTTCAACTTTCACATCCATATGTGACCACTGGAAAAATCATAGCCTTGACTAGACGGACCTTTTGTTGACAAAGTAATGTCTCGGCTTTTTAATATGCTGTCTAAGTTGGTCATAACTTTCTTTCCAAGGAGTAAGCATCTTTTAATTTCATGGCTGCAATGACCATCTGCAGTGATTTTTGGATCCCAGAAAAATAAAGTCAGCCACTGTTTCCCCTGTTTCTCCATCTATTTCCCATGAAGTGATGGGACCGGATGCCATGATCTTCATTTTCTGAGTGTTGAGCTTTAGCCAACTTTTTTACTCTCCTCTTTTACTTTCACCAAGAAGCTCTTTAGTTCTTCTTCACTTTCTGCCATAAGGGTGGTGTCATCTGCATATCTGAGGTTATTGATATTTCTCCTGGCAATCTTGATTCCAGCTTGTGCTTCCTCCAGCCTTGATGCCAGAATGGGTGCTAAATGTCAGGATTTCTGACACCCAGTTTATTGTTATAAATCCACTGAATTGTTAATTGTGTAAGTTCCTAACACAAAGGGATCTATGTGGAAATGCAACAGTAAGAAACTATATGCCTTGCAGCATATTTATAGTGTATAAGGGAAAAAACATCTTGCAGTGTTCAGCTAGATTTAATTTTAGTTTATGAAGGATATACTTCGCTTTCACCCTAGGCAGAAAGCTTTTCACAGTACAGGTATTTTCCTGATGTGTGAATTAAAATGTAATGCTAATTAATACTACTGGGTCACAGGATTAAATATACAATCCATGCTGCCAGTTACAATACATCTACAGAGAGCAGTGAGATTAACCTCGTGTTTAGAGGAAGAAAATGTGTCTTTGAGACTCAGAATATAGATTACATATTAAACTACAGGAAAGCTCAAAGGAGTGACAATATCCTTGAAACATATGTGCCATGGCAGCACAGATGATTAAAGATATTACTGTTTTAATGGTATCTTCAGTACAATGTCTCTGAAAGGTTTGCATGAGTGATGAAAGAGATCCTGTAGAGAACTACACTTGGATTTCAAGATTGCCAGCTTTTAGATGGCCATCAGTGTTCCAAATTGACCTAAGCCATAATGCTAACCTAAGAAGTTACTCTCTTGGTAGCAATTATTGTGGAAACTAAAGGAGTTTCTTGAGAATTAATGATATTTGGTCTCTGCTGTTAATTAAAAATGTCATTCTACTTCAACATGTTTTTTCAAGTTAAGAAAATCTCCATGTTTTTCTTCCTGATGATCCCCAGTGATAATTAATATATAATGAGGAATCTTATCCTACTCTGACATATTCTAGAGAAAGAACCTGAAAATAATCATCTGAAAATGTACTGCAGCAAAATTACAGATGTAGAAATTATATCAAATGTATTAGGGATAAAAATATATGTGAAAGTGTTACATTTTTCTTTGAAAAAATGGACAATCTCATATTCAGTTCAGTTCAGCTCAGTTTAGTCACTCAGTCATGTCCGACTCTTTGCAACCCCATGAATCACAGCACGCCAGGCCTCCCTGTCCATCACCAACTCCCGGAGTTCACTCAAACTCAAGTCCATTGAGTCGGTGATGCCATCCAGCCATCTCATCCTCTGTCATCCCCTTTTCCTCCTGCCCCCAATCCCTCCCAGCATCAGAGTCTTTTCCGATGACTCAACTCTTCACGTGAGGTGGCCAAAGTACTGGAGTTTCAGCTTTAGCATTATTCCTTCCAAAGAACACCCAGGGCTGATCTCCTTTAGAATGAACTGGTTGGATCTCCTTGCAGTCCAAGGGACTCTCAAGAGTCTTCTCCAACACCACAGTTCATATTAAGAAAAAGTAAATCTAGCTATATATGACAGACAAAATTGTCACATGATATTTAAGATAAATATTAAACATAGAAATATTAATATTGGAGAAAGTAAAAAATAAGGCAAAATATTAAATAAGGCAGTTTCAAGCTAACTGCTGCTGCTTAGTCACTCAGTCATGTCTGACTCTTTCTGACCCCATGGACTGTAGCCACCAGGCTCCTTTGTCTGTGGGATTCTCGAGGCAAGAATACTGGAGTGGGTTGCAATTTCCTTCTCCATTCAATATAACTACAATTCACCAAAAAGATTTACCATTAAACATTATTTGGGCTTCCCTGGTAGCTCAGTGGTAAAAAATCTGCCTGCCGATGCAGGAGACTGTGAGAAGGAAATGGCAACCCACTCCAGTATTCTTGCCTGGGAAATCCCATGGACAGAGGAGCCTGGCAGGCTCCAGTCCATGGGGTCTCAAAAGAGTCAGACACAACCTAGTGACTAAACAACAATCACTACTCACAAAACAACATCAAAATATATAAAGCAAACTGAAAATAATATGAGGAATATATGATGACAGTCACGTTGTGAAAAATCAAGGCACACCTCTTATAACCTGAAAGATCCAATAGACTGAGATAGGATAAATGATAGACATTTGGGAGTACGTAAGTTTGTTACCAATATAATGAAGTCACTGAACACAGAATTGCAAAGCATTTCTACCATGGAATACAATAAGCATAGATAATCTCAAGAGCACAGATAATTGTAAAATGTAGTAAAATAATTTAAAATTATGGTTTTGAAAAATTATCTTTCAAAAAAACTAATTATTTTTTATAACAATTTTTATAGAGGTTGTGTTTAATAATTGACTTGTAAAATTCCTGAAAACAAGAATAGGTGAGCCATGAGGAGCTGGCTGTAGAAACCATGACACTTACCTTGAATCTTACTCTGGGGCATTGTCCCCAGGATGAAAAATCTTTGGGGCCCCCACTAAAGAGGAAATTCAGACTATTTTTCTGTTCCCCAATAAAATCAAAGAATTTTTCCTTCTTAAGTGAGAGTCCCATAAGATCAAAGCAAAGAGAGTTTCAATACTTACTAAGTTGCAGCATCTTTTTTTAAGTAACAAAACTATGGCAGGGCTCCATGCCTTTCCTACCCATCTGTTTGAGAATTAGAGCCAAAAGGTGGGAAGTTTTTCAGAGGATGTGTATTGGTGCATTTATTCGAAGAGAAGGATGAAATCAGACTTTTTCTGATAAAGATTAATAGTATTGTCAGAATGACAATTTTCCCAATATCAGTCTATTCAATGAAATCCAATTCGTAATGTGAACAAAAATTTTTAATGAAATTTGAGAAGATATTTCTCTTGTCTGTCTGGATTAGGAAAAAAGCTTTTGACCTAGAAAGTTATATGAAGGGAGAACAATGATAGAGTTATGAAAATCAAATTGGATTCTACACATGCAGTGCCTGGCCCAGAGATTGCTTAATAATTACTAGCTATTTTATGTATAAATTAGGTGGTGCTGCTGCTGCTACTGCTAAGTTGCTTCAGTTGTGTCTGACTCTGTGTGACCCCATAGACAGCAGCCCACCAGGCTCCCCCATCTCTGGGATTCTCCAGGCAAGAACACTGGAGTGGGTTGCCATTTCCTTCTCCAATGCAGGAAAGTGAAAAGTGAAAGTGAAGTCGCTCAGTCGTGTCCAACTCCTAGGGACCTCATGGACTGCAGCCCACCCACCAGGCTCCTCTGTCCATGGGATTTTCCAGGTAAGAGTACTGGAGTGGGGTGCCATTGCCTTCTCCGAAATTAGGTGTTAAATAAATACAGATGATATTTATACTATATGTGCTTGGGATAATGTATTATAGTACAATGAATACCTAAATACACACTACAGTTCTGTGAAAAAGGACTATTGCCATCCAATAGGCTCTTCTTTCTCCATAAGATTTTTTCTAAGAGTCAATCATGTGTGTAGCTAGGTGCTGTGCTGTTCTTAGTCACTTAGTCATGTCCAGCTCATTGTAACTCCACTGACTGTAGCCCACCAGTCTCCTCTGTCCATGGGGATTCTCCAGGCAAGAATACTGGAGTGGGTTGCGGTGCCCTCCTTACGGGATCTTCCCAACCCAGGGATCAAACCCAGACCTCCTGCATTCCAGACAAATTCTTCGCTGTCTGAGCCACCAGGGAAGCCATTTTCACCAGTTTGTTATTTCAATGATGGATATCTCAGAACTTACTTGTTGAATTATTTGTTTTCAGTAGGAATGTTTTTAAGTTTTTTCCTCTTATCAATAGCACATCTATGAAAATACCTATCTCTTCCTGCTCACATGCAAAATTTTCTCTAATTTATCAACATAAGCAATTGAATCGCAGGGTTGTATAGTATTTGCATTTTCACGTATATAAAATAATGCTAAAATATTTTCCAAAGTGTTTGCATACTTTTAATCCTCACCACATGTGTATAAATGTCCTGTTTTTAAAGCTTTATATATCTTCATTGATACATCAATTTTTGAAATTTATTTCAGACTGATACCTATGCAGTATTTCTCTCATTTTGTTCTAGGCTTATATTTTCTTGAGTACTAATGAGTCTGAGCCTCTTTTCGTATGTTTTTGGCCATTTTAATTTCTTTTTCAGGGAAATGGCAAAATTTTCAGGTTTTTGTTTGACTGAAAAATGTCTTTTTTTTTTTTTTTTAATGCCCTAATACTAAAAGATTGTTTTTCTACCTAAAGAATTCTTGGTTGACAATAATTTTCTCTATCTGGCTTCTGTTGTTGTCATTGAGAAGTCAGGTGTTGGTCTAATTGTTGTTCCTTGAAACATTATCTCTTCTCTCTCTCAAGATGCTGTTAGAGGTTTTTTATTTGGTGTTCTTCAAGATCTAGTTGCAAATTTCTTTTTACTTAACCTTTTGGAATTTGTTTGGCTTCTTGAATCTGAGTGTCTTTCATCATTTCTGGAAAATGTTCAGACACTACATATTCAAATATAAACTTTTTTCTATTTTTGAAAATTATTTGATGTGTTAAACCCTATCATTCCATCCCTGATCTCTCTAAATCTAAATATCTCAATATTTTCCAGCTCTTGACTCTGTGTGCACTGACTTTTGGATCATTTCTTCTGAGTTATATTAAGAATTCATTACTATGTTCTTTAAGTGGGTTTAATCTGGTGTTAATCTGGTCTAAAAATATTTATACTTCTTTATAAGTTTTGAAATTGTATATTTTCTAAAGTTAAACAATCTTACTCTCCTAGGAGAAACCCAACTTGTTCATGAAGCCTTAACAATTTTGTCTATTCTTGGATTTGATTTACTAATATTTTATTTTAACTTTCACATCTACGTTCCTTGTGATACTGTATTGTAATTTTTCTTTCTTCTACTTCCCTTGAACATTTGTCTATAAACAGTGTGCTGGACAGGGTTTCTGAACCTCTGAACTATTGACCATCTGAATCAGATAATTCTTTTGTTACTGAGAGCTCTTCTGTACATTGTAGATGTTAGTAGAACCCTGGACTCTACCAGAAAATGTCAGTAGTTCCTTCCCCCATCCTCTAGTTTTAATAGTCCAGAAATTACTCCAGACAAACCAACTCACCCACGGGGAGCAAATTTGTCCCAGGTGAGAATCACTGAACTGTCAGGGTTCTCAGAAAAAATAAAGGTCATCCTATAAAATGTGTGGCCTGTGCGCTTTCAAACAGTCAAGGACAAGGAAAACGAGGAAAAACTGTGAAGCTGCCAGATTGGAGGAAACAAAATCAACATGGTATGCACTGTCTTGGATGGGTTCCCAGGAAAGAAGGGAAGATAAGACATTTTCGTGAATGTTATAGAACTTTGAATGGAGTCTATCTATTGGATGATGATGTATCACAGTTGATTTTCTGCCTTGCAGGGTTGTATGAGGATAAAAAAGAGTGTCTTTGCTTTGGGGATGTATATATATGTGAAGTGATAATGCATCATATATATGGTTTGCTCTCATGTTTTTTTCAGAAAAGACTTCTACTACCACAATTACTATTACTACTAGTAATAGAGATGGGGGAGGGAAAGAGAGACAGAGAGAAAGAATAAATGAAGTGAAATTTTTACAGTAGAGGAATCCTGATAAAGTTGGTAAGGGAGTTTTTGGCAGTGCTTTTCAATTTTCTGTAAGATTACATTATTTCTACATTTTTGGCTTTTTTTTATTATGCTTTGAAGAAGGATGCATAAAGCTTAGTAGAATTTACTGAGATTCAAAAGAAAAAAAGGCTGAAGGCATATGAAAAAGTATACTAGCAATAAACACATTTTAGAAAAAAATATTGTTTCTTAATTGAAGACTATTTGGATGTGTATTGGCATCAGTTAATGCTGATTATGATTAATTGTTTTCCATTTTATATTCAACCTCCCACCCTTCATGATATGATAAGCCACCTCTGAGACTTCCAAAGTACCTGCACGCATAAAATAGAAAGGGGCTGTAAGGATGAGAAAGGAATGTGATGTAAGAGAAGCTGAGAAGGCAGCCAAAATCACACACTAAGATATTCCAGCACAAGCGGCAGCACAAATGAAATGAACTATTTAAAAGAGGGACATACCTCAATGTGACTAATTGATACTTGTATATTAGAGAAAAAAAATGGACGAAAATGAATGGAAATTAACTCATAATCAAATGAAAATATTATAGGCCTTGGGAATGTGTTTTCAATAAGAGTCCCTCCCTCTGCTGTTTCCTAAATTTTAACAAATGAGATTTTCCAAGAGAGTCATTTTTTTTTTTAACTTTTAAAATGATAATTGGCTGTATGTGGAAAATGGATTTCAACATAAACCATAAACTTGTCCTAGTAATCCTTTTTGGAGGCAATTTTGAAAAATCCACTCAAGTAAAGTTAGAGGTACAACACTGTGCCTTAGATGTGAAATACTGAATATAAAGTATATATACAGACAGAAGAATGAGAATGATGAATTTATTTTTAGATACCAAATGTCAGTTGATGAAAATTACCAGACTCTTGGCTCTGATACAAAAGTTTAGAGATATTAATTCTAAAATCAAACTCTCTGATACACTTTTTTTAAAAAGCACTAATGAAAAATCTTTACCAGATTGCAGGTAATAAACATAATGGGTCAATGGGCTCTGGCCTCTGATAAGCCAGCGACCCAGCTATGATTTTGCCAATATTAGCTGATAACTTTGGGAATGTTACATTACCTCTCTAAACTTCAGTTGATTCAAATCTAGATAGAATGAACACTTCAGGGGGTTACTGAAAGGACAAAATAAAATAATATGTGTAAAAACTCTTCTTACAAGATAATTCACAAATTGCATACAAATCTCACAAATATTGGCTATTAGTTTGTGAAGGTATTCGGTTGAGCAAAAATTCTCTGTTTAATCTTAACAGGCAAATGGAGCTTTTGTTCCCCAATTAGAGAAGTAGTATATTGAATTCATTCACTCTGGGTTAGAAATTTACCAGTGTTTATTTTTTTGTAGAGTAAGTTCTGGTGGAGGGAGGTGACTGAGGGCCTCCTAGTATCCAAGGGAGATGTGATCACTTACCTTTGCTGATGGATATCACTCCAGGCAGCCTGGAACAATCTTAGTATATTGCTCAAATATCCTCGAACTTACTTTTCTAGACTTTATTACTCCACTCAGTCATCATTTTCACTTTTCAACTGCACTGAAGTTGTTTCTACCTTCTGCACACATGCAGCCTTCATTCTATTATTCACAATAATCCCCCTACATGAAGCCTTCTCTTCCCACCTATTAGCTTTTGAATTCCTACTGTTGTTCTAGGTGTGACGTGTGCCCCTTCTCTAAGTAGCCTTTCCCAAACGTAGCAGTATAGATTTACATCTCTCCTCCAAGCATACTGCCAGAGCACGTTTAGGCCACATGGTTCCTGCCAGGAATGATGAAGGGTAGCCTCAGGAGAAAGCATGTTGAAACACAGAAGTGACTGCATTTCCACTGTATGGGAAGACAAAGAGATGCAATGAGCCTGCATAAGAGGCTAAGTGTAAGAGTTCATAGTTACAATGCATTCTTCCTCTCTTGGACCCAGGATGTGAATTCAGTCATCTGACTGGTACCACCTTGAAGTCAGGAATCCATATGTGGGCATAATAAATAATGTTTCAGGCAAGATCTTGGCATCTGGTCCCATCACTTCATGGCAAATAGATGGGGAAACAATGGAAACAGTGAGACTTTATTTTCTTGGGCTCCAAAATCACCACAGATGGTGACTGCAGCCATGAAATTAAAAGACACCTGCTTCTTGGAAGAAAAGCTATGACCAACCTGGCTGCTGCTGCTGCTTCTGCTAAGTTGCTTCACTCGTGTCCGACTCTGTGCAACCCCACAGATGGCAGCCCTCCAGGCATATTAAAAAGCAGAGACATTAATTTGCAATAAAAGTCCCTATAGTTAAAGCAATGGTTTTCCCAGTAGTCATATATGGATGTGACAGGTGAAATATAAAGAAAGCTGAGCACTGAAGAATTGATGCTTTTGATCTGTGGTGTTGGAGAAGACTCTTGAGAGTCCCTTGGACTGCAAGGAGATCCAACCAGTCCGTCCTAAAGGAAATCAGTCCTGAATATTCATTGGAAAGACTGATGCTGAAGCTGAAACTCTAGTACTTTGGCCATCTGATGTGAAGAACTGACTCATTTGAAAAGACCCTGATGCTGGGAGAGATTGATGGCAGGAGGAGAAGGGGATGACAGAGGATGAAATGTTTGGATGGCATCACTGACTCAGTGGACATGAATTTGAGCAAGCTCAGGGAGTTGGTGATGGACAGGGAAGCCTGTGTGTTGCAGTCCATGGGGTCACAAACAGTTAGACATGACTGAGAGACTGAACTGAAATCTACTTGTGGAGGTGCCGCCTCGACTCATCCTTGTATAAGACTGATCATGTTTGCTAAAAAAGACTATTGTGCATTTTCCTTCAGTATTACCTCACTTTACTTGCTCAGCTCTTTACTGTTTATGGATAACAGCATCAAGAGCACGGCTGCTTAGTTGCTCAGTCATGTATGACTCTTTGCGACCCCATGGACAGCAGCCCGCCGGCTCCTCTGTCCAAGGGGATTCTCCAGGTAAGAATACTAGAGTGGGTTGCCATGTCCTCCTCCAGTCAAAAGCAAATAATAGGCAATAATAGCTGAGTACCAGTCACTGTGCTAGGAACTTTATAGGCGCTATTATATGTAAATAGCCCTCATGAGAGCCACATGAATTGAATTCTATTATTAACCCTAGTTTACTGATGAAGAAACCAGGTCTGTAAGAGAGTTCTTAATTGCTAAAGTCATTCTCTAAGAATTATTAAGAATTGTGTGTTTGGCTAATTCTAAAACCTGACTATTAGTTACCAGATGATTTTGCTATACTATTTATCCAATAAAATCAAGTTATATTAAGGTTATGAAAATAAAATTCTGGGAAAATTTATTGTATGATCTTATCGCGGGTATTTTCCAGTAAAAGTGCTTAGTTTACATTGTTGGTTTAGGGGCATGGGTTCCTTAAACTATAGTGGTTAAAATCCTTTTAATGGTTCATTAAAGCCATTTTACAGTTAAAATTCCAAGGTTACAATGGCCCATATTTGATTCTTTTGCAAAGTCTAATGCTTCCCAGGTGGTAAAGAATTTGCCTGCCAATGCAGGAGAAACAAGAGAGGCAGGTTTGATCCCTGGGTGGGGAAGATGCCCAGGAGTAGGAAATGGCAACCCACTCTAGTATTCTTGAAAAGCCCTGGACAGAGGAGCCTGGTGCGCTCCAGTCCATGGTGTTGCAAAAAGTTGGACATGACTGAGTGATTGAGCACACAACACATATACTCTAAAATTAAATATAAAGGCTGTAACTATTCATTGTCTATATTTTATAAAAAAATAATTAAAGTCAAATTTTGATAGCTTTGAATTTGTCCACATACGGGAGCAGGAAGATTAGATATATCCATATTTGTTAGTTAGTAAGATACTTCCATTTATGTTTCAAGTAAATTCGGTAAACTGTATTGATTAATGGCATGTTGTTTAAAATATAAAGCCACACAGCATGGTGGCTATAATTAATAACACTGGATTTGATATTTGAAAGTTGCCAAGACTTTAATTTTTTGGGCTCCAAAATCACTACAGATGGTGACTGCAGCCATGAAATTAAAAGACGCTTATTCCTTGGAAGGAAAGTTATGTCCAACCTAGATAGCATATTCAAAAGCAGAGACATTACTTTGCCAACAAAGGTCTGTCTAGTCAAGGCTATGGTTTTTCCTGTGGTCATGTATGGATGTGAGAGTTGGACTGTGAAGAAGGCTGAGCGCCAAAGAATTGATGCTTTTGAACTGTGGTGTTGGAGAAGACTCTTGAGAGTCCCTTGGACTGCAAGGAGATCCAACCAGTCCATTCTGAAGGAGATCAGCCCTGGGATTTCTTTGGAAGGAATGATGCTAAAGCTGAAACTCCAGTACTTTGGCCACCTCATGCGAAGAGTTGACTCACTGGAAAAGACTCTGATGCTGGGAGGGATTGGGGGCAGGAGGAGAAGGGGACGACAGAGGATGAGATGGCTGGAAGGCATCACTGACTCGATGGACGTGAGTCTGAGTGAACTCCGGGAGTTGGTGATGGACAGGGAGGCCTGGCGTGCTGCGATTCATGGCGTCGCAAAGAGTTGGACATGACTGAGCGACTGAACTGAACTGAAGAAAGTAAATCTTAGGGGTTCTTATCACAAGAAAAATAATTATAACTATGTGTGGTAATGGATGTTAACTATACTTATTGTAGTAACCATTTGAAATATATAAAATATCAAATCATTATGTTGTATACCGTGTTATATGTCAATTATGTCTCAATTTTAAAAACAACATAGTTGTGACAATTTAGGGTGTATGTGTGTGTGTGTGTGTGTATTGCCACACAATATAATATTATAAGTCATATAGCAAATATTGTAGGAAAAAAGTGAACAAAAATATTTCCTGCTTTATAACATTGTAAACCAATTTTAGAGTTAAACCTTAGAGGAGTCATAAATGGAGCAATGCCCAGATTTTTAGCCTAATCTTACAAAAGCTTGTCTTTTTTGAGGTTTTCCAGGCCTTTCATATTAACCACACTTCATTTCCCTGAATTGTTGGCATATGTGTACTTTTAATAGTTCCTTAAAATAATTCAACTAGCAGGCACACAATTGATTAGTGTCAATAGAATCTATCTTATAAAAGCATGATTATACCATTCAAAAATAGGTATTTGATATTCAACTCATGGAGTACCATTAAGCCTTGATATACTAATATTGTATGAATGTGTGACTGAAAGTTCTGCAGCATTCACTAATTATTTTATTGTCTATTAAAAATTCTAATGAATCACTTAATCAATTAGGTATACATATTATAACTTGAAAAAGAAAATATTATGGTATTCTTTGGGGATATTGCATTCTTCCACATTAGATTATATTATTTCTGATTACTGTCTAGATAAGCTTTTCGTTGTTTTTTAGTTGTTAAGTCCAGAGAAGGCAATGGCAACCGACTCCAGTACTCTTGCCTGGAAAATCCCATGGACAGAGGAGCCTGGTGGGCTGCAGTCCATGGGGTCGTGAAGAGTAGGACACGACTGAGCGACTTCCTTTTCACTTTTCACTTTCATGCATTGGAGAAGGAAATGGCAACCCACTCCAGTGTTCTTGCCTGGAGAATCCCAGGGACGGTGGAGCCTGGTGGGCTGCTGTCTACGGGATCGCACAGAGTCAGACACGACTGAAGTGACTTAGCAGCAGCAGCAGCAGTTGCTAAGTCATGTCCAGTTTTAGTGGCCTCATGGACTGTAACCCACCAGGCTCCTCGGTCTGTGGAATTTCCCAGCAAGTATATTGGAATGGATTTCCCTTTCCTTCTCCAGGGAATCTTCCTGACCCAGGGATTGAACCTGAGTCACCTGCATTGCAGTCAATTTCTTTACCTCTGAGCCACCAGAGAAGCCCTCTATAGATAACCAACTTTAAAGCTATACATTCAACTAGCTTTGATGAATTGTGCTATCCACTTCAGTTCAGTTCAGTTCAGTCTCTCAGTCATGTCTGACTTTTTGTGACCCCATGGACTGTAGCACACCAGGCTTCCTTGTCCATCACCAACTTCCAGAGCTTGTGCAAACTCATGTCCATCGAGTCAGGGATGCCATCCAACCATCTCATCCTCTGTCATCCTCTTCTCCTCTTGCCTTCAACCTTTCCCAGCATCGGTGTCTTTTCCAATGAGTCAGTTCTTCACATCAGGTGGCCAAAGTATCAGAGTTTCAGCTTCAGCATGAATATTCAGGACTGATTTCCTTTAGGATAGACTGGTTGGATCTTTTGAACCAACACCACAGTTCAAAAGCATCAATTCTTCGGTGCTCAGCTTTCTTTATAGTCCAACTTCACATCCATACATGACTACTGGAAAAACCATTGGTTTGACTAGATGGACCTTCGTTGGCAAAGTAATGTCTCTGCTTATTAATATGCTTTCTAGATTGTATATAACTTTTCTTCCAAGGAGCAAGCACCTTTTAATTTCATGGCTGCAGTCACCATCTGCAGTGATTTTGGAGCCTCCCAAAATAAAGTCTCTCATTGTTTCCATTGTTTCCCCATCTATTTGCCATGAAGTGATGGGACTGGATGCCATGATCTTAGTTTTCTGAATGTTGAGCTTTAAGCCAACTTTTTCACTATCCTCTTTTACTTTCATCAAGAGACTCTTTAGTTCTTCTTCACTTTCTGCCATAAGGGTGGTGTCATCTGCATATCTGAAGTTATTGATGTTTCTCCCGGCAATCCTGATTCCAGCTTATGCTTCTTCCAGCCCAGCGTTTCTCATGATGTACTCTGCATATAAGTTAAATAAGCAGGGTGACAGTATACAGCCTTGACTTACTCCTTTTCCTATTTGGAAGCAGTCTCTTGTTCCCTGTCCAGTTCTAACTGTTGCTTCCTGACCTGCATACAGAATGGGAAACCACTTCAGTATTCTTGCCTTGAGAATCCCATGAACAGTAAGAAAAGGTTATCCACTGAAATAACAGAATTCACAAAATTTTTGCCATGCCTAGATTAAAAGGAGGTTCCTGCTGCCACAGAATGACTAACATTTCAACAATTTTAACAATTTGTGGTAACTACACTTGTTATTTTTTTGCCCTGTAGTTCAAATGACAAGGAGTAGCCTTGCTTAAGTTTTGGATATTTAGATCTCTCTCTATGGCTGGTTATTTCATGTTCACCACTGACAGAATTTGATTATAATGGAGACTACAAATAATCAGAATAAAATAAAACAAATTATTTTTACTGTTACAAATAGTTGTGAAGGTTGGGGTGATGCTCTAAAAGAGGATACGTTTTTATTCTTTTTCATTGTTTTACTACTTGTATCTTCTTTATCATTAGCTACTACTAATTCTCGACTTCAGAGAGGATTTTTATTTGGAATTATTTTTCATGGGCAGCAATAGTATCCAAATTAGGAGCCAATGATGGAAACTTAAATGCCAGGTCACCTGCTATCACTCAATCCCTTCCTTCTCAATTCCCATCATATGAAAATTAAGATCAGTAAGATTTGGTGTGCTTATGATAAAAAGTTGCTTGTGTAGGTATTCAGTCAGTTCAGTCACTCAGTCGTGTCTGACTCTTTGTGACACCATGGATTGCAGCACACCAGGCCTCCCTGTCCATCACCAACTACTGGAGCTTACTTAAACTCATGTCCATCGAGTCAGTGATGCCATCTAACCATCTTATCCTCTGTTGTCCCCTTCTCCCACCTTCAATCTTTCCCAGCATCAGGGTCTTTTCAAATGAGTCAGTTCTTCACATCAGGTGGCCAAAGTATTGGAGTTTCAGCTTCAGCATCAGTCCTTCCAGGACTGATTTCCTTTAGGATGGACTGGTTGAGTTTTAAGCCAACTTTTTCACTTTCCTCTTTTACTTTCATCAAGAGGCTCTTTAGTTCTTCTATGCTTTCTGCCATAAGGGTGGTATCATCTGCATATCTGATGTTATTGATATTTCTCCCGGCAATCTTGATTCCAACTTGGGCTTCATCTAGCCCTGAATGTGGCATGATGTACTCTGCATCTAAATAAGCAGGATGACAATATACAGCCTTGATGTACTCCTTTCCTGATATGGAACCAGTCTGTTGTTCCATGTCCAGTTCTAACTGGTGCTTCCTGACCTGCATACAGATTTCTCAGGAGGCAGGTCAGGTGGTCTGGTATTCCCATCTCTTTAACAGTTTTCTACAGTTTGTTGTGATCCACACAGTCCAAGGCTTTGGTGTAGTCGATAAAGCAGAAGTAGATGTTTTTCTGGAACTCTCTTCCTCTTTGATGATCCAATGGATGTGGGCAATTTGATCTCTGGTTCCTCTGCCTTTTCTAAACCCAGCTTGAACATCTGGAATTTCACAGTTGCTGAAGCCTGGCTTGGAGAATTTTGAGCATTACTTTATTAGTGTGTGAGATGTGTGCAATTGTGCAGTAGTTTGAACATTCTTTGGTATTGCATGTCTTTGGGATTGGAATAAAAACTGACTTTTCCCAGTCCTGTGGCCACTGCTGAGTTTTCCAAATTTGCTGGTACATGGAGTGTAGCACATTCTTAGCATCACCTTTTAGGATTTGAGATAGCTGAACTGGAATTCCATCACCTCCACTAGCTTTGTTTGCAGTGATGTTTCCTATGGCCCACTTGACTTGGCGTTCCATGATGTCTGGCTCTAGGTGTGTGATCACACCATTGTGGTTATCTGGGTCATGAAGATCTTTTTTGTATAGTTCTTCTGTGTATTCCTGGCACCTCTCCTTAATATCTTCTTTTTCTGTTTGGTCCATACCATTTCTGTCCTTTATTGTACCCTTCTTTGTATGAAATATTCCCTTGGTATCTCTAATTTTCTTGAAGAGATCTCTAGTCTTTCCCATTCTATTGTTTTCTTCTTTTCTTTTCATTGATCACTGAGGAAGGTTTTCTTTTATCTCCTTGCTACTCTTTGGAACTCTTCACTCAATGGGTATTTCTTTCCCTTTCTCCTTTGTCTTTAGCTTCTCTTCTATTCTCAGCTATTTATAAGGCCTCCTCAGACAAGGATTTTACCTTTTATCATTTCTTTTTCTTGGGGATGGTCTTGATTTCTGCCTCCTGTACAATGTCATGAACCTCCATCCATAGTTCTTTAGGCACTCTGTCTATCACATCTAATCCCTTGTATCTATTTGCCACTTCCACTGTATAATCATAAGGGATTTCATTTGTATAGGTATTGCTGCTGCTGCTGCTAAGTCACTTCAGTCATGTCTGACTCTGTGCGACCCCATAGACGGCAGCCCACGAGGCTCCCCCATCCCTGGGATTCTCCAGGCAAGAACACTGGAGTGGGTTGTATAGGTATTAGAAACCTAAAATAGAAATAAACATAAAATTTATGATTAGGGATAACCTCTCATTTAAAGTACAAAGTAAAACTGTGTTTTGATAACTCTGATGAACTTTCCCTGAATGAAAATATTAATTTATTTGAGCAATATAGCAGTGTTTGAAATAGAGGGTGGGTGTGCATTTTATATGGGTAGTTTACCTACTTTCATCATCAAAAAATGGCTGTGAGTTTGCTGAAATTAATGACAGCAACCAAACCACCAATCAAGAGGCTAAGAGAATACTCAGTAGGTTAAATGCCAGAAATTGAAATTTAGGCATATCACGTTCAAAGAGGATTTATTCGGAAAGTCCAGAGGATAGAAATAGCTTGCCTAAGGAGGAACACAGATAAAACCTACATCAGAGTTCTTGTCATTTTAAGTATATTTTCTGGTCCTTTCTCTTGTGTGTCTACTCTTGACATCCCCATTACATGTATGTTGTACTTTTTGTAATTGTCCCATACTTCTTGCATATTATGTTTTATTTATTTGTTTATTTTTGTCATCTGTCTTTCTTTTTGTATTTCAGTTTTGTCAATTTCCAGTGACATTAACTTGCAGCTCATTGTTTCTTTTCTTAGCTGTGTTGAGTATACCGAGGAGTCCGTCGAAAGTATGCTTCTTACCTCCTACAATGTTTTTGATTTCTAATTCTTCCTTTTGATTCTTTGTTAGAATTTCCATCTATCTGCTTATATTGTCTATTGGTTCTTACCCATTGTCTATTTTTTCCATTATTGCTCTTAGCATATTAATGATAGTTGTTCTAAATTCTTGGCCTGGTGATTCTAAAATACTCGTCTTATCTGAGTCTGGTTCTCATGTTTGCTTTGTCTCTTTAAAATTCCCTTTTCTTACCTTTTAAGAAGCCTTGTAATTTGTTGTTGTCAGAAACAGACATATTTCATTGAGTAATAGGAACTGAAGTATCTAGGCTTTTAAAGGGAGGCTTCCTGTTTGTCTGACTAGGAGTCAGACTGCATTTACCACTTACTGTAGCTGTATATGCCAGAGACTAGTTCTTCTAAAGTCCTTGTTTTCATCTCCCCTATTGTCTTTAGGTTTATTTTTAGATTTCTTATTCTTAAACAAAATCTGAGCCTCTCAGTTCGTTTGGCTATGATCCCTTGTTGCTATTCAGGGGCCCGGCTTATGTGATGTTACAAAGTGTAGGGGGGAATTAGATCTCAGTCTTTCAATAGGTTTGTGTAGTGTTAGTCATTCAGTTGTGTCCAACTCTTTGTGACCCCATGGAATATAGTCCCGCTCCTCTATGTAGTCCTGCCAGGCTCCTCTGTCCATGGAATTCTCTAAGCAAGAATACTGGAGTGGGTAGCCATTCCCTTCTCTAGAAGATCTTCCTGACCCAGGGATGCAACCTAGGTCTCCTGCATTGCAGGCACATTTTTTACTATGTGAGCCACTAGGGAAAAATTAGATCTTAGTCTTTTAATGTTTGTACCCCTGAGTTTTAACCTTCACAAATATTTTTCAGCTTCATCTCATCCCTTTGGTAATCCAGGAAAGCTAGCAGGGGTTTATGTGGGAAATTTCCCTTCCTACAAAAAATGGGAGGGAGGAATTAAGACTACTCTCATAAGGTACAGGACTACCCATGAAGCGGTATCTTTAAGCAAACTTAGATTAGTTGTAAATGTATATTGCAAGCTCCAAGTGATCACTAATAAAACTAAAAATTTAATATGCTAAGAGAAAAAGAAATGGAGTCATATAAAATGCTCAATTAAAATCAGAGAAGAAAGCAAAAGAAGGTAAAAGTTTAAAAAAGAATAAGTGCAATGAATACAAAGCAATGGCAGTAATAGTTGATGTTAATCCAACTATATAAATAATCACTTTCAATGTGAAGGTCAAATTATTTCAACTAACACAGAGCCTGTCAGAGTGGATGAAAAATAAGACCTAAGTATATGCTGTCTACAGGAAACCCATATTTAGTGGAAAAAGTGGTACCATGCTAACACCAATAAAAACAAAGCTACCCAGGTGGCTTAATGGGTAAAGAATCTGCCTGCAATACAGGAGACACAGGAGATATGGGTTCGATCCTTGGATTGGGAAGATCCCCTGGAGAAAGGCAGGGCAACCCACTACAGTATTCTTGCCTGGAGAATCCCATTGACAGAGGAGCCTGTTGGGCTACAATCATTAGGGTTGCAAAGAGTAGGATATGACTAAAGTGGCTGGGCAGAGAGTAACTTAATTTCAGGCACAAAAGCAACTCAGAGCAAAGAAAATCATCAGGAATAAAGAGGGACATTATGCAATGATAATGGGCACAATTTTTCAAGAAGACAAAACAATCCTCAACATATATGCCCTCAGACATGAAGATTCCAATACTCCTCTCTCAGTCATTGGCAGGTCCAGCCTGCCGAAAATCGTTAAGACACAGTAATACTATGCAGATCCTCAGTATCCTGTGGATCTAAGAGATCAGATACAGCATTAGCTAAATGGAAATTAAAGGGCAGTACCTGAGCAGTAGTATCTCCCACCTTGTCAGGATCAGTCTCTTGTCTTAATAGGAAAGAAGAGATGGGAGATAGTATGTATGGAAGTGGTATCCGTAATACTTCACATCTTAGCTCTTGTGTTGGAGATTGAGGAAATGGCATGAATAATGTAAACACCTGGATTTTCGAAAATTGCTTTTGTTTAATTTATTCTATTCCTTTACTGTAGCCTCAGTGACTCCCGTCCCTGGGTGAAACTTTTGAATCATGGCATATAGTGTCAAAAAAGATAGATAAATAGTTTCTAGATCATTCCAGAAAATGTCCTGAACCAGCCAGTTGTCAATGAAATGAAACTGTAAGGATGGGGGTCTTGCTGTTTTTATATTTTTCTCACCCATCTCTCGAATATTTGCATAGCAGTGTCTCATCTGGTGTTCTGTATACCGTGGGCAGTCAGATCCCCTATGTTCTCACTCTCTGACCATCGCAAATATTAACTACTGAAGAAACAGTTGATTATTTGTGAAACTGCTTGGACCTATGGTATTTATGACTGCAATAACAACTCGTAGGCCAAGTTGTAGGCAGAATGACTGAGAAATTTTAGCTGTTTCACAATCAATTCTAATCACTAAGATTGAAGTAATCATGAGGAACCTTGAACTGCTTGATAAGGGAGGTGAATAACTATTTTGGCCACCCAATAATCTGTGCATGCAGGTAAGGTCTGTAAATTACAGTTCTGGTCTGACTATTCTTTTAACTGTTTAATTTAAAAATATCTCCCAAAGGACTTAAAATTTTCTAAAGCAACTGCCTGACTTGCTTTAACATGGAAAATTTTAAAAAGTAGACACTTTAAAAATATATGTAGGCTATAAAAACACTCAAGACACACATCTGAAAATGTATTCTCTAGAAGATAAATTAGTGTTTTGAATGGGGTATCCCATTCTTAAGGCACAGGGTGCCAGGCAATAACCCAGACCTGTGACTGGTCGCTGGATGCTGCATAAAGCCATGGGAGTAGTAGGATTTTGGAGAAAGTCCAAATAAACACATGAATTGTAGGGGAGATGAACCCCCAGGCACACAACTGGTAAGAGCGTTTCTAAATGCAAAACTGTGCCGTGCAGTATTGCACAAATGAGTCAGTCTGACTTCTGCAGTTAGGTAACTGAGTATGAATTAAAAGAAGAGACATTTTTATCAAAAGGATGTTGAATAAAGAACTGGTAATGAATGAGAAAAGAAGCTAGGATGCTGTCTGGAGGTAAATAGAAATCCGTTGTATGAAGTCCAACTAATAGTAAAATGACTATGTATATTTCCCCAAAATATCACTTACTACATTCTTTTAAAGACATCACTGAAATATCAAAACACAATCTTAGTTTTCTACAATCCAAAGCATTACTTTGAAAGTCAAAATACACTTTCTTAATTCTATTTTGGGTTCTTACATTTTATTTAGTACTCTGCTAAATGTTTGCTATTTACATAATGTTATCATGGTTAACTGCCAACTTGTGATTGATAAAATTACAGATAATTTTTCATGACAGATGATAGGATTATCCAGATGTGGGATCCAGGAAGCAAACCAAACAATAAGTTAAAAATATCAGATTGAAATCATTTTGTGAATTTGTATTTTTAATGGGCAGTCTCTCCTGTGTTTAGAAGCTTGGATGCTGGGGTCAGAACTTTTTAAAATACAAACCACTTTTTAAAATACAAACAACAGGGACACTGAGCAAGTTGCTTCCACTGATTAGCCGAGGTATCTTCATTTATACAATAGGGTTTTAATAGTTTCTACGTCACAGGATAGCATGAGGCAGAGGTAAGATAATTCTGACAATGCCAAGAAAGCACTCTAAGGGCAGAAAGTAAGTGTGGCCAATCTTTGCTGTAGTCTTTTCTCGGTGCTTAATATGGTTCTAGGTTTGTAGAAGATATTCTGTTATTTGAACCATTAATGAATGGATATGTTAGGTTACTGCTTGTGATTGTCTTAACACTCAAATTCAATTGCTGTTTTATCTCATAATGACATTCAGACCCGAGTCCCCTTTTTTCCTTCAATCTATTGGCTGTGTAGTGGTCATTAACTTTCCCTATAGTGGTTGGATTCACTGTTTGGTCTTCTGAGACACTTTACACCAACATCTGTGATTCTTTATATACCTGCATTTCTGGTGCATCTTGCCAGTAAAACCTATAGTAGTGGAGGGGACATAACATTTTAAATTATATCCACAGCTGCCCCCATAGTGGCCATAGTGGCCATTTAAGAAACATTTAAATTTATGTTGATTGTTATTGATCCAATTCTTTTAAAAATTCACCCAGAGTTCTAGAACTCAGCTTTCTCCATGTTCTTCCACATTTATACAATCGTTTTCAACCCTTTCTGGCTTCCCAGGTGGCTCAGTGGTAAAGAATCCTCCTGCAATGCTGGAGCTACAGGAGACTCAGGTTTGATCCCTGGGTCCGGAAGATCCCCTGAAGGAGGGCATAGTAACCCACTCCAGTGTTCTTGCGTGAAGAATCCCATGGACAGAGGAGCCTGGATCCATAAGGTCGATAAGAGTCTGACACGACTAAAGCAACTTAGCCTGCGTGCACTTGCGTACCTTTTCACTGTCACTGTCTCCCCAGTATGTTCCATAAATTTCAGTATTCCCTGGAACTCTATTATTATTGCTTCTCTTATTTTTCAGTTTTCTTTCTCTCAGGGAATAAATGTTCCCACCTGTTTATTCATTATCTAGATTATTCATGATTCATTTATGTCTCCTGTTTATAATGAAAACCAATATTTGGTTGGGCTTCCCTTGTGGCTCAGCTAGTAAAGAATCTGCCTACAATGCATGAGACCTGGGTTCGACCCCTGGGTTGGGAAGATCCCCTGGAGAAGGGAAAGGCTACCCACTCCAGTATTCTAGTCTGGAGAATTTCATGAACTGTATAGCCCATGGAGTCACAAAGAGTTAGATGTGACTGAGCGACTTTCACTTTCACCTCATAGAGACATATATCTAATTTGAAAATAACAATCATATTTTTATTTGGGGCTTCCCTTGCAGGAGACCTGGGTTCAATCCCTGGGTCAGGGAAGATCCCCTGGAGAAGGAAATGGCAACCCACTCCAGTATTCTTGCCTGGAAAATCCGATGGACAGAGAAGCCTGGTAGGCTACAGTCCATGGGGTTCCAAAGAGTTGGACACGACTGAGTGAATTCACTTTGTGGCTCAGCTGGTAAAGAATCTGCCTGAAATGTGGGAGGCCTGGGTTCGATCCCTGGGTTGTGAAGATCCCCTGGAGAAGGGAAAAGCTACCCACTCCAGTATTTTGGCCTGGAGAATTCCATAGACTATATAGTCCATGGGGTTGCAAAGAGTAGGACACAACTGAGTGACTTTCACTCACCCACTCACTCAGTATTTGGTTGAGTTCCCAGCTTTCTGACCCTCTGTGAGACAGTTCTGAGGTGAGGTCCACAAAGTGTCAGAAGATTCCTAAGAGAAACTGAGCTCCAGGTGTTCAAAATTGTCATCACAAGTGTTCTTGCCTGGAGAATCCCAGGGACGAGGGAGCCTGGTGGGCTGCCGTCTATGGGGGTCACACAGAGTCGGACACGACTGAAGCGACTTAGCAGCAGCAGCAGCAGCAGCTTTCTGGCTTCCTTTCCTTCTCTGTCTGCTTTCCCATTCATTCACAGTGGCCCCTGGGATCATGTCCCAAATATATTTGCTTTTACCCAAAGTGTTGTCTCCAGGTCTATTTTTGGAAACCAGTATTTACTGAGTGAATAAGTTAACAGAGAAATGAGGTAGTCCAAATATTTTAAAACTATATTTTCAATACTGGACAGTATGACCTTAAACTATCTTAGTGCTTTTCTCACTTATGATTTTACTGCATGCAGTTTTAAGAAATGCATTTTTCTTTGAACATGTAACCTCCTTTCATGACATGTATTTTGTGCATATTGCATCCCTTCTCTTCAGAATGATCTTTCTCACAATTACCTCCTAGAAAATGCACTGTATCTTAAAAACCTAGCTTAAATGTCCCATACAATGCTTATCTAGTGCTTAATCCGTAGTAGATGGTTAATAAATGCTTTTTGAAAGATAGAAGAAATTTTTAACTGGAACCATCTTCAGTGTCTTGATGCAGAGCCATGTCAAGTGGAAACACATTAAATAAACCATACATCTTGAGGCGGGCTTAACCAAATACTTGATACTTTCATAGGAAAAGTCAAAATTGAGGATGAAAATGAAATTGAAAGTGTAAGAGTTAGTTGCTCAGTCGGATTCAGCTCTTTGTGACCCCATGAACTGTAGCCCGCCAGGCTCCTCTGTCCATGGGATTCTCCAGGCAAGAATACTGGAGTGAGGTGGCATTCCATTCTCCAGGGGATCTTCCTGACCCAGAGATTGAACCTGGGTTTCCCACATTGTGGGTAGATTCTTTACCATCTGAGACACCAAGGAAACCCAAATGTGATTGAGATGACTTTAAATATGAAGTATTATTTGCATATTTAATTTAGAAAACTATTTTTAACATATATAATCTCAATGAAGAAATGTAGCCTTCTATTTCCCCACCAGATAATTTTATTAATTAAAACATTAATACAAATAAATGTTCAAACATTGAACCCCTATGCAAAAGTATAATATGTAAATTATATATCCTCTCCATTCTGCCTCGTCTTCCTAAAAGTAATTGTCATTAGGAATTTTTTAGTCATTTTCTGTTACAAAATAAATGCATATACCTACATACATGTATCTATTCAAGAATTCTTTTACATTTCCCCTAAAGAATTACACTATTACTTTGTTCCTACATTTTGCTTTTCCCCTTAGATTTTGGTGTATTGATAATTTTCCATATTTTTACATATAGATCTATCCCACTGTATTTGATGATTGCATATTATTCCATTGTATGGATGATAGTTTAAAGTCCCTTCTTGATGAAAACTTTATTTCATAGTGTTAATAAATAGTATTAATAAACACTATTACAAAATACTATTATGTTGCAGTAAACATCCTTATAAAAACATCTTGAAAAACTTTTGTGTGTATATTCTTGGAATAAATTCCTTGAAATGGAATATGTAGGTCACAGCGTATGTGCATTCTAAAACTTTTGACCAGCAGAGCTAAACAACAAGCTTTCATTTTACACTTAAGCTGAAGAGGGACTTAGAGGCACTTTGTACAAACCTGCCAGTTGTTCTCACATGCTTTTTGAAATTTTCTCTAAATGTAATATTGTCCAAATGGATGGGCCTGCTGTTTATTTTTCCTAACCTGTTTCATATATACCTTAAAATGCTCCACTCTGCTCAGGGTGAATATGCTTTTTTTGTTTAGAATCATATCCCCTCTTGCTTAATCATAATTTACTGCTTTGGTAGCCTTCACTTACCTCTCTTCCAGAACTAGGAGCTAAAAGATTTTAGAATGGGATGTTTCATGACCATATGCTGCCAGTCGAGGTCAGAAATGATTCATGTGTGAGACTGATGGAATTGCTCAAGTAAGTAATGTCTACGAAAAGTGTAAAGGAAATCATTTTAAGGCAAGTTTGGACCCTGCTCCTTTTTATGGACCTGTTATCAATTTAATACTAAATCTCTCAATCTCTTAAAAATCAATTTTTCAAAAATCATTTTATCTTATATTACCATACATAGTATATCAGAATTAGATATATATTTTTTAGTTCTAATTAGTTGATGTTGGCCTGTTATACAATTTTTTGGTGTTTTTCAAAGCATTCAGTACTCCATATAGCATAGCTTCTTCCTACTTTTTTTCTTATAAAACGGCTACAATTATAAGTATAATAAGTTACTGTGCAAGTTTTGAATCAGACTTTATTTGTATATAATTTTGAGTAAAGAATTCAGGCCATTCTAATTTTAAGTTTTCTCATTATTCTGTGACTAAAACAGATGAAACGCAAGTGAGTTTGGACATATAACTTTGATTCATTTTACTGATAAGCATGGAAATTATAATAGAAAAGAAACCAAAGCTTTGAATGTATTTTGTTACTTAACACATATAAATATTTATGTATCAATACTTTCCTAGGCAATAAAACTACTTTCAAGCAGACAAAATTTTAATCTTATTTTGTAGACTTTTTTTTTTTCTCTTTTTCATGTTATGTCTTACAGTCCTGGCAATGCACAGATAATTATGACACAAATATTAACCTGTTCATAAAAATTCTTATATTTATTTATGCTCAAAACAAAAATCTAAGAGAACTCTTATGTTTAACTTATGTTTTTGTGGAGATGGAAGCAGAGCTTTTAGAATTTCTATTTGAAGTCTTTCTAATGATAAATTTAAAATTCTATATTCAGTCAGCCTATATTTTAGTTTTCTACTGTTGGATAGCAATTCTAACACTCAAATTGCTTAAAATGACAAGCACTTTCTTATCTAGTCTCACTCTGTGATTGACTAGGCTCAACTGGATGGCTTTTCTGCCCGAAGTCATGAGGGGAATGAACTGAGTTAGAAGGTCCAAGATGGAACCTCACATGGCAGGCAGTTAGTGCTGGTGTTCTGTAAATAGAAGCACCTTGGTTCCCTTTCCCTTGTTATTTCTCTGTGAATTGCTGACTGGGTTCCAAAAAGCAGAAAGCGGAAGCTTTCCTCTTCTTAAGACCAAAGCTTGGATGTCCCAAATATCACTTCCATTGCATTCTACTTGCTGGAGCAAGTTTTGCAGCCAATCCAGAGTCAAGGGGGAGCAAACACATCCTATACCACCTGAAGTCAGGAGTGGTCACCACATATAAGAAGGGGAAGAATTGTTGGGACCTACCGTTAGAAACTAGTTATCATAGCCTATTTATGGAGCTCTTGGTTGAAGGAAGCAGGAGTTTGTAGACAGAAGGAAGGTGCATGTAAGAATTGCATACTCCCTAAGGATTTTAGAACTTCATGGTCTCTATGATGAAACAAAATTATAGAAAATTAAAATAAACATAACTATGTTAGGAAGAAAATACTTCCGTAGATTAACAAATTTTCCAGAGCAGGTTTTTTGGGGGATTTTTCTTTTTTAAACTTGAGGCATAATTGCTTTAAAATGTTGTGTTAGTTTCTGCTGTGCAACAAAGTGAAATCAGTTATGTATATACATATATCCCCTCTTCCTTGGACCTCTCTCCCACCATCCTCATCACACCCATTTCAGTTGCCACAGAGCATCAAGCTCGCTGCCCTGTAAAACAGGTTCCCACTAGCTATCTGTTTTATACATGGCAGTGCTCATACATCAATTCCAGTCTCCCAATGTATCCCAACCTTTTTCCCCTTCTTGGGAAAATTTTTTTCACATGGGGGGAACATTAAAGAATAAGCCTTAACTCCTTGGCCTTAACTTATTGTTTGAGTAGTTGGGGCTGCTGAAACAGAAATACCATATATGGATATCTTAAACAACAAACATTCATTTTTCACAGTTCTGGAGGCTGGGAAGTCCAAGATCAAGGCTTCGGTAGATTCAGTGTCTGGTGAGGGCCTGTTTTCTGGTTCATTGACATCCATATTCTTTTTGTATCCTCAAAAAGTGGAAGGAGGAGAGGAGCTCTCTGGAATGTCTTTTATAAGGGCACCAATCCCATTCATGAGTGCTTCACTTTTATGAACTAAGCATCTTCCAAAGATCCTACATCCAAATCTTAATACCTTCAACTCCAGGATTGTTGTTCAGTTGGTAAGTCATGTCCGACTCTTTGCTACTCCTTGAACTGCAGCACACAAGGCTTCAATGTCCTTCACTACCTCGCAGAGTTTGCTCAAACTCATGTCCATTGAGTTGGTGATGCTATCTAACCATTTCCTCCTTTGCTGCCCCCTTCTTCTCTTACCCTCAATGCTTCCCAATATCAGGGTTTTGGTTTTTTTTCCCCAATGAGTTGGTTCTTCCATTCAGGTAGCCAAAATATTGGAGCTTCAGGTTCAGCATCAGTCCTTCCAATGAATATTCAGGGTTGATTTCCTTTACAACTGACTGGTTTGATCTCTTTGCAGTTCAAGGGACTCTCAAGAGTCTTCTTCAGCACCACAATTTGAAAGCTTCAATTCTTTGGCACTTAGCTTTCTTTATGTTGCAACTCTCATATCTATATATGACTACTGTAAAAACCATAGCTTTAACTATACAGACCTTTGTTGGCAAAACAAGCTCTCTGCTTTTTAATACTCTGTCTAGGTTCGTCATAACTTTACTTGCGAGTAGCAAGCATCCTTTAATTTCACGGCTGCAGTTACCATCCGCAAAGATTTTGAAGACCAAGAAAGTAAAATCTGTCACTGCTTCCACTTGTCACTCTTCTATTTGCCATGAAGTGATGGGACCAGATGACATAATCTTAGTTTTTTAGTGTTGAGTTTCAAGTCAGCTTTTTCACTCTCGTCTTTCACCCTCATCAAGAGGCTCTTTAGTTCCTCTTCACTTTCTGCCGTTAGAGTAGTATCATCTGCATATCTGGGATTATTGATATTTTGCCCAGCAATCTTGATTATAGCTTGTGATTCATCCAGCCTGGCACTTTGCATGATGTACTCTGCATATAAGTTAAATAAGCAAGGTAACAATATACAGCCTCATCATACACCTTTCCCAATTTTGAGCCCGTGAGTTGTTCCATGTCCAGTTCTAACTGCTGCTTCTTGACCTGCATGCAGGTTTCTCAGAACACAGGTAAGGTAGTCTGGCATTCCCATCTCTCTTTAAGAATTTTCCACAGTTTGTTTGGATCCACACTGTCAAAGGCGTTAGTGTAATCAATGAAGCAGATGTTTTTCTGGAATTCCATTGTTTTCTCCATGATCCAACAAATGTTGGCAATTCGATCTCTGATTCCTCTACCATTTCTAAATCCAGCTTGTACATCTGGAATTTCTCAGTTCACATACTGCTAAAGCCTAGCTTGAAGGATTTTGAGCATGTCTTTGCTAGCACATGAAATGAGCACAACTGTATGGGAGTTTGAACATTCTTTGGCATTGTCCTTCTTTGGGATTGGAATTAAAACTGACCTTTTCCACCCCTGTGGCTACTGCTGAGCTTTCCAAATTTGCTGACATATTAAGTGCAGCATTTTAACAGTATCATCTTTTGGGATTTTAAATAGCTCAGCTGAGATTCCATCACCTTCCCTAGCTTTGTTCCTAGTAATGCTTCCTAAGGCCCACTTTATTTCTCCCTCCAGGATGTCTGGCTTTAGATGAGTGATCACACCTTATGGTTATCTATGTCATTAAGACCTTTCTTGTATAGTTCTTCTGTGTATTCTTGCCACTCTTCTTAATATCTTTTGCTTCTGTTAGGTCGTTACTGTTTCTGTCCTTTATCATGCCCATCCTTGCATGAAATATTCGCTTGATGTCTCCAATTTTCTTGAAGAGATATCTAGTCTTTCCCATTCTATTGTTTTCTTCTATTTCTTTGTATTGTTCACTTAAGAAGGCTTTGTTATCTCTCCTTGCTATTTTCTGGAACTCTGCATTCAGTTGGGTGTATTTTTCCTTTTCTTCCTTGCCTTTCATTTTTCTTTTTTCCTCAACTATTTGTAAAGCCTCTTCAGACAACCATTTCACTTCTTGCATTTCCTTTTCTTTGGGATGGTTTTGATCACTGCCTCCTGTATAATGTTACAAACCTTCATCCACAGTTCTTCAGGATTCTGTCTACCAGGTCTAATCACTTGAATCTATTTGTCACCTCCACTGTAGAATCATAAGGGATCTGATTTAGATCATACCTGAATGTCCTACTGGTTTTCCCTACTTTCTTCAAATTAATTCTGAATTTTGCAATGAGGAGCCTATGATCTGAGCCACAGTCAGCTCCAGGTGTTATTTTTGCTGACTTTATAGAGCTTCTCTATCTTCAGCTGCAAAGAACATATCTGATTTCTGTATTGGCCATCTGGTGATGTCCATGTGTAGAGTTATCGCTTGGGTTGTTGGAAAAGAGTGTTTGCTATGATCAGCATGTTCTCTTCATAAAACTGTTATCCTTTTTCCTGCTTCATTTTGTACTGTAAGGCAAAACTTGCTTGTTATTCTGGGTATCTCTTGACTTCCTACTTTTGCATTCAAATCCCTTATGATGAAAAAACATCTTTTTTTGGTGTTAGTTTAAAAAGTGTTGTAGGTCTTCATAGAACCAGTCAACTTCAGCTTCTTTGGCATCAGTCATTGGGGCATAGACGTGGATTACTGTGATGTTGAATGGTTTGCCAAGTAATCTAGGTTAATTCATACTGTCAATTATTATTCCTTCAGGATTAGATTTCAATGTATAAATTTTGAGGTGTACAAATGTTCAGTCTAATAGGTACTATAGTACTCATTCATTTTTATTATTCATTATTTTATAACCATTGTGATAAAAGTGTATTTGAATTTTAAATTTGTTAAAAATAATGTGATGTCAAGGTTTTTTTGTCTTATACAGTTATGTATTTCTTCATTGTTTCATTATATAAAATGAATTAGATAATTTGAGAATTTGATTTCAAACTTCTAGCTTATCAATTTAAGCCTATTAAGAACACTAGAGATCCAGATTGGCTAAAATTAGTATCTAGTTAAGGACTTAAAATATCAATAGAAGAATGCATTCAGGAGAGAGGAGATGATAAATATGATGTTTAAAATTTTATTTCACCTTCATTTCAAATGAGAAGAAATTTATCTAAGGCTTTAACTGTACCTATAGAAGGGAAATGTTTACCTTCCAAACTGAGAAAGCATAGTTTTCATTTAAGAATTAGCTGGTTTTCCTGTTACTTCTGTGTATATGTGCATACTTGGTCTTGTTCAACTCTTGAAGTCCCATGGACTGTAGCTCCTCTGTCCATGGAAATTTCCAAGCAAGAATACTACAGTAGGTGCCATTTCCTCCTCCAGAGGATCTTCCCAGAGATCAACCCAGACATTGAACCCGTCCGTGTCTCTTGAATCTCCTGCATTGGCAGGCAGATTGTTTACCAATAGCACCACTTGGGAAGCCCCATGTTACTTCTAATTAGGTCAAAAAAACTGAGGAAGCTACTAGCATGGAAGCAGAGTTTGGATCATACGTAACACAGTTCAGTTCAGTTCAGTCGCTCAGTCATGTCTGACTCTTTGCGACCCCATGAATCACAGCATGCCAGGCCTCCCTGTCCATCACCAACTCTCGGAGTTCACTCAGACTCAAGTCCATCGAGTCAGTGATGCCATCCAGCCATCTCATCCTCTGTGGTCCCCTTCTCCTCCTGCCCCCAATCCCTCCCAGCATCAGAGTCTTTTCCAATGAGTCAACTCTTCACATGAGGTGGCTAAAGTACTGGAGTTTCAGCTTTAACATCATTCCTTCCAAAGAAATCCCAGGGCTGATCTCCTTCAGAATGGACTGGTTGGATCTCCTTGCAGTCCAAGGGACTCTCAAGAGTCTTCTCCAACACCACAGTTCAAAGGCATCAATTCTTTGGTGCTCAGCCTTCTTCACAGTCCAACTCTCACATCCATACATGACCACAGGAAAAACCATAGCCTTGACTAGATGGACCTTTGTTGGCAAAGTAATGTCTCTGCTTTTCAATATGCTATCTAGGTTGGTCAAAACTTTCCTTCCAAGGAGTAAGCGTCTTTTAATTTCATGGCTGCAGTCACCATCTGCAGTGATTTTGGAGTCCCCCAAAATAAAGTCTAACACTGTTTCCACTGTTTCCCCATCTATTTCCCATGAAGTGATGGGACCGGATGCCATGATCTTCGTTTTCTGAATGTTGAGCTTTAAGCCAACTTTTTCACTCTCCACTTTCACTTTCATCAAGAGGCTTTTTAGTTTCTCTTCACTTTCTGCCATAAGGGTGCTATCATCTGCATATCTGAGGTTATTGATATTTCTCCCGGCAATCTTGATTCCAGCTTGTGCTTCTTCCAGTCCAGCGTTTCTCATGATGTACTCTGCATATAAGTTAAATAAGCAGGTTGACAAAATACAGCCTTGACGTACTCCTTTTCCTATTTGGAACCAGTCTGTTGTTCCATGTCCAGTTCTAACTGTTGCTTCCTGACCTGCATACAGATTTCTCAAGAGGCAGATCAGGTGGTCTGGTATTCCCATCTCTTTCAGAATTTTCCACAGTTTATTGTGATCCACACAGTCAAAGGCTTTGGCATAGTCAATAAAGCAGAAATAGATGTTTGTCTGGAACTCTCTTGCTTTTTCCATGATCCAGAGGATGTTGGCATTTTGATCTCTGGTTCCTCTGCCAACACAAATGTAGAATAAACCTTTGGGTAAGAGGTATACTGTAAAATCAGCAAGGACTTACTTAGAAGCTAGTTAGAATAAAGAGAACGAACAACCCAATATAAGCAGATAAAAGTAAATAATAAAGATCAGAGTGAAAATCAATGAAATAGAAAAAATTAGAGAAAATTACTGAAACTAAAGCTAAATTTTCAAGATCAATGAAGTAATAAAATGATGGCCAGGTTGATTATGAAGAAAGTGAAAGTGAAGGTCACTCAGTTGTATCCTACTCTTTGGGACCCCATGGATTGTACAGTCCATGAGCCAGAATACTGAAATGGGTAGCCATTCCCTTCTCCAGGGGATCTTCCCAACCCAGGGATTGGACCCAGGTCTCCTGTATTGCAGGTGGATTCTTTACCAGCAAGCCACAAGGGAAGCCCAAGAATACTGGAGTGGGTAGACTATGCCTTCTCCAGCAGATCTTCCCAACCCAGGAATTGAACTGAGGTCTCCTGCATTGCAAGTGGATTCTTTACCAACTGAGCTATCAGGGAAGCTCTATGAAGAAAGGAAGGAACATAAAAATGACCAATATCAAGAATGGGAGCAGTGACAACACTACAGACAATAGAGATAATACAGTTTAAAAACGGCTTCCCACTTCTGGTCCAGCATATAAGGAACTCGGAAGTTGCACTGCCTGCTAATACTTAAAAAGCTGAACAAACTGAAAAATCAAGAACTCTGCTAAGATCCATCAGAGAAGTTAGGTAACAGGGAAGCCACTACCCCTCAAACTAGAGAGACAGACATTTAAGTGCAGAGAATCACAACTCACTGGAACAGAAACCCACAAGGAGGAGTCTCCCAGGAACCTGTAAGGGGTTAGGAAAATCTGAACTACAATTGGGGAGCCTGTGACAAACTCTGAGTCAAAAATTCCAGGGGACGCATCACAGAGCGACCCCCTTACTTTTGTAAGTTTTTCTTCCGGGAGTTCTATCTGTTGGTCACAACGAAAGTCAGATAAAAATACCCTATGTTTCCAGCAGCAAAAGAAGATAAGGAATCTTTTTAAAATATTCCATGGCATTCTGTTCTTAATAAGGCTTGCCTTCAAAAGATACTATTTCATCATACCTGATCTTACTAGAGTCTAAACTAAGGAGAATGCAAATTCAATTCAGTGAGAAAAAGTTAATTTTCAGTAAATGGTGTTGAAACAATTAAACATCTATGTGCAAAAAACTGACATTGATCCATCATATGCAATATAAAAACTGGCTCAAAATGGGTCATAAACCTAAATGTAAAACCTAAAACTTAAAAACAAAAACAAAGAAGATTTTTGTTATTTTGGATTAGACATTTCTTATATATGACACTAATAACACAATCCATAAAGGAAAAAAAAATTGGATTTCATTAAGTCAAACGCTTTTTAAAAACAGAATCACTGTTAACAGACTGGCAAGAGTAGCATCACATTTAGGAAAATATTTGTAAATCCTATCTTTGACAAATTACCTGGATCTGGTAATATTAATAGGAATTTTAAAACTCAATTATAAAATATACAACTAAAAAAGGCAAAAGATTTAAATAAACACTTCAGAGAAGATTCATGGATAGTAAATTAGCACATGAAAAATTGCTCAACATCATTAGTTAATCATTAGAATAAATGCAAATTGAAAACATGAGATACCACTACATATCTATTAAAATAACTAAAATTTAAATGACTCCTTGTAAACTAAAAATAAATCAAGAAATTTTAAATCAGTCTGCTGATATGGTGGGAAAGTTGTCTAAGGTATGTCATTTTGTGAGCTTTTATCCAAAACCTATTTTTTTTAATTTCTTTTTTAATCCAAGGAAAATTGCTTTACAATGCTGTGTAGGTTTCAGCACTCTGTGATGATTTAGAGGGTTAGGATGTGGGGAGGGAAGGGAGGCTCAAGAGGGAGGTGATATATGTATAATTATGGCTGATTTTCCAACAGTCTGTTTTTTGAAGCATCAATACTTTCATGGTATTAAGACCTAGCATAATCCTTTTTTGAAGCTTGATATACCAGGAGGCCCAATGGCAAAGAATCCACCTGCCAGTGCAGGAGATACAAGAGACATGGGTTCAATCTCTGGGTCAATAAGATCCCCCAGGACTAAGAAATGGCAACCTGCTCCAGTATTCTTGCCTGGAAAATTCCATGGACCTAGGAGCCTCATATGCTACAGTCCATGGCGTCGCAAGAGTCGGACATGATGAAGCACACACATAGGCACACACACGTCTATCCTATAACTTTTAGCAGATCCTTCAAGCAAACTCAGAGAGGAGCAAATATATTTCATAGTCAGACTAAAGCTGACAATTTATAGCAGTAACCTAGAATTGAGGAGACTAAAACCTCTATTGAGATAAAACGCATAATTATTTCATAACAGCTTGATCAATATCTTCTTTAAGGATTTATTGAAACAAGGACGTTAACAAATCTCCCCAAATCTCCTATGCCTTCCCACTAAATATACAAACTTAATCTTGGGAAATCTGAGTTTGTTTTGACAATACTCTCAGCTAATGAAGAAATATGTAGAAAAAAAAATCTGAATTATTTCTAGCCTTACCCCTTTTATAACAAATCATTGTGATTTTTTTTCAATGGCTTCTAGGGGAGATCTCAAAAATAATTTGAGGTATGAAAGCTATCCTAAAATTTCACTTTCTCTTTTTCTGTGATCCAATTTTGAAAAGTCAAAATCTAAAAGACCTGTCAGAATTGACTAGATCACTTGATGAAGTCAAGTTCATGGATGCTGGGAAAACAATATGTAATGATTAAAGTGTGGTAAATTTTAAAACTAAACACAGAAGAAAGAAGCACAATTGTGAGAAACTTTAGCTCTTATGTAAGTCAGGAACTATTTATTTTTTATTAAGCATGAGTATGATAAAATAAGTAAGAAGCAGCAAAGATTATTCTGGTAAAATATGGAAACAGCTCTCTGGGCAAATTATATTGCATGTTAAAAAAATACCTGTGGCAGATTCATTTTGATATTTGGCAAAACTAATACAATTTTGTAAAGTTTAAAAATAAAATAAAATTAAAAAAAATAAATTAAGTAAGTGCTTTAACAAGGAAAAAAATAACCTTTTACTATCTTTTATTGAGAATTCTAAAATCAGTTTATTTTCTTAACAAAGAAAAATCCAAATTCTAGTTTTGCATGACTATATTATTTGGCATTATAAGTTTAAGAGTTTCTCTTAAAAATTATTTTGTAAATGGGCCTTTAATATGGAGAGAATTCTGCTAAATTTTTAATACCTTTCATAGCTTCTTTTCAGGCTCAGTGAGTACAAACTAAGGCACAAAGAATTCCCTTTACTCAATCCTTTGAAGACCTACTAAAGTTTCTAAAGTTTTCTGAAGTTTTGTTGTTCAGCATTTTTTTCATATTGTGGGACAAACTGGCACTTTACTGTAGGATAACAACTCTCTTTCCCCTTGAAAAATAAAACCGTCTCCTTATCTTTTGCACACATTTTTATGTCTCAATAGGAAAAGGAGTACGTCAAGGCTGTATATTGTCAACCTGCTTATTTAACTTCTATGCAGAGTACATCATGAGAAACACTGGGCTGGAAGAAGCACAAGCTGGAATCAAGATTGCCGGGAGAAATATCAATAACCTCAGATATGCAGATGACACCACCCTTATGGCAGAAAGTGAAGAGGAACTCAAAAGCCTCTTGATGAAAGTGAAAGAGGAGGGTGAAAAAGTTAGCCGAAAGCTCAACATTCAGAAAACGAAGATCATGGCATCTGGTCCCATCACTTCATGGGAAACAGATGGGGAAACAGTGGAAGCACTGTCAGACTTTATTTTTTGGGGCTCCAAAATCACTGCAGATGATGATTGAAGCCATGAAATTAAAAGACGCTTACTCCTTGGAAGGAAAGTTTTGACCAACCTAGATAGCATATTCAAAAGCAGAGACATTACTTTGCCAACAAAGGTCCGTCTAGTCAAGGCTGTGGTTTTTCCTTTGGTCATGTATGGATGTGAGAGTTGAACTGTGAAGAAGGCTGAGCACTGAAGAATTGATGCTTTTGAACTGTGGTGTTGGAGAAGACTCTTGAGAGTCCCTTGGACTGCAAGGAGATCCAACCAGTCCATTCTGAAGGAGATCAGCCCTGGGATTTCTTTGGAAGGATTGATGTTAAAGCTGAAACTCCAGTACTTTAGCCACCTCATGTGAAGAGTTGACTCATTTGAAAAGACCCTGATACTGAGAGGGATTGGGGGCAGGAGGAAAAGGGGGCTACAGAGGATGAGATGGCTGGATGGCATCACCGACTTGATGGAAATGATTTTATGTAAACTCCGGGCGTTAGTGATGGATAGGGAGGTCTCCGTGCTGCGGTTCATGGGGTCACAAAGAGTCGGACACGACTGAGCGATTGAACTGAACTGAACTGAATAGATTTTAGTATAGTCACAGCCAACTATGTTAATTTTTACTTTTAATCTAAATAATAATTTCTGTTTCATGGATAAAAGCTAGAAGATAAGTCCTGGAGAATAGTTTCCCATACAAACACTTTTGCAGATTACCAAAACTCAGGAGACTCTTATCAAGACTTTCCACAGGTGATAGCATTCTTTTTATGCCTTCTTAAAATGACAGATATGAATATTTTCCACAGGTGATAGCATTCTTTTTATGCCCTCTTAAAATGATAGATATAAATACTTTTATTAACATGACTAAAGATATAACCCTCTATAGCATGTAAGCAGTATAAGCACAGAAAGTATCATACAAGATAAAATTCTGCTTAGTCATCATTATTTCATAGCTTTATTTTTCTTTAAAAATCATCCAAATATCCAAAGCTTATTCATTATTTAACTTTATTCAATTGTAATTCAATGGACACAGAGGGGAAGGGGAAGGGTTGATGAATTAGGAAAATAGCATTGATCTATATACCTACCATGTGTAAAATAGGCAGCTAGTAGGAAACTTCTGTATAGCACAGAGAGCTCAGTTCAGTGCTCTGTGATGACCTAGAGGGGTGGGATGGGGCGTGTGAGGGAGGCTCTAGAGGGAGGGGATATATTTATACATATAGCTGATTCATGTTGTTGTACAGCAGAAACTAACACACCATTGTAAAGCTGCTGCTGCTAAGTCGCTTCAGTCGTGTTTGACTCTGTGCGACCCCATGGACTGCAGCCTACCAGGCTTCTCCATCCATGGGATTCTCCAGGCAAGAACACTGGAGTGGGTTGCCATTTCCTTCTCCAATGCATGAAAGTGGAAAGTGAAAGTGAAGTCGCTCAGTCGTGTCTGACTCTTAGCGACCCCATGGACTGCAGCCTACCAGGCTCCTCCATCCATGGGATTTTCTGGGCAACAGTACTGGAGTGGGGTGCCATTGCCTTCTCCCCCATTGTAAAGCAATTATACTCTAATGTGGTAAGTCACTTCAGTCGTATCCTACTCAGGCTCCTCCTCTGTCCAGGGGATTCACCAGGCAAGAATTCTGGAGTAGGTTGCCATTTCCTTCTCCAGGGAGTCTTTCCGACCCAGCGATCACACTCACGTCTCTTTCTGTCTCCTGCATTGGCATCGGGTTCTTTACCACTAGTGTCACCTGGGAAGCCATATATTCTACTAGTAAAATGAAAAAATATACTATGGGAAAAGAAAAATAATTTTAAAATAAATAAAATAAAAAATAAAACAAGAAAAAATAAGAATTCAAGTTTCAAGATTTCCTAAGGATCTTAGAAATTACGTTTAAGTTGACATAAAACAATTAATTTTATAAAAATATTGATCAGAAATATGATTTAATTATGTTTTCATAATCTTAAACATTATTGAGAATTAATGCTATCTCTTTTAATCCATCAATGAATAGAAGAAATTTAGTAAGCATAGATTAACTAATTCATTCAAAGACTTGCCCTAATTGTGTGAACTTAAATGGGTAAAGAATCTGCCTGCAATGCAGGAGACATGGAAGACACAGTTTCAATCCCTGGGTTTGGAAGATTCCCCTGGAGAAGAAAATGGCCACCCACTCCAATATTCTTGCCTGGAAATTCTATGGACAGGGGAGCCTAGCTGGCTATAGCTCATGGGATTGCAAAGAGTCAGACATGACTGAGTGGCTAAAAATGCAGAGAAATACTTAAGATGTTTCTAAGATAGAGGTTCTATAAGATAGCTTCCCATCCCCCACACCCCTTAAAAGACTAGCATATCAAGGAAGGAGCTTTGAAGTCCCTATTCCATCCTAACAGCAAGTGAAAAGCTGAACAGACTGAAAAATCAAGAACTTATTTTGGACCCATACGAAAGGGAAGATGCAGGGCACACCACTCCCCTGAAGATGGGAGAGACAGAAAACAATTAAATCAAAAGGAATCATAAGCCTAAGTGTAAAATGCAAATCTATAAAACTCCTAAAAGAAAAACCTGTATGATCTGGGATGGTGATGCCTTTTTAGCTACAATACCAAAGACACAATCCATGAAAGCCATAACTGATAAGCTGGACTTCATTAAAATTAAAAACTTCTGTTCTGCAAAAGAGAATGTCAAGACAATGAGATGACACAAGTGTGATAAATATTTGTAAAGGATACATCTGATCAAGGACTGGTACCAAAATATACCAAACACTTTTAAAACTAAACAGTGAGGAAGCACATAACTGTATTATAAAATAGGCCAAAAGCTTGTAACAGATATCTCACCAAAGAAGAGATGTAGATGGCAAATAAGCATATGAAAAGGTGCCCTCCTCATGTCATCCAGGAAATGCAAATTAAAATGAAAATGGGAAATCAATACACAGCTATCAAAGTGGCCAAAATCTGAAACACTGACACCACCAAATGCTGGCAAGGAAGTGAAGCAACAGGAACTCTTATAAACTGCTGGCAAGATTGAAAAAATAGTACAGACACTTTGGAAGACAGTTTGACAGTTTCTTACAAGACCAAACATACTCTTACCATGTGATCCACAAATCACACCCCTTGGTATTTACTCAAAGGAGTTGAAAATTAAAAAAAAACTAGCACACAGATGTTTATAGCAACTTTATTCATAAATGCCAAAATTTTGAAGCAATCAAATATTCTTCAGTAGATGAATGGATGAATAGAGTATAACACATTCAAACAATGCAATATTATTCAACACTAAAAAGAAACGAATAATCCAGCCATGAAAACACATGAGGGAACCTTCAATGCATGTTATCAAGGGAAAGAAGCCAAACTGAAAAGGCTACATATTGTGTGATTCCAACAACATGACATTCTGGAGAAGATAAAACTATGAAGACCGTAAAAAGATCAATGATTACTAGAGGGTCGGGGATAGAGATGAATAGATGGAGCAAAGATTGATAGGGCAATGAAAACGGTCTCTATGATATTATAATGATGAACATTTATCATTACACATTTGTCCAAACCAAGGAACATACAACACCAAGAATGAATTCTTGTGTAAGTTGTGGACTTTGAATGATTATGATATGTTAATGTAGGTTCATTCTTGGTAAAAAATGTACCATTCTGGTGAATTATGTTGATAATAGGGGAGGCTATGCATGTATGGGAGCTTGAGATATACAGGAAATCTCGGTACCTCCTCCTTAACTTTGCTGTAAAACTAAAAAAAACAATTCTTGAAAAAAGAAAAAAAAGCTAGCATGTTTAAAATAATAGACTAGTTCAAGTATTTTCTGTGAATTTTTGGTATATTTGATTTATATAAGCACTTATTTAACCTCTACAAGGCAATTTCAAAAGAGCTCCTTCAATTTAAACGCTATTATAAATCATCTATTTTATTAGAACTTTCCCGATGTAGAAAAATGTTTTACATTTTCACAAACATGTGAAGTCTTTTCTAAATTATAGAAAAGACCATGTATGTTCTATGACATTAGCCACAAATTACAAGTAAACATAAATTCACAAAAAATCTCCAGTCTAGATCTCAAAGATGGCTATTCCCAGTGAACATAAATTTTCATTCAATTTGAAATCATAAAGAGATATACAAACAAAATGACTAACAAACTAGATTCTCTGTCTTCTCTCACTCTAAGGACTATGGTTGCAAACATCTATCCAACAGTTTACCAAATGGCCACCTATAAAACCAAATCCTTAGTTATTGTTATCACAGATCTGGAATAATTTATCACCTGTTTGAATCAAAAGCATAATTAAGACACAGAATCACAGGCAGAATAAAAACAAAATTAAAATGCAAAATTAAAATTCCTTTGATGCTCAGAGTTTACCCTAAAAGGCAAGAAAATACCCATTTTCTCTTTGTATGTGAACACTTCTTTGGTGACGATGATGGTGATCCAAACATCTCATCCTCTGTTGTCTCCTCCTCCTGCCTTCAATCATCACTGAATCAATGCACAAGAGTTTTGAGCAAATTCCGGGAGATGATGAAGGACATGGAAACCTGATATGCTGCAGTCTATGGGATCCCAGAGTCAGACACGACTGGTGACTGAACAACAACTTCTTTGGCGACAGAGTTTACTGGGCTGCATCAGGGCGATCTACTTAACATTTGGGCATCTTAGTGGAAGTTTCAAAAACCAGTAAAGTATAATTTTTAAAATAGTAATATCATTATTTTTATTGAAATATAAAATGAACATATTCACAAATTTTATTTACCTTATTAAATAATGGCTAAAGCATTATAATGTTAAAACCAATCAAAAATACTTTTAAAATATGTGTTGGTATTTCTGTGTAAGTATTATATGTATGATATATATATATATATATCAGTTCAGTTCAGTTCAGTCGCTCAGTCGTGTCCTACTCTTCACGACCCCATGAATCGCTGCACGCCAGGCCTCCCTGTCCATCACCAACTCCCGGAGTTCACTCAGACTCACGTCCATCAAGTCAGTGATGCCATCCAGCCATCTCATCCTCTGTCGTCCCCTTCTCCTTGCCCCCAACCCTCCCAGCATCAGAGTCTTTTCCAATGAGTCAACTCTTCACATGAGGTGGCCAAAGTACTGGAGTTTCAGCTTCAGCATCATTCCCTCCAAAGATATCCCAGGGCTGATCTCCTTCAGAATGGACTGGTTGGATCTCCTTGCAGTCCAAGGGACTCTCAAGAGTCTTCTCCAACACCACAGTTCAAAAGCATCAATTCTTCGGTGCTCAGCCTTCTTCACAGTCCAACTCTCATATCCATACATGACAACTGGAAAAACCATAGCCTTGACTAGATGGACCTTTGTTGGCAAAGTAATGTCTCTGCTTTTGAATATGCTATCTAGGTTGGTCATAACTTTCCTTCCAAGGAGTAAGCATCTTTTAATTTCATGGCTGCAGTCACCATCTGCAGTGGTTTTTGGAGCCCAGAAAAATAAAGTCTGACACTGTTTCCACTGTTTCCACTTCTATTTCCCATGAAGTGATGGGACCGGATGCCATGATCTTCATTTTCTGAATGTTGAGCTTTAAGCCAACTTTTTCACTCTTCTCTTTCACTTTCATCAAGAGGCTTTTGAGTTCCTCTTCACTTTCTGCCATAAGGGTGGTGTCATCTGCATATCTGAGGTTATTGATATTTCTCCCGGCAATCTTGATTCCAGCTTGTGCTTCCTCCAGCCCAGTGTTTCTCATGATGTATTCTGCATAGAAGTTAAATAAGCAGGTTGACAATATATAGCCTTGACGTACTCCTTTTCCTATTTGGAACCAGTCTGTTGTTCCATGTCCAGTTCTAACTGTTGCTTTCTGACCTGCATACAGATTTCTCAAGAGGCAGGTCAGGTGGTCTGGTATTCCCATCTCTTTCAGAATTTTCCACAGTTTATTGTGATCCACACAGTCAAAGGCTTTGGCATAGTCAATAAAGCAGAAATAGATGTTTTTCTGGAACTCTCTTGCTTTTTCCATGATCCAGTGGATGTTGGCAATTTGATCTCTGGTTCCTCTGCCTTTTCTAAGACCAGCTTGAACATCAGGAAGTTCATGGTTCATGTATTGCTGAAGCCTGGCTTGGAGAATTTTGAGCATTACTTTACTAGCATGTGAGATGAGTGCAATTGTGCGGTAGTTTGAGCATTCTTTGGCATTGCCTTTCTTTGGGATTGGAATGAAAACTGACCTTTTCCAGTCCTGTGGCCACTGCTGAGTTTTCCAAATTTGCTGGCATATTGAGTGCAGCACTTTCACAGCATCATCTTTCAGGATTTGAAATAGCTCAACTGGAATTCCATCACCTCCACTAGCTTTGTTCGTAGTGATGGTTTCTAAGGCCCACTTGACTTCACATTCCAGGATGTCTGGCTCTAGGTCAGTGATCACACCATCGTGATTATCTTGGTCCTGAAGATCTTTTTTGTACAGTTCTTCTGTATGTTCTTGCCATCTCTTCTTAATATCTTCTGCTTCTGTTAGGTCCATACCATTTCTGTCCTTTATCGAGCCCATCTTTGCATGAAATATCCCCTTGGTATCTCTAATTTTCTTGAAGAGCTCTCTAGTCTTTCCCATTCTGTTGTTTTCCTCTATTTCTTTGCATTGATCACTGAGGAAGGCTTTCTTATCTCTTCTTGCTATTCTTTGGAACTCTGCAATCAGATGCTTATATCTTTCCTTTTCTCCTTTGCTTCTGTTCTTTTCACAGCTATTTGTAAGGCCTCCCCAGACAGCCATTTTGCTTTTTTGCATTTCTTTTCCATGGGGATGGTCTTGATCCCTGTCTCCTGTACAATGTCACGAACCTCATTCCATAGTTCATCAGGCACTCTATCAGATCTAGGCCCTTAAATCTATTTCTCACTTCCACTGTATAATCATAAGGGATTTGATTTAGGTCATACCTTAATGGTCTAGTGGTTTTCCCTACTTTCTTCAATTTAAGTCTGAATTTGGTATTAAGGAGCTCATGATCTGAGCCACAGTCAGCTCCCGGTCTTGTTTTTGCTGACTGTATAGAGCTTCTCCATCTTTGGCTGCAAAGAATATAATCAATCATCACCATTTGGTGATGTCCAGTCTTCTCTTGTGTTGTTGGAAGAGGGTGCTTGCTATGACCAGTGAATTTTCTTGGCAAAACTCTATTAGTCTTTTCCCTGCTTCATTCTGTATTCCAAGGCCAAATTTGCCTGTTACTCCAGGTGTTTCTTGACTTCCTACTTTTGCATTCCAGTCCCCTATAATGAAAAGGACATCTTTTTTGGGTGTTAGTTCTAAAAGGTCTTGTAGGTCTTCATAGAACCGTTCAACTTCAGCTTCTTCAGCATTACTGGTTGGGGCATAGACTTGGATTACTGTGATACTGAATGGTTTGCCTTGGAAAGGAACAGAGATCATTCTGTTGTTTTTGAGATGCATCCAAGTACTGCATTACGGACTCTTTTGTTGACCGTGATGGCTACTCCATTTCTTCTGAGGGATTCTTGCCCACAGTAGTAGATATAATGGTCATCTGAGTTAAATTCACCCATTCCAGTCCATTTTAGTTTGCTGATTCCTAGAATGTTGACATTCACTCTTGCCATCTCCTGTTTGACCACTTCCAATTTGCCTTGATTCATGGACCTGACATTCCAGGTTCCTATGCAATATTACTGTTTACAGAATTGGACCTTGCTTCTATCACCAGTCACATCCATAGCTGGGTATTCTTTTTGCTTTGGCTCCATCCCTTCATTCTTTCTGGAGTTATTTCTCCACTGATGTCCAGTAGCCTATTGGGCACCTACTGACCTGGGGAGTTCCTCTTTCAGTATCCTATCATTTTGCCTTTTCATACTGTTCCTGGGGTTCTCAAGGCAAGAATACTGAAGTGGTTTGCCATTCCCTTCTCCAGTGGACCACATTCTGTTAGATCTCTCCACCATGACCTGCCCATCTTGGGTTGCCCCACAGGCATGGCTTAGTTTCATTGAGTTAGACAAGGCTGTGGTCCTAGTGTGATTAGATTGACTAGTTTTCTGTGAGTATGGTTTCAGTGTGTCTGCCCTCTGATGCCCCCCTGCAACACCTACCATCTTTTTGGGTTTCTCTTACCTTGGGTGTGGGGTATGTCTTCACGGCTGCTCCAGCAAAGCACAGCCACTGCTCCTTACCTTGGATGAGGGGTATCTCCTCACCGCAGCCCTTCCTGACCTTCAATGTGGCATAGCTCCTCTAGGCCCTCCTGCGCCCATTCAGCCACGGCTCCTTGGACTTGGGGTTGGTCCTCCCAGCCGCCGCCCCTGGCCTCGGGCATAGGGTAGCTCCTCCCGGCCGCTATCCCTTGTCTCCGGCACGGGGGCTTGGGGTAGCTCCTCCCAGCCATCGCCCCTGACCTTGGACTTGGGTAGCTCTTCTCGCCGTTCCTGCGCTGTCTCAGCCTGGCACTCTCGGCCACTGCCCCTGACCTCAGACGTGGGGTAACTCCTCTTGGCCGCCACCCTTCGGGAATGGGGTCCTCCCGGCTTCTGCCCCGACCTCGTACGTGGGGTAGCTCCTCTCGGCTGCTCTTAGTGTGCTGGTCGCAGCTGCCGCCAGGCTTAGTGCGCCTGTCGCAGCCACTTCCCTGCCAGTCAATATTTCTATACCAGTCAATAATTATACTTATCATATATACATTCAAAACAGTCAGTACTAAAGGAAGTCAGTCCTGAACTATTCCTGAATAGTCCTGGACTGATGCTGAAGCTCAAGCTCAAATACTTTGGCCACCTGATGTGAAGAACTGACTCATTGGAAAAGACTCATTGGAAGATGGGAGGAGAAGGGGATGACAGAGGATGAGATGGTTGGATGGCATCACCAACTCACCAAATTATCTTCATCTCTTCAAGACCAGCATCTACAAGTTAATTTGAAACTTCTCAGTATCTCTGATATTTAGATAATGGTAAATAGTGAGTTTACAATTTCCCAGGTGACTCAGTGGTAAAGAATCCACCTACCAATGCAGGAGGAGTGAGTTTAATCCGAGTTGGGAAGATTCCCTGGAGAAAGGAATGTTAACTTACTCCAGTATTCATGTCTGGGAAATCCCATGGACCAAGTAACATGGTGGGCTACAGTCTGTGGGGCACAAAGAGTCTGACATGACTTAGTGACTAAATAACAACAACTAGTGAGTTTAACTAAGTATATATTCTCCTAGATAATCACTGGATGGCCCTTACCCCTGAAAGATTTCAGAAGGTTATGCTGCCCATATTTTAGCCTTACTTTTAAAATGTGGAGAATTTATCATAACACCTTAAAGAAAGTAAAAAAAAATTTACAAGCTGAGATAATATATTTATAACTTATATCATTGATAAAACTTCATGTCAGTTGAGCCACAAGGAAAGCCCAAGAATACCAGAGTGGGTAGCCTATCCCTTCTCCAGCAAATCTCCGACCCAGGAATTGAACTGGGGTCCCTGCATTCTGGGCAGATTCTTTACCAATTGAGCTATCAGGGAAGCCCAAGATAATATGTTTACAACTTATATCATTGATAAAACTTCATGTCAAGAATTTATAAATAAAAAAATTAAAGGAAAAAATTTACAGCTCACTAGAAAAATGGGCAAAAAGTTTCACAAAAGATAAATTGCATTTGGTCAGTAAACAGGTGGGATATGTTCTTCCTTTTTGAGGATCAGAGAAATGTAAATCAAAATTACATGTGCTCAGTCATTCAGTCGTGTCTGACTCTTTTGTAACCCCATGGACTGTAGCCTGGCTCCTATGTCCATGGCAAGAATACCGGAGTGAGTTGTCATTTCCTTCTCCAGGGCATCTTCCTGACCCAGGGATTGAATCCATATTTCCTGTATCTCCTGCATTGCAGGCAATTTTTTTTACTGCTGAGCCATCAGAGATGCCACCCAAATCAAGACTATAAATAGATGCTATTTTATACTCATTTCATTTGCCAAAAAAAAAAAAAAATGATTAGTCTGATGTTACAAAATGTTGGAGAAGCTATGTCTTTAAAATATGCTTTGTTAACTGCTGTAAACAATCATTTTGGAAAACACATTGTTACTATCTTGTAAAGGTAAATGTCCACATACCAAATGACTATATGGTTGGACTCCTAAGCTATGCCTAAGCAAAAACACTGCACATATATACAAGAAGTCATGTTCAAGAATGTTTTATTAGACATTTATCAGTGTCTTTAATAGAAAAACAAGAGAAAATGCAGTCAATAAAAAAGTAAACAGATATATTCAGACAGCCATAGAAAAATAAGAAAAAATTCAGTCAATAAAAGAGTAAGTAAACAGATATATTCAGACAGCCAAGTATTATTCAACAGTACAATAAATACACTTAGCTATGTGTAGCAATATGAAATGTAGCAGAATAATGTTGATACCAAAAAATTAAGTCCTAAAAAATTATACTAAGGCTTTGTTGTTGTTGTTTAGTAGCTAAGTTTTTTCCGACTCTTTTGCAACCCTATGGATGTAGTCCACCAGGTTCCTCTGTCCCTGGGGTTTCCCAGGCAAGAACATGCAGTGGGTAGCCATTTCCTTTTCTAGGGGATCTTTCTGACCCAGGGATCAAACCTGCATCTCCTGCAGGTGAATTCGTTATAACTGAGCCACCTGGGAAACCCTTCTGAGGGCACTATTCACACCGAATTTCTCCTCAAAGACTTCAGATAGAAGTCTCAAAATGAATGATTGAGTCCCTTGACTTTTGTGTTTGCCAGTATGAAGGTGTGGATGGCCTCAATGAAAATGCTATCTGTGGAGTTTTGAAAACAAAGCCTCAGTGGATTAGACTCAAGAAGGAATGGAAGACGAGGAGATCTATCCTGTCTGTGCAAACAACTCGTATGAAGCATTTGCTGTATTAGAATGCAAGTAGATTTCAGAGCTAAATGGGAATCTGGGCTCTGAGACTTCTTGTTTAATGTAGGAGAAATTACAGTATGAGTTTATATTGATGGAAATGAAGCCAAGGAGATGGTCCATAATTAAAGGGGCAAAGTCCTTGAGGAAGTAAATAAGGATGGATTTCAGTAGAAAGGTGGATCTTAGGACACAGGGCATTCATCTGCTACTGCTAAAGGAAAGCACTTATAGATAAAAATATTGACTGGTAGATTTGATGGGCAGAAGTCATGTATGGATGTGAGAGTTGTACTATAAAGAAAGCTGAATGCCAAAGAATTGATACTTTTGAACTGTGTTGTTGGATAAGACTCTTGAGAGTCCCTTGGACTGTAAGAGATCCAACCAGTCTATCCTAAAGGAAATCAGTCTTGAATATTCATTGGAAGGACTGATGCTAAAGCTGAAACCCCAATACTGTGGCCTCCTGATGCAAATAACTGACTCATTGGAAAAGACCCTGATGCCTGGAAAGATTGAAGGCGGGAGGAGAAGGGGACAATAGAGGATGAGATGGTTGGATGGCATCACTGACCTGAGGGACACGAGTTTGGGTAAGCTTCAGGAGTTGGTGATGGACAGGGAAACTTGGCATGCTGCAGTCCATGGGGTCACAAAGAGTCAGACATGACTGAGCAACTGAACTGAACAGAAAAGGAAGTGCATTTTTGATTACTGAAAGTGTTGAGGGGGCCAACGGTTGTTGATGTTTTGAAGAGAGAAGTGTGAACAAGATGCTTAAAGAAAGGGAAAGAAAATTGACTACAGTCTATCTATGAAGAATGATGAGAACAGACATTTAAGGTTTGTATTATGGTCGCCATGACTGTGTTTTATATAGCCATTTTCAGTTGTCCAGGTACTGGCGAGAATTAATAGAGAACTAGCTTTTCCCAGGTTTGATGTTGACCTAGCTAGTACCATGGAGGGAGAAGGTCAAGGGGGTTGAACCTGCATAGGAGGGAATGATTTATAGATCATGTGAAACAATGTCAAATCCCATGGGGCCTCCTCATAGGCCACTAGAAGAATTTTGGCTTTAATTCAGAGTGAGACAGAAAAACAGGATGGCTTTGAGCAGAAGAGTGACATAATTTCTACGTTCCTTAGTGGTTATAGAAGAATGAGCAGGAAGAATATGTGTTCACAGGGGCCATGTCTCCCCCGCGGGTCTTTAGGCCATTGAAATGCTGGCATTTTTTCATTATTATTAAACATGCTTGTTTCATTCATGAATTCAGTAAAAGCTAAGATAAGTGATCTGAGAACATTAAAGAAACAAAATGAGAAAGAGCAGTATTTTATCAGGCAGTGTGCATTTAAAACACAGTAACTCAACTATTAACTCCACTGCAAAATTATATATTAATGCATCCATTTTAGAGAAGAGGAAACCAAGGCTCAGAGAGGTAAAGTGACCTCATTAAAGTCTTTCTCAGCTCAGAGATGGCAGAACAAAGATTCAAACCTGAACACGAACTAAGAGGAAAAGAAAGGAGGAGATGCTTAGATTTAAGGAAGGTAGAGAAAACTATCTACCTTCATTGTCTATCTTGAAAAAAATGTCATTTTTGTTGGGCAGGACTTTGGTTGGTGAGGAGAAAAGTTGCAGAATCTAAGCTTTGTAATGCATAGCATAAACATGTCTTATTACAATAAGCCTCAGTTGCTATGATGACGATGATGCTATTTCTCAGCTTTCTGTGCTCCTATTAGTGCCTGGTACTGTTCTAAGCAACTCACATGAACCACCTAATTTAATCTTCACAGCATGCCTTCCAGATATGGAGCAAGCAGGACCTATGGAAAGAAACCAGAAGCCATCTGTGTGCTCATACAATCCATTAAGTCTCCCTTGAGTGCGGTTTCACACTGAATAAAAACTTAGAAAGTCCCATCATTTTTCTGGTGACTCTCAGACTGTAAAATCATTTGGCTATTTAAGTCTTGGAATATCATCTCTATTGGACATAGGATGGCAGTTCCATTATATTAACACTTCATTTATCAATGAAAGTGAAGGCAACCTCTTTCCTTCCCCACTATGGCCTTTCTCAGGTGAGTTGCCTTCCTTCAGGAAGAGGGTGCAACTGGATTTCCTCTGATTCTCATTTATATCCCTTACTCTCTAAGCTGCTTTCTGACCCTTCCTTGGTTGGGGTGGGTAGTGAGACAGGAGTTTAGGATGGTTCCTGCTTCCCCCAAGGGCTTCACTGAATGGCTCAGCAGTAAAGAATCTGCCTGCCAATACAGGAGACGTGGGTTCAATCCCTTGAAGGGGAAGATCTACTGCTTCCCCAGTACTGGCTTTGTGTTCTCTGAGTCTGGTTGGTGTATAAAGCTTTCATAAGATACGATGCCAGGTTCTCTGTGATTCTCCTGATGATTCTTTTTGATTGAAATTCACTTCTTTCTGCACAAATTTCTAATTTAACATTCTTTCATACCTAGAGGTGGATACTAAAATTAGTCTCTTTTTACAGATGGGGAAACTGGCACAGGGAGTTGAATTTGCCCACGTTCATACAGCCAGAAAGTGGTAGAGTCACCCTCGTTTCTGAGCTTGATTTCAGAGATGTGCCCTTAACTGCTAAGCAAAACCCTGTACCGTAAGGTGAGCAGTGGCATCAGGAAAGATTGCCTTTGCTTTGGCTGCTCAGTCTCCGTCCTGCTATCTCAGATACCAGCCTGCTCTTTGCCTCAGAGATGGGTGGTTGCTGTGTTTGCTTGGGAACGCTGTCCCTGACTGCCTGCTATTTATCTAGTTCCCCCAAGCCTTCTGTCTTTCAGAGATCTCTTCCCTGCCACCAGGAAGGGTTTGTTCATCCCCTGCTTCCAGAAATCTGGGAAGCATCCCAGGAAATGCCACAAATAGACTGCAGGTGGGATGCAGCAGTCTTTTGAATGGGGGAACAAGAATATCATATCCACACATAAAATCTGGAAAGCAGTTCTCACAAAGTTCCTCTTATATTTGGAGGGGTGGTTTTCATGTTGCCTTGCCAGTTGAAGACTCTTCCTCACTTGTCTGCATTCAGATCTACCTAGCTAGTTAGCTAGCTAACTAGCTATTGAGAGGTTGACTTGGGTACCAGGTGTCTATCAGATGAATTTAGGAGAGCTGCCAAGGAGACAATTCAACAATCACCTTGAGGAAAGAAGTCCCACCTGCTGTCTTGATTGTGATCTTCCATGTAATAAACATTGGAAAAAATCCATTCTTACTAGAGAAAAAGTTTTCATATGCTACTTTCAGTGTCAGGAGACAATTCTGCGCAACGCCCAAGGGTCTATGAGAGGCGGGTGTACTGGTCTTTAGAGCTGCCCCAATTACACCTGCACCCATCTGACGAGCAAGGCTGAGAGGAAACCTTGGACTTCTCTAGATGGGAACTTACTGAAAGGAATAAACTGGATAAAAGACCTGGAATTAGACCCTCAGCTGCCCCATTTTAGATGGCACAGGCGCTCTGAGATCTCATTTAGTGGAGCAAAGACTGACGGCTATGCACCATGCTTTTTCTAATATGCTTCATTCTATACCAGATATCTTGTGTATTTTAGAAGTCCTATTGGACATCAGACTTGGTTGCATATATGGATTCCAGCATCTTAAGCCAGACTCAGAGCTGCAGGAGCCAAACTTTAAGCTGGTTCACATAGTCTATCCTAAATGTGCCAAGGATTGTGTACTTCTTCCTATAAGTCCAGATTCAATTCCTCTGCCTGGAGAACCCCATGGACAGAGGAGCCTGGTGGGCTACAGTCTACCTAGGGTCACAAAGAGTCAGACACGACTGAGGTGACTTAGCACGCACGCACACAAGGCTTAAAATAACCCTCCAATTTTGATTCTTAACCACCTAATTTCACTGCCACTCTAAAATTATTTTTCATTCATGTCTTATACCATCTCTTTTATTAGTGACCTGTCCATTCATCTTCTGTTTATGCCTTTTCACTCCAATGGTTTAATGGTTTTTCATGTGGTCTGCTGCTTTAGTTCTTTTTCTTGGCTACTCTTTCTGTCTTTGATTATTAATTCTACAAGGGCTTCTCAGGTTGTGCAGTGGAAAAGAACCCAGCTGCCTTTTAGGAGACACAGGAAACCTGGGTTTGACCCCTGGGTTGGGAGATTCCCCTGGAGGATGACATGGCAACCCCCTCAAGTATTCTTGCCTGTAGAATTCCATGGACAGTGGAGCCTGGTGGGCTACAGCCCATGGGATTGCAAAGATTGCAAAGAGTCGGACACAACTGAGCTCGTACACACAGATTACTTCTATAAACTCTCTTGAGCAACACTTTGCTTGATCTTTATTTATCACACAGATCCCTCAGGAATTGCCCTCTGTGCCTTATGCCAGTGGGAACTCGGGCAGGAGAAGTAGTAGAGCTGTCCAGCCGTACCAGGGCACAGAAGCAGGCAGATGCCAGAATCAAGCCCACAGTGTATGCTGAGAATCACATCGAACTGCTTATCAAAGCAAAGGGGACCTTAGGACATGATCAGAAGTTAACCTGCAGTTTAACAAGACAACTGTGAGATGTGGGGTGAGAGACAGAAATCTAGAAAAGACCAGAGCAAAGACACAGTGCAATGGAAGGGGCATGCTGAACTTGTCTGGATAAACACTGGAAATTTTAATGGAAGTGGATAAACATAAATTGCCTGGACTACTCTGGACCTACAGTGAGATTTGGCACTCTAGCTGATACTGAGAAATCAAGTGAGGGGAAAAAGATGTTAAAGCGTCTTGAGAAGATGGAGTTCAAGGGTACAGAGATAGACATGATGTTTATCAGACTTGACCACAGTCCTCCTGTTGCATCAAGAATGAGCAGAGGGAGGACAAGATGATAACATTTGTGATAAACAGCTCAGGGGCTAACTCACACTAATCTGAGGATATAGTCGTAGATTTCAGATATTCTGGAAAACATCTGCCAACTGTACAACCAAAAACTTGGACTGTGTTCTCCTTATTGACATGAATAAGTATTTGTGTTTTTTCTCTTGTTCTCCTTTGAGATAACTTTTTGGTTACTAGTATTTCTTTTCCTTTTCTTTAATTTTTAACAGGAAAGGTATATACGATTCATCTTCATTATGAAGAATTCACACAGTAGACTAGAATACAAAGAAAGAAAAAACATTTGTAAAATAACCATTGTTAGTATTAACTTTCAGATGTTATTCTCTTCATATGTGCAGTTAGAAGAGTAGATACATAAAGAGATCATTTGATAGGGATAAAAAATGTTATTAAATAGGATCATACTTTGCTCATTTGATAAGATATTCAACTTATTTTGACTTGTTTATTAAAACTAACAAAGAAAGTGTAGAAATTGTAAATATTTTGGCCAACATTTCCTAGAGATCTCTCCAATTTTATCAAAAAATATGAGAACAAATACAAGGTTGAATCACCGTGTTTTGTTTCTTGAAACAAATACTTCAATTTAAGAAAAGCTTTGAATTCTAGTTCCATATCTTTGTCTTCTCCATTTTGCCTGGTGAAATGGCTAGTGATCTACATGCATTTACTGAGCAGAAATGAAAGTAAACTTGTAAATGAAATATACTGAATATCACTTTATTCTTAAGCATGAAATTAATTTTATCTGTATGATTTCCAAAGTAAGATACCTCATATGTCAGTTATGCAACTCTGTCATCTCGAATTAAAGAACTTAAGATCCAAATAGATTGACTCACTATTACAAGACATATAACCAATTAATAGCAGAGTCACTGGAACCTAAGCCTTCTTGCTCCCAGGGCAGTGATCAATTGGAGCATTGCTTTGAAGAAGCTGAAAAAACAGAAATGGGATCTTAGCTGGGCCTAGAGCTTGCTCTCTCCCTTTTTGTCAACCACATGTAATATAAATTCTTCTTATTTCATCATGTTTAAAATGCAATTAACACACTGCTTAGTAAAGGGTGGTAAAATAAAGTCAAAGCACAGAATCTTTATCATCCATTTTTTTTATCCTCGTTAATAAAAACAGGTGGGGACCAGCACTTCAAATTTATTCGTAAGAAAGAAGCACAACCTCTTGGCATAAGAGTAAAAAAGTGAGGACCACAATAAACACAGATATTTGGTGAGGCCCCAGGGCACTCTAAACCCGCCCAGTCTTCTCATTGGAAGTGGCAAATCTGTAAAATCCTAGTCACTTTCATAATATTCCAAAGTTTGAAGAATAACAGATGGGATAGATATTCTCTGATGTAGAATTGGTACAAATATATCTGTAAGAGGAAGCAACCTTGAAATGAGAACAATTCAGATTATTAAAATGAGGTTATATCATCTTTATTTATCTAGTATACTTCTGAAGAGTCTTATTTTGAGAACTCATCTCTTAACACCTAACCATGTCAAACTTAGTCGCTTCAAGGGAAACAGTTTCAAATTTACTTCCCTTTCATGTGTACCTTAAAAGTCTCTAATGGTTAGCAATATTAAATGTAAAATTAAAAAAAATATTGTTATTAAAAAGATTATGCAAACACATCAAACTGACTTTTAATCCTTATATTTGTCAAAAATAGCTAAGTAGAATATAAAGGAGTGTCCCAGGTAGGGCAGTGGTAAAGAATATGCCTGCCATGGGAGACACAGGTTTGATCCCTGGGTCAAGAAGATCCCCTGGAGAAGGAAATGGCAAACCACCCCAGTATTCTTGCCTGGAGAATCCCATGGACAGAGGAGCCTGGTGGGCTACAGTCCATGAGGTTCTAAAGAGTTGGACACGACTGAGCGTGCGTGCACCCACGTGCGTGCACACACACACACAGAATATAATGGTTAAGAAAACATCATTAGGAATTATGTATTTGGCTTTGACTCACAGCCACCCATTAATTATTAGCAACAAAACCTAAGTCCAGTTTAGTAACTTATGTAAGGTTCTGTTTTAGAAGAGCAATGGCTTTCTTTTGGTGATGTAAGAATAAGGTGAAATGATGTAGCAATTAATACAGAAAGCAGAATTTAATATGTGCTCTGTAATTGATGGTGATTGTTATTTTCTCAACTTGGAATTTCAATATAGTCAATAAAGATGCATACAGAGGAAAAAAAACCTTCTCTTTCAACATTTTACACATAAATAAAAAAATTGTATTGGCTAATTTGACATATTTGAATGAAATTTACACTAAAATGTACCCAAATTTTGTCCTGCCAGATCCTCTTTGTTATCAGTTGCAGGGAGTTTGAGATGGGAGATTGAGTTTGAGCTGTTATGGAAGTCTTCTGGAAAGATAACTATTGAGGTGGTTTATTTATAATTGTTCATTGTAAACATGGTTAATTTTAAATATTTTCAATTGACTAACTTTGGAGTTTGAAATATAGTACACTTTCAGTGAAATAAACCAACCTATTTTGAAGAAGGATACGATTAAAAACTTCAATAACGCTTATCTGAAATTGTTTACCAACTATGTGTGTGTTGGTTGCTCAGTCGTGTCCAGCTCTTTGTGACCCCATGGACTGTAACCCACCAGGCTCCTCTGTTGATGGGATTTCCCAGGCGAGAACACTGGAGTGGATTGCCATTTTATTCTCCAGGGGGTCTCTCTGATCCAGGGATCAAACCTGTAAGGTCAGCTTAATAGCAAAATTAATTTTTTTAAGTAGGTATAGTTTCTTTAAAGTAAATGTAGTTTCTGTATCTCAGGAATGTTTTGAACATTACATTATAATGCAATTTTCAGTGTATTACATTAAAGTCAAAGAATGAAATTTTTGAGTGTTTATGAGTTCTCTCACATTTTAGGCAGATGACAGTATAGTTAATTTTAGAGGTTTATCATTTGATAATGACACTGAGTTCAATGCAGATTTAATATCCATTTATGCTAAGCATGTATCTAAAGGTTCTTTTCAAATATGCTTTTGTCTTGAAATTTTTTTCATGTCTCAGATAATGGATGTGTTTCTAGCTCCTTAAAAGTTCTTTTTATATGATGAAAATATCTATCCCAAATAAATTTCTATTCCAATGAAGGAGAGAATTGCACAGATAATCCCAAACTACTGTGCATCAATGTGGATTTTTTTTTAAATTAAGATTTTATTTTTCTGAAACAGTTTTAGGTTCACAGTAAAGATTTCCTAAGCAACCCCAGGCCTTACAGGTGCATAGCCTCCCCTGTTATCAACATCCCCCATTAGAGACGTACATTTGTTACCACTGAGGAAACTACATTGATGAGTCATCATCGCCCGAAGTCCATAGTTTACATAACAGTTCATTCTTGATGTGGCTCATCCCATAGGTCTGCACAAATGTATAATGACATGTGTCCATCTGTCTGGCATTTTCACTACCCTAAAAACACTCTCTGCTTCTCCTATTCCTTTCCTGTGCCCTCAACCCTGGCAAGCACTGATCTTTTTACTGTTTCCATAGTTTTGCCTTTTCAAGCATGTTGTATAGTTGGACTCAGGCAGTATGTAGCCTTTTTCAGATTGACTATTTCACTTGGTAAGCCGGTTTTAGAAAAGGCAGAGGAACAAGAAATCAAATTGCCAACATCTGCTGGATCATGGAAAAAGCAAGAGAGTTCCAGAAAAACATCTATTTCTGCTTTGTTGACTATGTCAAAGCCTTTGACTGTGTGGATCACAATAAACTGTGGAAAATTCTGAAAGAGATGGGAATACCAGACCACTTGACCTGCCTCTTGAGAAACCTGTGTACAGGTCAGGAAGCAACAGTTAGAACTGGACATGGAACAACAGACTGGTTCCAAATAGGAAAAGGAGTTCGTCAAGGCTGTATATTGTCACCCTGCTTATTTGACTTCTATGCAGAGTACATCATGAGAAACGCTGGGGTGGAGGAATCACAACCTAGAATCAAGATTGCCAGGAGAAATATCAATAACCTCAGATATGCAGATGATACCACCCTTATGGCAGAAAGTGAAGGGAACTCAAAAGCCTCTTGATGAAAGTGAAAGAGAAGAGTGAAAAAGTTGGCTTAAAGCTCAACATTCAGAAAACAAAGATCATGGCATCTGGTCCCATATCTTCATGGGAAATAGATGGGGAAACAGTGGATACAGTGTCAGACTTCATTTTTTGAGGCTCCAAAATCACTGCAGATGGTGATTGCAGCCATGAAATTAAAAGACGCTTACTCCTTGGAAGGAAAGTTATGACCAACCTAGATAGCATATTCAAAAGCAGAGACATTACTTTGCCAATAAAGGTCTGTGTAGTCAAGCTATGGTTTTTCCGGTAGTCATGTATGGATGTAAGAGTTGGACTGTGAAGAAATCTGAGTGCTGAAGAATTGATGCTTTTGAACTGTGGTGTTGGAGAAGACTCTTGAGAGTCCCTTGGACTGCAAGGAAATCCAACCAGTCCATTCTAAAGGAGATTAGTCCTGGGTGTTCTTTGGAAGGACTGATGCTAAAGCTGAAACTCCAGTACTTTGGCCACCTCATGCGAAGAGTTGACTCATTGGAAAAGACTCTGATGCTGGGAGGGATTGGGGGCAGGAGGAGAAGGGGACGGCAGAGGATGAGATGGCTGGATGGCATCACTGACTTGATGGACATGAGTTTGAGTGAACTTTGGGAGTTGGTGATGGACAGGGAGGCCTGGCATGCTGCAATTCATGTGGTCACAAAGAGTCAGAAACGACTGAGCTACTGAACTGAACTGAACTGAACTGAACTTACATTCAGGGTTCCTCTATGTCTTTTCATGACTTCATAGTTCATCCCTTTTTAGTATATAGGATGGTAATATTTCAAAGGCAGGTTTGCCTTATTAGTTTAAATGAAGTTTAAAATGTTTAACATTTTAAACTTAATTTCATTAAATATTTCTTAAAATGTGTTGGGAAGGAGACTTATAGTATAATGTAAGTCTTTTTTTTTTTTTAGAATAATTCATGATGTGAGTAATACAAAAGAAAAAGATCAAGACTTGATTTCTTTATCAAACTTTTAGGTGACTGATGTCTTCTAAATGGTTGTGAATTATTAAAAAATCTCTTTACTTGAACATACTAAATTTTTTAAAAACAGATGCAATAAAATTTTTCCTTTGCCACATAATGTTTACTTTTGGAAGATACAGATTAAAGTTATATTTTTTCCTCGATAGTATGGATATGGCTTCATTGTACGTAAAGACTAGCAGAAGAATCACAGTAGAGAGAAATTTTAGCTGAAGAGACAAGAAGGCTACTCTGAGTACTGTAAAATAATGCTGTATTTTAAAATAGATTATTGTTCCTGTGAATGAAGGGTGGTAAGAATATGCCACCTAGAGACTATCTCATTGACCCAGGGTTGTTTTGAGCTGATCGTTACAAAAGCAGCACACACAGGAGAAACTTTAAAAATAATGATTATTTTTTGGTAGAGAAAATTTCCGTTTATAAAGGAAATCTCCATTTGTAAATGTCTCCACCTCTGTACCAAGAAGAGAAGGATGACTAGGCTACAAGAAAGCTTCTCAGTGGAGAAGGCCACAATTTAAGTCCATTTAGTAAACCTTCCCAGGTGTCCCTGCTGCTGCTGCTGCTGTTAAGTCAATTCAATTGTGTCCAACTCTGTGCAATCCCATAGAGGGCAGCCGACCAGGCTCTGCCGTCCCTGGGATTCTCCAGGCAAGAACACTGGAGTGGGTTGCCATTTCCTTCTCCAATGCATGAAAGTGAAAAGTGAAAGTGAAGTCGCTCAGTCGTGTCCAACTCTTCGTGACTCCATGGACTGCAGCCTACCAGGCTCCTCTGCCCATGGGATTCTCCAGGCAAGAGTACTGGAGTGGGTTGCCATTGCCTTCTCCACAGGTGGCCTGAGTGGTAAAGAATTCGCCTGCCAATGCAGGAGATGCAAGAGACTTAGGTTCAATCCCTGGGTCTGGAAGATTCCCTGGAGAAGGGCATGGCTACTCACTCCAGTATTCGTGCCTGGAGAATCCCATGGACAGAGGAGTCTGGTAGGCTATAGGCCATGGGGTTGCAAAGAGTCAGACATGACTGAGCAACTAACACTTTATTTTACTTACAGTGAACTTCGCAGGTGGCACTAGTGGTAAAGAATCTGCCTGCCAGTGCAGGAGACTCAAGAGACTTGGGCCAGATGCCTGGGTGGGGAAGATCCTCTGGAATAGGCAAGTGGCAACCCACTCCAATATTCTTGCCTGAAAAATTCATGGACAAGAGGAGACTGGTATGATCAGTCCATGGGGTCACAAAGATTCAGACTCGACTGAGCACATAGTACGTCTTACTCTTGTTTACTACACTTTCCCAGTTGCTTTCCCATAACTGGACTCCTATATATTCTCCTCTCCTTGGCCAAAGATGGATTTAAGCCTAGTATTCTAAGGGCTTCCCTGATGGCTCAGTTGGTAAAGAATCTGCCTGCCATGCGGGAGATATGGGTTTGATCCCGAGGTTGGGAATATTCCCTGGAGAAAGGAACAGCTACTCACTCCAGTATTCTGGCCTGGAGAATTCCAGGGTCACAGAGTCAGATACAACTGAGCGACTTTCACTTACCAAGTATTCTAAGCCAACTTTGAGAGTTACTGATTTTCCCCTGAGTATCTTCCACGTATACATTATGTATACACATTAGTAAACTTCTGTTTGCTTTTCTTTTTCAGTCTGTCTTTTATTACAGGGCTCCCCATAGAGAATTTAGAAGGTAGAAGGAAAATTATTTTTTCCTCTCCTACAGTTCAACTACTTCAATTGAAATCATTTTTAAATAAACTCTCCAAACAAGTAAGAATACATGTCTTTTAAAAGCTTATGGCATAAAATCATGTCATAAACTTATAGGAGATATTAATAAAATTAAAGAATCATTTTATTAAAATTATTTCAACAAGGCCATTAAACATAAGGAATGAATTACACAGAAATATTTGATTTTATTATAGACTGCTAAGGAAAAAATAACTTACTTTTCCAAAACTATGAGACTTGTATTTGATAGTTTCCTAATCCTCGAAGTGATTTATATCTAATAACTCCATGTAACAAATCTTTTAATTTCAGTTTCATTGGGAGGGGAGGATATTTGGATCTTAGTAAGTATGGTGTCAAGTCAGATTTCTGAGCATCATGTAAACTGAGGTACATGTTTGTCAGTCGTGTCTGACTCTTTGTGACCCCATGGACTGGAGCCCACCAGGCTCCTCTGTCCATGGGATTCTTCAGGCAAGAATACAGGAGTGGGTTGCCATTTCCTTCTCCAGGGGAATCTTCCCTACCCAGGGGTCAAACCCTTGTCTCCTGTATTGCAGGCCGATTCTTTACTATCTGAGCCACTCGGGAAGCCCAGGTAAACTGAGAGTCTGGACATTTTCTGGTATCTCCTTGCATTAGTTATCACTCTTGTTTTGAAAGTTTTCCAGGAGAAAATAATGCTGACCATACTTCCTGGTAGGAAACTGGGAATTTGTCCACATTTGTTCAGGCGTTAAAACAGGTCCAAAGTTCCTTCCTAAAGGAAAGCCTACAGTTGAGTTTTTGGTCATGGCAGAAGTGCTAATCCAATGTTCTTTGCCCCCTTATTCCAAAAAGAACCTTGATTTTTTTAGTGGGCATTTTGCCCATGAGCAAAAATATTTTATTTCTTAGAAGCACTTATGGATAAACAGTTAATGACCAAGCTTTGGCCATTGAGTTGTAATTGGAGATATTGTGTGCAACTTCTCCAATATTTTTCTTGGAGCCCTTTATTGTTCCTTCCCAATGACTAAAATGCAAAATTTATGACCAGAAAATGAGACAATACACTGTAAGTGGTCAGAATAACTTGGGAGCCCTATGAAAAGAGAGTTGCCACACTAATACCCAACTAATAGGAGTTTCTTTTCTCTAATAGAGAAAGAAATTTCTATGGTTTAATTAACTATGAGTTTGGTTTATTTCCTTTTTCTTTTTTTACCGTCACATACACTCAGTCACTTCAGTCGTGTCTGACTCTTTGTGACCCTATGGACTGTAGCCCATAAAGCTCCTCTATCCATGGAATTCTCCAGGCAAAAATACTGGAGTAGGTTGCCACTTCCTTCTCCAGGCCATCTTCCCGACCCAGGGATTGAACCCTTGTCTGTTAAGTCTCCTGCATTGGCAGGCAAGTTATTTACCACTAGTGCCACCTGCTGACGCTGGTGAACTTAATTCCTACTGGATCTGTCCAGTTTCTGCCCTAGATTTCTGTTGAGCTGGGGCAAGAAATATTTGTCCTGCATGTTTTATATACATATATGTAATGACAAAACTGCAGAGCTTAATGAAAGATACAAAAGACTTAGATAAAATAGGCACATACAGATTTCTCCACCTGCAAATGTTTTAATAGGTCCTATTAAAAACTTTGCTTTTTTCCTCGAGTTGTCTTCTAACCAGTGCTGACATAAACTCGGTTGAATATTTCAGATTGATATTCAGCTAACATTCATATTCAGGGCCCATTATGTATTAGGAAATTTCTGATCCTTAATCATTTATATTCCTCACAATGACCCTGCAGGATATGCGGTATTTTTGCAATTTTACCGTGAGCCACTTCACTGGTGGCTCAGATGGTAAAGAGTCTGCCTGTAGTGCAGGAGCCCCAGGTGTGATCCTTGGGTTGGGAAGATCCCCTGGAGAAGGAAATGGCCACCCAGATCCACTATTCTTACCTGGAAAGTTCCATGGACAGAGGATCTTGGTGGGCTACAGTCCACGGGGTCGCAAAGAATCCAACACGACCAAGGGACTTCACTTTCAATTTCACTAAGAAGCTCAAAAGAAATAGAGTGCGTTTAAGGTGTTTCTGCTGGTGAGTGGTGGAGCTCCTGCATGCCAGAGATGTGGGTTTAATCCCTGAGTCAGGAAGATCCCACGGAGAAGAAAATGGCAACCCACTCCAGTATTCTTGCCTGGGAAATACTATGAACAGAAGAGTCTGGAAAACTACAGGACTCGCAAAGGGTCAGACATGCCTTAGCAACTAAACAACAACAACAGCTTTTCTTGAACTTTCATAAATGTACCTAAGTGCCTTAAGATGTAATCATTTCATTCATAGATGACATTTTTTTAGAAGTTCTTATCTATATTTTATTAAAACAAATCAATGTGTAATACCAACCACAAAATTATTTTACTCTTTGTGGTCGTATAATGCATACAGTCCCAATTTCTGATTAAATCATTTCAAAAATGTTCGGTCAACTAGTGTGTATGTGTGTGTGTGTGTTTTATTTGCCCAGTCGTGTCCAATTTTTTGTGACCCCATGGACTGTAACCTCTGGGCTTCTCTGTCCATGAAATTCTCCAGGCAAGAATACTGGAGTGGGTTGCCCATTCCCTTCTCCAAAGGAACTTCCTAACCCAGGGATCGAACCCTGGTCTCCTGCATCACAGGCAGATTCTTTACAGTTTGAGCTACAGGGAAGTCTGTCAACTAATATGTCCCCTTATAAAAACTTTCCTGCCTGGGTGAAATGTCTCTAGCTGCTTCATCGTTCATTATATTATGTGACCTGAATCCCTCACATTTCTAGTTTTTCTGATGTAGACTAAAATCTTACTTCTTTCATGGTGTTTGGCTGGGTTGCTTAATCAGTTCACATTTAAATTCTTCTAAGTATGGCAATACCCATTCTAGTATTCTTGCCCTTGGACAGAGGAGAATTCCATGGACAGAGGAGCCTGGCGGGCTATGGTGCATGGGTTCGAAAAGAGTCAAACATGACTGAAGCAACTTAGCACAGCACAAGTACTCTAGTTCCATATAGAATCTCCACTAGTAAACACAGAATACAATTTAACCTGAAAAGTGGCAAAGAAGTAGGACTTTTAATAAAATGTTCCTTAATGACCACTGTCATGTCAAAGACAACACATGGAAAATAGAGAGTCTGTATTAATTTTTTCCTAGATAATAGATATATACTTATAATTTGAGTAGATAGAACTGACTGACTAAGTGAAACTGTTATTCCTAGACCTGATTTCTACCGGAAGCTTTTCTTGGTTACCTCCCAGTTGCCAAGTATCCTTATTCCAAGTGACCAATGCCAAGTAAGTTGTTTCGCAACTGCTGGTAAACTAAGTACTGCTGTACTATATTATTTGACACTTGTGTTTTAACTCATCTTTTCCACAGAGTGTTTCAGGTTATCCTCAGTGCTTTCCAATTAAGGTTTGATATATAGGAACCACTGGTTGTCTTCAGATTTCTATGAAATCAAGAGCAAAATAATTAAATATAACTGAATAATTAAATATACAAATAAGCGCATGTTCCACCTGCAGTCATGTCAGTCCTGCCTAGCATAGTTATATCATAAATCCGTTTCATGACTTCATTTCTCCCATCACCCATGTGCATCGTATTCATATATCAAATTCAGCTCAGGACTGTCTTCTTCTCTGAAAAAGTCATCCCTCTTATGGTTCTAGCTTCCAGTAACCACTTCCAGGCTTGGGTCCTATAGACTTACCAGGTAGACCTTCATTACTTTCTGTAGTTTATTATACTCTACTTTTTATAACTATCTGCTTCCCATTTTATTGAGGTGCTGGATTCAGACAACTGGGAGATTTTCTGGACTCCCACCCTCTGTGCCATGCTGTCTCTCCTCATTTCTCTCTCTCCAGGCAATTATTTACTAAGTTTCAAGAAGATTCTACCTCACTCTGCCCTGATGTGAATGTCCTTCGTTCACTTCCCTCCTTATTTCGGTGGCGTCTTTCCTTTCGCTCACCTCCCTCACGTGTTCATCGTTGACACTGCCAGTGTGAGATTTCTGGAACAAAAGTCTGATCACATCTCTTCCCTGCTTGAGGTTTATACTGGCCCTCCTGCCTGTGACCACAAACACCCAAATACCAGCTATCATTCAGGCTCATTTCTTGCGACACCCTCACTGCACAGCACTATGCTGCAGTTATCTGGTTCCCTTACCTGCTTCAGGACCTCCATGGGGGCTGGAAGGAGCATTTGGGAGGTAGACTTATAGGAGGATGGATCACACATTTTACATTTTTATCTCATTTAATCTTTGCTCAGCTTTAAGAGGGAAGTATAATCATTACCCCCATTTTAAAAGGAAAAAATAGAGGCTTTGAGAGGCTACATAAGCTGCCCAATGTGGCAGAAAGAATAGGTGGATGAAAGTAGAATAAAATTCAAATCTTCCTCAGCCAAAGCTTATACTTTTATCCCCCATGTCTTTGTGCTTTTCTGTAGGCTGTTCTCTTTGCTCAGAATTTCTTCCTCCCTACTTTTTATCTGTCTAATAAACTACAATTACCCTTCTCAACTCAGCTAAAATGCCATTTTCTGTGCAGCTCTCCTAAGCATCTCTTATTTCCATCTCACCAGATAAAGGCTCCCAACTTTGGGCTCTATAATTCCTTATATCTACTGTCTGTAAAATATATTATATCATACCATAATGATTCATTTAGTCATCTTGTTTTCCTTACCAGATTTAAAGGATGGTGCAGCTCCCTGTGTTGTTTTGTTTTCATAAAACTTACCACAGTGCTTGCACCTAGAAACATTCTGTGGTTAATTTATTCACTAATGGTGCATAATTTAACTTTAACAAGTTTAAGAATCTAGAAGTGATCTGCATAAATGCTCTTCAGTCAGATGGACCCTCAGCACTGCACCATGCTGCTAGCAGTTATTTTCAGCTGTGAAGTTAAATTCTCTCCTTGGAGGAAATAGAATATCAGAATACCAGTAACACGTGCAGCTTGGCCAGTTTATTAGTATGAATTGGATTTGGGGAAAATACTGTTTTCTGAATACTAATTAGAGAATATAAATGGTAAACATATGTTTTTAAGCAGGGGAAGGTCTCTAATATGTTGACTTACAAACTAGTCCTCAAGGTTTACATGTGTGGTGTCACTTCAGTCGGGTCTGACTCTTTGCAACCCTATGGACTATAGCCTGCCAGGCTCCTCTGTCTATGGGATTCTCCAAGAAGAATACTGGAGTCGGTTGCCATGCCTTTCTCCAAGGAATCTTCCTGACCCAGTAATCGAACCTGTGTCTGTTAGTCTTCTGCATTGGCAGACACCCAGGTTCTTTACCACTAGCACCACCTATATATTATACCCTAAGTAAAGATATTAAAAGGAGCAATGGCTATAAAAGAGTAAGAAACAGCAATATAAAGCTCATGCCCATTTTGGGGGTATATTAAGGTCCCATAAAACTGACCTAATTAACAAAGTTACAAAAGTATTTCTCTGAAAAAAATGTCACCAAGAATATAAAAAACCTTTTCTAAAGAATCAAATTAATTATATAATATTATGATTGAATTTAATAATGCTCACTTGCCCTGATCTATATACTGACATGAATGTCATGAATTTGGAGTTTATTAGTCAGGAAATATCCATACAAATCTTAATGTAACAGGTTAAAAATTTTTCCAGCAATTTTGGAAGAAATATATAGTGCATTTTGTCCCCTTAATGGGAATTTAGTATGCATAAATGAAATAATAAGGATCATTTTGTTCAATTACCAATTATATTTTTTCACTTGTTCTATAGAATGCTTCCAAACATCTTGTAGTAGTGTTGCTTGACTGTTTTTGCAGAACTCTAACATTGCTACCAACATAATCATTTCTTTCCATGATGTCTGGAGCATAAGCTCAATGTATGTTCCTTGGAGGTAGCATCTTTTGATTATAGTCTTACATAAAACTAGTATATTGAAGACAAAACTTTCTAAAACTCAAAACTTTAGACTGTGTAAAGGCCATCCTCAGTCTGGGTTGAGATTTACTTTTATAGCACTGGTTATTAGATTTCTTAGCATACTGCCTTTCTTTGTGGTTTTAAAAGGCAGACTATGAATATGATGAACCAAGGGCTGTGGACATATTAAAACGCTTTTAGATAAACCCCATTCCAATTCCTTTTCTGAACTGGCTTTTCACAACATTCTTTGTTTTATTATTTTTGTTCTTATATATCTTGCCTTCTTAGAGAATATTTTACAACATTTATACATGCTGTCCTAACACCCACATAGGTCACATTTCTACTTCCCTTAATATTCCTTGCAGGCTCATATTTATAGATAAGTTCTTCATAATGTGGTTTATATGATGATGGGGTCAGAACAGTTGTGACCCTGGCTTTCATTTTTGTCCAGGCTTCAAACTCTAGAATGCATCGTATAGAGAAATACTCATTTCCCCTTCCAACTCCTCAAGCCAATGAGAGTGATTCTGAAAGGAATTTCCACCATTGTAAATCATAGTTTTACCTAATTAGTGACATCACATAACATGATAAATTATGAATTTAGAAGATCGTTATTCGGTAAATGAATGCTTGTCAGTTGCTCTGACGGCAAATTAATCTTGGAGCATCTGACGAAGGCTTAAAGTAACAGCAGCAGAATCGCTGATGTCACTAGTGTACAGAATCCTTTCTTACACGCTGGTGATTCTGCCTGTCAAAGTGTCATAGTGGTTGAAAAACTGTCCTGATTCTGGGGGGAGGGATGTGCATATTTTGGAAGCCATTAGAAATTAGAAGGGAGTAGCAATTATTCTGTTATGAATTTCCTATTTTATATATGGTGCATCTTGTTATAATTAAGTTACAATTAAGAGTAAGACAACTTCCCTGATAGCTCAGTTGGTAAAGAATCTGCCTGCAATTCAGGAGACGCTGGTTCGATTCCTGGGTAGGGAAGATCTGCTGCAGAAGTGATAGGCTACCCACTCCAGTATTCTTGGGCTTTCCTTATGGCTCAGCTGGTAAAGAACCTGTGTGTAATGCGGGAGACCTGGATTCGAGTCCTGGGTTGGGAAGATCCCCTGGAGAAGGAAAAGACTACCCACTCCAGTATTCTGGCCTGGAGCATTCCCTGGACTGTATAGTCCATGGGGTTGCAAAGAGTCAGTCAGACATGACTGAGTGACTTTAAGAAGAAACAACGTTGTGAATCAACTATACTTCAATAAAAGTAAAGAAAAAAAAATCAGACATTTTTTTTTTCTCTATGCTGTTCGGTATTTAGAAATATCAAAAGTACTAAAAGCTAGAAGAAATTGCTTAGACCTGAACCCACTTAGGTGTGAGGAAATAAATGTCATGGGCTCTTCTTCAAAACAGTCTGTTCCTCAGCATCACTGTCACTGACGAATAGACTTGTTGGTTCAGCATCTGGGGTGTCCCGTAGACCTTGGTTGCGTTGTTCACAGCATCCTGTTTGGACAGACAGCTTAGACTATTCTTTGATCAACAGTTGCTATTAAGTGGACCTGACTTGACCCCATGGTCTCTCATTTGTAAAACAGCCTAGCACAGTAATTCTCTGCTCTAAATTCTGCTCTCTAAGACAAGAAGAAATCATTCTGATCTCTGAAACAGTAGCAATTTACTAAGGCAAATTAGTAATAATTTTCCATAATTTTGACTAGAGAATTCAAGATGGAGTGGGTGGTTGGGAACCAGGAATGAAGTTTCAGATAAAATTGGATGCACAGTTCAAATGAGATTATGACAATACTAGATTCTAGAACAGGCTTATGTGTTTACAGCTTTCTGCCCCTTATGTATCTTTGCAGTGGTATCATTTTTCTTATTATTCATTCCATGATTTTCATTTTGATGAACTCAAATATCCTTATATAGAGAATATCACGAACATGGTTGCATGATGAACACTGAAGTGATCTGCGTAAACTTTCTTTGTCATCGTAGACTTAAAGATGAAAGTCAGATTACAGATGTTTGTCTGGTCTGTACTGTTTTACAATGATTATCCAAAAGAGTTTTCCTTTCCTCACTGTCATATCTTACCTAGATCTCTCTTTTCAACTTCTTAAAGTGCATTTCCACGGGGTTCTGCATCAATTGAGGCGGAAGTGTATGTTATATCACCTGTGTGGACAACGAAAACGCCCTTAACTTTACTGGGCCAGTTTTCTTTTCTGCAAAATGGGAGTCATGCCTTCGTGTATGAAGTATCCTTGTGAAGATTAGAGATGACATATGGAACAATATTATTCCTCTTCATAGAGGCGGCGACATGTATGAGAAACAAAAATGTTCAGAAGGGTAACTTGAAAGAAAATTTCTGATCTTAGAAGATCAGTACTAACAGGTTTGCCTATTTTCTTCTCTTTTGAAATGTATGAGTCAGTCACCCTTTTCCTAAATGTTTATTCAGTAGCTACTGCTTGTGTTCATTGGCTAATGCCAAAGTCTCAGTGTAGACACTTTCTCACCCATATATCTGCAGATTGGCTGTGGTTCAACTGATCTAGGCAGGGCTCAACTGCTTGGTATTAGGCTATGGATCAGATTTAGATCTGCTCCAAACACCTCTTGAAACTCAGGAACCAGCAAGCTATCGGGGGCATATTCTTTTCACAGTAATGGCAAAAGGACAAGTTTAAACATGGAAGCTCATTTCAATCTGGTTAATATTTTGTTGACTAAAAAAGATGGATGGTGCATTCCTAAGTAAGAAAGCAGGGGAGGACAGAAGTGGGGAGTATGGGTGAGGTATCTTCTTAATGGTGATCTAGTTAGTTGTCATCCAATATAGGCAAGAACTTAAATGGCTTCCGGTATTTTATTTTTAAATATGCATTCTATTTCTATATCATACATGCTGAGCAGTTAATGAAATACTTTTTAACTCCAACTTATAGACCTCAATAAGGATAGGTCAGTGAATGCGGAAATGTGATGAAAAGAAATTTCACTACGTGTGACAATCTCCACTTCAAATTTTGTTTTCTGTCATTCCTCAAATGACAAGTGTTACAATAAGACAGTGCCCTGTCTGTTTTTAGGGTTCTGAGTGTAATGGCTCCTGATTTTCCCTAAGGAAAAGCTTGTAGGAATTTTATCAGATATATGTATGCATATACATATATGGCTTATATATATATGTATATTATTTCTAATTATATATATGTGTGTGTGTTAGTTGCTTAGTTGTGTCTGACTTTTCACTACCCATGGACTGTAGCTGGCCAGGCTCTTCTGTCCATGGAATTCTCCAGGCCAGAATACTGGAGTGGGTTGCCATGCCCTTCTTCAGGGGATCTTCCCAACCCAGGGATCAAACTTGGGTCTCACACATTGCAGACAGATACTTTACCATCTGAGCCACCAGGGAAACCCATACACACGCACACACACACACACACACACACACACACATGTATATATATATACATAATATTCCAGAATTGCTAGAAAATAAGGTATAACTAGTAAGAACATAATATTTGATTTCAACATGATATTTTATTAAAATTTATGACTGCTATCTTTATCATTAATCATTCTTTTTGCTGTCTCAGTTAAACATTTTTTTTAAATGGCAAAATACACCACTATACCATTTTTCAGCCTAAGATCTGGTGACAGTCTTCATTTCAGTCTATTTTTCTTATGTCTGTCATGTTGTGAAATACAGTTAGTACTGAGGAGACTGAAATGACAGCAAACAAGAGAACAATGGGAAATGACATTATTTTAAGAACTTGTGTATAAATGAGAATGATAAGTGTAGTAAAAGCAAATAAATCTGGAATGACTTATTTTCTTCAAATACAGAATTTGGAAATCAGGGCAAAAATTCCTATGGGAAAGAGAAAAGATTAGATGAAGTTGTTTATATGTTCAGTTCTTTATGTGCTCTTTTGGAAGAATGAGTAAGGAAGTAAAGTTTATGATATTAAAAATGGAAGACATTATGAAAATAACTCATTATTTTATTCCATTGAGAACCAGAGGCTACTTTGAAAAATGTACTGTATTCTTTTATGGAAATGAATACAATCTGTGAAATTGTAGTTATGTTTGGAAGAGGAATTTTGTTTTGAACTCTCTGAGGTTCCAGTGTAAGAAGAAAATCAGAGTCTAAGCATCTTCAGGAGTTTTCTCTCTTCATTAAAATGAAAAACTGTGACAGGGCCCTAACCTGAATCAGAGAGGTCAAGAAACTGTAATTCCAGTCCAGAAAACCATAAACACTTTATATCACTGGCCATTTGACTATAGCTTCACAGGAGATAAAGGAGAAATTGTGCTTCTAGAGATAAAAAGTAAATCAATCATACATAGAATATTATTCATTTCTTATTTTCTGTCTTTGTGGTGATTTATCTCTCATAATTTATTTCTGCAAATGAAGTAAAAAAATATGCTTGGAAATAAACTGTCTTAAGAATTTTCTTAGAAACACACATATGTTGAGAGCAAGGTATAATACTTGAAAAAGTTATTGTTATGACACTTTGAAAGAAGTTCTTCATGAAGATAAACAAAGGATGCTAAATAACAGCCCAAGCCATGTTGTTACATGATTTATAAATTCATTATTAAATATTAATATATACTCATGTTTATATTATATATGCATGTGTGTACATACATATAATTTAAATATATGTTCTCAAAATAAAATTCTTAAAGCTGTTAACTTGCTTGAATGGAATAGCACCCTAATAGAATCTATCAAGATACCTCATTAAAACCCTGCAAAACTAATGGTTTAGTTGTTTTTATTTTTCTGAAACTCTATAGGCTTTGGAACACAGTCTAATTGAAATTAAATTTGCCATAAACAAGATGCCAGAAATTAGGATAAATGTCCAGTATTGTATAACTTTGGGCTTCCCAGGCGGTACTAGTGGTAAAGAACTTGCCTTCCAAGTAAGGAGACATAAGAGACATGGGTTCAATCCCTAGATTGGAAAGATCCCCTGGAGGAAGGCATGGCAACTCACTCCAGTTTTCTTGCCTGGAGAATCCCATGGACAGAGGAGCCTGGTGGGCTATAGTCCATAGAGTTCTAAAGATTTGGACACAACTGAAGCAACTTAGTGCACACACACACACACACACATGATATAACTTTTGAAACATGATTGAAATGATTACAGCTTCGTCTGTCCTTTTTCATACTTTATCAATTTATAAATGAAAATAGTTTAGATATAGGATGGTATGTAGAAGAAAAAAATCATCTTTCCCCATACTACATCTTCTCCTCTTTCTTTAACAGATCATTTCATTCACAGCATTTGTAATCAATAATTATTCATTTGTTTCCTTATTAGCTTTTTTTCTGTCCCACTTATATCTACACTACTAACATATGGTAGACATTCAATAAATATTTGTGGAGTGACTAAAGATTCCTGGAGTGAAACTATCAGGTTGTACTGTCTACATAAGATTTTAAAAGGCCTCAGGTTGGGGAGGGATACCAGATCTATTAGGCTTCCCTGATAGCTCAGTTGATAAGGAATCCACCTGCAATGCAGGAGGCCCCGGTCTGACTCCTGGGTCAGGAAGATCTGCTGGAGAAGGGATAGGCTACCCACTCCAGTATTCTTGGGCATCCCTTGTGGCTCAGCTGGTAAAGAATTTGCCTGCAATGTGGGAGACCTGGTTTGATCCCTGGCTGGGGAGGATCTACTGGAGAAGAGCATGGTAACCCACTCCAATATTCTTGCCTGGAGAATCCCATGGACAGAAGAGCCTGGTGGTCTACAATCCATAGGATCGCACAGAGTTGGACATGACTGAAGCGACTTAGCACACATGTATATATCTGTCCCAAACTCCATAACTATCCCTTTGCCCATCTTTCTGTTTACTCAGTTATGTACCATCAAATAAAAGATTTAAACTCTTGAAACTGACAACCATGCTTCTTTACCTCCCTCTCATGATATATAGGTTTACACATTGCTTTGAGATAGGGAAGGGTAAATTAAGTTTTGTGAATGAAGAAGGTATTCTTTGGGGATTCAAAACAAATAATTCTAGTAATGATAACATTATTAAGGGTTGACATCTATAGAGAACGTACTATGTGCTTGGAATTACACAAAGAACACTGCAAGAAACAACTCATTAATCTCCCCTACAAGTTTATAGTCTAAATTATTCTCCCAGATACATAGATGCAAAAAGGTTATTACTAGCCCAATTTCATGCTTTCAGGAAGTACTAGAGTCTTTTGTGTAATTTTATCTCCAAGATGAAAAGAAGATAATAAGATGGAATCTCTATTTGATCTCTAGTGTGTCCAACACTGAAAACCACACAATGAGGTACTTTTTCATACTTTCCATATAATTTTACTCAGTGAAAACGGGACTCAGAGAATTCATTCTAGAATGGGCGGGTGAGAGGGATGGAACAAAATGAAATAAAATAAATCATTTAAATTGGCTTGATAGCTGAGTGTATTTGCATATTTGAAACCAGGGAGATATATTGAAATAATACTATACAGGTGACACTCAATTTTTTTTTAATGAAGTTAAATTATTGGAGATATGCTCTATGGAAAATCAGTGTGGTCATGAGTTGAAGATGGATTTAAATGGGCTTCCCAGGTGCCACTAGTAGTAAAGAATCTGCCTACCAATGCAGGAGTTACAAGAGACTCAGGTTTGATCCCTGGGTTGGGAAGATCCTCTGGAGTAGGAAATGGGATTCCACTCTAGTCTTCTTGCCTGGAGAATTCCATGGACAAAGAAGCCTGGCAAGCTATAGCCCTGAGCACACAGCATAGGGTGGAAAGGGAAGATAAGCTATGATAAAACCCAAGAGAAAAGTAACAATAACCTCAGTTAGTGTCACTTTCTATATAATTGAACTGCCAGTCTTCCCTTGAAATGGATTCTTCCCGGACCTCTAACCTGCTGTCCATCCTCTGATGAAAAGCTAGTGTCCTGGTATTCAATAGCATGGTCTACAGAGTCAGACACCATAGTTTCATGCCATCTATGAAAGTTACTAATGTAATTTCTATGTCAGATTTTGTGTTAAGACACAGATTCTTAAAATAATCCCTCTTTTGTAAAGCATATCATGGTGGAAACTATTAAATATTTTTCATTTGTACCCACATGTCAAAAAAGGACACAGACATAATAACATGGTTAAATGTCATCATGCTGTGGCTTAAGTATAATTCTCAGTCTGATAAGAATAATTACATATTTGTTTAAAGTAGAATTTGTCCATAGATCTTCAAGTCCATACAAATATAAATGAATCATGATTTTCTTAATTCTAGATTTTTCTGCAATTTGGATGGATTAATTTTTCTTGTTAACTCAATGTACAAGGCCTTCATTTTGATATGATATTCTTATTTGTCTGATGATTACTTCAATCCTCACTTTTTTTTTCTTCAATTACATTTAAAAGGTGATTTAAAAATGGTGTGTAGAGTGGTGCTTGTGATGCTGATGTGATGAACAGCCACTGAGGATCTATTGTTCTGAAAGAATTGTCTCCATGGTGAAGATGGCAAGGTTGGGAGGAAAACAATATATACAGACATCTCGATAACAGCATCAGTTCCAGATGGTCCAAGTCTTGGGTACCATTTTGCAGGGGGATGTCATCCTCTTTAGTGTTCTTTACCACTAGGAATTTCAAGGATGATCTTGGTTTTCAGCAGAGAGGGCATTCTCAGCACTAAGACTGAACCTAAGACAAGACAAACACTGCGAGCCTGTCTGATTTATGTCACTGCTCCTTTTTCAAGGGTCTCTTCCACATCTTTCTCCTATATTTCACAGGTCACTGTCCTGACCACTTGCATTGTCCCGCTGGCCACTCTGTCTATGACCCTGATAAATCTAGTAATTACTACAGTTCGTGAACATTTGCTATGAGCTAGGTTCTCTGCTAAGCCCTTTATGGACATCATTTTATTTAATCCTCACTACAATCCAGAGAGCTTGATATTATTATCCCTGAGGAAATTGGAGTTCAAGAGGCCGAAGAGTTTGTTCAAAATCATCTAGTCTTCGGGTGGCAAAGCTGGTATTCAAATCCATTTGGTCTGACCCTAAGCCTGGGCTGCATTTAAAACTCAACTAGGATTTAAGCGTTATGGATAAACGTGCCCAGAAGTCAAGACAGAACCTAGTTGTAAGCAAAATAAAAATAGGCTAAGACAAGTTACAGTTGGTGATTTTTCCTTAGAGACATATTCAACTAAATAGGGAGCATCTCGGGAAAAACTGAAGCTAGCAAGATTTATCTTCAGCTTTTATACCGATTTTCATTGTCTAATCTCCTTACGCTCCTGTGACAGCTAGTGACCTCATGCTGACCCTGTGTTGCTCCTGTCATGACGAGTAGTGTTAAGTAAACTCATTTTATCTGAATTGTAAGTGACACAAGGCTTTATCCCTTTCAGAGAAATTTACATTTTTAAGAGAGGATATTAAGAAATCATAGGGGTCAATTTAAATGAATTAATCTTAAAGAACGGGATTTTGAACCTGTTACTGATGGATGAAAAATGCATTTTAGGTTCGGGCCACTTTTCCATGGCTTTTCAAGTCACACCCTCTTTGTGACGGGACAGCGCACTGCTATGACAGCCAGGATGGTGACTGAGCCTGGATATTCACTTTCTTTTTGCTCGCTTATGGAAAACATATTTTATGGTCAATTATTAGTATTACTATTGCCTTTGGCCATCATTGTTATGATCTAATATGTGATTTTAAGTTTCATATCAGACATAGAAATACTCACTGGGTAGTTCTTAAATTGCATGGAAAAGTACTTAATTCCTCATTTTTTAGAAAATAATAGTCTAATGAAGAGACATAAAAAAGTGTTTAAATGCACACTTGACAGTTTAATTTATTTAGAATTTATTGCTTAAAGTGTCGAGATTTATAGATGGGACCATTTATATAAAAGCAAAACCAAAATCTATCTATCTGTATAGGTATTTTATCTGTATGTCTATACAGTTTATATACCTATAAAACCAAAATGAAATTCTATTTATATGTTTGTATCAAACTGCATTAGATCCAAAGTTTATGTTAGTATTTTTGATGCCTCAAGAATTTATTGAGAACAAGAATTCACTTATGTGCAACCTGTATATGTTAGAACTAGGTTAACAATCAAACATATGATACAAGCTAGATTTTTCCAGTAAAGAAGGTTTTGCCAGGTGAAGGCAGTAATGTAGCTTCAACTCTGTCATGGTAATAATCTCATTGACTCTATACATAGAAAGAGAAAATAAAAGGAAGCCATCAATCTATATTTTAAAGAAACATCAAGTATATTTTATGGCAATGAGAGTACATGCATTTTCATTTGACTAAAGGAGGAGATTTCAGTCCCTCAGAAATAAGCCTGGAAAAAAATGCTATTTCAAAAAATCAACAAAAATCATAAACTGCCTCTATGGCTGTGTTTTTGATTAGATAAGTACATATCACACCTAAAGTGATGGAAACACAGAGGTCCAATATGCATGAGTTATCACCCCACTCAAACAGCACCTATCAGATAGAGTGATTGGTTCCAGGTCAGTTATTGTATATAATACCACTGTTAGTAACAGATGATGTCACACGATCAGTGAATCTGAGTCTGCAAAGAAAAATCAAGGTTTGCTTTTAAGACTTATGTGAAAAGGAAAAAAAATACTTTTGGTTGGAAATTGCTAAGCCCACTGGCAATGAATCCGATTCCTGCCTTGGTGAAAAAATAATTGGTTCAAGAAAAATGTGATTAGATTGTGTCCCTCTAGAAATCACACAGGATTGAGCTTTTCCAATTCAGTCTTTATAGTAGACTCATACTAGTTTCAGAAACCCCGCAGCCATCCACACGTGATTGTTCTATTCACAGCCATAATAGCCACGACAGATGCTGTGGACCGAGCTCAGACTTCTCAGATTAATTGCCATGTAAGTGACTTCCACAATTGGTAGGTAGCAGGTTGGTCATGAGAAATGGCAGAGAGAAAGACCAGATGGGAAGTGTAACATACATACATATATATATATATATGGTCCTATAGTCTCTTTTGTAATTATGAAACAATACCAACAAGAAAGGAGGAGAAGGGGACAACAGAGGATGAGATGGTTGAATAGCATCATCGACTCACTGGATATGAGTCTGAGCAAACTCCAGGAGATAGTGAAGGATGGGAAGCCTGGGGTGCTGCAGTCCATGGGGTTGCAGAGTTGGACACAACTTAGCAACTGAACAGTAACAACCAATAAGAAAAGGCTCCCCAGGTGACTCAGTGGTAAAGATTCTGCCTGCTAATGCAGGTGACACAGGAAACATGGGTTCTATCCCTAGGTCAGGAAGATCCCCTTAAGGAGGAAATGGTAACTCATTACAGTACTCTTACCCTAAAATCCCACAGACAGGGAAGCCTGGTGGGCTACAGTCCATGGGTCGCAAAGAGTCAGACATGACTGAGTGACTAAGAACACTTGCACTAATGCAGAAGGACCAGCCACCAAGCCATGCATGGGCAGTGGAAAGGCTGTCCACTTCTCTAGCTCATGGCTTAAAGCCCTCCACGATCTTGTTCTACAGTCCCTGTCACTCACCGGCTACAGGAACTCTGTCCCTGTCGACATAGGACCAGAGAACAGGAGGGATGTGAACAGTGGTCCAGCAGGCTCTGAAATTACAGAGGGAGATCAAACGACCTGACCATGCTTTATTCCTTCAGACTCCATCACCAAGCGGATAAAGGAGAGAGTGAAGGGGTGGAGAAAAACTGGGAATGCTTTTCAGTAAGTTTCCTTTCTGGGGGTTGGAATAGAAACATATTACTCTCTGTGGAACTATGATGAGTGTGAATGATTTTCCCCTCAATGGAAAGAATACTCAGAGTCTCACAATTTGAATTTGAATCCAACTCTGCTACTTACTAGCAGTTTTGCCACATGCAAATTATTTTCACCTTAGGCCTTGGTTTTCTCGTATGAAAAATGAGAACAATAATTTTCTCATCAGAGAGTTTTTCCAAGAATTAAGAAGCACTGGTGAAATGAAGGCACCCCAAAAATGGTAGAAAATATTACATTTACTAATAGTAAAAATGATCTTTTTGAGCTTCAGTTTTTTTAATCAGTGAAACGAACATAAAGTACGTCTTTAAAGGGTTTGTTGGAAAATTATGCGAGAGCATGCAGAATATGAACGTGCTCTGATACTTAATAAATCTTTAAAGAAATCCTTGTATTTTGACAAAGACTGTGCTAGAAAACCTACAACTTTTCCTTCCTAGGAGTATCCTTGCCCCCTCACACAGAGCATTTTACATCTGACATTTCTGGTCACCCACAGTCCCCCACACCAAGAATTCTCCACACCTGGAGAATTCTGATACTCCAGAGTATCAGTAAACTCTGATTCTCTCCACCTGCAGATAGCACCAGATCCACTGGTTAAGTGTTCAGTCCCTTATGACTGTCCTCCCTGACTTCAGATGCTAATCTCAACAACAGGTCCCCAGGTTACTCACAACTTCTATTCAACTTGGCTACAAATAGGGGGTTCCTGGGAGTTGGATACAACTGAGCACACATGCACAGGACTCCCTACGCAGATTAGACTAATTTGCTAGAATGGCTCATGGGACTCAGGGAAACATTTCTGTTTACCAGCTTATTAAAGGGTATGCTAAAATATACACACGAGCAGCCAAATGAAGAGATAAGGTGGGCAAGGCCTGAGAGGGTCCCAAACACAGGTACTTCTGTCCCTGTGGAAATGGGGTATATCATTCTCCTAGGACATGGATGTGTTTGCCAACCTGAAAACTCCAAAACTCCATATTTTTGGGTTTTTATGGAGGCTTCATAATGTAGGCATGATTGAGTATTAACTTGATATTCAGCCCCTCTTTTTTTTTTCCCCAAGAGAATGGCAGCTGGAGCTGAAAATTCCAAGCTTCTACTCATGGTTCTGTTTTCCCGGTGACCAACCCCCTACCCGGGAGCCACTCCACCTCGAGTTGCCTCAATGAAACCAAAGATGCTATTGCCCAAGAAATTATGAGATCTTCAGGATGCCTGTCATATTAGAACAAAAGATGCTCCTAGCTCTTAGGGAATTACAAGGATTTTAGGAGCATCGTTCCAGGATCCAGGGGCAGAAACCAATATATATTTTCTATCATCTCACATAAGCCAAGGTGGCACAAGTGGTTTGCAGGAGTTGGACACAACTTAGAAACTAAACCACCATCACCACTCTGCCATTTTCTCCAGTCCAAAGATGTAGGACCCTGATACATTCCCCTCTTCCAGAGCAATACCTGATATTAGGTAGAAGTTCTGTTGGATGGTGTAGAATAGATATTATTGAGTTGGCAAAAAAGTTCATTCAGGTTTTTCCATAACATCTTACTGAAAAAGCTGAACAAACATTTTGGCCAACCCAATACACACACATACCTATAACACATACATGTAAAATGACCATAATGTGAATGTAAGTGAATGCTTGTCTTCAATCAAAACTCTTCAGCTGTCAACTCGAAGTATCTGTTTCTTCTATGAAAACTTTCGGTGATCAGAAAATATGTAGAAGAGATCTGGGGAATTCCCCAAAGGTCCTTTTTAGTTTCTTTGAAACCATCCGATATGAGCCAACATCTATGTCATTGAAACATAAAGTGAGCCCTCTTAACACCTGGGCTATTGAAGATGATATCTCTAGGGTTATTATTTATGTTCACTTACAGACTATTGGCACAGGGCCCTAAAATCATTTTAGGCCCTAAAGTCTTGGCCAAGTAGAGAAATTCCTGGGGCGAGGCCTGAGGAACTATGAATTAAGGCCTCTGGACTCCCTTCCTTTTTATGAAAGGGTAGTGAAGTTGACAGCTGTAAAAAGGTCCATATAGACAGCTGGAAATAAAGGCAGAGCCATTCAATTCTAAATCTTTTGTGCCAGGTTATTTGTCTCATGTCTTCCTAAATCTCATTTAGCTATGTTTCAGCAAATGTGAAGACTAAAATCCAGGCAAGCAAACTGGCATCTCTGTTCATCATCAAAATTTGGAGCTATATCTTGAAGCAGAGAGAATATTTTTGAAAATGCTTGAAATGTTGTCACAGCGCATTCACAGTAAAGCATCCAAATGTATTATTTCAGCACTTGTTGTTTCTACTTTTAGTGAGATGAGGAGAAGCTGAATTCAGATGTGTGTAAACTGTCTTCCATTGTACACATTCTTGGCTTCAGACATTTCTTTTTAAAGTGAGGTTTTGTTTTACCAGCTTGAAAATTGATTACTAACACAGTGTCACTTCTCACAGACCAAGGCATCAGATTTTCAGTTTTAAATGCCTCCATCATTGTCAAGAAATAAAGTTAACAGAAAACATAATTGAAATCCAGGGCACTGGCAATTCTAAAACAGAAATAATACTGTTAACTAATAGCTATTGAATATTTGCTATGTGTCTGGGAATGTTCCAAGTACTTGACCATGAATTAACTCATTTTAACATTACAACAAATTGATGAAGATTATATCCCATAGTTGGATGTGTCTTACTCCACGGGAGTTGTCCTTGGATTTGTATGGTTTTCTGAATTCAAGATGAGAGTACACTATTAGAGGATTTCAGAGGTGGACAGAAGGCAAGCTTATACACCTGCTTCCACTTGCCATTCTATGGGATCTGTTCCTATTCCTTTTATGAAAAAAAGAGAAAAACCCAGGAGAACCCGAGGACATGACTAAAGATTATTAATCCATAGTGGATGGAGAGATCAGCAATGAGCAACCATCATGCACCTCTTCCTATATCTCCTGCTGACGTCTTAGGGTCATGCGAGCATGCTCAGTTGCTTCAGTCACGTCTGACTCAGCAACTCCAGGGACTGAAGCCTGCCAAGCTCCTCTGTCTATGGGATTCTCCAGGCAAGGACATTGGAGTGGATTCCCATGCCTTCCTCCATGGGATCTTCCTGACCCAGGGATTGAACCCATGTGCCCTGTGGCTCCTGCATTGCAGACATATTCTTAACCACTGGGCCACCTGGGAAGCCCTTTAGTGTCATAGTTTTTGTTCAGTCACCCATTCGTGTTCGACTCTTTGCGACCCCATAGACTGCAGCACATCAGGCCTCCCTGTCCCTCACCATCTCCCGAAGTTTGCCCAAGTTCATCTCCATCCCATCGGTTTTGCTGTCCAGCCATCTCATCCTCTGATGCCTCCTTCTCCTTCTGCCCTCAATCTTTCCCAGCATCAGGGATTTTTCCAGTGAGTCGGCTCTTCGTATCAGGTGGCCAAAGTAGTAGATCTTCAGCTTCAACATCAATCCTTCCAACAAGTATTCAAGATTGATTTCCTCTATGATTGACTGGTTTAGTGTTGCTGCCCAAGGGACTTTCAGGAGTCTTCTCCAGCACCACATTTCAGAAGCATCAATTATTTGGCATTCTGCCTTTTTTATGGTCCGGCTTTCACAACTGTACCTGATTACTAGGAAAACCATAGCCTTGACTATACGGACCTTTGTCGGCAGAGTGTCATAAGAGTTCTTTAACTTCTTGTAGGTCTTGTATTTTGCTGAGCTCGAATTCACTGCTAGAGACAACTGGGTCTCAGGGTTTTCCTCAGTCTGTCTTTCCTCATCCCTGTCTTCCCTCCCAGGTTTTCTTCAAAGTGGAAAAAAATGAGGTGATAAGAAATGGCTTCTTGTTTTGAAGAGTTTCCTGTGTTTTCCCTTAGACTAAATCCTACACTTGTCTTCGGAGAGAATTATAAAAATTTTCGGTAGGTAGGTTACTTAGCAAACCCAGTTTCTGGGGCAGAATGCAGTGAGGAACTATTTCTAATATCTCAAAATTCTTTATTTTTAATTTGGTTTCTTTCCAAGGTACTTTCCAAAGCTCATGGTAGAAATTATGCCTTTGTCTTTATCAGATGGGAACTCAGAGACCAGAGACCAGCAGAGGCTCTCAAGCCCAGAATGAGCTTACCTACTGTTCCAAGAACGCTCATCCTCATAACAAGCAATAAAGGATATGTGATGACTGATGGTATGTTTGTGATAGTATTTAAATTATTTCTTTTGTCTTTAGTCATCTTGAGAGCTTCTGTGACTCAGTATAGTTCTCTACTTCTGTTAAGTTCTACAACTTTAACTATGTAACAGTTAATCAGTCTTGACACGGTCAAATGAAATTCTTAATTCTCATTCTGCTTCCCCACTTTCACACACAGACCACCTGCTGCTCTTTTTCTTCTTCATCTCAGTACATGGCTTAGAATAGCATCTCGTGTGATCTGTAAGACCTTCATGATCGGATCCCCGTCCCCCTCTCTGCCTGGGTCTCTTTTTGTTCCTTTACCAGTTGTGCTCCTGTGTTCTTGTGTTCTTTCTGTCTCTTGAATATTGCAAGCTTGCTCTCTGTTTTCTTGATGCTATTTTCATTTGCTGTTTCTCTGTCTCCTGTGTTGGCAATCACCAGCTTCCAGGACAGGTTATTTCTTTCTGCCAAAATGCTATCAGTGGAGCAAGGCTCTCCCTGACCAAAAGTAGCCCCACTCTTAATTCTTACATCCAGCCATTCTAGTATTTATTGTTCTCTGAAATTGTCATATTCACTTTTCATTTACATGGTAATCACTGATCTTTCTCCCACACTAACGTATATGCTCCTTTGAGCAGGGATTATATCTATTTTGTTAAAGATGTATGTATTCTACATTATAAGGGTTCAATAAATATTTGAAGACTATATACATAATTTCTATGCCATAAATATTTTGAATATGTATCATTGAGATGTTGTCATGGGTTTGTTGGGGTTTTAAAGCATAACATCCAAATTCACCGATACGCTTCCTTTCATGAGATGAAAGCTTGTATGTGCTGTCCTTAAATCTGGACTATGTTACTGCTGAGGGCTTAAGAGACTAACTCTTACTCTTTGCATTTCCTTCATCTTGGGATGCTTACTTTTAGAACCTAGCTATTACATTATAAGGAAACCGAAGTGCTCCATAGTAAGGCTTAAATAGAATTTTTGGCCTCAGCCCAAGCTGAGGTTTTAGTCAACAGCCAACGTCAACTTTCAAACATGTGGGTGAGTTTTTATATCAGAGGTCAGCACATTTTTTTTTTTTTTCCTGTAAGATTCAGCTAATACATATCTACATTATGGCTATATAGTCTCTGCCTCAGATACTCAGCTGTCCTGTTACAAGTTTAAAAAAATTAGCATAAAGTAACCATAAACAGTACATAAACAAATGGGCAAGATTGCTGCAATAAAACCATACAAAAATATGTGGTGGGCCAGAATTGGACCATGGGCTGTAATTTGACAGCCTATACGTTAGATGACGCTACTAGCTCCATCCTTAAATTGCTTCTAGCTTTTGAGCCACTCCAGTTAATGACACATGAAGCAGAGACAGACTTCCCTACTAAGGCTTGCCCATATTGCAGCTTTCTGAACATATTTAATGCTTTTTGTCATTTTAAGCCATTAAGTTCGAGGTAGTTTGTTATGCATCATTAGATGACTGGAAGAGGGTCAAAGCCAGTCTTGTTAAAATCTGGCAACATTCAGTTTTATATTATATGCTGTGTGAGAGAGAGCTTTTCTATCTTTGATGTATTTCCATACATATACGTTCTAAGATCCAGTCATATTTATGTAGCAGATTTAAAAGTGGCATCCAAGCATCTTAAAAATCACAACATTTTAATGTTTTACCAGTATTTTTAAAAAGTATCATACTACAGAATATAACTATATGTGGACAAAGTATGAATGACAATGCACATCTTCAGCTTCTTGGTTTCAAAATGCAACATTCAGAGACTTTCAAAGTAGAGTAATTGTAGAGAAATATCAGTGAGTTGATTTTGGCTATGATCAAGTTTCATGTGATTTTTCTTCCAGAAAAATAACTGCATAAATACCCAGGTCTGTGTAGAAAGAAAATAATTTACTCATCTGTAGTCCAAAATAGAAAAATTGAAATAGTCCTTTAGAAATTTCACAACTTATCCATGAAATGCACATTTCTGTTAAGAAAATATCTGTAGCCTTTGGTGAATTTATGAAGAGACTAATACATTTCCACCCTAATGCATATGTATAAAAGTACAATCTTGAGAGAGAATTTTTGTAGGAAAGATTTTTCAAAATTTAATTTTGTTTCCTCTATTATAAGACTATTAGTATGGGCATTTTCATTTCTTCAATAAATTAGAAGGTTTATATTAAGCTAGCCAGGCTTTTAAAACTCAGGTATACACATGGCACAGAATTTCTGAGATTTAAGTGTAACGTACATGTCATATGAGCTTCAGCTGCATTTTATGTGGATTTCACAGATTACTGATCACTTTTCAAACTTTGTTTGCACACACTCAGAATGGTTTGCTTTATAATGTCATTCCACAATGCAGAAGTGTTTCTTTCCATCATTCATATAATTGATGTGGCAAATGTACTGCTGTAAATGTTCTAACACACTCTTCTTTCTCCAAATAGTGACCAATATTAATAGAAGTAATATCTAACCCTCAGATGTTCTGTCTAGAGAGATTAATGGCAAGTGCTTTCTTTCGTAAACTTTGGGGAAACAAAGAATCAAAAAAAAAACAAACCCTCAGACACACTGTTATAAATGACAAGAATCTTGAACTTTTGTAACTAAACTAGGAAAGTTAAGAGTGGAGTAAAAATAAAAGTGGTGTTATTTTTAAATGTATAGATTTTATTTTCTGACATAGTAGGAAATAATATATTTGATACCAAATATTAAACATTTAATATTACAAATGCCTTTTAAATTCCTGACACCACACAAAAAATGTATCATCCCACCTTAAGGCAATGCATGCTTCTCAAATTTCTTTAAAGGAAAATTCAAGCAACTTGGGAAATAGTGTCAGGATAACTTGATATTTTCCTTTTAGTCTGGGTCAAATATGCATGAAACGGACAGTTTAAGCAAAACCATTTGAGATCTCACCTTCTTTAGTTTTTTGAAGTGTCACCTTCCTGGTTGTCTATTCTGGTGCTTAAGGTTTTTGTATTTGAGAGGGAAGGTGCTAACAGAATATAGGATTTTCCTATATTCTGGAAATACTTCCCCTCCTATATTCTGGAAATGCTCCCCTCCATATTCTGAAAATGCTCCCCTCTATATTCTGGAAATGCTCCCCCCACTATATTCTGGAAATGCTCCCCCCCTTTATTCTGGAAATGCTTCCCCACCCCCCCACCCCCCACCCCCCATATTCTGAAATGCTTCCCCCCCTCATTCTGCTACTGTTTTTGTTTCAGGGGAGTTGGCAGCTGCCTTACAGTTCTGTGATAGCTTAGGAAAACCTGCTTTGTAAGCATGTTAATTTTCTTCCCTTTAGAAAGAGCTTGCTAATCTCAGGAGGTATTGCAAAGTTTAAATTGAACTAAATAGAAAAAATGCTAAGTTGAAAAAAAAAGTTCCATGCATTTTCTGATGAGTGGGAATACATCTGGCACACAATAGAACATGACATTCTTCGGCTCATTGCTTTCTGAGGATGTGTGAAAGAATTGTCACTGTTTAGTATGCATCAGGTTCGGAGCACCAGCAGATACAGGTTTAATTACTGATCAATGTGCTACTTGACCTGTGGATTATTTAGGAGTAGACTAGTCTAATTTTTTTGTTCTTTTCCCCATAGAAATGACTCTTTCAAAAGACAACTTCAGAATAACAAGACCTTGCCCCTTATCATTTGCTTATGTTTTGTTTATTTTTCATCTTCCTTTTTAACACGCCGGCTAACAGTAGTTGATGACTCATTCAAGGTCATGCCTGAGCTTTCAATGCTATTCTTTTCACAATGATCATGTCAATGAGATTTACCCATTGTGTATATGAGTGCATGTTAAATATGGAAGTCAGCAGTAAAAAAATGCATCATTTGGCACCACTTGAGGGATTTGGAGCAGAAGAAATTCTTCCTAAGAAACATTTGGAAAGGTGTGACACAAGAGTATACCAGTTAGCTGGTGTGGGAACAAATACGGCAGAAGGACAAAGTAACAATACAGAGGTCAGCCAAAGACAAGCCCAGCTGTGTGCTCTATCTCCCACATGGTAAGGCTGAATCCACCTAGGTCTTAGGAAACACCAGAACTTACAACAAAAAGTCGCTGAAAAAATTAAACAGGAGTACAGGGTCAAACTATCAGCCAGGATTGTTGGCATCATGTTTCTAGCTACTTTGTCATCATTTCACTTAGGGGAGATTTTCAACAGAAATATTTTTTTCTTTCAAAAAAATTCAAATGACTAAGTAAATAGACTACTGGAAATTGAATCAGATTTTCATTTTTAGGGAAATTACTGGTTTGCAGAAGGATGGTTTTCTGAAAGCTAATAACTTTTTTCTTAAGTATTTTTTTTTTCTTCAAAGTAGACAGTGTAACTAGAGTAAAGAATTAAAGTTCTACTGCCTTGAGAAAAGTTAATACTCTGGATGATGAATCAGTATCTTGGTCTGCAGTGACACAGAGGAAGAAAATACAAAAACTACAGAGATTTCAGTGACTCTCTAACATTGTTTATGGTCATCTTCCCTAAACAGAGGATAACTTCACACCAATTTTCTCTGTTATTAAAATCTTTCTTATTGCCTCAGTGCTTCAATATATCCCAAGTTTTCAACTAGGGCCTGCCAGCTGGATATCTTGACTCTTTTCATTTGCAGTATAAAACCATTCATTTGTCAATCCATCCATTTATCCATCCATTCATCAATCCTCCAATTCAGCAAATTGTATATACATAAAAGAAACACATAAAAATGCATGAGTCCCTATAATGAAAGACTTGACAAAAGTTGAAAACAGTGGCATGTATACAAGTAAATTATACTTAAAAATAATATCACAATTGCCACTGGAGGAAAAGATATTTAGGAATATAGAAAAGCAAAGAATTTTACCTGAAAAAACTTATTAGGCTTCATAAAGGTGGTAATGTCTAACATTGAGAATACTGGAATGGGTAGCCTATCCATTCTCCAGCAGATCTTCCTGACCCAGGAATCGAACTGGGGTCTCCTGCATTGTAGGTGGATTCTTTACCAACTGAGCTATCAGGGAAGCCCTATCTAATGTTTAACAGCCATTAAAACCTTGATGTTAGCTATTTGTTAAATGTGTAGAATGTATCAGACACAGTAGATAGGCAAATTAGATTTTACAATGACATGTTATTAATACAACTCTAAAATTACTAAGGTAAAGAAACAAAAGTATAGAGAAGCTAAATAACTCCCTCCAAATTATAGAACAGTCTTATGGACTCTGTTGGAGAGGGAGAGGGTGGGAAGATTTGGGAGAATGGCATTGAAACATGTGTAATATCATGTATGAAACGAGTTGCCAGTCCAGGTTCAATGCACGATACTGGATGCTTGGGGCTGGTGCACTGGGATGTCCCAGAGGGATGGTGTGGGGAGGGAGGAGGGAGGAGGGTTCAGGATGGGGAGCACATGTATACCTGTGGCAGATTCATTTTGATGTTTGGCAAAACTAATACAGTGTTTCAGGTTTAAAAATAAAATAAAATAAAATACGTAGTAGAAGGAGAATTCAAAACTATTCGTTTAATTCTAGTGTCTGAGCCATAACTCACTATACTGTATTGTCAAATAGAAAGAAGAGGTACGGCACTTCCTTTTCTGGTGGTATAGGAAAGTAGATACCCTGAAAGACCTTTCTAATTGCAACAATTAAAATGCAAGATCAAATATAACAGAACATCTTTTAAAATGCATTGGCCAGTGGGTATGAAAGGAAGGGCTCTGCAGAGACCAAAAGCTCAGAAAGTTTTCACCTTGGTGATTATATCGGCTAATCCATAAAAAAAGTTACCAGCCCAGAATGTGGAGCAAGATAATCAACAGATGGGCCAACCAGGTGGCTCAGTGGCAAAGAATCTGCCTGCCAGTGCAGCAGACATGGGCTCGAGCCCTGAGTCAGGAAGATCCCTGGAGAAGGAAATGGCAACCTACTCCAAAATTGTTGCCTGGAAAATCCCATGGATAGAGGAGCCTGGTGGGCTACAGTCCATGGGGTCACAAAAGAATTGGACACGACTTAGTGACCAAAGGTCTTTCACGGTGTCTACTTTGCTATACTAGGGATCTTCCTGACTCAGGGCTCGAGCCCATGTCTCCTGCATTGCCAGGCAGATTCTTTGCCACTGAGCCACCTGGTTGGCCCATCTGTTGATTACCTTGCTCCACATTCTGGGCTGGTAACTTTTTTTATGGATTAGCCGATATAATCACCAAGGTGAAAACTTTCTCTGAGCTTTTTTGGTCTCTTCAGAGCCCTTCCTTTCATACCCACTGGCCAATGCATTTTAAAAGATGTTCTTTTAAACAACAACAGAAATCAACAAATTAACAATAATATATGAGAAAAATAATAAGTTCTGGTTTTTATCCTGATATGAATAAGAACCATGGGAATCACTTCTTGTAAACCAAGAAACAGATATGTTCATTCATCAACTTTAGCCACTCTATTTTTGATGTAACTGATATCATTACCTTAGGTCAATTCCTTCTTGCCCCACCACTTATGTAACCATTCTTTAGTGGCTAGGCACCAAATTGGTCCCTGATGATACTTCCTTCTGGTCTTAATCTTGCAGAGTCCCCTCTTATAATTTACCAGCTTATTTGTGTGATCAATGGAATATGGCAGAAGTGTTGAGATGTCCCTTCTAGATTAGGTTAGAAAGGCCACTGGGCCACAGCTTTCGCTTCTGACTCATGTTCTAAGGACATTCGGGCAGCCCTATGAGAGGACAACATGGAGAGGAAATCAGATTTCCAGCTAGTGAAGAATTAAAGAGTTCATGCAACAGCCACGTGAATCCACCTTCTTAATAGCAAGTCTCAAGGCTTTAGAAGATGCGATCTCAGTCAACATTTTGACTCTAAGAGACTCTAAGTCAGAACCACCTAACTAAACAGCTTTCAAATTTGTAATCTGTAGATATAGGAGATAATTAATATTTGCTGTTTCAAGCCAGTAGGTTGGGACCGTTTGTAACACAGTAATAAATAACCAGTCCCTATATAGTAAATATAGTGAAAGTGAAAGTGAAGTCGTGTCTGACTCTTTGCGACCCCATGGACGGTAGCCTATCAGGCTCCGTGGTCCATGGGATTTTCCAGGCAAGAATACTGGAGTGGGCTACCATTTCCTTCTCCAGGGGATCTTCCCAACCCAGGGATCAAACCCTTGTCTCTGCATTGCAGACAGACGCTTTACCGTCTGAGCCACTAAGGAAACCCACATATAGTAGTATAGTCATTTATATCCCTCTATAGTCATACAATAGCATAGCTTCCCTATTAAGTAGAGTTGAGAGCATAGATGTATTGCATTACTTATTCTGTGTTCACCTCCTTGTTTTCTTTCCTCACAATTTGGAGAAACACATCAGCACATAAGATCTTCCATCTGGAGGTCCTTTAAAGCCTATCCCTTCCCCTAAGACTCTGAATCTGATCTCATTAATATTGCAACATGTGTGTGTGCGCTATGTCGCTTCAGTCATGTCTGACTCTGTGAGACCCCATGGACTGTAGCCTGCCAGGCTTCACTGTCCATGGGCTTCTCCAGGCAAGAATACTGGAGTGAGTTGCCATGCCCTCCTCCTGCGGGTCTTCCTGACCCAGGGATCAAACCTACATTTCTTATATCTTCTGCCTTGACAGGTGGGTTCTTTACCACTAGTGCCACCTGGGAAGCCTGATATTGCAGCATAGTATTGCTCTATTAATCCAGATCCCATACTGAAACAGACATGAGAATGTGTTATATGATACCTAAGGGGAATAATCCTCAAACATCCTCAATATTTGGAAATTAAGGTCACTTCCCAAATGAGTGGAATGAGGGCTGCCATTCCACTGTTAATACCTATCTTGGAAATGGTACACATCTCCTATGGCTTAAATAAGGCACATGGTCAAACTCATCACCAATGGGAAGAGGGAATACATAGTTGATAAATAATGATTAACCACAATAATTGCATTCACATTCCAAAATCTTAGTTGAAAGAGAATTTTAAAAATTCTGAGCACTATTGTAATTCTTTCTTATCACTTTCCTCACCATGTTCTCTTTCTCTGTTCTTCTTTATCCCATAGATTAATGCTTTTAATAACTGCCTTAAGCTGTGTTCATCATTTCTTCTGCATAATCCATTTGATACCGAATTATATTTCTTCTGTTCTCTGAGTGAAGTAGCTTATTTTAACTAGTTATGTCAAATCAAAAAAAAAATAAGATATTTTGTCTTTGTATATAGTATTAACTTTAAACAGATACAGATTAACTTTTGTCTTTTCTCATTTTCTTGCAGTCATCCCCTTTCTTCATAGCTGAAAATAAATACAAAGTTACCTTCTTCAATTTAGCTCTCCAAATCTTGATTAATATTACACACAACTGTTGGCACAGTTATCTAAGCTATATACTAATGTAAACATGAGAATCTCATTTTTCATATATAATCAGAGCAACCTATAAATAAGTTATATTCTCTGTATGGAAATTAAATTTACCTTCCTAAATAATATGTACTTCTGGCTGCGATTTTTACTAATGAATATAAAAAAAGCTCTGTAAGTAGAATGGAAAAAAATCATTTAAACATATATTCTGAGACATGAACTGATGTCTTAGAGATTAGGTAACTTGTTCGTAGTCAAGTGACAAAGTACAGTTCTCACCCAACTTTTTAGCTCTAGATGCTACCAGAACTGTGTAGTATATTGTCTGGTTCCCCCTCTTCCTCCTTCTTCATTCCTTTCTTATATTTTTTCTGTTCTTGTCCCCTCTACTGCCTTTAAAAACAGTGTTCATTGTTACTGTGGAGACTTTTAATGCAACAACATCTTGAAAGACTATAAAGATGAGCATATGTTTCTACATATGTATCTCAATATATCACAATGCATCATCATTAATATTTGAGTGTCAATTAGTTCTCCACACTATCTCCTTCTATGATCAGGGGCATAGAGATAATAGTAGAGGTCCTATAAGGGGGATGAGGTGGTGGTAAAAAGGGGGATAATTAGACAAATGAACATTTTATGCACATTACATTTCTACTCGGCTTCCCAAGCATATGCGTTCTGTTGCTGCATGAAGATGAGTTTACCACCAAATTGTATTTGCAAAAATACGTTTAAAAGGGTTAAATATAGCCCCTTGCCAGTGAGTGATTCCTGGGAATTTTAATAAGGCTGAGCTCCTGCAATTCAGCAGATAAGAGTCACCAGGGTTGCTGTGCATACAAAACTGCTTAGGGTCATGTTTTCACGGCTGCACAATTCTTGTAGAAACTGCTCCTGGAATGACCCAGCCTCATATGTGATACATCCACGGGGTGTTGCAGGAGTTGCTACAATGCTGAGATTCTTGCTGAAGTTATAACCTTTGGATTTGGAAAACAACTGAACTGAAAGGATGACAAGGGACTGAAGACTTGTCAGTCTCCATCAGCCAGTTACCCGGGATGACAAGAGATGGAAGTTCTGTGTCTTCCAGCATGCCAGAACCAGCACTCCATTCAGAGTCCCTGAGTGTGTAGGTAGTAGAAGAATCACATATATATATATATATATATATATATATATATATATATATATACACACACACACACACATATATATATATGCTCAGTCATGTCTGACTCTCTGTGACCGCATGGACTCTATCCCGCCAGGTTCCTCTGTCAGTGAGATTCTCCAAACAAGAATACTGGAGTGGGTTGCCATTTCCTAATCCAGGGGATGGTCCTGACCCAGGGATTGAACTCCTGTCTCCTGTGTCTCCTGCATTGGCAGATGAATTCTTTACCACTAGCATCACTTGGGAAGTCCCCAGTGTGAAAAGTCCCAAATCGGGTCACTTTGGTGCTCAGCGTCCCAATGTACAAAATAACTAGCTCCACATGCCATGGCTGAGTGCTGGGACTATGTTCAAGTAAGGTGATGAGGTATCCAGCCTTAAAGGATACAGTTGCTTGACTTCTTTATTACAAACACAATGAAAAAAATAATAGTTTTCGCTCCACAGCATGGCAGTGCTTCCACTCAGGAAATGAATTTTCATATGTTGGATCTCTTATGAATTCTGTGTAATTTTGGTCCCAGGAGTCTAAGAAAAACTGCTCTTTTTGTACCACTAAGCGATGCAATGTGTAGCCTAAACAGATGGAAACAGCTTGACTTTAGCATAAGTGTTAGAATATGTAGTTTAAGTGTAGAAATTCACAAAGCACAGCTAACAGAAAGTCTACATCATGTAAAAGGCTTATCAAGTTTACATTGACATAGGGATTGTTACATTGCTATGTGAGGCTTTTATTTAAAATAATTTTTGTATAAATGTAACAAAATTTCAAATTTTTTTTTTCAAACAAGAAAAGCAAGAAAAATAACTTAAAATGGTAAATAGTAAAAAGTAAGTGCTTATTAAACATTAGCTATTGTTATTTCAGTAATGGTAATTAAATTTTTCTTTACCCATGCAAAGAATGATTACATATCATGTACTTTTTAATAGCTACCAGAAACTTTCCAATAGGATATATCCTGATAAGCCATCTTTCTACAAAAGGCAAATCTTAAAATAGTTGGTGAATAATGATTTCTAACCTTTCAAAAAATGTCTTGCATTATGTTATTTTCATATTTACCAACCATGTTTTTATTTTTTATTTTATTTTTAAATTTTTATTGGAGTATAGTTTATTTACAATGTTGTGTTAGTTTCAGGTGTGCAGCAAGGTAAATCAGTTATTCATATATCATATACACGTATCCATTCTTTTTCAGCTTCTTTTCCCGTATAGCCCATTACAAATTATTGAGTAGAGTCCCCTGTGCTATACAGTAAGTCCTTATTATCTATTTCATATATAGTAGTGTGTATTTGTCAGTCCTAACCTTCCAATTTATCCCTCCTCCTCCTCTTATCTCTAGTTGCCATAAGTTTATCTTTTATATCTCTATTTCTATTTTGTAGATCATTCGTAGCCTATTTTTAGATTACATGTGTAAGCAATATCATAAGGTATTTTTCTTTGTCTGACTTAGAATGTCTAGGTCCATAAATGTTGCTTCAAATGGCATTATTTTGCTCTTTTTATGGCTGAGCAATATTCTACCATATATATGTACTGATTTCCCTGATGGCTAAGATGGTAAAGAATCTGCCAGAAATGTAGGAGACCCAGGTTCGATTTCCTGGGTTGGGAAGATCCCCTGAAGAAGGAAATGGCTACCCACTGTAATATTCTCTGGAGAAGTCCACGGACAGAGAAACCTGGAGGGTGCAGTCCATGGGGTCACAAAAGAGTCATACACAACTTACGACTAAGACAACAACAACAACCTCTTTCAGACAGTTCACAAAATAGTCTTTTTTTTTATATGTCCATATATTTTTGGTTATAGATTATATCAATTTTTTAATCTAATGACTGCCACCAGCAAAAGACTCAGAATGGGCTACAGTTATCCAAATATTTCTGGGCAAGTTCTTGTTGTAGAGTGTTCTAAGGACATACCCAGACTTACACATTACTTCTCATTGGCCAAAATATTCTATGTGATGGATCTATATTTCATTTTACTGCTTCCTCTACAGAGAAAATCCATTCTGAAAAGCTTGTAGTATAATACAAAACTAAGAGTAAGACACTTTTGCCAAATTTGGAGGAAGAAAATCATGTAACTCTCCTACCTATACATATATCTGATGTATACCATCTGTGCCTTCTAAGTAGATGTTTTATTTGGAATGTCTTCTTAATAAGTCATAATTGTTAACTTACTGTTAAATATTTGCAACATACACTTATGTTTTCTCAAAAGATACAGTATAGAAAGTGAAAGAAAGAAAGCAAAGTCTCTCAGTCCTGTGTAATTCTGCGACCCCATGGACTGTAGCCTACCAGGCTCCTCTGTCTATGGGGTTTTCTAGGCAAGAATACTGGAGTGGGTTGTTACTTCCTTCTCCAGGGGATCTTTCTGACCCAGGGATAGAACCCAGGTCTTCCACGTTGTAGGCAGACTCTTTACCATCTGAGCCACCAGGGAAGTCAAAAGATACAGTATACATAATATAAATTAAATTTTTGGTTAATATGCCCCAGTGTCCCATCAATATCAATATCTTATGCCCTTTCATTATAGAATAAAGTGATCAGTGTATTTTTGAGATATTTGTGTGTTATTTACACAATTTCTTCTGTATAAAAAACATGTTTCAAAAGTGACTAATATAATCTGCTGCTGCTGCTAAGTCACTTCAGTTGTGTCCAACTCTGTGCGACCCCAGAGACGGCAGCCCACCAGGCTCCCCCGTCCCTGGGATTCTCCAGGCAAGAACACTGGAGTAGGTTGCCATTTCCTTCTCCAATGCATGAAAGTGAAAAGTGAAAGTGAGAGATTCTAATTGCTAAAATATTATATGTAGGGAAGTATTTCATTTCTGAGAAACTAATCTTGTTTAGGGTGTGGGTAAATGCATAATAACTCAAGTTTTAAAACTGATTAGAATATTGGATTTACATAAGAATTGATCACTTGAATATTATAATTTCTTTGAATATCCATTATACACATTCAGTAAATCTACATGTAGCATATACTCTACTAACAATAGCTGACCACAGAGTCAGTTTCTTTTGCATTGAAAATAAAAATCTTAGCTTAGTATGAACTTTTTCCCCATAGATACCTTTGGCTTACCTTGGCATTTATGCAGCAGCAGCAGGAGACCATTATTCAGTGACACATTCTATCCCACTGACATTATCACTCAAAGATGGTCGATTTCATTTTCAGGAAGGTCCCAGAGAGCCACAGAGAAGTTACAATCAATCACACAACCAGGATTGCCAGCAAAGTCACATTCCTGGCAGAAAGAAAATGTAAGAAAAACACAAATGTGTTAATGCATATTGAAATTTCACATTTAGTTCCTAAAGAAATGATGAATTGTAGCGTGTCCTCATATTAACAATATCATGATGTTTAATCCACACCGGTTTTTTTCATTGATATGTATGTATAAATAGCAAAATGAGTTTAAATGCTTTGCCTTGTCATTGTAGAATACAGACTGGCCAGGTGCTTCGAGAAACGGTGCAGGGATTATAAAATTGGAGTGGAAATGAGTGGAGAGCTTTAAAGTTAATCCGGTAAAGCTAGATCTGGATCAGACTAGGTGTGAGAGATAGTTAAAGGTAAGTAGAAAGTGGGTTGGAGCAAGTGGCAGGTATCAGGGGTCAATGAAATAAGCACTAGGATCAAATAGGGCTGAAGTACAGCAGAAGATGAAGAACAGAGGCAGGGATCCAGGCCACTAGGCTTGAAAGAGCCGTAGACAGAGGTAACCCAGTCCTATAGAGAATTTTTAAGGAGGAATTTCTCTGGACATTGTGAGATTTTCTACATAATGAGCTCCGAACTTGTTTAGTGGATCAGATCCTATCTTTCTACTTCTCTTTTTGGGAAACATTCCTATGTGTCAGTTCAAGTCTTTAAGGAGCCTTGAAATTGCCTTTCTCTCCCCCAAAGACTTTTAGTTTCTGTGTCAGAAGTTGGGATTATATCTTATGAATTGATGTGGAATTCCACTGGCCTGTCTATATCATTTGGATAAAGCAAGCTTATAGAGGTCTTCTTCACCTCTTCTTATGCAGTGGAGCTTCGGAAGTTGTTAAACCTTTCGTACAACTCCAGGTTCCTCACACATGTCACCGGGAAGGAAACCAGCACTCAGGAAAATCAAAGAGCTGAAGCCATATCTGAACTGATTAATAAGGGAGCTGACACTTAGCGACCTGGCTTCTTGAAGTTGAGGCCAGTGACCTTTCTACTTTATCAAATAGCTTATCCATAGTCTGTTTTACTCAATGCAGAACAGAGACCCAGCTAGTCAGAGGGCACTTGACAAAGGTATTGTGGAATTCAATTGTGAAAACATTTCCTGTGAAATGGTTATATTACTCTTTATAATGGAAATGGAAGGCCATCAAGCTTGGTTAGCTGAATAAAGAAACTGCATTATCACGAAGTCCTCCCATTGCTCTCCACATAATTGTCAAGAGTTCAAAATGTCAGACTTTGTTATGTTCTACATTAGATTTAGGGCTGAATGAACTTTTTATATGTATTAGGATGCATATAATTTTTATCCTCCTCTAAAGAGTCTCCAAAGAAACTGGCAGCAGATAGAGTTAGTAATATTTACCAATAAAATAAGCACAATGAGATCCATATATAAGATGAATAACAGATATTAAAGCTCTTAGACAATTTGTCCAAATGTTTTGGAACTCTGTTTCTTGTTATATAAAGTTTGGGAGAACTGGATGAGGACTGAGTACTAGCTAAGACAGAGATGTTAGTTCCAGATTTCCTGGTCAAATCCTGCTTCTGCTGCTTATTAAATGTGTGTTCTTGAGTGAATGTTAGGTGCATTGATCTTTCTGAATACAAAATAGGGCTAATTATAGACTCCATCAGGTTTCCCTGGTAGCTCAGGGAATCTGCCTGCAATGCAGGAGACCCCAGTTCAAATCCTGGGTTGGGAAGATCCGCTGGAGAAGGGATAGGCTACCCACCCAGTATTCTTGGGATTTCCTGGTGGCTCAGAGTGTAAAGAATCTGCCCACAATGCAGAAGACCTGGGTTCGATCCCTGGAAAAGGAAATGGCAGCTCACTCCAGTATTCTTGCCTGGAGAATTCAATGGATAGAGGAGCCTGGCAGACTATAGTCCCTGGGGTTGCAAAAAGTCTACATGACTGAGTGACTAACGCTTTCCCTTATACTCTCATAGACTATATAGCTTAAGGAGTTGTTCTGAAAATAAAATGAGTCAATATATGAAAACCATTTAGAACAGTGATTGGCCTATAATATTTTATTTGTTGTAGTCAACCCTAATACACATTCTAGATCTGTAATTTGGAAATTCTACAAATGCATCCTTTATGGGATTTTTCTTTAAAATCCAAATCTTTTAGTAATAGAGGCTATTATTTTGTACTTTTTCCAAATGTAACGGCTAATGTATTCATGATTTATAATAAGAATTCATTACATTCTACTTGACCCTAAGTATATGTAACTTTAAATCAGTGATGACCAACTACCCAGAACAGATAGGTATCTCTCTTCCCCACCTCACATTGGCTTTGTAGGTCAGAGACACTCACTGATAATGGAAGGGATTCAAGTCTCTTCATGAAGGTAGAATATGATACAATTTGGAGGTGAATCTGACATACTTCTCTACCAAACAAGGGAGGATGATGCATCAACTGTACTTTAGAACCGTCTTCCTTGGCGGCACAGTGGTAGAGAATCCTCCTGCCAATGCAGGAGACACAAAAGATGCAGATTTGATCCCTGGGTCAGGAAGATCCCCCAGAGAAGGAAATGGCAACCTACTCCAATATTCTTGACTGGAGAATCCCATGGACAGAGGAACCTGGCAGACTACAGTCCATGGGGTCGCAAAGAATCAGACATGTTTGAGAAACTGACACACATACCTGAGAATCACCACATTAGTTATTTGCAAAACCAAATGCAAGCAGAATATGTCCAAACTATCTCTTCAATTAGCTAGTTCAATAAAAAAAAAGTCAATAAGCAGATGTGACAAGACTTTCCTCCTCTCAATACTATTTGAGTAGGTGGGGAAGGAGCCACTAAAGTGATCCACTGGACAAGGGCCAGTGACTTTAGGATGGACATGATGATGAGATAAAGGGCTATTAAAAATCCCGAGTCAGCAAGGTGTTTCCAGCACAACTTCTCACCAGACTTGGTCAATATATCTGTTACAACAACACGTCTTGATTTATACTTAATTTCATTATGCAGGTGCTTTGACCTGCTTGATACTCTACTCCATTGTCACAAGTCTTATCTCTATTATCTCACACATTTCTGGGCAATTGGCCAACATCAGTCATCCAACAAGTGTTGATAGAGCATCCAGGTTGAGCCAGGCACTGCAGTGAGCACTGGAAACAATTAGAAAAAGACATTGTGTCTCCCTTAAAGAACATACAGTCTTACCTGGCTTATGAGCAAACTAACAGTCAATTAAGATATACTATAATTACCACTGTGTTATTATTTCTGAAATCAGAAATGCCTTATGGGGGTTTTGATATCTAACCTGAAATGAAAGAGAAGGTAACCTTCTAGACACATGGGACAGTAGTGTAGAATCTCTAGAGGAGGTAATATTGTGCTGTGCTTAGTCACTGAGTCCTGTTGGATTCTTTGCAGCCCCATGGACTGTAGCCCACCAGACTCCTCTGTCCATGAGGATTCTCCAGCCAAGAATACTAGAGTGGATCACCATGTCCTCCTCCCAGGGATCTTCCCAATCCGGGGATTGAACCCAGGTCTCCTGCCTTGCAGGTGGATTCTTTACCATCTGAGCCACCAGGGGAGCCCGAAGTAATATGAGGCATATAAATTAGAGAACAGCCAGTAATTTATTACATGTCTACAGTTTAGAATGTCTAAACATTTAGAATGTTTACAATTTAGAATGTCTGCAGTTTAGAATTCAAGAGTGAGGTTTAAGGAAGAGACTATAGAGCCTAGGTCAGGAAGAGTTTCAAAACCATCATTGGAAAATTTCCTAAATATTGAGAAGTTTAATAGGGTGACTGATATAATCAGATTTGAATTTTATTGATAGAAGTACAATTCTAGTTGCCATGGAAAGACTGAAGAAGGACAAGACCATAGAAAGTGACATTTGTTAGAAAAGTATTTCACTCATTGATAAAAACAAATTGGTGACTGAATCTAGAATTGTAGTTGTACTAATAGAGATGAATGAATGAATGAATGAGTGAAACAGAAATATTAAGAGAGTTGACAAGCTATAAGGAAGAAAGAAATCAAATAATCAAGCAAAAGATCTCTTTCTTGAATAACTAAATGGAATATGGGTTCATTACTGGCTTTAGGAGACAAGGCAGGTTGGTGGGGAAGAAGGGAAGAAAGAGCCAGCTCACACTGGGTTAAAGGAGGGACTGAAAAATTAAGACAAAGAGACAAACCTGTTTGAATGCTGAATGGAAGCACCTAGAAATTAAGATGTTTTTAATACAGGAGAAAGAAGCTATATTAATTACAGTTGCAGTAAGAGGAAGATAGAAACTTTAACAAGAGTGAAGAAACTTTGACCAGGAAAACAATTACGACAGAAGGAATGGCAACGTGATGAAAATGTTGTCATTGTTTAGTTGCTAAGTCATGTCTGACTCTTTTCTGACCCCCATGGGCTGTAGCCTGCCAGCCTCTTCTGTCCATGGGGTTCTCTAGGCAAGAATACTGGAGAGGGTTGCCCTTTACTTCTCCATGGGATCTTCCCAACTCAGGGATTGGACCCAGGTCTCCTGCATTGGCAGACAGATTCTTTACCACTGAGGCACATGGAAAGCCTATGCATGATAAATATACATGCATGACAATTGGCAAGTGAGGTGAGAAGTAAGTGGAGTCCTTTTCTGATGGTCCTATTTTCTTTGTGGGGTAGGAGACTATGACCTCAAAATTCAAATTGAGGAAGAAGGAGGTGGTAGAGTAAGAGATTTCATGGAATATTGAATATGGAAGCATGCAATAGAGTGAAAGCAAGCCAGTGATCGACAAGACATGGCAGGATGCTTGGATCCCAGAATGATACTAAGATGAGCACTGAAGATCCTGTTTGAACTGGAAACAGTGGATTTGTAATGCCTCTAATTCTCAAGTTTCTGCAGTTTTTTTTTTTTTACCCCCTCTAGATTTACTCAGCATTCCTTGTATAATAGTTGAGAATTCAGACAATTTGAATTTTCCAGAATTGTGATTTTTGCCAACTGAGTACAGTGGAAGAATAAAGAGTCAACAAACAGATGTATATGTGAAAAATCATTTATAGAAATTAAAGAAAAGAAGGCTGTGATCAGAGAAGAATAATTGGGATCACAGAAGAGAATTGGGATTTTTCAGTTAAAGAATCCTAGACATTTTGTTTAAAATAAAGTTAGGTGATTGAATGCTGCCATATATTCAAATTGTTATGGTACCATGCAAGATAAAAGCTTACACTGGCAATGTTTTTAACAATATGGTGGTGATGGTGGTGGTTTAGTCGCTCAGTCATGTTCAACATTTGCGATCCTGTGGACTGCAGCCTGCCAGGCTCCTCTGTCCATGGGATTCTCCAGGCGAGAATACTGGAGTCCGTTGCCATTTCCTTCTCCAGAGGATCTTCCCAACTCAGGAATCAAACCGAGGTCTCCTGCATTGCAGGCAGCTTCTTTACCAACTGAGGTATGAGGAGAGCCCTCATAGCTTACCGATGTACTGATCTAAACTAATAAGCAAGCAATCAGCACACTGCAGGGTGTTGAAAGACGAGAAACTTGATGAGGCCAAGCCAATTCATCTAGCAATCTCGCTTTTCAGTTCTGATGCCATTGGCATTTTACTGTTCATAGTATTTTGCCAAGGGAAAAATGAAAATGTCAATGTCCAATTCTCTTTTTCAAGGGATTGTTAAGCACTTCTTTTCTGATAGATAGATTAACAGTGGCCGCAGGACTGGAAAAAGTCAGTTTTCATTCCAATCCCAAGGAAAGGCAATCCCAAAGAATGCTCAAACTACCGCACAATTGCAGTCATCTCACATGCTAGCAAAGTAATGTTCAAAATTCTCCAAGCCATGCTTCAACAGTATGTGAACCGTGAACTTTCAGATGTTCAAGCTAGATTTAGAAAAGGCAGAGCGACCAGAGATCAAATTGCCAACATCTGTTGGATCATCGAAAAAACAAGAGAGTTCCAGAAAAACATCTACTTTTGCTTTATTGACTATGCTAAAGCCGTTCACTGTCTGGATTACAACAAATTGCAAAAAATTCTTCAAGAGTTGGGAATACCAGACCACCTGACCTGCCTCCTGAGAAATCTGTATGCAGGTCAGGAAGCAACAGTTAGAACTGGACACGGAACAACAGACTGGTTCAAAATAGGGAAAGGAGTACATCAAGGCTGTATACTGTCACCCTGCTTATTTAACTAATATGCAGAGTACATCATGAGAAACAATGGGCTGGAGGAAGCACAAGCTGGAATCAAGATTGCTGGGAGAAATATCAATAACCTCAGATATGCAGATGACACCACCCTTATGGCCGAAAGTGAAGAACTAAAGAGCCTCTTGATGAAAGTGAAAGAGGAGGGTGAAAAAGTTGGCTTAAAGTTCAATGTTCTGAAAACTAACATCATGGCATCTGATCCCATCACTTACTTCATGGCAAATAGATGGGGGAACAGTGGCAGATTTTATTTTCTTGGGCTCCAAAATCACTGCAGATGGTGACTGCAGCCATGAAATTAAAAGACACTTACTCCTTGGAAGAAAAGTTATGACCAACATAGACAGCATATTAAAGAGCAGAAACATTACTTTGCCAACAAAAGTCCGTCTAGTCAAAGGTATGGTTTTTTCAGCAGTCATGTATGAATGTGAGAATTGGACCATAAAGAAAGCTGAGTGCTGGAAAATTGATGCTTTTGAACTGTGGTGTTGAAGAAGACTCTTGAGAGTCTATTGGACTGCAAGGAGATCCAACCAGTCCATCCTAAAGGAAATCAATCCTGAATATTCATTGAAAGGACTTATGCAAAAGCTGAAACTCCAATCCTTTGGCCGTCTGATATGAAGAACTGACTCATTTGAAAAGACCCTGATGCTGGGAAAGATTGATGGCAGGAGAAGGGAACAGCAGAAGATGAGATGGCTGGATGGCATCACCGACTCAATAGATATGAGTATGAGTAGTCTCAGAGAGTTGGTGATGGACAGGGAAGCCTGATGTGATGCAGTCCAGGAGGTCTCAAAGAGTCGGACACGACTGAGCGACCGAACTGACTGAACTGAGGAGAGCTTGGTTCAGCTGCCCAAGGCAGATGTGCAGCTGTGTGCTATTTCCCTCATCACCACACGGCTAAGTGGCCAGGGCCCCTCTTTCATTATAGGAGTGAGCCTAAAATATGTTAGGTGGTAAAGGCATGTGTCCACAGGGATAAAGCATGTATCAATTTATTGGCAAAAAGTAAAAAAATCAAATTTAACAAATGACAGAAAGGATAGAGAAATGAAGGTCATGTGCAAATCCATCTTGGCATCTGTTCTTCTATAAATACTATGTATATGCAGACACAAAAATAGCTTATAAAACTTGACCGATATACATCTTTTTCTGAAACTTGCATTTTTAATTTAATAAAGGGGATATTGATTATTAGTAAATGTTTATCTAAATAATCATTTTAGTGGCAGCAGAAGATTCTATAATGACTAAGCTTTTTTTTTTTTTTTTTTTTTCCCATTCTTATTTTAACCAGTTTTCTACTAAGGAAACTTTAAGTTAGGACTTCCCTGGTGGTCCACTGGTTAAGACTCCAAGTATTCAATGGAGGCAGCATGGATTTGATCCCTGATCAGGGAACTAGGTACTTCCCTGATAGCTCAGATGGTTAAGAGTCTGCCTGCAGTGCCGGAGACCTGGGTTTGATCCCTGGGTCAGAAAGGTCCCCTGGAGAAGGGAATGGCAACCCACGCCAGTATTCCTGCCTGGAAAATCCCATGGACGGTGGAGCCTGACAGGCTACGGTCCATGCGGTCACAAAGAGTTGAATACAACTGAGTGACTTCACTTTCTTTCTTTTAGGAAGCTAAGATCCTGCTGCATGGTACAGTCAAAAATAAATATTTTTTTAAATAAAATTTTAAAAAATTAAGGTCCTTCACAAAACTGTTTTCCTTTTAAAAAAAAACCTTTAAGTTAATTTCATTGTTTGATTACTACACACTTATGAGGATTTATATATGATAAGGATAATGCTTTAAATCAGTATATAGTATCTATTAGTGGGGTTACTGGATATGTATTTTAAAATTAGTGATATTCCTATCATATTTAGCACCATGACAAATTGTACATGGACCAAATAGCCAAATTCTAAAAATTAAATAACCATAGAATAGTGAATGGAATCTCTATTTTGAGAGTCTTGACTTGGAAAATCCTTCTGGAGCAGGGCTAATGGTGCAAAATCTAGGAAGAAAATGCCTTGGCCATATGAGCTTTAAACCTCCATTATACTTTTTTAAAGTTCCTATGTCTTTATAACATGGTTTAATTCATTCTTCCACATCAGTCTTCATTTTCACAAACCTTCTTTGCATTTCTCAAACATTTACTCCTCTACATAAACTTTAGAATTATTTGAATAATCTCTGATTCTCGCTAACCCTTATAAGAGGTCTATTGGGGTTTGCTTTGGCAATGCATCAAGCTTATGGCTTAGTTGGAGTAGAATGGTCACCTTTCCTGATGGCTCAAGAGGTATAGAATCTGCCTGCCAATGCGGGAGATGCAGGAGACGTGGGTTCAATCCCTGAGTCAGGAAGATCCCCTGGAGAATGAAAGAGCAACCCACTCCAGTCTTGCCTGGGAAATTCCATGAACAGAGGACCCTGGTGAGTTAAGCCTGTCGGATTGCAGTTCGACACGCCTGCGCATGCACGCACACAGAGGTCACCTTCGTAGACTTGAAATTTTCAGCCTGTAAATTGTCTTTGCCTTTGTAAATGGATAAGCTTTATTAAAAACCTTTAAAGAATATTAATATGCAAATATATATAAGCACTGTTTAATCAATGAAATTACAGTTTATTTAGGTGAAACTCAAATGAATTTTCAGGCCCTTTGCAATAACCAGGAGACATTTAGTGGTTCGTATCCCACTGGTTGGAAGCCATTTTATCAGAGAAGAATCTGTGTTTTGTTTGGTGAGCTTCACTTTATCTGAGGATGGGAGACAAATAAGATCCATAGGGCCCTTGAACCTTTGTTTAAATGCTTGACCTTGAGAGATTTCCTCCTTAAAGAGATGACTTAAACCAGCTCATGTCAGGTTTGAATTCTGACACAACTGAGATTTAAAAATGCCTTTCCAAATCTAGGAATTAATGATTTTATATTTATGTTTCATCTATCTATCTAATCATCTATTAATCTATCATCTATCTATCCATAATGGAGAATTTAGAAAAAGTAAAATTCAACTACCACATTTATAATAACATTCAATTGTATTAGCTTAAATATCTTTTCAGTAAACAAAAATGCTCACTACTACTGTTTTCCATACTTGAAACAGTGCAGAAAAAACACAATGCTCTGATATTTCTTTGCAATCTGCCTCCTCATACAGAATGGAAGCTTGTCATTAGTAAGTGATTTTAAATTTTGCTTTCAGGTAGTAATGTTCTAACTAATTTGTTTTCAGAACAAAATAATTCTCTAATCATAGTTATGAAGTTTTATGTTTTCCATAAGTGTATTTTTCCCTTGATCAGGAGGAATGATTAATTCAAAACTTATTTTAACTGCTTTTCATTAAACCATAACTGAGTTTCACTGGGTTAAATTTGATAATTTTCCAATCGAAGTGTCTTTTAGGTTGGTGCCAGGACTAATTCAATTGCTTCTCTTCTAGATTCATAGGTTTCATAAAAAGTTCATTTTATGTTAGCTTAGGGCTTTTCTGCCTAGTGAGGATTATAGCATTTGTCACAAGGGTGCAAGATTTATTATAAGAAAAAAGAAAATAATTTGTAAATTTTACAATTGAAATGACTACATTTAGAATGCTTAATAAGGGCACTTAAAAGACAACAGTGTTTGTACATTCTTATGCTAATTAGCTAATTTGCTGTTGCTTTCCTTAATTGTGAAAGGTGGTTTTAGTGCAGAGTTCTGTACTGTGATTTATAAAACGTTAAGACCTTAACTTACATCAGGGCTTTCCGTGGAACTGGGACATTTTCTTCTGCACAAACGCTGTCACATCAGAGAAGGCACGAAGCACATCATGCTATTTATTTTTGGAGGGTAGCTTGCACAGAACAGATATTGGAGATGGTAGGACCTATGTCTTTCCTAATGTGTCTCATTGTGTGCAAGGAAGGCTGACTGTATTGTCATTATCATTCTGGTCACATAGTAGAGACAGCTTGGAATTTTAATAACTGCCCTATTCAGTGAATTATAGTCGTTTGATGTAGCAATTTGACAGTATTGTGATTAGCCGCCTAGTGGTTACCCCTTCCCCTTGGAGTTCTAATAAGGCTGCTCTATCCAGGCCTGTAGGCATCTTGGATGCTGTACAAAGAGGTAACCGAAATGATGAAGTGTTGTGTATTATTTATAGCCTCAATTTGCTGAACTAGCTTGTTTTGTGTTGGTTTTGAGTGAAAGGAAAGATCAGGCAACTCTAAATGATTTCCATTTGTGTCCTCTGGGTATGGTCCTCAGTTCACTGCACCCTCTAATTTAAAAGATGGCATTACTTCTCAGATGAAAGTGATTGTGCCAGAACCTGGCTTGAGCCAGCTGCAGAACTAAATGAGGATTTGAAAAAGCCGGTGCATGTCCCTAAATGCTTTAACTTACTTTCAGGGAGTACTTCTGGCAAAGGGAGGTGAACAATTCAGTCCACGAATTCATTAATCATTTCAACTTCAACAGAAGCAACTGCTATGTTTATTATTCTGAGAGAATTAGTAAAACTTGTCTTAAATCATTTTGCAAGTGAGCTTTATATCAGACTCTAGCCTCATGGTAGCATGTTTATTCTTTTAAAATGTTGTTATTAGAAGAAACACAAGAAAGTATTTTTCCTTCTCTTCATCTTTCCATCCATCCCTTCTTCTTACAAATATTCATACCTCCATTTATCCAACTAACTGATGTTAACTGGCTATCTGCTAGACATAGTTTACCTGTCTGTACAGTATTTAATATTTATTATATGGCAGGCAGTATGCTTAGTACTGGAGATACAAGGATGAGTGAAACCCTTGTGAAAGTAGTGGCTGAACCACATGCTAACAGACCACTATGAAATTACATGGTAAGTGATTAGACGGTGGTAGGGAAATTATGCCACAGATTTATTATAAACTGCTCAGTGCACAACAGGTTAGTGAATCTAGAAATGAGTTGTTGGGGAAAAGAATAGCGACTTTATTGAGAAAGACAGCAGACTGAAAAGATGGTGGACTAGTGCCCTCAAGAACCATCTTCTGAGAGTTAGAATTCAGGTTTGTTTTATACTAAAAGGGGAAGGGATGTACTTGGTTGTTGCAAACTTCTTCATTTCAGAATCTTTTGTTCTTGCAACTGTCCACACAGGTCAAGTCAAGATGTTCCTGTAAAACCCCCAATAAGACAAACGTTATTCTCTGTTCTACAACTTTTTATTGAATATGAATGGAAAAGGGTTATACTTTAAGGGTGAGAGCCTTGAGAATGAATTGGGGTGTTGCTTTGTCTCTCAGTCGTGTCCGACTCTTTGTGACCCCATGGAGTGCAGCAAGCATGCTAGGCTTCCCTGTCCTTCACTATCTCCTGGAGTTTGCTTAGATTCATGTCCACTGAGTGAGTGATACTTTCTCATCATTTCTTCCTCTGTTGCCCCCTTCTCCTTATGCCTTCAATCTTTCTCAGCATCAGGATCTTTTCCAATGAATTCGTTTTTTGCAGCAGGTGGCCAAAGTCAGCTTCAGTATCAATCCTTCATGTGAATATTGAGAGTTGATTTCCTATAGGATTGACTGGCTTGGTCTCCATGTAGTCCAAGCAACTCTCAAGTGTCTTCTCCAGCACCACAATTCGAAAGCATAAATTCTTCAGCACTCAGCCTTCTTTATGGTCCAACTTACATCTGTACAAGACTACTGGAAAAACCATAGCTTTTACAATGTGGACCTTTGTCGACAAAGTGATGCTTTTTAATATGCTGTGTAGGTTTGAGGATGGTGTAATACTCTGCAGTTGCATAGTAAAGACTGTGGATATGTTTGCCTTTGGGAGTTATGCTTAATGTTTCCTTATGTGTCCTCTGGGTATTTTTCACTATGGGACAGTGTATATTTGGAATTTTCTAGAACTAAGAACAGAGAAGGCAATGGCACCCCACTGCGGTACTCTTGCCTGGAAAATCCCATGGACGGAGGAGCCTGGTAGGTTGCAGTCCATGGGGTAGCTAAAAGTTGGACATGACTGAGCAACTTCACTTTCACTTTTCACTTTCCTGCATTGGAGAAGGAAATGGCAACCCACTCCAGTGTTCTTGCCTGGAGAATCCCAGGGACAGGGGAGCCTGGTGTGCTGATGTCTATGGGGTCGCACAGAGTTGGACATGACTGAAGCAACTTAGCAGCAGCAGCAGCAGCAGCAGAACTAAGAAGCTCAGCAAAGAAAAAAATAAGTTTGGGGATAGAATGAGTGGCCATAATCAGTAATCCTTTCTGTTACCTATGGTTAATGGTTATTCTAGACTGATACCTAGAATAGTAGAATGCATTTTTATGAGGCTGCTTTGTGACCCACTGGAATGAATGCAACATCACACTAAATATTGTTATTTCCTTATGTTTTGGGATGTAGGCTTGACCAAAATAGCTTAAGAGTGAGATCTCATAATGGCAAAGTCACAGTCTTAGTTCACTAGTCATTTGAGCAAATAGGAACTGTTTAGTATAAAATGTGGTGCTTCCCTGCTAAATATAAGAGAAGGATTTCATGCTTTTCTAAGTGCTACAGCTGTCTCAGCTTTTAAAGGAACATCAATATAACTACAGATATGCTACTTTTTCTTTTTAAAGAAAATCTACCAAGGAGTATACAATGCCATAAGTGTTGAGGTTTGTGCCTAAGGAAGTCGTGTGCATGATTTTAGATATTATAAAAAGAAGACTTCTTGGACCAGGCCTGATCATTCTCATTATACCTCTTGTCTTTAGCTACAATTTTAAATAGATAGATGCCAAGACTTCTCAATCCATCTTCCATTCATTCAGCCTCTTCTATTTATTTTCTAACTCTTTGTATCTTTGTGCTGGATTTTTTATACTTCCTTACATCATTCTTCCCATAGATTGATTTTTCCCTCTCTGTCCTATTTGCTCTCTGACACTCTATTGAATTTTAATTCTGCTATTAGATTTTTTCCTCCAATGAAAACATTATCTTTGGTTTTTTCAGATCTATTTGGTTATTTTTATGATCCTTCATATACTTAAAATCATAATCAATTCAGTTCAGTCACTCAGTTGTGTCCGACTCTTTGCAACTCCATGGACTGCAGCACGCCAGGATTCTCTGTCCATCACCAACTCCCAGAGCTTACTCAAACTCATGTCCACAGAGTCGGTGATGCCACCAACCATCTCATCCTCTGTCATCCCCTTCTCCTCCTGCCTTCAATCTTTCCCAGCATCAGGGGCTTTTCAAATGAGTCAGTTCTTCGCATCAGTTGGTCAGAGGATTGGAGTTTCAGCTTCAGCATCAGTCCTTCCAATGAATATTCAGGACTGATTTCCTTTAGGATGGACTGGTTGGATCTCCTTGTAGTCCAACGGACTCTCAAGAGTCCTCTCCAATACCACAATTCAAATCATAATACGTGTGATATTATATATTTTAGCTGTTATTCTGATATCTGAAACCTTAGGTCTTATTCTGTTGTTTCTATCTTGTGATAGTTGGCTGCTTCGTGTGCTTTTATTGCTATTTTTGGCTGTGTGGTGATGATCTTTGGACCATATATCTTGCTGGGCAAGAAAGTGTGTGCAACTGGGGGACTCACAAGTTTTTAGGGGATACAGAATTTTATTACTTAAGGTATATTATGTGCATGTGAACATTTTGTTATTGTATATATTACTGTGAAACTAAAAAAAAATAAGAGTAGGTATATTTTTCTGTCTTTATGATTATTTGTAGAATTCTTAATAGCTAGAAATGAGCAGTTAGATCTACTAGATGTTCAATTAGTCAGAGGTCCATTCAATAGCTTCCTCTGAAAGTATTTATTCACACAATGAGAATATATGGAAAACATCCTGAAATGGAATGGTGACTGTATTGCTTCATTTGATAACCAAACTGGATGATGACTTACTCGGTTTTAAAAAAATCTGAGTGCATTCAGACAACAAGGGTATTCGAATGGAGGATTACTGAGGGCAGATTTCTGAGATGACCTGAAAGAATCAGTCTGCAGGAAGGATTCAACTTTGAAATTAAAAAAGTTTTCTAAGGTAATGGAGTAAGAGCATATCTGTTGTAAAGTCAAGGACCAAGAGATTTCCAAGCATAACAGGTGAAGGCAAGTATTAATAGAACAGAAAAGAAGTGAAGGCAGAGAATGGAAGGGATCAGAAATGGACTCAACATTTGAGTCCATTTGACTGAGTTCATCCCAGGCTTCTGATTTATCCCTCTTGCTCCCCGCTCTGTGTTCATGATCATATATACTACTATATATAAAATATAAACCAACAAGGACCTACTGCATAGCACAGGGAATTCTATATTCTGTGATAATGTATATGAGAAAAGAATCTAAAAAAGACTAAATATATGTATTAAGTGAAAGTGTTAGTCACTCAGTTGCATCTGACTCGTTGCAATCCCATGGACTATAGCATGCCAGGCTCCTCTGTCCATGGAATTCTCCAGGCAAGAATACTGGAGTGGGTTGCCATTTCCTTTTCCAGGGGATCTTCCCAACCCAGGGATCGAAATTGGATCTCACACATTGCAGGCAGATTCTTTACCATCTGAGCCACTAGGGAAGCCCAAATATATGTATACACATAATTGAATCACTATGCCATACAACTGAAATTAACACAACATTGTAAATCAACTATACTCCAAAAAGAGAAAGAAATGGAATGGCTTGAATACGTATCATATAAATAAATGTTGATGACTTTATTGGTTTTGCTTTTAATGAAACGCAGCATTTTTTATTTTTATTTTTTGGCAAAAGCATTATCTTGTGTTTCTTGTCTTTTTTGAAAACGTTTTACACTATTGCCTGCAGTTGGGTCAAGGAATAACTATACAAAAGTGAGTTGTGTAAGATAATGGCTGCCTCAGGGCACCCAGAACCTGATGATGATAAAATGCTAAATCAGGAAGCAATGGCTGAGGTAGAATGAAGTGATATGCATTGTGCTTGAATATACAAAGTATACACACAAACACACAAAATTTTAAAGACTCTAACTTTAATTGGCTTCCTGGTGGCTCAGTGATAAAGAATCCACCTGCAATGCAGGAGATGCAAGAGTCGAGGGTTCGATCTCTGTGTTGGGAAGATCCCCTGGAGAAGGGAATGGCAACCTACTCCAGTATTCTTGCCTAGAGAATTCCATGAACAGAGGAGTTTGCAGGGGTACAGCCTGTGGGGTCTCAAAGAGTTGGACAGGAGTGAGCGACTAACACTAACTAGAAATATAAAAATTGGTTAAGACACATCTTATTGAAGAGTTTAGAGCCAAAAAGGCAATAAGTAATCTCAGTGCCATGAAAGGTGTTATTCAAAGGTATAGGCTAATGCTTTAGGAAATGCAGATTTCGGGGTGATTAACTCTGCTGGTGGAAGTTGAGGCTTCATAAAAGAAGCAGACATGAAAAGAATACTGAATTCAAAGTAGTGGTTTGCAAGGTTTAAGGGCTGTAAAAAGTACTCTGGAGAAAAGCAGACCATGCAGAGATAAAGAGACATAAAAGAAAACGTGGAATATTCAGAAATTGGGGGGATTTAGCAGCAGCAGCAGTGTGGCTGGAGCATGTAGGGTACAGAGGTTGGATAGCAGGGAGGGGACCGGTAGGCAGAAAACCTGGAAGGTGAGCTAGAGGCAGCTTAGGAGCATTTTCCTCTACTTAAGGAGGTTGGATACCATTCTCTAGGAAAGGGAAAAAAGATCAACTGCTTTTATACCATGATTATTGAGATCTAGTTTGTGCTTCTTAAAAACAAAGCAAAACAAAACCACACACACAGAGAAATAACCTGGCTTCATCAGGGGAGAGGGAAGAGGAAAAGGAAAAGTTGGAGCAGAGCTTGTATGTATTGGGTTGGCCAGAAAGTTCCTTTGGGCTTTCCATATGATGTTACAGAAAAACCCAATGAATTTTGTGACCAACAGTAATCAGTTGCCTCTACCCCAAGCAAACTAGAGAACCAAGTAAATTGAGTGCTTATAACCCTTTACCTCTTCCAAAAATGGGGCCAGGAGACACTTGTCAAACCCCACCCTTCTGAATAACTCCCTTCTGTATCTGGAGCTGCCAAAAAATGAACAAACAAACCAGAACACCACTTAGAAAACTATCGAAGTCATCAAAGCAGAAATGATGGGCATTGCCATCAATCCATGGCTGCATAGATGGTGGATAGGAAACTAGAATAAGAAATGAAGCTGATAGATCATGTTTAAGAATCAAACAAATAAGCTTGATTGTGGTGTATTATTTGCATTGGTCCATGGAAGAAAACTGTGAATGGATGTTTTCATGCCTTATTTTCTCAAAGGCAGAATACCTTGCATTATCCTATTAATTCCTTGATTGCTCTGTAGAGAATATGATAGATTTCTTTGTTACCCAGACATATTATTAAAGATTATGATGATCTGCTTAAGAAAAATCCATGGTGCGTTTGTTGCTATGAAACAATATAGCACCCTGAACATTGTCAGTTGTGTACATCTGCTACAAAAATTCTGAATTAAGCTTACAGTTCCATACACTGCTAGTGAAACTTGGGCCCTTCACTAGGACTCTCTATATACCCCTTGCTAAGGGAGGTTGTGGGCTTCCCTGGTGGCTCAGCAGTAAAGAATCTGCCTACCAAAGAAGAGACTTGGGTCAGGAAGATCCCCGGGAGAAGGAAATGGCATCTGGTGTATGTAAGTCACTTAGTTATGTCTGACTCTTTGCGACCCTATGGAGTAGCCCGCCAGGCTCCTTTGTGCATGGAATTCTCCAGGCAAGAATACAGGAATGGGTTTGCACTCCCTTCTCCAGGGGATCTTCCTGACCCAGGGATCGAATCTGGGTCTCCTACATTGCAGGCAGATTCCTTACCATCTGAGCCACGAGGAAATGGCAACCTACTCCAGTATTTTTGCCTGAGAAATCCCATAGACAAAGGAGCCTGGCAGGCTACAACCCATGAGGTCACAAAAGAGTTAGACACAACCTAGCAACTAAACAAAAACAAGGGAGGGAGGTTGCAAAGTTAACCAATGAAATGAGAAGATCCTGACTCCATAGGGCAGCAGTTCCCAATGCTTTTTAATTACTTGTGGATATCTCATTTTTCTCAAGATACGACAAACAGTACACTCAATTTAAAGTAAAATAAATTTATTTACATGAATTAAAAAACAGTAGCAAAACAAAGACTTCCTTGGTGCTGCAATAGTTAAGACTTCACCATCCAATGCAGGGGGTAAGGATTTAATCCCTGGTCGGGGAGTTAAGATCCCACAAGCCTGCCTCAAGTCCAAAAAATCAGTGTAAAACAAGCAATATTGTAATAGATTCAATAATGACTTTAAAATGGTCTACATAAATAATAATAAAAGCACTATTTTACAGAGTGTAGATTATAAGAAGAGACCTAAAAATAATTCTGTATTTTGACTCAACTAAATGTATTAATATATTTGATCTATTTCTACTTGTGTTAGATCGTCTATAAAAAAAGAAAGACACGGTTTTGTTTTTTTAAAGAAAATTTTAGTCAGTATGTTGAGAGAGCCATAATTACCCTCAAGACTTTTATGTCATCCATGCTTCTCGCTGAGTCCTTTCCCTCCCTACAGATTTCAGCTCATCATCACCTCCTAAGAGAGGTTTCACTGAGTTCTCCAGTTCTTCTCACTCCCATATTGCTATTGTTTCATTGCTTAGTCATGTCTGACTCTTTGCAACCCTCTGGACTATAACCCACCAGGCTCCTCTGCCCATGGAATTTTTCAGGCAAGGATACTGAAGTGGGTTGACATTTCCTTGTCTAGGAGATCTTCCCAACCCAGGGATGGAACCCATGTCTCCTGCATTGGCTGGCAGATTCTTTACTGCTGAGCCACCTGGGAACCCCCACTTCCATATTCAGTTCAGTTCAGTTCAGTCACTCAGTTGTGTCCGACTCTTTGCGACCCTATGAAGTGCAGCACGCCAGGCCTCCCTGTCCATCACCAACTCCTGGAGTTCACTCAGATTCACGTCTATCGAGTCAGTGATGCCATCCAGCCATCTCATCCTCTGTCGTCCCCTTCTCCTCCTGCCCCGAATCCCTCCCAGCATCAGAGTCTTTTCCAATGAGTCAACTCTTCGCATGAGGTGGCCAAAGTACTGGAGTTTCAGCTTTAGCATCATTCCTTCCAAAGAAATCCCAGGGCTGATCTCCTTCAGAATGGACTGGTTGGATCTCCTTGCAGTCCAAGGGATGTTAACCCTTTCTAAATCCTTCCTTTCTAACAAATGTCCCTCTCAGACATCATTTTATTTAGCTATTTGTTTAATTTTCTAGTGTTTGTCCTAGGATATTAGCTCTAAGGGGACTTGGCTACCAGCTCTTTGTGCCTAAGTCTCTGTTGGGGAGTCTGGACTCTCAAGAAATATACATGGGAAGGATAGAAGAATGAATGAATAACTTAGACACTCATGTGGATAAAGGAAGCACCTGAGGTTGGGACTATTTTTCAGGACGGCAATTTAAGTCAGGAAAAAACATTCCGTTTGTCATGGGCTACCTTTTAAGTGTGTATAGAGCAGAGGAAGAAACCTACCAGTAGTTACCTAGACAGAAAGGAAATATGGATTTTCCTTGTTAGCATTAAATTAAAACTCTGTGACAGAGAGCTGCAGGAAATGCTATATCAGGAAAGAGATATTAGCTCTATTATGTAAGTGAAATTACTCTGTCACGTGGAGGGTACTGACAGATGGTGGTATAAATCACCCTTACAGCATTCTTAACTGAGAAATTTAATATAAACCTTTGTTGGAAATCAGTAAAATTCCAGACACAAGGCCCAAGTCTCCAGGGAACAATTAACAGTTGCAATGAAATCATAGAAACTCTAGCATACCAAACCAGGAGCACTCACTCTGATAGCCTACACAAGAAGAGAAACAGTACTGGCAATATTTTCCATCAAAGGATTTTATCTTAGACAGTCTGGGAGCAGGATCTGTCACAGTTGTGAGGGTCGAATCAGACATTTTGGTTTCTGGCTGGCCCACAATCTCTTACTTCACAGTATTGTCTGAGCAATATCAGACAATCATCAGCAGTGAAACCAACCAGCTGACTACTTCCATCCATATTCTTTGAAATAACCACAATTGCCACTACTCATTCTCTTTTTATAGTCCCTGTTTTTACAGCTTTTTTTTTTTTTATTGTTTAAGCTTCTATCCCAGTTTCTAATTTTGTTGTTCATGTTAGATTGTTAGTTTTCATTTCACATCCCTTAAATCTAGACTGTTGTTCTGGTGTTTCTTATCTGAGTCACTAGCCCCTGCATTCCCCTGTTCTCTTTCCAGCCTACCCTGGAAATTAACACACTAGGTTTCTCTCTAGACATCAGAACCATTTTACTTCTGTTTTGAGATATATCCTAAATTGTTCCATATTATTTCTTTTACATTTTGTTGTTGTTGTTATTGTTGTTAATCTTTAAGTCTTCTTTCTCCAGTACTATCTTTATTCTCTTGCCCTGAATAATAATTTTCTTTCCACAGCAGTCAGCTGTCTAAATCTTGTGTGTATCTGTGGTTGTGGGTGCGCTTGCTTGCATATTTTCAAGGCATTAACCCTAATCCCTGAATTTCTGACTTGATATTTTCTTTTCACAGGTAAATACAGGGATCTTAGATAATCAATTGAAAAGCAAATTGACTGTGATCTTGGATGTTCTGCAGACACAATTTTGAACTCTTAGTAGTCAATTGAGTTAACAATATATGATTTTTACAACTATTTCACCTTTCTAAACCATAAGACAAAGGACTGCTTAGTACAGGAGAAAAAGCTATTTTGACCAGTTATGGAAGCACATAAACCTCCTAAAATTCTGAACACAGTCACAAACATAGCCATGGAATTTTTTAGATTCCTGGGATAAAAACTATATATGGAATTAGTTGGGCTTAGTTGCTCAGCTGTGTCTGACTCTTTGCAACCCCATGGACTTTAGCCCACAGGGCTCCCCTGTCCATGGGATTTTCCAGGCAAGAATACTGGAGTGGGATGCCATTTCCTTCTCCAAAAATATATACGACTTACATGCAAAATAAATATATTGTAATGAAAATTTCACAAAATTATAGTATTTGTGGGGGTGGGGGGGAGGGGGTATTTGAGATCTAGTTCTCCTAATTTTGTAGGTGAAAAACAGACCCAGAGAGACTAAGTGAAAATGAAAGTGTTAGTCACCCAGTCTGTGTTGACTCTTTGCGGCCCCATGGTCTATAGCCTGCCAGGCCCCTTTGTCCATGGAATTCCCCAGACAAGAATAATGGAGTGGGTAGCCATTCCCTTCTCCAGGGGATCTTCCCAACTCAGGGATTGAATCCGGGTATTCTGAATTGCAGGCAGACTCTTTACAGTCTGAGATACCATGGAAGCCCCCAGAGAGACTAAATCTCCCCACAAATCCCAGAGTTCTCTCTTGTAAGCCCTATGTTCATTACACTTCATTTTAGGACTTTGAACAAGCTACAGTCATGACTTTAAGAAACTGGACAAAACTCAAGTGATGCTAATAACACATGCCTTAACTAACACAGTCAGTTGTCCCTATAGTTGTTTGAGATGCAGCAGGAGCCGTAGTTTTGTTCAGTGATTCCAGTCATGCTCCTTCCTAGGTGCGGTTGTTGGCAGTCTCCTGTGAGCTGCATTGTGTACCGTCTGTAGATTCCCCACACTCCTCTGTACCCACATACTGAGACAATGATGTAAGAGGTGGAAACAGGAAGATAATGCATCACATTCTCCTTCCTGCATGGGGAGATATGTGCTTTATTATTACAAAGACTTATAAAGAACAGTTGGGTTGAGGGAATCACTCCCTATAGGTCTGCTTGGAAAGCCATCTTTGTGTTTGGATATTTTGTTTAAGCGTGTTTTCTCTCTTCTTTTCTTCCTTCCACAAAGGCTCATCAAACACCGTATGAAAAGCATTGTGCTAGGCACTGGAAAACAAAAAGGAATAAAACCACATTATTTATCTTCAAGGGACTCTTAACTGGGGTTTGGGGAGGGAGCAAATAAATAATAATAATAGCATGAATATTACAATGATAGAAAGCACATCCACACTAGAGATACACAGTGAAGTGAAAGTCGCTCAGTCATGTCCAACTCTTTGTGACCCCACGGACTATACAGTCCATGGGATTCTCCAGGCCAGAATACTGGAATGGGTAGTTTTTCCCTTCTCCAGGGGATCGTCCCAACCCTGGGATTGAACCCAGGTCTCCCGCATTGCAGGAGGATTCTTTACCAGCTGAGCCACATATCACACACATACACATATTATATACCTAAGAGATACATAAGGGAGGCATCTAATCCAGAAAAAAGGATCAGGAAAATTTTCTTGAGAGTCTCAACACCTGAGATAGATAAGTTTCCAAGGATTCTTAGGATTCTTATCTCCTTAAAGAAAGGCAAAGAGCCATGCTAGATAATCGGAGCTCACATGGGCCATGAAAATGGCTTTGATGTTGTAGGCTGTGTATCATGGCTGTTGTTGTTGTTTAGTTGCTAAGTCATGTCCAACTCTTTAGTGACCCCATGGATTGCAGCCCACCAGGTTCCTCTGTCCATGGAATTTTCCAGGCAAGAATACTGGAAGTGGGTTGCTGTTTCCTTATCCAGGAGATCTTCTTGACCCAGGAATCAAATACCCACCTCATTGACAGGTTGGTTCTCTACCACTGAGTCACCAGGGAAGCCCATGTGTTATGGATGCTTCATAGCTAAACTCATGGCTCTTCCAGGGAAGCCAACACTTAAAGACTGACAGCACTCCTTAAATGTGTCAATGTTTTCCATCAGTTAATCTCATGAAACTCGGCTATTCTGCAATATAAATTCCAAAATCCCAATGGCTTAACACAATAAAAGTTTATTTCCCCATCACACCAAGTCCAAGGCAGGACAAATGAAATTCCTCCATCTTGTAACTATACCATATGTGTGTTCATCTCCCCAGATTGCAGCAGCTGGAGAAGGCTGCTGAAGGTTTGCCTGGAATACCTGTAGAGAGCTGTAGTGGGAGAAGTGACATCAGCTGCTGCCATTGAGCAGAACTCAGTCACGTGTCTGCAGCCCAGTTACAGTGCAAGTTGGGAAATATGTTCTCCCCATGCACTGGCAATAGAGGAAATCAGCTGGCAAACTCAGAGGAATATTTCTGCCACAAGCAGAGTAGTAGAATCACCCTTCTCCTTAGGTGTGATCCTGAGATCTTACTTAAGATGCAGTTTTCAAAAACAACCCACAGCTATGCCCTGCTCAAAAAGTCATGCAAATTAACTGCTTCTTGACGTGGACTCTGTCTTAAGTAAATGAAATGCAACTGTGAATGAAGAAAAGTGGCCAAAAAAGAAAAAAAAAAAAAAACCCAACAACAACTAAGAATTGATGTTTTTCAGAATCAGTCAACTGTGGTCAGCACAGTTTGGCAGAAAACTTTTCTTTGTTCTGTCAATAACCATAGCCCCTGACGTGTGGGTTTTCTAGAAAATCTCTTGGAATAGTAGCTTATTTGAAGTCATTCAGATGATTGAGCCAAATATTTCATCCTTGAGCAGTCTAGATGGTAGAGTTTCTGGATATCAGGTTTGAGGATCAGAAAGGGAAAGATTCTGCTTCTGGATAATTTGGCCTATTTACTTAATGAATCAAATGTTTTTGATTCACAATTAGGTACGAATGATGAGTTTGGTAATATACGGGCAAGAGACTGAGGAAAGCTCTGTACCTATCTGCAAGAACATATAATTTCCATGACTATATGAAGAAACTGAGATAAGTATTGATAAATAGCAATGTTGCACAACCAAAGTAAGTGGTAGCAGTGGAGAGAATTGCAGAAGAAAGGATAATACTAATACACTGGCACTGTAGGAATTTTAGGAAACTTTGGAAGAAAATATGGTAGCATGGAAGCTGAATGTGAAGAGTGAAGGAAGCTTTCAATGGATACAAAAAAATTCCAGGATGCAAGAATAATGTGAGCACAGATGGCTTTGTGAATTTTAAAAGGATGTTGTGAAGGATTTAATAGCTTCACAACAATAGTGTGGCTGGAACAATGTACGTTTAAAGGATACAGGCTCTTTGAGGGAAGAGAATATTTGAATCTTCATCTTACAGATGAAAGACCAAGCCCAGGTGCCATGGGTACCAGACCAAGGCTCGCTCCATCTTAACCTGTGCACACTGAGAAATTGAGGCTGTCCAGGAAGGGAAAGATTAAGGGCAGGAGGAGAAGGGGGTGACAGAGGATGAGATGGTTGGATGGCATCACCAACTCAATGGACATGAGTTTGAGCAAACTCCAGGAGATAGTGAAGGACAGGGAAGCCTGGTGTGCTGCAGTCGATGGGGTCACAAAGAGTTGGGTGTGACTTCCCAACTGAACGATGACAGCAACAAGGAATGGTAAGGCTCAATTGCATAGGGCTGGTTATTTTTCTTTTTCTGGGACAATGGCTGAAAAAGACTTGTCAAGAATAGGTAGCAAAATATACTTGGAAGAGTGGAATGATAAATGATTTTTTAATTAGCTGTCATCAGATTTTATTGTAGAAATGGCCTACTTTAGGTCATTACCTTGAGATAAAGCATTAGATAGGGTAGCTTACTTGGAAAAGGAATCCTCTGTGTCTATTTCTTTCTGTATAAATGGAGTTAATGACAGTATCTACTTCACAGATCATTAGGGCAACAACTGAGAGTATTCATTCATTTCAAGCACTTTTCACAGTGCCAGGCACATGATAAAAGTGATATGAATGTTAGATATTATTATTGTCCTTGTTATTGTTATTGTGGTGTTTCTAGAAGCTGGAAGAGGAGTGAGGAGAAAAGAATACCACCAACAAGAGTATAAACTCTAAGTGAGAGATAAACATAAATTTATGAGAGGAGAGAGCAGAAGTTGTGAGAGAGATGAGAGAACTATTTTTCTAGTAAAGAAAATTGCTAGATGTGGTTGAGATACTTTGAATAATGAAAATCTATTAATTTCAACTTATTGGTTTCTCATTCTTACTTTCCAAGTGGAAACTAGAAACCACATCAAAGGTGACTAAGGGCAAATGTAGTCCAGGAAATTTGCAGAAATCTTCCATAGGGTCAAGGAGTCAAGAATTTCACTCATGGTAACATGGGGATGGTGGACCATCAAGGGATTCAGCTGGAAATCAAGGGGTAACATGATCCTAACTGGCTTCTGCTTTCCCACACCCAGAAAACCAGAGCTTTTATTTGGCAGTTGCCCTGTAAAATTCCTCAACTGTGAACTAGAACTGTGAACTCTAGGACTAATGTAAAAGCTTGACTGGTTAATAATACATAGAGTTTTGTTTCCTTATAGATTTTATATCGATACTTTCTACTTTTACTATGTGATTCAATAAAACAGAACCAACTATATTAATATCTGTTTCAGTTTAAATTTTATGGTATGTTGTTGGCTTGAAATAGTGCTCATTGCTAGGTTAGAAGTAGATTCGCAAGTGCTTTAAAAAGAGCTTTGGGATTTTGAGATGACGGTTATATGTCAAGTTTTTTTATTAGGTGGGGAAACTTGGGGGGAAGTACATTGGACTGGAAGTCAGGAGATCTTGAACAAATCGCATCCTATTGAATTATAATTTCCTCTCCTCTAAAATAAAGTGAATGCTTATTTCGCAGAGTCATTGGAATAATAAAATATCTCTGCATGACTAGTACGGTGCTAGTAACATAACTGCATCCAAAAAAATGGTGTATGCATTCTTTCAACAAATGTTTATTGGCTACTTATCATGTGCCAAGTACTATACTCAAAGAAGGGGGCAAAGCAATGAAGAAGGTTCTCCCTGTGCTTAAGAAGCTCAGTTCTAATGGGGAGTTAGAAAACACACACACACATAAATAAAATAGGTAGAACCTTTAATAAAACCAATAAGAGGCTGAACAAAGGATGATATACTTTAGATAAGCTTGATGATTTTACCACTTGCTTATCAAGAGGTCACTATTTCTTAAAGACATAGATTTAACAGGTTATTATTCTTTGGAGTAAAGTGGATCATAGTGTATATTTGTTTTCACCTTTCCTTTCAATTCTAACATGTCACCTGTTTGACTTTGGATGATTTCTGTGGGGCAAACATTTTTAATAACTCAATTGCAATGACTTAGTTTTATTGCTGGTTATGAACTCGTAACTTATATCACTCTGCCACCTACTCTGTCCACATTTGATTAACTATTTTAGCTTGGAAAGGTGGAGAATTAAAAGTTGGGGAAACAAGGATCTGGCAGATTGTTATGAATCATGTGTCAAAGGAAGTGTTTGCTTTGTTATTTACAGCCTTTCAAATACTGAAAGTTGGCAAATGTCTAATCTATGCATTTATTATAATATTTTTAGTGGAAGAATAAACCATTGGTGACTTGAGTCATCTAAATAAACTTTTTACTATCCAAAATGTTCTCTTTTCTGCTATGTGGTGGGATTGCTTAATTTTTAGAACTATTTCTAACTCAGTCACAATTTATATAAAAAACATTAAGTGAAACACATAGCTCTCACCTTAAAATGTTATTTGAAGGGGGAAAATAAAAAGCATGCCTAAGGGACTTTTGGGGTTACTTACTCTGATTTTATCTGAGAACTTGTTGTAGGAAGTTATAAAAGAGAAAATATGATACAGATTTCTGATTCTGATATAACCATCTGGGCCAGCTATTTCTAAAACCTTTGCCCATCTCGATTGATTTTCAGCTCAGGCTTGCCTCATACATTATTGGATTTGAAAGAGACCTGAGAAGGATGATTGTTGAAACTAACAAATGGCCTGGTTAAACCTTAGAAGCTTACAAAATATACCCATTCCTGGGTTCTATCCCAGTCGTGGGCATGAGTGATTAGTTGCTCAGTCATGTCTAACTCTTTGCAACCCTTTGGACTGTAGCCTGCCAGGTTGCTCTTGTCCATGGGACTCTGCAGGCAAGAACACTGGAGTGGGTTGTCATTTCCTCCTCCAGGGGAGCTCCCCAACCCAAGGATCTAAACTGCATCACCTGTGTCTCCTGCATTGCAGCCGGATTCTTTACCCACTGAGTCATCAGGGAAGCTCTATCCCAGTCACACTAAGTCAAATCCTGCCAGGTAGAGCCAAGGAATCTATGTGTTTATCAAGTTCTCGTAATGATGAGCAGCTAAATTTGGAAATACTTTTGAAATTCAGTTGAGGACACAGAGGAGTACTATTGTAAAGGAAATGTAAAATATAAAAGGTAAAGGAGGGAGTCATTCATTTATTCTTTTTTAAAAAAATGAAGAGCAGCTTTATCATACATACACTATTACATAAAAGCAGGGCTTGCAAATGTGAAAAACTACGATCTCTGACCTCAAATATGTGTTTTTCCTGTTAGCATCAAAGGGTTACGATCATGTAAATAAGTACGTATACTACTATATATCTAGAGCATTAAATAATATATATATATATATTTTTATTTTCTCTTTGAAAAATATATGAGGGCAGGTACTATTATCCTCAATCTACTCTTCCTCTTTTTCTACATTAAGTAGAGATATAATACATGTGATTAGCAACTTTCCTTCAGGGGAACAATAAGTTAAATATAAAAGAATAAATGTTAACATTTATTTCATACTTATAATATTCTAGGCACTGTGCTTGGTATTTTATATGCGTTACCATATAATCCTCACAACTTATGAAACGGACTATCATTCTATTGTATAACTGATGAAACTGAAGTTTAAATAACACGTTCAAAATCAAGAGCATGTAGGTAGAAGCACTAAAAGCTGAAGTTCAGAGTTAGCTCATGTATTTACCATGTGATTGCATCTCTTTGGAATAAAGAAAAAACACAAATATTTTTTGGTGTGAAAGCTCCATGGGTCCCTCGTCCCCAGTGATGAACAAGACAATGGTATTCTGACTTTGAACAAGACAGGAAACCACTGTGTGTTTAGGCTTCACAAGCCATTTGTTTCTCATTCCGTGAAATACACACCACCACCACACCCAACAAAGAACTGAATATGGGGAAACAGTACTCTGCAGACCCTGGAGAAAAAAATAAATCACTCTGAGGCTTGGCAACAATAAATTTTTCACTGCACACTAATCAAACAGATAGAAAGAGGGCCATGGCATGTGATTTACTTAATTAAACCTTTGACGGAGGAGAGGTAGTTAGCTCACAGAGCTGTATGCTTCACACATGACAAAAACCAGCAATGTCAGCAGCATGGAAAGGCTATCACTCTCACCATGACGAATGCAAAGGCACAGGAGGCTCTGTCCGCCTCTGTTAAATATGACAGAGCCTGCTTCATGTCAGAAAAATCAGGAGACTTATTTGGCAACCGGTGCCTGAGTCCTGTTGTTTTTATTAAAACCTACCCTCAATGTAGGGTGAAGCACTGCTGGGGGAATTCTCTCCAGGCTGCTCTGGCAACCAAGAGGACCAGGCAGCTCTTTTTGAGGTCAGTGCATGAATGTGAACAGATGAGTGTGGACTAATTGCTTCTTTATTCCTTGGAGCCCCTTGGTCATCTGAGGTTCAGTTTAGGATACTTTGAAACCTGATCTCAGATTTCACCATTTCTAATGTCCCTTCCATCTGTGTAGTGTTTAACATGTATGTATAGTTTTGGGACTGTATCCATCAGGATAGTCTCAGTTTTGCTGCAGCAACAAACGACCCTCAACTCTCGAGGCATAAACTCAACAAAGGCTTATATTTGCTCATATCACCTGGGCAGAAGGAGGGGATAAGGGGTGGAGGGCCTCTTGTAATCACCTAGGGACTCAGACTGAAAGAAGATCTATCTTGACATGTGTTTTTATAAGAACCAGGAGGGAGGAAAAGGGAATGTGGTAATTATACACTGGCTCCTAAAGCTTCTGTCTGGAAGAAATAAATGTCACTTCAGATTACCTTTCACTGGCTAAAGCAAGTCACATGACCATGGCTAATTTCAAAGAGAATGAAGAACTATAACACTCACATGCTGAAAAGATATGACATGGACTATACATCCACAGTCCTAATGGAAAAGGACACATATAGGAGTCGTAGACATGCTGGCAAATGCTGAGAGTAGAGGAGAACCCATGATTTGATCTCCTGGATTCCTAGTGGCTTGATTTAATGAACATTCTTTCTTATTTTTGGAGTCTTCTGGCATCTCAGCCTGGTATCAAACTTGACCATCAAGGAAATTTTCTTCTCTTCGAAATAAGGAAGAGAAAGAATTAGGAACAGGGGATATGGACCATGAACTTCTGAGATGCCTATGTGCTATATTTGTAAGAATAAAAACTTAATAGATTTTGCCTACAAAATCAAAACAGATGACAGGTGATCATGAATATTTCTTATTCAAGTCTACTCAGGACTCTCCAAAAATATTGAAAAAGCTTGATCAGGCGATACTTGTGTCACACTTCCTCTCATCTGGTCCACATTACTTACTCTGGTCCAAGTGGTTAGGGTTTTTGTTAATTTTTAAGATTAACTGCATTTGGATGCAGTTATTAATGGCTTTGGAATGGGATGGTGGCCAGAGTCTTATTCTCAGTAGCCACCCTGGAAAGCTGGCTCTACTCTGGGATACTGGGCATGTTGTTTCAAAGAACTGCCATAGCACACCAAATAGTGTTGTCTTCCCCATTTTCAAAAGCTGTCCCATTGCATATATCATAGTTTCTAACTTTGAAGGAAGGATAAGCTACTTCCACAGTGTCACAAAGGACAAACACAAGAGAATTTCTTAGGTCATTAACATTTCTCTTCTCTTTTAATTTCACATTTTTTAAGGGCATGCCTCAGAGTGACAGATTTCATTTATCTCACCAGAAGATATAATACAATATTCTTGGAAAGAGCAGAAAAAGTAAACAAAATGTGTGTTTATTCTAATTTACACTTATATTTCAATTCTTTCCCCTGAATGTCCAAGGAAGAAATCGTGCCAGAAATAGACTCCCAGACAGAGGAAAACAAATTTATGGTTACCAAAGGGGAAAAGAGGGGAAGGATGAACTAGCAGTTTGAAATCAACATATATATACACACTGCTAAGTATAAAATAGATAACAAACAGGGAACTATACTCAATGTCTTATAATAAGTTATAAGAGAAAAAAATCTGAAAAAAATACATACACACACACACACACACACACACACACACACCCATATATGAAAAAGAGAGTGGAAGTGTTATTTTCTGTCATGTCTGACTTTTTGTGACCCCATGGACTGTAGCTTACCAGGCTCCTCTGTCCATGGGATTCTCCCAGGCAAGAGTACTAGAGTGGGTTGCCATTTCCTTCTCCAAGATATCTTCCCAACCCAGGGATGGAACCTGGGACTCCTGAATTGCAGGCCGATTCTTTTATCATCTGAGCCAAGTGGCTCTAGTGATAATGAACCCACCTGCCGATGTAGGAGATGTAAAAGACGCAGGTTCAATACCTGGATTGGGAAGATCCCCTGAAGGAGGGCATGGCAACCCACTCCAGTATTCTTGCCTGGAGAATCCTATGGACAGAGGAGCCTGGTAGGCTACAACCCATGAGGTCACAAAAAGTCAGACACAACTGAGCAAATAAAACTTTCACTCTATTTTTCATATATATATGTGTGTGTGTATGTGTATTCTTTTTTAGATTCTTTTCTCTTATAAGTTATTATAAGACATTGCGTATAGTTTCCTGTGCTATATATAGTAAGTTCTTGTTGGTCATCAATCCACTCCAGTATTCTTGCCTGGAGAATCCCATGGACAGAGAAGCCTGGCAGGCTACCGTCCATGAGGTTGCAGGAGTTGGACATGACTTAGTGGCTAAGACCACCACCACCATTTTATACCTAGCACAGTGTGTATATGTTATCTCAAAATGCTAGAGGAGTCTTGAGGGCTACAGTCCATGGCGTTGCAGAGAGTCAGATGTGACTGAAGTAACTGACTGTGTGTGTGTGTGTGTGTGTGTGTGTATATATATATATATATATATATATATATCACTTTACTGTATACCTGAAGCTAACACAGCATGTTTCAATTAAAAAAAAAAAAAAAAGAAAAGGGAAAAACTGTGCCACTTCCATCCAGGTTTCCTCTAAAATACTTTCCCAATGGAAACAGTGGAGCTTAAAAACACTGATTTCCCTGGGATCCAATCCAGCAGCAAGTCCTATTGGCTTCATCTTCCCTGGTTGGCTCAGATGGTAAGACGTCTGCCTGCAATGAGGGAGACCCACGTTTGATCCCCATGTCCGGAAGATCCCCTGGAGAAGGAAATGGCAACCTACTCCAGTACTCTTGCTTGGAAAATTCCATGGACGGAGGAGCCTGGTAGACTACAGTCAATGAGGTCGCAAAGAATCGGACACGACTGAGCAACTTCACCTTCTTTCACTTCTTGCCCTTCCCCCACACTTGCAACCTCATCCAAGCCACTGCTGTGTCACCACGGTTACTAAAGCAGCTTCTTAAATGAGCTTGATGGTTCTACTCTTGCTCTGCTCCAGTCTGTTCCCCGTCCAGCAGCCATTATGATCTTTTGCGCAGTGAATCACTCCCTGCTCGCAACTGTTCAAGGGATCCATGTTACAGGTAGAGTGAGATCAAATCCTTCTATAATGATACAAATTTCCAACCCCAGCCCCTGCCATTCTTCTCTGTCTCTGTTGAGCCAAATGGACAACTTTTTTTTTATTGTTCTTTGCACGCAATAAACATACTCAAGGTTTGTGCATATTTTTTTTTCTCCTGTTTGAAATGGTTTCCCCAAAACATTCCTAATGTTTTCTTCTTCATTCGATTCAAGCGTCTGGTCAAATGTTACCTTCCCAGAGAATCTTTTCTTGACCGCCTTATTAGTTTTCTATTGCTGTGTAAATAGGATCCCAAAACATAGTGCCTTAAAGCAACAAATGCTTGTCATCACATAGCTTACATGGGTCAGGAATCTGGGAGCGTTTTAGCTTGATGATTCTGGCAGAGAGGTTTCAGTTCACATCAGCCAGGGATGTTATCATCTGGGGCTTGGCTGGAGCTGGACATCCCCATTCAGAGGCGGCTGTGCTCAGTCCTGACAAGTGGACACTGGTTGTCTGCAGAAGGCTTTAGTGTTCACCACATGGACATGTGCTGGTAACGACTGAATGTCTCTGGGGCCTGGCAGCTGGTGTTCCCCGGAGTGAGTGCTCCAAGACAGAGAGAAAAAAGAAGAAGCCCCAGTGCTGTTTATATCTTCATCTTGGATGTCAACACACCTTAGTCTCTATCTTCTATTTGTTAAAATAATAAATCTGTCCCTCACTCAAGGGAAATGCAATTAGGCTCCGCCTCTTGAAGGAAAGGCTTCCTAGGTGGCTCAGTGATGAAGTATCCGCCTGTCAATGCAGGAGACACAAGTTGGATCCCTGGGTCAGGAAGATCCCCCAGAGAAGGAAATGGCAACCCACTCCAGTCTTCTTGCCTGGAAAATCCCATGGACAGAGGAGCCTGGCAGGCTACAGTTCATGGGGTCACAGAGTCAGACATGACTGAGTGACTGAGAACATGCAAGCTCTTAAAGGAAAGAGGGTCAAAGAATTTGTGGACATACTTAATTCAAATTCCAACTGTACAACTTACAGAAAATAGGGCCTTGCACAAATTACACACTTCTCTGTGTCTCAGTTTTTACATCTGTAAAATGGGATACTGGTAGCTACCTTAATGTATTATAGTGAACAATAAAGGAATGGATAGATAGATAGAAACAGCACTTAGCCCAAAAAACTACAAAAGTATTACATGTTATCACTACAACTATGATTATTATTAGTAGTAGTAAACAAGAATTTGTTTCTTCCTTACTGGAATATGATTTGCATCAGGGCAGGGATTTGGTTAGTGCTGTGTTCTCAGAGCCCACAATAGGTTTTCACATATATGTTTTGAATGAATTTATGCACTTGAAGGGAATGGTGTCTGCCAGGCTCCTCTGTCCGTGGAGATTCTCCAGGCAAGAATACTGGAATGTGTTAGAATTGTCTTACATGTGTTATAGTGGGAAATATGTAGATTAAAGTGTTATATCTTGTCATATAAAAGACTGTTAATTACTTTTGAACAATTATAAGAATAGTACCTGGTGAGGCATGAGAACCTTGGTTAAAGCCACAAAGTGTCTGACTGTTTGTGACCCCATGGACTGTAGCCTGCCAGGCTCCTCTGCCCATGGAATTCGCCAGGCAAGAATACTGGAGTGGGTTGCCATGCCCTTCTCCAGGGCATCTTCCATACCAAGGGATTGAATCTGGGTCTCCTGCATTGCAGGCAGGTTCTTTACCATCTGAGCTACCTTGCTAATCCACATCTATGTCCCCATCTAGGTTGTCTTAGGGTGGTATGCAGTGTTTTTTTTTTTTTAATTTAAGACAGTCTTAGAATTTCTTAACAAATTAGTAATCCACAGAAGATAGAGACCCACACAAATTTTCTTTCAAAAGCTGAAAGTTTAAACAAATTTGGATTATAAAAATGTGTATTTTAATTACACGTACACAAGGACTCCCCAGAATGCTCCATTTTTTTCCTGGACTAGTGCAAGCCATGTAGAATGTGACTCATACAGCTGTCTACATTGGCCATCAACCATAGACAGACCTTAGCCCAAGGCCCATTTTAGAAGAAAACTGATAACATGGTATGCCTATGTGTTATTGCTACCCTTACTCTTGCACCTGCAGGTTGCTTTTAAGAGTTGTTTAATGGAAGCCTCAAGTCCCCTTAAACCAAATGTAATTGACAGAGAGGTGGCTGTGCTGAATTATAAGGGTAAGTATGTTAACAAGTTCTAGTTCCCTCGACCACAGGCTTGGTGAGCTACTTTGGAGTGAGTCCCGCCTTCAGCCAGGAAAACAAAAAATAGTACATCCCAGTTTAATTAACTGCTTCTGGCAAGAAATCTGGTCATGAGGGAACAGACCTAGACAAAGACTGGAGGGCATTGATCTTCCCAATTAATATATGGCCAAGGCTTCTTTTTCTGATCATGTCCTGCTTGTCTTATTATTGTTGTTCATGTAAACTCACGCAAGATACCAAGTATTTTCTTTGTTTAGCATGATGGATTAAAATGATGGTTGCAGAACTGCATTGTTTCTAAGCAAGGGATAAGTACATTAAATCTGTTTCTGCCTCCTATGAAAGTGAAAGTGGAGAGTGGAAAAGTTGTCTTAAAGCTCAACATTCAGAAAACGAAGATCATGGCATCTGGTCCCATCACTTCATGGGAAATAGATGGGGAAACAGTGGAAATAGTGTCAGACTTTATTTTTCTGGGCTCCAAAATCACTACAGATGGTGACTGCAGCCATGAAATTAAAAGACGCTTACTCCTTGGAAGGAAAGTTATGACCAACCTAGATAGCATATTCAAAAGCAGACACATTACTTTGCCAACAAAGGTTCGTCTAGTCAAGGCTATGGTTTTTCTTGTGGTCATGTATGGATGTGAGAGTTGGACTGTGAAGAAGGCTGAGCACCGAAGAATTGATGCTTTTGAACTGTGGTGTTGGAGAAGACTCTTGAGAGTCCCTTGGACTGCAAGGAGATCCAACCAGTCCATTCTGAAGGAGATCAGCCCTGGGATTTCTTTGGAAGGAATGATGCTAAAGCTGAAACTCCAGTACTTTGGCCACCACGTGTGAAGAGTTGACTCATTGGAAAAGACTCTGATGTTGGGAGGGATTGGGGGCAGGAGGAGAAGGGGACGACAGAGGATGAGATGGCTGGATGGCATCACTGACTTGATGGACGTGAGTCTGAGTGAACTCCGGGAGTTGGTGATGGACAGGGAGGCCTGGCATGCTGTGATTCATGGGGTCGCAAAGAGTTGGACAGGACTGAGCGACTGATCTGATCTGATCTGATCTGATAAAATAAAAAAGGTACTGACCTTGTTAATAAGATATGTATCCAACAGATAACAAAAGTATCATTTAAGTAGTGTACTTGGGTAAGACAGAGAAGTTAAATTTTGGATTGCTTTATGGAGATGATACAGATCCAATAGTTGGCGCACTATTAATTACATAAATATTTTAATCTTGGAGTAATATATTATAAGCTCATTAGAAAACAAAGAAGAGAAAGATAGCATCAGTTTAGTTCAGTTCAGTCGCTCAGTCGTGTCCGACTCTTTCGACCCCATGAATTGCAGCACGCCAGGCCTCCGTGTCCATCACCAACTATTTCCCTTTTGTTAATTCACTAAATAAATAAATATGTATTATACATATTATGGGTCTGTTATAGACTAGGCATTGAGGATACAAGGTAGACAAAACATAAATGGTTTCTGAACTCAGGTACTTACGTCAGTGGTGAGTATAGGGAAAGCAAACATTAAACAAATATCACACTAAACACAGATGGGATGGGGTGTGTTTGTACAAGTGCCTTGAGAGACAAGTATAGTGATTTATTCACTTAAATGATATTTTTTGTTTACTATATGTGCCTCTTCTCCTTCTGGGTTTACAGTAGTGAACAAAGCATTTTAAAAAAAAATCTATTTTTCTTGACTAAAGTAGGCAAAAGATCTGTTTTACAGAGAAGCAATAATTACAGAATAAATAGGTAGATTCTAGGGTGGAGTGTATCAAGGAGAAACAGATGGAGATGTGGTCAGAGAGGCCTTGAATTGGGAAATGGATTAAGGAGAGCCTTCTAACTGTTCTCAAAGGCATTGGCTTTACTCTAGTAAAATAGGAAGCTTTGGGGCTTTGAAACATGACATGGTCTGACATGTCTTAAAATTATGTGTGTATGTATGGCTGATTCATTTTGCTGTTCAGTTAGAAACACCATAAAACAGCAACTACAGTAAAAATTAATAATAAAAAAAAGATGACTCTGGCCATAAGGATCAAGATAAAATCAGGTAAACCAATGAGAAGTTCATTTAATATTCCAGGCACAAATAAGGGTAGTTTAGAAACTGGTGGCAATCTTATAGGTAGTGAAAAGTGCTCATTTTCTGAATATAATTTTGAGATGCTGCAACTGGATTAGCTGCTAGACTAGATTAGGAATAGAAATGAGAGGAGCCAGGAAGAGCTCTTGGGAACTTTGAAAGAGTGGTATCTTTTGAGGAAGTCTTCCTTGAGAGAGTGATACTTAGGAATTGTAGTTGCTATTTAGTTGCTAAATTGTGGGATTCTTTGTGACCCCGTGGATTGCAGCCCACGAGGCTCCTTTGTCCATGGGGTTTCCCAGACAAGACTACTAGAGTGGGTTGCCATTTCCTTCTCCAGGGGATTTTCGACCCAGGAATCGAACCTGCGTCTCCTGCCCTGGCAGGCAGATTGTTTACCACTGAGTCACCTGGGAAACCCCCTAATAAGAATTAACTGGATAAAGGGTAAGGATGGACAGAACACATAGACTGAGAGTTGATTATGTTCCTACGAAGATGAAAAGAAAATAACTTAATTAAGCTGAAATTAAAGTGTATTTATTATACTTGTCAAACTTTTAGGGACAGTATTATTTGCAACCTTGCATACTATTTAAAGCAGTGCATGTGACACTGTATTCATCATGAATTCTTAAATTAGGCTTCACATTAATTAGGTTTGTGGCACATAAATTTAATAAATGTTATTTCAAAATTACTATTATGGAAGCTTTTTCTTAATATTACTTATCTGTACGCAGCCAAGGAGAGAAAAACACCAGTTGTATATTTACAAAATTACATTGCAATTGCTTCTTCTTTGCAATAATAGGGAATGCTGGTTTTGTATTGATAATACAATAGTCTGACAGTTCTGGAACTTTCAAATGGAAATAAATTAGGAAACTTCCACCCTGCTTATAAGGATTCAAGGCATGCATTTAACCTGGATCTGAACTACATTAAATCTGGTCACATATTAAATAACAAATCTAAGCAAATATGTACAGCATCAGCAAATATGTGTACTATTCTCAAACATTTTCATTTTCTGTTAAATATTTACACCTTTTAATAGTTTCATGTTTATTTTACTTATTAAATAATTTCTCATCTCTTTCTGTTTCTTAAACACTATATTTATATAAAAGAAGTCATAACAAAAGGCACTGCCAACTATGTTGTGTCTGATGAGTCTTCAATCATTGCACTTACACTTTTGTTTTACTTCAGTTTTTATGGTTGGTATTTTCATCTTTTAGAGCAGCTTCTAGAAGTACTTAGTCTCAGAGGAGTCACGAACCAAATTCCAAAAATTAGGTGATTCCAACAGCCCAAAGCAATGATAATAAAAGACATCAAAGGCTTTGTTTTTGATGCTATTTTTAAAACGAGGACAATCAAATGTGGTTTGATTTTTTCTAAAGGAGGAAATCAAAAGCATCAGGGCAGGATGTATGGAATTATGACACCGAAGCTGTCCCAGCATGGAGCTGATAGAATCACGGAAACCCTGTCAGGAACACATCTGGCTCTGCCTCTCGTTCCAAAGTGATGCATCAAGTCTTCTAGTTGGAAAATCATGGTAACTTCCCAGATCACTTTCCCCATGGCTTTGGAAACTCAGATGTGCCTTGGGGAGCAAAAAAATATGTTCCTTTTTTCCTTTCGTGTTTTCATTATATTGAGGCAACTTATACGATGATCCAACTCATGATAAAGTCAAAAAATGCAGTCTTTTAATTAGACAATTTAGTTATTTTAAAAAACCATACTCTTACACAATAGTTATTTGCATCATATGGAGAAAATGACATTTTTATACACCTGTTTTATTCGACTATTCTGGCATTAGCTAAATGACTATATATATCAGTTCAGTTCAGTTCATTTCAGTCACCTAGTCACGTGCAACTCTTTGCGACTCCATGAACTGCAGTACGCCAGGCTTCCCTGTCCAACACCAATTCTTGGAGCCTGCTCAAACTCATGTCAGTTGAGTCAGTGAAGCCATCCAACCATCTCATCCTCCATCGTCCCCTTCTCCTCCTGCCTTCAATCCTCAGCATCAGTCCTTCCAATGAATATTCAGGACTGATTTCCTTTAGGATAGACTGGTTGGATTTCCTTGCAGTCCAAGGGACTCTCAAGAGTCTTCTCCAACACCACAGTTCAAAAGAATCAATTCTTCAGCACTCAGCTTTCTTTACAGTGCAACTCTCACATCCATACATGACTACTGGGAAAACCATAGGTTTGACTAGACGGATTTTTGTCAGCAAAGTAATGTCTCTGCTTTTTAATATGCTGTCTAGGTTGGTCATAACTTTTCCTCAAAGGAGCAAGTGACTTTTAATGTCATGGCTGCAGTCACCATCTGCAGTGATTTTGGAGTCCCCAAAAATAAAGTCTGTCACAGTTTCCATTGCTTCCCCATCTATTTGCCATGAAGTGATGGGACTGGATGCCATGATCTTCATTTTTTGAGTGTTGAGTTTTAAGCCAACTTGTTCACTCTCTTCTTTCACTTTCATCAAGTGAAAAGAAGTTTCTCTTCATTCTCTGCAATAAAGGTGGTGTCATCTGCATATCTGAGATTATTGATACTTCTCCCGGCAATCTTGATTCCAGCTTGTGCTTCATCCAGCCTGGCATTTTTCATGATGTGTTCTGCATGTAAGTTAAATAAGCAGGGTGACAATATACAGCCTTGACACACTCCTTTCCTGATTTGGAACCAGTCTATTGTTCCATGTCTGGTTCTAACTGTTGCTTCTTGACCTGCATACAGATTTCTCAAGAGGCAGATAAAGTGGTCTGGTTTTCCCATCTCTTTAAGAATTTCCCACAGTTTGCTGTGATGCACACAGTCAAAAGCAGAAATAGATGTTTTTCTGGAACTCTCTTGCTTTTTTTTTTTTTTTTTTCTCTCTTTTTTTTTTTTCTCTTGCTTTTTTGATGATCCAACAGATGTTGACAATTTGATCTCTGGTTCCTCTGCCTTTTTTAATTCCAGTTTGGACATCTGGAGTTCACAGTTCATGTACTGTTGAAACTTGGCTTGGAGAACTTTGAGCATTACTTTACTAGCCTGTGAGATGAGTGCAATTGTGCAGTAGTTTGAACATTCTTTGGCATTGCCTTTCTTTGGGATTGGAATGAAAACTGACATTTTCCAGTCCTGTGGCCACTGCTGAGTTTTCCAAATTTGCTGGCATATTGAGTGCAGCACTTTCACAGCATCATCTTTTAGGATTTGAAATAGTTCAACTTGAATACCATCACCTCCACTAGCTTTGTTCATAGTGATGCTTCCTAAGGCCCACTTGACTTTGCATTCCAGGATGTCTGACTCTAGGTGAGTGATCATAACATTGTGGTTATCTGGGTCATGAAGATCTTTTTTGTACAGTTCTTCTGTGTATTCTTGCCACCCCTTCTGAATATCTTCTGCTTCTATTAGGTCCATACCATTTCTGTCCTTTATTGTGCCCATCTTTGCTTGAAATGTTCCCTTGGTATGTCAAATTTTCTTAAAGAGATCTCTAGTCTTTCTCATTCTGTTGTTTTCCTCTAGTTCTTTGCATTGATTACTGAGGAAGTCTGTCTTATCTCTCCTTGCTATTTTTTGGAATTCTACAAATGGGTATATCTTTCCTTTTCTCATTTGCCTTTAGCTTCTATTCTTTTCCCTGCTATTTGCAAGGCCTCCTCAGACAACCATTTTGCCTTTTTGCATTTCTTTTTCTTGGGAATGGTCTTGATCAATGCCTCTTGTACAATGTCACAAACCTCCATCCATAGTTCTTCAGGCACTCTGTCTATATACTATAGACATAGTATATACTATCTGTACATAAATGTGTATATAAATATGTAAAAGTGAAAGATGCTAAGTCATGTCTGACTCTTTGTGACCCCATGGACTGTAGTCCATGGAATTCTCCAGGCCAGAATACTGGAGTGGGTAGCTTTTCCCTTCTCCAGGGGATCGTCCCAACACAGGGATCAAACCCAGGTCTCCTGTATTGCAGGTGGATTCTTTATCAACTGAGCTATCAGTATGCCATATATATATATATTCAATAAAGAAATCAATTTTATATAGTTTAAAGCCAGGGCTTTCCAAGTGGCATAGTGGTAAAGAATCTGCCTGTCAATACAGGAGATGCAAGAGATGCAGTTTCAATCCTTGAATCGGGAAGAGCCCCTGGTAGGATATGGCAACCCACTGCAGTATTCTTGCCTCGAAAATTCCATGGACAGAGGTGCCTGGTGGGCTACAGTCCATGGGGTCACAAAGATCTGGAGACAACTTAGAGCAGCACATATGTTAAAGCCAGAATATTATCCAAGTGATTCCTGCACTTTTAGATTTTGGGGAATTTCTTTACAACAATTTTCTGAAGAGAGGAGCCAAAAGATGACACGAGAAACCATTTTTGCAGTTTATTGTCTGGGCCATAATTGTTGATTTTACACAAATGTTGAGATTAAAACTCTGGCCAAATTCCACCAGGACATCTCAAGGAACTGAGATGTCAAACCCATTTTATCTTAAGTTTTTATTGCAACCTAAAATAAAAGTGATTTGAAAATTGTAAAAACTGTAACAAAGTAGACATGAATTGTTCAATTTCTGGTTCACACGTTGTTTTATCTTGACTATATGGAGTCACTGAGGTCTCCAGTTCACTTCATTCACTTATAGCATCTGGAAAATATGTTTATACCAAAGGCAAGCTCTCTTATGAAAGAAGGTAATATTAATAATCACCTATTGCTCACACAGCAACCTCCAGTCTAATAATTGTCTTTAATGATGTAATGATGCTCACACAAGAGTTCTCTGGAGAAGAAATAGGATGCATGATCATCCCCATTTCACTGATGAGAAGAATGAAATAATTAGAGATATTGAATCTGCAGAAATATTGAAGTCATTTCAGCTTCATCTTTGTATACATGAGGTGATCTACTGTGATAGTGATTGTAACCATTATTACTTACTATTTTTGCTATTGGGTCTTTTCACTGCAGCACAGTAATACTGCATACTTTTGTGCAAGTGAAAGCATTTTTATTTTGAAGTTTTCTGTGCAAAGTCTATTTATATTGAACTTCCTTTCATCTTTCTGATACCTGCTTGATGAGCCCTCCAAGCAGGGATTGCTAATGGTTTTTATAAAGGACTGTCAACCTTTGCATTCTTCACACATCATTGAGTTTTAAAGTGCAGGACTGGAGCTTACTACATAACATGGTCTCAATAAACCTATCAATTGGAGACTTGGCTCAGCAGCATTTCAAAAACCTCACACTGCCCCCAGGTGCATTTGTGGAAAATGTCCCCTCTCAGCAGGCACGTGTGGAAATCTAAAAGCAGTGTTGGACCTGGGTTGGAAGAAAAGCCCTAGAAATATCAAGGGTTACTGAATGTGAGAATCAAAATCTGCCTTGAAGCTCATGTTAACAACTTCCATTCAACTCTGTGAGGAGTCAAAAATATTGCATCCAGGGTCAGTTGAATTTTCTGTTCTTAAATAATGCTGGGGAACTTCATTCAAGAAAGTGACCTGCTAAGGGCAATCCTTTAGATGGAGGATAACTCACTGTTTTTAATAGATTGGGGAACAAAGAGTTAGAACTTATTGGCAAAAGCCTCTATTTAGGTGTACACTATTGTACTAAAGAAAAATAATGCTATTTTGGCATCCTGGGATCAAAGATCAGCTTTTTATTCAAATTCCACATCACTGGTCTTCCCCTGGAGTCCCATAACTAGATGGGTAGATTACAGACTTATTTTCTGGTAGATATTTGACTCTTAGAATATATTGTTTGTTTCTCAGGATTCTGGCAACTAATAGCTCTTGGGTTTTATCCAGCGAGAGACTGATTCTTCTTGCATTGTGCACAGAGCAGGATGCTTTACATGGAGGCAGAGTGGATACTTAATTATCACCTGATAAAAAGGGTCACTCAAAGCCTCCCTTTCTAGATGTCTCTTCTGCTTGTTAATGTCTTCTAGAGTACCCATTTTTGAGATCATTGTGCTCCAATATATTCAACCATTAGCATTTACTACCAAAACATTATAAATGAGTTTATCCATTTTAGCTGGTTGCCAGTATTACAAACAGATACCAACACATACAAGTTTAAGGAAGGAAAGTCATGGGGATAGGACATCCTTTGCAAGGGGCCACATAGGGTTAAAGTCTTTGAACAGACAGAGCATTTTTTCCATTCCTTTTCTAAAGTATACAGCTGTCAGTTTTCAATGCATATGAGAGAGTCATTTCCTAGGCAGGTTGATAGGGAGTCTAGGGGTCGCCAAGGAGAGAGGGGTCTGGAATTCTCAAGGAGGAAGAAAGGACAAACTTTTTTTCTTTCTCCACATTCCTTAGGATTATATAACAATACTGTATCCTGCCTAAGGACAGTCTTTGGATTCAACCTTCTGTTATCTTAAAATGTTAATTATGGGAGTAGACCTGGTCTTTACAAGGATGTATCTTGCCTGAGGACAGTGTTATCTTAAAATGTAAATTATGGGAGTAGGTCCGATGAGGTCTTTACAGCCTCCAGACATTCTTTGGATTATATAACCTCATTGTTAACACTAGCAAGCAGGTACTCTTTCTGCCCCCTTCTGATGCCTATGTCAGAAGCTTTCTCTATCTCCTTTATACTTTAATAAAACTTTATTACACAAAAGCTCTGAGCGATCAAGCCTCGTCTCTGGCCCCGGATTGAATTCTTCTCCTCTGGGGGCCAAGAATCCCAGTGTATTCACGTGATTCAACAACAACCTTTCACATATCTAATGACTATATACTCTACTCAAGGCACTGTGGTTTTAGAGAACAAAATAATTTTTTATTCTATTTTATCAGCCTACTCTTGCCTGGAAAATCCCATGGACGGGGGAGCCTGGTAGACTGCAGTCCGTGGGGTCGCCAAGAGTCGGATACGACTGAGCGACTTCACTTTCTCTTTTCACATTCATGCATTGGAGAAGGAAATGGCAGCCCACTCCAGTGTTCTTGCCTGGAGAATCCCAGGGACGGGGGAGCCTGGTGGGCTGCCGTCTATGGGGTCGCACAGAGTCGGACACGACTGAAGCGACTTAACAGCAGCAACAGCATGTATGTATGTGTGTTTGTGTATGTGTGTATATATATATATATATATATATATATCAGCCCTCATCAGCCCTCAACTCTCTGCTGCTGCTGCTACTAAGTCACTTCAGTCGTGTCCGACTCTGTGCGACCCCATAGACGGCAGCCCACCAGGCTCCCCCGTCCCTGGGATTCTCCAGGCAAGAACACTGGAGTGGGCTGCCATTTCCTTCTCCAATGCATGAATGTGAAAAGAGAAAGTGAAGTCGCTCAGTCGTGTCTGACTCTTGGCGGCCCCACGGACTGCAGTCTACCAGGCTCCCCCGTCCATGGGATTTTCCAGGCAAGCGTACTGGAGTGGGTTGTCATTACCTTCTCTAATACACACACACACATACACACACACAATCTATATACACACACACACACACACGTCTATGTATTTGTGTTATAATATGAGGAAATCATTGGCAATGGAATCACAGTATCGTGTGCAAGCATAGGAATTAGAAACTCATCTTCTCTTAGATGAACTGGGCCTGATTTCAGAGAAGGGCTAGCTTTTGTACTCTGTCTTGACAAGTAAACAGTATCATGAAAGGCAGAGGAAAAGGAGGAAGAAATCCTGGAACAGGGAAAGACAGGAATGAAAGTATGAACATTAGAAAGAAAGTAGTGGGGGAAATGGTAGGTGATCCTAGTTTCTTGAAAAAGTCAAATTCTTATAAACATGTAAGAATAAAAACAGGTTGGAAGTAGCCTACAGAGATTTGAAAAAGTTCAGAAAGCCATTATAAAGGTTTGGTGTTAACCATGTAGGTAATAGATATTAATAAAAAAGATTATAAACAGAAGAGTGATTTGACCAGTTCTGTGCATTATAAAGGGCTTCCCTGGTGTCTCAGATTATAAAGAAGCTGCCTGCAATGCAGGAGATTCAGGTTCGATCCCTGGATTGGGAAAATCCCCTGGAGAAGGGAATGGCAACCCACTCCAGTATTCTTGCCTGGAAAATTCCATGGACAAAGGAGCCTGGTAGGCTATAGTCCATGGGGTCACAAAGAGTACATTATGAAGGAAAACAGCAAATGAAGGGTCTGACTTGGGGAGAGACATAGAGGCTGTTGCAATAATTTAGTCAAGAATGGATGTGAAAAGAATGTAGACACTATAACGATCTGGCTAGTGCAAAGGAAATTAAAATAAACCAGGAGAAAAGCACCAAAAGTATTTTATGACTTAATAAACATAAGCAATGGAGCAGTGGTACCCCTGAAAGAAGGAGAGGACTGCTAATTGTGTGGGAAATGAAAATCTAATACATTTTTTTCATTATTACCCCTTAAACTACTCCTGGCCGCTATAATAATAATGATATGATAATAACGTTAAATAGATGAGGAGAGTTTATACTTGATCCTCACAACAAATATGATGAATGGAAAATAAAATATTGAGGCTTTAAAAATGAGAATTCAGATACAGAAAAGTAAAATGTGTCAAATATTAGAGAAATGTAGATAGTGACCCCATGGACTGTAACCCACCAGGCTCCTCTGTCCGTGGAATTTTCAAAGCAAGAATACTGGAGCAGGTTGCCATTTCTGATTCCAGGGAATCTTCCCAACCCAGGGATCAGATCCATGTCTCTTGCATCTCCTGGATTGGCTGATGGATTCTTTACCACTGTACCAAGGACTTCAGATATCTTATAAGTTACAAAAAAGATCAAATTCAACTGTGTTACCTCCAATCTTCATCTTCTGAGCATTTCATCAGATATTCATCAGATAACACATCATATGTATTATCAATGGATTCTGCACATCCAAGTGGATCCATGATTAGGACTGAGTGTATGCCAAGTCGTTTCAGTTGTGTCTAACTCTGCGAACCCATGGACTGTAGGCCACCAGGCTCCTCTGCCTATGGGATTCTTGAGGCAAGAACTGGAGTGGGTTGCTACTTCCTTCTCCAGTGATGAGGAGTAAATGATCTTAATCTTTTCTGAGGGGTTAAGGATGGGGATGACAATATACAGCCTTGACGTACTCCTTTTCCTATTTGGAACCAGTCGGTTGTTCCATGTCCAGTTCTAACTGTTGCTTCCTGACCTGCATACAAATTTATCAAGAGGCAGGTCAGGTGGTCTGGTATTCCCATATCTTTCAGAATTTTCCACAGTTTATTGTGATCCACACAGTTAAAGGTTTTGGCATAGTCAATAAAGCAGAAATAGATGTTTTTCTGGAACTCTCTTGCTTTTTCAATGATCCACCGGATGTTGACAATTTGGTCTCTGGTTCCTCTGCCTTTTCTAAAACCAGCTTGAACATCTGGAAGTTCACGGTTCACGTATTGCTGAAGCCTGGAAGAAGCACAAGCTGGAATCAAGATTGCCAGGAGAAATATCAATAACCTCAGATATGCAGATGACACCACCCTTATGGCAGAAAGTGAAGAGGACCTAAAAAGCCTCTTGATGAAGGTGAAAGAGGAGAGTGAAAAAGTTGGCTTAAAACTCAATGTTCAGAAAATGAAGATCATGGCATCTGGTCCCATCACTTCATGGGAAATAGATGGGGAAACAGTGGAAACAGTGCCAGACTTTATTTTTCTGGGCTCCAAAATCACTACAGATGGTGACTGCAGCCATGAAATTAAAAGACGCTTACTCCTTGGAAGGAAAGTTATGACCAACCTAGATAGCATATTCAAAAGCAGACACATTACTTTGCCAACAAAGGTCCATCTAGCCAACGCTATGGTTTTTCCTGTGGTCATGTATGGATGTGAGAGTTAGACTGTGAAGAAGGCTGAGCGCCGAAGAATTGATGCTTTTGAACTGTGGTGTTGGAGAAGACTCTTGAGAGTCCCTTGGACTGCAAAGAGATCCAACCAGTCCATTCTGAAGGAGATCAGCCCTGGGATTACTTTGGAAGGAATGATGCTAAAGCTGAAACTCCAGTACTTTGGCCACCTCATGTGAAGAGTTGACTCATTGGAAAAGACTCTGATGCTGGGACGGATTGGGGCCAGGAGGAGAAGGGGACGACAGAGGATGAGATGGCTGGATGGCATCACTGACTCGATGGACGTGAGTCTGAGTGAACTCCGGGAGTTGGTGATGGACAGGGAGGCATGGCGTGCTGTGATTCATTGGGTCGCAAAGAGTCGGAGATGATTGAGCGACTGAACTGACCTGAACTGACTGAAGGATGGGGATATTGAGGATCAGGATGTAGGAGGTATGAATTTTTCTTATGTAAAAACTATGAGACAGTTTTTTTTTTTTTCCTCTAGGGGGAAAAAGAAAAGGAAATCTGTCAACAAAGCAAAAGCATAAAGGTTCACATAAGGGAAGTAAAATTTACAAGATTAAAGAAAGTTAGAAATAAGCTCCTTTGCTCTGTGAACTAACATTGCAACTGCTTCTTGGATCTGATAAGGAGGGAAATAATTTTTATTATTTCACTGAAATCAACACCTAAAGATGCCTTATATTTCTTTATTATAGTATTCATTTTCTTTTCACATTTGACTATAAATTGTCTTTGTTGATTTTACACTTCATTTTATCCTCAAAATAACCTTTCTTGGTTGATAGGACTTGCTCTTTTTACATTCATTTTATAGGGAAGGAAATTGAGAATTTTCCTCACAGCAATTAAATGACCAAACTGGAACCTGAACCTTCATCTTCTGACTCAGTCTAGGATTCTTTCCACAATCCCACATTACTTCAGACAAGTATGGCATAATTTCTGAAGACAAGCAGTTTCTATTAAGAGAAAAGAGATTGAGAATTAATTATTTTTTTAAAACTGCCCCTTCTATCTCCAAAAGGCCTTAAAGAGGAAACCACAAACTGGGAATGCTTCATTTGTCTTATCTCTCTGGCAAGGAATAAGAAGCATTTTGGAATTCCCTAGAGCTTATGAAGCCTGCTCTATACTGACAGCCTTTCCTGTAATTAAAGGCTAAATCACTTTAGGATGGAAATGGTGAATTCACTTCTGGAAGCGTAAAGCCATATGCAAGGCTTAGTTTAACAAAAAAGAAACCAGAGATCAATCACATGTGAGTTTTGTTAGGATGGAGGTGTGCAGTAAAACCGTGGTGAGGGCAGAGTTGACACAATCTTTCTCTCTGAGTTGGTATGAAGTGTTGTAGCTTCTGTAATGATACAGAGGATTTTGTGGGTGAAAAAGAAGAAACATCATTTGTTGGCCTGAGCTGGAAGTCTAGAGAACTTTTCAAAAGATTTGGTGAACAGATGCTTTTAGAAGCTCTTACCAGCTCAGCCTTCATGACTGGTAATTTCAAACAAAGCAGGAGGTCTGAGCATTAATGTTATTTTCCCTCCTTTGTCTGTAGTCCCTTCGGCTAACCACTGATAGCGAACAGCCTGGAGCAGCCTTGAGAAGTCCCCATGGTGAAAACACATCAATGTCAGCTTTTCAACTAGGAGCTTGTTGTCAGCTTGAACTATTTTTTTTTTTTCCAGTTTCTCTTCTGCTTTACCTCTTCCCAACCACATTAAAAAGGAGAGAATACCCACAACCCATCTCCAAAGATATGTTATTTTGTTTGAGTTGTTATCATATATTTGTCATGTCTAAGCTATGCAGAATCCTATTCAAGTTTTCATGAATAATAAGACAAGATGGCTTGGGAGGTGGGGAGGGAGAGGGTGGATGAATTAGGAGAGTAGCGTTGGCATATATATACTGCCGTGTGTAAACAGATGGCTAGTGGGAAGCTGCTGGATAGCACAGGGAGCTCAGCTTGGTGCCCTGTGATGACCTAGAGGAGTAGGATGAGGGCAGGTTGGGAGAGAGGCTCAAGAGGGAAAGGACTTATGTATACTTATGTCAGATTCACCTTGTACAGCAGAAACTGACATAACATTGTAATGCAACTATACTCCAATAAATAAATAAATAAGATGGCATATGAGAAGTTAGTAGGGGCTCTTGGTAGAGACTGGCTTTCCAGGTGGCTCAGCGGTAAAGAATTCGCCTGCCAGTAGGGGAGATGTAGGAGATGTGGGTTCGATTTCTCGGTCAGGAAGATTCCTTGGAGTAGGAAATGGAAACCCACTCCAATATTCTTGCCTGGGAAATCCCATGCATAGAGGAACCTGGTGGACTATACTCCATGCAGTCACAAAGTGGTGGACATGACTAAGCGACTGAGCACATACATGCACCCTTGATAGAAACATTATATCCCGCTTTTGAACGTACTGTCTTTAATCAGGATCCCTAGAAGCAGATCTTGAGATGAGGATTAAAGTGCAAGAGATTCATGAGTAAGTTTCTTCCTGGAGACACTGTTAGGGGGAAACAGAGCAGAGTAAGAAAAGGGAGTGCTGGTAGTTGCTTAGTCACATCCAACTCTTTGTTACCCTATAGACTGTAGCCCACTAGGCTCCTCTGTCCATGGAATTCTCCAGGCAAGGGTACTGGAGTGGGTTGTCATTCGCTTCTCCAGGGGATCTTCCTGACCCAGGGATCAAACCCCGGTCTCCCATATTGCAAGCAAATTCTTTACCATCTGAACCACCAGGGAAGCTCAAAGAAACTGGCAAAGGTGTAATTTCCAGTCAGGTTCCCTGAGGGTGATCTCAGCACCATCTTTTCAGGGAAACTGGCTTACCTGTTATTCTTTAGGCTCCTTCACCTTGAAGACAGAGAAATGGGCTTTCTTCTTCCTCACTGCCTGCTCATGCTTAGATAAGCCTGCCTCTCACAAGGTTGCCAGCTCTTAGAAATGCCAGTTTCAGTAGCATGCAATCCTATCAGTAGAATCTTACAGGCAAATTGAAGCAAATGAATTTCAAAACTAGGGTAGGCGATCACAGAAAGAGTGAAGGTTCAAGGGAATCTGGTTAGACCACGGATTCAGGGATGATGAAAGAAAATTGGGTTAGAGCTGCATTAAAGATTTTTACTTTCTCAGATCTCATAAAAATCCTTAGAGTTGATTATGAAACATGATAATGAACAGCCCTGGAGTGGAAACAGGTCTTTTAAAGAATTGTGCATGGAGTGCATTGAAGTACAAGGAATGAGAGAAATGGGGAGCAGGGCTCACTCAGGAGTCAAAGTGTTGGCAAGGTTTGCTTCTATAGTTTATGAAATATCATCCTTTGGGATAAATTAGTTCTACTTCTGAAGTGGTTATTTTGAAATACCTATTTTTATTTTTACTTGAACTCCTCTGATAGGCAAAAATATCTAAAATACCAATGATGCTTCCAGCTTTTTTAGGAGCAAGTGCTGGTTTATTTATTGCTTCCACATTGACTTTTTAAGGCTGGTTTGGCTTCCTTGATGGGATTTCCTGCATTTTCCTCTATGATCTGCTTTGCCAACTCCAAATTGGAGAGTGTATTACTAAAGCATCAAAATTTGATAACAGCTTTTTTATCTCCAATGAACATCTCTTCTTGCTATAGCTCTGTCCTGCTCCATCACACTAGCTGGATTCAGGGCCTGGTTGAGGGCAGGACACTTAAACAGCTGTTCAAGAATGGACCAAGCAGAGACTTTGCAAAGAAAGTATGCAAAGGAAAAAAACTCGGTTCTGTGCAAGGCATGAGCTTGGCTTCTGGCTATCAACTGTACAGATAGATCAAGTGCTTTTCATTGTAGAAAAGGATGTGGCAGAGTTCATTCATCCACAGATTTTGACAACCATGGCAATTGCAGGCAGAGCCAAAAAGAAAGTATTTTGAATATAGAATAACTTCTCAAAAATAATCATCATTGGTATTCACAACTGTGTGACAATAACACTGTCAGAATTTCCAATTTTCTAAAGTCCAAAAACGTGTATTTTGAAATGCAGAAAGCCTACTATTAAAGGTAGGATGTCTTCTGGGGTGAGAGACCTTTAGCCCCTTTCTAGCCTCAGAACTGGGGAATACTATGTGTATGTGTTGAATGTTCTCGTCCAATACTTATTTGTTACAACATTGACTTTCAACATTTGACAGAACCATAAAGTAAGAAATGCATTTTACTTTGTGACTGTACATAAATACATACACACAATTATATAATTTTGGGAAGACATGTTTGAAAAACAAGACTTACTATTATATTGCTTGTTATCCACAATGACATTTTCTATTCTTTTTCAGGCTTATGTGAAAAAAAAGATGCAGACAGCAATCCTGGGCTTCCCTGGTGGTTCAGATAGTAAAGAATCTACCTGAGATGCAGGACACTCAGGTTCGATCCCTGGGTCAGGCAGATTCCCCTGAAGAAGGGCATGGCTACCCACTCCTGTATTCTTGCCTGGAGAATCCCATGGACAGAGGAGCCTTGCAGGCTACAGTCCATGGGGTCACAAGGAGTTGGACATGACTGAGCAACTAACACTTTCACTTTCAAACTGAGCATTGTCAACAGGAGTGATATTGACCCCAAAGCTGTAAAAATAGGTTCTTGGGGGCAAAGTAAACTTACACAGTGGTTGGTATCCCTCCAAAAGGTCCCAGTACATAAATATACAGTACACTTTTTGTGCTCACTCGGTCGTGTCCGATTCTTTGGGACCCCATGGACTGTAGCCTGCCAGGTTTCTCTGTCCATTGGATTTCTCAGGCAAGAATACTGGTGTGGATTGCCATTTCCTACCCCAGGGGATCTTCCTGACCCAGGGATCAAATGCAAGTCTTTTGTGTCTCCTGTATTGGCAGGCATTTTTTTTTTTTAAATCATTGAGCCACCTTGAAAGCCCTGTTAATAGGTCAGTATGTCTGTGATATTAATACTTCATTTGGGTGGGGTGTTAGTAAAAATGGGGACAATCGAACAAAAATGGAGAAACACTACAAAACTGGCCTGCATTTTAGAAAACACTTTCAGAAATTTAGGAGATCAATTCAACTGTGCTTGAAATTAATATTTCTTTCAGAGAAGGCAAATGAGATCAAATTTTATAACCCATAAGCACACAGAACATTTGTTCAAGATCAAGAATCCCAAATCCTAGTTCCACTTTTCTGTGGGATTTAGGACATGACTGCATTTCTGAAATTATCACACTTCCCCCTTCTGTTATTCCAAATTAAACAAATTCCTTCTGCTATGTACCCAGAAATTGGGATTCAGCTCCAGGTTCCCCTGAGAGAAAAGAAGAAAGTAGATTATTATAACAAAGTATGTGATGAAAATTTTAAATTGGGGTGATCTTCAGAACCAAAAGTGGTCATTAAAGGATAGAATCTACCCAAGATATCATTCAAGGGAAAGAAAAGACTGATGCAGTATGTGTAAGGTAGCAGTTAGGGGAAAATGACACTTTTTAGTGTTTATTTCACAGTAAGGTAAGACTACATAGTAAATCAATTACACATGTCAACATCTTTTATCCTGCTTCTTTGCTCCTAATACTTATTCTTTTTCTGTCTTTGGATTTCCATCACTGAACCCTTCCATCAGTAAGCTACGTGATATGTAAAAACTGATGGAAAAGAAAGCAACTTCCCTGGTGGTCCAGTGGCTAAGACTCCATGTTCCCAGCGCAAGGAGCCCAGGTTCAATCCCTGGTCAGGGAACCAGATTCCACGTGTTGCACCTAAGAGTTTGCATGCCTCAGTTAAAAAATCCCATGTGCCACAATTAAAAGAACCCACATATCACAACGAAGACTGAAGACCCCGCATACTGCAACTAACACCCTGAGGACCCAAATAAATAAATTTGAAAAAAGAAAAATCTTTAAACAAGATTTCTTTCTACCAAACCTCATATACAAGAACATGTGGAAATAGATTTTCATATTCATCAAGCAAATTTGGATATGCTTAAAATTCAATGGACATGAGTTGGAGCAAGCTCCAGGAGTTGGTGATAGACAGGGAAGCCTGACTTGCTGCAGTCCATGGGGTTGCAAAGAGTCAGACATGACTGAGTGACTGAAGTGAACTGAACATTAACCGGGAGAAATAATGCCAACATTTGCAGTAAGACCTGCAAATAGCCCTTTGTGTTGATGGGCATTACCCTCAGCTCCTGGAAATCTGTGAGTGTGACACACACAGGATTTGAGCGCTGGAGGAAAAGGTAGTGTGTATACCCGTTTCCCCTGCCTACACCTTTGAAAAGTTGACGAAGCCTTTCAAAGCTCCAACCACAAAATGGAAATGTTAGCAATTTAGTCAATGCAAACTCTGTTCAGGGTATGACATGGTTCATATGCCCATTCTGAACCAGGACGCAAGGAAGATGTAGTCAAATTGTACCATGCACCTGCTGTGCTCAGAGGAAGACAAAAATGCTGAAGCAAAGACATCGCCAATGAGCGGAATAGCAGTTGGGATGGGGGCAGAGAAACTAAGCATAAGGTTGCTTCTCTCAGGAAAAATATATTTTGGAAGGGGGGGCAATATTTTGTTTTCTGTTTCTGTGCAGATAGAGGGAAAAGTTGAGATGAAAATCTGCGATGAATAGATTATTTCCTGTGAAGTGCTTTTCTCTGACTCTCATTTCGGATTCTAGTATTTCATAGTCTCAGATTGACATTTTGAAGTATTTGAATTAATTTACTCTTCCCTAAATCTAATATTTTATTGTTACTTTAAAAAATGGTCTCTGACATCCAGATTCAATATAATGAAGGAATCTGTTTTTAATACTATAGTTATGGATATTTTTAGTCACTGAATCAGTTTATTTGATAATATGAGCTTAATAAAGTCCCATGGAGGATTTTTTCTGAAATTCATGAATTTAGTACCACTTTGGAGTTAGTATTCAAAATGGGGGCTTGGGTCTCTTATTTAAGTAAATAAACTGACACATACACAACCTCACTGAATACTCGGTGGAGTATTCAAAATATTATTGTCACAATATCATTGTTATTTACCAGACAACCCCTCAAAATGTTCTTTAAACCACCAATATGTGTTTTTTTCTAGATGTAAATTTTTCTGTGCTTATTATTTAACATGTGACTCATCAAATTCAAGGCAAACTAAGATAGAAGGGAAGATAATCAAGACAATTGCATTTTCTTTAGGCTGAAAACCTCTTGTAACACAAGGTTACATCTAATGGAGGATTTTTATTTGTATCATGATACTGCCTTGAGGTGTCCTTTGAATAAATTTTGGAAATGTGGCTTCCTTTTTTTCTCAGTGAGTTTATTTCTCCTAACTGGCAGAGATATCCTTTTCCACTCAAAACTCGCATTTAAAGAAAAAAGACTTTTAGACACTCGAGTCTGATAATTATGGTTGCACTGATACTTCGCAGACACTTTTCAGAACAGAACATGTCTTATTAACTAGATTGGTTAGCAAGACAAGCTCATAGTCTTGACCGTAGTTGAAATAACAGTGTTCTTATGGTAATTTATGATCCCCTAGGAAAGACTGAAGACAAAAGGAGAATAGGGTGGTAGAGGTTGAGATGGTTAGATAGCATCACCGACTCAATGGACATGAATTTGAGCAAACTCCAGGAGATACTGAAGGACAGAGGAGCCTGGCAGGCTGCAGTCCATGGGGTCACAAAGAGTTGTAAACAACTTAGAGACTGAATAGCAACAAGAGGTGATCCCCTGGAGAAGGGAATAGCTACCCACTTCAGTATTCTTGCCTGGAAAATGCCATGGGTGTCCATGGGGTTGCAAAGTCATACACAACTGAGTAGCTAACACATACATTCTCTAGGGAGTATTGGCACTTGCTATCCGTTAATCAGCTAATCAAATTTGAACATTTATCATACTAGACTTACTGAAGGAGATGGTGACAGCCTCTTAATTATGCAATAGCTTTAAAAAATATTCTCTTTTTCTTTTGCAACTTCAGGTGTCTTTCGGCTTAGAAATTATGAAGTATAGACATACTTTTAGTTTTAACTCCTTAAAATAATCTCATTTTCCTGTCTAATTGAAGCTCTTCTTTTCTTGGCTTATTCTGTAATATATCATCTTGCATTCTATTATTGTATTCTGGCTCATCTAGACAATACTGCAATAAATTGTGATGGCTGACAGAGCATTAAGTGAATTTCAATAAATTATGAGAAACTTCATTCTGCCAGCAATGCAAAAAAAAAAAAAAAAAAAACTTGACACCTCAATAAAAGGCAAGAGGGGGAGCTTTAAAAATGAATCTCTAAAATATTAGTCCTGTTTTTCTCTTATTCAATTGTTCAATGTAGGGAGGATAACTGAATCAACATTTTTCAAAATTCTATTATGATATAGTCTTTATATAAAGTTCTTGAAAATGCAGCTTATTATAAAATTTTAAGGTGTGTGTGTGTGTATGTGTATTAGTTGCTCATTTGTGTCCGACTCTTTGCAACCCCATGGACTGTAGCCGACCAGTCCATGGAGTTCTCCAGGCAAGAATACAGAAGTAGGTTGTCATTCCCTTCTCCAAGAGATCTTATTATAAAAATTTAAGATGTACTTATTTCTTTTAAAATAATTTAATTTGTGAAAGTTGCTGAAGCAACTTAGATTGGTCATTACCAATATTTTATCATCGGCCATGTAGGGTATTTGGCCTCTGGCCCATAAAAGCTTATAATTTCCTCAAACTATTGTACTGAGGGCTCACATCTCATTATGTGTATTTTTGCATAGTGTTTGGAGGGAACTGATACTTAGTTATGATGATCATGAGATTTATAGTTCAGACAGGACAGCTTGAGAGGAAGAGGAGTTTTATTGAAATGTAAAGTCTGGACCACCAGTAAAAACCAACACATCCAAGAGCTAAACAATATCAACTGTTTCCCTATGCATCATAGATGCCCAATATAATTTTTAATTTTTTTTGAAATATCTGTTGCTGGTTCTGACAAATATTTTTCATGAGAGATTTAAATTGTTATTTTTTCAAACTTTGTGTAATAAACCCACCACTCAGTGTGCTAGGGAGAGAGAGAATATGTTTTAGACATTTGTTCTTACTTTAATCCTTTTAATTCTAGCCTTTCATTTATCCTTGGAATTAACTTTTTAATCTTCTTTGTTATTCCATTTTCTCCTTTTTTCCCTCTCTTCCAGGTGATGGTGGGTTGGGGTCAAATAAATGTCTCGCAACTGAAATTATGAGACAAAGTGAAAGGTGTGATCTTAGTATATTGCAGTGGAGGGCAATGAGCTTCTCTCTGGGATAGCAGTGTCTTTGTTCTGTGCAGATAACCAGGGACCAAGGCAATCAACTTCTCTGTATACAAATAATCTCTTTCCTCCCCTCCCAGCTCATGGAGTAGGAAATGGAAACCCACCCCAGCGTTCTTGCCTGGGAAATCCCATGGAGCCTGGAGGGCTACAGTCCATGGGGTTGCAAAGAGTCCGACTTGACAAAGCAACAGAGTACACTCTCCCTTTCAATTACGCTTCACTGAGGCTCTGTGTGATACTTAGTGAATCCCAGACATGAGCCTCCTAGTGATCTGAAGAATAAAATTCATTACCTCCACTGAAGCTTCTTAAACTAAAGCTTCTTTCCTTTCAATGAATAGTTATCTGTCAATCTTCATTCTATCCTTCAAAGATATGTTAAAGTACCTCATCTGCTGCTGTCTCCTACTCTAATCTCTCAGTTCTTATGGGCACGTCCTTTTAAAATTTCATCCTGATGACCCAGAGGGATGGCATGCACGGGGAGGAAGGAGGGAGGAGGGTTCAGGATGGGGAACATGTGTATAGCTGTGGCGGATTCATGTTGATATATAGCAAAACCAATACAATATTGTAAAGTTAAAAAATAAAATAAAATTTAAAAATATTAAAAAAAATTTCATCCTGTTCAATATTTCAGTTTCTGAAGAAAAAGGAGGTGAACAGGTTTGTATTTATTTTGTCAATGTTTCCTTTAAACATATATGTTGCAGAATGATAGCTTCAAAGCTTAAATCTGATAATGTCATTTTGCTTTACCAAATCTCTTACTGTTCCTCCAAAGCCCTGAGTAGCCTGACCTCTGAATTCTCCTTCATTCTCATCTCATATAAGAAAGTAGTATCTCTCTTTTTCTTTCCTCAATGCACATACCCACACCCACACCAACACCCATCCACACATACTCACACACCCCCACACACACCCACATATGCACACACACACCCACATGAACACACACATACACTCATCCCACACACACAGGTGTTTTTTGATTCCTTTCATATGCAGTGCTCCTTCTGCCAGAAGTTTCATTTTCTGTAAAGACAGCTTTTCTTAGCTCTTTCCATCTTTGAGTTATGATTTTGTCTTCTTTTGCTTTGTTTTTGAGGAGGGAGGGATTACAAGAAGCAAGCTTGCATTCTGTTGAAATTTTTATTGAGGTAATTATAGTTTTATACACAGCTGTAAGAAGTAATACAGAGATACTTTATGCTCTTTACTCATGATTCCCCAAATGTAACATTTTGCAAATTATTTATGTACAATATCACAACCAGGATATCAATAGTGATAAGCCCCATGATCTAATTAGTATTTCCTTAGTTTCACTTGTACTCATTTGTGTGTTATTTAATAATGAACAATTTTATTCCATGTGAAGGTCTGTGATCCACCACAGGTAAGATACTACTTCTGTCACGACAAGGATCCTTTGTGTTTTGTGTTTATAACACAGTTAACCCCGTATCATGCCCTGGAAACCATATAATGACTCTCAATTTCTAAAATTTTGCCACTTCAAAAGTATATAAATGGATCATACAGTATGTAATCTTTTTTGGTGTTGACTTTTTTACTCAACACAATTCTTTGGAGATTCTTCCAGGTTGTGACATATATCAAATACTTGGTTCCTTTTTATTGCCAAGTAGCCTTATTGCTAAATGATATGTTTGCACTAAAATTTGGTGAGCATCCATCCACCTGTTCCACTTGACATATGGCCTTTTCCACTTTGGGATCTTGTAAATAAAGCTGCTGTAAGCAATTGTGGGCAGGTTTCTGTGCACTCACACTCAACTCTTCTTCTACTTAAGACTTATCTCAGGGAAGTATGTTGTCATTGCATTGTATTCTTTTCTTTATGTCACTTATCACAGGTGCAATTTTACATTTACATGTGTGTGATAATGCAATTACAGTTAATAGAATTTACTGGACCGTCAATGCAAAGAAATAGAGGAAAACAACAGAATGGGAAAGACTAGAGAGCTCTTCAAGAAAATTACAGATACCAAGGGAACATTTCATGCAAAGATGGGCTCAAAAAAGGACAGAAATGGTATGGATCTAACAAAAGCAGAAGATATTAAGAAGAGGTGGCAAGAATACACAGAAGAACTGTACAAAAAAGATCTTCATGACCCAGATAATCACGATGGTGTGATCACTGACCTAGAGCCAGACATCCTGGAATGTGAAGTCAAGTGGGCCTTAGAAAGCATCACTATGAACAAAACTAGTGGAGGTGATGGAATTCCAGTTGAGCTATTCAAATCCTGAAAGATGATGCTGTGAAAGTGCTGCACTCAATATGCCAGCAAATTTGGAAAACTCAGCAGTGGCCACAGGACTGGAAAAGGTCAGTTTTCGTTCCAATCCCAAAGAAAGGCAATGCCAAAGAATGCTCAAACTACTGCACAATTGCACTCATCTCATACGCTAGTAAAGTAATGCTCAAAATTCTCCAAGCCAGGCTTCAGCAATATGTGAACCGTGAACTTCCTGATGTTCAAGCTGGTTTCATAAAAGGCAGAGGAACCAGAGATCAAATTGCCAACATCCACTGGATCATGGAAAAAGCAAGAGAGTTCCAGAAAAACATCTATTTCTGCTTTATTGACTATGCCAAAGCCTTTGACTGTGTGGATCACAATAAACTGTGGAAAATTCTGAAAGAGATGGGAATACCAGACCACCTGACCTGCCTCTTGAGAAATCTGTATGCAGGTCAGGAAGCAACAGTTAGAACTGGACATGGAACAACAGACTGGTTCCAAATAGGAAAAGGAGTACGTCAAGGCTGTATATTGTCACCCTGCTTATTTAACTTATGCAGAGTACATCATGAGAAACGCGGGGCTGGAAGAAGCACAAGCTGGAATCAAGATTGCTGGGAGAAATATCAATAACCTCAGATATGCAGATGACACCACCCTTATGGCAGAAAGTGAAGAGGAACTAAAAAGCCTCTTGATGAAAATGAAAGAGGAGAGTGAAAAAGTTGGCTTAGAGCTCAACATTCAGAAAATAAAGATCATGGCATCCGGCCCCATCACTTCATGGCAAATAGATGGGGAAACAGTGGTAACAGTGTCAGACTTTATTTTATTGGGCTCCAAAATCACTGCAGATGGTGACTGCAGCCATGAAATTAAAAGACGCTTACTCCTTGGAAGGAAAGTTATGACCAACCTAGATAGCATATTCAAAAGCAGACACATTACTTTGCCAACAAAGGTCCGTCTAGTCAAGGCTATGGTTTTTTCTGTGGTCATGTATGGTTGTGAGAGTTGGACTGTGAAGAAGCCTGAGCGCTGAAGAATTGATGCTTTTGAACTGTGGTGTTGGAGAAGACTCCTGAGAGTCCCTTGGACTGCAAGGAGATCCAACCAGTCCATTCTGAAGGAGATCAGCCCTGGGATTTCTTTGGAAGGAATGATGCTAAAGCTGAAACTCCAGTACTTTGGCCACCTCATGTGAAGAGTTGACTCATTGGAAAAGATTCTGATGCTGGGAGGGATTGGGGGCAGGAGGAGAAGGGGACGACAGAGGATGAGATGGCTGGATGGCATCACTGACTCGATGGACGTGAGTCTGAGTGAACTCCGGGAGTTGGTGATGGACAGGGAGACCTGGTGTGCTGCGATTCATGAGGTCGCAAAGAGTCAGACACGACTGAGCGACTGAACTGTACTGAACTGAAGGCTCCCCAGTGGTAAAAGCATGACTGAGTGACTGAGCACAGAGCACACACATACTGGACCTTAAGATGTGTGGGGGCAGGGATTATATCCATTTTTTTTTCTCATAATTGTGTTCCTAGTACCTGAGAGAATGATTCAATTCAGTTCAGTCACTCAGCCATGTCCAACTCCTTGCAACCCCATGAATCGCAGAATGCCAGGCTTCCCTGTCCATCACCAATTCCCAGAGCCTACCCAAACTCCTGTCCATTGAGTCGGTGATGCCATCCAACTATTTCATCCTCTGTCGTCCCCTTCGCCTCCTGCCTCCAATCCTTCCCAGCATCAGAGTCTTTTCCAATGAGTCAACTCTTCACATGAGGTGGCCAAAGTATTCGAGTTTCATCTTCAACATCAGTCCTTCCAATGAACACCCAGGACTGATCTCCTTTAGGATGGACTGGTTGGATCTTCTTGCAATCCAAGAGACTCTCAAGAGTCTTCTCCAACACCACAGTTTAAAAGCATCAATTCTTTGGTGCTCAGCTTTATTTACAGTCCAACTCTCACATCCATACATGACCACTGGAAAAACCATAGCCTTGACTAGACGGACCTTTGTTGGCAATGTCTCTGCTTTTGGATATGCTATCTAGGTTGGTCATAAATTTCCTTCCAAGGAGTAAGCGTCTTTTAATTTCATGGCTGCAGTCACCATCTGCAGTGATTTTGGAACCCAATAAAATAAAGTCTGTCACTGTTTCCAATGTTTCCCCATCTATTTGCCATGAAGTGATGGGACCAGATGCCATGATCTTTGTTTTCTGAATGTTGAGCTCTAAGCCAACTTTTTCACTCTCCTCTTTCATTTTCATCAAGAGGCTTTTTAGTTCCTCTTCACTTTCTGCCATAAGGGTGGTGTCATCTGCATATCTGAGGTTATTGATATTTCTCCCAGCAATCTTGATTCCAGCTTGTGCTTCTTCCAGCCCCGCGTTTCTCATGATGTACTCTGCATAAGTTAAATAAGCAGGGTGACAATATACAGCCTTGACGTACTCCTTTTCCTATTTGGAACCAGTCTGTTGTTCCATGTCCAGTTCTAACTGTTGCTTCCTGACCTGCATACAGATTTCTCAAGAGGCAGGTCAGGTGGTCTGGTATTCCCATCTCTTTCAGAATTTTCCACAGTTTATTGTGATCCACACAGTCAAAGGCTTTGGCATAGTCAATAAAGCAGAAATAGATGTTTTTCTGGAACTCTCTTGCTTTTTTGATGATCCAGAGATGTTGGCAATTTGGTCTCTGGTTCCTCTACCTTTTCTAAAACCAGTTTGAACATCTGGAAGTTTACAGTTCACGTATTGCCAAAGCCTGGCTTGGAGAATTTTGAGCATTACTTTACTAGCGTGTGAGATGAGTGCAATTGTGCGGTAGTTTGAGCATTCTTTGGCATTGCCTTTCTTTGGGATTGGAATGAGAAGCTTGAATTTAGCCATTGGCAAAAAGGACTTTTAAAGTACATCTAAAATACTGGCAATGAACTCTTGGCCCTCTGTATCACCTTACAGCCCCTCGCTAAAGTGGCTCATGGTGCCTAGAAAGCCTGTCTATCCCTACTCCTCCTGTTACTATCTGGCCAATTCCTCTATTTCTCAGGATATAAGGCACTTCCTTAGGGGAGATGTTACTGATCCTCCAAGTCTCCAGACTAAATTTAGTCCTCTGTCATTGGTTCAACAAATGATGTCTCTCCTCTTTTGTACCCCTCAGCGTACTGGTGATTTCAGTTTCTCTCTATCTTCTACCTGCTCTGTGATTTCTAGAGGACCCAAACAACTTTGTCTATATCACTGCCATAGTCCTGGTGCCTACTACAGTATATATAATACTTGGCACAAACACACAAGGCACTAAGAAATAGCTCTTAATTAAATGAATGAACAATTGCAAGATGGATTGATAGGTGACAATGCTCAGAATTCAGAAAATTTGACTTGTCCTGTATATGCCTGGAAAAAGTAAGAAAAATGAGCAGAAATAAGAGAGTGATTGGTGAATAGATATTTGGGAAATATATATCTAATAGATATTGGTGAATAAATTGACTAAATGAATCAGTAATAATGCTAGATAATGTATGCTTTGTATATGTGTGCTGTGCTCAGTTGCATCCAACTCTGCAGCTCCATAGACTGTAGCTCGCCAGTCTCCTCTGTCCCTCGGGTTCTTCAGGCAAGAACACTGGAGTGGGGTACCATTTCCTACTCCAGGGGATCTTCCCCACCCAGGGAATGAACCTGCATCTCTTGCATCTCCTACTTTGGCAGGTGGATTCTTTATGACTAGTGCCACTTGGATGCTTTGTATATATTACTTACTATCTAGCCACACCCTTAGAAGTAATACATTTACAACTCTTATTTTATAGATGAAGAAAACTACGTAAAGCGATTGATCCAAACTACTCTCTGTGGAAGTAGGTAAGCTAGACTTCAAACACATAGCTGACTTCATCACTCCAGCTTTTTCCACTGTACTATCTTTTCTTTGCAACTATGAAATTATTTCTGCTTTTTTCTGATGGAGCAATTCTACTACAACCACAGAGACACAGCTGTGACCAAAAAAATCTATTCAATTGATAACCTAATACAATGAAGTGATGAAATGGAAACCAACCCCATGGCCTTTTGTTCTGTGATAGACCACATGAAGAAAGCATGCAGAGCTGCTATGCAATCTGCAGTCTGCAGGTGTGGGAATCTCTATTTCATAAGACACAAATAAGCCTGGACATATTTGGTAATTACTGTGTTAATACAGAGTCATTGCACAGCTATTTCTTTCTTACAAATTATATGGTAGTTAGACTTGGAATTACCATAAAAAATGAGAAACTTCTAGTTGCCAGTAAATGATTGCTTTATAATTACAAAATAATTACATAGTTATTTTGGCCTAGAAATATAAAGCATTGTACAAAATCCATATACTTTGCTGCCAGAACTGCCAAGGTCCAAGGCTATCAGTTCTTTTAGGAATTGCCCTTAGGACCTTCTGAAATTCTCAAAAACTTCAACTCCTCTCAGGAGAAAAAAATATGTGATAAGGGAAATAGCTTCCCTCATTAAACTAGAATTTTCACTGACCCCAAAGCTATTCCACTGTAAAAATTAAGTCAGCAATGGTAATAACAGAACTTTGTTACCTCTCCCTGTAGAGACCTGGTTGGCTGTGGCTATTCAAGAAGAAGTCAGTTAATTTAGCAAAGTCTTTATGCCTTTCCATGGGTCAGAGTCAACTTGCTACAATTCATGGGAATTGTGACAGTTATTAGCTTATTCAACTGTTCTGTCACTTAAAACATTGACTTTGGTCTCTTTGTTTTTTCATACTATAATTTATTATCTTTTGATTTTTCACTCTTTATGCTCTTATAGCATGAATATTTGATATTATGTGTATGGGTTGATTATGATTTTTGATACCAGTTCTGCTTCTCTGGATACTTGATATATAACTTTTTAAGGGAGTCAAAGATAAAACAAATAAATGTGTACTTAAACAGTTTCAACTATAAGGCTTGGGATATTCAGTTAGTATTTTTAATTAATTATTTCAACATTGACATGATGTAATGCTTCAATATGGCCCAGTAAAAAAATTTTTAATTTAACTTTTTGAATCTGAATTTTGTCTCTAATAGAAATAGATAGTGCTGAAAAACTTTAGAGATTCACAATTCTAAAAAATTCACTATGGAATTCCAGTTCTGAGCATAATTTAGTAACTGGGTTAAGACGTTGTTTCACTATAAATGGGTTTTTAATTGAAAAAAGAATATGAAGTATCTATTTTCCTATATTAGCAAAAAGAAGTACCTGTTTTCATATTTGAGGGAAGAGAAAACATGAGGCAAATTCCACTTCCCCCAGCTTTCTGCCTGTAGCACTTGGTACACATTAGCGAAAAAAAAAAAAAACCAAAACAGAGAGAAACATTTTGCTGGCAGAGGGAATAGCGATCAAAGATCAGGATAGTTGATTTGACTAGAATTTTCAAGGCATAATATTTAAGGGGAGCATACAGCTTAGAGAAGAAGCTCCAAAACTATGCTTTGGGTTCCCTTTTAATTTTTTGCCAAATATTCACCTGCACATTGACAGAGGTCTTGACAGAGAAAGTGATTGGGAGCCCTGTGCACTGAAAGAAGATTCTAGACTTCATACAATACTAGAAAACGTTAGCATTAGCGTGGGGAAATGAGGCTAAATAAGCTAGGCATTCATTTGATTGTCTAGAAGAGCCATACCTAGCCATAGAGAAAAGACATTTTCTACACCCACCCCTCTACAGTATGAAAACAATTTTCCATTAGACAAAACATATATTCTAGTAAAGTTACTGTCTGCAAGAAGAAAATGCAACATTTTTAACAGAAACTAAACAAAATCTACAATAACATGAACATAAACAATGTCCATGTTGTATTAAAATATGGAGAATTAGGAAAACATGTGCCATAACCAGAAAAAACAAACAAAAACTCTGATTACAGATTACACAGATGTTGAAATTAGAAGGCAAAGGCTGTAAGCCAGATATTATAAATACATTCCAGGATTTAAGGCAAAAATTGGATATAATAAATGAGCAGATGCTTCAAACGAAAACTAGAAATTATACAAAAAAGGAAATTATGAAACTGAAAACACAATTTTCAAATAAAATTTATGCTAGTCTTAATAGAAGATTTTACATTTAAAAAAAGATAGGTAGGTGAGCCAAAAATGAGTCAAAGAACATGATCAAAACTAAAACACAAAGAGGAAAAGAAGATGAAGAATAAAAACCTCAGTGAAATTTGACACAATATAAAAAAGTTTAACAAAGAATTACTGGGTGCATGAAAAGAAAACTAGAGAAAGTTGGGAAGAAATGAATATTGGAAGAAATAATATAGCCATATGTTTTCTTCTAAGTTTGATAAAATAATTTTCTAACAAATTCCCAGTAAAAGATAAAAAAAACCATACAGAGGAATATGACAATCAACTATTACAAACTAAAAGAAAAATATCCTAGAAACAATCAGAATTTAAATGTATATCATATGTAAGAAAATTATTAGAGTCAGGTGACTAGTTATCTGAAACAATGTAAGCCAAGAAACAGTAGGATCATATTTTTTCAATGCTGAATGGGGAAGTCAAAATATAGTCAGCCTAGGATTCTATATCCTTTATAAATGTTATGCAAAATATCCTTTAACATATTATTCAAAAATCCTACAAAAGTGTTCTTCAAAAATTTAAATGAAATGAAAACATTTTAGATACCAAATGCTGATTGGCAGGGGATCTATACTACAAAAAATGTTAAAGAAAGTTCTTCGTCTTTGAGAAAACAATAGTAGACAGAAACCTTGAGTCATATGAAAGAATGAAGAGTGCTAGAAATTCTAAATATGTGGAAAAATATGCTTTTAAGTTATTTTCTTATATCTTTATTTAAAAGATAACAGACTGTAAAAACTAAATACAATATACTTGTATCAAAGTTGCATCATAACATATTTAAGAATTATGACAAAAATAATACCAGATATGGGAAGAAATAAATGGAAATATTCCTTCATAAGATAAGCATGTTACATGTTGAATGGTATAGTATTAATTTAGTATTGACTATAATCACCTGGGGATAAACAGCATAATCCGTGGAGCAATGACTATAAGAATATACCTGTGGCAGATTCATTTTGATATTTGGCAAAACTAATACAATTATGTAAAGTTTAAAAATTAAAAAAAAAAAAGAATAATACAAGGAGATATAGCTAAAAATCAAGTAGAGGCATAAACACTGAGAATCCATAATTATCCCCAAAATGTGATAGGAAAGAAGAAGAGAGGAAACAAATACTTAGTGGGGCAAGAAGAAAACAAGTAGCAAGATAGTAGACTTAAACTCAATCATATCAATATTTATAGAACACATAAATAATCTGTATGTTACAATGAAAAGAAAGATTTCCATCTTGGATTAAAAAAAAACACTTTATGCTACTTATCAGAAATACACTTGAAATATGAAGCCAAGAACTGGTTTTATGTAAAAGGATAGAAAAATATATACCAGGCAAATACTAATCATATGAAAGTTGGATTATCTCTGTTAATATCAGACACAATGGACTTCAAGAAAACACATAAACCGGAGAAAAAAAAACACACCTAAAGTTACACAAATTGTATAACTGGATTTTAAAACATATGAAGCAAAAACTGATAGAAATGAAAGGAGAAATAGAAGAATAGACAAATACAGTTAGATTAATTTCAACTGACAAAGCCATGAACATTCTAAATCTAATTCACATTTATAGAACCTTACCCAATGACTCAAAAATCCACTTTATTTTCATTTGGAACATTCACCATGGTGGGCCATATGTGTTGCCATAAAGATAATTTTGAAATAACTCAGAGAATATTTTCTGACCAGAACAGAATGAAATTAAGAATCAATATCAGAGTAATACCAGAGATCCCAGAGACATTAAAAGTATCATAACTGAATATCTCAAAGATACTTTACCATCTGAGCCACAAGGGAAGCCCCAATAAGTTATATAGCTAAGGTAAAATTCTTTAAAAAATACAATTTACCAAAATTGATTCTATAAAAGGTAAAACAAAACAAAACAAAACAAAACAAAACTTAATAATCATGTACTACTAAAGAAGCTGAACTGTTATCATAGCCTGTCCACTGAGCAAACTCCAATCCAAGACAGTACACAGGTGAATTTTATCTCACATCTATGTTTTTGAAAATAAACCCAAACTTACAGATGTTCAAAATATAAAAATAGATATAACAGGAAACACCTCCTAACTCGTTTTTGGGAGTTAGAATAAAACTCTGATACAAACATCTGATTAGGGCATCAGAAGAAAAGAAAATTACAGATGAATACAAATGAAATGTTAGCAAATTGAAGCCATTTGTAAAGGAAATAATACATCCCCTACCTCATACCATTGTTGTTGTTGTTTAGTTGCTTCAATTCAGTTCAGTTCAGTCACTCAGTCGTGTCCAACTCTTTGCGACCTCATGAATCGCAGTCCGCCAGGCCCCCTGTCCATCACCAACTCCCGGAGTTCACTCAAACTCATGTCCATCAAGTCGGTGATGCCATCCAGCCATCTCATCCTCTGTCGTCCCCTTCTCCTCCTGCTCTCAATCCCTCGCATCATCAGAGTCTTTTCCAATGAGTTAACACTTTGCATGAGGTGACCAAAGTATTGGATTTCAGCTTCCTTCCAAGGAGTAAGTGTCTTTTAATTTCATGGCTGCAATCACCATCTGCAGTGATTTTGGAGCCCCCTAAAATAAAGTCTGACACTGTTTCCATTGTTTCCCCATCTATTTCCCATGAAGTGATGGGTTGCTTAGTCATATCCAGCTCTTTTGTGAACCCATGGACTGTAGCCCACAAGGCTCCTCTGTCCATGGGATTTTCCAGGCAAGAATACTGGAGTGGGTTGCCATTCTCTTCTCCAAGGGATCTTCCCAACCCAAAGATCGTACCCATGTCTCATGCATTGGCAGGCTGGTTCTTTACAACTGAGCCACTGAGGGCCCACCTCTTCATACAAAACACATGAAAATTCGTGAAGAATCATCACGCTAATCATATAAGCTCAAGTTATATAAACTCTGGAGAGAAAAATAAAACAGGAGAGAAAATCCATATGTCCTGTAGATAGGCATATTTCTGTAAAATAGTCACTAGCAATACCAAAAAAAAAAATCACTAACAATAAAAGAGTTGATCTTTTGGTATTCATCAAGCATCCACTCATCAAACATCCTATTAAGAGAGTGAATGAATAGGTTAGCCATAGATTGGAAGAAAAAAGAAAGAGAAGAAACCTACTATCAGTTCAGTTCAGTTCAGCCACTCAGTCGTATCCGACTCTTTGTGACCCCATGAATCGCAGCACGCCAGGCCTCCCTGTTCATCACCATCTCCCAGAGTTCACTCAAATTCACATCCATCGAGTCGGTGATGCCATCCAGCCATCTCATCCTCTGTCGTCCCCTTCTCCTCCTGCCCCCAATCCCTCCCAGCATCAGAGTCTTTTCCAGTGAGTCAACTCTGCATGAGGTGGCCAAAGTACACTTCAATACTAGAAAGAAAATCTGCTTAAACAAAAAAATGGGCAGAAGGCTTGAGTCAATTCATAGAAGAAGTAGATAATGAAAAATAGGCATATAAAAATGCACAACACAAATTATCAAAGAGATACAAATTAAAAGCACAATTAGACACCACTGCACATCTATTAGAAGGTATAATTTTTAAAGATTGACAACAGCAAGTGTTATATGACAATCAGATCTCTCATGCTTTACTGAAGGGCATGTAAACTATAACAACTGTAGTGAAGAACTGTTTGGCAGTATCTTTAGATTTAAAAGTACACTTAGCCCTTAGAGACAGTCGTAGACTTGTATTAATACCATTCTGATCCCACTTCATAAAAGATCTTGCATTTCATCCGAAAGTTGAGCAGTTAGCTATCAACATCCAGGTGCATCTTCTTCAGGATCCACTTTAGTGTTCAAACTGAATCCACACTCTTGGGTGCTACTTCCAAACCTGTGCATCACCTGGCCATTTGTCTGCAAAACGAGAGTCTTCTAAGGGGCAGTCTTTGTTCTGAAGGCTGTAATTGTTTGGCTGAGACATTGTGATATCTGCCTTGCAGTCAGAGTTTCTCCCTGCCTAATTATGTTTCCGCCTGCCTCTTCTTTCACAGGTGTTAGCTCCATATCACAGAAGATTGTTCTGAGGAGCTATATTCATTATAGCCCCAAACTGAAAAAAAAAATGCAAAAAAACACAAAAGTTCATCAGTAGAAAAAAGAGATCAACAAATTGTGGAATCCTTATACAGAAAAATACCAGCCAGCAATAAAAAGTAACAGACAGCAGATACACAATAACATGAACAAATCTCAAAAGCATGCTAAGGAAAGAGAGAGAGAATAAAGGAGGAGAAGAGAAAGAAATGAAACAGTCTGTTACAGACTGAATGTTTGTGTCCACCTCCCAAATTATATGTTGAAGCCCTGATCTCCAGTGTTATGGGATTTGTAGAGGTGGGTCTTTGGGAGGTAGTAATGGTTAGATGAAGTTGGGATGGACAGGGGGTGGTCTTTCATGATGGGGCTATAAGAATAGACATCAGAGTGGGCCATCTCTCATGCTCTGTCTCTCACTCTGCCTCCCTGTCTCTTTTTCTGTCTTCATGAATGCACCAAGGAAAAGCCACGTGAGCACCCAGTAAGAAGGCATCCATCTATAAACCAAAACGAGAGCCCTTATCAGAACTCAAAAATGTTCCAAGGTACTCTGATCTTGGAATTCCAGTCTCCAAAACTAAGAGAAAATTAAATGTCTATTGTTTAAGCCACCTGATCTAAGGCATTTTGTTTTGTTTTAGTGAAAGTGAAGTGAAAGTTGCTCAATTGTGTCCAACTCTTTGAAGACCCCATGGGCTATAGGTAGCCATTCCCCTTCTCCAGGGGATCTTCCCAACCCAGGGATCGAACCCAGGTCTCCCGCATTGCAGGCTGATTCTTTTTCAGCTGAGCTACCAGGGAAGCCCACAAATAGACTAAGGCAGAGACAAAAACATTATACAAGTCAATTTACTTGAAATTCTTTAGCAGTCAAAATGTACTGATGAAAATCAGTAAACTGTTTGGTCTCTGATTGGAGGGAGTGTAAGAATTACCTGGGAAAGGGTACAAGAGAACTTTCAGGGATGATGAAAATGTTCTGTATCTTAACAGGGTGTGGTTAGATGGATAAAATATGCAGTTGTCAAAACTCATATAACTGTGCATTTCAGTCTGTATAATTTTACCTCAATAAAAATTTAAATATATTCAAAGTGAAAATAAATGCACTTTCAGCTAATGTTCAACTGTGCTAACATATTCCTAGTTTTATTTCCTTTATTTTCAATTTTCTGTTTGAATATTTTTTCTCTTCTGACAAAATGATCCATAGGGTCAATGCAAATGCAACAAAAATCTCAGAAGTCTCTTTTTTACAATAGAAATTTATAAACTGATTCTAAAATGCCAATGGTAATGCAAAAGATTTAGAACAGATAAATCAATATTACTGAAAAAGAACAAATTTGGAGCATTTACACTATAGACTTTAATACTCTATATAAAATAACAATAGTTAAGACACTGTATTAAAAATCATGGTTTGGATCCACACCACAAAAAATCAGCCTAAACAATGTAAGTATGATTTATTGAATCAATCACTTATATTTCATTTTTGATATTTATTTGATATATTGTTGGCCTAATATAAGACTCACTTATTTTGAATATTTAATGTGTGACTTACGAACACCACTTTTTAAGAGGTGTACACAATTACATATTTATGACATCATTTCTTTATTTTTTAATTCAGATCTTTCTCCTCAACTACTGCAATTCATTTCTGAAACTTTTTAATGGTGATGTGCAAAGACACTCAGAGGTATTACAGGTATTTCAAGGGAACGTGTATTGCTCAGAAAGGCCTATTTTCTAGTTGTCAGAACAGACTTGTTCTCATATAGGAAAAGAAATTTATGTTTTAAAATTCTCAGTAACAGATATTTTCTTAAAATACTACAAAAGCTTGGCGTGGATTCAAATGGGAATAGAAGATTCAAACATTTAATATGAAAAATTTGGTATGCTCCAAGTAAACATTTAAAAAAGCAAATATAAAATTTCTTTATTACTGCTTGTTCTGTCAAATGATAATTGTTGATCTTTGTTCAAAGAGATTAGAAAACATGACTATTTTCCTAACTTCTGTATCGGAAGCGTCACCCATTATTAATTTTTTCTTCGTTCACTCAATAATGGTGTAACAAAAACCTACTATATGCCTGGCATTTCAGGTGCTGGCTCTGCTAATTACATAGAATGCTGTCGATAAACATTGGTTACACTTATATATGAATAAATAAAGGGATACATGTGCATGCTAAGCATATAAACATGGTCAAAACAACTTCAAAGGTTGTAACTATAGTAAACATTCTTCTTGGTAGTTAAAGTGACCTCTGATCTTATATTACAGATGATTGTCAGCTGAGAAGTCAATCAAAGTATTTTTATATTTAACTCAATTTCTTGGAGCATCAAGGTAGCTGGATTTAAAGTTATCGGTTTTTTTTTTTCATGAATTTTTCTGTTTATCAGGTTTGTTTACATTTATCAGCACATAATAAAGTGTATATATTTAAAGTGTAAATTGTTGAAGTTTTTAACATGTATACACCTTTGAAACTAATATCACAATCACGATAATAAACATATCCCCATCATCCATTTGTCAACCCATCTTCCTGCTTCTTCTCCTTCCTGCTCTTTCCAACCCCTACATCATATCATATACAAAATCTAACTTAAAATGGTTAAATGAACTGAATATGTCATAAAAGTAAAATTCTTAAAAAACAAGTTTTCATGACCTCAGTTTTTTCAATAGATTCTTGTTTGACACCAAAAACACAAGCACTAATACAAAAAACAACAAAAATATAGATGAATGGAACTTCATCGAAATTTTTAATTATGTATCAAAGGACACTGAGAAGAAAATAAAAAGTCAGTCTTCAGACGTAAGAAAATATTTTGAAGAATATTATACCTGGTAAGGATCTAGTGTCCAGAATGTATTAAAAAGCCTCTTACAATTCAATAACAAAAAGACAACTCAATTGAAAAATGGGCAAAGGAGTTGAATAGATATTTGTTAAAAAAAAAATGCAAACTGACAATAAGCACACGAAAATATGTTCTAAGTGATTGGTCTTTAAGGGACTACCTTTATTGATCATTAAAGGATTACTTTTATTTCTGAAAGACATTTTTGCTTGGTATAGAAATCCAGCCTCGGAGTTCTGCTTCTGACAGAACTCCCAGCCTGACAGTGAGAAGTTCTGCAGATATAATGCCCACCAAAACTGGTGACATCTTTTTTTTTTTTAAAAACAACCATTTGGAATGGTCTTATAAGCATATAACAAATGAAAAAAACATTTACTCCATAAAATATACTACAATTTGATAGAACTGCAAGGACCTACGTTATATGAACCAAAACCCACACCCTACTCCCCACCTTCCTGCTCAACAAGATGGAAAGTTCTCTCCAGATTTATATGGTATGGAACACAGGGCTTGCTGTGACTCCAAGTTGGAGCTATCTTTCTGGGAATGGCAAGACAGCATTCCTTATCTTGCTCCCAGTTATCTGTTAACTGAGGCTAAATTCTAGTGTGAACAAATAAATAGGGGACATTCTTGGCAGCCTAGTGGTTAAGACTCTGTGCTTCTGGTGCAAGGGGTGCAGGTTTGATCCCTCATTGGGGAACTAAGATTCCATATGCCATTCAGTGCAGCCTAGAAAAAACTTTTATTTTATATATATATATATATATATATAAAATAAAAGGGAATTACCTTCCTTGCCCAGCCCTCTTCTGGGGGGGCAGAGGCTCTATCTTAGATGTGACCCTGCTGATAATACTGGGACCTGAATCAACTTTGCTTTGAATCATGGAGTGGGTTTTCCATGTAAAGAGACTCAGAGCAAAGAAACTTGGGGCTGCTGCTCCCACATTCACTGAGAGCTCAGCTCCTAAATGAGGGTATCACTCAGTGCATATTTTCCCATCCTCAGCACCAGTGCGTTATATTCCCATCCTTAGCACCAGTGCCATAGCGCAGAGATTTTGCCTGGGAAGAGGAAGACACAGGGGAGAGACCTACCAGTTCCTCTCCAGATGAACTGACTTTATTTGCAATAGAATTTGGAGAACATCAAGCCTAAGAGCATTCTCCACAAACAGTGGCTTTGGGAGGTGGAGGCATTGGAGGAAGACCGACAAATTAGTTGGAAATACGAAATTGTAGGTTGACTAGTTTGCCAGAGTGAACTGGGGAAAGAACCCTCCTGAAGTCAGAATAAATGTCAAACACTGATCTGTGGAACTGTCACCTCAAAGGAGCCTGGATTTGATTGTCTGTGAAGCAAATGATGTACCAATGCATTGTTCAAAACAATAAAGCCTACAAGGTGGAAATTGGAGGAGCTGAACAGCTGGGTGTCCCATGGAAAGAGGAGCCTGGCAGGTTACAATCCATGGGGTTGCAAAGAGTTGGACACAACTTAGTGACTGAGCCTGCACACAACAGCTAGGTGTGGTAATGGATAAAAATGTGATCAAAAAGAGTCCCATCAAAACTTGTTATCCCAGATTGACTGTGTGCATCTTGAAGCCTGCTTATTCTAAAGATCTATGTTACAGACTTACGATATTTGGACATTAGTTCAGTTCACAGTCATGATGAGTAATGCTTTCCCAGCTTAAACTCCAGTTCCATCAGAGGACCAGTTTAATTTTCTTTGTTTCTTCTCCTGCATTAATAACATAGAAACAAAGATACTTGTTCACTGATGCCTGAAAGCATATGTGGATAAATGATAAAGTGGGATGCCAATAGCATTCATTAATATTCTCCCCAGTATCAATAAGCTTCCTTTTAAAGCAGAATTCAGTCTGGAGTCAATCAGTCTTATATGCAAAACAGATTGAAAATTGCTCTCAAGTAGGCCCATGTGTCTACACTTCAGAGGAAGGGCAGCTTGAATTACGCAGATAGTTCCATAGCTGTAGGCTTGCCCTGGTTAGAATTTAACAGATAACAGCGCTTCACCTCTGCCCTGGCTGTTTCAAAGTTCTGGAAACCAGCTTCGGTGCCTTGTGGCTGCTCCTTCAGTCACATTTCAGTTCCCTAAGTGGAAGCATAGCCAGAACAATTTTAGAAACAAATGTTACTCTGAAATAACTCAGGGGATATAAAGGGCATGTATATGGGGGGCATTTACAATGCATAGCTTGAAACGAATATTTGAATTATACTATTTCAAAGCTTTTGATTGATGATTAATTGGAAGAAATTAGGGGATACATTGCAACTTCACAAAGATATCCCAAGGCACATTCTTGATGACATTTCAATACTGTAATTTTTAAAGTAAATCTTGTCTCCATTCAAATCATTTACTTGTTGTTTTCCTTGGAGAATTATTCCCACAGAAATACTACTTTACTCCAGAGATCTCTGGAGTAAAGTAACTGTAAACAAGCACAGATATAATAATTGCAGTTCCCACAATGCGTTGAGATCAGAGAATTAGAATGTAACCAAGGTGCCAAGGGAGAAAGGTAAGTTTTAGCCCCATTTCATAGATGAGTTAACAGAAACCCTACCTAAATGCATTCCACATATGGTTGTGTGGGTGTGAGTGGAAATCAAAGGTAAAAAGAAAAATGTGCATGCTTAGTTGTTCCGACTCTTTGTGACCCTTTGGACTGTAGCCCACCAGGCTTCTCTGTCCATGGAATTCTCCACGCAAGAGCACTGGAGCAGGTTGCCATTCCTTCTCCAGGGGATCTTCCTGACTCAGGGATTGAACCTGTGTCTCTTGTGTCTCCTACATTGCAGGTGGGGTCTTCACCCACTGAGCCATCATGGAAAAGATTGGTCCAAGTCAATCATTTTCTTTAGATGGGACTGAAAGGCAGAGACCAGCTTTTAATGCTTAGTGTATCTGACTTGACAAACTATTTTTAATGCACTATCCTTAGGGATCTGGATAATTCCCATTCTATGCTGAAAACATAGTGAAGATGACCTATTTGAAACAGAAGAAATTTTTACAATGTACTTTTTTTGCTTCAGCATTATTAATGACTTTTTCCAAATATTAATTTTAGTTTCTGAGGAATTGTATGTAAAATCTCTCCACCAGAGTAAACAGTACGGTGAAACTATCAATTCCTCAGAAAATAAAGCCTACAGATATTTTTGAATTTAGTCTTGGAAGAGAGATCTTCATGTTTTTCCAAACACATTGAGCACTTTTTTCATTTAATTCTTACAATATGAATTCTGTAAACTTTCAAGGAAATGATACTTTAGATGACGATATTTTAAAACACGTGATATCTGCTTTTGATGCTTTTTGTTTTCTTCTAAGTGCAAGGCCACCCTCCAACCCATGATCCTTATTACATCACTTGTTTGGCCCCTGGCTTAAGCAGTCTTGTATTGTGATTTGTGGACTTCCCTGGTGGCTCAGTGGTAAAGAATCTGCCTGTCAATGTAGGAGATATGAGTTCGATCCCTGGGTCAGGAAGATCCCCTGGAGAAGGAAATGGCAACCCACTCCAGTATTCTTGCCTGGGAAATCCCATCGACAAGAGGAGACTGGTGGGAGACAGTCCCTGGGGTCAAAGAGTCAGACATGATTTATCAACTAAGCAACAATATTGTGATCTATGGAAATGCTATTGTTTTATCTGGCCCCCTCTTTGATGTTAAGAACAAAGTCCTTATTTCTCTGGAAGCACAGAATGATCTCTAGTGGCAGGAGCTGATTCCACAGAAATGCTTTTCTTACCTTAAATATCTCTTAGTATCAAACAACACATCAGAGAAATGGAACCATATTTGCACACAACCTTGCAAGCAGCACTTATTTTCATTGTTTTTGTTTGAAAACCTAGAAGGTAAAACACTCTCCTTTATATCAGACAGTTAGGTGAGATATCTCTCTCTCTTTACATAACAACTGCTTTCTTTAAGTGATGGATCAGTGTCATTCAAGTAGTTTACTGTATAAGTAAAGGGTATATCATTCTTAAAAACTAAGCTCACTCTCAGTTGAAAACGGTCAAATGTTTCAGACAAAAAGAAGGCTGTATTTTCTTGGCATGAAGATGGTTGGTTGATAGTATTATATGCTTTACTTTTTTTAATGAGTGGCAATAATGCACTAAATGCTATTTTATTAAAAGTTAATATCTATTTTGTGAATAAGTGGATTTAGGTAGGCAAAATAAAATCCTCACTTGGCTATTAAATCACTTTTATATTATCCAAAGCAAAAATCTTCACACTAAATGAGTATAAGTCACAGACTTTCAGAATATCCCTGGGAATGTACTTTATACTATAACTTAAATAGTAATGAAATCAACTGAAAATGAATGCCATTAGTCAACTGTGCCTTGATAGGGCTCCCTGTGGGCTGATATAAGTCATCATTAGAAATGAATTTTCTCATGGTCTACAATGAGTGTTTAATGTTTTGCTTCAAAGGAGAATTTAAATTTCATATTTAATGCAGGACTTTCAGTTTAAAAAAAAATTAGATGGCATGTTTTTGTCTTTGCAGCTTGTATTTAGTCTTCAAATGTTATAAACTGTGTAAAATGCATAAAACAGATAATAATCACCAGTGGAGATATACTAATTATTTTCAAACTCAAACTAAAGACTAGTGGGAATAAAATGTTTTCATACATACAACTTTAATCTTGACTTAAGAATAGATCTGTAGAAATTGAAGAGCAAATATGTGTAATATTATTATATTCTTCTGGATTGCTGCTGCTGCTAAGTCCTTTCAGTCGTGTCCAACTCTGTGCAACCCCATAGATAGCAGCCCACCAGGATCCTCTGTCCCTGAGATTCTCCAGGCAAGAATACTGGAGTGGGTTGCCATTTCCTTATCCAATGCATGCATTCATGCCAAGTCACTTCAGTCATGTCCGACCCTGTGTGACCTGATGAACAGCAGCCCACTAGGCTCCTACATCCCCAGGATTCTCTAGGCAAGAATACTGGAGTGGGTTACCATTTCCTTCTCCACCTTCTGGATTAAGAAATGGTAAACATTTTTAGATTTTAATATTGAAAATAATGCCAGTATTTACAAGTTCATCATGTATTTCTATAGCAATGTAAATGTATGCACATATGAAATTAAAAGACACTTACTCCTTGGAAGGAAAGTTATGACCAACCTAGATAGCATATTCAAAAGCAGAGACATTACTTTGCCAACAAAGGTCCGTCTAGCCAATGCTATGGTTTTTCCTGTGGTCATGTATGGATGTGAGAGTTGGACTATGAAGAAGGCTGAGCACTGAAGAATTGATGCTTTTGAACTGTGGTGTTGGAGAAGACTCCTGAGAGTCCCTTGGACTGCAAGGAGATCCAACCAGTCCATTCTGAAGGAGATCAGCCCTGGGATTTCTTTGGAAGGAATGATGCTAAAGCTGAAACTCCGGTACTTTGACCACCTCATGTGAAGAGTTGACTCATTGGAAAAGACTCTAATGCTGGGAGGGATTGGGGGCAGGAGGAGAAGGGGACGACAGAGGATGAGATGGCTGGATGGCATCACTGACTCGATGGACGTGAGTCTGAGTGAACTCCGGGAGTTGGTGATGGACAGGGAGGCCTAGCATGCTGTGATTCATGGGGTCTCAAAGAGTCAGACATGACTGAGCTATTGATCTGATCTGATCTGATCTGACTATTATATATATAAGATATGTAGCTAAATAAGAACCTAATATATAGCACAGAGAACTTTACTCAATACTTTGTAATGGCTTATATTGGAAAAGAATCTTAAAAAAGAGTGGATATATATATGTGTGTGTGTGTGTGTGTGTAACTAATTCACTGATTCACTTTGCTGTACAGTAGAAACCAACACAACATTGTAAGTCAGCTACACTCCAAAAATTTTGTTTTAAAAAAGCAGTGCATTGTACTTTTTTATATTGTATTATCATTTGTTAGTGTAAAGTAAGTAGAAAGACTGGTAAAATGACAGTAAAGGATGTTATAGATGTCAAACTTGTAAGTATTATATCCAGGCAATCATTCCAGATGTGGGAAGTGCTCTTTGGGACGAAATTTATGAATTGCATGTACTTCAACTCTCCAAGCCTCCTCTGCCCCTCTCAAGTTGCTAGTAGAAAGCCATATCCTTGGGGACAGGGAGTTTTATCCCATGTATGTTCTATGAGGGACAAAAATAATTAACTCAGATGACAGGTCAGAACAAAACTTTGGCTATATAAGGCAAAGCTTCCGGTAGGAACGGAAAATCAGAGAGGCCTTTGACATAGCTTCCTGTTCCTCCTAATTACCTTTCCTGCTTTTACCTCTTTTCTGATTAACCTGTTGAGACCTTAAAGTGATTTATCTGTGTCGATGAAGAGAAGACTGAGAAAAGGATGAAAGAGCCTAAAACATAATAGTATAAATAAGAGAGCCACAGAGACCCCTAGCTGTATTATACTAGTTAACTATAGCTTCTCAAATCACAGATATTTCAGTCTATTCATGTTTACTCTGCAGAATCTACACGCAGGGCACCATGAATGCAGCTGGTTGTGGTTGTGTCTAGGCAAGACTCGAAGCAGAACTAACACACACACAAATCGTTAGTGTGAGGACAAGGTCTGTTTTGGGAAAGAAACCAAGAAAAACATGTTACAGAAAAGCTTCTCTAGCTGCTGGAGTACATTTCCTGTAGTTCCATTGTAATAAGCAATCCTTCCTCCCAGGGGTTGAGGACTATTGTATTTCTGTTGTAGCAGTTCTCCTTTGAAACTACTGGCCCTGGCCCCAGGAAAGCTGCCAGCAAAGCTGCCAGCAAAGCAGAGGATTGAAGAAAAGTTTATAGTCTTGTCACTTCGAAAAGATGACAAAATTTCAGAAGCAATATTGAATATTTGATAATGTCTGATTTTTTCCTCCTCCTCTAACTTATATTTCATTCTAGATGTTCTGGAAGGAAAGGGCAAAAGCAAAAATTGTTAAGTGTCTCGGCAAAAAGTCCTGGATTTCCCTCCTTTTAGGCACTCTGCAATGTTGGCTTTCTTGTTGGTGATGCACTGTGACCCTGAATCTGGCCAAGTGTTAAATTTAATTGCTAATGTGATACCCTTCAGTTTCTTTTTTCTTTCTTCTAAGGACCAGCAAAAAGTGCTTATGTATGAGTTGTGTGATTCTGAATTTGAATTCATATTATCACTAATCTAATGTGGCTTGTGAATGAATTAAGAAGAATTCATATATTTGTTTTACAGGGTAGAAATCTGATAGGTGTCCGAATAGTTCAAAGGCCAGAACTTCATTGGCTCTTTTGTCTTTCACAAGGTATAAGTGTATTCCAGAACTGTCTTAGTGAATCAAAAATAGTTTGTCTTCAGCAATTTCCATTTAAGTTTAGCTTGTCCAGAAAGGTGTGATACGATTTTGTGATAGTTCCGTTTCTAAATCAAGTCTGACAACTGAAGAGTTAGCTGTGGCCTGAGACTCTAAGGAGCACTGGGTTAGAGTATAAAACTCACTGTGAGCTATCACTGATGAGTAGGGCTGTGAATAGTATTAATCTTAACCTCCTCTTCTGGCAAATTGTTTGGTAATGACACAAGGCAGAGAAGTGTGCAGGGGTAGCCTTTCCTTCCGCATGTTGTGATACCCTGTTGGAAGAGTTCCTTTTTAATCTGTCAAGACAGTAAAATTTACCTCCCCTGAACTTCACACCCATGTGGTTGTGAATATTCCAATTTCCCCTTCCTTCCCTATCTGTATGCCCACGTGGCGGTTGTCTTTCCTGTTCTTTGCCTTTCAGACAATCAATCCTTTGGCACCTCTTTTCTAATATTACAACAGTTACCAAGTCTAGCTGAAATGTTTTTCTTCTCTGGCCGCTTCAAAATATTTCCATTCACTTTTTATCTGTAGCGTCAAGTCTGGTGAGCTGAGAAGAAGCAAAAAAAAAAAAAAAAAAAAAAAAAACCGCCGAAGGACTGAGCTCGATTTGCTGCTTGGGAAAGCTTGATGCATTGGGCTGCAGAACATTGTGCTCAGTCTAGTGTAATTGAACACAGAAACCAAGCTGATAAACAGGAGTGAGGAGAAAACTGCCCCGTGAGTGTATGTGTTTTGTGTACAACAGAGAGAGAAAGACAGCCACCAGGTCCTGGAGAGTCACGTTCTTTACTTCCGCAGACTTGCTTCAGTAGTCAACTACATTACTTCCCTGGGATGGCGAACCACTTAAACCACACTCTGTTAGTTTTTCATGTCACACCGAAATTGAAAACGGGACTTCTGAGTTATAATAGGCAGTTCTGATGAACTTCATGAATTCTCTGAATAGGTCAGAACCCTACACAAGGCAGGATTTTGCATTTTTTTGGCAGTAAATTGCCCTGCGCCAGAGTGGGAAATCATGTCATATTTTATTACTAAACCTGGGAACTCAAATCAAGGATCAATGAGATTTCAAAAAGTATACTTATTAAGAGCTGGCAGTCGCAAGCAAGGCTTCAAAAGCTTTACCTTTCTCTTCTGTTTTTCTCAACTTTTTCATTTCAGACTGTCTTTTCACAGTTTTCCCAAATATTAGAAGCGGCAGTTACTAAATCCTAGTGCTAGGATAAAACTAAAAATCTCAAAATACAGACTTAAAAAAAAAACTATGAAGAACTCCACTTATAAATCACAATGTTCTCATTTTATGCAGATGAAAGAACAATTATTCCTAAATAATTGCAAAATTTATTTGAAATACTTAAAGACATGTTACCCAGACACCACTGAAATGCTTCAAAACACTTCAACAAGGCACTCACTTTTGTGATTTTTCTCTCTTATTTTGAGTTTTTAATGTAAAATAGGCCTTTATCAATATGTCCTGAAACTGCAATGCAGTCCTTTCTGTTGGAATCCCGAACTTGTTTGTTTTAGTCATCTGAGTTCAAAATATTAAGGATGTCTCCAAAGCATTGTTCGCACAAATGCCTATAAACTATGCAAAGCAGTAACATTTGCTTGGTGGTGGTTTAGTTGCTAAGTCATGTCCGACTCTTGTGACCCCATGGACTGTAGCCCACCAGGCTCCTCTGTCCATAGGATTTCCCAGCAAGAACACTGGAGTGGGTTGCCATTTCCTTCTCCAGAGGATCTTCCAACCCAGTGATCGAACCTGGGTTTCCTGCATTGCAAGCAGATTCCTCAAGGTCTGAGAAGCCAAACCTCTGCTTAATTTTGTCTAATCTGAATGATCCCGTCCCTGTACAGGTTGATTATTCTTTAAATATTTATAGAGAAATGCACAGCTGATTTTGAGCAAATTTGTGTTTGATTTCCACCTTGGTTCATATACATGCACTTGTTCGTCTATATAGGCTTCCCTGGTAGCTCAGCTGGTAAAGAATCCACCTGCAATGCAGGAGACTTCGGTTTTTTGATTCCTGGGTTGGGAAGTTCCCCTGAAGAAGGGATAGACTACCCACTCCAGTATTCATGGACTTCCCTCATGGCTCAGATAGTAAAGAATCTACCTGCAGTGCGGGAAACCTGTGTTGGATCCATGGATTGGGAAGATCCCCTGGAGGAGGGCATGGCAACCTAGTCCAGTATTCTTCCCTGGAGAATCCCCGTGGACAGAGGAGCCTGGCGGGCTACAGTTCATGGGGTTGCAAAGAGTCAGACACAACTGAGTGACTAAGCACAGCACAACACATACATCTATATGTTAAACCCTACATATCTGCTTGTGTATATTAATTTATCTCCTTGGTCAAAATGAAGTCTTGATTCTTCTACCTACTTACAGCTTGTAGTGTGTAAGAGGGGTGTCAAATGCTATCAGTTAAATTAGCAAGGGCATTTTCAGGGAAATTGATTTTTGGAGTCCGAAATCCCTCAGATCACTCAAAGTCCTTGTTTGTTTTTCAGGGGCCCCATTAATCTTTATAGCACGCTATTGACATTGGTGGCGGCTGCTTTCCCATGCAGTGCTTAGGGCAGATGTGAGCTGAAACACCATGGCCCAGGGATTCAGGTCTAATTCAGCAGAACTCACATTAGGCTTTTAAACTAAACAGAAAATGATATAGAAGGGATTTGTAAAGACAGGGGTATAAATTGCAGCAATGGTGCTGAACTATTCTCGGATGAAGCTGGTTTCAGGGAAAAGAGTTTGTTTTTTGAATTACCTCTGTTACCACTTGATGCAGCTTAAAATTCAACAAGCACAGACCTGAAAGCCAGGAGGTGCTTCTCCTTCTAATGCCACCCCTTCTGGTGAACATGTAGGATGTGGGGTAGCTACTAGGACTGGAATTGTTGGTAGGAAAAAAAAAAAAAAAGAAATTGGACCCAAATCTGCGTACCCTGGCTCTAGGGAGAACAAGATGTATCAGTGAAACTGAAGCTTAAATTACCAAATAAGGTAAAACCACGTAAAATGCTACAGTGATGATTCTTTGTTCTCCAACCTGGGTGAACCTATTTTAGGTAGTCTGTGCCCGCCCTAATTTGATGATGCTTCTACAAAGAAAAGCTCTTCTGAGGAAAAGACAAAGATAAAAAGCTGCTTTGGAGTTTCAGAACTTTTAACAAGAGCAGAAGTCCTCTCATGGTAAAAGGAACAAAAGTCAAAAGAGTTAGAAAGTTCTGGAATTATGTCTAGAAAACAAAGCTGTGGCTAGGTTTCTTTCTGGCCTATGATTTCAAACTCCATTGCCATCATGGCCTCTTAGACTCAATTTTCTGAGTAGAGCGATTAGCAATTTATTTGAGAATGTAGACTGTCACTCCAACTGACTCTTTCTGTCCCCATCTTCTCATTTCTGCACACAGTCTAGATGGTGAACAGGAATATTGATGATTTGCTGGAAATATGAACATTTCTACAGCAAACATTCAAAAGTAAGAGGCAGAAGTAATAATTTGGGTGATGAATAACAAAAGACCATAATCATTGCCATGTTGTCATTATCCCAATGCTTGGAAAATCAGAATAAGTATGTTAAACCTGGAGATAACAAAGCTTTTTCTCCAAAGCAGCATCCTCTTTCACATGAAAATGAGAGAAATTAGATATAGACAGACAGATAAAAAGGATTTACTTCAATTTCAAGATAATTTATTATCAGTGCTTACTTTCTCAGCTTTATTTTCTGTATTAAACTCTATAAAAGCTCTCTTGATTAAGTTCCCCCAAGCATCTCTGAGTGAAGCAGTCCAAAACATACATGGATTTGGTCATAAAGTGTATTTTATTCATCTTGTCAAAACAACAAAAAAAGTCAGGAGGATATCTGAAATCACATAAAACAAGCTCGAGGGAAGAGAGATGCATTAAAATCACCTAATACCAGCCACTCCTTGAGTATAATTTCATGAGGATGATTTACACACTTTGTTTGAAATTAACCTCTAAAAACATTCACTTTCTGTTTTAAGAGTTGTATATGGACACTCTTTCCTTCTCTGGGAATACAAAGAGAACAAAACAATGGCATATTCAAATTTATTCACCATCTTACCAAAAGAATATGGTAGTTTATGTGAATTATACAGCCCTGCCGTTTTAAATAAATGTTGAATAAAAAGCGTTGGATGCACATTCTCATGGAAATTTTTTAATACAAAGTCTCTTGTGCACATGGGCAAGAGCTTTTTTTTTTTTTTTCTTTTTAAGATTTATTGGCTATGCTGGATCTTCGTTGCTGCAAGCAGACTTTCTCTAGTTGGGGTGAATGGGGGCTCTAGTTGCAGTCCTCAGGCTTCTCACTGTGGTGGCTTCTCTTGTGGAGCACAGGCTCAAGGGTATGCGGGCTTTGGTAGTTGTGGTTAGTCGCGCTGCAACTTGTAGGATCTTAGTTCCCAAAGCAGGGATTCAACCTGTGTCCCCTACATTGGCAGGTGGATTCTAAACCATTGGACCACCAGGGAAGTTCTGGACAAGAGTCTTTTAAACAACTTAAATATTGATCTTCCTAAAGATGCTTGCTCCTTGGAAGGAAAGCTATGAGAAATCTAGACAGCATATTAAAAAGCAGAGACATCATTTTGCCCACAAAAATCCCTATAATAAAGCTATGGTTTCTCCATTAATCATGTACAGATGTGGGAGTTGAGCCATCAAGAAGGTTGATCGCCAAAGAATTGATGCTTTTGAACTGTTGTGTTGGAAAAGACTCTTGAGAGTCCCTTGGACTGCAAGGAGATCAAATCAGTTACTCCTAAAGGAAATCAACCCCAAATATTCCTTGGAAGGACTGATGCTGAAGCTGAAACTCCAATTTTTTGGCCACCTGATGTGAAGAGCCGACTCATTGGAAAAGACCCTGATCTGGGAAATATTGAAGGTAAAAAGAGAAGGAGGGTAGCAGCAGAGAATGAGATGGTTAGATAGCATCATCGACTTAATGGACATGAATTTGAGCAAACTCCAGGAGATAGTGAAGGACAGGGAAGTCTGGCAAGCTCCCAGCCTATGGGATCACAAAGAGTCAGACACGACTTAGCAACTGAGCAACAACAACAAATGATCACCCAAGACACATGAGCAAGGTACAGAAAGGGCTGCACAAAGCTCTCCCACAGGCAGAGGGGATCTGCAGCCAAAGTTACAACCTTGGATGGAGCATAATATTTTCCATGAGCTTTCCAATATATAAAATAAATGTATGTGAGCTCATTTTATCCTTATAACAACTAAATGGGTCAGCTTACATGAGTGATACTATCTTCACATTACCAATAAGGGGGGAAATAAGTTTGGGGGACATTATGTGACTTACATAAAGTTACAGATCTAAGTGACTTAGTTGAGATAAGCCACTCCTTCTTCAAGTTCCTAGGCTAATGATCTTCCCACTGGAGGTTTTCTCATTGTTTTTACAATCCTTGTTTTTTGCCTTTTGTTGTATGGGCTATGTGTTTTGAAAGATTTTGTCAGCTAAATAAAACCCACTTATCAAATAGCTTACATAGTATTATCAGGAATAGATGTGGAATTTCCCTTATGGTCTTAAATGTGAAACAGCTGGTGTAAACTTCCTACTATCACTGCACTATCCCCATCCTACTTACCCCTGGAAAGAGACTCTCCAGGCTTATCAGTCCTTATTTCTATGTCAGTTTGACAGGTTTCCTTCTGCTGAAGCCTGGGCAAAGTATTTAGATGAAAGTGGATGGGAATGAAAACTTTCAAACCAGTGAGCTGCCTGGCTAAAGACTCCTAGAGGCAGGAAAGTGAAGGAGGATATTGCATATATCATAATTTCTCCCCAGTGCTGACCTTGCTTCATATATAAAATGAAAAACAACAATGAAAAAATAGCCATAATTTAATGACTAGAGTAAATGGTTCACTGCAGGTCAGATGGGGTATTTTTAGCCTTTTGTAATGACCAAATCAAATCACTGCCAGATTCACTTGGTCAAATAATGCACACTCGACTATAAAAATAACTGAACATGACAGATAATTTGAACTGTACCAAGTTAGCAACTACATGATCTTGTGCTAACTTCATAAAAGCGTCTTGCTATAGACCCACAATAGCAAACTTCCACACAGATGTTAAAGAAGTAGTAGGCTTAAGCAGAGCATCCTGAAAATGCTGTCTACTCAGTGATAAACAGGAAATTTAGGAAGCTTCTGACTCACACAATTCTAGTCACATTATAGAGAGTTATGGGGCTTCCCTAGTGACTCAGACAGTGAAGAATCTGCCTGAAATGTGAAAGACCCAGGTTCGATTCCTGGGTCAGAAAGATCCCCTGGAGAAGGGAATGGCAACCCATCCAGTACTCTTACCTGAAGAATTCCATGAACAGAAGCCTGACAAGCTACACTCCATAGGGTCACAAAGTCAGATATGACTAAGCAACTAACACACACACACACACACTCTCTCTCACACACACACACACACACACACACACACACATAGAGTTAGGAAATACATATGTCCTTATGAATTGATTACACTTTGTCAAATGCTGTTGGGGCTTCTCAGGTGGCACGAGTGATAAAGAACTCATCTGCCGATGCAGGATACAAAAGAGACTTGGGTTCAATCCCTGGGTTGGGAAAATCCCCTGGAGGAGGGCATGGCAACCCACCCCAGTATTCTTGCCTTGAGAATCACAAGGTCAGAGGAGCCTGCTTGGTTATAAGTCCATAAGGTTGCAAAAGATTTGGACATGACTGAAGTGACTTAGCATGCAGCATGCACACAAAATACCACTGTGTCCTAAGTCAGCAATTAAATTCACACAAATAGAAGATCCAATATTCACAAAAGACATATTGCATGTGTGCTAGCTTTGTAGTTTTTGCATTTTTCCGTTACATCCTTGATGATTTTTATTTTGTACAATCCAAACTCTTTAGAATATCATGTCTTTTATAATTAATGTCTCATGTAAAAACACATATTTACAAAATGGCTTGAGATTCCCTATTCTTGCCTTGGTTTTTTTTTTTTTAAATGTCATTACATTTTTCCATGAGAACATTCCTCTTCCCTTTAAACCCTTTCTATATTTATCAATTTGATGAATTCCTATTTATCATTCATGAGCTTCTTTGCAAAGTCTTTCATTATCTTCCTGCTTTCTCTCCCACTCTAGACACAGCTGTCTACGCTCTTTACTTTGATCCCATGTCATTTTTTTGACAGACCTCCTCTCTTATGGTTTTTTTCATATTTCATTAGCTGTCTACAAACTGTCCCTCCCCCAGATACAATCCTGGAAAGAAAGAAAGAACCATAGTATGTTGATTTCTGAATCCTGGCAGTTTAGCTCAAAACCAAAACAAAGTAGGTGTTCAATAAATATTTGTTGTTTATTTAAATGTCTTAAGTTGGGTTCCTTGGAAGTGGAGCCTGAAGTTGAATTTCTTTTGCAATGATTTATTGTGGGAGACATCTCAGGAGAAGCTATAAGTAAGTGAGGGAAGGACTTCCCTAGTGGCTCAGTAGTCAAGAATCCTCCTGCCAATGCAGGAAATGCAGGTTTGATCCTTGGGGGTCGGGGAAGACCCCCTGAGAAGGAAATGGCAACCCACTCCAGTACTCTTGCCTGGGAAATCCCATAGACAGAGGAGCTTGGCAGGCTACAGTTTGTGGGGTCACAAAAGAATCAGACACAACTGAGCAGCTAAACAACAAGAGAGGGAAACAAGATAGGAAACAGGGAAGGGAACCATGCAAGTATGTGATCAGCTGCAGTCTTGACTTAGCTGATACTAGGGTAGCTTTGAAGTGTAAGAGTAACACTTGAGATGTTCCTTCTTGAGGACCTCTGTGCTTTATGCTGCTGCTGCTGCTGCTAAGTCACTTCAGTCGTGTCTGACTCTGTGTGACCCCATAGACGTCAGCCCACCAGGCTAGCTGTGGGTCTCTGGGAAAAAGGGGGAACATAAGGAATTCCAGACATTTTCAAGCAAGACAGCTTAGTCTGCCCAGCCAGTCTGAAGTTAGCTGTCATGACTCAAAGCAATGGAGGGAGGGTGCTCCAACCAGGAAGGGGACCAAAATAGAGCAACAATAGTGCTATTAAAATATATATATATACACACACCAGAAAAAAAAAATACAGATCCAAAGTTTTGCAGATAATGATTCATGTGGAATAGAACTATTCATGTGGAGTATCAAAAAATAATTCAAGCTTAGAAGTCAGACGTGCCTGCACACTAAATTGCTTCGGTCCTGTCTGACTTTGCGCTACACTATGCATTATAGCTAGCCCACCAGCTTCCTCAGACCATGGGATTCTCCAGGCAAGAATAGTGGAGTGGGTTGCCATGCCCTCCTCCAGGGGATCTTCCCTACTCAGGGATGGAACTTGATCTCTTACATCTCCTACATTGGTAGGTGTCTTCTTTACCACTGGCACCACTGGAGTCAGAGACCTGGTTCAAATCCATGTTTTACCTGTATAACCCAGGGACAGATCTTCATTCCTCTCCCAGTCTCAGTGTTGTCTGAGTAACAATGTTAATAAGATTTATTTCATGTAATTCCAGTAAAGACTATACACAATATATATAAAGGACCTTACAAAGTGCTCAGACCAGAGTTAGTATAATGTTATTTAATGTAGATTATTTCATTGTATTCATTTACCAAACTCAGAAATGAATAGAGTCCTAGGCAGAGAATTCTACTGAGATCCTTTGATACTGAGACTCCTTTCCCATAGGTTAGGGATATTTTTAAAAATATAGGGTACAGACTTTCCTGGTGGCTCAGATGGTAAAGTGTCTTGTCTACAATGCGGGAGACCTGGGTTCGGTCCTTGGGTCAGGAAGATTCCCCGGAGAAGAAAACGGCAACCCACTCCAGTACTCTTGCCTATAAAATCCCATGGATGGAAGAGTTTGGTGCAGGCTACTGTCCATGGGGTCGCAAAGAGTTGGGCACAACTGAGCGACTTTACTTTCTTTCACTTTCATAGGGTACAGAGCAGAGAAGAAGCTGGGCTGATCCTCAGGTTCAGTTCAAAACCACACCTGACAACTTTAGCAAATGATTGCCCTTCATTAATCACTCTTTGCTATTATACTAATTTCCTTGCTTCAGAGCACCAGTAGTAATTTAAATTTGTCTAAATTTATTATCTCTTTTGTTTTTATTTCTGTTCCCTTCCTCATGTAAAATCTAATCTTTTTCGGGGAAGCTACCTTCTTTCTTGTTCCATGCAGTTTCCTTGGCAAAAACCTCTGCCTTGGCACATTGTTTGGTGGTACCTAAATAGCTGACTGACTGCCTTGATGCTATTTTAAATTATGTAACCAAAGTGTGGAAGCAACCCAAATGTCCATAAACAGAGAAATGGATAAAAATGATGGGGGTACATATATGCAATGGAGTATTACACAATCATAAAAAAGAATAAAGTAATGCCACTGGAAACAACATAGATGGACTTAGAAATTATCATACTAAAAAATGCAAAGCAGATAGAGAAAAATAAGTATTATATGATATTGGTTATATATAAAATATAAAAGAAAAAGAAATAAACTTATTTACAAAACAAAAGAGACTCCCAGACATAGAAAATAAACATATGTTTATTTGTATATACTGTACATAAAATGTACAGTAGAATATATCTATGTACAGTAGTATATATATATATGTAGGGTAGTATATATCTATGTTTATCCCAACCTCCTAATTTATCCCTCCTTTTCTGGTTACAAAAGCAGAAAGGGTGCATATATATTTATAATTGTTATATCTTCTTCTTGGATTGATCCTTTGATCATTATGTAGTAACTATCTTTGTCTCTTTTCACAGCCTTTGTTTTAAAGTCTATTTTATCTGATATGAGTATTGCTACCCCTGCTTTCTTTTGGTCCCTATTTGCATGGAAAATCTTTTTCCAGCCCTTCACTTTCAGCCTGTATGTGTCCCCTGTTTTGAGGTGGGTCTCTTGTAGACAACATACGTAGGGGTCTTGTTTTTGTATCCATTCAGCCAGTCTTTGTCTTTTGGTTGGGGCATTCAACCCATTTACGTTTAAGGTAATTACTGATAAGTATGATCCCGTTGCCATTTACTTTATTGTTTTGGGTTCGAATTAATACACCCTTTTTGTGTTTCCTGTCTAGAGAATATCCTTTAGTATTTGTTGGAGAGCTGGTTTGGTGGTGCAGAATTCTCTCAGCTTTTGCTTGTCTGAAAAGCTTTTGATTTCTCCTTCATATTTGAATGAGATCCTTGCTGGGTACAATAATCTGGGCTGTAGGTTATTTTCTTCCATCATTTTAAGTATGTCTTGCCATTCCCTCCTGGCTTGAAGAGTTTCTATTGAAAGATCAGCTGTTATCCTTATGGGAATTCCCTTGTGTGTTATTTGTTGTTTTTTCCTTGCTGCTTTTAATATTTGTTCTTTGTGTTTGATCTTTGTTAATTTGATTACTATGTGTCTTGGGGTGTTTCGTCTTGGGTTTATCCTGTTTGGGACTCTCTGGGTTTCTTGGACTTGGGTGATTATTTCCTTCCCCATTTTAGGGAAGTTTTCAACTATTATCTCTTCAAGTATTTTCTCATGGTCTTTCTTTTTGTCTTCTTCTTCTGGGACCCCTATTATTCAAATGTTGTAGCGTTTAATATTGTCCTGGAGGTCTCTGAGATTGTCCTCATTTCTTTTAATTCGTTTTTCTTTTATCCTCTCTGATTCATTTATTTCTACCATTCTATCTTCTAATTCACTAATCCTATCTTCTGCCTCTGTTATTCTACTATTTGTTGCCTCCAGAGTGTTTTTAATTTCATTTATTGCATTATTCATTATATATTGACTCTTTTTTATTTCTTCTAGGTCCTTGTTAAACCTTTCTTGCATCTTCTCAATCCTTGTCTCCAGGCTATTTATCTGTGATTCCATTTTGATTTCAAGATTTTGGATCAATTATAAATATATATGCACCCAACACGGGAGCACCACAATATGTAAGACAAATGCTAACAACTATGAAAGGAGAAATTAACAATAACACAATAATAGTGGGAGACTTTAATAGTCCACTCACACCTATGGATAGATCAACTAAACAGAAAATTAACAAGGAAACACAAACTTTAAACGATACAATAGACCAGTTAGACCTAATTGATATCTATAGGACATTTCGTCCCAAAACAATGAATTTCACCGTTTTCTCAAGTGCACATGGAACCTTCTCCAGGATTGATCACATCCTGGGCCATAAATCTAGCCTTGGTAAATTCAAAAAAATAGAAATCATTCCAAGCATCTTTTCTGACCACAATGCAGTAAGATTAGATCTCAATTACAGGAGAAAAACTATCAAAAATTCCAACATATGGAGGCTGAACAACATGCTGCTGAATAACCAACAAATCACAGAAGAAATCAAAAAAGAAATCAAAATTTGCATAGAAATGAATGAAAATGAAAACACAACAACCCAAAACCTGTGGGACACTGTAAAAGCAGTCCTAAGGGGAAAGTTCATAGCAATACAGGCATACCTCAAGAAACAAGAAAAAAGTCAAATAAATAACCTAACTCTACACCTAAAGCAACTAGAAAAGGAAGAAATGAAGAACCCCAGGGTTAGTAGAAGGAAAGAAATCTTAAAAATTAGGGCAGAAATAAAATGCAAAAGAAACAAAAGAGACCATAGCAAAAATCAACAAAGCCAAAAGCTGGTTCTTTGAAAGGATAAATAAAATTGACAAACCATTAGCCAGACTCATCAAGAAACAAAGGGAGAAAAATCAAATCAATAAAATTAGAAATGAAAATGGAGAGATCACAACAGACAACACAGAAATACAAAGGATCATAAGAGACTACTATCAACAATTATATGCCAATAAAATGGACAACGTGGAAGAAATGGACAAATTCTCAGAAAAGTACAACTTTCCAAAACTGGACCAGGAAGAAATAGAAAATCTTAACAGACCCATCACAAGCACGGAAATTGAAACTGTAATCAAAAATCTTCCAGCAAACAAAAGCCGAGGTCCAGATGGCTTCACAGCTGAATTCTACCAAAAATTTAGAGAAGAGCTAACACCTATCCTGCTCAAACTCTTCCAGAAAATTGCAGAGGAAGGTTAACTTCCAAACTCATTCTATGAGGCCACCATCACCCTAATACCAAAACCTGACAAAGATCCCACAAAAAAAGAAAACTACAGGCCAATATCACTGATGAACATAGATGCAAAAATCCTTAACAAAATTCTAGCAATCAGAATCCAACAACACATTAAAAAGATCATACACCATGGCCAAGTGGGCTTTATCCCAGGGATGCAAGGATTCTTCAATATCCGCAAATCAATCAATGTAATACACCACATTAACAAATTGAAAAACAAAAACCATATGATTATCTCAATAGATGTAGAGAAAGCCTTTGAGAAAATTCAACATCCATTTATGATACAAACTCTCCAGAAAGCAGGAATAGAAGGAACATACCTCAACATAATCAAAGCTATATATGACAAACCCACAGCAAACATTATCCTCAATGGTGAAAAATTGAAAGCATTTCCTCTAAAGTCAGGAACAAGACAAGGGTGCCCACTTTCACCATTACTATTCAACATAGTTTTGGAAGTTTTGGCCACAGCAATCAGAGCAGAAAAAGAAATAAAAGGAATCCAAATTGGAAAAGAAGAAGTAAAACTCTCACTGTTTGCAGATGACATGATCCTCTACATAGAAAACCCTAAAGATTCCACCAGAAAATTACTAGAACTAATCAATGATTATAGTAAAGTTGCAGGATATAAAATCAACACACAGAAATCCCTTGCATTCCTATACACTAATAATGAGAAAACAGAAAGAGAAATTAAGGAAACAATTCCATTCACCATTGCAATGGAAAGAATAAAATACTTAGGAATATATCTACCTAAAGAAACTAAAGACCTATATATAGAAAACTATAAAACTCTGGTGAAAGAAATCAAAGAGGACACTAATAGATGGAGAAATATACCATGTTCATGGATTGGAAGAATCAATATAGTGAAAATGAGTATACTACCCAAAGCAATTTATAGATTCAATGCAATCCCTATCAAGCTACCAACGGTATTCTTCACAGAGCTAGAACAAATAATTTCACAATTTGTATGGAAATACAAAAAACCTCGAATAGCCAAAGCTATCTTGAGAAAGAAGAATGGAACTGGAGGAATCAACCTACCTGACTTCAGGCTCAACTACAAAGCCAAAGTCATCAAGACAGTATGGTACTGGCACAAAGACAGAAATATAGATCAATGGAACAAAAGAGAAAGCCCAGAGATAAATCCACGCACATATGGACACCTTATCTTTGACAAAGGAGGCAAGAATATACAATGGATTAAAGACAATCTCTTTAACAAGTGGTGCTGGGAAAACTGGTCAACCACTTGTAAAAGAATGAAACTAGAACACTTTCTAACACTATACACAAAAATAAACTCAAAATGGATTAAAGACCTAAACGTAAGACCAGAAACTATAAAACTCCTAGAGAGAATATAGGCAAAACACTCTCTGACATACATCACAGCAGGATCCTCTATGACCCACCTCCCAGAATATTGGAAATAAAAGCAAAAATAAACAAATAGGACCTAATTAAACTTAAAAGCTTCTGCACAACAAAGGAAACTATTAGCAAGGTGAAAAGGCAGCCTTCAGAATGGGAGAAAATAATAGCAAATGAAGCAACTGACAAACAACTAATCTCAAAAATATACAAGCAACTCCTACAGCTCAACTCCAGAAAAATAAATGACCCAATCAAAAAATGGGCCAAAGAACTAAATAAACATTTCTCCAAAGAAGACATACAGATGGCTAACAAACACATGAAAAGATGCTCAACATCACTCATGATCAGAGAAATGCAAATCAAAACCACTATGAGGTACCATTTCACACCAGTCAGAAGGGCTGCGATCCAAAAGTCTACAAGCAATAAATGCTGGAGAGGGTGCAGAGAAAACGGAACCCTCTTACACTGTTGGTGGGAATGCAAACTAGTACAGCCACTATGGAGAACAGTGTGGAGATTCCTTAAAAATAGAACTGCCTTATGATCCAGCAATCCCACTGCTGGGCATACACACTGAGGAAACCAGAAGGGATAGAGACACGTGTACCCCAATGTTCATCACAGCACTGTTTATAATAGCCAGGACATGGAAGCAGCCTAGATGTCCATCAGCAGAGGAATGGATAAGAAAGCTGTGGTACATATACACAATGGAGTACTACTCAGCCATTAAAAAGAACACATTTGAATCAGTTCTAATGAGGTGGATGAAACTGGAGCCTATTATACAGAGTGAAGTAAGCCAGAAAGAAAAACACCAATACAGTATACTAATGCATATATATGGAATTTAGAAAGATGGTAACAATAACCCTGTATACGAGACAGCAAAAGAGACACTGATGTATAGAACAGTCTTATGGACCCTGTTGGAGAGGGAGAGGGTGGGAAGATTTGGGAGAATGGCATTGAAACATGTAAAGTATCATGTATGAAACGAGTTGCCAGTCCAGGTTCGATGCACGATACTGGATGCTTGGGGCTGGTGCACTGGGACGACCTAGAGGGATGGTGTGGGGAGGCAGGAGGGAGGAGGGTTCAGGATGGGGAGCACATGTATACCTGTGGCGGATTCGTTTTGATGTTTGGCAAAACTAATACACTGTTTGAGGTTTAAAAATAAAATAAAATTAAAAAAAAAAAGCAGAAAGGAGGGATAAATTAGGAGGTTGGGATCAACATAGATATATACTGCTAAGCTGCTGCTAAGTCACTTCAGTCATGTCCGACTGCGTGTGAACACATAGACGGCAGCCACCGGGCTCCCCCGTCCCTGGGATTTTCCAGGCAAGAACACTGGAGTGGGTTGCCATTTCCCTCTCCAATGCATGAAAGTGAAAAGTGAAAGTGAGGTCGCTCAGTTGTGTCTGACTCTTAGCGACCCCATGGACAGCAGCCCACCAGGCTCCTCCATCCATGGGATTTTCCAGGCAAGAGTACTGGAGTGGGGTTCCATTGCCTTTTCCCAAGATATATACTACTGTACATAAAATTTTTTTTTTTTTTTTTTATTTCATTAGGTATATTTACTTGAAGCAAAGGTAAGAAGGGGGAACACAGTCTTTTTGGATCTGCCAAAGAACTACACTGTTGCACTTCTTTGGAAAAAAAACAAAAGATGGAACTAATTTTTATCTGCAAGGCTGCTTTAAAACACCACCTGCTGAAAGAAGTCAGGAGGTCTATCAATGTAAGAAGGCATCCCCTTTCTCCTCTACCATCTAACCCTGGCCACTCTGCTCCTGAATCTCATGCCAAGCAGGTGCTGCCAGATTTGGCCCGGATACCCTAAGGGGTGGGCCACCCTAGGGAGTGAGGAGTGCTTCTGGCCTGGGTCACAGGGAGGCAGAGACAGAGTTCCCTTGGATATAGTCTACAAAGGCCCTAAAACCTCTCAGAATCATACTTGACAGTGTTTTGCCATTAAAAGAAACCCAAAGTGAGAACACTCATTTCTTCAGGGTACATGATCAAGCTCAAAGACCTCTGAGAAAAACAGGTAACACTGTTAACAACAGAGACCTACTTTATAGCACAAGGAACTATATTTAATATTTTATAATAACTTATAAGGGAAAGTAATATGAAGAGGAATATACATATATATGACTGAATATGCTATATGTCTGAAACTAACAAGACATTGTAAATCTCCTAATTTTTTTATATTATGTTATCAAAATTTCATGCTTATTTTAACTTACAGGCTAATCCATGTAAGTTGGTACAGATCAAAGGCCATGACTGCTATAGCTGTTCTGTGACCTTTGTGAGCACAATTAGTCTCTAAGAGACATGTACGTCACTAGTATTATTATTCACTTAGCCACTAATTTTGACAAGTCTTCACTGACTCATATTTCAGAGTCCCAATTCATGCAAAGTTCAGAAGTTCTATGCACTGTAAAATATTACCACTACTCAGTGAATATAGTCAGAACACAAGACAAAGAATTGTCACATCGTTCTTGAACTAGAATGACAACATAGAAATGATACGCACTAGTATAGCAATTCTATGTGCATCTTCTTATTTTATCCTGCAAATGCCTCTGGACAAAGTCATATGTTGCTTATTCATTTTATTTTTCAGAATTTGCTACTGGATGTTCAGGTCTTTGGGCATATGCAAATATGAATTCATATTTTTGAAATGATGACATCTTTGAAGATGTTGTAAATTCCTAATTTGCTTGATGGTGCTTGAAGATAGATATGAATAGTAATCACACCCACTTTTTTTCTGTATTGCTTGATAGAACATATCTTAACTTGGAATTGTGGATGACTAAGGGCTAATTTATTAGCAAATTCCAATATCTATCAAAAGAACAAAGAAAGAAAAGGCTGAAGGTTTTACATAATTACATAGATGCATGGATACCTGAGAAATTCTGGTGTTGACTTGTATTTGTCAAGGACATGGTAGTTGATGGATATAAATATATCAGTGGGGGGTGTGTGTGTGCATGTGTGTTCAGTCATGTCCAACTCTTTGCGACCCCATGGTCTGTAACCCGCCAGGCCCCTCTGTCCATGGGATTTCTTGGGCAAGAATACTGGAGTGGATTGCTATTTCCTACTTCAGGGGATCTTCCCAACCCAGGGATCAAACCCATGTCTCTGTGTCTCCTGCATTGGCAGGTGGTTCTTTACCACCAGGGCCAACTGATTGTCATTGCATTGATGTTTTCCTCCTCTGTCTATTGATATGCCTGCGGGAAATGATTCAACTCTGCCAAAGAAGGCTCAGAAAACTAAAGAATACAGAATAATTACCTCAGAAATAGAGGTATTTTCTTTTATTTTAGATGTTGATATACTTTTTATAGTGATTTAACACCACAGGTTTTATTCATTTTTTGCATTTTAAGAATCCTTTCAGATACATATAAAAAACTGGCAAAATTCAAGCATACTCTGGACCAAATCAAATGTGATATTATGTATTACCAGGTGGTTTATTAAATATTTGTTGAGAAAATAAAATATGTTCAATGATTTAAGAATTAAGCATTGAGTTAGCTGTACTTATTTTCAGTCTCACATCGATATTTGAAAAATGCATGTTGAATAAGTAGACTCTGTTAATATTTCACTTAAAACCTAGAACGTCTGCTCCACTCAAAGTGATGGATGAATAACTGAGTCCATAACTTCTGTGTTAGAAAATAGTTTCCCCCATTGACCGAATTAGTTCTCAGTGGCAATTTAATAGGTAAAGGGGGAAAAAGAATACTAAAAAAGAAAGTGAAAGATTTTCTGGGCTCTCAGCATGAATGAGAAGGGACTTTTTCAGATAAATGCATGGACTTTTTCAATGAAAGGGACTTTCCCAGTGGTTCGGTGGTAAAGCAACTGTCTGCAATGCAGGAGACTCAGGAGATCAGGGTTCAATCCCTGGGTTGGGAAGATCCCCTGGAAGAGGAAATGGCATCCCATTCCTGGAGAATTGCCTGGAGAACTCCATGGACAGAGGAGCCTGGCGGGCTACAGTCCTGGAGTTTGTAAAGAATCAGACATGGCTAAGCATACATGTACCTCTCAATGAAAAAGCACCTGTTTTAAAAAAGAAAAAGAATGCCTAATATTGGAATAAATTGAAATCCCCCAGATTCCTGCTAAAAATTTCATTGCATTTCTGAATTAAACAACTCTTTCAGGAACTACTCAATATGTCAGCTACCTTTAATAATTGAATTTGCTCCAAGAAACTAGCAAATAAGGAGCTTACGACTTTTTTTTTTACCCCTGGGTCCTCATCACTTTGGAAAACTTCAAAGTTTGAAATTTAATTTGATTGTTTGTTTCCTAGAATCTCTTTTTGATTTGTTGAACTTCCCATGGTTGACTATATCTTGACATTGACTTTATCTGGTTATGATAGGACAGACAAAATTACCAAAGAGAAAGATTTTGCAAGTGTGTAACTGCAGGCTGCATTGACCATTTGGGTTATCTTCAAATTTGGCTGATTTTTGACTTGCCAGCACCTTTTTTTTTTTTTTTTTAATATATATCCTGTGCTGTGTTAGTTTGCTGAATGTCTGAATGTTACTTGTGTCCAGAAGAAAAATACTAAGGCACATGAGATGTGCCATTGTATAAGTGTTTTGGGATGGTATTTACAAAATCTTCTAAATATAAATTTCTATCCAAGTAAAAATTGTGTTATTTCAAGACAAGTAACTGATGGATCTCATAAGTAGTGCTTGAGTGTTTTGGTCTATGTTAAATAGTGCATGTTTGATGATAGGCTACTCTATATTTACATATACATTAAGCATGTTATACTATAGGTCAAGCATTTATTCTCAATAAATCAATGTTTTAGTAAATAAAGTTTTACACTTAATTCAATTTTCTTTTATTTAACTAGGAACAAGGGCTTCCCTGGTAGCTGACCTTGTAAACAGTCCTCCTGCAATGCAGGACACCCCAGTTTTATTCCTGGGTTGGGAAGATCCCCTGGAGAAGGGATAGGCTACCCACTCCAGTATTCTGGGGCTTCCTTGGTGGCTCAGATGGTAAAGAGTCTGCTTGTAATGCGGGAGATCTGGGTTCGATCCCTGAGTTGGGAAGATCCCCTGGAGGAGGGCAGGGAACCCACTCCAGTATTCTTGCCTGGAGAATCCCCATGGATAGAGGAGCCTGGCAGGTTACAGGCTGTGAGGTCACAAAGAGTCAGACATAATTAAGCGACCAAGCACAGCACACCAATCTTCATTTTTCCTTTATCAAATGAGATACAGACAATAGAAACAATAACTTGAAAAGAAGGTCTTTGATAAAATTCAGCATCCGTTTATGATAAAAACTCTCCAGAAAGCAGGAATAGAAGGAACATACCTCAATATAATAAAAGCTATATATGACAAACCCACAGCAAACATTATCCTCAATGGTGAAAAATTGAAAGCATTTCCCCTAAAGTCAGGAACAAGACAAGGGTGCCCACTTTCACCACTACTATTCAACATAGTTTTGGAAGTTTTGGCCATGGCAATCAGAGCATAAAAAGAAATAAAAGGAATCCAAATTGGAAAAGAAGAAGCAAAACTCTCACTGTTTGCAGATGACATGATCCTCTACATAGAAAACCCTAGATTCCACCAGAAAATTACTAGAGCTAATCAATGAATATAGTAAAATTGCAGGATATAAAATCAACACACAGAAATCCCTTGCATTCCTATACACTAATAATGAGAAATTAGAAAGAGAAATTAAGGAAACAATTTCATTCACCATTGCAACGAAAAGAATAAAATACTTAGGAATATATCTACCTAAAGAAACTAAAGACCTATATAGAAAACTATAAAACACTGGTGAAAGAAATCAAAGAGGACACTAATACATGGAGAAATATACCATGTTCATGGATCAGAAGAATCAATACAGTGAAAATGAGTATACTACCCAAAGCCATCTATAGATTCAATGCAATCCCTCTCAAGCTACAAATGGTATTTTTCACAGAGCTAGAACAAAGATTTTCATAATTTGTATGGAAAAACAAAAAACCTTGAATAGCCAAAGCAATCTTGAGAAAGAAGAATGGAACTGGAGGAATCAACCTACCTGACTTCAGGCTCAACTACAAAGCCAAAGTCATCAAGACAGTATGGTACTGGCAAAAAGACAGAAATATAGATCAATGGAACAAAATAGAAAGCCCAGAGATAAATCCACGCACCTATGGACACCTTATCTTTGACAAAGGAGGCAAGAATATACAATGGAGAAAAGACAATCTCTTTAACAAGTGATTCTGGGAAATCTGGTCAACCACTTGTAAAAGAATGAAACTAGAACACTTTCTAACACCATACACAAAAATAAACTCAAAATGGATTAAAGATCTAAACATAAAACCAGAAACTATAAAACTCTTAGAGGAGAACATAGGCAAAACACTCTCCGACATACATCACAGCAGGATCCTCTATGACCCACCTCCCAGAATTTTTGAAATAAAAGCAAAAATAAACAAATGGGACCTAATTAAAATTAAAAGCTTCTGCACAATGAAAGAAACTATAAGCAAGGTGAAAAGACAGCCTTCAGAATGGGAGAAAATGATAGCTACTGACAAACAACTAAACTCAAAAATATATAAGCAACTCCTGCAGCTCAATTCCAGAAAAATAAACGACCCAATCAAAAAATGGGCCAAAGAACTAAATAGACATTGCTCCAAAGAAGACATACAGATGGCTAAGAAACACATGAAAATATGTTCAACATCATTCATTATCAGAGAAATGCAAATCAAAACCACAATGAGGTACCACTTCACACCAGTCAGAATGGCTGTGATCCAAAAGTCTACAAGCAATAAATGCTGGAGAGGCTGTGGAGAAAAGGGAACCCTCTTACACTGTTGGTGGGAATGCAAACTAGTACAGCCACTATGGAGAACAGCGTGGAGATTCCTTAAAAAACTGGAAATAGAACTGCCATACAACCCAGCAATCCCACTGCTGGGCATACACACCGATGAAACCAGAACTGAAAGAGACATGTGTACCCCAATGTTCATCACAGCACTGTTTATAATAGCCAGGACATGGAAGCATCCTAGATGTCCATCAGCAGAGGAATGGATAAGAAAGCTGTGGTACATATACACAATGGAGTATTACTCAGCCATTAAAAAGAATACATTTGAATCAGTTCTAATGAGGTGGATGAAACTGGAGCCTATTATACAGAGTGAAGTAAGCCAGAAAGAAAAACACCAATACAGTATACTAACGCATATATATGGAATTTAGAAAGATGGTAATGACAACCCTCTATGCGAGACAGCAAAAGAGACACAGATGTATGGAACAGTCTTTTGGACTCTGTGGGAGAGGGAGGATGGAATGATTTGGGAGAATGGCATTAAAACATGTATAATATCATATAAGAAATGAATCACCAGTCTAGGTTCGATGCAGGATACAGGAAGCTTGGGGCTGATGCACTGGGATGACCTAGAGGGATGGTATGGGGAGGGAGGTGGGAGTGGGGGTTCAGGATGGGGAACACGTGTACACCCGTGGCAGATTCATGTTGATGTATGGCAAAACCAATACAATATTGTAAAGTAAAATAATAATAATAATAAATAAATAAAAAGAAAAGAAAGAAAAATAACAGGGATAAATCTAGGAGACACTGGCCACAACCACATAATAGTTATCCTCTTAATAACATCTACAAAGTTATGTCTCTAAGCCAATCACATTTCTAACTCATTTCACATTGTTTTAGCCTTTACTGCTTCTCATCTGGATTGAAATTGTTCTTCTATGTATGAGATAATTTAGCATAGTATTCAGATTGACAATTTATTTTAAGATACTGTTTTGTCCTTTATTACAAATGCCATATATGTTTTGTTACACTTTTAATATGGACAAGAATAAAATAAAGAAAACATACTCTCATTACTGTAGAAAAATCACTATGAACATTTTCACTGGGTAACTTTGTCTTATGTTGTTATTGTTCAGTCCATGTTAAAGAGAAAGCGAAGTCTCTCAGTCGTGTCCCACTCTTTGTAACTTGGAATTCTCCAGGCCAGAATACTGGAGTGCCTTTCCCTTCTCCAGAGGATCTTCCCAACCCAGGGATTGAACCCAGTTCTCTTGCATTGCAGGCAGATTCTTTACCAGCTGAGACACAGGGAAGCCCAAGAATACTGGAGTGGGTAGCCTATCCCTTCTCCAGTGATCTTCCTGATCCAGGAATCGAGCTGGGGTCTCCTGCATTACAGGTGGATTCTTTACCACCTGAGGTAACAGGGAAGCCCACGTCCATTTTAAATTCTGTGTTACAATTAAGCCATAATTTTTGCTTTTCTTTATCTTAAACACGACCTTGCATAACAAGTAATTTTCACTTGTAACTTCTTAAAACTTTTCTTTCTTTGGAGTAACAAAATAGTAAGATCATCTTGGCCTCAAGTTTCTGGTCTTTTTATTTTTCCCATGTAGCAACATATATATCAGCACATATATATTAGCATATAAGGCTTCCCAGGTGGCCCAGTGGTAAAGAATCTACTGGCCAAAGGAGAAGATGTGGGTTTGATCCCTGGGTCAGGATGATCCCCTGGAAAAGAAAATGGCAACCTGCTCCAGTATTCTTGCCTGAGAAATCCCATGAATAGAGAAGTCCAGCGTGCTACAGTCCATGGGTCACAAAAGAGTCTGACACGACTTAGCAACTAAACAACAATTAGCATATATATATACACACACACACATATATATGTACATATATATACACACACATACATTTATAAGTAAATATATATAATAGAAACTTTCCCTATGCTACATTTACTAATTTTTCACAAAAACTTAAATTTGTGCATATGTTTAAAAGATTATTTAATAGATTTCCCAGGTGGTGCAGTGGTAAAGAATCCACCTGCCAGTGTAGGAGATGAGTGTTCAATCCCTGGGTCAGGAAGATCCTCTGGAGGAGGAAATGGCACCCCACTCCAGTATTTGTTTAAAAGATTATTTAATGACTGATTGTAAAATACAATTAATTTAAATCTCTGTTTTATATTTCAGCATTGCAAGAATTAAACTTAATTTTGAATTTCTTGAGAATCACAGAAAATAGAAACATAATTTTTTATGAGTAATGAAAGCATACCCATAATTCAAATTAAGAAATAATCTGAAACTAAATTCTAAAATTACATATTATACTGTAGTGTTTATTTGCTGGCCTTTGTACAACATAGACAAATTGCATTTAGTTTTATGAAAAAATGTGGTATTGAATATTGTGCACCTTTAATTGTAATCACTGTGATGACCCAGTGTGATGAGTCTAAAGGATTGGAGATAAAGTTTGTAAGGGGAATTAATGGTTCTGATACCTGGGGTATAATTTAAGGTTATTTATTGCATAAAAGATTAGGTGGCATGAAATTAGATAAACAACCAACAGAATACAGATAACTCTCACATGTGGCTGTATACTTTCTGTAATCTGGCTCAGTGGCTCTCAAACTTGAATGCACATTAGAATCCTCTGGAGGGCTTGTTAAAATTCAGATTTCTGGCCCCATCCCCAGAGTGTCCCATTCAGTAGGTCTGAGGTGAAAGCTTGGGGTTTGTAGTGATCATGGTTCCCAGAGATTGCTTGTGTTGCTGATTCCATTCCATACGTTGATCGTTACAGTTCTAGGGTATCCTGCGTTAGAGGAAATGTATTCATAGAAAACTTTTGGAATTAGTGTGGATGTAGAGGTAAACGATGGAGAAGGAAATGGCAACCCACTCTAGTGTTCTTGCCTGGAGAATCCCAGGGACAGAGGAGCCCGGTGGGCTGCCGTCAGTGGGATCGCACGGAGTCGGACACGACTGAAACGACTTAGCAGCAGCAGCAGAGGTAAACGAATGTACCAGTTTCATAAAGTCAGCCCAAATTTACTTCAAGAAGAAAACTTATATTTCTTTCCCTTCCTTTCTTCCCTCCAGCCAAAGGCATTTAAAATTGTGATTTTTCTGGTAAGTAACTAAACAACAGTGTTATGGAAGAACACCAGCAAAGTGACAATGCCTTTGTCCCATAGGAACTGTTTTTTCCCTCTTCTCTGAGACAGGGAAAAACTGAAGCTCTGGGAATCAACAAGCTTTTGATGAAAATAAAGTGCAGAAGACACAAAGAAATAATAAAAAACACATATTTGTGTCTCAACTGGAGGGACACAAAAGGCCTGGCATGAAAGTAAAAGTGTGTGACTCTGCAAATATTCAATATGATGATGGATGTGGTAAAAACTGCAAATTTCCTCCTCATTCTCAAGAGTAGGTGGTTAATGCATTCTATTGTGTTAAAGGATGGAGCCACTAGGGAAAAAAAAGAGAGGCGGGGGTGAATGAAGACTAGTGCCAGTGGCCATGCAAATAAAATAAATTGATTATTAAACAGTTTGACTGGTTTCAGATCATCATGCTTTATAAGATTCTGTATACTCTTTAATTTTGTTATGTCTAACTCACCTAAAATGGAACAAAAAAATATTATATTAAAATAAAATTTTAAAGTTAAGGGATTTCTACTAGCCACAGGTCTCTCCTTTTTAAAATCTCATTAACTCTATGAATTATTTGCTTTGGTGTTCAAAGTAATTTTAAAATAATAAAATATGAGGTTGGCACATTGCATTCTTGGATTTATGTTCTATTGAAAATAATGAAAAGTGACAGGAAAAAATATTAATTAAGAGGAAAAAAATGAGAGGAAAGTCAGCATTACTTGGCATTCTAAATGTACATTTTGGATATACCACTGTTTACTCTGCTTTATCTATTTACATAAATGTTTCCCCAATTAAATTGCTGAAACCTAAAAAGCAGGGGGGCTCCCAAGGATCTTTGACATTCCCAGCTCCTAATTGTTCGTGCTTAATATACATTTACTGAATGAAGGGAATAAAGTACACACAATTGTGTAACTTTAAATGGCTCTGTGTTTCACCAAAAAGGAAACTATGCGACAGGATGCAATAGAAAAACATCAAATTTTGCTACAAAAGAGAGCCTTGGTATTCTGAATTTGAGTTCAAGAGTTTTAGAATCTAAAAAACTAAAAAAAAAAGCCCACTCAGGACTGATTTCATCTTTTCTTTCTTTTTTTCCTTTTTTTTGGTGGCTGGACCCTGTGATGAGTGGGATCTCAGTTCTCTGACCAGGGATGAACCTATGCCCCCTGCAGTGGAAGCACTGAGTCTTAACCACTGGACCTCCAGTTCAGTTCAGTTCAGTCGCTCAGTCGTGTCCAACTCTTTGCAACCCCATGAATCGCAACACACCAGGCCTCCTTGTCCATCACCACGGAGTTCACTCAAACTCATGTCCATCGAGTCAGTGATGCCATCCAGCCATCTCATCTTCTGTCATCTCTTTTTCCTCCTGCCCCTAATCCCTCTCAGCATCAGAGTCTTTTCCAATGAGTCAACTCTTCACATGAGGTGGCCAAAGTACTGGAGTTTCAGCTTTACCATCATTCTTTCCAAAAAACACCCAGGGCTGATCTCCTTCAGAATGGACGGGTTGGATCTCCTTGAAGTCCAAGGGACTCTCAAGAGTCTTCTCCAACACCACAGTTCAAAAGCATCAATTCTTCAGCGTTCAGCCTTCTTCACAGTCCAACTCTCACATCTATACATGACCACTGGAAAAACCATAGCCTTGACTAAACGGAGCTTTGTTGGCAAAGTAATTTCACTGCTTTTCAATATGCTATCTAGGTTGGTCATAACTTTCCTTCCAAGGAGTAAGCATCTTTTAATTTCATGGCTGCAGTCACCATCTGCAGTGATTTGGGAGCCCAAAAAGATAAAGTCTGCCACTGGTTCCACTGTTTCCCCATCTATTTCCCATGAAGTGATGGGACCAGATGCCATGATCTTAGTTTTCTGAATGTTGAGCTTTAAGCCAACTTTTTCACTCTCCACTTTCACTTTCATCAAGAGGCTTTTGAGTTCCTCTTCACTTTCTGCCATAAGGGTGGTGTCATCTGCATATCTGAGGTTATTGATATTTCTCCCAGCAATCTTGATTCCAACTTGTGCTTCTTCCAGCCCCGCGTTTCTCATGATGTAATCTGCATATAGGTTAAATAAGCAGGGTGACAATATACAGCCTTGACGTACTCCTTTTCCTATTTGGGACCAGTCAGTGGTTCCATGTCCAGTTCTAACTGTTGCTTCCTGACCTGCATATAGGTTTCTCCAGAGGCAAGTCAGGTGGTCTGGTATTCCCATCTCTTTCAGAATTTTCCACAGTTGATTGTGATCCACACAGTCAAAGGCTTTGGCATAGTCAATAAAGCAAAAATAGATGTTTTCCTGGAACTCTCTTGCTTTTTCCATGATCCAGCAGACGTTGGCAATTTGATCTCTGGTTCCTCTGCCTTTTCTAAAACCAGCTTGAACATCAGGAAGTTCATGGTTCACGTATTGCTGAAGCCTGGCTTGGAGAATTTTGAGCATTACTTTACTAGCGTGTGAGATGAGTGCAATTGTGTGGTAGTTTGAGCATTTTTTGGCATTGCCTTTCTTTGGGATTGGAATGAAAACTGAACCTCCAGGGAAGTCCCAAAAGCTCTTCTTAAAGCATCATTCAGATTAAGCTTGACTGGTGAGTGGGAAGATTTTTCGGTTCATTCAACAGCTAAACCCAAATTTTTAATTATTTTTATAAAATTGAAGTAACTTTTGGTATTTTCAGTTTTGACAAATAGCCCCTCCTGAACCATGGAGTGTTCAGCTTCAAAGCTCTAGCCTTCTTGTTTGCTCTAGGTTCCCCTCTTCATTCAGGTACATTTGTGGTTCACTCCTCTCTCTTCCCTCAGGTCTCTACCTAAATGTTACTTCCCAGGGTCTTTCTTAACCACCTGCCCCTAAAGCTCCTAGCTTCTTGACTCTCTACCCCTATCCTGGTCTCTTTTTATAGACTATCACCCTGGGTATAAACTTACTCCGTAGTAAAAGTCAAAATATTTACTTACCATTGAATAACACAGGGGTGATGATCCCATCAATCAGAGTAGATGCTTGCCAGGCTCTTACTGGGCAGGACATTCGTCCTTGTGCTGAGATCAAGAGGAAGCCTGGGACTTCCCTAGTGGTCCAGTGGTTAAGAATACACCTGCCAATGCAGGGGACATGGGTTTGATCCCTGGTCCAGGAATATCCCAACTAAGTTGGTGTGCCACAACTACTGAGCCAGAGCTCTAAGGCCCATGAACTGCAACTACCAAGCCAGCGGGCTCCAAGGACTGAAGGCTGAGTGCCCAGAGTCTGTGCTCCACAACAAGAGAAGCCACTACAATGAGAAGCCTGCACACCACCACGAAGAGTAGCCCCCACCTGCTGCAACTAGAGGTGGCCTGCGTGCAGCAGACTCACCACAGCCAAACGCAGTAGAACTAATAAGTAAATCTTTAAAAAATAAAGAGGAAGCCTGGGAGTTCTCCAGGGAGGTCTAGAGTGGCCAGGATGAAGGAGGTACACTTTAAGAACTACTTACCATGCAGCATAGAAATCATTCAATATTTTCACAATCTGTACAGCCACACCAGCCCACCCCAGCAGAATATCAGCCTGTTGCTTTTTTGACATTTATGTTCATACTTTTGAGTCTTGATCCTATGCTTCTCTATAGGCTTCTGTTTTGTTCCCTAATGTGTCCCCAGGTCCCAGAACAGTGTCTTCCACATATTAGACATGCCATAAATATTTGTTGAATGAATGAATGAATGATATGTAATGAATGGTATGTAACAGACTTTCATGATACAAGGGAATACTCTCAGGATTTCTTTCCTTCTTAAATATTACAGAAACATACTTCATAAAATGAATTTGCAGTAGCTCAATATTACTGCCTAATCCTTGAGAATAACATTTTCTATTTTAATAATATAATGCTTCTCAACTCTGTATGTACAGATGGCTATGCCACCGAATTCATAAAGAAATGATAGCCAAACACTTTTAATATAGCACTCCATTATTAAGATGTTTTGGGACTATAATATATACATACATATTTATTTTGAAATAATAGGTACATTCTACTAATTATTACATGCATAAAACACATACCAAAATAGAAATACTAAAATAAAAGCTAAAGAGCAATTAAGCAATATTGTATTTTATATTAAGCAACATTATATTTTACTTACTAGTGTTTCAAAGTTTTTCATTATTTTATTATAATTATTATACTAAAACATCATTGATACCTATTAATAGTGACTTTTAGAGCCAGCAATATTATTTACTCTATCACATTATTCTGGTAAATATTGCTATAATACTTTGTAACATAGTTGGCCAGATTTTTTGGTTGGAAGTTAATCCATTTGATTTTCATGGCTCTCATAGTTGAGAATGATAACCTTACACAGATACAAAGATCCAAATGCAAAAAGAAGTCATCAGCTACACTTATCAAATCATTTTATTGATTTTTAAACTTCATCCGAGCAATTATGAAAAGGATTTTGTTAAAATTCAGCTTGTTTAATTCTGTCTTTCCTAATGTCCACCAACTGATATTCAAGCAATTTTGAAGGCATTAAATGGTTATATTTTTAGCAACTAGGCTTAAACCCTCCTAAACTCTTCATTTGGAGTATCTTAAAACAGATTTGAAAATCTGCTTTTAGTGGCTTCATATTGATAAGTATAGAAGACTTCCCTGGTGGCTCACACGATAAAGCATCTGCCTCCAATGTGGGAGATCCGGGTTCGATCCCTGGCTCGGGAAGGTCTCCTGGAGAAGGAAATGGCAACCCACTTTAGTATTCTCGCCTGGAAAATCCCATGGATGGAGGAGCCTGGTGGGCTACAGTCCAAGGGGTCGCAAAGAGCCGGACACAACTGAGCGACTTCACTTTCACTTTATTGATAAGTACATAGATGACACTCAGGTAAATTTTGGAAAGTGGTAACCTAACTCCAAGGGCTTCTCTGGTGGCTCAAAGGTAAAGAATCTGCCTGCCAATGCTGGAGATGTGGGTTCAATCCCTGGATCAGGAAGATACCCTGGAGAAGGAGATGGCAACCCACTCCAGTATTCTTGCCTGGAAAATTCCTTGAAGAGAGGAGCCTGGGTGGTGACCATCCATTTGAGTTGCAGAGAGTCGGACACGACTTGGCAATTAAACAGCAACAAACCTAACTCCGAACAGCTCCAAACAACATTTTTAAAAGTGCTCTCTTCATTGTGTGGATATGTTTTGAAAAATCATTCCATTCTTATAATTTTAAAACATTCCTTTTAACTTGAAGGACAAGTTAAGTGTATTAATTTTTCTCTAAAATATGGAGCTTCCCTTGTAGCTCAGCCTGTAAAGAATCTGCCTGCAATGCAGGAGACCTGGGTTCTATTCCTGGTCAGGCAAATCCCCTGGAGAAAGAAGTGGTAACCCACTCCAGTAATCTTGCCTAGAGAATCCCATGGACAGAGGAGGTGGAAGGCCATAGGGTTGCAAAGAGTCAGACCCAACTGAATGAATTTCCCTTTCACAAGAGACTGATATGTAATTACTAATCAACTTCATTAGCTTCAGGCATATTGGATCCTCATATTTTTTTTTTAAAGCTTCAGTGAATTCAAAAATTAGACAGATATTAGAAATTGATAGATGTACTAATGTCAGCTTGTATGTCCTAGTCCTATTTAAATTTTCTTTTCCAGTATCTCTTATTCATTTCACTAAGTTTTAAAAATTCAGTGTTATCATACAAGATACCAGTAGGAAAGTCTAAATATGGATTCCACCTGTTTCTTTTGTTACATTTGGCCTTCACTGCTTCAATATTTTCAAGTCAATTCTGCTTTGTTCTTTTTTTTTTTTTAAGAAACTTGAACTTTTTAAATTCATGCATTTCACCTATTTTAAACGTCCTACTAACTTTCATATTTTATTAAGGCTATATTAGATTGTAGGTACAAAAATATCTCCAGTTGTGACTAGGTAGGGTGCTTCTCTCTCCTCCTTCAGGGCTTCCAAAGAAATGAGAAGATGAAGCTATTTAATTGACAGCACTCTGTAAGGCTCCAAACTGTCAGAATAATTTGAAGGCAGATTAGCCTTACAGATTGTTTATTAGCATACTAGCAAAGGGATGGTGACAGGGGACTGCTTCCCACTTGGTTCTGCATAAATTGGATCTTCCCAAGAAAAGCACTTTTTTGTGTGTGTGAAATTGGGAGTGGGTAGTGGGTTAGGGAGGGACCAAGACAAACCCATTCTGCTGTTGAAAGCACATTGTGGTGTCTTCATTTCTGATATTTAGCAAGCAAGGCTGAACTACGTCCCTTTTTTTTTTAATTGGGGTCCATGAGGTAGCAAAGAGTCAGACACGACTGAAACACTTAACACACACACAGAGTTGCTTTACAGTGTTGCATACGTTTCTGCTGTGCAGTGAAGTAAATCAGCTATGTGTTGTTGTTGAGTCACTAAGTTGAGTCCTACTCTTAGTGGCCCCATGGACTGCAGCATGCCAGACTTCCCTGTCCTCCACTATTTTCCAGAGTTTGGTCAAATTGATGCCCATTGAGTCAAAGAGGCTATCTAGCCATCTCATCCTCTGGCACCCCCTTATCCTTTTGCCTTCAATCTTCCAATCTTTCCCAGCATCAGCCATATGTATATATATATATATCTACTGTCTCTTGGACCTCCTTCCCACACTCGCCTCATCCCCTCTATCTACGTCACTAAAGAGCACCAAGCTGAGCTCCCTTAATACTTCTAAGAGCTATTAATACCATGTGACCCAGAAGTCCCACTTCTGGACATATACCTGGAGAAAACCATGATTCAAAAAGGCAAATGCACCCCAATCTTTGTTGTAGCACTATGTACAATAGCCAGGACTTCCCTTAAAACTCAGTTGGTAAAGAATCTGCCTGCAATGCAGGAGACCCGGATTCAATCCCTGGGTCTGGAAGATCCCCTGGAGAGGGAAATGGCAACCCATGCCAGTATTCTTTCCTGGAGAATCCCATGGGCAGAGGAGCCTGGCAGGCTACAGCCCATGGGGACACAAGAGTTGGACACAACTTAGCGACTAAATCACCACCAGGACATGGAAGCAACATAAATGTCTGTTGACAGACGAATAGATAAAGAAGATGTGGTACATATATACAATGGTATATGAATGAGGGAATCTTAGTCGCTCCGTTGTGCCTGACTCTTTGTGACCCCATAGACTGAAGTCCACCAGGCTCCTCTGTCCATGGGATTTTCCAGGCAAGGATTGCCATTGGAGTGGGTTGCCATTTCCTTCTCCAGGAATATGAATATCAGTTCAGTTAAGTCACTCAGTCATGTCCAACTCTTTGCAACCCAAGGACTGCACCATGCCAGTCTTCCCTGTCCATCATGAACTCCCGGAGTTTACCCAAACTCATGTCCATTGAGTCGGTGATGCCACCCAACCATCTACTCCTGCCTTCAATCTTGTCCAGCATCAGGGTCTTTTCCAATAAGTCAGTTCTTTGCATCAGGTGGCCAAACTATTGGAGTTTCAGCTTCAGCATCAGTCCTTCCAACAAATATTCAGGACTGATTTCCTTTACAATGGACTGGTTGGATTTCCTTGTTGTCCAAGGGACTCTCAAGAGTCTTCTTCAACACCACAGTTCAAAAGCATCAATTCTTCGGTGCTCAGGTTTCTTTATAGTCCAACTCTCACATCCATACATGAACTGGAAAACCCATAGCTTTGATTAGACAGACCTTTGTTGGCAAAGTAATGTCTCTGCTTTTTAATATACTGTCTAGGTTGGTCACAGCTTTTCTTCCAAGGAGCAAGTGTCTTTTAATTTCATGGCTGCAGTCATCATCTGCAGTGATTTTGGAGCCTCCAAAAATAAAGCTGCTCACTGTTTTCATTGTTTCCCAATCTATTTGCCATGAAGTGATGGAAAGATGTTATGATCTTAGTTTTTTGAATGTTGAGTTTTAAGCCAAGTTTTTCACTCTCCTCTTTCACTTTCAACAAGAGGCTCTTTATTTCTTCTTCATTTTCTGCCACAAGGTGGTGTCATTTGTGTATCTGAAGTTATTGATATTTCTCCCAGCAATCTTGATTCCAACTTGTGCTTCATCCAGTCTGGCATTTCACATGATGTACTCTACATATAAGTTAAATAAGCAGGGTGACAATATTCAGCCTTGACATACTCCTTTCCAAATTTGGAACCAGTCTATTGTTCCATGTCCAGTTCTAACTGTTGCTTCTTGACCTGTGTACAGAGGAGGCAGGTAAGGTGGTCTGGTATTCCCATCTCTTGAAGAATGTTCCACGGTGTGTTGTGATCCACACAGTCCAAGACTTTGTTATAGTAGTCAATAAAGCAGAAGTAGATGTTTTTCTAGAACTCTCGCTTTCTTGATGATCCAATGGGTATTGGCAATTTGGTCTCTGGTTCTTCTGCCTTTTCTAAATCTAGCTTGAACATCTGAAAGTTCACAGTTCACATACTATTGAAGCCTGGCTTGGGGAATTTCGAGCATTACTTTGCTAGCATGTGAGATGAGTGTATTTGTGCGGTAGTTTGAATATTCTTTGTCATTGTCTTTCTTTGGAATTGGAATGAAAACTTTTCCAGTCTTGTGGCCACTGCTGAGTTTTCCAGATTTGCTGGCATATTGAGTGCAGCACTTCCACAGCATCATCCTTTAGTATTTGAAATAGCTCAACTGGAATTTCATCACCTCCACTAGTTTGTTTGTAGCCTTGTCCAGCTCAAAGAATACGAATATACTCAACCTTAAAAGAAATGAAATAGGGTCATTTGTAGAGATGTGGATGGTCTAGAGTCTGTCATGTAGAGTGAGGTAAGTCAAAAAGAGACTGAACTGCTTCTGAAGAAGCAGTTCAATCAAAATCACATTCTCCCCTCAACTGTTTACATAAAACATGCCTAAGGAGTGAAAATATCTTGGAAAGAAGTATTTTTGTTTTTATCAGTGAGTGTACACATGCACTCCATTATGTGTGCATGCCTATGTTGGAGGAACGTTTATGTATTTAATGGGTATCTTCCATGTGGTTTATATAATCTGAGCCAAGGCAAGCACAGGGTTAGCAAATAAATCTTCCACCTCCCTAAGAAAACAGTGAAGGAAAATGAAAGCTGCACATTACGTTTTGTTTCAGTACCAGTTGAGTTTGGTTTTGCCATTTTAGGATTCTAGTTTATCTATGTACTACCCTGGGCTTCTCAGGTGGCTCAGTGGTAAAGTGTCCATCTGCCAATGCAGAAGATGTGGGTTTGATCCCTGGGTCGGGAAGATCCCCAGAAGGAGGATCTACTCCTTAGCTACTGAACAACAACAACAACAACAATCACCCAAAATCCAGTTGCAGATGGTAACAAATCACTAGTATAACTACTGGAAAATGAGTTTTGTTCCATTTTAGCCAAAGGATTAGGCCTTCAGTTCAGTTCAGTTGCTAAATGGTGTCCGACTCTTTACGACCCTACGGACTGCACTATGGACTGCCAGGCCTCCCTGTCCATCACCAACTCCCAGAGTTTACTCATGTCCATTGAGTTGATGATGCCATCCAGCCATCTCACCCTCTGTCTTCCCCTTCTCCTGCCTTCAGACTTCCCGAGCATCAGGGTCTTTTCACCTGAGTCAGTTCTTCACATCAGGTGGCCAAAGTATTGGAGTTTCAGCTTTAGCATCAGTCCTTCCAATGAACAACCAGGACTGATCTCCTTTAGGATGGACTGGTTGGATCTCCTTGCAGTCCAAGGGACTTTCAAGGGTCTTCTCCAACACCACAGTTCAAAAGTATCAATTCTTCAGTGCTCAGCTTTCTTACAGTCCAACTCTCACATCCATACATGACCACTGGAAAAACCATAGCTTTGACTACACGGACCTCTGTGGCAAAAGCTTTATTTGTAATGAAAGTTTAGGATGGAAACTTATATATATGGGGGAATTAAAAAGCAAATTAAAAAGAAACCATACTGGGGTTAACAGATTAGAGTTAGGAAAGATGGAAACTAAGGACTCATGTGATCGATCCAGGATTGTGTCAAGTTGTGTTACAGCAAAGAGTCTGTAAAGAATTCATAAAGAATGTGATAGAGATAAAATGAAGCACAAGCCAATTTGGGGACCTCTATTTTCATATGTCAGGGTTTCTCTTTTCCACAGCCTACCATGTTCCAAGGAGATCTCAAAAGTGTCAGCTTATACCTTATAAAAAACTCTCTATTAACTTCAGTAAATTGTCTAAACACTCTGTTCCTTAGTATTGATTCATGCTTTTAAAGTAAAGTGTTCATTGCTTTTTGATCATAAAGGTATACCTCTGAGATAAAATAAGAGGTGTGGCATAACTCAAGATAGAAAACTACTGTGTTCTTTAGAAGTATACAGGATCTTCCAGGAATCTGAGCACTTGAATAAAAGATACAGAAATAACATTTTAAAAATTATTTCTTCTCACAATAGTTTTAAAATGTCTGTGCTTGAAATGAAGCTCATGACTTCTCAGGTCTTTGTTAAATACCTTACTAAGTCTCTTTAAATTGAGGCATATTAAATTTTTAAAAAATTTTAGTAAAATTTCTCAGCCTATTAAAAAGAACACATACATCAGAAAAATGGGGAAGAAGTTTTCAGAAGCAGGCACAATGGCAGAAGTAACAGTTCCTCAAAAGAAAAAAAATAATTAAATGCTAAAAAATAAACATGGGAAAAGTACTACAATAATAGCAATGTTCAAAATAGGGGCTAGGAATAATTAAAAACATTAAAATTCTATGTAGCATTTTTCTTTTTAGAAAAGTTAGAAATTTGTAATCATATATTTGCTTTTAAAATAATTACAATTTTAAAATGGCATTTCAATCTGTGATATTTTTTATCTTTTGAGAGAGCCAGGTATACCAACCTCAACTCCTAATGGTTATATAACTGATGAAATATAACTGAACTCTTAATATTTTCAATTATCCAAATAAATATGGGTGTAGATTATCTATAAGAAAGTCTCAATAGTGGATCAGGTTTTATAATAATATCTAAAATTATTAAAACTTCCTCTTATTCTCTTTCAAATAAAATGTGTTGAGAAATGTAAACTTACCCAAATATTAATCAAGCAAATATAATAGAAGGAAATATGTGACTTATTGCCCTCTTTGACATGATTAAAAACTGACTTTACCGATAATGAAAGCATCATTCCATATATGCAATGTGCTAATGCTGGGGTGTTTAATATGCTGACAAATAACCTTTAAACCGTTAGTCTTAAGTCATCCTCATATTCTTGACAGTCTTCACCACGTGGATTCAGTTGCCAGTCAAGACGGCATCCTTCAGAACCCAGAGATGATAAAACTTCTGTATCATCTACCTGGAGGGCTGGAACATCTTCCTTCATTACCTGTGTCACCAGAAACCATCATACCTTATAACAGTAGTCATAGGTTAAACTTCACATAATTGTTCATTCAAGCCTTACATTAATATCTTATGATTACAGCTCTAAAAATGATCTGCTTTGGTCTGCCAGACTCCAAAGGCTGTGTCTTTTCTATTTTTCAAATATGGGACTTTTTCTTAGGGAAATTGTAGAAGAGTCAATGTATTTAATGCAGGGAAGAGAAGAATCAGACCCAAGAGTACCTTTCTGTGTGTGGACATCCCAGTGGGGTGAGGTAGGGAGAGAGGCAAGACAAGTATATGAGTAATGATTAATTTTAAGGAAATAGAAATAAGGAAGTATAAAAATGAGAAACCTCATTACTTTCCTCTGCTATTTTTCTTGCAGAATGACTGCATGTAAGATGAAATGTAAGTGCTTTGGGACTGTCTCTAGAGAAAAAACTGTAATATAATTTATGATGAAATGAACAAAACATAATTTTAAATTTCTCAGAAAAATTCCATGAAGTCTAGTAAAGTTAAAATTAAGTTCTTCTAATAAACATAATTTATATTGACTCCCAATATATTTCATATACATTTATCTCATATTTGTAGTTTGTGCTTAAAAATACAATTTAGTGATAATTATTATAAAAGTCATAGCAAAGATGATTGAATATTAATTATTGATTAATTAATTGATTGATTTAATTGTTTAATTTTTTAATTGATTTAATTTAAATGATTTAATTATTTAATTGAATAATTATTGATTAATTATTGAATAATTGATTAATTGATTGATTGAATATTAATAATAATTAATGTTAGACATTACTTTAGGCACTTTATGTGATTTTTCATTTATTATTCATGATAGTCATATGAAGAAGATAATTTGATCCCTATCTTTTTTACATGTTAGAAAAATGAGATGTACTTAAGCAATTTACCTAGATTCTCCACAGATCATATGTAGCATATCCAGAATTTGAACCCAGATCTGTCAGATTTCAGAACCTGAACTCTGTTTAAATTCTTTTTTTGTTGTTGTTGTTGTTAAATTTCATTTTCTATACATGCATGAAGTCCTATTCTATAACATTCAAATGTGCATTAAGAATGTAAAACCATGGAGATGATAGGTACTCAGAAAATAGTCACATAATAGCTGAATGAGCATTTGAACAAACAGTGGTATTAAACTTTAAAGAATACATAACTCAATACAGAGAAATACAATAATGCTCATATGAGTAATAGTAGAGTGTATACATCCTAAAAGTTTCCAAACTTCTTATTGTACATTTAATCTTCTTTGTTTATGGGAACGCCCCTGTGAGGAGGCAATTGTATTCTCATTACACTTTATGGGTGAAAAAAAATAAAGCTCAGTTTTATTACTTTGTCCAACTTAATACAATATTAGGTGGCAGAATCTAAACTTGAGTGGAGGTCCTGCAGCTACCCACCCAATCCTCTTTTAGCACACGAGTTAGCCTTGGGAATCGATCACACCAAATTTATTACCTTCTTCTTTTCTGACTTCTGGTTTGCCCTAAACATATATATTCTAGAAGCAAAAGTTCTTTTTTACCTCCTGTTGGGATTTTATATGATCACATCTACTTTATCGCCTAAGTCATCATGTCATCACTCTGTGAGTCCTTCTCCAGTGCTCAGAAGCCCTAAGCTATTCTGGGAGTGTGTTCCTGCCCTATATTTAAGACATTCCTTTGAAAATTAGATGAGTGGTAACCTTATTAATATTTCATATTCTCAATCCTGCTTGAATTGATAATGTTGCAGTAATTTTAGGGTGAAATAATGTAACATAATATGCATAGAGAGTAAGTATTCCTGTCAGGGAATTAATAAAACTTAGTTGTGAGAGGGGAAAAAAATAATTCTCACTGTTTTAGCCCCATTTCAGGAGGATTTAGCCTTTCTCTCCACCCTATGCAAGCTGCCACATTACTAAATAAAGTATCTTTATGTCCTGGAGTGAAAAGAAAAGCTAGCATCGCTATTCACCATAGCTGAATATTGAACCGTTGAGTCTTATGTATCCCCGCAGAGGTGCGCTGGGCTCCATGAACCACTGTGGCGTTAGCAGCGACCCAAGAAATGGGCTGTTTCAGCAGGATGGGCCAGCTGCCCCTCCAGCGTGGCTCTGTGAAGGGCAAGCACATACATTCATTTATTCTTTAAGACCAATACCAATGCTGTGGGTTCTATATATGCTCAAGATACTAATTCCCAGTGAACAGAGTGGCTGAGCCCTCTTTACTGAAGTGGAATCCAGCCTGAAAACTTTGTCTCATCCACTCTTCCTACTCACCCAGTGCTATGTCCTGCGGTTCTGAGCTATTTAAGACACAGAAACATTGGCAAACTTAAAGACCAGTTACTACTAACATGTAGGTACACAAAGGGATTCAGAAAGTGAAAAAAATACATAAATGATTGTTTCACCAGCCATCTAAATTTACAGTCTTATTTTCACACAGTATCTCAAGATCTGTTTAGAAAGATAACAATTGATTCATTCAAAAAATCCAAATATAGCCCAAGGTATATATTTAGTTCAAAGTAGACATGGTTAAAGCTCAAATTTCTTTTGTTTCCATGCTTTAAATACATTAATAGTCATTAACAGTGAGCTTTAAATCCTTTTAAAATAAACTTATTTTGCCTTGAGCATGCTCTGTTACCACTGGTGTTTTATTTTTTTCAGTGTTCATTTTTTCTATCCATTCTTTAGTTTATACATTCTTTCAAATTGAGAAGTTTATCATATATTTTGTAGTCTTTATTGAATTTCTTATACTATTGCTTCTGTGTTATGTTTTGGTTTTATGGCCACAAGGCACATGGGATCTTACCTCCCAACCAGGGATCGAACCCATGCCCTCTGGATTGGAAGGTGAAGTGTTAACCACTGGACTGCAAGGGAATCCTTATCATATATTTAAAAAAGTGATATTGTTCATGTTCAGCTCTTTTATCATACTTGCTATTTTCTAAATATGAAATTTTGCATGTTACACAGCCCTCCATACATTTCTCCCTTAATCTGCAGTTGAATCTTCACAATGTTTTGCACATGAGAAGAGAGAAGGATCAGGACAGGGAAAAGTCACTTCAATAAATCGTTTAATACAGAGAACTAGACGGCAGCTGTGAACCTCAGTGAAGCAGTGAATGGAAAACGGGTGTTTCCTGACCTTCACGGGTCTCCATGTCCATCTAATGCACGGCTACAGGATTCTTTGACAGAACAAGCATATTAGATGTATTCCAGCCCTTAAGCTACCCAAATAGGGTTATTAATTTGTTAAATTATTTTAGGCATTTAATTTAGATGTCTCATTTTGAAAGAGCTCATTTCTAGTCTCTGTTTCCTGGCAAGGTTTTCTGAATATCTAGGACTGTCTAAAATTCAGCATATAACTTGTCAAGAAGATAAATGATGTCCTAAAAGCTTGAAAGAACTGATGTGCTTTACCAAGTTTCTCTCATTACCAGGTGTGACATAGCCAATGAGGGGAGGAGAGGCCAAACAGAGAAGCATGGTGAGGTGAAGATGGCTTTCCACTTGTTAAATTGTATAATGTTTCCATTGTTGAGTTCAGCTGGTTGGTAAAAATATTAGGGTTAGGGTTAGGTAAACCTTCATTCCTTATAACCATTTCCCTGGAACTGTCCTCCATCCAGCTCACTTATTTTAAAAAAGCACCTGTTGAACGGAAATTCTGTCAAAGGTCCACATGTTTAGGTGGAAATTTTTAGTACAGTTTGCTAAAAACCCCAGGTTTCCCTCTTTTTAGGCACATCATAGAAATATTGTTGTTGTTTAGTTGTTAAATTGTGTTTGACTCTTTTCAACTGTAGCCCACTAGGCTCCTCTGAGCAAGGATTTTCAGGCAAGAATATTGGAGTAGGTTGCCATTTCCTTCATTGGGGCGTCTTGCTGACCAAGGGATCAAACCTATGTTCCCGGCTTGGCAGGTGGATTCTTTACCACAGAGCCACTTGGAAAGCCCTCAAAGGAGTATATCCCTGGTTTTCTTGTTGGTGATGTATTGTGTGCCTCAATGTGACCAAAAAGTATTAAATTAAATTTATTTTAATTGCTAATGTGACACCCTCCTAATTTCTTTTTTCTTTCTTCTAAGGACCCAGCAGAGTTTCAGATAGTGATCTTTCCGTCATCCATGCTCCTCCACTAAGAGCAAACTGAACAGCGACCCCTAGTCAACCCATGATTACATGTGTCATGAGCATAAACCTTTGCTGTGTCAAGACACTGAGAATTGGGTTTGTGGTCACTGAAGCATGACCTCATCCCTCCTAACTGATGTCCTGTGTAACTTGAATATTTCAATACTTTTTAAAAGTTGCAGTTTTACCCTTTAAAATACTTTAATACTACAACATGGCTCATTTTCTAATATCTGAGTTCCATAAAGATAGTTTCCATTGTTAAATGTTTTCCTAGTTGTAGATGAAAGATCATGAGTTGAAAGAATCTGTAGAGTTAATCTGAACCTTGACAAGGAGTAATGACATTAAACATCAATCACATGGTAATTTGCAGTTATCATTGGGCTGTTATTGTGTCTTTATTAAAGGCAAAAACTTCAAATATGTGCGAGAAATCATTTTTGCATTCTAATACGACTATGCTTGCATGCTCAAAAACAAACTTGGGAGTCGATAAATTCCACTGGGAAATAGTCATTAAAATACATGAGTATCTGCTGCTGGTTCAGAATTTTGACACAAGTTCACTTGTTTTTCTGTATATCACCATGCTTTAGAGCATGTTAAATATAGTTTAATGCCTGCATGAGACTCAGAGAACATGGACATTTTGATCAGGCATCTATGGATTATTCTACAGTTTCACCTGGGCACTTGATTCCACTGATGATGAAAATCATTCACTGAGGTCTCATTTCCTTTCTGTGTAGGGGAGAATGAAGTCCCTGGCAAATGCCTTTCTCTATTATATCTGAAAGCTCCCCAGTTACACCTCAATTTTAAAATCTTATCCACCTCATCTTTAATCTGTTGTGTTTGGGGTTGAAGAAATATATCAAAAGAATTTCCATTGTACTTTAACTTTGAGGATTTAAAGACCAATCTTGAAACTTTATCTCTTGAAAGGTATCATGCACTGTGAATCACAATTTTCGTAGCACCTAAGTAATGACACTGGTTCTGTTAGTGTTCATGTTTGAGAATCAAGTAGTATTCAGATACCTTTCTCTCATAAGACATTTAAAGGCTTCTTGTTCAATCTCCAGCAGGGGCACGGGGGTAGAGCAAATTAAAGAACTGAAGATAAAAATCATCAGATCTTATGACAAAGGAAATCGGTTATAATTTGATGGCAGAAAAACTGGAGTACAAGGTTGAAAATGTTAAGACATAATCACACACCAAAAAGCAAAGGGTGAGAATCTTGTTGGTTAAATTAATATTTAGAAACCTAACACACAAATGGATTTGGTACAGTAGCTGTAAAAGCATTTCTGAATTTCATCATCTTCACATTAATTTTCTGAGCACTTCTGGAGAACGAGATAGATGCCAGGCACAATGAGGCCTTATGAGGTGCTGATTCATGCGAGTCAATCAGTGCATTGTTACAGTTAAGGTTTTTTTTTTTTTTTTTTTTTTTTGAGAAAATGGGGAAAAAATACCAAGATGAGGCTCTGACATTTCACTTTTCATGTAAGAAAAAGGAGTGTATACATTATCTTCATTTCATCTAATTTTATAAAAGTCAGGTTCTAATTCTTATTGCTGCACAGTGATGGGAAAGGTAAGTTGGGGCAAATTACATGCTTTGTAAAATAAATTTCAGAAGGAGAAGACATTATAGCGGACTGAAAGTATAAAGATAATATTTCAAAATTTCCTTTTATGCAAAGGCCAAGTCCTGGTACGTCTTCTCGTTTCTGTGGCTATAGAACTCTGCTTTGTAATGCACAAGAGGTTGCCATCATGTGAGGCAAGGCAAACTTCTTTAAAGAAAATCAAACAGGGTGAAATTCATCCTGATAGAGATGGCAAAGCATGATACAGATGGCATGGTTGTGGCTTATTTGCATCCACTAAGCAATTTTACAGCAAGAGCCACTAGGATCCATGGACAACATGTGTTTGTTAAGGCCTCTGCAGCAGAATCATGTCTGGCATTTCCTTTAAGACATCCCTGATCACCTGTCCTTCACATCATAAGATGTCCCCTTAAGAGGTGATCTATGAGTTGTAATGAGTGAATCCTGAACAGCTAAATGGATCTGGGCATGTTAGGCATGGTGACTGGGACAGCTTGTCATACTGCTGCTGTAGTTAGTGTTCTCCTTCCCTACATGCACTTCTTTGCAGGAGACCAGGTCTCTGTACTCTGTGGAAATCAAGCAATGCCATACTACTTACTTGGGCCAATGGACCATGAAGTCTAATGAAGAAGATCATTGTCAATGTCCTGGAGTGAAGAAAACATGAATCAGAGACTCAGCCAACTCAAAGTGGTTGAGATATATATATATATATATATATATATATATATATTAATGTAAACCACTGATAGATGGAACTAATGAGAAAACAAAGAAGTCTTGCCATTTGTTAAGGTCCATGGATGAACCTTAAGGACATTATGCCAAGTGATATAAGCCAGACAGAGAAAGATACATACCATATGAGCTGTCTTACATGTGAAATCTGAAGACAAAATGAAACAAAACACCTCACAGATACAGAGAACAGATTAGTGATTACCAGAGAGAAGGTCAGTCAGTCAGTTCAGTCGCTCAGTTGTGTCCGACTCTTTGTGACCCCATGAATTGCAGCATGCCAGGCCTCCCTGTCCATCACCAACTCCCGGAGTTCACTCAAACTCACGTCTATTGAGTCGGTGATGCCATCCAGCCATCTCATCCTCTGTCGTTCCCTTCTCCTCCTGCCCCCAATCCCTCCCAGCATCAGAGTCTTTTCCAATGAGTCAACTCTTTGCATGAGGTGGCCAAAGTACTGGAGTTTCAGCTTTAGCATCATTCCTTCCAAAGAACACCCAGGGCTGATCTCCTTTAGAATAGACTGGTTGGATCTCCTTGCAGTCCAAGGGACTCTCAAGAGTCTTCTCCAACACCACAGTTCAAAAGCATCAATTCTTCAGTGCTCAGCTTTCTTCACAGTCCAACTCTCACATCCACACATGACTACTGGAAAAATCATAGCCTTGACTAGCCGGACCTTCATTGGCAAAGTAATGTCTCTGCTTTTGAATATGCTATCTAGGTTGATCACAACTCTCCTTCCAAGAAGTAAGTGTCTTTTAATTTCATGGCTGCAATCACCATCTGCAATGATTTTGGAGCCCCCAAAAATAAAGTCTGACACTGTTTTCACTGTGAAAGAGAGAAGGTAGGGGGAGTAAAATGGGTGAAAGTAGTCTACAGCTACAAACTTTCAGTTATTAAAAAAAAATCCTATGAATGTGTAATGTGATTATAGTTAATACTACTGATTGTATTTTTGAAAGGTTTATAGGGAGTAAATACTAAAAGATGCAATCATAAGGAAAAATTGTAACTAAATTGTAACTAAGTGTGGTGCTGAAGGAGGAAACAGACAGAACAGGCTCCATCTTGAAAGCAGGACTCCATCTTGGGCTGGACTGTGGACTTTCAGCTGTATGCCCAGTATCTATCGAAATGACATACCAACTGGAAAACCAGGTCCCCGGAAGGAAGAGCCCCAGGGCTTGTACCTAGACACTCCCTAGCCTAAAAGAATACCCTAATTATCTGTGTAACCAAATAGAATCATAAATTCTATTATGCTTATTGGGGAGTGACCACAGGCCTATTGATAATTGTCCACTGTTAACTATCTAGGCTTAAGGCATATGAATCACGGGTTAACTTTGATTGTATCTTTCTTTTCCTTTGTTCAGACTAGTTTCAGGGAATTTGGGGAGATGGGTTTGGGCATGTATACTTAGGGTACCTTTTCACAAAAAGTGGTCGGGGTCCTTGGCTAAGAGGAGACTCTTCCTTGGGCCCGCTGGTGTAATAAGCTGCACTCCACTATCTGCATTGTCCTTCTGAGTGAGTTTGTTTCCCAGAACATGTGGCTACAACAGTGTTAGATGTTAATTAGACATTGTCATGGTCATTGGACAATATATCAAGCCATTATATTGTACACGTGAAGATAAGGTAATCTTTTATGTCAATTATGTCTCAATTTTTTAAAATATTATTTTTTGCCATAAAAGCAAAGGCTTTTTTTTTTTTTTTTTTTTTTTAGGGCACAGTTGGAGCTCCCAGGACACTATGGGACTTCAGACTTCAGGTGTCTTGGGGAGTAATATGGGTTCTGCTGAGGGACAGTGGAAGGAGAGGATGGGTTGAAATGGGTGGCTGCTCAGAGAACAGCCTAATCACACAGGAGGCGCTGGCCCTGAGACCACACTTCCCAGAGGAAGCGATCTCGTGCGATCCCGGGAGATCTATGGGTGCTTGGTAGGCGAGTCTTGGTCTGAGAAATATCTGTGTGCTCCAGGTGCCAGAGGCCGATGTTCCACACTCCTCCGTAAGCTGTCTGTCTCACACCATCTGTTAGGCAAACCCCAAAGCTTGTGGATGACTCACCCCCTTTCCACCTCCGCATTCAGAGTCACAGTGCAGCCAAGTGCCAGGAAGAGATGCCAAGCCAAACACAGGTTTACATGGCACATTCCCCAGGCTGCAAATCTGGAGTCCTATTGAAGCCAGAAGAGCTCTGGCAGTCATGTGGGCTTCTAGGTAGGAACCCTGGAACCCCAATCCCACATCTTCTAAAGTCCAAGGCCAAAGCAACCCAAAAGTACTACCCTACTGCACATCTTTGGGACAGGTTGTTCCTCTCATCAGCTGCAAGGAGTTTATAACTGCAGCAGAACCTCCGACCCTATCCTGAAAAATATAGAAATCAAAGATAGAAGCGGATGCTGTAACAACCCAATCCACAGTGAGAGGCACTGGCTTTGGAAACTGGGATATAGGTAGTGAAAAAAATTCAATGAAGCTGGAGAAATGGCCATTGATGTTACAGTATGGGGAAATATCTTGGAAAAACACTGTTGGTTGCAATAACGGAAAAGGTAAATAGTGTCCCTAATGAACTTGTTTAATCGCTAAGTTGTGTCCGACTCTTTGCAAGCCTATAGACTTCCATGGACTGTAATCCACCAGGCTTCTCTGTCCATGGAATTTTCCAGGCAGAAATACTAGAGTGGGTTGCCATTTCCTTCTCCAGGGGATCTTCCCGACCCAGAGACTGAACCCACGTCTCTTGCATTGCAGGCGGTATCTTTACCTGTATGTCACTGTGGAATCTGCAATGAAGTTATTAGTTTAGGGTATTTTTTTGTTGTTTGTTGGTATTTTTTTTTTCAAGTAGGAAACGAGACCATAACATGAATTAGTTACCACTGGATATTTTTTTTTTCTTAAAAGGTAGTGCAACAAAGAGGTGGTCTCAAAAAAGCAAACAGGAAAGATTGGCCTGTTTACAAGCAGGAATAAAAGAGCACTTTGACAGCTCAGGAAATCAGGGACCTTCAGGCTTGAATGATGTTATTGATTCTCATCAAATCAGTACAAGATAAAACTGAGGGACCCTTTGAGAGACAGCCTCAGACACGGACAAAATCAAGACTTTGCCCATTGCGTCCACAGCTAAAACTCAATGAGTCACATGGATTCCAGCAAAATCTTACCAGTCGCTGGAGAAAACAATGGCTCAGGGAAATGAGGTTAGGAGTGTGACTCTCCCACAGAAACCTGCCAGGCTCAAGGTATTCACAATGAAATCTAGAAGGGGCATATGAATGTTCATGCATGGAAGAAATGACAAGACTCAAACAGTAAATAGCCAAGTATACTGGATACTTTATGTATTATATTGTATATATTATGTATCATTGGGCTTCCCTGGTGGCTCAGGCAGTAAAGAATCTACCTGTAATGTAGGAGACCTGGATTCGATCCCTGGATTGGGAAGATTCCCCTGGAGAAGGGATGGTTACGCACTCAAATATTCTTGCCAGAATCCCACAGGCAGATAAGCCTGACAGGCTATAGTCGATGGGGTTGCAGAGTCAGACACGACTGTCTGTTACATTACTGAATATTCTGTGTGTGTATGCGAGAGTGTGTGTACATGCACACACAGCAGGGGTAGTCAGATAGCATATCCTTCTTGTTCCTAGGTCTCAAAAAAGGAAGAATTGCAGGCAGACTTGGTACAAAGACTACTAGGTACCACTTAGAGATCCTGGTCTTTGAACCCAAAGCAGAGACAGAACAAGGCTATCATGTTATTTTGCTGTGTCAGGGGAACAGAAAGAAGTATTAGTGTCTAGAAAGGTTGACTTCAGTGCCTATAATTTACTCATCATTTTGATGGCAGGGAGGTTTATAACAGTGCACCTAAAAACATTATCTAATTAAGAAAATGAAGCTAATTAGGAGAATTTCTGTGATATACATTTTTTCAGCAACCAGTAGTTTCAGAAAGATATCTGGATCCATGGGTGGTCTTCTTACCCATTTTGACACTGGAGAACATTCAGTTCCATTTCCCTTGCTTTGGAATGCTCCTGATTTACTAATTAAAGGTTGTTTTGTTGGGTTCTGAGATTTCAGCCCCATATTACCTAATCACAAGAAGTCCGTGATCAAGAACCTGGATTCTGAGAAACAGAAGCCTGGAGCAATCCTAAGAATTCTTAGTTTGTAAAACTGATGGCATATTGTTACACAGTGCTGTGAGCTTATTGAGACCACATTTTTGTAGTGACACATCAAAGAGGTAGTCTTGAAATATCAGTGAATTTCAGAAGAACTATAGCTTATGCAAATAGTGCTTTTTTGGTGGTCTTCCTGAAATGGATTTTGTCTTTGGCTTCCCCTAAAACTTGGAAATGAAACAGCTTAGCTCACATCAACCCATTTGAGAATAATTCTAACAGGATATTTGCTAATTAACAGCGGGCAAAGGATCAAAGAAGGGATAGATCAACATAATCAGAAGTGGCTCATGGAAAAGCTGAACCATAATGGATGAATAAGGATCACATGGGAATGCAGGAGATGCTTCAGTTAACAATAATGTGAGTCTAGGCATGTGGCAGGCATGAGCATAGTAGGAGAAAAATATTGCAGATGCCATCTGGAGATGCCAACTACCTAAGGCTACAGATGTATGTTGAGCACTGGAGAAAGATTAAACAATTATTATTCTAGGCTAACACTATTTTGGCAAATTTTCAGACTGGAAGGAAGCAATAGAGTCTCAACTGTATCTTTAAGAGCAATTATAGTAATGTGATGTGCAGGGAGAACAGGATCAATAGCTTCTCAACCTCTTTAGTGTGACAACTACTCAAATAGATAGCTATTTGCCTAAATATTTACATTCTGACTTATAGGGCCCTGGGGTCAAACAGACCAGAGGAGCATCAGTCACATGAAGGCAATGTGACTTACTCCCCTAAAGTTCTGCAGTGTGGAAATCATAATTCTAAATAAGAAATGAGGTTTATTGGCATTAAGTGGGGTAGGGGTGAGGAACTAAAGAGGGCAGTCGCCCGAGGATGGGAAATACAGGGGATTAAAAAAAAACAAAACAAAACACGGTTAACTCCTATGATGTACTGAAACCTCTGCTTATTGTTTTATTCCCATTTTACAAACGAGAAAGTTGAAGCACAGAGAGAGTAATTAACTTGCTCTAGTTCTCAAGCTCAAAACTATGAAGTTTGAACCTAAAGCTAAATCTATCAGATTCCAAATTTGCTTGCTTGTAACCATGATAAAAGACTTTCCCCTTTGTGTTTAAATCTTTCTCACCTGGCTTCAAGAAACAGTCAAGATATTTCTTTATTATCATGAACTATTTCAGTCTTGAAAAGGATTCTAGGTAATTCCTAATTATAATCTTGATTGACTCTTTTTCTAGTGTTCTAGAATTTTATTAAAGAATAATAACATTAGGGGACTTCTGAGCTTTCATTGCAGGGCACTCAGATTCTATCCCTGGTTGTGGAACTAAGATTCCCCTTGCCCAGAAGGGACAGCCAAAAAATAATAGTAATACATTAACTAATTAGTTAGTTAGTTAGTTAGTTAATCCTATCAGTTCATTTCAGTCACTCAGTGTGTCTGACTCTTTGCGACCCCATGGACTGCAGCACACCAGGGCTCCATGACCATCACCAACCCTTGGAGCTTGCCAAAACTCATGTCCATCAAGTTGGTGGTGCCATCCAATCATCTCATCCTCTGTCATCCCCCTTTCCTCCTGCCTTCAATTTTCCCCAACATCAGGGTCTTTTCTTAGGAGTCAGTTCTTCACATCAGGTGGCCAAAGTATTGGACCTTCAGAATCAGTCCTTCCAATGAATATTCAGGACTAATTTCTTTTAGGATGGACTGGTTTGATCTCCTTGGTATCCAAGGGACTCTCAAGAGTCTTCTCCAACACCACAGTTCAAAAACATCAGTTCTTCAGTGCTCAGCTTTCTTTACAGTCCAACTCTCACATCCATACATGACTACTGGGAAAACCATAGCTTTGTCTATATGGACCTCAGCAAAGTAATGTCTCTGCTTTTAAATATGCTGTCTATTTTAATATGTTTGTCATAGCTTTTCTTCCAAGTAGCAAGTGTCTTTTAATTTCATGGCTGCAGTCACCATCTGCAGTGATTTTGGAGCCCTAGAAAATAAAGTCTGTCACTATTTTCATTGTTTCCCCATTTATTTGCTGTGAAGTGATGGGACCGGATGCCATGATCTTAGTTTTTTGAATGTTGAATTTTAAGCCAGCTTTTTCATTCTCCTCTTTCAGCTTCATCAAGAGGCTCTTCAGTTACTCACCACTTTCTGCCATAAGGGTGGTGTCATCTGCTTCTATCTGAAGTTATTGATATTGCCTTAATGCATCTATATGGATACAATGCCATATTTTATCACTCTTTTATTAACAACTTTAAAAATAATTTTCAAATTTATAATTTATATTTATGATGACTTTTTTTTAAGTTGAAATTTTTAAGCTCCTCAAATCAGATGGTTGGTAAAAAAAAACTGAGCTGTGACTTCTAATGATGGATTTTTTTTTTTTTCCTTTAGGATATACATCCATCACAGTCCATGACCCAATACCTCTTACCTCTCATCCTTCAGGTCTCTTAGGTTAGCTCTCTGAAAGATGTTTGAGGCTAGTGACCTCCTGTAGGTGCCCTAGAATAAACTTTTCAGATCTTGTTCCTTACCCTTTTTTTCAGAAGATTTGTGACTATTTCATAAGATAATTGTTGGGCAACACTGGTGTATAAAGGCTAAAATATATATATTGCAGTGTATGTAATACTATATTATAATGCAGTGATATAGAAGTTACCAGAGTATTTTCTTTTTATCGCTTTCTTAATGCTGTTAAGCAACACACAATTCCTAATGTAAAATGAGGAGAGGACATCATAACTTCTAACTGCTGTTTCGTTTTGTTTTGATTTTCTGAATTCTTACATTGTTAAGCTTCTTGGGGTCTGAATCTTATGCTTCTGGCTTGTTGGGTTCTTACTACACATCATATTAACCTCAAACCCTCAAACGTTTTATGAATGTTGTGAATTAAATAGTCACCTAGGTGAGGTCACAGGTTGTCTTCATGTTTACTGAGGTCAGGGCCTGGAAATCATTAATACCAATCAGGTGTCCTAGGACAATATATTCATCTTTATAAAATGATTTAAATACAATGCCTTATTATAGCACTTCTTGAATATTATTTAGTTTCACACAACCCATTACATTAAGACAGTTAAAGAAATGGGACAGAAATTTTCCTTTTCTACTTCATCTATTATTAGTCATCTGATCCCAAAGTCCCTATAATAATATTTGAAATAGATGGATGCTCCCCTTCTTGCTGTCATTTCAAGTTTTACATGAGGACTGCTTTTGGATCACTCCACAAATGAATTTGGAGCATTCTCACTCCTGATATTATAGACAAGTCACTGAAACATCACTTTTTATATTCTACTAAACTAGTCTACCTGCATTTTATTGTAGGAGAAAAAGACTGGCCAAGCCCAATGTCGATTTGTTTCCCTTTAGACTGAATGAGAGAGCTTACAAAATCTTACCCACAGATGAGTAACTATGGCTATATTACTTAATTATCAATTTAAGCCAGGAAGCAGATGATAAATCTATTATGTTATTCAATTTTAAGCTGCTGTATAAACAGTAATGTTTAGGCCACAGTATTTGACTTCATAGATAACACTGGAAAAAGTTGCAGATTCTATTTGTAAATATCAATCCATTTTCATTTGTGCTTTAAAAAATCACCAGCTTTCAGAACACTGGAGATGACAATGAGCATTTTACCTATATTTTAAAAAGGGTACATGGTCTTTATAGTAGTTCTGACTCAATTATCAACCCTCAGCTTGATAAGAAGATGCTTCTATTCATCAATAGACCCTGGTCATTGATTCAATAACACCTTCTTTCTAAGGCTAGAATTTTAAAGACTGGGAAAGATAACAATTCTTTAAATATGGTAAATTGAAAGAAATCCTATAGATTTAATATTTATTTACATAAAAGAAAATAATATATATATATTTTGTATACATATATTTTGAATTCTATCTTTAAGACATGTTGTAAAATACTGCTGAGTAACTGTGTGAGCTCTGCAAAGAAACAATTGCAGTACCTTTATGAAGGCATAACTTCATACCATACAAGTTACAAACCAAATCTCTTTACTAGGAACGGTCATGTTTGAGAAAGTGTATATTTAAGCCTAAATGTTAGCAAAAGTGATATACAAATGCCTGTGAAAGATCTATAAAGTGGAGGAATACCCACAGTGCAACATTACGTGTGAGAGCTTGGACTCTTTGGCCAGATAGCTGGTCCTGAATTCCAGTTCTGCCACAGACTGATTGTCCTTGGTAAAGTCACTAAACTGATGCCTCAGCTTTCTAGGTGAATAAAATAACTATAATAATGGTACTTACACCACAGGGTCTGTGTGAGGGTTGGATAAGTTGGTATACACAGCCCTTAGAAGAGTGACTGGCATACAGGAAATGCTACAAGTATTAGCTGCTGTTTTTAAATAAACTCCCGGAAACCACCAAATTAGTCAATTCAATTTAAGAGCCAGGCTACACGAAGAACAATTTAGTCAAGCAATCATTTGCTGTCATGGACTGATTTCTTTCCTTCTTTCCTGACAATGTTGATAAGCGCTGTGAAAATAATGTATTGGTAAAACGGGGAACATGGACATTTGGAGTCCAACTGTGTCTGACCAGTAATTCATGACTCATCTTCTTCCAATCCCCTCCTGATATTCATAACAAATGAAAAACCCTCATGCCATGAAAATTAACTTTCTTAGACACCCTATTCGGAGAAGGCAATGGCACCCCACTCCAGTACTCTTGCCTGGAAAATCCCATGGACGGAGGAGCCTGGTAGGCTGCAGTCCATGGGGTCGCTAAGAGTCAGACACGACTGAGTAACTTCACTTTCATTTTTCACTTTCATGCATTGGAGAAGGAAATGGCAACCCACTCCAGTGTTCTTGCCTGGAGAATCCCAGGGATGGGGGAGCCGTCTCTGGGGTTGCACAGAGTCGGACACGACTGAAGCGACTTAGCAGCAGCAGACACCCTATTGCCAAAACCTGCCAAGAATTTTCCACATTATAAAACCAATGAAGCTGAAAGACAAATTGCAATCATGATTTATAATGACACGTGCGCTGCTGTGTTGGGGAGAACCAGCCCACTGGCCAGAAGGATGATGGGAGATGCTTTATTCCTTTCCCCACAGGCTGCAATCTGACACACAAACCTTGGCTCCACGTGCAACAGAAAACTGAAGAGCCATTTCTCCATTGCACCCATATTTATTTTGATACAAGAAAGAGAATTTTTGTTTTGTTTTTGGGAAATTTTACTACTCTCTGCCCCACCTCCACACACTACATCTTTCACTTTATAGAACTCAATAGCAAAGATTTTTTATACCTAATTGGAAAGAATGGCAAGCCTTATCAATAATCTACCTGAGAGTATGATAGATTAGACAATGAGAACAGTGGTGAAACTAGGGAGACGTGAACTCGGCACTTGATTGGATGGAGGTGTTACAAAAGAGGGAAGGGTCAAGAATGACTCCTGTTTTTCTAAAGAACTATAGAGTGCATGGTGGAACAATTTACAGTTTAGGGAAGCTGGAAGAGGAGTAGGAGGCTTGAGGAAAGGATCCTGTTTGAAGTGGTTGGCCATCCCACATTTGTGTTGTCTAGGATATTGAGGTTAAGTCTTGAGTAGAGACATAGGAGTATGGGGTCAAGATAAGGGGAATGGGTTGGATTGGTAGTGGTCGTGAACAGATGATAATCCAAGTTAGGTGAGAACATGATATTGAAAGAAATTATATTGTGAGCAGAAAATAAGCTGAGAACCAAGTCTTGAGGAATCAGCATTTAATGGTTGAATGGATGAGGAGAAATCACAAAAGACATTGAGAAAGACAGGCAAATGGAAGAGAAAAAAATATTTAGAAGAGTTGAGAATTACCAAAAGAAGAATATGAGCTTCACAAAACAGCAAATATTTAGAGTGAAGCCCACCCAGGAATAATTCATTTCTTGTCTGGATGGATGAATTCATGTCATGAAATAGCTTAGCAGGATCATATTAGCTGTAATCAAAATAAACAGTTACATGATCTCTGCATATCAGAGTGAGGGGGTGAAAAATTGTGAAATCTTATTCTTAAACTGTGGACAAATTACTTTAGTATTTTTATTTGGTCATCAAATTGATCTATTTATTTTAAAAGACCAAGAACCATAATAGCTACCATTTATTGGACACCTGCTACTCACTGTATTTATTTCTCATGTTTGTGCATGCTAAGTTGCTTCAGTCACGTCTGATTCTTTGAGATGCCATGGACTGTAACCCACCAGGCTCCTCTGTCCAAAGGATTATCCAAGCAAAAATACTGGAGTGGGATGCCATTTTCTTCTCCAGGGGATCTTCCTGACCCAAGGATCAAACCTGCATTCTTGCTTTGCAGGCAAATACTTTACCACTGACCCACCTGGAAGCCCCAAGCAGTATTCATACTGATTTCCCTTTCTTTGCTAGTCTGTCTCAGTATGTCTGATTGGAGCATGGAATATACAAATTATATTTTCTTTTGAGCTTATTCAATATAAGGACTTACAGGTAGTGAGTAAGAATACATCTTCAGCACTACAAATGCTCTTTCAGTTTATTTGGGAATAAAACAAAAGATCAACGGAACATAAATTGAGCTAAAAATATTTACTTAATTAAAGACGAATGAAAACAAAGTACCTTCTACTCTAAAGGGTAGTTTGGAGATATGTGCAAACAATGGCAAAAAATGGTTCAGATCATAAAATATGAATACACAAAGCATTGAAAATTAAATTAGAAAGGGAAATAGTTGCTGTGAGCACGTAGCTGGGATTAGAGCCTGTGGCAGGCAGGATCCTTTGCAGCCGTAAACAGTGAAACAGGATAATGAATTCTGGACACTGACTCCTCCTTTCTCTCCTGTGCTCGGCTTAAAGCCCCTTGACTTCTACATGGCTCACCCAGAAACATGATTCTCCTGGAAGTTAATTCTTGCCTGCAGGCCAGAACTTTGCTGGTTGAAGCAAGAACATAACAGGCTCAGAGGGACTTTCATCATCAGGCGTGGCAACAGGAGCAACTGAATCAAGGTCTCAGAGCACTCATTCCCTGAGCCTGGATTTCCAGCTTGGAAATGTCCTCTGTGTAAGAATATTTTCTACAATTGCTTCCATACCATCTCAGACATAGATGTAATCAGTTCCAGTACATGGAGTAAATGTATTTCTTCAGACAAACTTGCTTTAAGTGACTGTCACTCTGCATGGAGCTTGTGCTTTGGGATGAGAACAAAGAAATCAGGCTGGATTGATTTTGTTACTTTATTCATGTGTTTATTAGGTGAGGCTGGTGATCAAAAGAGAAATCTGGGAGAATGCAGAGAGAGACTTTGTAAAGGGCTAGAAGACATTTAGAAAAGCACACAGTAACAGATGGGAGACCAGTGGGAGTATTTGAAAGAAAAAACAAGTATTGTTTGGAGATAGGTCTGTCAGATTAAACAACTGGTACATATTTAGTTGGAGAGGTCATGGGTTATAATTATGTGTTATGAATGCTTAGGACTATTTTGAGTGTGTTAATAGAAATGAAATCTAATGAATCCTTGGCTTTGAGAAAGTATATCTTTTTCAATAAATTTATTAGCTGTGGCTTTAGGATAGCCAGGTATAGAAATTAATCAAAAAAGCTTAAGTATAAAAGAAAATGTATTGACTTTAAGGGTAAGGTTTCTTTTCTCATCAAGTCCTCTTTTGGTGCTCAAATACTTTAGGGTGATGAATTTCACCATTTATCTCTCAGTTATGATTTCCTCCTTTTTTTGGCTTCATCATCAGGCAGCTTCTCTTTACTCAGAGAGGGGCCGCCCCAGGTTTCCTTTTAGACCTTTCCCTCAGGAGGAAAAATGACGTCTTCCTCAATAGTAGCCACAAATTCCTGAAATGATGTCAGGAGGCTTATGTTGCGTCTCCAACCTTGGATAATTCCCTCTGTCCAGAGTGTGGACTATCAGACTCGCTCTCCAGGATGATGGAGACCCCTTTGTGCAAATTGAAGCAATCAATTTCATTAAACCACATGGACCAAAAGCAGGGAAATTGGGGTGTGACAGTGGAAGAAAGGAAGTTGAAGCTTGACAAATGAAATAATAGATGGTCATCCTGGGAAAAAGTGTTCAGATAGTAGGAGAGATGATGAGAATGTTGTTGAATAATTTTGCTCTTGTGGCCAAAGAATAGAAGTCAGCCAAGGATGCAATTTAAATTTAACCAACCAGAACAGACAGAATGGCTGAGCTCAAGCTACAGCTTCATTTCGTCTCAAATGGAGATTTCCCTTCCGCCTTAGCTGAAGAGCATCTTCCTTGTTCCCTAAACAAGTTCCAAAACTTAATAATTTTATGATTTTGAAGAAGATCCTTAACATTTCTGTACCTCACTTTTCTTTTTTGGCAAACATGTATACACCTTTCATGGGGCCACGGTGAAAAGCAGTTGAAAATATAAAGTGCTTAGAAGGGCATGTGGTCCACAGGACACTTACATTCAGTGTTTGTCATTCTTGTATTTATTAATATGATTATAATAAGAAAAAACAGAGGCAAATGTGAACATATGTAAGGATGACACAGTATCTGATATTAGAAGTTCATCCTTAGAGAAAAAGACCGAAGGGATTCAAGTTGAACACATACAAAGTGTGAGATCACAAAGAAAATCACTAAGAGTTACCTGGTTATAGTATTAGCCGGTTCTTTCTCCCAGTAGTGTGTTTGTCATCAGAATCAAATCAAATAATAATCAATTAAAATTTTCTAACTCTTTGCACTATGGGTATCACTTGCTGGAAGAAGTTTGTGATCAGAAGCTTTTAAGGTTGTTTCCAATCCTACCTACCTCCTGATAGTCATGTCTTTGTGGAATTTCCTCCCCTTGGATGTGGGATGGATTTATTAACTTAGTAGTCACATATAGTAACTTATTAACTTAGTAATGTTAGAGTTGGGCCATAAAGAAGGTTGAGCACCAAAAAACTGATGCTTTCAAACGATGGTGCTGGAGAAGACTCTTGTGAGGCTCTTAGATTACCAGGAGATGGAAGCAGTCAATTCTAAAGCAAATCAACCCTGAGTATTCATTGGAAAGACTGATGCTGAAGCTCCCGTACCTTGGCCACCTGATGAGAAGAGTGGACTCATAAAAAGACCCTGATGCTGGGAAAGATTGAAGGCAAGAGCAGAAGGGCAGAAGAGGATGAGATGGTTAGATAACATTACCGACTCAGTGGACATGAGTTTGCAAATACTGTGAGATAGTGGAGGGCAGAGGATTCTGGTGATCTACAGTCCATGAGGTCACAAAGGGTCGGATATGTCTTAGCAACTGAACAGCAACAACAGTAAATAGAATATGGCAGAATGTGTCATGGATGCCACTTCTGAGATATGGTTATAAAACTGCTATGGCCACTGTCTGGGCATGCTGTCCAAATCCCTCTCTCAGGTCACTTAACCTGGGGCTATCTATTTGCTGTGCTGTGAGGCAGTCCTGTCGTGAGGGGCTGAGACCCATCAATAACCACAGAGTGAAATGGAACGCAAATCCCTCCATCTCTAAATGAGCCTTCATCTGAACCCACAGCCCTGACTGACAGCTCAACTGTAACCTCATGAGAAACCTGGAGCTAGAGGCAGTCAGCTAAGCTACCTCCTGAGCTCTGACCCACAGATGCGGTACAATAATACACATTTATTTACTTAAAACAGTACTCAGAATGGCTGCGATCCAAAAGTCTACAAGCAATAAATGCTGGAGAGGATGTGGAGAAAAGGGAACCCTCTTACACTGTTGGTGGGAATGCAAACTAGTACAGCCACTATGGAGAACAGTGTGGAGATTCCTTAAAAAACTGGAAATAGAACTGCCTTATGATCCAGCAATCCCACTGTTGGGCATACACACTGAGCAAACCAGAAGGGAAAGAGACATGTGTACCCCAATGTTCATCGCAGCACTGTTTATAATAGCCAGGACATGGAAGCATCCTAGATGTCCATCAGCAGATGAATGGATAAGAAAGCTGTGGTACATATACACAATGGAGTATTACTCAGCCATTAAAAAGAATACATTTGAATCAGTTCTAATGAGGTGGATGAAACTGGAGCCTATTATACAGAGTGAAGTAAGCCAGAAAGAAAAACACCAATACAGTATACTAACGCATATATATGGAATTTAGAAAGATGGTAACAATAACCCTGTATACGAGACAGCAAAAGAGACACTGATGTATAGAACAGTCTTTTGGACTCTGTGGGAGAGGGAGAGGGTGAGATGATTTGGGAGAATGGCATTGAAATATGTATAATATCATATATGAAACGAGTCACCAGTCCAGGTTCGATGCACGATACTGGATGCTTGGGGCTGGTGCACTGGGATGACCCAGAGGGATGGTATGGGGAGGAAGGAGGGAGGAGGGTTCAGGATGGGGAACATGTGTATGCCTGTGGCAGATTCATTTCGATAAATGGCAGAACCAATACAATATTGTAAAGTTTAAATATAAAATAAAATTTAAAAAAAAATAAAAATAAAACAGTACTTAAAACAATAAATACTGCTTTAAGCTTCTAAGTTTGGGAGTAATTTGTTTTATAATGATAGATATTTAATAAATAGTTTTCATGACTTGGCTGCAGCTGCTAAGTCACTTCAGTCATGTCCGACTCTGTGCGACCCCATAGATGGCAACCCACCAGGCTCCCCCGTCCCTGGGATTCTCCAGACAAGAACACTGGAGTGGGTTGCCATTAAGTTACTTGTAAATGTGGCAATTTTTTGCCTGAATGGATCCCCATGGCCTTTATTGCTGTCACAGAGAGACAACCCATTCCCAAGTAGAGAGAATGGAGGAAGATGTCAACTAATTTATCTTAGTATTTAAACAAACACACTTTTACATACTTCTGATCATAACCTTTACTAGACCATAATATGTATGTATATATCATGCCACAAAGAGCATGGAGAAAGCATATAAAATTATTTTGGGCCCCCAATCTCTACAAGTTCAACCTGGGGATAAGATATATACAGGTAATTCATTAAGTTAAACTACAGTGCAATGATTAAGTGCCAGAGTGGCATACTATGACTGAGTTGTGACTCCAGTTAATTTGAAAGATCAGCAGCATACTTTATTTTGATAAGCTCAATTCTTTCATGCCCCCTTCCCTGCTCAGCAGAAGGCAAATCATTTTTAGGCCAAACTAACAAGTTCAATCCAAACCAATAACTTTTATTCTAGCCTGGGTAATCAAAGAGCAGATTCTCCCAGGAAATAATCAAATTCAAGTAGTCTCTTTCAGTCATTGTTCCAATTTCAAGTTTTCTGAGTTTCCTCCCCAGTTCTCCATGCTTCCTTTTTTTCTTTCTTTCTGGTTTTTTTTTTTTTTTTTTTTGTATGTCGCAAGGAAAACAGGAAGGATGGGTCATCTGCTGCTGTGGTTGAGAGACTGTGAAGGTGTATGGTTTATACATTGCCATTTCTCTGTGGCTTCGGACATCTGATGTCTTCACGTATCCCTGTATTGTCTCTGGTGTTGATGGCAAATGATGCGGAATATCTTATGGAACATTTCAGGTTCTTAAACTTTCAGCTGGGCAGCTGCTGTAGCTCTCCAGGGTGGGGAAGTCTCTGTGAAATGCCACATTCTCTTTATTCCCTGATCTCTTTTGTGTGAGTAGCAAACTGGTTCAACTGTCAGCTATGATGCACTGTCTTCAGGGAGCTTATTAGAAATCTTGGAGTCAATGCCATTTCCAACTAGGATTCCCATAGGATGGACAATTTTTAAGAATAGTGGGGGGAGGGCTATTCTCTCTCTCTCCCTCTCATTCTGTCTCTTTCTCTCCTGTTTAGACTGCTTACTCTGGGGAATCAGGTGCAATGATAGGTCCTGTGGGCATGTCCATGTGTCAAGGCACTGAGAGAGAGCTCAAGTCCACAGTCAGTGAAGGGTGTAGGATCTGCAGGGATTTCCCTCAATCCAAGAGTCCACAATGAACAGAGGACACATGAGCAAGCTTAGAAATGGGCCAAACCCAGTAGTGATCACAAGTGTTTAGTAGAGACAACTTGACTGCTAGCTCATGAGAGGCTTTGATCCAGAGGTACATACGTAGGACATGCCTGGGTATTTGAACTATAGAAACTATGATAATGTATGTGTTAAAAGTGCTAAGTTTCAGAGTAGTTTCTCAAAGTGCATAGATAACTAATACATCACGCCACCTGGTGAGTGTTGTATATTACCTCTTCTGAGCCCTGGCATCACTATAGGTCATGCATATATCAAGATAGAGATTATAAACTGGGACCATGCCCTTTTCTCAGAAACCATCCCCAAACTACAAGGGAGATTCTCTCAGTGTCACAAATTTTTACTGGGTAATATATTAAACATTCCTCTACCCATACCCTGCACAAAGGAGGAAGAAAAGATAAATTACCCAAGTCTAAGGCTCTCTAGAGGCTGTTCCCTAAAGCTCTGCCATCCATTCCCTGCTAACACCCATATTCCCTCTTCATATCTTCTAGAGGTAGAGGCTTCAAAAACAGCTTTGCTTCAATAATAGATATATTATATATATAAAAACTTATGGTTACCAAATGGGAAAGAGGGAAGTGAGGGATAAATTAGAAGTTTAACATTAGCAGATACATACTACCACATAGAAGATAGATAAACAGGGGCTTCCCTGGTGGCTCAGTGGTAGGAATCTGCCTGCCAATGCAGGAGACCTGGGTTTGATCCCCAGTCTAGGAAGATCCCACATGTTGGGAACAACTATGCTCTTGGACCACAACTATTGAACCCTTGTTCTAGAGCCCAGGAACTGCAACTACTGAGCCATGTGTCACAGCTACTGAAGTCTGCGCCCCTGGAGCCTGGACTCTACAATAAGAGAAGCCCACACACTGCAACTAAAGAGTAACCCCTGCTTGCCACAACTAGAAAAAAACTCATGCAACAATGAAGAACCAGCAGAGCCAAAAGTAAATAAGTTTTTTTTTTAACAAAATAAACAAGAACCTACTCTTTAGCATAGAGAACTACATTCAACCTATAATAGAAAGGAATCTCAAAAAGAATAATATATATACAAATCTCTTAGCTGTAGACCTGAAACATCATAAATTAGATATACTTCAATAAAAAATTAAATAAAAAAATAACAAAACAGTTCTTACTTACTTTAAACTTGTAGACTGGGAAAGCCCTGAACCAGAAATAAGACTTTCTTAATATTTAGCTGTTTGAGATAATGTGTCATGATCATCAGACATGAATGAACTCCCTAGTCATTCATATGCACTCCATAGTTGTCATGGACAGACAGCTGGTAAACCAGGAAAGCAGGGGATAAAACCACCTAATGTTAACTCACATTATAATGTAGCAGAATTCTCTGAGGAAGAGATCAATGGAAGCTGGTCTTGTGGATGAGGTGGGATTTGTTCTGAGCCTTAAAGGATTGGAGGATTTGCATAAATAGATAGGTGGTTTATGATCATTTCAGAAAGTGCAGAAAAAAAAAAAAAACTTGTGCAAAAGGCACAAAGTTTAAATTGTGTTTGTGGGCACAGTCAGAGGAGGGTTGTCTGTTAGGCAGCTGAAAGAGAAAGGTTTCTGTTGCAGTGGATTACTTAAGAATCTGACCATTATTTTGAATAGAGGAGTAAGACAATGAAATAAATGTCTTAATAAATTGATGAAATGGCAATTGATAACCAAAGAATAGATATTTATTGAGGATCTTCTATGGACCAGGCATAAAACTTAAAGTACAATGGCAAACATTGTAGATATAGCTGCTACTTCCATACATCTCACTCACCATGGTGGAAAACCTTAATTATTAAAGCAAAACATAGCTTCAATGTGCAAAATGCTAGGAAGTTTAAATTCAGTATTACATGTAAGGTTATAATGGGAGAATCTCATGGAATTAGGCTTTCCTAATAAGGATTTTTTTCAAAGGTAGCTTTTTGTTTTGAGCTAATTACAGATTCATATGCACTTGTAAGAAATAATACAGAGATTCTATGTATCCTTTACCCAATTTTCTTCAGCGGTAACATCTGAAGTAACTGTATTACACAGCCAGGATATGGACTTGGCACAGCGAAGATACAGAGCATTTCCATCACAAGGATTTGTCAGTTTGCCTTCTTGGTGTCTACTTCCTTCTTGCTCCACTCCCCATAATCCCATCAACTATAGCCCATCAAGCTCCTCTATCCATGGAAATCCCTAAGCAAGAATACTGGAGTGGGTTGCCATTTCCTGCTTCAGGGAATCTTCCTCACCCAGGAACAGAACATGTGTCTCCCTCCTTGCAGGTAGATTCTTTACTGTTTGAGTCACCGGGGGCTGAGGACTATTAATCTCTCGAAACTGCTAATCTGGTCTCAGTTTAAAATGTTGGCATTTCAAAAATACTATATAAATGGAATCATACAGTGTACAGTTTTGGTGATTGACTTTTCATGTTCTGCCTGATTTTCTGGAGATTCGTGCAGGTTTTTGCAGGTATCAATATTTTATTCCTTTTTTATGGCCAAATAATTTTCCTTGGTATGGAAATATTACAGTGAATGTTTTGAGACTGCCTTTATCTGTATCACTCTGTATCACTTTACAGAGTGATACAACCAATATTATTTAAAATTTCTTTCAATAACATATGAGTGATCCAGTTTATCTACATCTTCTCCAACATTTGGCATTATTATTCATTTTTATTTTAGCCCTTCTGATAGGTATGTAGAGATAACTCATTGTGGTTATAATTTGCATTTTCCAAGTGGCTGATGATGTTGAAACATTTTAATGTGCCTATTTGCAATCTGTATTTGGAATATCTGCTTGTGTCTTTTGTCCATTTCAAATTGTTTATTTTAATGTGTGTCTTGAGAGTTTTCTGTATGTTCAATACTTGTGGTTTGCATTATTATCCCTCCCAGTCTATATATTGGCTTTTCAATTCTTAAAAGGTCTTTCACAGAGCAAAACATTTCAAATTTTTGATTAGGTCTAACTAATTTTTCCCTTTATGGATCATGATTTTAGTATCAAGTCTAATTGCCTAGCCATAGGTACTGATTTTTCACTCTTATTTTAAAGTTTAATAGTTTCACATTTTCCATTTAAGTGCATGATCCATATTGAGTTGATTTTTATATCATGTAAGAGACTTATATCAAGGTTTATTTTTTCCTGTCTGTAAATGTCTAATTACTCTAGTGCCATTTGTTGAACGGTTCTCTTTGTTTCTGTTTTAATTTTCCTGCCTCCTGTGGTTTCCATGAACATATTTTAGAATACTATTTTGATTTATCTAAACATTTTTGACTGTTTCTCTTTGTATAGCTTTCTTAGTGCTTGCTGTAGGCATTACATTTTATGCACATAACTTATAGTCCAATGGTGCTATAATTTTACCATTTCAAATAAAATCTACAAACCTCATCTCCCTCTGTCTCCTGACCATCTTAATTTGTATTATTTATAAGATTTAATGTAATTAATGTATCTACTTTATTATTAATATATTTATGTTCATGTATGTGTTTATATTTGATAAATATTTATTAAATATAAACTTTTCCTCTATATACTTCTAGTATCATAACAAAAAGCATTTTAAATTTTTTTGCCACTCTTAAAACACAATTTATTTATGTTGATATATGGCAGAAGCCACCCATTATTTGTAATTAAGGTAATTATCCTCCAACTAAAATAAATTAGTTAAAAAGATAATTTAGAAGACTCAGGCAAGAATAATCTTTTGTACTGTTCCATATTTTTGCTTACTATGTTTTTTCCCTTTGATGTTCTAAAATCCCTGTACTTATTTCTTTTCTGTTTAGAGAGTTTTCTTTATCCATTCTTTTAGGATAAAGTGCTGCTGGTTAAAGGCTCTTTTAATTTACCTTCATCTAAGACTATTTTGATTTTTTTTCCCCTCACTCCTGGAGGATATGCTCACTAGGTGTAGTACCCTTGGCTGCCAATTCTTTTTCAGATCTGAAAAATGTTAGGCCACTTCCTTCTGGCTTATATGTTTCCTGATGAAAAGTCCTCTATCATTCAATAATGTTCTTTCTATAGGTAACATGTCATTTCTTTTTCACTGCTTCCAAGACTTTCCTTTTCGTAAATAAGTTTGACTATGATGTTTCATAGTACAGAATTCCTTGGGTTTTATCCCATTTGGAGTTTGCTCAGCTTCTTGACAGAGAAGGCAATAGCACCCCACTCCAGTACTCTTGCCTGGAAAATCCCATGGATGGAGGAGCCTGGTAGGCTGCACTCCACGGGGTCGCTAAGAGTCGGACACGACTGAGCGACTTCACTTTCACTTTTCACTTGCATGCATTGGAGAAGGAAATGGCAACCCACTCCAGTGTTCTTGCCTGGAGAATCCCAGGGATGGGGGAGCCTGGTGGGCTGCCGTCAATAGGGTCACACAGAGTCAGACACGACTGAAGTGACTTAGCAGCAGCAGCAGCAGGAGCTTCTTGAATCTTTAGGCTTATGCCTATTGTCAAATTAGGGGATTTTTCAGCCTTTTTTTCTTGAGCATCTTTTCATCTCTACTCTATCTCCTCCTCTTGAAAAAGTTTTCAATGTATTTTAAAGGATAAATGGGAAGTGACTGATACATTTTAATCAAAGAATTTGTATCATTAAACTTTTGATGAGAAGCCATCCCACAACTTAGTGGTTTCTAACAATTGTTTAATTAGCTCACAGCTCTGTGGGTTGACAATTTAGGCTTGTCTCAGTAAGGTAGCTTTTTTCCTGGTCTCAGCTAGTGTGCCGTCTATGGGGTCGCACAGAGTCGGACACGACTGAAGTGACTTAGCAGCAGCAGCAGCTGGTGTTAACCATACATCTTCACTTAGCTGCTGTGTTGGGTAGAGGCTGGTGGCTGAAGAAGGTTTTCACTGGTATGGCTGGTCTCTACTTCAAATGTCCCTTCACCTTCCAGCAGACTGCGTGTGTGATAGTCGCTCAGTCATGTCCGACTCTCTGCCACCCCATGACTGTAGCCCATCAGGCTCCTCTGTCCAGGGAATTCTCCAGGCCAGAATACTGGAGTGGGTAGCCATTCCCTTCTCCAGGGTATCTTCCTGACCCAGGGATTGAACTCTGGACCCTGCAAAGCAGGTGGATTCCTTAATGTCAAAGCCACCAGGGAAAACCTAAGCCCAGAAGACTAAACTGAGCTTTCTCGCATGATGCTGGAAGTCCCGCAAGACCTATGAAAAGCAGGCTCCAATGTGTAAGACCTTCCATTGGCCAGAGTAAACAATATAACCAACTCAAATTCAAAGGATAGAAAAGTAGATTCTAACTTTCAGTGGCAGGGGAAAATTTTTGCAATCCATCTTGGGGCTATTTTAATCAAATTCACCTTTTAAAAAGAGTATTTAATACTGTGAGAGGTGTAATTTGAAGGAAGCAAGAGTTGAGGCTGAGAGATCACTTTAAATAGGAATAGAGAGAAAACTGAAGCTTTAAAACATGCTTAAGGAGTAGTATTGACAAGTGATTGATTATATGTAAGTTGAGGGAAAGGATCTGTCATGCATTGCTATTAGGTTTATGTCTTGAGCAATTTGGGGAATAGTAATCACATTTATTGAATTGGGAACCCTAGAAGAGGCAAGATAAAGATAAAGGTAATGAGTTCCGTTTGGGATAAATTTTATTTGAGGTACTAAAAGACATCCAAGTGGAAATATTGACTATTTAGTTCATTAGAGGGCCAGGGTCTAAGAAAAGAGGTCTGGATGGGAAAAAAACTATCTGTAAGTTAGCAACTTACTGACCATACATAGTTTTGGCTATAGAAATGAATGAGTTAAATGTTAATATTCCTGAGTTGTACTGTTCTGAAAATAAGAAAAATGGAACAAGGGCAGGATTCCATTGAGCTCAACACTCTTTAGCAGTAGCCAGAAAGGTATTTTATTTGTATTACTTTTATTAAGCACACATATCTTTAGTATTTGTTGAAAAGGTTTGCCTATACCTCACATAAGTGCAAGATTCAATCTTAGTTATCACTCATGGTGGAAGCTACAGACTTCCATGAGTACAGAGAAGGGTCAGGTGATTATATGCATGTAACAAGGAGTCAGGACTGTATGGTCATAGGATCATATCTCTCATGGTATTATGTAATTATTAATATAACAGCTCTAGATAGTGTCTACTCTGTCTGATCAGGGTTGCCATCAAGAACTCACTCAGGAAAAATAATAATAGACAAAACTCAAAAATACTTGAGATAATATTTGACTTCGTTTCAAGTGGTGAGACTTGAACTGGATTTCTGAAGTCCAGAGATCAGGACCAGCCAAAATTTCTGGCCATATGTTGCTTCCATCACATGTATTTCTTAGTGTATTAATGCATCCTTCAGCTCTAGTTCAAAAGCATCAATTCTTCGGCACTCAGCTTTCTTCACAGTCCAACTCTCGCACCCATACATGACCACAGGAAAAACCATAGCCTTGACTAGATGGACCTTTGTTGGCAAAGTAATGGCTCTGCTTTTGAATATGCTATCTAGGTTGGACATAACTTTCCTTCCAAAATCCCTTGTCAGGTACTGGACTGTGAAGACTCTTGAGAGTCCCTTGGACTGCAAGGAGATCCAACCAGTCCATTCTAAAGGAGATCAGCCCTGGATTTATTTGGAAGGAATGATGCTAAAGCTGAAACTCCAGTACTTTGGCCACCTCATGCGAAGAGTTGACTCATTGGAAAAGACTCTGATGCTGGGAGGGATTGGGGGTGGGAGGAGAAGGGGACGACAGAGGATGAGATGGCTGGATGGTATCACTGGCTCAATGGACGTGAGTCTGAGTGAACTCCAGGAGTTGGTGATGGACAGGGAGGCCTGGCGTGCTGCGATTCATGGGGTCGCAAAGAGTCGGACATGACTGAGTGACTGAACTGAACTGAACTGAACTGAACTTCAGAAAGTTAGATTTAAAATAAAGTCATAAAACTTTATTTTATATTTATATACATATAAAAAGTATATATACTTTTTATATGTATATAAATATAAATACTTTTAATAAATGTATATAAATATAAATACTTATGTATATGCATATAAATACTTTTTATATGTGTGTATATATATATATACACATATAAAAAGTCTTTCTTATATACAGAATCTACCCTGAACTCAAAACAAGAAGTAATGAAGTTAGAGGACTGTTGCATGAAATGAGGAAATCAGTTGCACAGAGGCACAGGACAAGAGACCTCTGGAGGGGAAGTGAAAAGGGCAGAGGATGAGATGGTTAGATATCATCACCACCTCAATGGACATGAATTTGAGCAAACTCTGGGAGGTAGTGAAGGACAGGGGAGCCTGGTGTGTTGCAGTTCATGGGGTCACAAGAGTCAGACATGACTTAGTGACTGAACAGCAACAACAAAGTACAATACTAGAAGTAGAACGAGATACCAGGAGTCATGCAGCAGAATTAACCTTGGGTTGTAGGATGTCTGACTAAGGTTAATGTTTAACACATGGAGAAGGCAATGGCACCCCACTCCAGTACTCTTGCCTGGAAAATCCCATGGACGGAGGAGCCTGGTAGGCTGCAGTCCATGGGGTCGCTAAGAGTCAGATACCACTGAGCGACTTCACTTTCACTTTTCACTTTCGTGCATTGGAGAAGGAAATGGCAACCCACTCCAGTGTTCTTGCCTGGAGAATCCCAGGGATGGGGGAGCCTGGTGGGCTGCCTTCTATGGGGTCACACAGAGTCGGACACAACTGAAATGACTTAGCAGCAGCAATGTTTAATACAGGGTTCAAGAATATCTGAAATTGAAAGCTAGCAAACAGTAAGGCAAGGAGTTGATCCTCCCTACCTTCCCAGTAGTCTATCTGGAGACCCATTTGCAACAAACTTCCCTTTAGTTCTTTTATTCCCTTCATCTCCAAAGTAATGGATAAAAAGAGTTGTGAGAATGAGCTTGTCTACATTGGCTGGGGTGTTATGGGGAAATGGGTACTCTGAACAAACCATGAGCACATGAGAGCTAATTTTCAACCTCTGCATGTGAATTGCGTGCATATTCAGTTGCGACTGACTCTGTGATCCCCTGCGCTGTAGACCACCAGCTTCCTCTGTCCATGGGATTTTCCAGGTAAGAATATTGGAGTGGATTGCTATTCCCTTCTCCAGGCATCTTCCTGACCCAGCGATGGAACCCAGGGATCTCCCGCATTGGCAGGCAGATGCTTATCACTGAGCCACCTGGGAAGCCCCATGTGAAGTAGCCTCATGGTTTATTCCTTCCTTTCCCCAGAATTGGAAAGATACACTAGGTGTCCTCCTTGCTTCATACTCTCTCATATTCATACCACAATCCTCTAAGAATGTTTATAATTCTACATGCCTTTGAGGCTCATGATATAAAACTATATAACCTTTCCTTTTTCTTTGTTTTAGCCACTAATGTTTAACTCTTTCTGCATTAATTTGAAAAAACAAAACAAAAAAAAAACAAATAACACTTAACTGGTAATGTTTCTTTTCTCACTGGTTTCTTCTGCTATTTTGAGTGATTTCTGTTTTACCCATACCCTGATCCTCAATTTCTTGACATTTTCATCTATATTGAGTATTTGCCGCATTCCAGTTCAGCTCTTTACTCCCATAACACCATCCTGAAGCTTATGCCTTAGATCTTTGCTTCTTTTTTTTTCTCCTTTTTTGGTTCTTATAACTTTATTGGACAATTGGCAGTTAGTTCTAATTTACATTAACTGTAGATTTTGAAAAGTGACGAGTATGTAGGTAACCAATGAATAGAGCTTGTTTGGTAATTCTTCATCTTCAGACAACCTTGCATGGATATGGTATGGGACATTCCTTATTCCTTTAGCCCAGACATCTTTGTTGAGCCTGGGGTCAATGCTTAGATCTGGGGTTCCAATCTCTTTCATGGCAAATTTCCAGATTTCTTTGAGTGCCTGAGGAGCATGCTTCTTGAAACCCACTCCATGATGCACTTGTGAATGTTGATAGTGTATTCTCTGGTCAACACTTCATTGATGGCAGACTGACCATTCTTGTCACCACTTCTAGCGGTGGGAGCCATCCTGCCAGGTGGGGGCTGGAAAGGAAGAGTGCAAGGGATTGTGGGAGGGTCTTCTCTACTCCTGATATCATATAGACAGGATCACAGAGATGACCACAACCTTCTAGCCTTCCATCCTTCCAAATACAATCAAATTTATTTCCTTTCATTCCTAGCATCACTATCCATTGCTCTTTCATCCCATCCTCATCCCTTTCTGGATTATCGCTTCCAGCTCTTACCTGATCTTTTTGTAATTCATTCCTGTCTGTTCCCTGTTTTCAGTCTTCCCTCTTTAGAAAATACAAATTAGATCATTGCCCTTAGGATATTGTCCAAACTCTTAATGTACGTCCTTTGTTGGAGCCCATTTATTTTTTCCCAGTTTAGCTCTCATTCCAACTTCAACTCACTTCAACAATATCACTCCATATACATCTCTCCATTTCAACAAGATTGAAATTCACTGAGTTCTCCCCAAAGTCCATACAATCTTACCTCCAAGTCTTCACATATATTATTTTTTGCCTGAAATATCACTCTCACATCTACCTGTAGGTTTCACTCCCACCGTACTCTTTGTCTAGTTCTTTACTATACATTTGTAGGTCCTACCTTAAATTTTACTTTCTTTATAAAGTTTTCCCTAAATTTCCCCTGGACCAGGCAGCCCACCCTGGATTTTGTGCACCAGTTTCCATGTTGCTAACGCTTTCTCTGCTTCCCAATTGGATAACTTGTTATACTTTCTGATCACTGTTACTCTTTGTAAGTTCTTTGATCAATACATATTTTGATATGTTGAGTTAGACTTTTCTACACACCTCTTTTCTTCTTTTTGCCACTGTCTTTTTATTCTTAACTATTAAAAAAAACTTTTTATTTTATTTTATATTGGGATATAGCTGATTAACAATGTGGTGATATTTTCAGGTGAATAGTGAAGGGATTCAGCCATATATAATACAGGCATCCATTCTCCCCCAAACTCCACTCCCATCCAGATTGCCATAAAACACTGAGAAGAGTTCTCTGTGCTATATGTGCGTGCATACATACTAAGTCACATCAGTTGTGTCTGACTCTGTGTGATCCTATGGACTGTAGCCTACCAGCCTCCTATGTCCATGGGATTCTCCAGGCAAGAATACTGGAGCGGGTTGTCATTCCCTTCTCCAGAAGATCTTCCTGATCCAGTGATCAAACCCGCATCTCCTGAGGCTCCTGCAATGCAGGCAGATTCTTTACTGCTGAGCCACTAGGAAGCGCCCTGTGCTGTACAGTAGGTTCTAATAGGTCATTCATTTTAAATGTAGCAGTGTGTACATGTCCATCTCAAACTCTCTAACTACCCCTTCCTCTTACTTCCCCCTGGCTCACTAAGGTTCACTAAGCACCTCTTTTCTTTACTGTTTATATGAAATGGTCTGAGGAATAAGACTATGCTATATTTCAGAAATATTTCCCAGTTTAGGCTGATATGATCTCTTTTCTTGTTTCTTTTCTTGGCCACACTGTGAGGCTTGCAGGATCTTAGTTCCCCTACCAGGGACTGAATCAGGGCCCTTGGCAGTGAAAGCACAGAGTCCTAGCCACTGGATCACTAGGGAATTCCCTAATGTTTCTTTTCTTGATGAAAAATATATACACTGTAAGAAGGTGTGCTTGAAGGAAATAGGAACCCAAAATTCACTGACAATTATGGGATCTTAATATTTGTTTCCTAAGTCTCCCTTGGTAGTACTTCCATTAATGTACTAAGCTAAGCTGGACCTATATTAATGAAAACTTAACATTTGTTAATTGAATACTGGAGTGAGTCCCAATTTTCTTCTTCAGGTGATCTTCCTGACCCAGGGATGAAACTGTGTCTCTTGCATCTCCTGCACTGGCAGGCTGATTCTTTACCAGCTGTGCCACCTGGGAAGCCTGAACATATATAGTAATCACCATGGCACTTGGCATGCATTTACTCGTTTGCTTCTTCATATCTTTCTAAACCTTTCTTAAGCCTTTCTAGTGTAGGCATTACTTCTATTATCACAGTCTAAGAAATAAGGGAACCAAAGCAGATAGAGCTTCAGTGACTTGTCTAAGGTTTATTACATCTCCACGTGGGAAGATCCAAGTGCACATCTGGTAGTTAGGTACCAACGTTTGAACAAAACAAATGCTTTAGTGAAAGCACACTCGGTATAAGGAAGAAACAGTGTGATGCCAAGAAATCAACATTTGAAATAGAAGCAAGGCACTTATTTACTGTTTGTCTGACTACTTTCTATTTTTGAATCTATTTATTTATGAATAACTACCTGTCCTGTTGGACACAACTAGATATTTTCATTTTATATTGTTATTCATGATAAAAGCATAGTATGCTTGATCTAGGCCATGAACACTGAAGGTGCTGTTTGCCACGCTCATTATCTGCTAAGAGGTAACCAAGTGTCTTGTGGAAAATACACTTAATGAGGAAATATCATATGGTCTACCATAGCAACAAAATCAAGCAGCTTACCAAGAGCATGTTCAAGAATTATGGCGTGTATAGTCCCAAAGCCTTAATTAAGTGCCCTTTCCTATACATTCTCTGAAGTGTAGTCTATTTCAGTAATAGCTACAAATATCTTTGGCACAAGAATGACTTCTTTGCACATATGCAAAAAGAATGAGCATGACAAAGAATAGTAAAATTGATTTCTCTAAATTCTGCACTATAGGGCTAATTTCTCTATATTTGATAATAACCTATGTGAGGAAAGAATCTGAAAAATAGTTTATATATGTATATATATCACTGATTCACTTTACCATATATCTGAAACTAACACAAACTGGTAAATCGTGTGCTTAGTCGCTCAGCCATGTCCGACTTCTTTGTGACCCCATGGACTGTGGCCTGCCAGGCTCCTCTGTGCATGGGGAATCCTGGCGTGAATTGCCATGCCTTCCTCCAGGGAAATCAACTATACTCCAATATAAAATAAAAATTGGAAATAAATAAACTAAGTTCACATAGCCAGGAACAAAACTCATGTGAGGGAGGGTTCCACAGTCCATACTGAGATTTGAAGGATAATGTGGCAGGCTGGGAAGAAGAAATAAGAAATGGCAACAGAGGTGATGCATTTCCCATTATAGACAAGGATAGTTATTTGCATGACCCTTCTTTCCTTCCTCCTTCCTTCCCTCGCTCATTTTCTTCTTTCTTTCCTTCCTTCTGCTTTATAGTAGGGATTCAGGTATATGAATTCAGGGAAGAAACATGTATTTTACTGAAAGAAAGATACAAACTCTGTTAGAAGTGCTGGACCCCACCACTTTAGACAGCAAATTTGAAAATCATCTACTCAGCCCAATCTGTTTATTTAAAAATAAGCACACAAAGAAATAAACTATGTGAAAGATTGTTATCCATTTTATGTTAATACTTTGGGTAATCATGAAGCCGCATTGTGTAAGAAATGTAGAATAAAAAACAAATCCAAGTTTTACTAACTTCTCTTTGTATGAATGATGGTAATTTCCTTATTTTCTGGAATTTACATTTCTCCTCCACAAATTGAGGACACTGATACCTCTCCTATTTCACAAAGATTGAGGATCAAATTTGAGAAGGCACTTTGTAAATGCTAAAGGATTATGAACATGTTTGTAATTATAATGATGTGTTGTCTATTGTTTTCCCAGCTAAGCCTTAGTAGTACTTGCAATTACTAAATCAGTATTCATGTAGATTATATCATTCAGAAGGCTCCAGAGATATCTTAATGAGATTATATAAAAGCAAATATTTTATCCAGTATTGAAATGCATCACTGTTGAAAGTTAATGGATCAATTGCCTAATAGGAACAATAACTGTAATGGTTTACAACAGAAAGTGGAAATCTCTCTTGCAACTGACATTCTACAGGTAGTTAGGTGGGAGGGAATCAATTATTCAGAGTGGGTAACAGTGCTCAGAATTGTAAAATGTGCCCTGGAATCTTAAATAAGTTCAAGTAGACAGATGTTCAAAGTTGCATTCATCAAGACTAAGCTAAATGCTTTTCCTACTCATATTTTAAACTTTAAACTTTAAAAAAAAAAAATCTGAATTCTTCATCTTAAAGTTTTTTATTTCCTCCAGAATAAATTGCCTAAAATTGTCACTTAGCATTCTGAAATTAAGTCATTTATAGTTATTTTCTTTTCTAATCCATTACTGAAACACTTTTACAGAAGACAGATCTATATGATTTAAAATATTTATTTATATTTTTCCATTCCGCCTTAGAGACTTTTTCAAGGAGTACAATTCTTAGGAAAAGAATTCCTGAAAAAAGATACTTTTTTTCAATTCTGCCGTCAAACTTTACAGGAAACCCTGATTACCATGTATATTTCTTTGAGAGTCACCAATGCATATTAGCATATTAAAAGTTTTGTATCTTTTTTTTTGTTAGGGAAATGTACTTAATTGTTTAAGTCAGTGTTCCTTTTTCAAATTTCTTTGGCCATTGGTGAAGCAAAGAGGGTTCCCCAGTGGCTCAGTGGTAAAGAATCCGCCTGCCAAACAGGAGATGTGGGTTCGATTCTTGGGTTGGGAAGATCCCCTGGAGAAGGAAATGGCAACCTATTCCAGTATTCTTGCCTGGAGAATCCCATGGACAGAGGAGCCTAGTGGGCTAAAGTCCATGGGATCCCAAAGAATAGGACACAACTTAGCAACTAAACAACAACAACAAAAAGCAAAAGATCCTCTGTAGTGAGGTTGCCTAAGCTGAATCCCAGGCCCGTCATTTCCCTATCTGAATCAAAAACTCCTCATCTATAAAATGTGAATAATAAGATATATAGATCACAGATTTTTATAAGGATTACCTGAGGTGACATCTGTAAACTGCTTAGAACTTTGCCTGACATGATTATGCAAGAGTTTATTAAAAATAGTATAAACTTTTCTTTCATGCCCTATTTTTTTTTTTTCAGATCCCTGCTACTTGAGGAATTATATAACTATGGGAATGGAGCAAGTGGTATGGAATCTAATTTTAATAGCCCCCAAACTTGTAAGCTCCTTGAGGCTCCCTGGTGGCTTCCCTGGTGGCTCGGTGATAAAGAATCTGCCTGCCAATGCAGGAGACACAAGAGATGCAGCTTTGATACCTGATCTGGGAGGATCCCCTGAAGAAGGAAATCGCAAGCCATTAATGTATGCTTGCCGGGGAAATTCCATGGACAAAGGAGCCTGGCATGCTACAGTCCCTGGGATTGTGAAGAGCTAAACAACAACAAATTCTTGTAGGCTTCTTGGGGCTCAGAGACGTTGAATAATTTATTCAAGACATAGTGGTAGAGATTCAAATCCAGACAATTTTTAGTCCTTTTATTAAACCACTGCAGTAAATGTCTCTCTGAGGGATAAACAGCAGATTCTTGTTTTATGTAAAGCTTCTCCTAGAAATGTTTGTTCTAAGTAAACCTTTATTTTCTAACGCATATAAAAGGGGAATTAGAAAAAGGAGAATTTTTCTGTCCTTTGAAAACTGGTTCAATTCCTCAACAAATTTGATTGTCTTTGTCACTTAAGTAAAAGATGAGGATCAAAATATAAAGATGTAAAGGAATGAAAAGGTTTCAACCAATATCTATCCAAATCCTAACCAAAACTAAAAAAAAAAAAAAAAAGACTTAGGAATATGACAAATTGACATGGGATGGTGTGAGAAAGAGGAGAAAGTGCATAAAACTAATTTTATGACGCTTTAGTTAGCAAGAAAGGAAAAACAAATGTAAATGAATGTCTGGATTTCTTTTCATGCCCTTTTTTGCAGTTTAAAAATGATCAGAGAAATGTATTTGCCATTTCAAGTCACTTGGCTCCTTCTAGTTAAATTTCTGGGATACCCCCAGTTTTCAACCTTGCTGCTTATGATTCTTTTTGATCAACGCATTAAGTAAATCTGGTGACATTATTAAAAAGAAAAATGCCTGGAGTTCTCCTTATTAAAATGACATGGTTAGTCAATCTTGTAAGCATTCCTACTTGGTTTGCTTGGATAATGTATATTAAATATTTGTTTTTTACTTAGAATTGGGCTGAAGTGATAAACAGCCATGTACTATATTTTATCAATCCTGTTCCAACATTCTTTATAAACTTGCAGAGAATTTGTATTTAAGACTTGGAGGAAAAATAATTAGCATATAAAATAATTAGAGTAAAATAGTTGGAAAAATCCAATCAAATACCAACATGTGTGGTGGATCACTAAGAAGGAGAGAGATGTGGGCTGATTGCATTGATAACGGGTATCTCTCATTTTGTAAATCAAGGGTGAGGAGAACTAGGGCCTGAATTAAGTATCATGATGCGATGGGTACATTTGAATTTGGGCAAATTATGGAGGTCATCTAAGGATGGTCCGAGGGGTGTGTAACGTGAGGGGCTGCCTCCCTGTCAGTACTTTGTCCCCTAGAATGTTGAGGTGGGGGCCTCCTGTCAGATGATGTGTAGTGGGCTGGCTTCCTTTAAAGAGTAGAGGGATAAACCCAGTCAGCTGCTACGTTGCTGTTCTTGTAAGATGTCCCTCTTATTCCATAATCTGCCTCTCCTATGCATGTTCTGTACTCCGCCAGTATTTCCCAAATTGAGTTATCAAAATCATGTGTATTAGACACATTAATGCATATTATGCAAAAATAATTAGCCTAGATGTTAGATTTTACCCTGTGTCAAGTTTGTTGATCTTAGGAACATGCTTTTTCATTGAAAAAAATGCTGTAGGATTGAGTGGTCTAAGAAAACTTTAAGAAATGCCTAAGAAAATGATTTCAAAGGGTCTAACAATAGGGAAATTTTACAAATCAAGAGTTTTTGAGTTTTATTATTCAATAGGTGCAAATAAAAGCACTTCAAGTCAGTGTTCTGCATATATCATCTGTGTGACACTGAATTACTTCATACTCATAAAGGATGAATGTATTTGTCAATTTTAATCTAAAAATTTGGCATTCTAGATATGTGCTTATTTTTCTAAACTTTGCATATACCAAATAGATAATTCTTAAGATACAGGAGAGAAAAAAATTAGAAAAATTTTGTTTAATTTATTTTACGGTTTTTGACTATCATTTATGTGGTACTTTGATGATCAACTGTATTAGTGGTTAATCCAGTTAGTGTAAGTATGCTTTATTATGCAAAGAGAAGTTTGGTTCTATGTGGTTTTTCTGCCTTTGGGAAAAAAAAAGTCTATTAAATTTCTACAGAGAATTATTCCAATAAATGGAGATAGTATTGCAGAGTAGTATAAACACTAGATCTGGGGAAAGAAGAAATGAAACACTATTCTAGTTTTCCTTCTAAATTGGTATGTGATTGTGGGCAAAATTTCAATGTAGTAGCAATGTAGTACAGAAGCTTGAAGCATAAACTCTGGAACTCGATGACCTAAGTTGGAAGCACAGGTCTACCAGTGATGAGCTCTACCATCTTTGACACGTTTTATCACCTCTCCCTGTCCAGTCTCTTGATCTGTTGAAGGGATATTATAAGTACTCACCTCATAGAACAATTATCTGTTTAAATTATTAATTAGTCCGGACTTCAGTATCTTCAACTGATGGAATTGGACTAGAAGATCCTCAGTACACTTTGCTGCTAACATCCCAGAGTTTTGTGAACTAGATCATCAACAAAGAAATAGATGCATATCTGCCTTCATGCCCATGAAGAAGCTATACAAAACAATAAGAAATATGCTAAACCTATATTCAAGGAGATGGGATAGGATCAGTTCAGTTCAGTTCTGTCGCTCAGTCGTGTCCAACACTTTGCGACCCCATGAATCGCAGCACGCCAGGCCTCCCTGTCCATACCAACTCCTGGAGTTCACTCAAACTCATGTCCATCGAGTCGATGATGCCATCCAGCCATCTCATCCTCTGTCGTCCCCTTCTCCTCCTGCCCCCATCCCTCCCAGCATCAGAGTCTTTTCCAATGAGTCAACTCTTCCCATGAGGTGGCCAAAGTATTGCAGTTTCAGCTTTAGCATCAGTCCTTCCAAAGAACACCCAGGACTGATCTCCTTCAGAATGGACTAGTTGGATCTCATTGCAGTCCAAGGGACTCCCAAGAATCTTCAACACCACAGTTCAAAAGCATCAATTCTTTGGTACTCAGCTTTCTTCACAGTCCAACTCTCACATCCATACATGGCCACTGGAGAAACCATAGCCTTGATTAGACGGACCTTTGTTGGCAAAGTAATGTCTCTGCTTTTGAATATGCTATCTAGGTTGGTCATAACTTTCCTTCCAAGGAGTGTCTTTTTTTTTTTTTTTAATTTTATTTTATTTTTAAACTTAGTAAGTGTCTTTTAATTTCATGGCTGAAATCACCATCTGCAGTGATTTTGGAGCCCCCAAAAATAAAGTCTGACACTGTTACCACTGTTTCCCCATCTATTTGCCATGAGTTTTCTGAATGTTGAGCTTTAACCCAACTTTTTCACTATCCTCTTTCACTTTCAACAAAAGGCTCTTTAGTTTCTCTTCACTTTCTGCCATAAGGGTGGTGTCATCTGCATATCTGAGGTTATTGATATTTTTCATGGCAATCTTGATTCCAGCTTTTGCTTCTTCCAGCCCAGCATTTCTCATGTTGTACTCTGAATAGAAGTTAAATAAGCAGGGTAACAATATACAGCCTTGATGTACTCCTTTTCCTATTTGGAACCAGTCGGTTGTTCCATGTCCAGTTCTAACTGTTGCATCCTGACCTGCATATAGGTTTCTCAAGAGGCAGGTCAGGTGGTCTGGTATTAGTATCTCTTTCAGAATTTTCCACAGTTTATAGTGATCCACACAGTCAAAGGCTTTGGCATAGTCAATAAAGCAGAAATAGATGTTTTTCTGGAACTCTCTTGCTTTCTTCGATGATCCAGCGGATGTTGGCCATTTGATCTTTGGTTCCTCTGCCTTTTCTAAAACCAACTTAAACATCTGGAAGTTCACAATTCACGTATTGCTGAAGCCTGCCTTAGAGAATTTTGAGTATTACTTTACTAGCGTGTGAGATGAGTACAATTGTGTGGCAGTTTGAGCATTCTTTGGCATTGCGTTTCTTTGGGATTGGAATGAAAACTGACCTTTTCCAGTCCTGTGGCCACTGCTGAGTTTTCCAAATTTGCTGGCATATTGAGTGCAGCACTTTCACATCATCATCATATTTCAGGATTTGAAATAGCTCAACTGGAATTCCATCACCTCCACTAGCTTTGTTCGTAGTGATGCTTTCTAAGGCCCACTTGACTTCACATTCCAGGATGTCTGGCTCTAGGTCAGTGATCACACCATTGTGATTATCTAGGTCATGATGATCTTTTTTATACAGTTCTTCTGTGTATTCTTGCCACCTCTTCTTAATATCTTCTGCTTCTGTTAGGTCCATTTCTGTCAGTTATCGAGACCATCTTTGCATGAAATGTTTCCCTGGCATCTCTAATTTTCTTGAGGAGATCTTGAGTCTTTCCCATTCTGTTGTTTTCTTCTATTTCTTTGCATTGATCACTGAGGAAGTCTTTCTCATCTCTCCTTGTCATTCTTTGGAACTCTGCATTCAGATAGTTATATCTTTCCTTTCTCCTTTGCTTTTCACTTCTCTTCTTTTCATAGCTGTTTGTAAGGCCTCCCCAGACTGCCATTTTGCTTTTTTGCATTTCTTTTCCATGGGATGGTCTTGATCCCTGTCTCCTGTACAATGTCACAAACCTCCGTCCTTAGTTCGTCAGGCACTCTATCTATCAGATCTAGTCCCTTAAATCTATATTTCACTTCCACTGTATAATCCTATTCCATCTTCTTCTGTTTTTTCTCCCCTTCCTTTTTTGGGGATGGGCAGAACTATTTCTCTTTTAACAGTCATGCCACCTTACTCACATAGGAACACTAAATGCAAAATTGTTTGACTATTGAGAAAATAAAGTCCTCTTTTTGCAGCATAGAGCCTGCTTGCCTCGATCTAGTTAAATGACAATTATGAATAATCTATTCATCAGTATTCAATACAAATAAATCTATTTGCAAGGATTTCCATCAGAAGGGGGAAAAAAATCTTTTGGGAACTTACAGCTTGATGGAGGATTCTAGGCAGCCTGAGCTCTCCACATAGGTTTAGCAGTGGATCCTGTATTGTGCCTGGAAAGATGAGTGGGATTCAAAGATGGAAGGGCACTATGGGATTAAGACTGGAATGACATCATGAAGAAAGCTAGGAAGGAATGTGCAAGATTTTTTCCATGTATCATAGATTGGCCAGGCTAATTTCTTAAACCTCAACATTATTGATATCTGAGACTGGATGATCCTTGTAGTGGGGCTTCCCAGCTGGCACTAGAGCTAAAGAACCCATCTGCTAAATCAGGAGACATAAGAGATGCTGTTTCGAGTGGGGAAGATCTCCTGGAGGAGGGCAGGGCAGCCCACTCCAGGATTCTTGCCTGGAGAATCCCATGGACAGAGAAGCCTGACAGGCTACAGTCTATAGAGTCACACAGAGTTGGACACGACTGAAGTGACTTAGCACACATACAGGATCCTTGTAGTGTGGGATCTTCTGTGCACTGAAGGATATTTAGCAGCATCCAAATGCCAGTCTCCTTCCCCCACTTGTGACTATCAAAAATATCTCCTAAGAATGACAAATATGATTTAAGGGGGCAGAATGACTCCTGATTAAGAATCCATGTCCCACAGGTATTTGTTGTTGTTGTTCAGTCACTTCGTCGTGTCCAACTCTTTGCGACCCCATGGACTGCAGCATGCCAGACTTCCCTGTCCTTCGCCATCTCCCAGAGCTTGCTCAGACTCATGTCCATTGAGTCAGTGATACCATCCAACCATCTTTTCCTCTGCTACAGGTATAGGGTTCCATAATCCAATGGGTGGTAATTTTGTTTCAAGAGACAAACAGCGGATAGTCTTGAATCCTTGAAGGAAAATGCTAGCTTTTCCTTCAAGAAAAAAAAGAAATGAGTAAAAAATGAGGCATTCTTCTACAATGACTGTATATATAAGTAAGTTCAATTGTGGTCTATAACATAGAAGGGGGACCATATAGAGATGAATTATATGTGATCGCACTATCATTACTCCCCCTTTTATTAATAGAAGATAAAGACTTCCCTTGGTGGTCCAGTTGTTAGAAATTTGCCTGACAATGCAGGGGACGCAGGTTCAGTCCCTTGTCTGGGAAGATTCTACGAGCCTCAGGGCAAGTAAGCCTCTGTGCCACAACTGCAGAAGCCCACGTGCTGAGAGCCTGTGCTCTGCAATAAAGGAAGCCCCTGCAGTGAGAAGCCCGACTAACAAGTGGACCCTGCTCACCACAACTAGAAAAAGTCCTTCCGTAGCAACAGAGACCCAGCACAGCCAAACATAAATAAATAAGTAAAATTAAAAAAAAAAAAGATAAGGTGAAATTGACCACTTGCTACCATTAGGGAAAAAAAAAATTAGTTTTAAGATGATTCAAAGTAAAATCACAACTCACCAATGTTTCAAAATAACTGGGGGGAAATTATTGAATTCATCTTTGGACACAAGGAGAAAGACTAAATATGATCTGCACCTTTGATGCCCTTCCTTTCATTTTTTCCTCCACAATCTTAAGTATCTGTCTTGCCCCTGAACTTGGAGAGCTTGGAACTAGGCAACTTATCAGTACATCCATGGCTTGAGGCCAGTAGGTCTCAGTGACTGGTATTCTCAGTTAAGAAAAGTGAAAGGGCAAGAGGACATAAACATTAATTTTGGGGGAAGGTGAAAGGTCAGTATATTTTGCTGAGGTCTTCGGCCAGTGTCAAGCAATCAAAAAATGCTTTTAGTTTAACTTTTGGTCTGTCAAACTGAGAACAAAACATGATCATGGTCATAAAGACTTTGGTGGTATATTTAATAAATAAGAAACATGGGGAAAGGTTATTAGATGGTAAAAGCATGTTTGATTTTCTTTTTTAAAATGAGACGAAAGAGAAAGAAGACTGATGCTGTACATTGGAATGATGTGAGAGAAGAATAGTAATTTCCAGTTTTATGGGGATCTGTTGCAGTGCTGTTAATTTCCATTTTTAGAAAACCTTCATGCAGAATCTAAGGAGAAATCTATATCACCACGTAGAAAATGTGACTCTGAATTGTATGCGAAAGCAAGAGAAATCCTATCTCTCAAATAAAACTTTGTACTTACACTCGTGCGCACATTCACATGCCACTTAGGTGACTGAGAGATTACTACAATCCTGGCAGGGACTGCCACGTGAATGGTTTCGAGTCGTGTTCATTGCACCTATTCGGGTCACTATCTATAATTCAGGCTTATTCAAAAACACTCCACTTTGTCAGTTTCCAGTGCGCTATTTTTAGTGATAAAGAGTTGCTGTTAGGGAGAAAGATATATGGTTCTCCCTCTTTTGTTAAAAGAGACCTCTTCTGCAGCAGAAATACTTATGTATTTTTCACTTGTTCTCTAGCATTTACTTACACTTTGACATGGAAAGCTTGAGGTCTTTGGTGGCAAATTATTCATCCTTAGCATTTTGGTTGTTAAGGTGACTAGATGCTATTCTGTTATTATTATTTTAAATGAAAGGATGTCTTAAAAGTCCTTGCTATTTTAGGCAGATCATTCAAATCTTTTGAAAGACGTTAGTATATGATTTCCCAGGAAGCTAAGTTTATTGAATTTTTCAAATACTCTGCTTAGCTTGGCTGTCATCACACCATCAGCTGTGAGGTATATAAATAACCTCACTTTAACATGTGAGAAATAATAAAAAAGACTCCTTCTGGATGTTAAGATGCAAAATTAAACTCCAGGTGCTTTTCAGAGTTTTTTGGGACATTTTGCAGTTGTCAATATGGAAATCCTGTCACTCAGGGCAGGGATCTGTTGCCAAGGGGAAACAAAAGCTTCACCATTTGACAAGTTGGCAGTTGTTACAGTTCGTAGAAAAGAAAAAAAGAAAAAAACACCTTAGAGACAGGTATTGGAAGATGGTCATTCACAAGGGATTGGTTAAACTGGCTTGGAAATAATTACTCTTCTTTCTGTTTCAGAGACATTTGTTTGTGCATAAAGAGTGTGGTCTTTTAGGTACATTGATCCTAGAATTTTGGCCTAAGTATGTCCCTTAAATATGTAAATTTATTACATTCAAGCATTTTCCTAGATCATAACTAAGATTCTGATTAGCCAGTTCCACTGTGTGGGGGATTTTCTGTATTCTAGCAAGCACTTCTCTGACACCAGCTGGTACCCTACAATTCAACTCAATCCTGACACTACTTCCTGGAGAGAGTGTCAGGTCCCACAGATTAAGGACTCAGGGCAACAAGACTGCCTCCACTTCAGATGCCAATCGCAAATCCAAGCTGTTATCTGTACTTCTGACTGACCAGCTATCAATCAGATGTTCCCATGACCCCATCCTTGGGTTTAGTCGTTCAGTTGTGTCCGACTCTGTGACCCCAAGGACTATAGCCCAGCAGGCTCCTCTGTCCATGGTGTTTTCCAGGCAAGAATACTGGAGCTGGCTGCCTTTTCCTACTCCAGAGAATCTTTCCCACCCAGGGATTGAGATGACATCTGTTTTGTCTCCTACACTGGCAGTCGAATTCTTTACCAGTGTGTCACCTGGGAAGTCCTGACCCCCTCCTTAGGTCTGATTAATTTGCTAGAGTGTCTTGCAAAACTTAGGAAATGAGTTTACTCACCAGATTATCAGTTTATTACACAGGATATTAAAGGATACAAATCAATAGCCAAATGAGATATACAGGGCAAGATACAGATATAGAGCTTCTATGATCCCTGAGCAGGTCATTCTCCTTGACTCCCCAGATGTTCATAAGACTGAAAAAATCTTCCCCTTTTGCGTTTTTATGGAGGTTACATTACACAAACCTGATTGGTTAAATCATTGGCTATTGGCAATAGATTCAAACTCCAGCTCCTCTCCCCTCCCCAGAGATCTGGGGAGGGGAACGAATAGTTCCAACCTTTTAATCATTTGCATGATTCTTCTACCTTACCTACCTTACCAGGGGTTGAGAAGTCATCTCATTAAGATAACAAAAGACACTTTTATCACACTTATCACTTAGGAAATTCCAGGAGTTTTAGGAGCTCTGGGCCAAAAAAGATATAAAGATGAAATGTATATTTCATATTACACATTGCAATATCACAAATATGCGTTTTAGATTGATGTGATGTTAGATGGAAAATTTCACATTAACTTGAACTGGGTGATGGCTTCCAAGAGAGTCAAACACCACATTGCTAGGTAAGGAGATTAAAGGCCTCTTTTGTTTAGTCCTAGTGAGATTTCCATTAAATATATTGTATTTTATTCCATTCCCTTAGTCCTCTCAAAGAGGTTGACAATTGGGCAAAAGTTCAGAAAAGAACAAGGAATGTTAAGAGGACTGAGAAATTGATTTTTCAATAAAACAAACCCCCCCCCACCGCCACTTCACACTTGAGCAGTGTGTCAATTATTAATTTCCCTTTAAATTCAGGAAGACACATTCTAATTTCTCATGGAGAGAATAAGACATCAGTTTCTCTCTAAAGCGGAATCCACTACAGTCCTGGAGTGGCCTATATCTAGTAGGAATTAGACTTTACTTAAGATGTTTAACATTTGGAAATATTAGAATGTGTGTCATATTTCAATCACTTCCATATAATATTTTTGCTTGACAAAGAGGGTTAAAAAAAAAGCCTATTTTTTTCTCCAATCAATTATTTTTTATTCTAGATAGAAATAAAAATAGTTAGATTTTCAAAGTAAATTTCCAAAGCCAGCTGCTCTGATAAAACATCATATAATCAAGTAGAAAAAGTATAAAGGAAGGTCAAACAATAATCAGTACCAAGGCTGTAAAGAGCAAAGAGATTTATTTGGGGTTTTAGGAGTTGCAATTCAGGAGACACAGATTTGGGTAAAATCCAAAATGTGTTCCAAGGAAGAGAGTCAGGAGCTTATAAAGGCAAAAGTTACACAGTTGTTAAAGTTTGTTTTCAAAAATTATAGTTGGCTGGGATGCATAAAGGAAATAAAGGACAGGCTGTCACAAGTTATTTAGGGTAAGGGTCCAATAAGTACCCTGAGTTTCTGGAACATTTTGTAGATGTTCTGAATGTCTGTATTCAGACAAGAAGTGATCAGGGTTCAGATTACAGCCAGGCTGAGGCATGCCTACGTTTTACTTCCTCAATGGCCTCCAGCTCCCTTTTATAAAGCTCTTTTAGCAAAAACAAACTCCATTTTGATTTTCCTTCTGCAGGAAGTTGGTTTTTTCCACATCTACTGATTGACTTATCGTGGAAGAGTATTCTCATGAAGTTGGAGGAGATAAGACTTCTCTTTCTCCCTTACAGAGTTAAGCAATGCAAGACTGTTCCTTGTGGGCAAGGCTTGTTTTTATTGTTTTGATTCTTGAATTGCTTCATTGACTTCTACATAGTGGATAGTAAATATATGGGTTTTTGGGTGAATGTTTGCTAAATAGAGCATAGAACTCTTTGAAGGCTTATGAAAATATGAAAGAAGAGGAGGGTATATGAAAAGAAGAATGATAAAGCCCAATGTATAACAGGCAATCTACTTGACAAAGTGAACTGGAAGTGGAAAATGCACTTAGAATGAACTTTAAAAGTGTAGCTTGATTCTTAAGTGAGTTCTAGGAAATTTTAAGATCAGGTGATATTACCTATTTTTGTAATATGGAATGTATTAACATATATTTCCCATAAAACAAAGTAGTAGCTAATTCACTTAGAATAAACTGGGAAACAGAAAATGTGTCTAAGAATAAAGAACTGTAAGAGAAAATTCTTAACATTGGAGGAGAGGAAAGGAGTTTACAGAGCAGACACTACATGCCAGGCATGTTGTGCCTGGTAATATGTTGGGCACATTTCTTCTAGCGATTTCTAACATAAAAATGGGGGCTCAGTGTTTGTGACATTTAGATTCACTAAGTAAGTGATGCACCAGTGACTAGAAAACAGATGTCTCAGATTCCAAAACCTGAATTTTACCATAGTTCTTTATTGCATTCCAACAGGATAGATTTAAAGACTACTAGAAATCTACTCTTTTTAGTCTCTGCTCTGCTCAATATTCTGTAAGAGCCAAATGGGAACAGAATTTGAAAAAGAATAGATAGATGCATATGGATTACTGAGCCCGTTTGCTGTATACCTGAAACTCACACAACATGGGAAATCAACTATGTGGTGGTTTAAGTTATGTCTGACTCTTGCAACCCCATGGACTATAGCCTTTCAGGCTTCTCTGTCCATGGGATTTCCCAGGTGAGAATACTGGATGGGTTGCCATTTTTCTTCTTCAGGGGATCTTCCTGACCCAGGGATCGAACCTGCATCTCCTGCACTGGCAGGTGAATTCTTTAGAACTGAGCCACCAGGTATCTACTGTAACTGAACCCGTGTCTCCTCCAAAATAAAATAAATTTTAAAAACAAATTTAAAAATAAAATCAATCTCATACTTACAAACTCAATTCTTAATAGTATCTTTTATTTGTCTCTTAAACAAAGTCTGTCTGTTTCTCTGATTGAGTTGGTGTTTGCTGTTCTTTCTAATCTGTTTCTTTTCATCTACTTACCCCTTTACACACATTGCTGGCTTTCCCTACCAGCCAGTGTAAAGCTTCCTTGAGCAGCTCAATACCAATATTCTCCATCTCTGACAAAGTCTCTCTCCTTGACCAAACTTTAGTCAGGCTCCTCTGGTCCCTTTCCTTGACTAGGCCTAGACCTTGGACTTCCCTGTTCATCTTCTCATCACCCAGTTTTAGCCAGAATCCTCCTTAGCAGTTCAGAGTCCCCCTCATCCTCAATATCTGATCATCTGAGACGTTGAGTCAAAATCCTCATCCTGCCCTCCATCCCTCAGATGATGTCTGACTTTTCTGCCTTTGGCATGAATCTTATTAGGTCAGTTTAGCAAGAATTCTCTACCCCTGATGTCTATACTTAGTAATTTTCTGTCTGCTGACCCACCAGCCTGCTCTTTGATTATAAATTCCTGCTTTTCTGTATTTGAAATGGAGCCCAGGCGTATACTAAGGTCTCTTTTCCTTTATTGCCAAAGTTCTTAAATAAATATGTTTTTTACTAAGAGAAAAAACAAACAAACAAACTTTAACTATCATACCTCTTTAGTTCTCTTTGATACCTCCATGACAAACAAAACAAAACAAACTACAAAGCTATAATTCTACTCTAAGGTCTTAAATTCTGATTTTAACTTTCTTCTGACTTCAACTACTCATCTTTTTACTTTTACCATTTTTTAATATTTATAGAACTAGTTCTTTCTATTTATTTTCAACTTCTGAAACATGTAGCATAATAATAATGAAGACATGTCATGAAGAACACTAAAATAGTCATGTTATTTTTTTTTACCTGTACAAAGTTTATAGTCTAAAAATTATTTTGTATCCATTTTCTCAAGATTAGACTAGAATTGAAAGCTATATTTAGACACACTGTTTTTATTTATTTATTTATTTTCTTTCCAAATTTATTGAGATGTTATTAATATAACGTACATCATACAATAGATTAGATGCAGATACGTATCATCTTAATAAGTATAAAGTTACATGGTAAATATGGATTTTAAACCCAAAATATAATGAATAAAATTAGCATTGCTCCAATGTGGTTCATCAGATCAAAACATTTCTCCTCATTGGAAAGTCTTTTTTAAAAACAAACAAACAAAAAAAGTAACCTTTTGTGAGGTTCTTTCTAATTGTAGGCGTAATATTTTATTTTAATGTTTGTAATTGTTCTAGAATGAGGGTTATTTTGCCTACCTGGTACTACTTATGCCTTCAGGAATCGATCTGAAAATTTGTCATGAAGTTATTCTGCATCTGATGTCTTTCATTATCATCTTTATTTTCAAAGAGTGGTATTTTAGAATTTGGATTCTGGTCTATCTAGGAGATAGATATGAGTTATCTGTCAGTGGCAGTAACTCAACTTGCCCCTTTCAGAGGCATCAGTAGAGCACAGAACTCTTCTATATTATTGCTATAAAATAGAAGGTCTATGTTTCTTATGGGATTCAGGTGCTATATTATGCTATGAATGTTGAATATTTTATGTTGAAGGAAAATGGCAAGTGCAAAACAGATTCGCTAACAAACTCCATCTCTCCTGATGCAGGTCAAAAGACCTTTGTGTAAGAGGTACCTTCCCCATACCCAGCGAAAAGGAGCATGCTTATCTCTGAAAATGGAATAGAAACCCAGAACAATCTAGAAAAAAACACAGGCTTTGCTAAGTTTCTTCCAGATTACTACCTTTAGCTCTTTTCTCTTACATGTTTTTCACTCTTCCTCAAGATAGTATAAAAACATTCAGGTCTTCATTTCCTTGGTGGTTTAGTTGCTAAGTTTTGTCCAACTCTTGCAATCCCATAGCCTGCCAGGCTCCTCTGCCCATGGGATTTCTCAGGCAAGGATATTGGAGTGGGTTGGTATTTTTTATGAAGGCAAAATAAATGTGTGTGCTTTTTTCCTACTCATTTGTCTTTTGTCAATACAGTTTACAGGGTCCCAGTTGAGAAATCTCAGCTAGAAAGAGGAAGAGACTTTTTTCTCCCATACATGTCCATATAGTGAAAAGAATTAGGGCTGTAGGGTCCTGACTCTTCAAGTTAATAGCTTTCGACCTCTCTCCACTGTAAAATGGGGAGAAAAGTATTTACCTCTCTGCTGCTGCTGCTGCTAAGTTGCTTCAGTCGTGTCCAACTCTGTGCGACCCCATAGACGGCAGCCCACCAGGTTCCCCCGTCCCTGAGATTCTCCAGGCAAGAACACTGGAGTGGGTTGCCATTTCCTTCTCCAATGCATGAAAGTGAAAAGTGAAAGTGAAGTCGCTCAGTCGTGTCCGACTCTTAGCGACCCCATAGACTGCAGCCTACCAGGCTCCTCTGCCCATGGGATTTTCCAGGCCAGAGTATTGGAGTGGGGTGCCATTGCATTTACTTCTCTGAGTTGTTGCAATAGTAAGTGAGACTAGATTTGTAAATAGGTAGCATTGTAAATGAAATGCATAGAAGTTGGCTAGATGCCACTAGTGGTAAAAAAAATCTGCTTGCCAATGCAGAGGACTCAAGAGATGTGGGTTCAATCCCTGAGTTGGGATTGAATACTAGACCCACTCTAGTACTCCTGCCTGCAAAATCCCATGGACAGAGGAGCCTGGTAGATTACAGTCCATGTGGTCACAAAGAGTTGGATGCAACAGAGTACTACTATCCCATGGTGGTCTTCATATTATATAAATCTTTTTTAATAAGTAATTGATATGAGATTATTCAATGAATCACAGTGTAACCATCTTAAACACTTGTTCTTATATTAAAATTAGAATTTATTCATGGCACTGGGATAGAATTTTATAGCCTTTTCAGTTGTACAGTTTTCTTCTTTTTAAATAGTATCCCATCCTTAATGACAAGAGAGGAAGAGAAAGAGGGAGAGGGGGGTTGAGAGAGAGAATGAGACAGAGAGAGAGAGAATATTGACCATGGAGTAGTAACTAAACATAGAATATTTTCTCTATGCCTTTTCTCTATTTAGAAACATAAATATGTAAGATCAATAAATTTAAACCTAAGACAAGGTAAATTTAGGAATATTAATATCCAGCTAGATCGTGTTACTAAAAAAAAAAAAAACAAAACCAAAAACAAAGATGCTGCATAGTATTCAAAGACGTGACTATCCTCTCTCTAATGAGCAGAATGAGTGCAAGGGGTGGTTTGGGGGATAGGAATAGACTCTTTGAAACCTTTAGCAACTACTGAAGGCACCTTGAATACATATGCCCTCTAAGTAACTATTCCATGCCATGCACATACAGCCCTAGAATATTCCCCTTGTTTTGTCCTCTCAACTAAATTGTTGGCCAAATTCTGGATCTGTCACTGCCTCTCTCTGTCACTAACTCTTAAATCTTCTGCTAACCTGGTTTTACTTACCATACGCTTTCCTAATAATCTCCCACCTGTGAGAGTTTTTCTCATCTCATCACTAGTACATTTTTTTTTCACTCAGCTGCCCTATCTCCATACTTACATATACACACATGGGTATCTTCCCTATGTAAATGTTCTAGGTCTTCTTTTGATCTGGTTTGAACTTCAGCTTTTCCATGTTAAGCTCTAGTTCTGCAATTACATGGGATGTTTCATTGCTGTTATCAATGATCCATCCATTCTCTTTATTTTATTTTAAAAATCATACAATGGTACTCCTAGTCACCTCCCAGGAAAATTGAAGCTTTATCCAACATTTTACTTTCTAATAAGTCCTCGAATCCTGCTCTTGACTTCTCTCCCTAACACCTGCTGTCTTTCTTTTCAATTCTACTGCAATTGGCCGTTCCCTTCTCCAACCTCAACAAGTGCCATTGTTTAGCGTATCTCTCTTTTCAGTGTCTCTCCTTTTGACTCTTTTGACTCAAGAACACATGTACTGAATCTACTTCATTCTAAATGAGTCTGATGAAATGACCACAGCCCATGAAATAAATTTCCAACTCCCAAGCTTCATTCCACATTCCCTCTGCATCCCCTACACCTACTAATTCTGAGGCAGGAGATAGAGAGCCCCCAGACTGAGGAGCTGCAGTTCATCCCTTTGTGGACTGATACTCCAAGATGAAGAGGAGAAGAAGCTAAGCCCTACCCAGATAAGAGACTACATATTTCTCATTCTCGTCTTCAGGGGCACCTTCTCAAATATACACGCACAGAGAGTCTCCTTGGAGGTCAACTTCCCCATAGTCGTCTTCTCTAGAATCCATCTTGGCTGAGAGATGGGCATGCATACATAAGAGGACCCTGTGAAAGGGAAAATGTTGGCCCTTCAGTCGTGTCTGATGCTTTGTGACCCCGTGGACCACAGCCTGCCAGGCTCCTCTGTCCATGGAATTCTCTAGGCAAGAATACTGGAGTGGGTTGCCATGCCCTTCTCCAGGAGATCTTCCCAACCCAGGGATCGAACCCAGGTTTCCTTCATTGTGAGCAGACTCTTTAATGCCTGAAACACCAGGGAAGCCCCCGAGATGTACCAAATTCAGACTCAGAACCAGGCAAAGCAAGATGACTGGTCAAAGGAAATTTGGGATGACCCATATAAGTGATTTAAACTACCACCAGGGTGGGACTCTCTCTGAGCCTGCCTGTGTGCCTATCCACATATGCCTTTTTTCCTCCTAATAAACAGTTGTTTCACTACTTTCCATCTTTGTGAGAATTCATTTCTGCAAGGCTGTATGGGCAAGGGCCTTGTCACTGGCCACTGGTCTAGTGGCTAGAATTCATTACTTTCACTGCTGCAACTTGACTTCAATCTCTAGCCAACAACCAAAAACCTGCTTCAAGTCGCTGCAGGCCGAGGCCACTTGAGACCACTTGTATTCAACAAAGCTTGTGTGCATGCTTGCTAAGTCCTTCAGTCATCTCTGACTCTTTGCAACCCTATGGACTGTAGCCCGCCAGGCTCCTCTGTCAGTGGGATTCTCCAGACAAGAATACTGGAGTGGGTTGCCATGCCCTCCTCCAGGGGATCTTTCCAACTCAGGGATCAAACCCACTTCTTTTATGCTTCCTGCATTGGCAGACAGGATTTTTTTTTTGTTTGTTGCCTGGGAAGCCCCAACAAGGGTTACCTCTAGTTAAAACATTTCCTGCAAGTGCATTCCAGTGATTTTTGTCATCTTCTATAAATGAAATGCTTTTTTTCTCCTACAGCCCACTGTAAGTCTACACATCCTTTCTGTCACAACTTAAATGCCATGAAATTCAATTCATTTTCTTACCATAGCACTTCCCTAAAATTTATTTGGTAGAATTTATCACATTCTACCTTGCATTACAGCTTAATAGTCACCAATGCTCTTCTTTTTATCTCTTCTATTAAATTGTAAGCTCCTTAGAGATGAAGTCATCTTATTTATTTTTACAGCAACTGCCATCTTTGCAATACTGCTAATCTTTTTGCCTTGTTTGTTTTGTTTTCCTAAATCAAATAAAAGGAAGCAGGCTAATGTTTGGTACATAATTATGATGTGATAAGTACCATGTCGTGTATTGTCAACACAACTATAGTAGGAATGAAGTTATCCTGTCCATTTTATTGATGGAGAAACTTAGTTTTGGAGTAATTAAGTGGTGCAGTCAGTACTCTGTACCTGGACTCAGTTCAGTTCAGTTGCTCAGTCGTGTCTCACTCTTTGCGACCCCATGGACTGCAGCAAGCCAGGCTTCCTTGTCCATCACTAACTTCCAGAGCTTACTCAAACTCATGTCCACCCAGTTGTGATGCCATCCAACCATCTCATCCTCTATCTTCCCTTTCTCCTCCTGCCTTCAATCTTTCCCAGCACCAGGGTCTTTTCCAATGAGTCAGTTCTTCACATCAGGTGGCCAAATTATTGGATTCAGCCTCAGCATCAGTCCTTCCAATGAATATTCAGGACTGATCTCCTTTAGGATGGACTGGTTGGATCTCCTTGCAGTCCAAGGGACTCTCAACACTCTTCAACACCACAGTTCAAAATCATCAATTCTTCAGTGCTCAGCTTTCTTTATAGTCCAACTGTCACATCCATACGTGACTACTGGAAAAACTATAGCTCTGACTAGACAGACCTTTGTTGGCAAAGTAATGTTTCTGCTTTTTAATATGCTGTCTAGGTTGGTCATAGCTTTTCTTCCAAGGAGAAAGCATCTTTTAATTTCATGGTTGCAGTCACTATCTGCAGTGATTTTGGAGCCCTTCCCCCCAAAATAAAGTCTGTCACCGTTTCCATTGTTTCCCCATCTATTTGCCTTGAAGTGATGTGACCAGTTGCCATGATCTCAGTTTTCTGAATGTTGAGTTTTAGGCCAACATTTGCAACTCTCTTTCACATTCATCAAGAGGCTCTTTAGTTATCCTTTGCTTTCTGCCATAAGGGTGGTGTCTTCTGCGTATCTGAGGTTATTGATATTTCTCCTGGCAATCTTGATTCCAGCTTGTGCTTCATCCAGCCCAGCATTTCTCATGATGTACTCTGCATATAAGTTAAATAAACAGGGTGACAGTATACAGCCTTAAAGTACTCCTTTCACTATTTGGAACCAGTCTGTTGTTCTATGTCCAGTTCTAACTGCTGCTTCTTGACCTGAATCAGATTTCTCAGGAGGCAGAAAAGGTGGTCTGATTCCCATCTCTTTTAGAAATTTCCAGTTTATTGTGATCCACACAGTCAAAAGTTTTGACATAGTCAATAAAGCAGAAGTAGATGTTTTTCTGGAACTCTCTCACTTTTCTCGTGATCCAGTGTTTGTTGGCAATTTGATGTCTGGTTCTTCTGCCTTCGCAAAATCCAGCTTGAACCTCTGGAAGTTCTCGGTTCATGTACTGTTGAAGCCTGGCTTGGAGAATTTTGAGCATTATTTTTCTAGTGTGGGAGATGAGTGCAATTGTGTGGTAGTTTGAGCATTCTTTGGCATTGCCTTTCTTTAGGATTGGAATGAAAACTGACATTTTCCAGTCCTGTGGCCACTGCCAAGTTTTCCAAATTTGCTGGCATATTGAGTGCAGCACTTTCACAACATCATCGTTTAGGATTTGAAATAGCTCAACTGGAATTCCATCACCTCCACTAGCCTTGTTCATAGTGATGCTTCCTAAGGCCAACTTGACTTCACATTCCAGGCTGTCTGGCTCTAGATGAGTGATCACATCATTGTGGTTATCTGGGTCATGAAGATCTTTTTTGTATAGTTTTTCTGTGCCTGGAATAGCCAGTTCTGATTCCCAAACTCATCCCCTGTCTTTTCTTTGTTGGTACCTCTTTTTATTGCCCTTTCCACATCTACTGCAATTATTTGCTTACGTGTCTGCTTCTTCCACGGACTTTGAGCTTCAGAAAACTAAATGTTTTTAGTAGGTACACAGCATATGATTGTAAAGTGGTGTCTGATAAGTAAATGGATATTTGTACTACATTGAAAATCAACATTATTGCAAGATGGGAATCTCTTAGGTACCTTTTTTTCCTTGCCTTTTTTTTTTTTTTAATAGCATCTACTGGAAACATTTGAATTTCCTGGTAAGTGAAAAGATCAAACAATGTATTTACTATTTTCATCCTGCATTCTCAGAGCTTAGAACCTTGCCGTGTAAAATGTGGTCCTGATTCTGAGCAATGCCCTACGGGGTTCCTGGGTGCAAAGCCTTCCTGTGTCCCCCATTTCTTCAATTATAGGAAACAGCCTTCACTTAGCATCCATGGCCTTCCCTGAGTTCCAATGGGCAGATTCAAACAATTTTAATTAGAGAAGAGAAGGGATTCGAGACCATGGAGAAATAGTCAAGAGCAGCATTGGGGCAGGTGCTGCTTTTCCCATCAAGGGATACATCCAACAATATCTTTGAGCTATTTTGCAGATACTGAAACCCCCTCCGGTGGAAAAGTTAGTGATTAACAGTGCCGTGCTGCTCGCAAGCAGGTAGACCTCAGACCAGCTGGACCTGAATGCTGATGCTGCTGACTCCTACTTACCACCCACCAGAAGAACGTCCACAAGCTGATCAAGCTGTCTTTAAACCATTACTGTAAAACTTCTCACTGTCTTCTCCAAGCTAGGACACTCGATTTTGAAGGCATTAGCCTGCTGGGGCCCCCTTTGCCTAGCAAAATAATTAAGCTAGCCTTTTCTACTTCATCCCAAACTCTGTCTCAGGGATTTGATTCAGCACCATTGTACAGAGAAGCTGAGCTTTCGACCTCAGTCCTTAAACCAACAGCATGTGCATCACGTAGGAGCTGGTTAGAGAGGCAGAATCTTGGGTCTCTTCCCAGATCCACTGAACCAGAAACTTCACTCTACAAGAATCCCAGGCGAGTCATATGCATGTTAAAATTTTCTGGGCACTGACTAAGGTTGCCATCTTCCTGAAGGTAAAATTCACATAAGTAAAAAAGTTAGAACTTTGCTTTGATTAGTAGATTCCTAGGATGAAGTACCATGTTTATGAGCAAATGATGAAGCAGCCAATCATCCATTTTAATATAATCAGAATTAACAGGCAACACAGTCGACAATTACTGTCAAGAGACTTTATCGCTCTCGCCTTTTCCTTGCCCCTGCCCAGGCCATTCCATTAACTGAGCCCTGGGAAACATTTCAATGACAAGAGTAGCAAAGGGTTTGATTTCCCTTTCAGTTTATATTTGCAGGCGAAAAAAGAAAGGAGGAGGCATAAAGAAAGCACATTGCAAGCAGCATAATGCAAATGAGGTCCCTTTAAACAGCAAGCAATCAGCATAGGTACATGCCTTACACTGTAGTCCCAAATGCAATCATTAGACTTCTTTCCCACCAGGGAAAGGCAAGACATCGAGTGCTATTGAACATTGCCAATTTTTACAGTGGATCAGCTTGAAAATATTTAGCACAGATGTTTCTGTAATTGTGACACACTGGGAAAATTCACATGTTCAATTGCCCTCTAACGCTCTCTTCCATCTGTGCTGTGTGATGGTCCACAGTTACTGCACTGGGCCATTATATGAAGCAGAGAATAATGGGGTCTGGCTCAGGACCTATAGGAAGGATCTCTTGTACCATCTGTGCAACTCTATTCATTTGCAGGTATAGGTATGCTTGTCCTTATTTACGGTCATTGTTATTACATACCTACAAGGCTGCATTTATTTCCTGTGCTCCATGATGAAGCAGAACTTTGCTGGCAACCAGGATCTAGAGAGAATGAGTGGCATAGGGAATTGGAAAGCAAAATCTCCACTTTTCTTTCCCTGGCTCCAGCCTGAATTCTAATCAAGGTCAGCAATGACTGAAACTTTTTACGAGCTGCTGGTTGTTTGGTGTATGCAAAGTAAGCTAACTGGCTCATTTGGGTTCTCAGTGAACAGTTGCCCAAGTTACAAACCATTGACTTCATGTTTTTGTTGTTGTTGTTGTTGTTTTTAATCTGAGCAAAGAGATCTCTTAGCAGTGTGTTTTCTGAGTTTTCCGGTCCTCCATGTTATGATTTTCTTCTCTCGAATCTAGGACTGCTTGAATTTTTACATTTAGACATGCCTGGTCCTTTCTTGGTGGCTATGCTTCTCAGACTCTTATTCTGTCTTCTAATATATTACAAATCTCTTAAGGAGAAGGGACCTTTCTTCTGTTACCTTTCTTTCGTTGTCACTCTTGACTGTCAATAAGTTGCCATTCCTGACCCACTGAAGATAGAATTAATGCAAATAGAATTAACTCCCATAGACATCTTTGGAGAATACATTTGAAATATACAATGGGAGTGGAAAGCTTGGACTATCCAATCTTTCATGATATACTACATTTTCCTCTAGCCTCTAGCCTCTAGCCTATGGTCACTTGGACATGAAAAACTACATGCAAAACACCAAACTGTTTATCTGACTTTTCTCTCCTGCAACAAACCACCAGGCCAATAGACTTTTAAAACCACTCAATCATTTTTAATGTGACCCTAGAAACATTTTTAATACTGTATTTTCAACTTGAGTTGTAAACATTTCATATATTTTGCAAGTAATTTGCAGGTTGAGTAAGCAATCCTGCCTAGATTGCTCATAAATTGAGGTCTGCCTTATTATCATCATGGCCACCTTACAGGAACTCCTAAACCAAATTAAGGAGCTAATTTTATCTCTAAACAATGTTTAGCAATTATAAAGCTTCAGAAAATAGTATACTTGAATTCTGACCTTAGGAGATAAGAAATATTTCCAATTCTATGCTCTATCTCTCAATGATTATTTCACTCCACCTCACAGCTTGAAGTCCCACATTGATGCTACTGAAATCAGATGTACATATTTGATGACAGAATCTAAAATCTGCATTAAAAGGACTTTGACGCAAATGGCTCTGGTCATTGAAGAGAAACATTATCTTCTCAGCTATCCACATTGTGACTATGTAGGAACAAACATTTTGTTGTCGTTTGGTTGCTGAATTGTGTTCAGTTCTTTGCAACGCCATGGACAGCAAAATGCCAGTCTCCTCTCTCCTTCACTATCTCTCAGAGTTTACTCAGATTCGTGTTCATTGAGTACATGATTGACCTACTGCTTGTATTTTCAAACACATATTCAATTTTTATTTAACATGTATGATTGCATGTCTATTATGTGTTTGTTACTAAGCTAGAGTGTTGATATACAAATATGGAAAAACTAAAACATATGTGTTATCCTTTTCCTTTAAGTTTGTAATCCACAAGGGATATAGGAAAACAAATGGACAATTTAAATGTGAGTTGAGTCATTATTTGTGCAATATGGGATATGATGGATGCCCATAGAAATCACCTAACATTTACTTGTGGGATGAAATACAGCTTCTCCTAAGATATAATATCTTAGCAGCCATCTGGAAGGTAAGTGGGCATTTTCAAAAAGACGTGGAGTATAAAAGTATGTCACTTCAAAGGAGAAACATCAGAAAGTTCTTTACATAATAAGCAGTTACGTAATTATGTCCTGAATTTAGTTCTGTATGACTTTATACAAGAGCCAACCCACCCATTTCCCAGGACCTAGAAGAATCTTAAGGGTAGCACCTAAAAATATACCACTTTAGCACAAGGATTATTGTGAGCTGAAAGCAATTGGAAAGAAGTAGATACAAGAAAGGCTGTCTGTGGTGGTTTAGTGCCTAGGTTGTGTCTGACTCTTGTGACCTCATGGACTGTAGCCCGCCAGGGTCCTCTGTCCTTGGGGTTCTCCAGGCAAGAATACTGGAGTTGGTTGCCACTTCCTTCTCCAGGGGAATCATCCTGACCCAGGAATCAAATCCAGTCTCCTGCATTGCAGGCAGTTTCTTTACCGACTGAGCTATGAGGGAAGCACTTTAGGTCCCCACGTATTTGCCTTCCCCCAATTTGCTCCTTCCAGTGTCTTGGAGTTACTGTCCTTTGTCTTGCTACTTCTCTACAAAATTATTGTTCTTTGCTAAGATTCTCTGTAAGCCCAAGTCCTCATCATTCCCACCGAGTTCCTCATCATTGAGTACTCTTATATATGTGTGCGATACACATGTTATTAAAATTCTGGTTTTTTCTTCACTTGCTAATCTGTCTTTTGTTAGTCTAATTTACAAGAGCCAAGCCAATGAACTTAAGATGAATAGAGGGAAATTTTTTTCCCTTTCCCACTGTATATATAAAATCCCACTGCATCACTGCATACACACACACACACACACACACACACACATATGCATTCCTAACGACCACCATGTTCTGCAAAATTGTGCAATAAAGACTACAATGATTTTAGAAGAAAATGGGGTTTGAGGTCAAAAGTCAAAAGCATCAGTGACACACACACAAAAAGATAGGAACCTAATAAAGATGGTGGTCATTTTAGATGCATTAAGTGACTAAGAAATATATAAATAATCAGTAAATATGGCATTTTTCCTTGAAAAAAAGTCCTGAGGTCTGCTTGCAGAAGTGGATATAAGGAAGGTCGCAGTTTGTGAGTGCTCACAAATGCTATGAGGAAGGTTATCTGAAATCGGATGAAAATTGTAAAACCAGATGTGGAGAGGGGTATTAGTTTTCCCTTGCTACCATAAAAACTATCACAGATTTGGCACTTTCCATGAAGTCTGGACACAGGTTTGTTATTGTTCAATCACTCAGTCATATCTGACACTTTGCAATCTCATGGGCTGCAGCATGCCAGGCTTCTCTGTCCTTCACTAACTCCCAAGTTTACTCAAATTCATGTCCATCGGGTCAGTGATACTATCTAACCATCTTATCCTCTGCTACCTTCTCCTGTTGCCTTCAATCTTTCCCAGCATCTGGGTCTTTTCCAATGAGTTGGCTCTTTATATCAGATTGCCAAACTATTGGAGCTTCAGCTTCAGCTTTAGCATCAGTCTTTCCAATGAATATTCAGGGTTGATTTCTGTTAGATCCTTGATTTATGGACCTAACATTCCAGGTTCCTATGCAATATTGTTCTTTACAGCATTGGTCTTTCATCACCAGACACATCCACAACTGAACGTCATTTCTGCTTTGAGCCAATTGCTTCATTCTTTATGGAGCTATTAGTAATTGACTTCCACTCTTCCCCAGTAACATATTGGACACCTTCCAACCTGGGGGGCTCATGTTCCGTGGTCATATCTTTTTGCCTTTTCATACTGTTCATAGGGTTCTTGTGGCAAGAACACTAGAGTGGGTTGCCATTTCTTTCTCTAGTGGACCATGTTTTGTCAGAACTCTTCACTATGACTCAGCCATCCTGGGTAGCCCTGCGCAGCAGGGTTACACAAGCCCCTTAGCCATGACAAGGCTGTGATACATGAAAGGGAGGGGCACAGATTTAGTTGGGTTCTAAATCAAAGTGTTGGTGAGGTCAAGTACCTTTCTGAAGGCTTTGAAGAATCTGCTTCCAAGTTCATCCCGTTGCTGCAGAATTCCATTCCTGAGGAATATAGTTGAAGTTCCCACTGTCTGGTGACTGTTAGCTGAAGCCCTCAGCTACTAGAGAGCTCTCTCAAGTCCTGCAGGTGTTGATTTCTCCCAATGCTGGGAATCTCTCTTACTCTTTTTTTCTGCTCCATATCTGGCTCTAAATGGGGTAAGTTCTCTGTTTTTAGGGGTTCATGGGATTAGAATAGTGGCACTGGTGGTAAAGAACCCACCTGCCAATGCAGGAGACATAAGAGACTCAGATTTGATTCCTGCGTCAGGAAGATCCCCTGGAGAATGAAATGGCAACCCACTCCAATATTCTTGCCTGGAGAATTCCACAGACAGATAAACCTGGCAGGCTACCATCCATAAGGTTGCAAAGAGTTGAACATGACTGAAGTGACTTAGCATGCATGCATGCACCTAGATAATCCAAGATAATCTTCCTTACTTCAGGTCAGTGATCAGTAACCTCCAGTAATCTGCAAAGTCCTTTTCACCATGTAACATAATATATTCACAAGGTCTAGGGATTCGGACATAGTACCTTAGAAGACCTATTCCATCTACCACCTATGGGCATGACTCATAAGACATGTGGTGGGATGAGGGAACTGGCAGATGTTTGAAATGTATGCATTTTGTGTGTTCCTAGTTGGATCAGTTTATCCAGGTATCAGTTTCTTTGGTCAACTAGTACATCTCCTGGATGAAATCATACATAAGAAAACATGAAATTTACATCATGCCCAAGTTGTTCCTTAATATATAATTTGCATTGGGACCAATGTGTGTTTTTAAAACAATTTCTCTAGCAACCCTGATCATATATACTTTAAGGAAAAGAGAATTAGAGTTGCTGTAGTGGCAGGCTCATAAGCACAGTGGATACAGAAATCTTTCTGATCTCATATCTATTCTAACTATAAGAATGTAAGATAATTACCACGTATCTTTAGACCTTAATTCCCTTATTGGTAAAATAAAAACTTGGCCAAATAATCTCATAAGTCCCTTCCAGACAAAAAAGATAATTTCCATAATAAATCTAAGTTCTAAGTAAATGGATAAATAACTTATAAATAAGATTTGAAGAAGCAATGACTGTTTTCATATTTGTTGATAAGTACATCTGGCCAAAGGCCTCTAACTCCATTATCTGACAAAATGACACTTTCATACTGCTTTGAAATTACAGAAGAATATGTTTTTAAATGAATATATTTTTGCCCTTGAGGATGAGAATAGAAATAAAAAACAAAGCACTTAGTGCAGAAGAAAAAATAAAAAGGATAATAGGATGTAAATACTAGCTTGTGATGAATTCCTTGTTTTTTTTTTTTTTTTTTTGTAGAAAAATAAATGTGCTCCCCTGAGTTAATGCCAAAGATAGGTGAATCTAGATTTTGAATCACATTTGATGTTAGGTAGGCATTGATGAATGTTGTATCAAGAAACAGAATGGAGAATCAGCCACCCCAGTGCAATATTTCCCTTTCTTTGAGTCAGTTCATTAGATCAGCCCCAACCTGTCAGTTCAGGCAAAAAGATATGTCTAGGCTCAAGTGCTCAGATACGATTGTTTGGTCAGAGCTAAAAAATGTTCTTCCTGGCAATGATGCTTTAATCTAACCAAATTTACTGAACCTCCCCCCACCCCACATGTCTTAGGTTTTTGCCAGGTTGTGTAGGAGTTTATAAATGCATGATCTCAGGTTCCAGAATCAAGAAACTCACAGCCACAGTGGCAACTCTCTCCTTCAGCATCCCTTCTATCTGTTTCAACCCACGGATAACATGATGAGTCAGAAGGAAACCCCGTTAGACCTTACTAACTTGCAATTCCCAAGAAACTCCTTCTTTCTTTATCAGCTATCAGTTCCAATGAGCTAGCTGCCAGTTATAGCTGACATTGGAAACTTGCTAGCAAATTACATCACCTCCCACAGCAGTGTCTGAGTCATGTGGTCATTTTCCTTCTCAACACCCTCTCCCTTTATCTCTCTCCCTCTTCCCTAAAGTCTCATTTTCCTTCTCTGGGTTCTATGGGTATTCTGTGACCTTTACTCTTGGTGCACGTGTTATACTGCAGTGTCCTGGATGGCTTGCTTTTATGACTCAGCTACTAGACTATGAATGTTAGGAGGGCAGGGATGTGTCTTATGTCTTTTTGTTTCCTCAGCCTTCAAAACTGACTAAACTACAGATGGAAGTCAAATCAATGTGTGATGAATAAGTGATAGTATTGATGGTAGTGCCGTTGATTGAGTCAAATTGAAAATTCTCAGTAGAAAGTCTTAAAGAAGTCAATATTCTTAACTAAAAACCACTTTTCATAATATGTGCCCTGTAGTTTTAAAGTCTTCCCGGCCATGGCATATAATTTCATTCACTTCAGACAAATGCAAAACAAGTTTATGTGCCTGATACCAGTATGATCAGTTGATTTTCCTCATTTCACTCATATATCAGGTTCAGTTCAGTTCAGTCACTCAGTTGTGTCTAACTTTGCCACCCCATAGACTACAGCAAGCCAGGTTTCCCTGTCCATCACCAACTCCCAGAGCTTACTCAAACTCATATCCATTGAGTCAGTAATGCCATCCAACCATCTCATCCTCTGTTGTCCCCTTCTCCTTCTGCCCTCAATCTTTCCCAGCATCAGGGTCTTTTGCAATGAGTCAGTTCTTCACATCAGGTGGCCTAAGTTTTGGAGTTTCAGCTTCAGCATCAGTCCTTCCAATGAATATTCAGGACTGATTTCCTTTAGGATGGACTGGTTGCATCTCCTTGCAGTCCAAGGGACTCTCAAGAGTCTTCTCCAACACCACAGTTCAAAGGAATCAATTCTCTGGCACTCAGCTTTCTTTACAGTCCAACTTCACATCCATACATGACTATTGGAAAAACCATGGCTTTGACTAGACAGACCTTTATTGGCAAAGTAATGTCTCTGCTTTTTAATGTGCTGTCTAGGTTAGTCATAGCTTTTCCTCCAAGGAGCAAGTGTCTTTTAATATTAAGGCTGCAGTCACCATCTGCAGTGATTTTGGAGCCCCCCAAAATAAAGTCTGTCACCATTTTCATTGTTTCCCCATCTATTTGCCATGAAGTGATGGGACCAGATGCCATGATCTTAGTTTTCTGAATGTTGAGTTTTAAGCCAACTTTTTCACTGTCCTCTTTCACTTTCATCAAGTGGCTCTTTAGTTCTTCACTTTCTACCATAAGGGTAGTATAGTCTGTGTATCTGAGGTTATTGATATTTCTCCTGGCAATCTTGATTCCAGCTTGTGCTTCATCCAGCACAGCATTTCTCATGATGTGTTCTGCATATAAGTTAAATGAGAAGGGTGACAATATACATTGCATCTAATCAGGACTTGGATGTGATCTCAAAAATGACAGAATGATCTCTGTTTGTTTCCGAGGCAAACCATTCAATATATCAGGTTACTTATGTCAAAAGTAGTCATTTGGGAGAATGGACGCAGTTGTGAATAATGAGTGCAGTCAACAATCACCCAGGCAAAACAATATTATATTATAACCATACTTTAATGTTCATTGCATGTTAGTCAGTGGTATCATTAAAATTGAAGGTCAGGATATTCTATTCATTCTTGAAATGAAATAAAATGGGACTATAATAAACTTGAAATATTCCAGGATTTTGCTCTTTAGTATTCTTTGCTCTTTAGTATTCAAAAATAAAATCTTCATTTTTTATGTTTTTTTTAACACAGTAAGATATTGTGTTTACAGATTAGGAAACACTTTTTAAAGTCAAATCTGCTCCATTATTTTGCAGCTCTGATTAAATACTAAGATGATTCAGAGTAAAAATCAACAACAACAAATCAGTCTGTGTCTCTAGAAGCATATGAAAATTTACATGATGATGGGCCTTCCATCTCAGAAGTGATGGTGTCATGAACCTTGACTAAACTGATCTATTTATTAAAAAATCAGTATATGTAGAAAGCATTTCAGCTAAAATAGAGAAAATATTCCAGATAGAGGCCATAATGTTTTTAATATATCTTTATTTTTTAAAAGCTTCAAGATTATTTTAATTCTTTATTCATTGGCACATCTAAAGTTTCACCCCAGCTCTGCCAGATTACTATTTTAAACTTGTCAGGGGATAGATGTTGCTTGGACCTCAATCTCCTTATGTGCAAAATTAAAGAGTTGACAAAATGAATTTTAAGAACTCTTCCAGCTATACCATTTACAACTTCTTTTTCTTTTTATTTAATATTTAAATTTCATTAAACACGATAAGACTCAACAAAATATCACTGGCCTTCAAGTTCCTCTTGAGTCCCTTTTCCCAAATGGCAAAACATAACTTGATTGCTATCTTTCCACCACAACCCTGAGTCCAAGTTTCTTTCTTTCCCTCTGATTTTGCCCTCTGTCCCCTCCATACACACACACACACACACACACAAATACACACACACACACACACACACACACACTTTTATCGTTAAGTGGGAAAGAGAAGGTTTCACTCCCTAGGTCACAGATTTCAGGAATATCTACTTGCAAGATTCAGGTTTCAGTTAATTAGGGTACCATGAAAAGGTAAATGCCGTCAGAGTGTTTTGTAATGAAAGTGGGTTTCAGAGGGCACAGCTTAAAGAGCTGAGAGTAGAAATGAAAGGTGGATATAGACATAGAGTTGGTAAGAAATGTAATGCCTGAATGAGACAATGTGTTTAAATGGGTTTGTATTTTAGGAGACACTCAAAAAGAGCAGAGATGAATGACATGAATAGAAATACAATTTTAGTGTAATTGAAAGAGCAGGGTTAGGGAGCTGGGCAAACTTAAGCTAGATGCAGTTTAATAGCTATCTAACTGTGGCTAGTCATTTAACCCTGTGTCACAGTTTTCTTATCTGTGAAATTGGATTAATTTTAATTGCTTAGGAGAATTCAATCATATTATGCACATAAACACTTAGCACGGTGCCTATCATATTTTAAATTATTACAGATTTTCTGAAAGCAAATCTTATTATGGTTGCCCTCCTACCAGCTAGGCTAGTGCCTTGCAATTTCCTCACTTGTAAAAGGAGAATCGTGCGGGCATTATCCTTTGCAGAAATAAAATGTGCTGGTTTTTCAATTCAGTGAGGCTCAATGCCTCTAGCAATAGTCTTTCTGCCAGCTATCCCTCCACTTTCCATATAAATTCTGTTTGGGCCTCATTCTAATACATGTGTAAATGAGGGTGACTACTCAGAAAGGAGAGGTAGATCATTCAATCATTCGTTTACTCGGTAGGTGTTTATTGAGTGCCTAATGTGCACTAGGCATCCTGTAGTGTGAGAAGACACACTAGTGATTAAAATAAACAATTCTCTGCTCTCATGGAGCTTGGAATCTAGAGTCAGAGGAAGACGATCAAAGCATTACAAGTGTTAAATTGATTTTGTGATTTCTATAAAGGGAAGGGACACAGTGCTTGGAGAATCTACAACAGTTGAATATCACGTTAACAGAATCAGGGAGGGATCCCTCAAGTGAGGACATAATGCTTGAGCTGAGATGTGAAGACTCATTAGGAGAGGAAATTTCGGTAAGAAAGAGCTGTGTATGAAAAGGCTCCATATAGGAAAGGAGCTTGGAATTATGTAGACTTGACTAACAAGCAAATTGTCTAAAATTTAGAGAGTAACAAAGGTTAAAAGAGGAGGAGGGAGGGGACTAGGAATAAGAACCTCTTTATCTTAAGAGAATTAGAAAGCTGTTGAAACATTTTAAGCAAGAGTGGAGGATTTTATTTTTTACTTCAGTGTGCAGAATGGAATTAAGAGGGACCCAGGTGCATAAGAGCAATCCAATCAGAAAGCTGTTTAATAGTAGAGGCAGCCAGTGATGGATGAGTGGTGAAGATGAAAATGGACATGTTGCCAATCACATGGATAAGGACACTTTGAGAAGAGTTGGTCTGAGGGGGACTGAAGACACAGAGACCCCTTTGGAAAATCCAAAAAGAGTTGTTAAATAGGCCATTATAACCACAAGATAGGACCTCAGAAAAGAGAACTGGAAAGAGTGATGAAATGGATGTCATCCTTATATAGATGGTAATTGAAGTCATCTGTATGAATAAGGATGAATAATGAGGAGACTTGAGTAAGAAAATGAGAAGAAAAGAAGGGCTGGGAAAGCACTGATATCGTCTCACATTTAGAGGTAAGGAAGAGGAGGGTGAAACTAAGAGAAAAACAATGAATAAAGGGGTGGGAAGAAAACCAGGAGAGGCCTATGAACTCTCCTGTCAAGTCAAACAGACCCCTATTTAGTTAAATTTAACCTGATTACTATGAAACCAGTTAAGATGGAAGTAGCAAGTTTACTATAGAAAGTTTCTATATAATGAGGCAACTTATTGTTCACATTAGTCTTTTTTTTTTTTTTTCACATTAGTCTTACATTTACAACCATTTAGAAAATCTGAATAAATGTAATGAGTTCCATGGAATTCTTTTTATATAACTAGAAACCTTGACATTGAAGGCAAAGTTGTGTTATCAAAACTGTGTTTAATGTAATCAATCCTATGCTTATTATTATATATGTATTTCCCTGTTCTGTTGTAAAATGTGTATCATTTTATGCATCTGTTATTTATTCAGTCTTAAGCATATTAAATGTAGTAATGCCCATGAACACTTTACTAGTTTGCATCTAATGACTATTTTAATCTTTACAGCCTTTGGGGAATTTGACTATAGAAATATATATTTTTTTCCAAAGAATGGGCCAGTCTTGATAAAAGAAATTTTTGATGAGATGATTTGAGACTATATAGATATGGTATTAATTTTCAAATCCATCCCCTCTCCTCTAATTTGAGAGCTGAACTATTAATAATTCCTGCCTGAATTAATTTTTAGTATTGTCAGGGGAGTGTGTGAATTCCTTGGTTCTGCCTCACCACCGCAAAAGTTTGAAGCAATGGACAGACCAGTGTTACAGCACAGTTTTATTGGTGGGCAAAGGAAAATACATCCTTGAGGCATGAGGGCATGCCCACCCAAAAGAAGCGAAGGGAAATTAGGCCCTGGCCCAATTTTGGCTCCTCTGCTTTTTCTCCTTCCCCTGAGCCTGCCCTAGGTAAACTGGGCTAGCCAGGAGGGCTGTCTGTTTTACCTGAGGTCCTCATTCTGGTCCTCGGACCTTCCTTTGTTCTTTTTTTGCGGGCTTCTCCCTTCTTTGTTTTTCAGCCACTGCCATTTTGAACTCTTTTCCTATTCTGACTACCTAACTGTATAATAGGTGTTAAATAGTGAGCTTTCTAGCTCCATCTTTTTTTCCCCTGTATTTATTATTAGGAAGTAGATTGCAAACCACTGTTACTTTTCTTTCTTGTGCTGTGTGCTTACATTTTCATAGATTTAATTAGTTACAGCCTTTGCAAGCTGGCTTTTTTTTTTTTAAGGGTAGAAATATTGCTTTATTTAAGAAAGTTATTTTCAAATTACTTTTATGTGTTTTAAAAAGTCATATATAACTTATGACTGAGTCACATTGTTGTACAGCAGAAACCAACACAACATTTTAAAGCAAGTATGCTACCATTAAAAATAATTTTTAAAAAAAAGAGAAGAAAAGTCATATATGAACACACACACATATGTCCAAATATATGTGTGTCTGTCTATGTTTTAACATACTTTATTACTTTCTGGTCAATTACCTTCTCTAACTTGGTCATAAACCCAGCCATTCCTTCAAAGGTCTCCGGTTTCTTTTGATGGATAATGGAATTTAGAAGCCAAAATGTAGGTGCAAGGTATGTTTATCAGTGCAAACATATTTTAAATGAAATTCTAATGCTAGTTTTCTTTTTTAGCCCCTGGCAAATATGTCAACACACCAAGAAACAAACACAAATGCTGTTATAAAACAATATTCAACCAAGTAAATCTGAAATCTAATTGGCTTTAGTCAACACTTCAAGAGTCAGGCAGAATCGCAAGTAGTAAATAGAAAGGCATTCCCAGGGGGTGTGCAACAATGGAAGGCTTTTATAGCTTGGCGGGACAAGGACGCGAAAAAAGGAAATAATTGTTTTCACCAAGGTTACCTCACTAATGCTGACCAGAAAATTCCAGAAATACCATTCCTGGGAGAGACTGCAATTAAGTCTTGGTTTGCTGTCCTGGGACAAGTGACTTGACCTTGGGACTATTTTTTTCTTTTTTATTCTTTTACTTTTTAAACAATTTCCTCTTTTTGACCAAATTCTCAACCTGAGAGATGTGATCAAAATTTAAGGCACTAGTGCCGCTCTCAACTACCACTCTATAGTTTTTCCACAGCTTTGTTGATCTTTGGTGTGGTATCCACAGGTCATAATGTTTCTATTATCCCTGTAACATTCACAAGTAATAGTTTTAAGTTCATAATCCTTAAATTGATTATCCTCTTGGAGTCTTTTCTAAAGTTCTGGTCTTAGGGAGATCAGCTGCTTGGTGCTTAGCAGCTGTGAGCATGCACTTAAAGCTTTTGAGAGAATATAATGTGCCAGGGGTGATCTTGGGGAGCTGTAGGGTGTAGCAGCTTGAAATGGGGTCTTACTTCTCTGATTGGGAATTGAACCCAGGGTTCAGAGATGAAAGCACCAAATCCTAGCTACTAGACCAAAAGGCCCAGCAGGGTTGAAGTTGGACCACAGTTCTTGTCTTCTTTGAGGAAAGAATTCAGCACAGAGGCCGAGAGAGTAAAGCAGGTGAAGTGTCTGTTCGAAGCAAAGTATGTCTGAAAGGGCACATGGGTAAACTCAGAGAGATGCGCACTACAGCGGGAGTTTAAATCATTTATAAGGCAGAAGATTTCTGGGTTCCCTCCGACCAATCATCTGGCTCATGTCCAAATTGATCTGACTCAGGACCCTCCCAAAGAGCATATGCATCTTTTAGCCAAGATGGATTCCAGCATGAGGGTTTCTGCGAGGTTGGAAGGATATATTATAGGCCGGTCTCCCCTCCCTTCTCTGACTCTTGAGGATCCTTTCTGCACACGTGTGGTGTGAGAGATCTCCTTGATCTCAAGAATGAAAAACATGTAGCCTCCTTATCTTTCACTCAAGAAGAGCTCTGCTTCTGCCTTATTTTTATATTGAAGTGTCTACAGGAGACAAATTCCAGGTGTTCAGCCTAGGGTCCAGCTACCTCCTGTCTCAATATTATCTGAAGGTAGAAAAACACCACACATCTCTTATATATACACATTCAAATATATAGACAGAGGCAGAGATCTTGTAATTATTAATATTTGTGGGAAAGATTTGTAAGATCTCTCAGTAGCCCAATTTGCAAATACTTCCTTTTTATCTCTTTCTTGCTCTTCTGATGAGAAACTTCTCCCTAAAGTTTGCATTTCAAAGAATGTCTCTTAGGTCCTAGAGAAGAAAAAATGGAGGTGGAAAATCTACAACAGAAATGGAAAGAATAAGTTCAGGACAATTTTTATTTCAAATTCCTTATCTTTTCAAACATTTTTAAAGAAATAGGTGAAGTTTGGAGGATTGATTAAAAAAAAAAAAAGCAAGTAAACTTTGAACTTCTAGAGCTCCAGAGTTACACCTTTGACCCTGCAGGACTTTACAAAACAGAGATAGTTACTCCCAACTCTACAATATTGGATTGTAGCTTTTTTGTTTTAGATACATTTTATCTCTTAAATTCTTAAATTTTTATAAGACTTTTGCAATGAACCTTTCAATTAAGCTATCTTGGAATTTCAAAATCTTTTGTAGTCTTCTACATATTAATTAAAATTGGTATCCCATTCTGTTTGATTTGGGAACTATTGCTTTTAAGTGTACTTCTTAAGTGAACTTATCTATTTGGAACATTTTCGATAATGACCACTGTAATTTCCCCTAAAGTCTGGAAGCAATTTGATAGGTCTCCAGCTGCAAATGGAGCTCAACCCATATTTCTGTCGAGCCAAGCCTAGCTACTAATGGTGTGTAATTCATGTTTCTATTTGGCCATATTTTGGAGCCTCCAACTTGACAGCTACCAAGCCAAGCTCTCAGGACACGAAAAAGGCTTCAACAGCTTCCAGGATCACAGTTCGCAGACATAAAATTAGCAGGTATGCCAGAAGGCAGTGTGCTCAATTCTTTAAACACAAAGAACTCCATTTAAATAAAACTATTCAGATGAGGCCTTCTGCCTGCCCCAGTCCAGTTTAAATCAGACCCAGTCTGATCCAGTCCAGTTCTTTGAATGGACACAGCCTAACTAAAATTGGACCCAGTACAATCCCAGACCTCAGATGATCTTTAAATTGAACCCCATCCAACTCTGGCCAATAACCCCTAACAGTTCCTGTGGAACCTAGGAATTGCAGTCTGTAAGGCTAGGGCCTCGGCTCCCAGCAGAACCCTGTGCCTGTTTAATTGGGATCCAGGAAGAATTTTCAGCCAGTTTAAGGTGATCTGCCCTGTAAAGAAAAGCCAGTTACACTGGCTCGATGGAAAAAGAATGGAGCTCCAAACGAGGAACTTGGAAATGCTGAGAAAGACAAAATCCTCAACTCAAAGGGTTTTCAAAGTGCTATAGGTATATTTCCTATTATGTCTGAAGCTGCCAAAAGTCTCCTTTGATCCCACTGCTGCCACCAAATCTGTTAAAAAAACAAAATTCAACCAAGGAATTTTGAAGATCTAATTGATTTTATCTGATGATTCATGAATCAACCAGCACTCCATCTAATAAACAGAAAACTGTTCTGAAGAACTATACAGAATGGAAAGTATTTCTAGAAATGGGCAGGTTGAGGAGGTTATTAACAAAAAGAAAAGAAAGGACTATTTCTGGAAGGTTACCTCACTAGTGATGACCTGGAAATTCCAGAAATTCCATTCCTCAGCCAGTTTGAAACTTTAAGAAGTGTTGCAATTAATTTACTGCCCTAAGGACTGTTGTTTTTCTTCTCTTCCTCCTCCTCCCACACCTCTTTCCTCCTCTTCTTTCTTCTTCTTCTTCCTTTTAACAATGCTAAGTCTTAAATTGAACTGTTATCAAATGGTAGAATTTACATACAGATTGCACTGTACTATCTTTAAATGCTATAGAACATTTAGTTTTGTAATTAAATACATCAAAATTCTTATCAGGCCTGAACTAATTCTTATAAAAATTAAGCTCATTTTAAAATTTATTTGTAGTTAGACTTTGAAATACTTAATTAGGATTTTATAACTTTGAAAATTGGGTTCCTTTTCATCTTAACTGAATTAAAAACAATGCTAGATAAATGTAAAATTGCATTAAACATTAAAATATCATTTTTCTAAGAATCTAAGCTTTTTTTTCCAAGCCAGGAAATAACTGCACCATTTAAAATTAATAGCTTGGTTATATATACATCTTTTGTTAACAGTTAGAGGTTTAAGTGGGTGTAAAATGTGAACATGTTTTTACCAAGGCCTGCATTGCCTTAGAATCAAGCAAGCTTTTGCATTAAGATGAGAACATACTTTGTTTATGAGTATTGAGTTGACTAAATCCAAAATCTGGTTGTGATTACATACATATGAAGTTAAAAACATATATGTTAAAGAGGAATATTCTATAATAAACAGTCATTTTCAGACTCAATATACCCCGCTATGCAAGTCTTTGTTATTGTTGCTTATAGTACTTAGGAGTACCTGATATTATTTCATGACTTTGTTCATTAGTTTAGTGTCTTTCTCCTCTATTAAAATATATTTTTCAGGAAGGCAGAAGCTTTCGCTTTATCCCCAGTACTGAAGAGTGCCTAATTTATAGTAACTGTTAAGTGCATAGTTTTTCAGTGAATCAGTCATTCATAGTAGAAGGAATGAAAATATGGTGTGGATTATAATTTTCTGTTAGAAAGACATATAGTAAGACATTGTATTATGGGAGATCTGGAAAACTAAAAGGAAATTGAGGGAATGAGGTGAATGTGTAGAAAAGATAGGTCGGAATATGAAGTTCAGGACAAATCAGATCAGGTCAGATCAGTTGCTCAGTCGTGTCCGACTCTTTGCGACCCCATGAATCACAGCATGCCAGGCCTCCCTGTCCATCACCAACTCCTGGAGTTCACTGAGACTTATGTCCATTGAGTCAGTGATGCCATGCAGCCATCTCATCCTCTGTCGTCCCCTTCTCCTCTTGTCCCCAATCCCTCCCAGCATCAGAGTCTTTTCCAATGAGTCAACACTTCGCATGAGGTGGCCAAAGTACTGGAGTTTCAACTTTAGCATCATTCCCTCCAAAGAAATCCCAGGGCTTATCTCCTTCAGAATGGACTTGTTGGATCTCCTTGCAGTCCAAGGGACTCTCAAGAGTCTTCTCCAACACCACACTTCAAAATAGGTAAGGATATGTAAGAAAATAAAGTAATGACTTAAATTCCTCTGCTTATCATATTCTTCAGTGAACTGTTCATATAAATAGAGACTAAAGGTTTTCATTTTGAGGTTAGCTTGCTTCTTAACTTCCCTGGTGGCTCAGATGGTAAAGCGTCTGTCTACAATGAGGGAGACCTCAGTTCAATCCCTGGGTTGGGAAGAGACACAGGTTCAGTTTCTGAGGTGAGAAGATACCCTGGAGTAGGAAATGGCAACCCACTCCAGTACTCTTGCTTAGAAAATCCCATGGACGGAGAAGTTTGGTGCAGGCTAAGGTCCACGGGGTCACAAAGAGTCGGGTGCGACTGAGTGACTTCACTTCACTTCACTTATCTTAGTATAAATTTAAATGATTAGAAAAGTGGTGATTAATGTGTGAGCATGAAACCACTAAGCAGTTAAGGGAATTCTGGATCACAAGTGGAAGTTACATTTTTTTTTTTTAAATGTAAAATATCCCCCCTGCAAAAGACAGCTTGTAACATCATGGCACTACTATAACAGTATATTGTCTTGCTTTGTGTGTGTGTGTGTGTGTGTGTGTGTGTGCGTGCTCAGTCATGGGCAACTCTTTGTGACCCCATGGACTGTAGCCCACCAGGCTCCTCTGTCTATGGAATTTTCCAGGCAAGAATACTGAAGTGGGTTACCATTTCCTACTCCAGGGGATCTTCTCACCTCAGAAACTGAACCTGTGTCTCTTGCATCTCCTGCATTGGCAAGTGGATTCTTAAATACTAGTGCCACCTGGGAAGCCCATATTGTCTTTTATACATATAGAATAAGTAAAAAGAATAATATCTATATAGTATCTTATTTAATCTTCACAGTAGCTCTTAAGGTACTAGTATTATTTTATCTTTTATAGAGCTTAAATCATTTGTACACATATCTAGTCACCGAGCCAATTAAGGCAACCATTGGTACAGGTTTTCCTCTTGTTAAGCCTCTTTTGATATCCAAAAGTCCTATATCTATACCTCAATGGCTGTGAATATATTCCTTCCTGTAACTGGAAGCACTATTCCTTTGTTTGCTTTGTTTTTAGTCCAGTATATTCTGAGTATTAGGATTAGTATCTTTTAGAGACCACTAGTTAAAAAGTCATGGCAGAGGTCATCCATAGAAAAGAGTAAGGAAAGAAAGGAGAATCTGAATGTCTAATTAATGTTTAGGAACCACGAAAAGCACACATGAGAGAGGGTTCAAAAGAAGCTGCTCAAAATTGCAGCTTTGGTCTTTCCTAGGTTGTCTTGGATTTGAAAAAAATAGAGCTGAAATATAACCATCAATGGAGCTGATGGTATGGACCAGAATGAGTTTAATCAAAAGAAAGGAGCTGAGTCATTGTGTCCTGATTTTCAACATCCATACCTGCTAGAGAGGAGGGGTGAGGACTGGCTCTGGCTGTGATTGCCAGGATAGAATTAAAATTTCCAAACCCTGATTGTTAAAGAACTTACAAATCCTTTGAGTGGTGCTGTGAAGTTTTCTTCATGAATAAGCAAACAACATATGGAAAAATTTTTTTGTCCATAAAGAATAACTACATCGTGTCAGAGATACTTACAGAGGCAGAAAACTAAAAACTCTCTTTGAAAAAGTTTCTCTCTTTCCTTCGTATTGCTGCTCTCCTTTAAATGCCACAAAAGCCTCGGTCATGGCATTTATCGCATTGTATTGCAATTATATATTTATGTCTTTCTGTGTGATATAGCAGTGACCTTGCCTTATTCATTTTTTCAAAGTTCCGAGGCTTAACAGAGTGCCTGGTACATAGAAAGCGTTCAATGCACTTCTGCTGAATCAATGAATTCTGTTTGCAGATTGAAAGACACAGCGATTGTGCAAGGGAAAGGTGACTTTTAGAGAGGATGCTGATCACATGCTATGAGAATGAAGCTCAGAAACTGCTAATGTCACTCAGCACATTTGGTATCGGGGAATCCTGATGATACATAAGTGTTAGAGGACTAGAAATAGCTTATATGAAGAAAATTCAGGGTAAGGTGCCTAAGAATATTTGTGCGTTTGCTGCACTGTTCGTTAATGACTGTGAGTATAAAAGGAAAGGTCACTAGGTACTTTGTAATGACAGTTGGAAGAGAAAGCATCTACACATTTTTTTCTCCCAAAGTCCTAGCTGAAGGTTACTGAGGTTTTTGCCAAGATTACAGAGAACATCACATGTCCTCTGCTATTGCTGGAAACTCCTCTGTGAGCTTAGAGAAATTTTCTTTTGTTACTACAAAGAGTAGCATAAAATTTTTTAGTGAAAACAAAAATGTCAAGAAGTACTTCTTGAGATTTGATCCCATGAGACATCCGAATTACATACAGTTTTATCAACATATTCTCCAAATATTGGGATTATAGTTATGCCAAAAGACATATTGTTTTAAAGGTTTTTTTTGATGTGGACCATTTGTAAAGTCTGTATTGAATTGTCACAATGTTGCTTCTGTTTTGTTTTGATTTTTTGGCCTGAGGCATGCAGGATCTTAGCTTCCTGACAGGTAATCGAACTGTCCCCCTTCCCCCAGGAATTGAAAGGTGAAATAGACACCAAGGAAGTCTCTATTTTGATATTTGACATATTGTAATTTTCTTTCTCCCTACTAGTGGGGTAGTACTTTGGCCACCTGATGCGAAGAGTTGACTCATTGGAAAAGACTCTGATGCTGGGAGGGATTGGGGCCAGGAGGAGAAGGGGACGACAGAGGATGAGATGGCTGGATGGCATCACTGACTCGATGGACGTGAGTCTGAGTGAACTCAGGGAGTTGGTGATGGACAGGGAGGCCTGGTGTGCTGCGATTCATGGGGTCGCAAAGAGTCGGACACGACTGAGCGACTAATCTGATCTCATATGAAGTAGATCCCATGAATCCTAGGTACATAGCTTTTAGCTTACTTTTATTTAAACACCTCCTTTTTGCCACCAAGACTGCAAAATTCTTAATTGGAATACAGAATGCCTTTTCTGTATCTCCTGAGCCACAAATTATGGGAAGTAGGGCTTCCCTGGCGGCTCAGATGGTAATGAATCTGCCTGTAAATGTGGGAGACCTGAGTTTGATCCCTGGGTCAGGAAAAGCCCCAGGAGAGGGGCAAGCCACTCCAGTATTTTTTTTTTTTGCCTAAAGAATCCCATGGACAGAGGAGCCTGGCAGGCTACAGTCCATGGGGTCGCAAAAGAGTCAGACACGACTGAGTGACTAACACACACACACACACATTAGGGATGAGCAAAGAACAAGACAACAAAGTCCTCTGCTCTCATGGTCCTTACTGCCTGGCAGGAAAAAAGGATTCTACAAAATATACTTGATGATGGGAAACGGGAAATAAAAGGTACTCAGTTCAGTTCAGTTCAGTCACTCAGTCGTGTCCGATTCTTTGCAACTCCATGAATTGCAGCACGCCAGGCCTCCCTGTCCATCACCAACTCTCAGAGTTCACTCAGACTCACGTCCATCGAGTCAGTGATGCCATCCAGCCATCTCATCCTCTGTCGTCCCCTTCTCCTCCTGGCCCCAATCCCTCCCAGCATCAGAGTCTTTTCCAATGAGTCAACTCTTGGCATGAGGTGGACAAAGTACTGGAGTTTCAGCTTTAGCATCATTCCTTCCAAAGAAATCCCAGGGCTGATCTCCTTCAGAATGGACTGGTTGGATCTCCTTGCAGTTCAAGGGACTCTCAAGAGTCTTCTTCAACACCACAGTTCAAAAGCATCAATTCTTTGGCGCTCAGCCTTCTTCACAGTCCAACTCTCACATTCATACATGACCACAGGAAAAACCATAGCCTTGACTAGACGAACCTTTGTTGGCAAAGTAATATGTCTCTGCTTTTGAATATGCTATCTAGGTTGGTCATAACTTTCCTTCCAAGGAGTAAGCGTCTTTTGATTTCATGGCTCCAGTCACCATCTGTAGTGATTTTGGAGCCCAGAAAAATAAAGTCTGACACTGTTTCCAATGTTTCCCTATCTATTTCCCATGAAGTAATGGGACTGGATGCCATGATCTTCGTTTTCTGAATGTTGAGCTTTAAGCCAACTTTTTTCACTCTCCACTTTCACTTTCATCAAGAGGCTTTTTAGGTCCTCTTCACTTTCTGCCATAAGGGTGGTGTCATCTGCATATCTGAGGTTATTGATATTTCTCCCGGCAATCTTGATTCCAGCTTGTGCTTCTTCCAGCCCAGCATTTGTCATGATGTACTCTGCATACAAGTTAAATAAGCAGGGTGACAATATACAGCCTTGACATACTCTTTTTCCTATTTGGAACCAGTCTGTTGTTCCATGTCCAGTTCTAACTGTTGCTTCCTGACCTGCATACAAATTTCTCAAGAGGCAGATCAGGTGGTCTGGTATTCCCATCTCTTTCAGAATTTTCCACAGTTGATTGTGATCCACACAGTCAAAGGCTTTGGTATAGTCAATAAAGCAGAAATAGATGTTTTTCTGGAACTCTCTTGCTTTTTCAATGAATCAGCAGATGTTGGCAATTTGATCTCTGGTTCCTCTGCCTTTTCTAAAACCAGCTTGAACATCAGGAATTTCACAGTTCACATATTGCTGAAACCTGGCTTGGAGAATTTTGAGCATTACTTTACTAGCGTGTGAGATGAGTACAATTGTGCGGTAGTTTGAGCATTCTTTGGCATTGCCTTTTTTTTGGATTGGAATGAAAACTGACCTTTTCCAGTCCTGTGGCCACTGCTGAGTTTTCCACATTTGCTGGCATATTGAGTGCAGCACTTTCACAGCATCAGACTCAGAATAGTAGTCGTCAGAAAGCCCATTTCTCTTAGAAGCTGTAATGGGAATTCAGATATTCAAATTGACAATATATTTCTGGACAGTAATTACTATTTCCATAACTTTAGCTATTTTTATGACATACATTATATAAATACCATACATTTATTATTATATATGATAATCATCACACATATTATAATGAGCTTTCCTGGTGGCTCAGATGGTGAAGAATCTGCCTGTAATGCTGTAGACCTGGGTTTGATCCCTGGTTGGGAAGATCCCCTGGAGAAGGAAATGGCAACCTGCTCCAGTATTGTTGCCTGGAGAATTTCAGGGACAGAGGAGCCTGGCAGGCTACAGTCCATTGGGTTGCAAAGAGTATCATATATTCTATATACTACAACATTGCAGTATAATATGTTAATATTTTATAATTATATACATATATACATATATTCCTATATACGTAACAGCACTGAGTTGGTTTGGGACTGAGCTATCATACCCTAGTTCCATTATGTTATATACCTATCGAGTCATATATTTATATATGTAAATATAAAACCGCCAGTTTAATTTTTGACTTGTTAAAAAATTAAAAGAGTTTCTTTAAAGAATTTTTGTGGTTGTTAGGAAATATAATCAGATCTTTTTTTTTTAATGAAGCAAAGCTTATATTGTCTAAAATAGTCACTCACTGAGAAAGCATTGTTTAAAATGTAAAATATCTGGATAAGTTGTTACTTTCTCTGCAATTTGGCAGTAGAATTCCAGTCAGCAAAAAGTATTCTATTTTAGGAAAAAAGGACATACTCGTAGAGTTTGTAAATGATTCACAAAAGCTATGTAAAAGGCAATTTTTACTCACTAAATGCTGCTGCTGCTGCTAAGTCACTTCAGTCGTGTCTGACTCTGTGCGACCTCATAGACGGCAGCCCACCAGGCTCCCCCGTCCCTGGGATTCTCCAGGCAAGAACACTGGAGTGGGTTGCTATTTCCTTCTCCAATGCATGAAAGTGAAAAGTGAAAGTGAAGTCACTCAGTTGTGTCTGACTCTTCGTGGCCCCGGGGACTACAGCCTACCAGGTTCCTCCACCCATGGGATTTTCCAGGCAAGAGTACTGGAGTGGGTTGCCATTGCCTTCTCTGAAACTCACTAAATTAGTTTTATAGATATATGATCTAAACAAAAATAAGTATCTGATAACAATTACTAGCAAAAAGAAAAGGTTGGATTTATTTAGGTTTCAACTCAAATTCTTTTGATATTTGAGACTGGGTATTTTTTTTTTTAAAGAGAATTGTATTTTTTATATTTTTTAATTGGAGGAAAATTGCTTTACAATGTTGTATTCATTTCTTCTGTCAAAAAATGCAAATCAGCCAAAATTATGTATATATTACCTCCCTCTTGAGCCTTCCTGCCCTGCCCCCATGCCATCCCTCAAGATCATCATAGAGCACCAGGCTGGGCACCTTGTATTATACAGCAACTTCTCACCAACTACCTATTTTACGCCTGCTAGTGTATATACGTCCATGCTGTTTTCTCCATCCCTCCCACTTTTTCCTTCCCCCACTATGTCGACAAATTCATTCTCAATGTCTATGTCTCCATTCCTTCCCTGCAAATAGGTTCGTCAATACCATTTTTTTGTCTAGATTCCATTATGCATTAATATATTATATTTGTTTTACTCTTTCTGTATAACTTCACTCTGTATAACAAGCTCTAGGTTCATCCATGTCTCTAGAACTGACTCAAATTCATTCTTTTTATGGCTGAGTCATATTCCATTGTATATCTGTAACACATTTTCTTTATCCATTCATCTGTTGATGGACATCTAGGTTGCTTCCATGTCCTACTTACTGTAAATAGAGATGCTATGAACATGGGGGTACCTGTGTCTTTTTTAATTATGGTCTTCTCAGGGTATATGCCCAGTAGTGGGATTGCTAGGTGAGACTATTGTTTTAATGAAATCTATGAACAAAATGTGGAGAAGGCAATGGCACCCCACTCCAGTACTCTTGCCTAGAAAATTCCATGGACAGAGGAGCCTGGTAGGCTGCAGTCCATGGGGTCACTAACAGTCGGACACGACTGAGCGACTTCCCTTTCACTTTTCACTTTCACGCATTGGAGAAGGAAATGGCAACCCACTCCGGTGTTCTTGCCTGGAGAATCCCAGGGACGGGGGATCCTGGTGGGCTTCCGTCTATGGGGTCACACAGAGTCGGACACGACTGAAGCAACTTAGCAGCAGCAGCAGCATGAACAAAATAATACTAACAGTGGATATATTTTGCTTTCTCTGTTCTTCTCTCTCTCTCTGTACTAGAACTGGCTTTGAACAAACTCTGGTTGTGTTGGGACTGATCTATTATTCCCTATTTCCATCATGTCATATACTTAGCAAAAATCTGATCACATTTTTTTTCCCATTTGCAATTATTTAAGTACTTGAAATTTAGGATTTCATGTACTAAGGACATTAGAACAACAGCAATAAACATAATAACATCAACAGCATATTGCAGGGAAAAGAATGTTTTTAAAGACACAAGGATGAATAGGACATTCCTTTGACACAAAGTTACAGTCATGAAGCTCTACTGCATCTCTGTCTCTCTCTTATTTTTCTCATTTTGCTGCAGAATGGTGAAAGTGACCTCTTAAACTACTTCTTCCCAACCCAGGGGTCGAACCCATGTCTCCTGTGTCTCTTGCATTGCAGGTGGATTCTTTACCCACTGAGCCACCTGGGAAACCCTCTGACCTATATAGGTAAGCATTCAGGAACCTCTGATATAGACCATCCTGGCAGCTCAGTGCCATGGATAGGTTCAGTAATTTGCAGAGATATTAACAATTAAGCAACCACGTGTAGTTGAGTCTTTACTTTCTCATCCACAGATCAAAACATTGTGCTACAACCCACAAATGAAAGAAAACATTTGCAAAATGTATGTCTGACAAGGGATTAACATCTAAAATATACAAGGAACTCATATAATTCCACAGGAGAAATCATCATCATCACCATCACCATCATCATTTGATTAAATAATGGGCAGAGGATTCGAACTAACACCTCTCCAAAGATGACGCACAAATGGCCCACAGGCACAGAGAAGGTGCTCAAGAAGACCAGTCATAAAGGGAATGCAAATCAAAATCACATGGAGATAGTACCTCACAGCTATCAGGATGGCCATCATCAAAAGATAAGAGATAAATACTGGTGAGAATGCGGAGAAAAAGGAACCCCTGGATTCCTCCCAGACCAGGAATCAGATCTGTGGCCCCCCTGCATTGGCAGGCAACCACTTGACCACCAGTGTTGTTGGGAATGCAAATCTGCACAGCCACCATGAAAAGAGATATTTTGAGATTCCTCAAAAAAACAAAAATAGAACTACCATATGATCCAGCAATTCCACCTCTAAGTATGCGTTCAAAGTAAATGAAACCACGGTTTCAAAGAGATATCAGTACTCTCTGTTCAATGCAGTACTATTCACAATCTCAAAGCCACAAAAAAACAACCCAAATGTCCACCAACCAATGAACAAAGAAAATATTGTATACCTGATCACATTTTTATCCACATGTGATATACTACTACCTCAATATTTAAATAAGCATTGTTTGAACATCTACCATAATGATTTTTTTTAATTTTATTTTATTTTTAAATTTTACATAATTGTATTAGTTTTGCCAAATATCAAAATGAATCCGCCACATTGTGCTAGACCATAGACAAATCTGAACGGCCAAGAACTGTTCCCAGCTTACTTCTCCCACCTTTTGCAGTGTTAGGTGCTAAGATTTGCTTCCTTTTTCTTTTTCAGAGATTACAAAAATTTTTTTTCTTCCAACTTTGAAAAGTCACAGCTTCTGTTTTGTTTTGTTTTTTATAGGTACCAGTCATAAGTGACAGTTTCCATAACAGGAAAAAAAAAAAAATCCTTCAGCTACCTAGAAGAGACATTCATGTCTGGAAAGGGCCTCAAAAGTCATCTAATCTAGGTTCACTTTATTTATTGTTTTAACTTTTATTTTGGAGTATAGTTGATTAATGAATTTCCCTGGTGGCTCAGATGGTAGAGAATCTGCTTGCAATGAGGGAGACCCGGGTTCTGTTTCCCTGGGTCAGGAAGATTCCCTGGAGAAAGAAATGGCAACCCATTCCAGTATTGTTGCCTGGAGAATTTCATGGGCAGAGGAGCCGGGCAGGCTACAGTCCATGGGGTTGCAAAGAGTCGGACACCACTGAGCAACCAACATTTTCACTTTCACAGTTGATTAACAATGTTGTATTGGTTTCAAGAGTACAGCAAAGTGATTCAGTTGTATATATATATATAGCTCTTCTCCCATTTAGGTTGTCACAGTATATTGAGCAGAGTTCCCTGCACTATAAAGTAGGTCTTTGTTGGTTATCTATTTTATTTTTTTGTTTGTTTGTTTTTGGTATATTTTTTGCTTGCCTTTTTGAACCTTTTTTTTTAAAGTTTATTTATTTTGGCTTCACCAGTTCTTCACTGCTATGCATATGCTTTCTCTAGTCGCAGCGAGTGGGGGCTTCTTTTGTCATGCAGCACAGGCTCTAGGGTGCGCAGACTTCAGTAGATGTGGCACACAGGCTTAGTTGCCCCTTGGCATGTGGGATCCTCTGGGACCAGGAATCGAACCTGTGACCCCTGCGTTGGCAGGCAGATTCTTAGCCACTGGACCACCAGGGAAGTGTCGTTATCTATTGTAAATATAACGGTATGTGCATCTCATTTCCAAATCTAGGCTCACTTTAAATGCTTGAGTCCTTTCTACAATATGGTTTTCAAGCTGCTGTTTGGTAGCCTTTAATGACAGTGTGCTTTGCTGCTTCAGAAGCTGCCCATTCTCCTGATGGCAATCCAGGTTTAGACATTTATTCTTTTTTTAAACCCAAATATATTTTCTGGTAATTTTTTCCCATGATTTTTAATGCAGTTCCTCAACTCTGGGCCATGTATAGTGTATCTGCTTCTCTGAATCTCACTCCATGCAAACAGCATCTGAGATTCCTGGATAGGGCTCTTATTCTCTTGGGCACTAAGAGACTGGTCAGGGGCCCAGGCATGTGTATAGTTCTTGATATGAGAGGGATTAGGGGCAGGGCTTCCCAGATGGCTCAGTAGTGAGGAATCTGCCTGCCAATGCAGGAGACGAGGGTTCAATCCCTGAGTCAGGAAGATCCCCTGGAGAAGGAAATGGCCACCCACTCTAATATTCTTGCCTGAAGAATCCTGTGGACAGAGGAGTCTGGCAGGCTATAGTCCATGGAGTTGCAAAGATGAAGACAGAACTGAATGACTAATCAACAACAACAACAAGGGGTGAGGAAGGTTTCAGGGTTTGTCTCAGAAGTAGAAGGAAATCACGAGGGCATATGCCACCTAGAAAAGGTGGCCTAAGAGTTGATGAGAGGGAACAGAGCTTGCTGGCAGACAAGTTTGAAGGCCTACTTAACTGACTGCATTGTTTGTCTAAGACTGTATTCAAGTGTATTATGGTAAAGTGATTGCTTAAAATTGTTTGATAAGAGAGGAATTTTGTTTACATAAATGCTCCACCATTTTGTTTTATTTTGGTCAAGCCATGTGGCATGTGGGATCTTAGTTGATCTTAGTTCCCTGACCAGGAGTCGAACCCACACCCACTGCAGTGGAAGTGCAGAATTTTAACCACTGGACTGTGAAAGAAGTCCCATTAAAGTGATATTTTACTAAAGGAGATTATGAATTATTTTCTGTCTCTTCTGTCAATTAGAAAGTTCCAAACATGCTCTTACAGCTCAAGGTAAAATCACATGTAATTGTAAAGTGGCTACAAGGCCAATGTGCTATCAAAAAAAAAAAAAATATACTGATTCAAGGATTAGACTCTGGGGTCAGAATACTTCAGTTCAAATTGAAAATCTACCACAGAGGCTGTTTGATCTGTGAGTTTCAATCTCCTCATTTATAAAACAAAGATAATGATAGGAACTACTTCATCTTATGGTTGTGAGGGTTAAGGACACTCATATATTCACAATGTGTTCATTTCTTTCAACCTTATTTTATGTCTTCTATAAGCCTGATATCCTGGCTGATATGAACCATTTGAAGGAAGTAGAAATTTCAACTTGTTTTTGAATATTAGACCAAATGGTATTGTACTGCACTCTCCAATGATTGATTAATATTTTCAACAACTTTATATTAAATGTCAGATTTTGGAAATGAAGTTAACTGATTTCAGAATTCATGAAAGATTAATATAGTTAACAAGCCATGTATGGCTTCACCAAAGTATCGACATAGTTAGGAAGAGAATATGAAAAACTATTTTTTTGCTAAGTTTTGAGTGTCACTTTTTTGTTATTGCTTACTAGATTGTAGATGCTTGGAAAATAGATCCCCAAAGCCTCACTTTTAACATCACATTTTTTATAAGAAGGAATGTCAAATATTTTTCAAGAAAAAAAAAATCTAGATCTAAACTAAAACTGATTGAAATGCATAAAATAAATGAACAGTTTTTAACCTGTGTTATCAAGATCATTTATTTCAAACACAAGGTTCTCTCTCATAAACACTTTCTGTGTTTGAATAAACTCTGTGAAAAAAGAACAAAAAAAATCTACAAGCTCAGTTTATGACCTTAACTTCACCAATACATATTATTTTTTAGCATCGGAGCCTTTTGGTTTTGTTTTCTTAACAAAGAAGTCAAGGACTAAATATCTTCTTACTGGCTTTCCTATTGTGTTAGATGAAGTAACTATAATATTTGTGGTTTAGAATGTCACTAAATATTTAACATTTTTCAGTGTCAACAAACTATTCTGATTGTTATTTTTCATAAGAAAATACATGGTTAGCAGGCTGTTCTCTAAGTACTTATTTTCAAATATCAATAATTATTGGGTACTTATGAGGTTTGCAAAGTATATGAAAAATGAAGAAAGGGGATCAACTGAAAAACTAAACCTTCTCACATGTATGAATGAGTGTCAAGTGAGGAAAGGGCAGTTTTCAAGTCAGTCCCAAACAAGAGGCCATGATCCTTGAACTTCAATACATGAACTGAAAAGAAAATGTTATATTTGGCCATGAATGCTACATGGAAAAAACAGAGATTCAGTTACACTTTACAACTTTGTTAATATGACAGATTTATTATTGGTTTGGAGTGCTTACTCAATCATTTTGGAAGCTTGGCTCATAGTCTTCCTCCTTGCATGTAAACAGAAGGGCACTGGTGAAGAATTCTACTTAGAGGTTAGCCAAGCTTCATTTTTGGGCTTCCAAGGTCCTTCTAGTGGTAAAGAATCCACCTGCCAATGAGGAGGTGCAAGAGACACAGGTCCCATCCATGGGTTGGGAAGATCCCCTGGAGAAGTGATTTTGGAGCCCAGAAAAATAAAGGCACCCACTGTTTCCCATCTACTTGCCATAAAGTGATGGGACCAGATGCCATGATCTTCGTTTTCTGAATGTTGAGCTTTAAGCCAACTTTTTCACTCTCCTCTTTCACTTTCATCAAGAGGATCTTTACTTCTTCACTTTCTGCCATAAGGGTGGTGTCATCTGCATATCTGAGGTTATTGATATTTCTCCCGGCAATCTTGATTCCAGCTTGTGCTTCCTCCAGCCCAGCATTTCTCATGATGTACTCTGCATATAAGTTAAATAAGCAGGGTGACGATATACAGCCTTGACGTACTCCTTTTACTATTTGGAACCAGTCTGTTGTTCCATGTCCAGTTCTAACTGTTGCTTCCTGACCTGCATACAGGTTTCTCAAGAGGCAGGTCAAGTGATCTGGTATTCCTCTCTCTTTCAGAATTTTCCAGTTTTATAGTGATCCACACAGTCAAAGGCTTTGGCATAGTCAATAAAACAGAAATATATGTTTTTCTGGAACTCTTTTGCTTTTTCGATGATCCAGCAGATGTTGGCAATTTAATTTATGGTTCCTTTTCTTTTTTAATTTTATTTTATTTTTAAACTTTACAGTATTGTATTGGTTCTGCCATATATCGAAATGAATCCGCCACAGGCATACATGTGTTCCCCATCCTGAACCTTCCTCCCTCCTCCCTCCCCATACCATCCCTCTGGGTCATCCCAGTGCACCAGCCCCAATCATCCAGTATCGTGCATCAAATCTGGACTGGTGGCTCATTTCATATATGATATTATACATATTTCAATGCCATTCTCCCAAATCATCCCACCCTCTCCCTCTCCCTCTCCCTCTCCCTCTCCCACATCAGTGTCTCTTTTGCTGTCTAAAACCAGCTCAAACATCTGGAAGTTCACGGTTCACATATTGCTGAAACCTGGCTTGGAGAATTTTAAGCATCACTTTACTAGTGTGTGAGATGAGTGCAATTGTGCAGTAGGTTGAGCATTCTTTGGCATTGCCTTCCTTTGGGATTGGAATGAAAACTGACCTTTTCCAGTCCTGTGGCCACTGCTGAATCTTCCAAATTTGCTGGCATATTGAGTGTAGCACTTTCACAGCATCATCTTTTAGGACTTGAAATAGCTCAACTGGAATCCTATCACCTCCCTTATCTTTGTTTGTAGTGATGCTTTCTAAGGCCCACTTGACTTCACATTCCAGGATGTCTGGCTCTAGGTGAGTGATCACATCATCTTGATTATCTGGGTCATGAATAATCTTTTTTGTACAGTTCTTCTGTGTATCCTTGCCACCTCTTTTTAATATCTTCTGCTTCTCTTAGGTCCCTACCATTTCTGTCCTTAATTGAGCCCATCTTTGCATGAAATGTTCCCTGGGTATCTAATTTTCTTGAAGAGATCTCTAGTCTTTCCCATTCTATTTTTTTCCCTCTATTTCTTTGCATTGATCACTGAGGAAGGCTTTCTTATCTCTCCTTGCTATTCTTTGGAACTCTGTATTCAGATGAGTATATCTTTCCTTTTCTCCTTTGCTTTTCACTTCTCTTCTTTTCACAGCTATTTGTAAGGCCTCCTCAGACAGTCATTTTGCTTTTTTGCTTTTCTTTTCCATGGGAATGGTCTTGATCCCTGTTTCCTGTACAATGTCCCAAACCTCCATCCATAGTTTATCAGGCACTCTGCCTATCAGAACTAGTCCCTCAAATCTATTTCTCACTTCCACTGTATAGTAATAAGGGATTTGATTTAGGTCATACCAAATGGTCTAGTAGTTTTCTCCACTTTCTTCAATTTAAGTCCAAATTTGGCAATAAGGAGTTCATGATGTGAGCCACAGTCAGCTCCCAGTCTTGTTCTTGCTGACTGTATAGAGCTTCTCCATCTTTGGCTGCAAAGAATATAATCAATCTGATTTCAGTGTCAACCATCTGGTGATGTCCATGTGTAGAGTCTTCTCTTGTGTTGTTGGAAGAGGGTGTTTGCTATGACCAGTGTGTTCCTTTGGCAGAACTCTATTAGAGCCGTTGCCCTGCTTCATTCTGTACTCCAAGTCAAATTTTCCTGTTACTCCAGGTGTTTCTTGACTTCCTACTTTTGCATTCCAGTCCCCCATAATGAAAAGGACATCTTTTTTGGGTGTTATTTCTAGAAGGTCTTGTAGGTCTTCATAGAACTGTTCAACTTCAGCTTGTTCAGCATTACTGGTTGGGGCATATACTTGGATTACCATCATATTGAATGGTTTGCCTTGAAAACGGACAGACATCATTCTGTCATTTTTGAGATTGCATCCAAGTACTGCATTTTGCACTCTTTTGTTGACTATGATGGCTACTCCATTTCTCCTAAAGGATTCCTGCCACAGTAGTAGAAATAATGGTCATTTGAGTTAAATTCACCCATTCCAGTCCATCTTAGTTCACTGATTCCTAGAATGTTGATGTTCACTCTTGTCATCTCCTCTTTGACCACTTTCAATTTGCCTTGATTCATGGACCTAACATTGTAGGTTCCTATGCAACATTGGTCTTTACAGCATCCACCTTGCTTCTATTACCAGTCCCATCCACGACTGGGTGTTGTTTTTGCTTTGGCTCCATCCCTTCTTTCTTTCTGGAGTTATTTCTCCACTGATCTCCAGTAGCATATTGGGCACCTACCGACCTGGGGAGTTCATCTTTCAGTGTACTATCTCTTTGCCTTTTCATACTGTTCATGGGGTTTTCAAGGCAAGATTACTGAAGTGGTTTGCCATTCCCTTCTCCAGTGGATCACATTCTGTCAGACCTCTCCACCATGAGCCATCTGTCGTGGGTGGCCCCACACGGCATGGCTTAGTTTCACTGAGTTAGACAGGCTGTGGTCCATGTGATCCGACTGGCTCGTTGTCTGTGACTGTGGTTTCAGTCTGTCTGCCCTCTGATGCCCTCTCTCAGTGCCTATTGTCTTACTTGGGTTTCTCTTACCTTGGACATGGGGTACCTCTTCACGGCTGCTCCAGCAAAGAGCAGCCACTGCTCCTTATCTCGGAGGTGGAGTAGCTCCTCTCAGCTGCGCTTGTACTCTGTCTCAGTTGCCACGCTTGTGTGGGGTCACAAAGAGTTGGACAAAACTGAGCATACTCATACAAACCTCATTGTAACTTATTATCAGTATCCACAGTCCCTTTATGATAGTTGGTAAAGAATCCACCTGGAATGCAGGAGACCCCAGTTCCATTCCTGAGTCAGGAAGATCCCCTGGAGAAGGGATAGGCTACCCACTCTAGTATTCTTAGGCTTCCCTTGTGGATCAACTGGTAAAGAAACTGCTTGCAGCATGGGAGACCTGGGTTCTACCCCTGGGTTGAGAAGATCACTTGGAGAAGGGAAAGGCTACCCACTCCAGTATTCTGGCCTAGAGAATTCCATGGATTGTATAGTCCAAAGGGTCTCAAAGAGTCAGACATGACTCAGTGACTTTCACCTTCACATTCCCTCGTCCATGTAGGGCAGTGCCCCTCAGCTCAGAGATACTGGGAAAGTAGAACACTTTTTACAAACTAGAATAGTTTTCAGAATCATCTATTTCAACCATAACATGTGTGTAAGAGTCAGCTGAGCTCCACATGAGCAAAGTAGCATATGTATAGGAGCTTGGGTAATTTAATGGTTACAAACCTTCACTCCAATTGCCTAAGTGTTTGATTTGGGCAAGGTTATTATTTTATAACTCATCAGGCCTCCTTACTTTCATTATTTATCTAATGATCCTCCAAATAGCACTGCTCTATTCTGAGGAACTAAACAAGAGAACATGTATATAACAGAGTGGTACATTCCATTACCAAATCAGAAAGGCAGAAAGGTCCTCAAGCAGATTTAATCTAATCATGCATTGATCATGCAGCTACTGCTGCTAAGTCACTTCAGTCGTGTCCAACTCTGTGCGACCCCATAGACGGCAGCCCACCAGGCTCCCCCATCCCTGGGATTCTCTAGGCAAGAATACTGGAGTGGGTTGCCATTTCCTTCTACAATGCATGTAAGTGAAAAGTCAAAGTGAAATTACTCAGTTGTGTCTGACTCTTAGCGACCCCATGGACTGCAGCCTACCAGGCTCCTCCGTCCATGGGATTTTCCAGGCAAGAGTACTGGAGTGGGGTGCCATTGCCTTCTCTTCATAGAACCATCCCTCTGAATGTATATACCCTGAGCAATTAATGTGAAGTCATTCAATGGAGTAGGCTTCATGGAGATCTGAAAAAAAGTCCCAAGATGACTGGCTCAGAAAGCCAGTCATCCTGACAGACAGTCTACTTTCACATATCATTTACAAAAATAAACTTAAATTGGATTAAAAACTTCATAAAATTGAAACCATAAAACTCCTAGAAGGAAATGTAAACAGTAAACTATTTGACATCAGTCATAGCAGGTTTTTTTTGGATCTGTCTGCTCAGGCAAGAGAAACAAAAGCAAAACTAAACAAATAAGTCTACATCAATAGACAACAGACTTGTGGACACAAGCAGGAGAAGGAGAGGGTGGGATGAACTGAGAGAGAAGCACTGAAACATATAATTACCATGTGTAAAATAGATAGCCAGTGGGAATTTGCTGTGTGATGCAGGGACCTCAACCCAGTGCTCTGTGACAACCTGGAAGATTGGGATGCGGTGGGAGGTGGAGGGAGAGGACATGTATATTCATGTCGATGTATGGCAGAAACCAACACAACATTGTCAAGCAATTATCCTCCAATTAAAAATAAGTAAATAAAATTTTAAAACATCAACCAAACAAAAAGGCAATGTGCAAAATGGGGAAAGATATTTGCAAATGATATATCCTATAAGGAGTTAATATACAAAATATATGAAGAACTCATGCAGCTCAATATCAAAAAATGAATAATCCAAGTGAAAAATGGGCAGAAAATCTCTATAGACACTTTTCTAAAGGAGGCATGCAGGTGGCCTGCAGACACATGAAAGGATGCTCAATATCACTAATTATCAGGAAACATGCAAATCAAGATGGATGGGATGGGGATCGGATATATGAATACATATAGCTGATTCACTTGGTTGTATGGCAGAAACTAACTGAACTGAATACAACATTATAAAGCAACTATACCCCATTAAAAAAAAACAGTTAAATATCACTTCACACCTGTCCAAATGACTATTATTAAAAAGACAACACATACCAAGTACTGTCAAGATACAGAGAAAAAGGAACCCTTGTACACAGTTGATGTGAATGTAAATTATTTCAGCCACTAAGGAGTGTTCCTTGAAATATTGAAATATACCTATCATATGATCCAGCACTTGTACCTCTGAGTATCTGTCTGAAGAAAGAAAAAACACTAATTCAAAAAAATATATGATCTCTAATGTTGTTTGTAGCATTACTCACATTCAGCAAGATATAGAAGCATCTGCGTGACCATCAGTAGATGAATGGAAAAAGAAGTTGTGGCATGTATGAAAGTGTAAGTTTCTCAGTTGTGTCCGACTCTTTGAGACCCCATAGTCTATACAGTTCATGGAATTCTTCAGGCCAGAATACTGGAGTGGGCAGCCTTTCCCTTCTCCAGGGGTTCTTCCCAACCCTGGGATCAAACCCAGGTCTCCTGCATTGCAGGTGGATTCTTTACCAGCTGAGCCACAAGAGAAGCCCAAGAATACTGGAGTGGATAGCCTACCCCTTCTCCAGGGGATCTTCCTGACCCAGGAATGGAACTGGAGTCTCCTGCATTGCAGGTGGACTCTTTACTAACTGAGCTATCAGGGAAGCCCTGATATGTGATATGTGGCATGTATATATATATATATATATATATATATATATATATATATATATATATATATGCAATGGCATATTACTCAGCCATAAAAAAGAATGAAATCTTAGCATTTGCAGTAACTTGGATGGATCTCATAGGTACTATGCTAAGCAAAATGTCAGACAGAGAGAAACAAAATATTATACAACTTCACGTTCATGTGTAATCTAAAAAACAAAGCAAACAAAATAAAATACAAACAGTCTCATGGATACAGAAAACAAATTGGTGGTTGCCAGTAAGAAGGAAGTGAGAGAATGAACGAAATAAGTAAAGGGGATTAATAGGTAAAAAATTCCTGTCATACAATAATTAAGTCATGTAGTATTATAGGGAATATATTCAAGAATGTTATAATAACTTTGTATTCTGACAGATGGTTACTGGGCTTATTGGTATGTCACTTCATGGTGTATATAAGTGTAAAGCCACTCTGTTGTACACCTAAAACTGATATTTTATGTGATCTATTTCAATAGTGAAAAATGACTTCTTGTTATATGATTAAAAAGGAAACCCTAGGTATTTGCAAACTCTAACTGATGTCCAAACAATACCCTTTCATAAAATAAACGGAAGTCATGTTTAGACATCTGGATCTGAGCAGGGGCCAGAGGAGAAGGATATTCCCAAAACATGATTGAAGTACTTCAATAGCTTAGCAGCATTATTACAAACTGTACTTTGAAATGCTCTCCTGTCATATAGGCAAATTGCCTAATACAATGCCTATCACACAGTAAAGACTTTACAAATTGAACTTAATTGATTATTTTTAGAGGGAGGTTGAAAACTAGAAAACTCATGTTTCCTGACTCCAGTTCCAATGTCCTTTCCATTTCATCACTAGGTGGATCAGTAATACAAGAAAACTCAAGCACCTGAAATCAGTAATTCACTATATGAATGTAACATCTTTCCCTTGGGAAAGAGTCTAGAACATAGCTACCAAATTAGAAAACATTCTAAAACACATTATGTACTGCGTACATCGTCACTTTACTTGCGTCTGACTCTTTGCCACCCTATGTACTGTAGCCCGCCAGGCTCCCCTGTCCATGGGATTCTCCAGGCAAGAGTACTGGAGTGGGTTGCCATGCACTTCTCCACGGGATCTTCTCGACCCAGGTATTAAACCCACCTCTCTTACGTTTCCTGCATTACAGGCAGTTTCTTTACCCACTGAGCCACCTGGAAAGCTCTTATGAGAGCTTTAGTTTTCTATCCCAAAGAACCTCTATTTTTTTCCCATTGTTTTCCAGTCATAAACTTATTTGTGTGTATGAAGAAATCAATGAACCTGTTCTACAATAATTCCTTTAAATGCATAAAATCACATGCCTAGATTTTAACATCAGAGAAATTAAATGCAGTTACAAAAACACCTGTATTCCAAAAAATTTTGAAATAATTCTTCCTAGACTGATGACTCATGACCTGACACTTTAGAAAGTGTTTCTGTTAATAAGTTATTGCCATTGTGAGATAAGACATTCTTGAAGAAGATGAATAAATATCCACCATCAAACCAGAGGCTGCCCCTTTGTTCAGCCTTTCTGTGATAATGGGCTGAAGCACTTTTGTGGTTACCAATGGTAAAATGGATTTTCACAAGCACTCACACATAGACACAAATTTGAAAAAAAGGTCATATGTGAAGCTGCCACCCAGGTAATTATCCAGTGTTTCGTGGTTCTCAGAATGAAACCAGAAGATGGAGCAATGCAAAACTATCTGATGATGAAGTTAGCTGTATACACAGAGTGAGACCTCCTGGGTTATCAGATGGAATGCGTCTTTTGAATAATACAGAATCATCACCAGGTGTTAGGAAAGTGTAAGGGCTTCCCTGCTGTCTCAGCAGTGAAGAACCTGCCTACCAAAGCAGGAGATGCAAGTTCTACCCCTGGGTCAGGAAGCTAACCTGGAGAAGGAAATGGCAAACTAGTCCAGAATTCTTGCCTGGAAAATCCCATGGATAGATAAGAATGGCTTTTACATATCTGCTGCTGCTGCTGCTAAGTCACTTCAGTCGTGTCTGACTCTGTGCGACCCCATAGACGGCAGCCCACGAGGCTCCCCAGTCCCTGGAATTCTCCAGGCAAGAACACTGGAGAGGGTTGCCATTTCCTTCTCCAGTGCATGAAAGTGAAAAGTGAAAGTGAAGACGCTCAGTCCTATCCCACTCTAGGAACACTCAAACTGTTTTCCTTAATGGCTACAGTCAAACACAACTTAGCAACTAAACAACAACAAGGAAAGAGATGTTATGGAATGTGAGGAAAACACATAAAATCATTCCTATATATATATATATGTGTGTAGCCAATTTCTACTAATTGCAAATGAGAGCCAAAGCTTTTCTAAGATAAGGATTCAGCCTAGGTAAAATATAGTTCAACCACATATATTAAGTGTTCTGTTTTTGTATTAGATAGATTTAGAGCATTGCTCATTTCTTTTAATATCAATTGGTTATTTTATCACTTGGTTATTTTGTGCACAATATACAATTCTAAATCACTCAAATCATCAAAAATGATTTTCTTGCATGATGTGCATAGTATTACCCAATAAATGGCCAGTCTGTTATATTGAGTTCCTTATTGGTCCTTTCATACTTTCTTGACAATGAAGAAAACCAAAACTCAAAAAGAAAGTAAAACACTCCCCCTCATAAAAATATTTTCCTTCCTTTTCCCACACCCTCTGATAACTCTCATTCAAACCATGATTGGACTAAGTGCACTGAAATATGCCAGAATATGCCCATATATCTATGGACATATTGTCAAGGTGAAAATCTGTGAAAAATAATTTGTGCAGCAGTGCTTTATAGCTGCCATGAAATTTGGCAGTTTCCTTTTGACCCAGGGACCAGTGAGTTGCATAGCTTTTCAACTTAATCAGACTCCTTGGTTTCCCTGGAGGCTCAGATGGTAAAGAACTTCCTGCAGTGCAGGTGATCCAGGTTCAATTCCTGGATCGAGAAGATCTCCTGGAGAAGAAAATGACAGCCCACTTCAGTATTCTTCCCTGGGAAATCCCGCAGAGGAGCTGGAGGGCCACAGTCCACAGGGTCGCAAAGAGTTGGACACAACGTAGTGACTGAACAACAAGACTCCCTGGTGCCTGGAGAACCCCACATTCTACCCCGGACTCTGGTTGTAACTTCAGTTCCAGGTAGGAGTTGACCTGCTTCTTATTCTTCTCCTTTCTATGGGTGTGGCTTTCAGAATCCAGTCTCAGAATCAGTCCTGGAGAGTTGTTTTCACCGTCTGGTTATTAATTATTATTTTATAATATTTTGGCAAAGAATTAAGCTACTGCAACCTTCAGAGATCTATCCATTTAGCCAACTCAGACATGTGTCAGTGGAGATCAGGACACAACTGTGCCCAGAACTGCCTATCAGTGGTTTTGGTGTTCCAATGTGTGGAAATATACACCTACCTCAGATTGTTTGAGGCGTTGATCTTGCTTTTGCCTGTGACATAAAAACATGGCATGATTGTGAAATAACGTCTGACTATAATCTTCTGAGTTCGTCATGCCATACATTTGGCAAGACTGAATATTTAAGAGGATTCAAGGTTGTACAATGGCCATTGTGCAGTATTGTAAAAACTAAATTTAGGAGGCTAAAATTATTGTGGCATGTTCTATGTCTCTCCAATAATTTGAGAAATTCCTTTTAAGTAAAATTGTTTTCATCTGAACTTTCAGTTCTGTATTGTCATACTGTTATTTTTCTTACAACTTTAAATGACTTAGAAATTTGTTTTATTTTAGAGCTCAAACCAGAAAGAGGTTTTTTTGTTGTTGTTGTTCCTTGAATAGCATGATTCATTGTAATTAATAATTACAAATATAAGTTGATTAGTAAAATATAAAATATTATATACTACCTTTAAACCAAAACTTATGTTGCATTAACAATAGAATTGCTTTCTCACAGTTGGATAATACTGTTTATTTACACAATGAGTGGGAAGGAACTATCCTTATACACACAAAATGAGGAAACAACCTCCAGGTTACAATTAAATGTCTATGAAATGTGAGTTAAAATAAATACAAATATTTTCTTCCAACAGGCATGTCCATTACAATCATAACATTTGCAGATTGCCAGCAGTATATTAAACACACTTAAGTTCAAAGCTTTCTGCTTCCATTTTGACACTATTTGAAGCACTGATAATCAGGTTTTACTAGTACCTATATGCATAATGAAAGACATTATGCATATCTTTCTAGGGCTCCTGCAAAGTATTTTTGTATCACTATTATATTAATGCTAAAACTTAATGCAGAATGTGCATGGGAATAGACAGGAACAGTCACTTGAAAAATGTTTAAAAGTAGAGAGGACAAGATTCTGTAGAAGGTTTATGTTAAAAAGAACCAGAAATATTCTACTCAGTCTTATTCTTTATAAATTCATTCAATAAAAATTTAAAAAAAATCATCCAACAAGTGAGATTGAGCAACAAGTGCTTCCCAGACTTTTAGGAGAGATGAACAAGATATAATCTCTGGCCTTGATGTATTCAGAGACAAGTGGAATCAATCTGTACAAGAGCAATTGAAAAAAATAATGTTGTAAGTGCTATAATGGAGGTTTTATGTGTTCTTAAAGAAGGAGTATTGGAGATAATGGACTGAGGGTATGAGTGAGAGAAATTGAGGGAAGAAACCAATGCTGTATGAAACCCAAGATTTAGACGAAGGTATAATTCACGAAGTGAGGTGCCATTGGTGATTGGAAGATCAGTTGAACAGGGAGACAAAGAAGAATTTGCATCTTTTATCTCATATGTTTAAAAAAACAGGACAATAGACCCAACATGGAGTCACTTGAGCTAAGAACCACTTCCTCAACTGAGACTTATAGTTCTGGCCCTTCTAGAAATGAAATTCTAAACTAGTCAAGTAGGAATTGCCTGATCAGCACTAGGTTACTCCATCTGCCTGATAGACCCCAGTTCAGTTCAGTTTCTCAGTCATGTTGGACTCTTTGTGACCCCATGGACTGTAGCACACCACGTTTCCCTGTCTATCACCAACTCCTGGAGCTTGTTCAAATTTATGTCCATTGAGTTGGTGATGCTATTCCCTAAAGGAAAGTAGCCTGCCAATACAGCCATATTTGCCTCGTACAACTTCCTTGTTCCTCTTCCCTTCTGGCGAGGAAGGTCTTTCATTTTTGAGTACGGCTACTCAGAGGTCCTTTCTAACTGCTACACTGGATGCTGCCCAATTTAAATAAAATTTTCCTTAAAATGAACTCTTAATAAAATTTAAAGTACACCTCAGTTTTTCGTTTAACACATAGAAGTGGCCTTGGACATAGTAGGCAACTTTTTGAGATCTCATTTCTAAAATAAGGTTAATATTGACTCTATCAATCTTTTGTTGTAAGTAGTAAACAAGATCTTAATATGAGAAGTTTAGTAAAACTCCTAGCACATAGTAATTGCTAAATTGATTTTTATTTCTTTCCTCTACCACTGAACATGTGAGTGATGAGCCTTCAGATGATAATCGTCACCAATCCTGGAACCTTCCAGATGAACCAGATGAGGACCCAGACACTGTGGAAGAGACACAACATCCCAGCTATGCCTTGTTTAAATATCTGACAATTCAGAGTCCATGGATGTAATAAATGATTTTCTTATGTAGTTTGTTATCCAGCATCAAATAACATGTAACTTGTTATCCAGCATCAAATAACTAGAACACACCCCAAACTCAAACATTAACTCTAAGTCTGGATTTATTGGTGAAGACTAGAGATGACTGGGGGCTTTCCTGATAGCTCAGTGGGTAAAGAATCCGACACAGGAGACACATGTTTGATCCCTAGTTTGGGGAGATCACCCGGAGGTGCAAAATGGTAAGCCATTCCAGTATTCTTGCCTGAAAAATGCCATGGACAGAGGAGCCTGGAAGGCTACAGTCCAAAGGATCTCAAAAAGTTAGATATGATTGAGTGACTAAGCACAGAGATGATGAGGGTCATTCAATAAGCGTATAGATTTGTAAGTTCATTCTTTGAACAAGACTGAAAAGATTGAAGTGCTTAATAGCAAGTGGTTTAAATATTCACTGTATGTCTCAGGTCAATACATAGGACTTCAGGCCAGGACTTAGAGAAACACCATTCCTAGACGTGTGTCTAGGAACTGGAAAGTAAGACTTAGAGAAAAAATAACTAGGATTGTAAGTCTGTGTGGTCATAGAATAGAATATGAAAGAGTAATACTCATTGATGTAGTAATTTTACCTAATTAAAGTTTTCGTATCCTTACCTTAAAAGATGCTATGAAGCTGACTCAGTTAGAGTTTATAAGAAGTTTGGAATACATTTGAAAAAGGCTATTGAAGAAGATTATTACTAACCAATGTAGATTTTGTGACATAATTATTAATGCTCACAACAACAATGATAATAATATATCTCTCAACTCTTTGTCATAGTCCAGATTGTTCATCAGAATATTGTTCCTCCTTTATCATTCAAAATAATGGAGATGAAAAGACAGGAACAATGCCACCAGCATCAGTCTCCTGTCATGAAAATCAATTACAACACATCAGGGAGTACCCAAAGGCATGTTCAAAATAATGATTCATATTGTCTATCATTAGGGCAGGGAAACAATGCAAAAACAGCTAATATTTAAAACAGTGATCCAAGTGAGATATTTAAAAACCTGTAACATGAGTGCCAACTAACTTTCAGACTATGCATTAGAAAGAAAAGAGAAATTAATGCACAAGTGACCACATAGGAATTGAAGCTCTTTTTTTTGCCACATGAATCATTACACAAAGTTTCAGGAAAAAAATGCAGCAAAAATAGAAAGACATTAACTACAGAGGACAATTGAACCCATTTGTGCATAGTAAAAACAAACAACAACAACAACAACAAAAATCAAGCAAACAACTGATAAAATAAAAGAAAAGGAAAATGTTAGAGAAAAGGAAGGTATGACTGAAGACAAAGTTGGTGGTGAAGACTTCACATTAGAGAAACTATTATTCTCATATGTCAATGAGCAAAGAAAAACTGGAACTGAATTTAAAGACATACTGAGTTAAAGAGTTTGATAGGAGGGAATCAATAATTAGAGGATCTCAAGAGGAATGCATTTCAACTGCAAAAGCTGTGTGAAGTTAAGAAAGCAGTCAAGAATAATCTCAGGATAGAATTCTAGAAGTTCTATGTGATCAATAATATATAATTCTTCAATATCCAAAAATTTATTGTCAAACTTCCGTAAATGATTTAGACATGGATCTGAGAAAAGAAAAAAAGGGATAGTACATAGTGAGAGGTGTAATAGACACAACCAGCACATTTCAGAGAATAATATATCAAAAATGTCTATACTAAAGAAAATTTTGTGAAACTTTAAATGTTGGTCATGCTGAAAGAGCTTCTTTCCAGTTAAGTTTGTCATTCTGTGACTCTGCCACAATGCCCTAACTTAAAGAGAACCAGGACTTAGGCAAAATTAGTTATCTATTAGCTAAACTGGTACCTACCCAATAGGCTTTGGGATGATCTCAAGGTAGGTGCCAAGTAAGTACACCAATACCATATTGGACGATCCAGTCAATTTCCTCTCAAATGGGTGATCAGAAAATAAAGAATAATAGTGAAATAGATATAATAGTAGATACAAAATATATAGCCACAGAGAGATAGGAGTAAAAGAATTAGAATCACAGTTCAGTTCAGTTCAGTCACTCAGTCGGGTCCAACTCTTTTCGACACCATGGACTGCAGCACACCAGGCCTGCCTGTCCATCACCAACTTCAGGAGTTTACCCAATCTCATGTCCAGTGAGTTGGTGATGCCATCCAACCATCTCATCCTCTGTCGTCCCCTTCTCCTCCTGCCCTCAATCTTTCCCAGCATCAGGGTCTTTTCCAATTAGTTAGCTGTTCGCATCAGGTGGTCAAAGTATTGCAGTTTCAGCTTCAACATCAGTCCTTCCAGGGAACATTCAGGACTGATTTCCTTTAGGATGGACTGGTTGGATCTCCTTGCAGTCCAAGGGACTCTCAAGAGTCTTCTCCAACACCACAGTTCAAAAGCATCAATTCTTCAGCGCTCAGCTTTCTTTATAGTCCAACTCTCACATCCATACATGACTACTGAAAAAACCATAGCCTTGACTAGGCAGACCTTTGTTGGAAAAATAATGTCTGCTTTTTAATATGCTGTCTAGGTTGGTCATAACTTTCCTTCCAAGGAGTAAGTGTCTTTTAATTTCATGGCTGCAATCACCATCTGCAGTGATTTTGGAGCCCAGAAAAATAAAGTCTGGCACTGTTCCCACTGTTTCCCCATCTATTTCCCATGAAGTGATGGGACCAGATGCCATGATCTTAGTTTTCTGAATGTTAAGCTCTAAGCCAACTTTTTCACTCTCCTCTTTCACTTTCATCAAGAGGCTCTTTACTTCTTCTTCACTTTCTGCCATAAGGGTGGTGTCATCTGCATATCTGAGGTTATTGATACTTCTCCTGGCAATCTTGATTCCAGCTTGTGCTTCATCCAGCCCATAGTTTCTCATGATGGACTCTGCATAGAAGTTAAATAAGCAGGATGACAATATACAGCCTTGATGTACTCCTTTTCCTATATGGAACCAGTCTATTGTTCCATGTCCAGTTCCAACTGTTGCTTCCTGACCTGCATACAGGTTTCTCAAGAGGCAGGTTAGGTGGTCTGGTATTCCCATCTCTTTCAGAATTTTCCACAGTTGATTGTGATCCACACAGTCAAAGGCTTTGGTATAGTCAATAAAGTAAAAATAGATGTTTTACTGTAACTCTTTTGCTTTTTCAAAGATCCAGCAGGTGTTGGCAATTTGATCTCTGGTCCCTCTGCTTTTTCTAAAATTAGCTTGAACATCTGAAAGTTCATGGTTCACATATTGCTGAAGAATCACAGAGAGAAGCACAAAAAAGGGCTGAGTCATAAGAAAGAAGAGTCACCAGAATAAGAAGCCACCCTCTTTCTGTGGCACTTGCAGGCTATGGGAGTATGTGGGTGGGGGCTGTAATCAGTTGCTCAATGAGATTACTGATCAAAACTCAGTAATTTGGGATAATCTGCAGTATCTGCAATGTAACTCAGTAGTATGGTTCATGTCAGGAATCAAGTTCTTTTTTTTTTTTTTTAATTTTATTTTATTTTTTAAACTTTACATAATTGTATTAGTTTTGCCAAATATCAAAATGAATCCGCCACAGGTATACATGTGTTCCCCATCCTGAACCCTCCTCCCTCCTCCCTCCCCACACCATCCCTCTGGGTTGTCCCAGTGCACCAGCCCCAAGCATCCAGTATCGTGCATCGAACCTGGAATCAAGTTCTTAATGAACTTCTAAATTGCAAAATAGAAGTGGTCCAAGAATCATGATGTTTGGATCATATGCAAATTCTGCTTGCTGGACTATTCTCCAACATAGAATGGACCAATAGGTTGCATATTCACTTAGATCCAGTCCTTTCACATTTTCTAAGAAAATCATCAGTACTTTGAAAAAATATAGTCATCTAACATATATTGATAAAAATAATGTTAAGTTTCAGTAACTGCAATGGTTAAATATATTTCAATATCAGTTCAGTTCAGTTCAGTCGCTCAGTCGTGTCCAACTCTGCGACCCCATGAATCGCAGCACGCCAGGCCTCCCTGTCCATTACCAACTCCCAGAGTTCACTCAGATTCACATCCATCGAGTCAGTGATGCCATCCAGCCATCTCATCCTCTGTCGTCCCCTTGTCCTCCTGCCCCCAATCCCTCCCAGCATCAGGGTCTTTTCCAATGAGTCAACTCTTCGCATGAGGTGGCCGAAATACTGGAGTTTCAGCTTCAGCATCAGTCCTTCCAATGAACACCCAGGACCGATCTTATAGGCAGATGTTAATTTTTGTTCATATTCTAAATCAGGTGTTTGAAGCATAATCACTGAAAGTTAACATTAAGTGAAAATAATGATTAAATCATATTATAGATTTGTAAATATTGAGATATTAAAGAAAAAAGTAAAGTCAATTCGTCTACATTGATGTTACGGTGGCAGGTACTAGGCTGAGTGCTGAGTGAGTGCTCAGTTGTTTCTGACTCTTTGTGACCCCATGGGCAGTAGCCCACCAGGTTCCTCTGTCCATGGAATTTTCTAGGCAAGAATACTGGAGTGGGTTGCCATTTCCTACTCTGGGGGATCTTCCTGACCCAGGAATCAAATCCGCATCTCTTGAGTCTCCTGCATTGGCAGACACGTTTTTTACCACTGTTCCACCTGGATAAAAAGCAATTTGCTTTCTTCCTAATGTGTTGTCTTATTCTGTAATACACAGAAGATATTTTATAATTATGAATACTAGAAAGAGTCACCTGAAACTAAAAATTAAGGAAAGAAAGACAATGTCTTGGTTAAAGTACACGTACATGTTTTTTAGTATTTTGGGGATTATCTGCTTCAATCCAACTTGAATATTAATTCCTATCTTCATAGTAGGCTAATGCACCTCAAGTTAAAGTACTGTTTTAGGACCTCCTCCCCAATTTGGCTAGATGACCAGTGAGGCAATATGATTCTCAAGGTAATCTAGGTTCTTTCTTACAGAAATCTTGAAATGATAGCCAGAGAATTAATATGTAGGTGTCAAAATACTCTCAAGCTTTGATATCAACTAAAGATCAGAATATTGGTAGATAATACACATATTATATACTGTTTTCATCACATGAAGGGAGTGACACTCTCTTCCTAGTCACCACCCCTCTTATCTGGTTACTGCCATAACCTCCTAACCAGCCTCCCTGCTTACATTTGACACCCTGCAGTCTCTCTCAGCAGGACAGCCCAGAGAGAGTTTTTTCAATTATAAGGATTATTTAACTTCTCTACTGCAAACTCTGTAACAGTTTCCCATTCCATTAAAAAGAAAAGCACAAATGCTACTAAGAAGATTTTACATGATCTTTTCTTTTCTGCTCCATCACCCACTAACTTTTTCTTTGCTCACAGCATTGGAAACACTCCGGGCTCCTTACTGTTTCCTGAGGACAGTGTGCAAACTCTTACATTAAGATCACTGGCCCTGCTGTTCTCTCTGCTGGGAATTCTCTTGGGTCAAATACTATCTGCAGAGCTGAGGTCCCATCCCCTTCTGGTTTTATTTAAATGCTACCTTCTCAATGAGCCTTTCAATGAAAATCATTTTGTAAATTGTAACCAGCTCCCAGCACAATTCAGTCAGTCCTAATTTCCATTACCCTGATTTACCTTTCCTTTTTCTAAAGAATTTTACATATTTTAATTTCAAAATAATTCACTTATTTATTATGTATATTGTTTACTGTTCATCTCTACCTACTAGGATATAAGCTCACAAAGGCAGGGTGAGCTTAGTGCATTTTAATCACCAGTGTATCTCAAGTACAAAAATTTGTGCTTGGCATACAACAGGCACTCAAGAAATAGTTGATGGAAAAAAGCAAATGGGTAAATGCATCTTTTCTTAATGTTTAAATGAAATAAAAGGAAAGTATAAATTTATTAAACTAGAGACAATCAGGCAAAGGTTTCTCAAGAGTATTTTTACAGCTTTTTATACAAATATGTTATCACTAGTATTCCAGGTTATCCCAGATAACCTGGAAAAGTCATTCCAACTTTCCAAAAGATACAGGTATGGCAGAGTCAGGTGGATAACTCCAAAACTCTGTGCTCCCTCTGGTTGTTTCTAGGAAGAAATTGCCTACCAAGGATTACATTTTTCTGCGATGTGATCAGTTCATGCCAATGGAATTTAAATAAAATTATGTGTATCAACTCCTATCCAAGGTGACCATGTAAGTGAGTGTATTTGTTTCTAAACCATCTCTTTACCTGTTTGTCAGTTGGGAATAGAGAACTCCCTACATAAGAAGATAGAATGTCATAAGATGAAAAATCCTGGGTCCCTGAATAACTGCATGGAGGAAAGACACCCTACCAATTATTAATACCTGCATTTGATCGCTATGTGAGTGAAGTTATTTAACATTTTGAATTTATTGAGCATAGTAGTTGGTGTGACTTTAAATGCAAAAAATGATTTAGTTAGGCTCTAAAGTTGAATATCACATATTTGCAGATGATCACAACTATTAATACAAAATTCTTGGTCTTATAGAAATTCACAGTTCAAATGCCCAGTCAGAAAAATCTAATTTCCCAGAACGAATCATTAGTGCTGAATGACATTTGCAGAGTCAAATATTTGAGGAAGCTATTCCAATGCATAAGATATATAGAGTCTGCTTTTACAACCAAAATTTATTTATAATGTAATTATAAGAAAAATGTAACAGATGAGCTAGAAGTACTTGCTAAAGGCTTAAACCACATTAGTTCATATGAATGACTAATAAAGGATTATATAAAGACACTATGGTATGAAAGAAGAATCTCTAGTTTGTGATTTTGAAGACAAAGTAGTTCCATGTCACTCACAGCATTAGAAGAAAGTGATATATCATTAAAGATTTGTGACATCAAAGAGTAAAAAATAAATACTGAATTTCAGGAGTCAAGTTTATTTTCAATAGAGATACTGCAGTTTTGTAAGGAGAAAAGAAACTTCTTTTTATGGTAATTTCCAAAGAATGAAATTAGTCTGGGGTGGCAGAGGACTGTTATAGTGATGACAAGAAAAGAGAGGTGGAGTTCAATGACTTAAGTGGAAAAAATAAAAAGGAAGAAGGAAATAAATAGGTGAAAAGTTCCCTGTAAAACCAGAAGCATTTAAGTTCTTCTCAGTATCTCAGATTCAGGGCATGTGTGCTATGTTGCTTCAGTCCTGTCCGACGCTGTGTGACCCTGTGCACTGCAACCTGCCGGGCTCCTCTGTCCATGGGATGCTCCAGGCAAGAACACTAGAGTTGACTGCCATGCCTTCTTCCAGGTGGTCTTCCCAACCCAGGGATCGAACCCGTGCCTCTTACATCTACCTGCACTGGCAGTTAGATTCTTTACCACTAGCGCCACCTGCAGGGGTCCCCAACCTCTGGGCTGTAGACCAGTACGTCCTGTGAGATCTGCAGTGGCGTCAGATTAGAAATAAAGTGCACCATAAATGAAAGGCACTTGAATCACCCCAAACCATCCCCCATCTCTGGTCCATCGGAAAATTCTCCTCCATGAAACTGGTTCCTGGTACCCAAAAGATTGGGGACCTCTGATTTAGGGAACTCAAAATTAAGTTTTTATGAGATAAAATATCTTCAGCTATATACTCAAATTTTGATAAATACGATAAAATGTGTGTATCCTCACAGTATGTTTTTGCTTTATAATTATCTGATCATGTCCCCAGTGCATTTTGGTTTTTTTAACAAGTGGTACATTCAATGTTTTATTGTAATTATATGCTTATTTATGTCTCTTACCCTGGAATGCAGCATCCTTCTATAAATATAATAGATGCTTAGGATGTATTTTTAAAAGACATTTATAACTGAATGGGAGGATGTGCAAATAGATGTGAGACTCCAAGAACATGTGCAAAAAGAACTAATGACAGATAACCTTCTCAGATGGATGTAAAGAAAATTTGGAAACCCATTCTTCAGATTCTAATCTAGGTGCCTTCACTTTCTGAGTTTCAAAATTTTAAAAGAAAGAACTAGAGCAATTGTAAGATATTACCAGTTGTCATAATAATTGATGAATTAACTCTTCTTGAAAATTCAGAATTAAAAAAAATGTATTTATTCCATAAAATGGATCTATGCTATCTTCCTCAACAACCCTAACCTTAACAAGACTATGAACTTACAATCTAAATATCAAGACATGAAAATATTACTGCTCCATATCCTCATTTAGAGTCAATTAAAAACATTCTTCCATTTCTGAATAAAAAAATTAAAAAAAAAAAATGTCCTGTCTGCTGAAGCCAGGGAAATTGACTTCACAGCTGACTGACTGGTTCATTCAGCAAGAAATCGGTCAACTTTCAAAGATCTGAAGAAATGCATTTTGCACAATGCCAAGAATTATAAAATTGCTGAGCCAACTGGGAGTTAAATAACTCAGGCAAATTAGAGCTGCTTTAGAAAAATAAGGACTGTTCAAATCTTTACTGAATCTCTCAATCTAAACTATGTCTAACACTTGGGCCCATTTCACTGAATTTTCTAGAGTAAACTTTCTTAGTGTCCCAAACATTCAGTCTTAACTGTCTTTCATAGTCTATGATTTCTGCACGGTCATCTGTTTTTTATTTCCTTCCCATGTTCTGTCAAGCTAGCTCACCTTCTCAGCGGACACGTTTCCTTTTTCTGCCTTCAAGGGAAGGGAATGCTTGGTGTTTGTCAAGAATATTATGACTACAATGTAGGACGTGCCTCCTACCAGTTGGGGTGCACTGTGAACTACCTTCTGCTCTGTCCTGCTAGGAAGTGGAGAGGAAGTCTGCCATTTACACTAATATATTTTCTGTAAATGTGTAGAAATGCCTGTTTGAAGTTCTGAAGGAAACTACCTTGATGTTTACAGAGGTGAGATAAACTACTTGATGAAAGAAATCACATTCAAGAAAGCATCCTATGAGAGGAAGGCAGCTGGTTTATTTACATGAAGATCAAAGAAATTTCACAGGAATTGAAACTACCTGTTTTTTTCCCCTGAGTGATTTACAAAGAAAAATCTTCATGGCTGAAAGAGAGAATGGGTTAAGTCTTTAACAGCTGTATTTGGGGGATTTTGTATTAAAAAAAAAATGAGTCACAAACTAAAATATTTAGTTTTAAAAAAATTCTGTATTTTCCACACTGATCTACATTGAATTATAATGAAATAAATTAAAATTATAGTTCATTGGTATTGCACTTGGTAATTTTTTAGAAATTACCAACAATTGGGCTTATTCAAAATACAAAGAAAGCTACACTTAACAAATAAATGCTATCAATGATTAAAGGCCTTTGTAATCAAAGCCAGGAGAGTATTGTACAGATGCCAGGATGTTTTAATACAACCAGGAAAATTCCTCTAAATGCCCAACACCATAATGATTTGCTGCCTAACACAATATTCCTCTTTCTAGAAAAGGATAGATGTTGCCCCCAAATGAGAAACTTAAGAGTGATGTTTCATGTGAGGGGAAAACCACACATTCTTAAATCATTAGCTGTTCCTTTCCTTTATGTAATTTACCTCCCTTTTCTCTCTTACTAAGGTTGACTGCGCTTTAAAGAATAGGCAGGAAGGCAAAAATACAATCAGCTTCAAAAATCGCTTTGGCACAGCACCGCAAAATGCATCCAATTAAAACATTAAACAGTATGCTAATAATTATATTTCCTAATGTGCCTTTTCATCAAGGATTTCAAAGTCAAACTTGCAATTTCTCCATTATGGTTTGGACATCTCTAATCCTGACCACCGGCAAGGCGCCCTCCCTTCCCCGTTCCTAATGTGTACTCAAAGTTTGAACTGAATTCGATGAACAATCATTTTGCCTCCAAAATCAGCAAGACTTGGATTCTCTTTCAATTTCTTTTGCCTTTGTTCACTAGTTGGTGACTGATTCTGGGTAGTTTGTAAGCAGAAGTTAGATAATTTTAAAATGTTCAAATTTTGAATAACAGTCTTCAAAAAATGAATAAGCCTTTATGACTTTTTAGTCACAAGTGCTTAGCTTGAAGAACATTAGCAAAATTCTGCCTTCACAAGCCAAAGGTGATTAGCAAGGAACATAATTTAAGCACGGCAATTAGTGCTTTTAAGGTTCTTATAAACAACAGCATCTCTAAAGAGATTATCTGTTTAAATATGTGCTAGTGCTCTCACGATGCTGAAGCTCCAAAGCTTTGGCTACCTATGTGAAGAGCTGACTCACTGGTGCTGGGAAAGATTGAGGGCAGGAGGAGAAGGTGATAGAGGATGAGATGGTTGGATGGCATCATTGACTCAATGGACATGAGTTTGAGCAGACTCCAGGCGATAGGGAAGGACAGGAAAGCCTGGTGTGCTGCAGTCCAAGGGGTCACAAAGAGTCAGACAAGACTTGACTGAAAAACTGTCCTCATAGCCCAAGTATTTATTTAACGTATCTTACCTTTACTTAACAGATATATGAAACTGTATTTGACTAAAGCACTGTACGTTGAGTCTAATTAAGACAATTTCGCTGAATAATGTTAACTTCTTCTATAATTATCCTGCCTATGGTCTTTAATCTCTTAGCAGACCCTTTCTGACTTCTGTAACTAGATTTATTTTTTCTGCTTGAAGAAAGTAGTAACTATCTATCTATATATATGTGAATATATGGGTTTTCTTGAAACTCCTTTACGTGATTCAAACATTTAAAGAGTTTGCCTTTACTAAGTTAGAATTCTTTATAACCACAGTTTTGAAAGCCCTAAATGCTTAGCTTGGAACTAAATGCTAAAGGCCTAAATCATCTAGAACCTAATTCCAAATCTGTCATTAACTGTTCATATATCATTTAACAAACCAAATAAACACTTGTTCCTAGTGTCTTCACTTTTAAAACAAAGTGAATGACCTACTCTTGCCTGAAAAATCCCATGGACGGAGGAGCCTGGTAGGCTGCAGACCACGGGGTCGCAAAGAGTCCGACACGACTGAGCGACTTCACTTTCACTTTTCCCTTTCATGCATTGGAGAAGGAAATGGCAACCCACTCCAGTGTTCTTGCCTGGAGAATCCCAGGGACGGGGGAGCCTGGTGGGCCGCCGTCTATGGGGTCACACAGAGTCAGACACAACTGAAGTGACTTAGCAGCAGCAGCAAATATTAAGAACTATGCAGTTCAAAACTAAAGCTTAATGTTGGGTGCCTTGAGTTTCCTGATAGAGCAAGTCCCCTATGTATGAGTGAATTCCATTCTGAGAGCACATTTGTAAGTCCAATTTGTTCATAAGTCCAGCAAAGATTCAGACATAACTGAAGTTCTTAGCATGCACGCACATCAGCAAAGTTAGCCTAGGTACCCAAGTAACACAATCAGCTATATAGTACTGTGTTGTAGTAGGTTTGTAATATTTTTGCACAAATAATACATAAAAGACAAACACAAAAATAAGGAAAGCATTTTTAATCTTATAGTACAGTACCTTGAAAAGTACAGTAGCATAAAGGGGCTGGCATCGAGTGAACAGGCAAGAAGAGTTATTGACTGGAGGAGAAAGAGGAAGTGGGAGATGGTAGAGTTGAAGGATCATCAGCAACAGGAGATGGAGGGCAAGCTGCAGTTTCACCCATGCCTGACATCAATGGCTCGGGTTCTGGTTCCTTGCTGAATTCAATTCAATCTACCCTTTTGAAAAAATGATCGAGTGATGTCTGGGTAGTACTGTACCAGATAAGTCACCTCTGATTTTACACTCGCTTCTGGACATCCTGGGCTTGAAGTAAAGATACTGTACTGCTGTACTCCACACAACACCGTACAGTAAAGTATACAAAAGCACAGCCACTAGTAGAGAATGCATGCATGTGACAATGTATGCCAGACACATGAACTAGCTTTTGTGATGGGACATGCAAACGCACATTTGCATCTTTGAAAATTCAAACTTGAAGGTTCCTATGTAGGGGATTTACTGGACTTTATTAGTTAAAAACAATAATGCAGTGAATATTGAAGGTCTGCTTCTCTACAAGGTCCTACATGTGTCCCATGTAGGACCTTGTAGAGAAGCAGACCTTCAGGGACACATGTTAATAGAAAGAAAAAGAAAAAAATGATACTGCCTTCATTTATTCTTGTGTGGGAGTATTCTAAGTCACATCAGTTGTGTCTGACTCTGTGTCCGACTCTGTAGCCCACCAGGCTCTTCTGTCCATGGGATTCTGGAAGCAAGAATACTGGAGTGGGTTGCCATGCCATTCTCCAGGGGACCTTCCCAACCCGGGGCTCGAACGTCCTTCTCTTACATCTTCTGCATTGGCTGGCAGGTTCTTTACCACTAATGCCACCTGGAAAATCACCCATTCATTCTTACATCTGTACAATTTTTACCTGTCCGTATACATTATCTTATTTGATGTTCCTAACAACTTATGAGATGGAAAGGAAAGCTATTATTATCTCCCATTTATGAGAGATCTTCAAAAAAGATCAAGCACTTATTAGAAAATTCTAGAGTGTGCAAAAGAGGCAGAACTGAAACTATGTAAGAAGTTATTATTGTCACATATTGATTAGTGGGCACTGTTCTTGAATGACATTCTTTCGGCCTCTCATCCTGAACCACATAATATTGTCCCACTGTGAAATAAGCATTACAATTTTGTATTTACTTCTAATGCATCTCAAAGGGAACCTTGTTTAATGATATAACATTTGTAAATCTCTTTGAATAAAGGAATCATTTAAATGCAAAGTACTCCTGAACATTATTCCCTTTACTCTCCCACTGGGTACATAAAAATCAAATAGGGCTGACTGTGATCTTTTAGGAACATAAAAGTGACATAAATGGACTCTTTGCACCTTCCTACGCCACCCCCTGGTGACACTGTGCACCTCAGGCTGATTTCAAAGTGAGGTAATGCTGCCCAGGCCACAAGTCCTCCATAGAGCATAGCAGGGGAAATTGACAAGCTGAAAACCTTTCCTAAACTTGCACTCGGTCTCAGATCAGCAGGTGTTGGGAATTAGTTTTTTACACAGCTTGAGCAAATGATTGGACAGAGATCAGACTTGCACAGGGCGGGAAATCATCACTCTCGGAATCAGAAATGATGCTGCATGACTGAAAAAAGAGAACTCTGTACAACTTTACCCATCCTGCCGCCATGGACATTGTAGGCACCTTGCCTTCTCTTTCCCTTTTACTTACTACTGCCAGTTTCAACATAGGCTGTGAAGATGTTGATCAAAAAATCTAGTATTGGTACCCTAATGGGTTTACTGCTTGAATTTCTTTACTTAATAAACCAAACTTCCCCAAATGCAACTCTTATTAATCCCTTACTTGATTAAGTACCCCTTCACCTATCCAATATTCCCAAACTTTAGTTTAGCAAGTTAAAACTTCACAAGCAGTGCCTGAATTTTCTCTTTCAGCTAGTCTGTTATAGTTGGTGTCCTTAATGATTCTACAGGATTTCTCATACTACCCCTATATATACTTCTTCTTTACCTGCATTACCAAATCTGCAAAATCCTGCTTAGCACATCAGCATGTGTGTGCTTAGTTATGTCCTACTGAGCGACCCCATGGACTGTAGCCCTCCAGGCTCCTCTGTCCATGAGACACTCCAGGCAAGAATACTGAAGTTGGTTGCCCTTTCCTTCTTCATAGACACAACAGAGAATGACATATTTTAAAATTGTTGATGTAAAATTTATGTCATGAAAAGTGTGAGACTTACATGAGAAACTAAATGAGTTTTGATAAATGTGTACATCTTATAAACAACACCCCAAACAAGATAAAGGACATTATCTGGATAGGAGAAATCCTATCCAGAAAGTTCTTGACCAATAAATCCCCATGAGTTACAATTATTCTAATTTTTATTTATATAAATAATTTTTTCCTGGTCAAAAGCTTCATGAAAATGAAATCATACAGTATGTACTCTTCTGTGTCTGGCTTCTTTGCAATTTCATATAAATCCTAGATACCATTTATCAGGTCAAGAAATCCCCCATTTTTGGTTTGTGAAATGCTTTTATCACAATTGTAGTTTGAATATTGTCAAATGATTTTCCTCATTATTCTGTCAAAATTTTTATCAATTAAAAAAAATATTAAGACAACCTTGTGTTTTCAGGACAAACCCAACTTTATATTGCTATCTTATTCTTTTTATATATTTTGGAATTTGATTTTCTAAAATATTTTTTTAGATTATTGTTTTATGTATTTATTTTGGCTGCCCTAGTCCTTGATTGTGGTGCATGGGCTTCACATGACCGCGGCTTCTCTTGTTGCAGAGCCTGGGCTTTGGGCATGTGGGCCTCTGTTGTTGCAGCACGTGAGCTGAGTTGCTCCCTGGTATGTGGGATCCTCCCAGACCAGGGATCAGACCTGTGTCCCTGCATTGGCCAGCAGACTCCACTTGCCCACTGGGGAAGTTCTCTAAATCATTTTTGATTGTTGTATAAACATTTGTAAGTGATCTAGAATTTCTTCTCTTGTATTGTCCTTGTTTGGTTTGGTCTCACGACAATGCTTGTGTCACAGCATCAGTTAGAATGTGTTCCTTCCCTCTTCTTCCATTTACTGAAATATATTGTGCAAGATTGCTATTATTTCTTCCTTAAATGTTTGATGGGTATCACTAGTGGTACCATATTGGCTTAGAGTCTTCTTTGTGGAATGGTTTTTAATTCCTACTTCATTTTCTTTAGTAGATATAGAGTAATTTAGATTTTTTATTTACTTTTGAATCAGTTCTGATAATATTTAATTTTCAAAAAAGTTTTGGTTGCATCTAAGCTAGTTAATTTACTGGCATAAAGTTGTTCATCATCTTCCCTCCTCTTGGTTTTGCTGTTTACAACATGCACTGATGCCTCCTTTTTAATTATGAAATTAGTAACTTATATTTTATTTATCTTTTTATTGATCAATCTAGCAAGAGGTTAATCAATCTTTTTTCAAAAAATATTTTTTACTTTTCTCAAAGTTGTCCATGTTCTGTTTCATTGATTTGCACTTTTAATAATACCCTTTTCTATATATTATTTTCTTCTATAAATTTAGATTTTACTTCCACTTCTCTTTCTAGTCTCTTAATTGGAAGCTTAAGCTCTTGGTTTTGAATCTACTTTCTTATTTAATTTAAGCATTTAAAGTATAATGTTCCTCTAAAATTTGTTTTAATTATAATTCAGGCCATATATATGTATGTATATATATCATACAGATATTATATGCAATACAACCAAAACATACTTTGTATTTCATTTACATAAATTAACAAAATTAATATTTTCCTTGTGATTTCTCTTTACTCTTTCAATAATTTCTAAGAATATAAGTCAATTTCTTACAATAAAAACCTTTGTATAAATACACAGATATTCTATTGGTTCTTATCTGTAGAGATTTCTGACTCATATAGATTTTGATAATTCTTATAAACCACTGACAGACTAAAGAGTAATCACAAGGAAAATGTTAATTTTTAAAAATTTTATGTAGGTAAAATAAAAGTATATTTTAGTTATATTAAATACAGAGTGATTCTAGGGAAATAAAATTTTAGGAATTAGTTTTCTGACCTGATTCTGAGGTTTCCAGAATGGCTATCTAATCTGGTTAGATTTAAAGACACTAATGTCTCTGTTTCTGGGAATTCCCAGGTGGCTCATTGGTAAAGAATCTACCTGCCAATGCAGAAGACACCAGAGGCACAGGTTCCATCCCTGGGTTGGGAAGATCCCCTGGAGGAGGAAATGGCAACCCACTCCAATATTCTTGCCTGGAAAATCCCATGGACAGAGGAGTCGGGTGGACTACAAAGAGCTGGACACAACTGAGTATGCATACAAACACACACAAAATGTCTCTGTTTCTAGTAGTAAATAGAGCACTGATAGTTCATGGCATGTTCTAGCCATAGCGATAAGCAAAATATCACCACTGGATACTCCTAATCAAACACTTATAAGAAGCAAGGATCTAGATATGATATATTTGAATATTTTTGTCAAACTAACAATTAAAATGAAATTGACTGCTAGTTCCTAAAACTTCTGGACAAAGCTGGGAGGTAAAAGGATGTGCTCAGGGGTTAGAATTCTCAAGTAACACATAAATGAAGTGAAAGCTTCCCTGTATGCCCTGAAAGAAACCTTTACCACCTATAGCCCCAGGATTGAGACTGCTGAAACCAAACCAAAGTCTCATCCTGTGAGTGGCTGAGCTGCAACCCAAATTGAACTCCCAGCCTCACAGGTTATCCACTTTAATCAAGTGAGGGCACTATTGGGAAGGGATGGGATCCTCAGAGTTGGGGAATCTGGATGTATGAGAAGAACTTGATGAAGCTGGAGACACTAATCCCCTAAAATCATGAGTTCTTTACCAATAGAAACACCCTCATCCTACCTCCCCACCCCAAATCTGAGGGAATTACCCCTGCACTGCCTGAAGAAACTATAATGGCCTCCCCTGAAGCAGTTGCTTTGCAAAACGATGTTAATTCTCCTCAGGACTCATCCCCAGGACACCTCTTTGCTACTAGAACTGTAACTAAAACTAGATTCAGGGAGCCCAGCAGATACAAAGTGATACCATGAAGATGTGTACTAAAAATAATGACTTGAATTTTTTAATTTATTGTTGTTATTCCATTACTCAGTCATGTCTGATTCTTTGTGATCCCATGAACTGCAGTACACCAGGTTTCCCTGTCCTTCACTACCTCCCAGGGTTTGCTCAAACTCATGTTCATTGAGCTGAGGATGCCATCTCATCCTCAGTCACCCCCTTCTCCCCCTGCCCTCAATCTTTCCCAGCATCAGGGTCTTTTTCAGTGAATCAGCTCTTCACATCAGGAAGCCAAAGTATTGGAGCTTCAGCATCAGTCCTTCCAATGAATATTCAGGGTTTATTTGCTTAAGTTTGACTGGTTGGACCCCCTTGCTGTCCAAGGAACTTTTAAGAGTCTTCTCCAGCAACACAGTTCGAAAGCATCAATTCTTCAGCACTCAGCCTTCTTTATGGTCTAACTCTCAGAACTGTACTTGACTACTGGAAAAACCATAGCTTTGACTATATGGCAGAAATTCATAAAATATGTATGGAAATGGATGTTAAAGGAGTGGTATAATGGTGGGAAAAAAACATGAAATTAGATCAAAATAAATGTATTTCTGTGAGCCCGGTATGCAGAGATGCTGCCTTTAACATTGAATGCAACTCAGGGAGTTAGAAAGTGGTCTAATTAGTCAGTTGATTGGTTGGTTGGCTGAAACGTGGACCAAAAGGTAGCCCACAGTAAATGAGTTAGAAATGCCAGACGGGCCTTGGTTTACTATAGAGGAAAGGATTCAAAGATATGAGGAGCTTGGAATGTTGCAGTAGATTTGTCATTTGAAACATACTCACCCACCTTCAGATGACTTAGAAGACATAATTTTCCCCATGAGTGTAAGAAAAATATTTTAAGCATTCTTAAAGAATTCTAAGATGGCTGTTCTCTGTAGGCCACATCTCACAGTGGGCACTGTGGTCACTGAAATGGGAAACAAGGACAATGGGAGTGATAACTGGATTCTTGAGTGGTGGAGGCCAAGTGGTCACACTCAACTGCTAAAAGCAAGGTGGGTAGTAGACAACCACAATGGACAGAAGAGTCAAAGCAACATGTGTGGCAGATATGTTATTGTTAAAAAAAAAAATTCACTCTACTCCTTAGAACATTCTCCTCCTTGGGTCCATCCTGTGAGACTATATTTCTCACCCAAACCTTCTCAAACTTGGAAATATGACTTATCTTGACCACTGTAATATGAGTGGACGTGCCATGCATTCTTTCTAAGCAGAAGCTTTGAAACTATGGTTTGGGTCTTTTGTGCCTCTTTGTCTCCTGTCACAGGAATGGCTCTGTTCTAGACAGGGGCTCTTCCTTCACCTAGACCCCAGTGTGAGAGGGGTGTAGACCAGAGATATGCAATACAAACAAAAATTATGCTTTCATTTTTATGAGCTACTACACTTCAGATGATTTTTTTATTTTTTTTTATTCTAGCACAACCTCGTAAAGGCTGACTGTTACTCTGTGGAGTGTCATGTGATAGCTAGAGATCATGTTTGGATCTGAAATACTTAACTGGTGGCTTTACCATCTGAGCCACCAGGGAAGTCCTTTAAATAAAATACAAGGTTTTTAACAAAATATTAAGTAAATTAAAAACCTAACAAATGAATCAAACTATATACTTAAAAGGATATATACAAATTCAATAAAATGTATCAAACACATTACTACATTTCTTGGGGGAACTAAGGAGAGTGTGAATGGAGAATAGGAATAAGAAGATATAAAACAATAAATGAATAGTAAACTATGTGTGCACATGTTCATGTATATAATATATAATCATCGAAAAGATGAGAAATGTAAAAAATGTGGATAATAATAAGAGAAGTACAATTAACTCCAAGCTTTGCTCCTGAGGATCAAAAAAGGAACAAACAAAATTATTAAAGAAAGGGAAAAAACAAATTTTAGAGAAGTTAGCAGAGGATAATGCTTCATCAAGTAGGCAGATATTTAACAGTAGCAAATGCCATGAAAGGTCAAAGTAGAAAGGAATTGACAAGTGACTATTTGTTTTGCTTCTTATAAACTCACTAGTGCAATCCTATGCTTCTATAATTGTAGGTATTATGAAAACATGGGGCTGATTTAGAAGGGAAATTGGAAGCAGTTTGTCAGGAAACAGTGTAATTGCATCTATCCCTCCCTCCTAACCTTTTGCAAGAGAGGAGAAGATTTGACAGCTTTAATTGTGTATCCAAGCTGGAAAAAAATTCTTTTCATGGACTTTGTGGTGACAGCACCTTAGAAGTGTTGGCCAACTTACAAGGTGGTGTAGAAAACCCCTTTGTCATTCACCAGAATTTGTCAGATGACTTTCTGTCTACGCTTTGAGAGATGATGGTTGTCTTACTCTAGAATGTGCAACAGTTATTTTTATATAAGCTTTTATTTCCTTGTTGTGCTTTTTTATTTACTGAGCCCAATGGAATAGCTTCTGGCAGCTCAATGAGGTGTACCTAGCAGGTAAGGGCTGGCTTCAATTGCATTGTATTCTCCAGGTGTGCTCCGTGTCCTTGGCTGAATATTGGAGGACAGAACTGCTGCACAGTGATGTCGGTAGCTTTCCCCTGCTTCTGATTTCATATTTACCTAAAAGAATTGAATTTGTCACAAAATAAAATGCTGTTCTGTAGTTTGTCTCGAGTTGCCCATGATCCAAATTTTCAATGGCTACATTATTCTACAATTTTTATGACCTTAGAACTTTCAGATTTGACATGTGTTTATCTCTCCTTCTCACACTTATTTTATTGGAAAGGTGTTGGGGAGCTTGTGCTAAGGAAGTAGAATCTAAATTTCTCAAACACTTTTGGTTTTGCAGTATCAACAGGAAAAATGTTTGAGAGAAAGGAAGATAAGAAAATAATACATAAACCAGAGGAGATGATTATTTTTAAAATTAGAATTGAGAAATTTTTAAATCATTAAAGTTTTAAATAATGAAAGTAGACTATTGTATTAGAATACATTGAAGGATATAGGCATTTAATTCTGAACCTCAGCTCACTTCCACTTCTCCCAAGTTACATTATGTGTTATGAAAATTAGTTTGAGTTCAGGATAAAATAAAACTTTCCTAAAGTTTGATCCAAAGAATAATAGTGTTAAGAGGTAATCTTTGAAATAAGAAGGAAAAAGTCTGCCTGCTATATTATCTTGGAGACTCCCAATGCATGTAAATACATTATTAATAGAAGCTCTGAGATTAACTAATTTAAAGGAACTTGTTTAATTTGACTTAATATAATCTTTACAGTCTTATTTGATCCCATAAAGTTTTTTCCCCTATAATAGCTATTAATTTGCCTTGGAAATAAGACCTTTTAATAGCATTCTTTGGTAAATATGGCAAAGGTATTTGCATGTTAAAATTTTTAAACTTGAAGAGTACAGTGCTTAACATAATATTCATTCTGTAAATATTTATTATAAATTTAAAGCCATTGAATTTATTACGAATTAAATGCCTATATCCTTCAATCTACTCCAATATAATAGTCTACTTTCATTATTTAAAGTCAATGGATTTATCTTATTTCAGTTGACTATCTAAATGAATAACCTCAGATATGCAGATGACACCACCCTTATGGCAGAAAGTGAAGAAGAACTAAAGAGCCTCTTGATGAAAGTGAAAGAGGACAGTGAAAAAATTGGCTTAAAACTCAACATTCAGAAAACTAAGATAATGGCATCCGGTCCTATCACTTCATGGCAAATAGATGGAGAAACAGTGGAAACAGTGGCAGACCTTATTTTTGGGTGCTCCAAAATCACTGCAGATGGTGATTGTAGCCATGAAATTAAAAGATGCTTACTCCTTGGAAGAAAAGCTATGACCAACCTAGACAACATATTAAAAAGCAGAGACATTACTTTGCCAACAAAGGTCTGTCTAGTCAAGGCTATGGTTTTTCCAGTAGTCATGTATAGATATGACAGTTGGACTATAAAGAAAGCTGAGTGCTGACGAATTGGTGCTTTTGAACTGTGGTGTTGGAGAAGACTCTTGAGAGACCCTTGGACTGCAAGGAGATCCAACCAATCCATCCTAAAGGAAATCAGTCCTGAATGTTCACTGGAAGGACTGATGTTGAAGCTGAAACTCCAATACTTTGGCCACCTGATGTGATGAGCTGACTCATTGGAAAAGCCCCTGATGCTGGGAAAGATTGAAGGCAGGAGGAGAAGGGGACAACAAAGGATGAGGCAGTTGGATGGCTTACCGACTCAATAGACATGAGTTTGGGTAGACTCCGAGAGTTGGGGATGGACAGGGAGGCCTGGCGTGCTGCAGTCCATGGGGTCGCAAAGAATCGGACAGGACTGAGTGACTAAACTGATCTAAACAACAGCTTAAGATAATTAGAGGAGGTATTATAATCCTTGTTAACAAAAGAGGACATGAATATTAGTAGCATAAGTAAAATCCCAAATGTCATGCATTTAGTTGGTTGAAAAAGTCAGGAATTAAGAGAGATTTTTTTTTTTCAGTTGGTGATTTCTAGTGCTAGTGTCAATTTATTAGGCAAATATTCAGTTTATTTAATAGATTTCCACATTGTATTGGCTGTCCAGATGGCACTAGCAGTAAAGACCCAACCTGCTAAAGCAGGAGACTAAGAGACACAGGATGGATCCCTGGGTTGGAAAGATCCCCTGGAAGGGCATGGCAACCCACTCCAATATTCTTGCCTGCAGAATCCCATGGATAGAAATGCTTGGCAGGCTGCAGCACATAGGGTCGCAAAGACTCAGTTGCAACTGAAGCAACCTAGCATATACACGTATAAAAACACCCCCCAAATAATTTACACATTGTGTAAAACACCCCCAAAATAACTTTCAAAAACCAGATATTATGCTGTAACAATGTATGCTGATAAAAATAGAAGAATAATCAGAATTTTGTTCAGGCTTCTAGTGCATAGCCCAGGTATCAGAAAGAATTTAAGAGATAAGATGAAGCTAACATTCTAAATTAAAGAAAAGGCAAATTAAGTTTTAGCCGCTGTTAGATTTTTTAAAGTAGCCAAATGCTATAGTCATGGCATTAATTTTGGTATAAGACATAATGAGACCAGAATATACTCTCTTGTACTGAGAAATAAAAATGGCACTCAATTTTTTTAAGTGTGAATAAATATTACAATATATTCTAAAATTCCCAGCAGCATAAAATGACCTATAAATTGACATACATTCTATAAATGCCTACAATCTTTCATATATCTACATCTTGCAGTGACCACACTGTCTAGAAATGAGCTCTAGCTCATAAGATTAGCAAATAGATGGTAAAAAGGAGTGGGAACAATCTGCTTAGATATTCAGGTCTACATGTCAGCGCTGAAGGAAGGAGGGCCAAGGAAACATGGTGTATCCTGCTGAAAAGCATGTGGCTTGTCCACTTCTTTAGGAATCTTTGATCATTGTAGACCTGTTAAACACAATTTAAATCTGTATTTACCTTCATTATTACATCCCCAAAGGCCTCAATATTCCACTAAACTTTCACCATCCATTAACAGATCTTCACTTTATTGTGGAGAAGAACCAACATTAGTCTAATATTATTCATGCCCTATGTCTTAATTTTTTCACTTCATGACCCTTGAACATTACATTAAAATGGAGCAAAATAGCACTAATTCCTTAAATTTAAAGCTAGAACTCTTGCCAAGCAAAGCGGCATCTACATCAGTTTATTACAAGACCATTTCTATAAAGTTCAAAGAATCTAGCATAATATATACATCTAACAGGCATTTAATATTTTCATTTGCATTGAATGGTGAATGTGGCAGAATGCCAGAGGCTGTCTAATAATGTTCATGCTTCCACTCTTTCACTTTAATGACTAAACCACGTCAGCGAAGGCAACTTTGAAAAAAAAACAAAACAACTATATATTTCAGTGTCTTTTGTACTTGGTGTATACAGAACAAGTTTTACCAATTTTATTAATGGTAAATGAGAAGTTATGTATGACATTCAAGTTTAATCCTGTAAAAAACAAAAACAAACAAACAAACTGGCCACATACTGCCCTGGTCTCTTTTTCCATTTCTATGGCTGAGATAGAAGAAACTGGAACCGGAGACTGAGACTTCCTGATGAGGAAGGCAGATCTGTTCTTAGAGCCTTGGATTATGCACCTCTAACTGTTAAATGAGAGAGAAATAAATTACATTAAGTCATTGTATTTTGGGATTTGGGGCTTCACAGGTAGCTCAGACAGTAAAGAATCTGACTACAATGCTGGAGATCCAGGTTTGATACCTGGGTCAGGAAGATCCCATGGAAAAGGGAGTGGCTACCCACTCCAGTATTCTTACCTGGTAAGTCCCATGGACTGAGGAGTCTGGTGGGCTACAGTCCACAGGGTCACAAAAAGTTGGACATGACAGTGACTAACACATGTTCACAGCCTGACATATAGTGAATTGCATGGAAATATATTCAGAAAAGAAGATAGACACGAGTCATTCCTCCAAGTGCAGTATCCATGATAGCAGGAGGAACAATAAATTACTACTTAAAGCAAGACTACCAACTATCCTATCATTTTGTGGTTTAAGAAGAGTATAAGCGCTTTAATATTTAGTGTCAAGAAGTACTTCCTGTTTGTGTGACTGTGCATTCCATTTAAATATTCGGTGCCTAAATTTCTACAATTTCTTAAATGAGTACAACTTCCGTGCAATGTTACTTTGAGGAATAAATAAATATCTGATAGGTTGCATTAGTTAGACAGTAATAGTCCCACTTTACATAGAAGAAAGTTGAGGTTCAGAGTTTTTCTGGGATACTTCACTAATAATTAGCATTGCTAGGCTAGAACTCTAGTCTTTTCTAATGTACTGCATTGCCTGTACACGGTAGAGGGTCTGAGTTTCTCTCAATCTAGGGTATCTGGCAACCTGGGGATCCATGGACATATTTTCAGAAACATGTGATTTTAAAAGAGATTTAGTTATTATTGATAAGTGAAGACATGGTTTATTAAATAAATTTACCTGTTAAGAGATTATGGTTTATCATCACATTTATCATTGTATCTAATGTTAGAGTATTTTGTTGTCCCATCGTTAAGTCTCCTCTGACTCTTTGTGACCCCATGGACTGCAGCACACCAGGCTTCCTTGTCCTTCACCATCTTCCAGAGTTTGCTCAAACTCAAGTCCATTGAGTCCATGATGCAATCCAACCATGTCATCCTCTGTGGTCCGCTTCTCCTTTTGCCTTTTGTTATGGTATGCATATAGTTAAATTAACGCCTTTAATTATATATTGTGTTAAATACATCGCCTTTAAAAACTATGACAACTAGTACACTGAATTATTTTACCCTGTGGACACTTTATAGTGTTTTTCAGAAGGGATTTAATTTTTACTTAAAAATATGATTTTAGTGTTACTGTCTCATAGGCAACTAATTGAGGCAAATAGTCTGGATGAATTAGATCAACGAGTTCCATCATCAGTAGTTTTTTTGTTTTTGCTTTTAATTCTGATTTTGTTATTTTATCTTGACATGTGGATAAATCACTCCTTGACTCAAAGATTCTTGAAGTAACTATTCTGTCTGAAGCATATGGAGTTTGGTTTCAAGCTATAGGGCAGAGGATAAAAAGAATACTGTTTTAAAATTTATTGTGATTATATTGAATTTTAATAGTTCATTTAACTCAGGATAATTTGCTTCTTAGATTACTAGATAATGGTTTTGAGTATGAAGCAGTATTTTATTCTTTTCTGCATCCCATCATTTGCATAATGCCTGTAAATGGAAGACTGAGTAAATGAATGAATGGATAAGAGAGTGATACCTCATTAAAATACTCTTGCCTTGGGTTATTAGGTGCTGCTTCAAAAGCAGGCTGTGTATGTAGAGCACACTCCTTTCTTTTTCTCACCCTACGGCTTTTTAGGAATTTTTAGATGGAGAAACTGCTGCTATGTTTCTGAAAAAGCAGTCTTAACTATGCTATGACTGTTTGCTATGTTCCAGAGTCAGAGACTGCTATAGATTAAATGTCTGTCCCTGCACCAATTTATATGTTTAAACCTAACCCTCAGAATGATGGTATTTGGAGGGGGCTGCCACTGCCAAGTCACTTCAGTCGTGTCCGACTCTGTGTGACCCCATAGACGGCAGCCCACCAGGCTCCCCCATCCCTGGGATTCTCCAGGCAAGAACACTGGAGTGGGTTGCCATTTCCTTCTCTAATGCATGAAAGGGAAAAGTGAAAGTGAAGTCGCTCAGTCGTATCCGACTCCTAGTGACCCCATGGACCACAGCCCACCAGGCTCCTCCATCCATGGGATTCTCCAGGCAAGAGTACTGGAGTGGGGCGCCATTGCCTTCTCCAGGAGGGGGCTACTGGGAGGTGATTAGATCATGAGGGTAGAGCTCTTGTGTATGGGATTAGTGTCCTTACATTAGAGACTAGATTAGAGATCCCAGAGAGCATCTTCACCCCTTCTTTCATGTAAGGTTACGGTAAGACTATTACCCATGAACCAGGAAGCAAGCCCTCACCTAATGCTACATCTGCTGGTGGCTTTCTTTTGGATTTGCCCATCTCCAGAACTGTGAGAGGTAAACTTCTGCTGTGGGCATCCCTCCTGGCTCAGCAGTAAAGAATCCGCCTGCCAATTCAGGAGACTCAAGTTCAGTCCCTGGGTTAGAAAGATTCCCTGGAGAAGTAAATGGCAACCCAATCCAGTATTATTGCTTGGGAAATCCCATAGACAGAGAAGCCTGGTGACTACAGTTCATGGGGTCACAAGAGTCACGACTTGGTGACTAAACAACAAACTTCTGACTTCTGTTTATAAAACATCCAGTCTGTGGTATTCTGCTAAAGCAGCCTGAACTAAGACAGAGTCCTACCTCCTCCTACCACTGAGGGGAATATATTCCTTTCTCTCATATGTAACACTTGGGCCCTTCCCTTTCTATAATAATTGGATGTTAATATGAACCTTTGTTCACTAAAATCTGATGAACTATCTGTAGTGAAACAAGAAATCTAACAGTTTTGCTCTACTTGCCTTACTCACAGAGTGACAGGAAAACAAAATAATAAAAATTTTTCTAAATCAAATATCTAAAACAATTAAAAATAACATAAAGGATATAGAAATGCATGTATACATTAACCTACACTTTTTATATTGAAATATAGTTTTGCTTTTTTAATATTAGTAAGCAACACCTCAGATAGGTAAGAGAATTCCTGTTTTTCCTGAAAAGTTCTAAAATGTGCTGTTTAAATGTATTTTAATCAAAAGTTTCAAAACCTCTGGAAGCCAAATAAAATATTTCAAGCCTATTTGAGGGAATTAATTAAAATGTACATTTTCACAAACTAATTGGATACAAAAGATAACCATGAAGTCCTCAGGTATTTATCCAGAGATGGTTCTCATTTCCTTTTTCTAAATGAGTTCCCCTCCTTTGAAGCAGAATACTATGCAGGACACTAAGCAATTCAACATTCAGAAAACGAAGATCATGGCATCTGGTCCCGTCACTTCATGGCAAATAGATGGGGAAACAGTGGAAATAGTGTCAGACTTTATTTTTTGGGGGCTCCAAAATCACTGCAGATGGTGACTGCAGCCATGAAATTAAAAGACGCTTACTCCTTGGAAGGAAAGTTATGACCAACCTAGACAGCATATTCAAAAGCAAAGACATTACTTTGTCAACAAAGGTCCGTCTAGTCAAGGCTATGGTTTTTCCTGTGGTCATGTATGGATGTGAGAGTTGGACTGTGAAGAAGGCTGAGCGCCAAAGAATTGATGCTTTTGAACTGTGGTGTTGGAGAAGACTCTTGAGAGTCCCTTGGACTGCAAGGAGATCCAACCAGTCCATTCTGAAGGAGATCAGCCCTGGGATTTCTTTGGAAGGAATGATGCTAAAGCTGAAACTCCAGTACTTTGGCCACCTCATGCCAAGAGTTGACTCATTGGAAAAGACTCTGATGCTGGGACGGATTGGGGGCAGGAGGACAAAGGGACGACAGAGGATGAGATGGCTGGATGGCATCACTGACTATGGACATGAGTCTGAGTGAACTCCAGGAGTTGGTGATGGACAGGGAGGCCTGGGGTGCTGCAATTCATGGGGTCGCAAAGAGTCAGACATGACTGAGCGACTGAACTGAACTGAATTGAAGCAATTTCTCCTACTATAAAGGATGTGCCAGATAAACAAAAGAAGTTGATATGTTCAGAAAACTAACCAGGACCTTATATCTGGTAAGCTATCAGGATTCAATGGCTAGATGAACTATTTGAGTTTAAAGATACATTGAAGCTACTGCTTAAGAACTTTTGGCCCAAAGCTATTATAAATCACAGAAGTGCCAAAGTTTACCTAGAAGCTTACATGTTTTCCTCTCAATTTCATGAAAAGTTTTCTACTTAGATCACAGAGAATATAATGATTAGAAAAATCTTTAAAACTCATTGAAATGTAGTCAGAATTGTATGTGTTTGCTCTTAGGTATCTATTGCTTATATTTTTAAAGCCATGCTCTTTTAAAAACAATTTTTTTTCTAGCTTGAGATTCAATTGACAAACAACACTGTGTAGAATGATGATTTAATATGCTTTGTCAAATGTTTAATATGATAGGTTAGTTAATATAGCCTTCACCTCACAAAATTAACATTTTATTTTTAATATTTACTTTTAATATTTTACTTTTAATATTTACTTTTAATATTTACTCTTTAGAAACTTTCAAGTGTACAATATGGTGTTTTTTAACTATAGTTACCATGATGTATATGAGATCCACAGAATTATTAATTATAATTGGAAGTGTGTACATTTTAAGCACCTAAACCCCTTTTTCCTATTTCACCCCACCCTGCCCCCCCCCATTACCAATCTGCTCTGTTAATACAAGTTCAGTTTTGTTAGATTCCACAGATAAGGGGGAAGATAGGGTGTTTGTCTTTCTATGTCTGACTTATTTCAGTCAGCATAAAGCCCTCGAGATTTAACCATGTTGTTGTGAATGTCTCAATTTTGTGGCTGAAGAACATTCTATTGCGTGTAATATATCTTTATATAATTTACTTATTTATTTATTTACTTTTGGCTGTGCTGGGTCTTCATTGCTGCATAGGCTTTGCTCTGATTGCAGCCAGTGGGGACCACTCTCTAGTTTTAGTGAGCAGGCTTCTCATGGCAGTGGCTTCTCTTCACTCAGGCTTCAGCAGTTGCAGCATGAGAGTCAGTAAACTCGGGCTCCTGGACTCTGGAGCACAGGCTCAGTAGTTGTGGCTTAATTGCTCTTCTACATGTGGGATCTTCCCAGATCAGGGATCGAACTTGTGTCTCCTGCTTTGGCAAACAGATTCTTTACCACTGAGCTGCCAGGGAAGTCCTATATTTTTGTCTGTTTACTTGTTGGTATGACTTAGGTTGTTTTCATGTCCTGCCTGCTCTAAATAACAGGACAGTGAAAATGAGGGATCAAATATCTCTTTGAGATCCTGATTTTCTTCCCTTGAATATATACTCAGAAACGTAATTGCTGGATCACATGGTTGCTTTATTTTTAATGTCTTGCAGAATCTCTATTCTGTTTTCCATAATTGCTCTACCAATTTTACATTCCCACAACAATGTACAAGGGTTTCTTTTTCTCCACATCCTAGTTAGCATTTACCTCTTGTCTTTTTGATAACAACCATTTTAGCATGTATGAGTTGATATTTCACTGTGAATTTGATTTACATTTCTCTGATGATTAGTGATGATGAATCATTGTTTCAGGTACTTTTTGACCATTTGTATATTTTCTCTGGAAAAAGATGTATTCAGATCCTCTGCTCACTGTTATATCAAATTATTATTATTTTTTTTTTGCTATTGATTTCTTTGAGTTTCTTATAGTATACATTCTGAATATTAATCTCTAATTGGATATATGGCTTGCAAATATTTTATCCCATTCCATAGGATGCCTCTTTAGTTTGCAGATTGTTTCTTTTGGTTTGCAAAAGCTTTTAACTTTTATGTAGTCTCATTTCTTTATTTTTGCTTTTGAAGTATGCCCTTCTGGTGTCGTGTGCAAAAAATCATTGGCAAGATCAATATGAAGGAGATTTTCCCCTATGTTTTCTTCTAGTTTTATGGTTTCAGAGTGGGGTTGGAGACTATGCCCCCTAGTTATGCAGGACTACCAATTTGGCTTCTCTTCCCAACCATGAACATAGAACTGATAGGCAGGAAGTTAGATGAGAGCAATAAGAGGCAGCCCCTTCAGCTAACCAACCAACAGCTGCCTAATCCCACTAAGCACTTTACCAGCCCCTATTATACTCCCATCAGTACTCCAAAAATAGTCAGGGGGCCATAAAGACCCCACTGCCCAGACTAATGGGACTTTCCTTACTCTAGCACATGTGCACACCTCACACTGTCCTGTACTAAAGTAACTATTGGCGGGCACTGGACTCATTAATTATTCATAAATACTCCATGAATCAGATCAGATCAGATCAGTCGCTCAGTCGTGTCCGACTCTTTGCGACCCCATGAATCGCAGCACGCCAGGCCTCCCTGTCCATCACTAACTCCCGGAGTTCACTCAGACTCACATCCATCGAGTCAGTGATGCCATCCAGCCATCTCATCCTCTGTCGTCCCCATGTCCTCCTGCCCCCAATCCCTCCCAGCATCAGAGTTTTTTCCAATGAGTCAACACTTCGCATGAGGTGGCCAAAGTACTGGAGTTTCAGCTTTAGCATCATTCCTTCCAAAGAAATCCCAGGGCTGATCTCCTTCAGAATGGACTGGTTGGATCTCCTTGCAGTCCAAGGGACTCTCAAGAGTCTTCTCTAACACCACAGTTCAAAAGCATCAATTCTTTGGCTCTCAGCTTTCTTCACAGTCCAACTCTCACATCCATACATGACCACAGGATAAACCATAGTCTTGACTAGACGAACCTTTGTTGACAAAGTAATGTCTCTGATTTTGAATATGCTATCTAGGTTGGTCATAACTTTCCTTCCAAGGAGTAAGCGTCTTTTAATTTCATGGCTGCAATCACCATCTGTGGTGATTTTGGAGCCCAGAAAAATAAAGTCTGACACTGTTTCCACTGTTTCCCCATCTATTTGCCATGAAGTGATGGGACCGGATGCCATGATCTTCGTTTTCTGAATGTTGAGCTTTAAGCTAACTTTTTCACTCTCCTCTTTCACTTTCATCAAGAGGCTTTTGAGTTCCTCTTCCCTTTCTGCCATAAGGATATGGCATGAATACATAGATCTAATTGTAACAGACTGAATTATGAGAAGGATATTTGGGGTAGAGAATCTTGCTATATAACCTGCAGCTGCCAATCAAGGACCCCTCTGGATTATGCAAATGACTCTGCCTTAAAATGTCTCTACCGCAGACCTCCATGGCCACTTGCCTCCCTTGGCATGGCCCACCTCTCTCTTAAGGTGTTCTCTTTGTTCTTTGTGTGTGCTCAGTTGCTCAGTAGTGTCTGACTCCGTGCGACCTGTTCTTTCTCTCCTTATTGTTTCTATAATGGATAAGATCTAGATTTTTCCTTGTGTCCTAACCAAGAACTGGGGCCCACAGGAGGAAGGGTCTCCAGAATTTCCCCTCCCCACTAACAGAACAGGCCCCATGGCCAGTATGGTCCATTTACTGGGGCCCAAAGTGCCATTGCAACTCTGTGGCCAGACAAGGCCATGAGCTTTGTTCTGCACAAGGACAGAGACACTGACTCCTATCTCTGCTCAGGCTGACAACAAGAACTGTGTCTGCCCAGATCTGAGCCCTAGTTGCTGTAAGCCCTACCCTCATATCTGTTTCTATCTGATCCCTGGTTATTAAGTCCCACAGATTCCCCCACTGACCCCAGTGAGGGGAGACCAAAGTGGTGTCTGGCAATTCTGGAAAGCTGAATGTTTACCTTGGGATCTCTTTTCCCCGGTGCAGAAACCAAAGGCCCAGGAAACCCCTCTCAGCACAGGGCCATGCTGGTCTAGGGGAGAAGAAATTCATTCAGAACCAATCTGTACCTCTTAACATTTTAATAACTCCTTCTGGATCTCTGGAGTCCATGGAGGTGTTTCAGCCTCATTCCTGGGGTTCTGGGAGTCTCACAATAATGTCTTGTCTGTGGATAGTTGCTAGTTGGTCTTCTTGTGAGGGACAAGGAAGTCAGAAATGACCTATGTTGCCATTTTGATGATATCAGTTCAAGAACTGCGATTTGGAAGGTGTGTATCGATCCTATTAGCTGTGGAGGCTGAAAGTCCAAGATTCAGGTGTCAGTCAGGTTGACTCCCAGTGAGGGTCCATTGGGCCCTGATGAGAGTTCACAGAGGAAAGCTTGCTGTGTCCTCACAGAGGAAAGCTTGCTGTGTCCTCACAGAGGAAAGCTTGCTGTGTCCTCACAGAGGAAGAGGGCTGACATCTTGGTCTTAATTGTAAAGATTTTTAAAACTATTAGATGATGGCCCTAATCTCTGCTTTTTTGACAGTAAAACTATTTTTATAAAAGACCACATTGTTTAGATTGAGTAATGTATTTATAATGACCTCATTTTGAGCCTTTTTTTGGATGGATGCTAATTTAAAAAATAGATTGTAATTTAGGATTCAAAAGTATGGCTAGAAAAATGAATATTACTTCTCTCTTTTAATTATCTCACTTGAAAAAAACCTAGTAGGATAATCTGGGATGACAACATCATCTCTCACTTTTCCTTTGTAGTGGAAGATATAAAAATTGTAAGTGTTCTTCCCAGAAGGAATTAGAAAGTTTCCCATGGAAAATTGTCCTTATAATTTGACAGCCCAAATAACAAGCAGATGTCACAAGCACTCAACAAATAAAAATCCCCTGAATATTTTGTTTTCCCACTTATAATTTAACTTGTCACTGAAAATGTGACAATTATTTATTTATTTTTGTATAAAAATGTGATAATTATGCTTAATAACAGAACAAATGCTTATCAGTGGTAGATAAGAACATTATCAGCGTGGTTTTCAATCATATCTGTAAATGATTCAATGTAATTGGGTCCCAGGGCATGTCTAACAAAGCCTAACATCCAGAGAACACACAGGAGTTGTAAAAAGATTAGATCTTCTATTTTCTCTGTCATTTTAATTTTGTGTTGATACTCCACGACTCTTGGTATACATATGAGAAAATTAATACCCGATATATTTTGTGAGTATGTGTGTGTGTTCTCAGATAAATTGTTTTGATGAACTCTATTGGGTTGCTGTAGTCTTGTTTATGGTTAAGTTTTACAGATCACCTCACCCTGTAGCTGGACTAATATAACTTTGATAGCTCCATTGATTTAGTTACTACACAAAGTTTTACAAGATAGGAAAGCACTTTAATCTGCTTCAAAAATAGTTACAAAAAAAGGATAAAATAAAGATCCTCCAACCTAAAAATACAGATCTTATTTAGAAAAAAAGAAAAAGAATCAACTCTGTCTTATCAACCACCAACCATGCACTATAATTTTAAACAACTTTTCAGCAGAGTATTTCTTTTTCTGCCCAGTGACTGGTGTTTAAAGTGTTGCTCAGCCTGTGGACCAAAGACTCTTGATTAGCTAGCTGTGTTGGATGAGTCCTCTTAAAAACACTGTACAGCTGTACCTCAGTGCTTCCATTTTGATGTATCTTGTTAAGAGTTACCCAAAGTCATCTCAAGAGGTTAACAATTAAGGAGGAGGAGACAAAAAAGGTTTTGCAAGAAGTCAAAAAATGTAACAAAGAAATGGTAGCTTAATGTGGTGGGTCTGATTATTCAACTGGGAATGATGGTGATGACATTGGACAAAATTTACATAAATTGTTTGTTATTTTTAATGTACTAAATATCAATTGTAGCAAATTTAGTGGCTGGATAAGAGATTCTGCTTATACATTTCCTACAGCGAGTTACAGGTGAAATATATATTATTCTATTACATATGTACATCAAGGGCTTTGTAAATACATAGGGACATTAAATCAAGGATTAATCGTACTAAAGAACAACTCTTTGTGAAGCCTCTTTTGATATCCTACTCATTGCACCAAAAGACTGCAGTTTCCACTTTCCAAATGAATATTCATTCTTACCTCAGCTATGCCCAATAAGTTTTTATTCTACAATTTCTAATTTTCCTCATCCTTTTTGTAAGTTGAGGGATCACATCACCATTTTCTTCATCTTTAATTATAAAACCTATTTTGATTTTCTTCTGTTATATCCTTTCTCCCGTACTTACCCTCTGTCTATATTCCTTTTCATGTCGTTCCTCTCTCTTCTGCTTTTCATATTCTCTTTTCTTTTTCTTTCTTCTTTTGTATAAAATTTGTATAAAATTGATTATATAAAGAAGATGACTACTTTTAGGTACTTAGCATGGTTCTCATGACTGTAATTTTTTATTTGAATATTTCTCCATAGATATTTCCAACTGCAAACAAGATAATATGCTTTCATTTGCAATGTAACTACATTGTTGTTGTTCAGTCATTTACTTGTGTCTAACTCTTTGCAGCCCCATGGACTACACAACTTGTCAGGATTCCCTGTCCTTCACCATCTCTCGGATCATGCTCAAACTCAAGTCCATTGAGTGGGTGACACCCTCAAACCATCTCATCCTCTGTCACCCCCTTCTCCTGCCTTCTATCTTTCCCAGCATCAGGGTTAATTCCCATGAGTTGGCTCTTTGCATCAGGTAGCCAAGGTATTGGAGCTTCAGCTTCAGCATCAGTCCTTCCAATGAATATTCAGAGTTAATTTCCTTTAGGATAAACTGGTTTGATCTCCTTGCAGTACAAGGGACTCTGAAAAGTCTTGTCCAGCACCACAATTCAAAAGCATCAATTCTTTGGTGTTCAAACTTCTTTACAGTCCAACTCTCACATCTACACACGACTACTGGAAAAACTATAGCTTTGAGTATAGGGACCTTTCTCAGCAAAGTAATGTCTTTTTCATACATTGTCTAGGTTTGTTAGAGCTTTTCTTCCAAGGAGCAAGCATCTTTTAATTTCATGGCTGCAGTCACCATCTGCAGTGATTTGGGAGCCCAAGAAAATAAAGTCTCTCATTGTTTCCATTGTTTCCCCATTTATTTGCCATTTAGTGATGGGACCAGATGCCATGATATTTGTTTTTTGAATGTTGAGTTTTAAGCCAGCTTTTTCACTGCTCTTTCACCTTCATCAAGAAGCTCTTTAATTCCTCTTCACTCTCGGCAATAAGGGTGGTGTCATCTGCATATCTGAGGTTATTGATATTTCTCCTAGAAATCTTGATTCCAGCTTGTGCTTCATCCAACACAGCATTTCCCTTGATGTGCTTTGCATATAAATGAAATGAGCCAGATGGCAATATACAGTCTTGATGTACTCCTTTCCCAATATGGAACCAGCCTGTTGTTCCATGTGCAGTTCTAACTATTGCTTCTTGACCTTCATACAGGTTTCTCAAGAGGCAGGTAAGGTGGTCTGGTATTCCCATCACTTTAAGAATTTTCCACAGTTTATTGTGATCTACACAATCAAAGGATTTAGTGTACTCAATGAAACAGAAGTAGGTGTTTTTCTGGAATTCTCTTGCTTTTTCCATGATCCAATGGACATTGGCAATTTGATCTCTGATTCCTCTGCCTTTTCTAGATCCAGCTTGTACATATGGAAATTCTTGGTTCACATACTGTTGAAGCCTAACTCAGAGGATTTTGAGCATGACCTTGCTGGCATGTGAAATGAGTGCCATTTTGCGGTAGTTTGAACTGTCTGAGCCACCAGGGAAGCTGTTCTAATTAGTACCTATATTTAATAATTGCAATGGCTCCCCCATATACTCTAATCTGGAACCACATTATTCATTTTCCAGAACCTCAAACCAGGTTCTTTCAGGATACCATTCCACTTTTGACATTGGTATTTTCTCCTACCCAATTTTCTGCCTGGGAAATTCATTCATAAGACTCAGTTAAAGGGAAAATCATCCTTTCCCACCCAGAAAGAATAACTTCTGTCTGAGTCCTGGAAGATGTTCAGTGTGTGGGCTTCCCTGGTGGCTCAGACGGTAAAGCATCTGCATGCAATTCAGGAGACCTGGGTTTGATCCCTAGGTCAGGAAGATCCCCTGGACAAGGAAATGGCAACCCACTCTAGCACTCTTACCTGGAAAATTTCCATGGACTGAGGAGCTTAGTGGGCTACAGTCCATGGGGTCGCAAAGAGTTGAACAAGACTGAGAGACTTCTCTTCACTTCTTCACTTCATTTGCCTATATTCTAGCAGTTTTTACTGCACAGCTTATATGCACAAAACTCTCGGAGGGCACGCACTTGCTTGTTCTTAAGATTTGAATACTACGGTGACTCGCATCTGGAAAGGGGTTATTAAAGTAAATGTGGAGTAACTCAAGTAATAAATATTTTATAATCAGTTCAGTTAGGTTCAGTCACTCAGTCCTGTCTGACTCTTTGTGACCCCATGGACTGCAGCACACCTGGCCTCCCTCTCCATAACCAACTCCTGGAGCTTACTCAAATTCATGTCCATCGAGTTGGTGATGCCATCCAACCATCACATCCTCTGTCGTCCCCTTCTCCTATACATTTTATAGTAACAAAAATTATATAAAAAAGTTATGACCAACCTAGATAGCATATTGAAAAGCAGAGACATTACTTTGCCAAAAAAGGTCTGTCTAGTCAAGGCTATGGTTTTTCCAGTTGTCATGTATGGATGTGAGAGTTGGACTGTGAAGAAAGCTGAGTGCCGAGGAATTGATGCTTTTGAACTGTGGTGTTGGAGAAGACTCTTGAGAGTCCCTTGGACTGCAACGAGATCCAACCAGTCCATTCTAAAGGAGATCAGCCCTGGGTGTTCTTTGGAAGGAATGATGCTAAAGCTGAAACTCCAGTACTTTGGCCACCTCATGTGAAGAGTTGACTCATTGGAAAAGACTCTGATGCTGGGAGGGATTGGGGGCAGGAGGAAAAGGGGACGACAGAGGAAGAGATGGCTGGATGGCATCAGTGACTCAATGGACATGAGTTTGAGTGAACTCTGGGAGTTGGTGATAGACAGGGAGGTCTGGCGTGCTGCAATTCATGGGGTCACAAAGAGTTGGACATGACTGAGTGACTGAACTGAATGGAACTGATATACCAGGATATTAAAAAGCAGAGACATTACTTTGCCAACAAAGGTCTGTCTAGTCAAAGCTTTGGTTTTTCCAGTAGTCATGTATGGATGTAAAAGTTGGACTATAAAGAAAACTGAGAGCTGAAGAATCAATGCTTTTGAACTGTGGTGTTGGAGAAGACACTTAAGAGTCCTTTGGACTGCAAAGGAGACCCAACCAGTCCATCCTAAAGGAAATCAGTTCTGAATATTCATGGGAAGGACTGATGCTGAAGCTGAAACTCCAATACTTTGGCCACCTGATGTGAAGAACTGACTCATTTGAAAAGACCCTGATTCTGGGAATCATTGAAGACAGAAGGAGAAGGGGACAACAGAGGATGAGATGGTTGGATGGCATCACCGACTCAGTAGACATGAGTTTGAGTAAGCTCGGGGAGTTCATGGTGGACAGGGAAGCCTGGTATACTGCAGTCCATGGGGTTGCAAAGAATGGGACACAACTGAGCCACTGAACTGCACTGATATACCAGGAGGGCTTCCGTGGTGGCTCAGTTGGTAAAGAATCTGCCTGCAATGTGAGAGACCCGGGTTTGATCCCTGGGTTGGAAAAGTCTCCTGTAGAAGGGAATGGCTAACCACTCTAGTATTCTTGTCTGGGAAATCCAAAGGATAGAAGAGTCTGGTGGGTTACAGTCCATGAGGTCACAAAGAGTCAGACATGACTGAGCAACTAACACTTTCTCTTTTCAGTTTTATTCCTATTATTAGTACAGTGTGATAGATAATGAAATAATTATACAACTCACCATCATGCAGAATCAGATGATCATGCATTACATTCTCATGAGGAGTGTGCAATCTAGATCCCTCATGTATGCAGTTTATAGTAGGGTTGGTGTTCTTTGGAAGGATTGATGCTAAAGCTGAAACTCCAGTACTTTGGCCTCCTCATGCGAAGAGTTGACTCATTGGAAAAGACTCTGATGCTGGGAGGGATTGGGAACAGGAGGAAAACTGGAAGACAGAGGATGAGATGGCTGGATGGCATCACCGACTCGATGGATGTGAGTCTGAGTGAACTCCGGGAGATGGTGATGGACAGGGAGGCCTGGTGTGCTGCAATTCATGGTGTCACAAAGTGTCGGACATGACTGAGCAACTGATCTGATCTGATCTGACACTCCTATGAGAATCTAATGCTGCTGCTCATGTGACAGAAAATGGCACTCAGGTGGTAACGTGAACAGGGAGCAGCTGTAAATACAGATGGAGGTTAGCTTCCTGGCCCATTGCTCACCTCCTTGTGTGTGGCTCAGTTCCTAACAGGCCACAAACTGACCTGTCCATGGCTTAGGGTTTGGAGAGCCCTGTTCTACAAGATGTATTCCACTCCTCTTAGCAGAGCAAAAATGTCCCCTTTCTTTCATGGCCCTTGCATAGATTTTCAGATATTTATCTTTCAGATCCCCAAAGCTGCTTTCATGTTGAAGTACTTGTCATTCTGTCAGCACACACTGTTTCATCAGGCCACGATGTGTATGATCTTTCTCTACTAGGAAAGCTGTCCACTCCAACCCCTGCATCCGTCTGACTGAAAAAAGCATTGCCACCTTAGGGATAATGCTCAACCATCACTGTTTCCTTGATGACCTTCTAGACAATTCCTCCCTGAGATTTTCATTCCTGAGTGCGAAAGCATATGTAGAAATGTTGGTTCCACAGAGGCAAATTTTAAGAGCTGCCAGTCTTCATTGCTACATGCATAGCTTTGAATTGGGAGAGACAAAGCTGGTACTGAGATGCAATAAACCAAAAGAACAAAACAGTCTTGTTTTGTGCAGAATTGCAGGTTCCAATTGATTTCCTTTGTTACGTTTGGGTTAATTTATTGAAAATACAAATTTTTACAATGCGCCTGATATAGTAGCAATAAAGATCAAGATGTCTGAGTATGGTTTCCTACCTAGTTTGTGAGATTAATGCTGTTACCTATGGGTTATGCATTGCTAATTCCAGCTCCATAGAAATGAAATGTCATGAGCAGCAATGTTACTTTATTACTTAATTTGTGGTCTATCTTTAGCTGGGACAGAGAATCAATGTCCTTCTATTAGTTTCCATATTTTGTTTTATGCATTCCATTCTCAAACAGTCTGGTCACTGATAAGTACTTCAAGTTAAATAGCCAGTCATCTGATGAAGAAAGCTGGACACTAGGGATTAGAAAACTAATGTCACTGACAGGGTAATTAAAGGTTATATCCAGATATTTTGCAGCCCACACAGAGAGGAAAGTAAGACTGGATTATCATTTTTAAGGGTAGAGAAAAGGCCAAATGAACTACAAATAAAATAAAAAATAACACAGAAAAATCAACTTACTTTAACAAGAAGCTACAATTTAAGATCTAACTTGGGAAAACAACCTATATTCAGCCATGTATGTCTCTTCATTTTCAGCTTTTATACCATACGATTTTAGGAATAGAAATTGACAGCTTGAATTATAGTATGTCTAGCTAACTGGAACTCCCCTATCCCTAGATTAGGGGGAAAGAAAGAATGATGCTGGTCATGATGAATGTAAAGAAATTTTCTGGTGCATTTAAGGGTCCTGGCATAAACTGTTTCAATTTCCTTTTAGTCTCTGTGGAATTCAAAGTGGAATTTCCCAAATGGCAAGAGAATGTTATGCCACCGTGGTGTCCTGGACGACTAATGGCACTCTGCTTTGGAGTATACTTTCTTCTGTAAATGTGGTACATAATACAGTAGTCAAAAGAATGTGAATTTTGGAGTCAGACTGTTTCAATTCTGAAACTGTTACTACCTCGTTTTATGAATTTGCAGTCAGTCACTTTGAAGAACAGCTTTCTTACCTATAAAATTCCCTGGACAGAGGAGCCTGGTGTGTTACAGTCCATGGGGCTGTAAAGAGTCAGACATGATTGAGCAACTAACACTCATTCTATAACAATATTAAATTAATAAAAGTTAAAATAAAAAGTATCAAACAAGAAACAGGGTTATCTAAAGTTGGGGGGTGGTTGGGGTGGAAAGAACAGCTTTCTTACCTATAAAATAGAAATTCACAAAGGGTTGATTTTCTGATTAAACAAAATAAGTATAAAACCTGGTTTATACTATACAAAATATTTCATAAATATTTTACTAATGCAAATTAAAAAGCAGAATCTGTTACTGGTTACTTTAGAAACCAAAGATATTTGATGAAACTTTCTTGCATCATGAGGTCAGCAACCTAAACTATTAGATTAAAAGAAAAAACTAGTATTGTTTACAATGCTAATCTAAAATGAACAAATTTACAAAGCACAATTTATTAAGAAAAGAAAAAATGAGTTAATTTTATCCCAAAGTTATTATTCTATGAAGGGTTATTATGTAGTCAAATATTAATAATTTTTATACAATTAAAGTGAAAAAAATTTTCTTTAAGTACTAATGCTACTCTGTTTTATTATATATCAGCTATTGTAACAGGGAATCAGCTAATTCTATAAATTAGGAGTAAACTAATTATATAAGTTTTCCCTTCTGCTGTAAATTTGTAATTTGGTGCTTTCCACCCCAACCACCCCCCAACTTTAGATAACCCTGTTTCTTGTTTGATATTTTTTATTTTAACCTTTACTAATTTAATATTGTTATAGAATGAGTGTTAGTTGCTCAGTCATGTCTGACTCTTTGCAGCCCCATAGACTGTAACACACCAGGCTCCTCTGTCCATGGAATTCTCCAGGCCGGAATACTGGAGTAGGTTGCTGATCCCTTCTCTAGGGGATCATCCCAACCCAGGTATAGTGCCTGGGTCTCCTGCATTGCAGGCAGATTCTTTACCATCTGAGCCACCAGAAAAGCCCCTTGAATTTATACCATGAGGCAATGCTGGGCCACAGCGAAGGAGAATTTTGCAGAGACTACTGCTAGTTGAACAAAGGTAAGTCTACCACTTCTGAAAAGGTTTCCAAAGTTCAGGCTCTGGTCTTGTCCTCATTCTTTAATTCCATAGCGGAGGCATAGAAACTTTGGTTCCCTCTGCTTTTCTTTTCTTTTTATTTTTTATTTTTCTTTTTTTAAATTTTATTTTATTTTTAAACTTTACAATATTGTATTGGTTTTGCCAAATATCGAAATGAATCCGCCACAGGTATACATGTGTTCCCCACCCTGAACCCTCCTCCCTCCTCCCTCCCCATACCATCCCTCTGGGTCTTCCCAGTGCACCAGCCCCAAGCATCCAATATCGTGCATCGAACCTGGACTGGCAACTCGTTCCATATATGATATTATACGTATTTCAATGCCATTTTCCCAAATCATCCCACCCTCTCCCTCTCCCACAGAGTCCAAAAGACTGTTCTATACACCAGTGTCTCTTTTGCTGTCTCCTATACAGGGTTATTGTTACCATCTTTCTAAATTCCATATATATGCATTAGTATACTGTATTGGTGTTTTTCTTTCTGGCTTACTTCACTCTGTATAATAGGCTCCAGTTTCATCCACCTCATTAGAACTGATTCAAATGTATTCTTTTTAATGGCTGAGTAATACTCCATTGTGTATATGTACCACAGCTTTCTTATCCATTCATCTGCTGATGGGCATCTAGGTTGCTTCCATGTCCTGGCTATTATAAATAGTGCTGCGATGAACATTGGGGTACACGTGTCTCTTTCCCTTCTGGTTTGCTCAGTGTGTATGCCCAGCAGTGGGATTGCTGGATCATAAGGCAGTTCTATTTCCAGTTTTTTAAGGAATCTCCACACTCTTCTCCATAGTGGCTGTACTAGTTTGCATTCCCACCAACAGTGTAAGAGGGTTCCCTTTTCTCCACACCCTCTCCAGCATTTATTGCTTGTAGACTTTTGGATCACAGCCATTTTGACTGGCGTGAAAGGGTACCTCATAGTGGTTTTGATTTGCATTTCTCTGATAATAAGTGATGTTGAGCATCTTTTCATGTGTTTGTTAGCCATCTGTATGTCTTCTTTGGAGAAATGTCTATTTAGTTATTTGGCCCATTTTTTGATTGGGTCATTTATTTTTCTGGAATTGAGCTGTAGGAGTTGTTTGTATATTTTTGAGATTAGTTGTTTGTCAGTTGCTTCATTTGCTATTATTTTCTCCCATTCTGAAGGCTGTCTTTTCACCTTGCTAATAGTTTCCTTTGTTGTGCAGAAGCTTTTAAGTTTAATTAGGTCCCATTTGTTTATTTTTGCTTTTATTTCCAATATTCTGGGAGGTGGGTCATAGAGGATCCTGCTGTGATGTATGTCGGAGAGTGTTTTGCCTATGTTCTCCTCTAGGAGTTTTATAGTTTCTGGTCTTACGTTTAGATCTTTAATCCATTTTGAGTTTATTTTTGTGTATGGTGTTAGAAAGTGCTCTAGTTGCATCCTTTTACAAGTGATGGACCAGTTTTCCCAGCACCACTTGTTAAAGAGATTGTCTTTAATCCATTGTATATTCTTGCCTCCTTTGTCAAAGATAAGGTGTCCGTATGTGCGTAGATTTATCTCTGGGCGTGCTTCAGCTTCATGACTCATGGTTGTGTTCAGGTATCTCTGATTCAGTATCCTGTTAGAAACAGGATGAAGCCCTTTGGGGTTCTGTGGTTGCTTCCGGGCTATCAGTTCCACTTGGCCTCTCTCTGTGCTCACCATGTATGTGTGCTCTGTTGCTCAGTCATGTCTGACTCTTAGTGATCCCATGGATTGTAGCCCACCAGGGTTCTCTGTCGTTGATATTTCCCAGGCAAGATTGGTGGAGTGGGTTGCCATTTCCTTCTCTAGGGGATCTTCCAACCCAGAGATTGAAACTGTGTCTCCTGCATTAGCAGGCGGATTTTTTTTTTTTTAAACCACTAAGCTACCTGGGAAGCCACCATAAATATCTTATTTCAAAAACAAAACTTTTTTTGTTCTTCTTATATGGCCCATTTTAAAGAAATTAACAGTGAAAGTATATTTACTTAGAATAGAATTCTGCCAAATTAGGAGCAATAAATTAGTTTCCAATTAAAAGCACAAGAGAGAAAAAATGAACCTAGTGTTAGTTTCATGACTGTCCTGTACTAAAAAATAATAATCAATATATGCAACTGCTAATTAAAAAAAGATATAGACTAATTGTAAATCAATACATGTACATGGATGGTATAATAATTAAAATATTTCAATGAATTATTCACATATAAAGGGAAAGTATGGAAAAAGAAAAAACACCTTTGAAAGTGATCTTTTTTAAAAGTAATGCCTTTGCATTTATTTTTATACATCAAAAAGGGGAAATTAGTGATTTTAAGTATCCTGTTTTTGGAATTACATTAGTTTAGTGAAACAAGATTTCTTTCTTGCAAAAGAATGAAAGAAAAAGTCCAAATATATTTAATTCATAGCCAAAATGCATAACTGGGAAATGGGAAAAAGTGGTTGCAAAGAGCTCATTAAATTATGACATTCTGTTAGATATAAGATGAAGATCTCATTGTATTTTTGGAGGTGATGGAATTCCAGTTGAGCTGTGAAAGTGCTGCACTAAATATGCCAGCAAATTTGGAAAACTCAGCAGTGGCCACAGGACTGGAAAAGGTCAGTTTTCATTCCAATCCCAAAGAAAGGCAATGCCAAAGAATGCTCAAACTACCACACAATTGCACTCATCTTACACCCTAGTAAAGTAATACTCAAAATTCTCCAAGCCAGGCTTCAGCAATACGGGAACCATGAACTTCCAGATGTTCAAGCTGGTTTTAGAAAGGGCAGAGGAACCAGAGATCAAATTGCCAACATCTGCTAGATCATGGAAAAAGCAAGAGAGTTCCAGAAAAACATCTATTTCTGCTTTATTGACTATGCCAAAGCCTTTGACTGTGTGGATCACAATAAACTGTGGAAAATTCTGAAAGTGATGGGAATACCAGACCACCAGACTTGCCTCTTGAAAAACCTATATGCAGATCAGGAAGCAACAGTTAGAACTGGACAGGAAACAACAGACTGGCTCCAAATAGGAAAAGGAGTACTCCAAGGCTGTATATTGTCACCCTGCTTATTTAACTTCTATGCAGAGTACATCATGAGAAACGCTGGGCTGGAAGAAGCACAAGCTGGAATCAAGATTGCTGGGAGAAATCTCAATAACCTCAGATATGCAGATGACACCACCCTTATGGCAGAAAGTGAAGAGGAACTAAAAAGCCTCCTGATGAAAGTGAAAGAGGAGAGTGAAAAAGTCGGCTTAAAGCTCAACATTCAGAAAACGAAGATCATGGCATCTGGTCCCATCACTTCATGGCAAATAGACTGGGAAACAGTGGAAACAGTGTCAGACTTTAATTTTGGGGGCTCCAAAATCACTGCAGATGGTGACTGCAGCCATGAAATTAAAAGACGCTTACTCCTTGGATGGAAAGTTATGACCAACTTAGCATATTAAAAAGCAGAGATATTCCTTTGCCAGCAAATGTCTGTCTAGTCAAGGCTATGGTTTTTCCAGTGGTCATGTATAGATGTTAGAGTTGGACTGTGAAGAAAGCTGAGCACCGAAGAATTGATGCTTTTGAATAGTGGTGTTGGAGAAGACTCTTGAGAGTCCCTTGGACTACAAGGAGATCCAACCAGTCCATCCTAAAGGAGACCAGTCCTGGATGTTCATTGGAAGGACTGCTGCTGAGGCTGAAACTCCAATACTTTGGCCACCTCATGCGAAGAGTTGACTCATTGGAAAAGACCCTGATGCTGGGAGGGATTAGAGGCAGGAGGAGAAGGGGATGACAGAGGGTAAGATGGCTGGATGGCATCACTGACTCGATGCACATGAGTTTGGGTGAACCCTGGGAGCTGGTAATGGACAGGGAGGCCTGGCGTGCTGCAGTTCATGGAGTTGCAAAGAGTTGGACACGACTGAGTGAGTAAACTGAACTGAACTGAATCCTCTAATATTTTATTTAAATATTTCTATTGCCAATTTGGGTTCATTTTTCTGTGAAGTTCATATTTTTCTCTCCATTCCTACTGATTAGTTTTGCATTTTTGCTTATTGATGTGGACATTTAGCCTGGATTCTAATTTTAATTTGCTACATATTATGTAAATGTGTATGTCAAAGAAGTATCTACATGTGAAGATAGAGTGGAAACCATGCAAGAAATTATGAGACCTTGATTTTAAGACAATGAGTAGTCTTGAAAAAGGAAGAAGGCAATGAGTTGAGCATAGGTATGTATCAACTCTTTAATATTTTATTTATTAAAAATCTGTGTAAAATAGATAGCTAGTTGGAAGCTGATATATAACATAGGGACCCAACCTGGCAATCTATAGGGCTGGGATCAGAGAGGAGAGGGAGGCTCACAGGGAGGCGATGTATACACATATATAATTATGGTTGATTCGCATTGCTGTATGTATGGCAGAACCAACACAACATTGTAAAGCAATTATCTGCCAATTAAAAAATTTTTTTTTAATTTAAGTAAATATGGCAGAATGATAAGAACTATGAACACCACCTGAGAATGACACTGTACAAAGGCTCAGATTCCTCAAAAGTTGAGGGTCTTAGTGGCCCCGAGGTAAGCTCAGATGGACATAGCTTCTAGTCAAGCATGGGGGAGTCTGGAATGGGATGTACAAGAAGGAGGAAATGAAAACCACTTCCAAACTGGAGACCAGCTACAGTCACACAAGCTATCGCTGATTGCCCAGATCTTCCTCTTTTTAGTTTTCCCTGGATAAGAAGCCAATCAAAATTCTGGAGGAGCTGCTCCCAGAAAAGGTGAACTGACTGTGAAACAGATGGATGCAAGCATCACAAGTGGTAGATTGTAGCGGATGTTGTGGTTCATCTTCCAGATTGAAGACCTCCATCCCGTAACTGCTGGGAAGCTTGGCTGCAGAGCGCTCACAGCTGCATGCCACTATGAATCTTGTTCTCTATCCAAGGAGGCTTCCTCACCCATCATGCCCCCTTCCTTCAGTAGTTGGCAATCAGTGACCACAGAGTGTAGGGAGACACAAGCCCAGGTCCTCTTGTCTATTTGAGATCTTCAGAAGGGCCTCTCCAGTTTCAGAGCACCTGGTGGGAAAAACTGAAGCCATTATTTCCACTGCAACACAATTTGACCACACCTGTGCCCACTTCTGCTTCTCTTGTTCTCTCAAAATTAGTGTTTATGAGAGAGCACTTTTCAGTCAACCAAATCTGAGAGCCTCAGATTCTGTTCCTAGGGAGTCCTATCAATGGTAAAGCTCTAAATTTTTAAAGAGAAGGACAGAAGGAAGGACTTCCCTGATGTTCCAGTGGTTAAGAGCCCTCATGGCAATGCAGGGGACATGGGTCTGATCCTTGATTCCACGTGCTTAGTTGTGGATTCCACTGGCGACTAAGCCAGTACACCGCAACTACTGAGGCCCGCCTGCTCTAGAGCCTGTGCTCCACAGTGAGAAGCCACCCCAATGAGAAGCTCTTGCACCATAACTAGAGAGTAGCCCCTGCTCCCTGCAACATAGCAACCAAGACCCAGCACAACCAAAAGTAAATAAATAATTTTTTTTAAGAGGGCAATTATTTTTCACGTACATTTAGATAGTCAGCCTAACTCCATAGGTAAGACAAGAGATGAGAATTTAGGATAGAATCTTTTCATCAATAAGTTTTGGAACACAGTGTGTTGATATTTGTCTAGAAGATAGTGTCTTGATGGTTCTGAGGAATCTGGGCAAAATAGGACAAAGAAGGACTCAGAAATCTTGAGACTGATCTCCATTTATGAAATTCATGAAGGAAGATTGGCCTATTTTCATACATTCTGAGATTTAAGCAATATACTAGTCTCCGCCCCACCACTTTTTCACTTATTCAACATCTATTAAACTCTTCTTGTATGACAGTTAGTGTGCTAAGTACAGATCATTCAGATAAGGCCTAGTCCCCGAATGCAAGGAGCTAGTGACAGTACAGATAATAAACCAAAAGTCAGCAACAATGCAATAGTTGCTATAATAGCCCTTTACACAGGCTATTCTACGAGTAGATGGGAAAAAATAAATGGGGCAGAGGGCAATTGAAAGCTCCTTGGAACAAATAAAGATAAGAGTTCACCTTTGAAAGACAAAAAGAAATTATACAGGAGATCTGAAAAGACGCATGTGAAAGTATTTTATGTGGGAATTATATGTTCTGAGACACTTAAGGGAGTTCAATATAACTAATATAAACATATTGCAAAATAAGCCTCGAGTGGTATGAAGTGGGCATCCTCTTTGTGATTCCTAGTTAAAGGAAATAGGTTTGAATTTAATCCTGCCAGAGAGGGGATGGATACTTTGAAGGAGTTAAAATAGAGAAATCCCCTCATCAGACTTCTATTTTACATAGATTTTTACAAAGATTACTCTGAAGGTAGGACTCTCTACCTTCCTTCCTAATTTAAAGCTCACAAATAAAATCTTTGGGTCCTGGATTTGCATTCAGTGATATTCAGAGTAGTTCTAACCCTTTTCTAAGACTTCATAGCATGATACCAATAACCTAGGTCTGTGTCATCAGGATGATGTCTAATGATGTGGGCGTGTGTGTGTAGAAACTGACAAGGGATAGTGAGGCATCATGGGCTGAAATAAGGAAGTGTCCATCACCACAACTGGGATTGAATGGTTGCTGAAATCCAACTTCTTCCAACTGGAACTGAGACCCTAGACAAAATTAAATTCCAATTCAAATCACATGGTGTGGGGGTGGTGAGGGTGTGATTAGAAAAAAAAAGTCTGTAAGGCTGAATGGGGAAAGGCAAAGATTATGAAAAATAAAAGTTGATTGATAGGCACAGATTTACTGGAACCTCTAGTGGCTCTGCCTAAAGGGAAAGCCAGAATGCTGTGGAGCCCAGCTGATGTCAACCATAGACGTCAACCCAGAGTGCAGATGAGTTTGGCTGGTGGCTCCCACAGAGGTCAAGCTCTAGGGCAGAGAGTAAAATGGAGGTTGCAATGGATGAGTCATAAAAATGGAAGTTACACCACAAGAGCCAAAGTATAGGAGAGAAAATAATTCTCCCTCTCTGCTTCTGAGTTCTTAGCTTCATGAGAGCTCAGTCACTGAGTCGTGTCAGGCTCCTCTGTCCACGGGATTCTCCAGGCAAGAATACTGGAGTGGGTTGCCATTTCCTCCTCCAGGGGATCTTTCCAACCCAAGGATTAAACCTGCATCTCCTGCATTGGCAGGTGGGTTCTCTACAGCTGAGCCATCTGGGAAGCCCTGAGTTCTTAGCTGAGACCTTTGTAATAATAGATAGATTAAAAGAAAGAAAGCAAACAGAATTTTAACATGTATACCTCATATTCACATGAGAAATATCCAAGCTAAATCGTGAAACACTTCCTCTAAGTCTCCCTCTGTCTACCCTGTTTGTAGGGCATGGCCCTTCCAGGCTATTTGTCTTCTGAAACTTAAAATTATTCTAGGACACTTAATCTGCTTCTTGAGAGATTTTCAGCTCACCTCTCCAGCATCTTGTCCTTGGTAGCTTCAGAATTTCTGAAGTTTTTTTTGTGAGGGTGGCCAAGAACATATGGAAGTACATACTTCCTCCCTTTACTGTGTTTTCTTTCCTCATCCATGAAACACCAGAGGGATTTCACTGTCATTAAGGAGAGTTCAGCTGAACTCTGTATCAGCACAGTGCACAAGAACTCTGCAACCATCCATGCCTTTGAGTTTGTCCAAGTATCACTTCCAGTACTGCCTAGGCTAACACTGACCCTTAGTCCACACAGAGAATTGGCAAATGCCCCCAGAGCTACCACCACCTGTGATCATCAGCTCACTTGGAGTGATTCTCCTTTCTCCATGCTCATTATAATTCACCCAGGCTTCACTGTTTTCATAACTTTGCTTGTGTGCGTGTGCCTGTGTGCTCAGTCATGTTCGACTTTTTGGGACCCCCATGGACTGTAGCCCACCAGGTTCCTCAGTCCATGGAATTTTCCAGGCAAGAATACTGGAGCAGGTTGTCATTTCCTCCTCCAGGATATCGTCCACACCCAGGGATTGAACATACATCTCTTGCATCTCCTGCATTGGCAAGTGGAATCTTTATGACTGCGCCACCTGGGCTTGCTGTCGTTAGTACTGAATTTTATTTGTAATTTTGTAGCTTTTCTCAAGTCCAGTGCAGTAGAAGCATTGGCCTTCCTGATTTACTTTATTACCATTTTTCTTTGGCTACATGGCTTGTACATCTTAGTTTCCTGACCAGGGATTGAATCCTCACTTTCAGCAGTGAAACCACAGAGTTTTAACCACTGGACCACCAGGGAATTTCCTAGCAATTTTAAAATAAGAAAAATTCTATAGGGGTAGTAGATTAAGAGGAGCAAACTATTAGGTATAAAATAAGCTATAAGGATATATTTTACAAAATGGGGATTATAACCAATAATTTATAACTATAAATGGAGCTTAGCTTTTAAAACTAGAAAAACTTTCATATTGTACACCTGTAACATATAATGTTATGCAGCAACTATACTTCAATTAAAAATTAAAAATGAATAAACAAAATATTCTAGACAATGTTTCCTCCCAACATAATAGCAATTTTAGTTTCATCATTCATTAATTTTAAAAATACATAATTAAGTAAGCTAGCATGCATTTACTAGTACTTTAAATAAACCTGAAATTTACTAATCATAACAGAATTAATAAACACTTTAAAAATATAACTACAAGTAGGTTATAATATATTATCAGACTATAGACCGAATACTATGGTATGTTAATTCAGAAGACATTGCATGGTCATGAGTTAAAGATTGGCAGCCACAGAATTAGTGTTTTAATGAAACAGTCAAATTCAATAGCCACTGTCAAATGGCAGTGTTAAAAGATAAATTGAGGCATATTAAAGTTTTAAGAGTGTATTTGAGCAAAAATCTATTTGAATCAGGCAGTGCCAAAGTTAAGTGGTTAAGAATACTCTATTGCTGGGAGCCAGGGGAGAAACTTTGATAGAAAAATATGTTAAAACTAAGTAAGGAAATTATTTAGTTGGCTATAACTTAAGCATTTGCCTTACTTGGAAAAGCCTAGCTGTGCTTGGTTGCTTTAGGTTTTGGTTTCTCAACCTTGAGGCATTTATAGGCTTAGGTTTTGATTTGTTACATAGGTTGCTAAGGCATTAGAACTGCCTCATCTAATGGCCTTGTTTAATTAATTTAACAGCAGGAATTAATTAAATTCTGCCATTCTAAAGCCAGATCTCAAAACCCTGCAACCTCTTCCAAAAAAGGTGAACTTGTGAGCAAATTCAATTATAGTAAAGGTCTTCTGTGAAAAATTTTACATTTGGGAAATTTTGGTCTAGTAACTGAATCATATAATATTAACTGCTTGTGGCATTATCATTACTATTAAGAAATCTAAACTTTTTTTTTTCTGTTAAAGGGAATAATGAAATAGAAATATTCTGGAGATAATAGTGTGTTTATTTCACCTGGATGAGATGATTAGATAGCATCGCCAACTCAATGGACATGAACATGGGCAAACTCTGGGACACAGTAAGGGCAGGGAGGCCTGGTGTGCTGCAGTCCATGGGGTTACAAAGAGTCTGAGATGACTTAGGGACTGAACAACAACAAGCATATAAATGATGTCATATCCTATTTCAAAACTTATATTTTACAAAGTGAAGTGGCAGTTCCTGAAGAGTTAATATTTTAAAAGAATGGACAGAATGAGAGTAAAGGCAGTTTCTAATAGAATTTTTTTGCAAAAATAAGTCCTATTGTAAAATGTAAGGATTAATGTATTAATCAGAGCTTTGTGAACTCTCACATTAAGCAGCTTTGTTATGCTAATTCACTTGTAAATGAAGAATGGAATGATTCTCACATCATTGAATATCATTTTAAAGGCCTGATTTAGAATAATAAAGATGTCACTTATGCTTGTAAATGATCCTAAGTTTTAGACCAGAAGTCTATTTTAGTGAAAAGTCACCTTATTTTTTCAAGTTACTACATAATTTCAAGTTTATATTTAGCTTTATCCAGCCCATGAAATTTACAAAAGAAATAGCTCCTCAGGAAGGAAATAACGAAAGACAACCTTGGGGATTTATTTCCATATATTCCTCCTCTAGCCCAAGGTGCATGAGCAGAGCCCTGCGTCACTCAGAGGTTGTCGCTGGCCCAGCTCCTAGCCTTGGAGCCCAACGAATTCCATCCCTGGCCTTGGCAGAGAGAGCAAGAGTGATACGCTCCTAATTCTCAGAGCAAAACCCACTCATTTTGCTGCTTTCAAGAATGCGCTTCTCTAAAAAGGAAGAATTTAACTGATCACTAGCACAGTGCTGGAGCAGCGAGCAGCCAAGAGGAGATACTCTACCTCCAAGGTCAGTAGCAGCAACCCTGAGGAGATACCCCACCTGCAAGGTAAGGAGCAGTGACTGCACTTTGTCAGAGCAGACATGAAGAGTTACTCCATGTCCAAGGTAAGAGAAGTGCCAGTAAGACAGTAGGCACTGAGAGAGGGAATCGGAGGGCAGACAGACTGAAATCACAGAAAATAACCAATCTAATCACATGGACCACAGGCTTGTCTAACTCAATGAAACTAAGCCATGCCCTGTAGGACCACCTAAGACGAATAGGAGAGTTCTGACAAAATGTGGTCCACTGGAGAAGAAAATGGCAAACCACTTCAGTATTTTTTCCTTGAGAATGCCATATTTGCCCAAAATGTTACTGGAAATCAGTGGAGAAATAACTCCAGAAAGAAAGAAGAGATGGAGCCAAAGCAAAAACAACACCCAGTTGTGGATGTGACTGGTGATGAAAGCCAGGTCCTATGCTGTGAAGAGCAATATTGCGTAGGAACCTGGAATATTAGGTCCGTGAATCATGGCAAATTGGAAGTGGGCAAAAGGAGATGGCAAGAGTGAACGTTGACATTCTAGGAATCAGTGAACTAAAATGGACTGGAATGGGTGAATTTAACTCAGATGACCATTATATCTACTATTGTGGGAAAGAATACCTTAGAAGAAATGGAGTAGCCCTCATAGTCAACAAAGAGTCTGAAATGCAGTACTTAGATGCAATCTCAAAAATGACAGAATGATCTCTATTTGTTGCCAAGGCAAACCATTCAATATCATGGTAATCCAAGTCTATGCCCCGACCAGTAATGCTGAAGAAGCTGAAGTTGAATGGTTCGAGGAAGACCTACAAGACCTTTTAGAACTAATACCCCAAAAGGATGTCCTTTTCATTATAGGGGACTGGAATGCAAAAGTAGAAAGTCAAGAAACACCTGGAGTAATAGGCAAATTTGGCCTTGGAGTATGAAATGAAGCAGGGCAAAGGCTAATAGAGTTTTGCCAAGAGAACACACTGGTCATAGCAAATACCCTCTTCCAACAACACAAGAGAAGACTCTACACATGAACATCACCAGATGGCCAATACCAAAATCAGATTGATTATATTCTTTGCAGCCAAAGATGGAGAAGCTCTATACAGTCAGCAAGAACAAGACTGGGAGCTGACTGTGGCTCAGATCATGAACTCATTATTGCCAAATTCAGACTGAAACTGAAGAAAGTAGGGAAAAGCATTAGACCATTTAGGTACGACCTAAATCAAATCCCTTATGATTATACAGTGGAAGTGAGAAATAGATTTAAGGGACTAGATCTGATAGACAGAGTGCCTGAGGAATGATGGATGGAGGTTCATTACATTGTACAGGAGACAGAGAGCAAGACCATCCCAAAGAAAAAGAAATGCAAAAAAGCAAAATGGCTATCTGAGGAGGCCTTACAAATAGCTGTGAAAAGAAGAGAAGCGAAAAGTAAAGGAGAAAAGGAAAGATATAAGCATCTGAATGCAGAGTTCCAAAGAATAGCAAGGAGAGATTAAAAAAAAGCCTTCCTCAGTGATTAGTGCAAAGAGGAAAACAATAGAATGGGAAAGACTAGAGATCTCTTCAGGAAAATTAGAGATACCAAGGGAATACTTCATGCAAAGATGGGCTCAATAATGGACAGAAATGGTATGGACCTAACAGAAGCAGAAGATATTAAGAAGAGCTGGCAAGAATACATAGAAGAACTATACAAAAAAGATCTTCAAAACCCAGATAATCAAGATGATGTGATCACTCACCTAGAGCCAGACATCCTGGAATGTGAAGTCAAGTGGGTCTTAGGAAGCATCACTATAAACAAAGCTAGTGGAGGTGATGGAATTCCAGTTGAGCTATTTCAAATCCTGAAAGATGATGCTGTGAAAGTGCTGCACTCAATACGCCAGCAAATTTGGAAAACTCAGCAGTGGCCACAGGACTGGAAAAGGTCAGTTTTCATTCCAATCCCAAAGAAAGGCAATACTAAAGAATGCTAAGTACCACACAGTTGCACTCATCTCACATGCTAGTAAAGTAATACTCAAAATTCTCCAAGCCAGGCTTCAGCAACACATGAACCATGAATTTCCAGATGTTCAAGCTGGTCTTAGAAAAGGCAGAGGAACCAGAGATCAAATTGCCAACATTTGCTGGATCATTGAAAAAGCAACAAAATTGCAGAAAAACATCTATTTCTGCTTATTGACTATGCCAAAGCCTTTGACTGTGTGGATCAGAATAAACTGTGGAAAATCCTGAAAGAGATGGGAATACCAGGTCACCTAACCTGCCTCTTGAGAACTCTGCAAGCAGGAAGCCATAGTCAGAACTGGACATGGAACAACAGACTGGTTCCAAATAGGAAAAAGAGTACGTCATGGCTATATATTGTCACCCTGTTTATTTAACTTCTATGCAGAGTACATCATGAGAAACCCTGGGCTGGATGAAGCACAAGCTGGAATCAAGAATGCTGGGAGAAATATCAATAACCTCAGATATTCAGATGACACCACACTTAAGGCAGAAAGTGAAGAACAACTAAAGAGCCTCTTGATGAAAGAGAAAGAGGAGAATGAAAAAGTTGGCTTAAAGCTCAATATTGAGAAAACTAAGATCATAGCATCCAGGCCATCACTTCATGGCAAACAGATGGAAAACAGTGGCTGACTTTACTCTTTTGCAGCTCCAAAATCACTGCAGATGGTTACTGCAGCCATGAAATTAAAAGGCGCTTACTCTTTGGAAGGAAAGTCATGACCAGCCTAGACAACATATTAAAAAGCAGAGACATTACTTTGCCAACAAAGGTTCATCTTTTCAAGGCTATTGTTTTTCCAGTAGTCATGTATGGATGTGAGAGTTGGACTTTAAAGAAAGGTGAGTGCTGAAGAATTGATGCTTTTGAACTGTGGGGTTGGAGAAGATTCTTGAGAGTCCCTGGGACTGCAAGGAGATCCAACAAGTTCATCAGAAGGGAGATCAGTCCTGAGCGTTCATTGGAAGGACTGATGTTGAAGCTGAAACTCCAATACTTTGCCCACCTGATGCGAAGAGCTGACTCACTTGAAAAGACCCTGATGCTGGGAAAGATTAAAGGCGGGAGAAGAAGGGGATGACGGAGGATGAGATGGTTGGATGGCATCACTGACTCAATGGAGTTGAGTTTGAGTGGACTCCTGGAGTTGGTGATGGACAGAGAGGCTTGGCGTGCTGCAGTTCATGGGGTTGCAAAGAGTCAGACATGACTGAGCTACTGAACTGAACTTAATCTCCCACTTAAAGGCCAATATAGAGGGGATTCAGCCTGCCACCTCCTCCATCAATGGGATTCTCCAGTCAAGAATACTGGAGTGGGTAGCCATTCCCTTCTCCAGAGGATCTTCCTGACCCAGGAATCAAATCCAGATTTCCTGCATTGCAGCAGATTCTTTACCATCTGAGCCACCAGGGAAACCTCTGATGAATGGGGACAAATCTCAGTGAATCCACAACAGAAGTCAAAACCACTGATTTGAAGATTATAAGATTCAAAAATGGTGTCTGGTTTTCTCTTTAACGCTTTTTATTTTATTTTATTTATTTTATGTTTAATTCAAGGACAATCGCTTTACGGTGCTGTGTTGGTTTCTGCTTTACGAGAGTGTGATTCAGCTATAAGTATACACACATCCTTCTCTCTTGAACATCCCTCCCACTCCTGCATCTTACCCATGTAAGTCATCACAGTGATTTTAAAATATTTGAATCATTTTAAAATATTTTTAAATTAAGAGATTATATCCCAAAGTTCTGATTGCTGGATTTTTTGTAGGAAATCAAAAACTATGAAAATGTTAGGACAGCCTTTAGACTTGGAACAATCATCTGGTGCTGAATAGTAAGTACTGTTGCTACTAAACCAATACTTTCTGCACTTCATGCCAAATGTTAGGTGCAATGTCTTATCATAACTTGTGCTACTGTTCATATAAGAGAATTACAAAAAAAGTGATATTTTTATAATCTGTCCCTAATAAAGTAGGGAAATAAAAGATAAACTTAGCCATCTATAATATTCAAGAAAAAAACATTTTTGCCTAAAGTAAAACTATTACATCTTTTTAAATTAAAAGTTATTCTGCTTTATAAATGCTACAAATACACATAATAGAATCTACCACATTGTCAAGAGTGGCAACCAACATAAGGAAAGAGGACCAACTGATGAAAATCTCAGTGAACTAAAAAAGGAATCAATTGCATTTGTGTTTGTTTCTATATTTTGCCGATTTTTTGAAGGCTTGTTTTTAACTCAAAAGCTGTTATAAATTTAGCTATTTCTAACCTAAAAATAAGGGCTTCTCACTCAGTGGTAAAGAATCTACCTGCCAAAGCAGGAGACTCAGGAGATGGGACTTCAATCCCTGGGTCAGGAAGACCTCCTGGAGGAGGAAATGGCAACTCACTTTACCATTCTTGCCTGGGAAATCCCATGGATAGAGGAGTCTGATAGGCTATAGTCCATGGGTTTGCAAAAACTCGGACATGACTGAGCAACTGGGTATGCCCACAATCTAAAAATAATGGTAAAATGTTTTATAGATTAAGTTTATAATGGAGACTCTATTGAGTATAACACAAAATAAAGGTACCAAGCACTTGCACATTTCAATCTGTTTCAAAATACTATAGCTCAGCTTATTGTAGAGATAGCTGGGGATTGACAGAGAAAAAGATGAGGGAAAAAGTAAAATAATTCTATTGCAGTTAATTAAAAGGAGATATTAAAAATACTTTCATCCATATTTCTTCTATTTTGGTGAGAACATTTTTAGTATGGAGCTTCTCAGAAGCAAAATATCAAGCAATGAGTAATATTTTATCTGTTGAGAATTCTGAATTATTAATTGGTTAAGATGAATAAGCAAGAATACAGATGCTTCTCTGATGGTAGCAATAGATTTAAAAATTAGTCATTGTGACAATGTTTTTGAGATCATGGTGCTTAAATAAGTCCATCACTTTCAGAAATCCTTATAAATCATTAAAATTAAATATATTATCCCTTGGCAATTAATAATATAAGCTGAATTTTCAACAAAACATTTTTACTTTGCTTAATCAGTCGCCCAACAGAATATTTTTTGAGATGAAATATTTTGAAGAGATGAATTGACATTTTATAAGTAAACTATATGTATAAAATCATTGAAATAAAAAATATACTTTGGCCACATGATGTGAAGAGCTGACTCATTGGAAAAGACTGATGCTGGGAAAGATTGAGGGCAGGAGGAGAAGGAGACAACAGAGGATGAGACGGTTGGATGGCACCATCGACTCGATGGACATGGGTTTGGGTAGACTCTGGGAGTTGGTGATGGACAGGGAGGCCTGGTGTGGTGTGGTTCATGGGGTCACAAAGAGTCGTACATGACTGAGTGACTGAACTGAGCTTAAACAGGTTAAATATGTCAGGCATTGACTTAATAAGTTGGAATAGAACCTTGAAGGATCGTTAAATGTCTGTATCAAAATGGAAGACAGTAATTTATTTGAGCCATATTCTGATAGAATATTAAAAGGTTATTAATGTATATTTCCTACTTCTAAAGCTTTAGTGTAAGATTTCTTTTAAATTTTATTTAAATCCCTTTTTCACTAGGTCTTAGAGAAGAGTGTTAGTAGCTCAGTCATACCCTACTCTTTGCAACTCCATGGACTGTATGTAGCCTGTCAGGGTTTTCTGTCCATGTAATTCTCCAAGCAAGAATACTAGAATGGGTAGCCATTCCCTTCTTCGGGAGATTTTTCCAAACCCAGTGACCAAAACCTGGGTCTCCTGCATTACAGGCAGGTTCTTTACCATCTGAGCCACCAGTGAGGCACAGAGAAGGGTACCTGAAGCCAGTTCACATACACATGAAATTGATATATACCATACAATGCTCAGTTTCTGTGCCCATTCAATACCTAAAATATTGTCACCATGCTATAGTTATCCTATCCCCAAGTTTGAGTTTCCTGGCAACACTTGTCTTAGCCCAAATACAAACATACATTTCATTGCCCAAGACAAATAATTTCCAGACTTGCCCATGTGTGTCTCAAAATATTTCTTTTAACCAGCAGCAACTGGTAATGTAAATCTATTTGTATTCTTAATGAACAAATATTTAGAATAGCTATACTAACTTGAACAGATTTTTTAAAATGTTGTATATTTTGAAGTTTAGAGCTGACCAAACATTTGTCTGCAGGATTTTAATTCTGTATAAGGCATTGTTTCAAAGCTGTTGTTCCTGCAAATCTTATTAACAATGGCTTTACATAGACTAACAAAGAAAGTGATGTCATTAAAAGGAATGCTGTTCAGTCCAATCATCACAGAAATTACTTCTTGCATTTTCTTCATTGTAAAAACTCTGTAGAATGTCCTGGAATGTCCTTATTTATGAGTTTAATGGGAAATTAATCAAGAACAGACTCTGGAACAAGAATGCTTTGATTTGAACTCTTATTCTGCCATTTAGAAGATGTATGACCTTAGGCAAATCACTTTACCTCTTCTTGGTTCAGTTTCTTTTTTAAATAGGGGATAACAACAGGGTCTGATTTATATGGTTGCTGTCAGGATGAAATTAACTTATATACATAAAGCTTTTAAGGCTATTCTCACAACAATAAATACTGCATAAATATTAGCTAGAATTTTCAATGTTTACTTCCTTTCTCTGTTATACATATATCCATTAAATTTATAATAACTTTATACTAATTCTTGGAACTTTAGTGACCGCATCCATGCATTTTTCATGTATCAGGTTACTATAAATTAAATAATAATTCTTCTACTCAACCACATATTCTTCCATATATTTATTCCTGTAGTAACCAAAATATTTATTAAATTACCCTTTTTCCAACATCCTTTCAAAATTCAAATGATACATACAGTCTAGTGAAAAAGTAAATCCATGAAAATGAACAATCACAGTAGATTATAATTACATTTATAGTAACAGTAGTTGGATTTGCCTAAAAGGGTTAGGAAAAGCTTTACAAAACAAATAAATTTTGAGTTGAAACCTGAGGTATGAGTAAAATATATCAGCCTCATAAGGGAGTGTGGGAGGACATGCATGAAAAGGAGAAGAAAGCCTGGCAAATCAACACTCACTCTAAACATTAAGTAGACAATATCTTAGAGCAATTTGAAGACTGTAGAGCACTGAAAGTAACCATAGCAACAACAAACCTCAAATTCAGTCCGACTTCTGTCTAGATTAATTCAAACATCCACATTTGATGTCTGGTAGAAAGAAGCATAACAGTACTTCACCTCAATAAGTAATGACTTACTTAAGCTGTCTAGCTTTCAACCAGTATCTATGAAGCATCAAGGAAAAAAAAAACAAACACACTGTAAAGAAACCAACCAACTAAAAGAGCAAAACTTAACTATAATGTAGATTTTAAACCATCTGAATGTAATATGCCTGTAATTAATATGTTAAAGGGCCTACTAGAAAAGGTGGACATCATACAAGATCAGATGGGTAATTTCAGCAAAGAAATGGAAGCTGTGAGAAAGAATAAACGAAATGTTATACACACGCACACACTCACAGAGAGTTGAAGAGGAAGAATTCTTTCAATAGGCTCATTTGCAGGCTTACCAAAAAGAGAATCAGTGAACTTAATAGACAGATACAAACTTATAATTGGAGACTTAAACACTCCTTTCTCAGCAATTGATAGAAGTAGATAAAAAATCAACGAGGACACAAAAGGCTTGAACAAAACTACCAATTGACTTTATCTAATTGATATTTATAGAACTCTTCAGCCATCCAACCCAAACCCACATTATTTTCAAGTGCACATGGAACCTTCTCCATGATGGGCCATACTCTCAATCACAAAGCAAACTTTAACAAATTTAAAACAATACAAATCACATAAATAATGTTCTTGAATGATAACAGAATTTAAAAAGAAAAAAATAATAGAAAGATGTCTGAAATGTGCAAATATTTGGGAATTAACACTATATTTCTGAATAAAATGAGTCAGAATTTCAACAGAAATTAGAAATATTTTAAGCTAAATGAAAATAAAAATACAGCATATTAGATTGTTGGTTATGTGGTTAAACCAATAACTAAAGGAGAATTTATAGCAATGATTATTTGTATTATAAAAGAAGAAAAGTCTCAAATCAGAAGTCTAAGCTTTTATCTTTAAAAAGCAAGCTGAACTTAAAACAAGCAGAAGGAAGAAATTAATAAAATGTAGAGCAGAAATCAATGAAATTGAAAACATGAAAATAGTATAGGAAATCACTGCAACTCAAAGCTGGTTTGTTAAAAAAAAAAAAATCAGTAAATCCCTAGACAGACTGAATTCTTAGATAAGAGAGAAAATGCAAATTGCTAATAAATGAAAACAGAGGCATTACTACAACCCCATAAACATTAGAAGGATAATAAAGAAATGCTATGACAATTAAGTGCTCATAATTTGGACAATTTAGATGAAAGAAAGTTATTCCTTCAAAGATAGAATCTACTAAAACTTAAGAACAAAACCATAAATCAAGGGACTTCCCTGGTGGTCCAGTGGTTAAGACCCCATGCTCCCAGTGTAGGGCTCATGGATTTGAACCTTGGTTGGGGAACTATGATCCCATAAGCCACATGGCATGATCAAAAAAAAAAAAAAAAGAAGAAGAAGAAGAAAGAAAATAATAAATCAAGTCACTCTATTTCTAGAGAAATAAGCATTCCTTAGCAGTGGTCATGTATGGATGTGAAAGTTGGACTGTGAAGAAAGCTGAGAGCCAAAGAATTGATGCTTTTGAACTGTGGTGTTGGAGAAGACTCTTGAGAGTCCCTTGGACTGCAAGGAGATCCAACCAGTCCATCCTAAAGGAGATCAGCCCTGGGATTTCTTTGGCAGGAATGATGCTAAGGCTGAAACTCCAGTACTTTCACCACCTCATGCCAAGAGTTGACTCATTGGAAAAGACTCTGATGCTGGGAGGGATTGGGGGCAGGAGGAGAAGGGGACGACAGAGGATGAGATGGCTGGATGGCATCACTGACTCGATGGACGTGAGTCTGAGTGAACTCCAGGAGTTGGTGATGGACAGGGAGGCCTGGTGTTCTGCAATTCATGGGGCCACAAAGTGTCGGACACGACTGAGCGACTGAACTGAACTGAACTGAACTGAGAGGAAAATTAAAGTAACAATTTAAAATATTCCAACAAGAATATTTCAAGGCCAGATGATTTTGTTGGTGAATTGTAACATTTCCTATACATTGGCCACCTGATGCTAAGAACTGAATTATTTCAAAAGACCCTGATGCTGGGTAAGATTGAAGACAAGAGGAGAAGGGGACAACAGTGGACAGGAAGGTTGGACGGCATCACTGGCTCAATGGACATGAGTTTGAGTAAACTCCAGGAGTTGGCAATGGACAAGGAAGCCTGGCCTGCTGCAGTCCATGGGGTCACAAAGAGTCGGACACGACCAAGAGACTGAACTTAACAACTGAACACTTACAGAGGAAATATAAATTCCTTAAATTGTGTTAACATTTATGGGAAAGTGTGTGAAAGGTACTCAGGAATCATCTTCTTATGATTACTTTACAATAATTCCAAAATTATTTCAAATCCAAAATAAAAGTAGAGGGAAGGAACAATATATGATCCTCAAAATGCTGACTTTTGTGAAAAGAAACAAACATGTTTTAAGCTGTTGAAGTTTCAGAGAAAAGTCATTAGTCTTCCTATTTGTATTTTTGTCAGAATTTTCTTCCTGGGGTTATCTTGATTATTCAAAACTTATTGTGAATGTATACTAATTAGAAGAATGAGATATCACCTTTGAGAAAGACGTATAGATAAATAAACAGAATAGTGTCCGGAAATAGGGTCCACAATTGATTTTTGACAAAGCTATCAATGTTTTACTTTAGGGGAGCCATAAAAAGTGTTGTAGCAATGAGAAATCTGAATGGGTAAGAAAATAACTCTTGATCCTCACTTCTCATTAAATCTTGATCCTCGCATTAAATCAAAGTAAAAACTAAAATACATGGTTTTAGAAGAAAACACAGAACACTTTGATCTATCTCATTGTGACCTCTTCTTTTTCATTTCCTTTTGTTTTTTTTAAGGTGAAGTGCCCAGCCAGCTTTGGGAGCAGGTTGGCACCCCGGCATGGCATTTCGCCTCTACCAGCTCCCACCTTGTCATGGTGACCACCAGCTCTTTGCTGAGTGTGGAGTTGCACCTCTTATTCCTTAGTTGTAGAAAATCTGAACTGTTAATTTAGGTTGTTCTCAGAGACAGTTGCTCTACATGTAAAAAGTTTTGGTGTGTGTGTGTCCCTGAGATGAGTTGAACTTCCTGCTCTTGCCATTTTGATCTGGACCTCACCTGTATTGATTTTTGTAAATATGTGTAACATGTAGGTTATTAACTATGCATTTCATTTTAGGATAGAAATTTGGGTGTTAAAATACTTGTAATAAATAGAAGGTGGTAAGTCTGACAGAATCTAGAATCGCTGATTTAGAAATGTATGAAAAGAAGAATAAAGTGATGGTATTAAATGTATATTTTAAAATTATTTTTATTTAATGTAAAAGTGAGAAACTGAGAAGGTTTTGGTTCTATAGAAGAGATATCATTGGGGAAGAGGTTAAATGAGCAGCTGGACAGTATGAATAGTATGAACTCAAAAAGGATTGAATAGGATAGTTAGAAATAATATGCCCTAACATACCTAATAACAAGATATAATTGATAACTCTTCTACAAGTGACCATCCACATCAGAGATTTTTAGTGATTATTTCTGAGTAATTTACTGTTGTTTCTCCTATTATAGGGGTTTCCCACGTGGTGCTGGTGGGAAGGCATCTGCCTGCCAAAGCAGGAGACACAAGAGATGCAGCTTCAGTCCTTCAGTTGGGAAGATCCCCTGGAGGATAAAATGGCAACCCACTCCAGTATTCTTGCCTGGAAAATCCTATGGGCTGAGGAGCCTGTCAGACTACAGTCCATGGGTCACAAAAGATTCAGACACAACTGAATATGCACATGTTACTGTTTTTTCCCTACTTCACTCGAAACTCCTTAAGTAAAGGGACCATGTATTTCAACCATGTACATAGCCAAGCAAATAAATTGACACATTTTCAATGCTCTCAAAGTTTAATTACCCATTTGGGTATGAAATTTGACACAGATGATGGACGCAGAACGGACATGGGACATAGAGGGTTCTGGGGCAGACAGATAAATTTGTTTTCACTAATAATGTATCTATCCTCTACTATCTACTTCTTTTATGTCTGAGTTTCAAATTTCAGAGAATGGATGACAGGGGGATCCCAGCCAAACATAACAGATCACTTGACTTGGACCTTTGAAACAAGTCAAACTTTGAGTAATAGTTGTAACTCCTGGGATAAATTACTTTGGCAAGAGGGAGAGTATCCCATGTGCCGGATCAGGTTCACATGTTTTGCTATATTGTCCTGCCATGCTTGACTCTGAATACCAAAGCTCTAGAACTATTCTCATTTCAGTTATAACAGTAACAGCAAAAAACTATTCTTATCTCTGTTTTTCAGATAAGGAAACTCAAGCAGATGATTATATGAGTTGGGTAAGATCAGTAAGATCAGTCAAGAAGTCAGCAGGTTGAAAACAAACACCAGATTTCCAGAGGTCAAACCTTGCGTTCCAAAAAACACTTGTGTTACCAAAGCATGCAGAAATATAATAAATGAAAGGTAGTATCTCTGAATTTATTCTTCCAGATTTTGATCACTCAAAGTCAAGTTAAATGAAAAACAGAATCTGTAGAAACTTATATAACTTGAAAAATATCTATTTTATCATATTAAATAACATGTGTAGCACTCAGAAAGCACCTTCTCAGTTATAGGCAAGTTTGGCTTGGCACACTTACTAAAATTAAATCAAAATGAAATCTCTGTAATTTGTAATAAAAGAAGGATTACCATATGATGAGTCAGAAGTTTAATCTCATTTTTTAAAAAAAGACACAAATTCTATTTCTAGATCTAAAGCTAACTCATTTGATGTTGCTTTTGTTATTTTAATTATTTATATTTTAAATCCTCAATCTAGACAATAAATAAATATAGAGAGATACAGATATATAATATTTCAAGCCAGTGCAGTTTAAACACATTAATTAGAATGTGTATTTCATAGCATCCACCCAGGAGTAAGTAAGGGTCACTTATTATTCATCATGATTTTAAGAACAGAGATCAAAGAGAAGGTAGATAAATAGATGTAAGAAATTAAGCTGCAATCATTTATGATGGAAAAATGATCATTTTACAGAGGCATCTATAATGCCTTAGTGTACCAAATAGTGAAAAATATTATCATTGTTATCCTCTGGCACTCGGTTGCTGCTTTCAAGATATATTTTTGCTCAGAGCACTTGACGTAATCTGATATGCATATTTTAGAACTGCAAGCTTTACCAGAGATGAGGGGGCTTCCCTGATAGCTCAGTTGGCAAAGAATCTGCCTATAATACAGGAGACCCTGATTCGATTCCTGGGTTGGGACAATCGCCTGGAGAAGGGATAGGCTACCACTCCAGTGTTCTTGGTTTCCCTTGGGGCTCAGCTGAAAGAATCTGCCCGCAATGTGGGACACCTGGGTTCGATCCCTTGGTTGGGATGATCCCCTGGGAAAGGGAAAGGGTACCCACAGGGTCGAAAAGAGTTGGACATGACTGATCGACTTTCACTTTCACCAGAGATGAGAGTTTACCTTTATTTTCCCCTTTTCATGTCCCTGCACTTAGAAAAATGATTCACATGTAGTAAACACTTTAAAATATTGATTGTATGAGATGAATACAAAAAAATTCTAACACAGGTTAATCAAGATTTTCTCTGAGTTCATCTATTTAAGAGAACTCCATGTTAATTATCTACATGTACAGCTACATATTAATACTTACAGAACCTTCAGGAGCCATGTTTACCAAATTAGTCACAAGGAAAGATATGTTGTGGTCTCTGCCCTGTCCTCAAGGAGCTAAAATTCTGTATACTAAATAAGAAAACAACTGAACCAGTATATGACTGGCAGTATTTGTCACCCGATGTTGGTGACACCATGACAACATTCCCCAGGATGTTGTTGGGGAATAAATGGGCATTTTATTGGAGTAAAAGTTAATTTCCATGGAAGAGAAAAAAGAGAAGTGGAAAGAAATAATGAAAGTATTTTGCCACATATATTTTTGGAGCCAATGCACTTAGAGCTATATACCTTTTTAGTGTTGCTTTACAACTGGCTCACAGACACATGCATTAGGATTTTGACATAATCTTCCCAATAGAGAAAGTAGTATTTAAAATCATTCCAGCTAGCTTTGAATTGATATGGCCATACATTTTTTTTTAATGTAAAAATAGCCTATTATGCCATTTTTTCCCTGAAATCCCAGATAAGGTTGTAAGCCCTAGAATTCAATTCAAATACTCTCTTTTATTCTTCAGGAAAGAATTCTTCCTAGAAAGAAGCACAGCATATGATTCCTAGGTATACAGTAAATCTTTCCAGCATAAAAAAATTAGAAAAAGTCAAAGAAAAGAAAAGTTAGAGATTTTCCCCAAATATTATTATATATCAATGCAATTATATTATTATACTCCATTTTTATTGCTAATATGTCTAAATTATCTTAATCCATATGGTTATTATGATTAGAAACATCAATTACACTCAATATGTTGCACTAAAAGACAAACTCCACCATTCATCTATTCAGCCAATATTTTCTAAGTAAATGCAGATACATGACATTACCTATGCCTTCAAAGAACCTTCAGTGGAGAAAACACATTGCAATATAGATTGAGAAGCAAAAAGCAAAAAGTTAGGGAAATAAAGATGCTATGGGCATTCAACCTTTTCTTTGGGAATCAAGGTGTTAGTCAAGATAGATTAGACTTCAGCTACATATAAAACAACCTCTAACTCACAAGGCTTACTATATAAACATGTACCTCTTACTGATGCAAAGTCCATTGTAGGTATCCAGGAAGGCTGTGTTCCATATGATCATTCAGAGATCTCAGTCTGAGAGATTCTGGACCATCAGGAGCACTGCTGCTCTCCTAAGCCTAAAGGAGAATGAGGCTAGAGAATCACTCAGTCTGGATATGTCACACGTCAAACACCTCATATCTCACTGACCAGAAATGTCCAAAGGTTACTTGTGAAAATAAGACAAAAAACAGAATCAAACTAATCTTCAGCAAGGTAAGACATCAATTCTATAAATAACAGAAGGATAGAAAAGTGTGTGAGATTATTAAATAAATGTTCCCAAATTGAACATATGAGCACTGACAGATGGGATTTCTGTTTCTGTTCAAGACAGAATCACAAAGAATACTTTCACTGTCCTTGAAACAACCTCAGAATGGGACAAAATACATGAACAATGGATGACAAGACATTAGACATCAGGCCACAAAGGGCAGAGTTCCCCAAATTGAGAAACAAACACAGTGAACCCTTATTAAATTCAGGCGTTGCTTTGAGAGCTTTTCTAGGCCATGGCATAGGAAGGAGAAGCACAGGTAGAGCTCAGTAGACTCTCTGACTTGGAATAAAGAATTGAGAGTCTGGAGAGAACAATCCAGTTAGAATTCAAAGGCAGAGTACAGAAGAGAAGAGAGAAGCTCAAAGAGAGAATCCTGGAGATCTACGGAGTGTCTCCTCAAGTGCTCGCTTTAGTATTAATTAATGCATATGTGTGAGGAAGTGATATGGAGCCAGAGAAAGTTTATTCTGCAAGGATTAGGTGTAACAGAGCCCCATGCTCACACAGGATTGGCAATAGTGGTGACAAGTGACAAGTGAAAGTCACTCAGTCGGGTCTGACTCCTTGTGACCCCATGGACTGAGTCCATGGAATTCTCCATAATACTGGAGTGGGTAGCCTTTCCCTTCTCCAGGGGATCATCCCAACCCAGGGATCAAACCCAGGTCTCCCACATTGCAGGCAGCTTCTTTACCAGTTGAGCCCCAAGGGAAGCCCAAGAATACTGGAGTGGGTAGCCTATCACTTCTCCAACCCAGGAATGGAACTGGGGTCTCCTGCATTGCAGGTGGATTCATTACCAACTGAGCTATCAGAGAAGCCCTGGGAATAGTGGTAGTTTCCACCAATCAGACAGAAAAATCTCAAGGTCTATGGCCAACCAAGGACACAGAGGGTGCTGCCTCAGTGAGGAGGAATCAGCCCTGGATTAATCTTTGCTCTAGTCCCTGTTAGCAAACCTTAAAAACAAGAAGAAAATGGAAACCATTTCTAAGTAATTGAAACATATCTCAGAACCAAGGTTAAGAATGTTTATAATAATACAAATATATCACCTAAAATGGTAAAACCCACACTGTGAGGCATCCAATAAAAACAACAGACATGAAAATACCTTGTTGAAAATAAAATCAGACCCATCATATAGAGGAAAAAAAATAAATGAAACAGATCCAGAACTGACCTGGATGTTAGAATCTGCAGACAAGGACATTAAAACAGTTATTAAAAACTGTATTCCACATGTTCAGAAAGCTAAGTAGAGACAGGTAAGGTATAAAAAGCCCAAACTTATAAAAATGAAAACTATAATACCTGAGATGAAAAGTATATTCAATGAGGGGGATTTCTCTGGTGGTCCAGTAGCTAAGACTCCACCCTCCCAATGCAGCATGCCTGGGTTCCATCCCTGGTCAGGGAACTAGATCCTACTTGCTGCAACTAAGACCCAGTGCAGACAAATACACAAATAAATATTTATACTCAATGAAATTAATAGCATATCACACATGGCAGAAAGACCCGTGAACTTGAAAATACAGCAAAAGAAACTATTCACAATCAAGCACAGAGAAAGAGAATTAAAAAACAAACAAACAAACAACCAGAGCATTAGCGAGATCTGAGACAAAGTCAGTTGGCCTAATATATTTGTAAGTAGAATTCCTGAAATGAATAGGGGGAAACAGAAAATGTTTGTAAGAACATTGGCTGAAATTTTTCTAATGCTGCTGCTGCTGCTAAGTCACTTCAGTTGTGTCCGACTCTGTGTGACCCCATAGATGGCAGCCCACCAGGCTCCCCCATCCCTGGGAATCTCCAGGCAAGAACACTGGAGCGGGTTGCCATTTCTTTCTCCAATGCATGAAATTGAAAGTGAAGTCACTCAGTCGTGTCCGACTCTTTGTGACCCCATGGACTGCAGCCCACCAGGCTCCTTTGTCCATGGGATTTTCCAGGCAAGAGTACTGGAGTGGGTTGCCATTGCCTTCTCCTTCTAAGTCTGGTGAAAACTAAAAAACCAGAGATTCACAAGTCTCAAAAAGTCCTAAGCGCCAAATGTCTTTTTTAAAACATAAACAAAAACCAACTAGATCATTTCATTATCATTATCAAATTTCTTAAAACCAAGGACACAGAAGAAAATAGCCAGAGTTAAAAGGCATACTATATGCAAAGGAACAAGTAGATGGATGGCAGTAGATTTATTTTCAAAAACAATGCAAGCAAGAAGATAGCGGAGGTACATCTTTAAAATACTGAAAGACAAACAAACAAACAAACAAACAAACCTGTCATCCTAAAAATTTTCAGAGAGAAAAAAGGATTACTCACATAAGATAAATAACTTATATTAAGAAAGCTATTATATTTCTAACTGTAACATCTGATGTTAGAAGGCAGTGATATATTGCCCTAATGTTTGGATAGAAATTGATTTCTAACCTTCAATTCTATGCCCAAACTAACAATCACTTTGGGGATGAAAGGAAATATATTTTCATTCAAAACATTTATCCCCCATGTTCCCATTCTTAGGAACTCACTGGCGATGGATAATTTAAAAAAAAAAAAAAAAGGAACTTGGGCAATAGAGAATTTGATGTAAGGGAAAGAAGAAAATCCCAGGATAATGATAGGAGAAAATTTTAGAGAATAAGTACAGCAGGTCTCAGTTCAGTTTGGTTCAGTCGCTCAGTCGTGTCTGACTCTCTGCAACTTCATGGACTGCAGCATGCCAGGTCCATTGCCAACTCCCGGAGTTTACCCAAGCTCATGTCCATTGAGTCGGTGATGCCATCCAACCATCTCATCCTCTGTCGTCCCCGTCTCCTCTCACCTTCAATCGTTCCCAGCATCAGGGTCTTTTCTAATGAGTCAGCTCATCACATCAGGTGGCTAAAGTATTGGAGTTTCAGCTTCAACATAGTCCTTCCAATAAACATTCAGGACTGATTTCCTTTAGGATGGACTCGTTGGATCTCCTTGCAGTTCAAGGGATTCAAAAGTCTTCTCCAACACAGCAGTTCAAAAGCATCAATTCTTTGGTGCTCAGTTTTCCTTATAGTCCAACTCTCACATCTGTACATGACCACTGGAAAAACCATAGCCTTGACTAGATGGACCTTTGTCTGCTGCTGCTGCTAAGTCGCTTCAGTCGTGTCCGACTCTGTGCGACCCCAGAGACGGCAGCCCACCAGGTTCCCCCATCCCTGGGATTCTCCAGGCAAGAACACTGGAGTGGGTTGCCATTTCCTTCTCCAATGGATGAAAGTGAAAAGTGAAAGTGAAGTTGCTCAGCTGCGTCCGCCTTTGTCTAGAGAACTATAAATCCAGAGATAATTTAAAAATTTAAAACATACTGATAATGATTTTCCAAGTTAAAAAGAAATTCTATTGAGTATTTTGGAGTTTCTGCTGCTGCTGCTAAGTAGCTTCAGTTGTGTCTGACTCTGTGCGACCCCATAGAAGGCAGCCCACCAGGCTCCCCCGTCCCTGGGATTCTCCAGGCAAGAACACTGGAGTGGGTTGCCATTTCCTTCTCCAATGGATGAAAGTGAAAAGTGAAAGTGAAGTCGTTCAGTTGCGTCCAACTCCTAGCGACTCCATGAACTGCAGCCTACCAGGTTCCTCCGTCCATGGGATTCTCCAGGCAAGTTAAACTAAGAGAAAACAAAGCAAATAAGTAAGGCAGTTATTAACTCAAGTGAAAGCAGAACATTACAGAAGAAATGACAATGTAACTGCAACATACTACCTTATTCAGCTATAAATAAGATTTAAAGTCATAATATAAACACTGGTTATTAATTAAACAAAAACATTATATGATTTTACTGGAAAGATGTATTATAATTATATATGTGCAAGAGTGTTAAATCCTTGTGTTTTATAGTAGCTCAGTTAATAATACTGATAAACATGAGTTTATTACACGTTACTTATTTTGTTCTAGTTACTTTGTATAAAAATGGACAGAAAAAGCCTGTCTTTTCTCCTGTATTGCACCGCTATTTTGTCTTTAACTTCACCTAGAGAAGAGGGGTTTTATTTCAATTGTATAAATGTCTGAGGATTTTCTTAAACAGACTCTTGTCTAAATGCAATGTCATCTTTGCTTGTGGGGGGAAAGGACCAACCAGAGAATTATTCAGCCTTACTGAGTAAATCATTCAGATGCAGATGACTTAACTTTCTGGAGATGATAAATAGCTTTATAGGAAAAGGCAAGCTACATTTCCTTTGGGGCAATGGAGGATGATGAAAATCATCACGGAGCTTGAAAGAACAGAAAAAAATGCAAATATCCCTAATGCTCCTCAGTGATGTGCCAAAAAAGTATTTAAAATGTTAAACTATTGTTACAATTTGAAAGCATGAAAATTGTATAAGCTGCAAATGGAAAGTGGAAGAGATAACACAGAATCACAAATTTGTGGATTTTTCCTCTTTTAATAACTGACAAAAACTCTTTGATCAAGTGGATTCTGTTGACACTTTTTTTTTTTTCAGCAAATGGAAGCCCTTATCTTAAAGTTATGAAACAGAAAAACTGCTCATAAAGATTGCTTTGAATGTCAGTTTCCCTGTATTGTGTAAGTTTTGGGATTTGAAACACAAAAATGTGTGAGATAAAAGATACAATGCATGGATTCCAATACACAGTAATGCATTGACTTTTTAAAAGCAATTAAATAGTGCACTCTGGTTGTAAGCATTACTCCCCATTCAGAAGTTACTTTTTCAAATAAAAATTATTTTGTATAATAGGAATTTCTTTTTAAGCAATTCATGTCACCAGTCTAACCTAGTAGCTTTACTCATCATAATTCTTGAAAACCACACACAATTGGTCAATCCCAATAGGCTGGCTGGAAAAAAAAAAAAAAAAAAAAGATTGAAGAAATGAAACATTTTACAGTTTTTCTAAAAAAGAAGACCCAAGGTGAAACTGTTGGTATCTTGTTAAAATTCATGCATGCAGAAAAACTCATTGTATCAGATTTTAGCCATGTTTTCTGAAGGGGATGTTTCTTTTGCATTCATTAACTTAATTGGCACAGTTGAAGTTTTAAGAGGACTTTCACCCTTGGTTATGGGTAATAGTTTTAGCAATAGCCTTTCAAAATTAGTGAAATAACTTAATAGAAGTTCCAGATTCCAAAAATTATTTTAGAAAGAAAATATGAAAATTTTGAGTAAAAAGAGTATTTATAATTTGGCAAAGGAAAGCATTTTGGACCAAAAAACCAAATACTTCTGGAAAAGGAAATGGCACCCTGCTCCAGTATTCTTGCCTGAAGAATCCCATGGACAGAGGAGCCTGGCAGGCTATAGTCCATGGGGTCTCAAAGAGTCAGACATGACTTAGCAACTAAACCACCACCACCAAAAATAAAAACTTCACAATCCATGGCTTGAAGGTAGAGAGTCTTACTGGGTATCAGTAAGTGGACAAATTGTGGGGAGTAAATCCTTTAGTGGGATTATTTTTTCTTCCCTGTTATATGAAGCATCAGTCTTGAGACTTCCCTGGTGGTTCAGGGGTTGAGAATATGTCTTGCAATGCAGGGGACGTGGGTTCAATTCCTAGTCACGGAGCTTAGATCCCACTGATTTTGCTGCAACTAAGACTCAACAGGGCCAAATTAATTAATTAATCGATTAATTTTTTAAGAAATCATCATTCTTAATGATACCCTGGTGGGAAAACAAGGTAATATTAGGAATTATACAAATTGAGACTCCAGTTTTGTACTGAAAGTGTAACATTTACATGTTTATTCAGAAAAAAAATGTAATTGGAATGAACATTATTATACTATATGGGTGAAGCTATGTGTGCTAAATCACTGCAGTTGTGTCCAACTGCATGGACTTAGCATGACCCCATGGACTGAATCCTGCCAGGCTCCTCTGTCCATGGGATTCTTCAGGCAAGAATACTGGAGTGGGTGGCCATTTCCTCCTCCAGAGGATCTTCCTAACCCAGGGATAGAACCTGTGTGTCTTGTCTCCTGCATCTGCAGACGGGTTCTTTACCACTAGTGCCACCTGGGAAACCCAAGTGAAGCTATATAGACATGATAATTAACACTTCTGGATTGTTTATAAGGAACTTTGAGTTCTTCAGTCTTTTATTTTTTCAAACTCTAACCTAGAAAATCCTCAGAGAAAGAAATGAGAATATTCAAAGAAACTTAAGTCCCTAACGTTTTCATGGTTCTTCCAAGGGCAGAGGGGACCCTGTTTTTGTGAGGTCAAAGTGCTTGGTTAAGTGTGCATTTGTTTTTTATGTGGATGATTCTAGAATGGTTGGGTATTATCTTGGGATCAGTCATCTCTATTTCCTCTCCTGATCTAGAAGTGGATCTTTCCTTCTGTCACTCAGAAGGCTTTTAGTGATGTGATCAAGTGATGTCTAAAAAATACTACTCTTTAACCAAAATGTTGTTGTTTAGTTGCTAAGTCGTGTCCAACTCTTTTGTGACCCCATGGACTGTAGTCTGCCAGGCTCCTGCCCATGGGATTTCCCACGTAAGAATACTGGAGTTGGTTGCCATTTCCTTCTCTAGGGGATATTCCCAAGGAGGAAAGGATTGAGTCCAGGGATTGAACCCACATTTCCTGCATTGGCAAGTGGATTTTTTACCACTGAGCCATCAGGTAAGCCTACCATAGGGGACTATTAATTAGAGGATGGGTTTAATGTGATGAGGGTTTGGATTTAACCAGCTGAAGATGGTGAGTACTAATACCATTCAATCCCTTGGTCACTAGGTCTTTATGAGGGAAAACCTAGGGGAGGGGTGAATCAGGCAGGATGTCCTTCTGCACATCCCATTCTCCTCTCCAGCTATGGTTTCATTTCTTTTCTGTAAATCTTGTCTTTAAAGCTTCCATTTCTCCTTAGCTTATGATTAAATCTCTTATTGAAAGTCATTTATTTTACTTTGGATGATAGATGGCTTGTGGAAAGAAATTGGACTGCGTTAATACATCTCTTGTTCTGTGTATTGGAAGAACCTTGTAATCTACAACAAAATGTCACAAATATCAAAGCAACATTATAATATCCACTGTGAAAACATTTTTCTATCTAAGAAAAGACCTTAAAATATCAATATTTTATTTTATTGACAAGCTCAGAAAAATATGAACATATAAGTTAATAGATATCCTCCTATGTCTGTACAGATGGAGACGTTTCTGTAGTTAAGGTAAGTATAGTCTTTTTTGACTGGTGATAGCCACACGTGATCATTTGGTGGAGTTGTGGTGCCTCTCATTAAGTATCTGTTGATCATATAAGCAATGATATGTAGATTTGTATGGCGGTCTAAGAGATTTTGAGAGAGAAGATTTGCCTTTGCTTTTCACACTATTGCTATTAACTATCAGAGGGGGTTTTTTTTTCCTCTCCAATTAATCCAGGAAGCAACAGCTGTCATAATAACCCAAACGTGCCATTTATAACCTGGTGCCTTTTAGAATTGCAAAGTCCTGGAATGTGCCACTGTCAGAATAAAAGCTAACCTTAATAGAATGCTTACTACAGGTCAGGTGCTTTCATTATATAAACTCATTTAATATTCACAACACCCATAAAGTACTATTGCCACCCCCTTTAAGAGTGACACAAATATTCAGACTAGAGCACTCTTCTTCTTTTTTTTAATCAGGGGTCTTTCCAAGGCAGTATATCTTGCTTTCTAGGATCTGTTCTACTTGATATTCTGGTGTTGGGAATGTTGGAAGGTATAGATATTCAGAGTTTTTCAGATCATATTCTCTCTCACACACACACACAAACACACCGAGTAATACTTTAAAATGTCTTTTGGTAATTTACATGACAATATGGAGTAAATTGGAGAAGGCAATGGCACCCCACTCCAGTACTCTCACCTGGAGAATCCCATGGATGGAGGAGCCTGGTGGGCTGCAGTCCATGGGGTCACTAAGAGTCAGACACGACTGAGCGACTTCACTTTCACTTTTCACTTTCATGCATTGGAGAAGGAAATGGCAACCCACTCCAGTGTTCTTGCCTGGAGAATCCCAGGGACGGGGGAGCCTGGTGGGCTGCCGTCTATGGGGTCACACAGAGTCGGACACAACTGAAGTGACTTAGCAGCAGCAGCAGCATGGAGTAAATATTTTTGAAAGACATAGTTAAAAGAAGAGAGGGATCTCATTTATACACAGATTTTCAAAGAAAATTTGAAACAACCATTTTGCAACAATAATATACTGATAAAATCAAGGGATGTTAAAAGTTTGTTCAGCAGAACCAAGAACAGTAGTACCTGGTTGGAATCACAACAGTCCAAGATATGATCATCACTTTTCAAGTTCAGAAACTTGGTCTGTCATCTTGCTTAAGGAACACATTTCCAGGACTTTCAAACACACCAGAGACTATTGTATGGATGAAGATATGAATGACATAAACTTTAATGACAATTATAGTTACCAAATTACCTACATCTTTTGTCTAGTGATCAGAACTTCTTTCCTTGTTGGTCAGTTTATGTTTGAAGCCAAATTATAAACTGAGGGTTGCTTACTGAACACAAAATAGATCTAAGAAAATTAGGAAGAACCTCCAAAATGGATATGACTTTGTCACATTTTGGCTACTATCCAAATGCTTATTCCTGAAAGGCGAGGACTCAGATTATAAGGAGTGATTTTTCTTGCCATCTATACATTGTCTTACATGAGAATAATTTTGTGATTTTAAACCTACTTATTATAAGGCTAAGTTTACTGGGTTTTTTTGCAAAACTAAGTAATGTGTGTGTGTGTGTGTGTTAGTCATTCAGTCATGTCCAACTCTTTGCAACCCCATGGACTGTAGCCCGCCAGGCTCCTCTGTCCATGGAACTCTCCAGGCAAGAATGCTGGAGTGGGCTGCCATGCCCTTCTGCAGGGGATCTTCACTTTCATCAATGTTATGAATATATAAGAATTTATGAATATACATACACGCATAGGTCTGTTTCAGAAATTATTCATATTAGCTGTGCTAAATTTAAGTCCTTCACAGGAGGCATCATGGAAAATCTCTCCATAAGACTGGTGTGGAAACTCTTTCTGTGCATGGCAAATGTTTCCTTGTGTCAGTCACTAAGTTGTGCCCGACTCTGGGACCCCATGGACTATAGCCCACCACACTCCTCTGTCCAAGGGATTCTCCAAGCAAGAGTACTGGAGTGGGTTGCCATTTCCTTCTCCAAAATGTTTTATTACATTATAGTATAGAGGGAGACGATAAAAATGATATGGATCAGAAATAATATCCAAGATTCCTTTTAATTTTCCTATCACTTTCACTTCTGTCTTTCTACCATTCCAATTTTGTTAAAATTGTCATTCAATGACCATTTGAAAATTATTAGAGGTTTCAAAGCTTTATTAGATTTGGAACTAATGCGATGCCAAAAACATAACTGACAATTACTGTGAGTATTCATTTCTCTCTCAATTCACAATCAAAGTTGTTCACACCTTGTGAGACCCAGCCATCACCAGTCACCTTGGTCCATCAAAACAGTCAATCTGCATAATGGGAAAATGTAAAATTCCTGAGGTCAGAAAAGAGCTCTTGCTACTTGAAAGATACAGAATAGTTTATTAACATATCACAATGATTTCAACAGTGCATTCATTAGGTGTTGGTTGGAGAAATATTTGTTGTTCTGTACTCTTCTTCCCAAATGAGACAAAAAATAGACTTTTTGAAGTTAAGCTATCTTTTTTACAAGCTTTCTTGAAAAACAAAACAAATTTGCCACCATCTCACTTTTTAATCTATACCTGGGTAGTTTAAAAAAAAATCTATTCCTGGAACATGGAACAGTGAAGAATAAAGTACCATAATTTAATATACTGATTTATTCTATTTCAGTCTCCAACCAGTATAAAAACCAAAATGACAGTCATAGCTCAGTTGGTAAAGAATCTGCTCTGCCTGCAGTATAAGAGACTTGGGTTCGATTCCTGGGTCAGGAAGATCCCCCTAGAGAAGGAAATGGCAACCTACTCCAGTATTCTTGCCTAGAGAATCCCATGGACAGAGGAGCCTAGTGGGCTAGTCCATGGGGTCACAAGAGTCAGACATGACTTAGGGACTAAACCACCAATAGAGAATAAGACTCTCTTAATGCAATGATATTTACTAACTGGTATCAAGACATAGGATTAGTTGCTTCTTTTGGTAGCAATTTCTAGCAAGTAGCCTAATTCTTAAAGTAAACAAGTTGTTTGAGGGTCTGAAGAGGGAAAAACTGCAAAGGGAAAAGATTTTTAATTGAGTTTCAGATTTAGAGGATGAAAATCATAAATCAGCAAAAATAAAGACATCCAATTAAAAACAAAAGATGTTAGTGCACATCAGCAGGGTTCATAAGTGCTCTGAAAAATATTTGTATATACTGATTCATGTATGATCTTTATTAAACAGATAAGGTTTCCATGCTGCCCTCGGTGTTTCGTGTGAAAAGTTTTATGTTTTGAAACTAAATTGGGTGCATATACAATTTTCACATAATAGCTTATCAGGGTCTTTTGACGTGAAAAATACAAAGTCAGTGAGGTACATCAACAGAACCAAACCAAGTTGAAAGGTAGTAAAAGCTATGTAAGTAAGTTTCTGTCGGGGGTTATCGTCATGAAAAATGTTTAATAACATTGCTGCCAAGAAGAAAAAGGAAACTGTGGCACAGATCTCTTCATGAGGAGGGTGATTTAGATTTGTCCTATGAAATCTTCAAGAAAAAAAAAAAATGGTACCAAAAGTTAATGATACTATGGTTCTCAACAAGGATGAAGTGCAGCTGAAAATGAACTGACAGGTCTCAAAGGATTTCAGTGTCTGTGCAAAATTTTTGAAGAACCTTATAACTAATACCTCTTTTTAAATACAATTTAAAGTGAGAAGGTTCTTAAAAGTGGAAGAAATGTGCTGAGTGACTCATCAAACAGCAGAGCACAGATATGCAGTGCCAAGCCAAGCAGAGCTGAGGGCTATGTTCTCAGCTCCCTGACAATGTACTCGTCCCCTCAGAGGTTCTCAGAAAGTGTTCGCTTTCTTCTCAATGGATAGCATCCCCTTTCTCCTTTAGGTTTCTTCTCTTTTTTCTCTGTTCTTTAAAATTAACTATCTGTGACTTTGTATAGTTGATTCCTTCAAATACGGATTGCACACCAGCTGTGTGCTAGTCATGGATGTTCAAAGATGTAGAAGATACAGGCTGTTATTGACGAACTTAGGCACTGAACGAGTTGCAAGCAAAACTCAGAAACCAACCCTAAACCCCAACGGCAGACCTATTTCACGGATGACTTGGGACTTCCCTGGTGGCTCAGATGGTAAAGAATCCAGCCAGTAAAGCATCCACCTGTGACGCAGGAGACCTGGGTTCGATCCCTTTGTCAAGAAGATCCTGTGGAGAAGGGAGTAGCAACCCACTCTAGTTTTCTTGCCTAGAGAATTCCATGGACAGAGGAGGCTGACGGACTGTAGTCCATGGGGTCACAAAGAGTTGGACATGACTGAAAGACTAATGCTTTAAAGGTTTATGATGTCGGTCACTTTTCACACGCTCTTTGGTCACCCGTGTAGCTGCTTTTGTGAAGTGACTGCTCAAGACTTTTACCACTTTTTAATGTGTCGTTCGCCATGTCATGATTGAATTTTAGCAGTTTTTCTGTATCGTGAATACAAGTCCTGTTGTCAGTGTTTTGCAACACAAATACTTTCTCCCAGCCTACCACTCACCTGTCTGTTTTATTAAAGGTGTCTTTCGACATTTTTGTTTTCATTTTGCATTTCCCATCTGCCTTTCGTTTGTTCTCTTTCTCTTTTGGCAGGTCAGTTGAAAATATTTTCATATTTCATCTTGTATCTTTGTTGCCATTTTAATTGTTTGTTTTTGCTTTTTTTTTTTAGTGGTTGCTTAATATGCAATTTTAACCTATGTAATTGTCTGCTTTCAAAACTGATTCCACTATTCATAAATGATACATGAACTTTACAATGGTATATTTATTTTACTAACTTCTCTCTGTTTTCCTTGTCATATAATATTTTACTCTTGTATTTATATTCTATATTCCACATTACATTGTTATTTTTACTTTAAAATGAATATTTTTTAAAAGAGATTTGAAGATAACACATACATATACAAACACTGCTGCTGCTGCTAATCCGCTTCAGTCATGTCTGACTCTGTTTGACCTCATAGACGGCAGCCCACCAGGCTCCTCTGTCCATGGGATTCTCTAGGCAAGAATACTGGAGTCGGTTGCCATTTCCTTCTTCCATATACAAACACACATACAAACACACACACACATACATATATATATATATATATATACGTACATACACATATTTATGTATATGTATAAAATAACTTTTAGAAGTCCTTATGTTCAACAACATATTTACACTTTCTCATGTTTTCTGATCCATTCTCCAGAATTAAGTTTCTATCCAGTGTCAGATTCCTTTTATATTAAATTTTTAATATTAGATTGTAGGTTTAATGGAGAGAACAATTTTTCAGCTTGTGTCTTGCTGAAAATGTCTTTATCTTTTTTTTTTTCTGTAAATGAAGGCATAATTTACATATAATAAATTTCACCCTGATAGTACATGTAATTGGCCAGTCTTCCTCTTCTGCTAGGTTTTGAGTCTGAAGCATGAGTCATTTTTTACAAAAGGTGAGCTGGATTTGGGTTTGATTGTAGCTTTTGTTTTCCTCAGTTTATAGATTATCTACTTCACAGCACCAATTCAAATTTTGTCAATTTCACCCATTATTATCTTTTAGAGGTTTGTTTTCTAGGCCCAAAATTTAATAAAAAATCAAGCATTGACTTCAGTTGTCACTTAAATAAAAAACAATTTAAAAAACTCGAGTTATTTTAAAAAGACATATTATATTAAAAGAAAGCATGTCAACTACTTCATCAACAAAGTGATATGAGAGAATACAGTCAAATGGCAAATATTATGGGGATTTAAATTTATAATGCACCCCCCCAAAAAAAGTTAGGGAGTGAGGGTAAGTTGAATTAAAGTGTTCTAAGCTTTTAGTGTTTTTAGAATTGTAAAAAGAATAATTTATAATAAACTCTCATAAGTCCAAGATTCCAATAGTAAAATTTAAGTTCTTTCATAAAGAATAGTAAGAGAGTATATACATAAAATATAGTATAGAATGGAACATAAAAATGACATCAGGAAATCCTTGAATAATAAAGGAAAGGAGAGAAAAATTAAATAAACTTGGAATAAATGGAAAAATCAATAATAAGTTAGAATTAAGTTCAAATAAATGAAGTTTGAAGTGTTACTCTCTCAATCATGTCTGACTCTTTGCGACCCCGTGAACGGTAGGTAGTCTGCCAGGCTCCTCTGTCTGGGGATTCTCCAGGCAAGAATACTAGAGTGGATAGCCATTTCCTTCTCCAGGGCATCTTCCTGACCCAGGGATCGAACCAGGGTTTCCTGCATTGCAGTCAGATTCTTTACCTTCTGAGCCACCAGGAAAGACCAAGTTCAAATAAAACAGTAATAAAATTTATATGTAAACTAAATACTACAATTGGGCTTCCCAGGTGGCGCTAGTGGTAAAGAATTCGCCTGCCAACGCAGGAGACACAAGAGACAGAGACGTGGGTTCAATACCTGGGCCAGGAAGATCCCCTGGAGGAATAAATGACAATCCACACTAACATTCTTGCCTGGGAAATCCCATGCACAGAGGAACCTGGCAGGCTACAGTCCATGGGATCACAAGAGTTGGACACAACTGAGTGACTGAGCACACACACAAATACTACAGTTGGAAGGTAAATATTATCTAACTAGAATAAAAATAAACATAAGAAATATCAATTTATTCTGATTATCAGATATGCATATCAAATAAAAAATAAATTATAGTAAAAAGGAAAATTGTGATATAAAAACACTTGGTAAAAGGAAGTTGACATATTTAAACTAATACCAGTCATTATAAAATAAACATGAAGACAAATCTTGTATAGAGCTAAGTGGAATATTTTTATAATAGTAAAATCATCAAATACATCACTAAAGTTTAGTGAGTCTATGTTTATATGCAAATAAAAACATCACTTAAAATATAGAAGGCACAAATTGAAAGAATTAAAGGATAAACCAATAAATTTAAAAAATATGAGACCAGTAAATTTTCTTATTCACTGACATGAGAATTAGATAAAGCATTGGTATATAAGTGATGCAATCAAAGACTTTCATAAAATTTTTACACAGGAATTTCACATCAACAATGGCAAAATACATATTATATTTAAGTGCAAATGAAATTTTTATCAGTTGGTAATATGCTTCATTAAGCAACTCACCAGTGTCAAAGGATTAAAACCAGATTTTTCTTTGATTAGAGTGGACTAAGGTTGTAGTCACTATGTAAAATAATTAAAGATTCCAAGATGCTTAGAAAGTAATCAATACATTCCTATGTAAGATATGGGATAAGAAAGAAATCAAGATGAATTTAGAAAATATTTTAAAGGGAATGGTAACAGAAAACATGACATATCTGTAGGAGTGAGATATAGCAAAAGCATAATTTGCAAGGAAGGTATAACCATGAATTCATGTTTTGATGAGTACTAATAAAAGATGAGTACTAATACTTGAAATAGAAAATATATATAAAAAAGAGAGCAGCAAAGCCAACACTTGTTCATTTACACAGCTAATAAAATTGAAAAACTCCCTGAAACCTGATAAAAATGAGAAGTAGACCAAATATTACCAAATAGAAAATTGAAAAGGAAAGATCACTACAATTCTTAAAGACATAATATAATATATATATACATATATCTATGTACAAATACAATACATTATCTTTGGCTGTAAATTTGATGATTTAGACAAAATGACAAATCCCTAGAAGAGCAAAACTTTCCCAAACTAACTCACAGAGAAATAAAAGATACATCTTTTTTAACTACTGAAGAAATTGAATCTGTAATTGAAATAAATGTCCCACAATAAAATCTCTAGCCCAGATAATGGCTGCAGAGAGTAATTTTTGCAGCATTTATGAAATGCATAAAACAACATTACACAAACTCATCCAGAGAATTTAAAAAGGAGAAAATACTACTCACCATATTTTACAAGCTTGTGCCAATTTTAACAGCAAATGAAAAATTTAGGCTAATTACTCTCATGGATATTAAGGAAAATCCTATGTAAATTAGAATATTTAAATCTTAAGTAGAATTCAGAAATATATGGAAAGATCATAGAATAAGTTGAGATTATATTAAGAATGCAAGATTTTTTTAAGCTTTATTTTTTATCAAAGTATAACCTAAGAGAGAAAAAAGCTCAAATTGTTCCACGCATTTTCACAATGTGAACTCACCTCTGCAGTCAACCCCCAAATTATGAAACAGAACAGCACCAACATCTGTGTGCTTCTTACCTGCAACAAGTCTAAGGATAAGCACAACACTTGTTTCTTTTTTCTCATCCTAGCTTTATTGAGATATTATTGACATATATGTAATTTTAAGATGTTCAAGGCGTTCATTTCTTAATAATTGAAAAATCAAGCAATTCAATTCACCACATATATAGAATAAAGAGAAAAATCATATGAAAATATCCATACATGTAGACCAAAGTTTAATAACAGTTGAACACCCATTTATAATTTAAAACTCCCTACACTTAAATAATAATAGGTGGCTTTTTATTCTTATAAAGTATATCTAGAAAAAGCCAGCATGATATTTAATGATGCAATATTAAAAGCTTTCTACCAACACAAGGTGCTCACTAGCACTACTTCTGGCTGTTTGAGGTCATAGTCAATAAAATAAGACAAAAAAAAAGCAAAGAAAGAAAATGAAAAGTTAGAAGTAAACTTTCATTAGTGTCCATTGTGACCTCCTCCTCAAGAGCACGGTATGAAAAGGGGAAAGTAAGAATAACTTTATAAGAAAGAAAAGGGACAAATCAGCATTAGCCAGTGATCAAGGTCAACATCAACAGTCATAAATCATATAGATAGTGTGTACCCTTGATATGATGTGATGAGAAATAGCATGTTTACCTCTGTGACTTTCCTCCTCAAAACTCATAACCCTACTGTGATCACAAGGAAACTGTCAGACAAATTCAAACAAATTCAGACATCCCACAAAATACCTGACCAGCATTCCTCAAAGTTGTGAGATCATTAAAAGCAACAGAAGTCTGAAGAAACTGTCAGTCTAGATTAATCTAAAGAGTCATAATTTCTAAATGTAGTATGGTATCTGGGACTGGATCCCACAACAGTAAAAACCATAGAAATTCTAAAAAATCTAGGGACTTTTGTTAATAATGATGTATCAATATTGGTGGGGTAGCTGGTCCTAATCACAGTTGGTTCGACTCCAAGGGGAATCACAGGGCATTATCAAAGAAACCTCATTCAGAACTATAAAAATAAAAGAAAAAAAATGATGCATCAATATTGGCTCACTAATTGTATAAAATGTATCATACTAAACTAAAACAGTAACAAAAAGAGAAATGTTATGGGGCATACAAGACCCCTGTACTATTTTAATTTTTTTTCTGTAAATTTACAAAGGTTCTAAAATAAAAACTTCATTTAAATAACATATACAGATTTTGGGCTTCCCTGGTGGCTCAGAGGTTAAAGCATCTGCCTGGAATGCAGGAGACCTGGGTTCGATCCCTGGGTCAGGAATATCCCCTGGAGAAGGAAATGGCAACCCACTCCAGTACTCTTGCCTGGAGAATCCCATGGAAGGAGGAGCCTGGTAGGCTACAGTCTATGGGGTCGCAAAGAGTCAGACACGACTGAGCGACTTCACTTTCACAGATGTTACATTGAAAAAGACATGTGCAGAGAAAAGTTTCTTTAAAAAGGTAAAGGACTTTTCTTCCAGTATAGGTGTTATAAATCTCTCTGATCAAGGTGTAAGCATACAGTGTAAAGAAAAGCTAAAGACTCATGAAATTATTCACACCACAAGGCCAGCAGGTGTGAGTTAAACTCAGACAATACATGCAACACATCATTTTTTAAAAAGCCCGTGTTTCTCAGGAAATTTTAAAATTAATTTTCTAGCACAATTTGGATTATTTTAAATAAAACGGCAATGTCTGGAAGGAAAAACATTTGTGGCATGCTTGTTGTAGGAGATAGCTTTTAAAAATGGGTTGCATCAGTGGATTTCATTGTTCATCTTTTGGGAGTCTATTTATAATATTACTTACATGTCAACATGATGGTGTTCTTTCACTGTGAGGTCTACTTAATTTAGAGTTAATTGGGTCATAAAACAAAATACAAACCAAAGGGAAAAGCTTATTATATTTAAGGGTGGAGTTATTTCTAGCAGGTGTCAGTAGAAAAAATTGTTGGCTAGTTCAAGCACAAATTGAAACAGACCTTTTTGTGACATTTATAAAGCATAAATGTTACATAGATGGCAATGAAAATTTAATGAAGACATGTAGAATTTCTTCAAAGATTAACAAATTTACATTAATTTGAATAATAAAAACATTACTTTTGATCCTTACCCAATGTGGTAAGTGTTGCTATATATTCTTTAGTTTTTTTTTTGTTCCTTATAACTTTAAATCTAAAGACAATACATGTATACTGTTATCTATCATTAATATATAACTGCTCCAAAACAGTTTGCATTACTCCTTAAAAACACAGAACATCCTCACTATTGACATCTTAGGACAAAACATAGTTATTGGATGTGTTAGGAAAGGTAACTTCATGGCTTCTTACCATGTTTCAGAAGTTTCCATTCTCCTCTCTACAAGTGAGGAATTTTGGAAGGGAAATTTTGGGGCTTGGGGGTTCTGCTCACAGGAGAAATGAGCTATTGTTAGTGCAAAAAAGTCCTTGACTATTTCAGTTCTGATCTTTAGATGGGAGAGTTCACTCAGGGTAATGATGGGCTATTTCTGGCTTAGCCAATCAGCATATTTCCACTCTCCTCATCAGTATATCAATAAACTTCAAATCCATCCTCTTGACTATTTGTGTGACTTGGAATGAACTGTAAAACTACTTTTTCTCCAGATGTAAGTTACATATTATTTCAAACATAGGAAAAGGTAGGGCCAGGATTAAATGTGTTTGAATTGCCAAAGAACATTGGCAAGTGCCAAGAATATTTATTGGCACTCAAGAAATGCTATTTTGATTTCGTTTCCTTACACAGCACTTCTAAATGTTCTTCAGTACTTTAACTGTCAAAGCCTCATACTATTCAAAATAATTTGGTGAATGCATATAGCCTACACAATGAAGCCCAGACTCTATAGATTGATATTCATGATTTCCTACCATGAAGAAAGACTCCATTACAACTTTATTTCCACCACAAACCCACCTTACTACTATGATGTCCAGATCATACCATGCACTACATGCCTTGTACATTCAGAGATGTTCCTAAATGTGCCTGGAATTTTGTTCTTCTCTTCTTGTTAAAAATGTACTTTTCCTTCACAATTTACCTTGCATTTCTTCTTCTTCAAAATTTCCCTTAATCTCTAGATGAAAATTATATCCTGTCTCCACAAAACTTGTATTTTTTTGTTCATTTTGATTCTGTTTAAGTCTCCACTCCTAGAATGTATCTCTTTCTTTTTCAAAGTATCTAATAATTTCTTAATTAACATGTATTCATTCTTTGTTATAAAAAATGTGCTTCAAAGAATGTGAAATTATCTAAATAATATTCAACAGTTATACACATGATAAGGCTAAGAAACTAAGAAATACACCCCTGGAAGACAAAACAAATCAACTAAGATTTCACATTAAAGAGTAATTTTCATTTCTGAGTTGTATAGAAGGAGGAATTTATGATATGTTGATCATATTGCATATACAAATAACTGGAATTTGTGTATTTGATTATTTTGTAAATGTTTTGAGAATTTTGGGAAGCTCTTTGTGCATTTGTAGATCAGTGAGGGAACAATGTCCAGGAAGCTAGTTCAGAATCATCAAGAAGGATGGAGAAGCCACACTTACCTGAGTGATTGTATCAGCCCTTTCTGAGATTTATTGTTTAGCCACATGGAAAGGGTCTAGTTATTCATTAAAATTGTGACTATAAAAGCACTTTAAAATTCTATGCTATTCTTACTTTAAAGATAAAACTCTATGCTGATACATGTTTCTACCTAGTAGATGCAGTGTAGGAAGTTAAATAGCTGGTGTGTATGAATTTATTGTCTTTACGAGGGGTGAGGAGATGTCTCTAGGGAAAGTAAAGAAAGTGACCCAGCTAATTTCCTTGTTAGACCTTCAATTAAATGGCTAATGATATATTCTCAGAGGAAGAGACCTGATCTATTCAATGCCTTTAGCAGAATATCTCTGGATAAAGGATTAATTAGATCCAGAATCTATAGAATGTGGGGCCCTGGAGAAAATGAAAACTATACACTCTCTGGAGTATATAGTGCAGATATTTTGTAACTTAAATGGCTTCTTCTGTGTAAGGTAATCATATTCAAATTACTTAGAAACCTTATTTATTATTCTAGGCTAGAGGTGCATGTTAATGCAAGAATATTTTCTCCACCATTTTAAACTTTCTTTTTTTGGAAAAGGGGGAATGTTATCACATTTAGACTGCTGTATTATTGAAAATAAAAACTTGATATTTTTTTAATTAAAAAAAGACTAGTACCTAATGTCACTGACAACTCAGAAATAAAAATATGAGCTGATTTGTGAGTTGCATATCCAGAAGTAAAGGTTGCCATTTTTAAGCAGCTTATTAATAATGACAGATTATAGGAATAAAGGGCTTTCCCAATGGCTCAGAGGGTAAAGAATCCACCTGCAACGTAGGAGACACAGGAGACACAGGTTTGATCACTGGGTCAAGAAGATCCCCTGGAGGAGGAAATGACAACCTGTTCCAGTATTCTTGCCTAAAAAATCCCATGGACAGAGGAGCCTGGTGGTCTATATATGGTGGACTATATATATATAGTCCAAAGGGTTGCACAGAATTGGACATGACTGAAAGACTAAGCACGAAAGCATGAAAAGGAATAAAATATTGGTTTGGGTTTCTGAACTGGCCTGAAAAATCACATATAGGATTGTTTCCATAAGTTTTTATTTTGTATTTCACATTTATCTATTTTTTTTCCAGAGCATTTGAGAATTTCATATTTTGTTCACAAGGACTCTCTGAGCCTTTCTGTGTTTTGTTGTGTACTTTAGAAAAAGGCTCTCCTGGTTTCTTTTAAAAGAAACATATTGTTTAGCTTTTTTTTCCCTTTATTTAACAGGTACAGCTTCTCCAGGATTTATATTACTAGGAAATAAGTTTTATTAATAATGAAATATAATTTTTTACTCAAAAGTTATGCATGTTAAGTGAATTATGCAAATAACATATATAGGACTTAGTAAAAACTAAAATTCACAATATCTGTAAAGGAATCACCTTTTTTCTTTATACTACTCACCATACTGTTGACACCAGATTGAGAGATTTCTACCCCCAAACAATTCAATTCTTGATGGACACAGGCCTGGTATCCTAAAATTGAACTCAATTCTTTCACTATGTACCAGAAATAGTGCAGATCACTCAGATTGAGGGCTCAATCTTATTAAGATTCCTCCCCACTTCAGTTTGTGCATTTTGTTGCTCAGTTGGGTCCGACTCTTTTGCAACCCCATGGACTATAACCTGCCAGGGTCCTCTGTCCATAGGATTTTTCAGGCAAGAATACTGGACTAGGTTGCCATTTCCTTCTCCAGGGATCTTCCTGTGGATGTAGGGGTTGAACCTGCATCTCCTGCATTGGCAGATGGACTTTTTACCATTGCACCAGAAGCTAATCATAATTCCCAAGTTGTCTCCTTTTCTGATAGAAGAGCCATAAGTCAAAGTACACATGACTTCTTTCTTAGGTTCAATAATTTTTTAGAATGTATAAAGTAGAATAAGGTTAAATATTGAATATCAGTCATTTCTGATATTTTACCTCTAGGACTTTTAATGCATTTATAAGAACTTTGCTCACAATAATTTGCATTTAATTTTATACCTCCTTTCTAATGTATCCCAAGATAATGATTTCATAATTAAGTGAATAAATAAAACTGATATGAAATTGTATTTATTCAAAATAGGTTAATATTAATTCTGAAGTATTCCATTTCTTTATTAGCATAATAAAAACATTTTAATACTATTCGGAATTACCCTATTTTTTCCCTCAGAGCATTTCCTTGAAAGCTCAGTAAATTCTGAGCACCATCTTTAGGTTTCTCTGTTGTCTTAAGATGATAGGAAGAATATTAAAACAATACAATATAAACATAAGATATTACATATGAATTTCATGGTAACTTTTTGATACATACTATTAGATATTAGAAGTTAAATTTTTAAAAAGTTAAGTGAATTTTAGAAGTGCAAATATTTTTAATTATGAATAAAAATGTACATTTTGTAATGTATTTTATATTTTATATATAAAATATGTTTTAATGTAATGCATTTTTACATATACATTACAAAATATATTTTTTTATTCAAAATAAAAACAACTTGCTTTTCTAAAACTTACTTAACTTTTAAAAATTTAAATTGTAATGCATATATTATGGGCTTCCCAGGTGGCGTGAGTGGTAAAGAACCTGCCTGCCAATGCTGAAGACTTAAGAGACCTAGGCTCAATCCTGGGTCAGGAAGCTCCCCTGAAGGAGGGCATGGCAACCCACTCCAGTATTCTTGTCTGGAGGATCCCATGGACAGAGGAGCCTGGCAGGCTACAATCTATGGGGTTGCACAGAGTTGGACATGACTGGAGAGATTTCGTACACAGGCTTGCATATATATTCAGCTCAGTTCAGATCAGTGACTCAGTCATATCTGACTCTTTGCGACCCCATGGACTGTAGCACGCCAGGCTTCCCTGTCCATCACCAACTCCTGGAGTTTACTCAAACTCATGTCCATTGAGACAATGATGCCATCCATCCATCTCATCCTCTGTCACCCCCTTCTCCTCCTGCCTTCAATCTTTCCCAGCATGAGGGTCTTTTCAAATGAGTTAGTTCTTCACATCAGGTGGCCAAAGTATTGGAGTTTCAGCTTCAGCATCAGTCCTTCCAATGCATATTCAGGACTGATTTCCTTTAGGATGGATTGATTAGATCTTCTTGCAGTCCAAGAGATTCTCAAGAGTCTTCTCCAACACCACAGTTTAAAAGCACAAATTTTCGGTGCTCAACTTTCTTTATGGTCCAACTCTCACATCCATACATGACTACTGGAAAAACCATAGCTTTGACTAGATGGACGTTTATTGACAAAGTAATGTCTCTGCTTTTTAATATGCTGTCTAAGTTGGTCATAACTTTCTTTCAAGGAGCCAGCATCTTTTAATTTCATGGCTGTAGTCACCAGCTGCAGTGATTTTGGAGCTCAAAAAAATAAAGTCTGCCACTGTTTCCACTCTTTCTCCATCTATTTGCCATGAAGTGATAGAACTAGATGCCATGATCTTAGTTTTCTGAATGTTGAGCTTTAAGCCAATTTTTTCACTCTCCTCTTTCACTTTCATCAAGAGGCTCTTTAGTTCTGCATATATATTATACACATAAAATACAAAAACCAATTAATTATGTTATTTACCTTTATGGTAGTATAAAAGCTTATAGGGATATGTCCTTATGCATATAATATAAGCATCTTTCCACTCACTCTGATATTTAAAACATATATTGAACATGAAAAGCAAAATATGTGCAAATTCTTTTGTGCAAATTCACTTTCAAATATATTTAAATCAATTCACATTCCAATATGAGATTCAAGATGGAAGTCTCCATGTTTTGCCATAATTTCTGAAAGACAATGGTGTAGAAAGCAAGAAAAATAGCTGATTGTCACATGGTATTGATAGAGTCATTTGTGTTGTTCTTTGCAGAATAAAAGCACTCACTCCTATAGCTGTAACTGTCTATGCTGACAAGAACACATGTCTGCTGGTAACACACAGATTTGGCTTTGTTCTTCAATTATAGCTATAACTTCATTTCTGATACGTATCCTTCTATGATTATAAGAAAGAAGATATATGAGGAGCCATTTGTCTACATCATGACTCTGATAATATCTTTGCCTGTTGCCACAGAAACCCAGATCATGGTCACATGTTAACTGTGAAAATAGGAAATATGTGTATATTAAGACTGGCAGCTTCATTCTTTAATTCTTATTTTATTTTGACACAAAATCAGATCTCTACTTGATCTGACTGTCTTACATCACCTGTTATCTGATGGCTCACTTTCATTCATGTTTTGCTCTGCAAGAGGGATGTTTTGGGAATTTGCACATGAGCAAAGGGAGATGAGCACATATTGTGTGGAATTTTCTTCTACAAATATATATTAGACAGATTCTGATAATTCTAATGGATATAGAGTTATAATGCAAAAATTATAATAACACTATCAATGATATATTAACTCTGTAGAAGTATTCAAAGCAATCAACTTTTAAACTTTATTCATTGATTATACCTGCAAGTGTATGAAATTCATAACTTTTTCTGATTCCTTTTCTTGTGCCCCAGAGACTTAAAAATGTGGGGGGCGGGGGGGGGGCGGCGGGGAGAAAAAGCCCATGTTTTGCTTGGCTTCATATTTTAGAGAAGTTTATATCTGTCCAAAAGGCTTTTTACTGTCTATTGTTTAAAGGCTAAAACATAAATCTTTCAGCAGAAGTAAAAGTTTTTACACATGTGCATCCATTTTCTTTGTTTTTGGTGACATAAAACCACTGGAAATTCACAATTAAGAAAGGCTACAGGGGGAGGAGCCAAGATGGCGGAGGAGTAGGACGGGGAGAACACTTTCTCCCCCACAAATTCATCAAAAGAGCATTTAAACGTCGAGTAAATTCCACAAAACAACTTCCGAATGCCGGAAGAGGACATCAGGCACCCAGAAAAGCAACCCAACTCTTCGAAAGGAGGTAGGAAAAAATATAAAAGACAAAAAAAGAGACAAAAGAGGGAGGGACGGAGTTCCATCCCGGGAAGGGAGTCTTAAAAAGAGAGAAGTTTCCAAACACCAGGAAACCTTCTCACTGCCGAATCTGTGCCGAGCTTTGGAAGCACAGAGGGCAACAATAAAGGGAGAAAAATAAATAAATAAACAATTAAAAATCGCAGATTGTGAGCCCTACAGTAACTCCCCCAGCGGAGAAGCAGCGCAGACGCCTACACACGGCATTAGCAAGCGGGGGCTGGGCAGGGAAGCGGGGCGTGGGCTGTGTCCCTTAGAGTAAGAATCGGCCTGAATTTCCTGAGCGCTATCTGAGCGAAATAATTTGGGCTAGCAAACCAGACTGTGGGATATCTACCACGCGAAAAGCCAGCCCCAACCTAAGACACCGCCAGGCCCGCGCACAGAACAAAGGACTGAACAGAGATAGCCGGTTGCAGACCTTCCCCCTCCGGTGACAGGCAGCCAGAGCCGGAAGGGGGCAATCGCAGCCCAAGAGAGACACTATCTATAAAACTGGAAGCAGGCTTCTTTGCTAACTAAAACTTCTTGGGGGTCTGGACGGTCAACATCTGCCTGAGAAGGTGCGCCGGTTTTACACCCAGATAACCGAGTGGCGGGGAGGCGATAAGTTGCAGCATTGGCACCCACCAAACACATCACCTGAGCTGCTCAGATCTGGGAAGAGCACAAAACGCAGGCCCAACCGAGTCTGCGCCTCTGAGGACTACCCGAGTGCCTGAACCTGAGCGGCTTGGACCTGGGAGCTCAGCCCAGGGCCGGCCTCTGATTGTTCCCGGCGGAACAACCTAGAGCCCGAGCAGTGTGGGCAGGGAGGCTACACGCGCCGTGAGCGGGGGCAGACCCAGTGTGGCTGAGGCACTGCGAGCGCACGCCAGTGTTATCTGTTTGCAGCATCCCTCCCTCCCTCCCCACAGCGCGGCTGAACAAGTGAGCCTAAATAAAATAAAAAAAATAGTGTCCTCCACCGTCCCCTTTGTGTCAGGGCGGGAACCAGACACTGAAGAGACCAGCAAACAGAAGAAGCTATAACAGAGGGAAACGCCTTGGAAGCTACAGGCCATAGATTAAAACCCTGTGGTTACTACGGACTGCATAGGAAGGGGCCTATAGATCTTGAGAAATATAAGTCAGACCAAGGAACTAGCCAAAAATGAACTGAACCCACAATACTCACAACAAAACCAGAGAAAGACCTAGATATATTTTTACTATTTTTACGATCAATCTTTCTTTCTTTTTTTTTTTTAAAATTAAAAAAAAAAAAAATTTAAGTCCTCTATTGTCCTTTAATTTTCACTTTTATAACTATTACTTTGCAAAAAAAAAAAAAAAGACCCTATTTTTTTTTCTTCTTCAGCAAACTTCATATATATATTTTATAATTTTTTGACCATGTTTTGTTTTGTTTTTTTCTTTTTCTTCTTTTCTTTAACATTGTATTTTTGAAATTCCAAACTCTACTCTAGATTTTTAATTTTAGCCTTTTGGTATATGTTATCAATTTTGTACCTATAGTTTTTTTCATAATTTCTGTGACTTTTTTTTTTCCTCTGTTTCTTTCTCTTCTTCTTTTGTATAACATCGTATATCTGCAATTCCAAACTCTACTCAAGATTTTTAATTTATGCTTTTTGGTATTTGATATCAATTTTGTACCTGTATTTTCTTTATAATTTTTGCGACATTGTTTTTGTTGGTTTGTTTGTTTTCTCTCTTTATTTTTCTTCTTCTTCTTTTTTTTTTTTAACATTGTATTTTTGAAATTCCAAACTCTACTCTAGATTTTTAACTTTTGCTTTTTGGTATTAGTTATCAATTTTGTACCTGTAGTTTCTTTATAATTTTCGCAACCTTGTTTGTTTTTCTTTGTTCGTTTTTTCTCTCTTTCTTTTCCTTCTTCTTTTCTTTAACATTGTATTTTTGAAATTCCAAACTCTACTCTAGATTTTTAATTTTAGCCTTTTAGTATATGTTATCAATTTTGTACATATAGTTTTTTTTTTTTATAATTTCTGTGACTTTTTTTTTCTTTTTTTTCCCCCTCTGTTTCTTTCTCTTCTTCTTTTATATAACATCGTATATCTGCAATTCCAAACTCTACTCAAGATTTTTAACTTATGCTTTTTGGTATTTGATATCAATTTTGTACCTGTATTTTCTTTATAATTTTTGCGACATTGTTTTTGTTGGTTTGTTTGTTTTCTCTCTTTATTTTTCTTCTTCTTTTTTTTTTTTTAACATTGTATTTTTGAAATTCCAAACTCTACTCTAGATTTTTAATTTTGGCTTTTTGGTATTAGTTATCAATTTTGTACCTGTAGTTTCTTTATAATTTTCACAACCTTGTTTGTTTTTCTTTGTTCGTTTTTTCTCTCTTTCTTTTCCTTCTTCTTTTCATTAACATCACATTTTTGAAATTCCAAACTCTACTCTAGATTTTTAATTTTTGCTTTTATGTATTTGTTACCAATTTTGTACCTTTAAGAACCCAATCTTCAGGACCCATTTTTCACTAGGGAACGAGATTACTGGCTTGACTGCTCTCTCTCCCTTTGGACTCTCCGTTTTCTCCACCAGGTCGCCTGTATCTCCTCCCTAACCCCTCTCTACTCTACCGAACTCTGTGAATTTCTGTGTGTTCCAGACGGTGGAGAACACTTAGGGAACTGATTACTGGCTGGATCTGTCTCCCTCCTTTTCATTTCCCGCTTTTATTCTTCTGGCCACCTCTGTCTCCTGCCTCCTTCTTCTCTTCTCTGTATAACTCCGTGAACATCTCTGAGCGGTCCAGTTGTGGAGTGCACACAAGGAAGTGACTACTGGCTAGCCCACTCTCTCCACTATTGATTCCACCTCATCTCATTTGGGTCACCTCTAACTCCCTCCTCCCACTTCTCTTCTCCATGTAAAGCTGTGAACCTCTCTGAGTGACCCTCACAGTAGAGAAACTTTTCATCTTTAACGTAGATGTTTTATCATTGGTGCTGTATAGAAGGAGAAGTTTTGAGACTACTGTAAAAATAAGACCGATAACTGGAAGTAGGAGGCTTAAGTCCAAACCCTGACTCCAGGGAACTCCTGACTCCAAGGAACATTAATTGACAGGAGCTCATCAAATGCCTCCATACCGACACTGAAACCAAGCACCACAGAAGGGCCAACAAGTTCCAGGGCAAGACATACCAAGCAAATTCTCCAGCAACAAAGGAACACAGCCTGAGCTTCAAGATACAGGCTGCCCAAAGTCACCCCAAAACCATAGACATCTCACAACTCATTACTGGACATTTCATTACACTCCAGAGAGAAGAAATACAGCTCCATCCACCAGAACATCGACACAAGCTCCCTAACTAGGAAACCTTGACAAGCCACCTGTACAAACCCACACACAGTGAGGAAACGCCACAATAAAAAGAACTCCACAAACTGCCAGAATACAGAAAGGACACCCCAAACTCAGCAATTTAAACAAGATGAAGAGACAGAGGAATAGCCAGCAGATAAAGGAACAGGATAAATGCCCACCAAACCAAACAAAAGAGGAAGAGATAGGGAATCTACCTGATAAAGAATTCCGAATAATGATAGTGAAATTGATCCAAAATCTTGAAATTAAAATGGAATCACAGATAAATAGCCTGGAGGCAAGGATTGAGAAGATGCAAGAAAGGTTTAACAAGGACTTAGAAGAAATAAAAAAGAGTCAATATATAATGAATAATGCAATAAGTGAAATTAAAAACACTCTGGAGGCAACAAATAGTAGAATAACAGAGGCAGAAGATAGGATTAGTGAATTAGAAGATAGAATGGTAGAAATAAATGAATCAGAGAGGATAAAAGAAAAACGAATTAAAAGAAATGAGGACAATCTCAGAGACCTCCAGGACAATATTAAACGCTACAACATTCGAATCATAGGGGTCCCAGAAGAAGAAGACAAAAAGAAAGACCATGAGAAAATACTTGAGGAGATAATAGTTGAATAATTCCCTAAAATGGGGAAGGAAATAATCACCCAAGTCCAAGAAACCCAGAGAGTCCCAAACAGGATAAACCCAAGGCGAAACACCCCAAGACACATAGTAATCAAATTAACAAAGATCAAACACAAAGAACAAATATTAAAAGCAGCAAGGGAAAAACAACAAACAACACACAAGGGAATACCCATAAGGATATCAGCTGATCTTTCAATAGAAACTCTTCAAGCCAGGAGGGAATGGCAAGACATACTTAAAATGATGAAAGAAAATAACCTACAGCCCAGATTATTGTACCCAGCAAGGATCTCATTCAAGTATGAAGGAGAAATCAAAAGCTTTTCAGACAAGCAAAAGCTGAGAGAATTCTGCACCACCAAACCAGCTCTCCAACAAATACTAAGGGATATTCTCTAGACAGGAAACACAAAAACGGTGTATAAATTCAAACCCAAAACAATAAAGTAAATGGCAACGGGATCATACTTATCAGTAATTACCTTAAACATAAATGGGTTGAATGCCCCAACCAAAAGACAAAGACTGGCTGAATGGATACAAAAACAAGACCCCTAAATATGTTGTGTACAAGAGACCCACCTCAAAACAGGGGACATATACAGACTGAAAGTGAAGGGCTGGAAAAAGATTTTCCATGCAAATAGGGACCAAAAGAAAGCAGGAGTAGCAATACTCATATCAGATAAAATAGACTTTAAAACAAAGGCTGTGAAAAGAGACAAAGATGGTCACTACATAATGATCAAAGGATCAATCCAAGAAGAAGATATAACAATTATAAATATATATGCACCCAACACGGGAGCACCACAGTATGTAAGACAAATGCTAACAAGTATGAAAGGAGAAATTGACAATAACACAATAATAGTGGGAGACTTTAATACCCCACTCACACCTATGGATAGATCAACTAAACAGAAAATTAACAAGGAAACACAAACTTTAAATGATACAGTAGACCAGTTAGACCTAATTGATATCTATAGGACATTTCATCCCAAAACAATGAATTTCACCTTTTTCTCAAGCGCACATGGAACCTTCTCCAGGATAGATCACATCCTGGGCCATAAAGCTAGCCTTGGTAAATTCAAAAAAATAGAAATCATTCCAAGCATCTTTTCTGACCACAATGCAGTAAGATTAGATCTCAATTACAAGAGAAAAACTATCAAAAATTCCAACATATGGAGGCTGAACAACATGCTGCTGAATAACCAACAAATCACAGAAGAAATCAAAAAAGAAATCAAAATTTGCATAGAAACGAATGAAAATGAAAACACAACAACCCAAAACCTGTGGGACACGGTAAAAGCAGTCCTAAGGGGAAAGTTCATAGCAATACAGGCACACCTCAAGAAACAAGAAAAAAGTCAAATAAATAACCTAACTCTACACCTAAAGCAATTAGAAAAGGAAGAAATGAAGAACCCCAGGGTTAGTAGAAGGAAAGAAATCTTAAAACTTAGAGCAGAAATAAATGCAAAAGAAACAAAGAGATCACAGCAAAAATCAACAAAACCAAAAGCTGGTTTTTTGAAAGGATAAATAAAATTGACAAACCATTAGCCAGACTCATCAAGAAACAAAGGGAGAAAAATCAAATCAATAAAATTAGAAATGAAAATGGAGAGATCACAACAGACAACACAGAAATACAAAGGATCATAAGAGACTACTATCAACAATTATATGCCAATAAAATGGACAACGTGGAAGAAATGGACAAATTCTTAGAAAAGTACAACTTTCCAAAACTCGATCAGGAAGAAATAGAAAATCTTAACAGACCCATCACAAGCACGGAAATTGAAACTGTAATCAAAAATCTTCCAGCAAACAAAAGCCCAGGTCCAGACGGCTTCACAGCTGAATTCTACCAAAAATTTAGAGAAGAGCTAACACCTATCCTGCTCAAACTCTTCCAGAAAATTGCAGAGGATGGTAAACTTCCAAACTCATTCTATGAGGCCACCATCACCCTAATACCAAAACCTGACAAAGATCCCACAAAAAAAGAAAACTACAGGCCAATATCACTGATGAACATAGATGCAAAAATCCTTAACAAAATTCTAGCAATCAGAATCCAACAACACATTAAAAAGATCATACACCATGACCAAATGGGCTTTATCCCAGGGATGCAAGGATTCTTCAATATCCGCAAATCAATCAATGTAATACACCACATTAACAAATTGAAAAATAAAAACCATATGATTATCTCAATAGATGCAGAGAAAGCCTTTGACAAAATTCAACATCCATTTATGATACAAACTCTCCAGAAAGCAGGAACAGAAGGAACATACCTCAACATAATAAAAGCTATATATGACAAACCCACAGCAAACATTATCCTCAATGGTGAAAAATTGAAAGCATTTCCTCTAAAGTCAGGAACAAGACAAGGGTGCCCACTTTCACCAGTACTATTCAACATAGTTTTGGAAGTTTTGGCCACAGCAATCAGAGCAGAAAAAGAAATAAAAGGAATCCAAATTGGAAAAGAAGAAGTAAAGCTCTCACTGTTTGCAGATGACATGATCCTCTACATAGAAAACCCTAAAGACTCCACCAGAAAATTACTAGAACTAATGAATGACTATAGTAAAGTTGCAGGATATAAAATCAACACCCAGAAAACACTTGCATTCCTATACACTAATAATGAGAAAACAGAAAGAGAAATTAAGGAAACAATTCCATTCACCATTGCAATGGAAAGAATAAAATACTTAGGAATATATCTACCTAAAGAAACTAAAGACCTATATATAGAAAACTATAAAACACTGGTGAAAGACATCAAAGAGGACACTAACAGATGGAGAAATATACCATGTTCATGGATTGGAAGAATCAATATAGTGAAAATGAGTATACTACCCAAAGCAATCTATAGATTCAATGCAATCCCTATCAAGCTACCAACAGCATTCTTCACAGAGCTAGAACAAATAATTTCACAATTTGTATGGAAATACAAAAAACCTCGAATAGCCAAAGCAATCTTGAGAAAGAAGATTGGAACTGGAAGAATCAACCTACCTGACTTCAGGCTCTACTACAAAGCCACAGTTATCAAGACAGTATGGTACTGGCACAAAGACAGAAATATAGATCAATGGAACAAAATAGAAAGCCCAGAGATAAATCCACGCACATATGGACACCTTATCTTTGACAAAGGAGGCAAGAATATACAATGGATTAAAGACAATCTCTTTAACAAGTGGTGCTGGGAAATCTGGTCAACCACTTGTAAAAGAATGAAACTAGAACACTTTCTAACACCATACACAAAAATAAACTCAAAATGGATTAAAGATCTAAACGTAAGACCAGAAACTATAAAACTCCTAGAGGAGAACATAGGCAAAACACTCTCCGACATACATCACAGCAGGCTCCTCTATGACCCACCTCCCAGAATATTGGAAATAAAAGCAAAAATAAACAAATGGGACCTAATTAACCTTAAAAGCTTCTGCACATCAAAGGAAACTATTAGCAAGGTGAAAAGACAGCCTTCAGAATGGGAGAAGATAATAGCAAATGAAGCAACTGACAAACAACTAATCTCGAGAATATACAAGCAACTCCTACAGCTCAACTCCAGAAAAATAAATGACCCAATCAAAAAATGGGCCAAAGAACTAAATAGACATTTCTCCAAAGAAGACATACGGATGGCTAACAAACACATGAAAAGATGCTCAACATCATTCATTATCAGAGAAATGCAAATCAAAACCACTCTGAGGTACCATTTCACACCAGTCAGAATGGTTGCGATCCAAAAGTCTACAAGTAATAAATGCTGGAGAGGGTGTGGAGAAAAGAGAACCCTCTTACACTGTTGGTGGGAATGCAAACTAGTCCAGCCACTATGGAGAACAGTGTGGAGATTCCTTAAAAAACTGGAAATAGAACTGCCTTATGATCCAGCAATCCCACTGCTGGGCATACACACTGAGCAAACCAGAAGGGAAAGAGACACGTGTACCCCAATGTTCATTGCAGCACTGTTTATAATAGCCAGGACATGTAAGCAACCTAGATGTCCATCAGCAGATGAATGGATAAGAAAGCCGTGGTACATATACACAATGGAGTATTACTCAGCCATTAAAAAGAATACATTTGAATCAGTTCTAATGAGGTGGATGAAACTGGAGCCTATTATACAGAGTGAAGTAAGCCAGAAAGAAAAACACCAATACAGTATACTAATGCATATATATGGAATTTAGAAAGATGGTAACAATAACCCTGTGTACGAGACAGCAAAAGAGACACTGATGTATAGAACAGTCTTATGGACTCTGTGGGAGAGGGAGAGGGTGGGAAGATTTGGGAGAATGGCATTGAAACATGTAAAATATCATGTATGAAACAAGTTGCCAGTCCAGGTTCGATGCACGATACTGGATGCTTGGGGCTAGTGCACTGGAAAGACCCAGAGGGAGGGTATGGGGAGGGAGGAGGGAGGAGGGTTCAGGGTGGGGCACACATGTATACCTGTGGCGGATTCATTTTGATATTTGGCAAAACTAATACAATTATGTAAAGTTTAAAAATAAAATTAAAAAAAAAAAGAAAGGCTACATAACAGAAGCATAAAGCACAAACACTAAAATAAAACTAAACCTTTCTGTCAGAATTTTTCAGTAAAACACATAAACAGAATTTATACATGTGGTTTTCTTTCTTACCACCTTATCTAGCTAACTGGATCTAAACTAGTCAGGTCACCTCAGATATATAGATTCTTTTAGTAGTCAGAATAAATAAAATGTACACATATTGAAAGTACAGCTTTTGACAAACACATTCAGTCATTTAACCAATATTTAATCAAACTATTGAACTCAATTACCACACTAAAAAGTTTCCTCTGCATCTTTCCAGTTAATTCTCATCCAAACTCTCTTCTCCAGTGTTCTCATTTCTCTCTTAAAATATTAATTTTGCCTGGTATATAATTTAATATGAACCCTAACCCCATTCTTGGGGTTTCCATCCTCATAACTTCATCTAATCTTAATTACCTCCTAAACTCTTCACCTTCAAACACTTTCTGCTAAAAAAGAGACAACAGGCATGACATAGTTGTACACCTGTTGTGAGAGGTGGGAGAGATTCTTGTGAGACTGAGCCCTTCACCTGTGGCACGTGACACTATCTCCAGAGAGATGGTGTCAGAATTGAGCTAAATCGTAGGACAGGACAGGGGTGTCCCAGAGCCTGGCCTCCATATCTTTGGTGACCGTGAGTGCTGTAAGTGAAGTGCCCTGTGAGTGTGGTGGTGGAGCGAGAGTAAAGGAGACGCACAGGAAATAGACTGACGTTTTCTTACACAAGAAGCCCCTTGTGGGGGCTTTCCTGGTGGTCCAGTGGTCAAGACTATACCTTCTAATACAGGGCACACAGTTCTATTCCTGGTCGAGGAAGTAAGATCTCACATGCTAGGTGGCAGCTGAGCCTTCATGCCGTAACTAGAGAACCCTACACTCTGCAATGAAGACTCCATGTAGCCAAAAACAAGAAATACAGCAATTTTTTTAACTAAATAATTAAACAAATAAAAAATTAAAATAAAAAAATAGTTAAAAAAAAAGAAGCTCTTTATGTACCCATGAAGGTGGACAATGTAATTAGCTCAACCATGTGCAATTAAGTTAGAAAAAGCCAATAGAATAGTGGATCTCTGAAGACAAACTGTGAACAAATTGGTCAGTGAAAAGAGAGGCAAGAGACCAAATGGAAAATTAGTCAGACCAGACCAGATGGTTTTGCTTTCCTGAGGTAAATGGGATTCAGTAGACCTTTCCTGAAGGGGGAGTAAGGTGAACAGGCTTGCATTTTCATAAAAATCACTCTTTTGTGAGCTGAAGAAAGGTTTGTAAAATATAAGAAGAAGACCTAGGGCAAACTCAAGGAACAGCAACTTTAAAAGGCCAGATGGAGGTAAAAGAGGTTTTCAGGCAACAAAGACAAGTGAGTTTAAAGGTCCAAGCCGGTGAGAAGGAGGAGTGGGAGAAGGTGGAGATCAGCTGGGCTGAGATGGGCAGTGCAGGCCAGAGGATGATCAGGAAGTGATCATCCTTATGCCCCAGAAACTTAAGGGCTGTTTTCACATCCTTAGGTTTGGCAATTAAGAGGAGATGGGTGAATTTTCCCACTGCAGTTTTACTGGCATGTTTAATGTGGAAACTATATTTTGAGATTTGGGTGTAAGTGGGATTGGAAGAAATAGCTGCAGTAAATAGAGTGAACTTACTCTTATCAGAAGGCAAGAGACAGAGGGAGAGGGGACTCTAGGTTAAAGCAAGCTGAAGGTAAGGACTTGTTGGCTTTTTTTTTTTTTTTTAAGATAGAATTTCCTACCTCATAGTCCCAGAGCCCATTTTTTGAGTCTTCTGCTGAAGCATTTATTGTGTTTGCCTTGTTAATGATAAATTTAAGCACGTATCTATGACTGTAATCTCAACTAGTTGATGAGCTCTTGGCGGACAGGGATTATATTTTATTCATTATCTTAATCCCCACAGCATGTAATTTCTAGATGCATAAGAAATGAGAATTTAATAAAATTTAATTCATCAGTATGTAGTATTTCATCTTTCAAATGATTCTCAAGTATTTTATCTTGAATAACAAATCTTGTCAGTAGTAAAATGTAAAATACCCATGTATATCTTTCTAATGAGGAGCAGCACAGTATCAAGCAGTGATCCAAAGTCTAGCCCTTAGACCAGCAGCATCAGCATCCCCTAGGAACTTGTAAGAACTGCAAATTCTTGGGCTGTACCCAGACTTACTAAATAGAAACTTTGGGGCTTCTCTGGTGGCTCAGTGGTAAACAATCCATCTGCCAATGCAGGAGACTTGTGTTCAATCCCTGGGTTGGGAAGATCCCCTGCAGAGGAAATGGCAAACTACTCCAGGATTCATGCCTGGGAAATCCCATGGACAGAGGAACCTGGCAGGATACAAGAGAGTCAGACAACTTAGTAACTAAACAACAACAAAAGGAGAGAAGTCCCCACAATCTGTGCTCTTCATTTCAGTTCAGATCAGTTGCTCAGATGTGTCGAACTCTTGGCGACCCCATGGACTGCAGCAGGCCAGGCCTCCCCGTACATCACCAACTCCCAGAGTTTACTCAAACTCATGTCCATTGAGTCAGTGATGCCATCCAACCATCACATCCTCTGTTGTCCCCTTCTCCTGCCCTCAATCTTTCCCAGTATCAAGGTCTTTACAAATAAATCGGCTTTTCGCATCAGGTGGCCAAAATATTGGAGTTTCAGCTTCAACATCAGTCCTTCCAATGAACACCCAGGACTGATCTCCTTTAGGATGGACTGCTTGAGAACTCCTTGCAGTCCAAGGGACTCTAAAGAGTCTTCAACACCACAGTTCAAAAACATCAATTCTTCATTGCTCAGCTTTCTTTATAGTCCAACTCTCACATCCATACATGACTACTGGAAAAACCACAGCTTTGACTATATAGGCCTTAATTGGCAAAGTAATGTCTCTGCTTTTTAATATGCTGTCTAGGTTGGTCATAACTTTAATATGCTGTCTAAGTTGGTCATAACTTTTCTTAAAAGGAGCAAGCATCTTTTAATTTCATGGCTGCAGTCACCATCTGCACTGATTTTGGAGCCCCAAAAAATAAAAGTCAGCCACTGTTTCCATCGTTTCCCCATTTATTTGCCATGACATGATGGGATCAGATGCCATGATCTTAGTTTTCTGAATATTGAGCTTTAAGCCAACTTTTTCACTCTCCTCTTTCACTTTCATCAAGAGGCTCTTTAGTTCTTCTTCACTTTCTGCCATAAGGGTGGTGTCATCTGCATATCTAAGGTGATTCATATTTTTCTGGGCAATCTTGATTTCAGCTGGTGCTTCATCCAGCCTGGCATTTCACATGATGTACTCTTCATATAAGTTTAAAAAAGCAGCATGAGAATATACAGCCTTGACGTACTCCTTTCCCAATTTGGAACCAGTCTGTTGTTCCATGTCCAGCTCTAACTGTTGCTTCCTGACCTGCATACAGATTTTTCATGAGGCAGGTCAGGTAGTCTGGTATTGTCATCTGTTGAAGAAGTTTCCAGAGTTTGTTGCGGTCCACACAGTGAAAGGCTTTGGCATAGTCAATAAAGCAGAAGTAGATGTTTCTCTGGAAGTCTTTTGCTTTTTTGACGATCCAACAGATGTTGGCAATTTGATCTCTGGTTTCTCTGCCTTATCTAAATCCAACTTGAACATCTGGAAGTTCACGTTTCAAGTACTATTGAAGCCTGGCTTGGAGAATTTTGAGCATTACTTTACTAGTGTGTGAGATGAGTGCAGTTGTGCAGTAGTTTGAGCATTTTTGGCATTGCCTTTCTTTGTGACTGGAGTGTAAACTGATCTTTTCCAGCACTGTGGCCCTTGCTGAGTTTTCCAAATTTGCTGGCATATTGAATGCAGCACTTTCACAGCATCTTCTTTTAGCATTTGAAAAGCTGGAATTCCATCACCTCCACTAGCTTTGTTCATAGTGATGCTTCCTAAGGCCCACTTTGACTTCACATCCCAGGATGTCTGGCTTTAGGTGGGTGATCAGACCATCGTGATTATCTGGGTTGTGAAGATCTTTTTTGTGTAGTTCTGTGTATTCTTGCCATTTCGTCTTAATATCTTCTGCTTCTATTAGGTCCATACCATTTCTATCCTTTTTCAAGCCCATCTTTGCATGAAATGTTCCCTTGGTATCTCTAATTTTCTTCTCTAGTCTTTTCCATTGTATTGTTTTCCTTTATTTATTTGCCATGATCACTGATGAAGGCTTTCTTATCTCTCCTTGCTATTCTTTGGAACTCTGCATTCAGATGCTTATAACTTTCCTTTTCTCATTTTCCTTTCACCTCTCTTTTATTCACAGCTATTTGTAAGGCTTCCTCAGACAGCCATTTTGCCTTTTTGCATTTCTTTTTCTTGGGGATGGTCTTGATCACTGCCTCCTGTACAATGTCACAAACCTCCATCCATAGGTCCCTAGTTCTACAGGCATTCTGCCTATCAGATCAAATCCCTTGAATCTATTTGTCACTTTCACTATATAATCATAAGGGATTTGATTTAGGTCATACCTGAATGGTCTAGTGGTTTTCCCTATTTTCTTCAGTTGAAGCCTGAATTTGGCAATAAGGAGGTCATGATCTGACTGCAGTCTGCTCCTGGTCTTGTTTTTGCTGACTGTATAGAGCTTCTCTATCTTTGGCTGCAAAGAATATAATCAATCTGATTTTGCTGTTGGCCATCTGGTGATGTCCATGTGTAGAGTCTTCTCTTGTTTTGTTGGAAGAGGTGTTTGCTATGACCAGTGCATTCTCTTGGCAAAACTCTATTAGCCTTTGTCCTGCTTCATTCTGTACTGCAAGGCCAAATTTGCCTGTTACTCCAGGTATTTCTTGACTTCCTACTTTTGCATTCCAGTTCCCTGGAATGAAAATGAAAAGGACATCTTTAAGGGGTGTTAGTTCTAAAAGGTCTTGTAGGTCTTCATAGAACCGTTCAACTTCAGCTTCTTCAGCATTACTGGTTGGGACATAGGCTTGGATTACCATGATATTGAATGGTTTGCCTTGGAAAAGAACAGACATCATTCTGCTGTTTTTGAGATTGCATCCAAGAACTGCATTTCAGAATCTTTTGTTGACTACAAAGGCTACTCTATTTTGTCAAAGGGATTCTTGCTCACAGTAGTAGACATAATGGTCATCGGAGTTAAATTCACCCGTTCCAGTTCATTTAGTTTGCTCAATCCTAGAATGTCGGCATTCACTCTTGCCATATCTTGTTTGACCACTTCCAATTTGCCTTGCTTCATGGACCTAACATTCCAGCTTCCTATGCAATATTGCTCTTTACATCATTGGACTTTACTTCCATCACCAGTCACATCCACAACTGGGTATTGTTTTTGCTTTGGCTCCATCCCTTCATTCTTTCTGGAGTTATTTCTCCACTGATCTCCAGTAGCATATTGGGCACCTACTGACCTGGGGAGTTAGTTCATCTTTCATTGTCCTGTCTTTTTGCCTTTTCATACTCATACTGTTCATGGGTTTCTCAAGGCAAGAATACTGAAGTGGTTTGCCATTCCCTTCTCCAGTGGACCACTTTTTGTCAGAATTCTCCACCATATTCCATCAGTCTTGGGTGGCCCTACATGGCATGGCTCATAGTTTCATTGAATTAGACAAGGCTGTGGTCCATGTGATCAGATTGGTTATTTTTCTGTGATTGTGGTTTTCAATCTGTCTGCCCTCTGATGGAGGAAGATAAGAGGTTTATGGAAGCTTCCTGATGGGAGAGACTGACTGAGGGGGAAACTGGGTCTTGTTCTGATGGGTTTAACACCCTCCAGTTGATTCTGATTGCCCTAACATTTGAGAACCATTGATAAAAAGAAACAAGAGCCTTTGATTTTACCAAATCTGTTTTCAGATCTTACTTTTGTCATTTCTAAGCCACATGCAGTCAGAATGTTTTTGGGAAGGGGGCAGGGCACAACGTTTAAAAGAATGACATAGACCCAGGATATGACATAAACTGATGAGAACCAAATAAATCCAAATGACAAACAAATCAACTTCCACTAGACCTTGAACCTCAGTATATGTTCATTGTAACACATCAGCAAGCTAAATGACACATTCACATGGCAGTTCCAAGACCAACCATAAAGATTACAATATGGGCAATGACTCAATTCATGGAAATCCCCAGGCTTTTCCCCAAATAACTGGAATATTCCACCTACTCCTTAGCCCATAAGATTACCCACCACCATAAAAACTGACAACCCCATACACTGGTATCATTCTCACCTTCTGAGATGGTCCACACTCTGTCAGTGGAGTGTGTTTCTCTCTAAATAAATCTACTTCTTGCCTATCTTTCTGTGATGAGACATCAGGAAACTTCCAGTTCAGTTCATTTCAGTTCAGTCGCTCAGTCGTGTCCGACTCTTTGTGACCCCATGAATCGCAGCACCCCAGGCCTCCCTGTCCATCACCAACTCCTGGAGTTCACTCAGACTCATGTTATTGAGTCAGTGATGCCATCCAGCCACCTCATCCTCTGTCGTCCCCTTTTCCTCCTGCCCCCAATCCCTCCCAGCATCAGAGTCTTTTCCAATGAGTCAACTCTTCACATGAGGTGGCCAAAGTACTGGAGTTTCAGCTTTAGCATCATTCCTTCCAAAGAAATCCCAGGGCTGATCTCCTTCAGAATGGACTGGTTGGATCTCCTTGCAGTCCAAGGGACTCTCAAGAGTCTTCTCCAACACCACAGTTCAAAAGCATCAATTCTTCAGCACTCAGCTTTCTTTACAGTCCAACTCTCACATCCATACATGACCACTGGAAAAACCATAGCCTTGACTAGACGGACCTTTGTTGGCAAAGTAATGTCTCTGCTTTTCAATACGCTATCTAGGTTGGTCATAACTTTCCTTCCAAGGAGTAAGCGTCTTTTAATTTCATGGCTGCAGTCACCATCTGCAGTGATTTTGGAGCCCCAAAATATAAAGTCTGACACTGTTTCCACTGTTTCCCCATCTATTTCCCATGAAGTGATGAGACCAGATGCAATGATCTTGGTTTTCTGAATGTTGAGTTTTAAGCCAACTTTTTCACTATCCTCTTTCACTTTCATCAAGAGGCTTTTGAGTTCCTCTTCACTTTCTGCCATAAGGGTGGTGCCATCTGCATATCTGAGGTTTGTGATATTTCTCCTGGCAATCTGGATTCCAGCTTGTGCTTCTTCCAGCCCAGCGTTTCTCATGATGTACTCTGCATAGAAGTTAAATAAGCAAGGAGACAATATACAGCCTTGACATACTCCTTTTCTTATTTGGAACCAGTCTGTTGTTCCATGTCCAGTTCTAACTGTTGCTTCCTGACCTGTATATAGGTTTCTCAAGAGGCAGGTTAGGTGGTCTGGTATTCCCATCTCTTTCAGAATTTTTGCACAGTTTATTGTGATCCACACAGTCAAAGGCTTTGACATTGGCTATAAAGCAGAAATACATGTTTTTCTGGAACTCTCTTGCTTTTTTGATGATCCAGCAAATGTTGGCAATTTGATCTCTGGTTCCTCTGCCTTTTCTAAAACCAGCTTGAACATCTGTAAGTTCACAGTTCACGTATTGCTGAAGCCTGGCTTGGAAAATTTTGAGCATTACTTTACTAGCATGTGAGATGAGTGCAATTGTGCGGTAGTTTGAGCATTCTTTGGAATTGCCTTTCTTTGGGATTGGAATGAAAACTGACTTATTTCCAGTCCTGTGGCCACTGCTGAGTTTTCCAAATTTGCTGGCATATTGAGTGCAGCACTTTCACAGCATCATCTTTCAGGATTTGAAATCACTCAACTGGAATTCCATCACCTCCACTAGCTTTGTTCATAGTGATGCTTTCTAAGGCCCACTGACTTCACATTCCAGGATGTCTGGCTCTAGGTGAGTGATCACACCATCATGATTATCTTAGTCTTGAAGATCTTTTTTTGTACAGTTCTGTGTATTCTTGCCACCTCTTCTTAATATCTTCTGCTTCTGTTAGGTCCGTACCATTTCTGTCCTTTATCGAGCCCATCTTTGCATGAAGTGTCCCCTTGGTATCTCTAATTTTCTTGAAGAGATCTCTAGTCTTTCCCATTCTGTTGTTTTCCTCTATTTCTTTGCATTGGTCGCTGAGGAAGGCTTTCTTATCTCTCCTTGCTATTCTTTGGAACTCTGCATTCAGATGCTTATATCTTGCATTTTCTCCTTTCCTTTTCACTTCTCTTCTTTTCACAGCAATTTGTAAGGCCTCCCCAGACAGCCATTTTGCTTTTTGCATTTCTTTCCCATGGGAATGGTCTTGATCCCTGTCTCCTGTACAATGTCACAAACCTCAGTCCATAGGTTCATCAGGCACTCTATCAGATCTAGTCCCTTAAATCTATTTCTCACTTCCACTGTATAATCATAAGGGATTTTATTTAAGTCATACCTGAATGGTCTAGTGGTTTTCCCTACTTTCTTCAATTTAAGTCTGAATTTGGCAATAAGGAGTTCATGATCTGAGCTACAGTCAGCACCTCGTCTTCTTTTTGTTGACTGTATAGAGCTTCTCCATCTTTGGCTGCAAAGAATATAATCAATCTGATTTCAGTGTTGACCATCTGGTGATGTCCATGTGTACAGTCTTTTCTTTTAAAGGGCTTTATTAAAACCTGAGACAAGGTGTTTGGTCTCACTTAAAAGTCCATTGACAGAAGAATGGATAAAGAAGAACTGGTATACATATACAATGGAATATTACTTGACCATGAAAAAGACTGAAATAATGCAATTTGCAGCAACATTGATGAACCTAGATTGTCATACTAAGTGAAGTAAATTAGAGAAGTAGAAATATTATATGACATCCCTTATATCTGTGATCTAAAATTTTTTAAACATGATACATAGGAACTTACAAAACAGAGACTCACTTGCCGGGAGGAGAGATGGAGAAAGGGGTAGTTAGGGAGTTTGAAATGGATATGCACACACTGTTGTATTTAAAATGATAATCAACAAGGAAGTATTGTATAGCACATGGAACTTTGCTCAATGCCATGTGGCAGCATGGATGGGAGAAAGTTTGGGGGAGAATGGGGGAGAAAGTTTGGGGGAGAATGTATAAATGGCTGAATCCCTTCACTGTTCATCTGATACCATCACCACATTGTTAATTTGTTATATCCCCATGCAAAATAAAATATAATGAAAAATACTGAACTGGATGAATCACAGGCTGGATTAAAGATTGCTGGGAGAAATATTAACAATCTCAGATATGCAGATGATATCACTCTAATCACAGAAAGTTAAGAGGAACTAAAGAGCACCTTGATAGGGTGAAAGAAGAGAATGAAAAAACTGACTTAAAAATCAACACTCAAAAAGCTAAGGTTATGGCATCTGGCTGCATCACTTCATATCAAATAGAAGGGGAAAAATTAGAAGCATAACAGATTTTATTTTCTTTGGCTCCAAAATCACTACAGACAGTGACTGCAGCTGTGAGACTGAAAGACGCTTCCTTCTTGGAAGGAAAGCTATGACAGACTTAGACAGCATATTAAAAAGCAGAGACATCTCTGGTGGCTCAGACCATGAAGAATCTGCCTGCAATGCAGGAGACCTGGGTTCAGTCCCTGGATTGTGAAGATCCCCTAGAGAAAGGAATGGCAACCCACTCAAGTAATCTTGTCTGGAGAATTCCGTGAACAGAAAAGTTTGGTGGGCTACACTCCATGGGGGTCTCAGAGAGTCAGAAACAACTGGGCAAGAAAAACTTTCACTTCGACTTTGCCAACAAATGTCCATATAGTCAAAGCTATAGTTTTTCCAGTAGTCATGTATGAATGTGAGAGTTAGACCATAAGGAAGGCTTAGTGCTGAAGAATCGATGCTTTGAAATTGTGCTGCTGGAGAAGACTTTTGAGAGTCCTTGGGCTGTAAGGATATCAACCCAGTCAATCCTAAAGGAAACCAACCTGAATATTCATTGGAAGGACTGATGCTGAAGCTGAAGTTCCAATACTTAGGCCACCTGATGGGAGGAGCCCACTCATTGGAAAAGACTTTGATGCTGGGAGAGACTTAGGGGAGAAGAAGGGAGCAGCAGAGGGTGAGATGGTTGGATGACATTTCTGACTCAATGGACATAAATTTGCACAAACTTTGGGAGATACTGAAGCACAGGGAAGCCTGGTATGCTGCAGTCCATGGGGTCACAAAGAGTTGAACACAACTTAGTGACTGAACAACAATGACAAGAAATACAAAATAAAAAGTCTTTTTATTTTTTAAAAGACTATGGGTTCAAGCCTCAATCTGGGTTTTGGCTGGGTTAGTGTCCATCTCTGTGAGTTAAAATCCCAATCTGAGTTAAACAGTTTGATTTCCAGAATATAGTTTTCTTATGCAAGGTCATGGGAGCTATCTCAAAGGATAATGTCATGCGAGTGTATGTTCCTCGGTTCTTTGTCTCATCACAACAAAGATTTGGAGCAACGGACATTAAAGCCCTCGGCGCGTCACAGCTCTTGGGTCTTGGACAAACTGTGCTACAGCTCTTAGGCAAATCAGTGTTACAATTCTATTTTATTTAGAAGATAGCAGGAGAGTGAGAGAGAGAAAGAGAGAGAGAGAGAAAAGAGCGCACACACGCAGGAGAGAGAGTTTGAGAGAAAGCGCTTTGGCTCCTCCTTTTTTATATGTTTTTACCTCCACCTGGGCCTGCCCTATGCAAATTGGGCTTAGCCAGGAGTGCTGTTTGTTGTTTGTTCTGCCTGAAGTCTTCATTCTGGTCCTCAGACCTTCCTTGTGTTTTAGCCACCATCATTTTGGACTCCCTTTCCCTATTCTACCTACCTAACAATAATATGATAGGTGAAAGTAATTATTCCATTGTCTGATACAATGTGGATATTAAATAAATGTGAATTTTCCTATTTTATAGATATTGTGTTGCTATTATGAAATTAAATTTTTAGAAAAACTTAGAAATAATGTAGTTGAAATGTGTGTGGGGGAGAGGGGTGAAGGGAATTGAATTAGGCTGAGCTTTTACATTTGGCCATTGTCCTGAGTGTTTTTTCAATAATGTCATCTAGATTTGAAACAAAGCTTCACTTCAAAATCTATTCTATTTTTAACATCACTCCAGGTAGCTTTGTGCCAAGAAAGAGTTCATTAATTGCAAAAAGCAAAGCAAAAAAAAAAACAACAACAACAAAAAAAGTTTTATCGTATAAGGAATTTCAGCATTTTAACCTCAAGATTTCAAATCTTTTTTTTGTTTTAAACTTGTAAGTGTGTGTGTGTATGTGTGTGTGTGTGTGTGTGTGTGTGTGTGTGTGTGTTGGTGGCAGAGGGGTGTTGTAGCAAATGCTTCAATAGCAAAATTCTAAATAAGGAACATTTCTCATATTTGGGGAAAATAAAAGCACTCATGCTTGTTTGCCCTGTAAAATGCATTTTATCACCTGGGCAGGAATGGAAAGATAAAAGATCAATCACAGGAAAAGGCACGAATTTTTCAGAGCTTTGTCTCTTTCTATTGTTCAGCTTTACCAAGGGTATTAAAAGAGCTTCCCATAAACAGTACTTATTCATACTGCTCACACTTTCCTATAGCTTCCCTCCCCCACCCCCCACCCCCATCCTCTATCTTTAAATGCAAGGTCAGCTGTATGCTATTATGAAGAAAACTGTTTCAAAATCACACCTCCCCCTTTCTCTCATGCTTCAAATATATCTCTGAGCCCTGTTCTTGAATTGACATACATTTAAAGACAATTCAATCGCGGATTGATCAGCTGATCCAGTGGCATACAGACTACAGCTTGCTCTTGCCATGGTTTCTTTGTTGTTAGTGGGCCTTTGTTTGAATCCTGCAGCATCAGCCCTGACTGTAATAATTGATAGACTGAGCTATGCTACAGGGCACAAAATAACAAAGGAAGAAAAATATGAACAGTTAGTGAAAGAAGCCCTGGGAAAAGACATAAATAAATGTCTGTACCCGAATACTGCAGTGTTGGTGGAACCCTATCCAAGCCAAGATAAACCAGGTGACTCTCTTTAGTTTAATGTTTGGGAGGTGAATTCAAGGAGAGGTATTGTGTTCCAAGAGGCATGTGAAGCTAATGGGACAAACACACCCACACAGAGATAAATTCTGAACCTAAATGGCCTTCACAGTTGGAGCTCCTTAGATAATATGGTAATGAATATTTTAGAAAAGTCTACATAGATAATAGTCATCAAGTCAATAAATACAGGCTGACTAGTCTCTGGTAACATTAGCATATAAATCTATTTGAGTGAACCATTCAGAATTCAGCATTTAGCCTTCCCCAAGAATTTGAATAGGACCTAATAAACTCCCTAAACTTTCTGTGAGGTTTGTATATACAGGAGGAAATCACAGCCTTTTCAAATCTCAGGATTGGAAAGGACCTTAAAGTTCAGATCAACCAGTTACCTTGTAATGAGTTGTTTGGAAAAGCAAAGTTATCAAGTTGTGTCTATTGTAAACTCACATACCATTTGTAATTCGCCCCAGAAGCTGGGGCTCTTTAATTGATGACAATTCATGAGCCAAGAAGGGCTTCTCAGGTCATTTAGTGGGTAAAGAATCTACCTGCTATGTGGGAGATGCATGTTGGATCCCTGGGTGGGGAAGATCCCTGGAGGAGGGCTCTCCACTCCAGTATTCTTTCTTGCCTGGAGATCCCCATGAATAGAGGAGCTTGGGGGGCTACAGTCTATAGAGTCTCAAAGAGCTGGATGTGACTGAGCACACATACATGATGCCAGAATTTCATATGACATTCTTTACTCAGTGAAAAAGATCATTTTGAGCTAGGTAAATTTTGCATGAGTGTGCAGCATTTATATTATGTTAAAGAGATTTCCTCTAAATGTTCTTGTTTATGCCTAAGTAGCCTGGCTTCTTAAGATTTCCTTTTCTTCCCTCCTGTTCTTCTTTCTCTCTCTTTTTTTTTTTCATTTCTCCTTTGTTTCTCCTCCCTCTCTCTCCTACTTCCCTTCTTCCCTCTCTGCAAAATAAAAGCTAGTTAAAAGCTAATGACAGAATACATCTCAGGAATGTTTCAGAAAGAGACCTAATAAAGCTATTTACTCAAGAATATGAGGCTATGGAGAAATGGTTGGTGGGGGCTAGATTGCTCTTGGTGTGTTGCTGTTGTTCAGTCCCTAAGTCATGTTGAACTCTTTGTGACTCTCTGGACTGCAGCACGCCAGGCTCCTGTCCTCAACTATCTCAAGGAGTTTGTTCAAATTCATGCCCATTAAATTAACAATGCTATCTAACCATCTCGTTGAAGAACTAATTCATTGGAAAAGACCCTGATGCTAGGAAAGATTGAAGGTAAAAGGAGAAGAGGGTGGCAGAGAATGAGATGATTAGATTGCTCTGCTTAAGAATGTAACAGGATTTGGGTAGGGGGAGACAGGGGATGGAACCTGAGCACTTCCTTTGAAATATCTACCTGTGAGGGATTCCCAGAGGCTCTGATATTTACAACAGTTTATGAGCACTGATACTTTAATTTTTGAAAAAGAAATGTTTACTGGGTAACACTATCCTATAATACCTTTCTCTTTATGCCTGGAGACTTTATGATAAAGTATGCTCATATGAAATTATCTTATGTTAAATGGGGTTAAATAAAGATAAAATAAACTAAAACCTGTGCTTTAGGATGAATTAAGATACTGCAGAGAGAAAAGACACAGGTTGGGCTTCCCTAGTAACTCAGTGGGTAAAGAATCTGCCTGTAGTGCAGGAGACCAAACTCAGGGTTTGATCCCTGAGTCCAGAAGATTTCCTGGAGAAGGAATTTACTACCCACTCCAGTATTCTTGCCTGGAAAATCTCATGGATAGAGGAGCCTAGTGGGCTGCAGTCGATGGGGTCACAAAGAGTTGGGCACGACTGAACGACTAACACACAACGAAAAATTACTAAATTAAGATTTCAGCAGAAACAAATTAACAACTAATATTTACTGAGGACAAATTCCATGGAATCCCAATATTTGTCCCTTTTCCTTTATGGAGAGGAATGAGGATCCATAGGTTTTCTCCTATGCTCTACAAAAAGCTACAAAGAGAAATAATTATTTTTTTTCTCATATTCTGCATTGAGAAAATAAACACACAAAGAAATCCAGTCACATCCATAAAGGATCCAGAAAGGCCCATGGCTAGTAAGTAATGTGAAGGAGTTTCCAACCCAGGGAGTCTGGCATCAAACAGAGAAAACAGAAAAATAGATAGATATTCAGATAGATATGATAGGCAGTTAGAATAGGGAGAAAAGGACCAAAACGGCAGTTAGAGAAGCTGTGGCTAAAGGATCACATACATGAAGGGCTGGAAGAAGAAGAAGAAAAGAAGCAGAACTGAGTAAAGACTTCCAGAGGGACCATGCGGCCAATATGCCATCTTTCCTGATATGTCTTGGGCATAATTTCCTATTAGCATAGTGCATAACCAAACAAGCCCCAGGGACTGCTCAGGGGAGAGAGCAAGGAATATAAAAGAGTGAAGTCTGATCAGGAAGAATACACAGAAGAACTATGAAAAAAAAACCTTCATGATCAGATAACCACTATGATGTGATCACTCACCTAGAGACTGACACCCTGGAATGTGAAGTCAAGTGGCCCTTAGGAAGCATCACTATAAACAAAGCTAGTGGATGTGATGAAATTCTAGTTGAGCTATTTCAAATCCTAAAAGATGATGCTGTTAAAGGGCTGCACTCAATATGCCAGCACATTTGGAAAACTCAGCAGTGGCCATAGGATTGGAAAAAGTCTTTCTTTCATTCCAATCCCCCAAAAAGGCAATGCCAAAGAAGGCTCAAACTACCACACAATTGTACTCATCTCACACACTAGCAAAGTAATGCTCAAAATTCTCAAAGCCAGGCTTCAACAGTACTTGAACTATGAACTTCCAGATGTTCAAGCTGGATTTAGAGAAGGCAGATGGACCAGAGATCAAATTGCCAACATCTGCTGGATCATTGAAAAAGCAAAAGAGTTCCAGAAAAACATCTATTTCTGTTTTATTGACTATGTCAAAGCCTTTGACTGTGTGGATCACAACAAACTGGAAATTTCTTAAAGAGATGGGAAAACTAATACAGTTATGTAAAGTTTAAAAATAAAATAAAATTAAAAAAAAAAAAAGAAACTAAAAAAAAAAAAAGAGAGAGAGATGGGAATACCAGACCATCTGACCTGCCTCCTGAGGAATCTGTATGGAGGTCAAGAAGCAACAGTCAGAACTGGACATGGAACAACAGACTGGTTCCAGATTGGGAAAGAAGTGCGTCAAGATTGCATATTGTCACCCTGCATATTTAATTCACATGCAGAGTACATCATGAGAAATGATGGGCTGGATGAAGCACAAGCTGGAATCAAGATTGCTGGTAGAAATATCAGTAACTGCAGATACACAGATGACACCACCCTTATGACAGAAAGCAAAGAAGAACTAGAGAGCCTCTTGATTAAAGTGAAAGACGGGAGTGAAAGAGTTGGCTTAAAACTTAACATTCAGAAAATTAAGATCATGGCTTCTGGTCCCATCACTTCATGGCAAACAGATGGGAAAGCAATGGGAACAGTGAGAGACTTTACATTTTTGGACTCCAAATCACTGCAGATGGTGACTGTAGCCATGAAATTAAAAGAGGCTTGCTCCTTGGAAGAAAAGCTATGACCAACCTAGCTGCTGCTACTGCTGCTAAGTTGCTTCAGTTGTGTCCGACTCTTAGCGACCCCATGGACTGCAGCCCACCAGGCTCCTCCATCCATGGGATTTTCCAGGCAAGAGTACTGGAGTGGGGTGCCATTGCCTTCTCCAACAGTATATTAAAAAGCAGAAACATTACTTTGCTGACAAAGGTCTATTTAATCAAAGCTATGGTTTAACCAGTAGTCATGTATGGATGTGAGAGTTGGACTATAAAGAAAGCTGAGCACTGAAGAATTGATGCTTTTGAACTGTAGTGTTGGAGAAGACTCTTGAGAGTCCCTTGGACTGCAAGAAGATCCAACCAGTCCATCCTAAAGGAAATCAGTCCTGAATATTCATTGGAAGGACTGATGTTGAAGCTGAAACTCCAATACTTTGGCCAACTGATGGGAAGAACTGACTCATTTGAAAAGACCCTGATGCTGGGAAAGATTGAGGGTGGGAGGAGAAGGGACAACAGAGGATAAGATGGTTGGATAGCATCACTGACTCAATGGACATGAGTTTGAGAAAGCTCCAGGAGTTGGTTATGGACATGGAAACCTGGCTTGCTGCAGTCCATGGGGTCGCAAAGAGTCAGACAGGACTGAGCCACTTTTCTGAACTGAACTGAATCAGGATAGGGCCACTCCTGTGGTTGGTCTCCTCTCATGCCTCCCAAGTGTACTTCTTACTGGTTGCCCAATAAGTCTTGCCTGCTTGAGCTGTACTGGTCTCCCATTTCAATTTTTGCTATCATGAGTCAAGAACTGAGAAAGAACAACTGACCTGACAAATAGATAGATACAAACATACAAAGGTAGACAGATAGATGAATGGATGATAGATAAATGATAAAGCTGTGGATCTGACAGAGACAAAGTAGATAATTAAATAGTTAATCCTACTGAGGGATCATAAGTAAAGAAAATAGTATGGGAGACCCCTGTAACTTAACTATCACTCAGAAAGCAGGCTTGCCTAACAACAAAACCAAGCAGGCTTCAGTTCAGTTTAGTTCAGTCACTCAGTCGTGTCCAAGTCTTTGTGACCCCATGAATCGCAGCACGCCAGGCCTCCCTGTCCATCACCAACTCCCAGAGTTCACTCAGACTCACGGCCATCGAGTCAGTGATGCCATCCAGCCATCTCATCCTCTGTCATCCCCTTCTCCTCCTGCCCCCAATCCCTCCCCGCATCAGAGTCTTTTCCAATGAGTCAACTCTTCACATGAGGTGGCCAAAGTACAGGAGTTTCAGCTTTAGCATCATTCTTTCCAAAGAAATCCCAGGGCTGATCTCCTTCAGAATGGATTGGTTGGATCTCCTTGCAGTTCAAGGGACTCTCAAGAGTCTTCTCTAACACCACAGTTCAAAAGCGTCAGTTCTTCAGCGCTCAGCTTTCTTTACAGTCCAACTCTCACATCCATACATGACCACTGGAAAAACCATAGCCTTGACTAGACGGACCTTTGTTGGCAAAGTAATGTCTCTGCTTTTCAATATGCTACCTAGGTTGGTCATAACTCTTCTTCCAAGGAGTAAATGTCTTTTAATTTCATGGCTGCAGTCACCATCTGCAGTGATTTTGGAGCCCCCCAAAAAAGTCTGACACTGTTTCCACTGTTTCCCCATCTATTTCCCATGAACTGATGGGAACAGATGCCATGATCTTCATTATCTGAATGTTGAGCTTTAAGCCAACTTTTTCACTCTCCACTTTCATTTTCATCAAGAGGCTTACTTAGCACCTAAACCATGCAACAAAAGCATGAGACATGCCCCTAAACAATAAAATAATAGTGGAATGAGACTCACATTCTGTCTGGTGAGGTCAGTAAATGAATGATTCCTAGGAGAAACTCCTCTGCATGTACTTAAAAAAAATTAGAAAAAGGTGGCAGTATAAAACCTGAGATACCACTTTTAGCATATGTTACTACTCTTCTGCTAATTTAAATAGTGCCATGATAATCCCACCTTGACCATTTAGGGACAAGAAAACTCCTTTACCTGATCTGTAGGAGGAATGCATGATGGAAGTTTGCCATCTACTCAAAAATGAGGAAGAAGATGGTTGATTCCTCCTTCACACTTTTCCTTTGATTATAAAACTGTAGCCCGTTAAGTTCTCAGCATGGCCCCTCTTGCCTACCTGATTGTAAACCTCATAAACATCCTATTCGTATAAACTATTTCTTATCTGTCACTTTGCCTCTCACTGAATTCCTTTTCTGTTGACTCATAAAGAACTGGAGCTCCTCAGAGTCCTCCAAGGCACATTTCTGCAGTTTCAGGTTGACTAGTTGTATGTCTTCAAAGTTCATATGTAATTCATAATCACATACCCCTCAAAGTGAATGGTTAAACAACAAAAATTCAACTAAGTAAATTTAAGGATCAACTTGGCTTTATTAAATGATTCCTGGCAATTAGAGAAAAGTTCCTCTGAGATGAAGAGTGCTTAGTCCATACCCATGAATTTCTATGGTTTTTTGCCTTTGAGATCCCCATTAGAATTAGTTTTTATCTACAAAAAATGCAACAAGCATATGCACCTTAACTTACCAACAGTAATGGAAAGACTGAGTCCTGGCCAAGAGAGAGCCTTGGCTGTACCACCACCAATTCCCATGGAACCTTGGATTAGAGCATGGGTTGGACAGGGAAGCCTGGCGTGCTGCAATTCATGGGGTCGCAAAGAGTCGGACACGACTAAGTGACTGAACTGAACTGAACTGAACCAGCAGACCTCAAGTCAGGAGGAGCTACATGTGAATGAACTGAATACGGTTCTCATTTAAATCCTGAGACAGAATCAAGGTTTTCCACTTCAAAACCTGAGAATTGCAGTCTGAAATTCTGGGGGCTTCACTTCAGGCAGAATCACCTACCAGCTCAATTGGGCACCAGGCCAAACAGTCTGCTAGCTCAAGCTCACCTGTCTTGTACTGAAGAGCCAGTTAGATCAGGAACTCAGTGTAAAGAGAGTGGAGCTCAGAACTAACAGGACCTTACCCTCAGTCCTGGGAAACAGCAAGAAAGGTAGTGAACTCAAAAAGGGGTTCACAGGTACCACATCCGAGTTTCTCATTGTCCTTAAATACCATCTGAAGTCTACTTTGGGTTCCAACACTGTCACCAAATCTATTCAACAGTAAAAATTCAACTGAGTAAATCTAAGGATCAAATTTGTGTTTATTATTATTACTTTTTTTTTGGCGTTTATTATTTTAAAAGATTTTTTTTAATGTGGACCATTTTTAAAGTCTTTATTGAATTTGTTACAACATTGTTTCTGTTTTCTGTTTTGGTTTGTTGGCTATGAAGCATGAGAGATCTTGACCAGGGATCAAACCCACACCCCCCGAATTGGAAGACAAAATCATAGCAGTTGGGTAGCCAGATCAGATCAGTCACTCAGTCGTGTTTGACTCTTTGCAACCCCATGAATCGCAGCACACCAGGCCTCCCTGTCCATCATCAACTCCGGGAGTTCACTCAGACTCATGTCCATCGAGTCAGTGATGCCACCCAGCCATCTCATCCTCTGTTGTCCCCTTCTTCTCTTGCCCCCAGTCCCTCCCAGCATCATAGTCTTTTCCAATGAGTCAACTCTTCGCATGAGGTGGACAAAGTACTGGAGTTTCAGCTTCAGCATCATTCCTTCCAAAGACATCCCAGGGCTGATCTCCTTCAGAATGGACTGGCTGGATCTCCTTGCAGTCCAAGGGACTCTCAAGAGTCTTCAACACCACAGTTCAAAAGCATCAATTCTTCGGCACTCAGCCTTCTTCACAGTCCAACTCTCACATCCATACATGACCACAGGAAAAACGATAGCCTTGACTAGACGAACCTTTGTTGGCAAATTAATATCTCTGCTTTTGAATATGCTATCTAGGTTGGTCATAACTTTCCTTCCAAGGAGTAAGCATCTTCTAATTTCATGGCTACAGTGGGAAGTCCCAAATTGGTGTTGAGAATATTAGCTGGCCTGAAGTAAGTCAGTCCTCTACTTCTAGACTTTATTTTTGGTCAAAATTGGTTCCTTTAAGCATCTGTATTTATTTTAAAATATATATAATAAACATTTTGAAGATTTTTTTATCTTCACCTCTTTGTCCATCAGGATCCACTCGGTCAAGAGTGGTCTTCATTACCTGTCTCCCCAAATTAATATTGTAATTTTATGAATGTAGCTAATGCTGCTGCTAGTCGCTTCAGTCATGTCTGACTCTGTGTGACCCATAGACGGCAGCGCACCAGGCTCCCCCGTTCCTGGGATTCTCTAGGCAAGAACACTGGAGTGGGTTGCCATTTCCTTCTCCAATGCGTGAAAGTGAAAAGTGAAAGTGAAGTCACTCAGTCGTGTCCCACTCTTAGCGACCCCATGGACTGCAGCCCACCAGGCTCCTCCATCCATGGGATTTTCCAGGCAAGAGTACTGGAGTGGGGTGCCATTGCCTTCTCCGAGTGTAGCTAATAGTCTGAAGAATATATCTTTTACATTATATATCAGTAGTATATTTCTATTCATTGTGACAAACTTTCTTTTAGATTCTATATACTACCATTCTACTTATAGAAATCTCAAATTGCAAACTCCTTTTGGCATAAATTAAACTGATCTTAGAACCCCTCAAGGTAGCTAATAAGTATCTAACCACAGTTTGCTTTTATTTCATGAAGATAAACCACATCTACTCACCATGGAATTAGAGAAGGAAAATTAATCCAGAAAAATTAACCCATCCTTGTTCAAAATATTGCTTTATTATTTTTATTCCTAATTTATTATAGTACTTTTCACTGTCTAATGTCAATATTAGAAGAGGATAATCTATAAATAACACAAATCTTTATTTGTAATACATAATCAGGGAGCAAGAAAATAAATACAGTTGCAAGTCACTACTTGCAAATTTAAATGTTTATGTTTCCAGGATAAATGGTCTATAAAGAATCATAATGAGTATCTTATCTAAAGAAATAAATATACTTGTCTTATTCACTATCTCTCACTTTCTCTCCAAGAGAGGGCGAATACACAGACAAACTTGATATATATTTTCGTATATAAACACAGATAGACATACTTATGTACATTTTGTACAATGTCATTTTTGGAGAAGGCAAGGTCATTTTTACATTGCACTGGAGAACAAATGTGAATACATTAGTGTTTATATATATGCATAAATTTGTATATATACCTATGTGTGTTTATACATCCATGTTTTGTTTATGATCAACTAATAAATAATAAAAGTTTTACTTCATTATCTGCCAGCATACAATCCATATTTGAGTATTCTTTAATGACATGGGAACTCCAAATATTAGAATTGGCTGGGAGGGATGAAAAAGGCAAGTGTGAATTGATATATGTGGACTTGGTCAATGTCAATTTTGCAAGCTGTACATAAATTTCATAGCCCTAATGATTTTCGAAAACCATTTCCAAGGCTGTTTATGTCTCATTGGAAATCTAAATGGGAATCTTACTGGAACTGGATTAAAAAAATTTAGCTCTTGTCAAATATTGCTAGTCTCTGCTTTTTAATTTTTCTTCTTCTCTTGCCTTTAATACATGCTTAGCCTTAGTGGGCCAAAAGTAGGACTCTTTAGCTAATATGTTTTTCTTCTTATTGTGCAAAAGACTTCATCTTTAATGCTTACATGGTTATTTGAGCTTTGTTGTAGAATGCTGTGCACTGCACTTTTGCTTTGAAATGAATGATCTTTTTTTGTTTGTTTCAAGGTAAACAATTTTCTGCAGTGTTTTTGTTGCACATTGTTAGAAGTCATCCTATTGCTTAGATGTAGAAGGGGATTTTTTTTTTTTTTTTTCTAAATCACTGCTGTGAACAACTAGCTGTTTGATCAGCAATGCTTCCTTTTTTTTTTCTTCCTCCTTTTGTATTGGACTTAGTCCCTGTCTGTTCTCTATGACACATCAGGATATGACTAGCTGGTACCACTCACAGCGGAAGCAATTTAATCTTTGTTACAAAAGTACCCTGTTTCTCAGAAGTCACATAAACATCTTAGGAAGAATGGTTGATTAAATTGTTTTTGCCAGCAGTTGTACTTATCTGACCACATACTTTCTTTATGCAGGATTTGGAATTTTTTTCCCCCTTTCACTTGGGAAAGTATAATCAGGTTCAATTTCTCCTGTATGTGCATGCTTTGTTCTTGGAATATTGTCCATAGAAAAAGTGAATTTCAGTTCTTCTGGACTTATCTTTCAGTAGGAAAACTTAGTTATCGTTCAGAATTTTAAGGAGCAGAGATAATACTTTAATTTTATACTTCTAATTGGAGCTTTTTCTTTCAGCCAGTGGGAGGAGGGGATATGATTGTATTTCATAAATGGCATTTCACCTCCTTGTAGAGAGTGTTTCTTCCGTCAAATAGAGTCTTATACAAATTAAAGCTAGGTGAAGGATCTGGTAAGAGACTGGTGTGAGCTAGCTGGAAAATGATATATTCTCCTGCTGAAAGTTTAGTCTTATTTAATTTACTTTTCCTGTTACTTGAGAGAAAACTGATGTGGGATGTTTTTGTTGCTGTTGTTTAGTCGCTAAGTCTGTCCCAACTCTTTTGTGACCCCATGGACTGCATACCCACCAAACAGTCCTGTCCTTGAGATTTTTCAGGCAAGATTTCTGGACTGGGTTGCCCTTTCCTTCTTGACGGGATCTTCCCCACCCAGGGGTCCAACCCGGGTCTCTTGTATTGGACTGCGTGCCTGCTAAGTCACTTCAGTCATGTCCATCTCTTCCTGAATCCATGGACTGTAGCCTGTCAGATTCCTCTTTCCATGGGATTCTCTAGGCAAGAATACTAGAGTGGGTTTCCATTTCCTTCTCCAGGAGATCTTCCTGAACCAGGGATTGAACCCAAGTATCCTATGTCTCCTGAATTGACAGGCAAGTTCTTTACATTAGTGCCACCTGGGAAGCTCGATGTTCTTCAGGACTGGGTTTTAAGATGATTAAGGAGACTGAAGTGATAAGGGTGTTCTACAAATACAAGTCAGGGATAGAACATGAGGCAAGCAAAAAATTTCATTTTGGGGGATAATGAAAAGTTAAAGTAGGGAAAATATAAAAGAACTTTACATTATTATGAAAATTTGTGATAATAGGTGTCTTTTAGGAGATCCATGTGATTGGATAACTCTGAAAAATTATTGTTCACTGATAAAACATTCAATCCTTATATGTATTTTTAGCTATTTTAAATACAAATTCATAGAACTCATAAATTATATTATGTACATATGCTTAGAGATTGTTCAAAAAAATATAATGGTATTTAAAAAATACATATGCAAAAGCTTGAATGTTGATGGTCAGATGCTGCCTTACTTAAAAAACAAAAGCTAATAAAACCTGAAAATTTTATTATTTGAAAATGGAGGACATTTCAAATATATTTATGTATGTAAATTACCCTAAAAAAGGGAATAAAATTTTGTATAAAAATTAGAAAATAATACATCACTATGAAGAATTTCTGAGTTTTCTCATTGGTTGATCTCACAAAAAATATTTTTCAAAAGCACATGATAAAATTGGAATAGAGATAATAAGAATGTGTCTTTGAAGGAAGCATTTGATTTGAAACTGATATGCTGACTAAAGTAATTTAAATATTTATGAAGATATTTACAAATGATGCTACTGGCAAGGAATTAATTTCCAAGATATACAAACAGCTTATACAGCTCAAAAAAAAAAAAAAAAATCCAATCAAAAAAATGGGTGGAACACCTAAATAGACATTGCTTTAAAGAAGATATTTAGATGGCCAACACGTACATGATAAGGTACTCCACATCATTCATTATTAGAGGAATGCAAATCAAAACTACAATGAAGTATCACCTCACACCAGTTAGAATGAAAGTGAAAGTGATAGTTGCTCAGTCGTGTCCAACTCTTTGTGACCCCATGGACTGTACAGTTCAGTTCAGTTCAGTTGCTCAGTCATGTCCAACTCCTTGTGACACCATGGACTGCAGCGTACCTGGCCTCCCTGTCCATCACCAACTCCCGGAGCTTACCCAAACTCATGTCCAGTGAGTCGGTGATGCCATCCAACCATCTCATCCTCTGTCATCCCCTTCTCCTGCCCTCAATCTTTCTCAGCATCAGGGTCTTTTCCAATGAGTCAGCTCTTTGCATCAGGTGGCCAAAGTATTGGAGATTCAGCTTCAACATCAGTCCTTCCAATGAACACCCAGGACTGATCTCCTTTAGGATCGACTGGTTGGATCTTCTTGCAGTCCCAGAGACTCTCAAGAGTCTTCTCCAACACCACAGCTCAAAAGCATCAATTCTTTGCCACTCAGCTTTCTTTACAGTACAGCTCTCATATCCATACATGACTACTGGAAACACCATAGCCTTGAATAGACAGACGTTTGTTGACAAAGTAATGTCTCTTCTTTTTAATATGCTGTCTAGGTTGGTCATAACTTTCCATCCTAGGAGCAAGCATCTTTTAATTTCATGGCTGCAATCACCATCTGCAGTGATTTTGGAGCCCCCCAAAATAAAGTCAGCCACTGTTTCCGCTGTTTCTCCATCTATTTGCCATGAACTGATGGGACCGGATGCCATGATCTTAGTTTTCTGAATGTTGAGATTTAAGCCAACTTTTTCACTCTCCTCTTTCACTTTCATCAAGAGGCTCTTTAGTTCTTTTTCACTTTCTGCCTTAAGGATGGTGTCATCTGCATTTCTGAAGTTAATGATATCTCTCCCTGAAATCTTGATTCCAGCTTGTGCATCATCTAGCCCATCATTTCTCATGATGTGCTCTGCATATAAGTTAAATAAGCAGGGTGACAATATGCAGCCTTGATGTACTCCTTTTCCTATTTGGAACCAGTCTGTTATCCATGTCTAGTTCTAACTGTTGCTTCCTGACTTGCATACAGATTTCTCAAGAGGCAGCTCAGGTGGTCTGGTATTCCCATCTTTTTCAGAATTTTCCACAGTTTATTGTGATCCACACAGTCAAAGGCTTTGGCATAGTCAATAAGGCAGAAATAGGTGTGTTTCTGGAACTCTCTTGCTTTTTTGACCATCCAGTGGATGTTGGCAATTTGATCTCTGGTTCATCTGCCTTTTCTAAAACCAAATTGAACATCTAGAATTTCACGGTTCACGTATTGCTGAAGCCTGATGTGGAGAATTTTGAGCATTACTTTACTAGGCTGTGAGATGAGTGCAATTGTGCAGTAGTTTGAGCAGTCTTTGGCATTGCCTTTCTGTGGGATTGGAATGAAAACTGACCTTTTCCAGTCCTGTGGCCACTGCCGAGTTTTCCAAATTTGCTGGCATATTGAGTGCAGCACTTCCACAGCATCATCTTTTAGTATTTAAAATAGCTCAACTGGAATTCCATCACCTCCACTAGCTTTGTTCATAGTGATGCTTCCTAAGACCCACTTGACTTCACATTCCAGGATGTCTGGCTCTAGGTGAGAGATCAGATTATCTGGTTCGTGAAGATCTTTTTTGTACAGTTCTTCTGTGTATTCTAGCCACCTCTTTCTAATATCTTATGCTTCTGTTAGGTCCACACCATTTCTGTCCTTTATCGAGCCCATCTTTGCATGAAATGTTCCTTTAGTATCTCTAATTTTCTTGAAGAGATCTCCAGTCTTTCCCATTCTATTATTTTCCTCTATTTCTTTGTACTGATCACTGAGGAAGGCTTTCTTATCTCTGCTTTCTATTCCTTGGAACTCTGCATTCAAATGGGTATATCTTTCCTTTTCTCCTTTGCTTTTGGCTTCTCTTCTTTTCACAGCTCTTTGTAAGGCCTCTTCAGACAGCCATTTTGCATTCTTGCATTTCTTTTTCTTGGGGATCCCTGTTTCCTGTATAATGTCACAAAATCCACCCATATTTCATCAGGCACTCTGTCTATCAGATCTATTCACTTTAATCTATTTCTCACTTCCATTGTATAATTATAAGGGACTGAATTTAGGTCATACCTGAATGGTCTAGTGGTTTTCCCCATTTTCTTCAATTTAAATCTTAAATAAGGAGTTCATGATCTGAGCCACAGTCAGGTTCCGGTCATGTTTTTGCTGACTGTATAGAGCTTCTCCATCTTTGGCTGCAAAGAATATAATCAATCTGATTTAGGTGTTGACCATCTGGTGATGTCCATGTGTAGAGTCTTCTCTTGTGTTGTTAGAAGAGGGTGTTTGCTATGACCAGTGCATTCTCTTGGCAAAACTCTATTAGCCTTTGCCCAGCTTCATTCTGTATTCCAAGGCCAAATTTGCCTGTTACTCCAGGTGTTTCTTGACTTCCTACTTTTGCATTCCAGTCCCCTATAATGAAAAGGACATCTTTTTTGGGTGTTAGTTCTAAAAGGTCTTGTAGGGCTTCATTAGAACCATTCATCTTCAGCTTCTTCAGTGTTACTAGTCAGGGCATAGACTTGGATTACTGTGCTACTGAATGATTTGCCTTGGAAATGAACAGAGATCATTCTGATGTTTTTGAGATTGCATCCAAGTACTGTATTTTGGACTCTTTTGTTGACTATGATGGCTACTCCATTTCTTCTAAGGGTTTCCTGCCCACAGCAGTAGATATAATGGTCATTGGAGTTAAATTCACCCATTCCAGTCCATTTTAGTTTACTGGTTCCTAGAATGTCAACAATCACTCTTGCCATCTCCTTTTGACCACTCCCAATTTGCTGTGATTCACGGACCTAACATTCCAGGTTCCTATGCAATATTGCTCTTTACCACATTGGACCTTGCTTCTATCTCCAGTCACATCCACAACTAGGTGTTGTTGCTTTGGTTCCGTCTCTTCTTTCTTTCTGGAGTTAGTTCTCTACTGATCTTCAGTAGTATATTGGACACCTACCAACCTGGGGAGTTCATCTTTCAGTTCCTATCTTTTTGTCTTTTCATGCTCATACTGTTCACGGGGTTCTCAAGGCAAGAATATTGAAGTGGTTTGCCATTCCCTTCTCCAGTGGACCACATTTTGTCAGAACTCTTTACCATAACCCATCCATCTTGGGTGGCGCTGGAGCAGCGAGCAGCAGCTGCGTGGTCCTGGTGCGACTGAAAAGAGCTACCCCACATCCAAGGTCAGGAGCAGTGGCTGCACTTTGCTGGAGCAGCCGTGAAGAGATACCCTACAAGAAAACCAAGTAAGACAGTAGGCTCTGAGAGAGGGCATCAGAGGGCAGATAGGCTGAAACCACAATCACAGAAAACTAGCCAATCTGATCACATGGGCCACAGCCTTGTCTAACTCAATGAAAATGGACTATACAGTTCATGGAAATCTCCAGGCCAGAATACTGGAGTGAGTAGCTGTTTCCTTCTCCAGGGGATCTTTGCAACCCAGAGATCGCACACAGGTTTCCTGCATTACAGGTAGATTATTTATTGTCTGAGCCACCAGGGCCATCATTAAAATAAGTCTGCAAATAATAAATGCTGGAGAGCATATGGAGAAAAAAAAGAATCCTCCTATACTGTGGGAATGTAAATTGGTACAGCCACTATGAACAGGATGGAGGCTCCTAAAAAACCTAAAAATAGTTCATGTATGATCCAGTAATCCCAGTCCTGGACAAACATCCAGAGAAAAACATGGTTTGAAAGGATTCATGTATCTTGATGTTCACTGTGTCACTGTTTACAATGGCTAAGGCAAGGAAGCAACTTAAATGTCCACTGACAGATGAATGGATAAAGAAGATGTGGTACATACAAGCAGTGGAGTGTCAGCCACAAAAAAGAATAAAATAGTTCCACTAGTAGCAGCATGGACGCACTTAGAGATTATCACTTTAGGTGAAGCAAGACAAAGACAGATATCATATATCACTTACATGTGGAATAAAAAGAATGATACAAATGAACTTATTTATAAAACAGAAATAGACTCACAGACATAGAAAACTAATTTATGGTTACCAAGGGATTGGAGAAGGAAATGGCAACCCACTCCAGTGTTCTTGCCTGGGAACTCCCACGGACAGAGGACCTGATGGACTACAGTCCATGGGGTTGCAAAGAGTGGACCCGACTGAGTGACTAACACACACAAGGGGAATAGCAGGGTAGAGGAGGAGATAAATTAGGAGTTTTGGATTAACAGATGCACACTACTATGCATACTGTGTAAGCAACAAGGCCCCACTGCATAGCACAGGGAACTATATCCAATGTTCTGTGATAACCTATAATGGAAAAGAATCTGAAAAGAATATACATGTACATATACACACACACACACACATACATGAATCACTTTACTGAAACTAACACAATGTTGTAAATTAACTCTGCCTCAAAAAAAAAAAAAAGGTTAAATTGTACAAAAATCATTTAAATATTTAGAATAGGAGTATTTGTTACAAGTGTGTGTGAACATATTATACTATTCTCTATCCTTAATGTTCAATATGCTTAATGTTCTCTGTTCAATAGAAAGAGAAAATTACTCAGCATTTTCATATATGGAACATCTATTTTTAAATACACACTTGATTCAGTGTTATCATAATGATTTTTGTGTGTGTGTGTGAAACACTGTTTTTCATGATTTAAAAAAAACAAATTCTGGTTATAGAGAAATCATTTTTTTTTCTTTGCTTTGTGCTGATGTCTATGATGATTCTTTAGATAAATGCTTTCTGTTAAAATGGCAGTTTTGTGTTTCCATTGTGGAAACTGCTTTGAAACAGAAATGAATTCAATTTTACTGCTTTGAAACATGTGAGAGGATTATTTTTGTACTTCTCCCACTTGATATTCTCCACTAGTTCTTTTTTTTTTTTTTTTTTGATGTCTTAACTATGTTTTTGCACAATTTAGTGTTTAGACATAATTCTTTATAAAGTGAGTTCTCTCTCCTACCTCTCCATTACTGGGTTAGTATTTGTTTTAATCGTGTACATTCATGGAGTACCAGCCATTTTCAATAAACAAGTTGTAGGTAATGTACTTTCAAAGCTAAATACAATAGGATTTTATTAGCCATAACTGAAAACTAATTATAATTTATTAATTTTATGAGCTATAGCTCATGTAGCTAATTGATAAGAAGTCTCATGAGACAGCAATATTATTTTTTATTTGTAATACTCTTAGACAAAACCACATTTTCCATAATAGTAGATGAAATAGAACTGATATCTTGCTTGCTGTAATAAACTAGGAAATTAAAAGGAGTTCTCAATCCTATAGGATAAAGAGAAGAATGAAACATTTTAACACTTGCAATCTTACTCTTTTTCTCTCCCAAATACAAATTTGCTGATTTGGGTTCTGTCACTTTGCTTTTGATAACTACGGAACCATCAGACACAAAGCTAGGAGGGATAATAAAAAATACCTGGAACAATGATTCTCTTCTCTTTGATTAACTATATATAGTATATATTACCAGTTATACATTTACAAGGATGGGTCACTGAAAGAGTATGTAGTAAAGAGTTTTTCATTGTAACAAAATTATTAATAGCAAAGTCAATTATGAGGGTCTAGTTGACTCTTTGGAAAAGACCCTGATTCTGGGAAGGATTCGGGGCAGGAGAAGAAGGGGACAACAGAGGATGAGATGGCTGGATGGCATCACCGACTTGATGCACATGAGTTTGAGTAAACTCCAGGAGTTAGTGATGGACAGGGAGGCCTGGCGTGCTGCGATTCATGGGGTCGCAAAGAGTCGGACATGACTGAGCGACTGAACTGAACTGAACTGAACTGATGATACCAATTTAGCTTATAATAAACTGTTTCTAGTAACACTCATTAGATGGGGGCTTTTTAGACAGTATATGAAATTGTATTATCACTAATCTGATTTAAATGATAAATACTTTTTATCTGGTAGTTCAGCTGGTAAAGAATCTGCCTGTAATGCAGGAGACTGCAGTTCGATTCCTGGGTCAGATAGATCCAGGGATAGGCTACCCAGTCCAGTATTCTTGGGCTTCCCTGGTGGCTTAGCTGGTAAAGAATCTGCCGGCAATGGGGGATACCTGCTTTTGATCCCTGGGTTGGGAAGATCCCCTGGAGAATGGAAAGGCTACCCACTCCAGTATTCTGGCCTGGAGAATTCCATGGACTATAGTCCATGGGGTCACAAAGAGTTAGAAGTGACTTTCATTTTCACTTTTTATCTAATATTGTTTATCGAGAGGTAATTATCTTTATCATTTAATTCATATTCTTTAAAGGCCATCCCTTTTTGTTAAATTAGCTTTTTATTTTGAGGTAATTATAGATTCAAAATCAACTGTTGAAATAAGCCAAAGAGATTTCATGTATCCTTTATCAAGTTGCTTCCAAGGGTAATTCCTAACATAACTTCAGTACAGGAACTTCCCTTGTGGTCCAGTGGTTAACACCTTACCTTCCAATGCAGGTTTAACTCCTGGTTAGGGAGCTAAGATTTCACATGACTTGAAACCAAAGAAACAAAACATAAAACAGAAGCAATATTGTAACAAATTCAACAAAGACTTTAAAAATGGTCCACATCAAAAATCTTTATGGCTCAGTGGAGGGGGACCCCGGAGGGTGGCGAGGTCCTTAAGACGGTGGTGGGCTTAGCTTGGAGGGAGAAGGGGACCGTCGAGGGAGGAGAGGGCCCTGGAGGGCAGAAGGGCTCAGCCATAAAAAGGAATGCACTTGAGTCAGTTCTAGTGAGGTGGATGAATCTCAGCCTGTTATACAGAGTGAAGTCAGAAAGAGGAAAACAAATATTATATATTTATTAACACACATATATGGAATCTAGAAAAATGATACTGATGAACCTATTTTACAGGGCAGTATAGAGATGCAGATGTAGAGAAGAGACTTTGGACACAGCTAGGGAAGGAGAGGGTGGGATGAGCTGAGAGTAGCATTGAAACATATACATTACCATATGTAAAATCGGCTATTGAGAAGTGGCTGTGCCACACAGTGAGCTCAGCTTGGTGCTCTGTGACAGCCTGGAGGGGTAAGATGGGGTGGGTGGTAGGGGTGAGGTTCAAGAGGGAGGGGACATGTGTATACTTATGGCTCATTCACATTGTTGTATGGCAGAAGCCAGCACAATATTGTAAAGCAATTTTCCTCCAATTAAAAATAAGTTTTAAAAAATATTTTCAAGAAAAGAAAAAAAAAACACTTTATCATTAATACAATATCACAAGCAGATACTGACACTGGTACAGTCAAGATACACAACATTTCCATTGCTACCAAGATTCCTCTTCTTACCCTCTCATAACTACAATCACCCTCTAGTCTTAACCATTGGCAATCAGTAATCAACCCTCTCTCTAAATCTGTCATTTCCAAAATGTTAATGGAATCCTACATTGTGAGATACTTTTGGGAATGGCTTTTTTCACTCAGCATAATTTGTTACAGATTTATCAAGGTTGTTGCATTAACATAAGTTTTCATTTTTCTGGGATAAATGCCCAGCATTGTAATTGCTGGCTTATACGATAGTTGCATGCTTATTAATTGTTAGGCCATTGCCAAGGTGTTTTTTTAGAGTGACTGTACCATTTTATATCACCACCAGTAACGTATGAGTGTTACACTTTCTCTGCATTCTCATCAGTGTTTGCTGTTGCCACACTCATTTTTTTTTAATAATTTGAATAGGTGTGTAGTCATATCTTTTTGTGGTTTTAATTTGCATTTCTCTAATGGCTAACGCCGAAGAATTGATGCTTTTGAACTGTGGTGCTGGAGAAGACTCTTGCAAGTCCTTTGGACTGCAAGGAGATCCAACAAGTCCATCCTAAAGGAGATCAGTCCTGGGTGTTCATTGGAAGGACTGATGCTGAAGCTGAAACTCCAGTACTTTGGCCACCTCATGCGAAGAGTTGACTCATTGGAAAAGACTCTGATGCTGGGAGGGATTGGGGGCAGGAGGAGAAGGGGACGACAGAGGATGAGATGGCTGGATGGCATCACCGACTTGATGGACTTGAGTTTGAGTGAACTCTTCAGTGAAATATCTCTAATGTTTTTTGCCCTGTATCCAATTTGATTATTTTTTAATGTCAATTTTTCAGCATTCCATATATATTCTAGATACTAGTCCTATGTTGGATATGTGTTTTTCACAGATAATATCTTCTCCCCCTCTGTAGCTTGTTCTTCCATTCTCTTTACAGGGTGTTTTATAGAACAAAAGTTTTTAATTTTTATGAAATCCTATTTATCATTTTTAACTTTCATGGGTCATGCTTTGTTGTCAAGATTGAGATTTTTTTGCCTACCCCTAGAGCTCAATTATTTCCCACTATGTTCTCTCTACAAATTTTATAGACTTATGAGGTACATCTTAATTTTTGTTTGTTTTCATTTTTAATTTTTGCTTAAGAAATTTCAATATCTCAATACCATTTATCCTTTCTCAATTGAGTAAATTTTGCACTTTTGTTAAAAATAAATTGAGCATATTTCTGTCTTAAATTTGAGTTGTCTTTTCTGCTCTGTGGATTTGCATCTATCCCTAAGGCTTCCCAGATGGTTCAGCAGTAAAGAATCTGCCTGCCAAGCAGGAGACATAGAAGATGAGGGTTCAATCCCTGGGTTGGGAAGCACTTCTGGAGTGGAAATGGCAACCCCTCCGATACTCTTGGTTGGGAAATCCTATGGACAGAAGAGCCTGGTGGGCTTCAATCCATTTGGTGGCAAGGAGTCAGATATGACTGAACAATTGAGTATGCACCAATACCCTACATAGTCTTGAATATTGTAGTTCCATAATAAGTTTTGAAAGTAGGTAAGTTTCTTTTTATATTGTTATTTTTCAAAATTGTTTTAGCTTTTCTAGTTCATGTACCTTTTCATATAAATTTAAAAAAATCTTGTCTATATCTATAAACAGTATTGCTTGGATTTTGATAGTTTTGTGAAAATATCCATTTGTGGAGAACTGGCATATTTACTGAATTAGTAACCAATCCTTGAAAACACAATGTCTCCATTTATTTAGTTAATCATTAATTTACTTCAATATTTTGTAGTTTTTAGCATATATCCTATATGTGATTTGTTGGATCAACATTTATTCTTCTGTTTTTAAAAGAAATTATAAATGGTGTTATATTTTAGTTTTAGTGTTCCTTTGTTTATTACTGGTATATAAATAGCAAAATTGAGTTTTATGTTGACCTTGTATCCTGCAACATTTCTGAACATAGTTATTATTTCTAAGAATTTTTTTCCTTAGGTGTATTAGAAATTCCTACATAGACAATAATACATGAAACCAGGACTTTTCCTGATCTGTACTTCTTTTATTTACTTTTTTCTTGCCTTTGTAAGAAAAGGCAAGAATATACTATATTGAATAACATTACTATATTGAATAACAGCAGAGAAGGCAATGGCACCCCACTCCAGTACTCTTGCTTGGAAAATCCCATGGACAGAGGAGCCTGTTAGGCTGCAATCCATGGTGTCGCTAAGAGTTGGACATGACTGAGCGTCTTCCCTTTCACTTTTCACTTTCATGCATTGGAGAAGGAAATGGCAACCCACTCCACTGTTCTTGCCTGGAGAATCCCAGGAACGGGGGAGCCTGGTGGACTGCCATCTATGGGGTCGCACAGAGTCGGACACGACTGAAGTGACTTAGCATAGCATATTGAATAACATTAGTGAGAGCAGACATTCTTGCATTATTCCTGTTCTTAGAGGAAAAGGAGGCAGTATTTCTTCCTTAAACATTTGGTAGTCTTCTCCATTGAAACCATCTGGGCTGGGTTGTTCACTGCCCCCTCCCCAGAGGTTTTAATTTATGAATTCTATCTTCTTTATAGTTACTGATCTATTCAAATCATCTATTTTATATTGGGTGGGTGTCAGTTGTTTGTGTCTTCAAGAACTTAATCTAGTTTGTCTAAGTGGCCTGAAGTATATGTGTAGAATTGTTCATAATATTGCCTTATTTGCTTTTTGATGTCTGTAGAAGCTAGAGATGATATGCCTTGTTTCCCAGTATTGGTAATTGTGTGACATCTTCTTTTAAGATCCTTTTGGTTCTTGGAATGACAAGTGACTTTCTATTAAAGTCTGAATATTTGATAAAATATCTATTCTATTAAAGTCTATTAAAGTCCATATTTGATAAAATAGCTATTCTATTAAAGTCTGAATATTTGATAAAATAAAAGATTTAAATAAAATCAATTCTAATTACATATTACTGCAAATATTCAGTAATATCAATTAGAATTGCTTTATTTAAATATTTTATTTTATCTAGCTTTCTGTTACTTCATTCTTTCAGAGGAAGGCTGTGGGGAGGTTTCCACCTCATGGCATTTGGATTAGAGTACAAATGCAGAATCCCTAATTGGTCTTTATCAACATCAGAGACAGGGAATTCTCCCTATTAGTAGTAGATGGAGGTTGGAGTTCTGGTTTCCCACTGACTCACCATGGTCCAAACCCCAGACTGAGAAGGGTTAGAGTCCTTGTCACTACTCCCCACACAGTTTCCATGGACACCATTGGGGGTGTAGCCTCTTTACCACTTGCCAGTGTAGAATGTCTGACTCTCCACTATAGAGGACATCATGTGTAAGGTAAAAATGAAATGATAATGGAACACAACAATCATCTAGCAGAGAAGACTGTATTAAAATAACAATGCAATTTCCAAAATAATCTTTTTTAGTGGAGGATTCAACTGCATACTACATTAAACTTATTAGCTTTAAAAATATACTTAAGAAAATTTAGAAGAAAGAGGAAATAGATAATTAAAAAAAAAAAAAAGTGAGCAACAGGAAAATGAACAAACAGATCCAAGAGGAAAAATGGAAAATGGGCTATTCATTTAATATAATTTCCATAGAGGAAGGGGATATTAAGGTGTATGGGAAAGAATCAATAATCAACAAATAATAATCATCACAATTTAAAAGTTTAAAGATTTAAAGAAAAGCTTGAAATTTTGTACTTTAGATTTCACAAAGAACTAAACAAAAATAATTATAAAAATCGGTAAAAGTTCTGAACTTTAAAATTATCAAAAAATATGTTAAGAAAAGAAAAATACAGGGTTGGAAAGAAAAGAAGGGAATTAAGTTACAATTCATTATAGACAGTATGATTTTTATTTAGAGACTTCAAGAGAATTAACTAAAAATACTTCAAATAATGATGACCAGGAAAAAGGCCAATCTCAAAATACATTAAAAATTATATATTATTCATATAATAATGATAAAAAGTTGTTTAGCTCTTACTGTGTCCAGAACTTTTTAAAATACTCTACATGAACAGCTCACAGCAGCATTATGAGGTAGTTATTATTCTCATTTTACAGATGAGGAAAGTGAGGCATAGAGAAAATAAGTTAACCTTTCCAAAAGTTATATACCTCATAAGTGGTATATAAATAGTCCATAAATTTTTTTTGCTCCTAGAAACAAGATCAAAATCCACAAGGATTCTGACTGTTATTAACATAAAATATGTTTTATTGAAAAGATGGTATCAATCAAGAAATTATGAATTGAGAGGAAGCACAAAAACTCACTCATCATGACACAAGGGACTCAGCTCCCTAGGAAAGGTCTTCAGATTCTTCCAGTTTCACCCCATGAGTGTCATTCACAAGGTCTGTAAGGTGTAAGGGAGAGGGGATGGGGCTAGCTTGGGTCACATGCTCTTGGGCTCATGGATGGGACGGGAAAGCAAGAAACAAGTCTATCAATTAAAAAACTCATTGCAAACACATGGAGTTGGAGAAGCAGGGTTCTGGAAGGGAAAGGGTGAAAGGACACATATCAGATGTACGTTTGAGACCTGGACTCTAGGGACGATAGCTACAGGAGTTAGGCAGCAGCAGGCAGTGTAAATTCACTACCGCAATAACGAAGGCATTGATTTCTTGCTGGAACCTGAACATATTATCTGCTTTAAAGATTACTTGAGGGCACACTGAAGTAGTCTTATGTTGGTAACTTTCTATCTAGGATTCATTTTAAGTGGCTTTTACACTTTCTATCTTGAACCAAATCAAAGAGATGACCCTGAATAGAAGTGTACTCCAGAGAGTTTGAGGGATCCAAATATTGTTTCTCACTCAGTCAAACAAGGGACTTTAGAGGGTATACTTCTTAAAGTCCCATCGGTCACGGCATAGGAGTTTAAAGGTCTTGGAAAGGGCTGAATGCTTAATTAAATTGTTGTTAGATTAGTGTCACCTGTTTTAATAGTGTCAGCATGCCTTTTATTTGAATTACTTGGGTATTTATAATGCCTTAAGAAAGACCTGGAATTTAAAAATAAGCCTCCAAATAAATGTTTTGTGGAAACCAGGATTTCTCAACCATCACACTATTGACATTATGGGATAGATAATTCGTTGCTCGGTGTACAGAGTCTGTCCTCTATTTTGGGGGGTGTATACTAAAATCCCTGGCCTCTACTCATTAAGTGCTCCTATTATCCTACCAACTGTGACAATAAAAAAAAATCTGTGAATTCTATCAAATATCCCTACCGTGTTGGGGGTGCAGGGGGAGGAATTGCACAAAAAATCCTTGGTTGAGAACAACTATTATAGACAAAAGGGGGAATTCTGGACACCGGGGTTACCAGAACCTTAAATACGCACTCAGAATATCACCTGCTCCTGCTGCTAAGTCGCTTCAGTCGTGTCCGACTCTGTGCGACCCCATAGACGGCAGCCCACCAGGCTCCCCATCCTTGGGATTCTCCAGGCAAGAACACTGGAGTGGGTTGCCATTTCCTTCTCCAATGCATGAAAGTGAAAAGTGAAAGTGAAGTCGCTCAGTTGTATCAGACTCTTAGTGACCCCATGGACTGCAGCCTACCAGGCTCCTCCATCCATGGGGTTTGCCAGGCAAGAGTACTGGAGTGGGGTGCCATTGCCTTCTCCCCAGAATATCACCAGATAATATTAAAAGGAAGTTCTACTCACCTACAAAGGGTTAACCTCACTGTTCTATAAGAACTTGACATGTACACAGTTTTTGTTTTGAAATTTTTATTGGAGTATAACTGCTTTTCAATGTTGTTTTATTTTCAACATTGTGTAATTGTTGTGTAATTTTTACATTATAGCAAAGCGAGTCAACCATCCATATACACATATCCCTTCTTTCTTATTAAATTTCCTTCCCATTTAGATCACCACACGGCACTGAGTAGAGTACCTTGTGCTATATGGTATCTTCTCATTAGTTTTCTTATACATAGTAGTGTATGTATGTCAATCCCAATCCCTCAGTTCATCCCTCCCCTCCCTCCCCTCTTGGCAAACCATCCTAGGAAGGGAATCTCAACTGTGGATGCACAATTAGACTCATCAGTGAGATTTTTTTTTTTTTTAATTACTGATGCTTAAATTGCAATCTAGAAATCTAAAAAACTATATCAGAAATTTTGGTGATGGATCCAGACGTTTTTACTTTTGAGATACTCTCAGAAGGATTCTAAATAGATAATAATCAAATATGTACTAATATAAAGTAATTGTCCTTAAAAGCCCACCAGAATCAAGCCATAGAAGATGTGCAGGGGCTTACCATACCTGGACTCCAGTCTGATTATTCACATGGCCACAGAAATTGCATGCTGAACCAAAGGTGCAGGGACAAAGTGCTTCAGGGCACTGCTCCAAGTGTTAATGGCACCTGAAATCTGTATCCCAGCTAAATGATTAGTCAAAAAAACTGAATAAAGGAAACTTACAGATAAAGGTATTTTATGATAAACTGGGAGTCAAAATACCAATATAATTCTATATGGGTCCAGGCATTGCACTAATTTATTAGAAATCTAGATAAGCCACTTTTAGCACCAGAGAAGAAATCCCTGGGCAATTTTCAGTTAACTGTTGGTATACAGTGCTACACTAACTGTCCTGGATTGATCAGCAGGCCTGATTCATTGCACATCTGTATCTAGCTTATAGATCTAGCTCCATGAGATGCTTTGAATCCATTCTTATCATCAGATCAGATCAGTCGCTCAGTCGTGTCCGACTCTGCGACCCTATGAATCGCAGCATGCCAGGCCTCCCTGTCCATCACCAACTCCTGGAGTTCACCCAGACTCACGTCCATCTAGTCAGTGATGCCATCCAGCCATCTCATCCTCTGTCGTCCCCTTTCTCCTCTTGCCCCCAATCCCTCCCAGCATCAGAGTCTTTTCCAATGAGTCAACTCTTCTCATGAGGTGGTCAAAGTACTGGAGTTTCAGCTTTAGCATCATTCCTTCCAAAGAAATCCCAGGGCTGATCTCCTTCAGAATGGACTGGTTGGATCTCCTTGCAGTCCAAAGCACTCTCAAGGGTCTTCTCCAACACCACAGTTCAAAAGCATCAATTCTTTGCGCTCAGCCTTCTTCACAGTCCAACTCTCACATCCATACATGACCACTGGAAAAACCATAGCCTTGACTAGACGGACCTTTGTTGGCAAAGTAATGTCTCTGCTTTTCAATATGCTATCTAGGTTGGTCATAACTGTCCTTCCAAGGAGTAAGCGTCTTTTAATTTCATGGCTGCAGTCACCATCTGCAGTGATTTTGGAGCCCAGAAAAATAAAGTCTGACACTGTTTCCACTGTTTCCACATCTATTTCCCATGAAGTGATGGGACTGGATGCCATGATCTTCGTTTTCTGAATGTTGAGCTTTAAGCCAACTTTTTCACTCTCCACTTTCACTTTCATCAAGAGACTTTTTAGTTCCTCTTCACTTTCTGCCATAAGGGTGGTGTCATCTGCATATCTGAGGTTAGTTGATATTTCTCCCAGCAATCTTGATTCCAGCTTGTGTTTCTTCCAGTCCAGTGTTTCTCATGATGTACTCTGCATATAAGTTAAATAAACAGGGTGACAATATATAGCCTTGACGAACTCCTTTTCCTATTTGGAACCAGTCTGTTGTTCCATGTCCAGTTCTAACTGTGGCTTCCTGACTGCATACAAATTTCTCAAGAGGCTGATCAGGTGGTCTGGTATTCCCATCTTTTTCAGAATTTTCCACAGTTGATTGTGATCCACACAGTCAAAGGCTTTGGCATAGTCAATAAAGCAGAAATAGATGTTTTTCTGCAACTCTCTTGCTTTTTCCATGATCCAGCAGATGTTGGCAATTTGATCTCTGGTTCCTCTTCCTTTTCTAAAACCAGCTTGAACATCAGGAAGTTCACGGTTCACATATTGCTGAAGCTTGGCTTGGAGAATTTTGAGCATTACTTTACAAGCATTACTTTACTACTATTCTTATCATAGTAGAACTTAAACAATCAAGAAAATACAGTAACTTACTCCAAAGACATACAGATGGTCAACAAACACATGACAAGAGGCTTAACATCACTAATTCATAGAGAAATGCAAATCAAAACCACAATTAAGTAGCACATCTTACCAGAGAGAATGGCCATCATCAAAAAAACCTACAAACAATAAATGCCAGGTGATGGTGTGAAGAAAAGGGAAAGCTCATGCACTATTGGTGGGAGTATAAATTGATACAACCACTAATGGGAAACAGTATGGAGTTTCCTTAAAAAACTAAATATAGAACTACTGCATCTGGACCCATCATTTCTTGGAAAATAGATGGGGGTAAAAATGGAAACAATGGCAGACTTTATTTTCTTGGGCTCGAAAATTACTACAGATGGTGATTGTATAATCATGGTGATTGTAGCCATGAAATTAAAAGACACTTCTTGGGAGAAAAGTTATCACAGCACATTAAAAGGCAGAGACATCACTTTACCAACAAAGGTCTATCAAAGCTATAGTTTTTCCAGTAGCCATGTGACAGTTGGGCCATAAAGAAGGCTGAGTGCTGAAGAATTGATGCTTTTGAGCTGTGGTGCTGGAGAAGACTACTGAGAGTCCCTTGGACTCCAAGGAGATCAAACCAGTCAATCCTAAAGGAAATCAACCCTGAATGTTCATTGGAAGGACTGATGATGAAGTTGAAGCTCCAATACTTTGACCACTTGATGCAAAGAGTCAACTCATTTGAAAAGACCTTGATGCCGGAAAAGATTGAGGGCAGGAGGAGAAGAGGGTGGCAGAGGATGAGCTGGCTGGATCGAATCATCTACTCAGTGGACATGCATGAGTGTGTGCTAAGTCGCTTCAGTCATGTTCATCTTTTTGCAGCCCCGTGGACTGTAGCCCACCAGGCTCCTCTGCCTGTGGGGTTCTCCACACAAGAACACTGGAATGGGTTGCCATGCCCTTCTCCAAGGAATCTTCCCACTCCAGGGATTGAACCTGTGTCTCTTACATCTCCTGCATTGGCAGGTGGACTCTTTACCACTAGTGCTACCTGGGAAACTTTCAATGGATATGAGTTTGAACAAACTCCAGGAGATAGTGAAGGAGAGGTAAGCCTCGTGTGCTGCAGTTCATGGGGTCACAAAGAGTCGCACACAACTGAGAGACTGAACAACAACAACAATGACTCAGCAATCCCACTCTTGCACACATACTCAGAGAAAACCATAATCCAAAGGGATAAATGGGCCCTGATATTCATATCAGCACTATTTACGATATCCAGGACAAGGAACCACATAAATGGCCATCAACAGAGAAATGGATAAAGGTATGCTACCTATATACAATGAAATATTATTCAGTCATAAGAAAGAATGAAAGTGGGTATGTGTTCTGCATCAGGTTCCTGAAAAGTAGAGTTTTCCATGTGATTCTTTTTGCAGTGATTTATTTATTAGGGGCTACTCTCAGGAGAGGGGTTGAGAAAGGCATGATATAGCAGAAAAAAAAAAAAAAAAAAAAAAACAGCAAGCGAGAATGTAGTCTCAGCAGAAGTCTAGCTTTAGTCTTATCCTATAAGGGACACTTTAGAAACCAAATTATAAGGCAGAGATAGACCCACCTTGAAGCAAGGATGCCCAACTTTTGAACTTGCAGGAGAGGGAAAGGCCCCTGAGATTCTGTTTGTCTGAGTGCAGTGCTCTGGAGAAGTGTCTAATAGGCTGAGCCAACATGCTTAGCAGCTAGAGGAGAAGTGCAGCCTCTGGGAAGGGAGATCTTGCATTCACCAACAGCATCCAATGGGCTCCCCTGGTAGCTCAGATGGTAAAGAAACTACCTATAACACAGGAAACCCCAGTTCGATCTCTCAGTCAGAAAGACCCCCTGAAGGGAATGGCTACCCACTGCAGTATTCTTGCCTGGAGAATCCCAAGGATAGAAGAGCCTGATGGACTACAGTCCATGGGTTGGCAAAGAGTCAGACAGGACTGAGCGACTAACACTTTCACTTTTCACTTTGAGGGTTATGGACACTGGTGAAGATGGCAATGAATAAATGTGGTTTTAGATCAGACGCCAGAGAAGGCTCTCTGATAAGTTGACAGCTAAGCTGAGAGCTGAATGAAGTGAGGGAGCAAGCACTTTGGATGCAGTTTCCTGGGCTAAAATTGTTTAAAAACATATAACACAAAATAATAAATTTCGTGGTGGTTTTCCATCAACAAAGCTTAAGACATGGACAACTATTTTAGTAAACGTAGGGTCACAGCATCAGTAGCCAGCTGTCACCATCAGTCACCAATGACAAGCGGTCTCTGAGTTGCACCAGAGGAGTGAGGACACCGACACAGATCTGATGTTCGATTTGGAAAGCATGTTTATGAACCTATTGCAAGAAACCAACAACAGTATGTGGTAGGCAATTAACATCTTAGTACATGCTTAATAAAATTATTGTTGTTTTAGTCACTAAGTCGTGTCCAGCTCTTTTGTGATCCCATGGACTGTAGCCCACCAGGCTCCTCTGTCCATGGGATTTCCCAGGCAAGAACAATGGAGTGGGTTGCCATTTCCTTCTGTAGGGGATCTTCCCCACCTAGGGATTGAACCCACATCTCCTGCCACTGCAGGCAAATTCTTTACCCCTGAGTCATCTTTTCACTGTAAAGTTGTAGGTTTAATTTTATTATAATTTAATGTTTATAAACCTTAACTTTTTCTAAAAAAATTTAGAAGCATAAAAGGGGCTATTGATTCTATTCAGCTCACTTAGAAGAACATTACAGATTTGACCTTAAGAAAATAGAAAACAACATAACTACACTTTATGATTACCAAAGGAATGAAGGATGAAGTCAAATAAAACTGTTCATAGTATCTCATAAAATGAGTAACATTTTGAATTAAATTGTGAGTAGTGAGCTGAATATCAATGCAATTTATTACCTATGTAGGAGCTAAAATTTTAACAATTACAGTACTTTTCCACTTATTGCCTTATTGACTGTTAAAGCTCTTAAAGCATCCTACTAGAGAAAAAAAAAAAAGAAATAAAGGTTTGGGCATCTATTTATACTCATCTTCAATATGAATAGCCTCAAGTAGTTAGAGCACCTTTTAAAAAATTCAGTCACCTCTTAGGGAAAACTAGATTTTTGTGTAAAATTTTAAATGATTTTTGTCTCTTTAATCATATTATACATGCTAAAAAGTGTTAGTCACTCAGTTGTGTCTGACTCTTTGCAGTCTCATGATGGACTTTAGCCTGCCAGACTCCTCTGTCCATGGAATTCTCCTTGTAAGAATACTGAAGTGGGTATCGATTCCCTTCTTCAGGGCATCTTCCTGACCCAGAGATTGAAACTGGGTCTCCTGCTTTGCAGGCTGATTCTTTACCATCTGAGCCACAGCTATAAAAATATTCCACATGCAAAAAGATAAGTTACATATGGCAAGATTGAAGGATTATTGGAAACTTTGGCTATTTACCAAACAACATAGTTTTGTTTTATTTCAAGAGTTATATTAGAATAGCCTAATTATTGTGAAAGCTTAATTTAGTCCCACTACAATTTCCTTTGTTAAAATTTGAGATTCTTTTTATCCTTACTAATTTATTACTGAGTGAAATAACATCCTTGGGAATAAATGGAAATCTTTATTTTTCTAATAATATCGTTTTTGTGAGTCAATTATTTAGAATGTTATGAACAGATGGTTTAATGAGAGAACTGAAGCAAATAGATTCCTGCTAGTCCTATATCACTGACAATATATCACTTCACAGATCTAAAGAGACTCCTTGAATTTTGACTTAAGAAATAGAAATCACAGGCTGCTGAAATAGTTATCTTATATTTGAAAATGCCCAGATTGCATGTGCTACTGCTGATATGTGTCCTTTCTTCAGGTTTTACTCCAGTCATATCTGAGTTAAAATAGGACAAAGAGAAATTTAATCTTTTATACATGAATTACTGTCAGAATCTATAATATTCCTCTGTCTGTGTGTGCTCCGCTGTGTCCTACTCTTTGTGACCCCATGAACTATAACCCACCAGGCTCCTCTATACATGGAAATTTCCAGGCAAGAATACTGGAGTGGGTGGCCATGACCTACTCCAAGGGATCTTCCTGACCCAGGGATCGAATCCACATTTTTGTGTCTCCTGCATTGATAGGCAGATTCTTTACCACTGAGCCACATGGGAAGCCCACAATATTCCTCTGTGCTGTGCTTAGTCACTCAGTCATGCCTGACTCTTTGCAACCCTATGGACTATAGACCACTAGGCTCCTCTGTCCAAGGGGATTCTGCAGGTAGGAATATTGGCATGGGTTCCCATGCCCTCCTCCAGGGGATCTTCCAAACCCAGAGACTGAACAGGTCTCCCGCACTACAGGCAGATTCTTTACCATCTGAGCCACCAGGGAAGCCCAAGAATACTGGAATGTGTAACCTATTCCTTCTCCAGGGCGTCTTCCCAACCCAGGAATCGAACCAAGGTCTCCTGCATTGCACGTGGATTCTTTGTGAGCTGAGCTACCAGGGAAGCTCCAAAATATTCCTCTAGACATAAGTAAAACTTACTTATTCAAAAGTATTTTAAACTAATTGTTCCAGAATAGATATTTCCACTTATACCTGTTATAAGTGACATTTTTAAATTATCAGAATAAATAACTTTAGGACCTTGGTAATGAGTCTCATCTCATGTTCATGTCCTCAAGTCAAATAACTATTTGACTTGAATAGAAGAGTTGCTTTGCTAGTCTTCAAGTAGTTCTCAGAGTAGGTTTTTCTTCATTGTTGTAGTTTGGGGGTGTTGGTGGGATTAGGTGAGCTTGGAATCTTCCTATTCTACCATCTTGACCCTGCCTCCCTTACTTATTGTTTGAAATGTGCAAAGCCATGAAGTCATTTGTGCAAAGAATGATCACAATATTCAATTTATTTGAGAAAATGGAGGTTCAAAATTTTTAAATATGGTAAATTGTGCTGCTTGGTGGGTTGATAGATAATTCTCCAGAAGTATCATCAGGAAAACCTGCTGATACATAAAAGCTTATTTGGTTAGACTTACGAGTGAAGGTTTCCTTAATAGGGTCTTTATAGTGTTTCAGAAGTGATAACTCTGAAGAGGGTATTTACCATGATTATGAACTTGGCTGGATATTCTTATGAGACTTAGGACCTGGACTGGGTGATTTGCCAGATGGAATACTGGTTGGGACTGGCAGAACTTGTGACATAGAAGCTTTGGATTGGTAGGCAGAAAGAGACAAGTGTCTTCAACAGTCTACTAATGCATAAGCTATGTGTTAGTACTTCACTGTCATAGCTTCGAAAGTAAGTATTTCTCGGAGAAAGTAGACAGATAACTTTTTACCAGATTTCTGTGTTGCTTAGATTGTTTAGCACAAAATCAGGAGTGTGTGCTTTGTGCCAGAATTGATCAGCATTGGAAGAGTTATGTATGGAGGTTTCAGTTTTTAGCTGAACCTCGATCTTTTTTCTTTCTAAAAAATCACCTTCCAGGGAAGTTGGAAGTTACTTAGCAACTTATTATTTAGTTCATTTAATAAACAAGGAAACAACAACCTAAGCCTCTTGCCATTTATATGAAAATAGAATGCCTAGGCAATCAATTTATGTAATTAATTTTCTATTTCTGTGAGCTACACTGATATTTCATATTTCTACAAACTGATTTTTTAAACAATTTATCTCTTTTTTTTTAAGTGTCTTGACTTCCAGAAAACCAATGTGTGAAGGAATAACAAATTCAATAATAAACAGCAAAGTCTTGAGAACTCTGGGATTTGTCAATTGGCTTTGGTTTTCTGCCTTTGACTGGGTATGATCTTGCCCGAAGAATGATTTCCTGTAAATAAGGGAAATAAATATTTTGAGTTTCTTTGCCTTGGATTCTTAGCTTTAGAAAAATTACTCAGAGGCTGCCCTGAAGCTGAAATTCATGGCCCACGAACATCTATTCTCTTCCTTTATTTAACTCTAAAATAAATCAGCCCTAGGTTTGCAAAACCGATAAGAGAACTAGATCAACTCTAGCTGCTTTCTAACCCTTGTGGAACACTTGTGCTATGCTAAGTGAGGAATTGTCGATTTTGGGCTAGAGAGAGCAAGAACTTTAAAAACAAGCATTTAGGAAATAGAAGTTGATATTAATCTGGTCGTTGTCGCTCAGTCGTATCCAACTCTTCACTCACTATGGATTGTATTCAACTAGGTTCCTTTGTTCAAAGGATTTTCCAGGTAATAATAATGGAGTAGGTTGTCATTTCCTACTCCAGGGAATCTTCCCAACTCAGAGATTGTACCCACAACTTTTGCCTTTCAGGTGGATTCTTAACCACTGAGCTATCCAGGACGCCCATGAATCTGGTAAGAGTGCTAAAATATTTTACATGATATTATCTTGTCACTACTTTTCAAGGCCTGCAACATTTAGTTGTATTTTTTTTTCTTTCTTGCATATTTTCTGTAGTGTTGCTGATTTTAAGGTTTTGCTCTATCTAAATCCATAGCCACACAGATAACTTTTTGATAGCTTTGTTGTTGTTCAATCTCTCAGTTGTATCTGACTCTTTGCGACCCCATGGACTGCAACACGCCAGACCTCCCTGTCCTTCACCATCTCCTGGACCTTGTTCAAACTCATGTCCATTGAATCAGTGATGCCACCCAACATTCGCATCTTCTGTCATCCCCTTCTCCTCCTGCCTTCAATTTTTCCCAGCATCAGGATCTTTTCTAATGAGTTGGCTCTTCACATCAGGTAGCCAAAGTCTTGGAGCTTCAGTTTCAGCATCAGCCCTTCCAATGAATGTTCAGGATTGATTTCCTTTAGATGGACTGGTTTGATCTCATTGAAGTCCAAGGGACTCTCAAGAGTCTTATTCAACACCACAGTTCAAAAGCATCAATTCTTTGGCATTCAGCCTTCTTTATGGTCCATCTCTCACATATATATGTTTCTATATCATCACATTTCCCAATCACTAACTCTTGAGTCAGCATTTTACTTCAGAAGACAAAGACACTGGGGTTTCACATGGTTTCAGGTTGAGGCAGAAGAGGGAAAGGTCTGCTTTTGGTGTTGTTATAAGGAAGCAAGGTAATAATGATAGCTTATGCCCTGTTTATTCTAGTTTTAATCCGTCCTAATGGAACTAAAAAGCCTCTTGATGAAAGTAAAAGAGGAGAGTGAAAAAGCTGGCTTAAAGTTCAACATTCAGAAAACTAAGATCATGGCACCTGGTCCCATCACTTCATGGCAAATAGATGGGGAAACAGTGGGAACAGTGTCAGACTTTATTTTGGGGGGCTCCAAAATCACTGCAGATGGTGATTGCAGCCATGAAATTAAAAGACGCTTGCTCCTTGGAAGGAGAGTTATGACCAACCTAGATAGCATATTAAAAAACAGAGACATTACTTTGCCAACAAAGGTCCATTTAGTCAAGGCTATGGTTTTTCCAGTGGTCATGTATGGATGTGAGAGTTGGACTGTGAAGAAAGCTGAGTGCCGAAGAACTGATGCTTTTGAACTGTGGTGCTGGAGAAGACTCTTGAGAGTCCCTTGGACTGCAAGGAGATCCAACCAGTCCATTCTAAAGGAGATCAGCCCTGGGTGTTCATTGGAAGGACTGATGCTAAAGCTGAAACTCCAGTACTTTGGCCACCTCATGCGAAGAGTTGACTCATTGAAAAAGACTCTGATGCTGGGAGGGATTGGGGGCAGGCGGAGAAGGGGACAACAGAGGATGAGATGGCTGGATGGCATCACGGACTCAATGGACATGAATTTGAGTAAACTCCGGGAGTTGGTGATGGACAGGGAACCCTGGTGTGCTGTGATTCATGGGGTCGCAAAGAGTTGGACACGACTGAGCAACTGAACTGAACTGAACTGAATTTTTAGAAGAGACAATTGCCTTCCATTTTTAAAATGTGACTCCAAGTATACTGTAATGCAACAGAGTTACAGTAAGAGTCAGTTAATCTGAGTTCTCATCTTGGTTCTTAAAGCATCTAATTGTATAAATATACAAAAGTCCTCTGGGCCTAAAGTTTTTATTTGAACAAAGAAAATTATTGATCTATTTTATTGATAAAATTTTCCCATGTCTCTGAAGGCATATTTAGTTTTAATTATAAAATATCTGTAGTAAATTCAATTGCATATGGAAAGGGATGTTAAGAAAATAAACAGGTTCAAAATGATGTTTTTAGTATATTGTTAACTATAGCATGTGGAATGGATTTATATATAAAATATGAGAGTGAAATCAAAAGACAAATAAAATTAAATTTAAAAAGCAAATTAAAGAATTAATAGATATCTAAATACTTACAAAAACATTTTGAGATAAAGCTTTAGCTTTATCTCAGAACAAATTTAACAAAGAGTAAAAAAGTTATGTTCTTAATAGAATTCTGTTTTTGTTTTTGTTTTTTTCTTTTTCTTTTGTTTTGTCCTGTGGACAGGTTGAATGTTACCTGAGCCTCATGCTTTGGAAAATTATGATGGTTAAGAGATTCCCCCTCAGTTTTTGTTTTGTTCGAAATCCCCTTTTTGTGTTGTGGGAAATAGCTTACCTCTGAGAAGCACATGAATCAGATAAGAAGCACATGAATCAGAGAAGCACACGATCAGTATGTCCATTCTTTTTCATGACTCCTGTCAGATTCCCAGATGATTGTCTTGCTTCCTTGTAACAACACCAGTTGAGGACCTTTCCATCTTTTGCCTCACCCTGAAACCATGTGAAGCCCCTGTGTCCTTGACTTTTGAAGTAAAATGCTGACCCAATAGTTAACGATTGGGAAATGTCAGGATGCAGAAGCAAAGAATAGCTACTGGGCTGGGAACTGGTAACAATTTAGACTATAACTCTGCTACAAACCAAAGTCACCCAAATCCAGCTCCCTGAATGATATAGCTAGAGGCCTGACACACTAAGCTGTTTTTTACAGGAAACAGACACCCTCCAGATAAAAACTGCTGACCATAAGAACTTGGACCCTAGACTACTTGAAACAAGTAGGTTGACGATGCTTCAAACTTCACCTTGATACCAACCAATTTGAGAATGATTTGTAAGCTGATCAGACACTACTCCTTGAACACTCTAAAATCCCTCACTACCTACTGCAGGGTGACTCACACAGTCTTGAGGGCATTAGTCTGCTGTGGCCCCGTTGTCTGGCCAATAAAATCAATAAAAGCTACACTGCTTTTCTACTTTACCCAAAAATCTGTATCCATGTTTCTATTTGGCACTGGTGAACAGAGGCCAGTTTCAGCAACAAACTTATGGACAAAGCCAGGATTGACACCCTGACTTCTCATTCTTTGTCTCGTTAATGGTTAGCAGAGGTTAGAAGTGTTTATCGTGTTTGTCCCTCTTGAAACTAGCTAGACAAGGGATAAATATTTCCTTTGTGTCTAACTGACTGGGATTTCCCCAATTGTGTAATGACTGTGCCTGTATATCACCTCATTTTTAAATTTATCTTTTCTCCCTGGGAAAGTCTAAGGCAAAATCAGACACTGACGTTGGATCTCCCTTTTGTGATGTGTGTGCTAATTTGCTTCAGTTGTGTCCCACTCTAGGCAACCCCATGGACTATAGCCCACCAATCTCCTCTGTAATCATGGGATTACTCCAGGCAAGAATATTGGATGGGTTGCCATGCTCTTCTCCAGGGGATCTTCCCCACCCAGGGATTGAACCCACGTCTCCTACAGCTCCTGCATTGGCAGGCAGGTTCTTTATCACTAGTGCTGACTGGGAAGCCCTATTGCAATAGTCTGAATCAAAGCAACATTCTTACTTGCTTGGTTTTTGCTTTTGACCCTGCCTTCCCTTTCTCTTCCCCTTTTCTCTTCTTCACTCTAATTTTTACAGGATTGGCAGGGTTTCTCAGATATTATCAAGGTGAGGCTTCAAACACTGAGACAACACTTCCCTTGCTTTGCTAAGTAGTAAGAATGATGAGTAGCAGATGGGCATGTGTCTACCAAAATGAGAAAAGAAAAGATTAATTGCACACTAAAAAGATAATGCTTCTGAGCTGAATAGCATTTTAAGGACCACACAGCACTCGGTGATGATAGAAGAGTTTAATTTGGCTTCATCATTAGGAAAGCTTGGATTAGAAGATTTTTGATTATAAGTGCTTCAGATTGAGATTCAAATTTGTCAACGTAAATAAAAATACACATGCAAATGTGTGTGAGTCTGTGTGTGTGTTTGATACACATTTATTTCTGACTATGTGTGAAAGTGTGAAAATGTTAGTCATTCCATCATGTCCAACTCTTTCTGACCCCACAGGCTGTAGTCCACCAGGCTCCTCTGTCTATGGAATTCTCCAGGCAACAATACTGGAGTGGATAGCCATTCTCTTCTCCAGGAGATCTTCCTGACTCAGGTTTTGAACCTGGGTCTCCTGCATTACAAGCAGATTCTTTACTATCTGAGCTACCAGATAGCCCCATTTCTGACTATAATGTCCCTCGGATAAAGGAGGCTGAAATAGTGCAACTTAATTAAAAGCTGTGTGTGTATGTATATGCTTGTGTGTATGAATTTTTGTTTCCATCGAATTTGAAATATGTAATTGCTTTTCTCTTTCACTGTGTGTGTGTGTGTAGAATGTACACAGTCATATATAAAGTATATTACTCCTTCATCAAATTGAGGGGCAAATCAATATATTAAAATTTTTAAGATGCTTTCAAAGACTTTTCTTTTATATTACTTTAATCTTTAAAAGAATCCATTGAAAAAGAAATGCTGATTCAAATAGTTACAAGAATTCTTCTTTTTTTTTTAATAGATGTATCCACATGCTGCTGCTGCTGCTTCTGCTGCTAAGTCGCTTCAGTCCTGTCCGACACTGAGCGACCCCATAGACGGCAGCCCACCAGGCTCCCCAGTCCCTGGGATTCTCCAGGCAAGAACACTGGAGTGGGTTGCCATTTACTTCTCCAATGCATGAAAGTGAAAAATGAAAGTGAAGTCACTCAGTCGTGTCTGACTCTTAGCGACCCCATGGACTGCAGCCTACCAGGCTCCTCCATCCATGGGATTTTCCAGGCAAGAGTACTGGAGTGGGTTGCCATTGCCTTCTCCGATCCACATGCTAGAGTGCTACTATATCTTGATATCTAAAAGATTTACATGTAGGCAAGGGGCTTTCTTGGTGGCTTAGTGGTAAACAATCTCCCTGCCAATGCAGGAGACATGGGTTGGGTTCTTGGGTTGGCAAGATCCCCTGGAGAAGGAAATGGCAACCCACTCCAATATTCTTGCCTGGGAAATCCCATGGACAGAGGAGCCTGGAGGGCTACAGTGCATGGGGTCACAAAGAGTTAACCATGATTGACCAACTGAACAACAACAAATCTCAGAATCATTCATTTGGAAAGGCAGCAGATATAAGCATTTCTATATTTCTCATATTATAGAGGGATCTCAGTCCTCCTTCTGCAGGTACATTAAGTGATGAGGTTCACAGCACGCTTTCTTGGATCAACACCAGAGCTTCAATCCCAACATGTCTCAGAGTGTATTTTTGATGAATAAATTACCAAACTAATGAGACACACTAAGAGGTTAAGGATTGATCAAGTACTTAATCTTCTTAATGAAGGGCACAGCATGAGACACATTCCTCCAAATAGATACAATAAACAATCTTCTAAAACCTAATTAGAATAAAAATACAAAGAAAGGTGCAAAGCCTTAGAAATTATTTATCAGATAATAACAGCATTTTCTGCAACAGTGGAAAAGTTTTGTCATGTCATCAACCTTTTTTACATTTGAATCAGGTGAGTCCCAGAAGTTTAGCAAGATGAAATAATGGTATTTTAATGTAGAATTTTAATCTATCCCGATGTTGTCTGGGTCCATAAAAAATGCCTCAAAATATGGCTTTGGATTTTTTTTACAGAACTTGCCATACCTTGAGAAGATTCAGCTTTTTATTTTTTTGGAAAACTTATAACAATGCACTATGTGCATCGATGAGTCATTTTTGACCTGGGTTTAACCTTTTAGGTGTCAACTTTCTGGTTAATTTAGGATTTAATCAAGTTTTGAGTTCTTATTTACTTTAGTTTGGATATTAAAAATAGCTTATATAACTTCAGTGAGAGATTTAGTGAAAACTGCCAGTAACAAGTCAAAATATTTTCATGACAAATTGTTATTTTTAAAAATGATACAAATGATCTTATTTACAAAACAGAAACAGACTCAGAGACTTAGAGAATCAACTTACGGTTGCCAGGGGCAAAGAATGAGAGGAAGAGATAGGGAGTTTGGGATAAACATATACAAACTGCTATATTTAAAAAGGATAGCCAACAAGGTCCTACTGTATGGCACGGGGGACTCTTCTCAGTGTTATGTGACAGTCTGGATGGAGGGGAGTTTGGGGGAGAATGGATACATGTCTATGTATGGCTGAGACCCTATGCTGTCCACCTGAAACTATCACATTGTTAATCTGCTATACTCCAATCTAAAACAAAACATTTTTAAAAATGATAAGAACAAAGAGGGATCAGGTGGCACGTTGATCCAACAAACCATCTGGATTTAAAAACTGAGCAAAAAAGAGGTGACTAAATCTAAATAAGACTCAGTGTAAATAAGAGCCTAGCCCTTGAATTGGTGATATACATGTTTATATAATGCTCCCCTTTTCAAGTAAAATGTAACAGATTAATTATTATATGATTATTGCTGATTGATAATATAATAATACTGTCATACAGTATGCATTTGAGTAATATGCTTTTCATTCTCTAAATCTCACACCATCTGCTTGAGTTGAATATTTAGAGTATATTGCTATCCACATCTACTCCAGATACTGCTATGGTATTTAACAAATCACAATTGTGCAATTCAGTTCTCCCTCCAAAGATTCTGGAACCTAATAATATCTGTTAACAAATGGCTGGGTCTTGACTGTGATATCAGTAAGCAAGGTTTTACTTACTGATAAAGAACATGTGAGATATACTATCCTGAAGGTGATGAAAACAGAGAAATTAAACTCAGTTGGACATATCCAAAATTGTAGTAATCTCAAACACAACTTTTAAATGAGTTCCTGTATTAAAAAAAAAAAATCATATCTCTATCTGGTAACACTTAACTGATTGATTAACATGGAATTTCAGTGGTCTGATTCCAGGAAAAGAAAGTACAATTTCCAAAAGAGATAACTGCACTGTGTCCTTGCTATAATATCTGTTCTACCAGGAGGCCATTAGGTACTTAGAAAGCATAGGATCTGCTCTTAGGAGAAAGACAGACATCTTTAATACAGTTAAAAATATAATCAGTATTTCCAGTTGTCTTGAAACAACCAACATTTTCTGCCCATGGACAAGTATTCGATTCTCATGTAAAAAATTTTGTTCCCATGGAGACAGATTCATACTCTTGGACACCAAATCCTGTTTAGTGAATCACTTTCTTGTTTTCGACTCTGTGCTTTAGAAGAGTCTCGTAATAACTGTGAATCAGGTTATTTCCTTAGAATACTAGAATGCCAGCAATAACTTTTAGAATGAATTTGTTTTCAAGCTGTGCCCTAAAAAGTTCTAGTGATTCAGAGAGGACCATAAGGGGCTGCCTAACACGGTTGGACGAACAGCTATCCCATGCTAGTCCACACTGGGCTGCCAAATAGGACTTTATGTAAACTAAAAAGCCAAAAACCAAACCCCCAAACCTTTAAACTCCCTCAGTTAGAATATAAATAGAGGAGAAGTCATCAGTTTAGTTCAGTTCAGTCGCTCAGTCATGTCCAACTCTTTGTGACCCCATGAATCACAGCACGCCAGGCCTCCCTGTCCATCACCAACTCCCGGAGTTCACTCAAACTCACATCCATCAAGTCAGTGATGCCATCCAGCCATCTCATCCTCTGTCACCCCCTTCTCCTCCTGCCCCCAATCTCTCCCAGCATCTGAGTCTTTTCCAATGAGTCAGCTCTTCACATGAGGTGGCCAAAGTACTGGAGTTTCAGCTTTAGCATCAGTCCTTCCAATGAACACCTAGGACTGATCTCCTTTAGAATGGACTTGTTGGATCTCCTTGCAGTCCAAGGGACTCTCAAGAGCCTTCTCCAGCACCACAGTTCAAAAGCATCAATTATTCGGCACTCAGTTTTCTTCACAGTCTAACTCTCACATCCATACATGACCACTGGAAAAACCATAGCCTTGACTAGATGGACCTTTGTTGGCAAAGTAATGTCTCTGAGAAGTCATAATATAACATAAATTCATTTCAGTATCTCAAAACATTTCTCTTTAGGAGCATATGAGTTTATTGGGCAAGTTATTAGGAGATCTGAGTTAAAAATGTGATTTTGTATTTACCTGATGTGTGAACTTTCAGGTTTGAGGCTCTACAGCTGTGGAAGAAAAAAAAAAAAAAATAGATGGGTCACTCAAATTCCTTCTAGCTTTGAAACAAACACTTCTAATAAAATTAACACCAGTGATCACAAACAAGTAGCATTTGTTCTTTGAGGATTATATTATAGCTCAGTTTTTCCTATAATATTAATAAATAATTACCTCACCTGACAGATTATTAGTCAACATGAGATCAAATATATATATGCAAAATTAAACTTTCAGTCATTCAGACATTTATAAATACCCTCTTGTTCACTTACAGTGAACAGCATTTGTGTATTTGTAACTAGGATCCTTTTATTCTAACCCAAGAGGCTTTCAGGCTCAGTGGTATCTTAAGCAATTAGTTTCCTTAGAAACCTGAAATATTTAGAGAATTCGTAAACCTTTTGAGAGTATTCAATTATCCTTCCCATAGTACTCTACAAATTAAAAAACAAATTTGATTCTGTATAATTTACAATTTCAGTACTTACCAAACTTTCAGTTGTCTCTGGAAAAGTTCATTGCACACATTCCATGGGAAACATGGAGTGTGTTTTCTTTTCTCAAAATACATGACTCTCCATATTTATTGCTTTGTGGATTTTCATGAGTACAAGCCTGAGCAATTTTTATTTCCTATTTTTCCTTTTAGGATTTTAGGTAATAAAACTTGGTCATAAGTGTGTTAAATTATTAAAACTGTAAATTTAGTATGATTTTCTTTTAAAGACTTGCAATATTAATTTAGCAAAAACTTTTAGAATATTTGGCTTTTGCTTTTATCTCTCCTTTTCCTGAAAATGGCACACATTGTAAATACAGTTCTATGAATCTTCACAAAGCGAACGCGCTCTTACAATCATATCAGAAAATAGGTTATTACCAAGACCCTAGAAATCCTTGTTAGGGTCCCTTCTTGTCACAGTCCCCATCCAAGGGTGAGCCCTAGCGTAATAACAAATACCAGAAAAGTCTTCCTGATTTTAAACTATAAAAATAGAATAATAGAGCATGCCCTTTGTGGTGTCTGGCTTCTCCAGGTCAACATTTTTTTTTTTAACTTGTCCATGAATTTGTAAATACTAGTTAATGATATTTTTTGATAGTCAACAGTCAAAAAAATAGTACTTGAACTGTTTAGGGAAAAATGTTCTTACAAGTGTTGTACAAATGTCTGTTCTTCATTATTACATATTATTCCATCTCATACAGGTCTTCTGTCCTAAATATAAGGACAACCAAGGCTAATCAAAAGTAAATGATGTATAATCAGAGAATAATTTAACCTTAACCAAATATAACAAGGTTTTTCTTTCCCCAGCTTTTAGTTCTTTTAGTTTTAGGGTGAAAAATGTATCTTAGAGACTCCACAGAACAGAATTGCTCTCTTGAAGTGAATAATAAGACTTACTGCCTATGTAGGGCAGAAAATTTAAAAAAATTCATATATGTGGCTTTTGAGTTATAGAAGAAAGTTAGACTATATGTTATGTTAAGTCCAGATTAGTATTTAAAAATTCTCTCCTATTTCTAACATGCGTTTTGAATGGAGAACAATTTTATTTCTGTTGCTTGACTGTGTCTGGGTACTTTAATGGGAGACATCTATATCTGATTTATTGCTGTAAGTCTCAAACTTAGAGGAACCTTGTAAACCAGAGTAGGTACTTGTTAAGTGCTGTCTCAATTATAAAAAGCCACCCTTTCTATTTTTCCAAATCAAACAATAGTATATAATCAGAATCTCTATTTTTTCATGAAAGTAAAAGTCACTCAGTTGTGTCTGACTCTTTGCAGCACCATGGACCATACAGTCCATGGAATTCTCCAGGCCTGAATACTAGAGTGGGTGGCTGTTCTCTCCTCCAGGAGATCTTCCCAACCCAGGGATCCAACCCAGGTCTCCCGCATTGCAGGTGGATTATTTACCAGCTGAGCCACCAGGGAAGCCCAAGAATACTGGAGTGGGTAGCCTATCCCTTCTCCAGCAGATCTTCCCTACTCAGGAACCAAACCAGGGTCTCCTGCATTGCAGGCAGATTCTTCACCAGCTGAGCTAACTACATATATTCTGTAAAATGATGCCATTAATACAGATTTTTGTCTTGATTGAATTAAGTCTATCATTTCTGAGTATAGGAATATTTTTTATTCTATATAATAAAAAATACTTGTGCTATTCTCCTTGGGATAAATAAATACTTTCAAAATATTCTTGAATTTTTCAAACAATAAGTAAAACTAAAGTACTTTTCCAAAGCCCATGAAGTTTCTTTTGCCAATAGGAAAAATTCTAAGAGAAAGTGGTGATTCTACTTTAATCTCTAAATCAATACATAATCATAGGCCTAAATTACTGAATTCCAATGGATTGATAGGTATTACTCTTGAATGCATCAATGGCTACCAAACTTTGCCATAAAACAACCAGGGAACAGGCCAGCGGGTTAGAAAAATGTATTAAAAAGAGAAGAAGAAGACAATCAATCAGCTAAGTAATTTCACTTCATGAGAGAAAATGATAAGATATATTAAATTCAATCTTCAGGCATCACATTGCTAACCCTCAGAAAGTCAATATAACAAAGTAAGCATATTTTCTAGTGTTTTTGTTTTTTTTTTTTGGTGTAGTACAAAAAAGAAAACAAGTTGGATAAGAAAATAAAAGGAGTTATTTTTCTAACTATTTCTTCTACCTCATTGTTGGTTTGAAACTATTCTAATGAGGCAGGCAGATATTTCATCAGTAGAACTGGAATCTAAGAGATTCAGTAGTTTTTGTTTCACAATAAGTATCTTCATTTCAATTCTCTGCCTGGTGTTTTTCTGTGAGTATCAACTTGTTTAGATATATTTAACATCTTCCAAGCATTAATGACGCAGGAAAGGATACCATGTGCAAAACTTCCCCTTTCAGCCTGGGAAGTTATTAGTTAAAATAATCCAGGAAATGTGGTAGAGAGTAGTCTCTTGGTCTGATCTCCCTTCTAAATGGCAGCCATTCTTAAGCTGTGCAGCAGAGCAGAGGGAGAAGCAGAGAAATCAGAGAAGCCAGCAAGCAGATGGCTGAACTGTGAAGTCCATCTTATCCATCACTGGGCCATGTGTTATTTTGGCAGTGCAGGAAATGTTATTTCTAGGAACAGCATGAACGGTGGCTAAAGCCAGCAAATGCACTCCTATGGTAGTGCAATTGGCCAGCAGAATTAAATGCCATGGCCTGGGACAATAAGAACTTTATATCACAGGTAGTGGTATTAAAATATTTAATACCACATGTAGAGATATGGATGCCTTTCTTCCTTACTCTGTCCTAAAAAAAAAGAAAATAGAGGCAAGGTAATCCTCATGTGCCTTGGAAACCAATTTCAAAATATAAGATTCACTTATGGGTTTGTTAATTATTAACTATAATATTTACAAACATGCTAAATTCTTTTTATTTTCAACTTGAGGGCTTTTAGTCATGTCCGTTTTTCCAGGATGATGAAAACTCATAAGAGAGAACTGTATTTTGTCATAATCTGATAACATAAAAATATTTATGGTACAGACCAATCCATACAAAACAATGGGTAATAATCTGGTTGAAATGAAATCTCCATTTCTGTCAATAATTGGATTGATAATGAGTAATAATAAACCAGTGTATTAAAAAGAAAAATATATATCACACGAAGGGTTTATATTTAAAAGGCTTTTAATGTTGCGGCTAGCATAATAGAAAAGAGAGGAAGGAGAAAGGAGGGAGTGGATACATTAAGGATACTAGTTTTGTGTTCAGCTTTGCAAAGTAGTTAATAAAAACACATTTGTAAAAAAAAAGTAAGGACTACACACATAATTACTACTTACATATATTCAAACATGATTAATGCAAGAGGTGATCATTTTATTGGCAGGAAGGAAGAAAATAGAAAGTCTGTATTTTGTGTAAGCTGATATATAATCTGTTGTGTCTTTTAACTTGGAAAACATCATTATTTGCTTTCCTTGAAATAACAAGAACTTTGAGTCTAGTTGTTCAGATGGTCATCATGCAAAGAAAGACAATTATAATTAAAAATACAAATAATATACAGTAAATAGTTTTGAATTTGTAATTTATTTTGAAAACATTCTCCAGATTTTTATTTAGGAAATATTAAGTCACACCTGAAATCTATTTATATATGATTTAAATATTTTTACCTATATTTGTAGTTTTACCCACATCTCTTATCTCTCCTGCATTGGCAGGTGGATTCTTTACCACTAGCGCCACCTGGGAAGCCCTTTTAAAAAGTAGCACTTAAGAACAATGGCTTTTGCAGATATAGTCTCTTTTTATTCCCATAAAACAGTAAGTCAGTCCCAAAATTATGAACCTGGTATTGAGGGAGAACAAGGACTTAATTAATTTCAGGTTCCACACGGAAACTTGGAGGTGGGGGGAGAGTGCCAGATGTGATTAGTAATTGTCAACTGTCTGTTAGGCATCTTTATGTAATTAAACCCAAGGTCCCTAAGTTCTCTGGTTAATGGGGTCTAACTTTCCTTTGCTCTTCGAATGGGTATCAGGGATCACACCTAGCAGAGCCTGGTCTTCTGTTAGCCCACCCAGAAGCAGTCCCCGAGGCAAGGATTCAGTTGCAAGTGATTTGCTAAGTCTCCCCCGGAGAAAGCAGGAGAAGCCGAGAGGAAAGAAGCAGACAAACAGTTGTGTGATTTCAGTGGAAACCAAAACTCAGCCCTAAATTCTTAAGGAGCTCTGTAATATAATAACACCCTGGGATTGTCCAGACTAGAGGCAGAAGAGACAAGCTTCTGAGTTTGTGATGCTACTCAGTGATTGTTACGGGTCTTGGCTGGGCTCCAGGCGGAAATTCCCGGAGCTTCGGGCACTTTCTGTTCCGCACAGGCGCAAGAGCTCCGCGTCTAAGAGGGGCGGATAGGAGCAGTCAACTGCAAAGTGCATGAAGCTGGGAGGTGGTTGCAGGCGTTGTCCACCAGTCCCAGGGGACTCAGAGGGCACCAACGGTGTCAGATACAGCTTCATCTCTCATGAGCACAGGTCCAACTCCCCCTTGGTTATTTCTGAAGAGTTCTGACAAGGCTCTATCGTTTCCTTGCTGTGGCATTTTTCCTGTCCCTTCACTAGACTCCTTTGATTTTGTCAGTCGACTCCCCTGAGGACCTGGGAACTGCTCCTCTCAGATGTAATCCTGTTGCCGTGGTCAGCTCCATCCTGAAGGTCAGGTCTTCTCTTCAGTGGCAATAAGGCAAGGCTGTGCAGCAAACAGACTTAGGTAAATCTTTAAGATAACAAAATGGAATGAATTATAAAGCGTAAAAGGAAAACTTAACTGGCTCCTAAGTGCTCTGGTGTGCCATTTTTAGAGTGACCCCCTCAGCTTTCTACCTGTTCCGCAAATCTGAGATACCCCTTGGCTTCAAATAAGATAAAAATCTACCTCTTACTTGGCACATTCAACAAAACCTTTATAAGGCACTAGCAGAAGTTAACAAGAAAGATATCATAATTATTTTTCCCAAGTAAAAGATCATCATACATTTTATTCAATAGAATTCTTTTTTAAAGTGTTATTATCTCATCTACTTTTGTAAACAATTAACCACACATATATAAAGTGTATAATTGGATGAGTTTTGACTTATGTATGGACTTTCCAGGTGGTGCTAATGGTAAAGAACCTGCCTGCCAATGCAGGAGACAAATGAGATGCAGGTTCAATGCCTGGGTTGGGAAGATCCCCTGGAGAAGGAAATGGTAACCCACTCTGGTATTCTTGCCTGGGGAATCCCATAGACAGAGGAGCCTGGTGGGCTGCAGTCCAAGGGCTCACAGAGTCAGACTTGACTGAAGCAACTTAGAACTTAGCACATGACTTATGTATATACCTATGAAAACAACAACACATCAAATAATGAACATATTCATCACTTTCCAAACTTCCTCATATTCCTTAATAATTCTTCTCTCCTACCCCTTAAATAGAATTCTTCCAATCCAATCTTACACACATGGATCACTCTATATTCATGTTTTATAAAAGAAACATTAGCTAAGTCCTGGCCTTATCACTGCATCTCTAAATATTCATATAAAAAGCTTATGCAATCCAAATTTTAGCTTAAGTCCTAGAATGTAGAAACTGTTGCCTTTTAAAAATCAGCACTCTTTTTCCCCTGCTCTATCTAGGTATGACATCTAGTCCACATGTCATCATTAAATTATTTTACAAAAGAGGAAGTTAAGTCTTAAAACTTCAAGCGACTTTTAAAAATCAGTTTCTACAAGGCAGAACTAGGATCTCATCTTGGATCATGTGACTCCAAATACACATTTTTTAAATACTATTTCAGGCTACCCTGGTGGTTCAGCAGTAAAAGAATCTTCTTGCAATGCAGGAGATGCTCAGGAGATCCAGATTAGATTCCTGGGTCAGGAAGATTCCCTGGAGAAGGAAATGGCAACTCACTCCAGTATGCCTGCCTGGAAAATCCCATGGACAGAGGAGCCCAGTGGGCGACAGTCCATAGGGTCTCAAAGAATCAGGCATGGCTTAGCAACTAAACAATAACAACAACAGTTTTCCATAGTTTGCCATATTCTCTACTATTTCACTCCTTTATGAAAAAAGTTATTAAGAGTGTCAAATTTTGTCTTATGTTTGTATGCTGGATTTGGAGGGTTTAGAGACTATTTGCCATATATAGTGTGGGCTCTTAGAATATTCTAATAAGCCTATCCTCTGTTTGGAGAGTGTCCCTCATTTTGAATCCGTGCTAAGACAGAGTATAAACTGCCTCTGTCAGCAGTTTGAACACAAGAATACAATCCAGAAACTGAAAGCTCACTTATGAGGCTTTGCTGCAGAAAGGAGCAATGTAAAGAAGCAGGCAGGGCCCCACAGAACCCATCTATGAGGGAACATGGGGCTAAGATGGATGGCTCTTTTGGGCAGCATTGGTGAAGATTCTGGCATTCAGTTCTAAGCATAAATACTGTAAGCAATAGACTCATTTCCAAATGACTAACTTGGAGATAAAATTCATACTTTCTCTGTGAGTGGTTAAAAGGATTAAATGAGATACTGCATGTACAGTGCTTAAAAGTCTGTATGGTACAGTATAAGTCCTCAATATAAATTAACCTTTGGGACTTCCCTGGTAGTCTAGAGGTTAAGACTCCACGCTTCCCCTCCTAGGGATGTGGGTTTGATCCCTGGCCAGGGAACTAAGATCTTGCATGCTGTGTGGTGTAGCCAAAAAAAAAAAAAAGATGGTTGTAAATTAATTTTTATGGATATGATGATGATGGGGTCATTCTTCTGAAATACCACAATGAATTCCCAGATTTTTTAAGATAGAGGTCAAAGTCTGTGGCTTATGCCACAAAGGCCTGAATTAACAGAGTTTTGTTTCTTTTCCTTCCAAAACTTTCTTTCCTCCACACCAGGTAAAGGGATTTTTGCCTGAGTTGAATCCACATACTTCTGGTTTCTGAATATACAATATATTTAGAAGTCTCAGAAGTCTGATGCATACTATTCTTCTCCCAGAATTGCCCTGTTTTCTTGGCTATACATTTATATGTGCAATATATTGCTTATATATCTAGGCTATACATTTGTATTTTGGCTATACAAATATATCTTGGCTATACATTTATATATGCAGTGCAGGAGATCTGGCTTCAATCCGTGGGTTGGAAAGATCCCTTGGAGGAGGGAACAAATACCCACTCCAGTATTCTGGCCTGGATAATTCCATGGACTGTATATTCCATGGGGTTGCAAAGAGTCAGATATGACTGAGTGACTTTCATTTCTTTGGTTGTACATTTACTTGCCTTTCAAACAGAAATATCTCTGGGAAAGTCTTTCTGACCCAGTTTGAATTGATGCTCCCACCTCTCTGATTTCATGGTTTGATATCTATTTCTCTAACTCACTATTTAATAAGTCATTTGGACTTAAGGATATTTATCCCACTACTCTTCTTGAAAATATTAGTCTGTCTTACTGGAATGATCCTTCCCCACTCACTCCTTTAATCTAAGAAACCACTATTAAATCAAAAAGTTCAATCAAAGATTTTTGGTAAAATAAATAGGGAGACTCTCAATCAAATGGATGAGAGCAGCATGCACTTGCTTCCAAAACCATAAGAGAAAAATCTATTATTTGTTTTTAAACCTGTGTAAATCTTCCCTTGTAGACCCAACCACAAAATAAAGTCATCTACTCATCCCCACATAGCCTGGCTCTCTTCCTCCCTTGCCCAGGTGCTATCTGTATACACTAGGTCTACTTCTTTGTCTTCCTTTACCCTTCAGAACATTTCAGTCTGGATTCACTATCACTCCCATCATATCACCAGATAGTTCTCAACAAGGTCACTGATAATCTCTAGGTCATTAAATCTAATGAGCGTTTTCTATTTTTCTACTTGCTACACTTTTCATTTACATTAAAAATATGTTGAAACATACTCTTCCCTTTGTGTCTATGCCTTCAAACTCTCCTGGTGTTCTTCTCACATATTTGTACCCTCTTTCCAAGCTCAGCCTCTTTTTTGCCTTTAAATCTTAGACTTCTTCATTGTATGATCTAAGGTCTATGTCTCTTGTTTGATAGCTAAAAGAATTATTCTAAGAATATGGCTCTAATGTTTTAGGTATTAGTGAACACCCAGATTCTAGAATAGTGTCTGACACTCAGTAAATAGGCAAATTCTATCCATTAATATAGGGTTGGCCAAAAAGTTCATTTGAGTTTTTTCATACTGTCTTATGGATGTTACTGATTAAGTGAGCAAAGCATCAGAAACCAAGATTGAGTTCTATTTTTGTGGTGTACCAGACTTTAACATGAACAGGAAAAAGCCCAACAAGATTTGCTACAAAAGTGGAGGACCATGGCAAACCATGCTATATGACTAGAGTCCCTGTTGTGAGATTAGACTTCGTGGTCTCTGAAAAATATTTTTCTATAGGAGGTGTGTTATTTATTGACTTATGCAATCAGGAAGCTCTTGCTCATAGTTTGAAGCCCCATGTTCCACTTACAACCTAAATGTCTGGGCAGAATTGACCATACACAACTCTTCTAATGAATTTCTGAATTAAACTTCAGGCCTAAGGTTCAGGAAAGGAACAAGAGGAGAGACTTCCTATTGTTGGTAGGTGGTTGATCTTCCCCAGGGAAGCCGTAGGGCTTGTGGAACATAAAGGCTCATAGATGGATATGGGATTTTGTCTGGAATATGATCAATGTTCACACATGGGAAGGAAGGATCAGGAGCAGAAGGAATAAGGACACATTGTTATAATGTCTGTTGTTTACTTTGACACATAGACTTGTGTCTATTTGGGCTAGGTAGTTCACACTTTAAGGGCAGTTAATTGTCGTAAATGAGAAAGTACACTTCAGGGGTTTTCACTAACTAACTATCAGAAAGACTACCCTTCAGAAGTATACTGTGTGTAAGTACTATATTAATATTTTATATATGGTGTGCAACATCATATAATAGAGACCAGATACATGCGGGAGATCAAATCTTATTTCCCTAGAAATATCAGAATCTATCAGTTTTTAAGGAGACAGACATAGGTATGGAAATACCTAGGTTACATGACCTGAACATTTAAAACCCGTCTAAAACCTAGAACACGGCATGAAGGCTAGTAAATACTGGACCAGTGCTTTCCAATGAGGAAATGAATACATTCAGCCTTTGGTTTTTAGTTTTTAAAGGTCAGTATTATTTCTTTTGTGAATTACAACATATAGGGGAGACTTTGTCTGTAGTTGATTGAATCCTCAGGGCCTGGTATTCTCATAAGTACTTAAATATATTCACTGGGTGAGTGAATGAATGTTTGCTGGGGGGAAAAAAAGTCAATGAATGAATAAATAAAAATAGCCCCTGATTCTAACTATTAAAGTGCATCATGAAGGGACAAGGAAATTGCACTCTATATGAACATAAGAGACATATATTCTTTAAGAAGCACTCTTTGTTTTCTATTGCTAGAGAAGTAGGACAAAATAATCCCTCTCAAAACTTCCATATATGTACTATCACATTACTAATGTAAAAGGTAAGAGAAAAAAGGAGTGGTTACCTCTTTAAATGGTTCTTTTTATTATTAGCATGGAGAGCCACACAAAAGTATTTTCACAGTGTTGTTTTTGATCTTGTGCTGTTCAGGGTTTTTTTTTTTTTTTAACCCAATGAAGCCTTCAACAGTTTCTTAAATAATAGAAGAGGTAATGCATTAAGAAGTGGAGTTAGAAATGATGTTATCTAGAGATACTAAGCAAATATTATAAATCATTCCAGAGTCTTATACTCCTTTGGTCATCAAATGGAGGTGTCAACAGTTTCTTAAACAATAGAAGAGGTAATGCATTAAGAAGTGGAGTTAGTAATGATGTTATCTAGAGATACTAAGCAAATATTATAAATCATTCCGGAGTCTTATACTCTTTGGGTCATCAAATGGAGGTGATATACTAGACTAGAAATCTATTAAGGTTGGTGCAAAAGAAATTGTGGTTTCAGACAGTGAATTTTAAATCATTTTAACTAGGCTCAAACACATCTTTATTAATCAAAATAAGAATGATTACAATCAACACATTTTTGCCAACTAAAAATCAGATTTTTATTCCTGTCATGTAAAAACCCATACTTCAAGATTCAGCAAACTCTTGGAAAGCATTTTTTTCCTTCTACTCTTTGTGGAGCATTTTTCCTGTAAAAAGGAGTCAAAATGCTCAAAGAAGTGGTAGTCAGTTGGTGAGAGGTCAGGAATATGGTGATGAGGCAAAATTTAATAGCCTGACTCATTCATCTTTTGAAACACTAGTTGTGTGACATGAGATCTGGTGTTGTCATGGAGAAGAATTGGGCCCTTTCTGTTGACCAGTGCCGGTTGCAGGCATTGCAGTTTTTGGTGCATCTCATTGATTTGCTGAGCAAACTTCTCAGGTGCAATGGTTTCACTGAGATTCAGAAAGTTGTAGTGGATCAGATGGGCAGCAGCCCATCAAACAGTGACCATAACCTTTCTTTGAGCAAGTTTGGATTTGGGAAGTGCTCTGGAGCCTCTTTTCTGTCCAGCCACTGAGCTGGTCTTCGCTGATTGTCATATAAAATCCACTTTTTGCCACACATAACAATCAGATCGAGGAATGATTCATTGTTGCATAGAATAAGAGAAGACAATACTTCAAAACAACGATTTTTTTAAAATTTGTGATCAGCTTATGAGGCACCTACTTACCAAGATTTTTCACCTTTCCAATTCGCTTAAATGGTGAATGACCATAGAATGGTCGACACTGAACTCTTTGGCAGCTTCTCATGTAGTTGTAAGAGAATCAACTTCAATGATGACTCTCAGTTGGTAGTTGTCAATTTCCAATGGCCAGCCACTGTGCTCCTCGTCTTCAAGGCTCTCGTCTCCTTTGCAAAACTTCTTGAACCACTACTGTACTGTACATCCACTAGCAGTTCCTGGGCCAAATGTGTTGCTGATGTTTTGAGTTGTCTCCACTGCTCTAGGACCCATTTTCAACTTGAATAAGAAAATCGCTCAAATTTACTTTTGTCTAACACTATTTCCCTAGTCTAAAGTAAATATAAAATAAACATCAAGTAATAAGTCATTAGAAAAAAACCCATAAAGCTATAAATGCACATTAAAATGATGTACAACATAACCACACTTATTTAAGAATGTATCCCAATATCAGACCACAAAGTTCAATAATGTAAAACTGCAATTACTTTTGCACCAACATAAATAAAATATGATTAAACAGCTGTTGAAAGTTGCTAATGTAATGGAATTAACACAAACTAATCTCACAGGCGACTCATGTATAAAATAATACCAACGAATAGTTTACATTACATTACTGCACAGATTTGCCAAGTATGAAATAATTTAGAAAACTTGAATTTGTAACCATGGAGTTACTTGATGTTTATGAAATCAGAACAAAGAAAGTAGAACTTTTAGATAATTTTTTTTTCTATCTAGAATGAATTACCCACTGCCAAAACACAGCATGTATCTCCAGTGACTATAACGTTCTTGTCTGCCATTGTGGCAGGAAGGAGTAGAAGAATTATTAATGAATAGTGATATGTATGTATTTTCAATTTTTGTAGAAGATTGAAAAGGGAATGAGCTTAAGTTACATGCATTGTTTATATCATTGTAACTGGGTAAGTGGTCATACTCTAATTGGCTTAAGCTCCTATCTAGAAATTTAGGAAACATATACTAAGCTGAGAGTTTATAAAGGTGTCTCTTATCTTGAAAAATGCAGGGAGTGCTATATAATTTCATTCTCACTCTAATATGAAGACTTTTTCTTTGACTTACATATTGCTTGCCCCTTTGCCTCTGACATGGTTATAATCAGCTTAGGCTATAATTCCAATTACTCTTCTCTACAGAGGTAATTTACCTGAAAACACTGTCCCTAAATGCATCCATTGAGTTGATCCATACATACAAGTACACTGATTTCCTAACTTTAGTGAATATAAAAATCCTGCAGAATGTGTAGTCATGTTTCCAGTTCCTCAAAGAAAGTCCATACTTTCTCATTCTACAGATCTATCTGAAACTTGAAAATCTGCACTTGTAACAAGTACCTCAAAAGGCTTTAGGCGAGTAGTCCAGAAACCAGGATTTGTGAAAAACCCTCCAGTAGTGGTTTTATCGTCTGCAGCGTCCATCTGTCCCACTTTCCCTCGATGCTGGCTGTGCTGGTGTCTGTTCCTGTTCAGAGGACTGAGTGGGTTATCCTGGAGCTAATGATCTGGCCTGAAGGTCAGTTGGTGCCCACTGGTAGAGTCACATGTATCAACAGGCAAGACATCTGTATTAATCAGTGCAGCACTATGTAACAAGTACTTAGCATGTTCCTATTACCTCTGCCAAGAGCAGCTCTTGGTCCCTTTAGCCCCTGAAGGAGAATCTTTTCCAACTCATTTCTGAAATAAACTTGCTTTTTTCTTTCTCTGGGGAAATATTTCTACTCAGATTTCCCACAAAGCAAGGATGATTTTTTTCCAAGTCAATAACAAGATACAGTCTTGTTGTGATATATTTTTAGGTAGGGTTGACCTATCTACACATCTGTGGCAATCAAATAACCCAATTTATTTCAAAGGTGTCATGGTTGTTTTTGGGCCAGGATGCAATTCTTAAAGAAAAAAAAAAACCCTACAATTAACATGGAATGCATACAGAATATGTGTGTGTGTGTGTGTGTCCATGTGTGCCTGTGTGCATGCTCAGTAGTGTGTGGTCTTGTCACCCCATGAACTGTAGTAGCCCACCAGGCTCCTCTGTCTATAGGATTTTCCAGGCAACAATACTGGAGTGAGTTGCCACTTCCTTCTCCAGGGGATCTTCCCAATCTAGGAATTGAACCCGAGTCTCTTGCATCTCCTGCCTTAGCAGGCAGGTTCTTTACCACTGATGCCACCTGGGAATATATATGTATATGTATAAATATGTATTACAAACACCTGTTTGCAATTCATGTTAATTGTAGAGAATTTTTTTTTCTCAAGAATTGCATACTGGCTGAAAAATAACCATGAAACCTTTGAAAGAAATCAGGCTGGTAAAGAACCCACCTACCAGTGCAGGAGATACAAGAGACAAGGGTTCAGTCCCTGGGTCAGGAAGATCCCCTGGAGAAGGAAATGGCAACCATGCCAGTATTATTGCCTGGCAAATGCCATGGACAGAGGAGCCTGGCGGGCTACAATCCATGGAGTTGAAAAGAGTTGGACACCACTGAGCACCCACACATGCACGCACACACACACACACACACACACACACACACACATATATATATAATCTAGAATATATTAAGAATTTTCCTACATGTGAGAGGTCAAAAGCCAGTGAACAGTACCACAAGAGCAAGAGATGACTTTGCTTTCTTATGTCTTGTGTTACAGATTTTAGAAGTCGTTTACCCCTCTGGCATGGTAACAATGCAGCTGGTGACAGTGAGGCATAGTAGGCATACATGGGTTTTTAGACCCCATCCAGCTCAGTGAATCTGTTTGTCTCTTCATTTTCTGAGCTCACATGTGGCAGTGATGGATGCCATGCCTGCACACTGCAATGCCTGCAGCCTGCACTCGGACCACATTTTTTATGAGCGAGGTGTAGCTCTTTAATTTTCACATCTTGGCTGCTGGTCTATTTAAAATAGACTTTGATGGCTCAGTTGGTAAAGAATCCACCTGCAATGCAGGAGACCCCACTTGATTTCTGGGTTAGGAAGATTCCCTTGGAGAAGAGATAGGCTACCCACTCCAGTATTCTTGGGCTTCCCTGGTGGCTCAGCTGGTAAAGTATCTGCCTGCAATGCGGGAGACGTGGGTTTGATCCCTGGGTTGGGAAGATCCTCTGGAAAAGGAAAACATTACCCACTCCAGTATTCTGGCCTGGAGAATTCCATAAACTATATAGTCCTTGGGGTAGCAAGGAGTTGGAAATGACTGAACAGCTTTCACTTTCACAGAAGCACATGTAGCTAATAAGTGTTTGATCATTTTTTATGAAAATGGTTTTAGAAAGCTATGCTTAGAAAAAGTCTGATTAGATGACAAATTATATGTCTTTAACTCAATTTCAACAGTCTACTGTGTTTATAATATGTTTCTTAGGACATAGTGCTCTCTTCCTCTTCCCTTGCCTTGTAGACTTTAGCCTTTAAATTATTACTTTAACTTGCTTTATCTGCTAACTTGAAGTAATTAATTTTATGTTATACTTGAAATTAGCTGCCTATTCAAACACTAATGTGACATATTTATCTCTATATTTTGCTGTTTTAAAGTCTATCTCATTAACAAAGGGCAGAATATGGGGCTATAGCCTGAGCACTCACACATTTGTGTACTTTTTTCCTGGAGGTGCATAACATTTTGAAATGAGAGACCTGTTTAAAAGGGTGAAAAACAAAACCAAGAAACCTACAACATTTTTGTGCACTTAAAAAAAAAAATCAAACAACTAAAAGTGCAAAATATATAAACATAAGGATATAAGATATAAAACTAAACGTAAGATATAAAACTAAACAGTATTTTCAAGAAAATAGCTGTGGATTTTTTTTCCCCTCAGAAGCTTCTTCCTTCTTTTATCTGCTATCGTGAAAATCCCTTGGAGCACTGCTGTGCTGCTCATTGTCTCTGCTCATTGGTTTGATGCTGAAAGCAACATTTTGAACTCTTTCCTCAGTGTGCTATATACTTTCCTTTCTCATATATTCATCATCATGATTTTGAAGTCTAGGGGTTGAAATTGTTTGAGGGCATAACTGGATAGGTCTCTTAAAATTTCCCTGAAGGCTATGTTGCTCTGATGGTGAACCTGTACTCGTTGATATAATGATATCTGTGCTGGGCAGTAAATGATGACTTTTTTCAAGATTCTAAATGTTCTTCAGATCAAATTGCTTTCCAGAGTTCTCTGACTTTATAGAGTCAGAGAGGGTGTTTCTGTTTCTCTTTTGTCATTTTATTCTCTTAGATGCTGATTTAAGTTTCAAAGCTATAAAAGTGAGGAAGACAGAAATCTTGCTATGTACCCAGTGATCATTTTTTGTTTCGCATTCTGAAGCACACAGAGGTTGGTAACAATAGAAATAAAGGAAAGAAATGTGCCCTATTTTTTTCCTTTTCATGATCATTTCCTTTGAACACACAGGAAGGATATTGTACAAAAGGCAAGTTATGTTGCTCATCACGTGAAAACTTAGCTAAACAAATGTGTTGGTTGCTTGAATGCTGTCATCTTAAAAAGTTATGCTCTCATTTCAAAGCCCTGAATAGCTTTGATCTAAAATTTTAAAACAGTTTTTAGAACCAGAAGCAGATTTATTTTTATGCCCATTATTTTTTTTCCCTCCTGTTTTTTCTGCCTTCCCTCCTGCCATCCTTTCCTCCTCTTCTTTCCCTGCCTACCATACCTTTCCTCCTCCTGTTTTCTTCCTGCTAGGACTCCCGGAGGCAACTTGCAAAAATAGAGGTCTCCCCTAAGACTGGGACCCGCTGGAGTTTTTAAATCAGTCTTGTCCACACTGTGTATTAGGCTCTCAGTCACATCCCACTCTTTGCAACCTGTAGCCTGTCAGGCTCCTTTGTCCATGGGATTCTCTGGGTAAGAATCCTGGAGTGGGTTGGCATGCCTTCTCCAGGGGATCTTCTGGACCCAGGGAAGCCTCTAGCAATTTGTCAATTATAGTTGAAGTTTTCCTCCCTGAGTATTGGTTTCAGTGGAAGTTTTGCTCTGTAAACTGTGAATCTCTCAATCACCTGTTGCTCCAATTTGGGGGTGGGGAGAATGGGCAACAGTTTGTCCTGTGACAATTCTCTGATAAACCCCAGAAGAGGATAGTTGATTTCTAGTTGAGCTTTTTTCTTGTGGTGGAGATTGGAGTGAACATGTCCCAGCTCTTTGTAAGCCAGACTAGAGACTGGAAGTCTCCAAAGCCTACCTTGTTTTGTTTTGACCATGCCTCGGCTTGGTCAAAAGTTCCCTGACCAGGGATCCAGCCTGTGTCCTCTGCTATGAAAGGGCTAAGACCTAACCACTGGACTGCCAGGGAATTTCCTCTAGAGCTTACTTTTAATGCGCAGGTTTAGAGCTTTGCAGAGTTTTGCACATGTTGTGTTTTCTAGAACTTTTAGCTTTCATTATTAGTGAATTTAATACACCACATCTTTTGATTTTAGGTTTCTTTCTTTCTCTTTCTCTCTCTCTGTTTTTTTTTTTTTTTTTTTTTTTTTTTTTTTTTTTTTGCAGAGAGGAGTTAAGAGCCCTGAAATCATGATTTGGTGTCTTATGGGAGGTTTGTATATGATTCCTGCTGCTTCTGACTCTGCCTTCATCACAGGAGAAGCCCAGTGATTGTAAGGGTCAGATTTTAGCCCTTCTGCACTGCAAACCTCTCTGGCCTAGGGCCATGTATATGTGGTCTTTTTTATCAACCTCTCTATGTCAAGCAGGCGCCTTAATCTTCTTCAGTTCAGTCAGTCAGTCATGTCTGACTCTTTGTGACCCCATGGGCTGTAGCAAACCAGGCTTCCCTGTCACCAACTCCTGGAGCTTGCTCAAATTCATGTCCATCAAGTCACTGATGCCATCAAACCATTTCATCCACTGTTGTCCCCTTCTCCTCCTGCCTTCAGTCTTTCCCAGCATCAAGGTCTTTCCCAAAGAGTCAGTTCTTCACATCAGGAGGCCAAAGTATTGGAGCTTCAGCTTCAGCATCAGTCCTTCCAATGAATATTTAGGGCTGATTTCCTTTAGGATGGACTGGTTTGAGCTCCTTGAACTCCAAGGGACTCTCAGGAGTCTTCTCCAACACCACAGTTCAAATGCATCAGTTCTTCAGCACTCAGCTTTTTTTATACCCCAACTCTCACATCCATACATGACTACTGGAAAAACCATAGCTTTGACTAGATGGGCCTTTGTCGGCAAAGTAATGTGGCTGTTTTTTTAATATGCTATCTAGGTTGGTCAATGCTTTTCTCCCAAGAAGCAAGCGTCTTTTAATTTCATGGCTGCAGTCACCATCTGCAGTGATTTTGGAGCCCTAGAAATGATGGGACCGAATGCCATGATCTTTGTTTTTTGAATTTTGAGTTTTAAGTCAGCTTTTTTACTCTCCTCTTAGCCTTCTTAGAATGACTTTTACACCGAATAGCACACTGCAAGGCAACTCCAACTTCTCTGAGCCACAACCTAGTTTTGGTATCTATTGTCTCTGACTCCACTTCCATCCAGAACTCTGTGTTCTGTCTCTCTGTCCTCTCTATACCTTTTCTCTGTCCTATTTTCTCAAGTTGAATAGAGGATAGGGAACCTTTCTAGGGCAGAGAATCCTTGAAAGAGCTTTTTGAATAAACGCAAAATAAAACCAATCAACTGACTGATACTGAAACATTTTATCATAATTTAATTGCCAGAATTATAGTCGCTAAAGCCATGTTTGACTCTTTTGAGACCCCATGAACTGTAGTCTGCCAGGCTCCTCTGTCCATGGTATTTCCCAGGCAAGAATACTGAAGTGGGTTGCCATTTCCTTCTCAAGGGCATCTTTCCAGTTCAGGAATTGAACCTGCATCTCCTATATTGGCAAGAGGATTCTTTACCACTGAGCCACCAGGGAAGTCCAACTTCCTTCTTAGTGGTACCTAAAATGATGTTATGCAATTGACAGCAACTTGTATTTAATCGAACCATCCATGATGTGTTGAAGTCAGCTCCTCCTGGCTGGTGAAGTAGAATGTGAACATCTCTACCCAACTCCATGCCCACCCATGTCAAGTTGGTGGCTTGAAGTTAGCTATGGTAGGAGTTTTAACCCCTTATAAATCAGCAAATATCAAAAATTAACACCCCCTCCCTGAGAGCTAATTGTTAAATTGTACCCAGAACACTGCTGATCTTATCTCTGAGTTACAAGTTTTACTCTGGAAAAGCATTGTCTGTATGTGATAGGTCATATAAATTAAAAACTTATAAAATTAAAATATTTCAGAAATTTATACAAATCATCCTTTATTGGCATGAATCAGTCACTGATAAGTCAGAAAGGCCTAGTACAGATTCTTTTTTTAAAAATTTTATTTGGGTTGATACTGAAATCATAGATAAATCTCTAATTAAGTTCTTTCTTCTTGTTGAATCTTGTTAAAGATTTTTTAAAAAGGCTTTTAAATAACCAAACACAGTTGAGTTTATCTGTTGGCATAAAGAAGAGTTAAAATGATTTCTTTGGACCTTCCATACTTACAGCAATTGGACATTCTTAGACTTCTTTAAAATATGTTCCAGATTTAGCTGGTAGTTAAAAGACTTTTTTAAAAAGAAACTTTGTAAAGTTGAAAAACTTTTTACAAAGGGCAGCAAGTTTTTTTAGCTAATATTTTCTCTTTGACTATTATTAAACCATGACCTTAGAAAGACCAGTTTCTTTTCCTTTTGAGTTCTAGCAATGAAGAAGCAATTCTCTGTTTATGATATAAAAGAAACAATGTTCTCCAGAGAACAATAGGTGAGAGACAATAATTTTTTGTAGAATCCAGTACAAATGAGTTATTAAAATGGAAACTTTTATTATGGTATTTATACCTCTAACTGAAAGAGCAAGTAGATATTAAATAGTAAAAAAGTTATATACCTAAATCACTCCCTAACTCTGAACAGTGCTTTAAAATTTTTGTCTAGGTTAAGCGGATACCCTTGGAAAAGTTATCACTCATTTCCTCTTCATGTCTTCAGGTTTTTATTGTTCATCTATTTTAATTACTCAGTGATTTAATCTAATATATCTCCAGGGCTTAGAATAATGTCTTATGCATAATAGGATCTTAAAAATATTGGTTAAGCATTTGAATATATGTATTCTGTATATGTCTATCTATCTGTCCTTCTATCTAGCTATATATAGATCTACTTTCAAAAACTGATGACAATATTCAGATATATGTGACATGAGAAGAGTTCTCAGAAATTAAAGGTCTTTAACCAGGACTAAATTAACCTCTGTTCCTGCTCAAATTCAACTTTAACTTTGTTTTCTTTCACTACGGGTCATCTCCAATCCTATTTCTTGAATCCTTTCCTTCTTCCTTTTGCTGTTTTATTCACTAGCTTCTCAAATTATGTTTTTATTCATGCCACCTTTTTCAAAGGAATTGCTGAATCATACAGGCATGTGAAATATTGACGTCGATTCCTTTCCTTCCTTCATATTAAAATGTATTACTGCATTACAGGTCACAGAAATGATTGGCGAGTAGAAGCTGTTGTGCAGTTACATTTCTATGCATCAAAAGATAAATACAGCACACAGTGCCTAAAGCAGGAAAATGTAATCAGGAATTTCATCCACTGCCATTACCATTCAAGTGGAAAATGATTTCTGAAATGTCTAAAATGCTACTCTGGCTCTATCATTGATAAATACATAATAAATGAACACTTCCTTTCTCCAAAGTGTTTATAAATCAAAATTGTATAAAGTATAAATAGTATTTCCATAACTTACACATGGATACTTATTATAATAACTAACACATATCAACTTACTCACTTCCAAGGGTGTATTAACTTATTGATTTAAATGTTGCTCGGAGAAAAGTTTTATTCTGTTTTACTTAGTTCATTATTGTAAGATTATTCACTTTTTATATTTTAGGTAAAAAATAATGATTACTCTTGTGGTATACATTAGGGAGAGCTTCCTAGGTGGCCCTAGTGGTGAAGAATCCACCTCTGAGCCACAAAAAGTCAGGTACGACTGAGTGACTGAACATACATACGTTCAGTCGCTCAGTCGTGGGTGACTCTTTGCAACCCCATGGACTGTAGGCCACCAGGCTCCTCTGTCTGTGTAACTTTCCAGGCAAGAATACTGGAGTGGGTTGCCATTTCCTTCTCCAGAACATACATAGTCATGTATTAACAAATATATCAAACTCAAACCTCTAAGTTCACATAGCCTTCCAGTATAAGATTATGGAAATAATAAATATAATGCAGTTATGTACTGTCCATCTTGCTTTTTTTTCTAGGGGGAAACTAAGATTGGAGCTCTTTGACTAATCAGACTAATCAGGAAATTCCACACTTGAGTGGCCACCAGAAGGTGGTTTTTAATGTGAGAATTGAACCCACTTATTCTTTCATTGTATTTAAATTATATTGACCCACCCAAGAGAGAAAGATATAATCCAACTGGGTTGTGATTATTTTTAAAAATATTCATTCTGAAATTATGAGATTATTACTTGTGGAAAATATAGTGTTTACATCTGTTGTAATACCTTAGACATTAAGAAAAGTCTCTTGAGGATAGTTATCAAGAGATTTTGGAGGATTATTTTTTTCTTAAATTTCTAACTCCTCACCCAGAAAGTGTTGGAAGACAGATTGAGACAATTTTTAAAGCTCTGAGATAATTAGCAGAAAAGGAAAGGAATTATCATCATTCAGCAATTGCTTTCGGTCTGCTGTGATCAAGGTCATAGTGTTCATTTTGAACATTTCTGTTTTGAGGCTAGGGAGTGGGAATGGAGCTAGTCATCTCTTGACTAAATGAGTGTAAGAAAAATAGAAAAGTTAGCATAACTCAAGGATGTTTGTTTACTCAAAACTGTAATATATCGATTTATATGCAAAGTCATTCTCTCATAAATTAGGTGATATTGCTTATATTCAAAATTCATAAACTCCTAGGGGACTTCAAAACTTTGATATTTTGCAAACCTGAATATACACTTTTCCTCTTTGACAGCCAATTCGTCTGAGGGAGAAGGTCGCATTTGCCCAATAAGGCTAATTTTCATTTGTAAAAATACATCTCAAAAAGCTCTTGAGGTATAATTTTCAGCAGCAGCAAAAACCATTCACCAGTAAGTTGAAGGACCCATCTTTCTCTTTTAAACACCAAATTCAGCAGCCGTCTTATAAAAAGGAATAGACCCTGGGGTGATTATGTTCAGAGTACTGGAAAAAATAAAATAATTTCCTTTTATCTGCACAAAATATGAATTATAAATATGAACGTAATCAGAGAGGGGCAACTGGTTCTAACATTCTGAACTGACTATAAAATTAGCACAAATAAATTTGTCTTAAGATTTGTGCTTTGGATACACACAAATAAGATGAGGTCATTTGCACTAAATCTGACCTATTTGAGCCTAGAGAAAGCAATCTTTCCGTCTCTCAATAGCCTTCATATAACCCTATCACTAAACATTGTTTTCAAGTTTTCAAACTTATTTATTTCTATTTTAATTATTTTAGCAATACAGGAAAGGTTACAATGTTTAACCTACAAAGGTTAAACAATGATCAAATATGACAAGCTATTGAGTCAAATCAAGTTCAATTAATTAGATCTAGAATACAATACACACAACAACCAAAAAAAGATCCTTATTGTCTGAGCTAATGATCACTTGTTTAGTTCAACCTAGGGAAAAAAAAGAGTTCACCACAAAAATCAGTTAATGTGGTGAATAACAAACAAAAATATTATAAAGTAGTCAGATCAGGTAGAGAGAATGCACTTAGAAATCAAGAAAACCAAGTTTTAAATTCAAAACCATCTCTCCTACTTATGAAGTGATTTTTGAAATGTTTCTTATCTTGTCAAAAGCTCACTTTCATCATTTGTGAAATAGGATAATGCCAAAAGTTTAATTTGCTAAAACTTACAGAAATGATTTGGCTTATAAGAATTACTCAGAAAAGTAGCTCTTATTATAAATTTTAATATGGACTATTTCAAAAAAATACCATACCTACAACTTTACAAAGATTTTATCATCAATTTAATTCTGTAAGCTAGCAAATAATTCTTGAGGGGTAAAAATAATAGTTTTTAAAACCTTTAAATCTCTCCTTAGAATTGCACAATATATACACATACAGGTGTGTGTCCAAACACACACACATACGCACGGACATACTTGTTTCACCATGTAATTGTTCTTATAGTAACTTCAAGAAAAGTCACATAACAACTGTAGAATAGTTTTATAATACTGTTCTGATACATTCAGAAATTATTCCTAATAAAAAATGTGTTTAGATTCAAATCTATGACATATTTGCTTTTCAATCAAATCACAAAATGACATTTTTGTATTCATTTTTTTCCATATTTTCTTTGACTTTTAAAAATTTCTCTGTGGAAAATGTCAGCATTTTTTTATCATTAATTCCACATCACAACCTGAAAGATCTTATTGCTCTCTCTACATTTGAACAAGCCAGTTTTAAAAAAGCATGGATGCCATTATAATAGATACTCCTGTTTTTACCTTGTTTTTGATGACTTTGCTGATTACTTTTGTTGCAAATCTGTTGAATCTGGCTTACAGACATCTTTTGGTCAAAACAATTGATGTGTCTCTGCATTTATGTTTGTATATATAAGAATACAAATAAACAGATAAGTAAGTTGTTTATAGAAGGGGACACTGTCTCTAGTTCACCACAGACCCTACCACTCTCTGTTGCCTTATTCTGAACTGCTTCATGTTTTATCATCCAGGAAGACAGATGAGTTTTGACTGTATCTTTTGTGATCTCAAGTGATAGAACCATTGAATAAATCACCACCATTGCCTAGTTGGAACACACTGGTTTCAGCATTCTCAACAGTTTTCCTGCTTATGGCTAAAATTTATGATATTTATTTTTAAAATCAATTCAGATTAAATTCATGGGCTAATAGAGATCTTAGGTTCTGTGCAACAGATGGCTACATCCATGTAAAATATTCAGAAGGCTTTTTTTTTTAATGACATTACATTTGTCAGAGAGATAGCAAAACAGTTAACTCCTCCTCTTAATGCATTTTTAGGAGAGAAACTATGACATTTCCACAGTTTTATGTGTGTCTCATATAAAAATGAAGAATCAAATTTCACTTATTTTGCACTAACAACATGAACTTAACTTTTGTGAAAATGTGCCATTGCATTGTTTCCTTGCAAGGGTATATTCAAGCAATTCTAGTTATTTTTATAATGACAGGCAGATAGCATTAGTTATTGCCAAGCCAAGTGTGGGTGTGAACTCAGGCCCTTTCCAAGAATAACTCTACTAAGGGTCAGCAGATTTTCAAATATGTATTTTTAAATCTCTTAAATAGTGGTACTAGTGGTAAAGAATCTGCCTGTTGATGAAGGAGACATAAGAGAAGCAGGTTCGATTCCCTGGTCAGGAAGATTCTCTGGAGGAGGGCATGCAACCCACTCTGATATTCTTGCCTGGAGAATCCTCATGGATAGAGGAGCTTGGGGGCTCCTCTGTATAGTCCATAGGGTCTCAAAGACTTGGACATGACTGAACCAACTTAGCATGTGAATAGCATCTACAATACATTATATAATATCCTTTGTCTTCTAAGCGTGTAAGGAAAGAAAGGACTTCCCTCATAGCTCAATTAAAGAATCTGCCTGCATTGCAGTAGACCCGGGTTTGATTCCTGGGTCAGGAAGATCCTCTGGAGAAGGAAATGGCAACCCACTTCAGTATTCTTGCCTGGAGAATCCCATGGACTGATTGGATGTGGGTATTCTACCTAATGACTTATTGCAGAAGCATGGTGATTTGTCTGAAAAGTCTAGGAGGATAGGTTAGAGGGGTTGGCCTTAGAAATGCCAAGATATTGGAGCAATTGAAACATGCTGACAGTATATTTTCAGACAAGCAGACACAAGAGGGGATTCAAATTTTTAGGAAGTCTGGTCAATGTAAAAGAAAATATTAACTATGTAATTCAAATGGAAAAATGGAGATTTCACATAAAATCAAAAATCTGCATTGTGTTATCAATTGTTGCTATCCAGATTAACAGGCCCAAGAAGAACTTTGTACAAGGATAACAAGACTAAAGATTAGTCTTTGAAGTAAAATCTTAACCAATAGAGAGAGTGTTTGACAACCAGACAGGTTTTAGTCCTTGTCAGGGGGTGAGGTAGAGAATGGGCAGGTATTGGGAACTGAGCACTATATGTGTTGTGCCGGATGCAGACAATCAAGACGGCCTTTCAAGAGATGCGGGTTCGATCCCTGATCCAGGAAGATCCCCATGCCATGGAGCGATTGAGCCTATGTGCCACCATTATTGAGATTGTGCCCTGGAGACCATGAGCCTTAAATACGGAGGCCACATGCCATAACTTCTGAAGTCTCCATGTCCTAGAGCCCGTGCTCTGCAACGAGAGAAGCCACCACAACAAGAAGCCTGCACACTACGACTAGAGAGTAGCCCCCGTTCTCCACAACCCGAGAAAAAGTCTGTGCAGCAGTGAAGACCCGGCACAGCCAAATAATACATAAAAGACTGCATTTAAGGCCGGGATTGAGAGAAAGCCCCAGCAAATGAGATGAGATCTTCAGGTCTGGAAGGCCAAGAAACAGGGCCTTAAAAAGACACACAGAAGCTGCCCCTGGTCAGGGGAGGAAGGAAGGTGAAGGAAGGGTAAGCCCTCGACATGAGACATTTATATACTTGAGCCCTTTCTTGACTTAGATCAGAAATTGAGTCCAAATTTATCTGCAAGTAGAATACCCAATGGGGCCTTGCTGTGGGGGAGTTGGATACAGTAATATAGTATTTATGGTTAATATTTAGTAACCTCAAACAATAAAGTTTATACTAGGAATACTAGGACTGTGTTCCACCCTGGTTTTAGGTGGGTAGATAGCTTTTCATTACTAAGCTGCTCTGCTTAACTCAATGACTTTCATGTTCAGTAAGCACACCCGAAGCACAGGCTCTATGGTTTAACATATTTTTGTATTAAATATAGTCATCAGGAAAACGGACTTCCTTTCTATCTTTTCCTTCAATTTTAGCCTTTGAGATAAAGAAAATAATTATTTGTTCTTTTGATTTAACTTATTCACTTAATTTGTAACTGGACAATTTTTTTTCAATTTTTTTATTATTGCTCATCAGAATTGTACAGTGTTTCATTTATGAAATAGGTTAAATGCAAATTGTGGGCTGATTTGCAGAAACAAGCTGCCACATCCAAGAATGGTTCCTTTGGGAGGATTTCATATCAGATTCCCAGCAAATAATTCAAACCCAAGTATAAAAAGAAAATCAACCTATTTGCAGCTTCAAAATTGCTTGCATTTGGTTGTTTTGAAATACAGCGCACCTGCATGACTCAAATTACTAATACCATACTTATGATTTTTTCTGATGCTTGCAGCTGAGTTTACAAATCCTATCTATTTTGTGGAAAGCATTTACAACCCTGGTATTAGTAAAGTGAAATACTATCACCTTAGATGCTTTTGTTGTTCAATCATGCTTTAGTTGAATTCACATATTATGTTTCAGAAAACAAGGTTCCACCTGTAAAGTATCAGAATTTCCATAATAACGAAGAATCATAACATACCTGGTAGAAGAATGTAGTTGAAAAATAACTTGCCAGTCAATTGAAAGTCTTACATGGAAATGGAAAAGGAGAGAGGAAAGAAATCAATAGCATTAAATTCAAAACAAAAAGGTATATTAGAAAGCTATTTACTAATATATGACTTAAAAATTAAAGAAATTTTTCCTTTTTTATACTGGAAAAGAAGACATATTTTTCAGAATAATACAGAAGAGAGAAGTGTGTTTAAGAAGTCTGAATATTGTTTAAAAATCCAAGCAAATAGAAGCAAGTGGAGAGAATTCCAGTGAGGGTGAAATTAATATGAATGTGGGAGTAGGTTATAAACTAATAGCCTAGAAGAAAGAACATGTATGATGCTGCCCTAATAGAGAAGGAGCAGAGATAAGATATGACATTAATTGAGAAAATCCACTCTTCACATTTTTTCTGAAAGCAGACAATATGACAAATTTTTGCCTTGTCAATTTTATCTTTCACAAGTAATGAGAAAATACAAATGTCCTGTCAGTGTTTAGATTGGAGAAGAGAAGATTCAGAGGTCTCATGTTGGCTGTCTTTAAATAAAGATGTGTCATGTGAGAAAAGAATTACTTAGCTTAATGTACAATTCCTAAGACCAGTACACAGAAATTCAAGGGAAATTAGATTTAATTTAAAAAAAATGCATGAGTTGTTATTCATTCATTATTAATGAGTAGTATAAACTCATGAAATGGGGTTCCCTGTGAGGAAATGATGGGTCTCTCTGTGATATGAAAGTTCAAAGAGGGGACGTCTCTGAGCCTAAAGGACATTCATCGTTATAGAAAAAATAGAAAAAAATAACATACACTAATAATATTTAATAACAGCTAAAGTTTACTGACTGCTTACTGTAATTCCAAGATGATTTTAAGCCCTTTGCTTATAAACTTACTTGAGAAGAGTTGAGGTGAACTGAAGAGTTGACAGGAATTAGGAGTAAGATGGTACTTGAGAAGATCATATAGAACTCTCGAGAAAAAAATAGAAGATAACTGTCAAAATTGGTTGCTTGAATTCAATAAAGGAAGTGGATACCTGGAACTTTAGCAAATGAGATACTGGTAACTTAAAGAAAGTACTTTCAGTATAATATTGAGAAGAGGAGTAGCATACAATTATGTTTCTCTATCCCTTTCCAACGTTTATCGTGGTGCTAGGACTCACCTTTCCGTACTGCTCATGGGGTTCTCAAGGCAAGAATGCTGAGCTTCCATTCCCTTCTCCAGTGGACATTGGAAGGACTGATGCTGAAGCTGAAGCTCCAATACTTTGGCCACCTGATTCGGAGAGCCAACTTGTTAGAAAAGACCCTGATTCTGGGAAAGATTGAAGGCAGGAGGAGAAGGGGATGACAGAGCACAAGATGGTTGGATGGCATCACTGACTCAATGGACATGAATCTGAGCAAGCTCTGAGTGTTGATGAAGGACTGGGAAGTCTGCTTGCTGCAGTCCATGGGGTCACAAAGAGTTGGACACGACTGAGCGACTGAACAACAACAAAGAACCCATCTAGGTAGGAATGAGAATTCGAAGTGGTAGAGATTAAATGATCTGACTTTGCAATGTGTTAGCCACTCAGTTGTGTCTGACTCTTTGTGACCCCATGGACTATATAACACTAGGCTCCTCTGTCCATGTAATTCTCCAGGCAAGAATACTGGAGTGGGTTACCATGCTCTTCTCCAGGTGATCTTCCAGACCCAGGGAAGGAACCCAGATCTCCCACATTGCAGGCAGATGTTTTACCATCTGAGCCACCACAGAAGCCCTTTAAGCACAAATAAATCTCTGTGAGACTGGCAAATCATTTTATGGAAAACTATTCAAGCCACTGTAATTTATCCTTAACAGATATGCTCTCTAGAGATACACCAGCTTAATTCCTGAAAACCAGTTAACGAGAGCTTTAAGAATATTTTTCAATAACCTATTATTTAAAGTTAGTAACTATAGCAACTCTATATATTTTTTTCTCCTCTAGCAGAAACAAAATTGTCCATGATTTATTGGTTATTTTTATTTTTTGGCTTCAAAGTTACTTTAGAGAAATGTTTTTACCCTATTTTGTTCTTTAATCTTATAAAGATTATCTACATAAAATTCAGTAAACACAATATTTTATAGTGAAATGCTGATAGTATTTATTTTAAAGTTAGGAACAAGAGATCAGTCACTGTTGTTACAATTTTTTTTACACTTCGTTGTGTGCAGTGCAATGAGACCAAGAAAAAATTTTTTATGCAGTTTGAAACCAAACAGTGAACAACAAAGCCTGACAATAGTTGGAAATCAAATCACTGTGAATGAAGACAATTTGATAGAATATAAGTAATAAATTACTTATTAATTTATTAATAATTTGAAAATTATTCATAAGACTTTAATACAAGTATGATAGTTAAAAATTGAAAGTGTTATATACACATTTACATGTATTTTAAAAATAGTTTTAAAAAACCCATTTTAGGGGAGGGAGGAGGGAGTAGGGTTCAGGATGGGGAACACATGTATACCTGTGGCGGATTCATTTTGATATTTGGCAAAACTAATACAATTATGTAAAGTTTAAAAATAAAATAAAATTAAAAAAAAAGAAAAGTAATAAAGATATTGATAACTAGAAAAAAAAGAGAAAAAAAGCCATTTTAAATTATAAAAATGCAAGCTAGCTAGCAATTTATCATACAAATTCCTATACAAAAATTATTTTTAAAACTTTAAAAATCTGATTGAAAAACATTTAAAAACTAAATAAATGAGGGCTAGCTCATAGCTTGAAATATTCAGTAATTAAAACTCTAAAATCTTTCAGAATTGATCTGTAGATGTAATTCAATTCAAATCCATTGTGAGCCTGGCAGGCTACAGTCTATGTGGTCATAAAGAGTTGGTCTCAACTGAGTGACTAAAAACACACATACACACTAAGCATTAATTGGTTTTTTTGCCAAGCATACACCATATACTTAAAAATCTTACATCAAGGCTAAAAGCTTTTTTGTGAGTTCCTGAGAAGAAAGATGAAAAAAATAAAAAGGCCCTTAAAATCTGTTTTTCTATTTAGAACAAGAATATTCTAAATGGAATTTTTATGCATATAAATATTATATGTAATACCAAACCTCTACAATTTTTGTATAGTTTCCTACTTCTTTATTTTATGTAATGGTTAACGGTTTATTCAGATTACAATTAACTTCACTTTACTTGAAACTATAGTAGATCATAAGTTCCATAATTGGGAACTTTTTTCAATTGATTATTTTTGGAAGGCTTCCTACAGAGAGAAGGATGCAGTTGAGGAATTTTTTTTTTTGTTAAACCCTTAGATTCTTATAGCAGTGTTTTTTTTTCAGATTATGATCCCAGGGTCACCAACATCAAGATAGCTTGCAGAAATATTGAAACCTCCATCAGACCTATCTTAGAATTCTTGATTCAAATTTCTAATGGTAAGATCCTGCTTATGTCTTTTTCAAAAGATCCCCAGGAGATCTCTGTGCAAACTAAAGAGTGAGGACCTCTGGGGTAAGTATTATATCTGGTGTTACTGTTTTTAGAAATGGGAGCTCCTGGGAAGAGATTTGCTGAGGGTACAAGAGTTCAAAAGTGAAACTCTGACCTATTACTTCTCATCTTGTGTTTTATAGTTGCTGCCTAGATACGTTCCTACTTTTAGCAAAGCTTCTATTCCAATCTGACAAACCACTCTTTTTAAGTCATAACTGTAAACATCCTTTATTTTTTCCTTCAATCCTGATCCCCATGTGTATGATATCTAGGTCAAAAGCCTTAACATGGTCCTCAAGGATTTTCAAATATGGCCCCTACATATATTTTCACTTGATCTTCCAATGCATTCCTTGGAATTTACCCAAGATTATCTGCTCACACCCATACAGATGGTGAAGAAAATGGATACAATGTAAAAGTGAAATCATAAGTTTCTATAATGACATTGTTGATGATTCTATCAATTTAGCAGTAGCTTGTGGTTACTGATACCGCTTTGAATGCTAAGATGTCTTCTTGATCAAATTTCCTTCCTAGCAGAATACTGGGTGGCATCCCCTCTTCCTACCCCTGTGTCCTCACTTCCAGAGATTAGGCAGAGGTGTTCTATTAGATATCCTTCTTCTATGCTTTAGCAAATTATGAAGGACTTATAGCTGGCTCAAAAAACTCTCTAAACTGAACAATCAACCAAAATTAAAGGCTACATTGAGAAGAAAAATGCAGTCTATTGTAAAAATTTCCCACTAAAAGTCTACAGTAGTCCTAATTAAACCCTTGGTTGTTTGTGTCTGGTGGAGACATTTGCCACTTGAGGCTTCTGCAGAGCAAGGTAGGCAGCACTATACTGTCACATTCGTTTATTTTTGGTTATTGGAACAAATTTTTGAAGCACTTAACTTTGAAAGTACTATCCTATTACTTCTACCAAACTATTAGCCACTAGACTGTATTTGAAGATGAAGTGTAAATAGCTGTAAGGGTAATTAGGCCACATTCCTCGTCATTTGTCAGGGGACTTATGATTAGCATCTATGGACTGTGTTGAGCTGAGAACGGTTCAACACCAAAAATCTTATGCAACCAGCTGGTTGCCCTAGAACTAGAGACCAAGTCTTTCTTCCTCTTTTTCTTTTTTTTCTCATCCTTTGCCAGGATTCTGAAGCTAAACACTAAATGAAAACATTCACTATCTGTTGAATGTGCTTTAAATTAACTATTTTAGATTAGATTTTCAATCAACCCACTTCTAAAGATTTCAATGTTGATGTGCTTTCAAAGCAGTTGGGATCGTCCCTGATAGAGTAGATTTGCTATCAATCAGAAACCCTGAGGAAGTTGATGTAATAATGTAAATCCTGAGACATTTCCTTGATTACTGCCAGAATCGCCGCCATCATTGGCTGTTTAGGGATTAGCCTAGGGAAAGGCAAAGATGAAAGAAATTTATCTTTTGTTTTAACTTCAGTTTCCTAATAAGGTAAGATTTTCTGAGCAGGAAGATCCATAAAACAGCTTGATGCTGTGTGTCCGAATGTAAGATGCAATAAAAAGGCAGTAAAGAGTGTCTTTATGGTTTCCAATCCTTCTTTCATCTCTTCAGTCACTTTAAATATACATATTGTGTAATCTTTTTTAGAATGTCTTCTATGAAATAGCTGGGAATCTAAATCTACACACTATTATGCATGCTCCTCTCACTCCTCTGGATATGTTACGTTGTGTGATTTTAACTTTTTCCTTTTGAGTTAGTTTTTAGTTCCATTAGGATTTTGTTCTTTATGATTTTTTTTTTAATTACAGAGTGATTAAAAAAATTCTTGTCATAATCCTGGATTTTCACTGAGATGGAATTTGTTTAAAACAAATGATCATTTTAGGATTTTAGTTCCACACCCTTGTGTAAATGTTGAACTTCTTCCTGTGTCTGGTATAAATTCAGTTTTGTTAAATTTCTTTTCCCCATGTGGAGTCTGGGGCAGAGACAAGTTCCCAGAAACAGTAGAAGAAATTATTATTATTATTATTTGTTATCTTAGGGATAGGCCCTCCTTCTTGGATCTCAGCTTTAAATTTCTCTATCACACTAAGATCAAAGTTTACCCATCCTCTTACCAAGTAGGAATCCCAGATTCCTAAAGAGTCTTCGGTCCTATATCTAGGTCTAATATGATCTTTGTAAAACATGGTGATCATCTTCCTGCTGCTGCTGAGTCACTTCAGTCGTGTCCGACTCTGTGCGACCCCATAGACAACAGCCCACCAGGATGCCCCATCCCTGGGATTCTCCAGGCAAGAACACTGGAGTGGGTCACCATTTCCTTCTCCAATGCATGAAAGTGAAAAGTGAAAGTGAAGTCGCTCAGTCATGTCCAACCCTCAGCAACCCCATGGACTGCAGCCTTCCAGGCTCCTCCACCCATGGGATTTTCCAGGCAAGAGTACTAGAGTGGGGTGCCATTGATCATCTTCCTACGCAGGTTTAAACCTGTGTTTAATTAGTTTTAACAAACTTCCTGTTACTTCTCAGATAAAGCTACACTAAAGCTACACATTCTCAACTTTGTTTATGAGTTCTTGTCAGGTCTTTCTACTATTTCTTCTTTTTTTCTGATCTTTTAACTTCACCTTCACACTTTGTATTCCCCCTAAACTTGCCTTCTTTTAGTTTCTTGAATATGTCATGCTCTCTTGCTTCTGGGTCTTTAAACAGCTGTTTCTACTTCATTGATCGTTCCTTTTTCCTTCTGTTCTTACATTACTCTTACCTCCTTCTCAGCTTTACCACTCTTCCTTCCTTCCTTTCTTTTTTTCCCTTAGATTCTCCCTAACTGTGCCAGTTCCTATAGCATGGAGTTTTCATAACCCATGTGATTCTTTGTGTTGAAACTTATCATTTATCATTGCAATATCCTATTTAATTGCTTGTCTTCCTTGCTAAACTATAAATTCTGTAAGGCAGGAAAAATATCTACCATGTTTACTACTGTATACCCAATGTCTAGAAAACTATCTGTTCTTAGTAAATTTTTGGTTACTATTTGTTTTTTGAAAGAAATAAACTGTATACCTTGAATAAATTAACAAATAATGACCTTAATTTTAAAAGTTTTGGCTTTGGTTGCCACATCAAAATAACTTGAATCTAATTAACTCCCAATTGGCTAATACGCCACTATAATATTATACCAACAGTTGCTTGTCTTATCCTATATATGAAATATGTTAAAGAACCTGTATGGCTAGTTCCCATATATGTAGGACTTTATTAGCTATAGCTTTCTGGTGATAGTTCAGTTTTCAGCACTTTGAATAAAATGACTGGTCCTTGTGGTTGGAATTGGATATCATGCGGATTCTCAAATATCCTTTAGGTCATGCAGTCTACCTTGTCCTTGGGTCCAACTTTGGACTAATCCTATGCCCAGATTCTACCAATGCACTTTATTTTTATCATAGCAATAGAGAAATTGAAACCATGCTAATATTTCACTGCACTGTTTGTGCTGTGCTGTGCTAAGTCATTTCAGTCATTTCTGATGCTTTGTGCCTCTCTGATTTGTAGCCTGCCAGGCCATTCTGTCCATGGGATTCTCCAGCAAGAATACTGGAGTAGGTTGCTATGCCCTCCTTCAGGGGATCTTCCTGACCCAGGGATAGAACCCACACTCTTATGTCTCCTGCACTGGCAGGCAGATTCTTTATCACTAGCGCCACCTGGGAAGCCCATACTATGTTTAATCTTTAACAATAATTGATGAATATGAGCAAGAGAAGTGGGCCCCCTGCCTGGGAAAAACCAAAATAAGTTCTCCCCTAAGAGAGTTAAAGCCATCCTAGGTGGAAGATGTGAGAGGCAGATACTGTATACAAGCACCCCAGCTGGTAATGGCATACCCCTGCAGGAAGAAATTCTGAAATAAAAAAAAAAAACAGACACAATCTTCATGCTGCCTTACCAGTGGGGATCTGTCGACAAGCTGTCAAGAACACTTGACCTGAGGTTCTGGAACAAAAGAAAGCAAATAAACATTTGCATTTTTTAGTGGGGTGAGTTAGTGGTACTCTTTTTTAACTCAATTATCCTACTGTACGTATTAAGCTGTTAAAATATGTACTGTAATTATAAATACAAAACATATGTATTTTTTATCTAGGTTCTCAATTGCAAACTGGGATTCTCTCATAGGAAGAAATTGTCTTCTTTGTATTTTTAAGAACCTTGTTGTCTTTGTCCATATTGAAAGAAGTTATACCTAGTGAATTCACTCTATATATGAACTTTCATTTTTTCCTACTGGAAAAAATAAAACTGGCTGAATTTTGTCCTAAAAGAGCTGGGAATCGAGACAGCAGCAAGTTTGTAAATTTTTTGTTCCTCAAATCAGTTCAGAGTAAATATATTATTGACTTTAGGATTTTAAATTCCACTCAGCTATAACCTTGTGCTATAAAGCAAGAAATAGCAATCTGATTGCAGTTTTGTAGTGTTTTTTTGTCTCCATATGTCACTTGCAAGCTGTATTTAAACCATATTTTATTTTATTTTTTTTGCAATGGACTGACATTCAGTGCTTGAATTCTGAGAAATTTTAGAGTAGTATTAAGCAGAAAGCTAGGGCTTCCCAGGTGGTGCAGTGGTAAAGAATCTGCCTGCCAAAGCAGGAGATGCAAGAGAGGTGGTTTTGATCCCTTGGTGAAGAAGATCCCCAGGAATAGGAAATGGCAACCCACTCCAGTATTCTTGCCTTTGAAATTCCATGGATAGAGGAGCCTGGTGGGCTACAGTCAATGGGATCGCAAAGAGTTAGACATGACAGAGCACACACACACATAGACACACACACATACCCCAAGCAGAAAGCTAGACCTCTGAATATAGTGATATGTCTAATTAGGAAGTCAATTCAGTTGTTCAGTCATGTCCAACTCCTTGCAACCCCATGGACTGCAGCCCGCCAGGCTTCCCTGTCCATCACCAAATCCCAGAGTTTACTTAAACTCATGTCCCTTGAGTCGGTGATGCCATCCAACAATCTCATCTTCTGTCATCCCCTTCTCCTCCCGCCTTTGATCTTTCCCAGCATCAGGGTCTTTTCAAATAAGTCAGTTCTTCACATCAGGTGGCCAAAGTATTGGAAAACTAATTAGGAAACGGATACACTATTTTCTAATACCCCTAAAACACTTGTCAGGATGGGCAAGATAACTTTCTCTGAGGAAAATCTTGACCACAAAATCCAGGTTAATGTCTTATGGGATGAGTGTTGCTTTGTTTTTACATAGACTAGTACTAACCCACTCCAGTACTCTTACCTGGAAAATCCCATGGATGGAGAAGCCTGGTGGGCTGCAGTCCATGGGGTCGCGAAGAGTCGGATACGACTGAGCAACTTCACTTTCACTTTTCACTTTCATGCACTGGAGAAGGAAATGGCAACCCACTGCAGTGTCCTTGCCTGGAGAATCCCAGGGATGAGGGAGCCTGGTGGGCTGCCGTCTATGGGGTCGCACAGAGTCGGACACGACTGAAGCGACTTAGAAGCAGCAGCAGCAGCAGCAGCATGCATTTTGTGTTGTTTTCTTCATTCCTTCTGTAGAGAATGCCAGAATAAATTTGAACTGTTTTTTGTATGATTTTGATCCATCTGTCTTCTAAACATTGCCTGTATAAAAACTGTTTTTAATTTAGTAAACAAGTACAATTACACTGTAAGTTTCAAAGCAAAAGGGCCAGTAATAGAATAGCAAATCAATGTTAGATTAATTTGAGAACTGGAACTTATGGAGCACTGCCTGATCAACCCTAGAATTTAGACTCAGCATGTGTGAGTCTGTGTGTGTTTGTGTTTGTGATTGTCAAGGTTGATAAAATAAAAGCAAGTTGATATTTTTTAAGCTAATTGCCACTGGAATTTATTTTGGGAAGTTTACAATACCTAGGCTTAGATGAGAATTGTTTGGAGTTTTTCTGGAATTATTTAAGTTGATGATAAGTGAGTATCTTAGATACACATGTTTTGTTTTGAAGAATCCTGTCATTAATTTCATTGTCACTTGAGCAGTTTCAAAGAGTTCACAGAGCTAACACATGATATAATTATGACTACAGAATTATTTTTAATAATGACATCAAAACCCTTAGAAGACGATCTGGCCATTTTATAGGTAATTTTCCCCAAATCCTCGAGTTTATACATAAAATTCTTGGAGTTGAAAGGGGAAGAAAAATGGCTTCCTCCTGAATTTTGTGAGCACTTCATAGTGTTTACACGCACATGTTCTGGAGTTAGGCTTCCTGGGTTCCTGTTTTAGCTTAACTGCTTACTAGATTTACATCTTTTTGCCATTACTTACTTTTGTTGTCCTTCAATTACTTTTGTAAAATGAAAACATTGAGTGTCTACCTCATTGGTTACTATAAAGATTAATTTACAGATGTACCCACAGCTCTTTGAACAGTGCCTGGCAAAGTAAATATTGATTCAAAGTGGATCTTGTTATTTTTTGTTATTATTTAACCAGAATATTATAATGACAGTCTTCATGGAAATCAGAACTTCCCATAACACATTTTCCTTATACTCTATATAAAAACTATTTGCAGTCATTAAGATACTTGAATTTCACAAAAGTGAAACAAGATTATATTTTCATTTCTATATCAATGCTACTTTTCAGAATTTTTCCATTTTGGAACTCTACAATTTTTAACCTATCAGGATTCTTTTGTTTATCATTATAAACCTATCTTTATTTCTTTATTGAAGCATCAGACTGAAATAGTGTGTTCCTAGGCCCTGAAAACTGTCTAGGTTTCTTCTTTAATAGTGTTTGGATACTATTTATAGTTGTAGTTTGACTTTATAGGAAAGTTCGACAGGCAGTTTTTTCTCATTGGATTTAAAGGTAACATTTGCAAAGTAAAAGAGTAAATAAAATTCTCTCTGATCCTTTATCAGGCAGCCTGAAATTCTGTATTGATTTTGCCACAAGTGAGTTTCATGGCCTATGATGATGAATTGATTTGGGGGCTGTCCAGTGTTGCAACATCTTTGTACATAGCCTGTTTTACTGACAACAATGCTGCTCTGGAGCCCCAAAGAACTACCATCTCTGATTTGGGGATTTTCATCCCCTGTCATCTCAAATGTCATTTCAGAATAATTCATCATATGTCTCTGTCATTGGACTAATAATGAACCACTTTGATATTCACTCAAATATACACTGTGTCACTTCTTGTATGACAGGTCCTGCTGTTGGATACTTTAGATCATGGAGAAAATCAGATGAATCAAATATAGAAGGGGAAAGACAGGAAATCTCAGCTGAAATGGCATTGTGCATGCCCACTGAGGCTGCTGGTCCAATGAAGGATGATAGAAAAAACAGAGCTTCTAAGACTGTGATGACATTTTTAGAAACAACAAGAAATTCATGGCCCTCTTTCCTCTAGCATTTTGGCAACTGTTGGAAAAAGACTTTCTTAGTGTGGGTACTACAGATTCCATCTTTTGGTTCTTCAGAATCACATGTGTACTGAGACAATCGTTACATGAAACAAGGGTGGTTTTCTTCTCTGCCTACTTATGGTCTTGAATGTGAGGGAAAGAATCAGGAACTCACATGATTACAAATCATTTTCTTCCATTGAGCAATACTAGAAGACTTTTCATTGTTTAAAACTGTTTATGTTGCACATATCCAAAAAGGTGGCTTATATCATTCATGACATCCGGCCCCATCACTTCATGGCAAGCAGATGGGGAAACAGTGGAAACAGTGGCTGATTTTATTTTTCTGGGCTCCAAAATCACTGCAGATGGTGATTGCAGCCATGAAATTAAAAGACACTTACTCCTTGGAAGGAAAGTTATGACCCACCTAGACAGCATATTAAAAAGCAGAGACATTATTTTGTCAACAAAGGTCTGCCTAGTCAAGGCTATGGTTTTTCCAGTAGTCATGTATGGATGTGAGAGTTGGACTATAAAGAAAGCTGAGCGCCAAAGAATTGATGCTTTTGAACTGTGGTGTTGGAGAAGACTCTTGAGAGTCCCTTGGACAACAAGGAGATCCAACCAGTCCATCCTAAAGGAAATCAGTCCTGGGTGTTCCTTGGAAGAACTGATGTTGAAGCTGAAACTCTAATACTTTGGCCACATGATGCAAAGAGCTGACTCATTTGAAAAGACCCTGATGCTAGGAAAGATTGAGAGCAGGAGAAAAAGGGGACGACAGAGGATGAGGTGGTTGGATGGCATCACCGGCTCAATGGACATGGGTTTGGGTGGACTCCGGGAGTTGGTGATGGACAGGGAGGCCTGGCGTGCTGCGGTTCATGGGGTTGCAAAGAGTCAGACACAACTGAGTGACTGAACTGAAATGATATCATTTGAGCTGTATAGCTTAAGCCATTAGAATGAGAACACTTTCGACTTGGGAGCTGTAACCACCTGGGTATTCAAGGATACACTTTAAATCTTACAGGCAAGTTTACGTTTGCTGCATCTCCTGGCAAATGTGAAAGCTGGTGGGGTGCAGAAAAGGCTCCCCAATCATCAGATGGCTTTCAGGGCCCCACACACCTATTATGTTACTCTTCTTATGATGCAACAAAGCTATTTCCAGTCCTGTTTCTATCACCAACACTCCCAGACTGTCTTATTACATTTATAGTCACGTGATGTGAATCTTCTAAATAATTGGGATAAATCTATTGCTCAGGGGAATACCGCTATGAGGATAGAAATTAATGTAGCTTTGCTAACTTCCGACAACATTTTGCATCATTCTTTTCCATCTGAGCCTTGTAAAGTTAATTTAAGGACATTCTCAGCTGCTGTTACAATTGGTTCCTCCCTTGCCCACCCTCTCTTCAGGCAGAATGACTTCTACTTTGGAAATAGACTCCATTCTGTCAATATTAACCATTCTCCAATCTTTATCCTTTTGTTTTCACTTCAGTTCAGTTACTCAGTCACGTCGGATTCTTTGTGACCCCATGTACTGCAGGACACCAGGATTCCCTGTCCATCAACTCCCAGAGCCTGCTCAAACTCATATTCATTGAGTTGGTGATGTCATCCAACCATCTCATCCTCTGTCGTCCCCTTCTCCTCCTGCCTTCAATCTTTCCCAGCATCATGGTCTTTTCTAATGAGTCAGTTCTTCAAATCAGGTGGCCATGCTTCAGCTTCAGCACCAGTCCTTCCAATGAATATTCAGAAGTGATTTCCTTTTGCCTTCAGTTCAGTTCAGTCACCTAGTCATGTCCTACTCTTCACGACCCCATGAATTGCAGCACGACAGGCCTCCCTGTCCATCGCCCCGGAGTTCACTCAAACTCACGTCCATCGAGTCGGTGATGCCATCCAGCCATCTCATCCTCTGTTGTCCCTTTTTCCTCCTGCCCCCAATCCCTCCCAGCATCAGAGTCTTTTCCAATGAGTCAACTCTTCGCATGAGGTGGCCAAAGTACTGGAGTTTCAGCTTCAGCATCATTCCTTCCAAAGAAATCCCAGGGCTGATCTCCTTCAGAATGGACTTGTTGGATCTCCTTGCAGTCCAAGGGATCTCAAGAGTCTTCTCCAACACCACAGTTCAAAAGCATCAATTCTTCGGCGCTCAGCCTTCTTCACAGTCCAACTCTCACATCCATACATGACCATTGGAAAAACCATAGCCTTGACTAGACGGACCTTTGTTGGCAAAGTAATGTCTCTGCTTTTGAATATGCTATCTAGGCTGGTCATAACTTTCCTTCCAAGGAGTAAGCGTCTTTTAATTTCATGATGGCAGTCACCACCTGCAGTGATTTTGGAGCCCCCAAAAATGAAGTCTGACACTGTTTCCACTGTTTCCCCACCTTTTGCCTTACAAATGATCAATTCCTAATGTAATCTCAACATATAACCAGATATACATCTAAGAATTGACATAACCAGAACTCTTTCTATAATCTAGACATTTAAAATTTTTTTCTCTTTCTTTTTTTTTTTTGTGAGGGGTGGGTAGGTGAGTTGGGGTGTTGCTTGTGTTTAACTAACACATTTTCCTTCCTTTAGCAAAAACTCACCTAAGTACACTTTGGTAGATCAGGATTTAATTCTACATTCAGGTCCTAAAAAATACATATCTTCACCTCCTAACTTAATCAACTTTCAAATGCAGCTAGTGAGTGGCTGACAAGAAGACACTGAAAAGTTAGGATTTTTTTCTCAGACTAAATTGTCTGGAAATGCAAGTGCTCTCTTCATTCAGTGACCCATTCCAGACTTATTGTCTTATTGATTTGTCAGTAAGGAAGGTAATATTTGGCCTTGGGTCATCTTGCAATAAGGAATGATAGACATTTTGGTACAAATTAATAAATGATGTGCTTACAGAAAGAATTTAGGCTTCCAGTGATGACCTTGACAACTTATAAAACACATTCAATGTTTTTTGGAGAAAGTGTTCTCTATTCATATTAAATGAAGAGTTTGGGGCTTGAGAAAAATAGTTTCCCTAATCCTACATCCTTAGCAGTCCTTTGAGCATTTGGGAGATTAGTCAAAGCATGGTGTTTAAATCCACAGATACTTGAAGACAGTTCAATTAAGAGTCTTTGTGTTTAACTTTTGCTTTTAAACTGTTTCACTTTCCCATTTTACCATGGCATATCATTATTTGTTCATTACTATCCGGAGAGTGTCTCAAGGGCAAGTTTTTAAAAATTAGTAGTGTTATTCACACTTGTCTTCTAGTACACTATGTTTCAGCTTATATATTTGAATTGAAATAGATTGAAGCTAGAAACTGTGTTGAAAGAACAAGATTTCATAATGAATTTCTCAAGTGGGAAAGAGAAAACCTACCTTTCTTGAATGGTTTCTGATTTTGTCACTTGCATTAAATAAAGGGATATCTGACAAATTTGGGTTATTTTTCTGTCTTCATTGCCAGTAGGTGTTACCAAAGTAAATCTATTAACAGCTAAAGTAGATGCTATTAGCAGCACACTCAAGACTCGGGGGAAGTTCAAACTTATTCTCTCCCCTGGGAAAAAGGAATCTGATTCATTTTAAGTGTAAGATTTCTATTCTTGGTGTAAGTATTTATACTACTCTGCTAGGAGAGGCTGTTAGCAGAAAAATAGTAGCTTAAATGGAATAGGTCAGGGTAGATGACTTTGGGGTCATTTCCACATGGCCTTTGATCAACCCATCTTTTTGTAGCCTGTATTACAGCCAGGCTGGGGAGAGCCTCCGTAAGGGATTAAGGATCACTGCCCTTATTGGTGATTGGGCCTGAATCTAGACTAAACAGTTACCTCAAAGATTACATCTGGGACCCAAACTTTACATAATAACAAAAATGCTGTAGCCCATGATAACCTGCTTTCTTATTCTGTTGTCCTAGCAGCAAATCAGGAGGCTAAAGATACCGCAGGGTTTCCTGGCTTTAGCCTTTTCAATGGGTCAAATTTCTAGCAAGTATTTCCTACTACTTATCTGCACTCTTTCAGAAAATAATTAGCAGCTTAGTTGAGAGGGTAATCTCAGGACAGATGTAAGTTGATAAAATATACAAGGAAGTTTGTATCTGTTTTTTCCTAATATATTTCCAATTCCTCTCTTCTTTCACTCTTTCTTCACTAGGGCTCCCCTATCAAACTTTGGGCTCATTCTTAAAAAACAGCTCTATATTGAGTTAATCTCAGGTTATGCTTCAAAGTGATTGTTGCTAGGTTTACAATACTCAGAGTTTGTTTGTTTTCTTTATAGGGGCTTAAAATTAAGCATAAAGTAGACTTATTGACTTACTGAAATTAAAAGACGCTTACTCCTTGGAAGAAAAGTTATGACCAACCTAGATAGCATATTCAAAAGCAGAGACATTACTTTGCCAACAAAGGTTCATCTAGTCAAGGCTATGGTTTTTCCTGTGGTCATGTATGGATGTGAGAGTTGGACTGTGAAGAAGGCTGAGCGCCGAAGAATTGATGCTTTTGAACTGTGGTGTTGGAGAAGGCTCTTGAGAGTCCCTTGGACTGCAAGGAGATCCAACCAATCCATTCTGAAGGAGATCAGCCCTGGGATTTCTTTGGAAGGAATGATGCTGAAGCTGAAACTCCAGTACTTTGGCCACCTCATGCGAAGAGTTGACTCATTGGAAAAGACTCTGACGCTGGGAGGGATTGGGGGCAGGAGGACAAGGGGACGACAGAGGATGAGATGGCTGGATAGCATCGCTGACCCAATGCATATGAATCTGAGTGAACTCCGGGAGTTGGTGATAGACAGGGAGGCCTGGCGTGCTGTGATTCATGGGGTCGCAGAGTCGGACACGACTGAGCGACTGAACTGAGACTTATTGACTTAGTGTGTGAATTTCATGTTAGAAGTATACTTGATACATACACACACATATATGTGTGTACAAATCGATAGACAAACAAACAAAATGTGTAGCATCAATTCTGAAATTTCCCACTAAGTTACTTTTGGTGCCATATAGAATGCTAAAACAAACAAATGTAAAAATCCAATATGTCCTATATGTTTAAGCAGCCTAAGGTGGTCACTTTAGGGCTACAGTTGACTTTAGCAAACATTGTACCTTTCCAAGTACTACTGCCTCTACTATTTGTTATGTGGCTCATGGCTTCTTTACTTTTTTAGTTGTGATGAAGACGGGAACCTGAAGGTAAGTGCCTAGTTAAGGTAGTGTTGAGGAAATATAGTGAGCGGAGTCAAGTAAAATTAGATAATGGTTTTCAATCTTGGCTCTCTAATGGGAATCAACCTGAGAAGATTAAAAAAGAAAAACCAGGTCCCACCCCCAGAGATTCTGAAACAGCTGAAAGCGAGTGGAATTTTAAAGGTTCCCCAGGTCATGTTAATACAGCCAAGCCTACAGTCCACTGTATTAGACATTGAGTAATCACACTGTATCAGTTTAATCATTACTTTGGTAGTATGTCCACAAGATTGTTATGTGGAACTTTGAAACAATAGAGATTATATATACAAATATCTTTTTGCATATGACATAAAACTCCTATAGAGCCTGAAGAATAAAAGGATTCTCCACAAAGGAAGAAACACTAAAGTTGAGCTCCTTATGCTTCTGAACGTACCCACTATTTATGTTATTATTCAATAAACGTTGCGTAATGTTATTTGGAGCAAGGAGTGCTTCCTTTTTGCTGTACTAAGTTCCATTATAAATAGTTTTAAAGACAAAAATGAAACATTAGAGTCAAAATGAATTTCAAAGTAAACATGAACTCATAAAGCTTAACTTGACAAAGTTTTGATGTACACACCAGATCAGAAAAGTATAATTCGATTTTGAGTATAAAACATAATCTTAGAGTGTGCTATGTCTTGGTGATTTGGGTACTTTTGTATTAGTAACTCTTAAATTGATCTTTCTCTTTCATTTGTAAAAGTAATAACTATGGAAGTGGAGCACATGAAAATGTATACAACAGCAATTCTATTATATATAAATATATATTTATATACATTGCATTACATATTATTGTATACATATATTAAGAATGTATAAATGTATAAAAGTACCTGGCTATAACTACCTGACTTATACTCCTATTTCTGCTTATTCTTAAAGTATTCTAGGAGAGTTACCTTAGCTTACATACTATTTATAGTTTCAAAGGATCATGAGGGAACTTAATCAATTGTAAGTATTTATAATATCACAAGTACTTAATTAGAACTATTAATAGATATCATTAAGTGGGCTTGTGAATTTTAAAGCATTATAAAGCAACAATATGCATTTGACATTGAAAGAGACAGTGAAAATCGCTTAGCCCTGTTGGACTCTTTGCGACCCCATGACTACACAGTCCATGGAATTCTCCAGGCCAGAATACTGGAGTGGGTAGCCTTTCCCTTCTCCAGGGGATCTTCCCAACCCAGGGATCGAATCCAGGTCTTCTGCATTGCAGGTGGATTCTTTACCAGCTGAGCCACAAGGGAAGCCCAAAAATACTGGAATGGGTAGACTATGCCTTCTCCAGGGGATCTTCCCAACCCAGGAATCTAACCCGGGTCTCCTGCATTGCTTCAGATTCTTTACCAACTGAGCTATCAGGGAAGCCCGATTATGTGTGATGCTCTACTCAGTTGTCTCCAACTCTTTGTGACCCCATGGACTGTAGTTGGCCAGACTCCTCTGACCATGGGGATTCTCCAGGCAAGAATACTGGGGTGGGTTGCCATGCCCTCCTCCAGGGGATCTTCCCCATCTGGGAATTGAACCAGTGTCTCCTTCATTGCACTCGGATTCTTTACCAGGTGAGCTATCAGCCCTGATATAAAGTTCAAACTGTATGTCTAGATAGAACATGGTTTGTCATATATCATAGTATTTCCACCTCTTTTGTAGTATTTAATCAAAGAAGAATAAATAGCTTTATTAATTTTAACAGTATAAATAATAGCTATCCATAAGAACAACTTTTCAAAATTCAGGATATAAGCAAACTTTGAATGAAAGTAACTAGGCAAACGGAGATGGCAATGGCACTCTACTCCAGTACTCTTGCCTGGAAAATCCCATGGATGGAGGAGCCTGGTGGGCTGCAGTCCATGGGGTTGCTAGGAGTCGGACATGACTGAGCGACTTTACTTTCACTTTTCACTTTCGTGCATTGGAGAAGGAAATGGCAGCCCATTCCAGTATTCTTGCCTGGAGAATCCCAGGGATGGGGAAGCCTGGTGGGCTGCCATCTATGGGGTCGCACAGAGTCAGACACGACTGAAGCGACTTAGCAGCAGCAGCAGCAGCAATTAGGCAAAAGCACTTCAGTGTAAACACTGTAGTACTTTGCCAAACTTTTAATTTGATTATCAAATAGCTTACTTTGTTGCCTTAAGCAAGTAATAGATTCATCAAATATTTTAAATATAAGAAAATTATTATTTAAAAAGATTTTTAAAATATTTAAATGTTATATTTCTATTTTTAAGGAAAATGAAAAATTAAAATATTTGAAAATATAAGCAAAAAAAGACATTTTATAAGATTTATCAACTTCCCTGGTGGCTCAGATGGTGAAGTGTCAACCTGCAATGCGGGAGACCCGGGTTCAATCCTTGGGTCAGGAAGATCCCCTGGAGAAGGAAATAGCAACCTACTCCAGTACTCTTGCCTGGAAAATCCTATGGGCAGAGGAACCCGATAGGCTATGGTCCATGGGATCACAAAGAATCAGACATGACTGAGCGACTTCACTTTATCATATACCTCTCATGGCAGAAATAAGCAGTAAACTACTCACAGTTCTTCATATGACTGAACTGTAGTATATCTTCACTGAGGGCTTCCCAGGTGGTGCAGTAGTAAAAAATCTTCCTGCCAATGCAGGAGACTCAAGAGACTCCGATTTGATCCCTGGATTGGGAAGATCCCTGGGAGTAGGAAATGGCAACCCACTCTAGTATTCTTGCTTGGGAAATCCCATGGACAGAGGAGCCTGGGCTACAGTCCATGGGGTTGCAAAGAGTTTGACACAACTGAGTGACTGAGCACACACACATATCTACATGGACCAGTTTAAATTACTCCTCATTAATAAACTGTGTACTCAGTTTGTTCCTTTAAGCAACCTAATAAAAATTAGTCTCTTGAATTCTAAATGGATTTTTTGAGAAAAGACACTGAAAAAAACTCTTTTGTAAGGTCCATGGTTCCTGTTTTTTCTCCTTCTTCTACTTTAAAAGCCGACTAGCTGCTCCATTTTATTTGTGTCAAGTAGTTTGAGCCTCCCAAGTCCATTTTCTTCGGCGACTAATGCTATCTCACGGTAGTGTTGCGCATTGGGCCCAAGGGAGCCAACTGTCAGTTTTTCCAGATGGCAAGCTGCCAGTCTACAGTACACTGCTGAAAGTCACCGACGGAATTCATTTCATTGCAAAACCAAAGACCATCATTTCATGCACACCTCGTGTACAGAATCAGCTCACAACAACTGACGAAGTAGCCGAGAAAAAGGGACAGATGGAGAGACAGACAGATAAGGACACAGAAAGAAAGAGAAATAGAGAAAGATGGGGAGAGAGATTGTTTTAGTAAATTTAGCCCTTTTTCTAGGCTACTGTACAGTGACAAATTACATTTTGTGAACAAAGTTTTTAGACTTTATTGCCAATTTACATGAACCTCTCTGCTAATAGCTGGAACAAAATTTTCAATTTGCCATAATTAAAATAACTAGTTTTCAGAAATGACTTTTCCCCCCTTCACATTTAAACTGAATATTAAAAAAAGGTAAATCACTTTAAATGGTCTTTAAATTGCATTCTCTCTATCAGAACTGTTAACTCTTTTTGCCTGTGGAGAAAACCCTCAATGTATGAATGTAATATTACACTGGAGTGGAAAGTGGTTTTTCTTTTAATAAGTATTTTGGCTATTACAAAGTTTGTATTTAAATGGGAAGCATTATGAGTTCTACCAATGGGGAATGCTGAATGAAAAATATGCTACTTTTTAATAGCTGTGTAAATGGAAACCTGAAGCGTGGGGAACTGTATGACCTAAAATATTTTAGGAGTTGAGCAGATACACCTACGGGTGGAAAGCTTAAAGGCAAAGGGCTATAAATCAAAGGATGCAATGAAATATACTATATAGCTTATGAAACCAAGAGACAGTTATTCCAATTCCAAGTCCACTAGCTACCAGGGGTCTTGGGCAGCCTCTCCAGATTTGATCTGTAAAAGAAGCAGTTTGGTTTGGTTTTTAAATGTCTCCTTTCTCTCAGGGGATATTTGGTTTTGTTATTATAATGCATCTTAATTTTTATGATATATAACAATGATTTTTTTATGAAGGAGAAATTCAGAAACATAATGTTTTTCTGATGGTTCAATTTCTTAATGTAAACACTGACACTTCCTAGAGTTTGTGTATACTGAATAAGGACAGTGAGATGCCAGCCTCTGAGAGCTCACAACATGATTATGTTGTCCTTATATTTTTTCAGCACCTTCAAATATTTTTAATCAAATACTTAATGAATTTTATTTATCTAAGAATTAAAGGAATAATTATACTGGATAGAGGTTATTTTAATTCATAATTAAACATACAATTGTGTTTGTTATAGTGGGCAATGGCAGAGATAGATATTTCTTAGATAACCTAAAATTTTATAGTATTAACATATTCCAAATACCTTCTAAAAATAATAATATACTTTGTCATATATGGTACCTTCAATAAAAGTTGAATTACAGTATTGATCTTCCTTAAGTTGCTATGATTTTCAACCTTAATAGGAGATAAAAGCTTTATGGCCGGATAAATACAAAAAAGCACTGCAAAATGTTTTGAATTTTAAAGACCCTTCTAGATAGTCTCTATTTTGCTAAAATTTTCCTGTGCCTGTATTAAAGACTCTCCAAAATGTGTGACGCTAGTTCAGGTACTATGACATTCAAAGAAAAGCAATCATTTCCTCTGCTTTTCATAACCTTAAAGTCTCAAAAAGATAATATAGTATGTGACATCCACAAATGCATATAATCATCATAGAGAACCAGATATATAATATGGTTTTTACAATTATGACTAAAAGAGAATAATTTCATATTCTAAGTATAGAATTCTCAGGGGTGAAATTTCTCAGTAATCAAGGCACACGTTTTTCAGGAAAAGTCAGCTATTTTTCTGATAAGAGAAAATGAGAGAAATTGACATTTGTGCTGAATTTGAAAGGTGAACATAGATAGCTTTACTTGTGTATGAGCTACAAATCACACACACTAAATAACTTTCTCAAGATTCAGGTATGATATCACAATGGCTGGCTCAAGGATCCTGGATCTAGGGGTGGGTTCACTACACTGTAGTCTAGTAAGTCCAGACTTCATGCAGTCGGGAAGGTTTGGTTTAGTCAGTTTAATTCTGTACTGCTTTAATCTTCAGTCATGGTAGCTTAGATGGTAAAGAATCTGTCTGTAATGCAGAAGACCTGGGTTCTATTCCTGGGCTGGGAAGATCCCCTGAAGAAGCGAATGGTTACCCTCTCCAGTATTTTTGCCAGGAGAATTCCATGGAGGAGGAGACTGGCAGGCTACAGTCTATGGAGTCACAGAGAGTAGGACACAACTGAGCGACTAACACAACACATGTGAATACAGTAGCTGGCACATGATCAGAATTTGTTTAAAAGTGTTTGAGCTGAGAAGAGAAAAATGAACAAACTTTCAGGCAAGAATTGATATGGGGATATATTATAAAACTGAGAAGGAAGCGTGAAAATAGGAAAGTGGGCATGGTAAGGGGCTCTATGAGACTGATACAGCCTGCCTGCAGGGGTCCCCAAACTTTTTGCACCATGAACTGCTTTCATGAAAGACAATTTTTTCACAGACGGTGTGGGGAGTGGTTTCAGGATGATTAAAGTGTTTTACATTTATTGTATATTTTATTTCTATTATTATTGCATCAGTTCCATTCACAGCATCAGGCGTTAGATCCTGGAGGTTGAAGACTCCTGGCCTAGAGCAGCCCAGAGTCTTCTTTCTTCCTTTTTTTCTTTTTTTGCCACACCATGCATCATGTGTGCATGCCTGCTTGTATGCTCAGTCGCTTCAGTCATTTTCAACTCTTTTCGACCCCATAGACCATAGCCCACCAGGCTCTTCTGTGCATGGGATTTTCCAGGCAAGAATACTAGAGTGGGTTGTCATGTCCTCCTCCAGGGGATCTTCCCAACCCAGGGATTGAACCGGAGTCTGCTTGTCTTCTGCATTGCAGGCAGATTCTTTTACTGTTGAGCCACAGGGAAGACCACCATGCACCATGAAAAAGCTTAGTTCCTTGCCCAGGGATTGACCAGGGATCTACCACATCCTACAGTGGAAGAGATGTCTTAACCACTGGACTCTCAGAGAAGACCACTCAGTATCTTGCTTATGATTGCCCAGATTTCCTCATTACTGCTCCACACAGGTGAAAAAGGTAAGGTGATTTTCAGAGAGCCATTCTTCTCCAAGATTTTTGTATACTTTTTCAGCATAATAGTGCTTCATGTGCAATTGATATGATAATTGATGTTCATTGTAACAGAAACTGAGCTCAGGACCCCTTCTCAATCCAAATGGATGCTACTTTTACCATTTGAAATAAAAGGAACAAAGGCTTGAGACTTTGACACTTTCTCAGATCAAACTGCTACTAAGTGACAGGCCTGGGATCCCATCCTTGTTCTGACTCACAACAAACCTTTCCTCCTAACAATTGCCAGAGTATTGTATGTAAAATACATGCTCTATATGGATTAGTTTCATCGGTTAAAAATAGACAAAAAAAGGGGAAAACCATTCTGCTCTAAGTTTGAAAAATATGTTGAATCCAAGACATCTGCTGGTTTCTTTACTAAGATTTCTTAAGATTTTAATTTGCTGTACATATCACATTTCCAAAAGGAAGGTGAAACAAAGTCTGTAGCATTTTTAGACTTATGTGACCACATAGCACCTTTTCAAAAGTTAATTTTTTTTTTTTTTTTTTTACTGATTTGTTTGTTTTTCTAGGTTACCTCCTGTCCACATTCTTGTCTCTCGCACATGTTTCAGCCTCACATCAGAGCCAGCTCCAGACCATCCCCTGTTCTGGTAACACCTATTCTAGGTACTTGAGAGAATTTTCTTCAAATGTAGATTCATATAGCACTGTGATATTTTGGTTGCTATTGCCCTATTTTGAAAGGCAACTGAAGAAGTCAAAATCTTCTGCTTTTTTTTCCTGGACATTTCCTTATAAAATTTTCATTAACTATTAGCTAAAATCATGTGTCACTTTGGACTTTTTAAGATATCTTTTTCAAGTTGATGCCTGTTTATTGATGGTAGTAATGATGTTTCATTTACTTTGTTGTTTCTCCATGTAAATGGTAGAATCTCCCTAAATATGTTCAGAATGTTACTTCTTTTTACTCCCTCTCTGATTCAGCATCCCTGTGAACATTTATGTATGGGTTATGTCTATTTCTATTCTTTCTGTAATTAAGGTTATTTATCATCTTCATATATGAGGTTTTATCAGCAGTCTTCTCAAGGAAGACTTTCTAGTGGCCCCAGCTTTCATATAATTCTTCAGTTGGCAAAGAAACAGATCTGGAATTTATTTCCCCTTAGCAAAGTGTAGTTCATAACTATATTTTTTTCTGATTTTAACAGTAACAATTTGAGACATCACAGCATCTGATCACACTAGGTAGTCAAGGGGAGAGGAGATTACTGTTATCCAGTTTGGATATGACAGGCCGTGATGCTGGGAATGGAAAAGAAATATTGGCTTCAAGCAGTGGTGAAAATAGGGTGGTGTGGTTACATGAGTTACAAACACAGAAGGAGAGAACAGGACCAGAAGTATTTGATCTCCGCGCCTTCTGTTAATTCATCCCATTCTTTCTGCAACAGCTCCTGTTAGACTCCATTACAAAGTGGACTTGTTTCACTTTGACCTTATCTTTTCATCTGGAGCCTTCTAACAACATGTACATTTTTGTACTGATTAGCCTCATATTGACACATATCTAACCTGTTACCTGCAGTGGGTCATCTTTCCTTGAGTCCTTGAGAAAGTATTTCTATTTCCGCCCTGCTCTAAACTCCAGTCTCAGACTGAGTTTTTTCTTAAGAGTCTACTGGGTAAGGATTTAAGGTTCTAATTATATGGATTCTGAAAATCATTAGTTTATGGTTTTCTGTATTTACTGGCTTATGCTAAATAGACAAAATTTTCATTTTCTCTAATTTTTGTCACAAATCATAAATCACAAATGCATAGTTTTCTTTTTTGTATAATGCTTGAACAAGTTCTAACCACTTCTGTCTATCCTGGTGGGACCAGCTATATTTATGAGGGTCAAGTGGTAAATAAATGTCCATGAGATAAAAATCACACAACGATATGTCCCAAATCTATGTCTTTTGAGAACAGTTTTTCTGTTGTTATTGTTGTTTTTTAATAGCCAAATTTTATTATCTAAGGTGGGGCTTCCCTCATAGCTCAGTCAGTAAAGAATCTGCCTGTAATGCAGGAGACCCGGGTTCGATTCCTGGGTGGAGAAGATCCTCTAGAGAAGGAAATGGCAACCCACTCCAGTATTCGCGCCTGGAGAATCCCATAGACAGAAGAGCCTGGCAGGCTACAGTCCATGGGATTGCAAGGGTCAGACACGACTTAGCGACTAAACTACCAAGGTGGATGAATGAGGTTGTGAATCGTGGGTGACAACATTCATCAAGGAAAATAAATTAGCTATGATAGCGGAACAGGGAAACTGATTTGCTTATATGATTGATAACAAAGGATGTATTTGTGTTGCTCTTGCTTTGCTGCTTGTAAACTGGTTCTAAAAGCAATTTTAGAAGAGCTTTCAAAAAGTGGTATATTCAGAATAATCCATGACCAGAATCTGAGTCATTATTTAGCAATATTTATTTGAATGTGGGGTTCCCAGGTGGTGCTAATAGTAAAGAACCTGCCTGTGAACTCAGGAGATATAAGAGATGTGGGTTTGATCGCTGGGTTGGGAAACTTCCCTGGAGGAGGGCATGGCAACCCACTCCAGTATTCTTGCCTGGAGACTCTCATGGACAAAGGAGCCTGGCAGGCTACAGTCCATAGTGTTGCAGGCGGTCAGACGTGACTAAAGCAATTTAGCATGCAGGCGTTTGCATATGTAAGGTCTGTCTGAGAGGATACCAATTACTAAAGACAAACCTGGTAAAGTAGTAAATGATCAGAGATCTCACCATATGAGTGGCTGTCACTTACATGTAATGGAGACATTTCACCAGAGTCTGGCCAGATGTTGCAGTTTTAGTTCATCTTACACCTTGGCTCAGTTATGTTTGCCTGGACAAGCAGTGTGACAAAAAGATGCCAGAAGTGGAAACCTCGGCTGAGAGAAAGCAGTGCTTTCTTGACCCTCAGAGCTGCTCTCATTGTTACTGCTAATTCTAACTTGGCTCATACTGATTTGGCAAATGGATTTGATACTCTTTTACTCTCAATATGGGGAAATATTTTAGAATTTGCCTTTGGGCAGAAAGCTTAAGTTATCACTAGTTTCATGCCTGCCAAATGAGAAGTTGTCAATACATGTTTGCTGAATTGAATAGATTTGAATAGAACATCACTAGATGCAATTAGCATTATGACAGGGAAGAGGATGTTTGTAGTAATTATCCAACATTTGTGGATCACCTACTGTATACTAGTATGCTGTGAAAGAGAGTGAAACTAACAACATCTCTGACCTCCAAAAGCTTCCAGTCTTGCAATGAATGACAGCGAGAAATACTGGCTTTCTTTCAAATGTATAGCTATGAGTGATAGCCAAGCAAACTATTACTGTGCCTTAGGCAACATAATAGCCAAGACTCAAACCATGTTTCAAGCCAAGGCTGTTCTTGGCAAATTAGACCAATTATACCTCCCTGGCAGAGTTGTCATGCATATAAATGTTCACCTATCACTTAGCATAATGCTTGCCATTTACTAAAAGCTCAACAATGAACCATCTTGCCAACCAGAGTGGGGGCTTCTTGGCCATCTGATAGTAGTAATGCTTCCTTATGAACATGAATTTAGAAAACAACCTAGGAAGCCACTGTAGAACAAGGCATTACTTCAGGAAAATCATGTAAGTTATAAATTAGGAGACAGTAGAACAAAGCATGGGGTATTTTCTAGCTCTTTATAGGTTATATTTTCTTTATGTAGTTATTTTTGTAATAAAAAATTCAGGAAGCACTCCTTCAAATTCCCAAATGAGAAAAGAAAGTACAATTGGATAGCATCTCTAGTATAAAAGAGGAAGGTAGGGAAGTTCAGGTAAGGCAATAGGAACAAAATAATGTCCAACATGTTCTGTCAAAGTCAAAGAAATCTTATAATCCCCCATGAGAACATGGAACAGTATCAAATGTCTGTGCAGATAATTGAAAGAGTCCAGAAATTAAAGAAGAAATCTCTTTACCTAAGCATTGTATGACTAGTTTGGGTAAATATAGTAATCATATAATGTTTTCTTGAATAAAAGTAGAAACACTTGGCCAAAAATTTTTTCATTGATTTAAGTCTTGTCATTGTGTACTCACTGATTATTTTTCTTTTAAACAAACCTCTCTTCTTTGATTTATTTTGTTTTAATTGAGCTTGGTGGGGACAAGCGATGTATCCAAGTGCCATGTATCTAAGTAAAGTGCCAATATTATATATTTTTGTTCACTTTTTCTATCTTCCCCTTCCCATTTCAACTAGGAGTTAGGCAGCTTATTTCTTCAGGCTTGTAACTGAGCAGGACCCTGCGGCTCCTTCCTGGGACAGACGCCTCCCGCATGTCCTCTACTTGCCTCTTATTTGCAAAAAAGCATTAGTCTGCCAGGTCTCCTCAGAGTCATAAAAGCATGGCTCATGAATTAATGACTGAAAGAATGTGAATAAATAGTAACAACAAACAATAGCAATTGGGCAAGGAGAACTTAGTAACAATTTAAACAACAGATGGGTTGGATAGCCCTTAGAGAATCTCTAGTTCCTCCCTGAAGGACATAGATAACAATGTCTGATGCACATTTCTGAGTTGTTTTGCAGATACTAAAACCAGCACCAGAGGGAAAAAGCTAAAAGGTTGTAGTCATGACTCCATCTTGAGCAGTACTAAACCTGTGGCTTGCAGAATGCCAGGAACAGGTGTCAAGGAAATGAGAACAAACTCATTAAAACAAGCCAGATGATGCTGATCAGACCACTGCATGGTCAGTTTCAAGATGATTGTTGGAACTGTGCAGTTCTAAACATAGTACCCACCTGCACACCCTGAAACTTCCCAGTTTTTCCCTATGAAATCCTGTTTTCTCTAACTGGCAACTGGAGAATGAGTTGGAGGATGCTCATCTACCTTCTTCCCAGGTTGCCAGCTTCCTGAATAATGCATCTTTCTTTTCCCACCAAATCTTGTGTCTTGGACTTTTGAGCTATAAGCAGTGGAGCTTGAGTTCAGTTCTGGCTCCAACTGGTAATGGGCTCATCAGGTCACTGACTAAATAATTTCTCCTCTTTAGCCTATTTCTGATCTGATATTGCCTCCTCTACATGTTACTACATTTTGCTACAGATGGTCATCACCGTCCCCCTCCCCTGCTTTCAGCTACAAATCTGACCTTATTAAAACATTCACAAAGTTGCATTGTAGTAGCCAGCCTCAGAGAAATATTACCAGCTCCACCCTTGGGTATTCTCACCTTCCTGTTGTTTCTTCCTGGATTGTGTGATCAAGGGAATATGGCAGAAGTGGTGGTATATTATTACCTGGTTTTGATTCCAGAGACTACTAGTTCTACCTTGATTTAACTTGATTCTGTGTGTGTATGTGTGTGAGTATGTTTTCACTTGTTCTAAGGGAGGTTAGCTGTCATGTATATGGTCATTCAAGCAGCCTGTGGAGAGGACTACAAGGCAAAGAATCATGGTCTCTGGCCAAAAACCAGCAAAGAATGAAAGCATATCAACAACAACTTGAGGAAACTTGGAAGTTAATTCTACAGCCTCAGGCAAGTCTTGAGACAACTGAAGTCTTTGCCTACACTTTTGACTATACTCTTGTGAGAGGCTCTGAGCCAGAATCACTCAACTAAGCTGTTCCTGAATTTCTGACTCTCCAGAAACTCTGTGAGATAATAAATGTTAGTTCATATAAGCTGCTACATTTTTAGGGTAATCTAGACAGCAGTAGTGAATGAAAATTCCCAGATGGTGCAGTAATGAAGAATCATCCTGCCAATGAAGGAGACTTGGGTTCAATCCCTGGGTCGGGAAGATCCCCTGGAGAAGGAAGTGGCAACCCACTCTAGTTATTCTTGCCTGGGAAATTCCACAGACAGAGGAGCCTGGTGGGTTGCAAAGAGTCGGACATGACTGAGCATGCATGCAGAGAACAAATACAAGCAGAATGTGTTTATCTAATACTATCCCACCACTCTGCTTTCCTTTCTTTTGAGAACTTGGAGTTAAGACATACTTCCTACATCTTGGATTCAATACTCTGGGATTGAAACTTGGGTTTTCACAAAACCGAGTAGTACTATTCTCTTCCTTTCATATTTGCCCAGAATGTGGGGCTGAGCTTCTGCTTTCATCTCCATCTTAGGGGAAGAAAAGCTGAATTATGTTGTTCCAGATTAGCCTCCAAAGCTGTGTGTGCTAAGTTGCTTCAATAGTGTCCAACTCTGTGGGACTCTATGGACTATAGCCTGCCAGGCTCCTCTGTCCATGGGATTATCCAGGCAAGACTACTGGAGTGGGTTGCCATGCCCACCGTCAGGGGATCTTCCCAACCCAGGGATTGAACACACATCTCTTACATCTCCTGGGCCTCACACTTACACAGCCTTCTTAATAGAGAGTTGGAGTATTTGAGGAGAGTAGAGTATAGCTGTACAACCAAGTTAGCCTGTTTGATTTGGGTCAGAAGCTGTTTTTCTCCTGCCTTCCTATCACTGCAAAGACTAATTCCACAGATATAGTCGATTTTTATTTATGTTCTATAAAGTCACTGTAGACACTGAATTAGCAAATACTGGACCATTGCTCCTAGGGGAAACAGAAAGCTTGGCTCCTGGAAGCTTCTGATCACATTCTCATTAACTGATCAACATATAACCTTGTCTTATGTTTAATAATACTTTATTTGATATACACTATTGATTCATTAACACTGAACTCGCAAGTAACACCACTGCAATTCATGCTGAATACAGCTTATCTAACATGTATTTTCCTTATGTTTAGTGGACTGTGCACACATCCACAAGTGACTGCAAAAGTGTCTTGAGTACTGGTTTTGAGATTAAAAATACATTTTATCAAGTAGGCAATTTGCAAAAATGAAATCCACAAATAACGAGGATAGACTATTTGTTGAGTTCCTCATATATTCTGAGAAATAAAAGTGTCAAAGTTCTTGTCATAAAAGTACTTCCTACCTAGTTGTGGATATAAAAAATTGGAAGAGTCAATGTCTGCTCTATTACACTGGCCCCTGAACATTTTCAGATAACCTGAATACCTATTGTCATATGGTGTCAGACTGAAATGGATGGTTGAATGTCAATCATTCTGAAGTTGGAACAGACTGGTCCCTTTACCCTGTGAAGCTGGACAGCCTGAATGCTTGATCGTCTCATACTCTTGCACATGAATCAGATTACTGAAAAACACTTTAACCTGTCCATCAATTTCTCTAAGTTTTCACGTGCCCCCTACTCCCAGTATCTGATGTCAATTGTCCTGGTGGAGATAAAACAATACAGACCTTTACTAAACTGTTTTCTTCTCTCTTTTTTCACAATCAAAATCTTCTCTGTTTCTGATTTCCCTATTAACCTGGAAAATTATAAACAAATCTGATCAGATTTGCCTGATCATAAAATCACTTAGAGATCTTATTTGGGAAAAAAAAAAAAAGATTTCTCTTAAAATATAGGTCATAATTTCTAGGGAAAGGTCCTGAAAGTATATATTCTTATCAAGTGTTCTATGATGCTTTTTATAATTAGACAAGTTCTGGGTCTTAACAGTTCTCCAAAACTTTGAGAACTTGGAAAATGATAAATAAAAGAAAATAAGATAGTTGACTCAAGATTTTCATAAGGTCCATTTGAATCCAGAGTTTTAATTGAAATGATCTATCAGAGCCTCAGCCTTTTCACATAAGTAATAGTTAAAATCACACTAATGGAATTGCCATGGATAGGTTAAGTGGGGTATGGCTTATGGTCTTGGCTTCCTGCTAAGGAGTGGCAATAATTGTTGCAAAGTATTTAATATATCAAATTTTAGAGTCATCGATTCTATGCTTTCTTGATCTTACCAAAAGGCATCAAAAGAAAATTTTTAGCAACTAAATCAAAATTGCCACCTGGCCTATAGCAATTGTGAGATACAACGACACCATTAGTGTTAGGTGAATTTTCATTGTACTAAAATGTAAAACAAACAAAATAGCAAAAATACCAAAAAGAGATGCAAACAATTGATGAATTCAGATTATGTTATTATATTATTACATTATATTGATTTATTTAATATAAATTATAATTGCCCCAATCAGACTATTTCCCAGCTAGGAAAAAAGTCAACTGAGAGAATCATAAACACTTAGAAATGGTATGCCAGTCCAGTTTCAATGCATGATACAGGATGCTTGAGGCTGGTGCACTGGGACGACCCAGAGGGATGGTACGGGGAGGGAGGAGGGAGCGGGGTTCAGGATGGGGAACACGTGTACACCTGTGGCGGGTTCATGTTGATGTATGGCAAAACCAATACAATATTGTAAGGTAATTAACCTCCAATTAAAATAAATAAATTTATAAAAAACAGAAAAAAATAAAGAATAATCTAAGTTGAAGAATAAAAAAAAAAAAGAAAGAAATGGTACTCCATTTGTACAAGCTTATGTGTTTGTCTGTTTTAAGCTCTAACTAAAAGAAAAATATTACTTTTTTTTTAAAACCAAATCATTTTATTTACTTCTTAACAGTACTCTCCTTCATATTCATTGTCTGTCTCTGGTTGGGTTTCCATTATTCATTTGAACTCCTACCTAACATCCTTTTTTTATGGTTTGAATGTTTGCTCTTGTGGTTACTCCTCTGAAGCATAGCATAGAAAGGTGCTGTGTGAATAACTCTTATTTTTATTTAATCTCAGGGTCCGGACTTTCATGGATTGCATTCCTCTGCTGCTGCTGAATCACTTCAGTCGTGTCCGACTCTGTGCGACCCCATAGACGGCAGCCCACCAGGCTCCCCTGACCCTAGTTTTTGATAATTAGTCCAAATAAGACATTCTCAAAATCTAGTGAATATTTGAATTTTTGTGTGGAACTTCTTAAAAACACAGCTGCTACAAACATATCTTAATTTCTGAGTCATTCTGAATGGGATCTAGGCATGGGAAGCCCAGAGTGGTTCATCAGGAAAATCCAGGGTGAACAAGGGAATCTTCACACAAATTTTGTTGCTCCTGGCTGTGACAAATTTAACTTTGGCTTTTTGATAGACTTAATACTGCCAGTTCAAATTTCTATTCCTAACATTTAAACATGTACATTGCCATTAATTCAGAGTTTATTTGCTCTACCTTGATAATCATTAAATCACACAGAATTTCCAATGGAGGAATCTAATTATAGGTGTGAGTTAGCTGATATATCATTTATAGATTAGGTGGGTATGTTTAACTTTTTCCTGAAAAAATGCTTTAAACAAAGGATTATATTAGTAAGAGAATTCTACCTGGGGAGGGAAATGGCAATCCACTCCATTATTCTTGCCTAGGAAATCCCATAGACAGGGGAGCCTGGTGCAGTACAATCCATGGGGTTGCAAAAGAATCAGACACGACTTAGTGACTAAACAACAGCAACAAAATGTAATCTAGAGAGATGAAGCACAGCATAGAAAGGTGCTCAGAGAGATGACACTAGAGAGATGGTCCTGATGAATCTATTGGCAGGGCAGCAAAGGAGACACAGAATAGAGGACAAACTTGTGGACACAGTGGGTGAAGGAAAGACTGAAACCTGTATATTACCATATGTAAAATAGATAGCCAGTGGGAATTTGCTGCCTGACACAGGGAGCTCAAATCCCGTGCTCCATGACAAACTAGTCAGGTGGGATGGAGTGGGAGGTGGGGGGGACATTCAAGAGGGAGGGAATATATATACCTATGGCTGGTTCATGTTGATGAATGACAGAAGCTAACACAATATTGTAAAGCAATTATCCTCCAATTAAAAAAAAGAGAGAGAATTCTAAATTGTGAACTAGACTATTGAAATAATAGTTTTCTCTTGATTAGAATTTTTGGATCCATCAGATCAGATCCAGAAATTGTCTCTTTGCATGGCTAACCTATTATCATTTTCAGGGATCACATCCTTTAAGAAGTCTACCTCAATTTGGTATTATAATTCTCCTCCCCTTGGGGTAATTTAATCTTTACTTTAAAAAATACTACCAAGCAATACAAGAATCAAATTCTTATGGATGAATGAAAATTATTTCACAGTCATTTTTTTTCCTTTAAAACAATTGTTAAAAAAAATTGAATGCAAAAAAATATATTCACATGTCCTAAAAATTTACATAATATAGATTGGATGCTTAATGTGATTTTTATTAAAATAAATCAATAATGAAAGCCTTTAAACACTGAAGCAATCAAACAGAGCTGGGTAACAATAATTGGAAATCATGATATATTTTATAAATCAAAGATGGCAAATCGATAATAAGGTTGAAGGTGCATCTGTGGTGATCAGTCTTGGCTGCGTTTTCCTGACAGGTGACCACATAATATTGATTGGAAAAAGGCTTATATCACATAGATGGGCTAAGCTGATGTCTGGGCCATTCACCACTAACAGCCACAAAAAGATTGAGACTTAATGAGTTAGTCCTTTTATGTGTACATAATTACATGAACAAATAAGAAATACTCTAGTGAGAATAGTGGCATTGTTAACTTAAATGATTAGTACATGTTGGATTATATGAAATTGAAAATACAAAGCCATGTCATCAATCAGAGAATCTTGGAAGCTGAAATTACCTTAAAGACTCTAATTCAACACTCTTATTTTACAGAGGAAGAAACAAAGATGCAGAGCAGATACGTGACTCCATCAAACCAAAACAATAGGCAAAAGCTAGATCTTTAAGTCATGACAATACTCTTTCCATTTCTGATGTATGTATGTATCATTTAGGAATTAAACACAGTTAATATTTCTATTGCAAAAGACATTTTATGAGTTATTTTCTGGAATTTGATTCTATTTTACTAGAAATAGAATTTTACTTATGAAAGCTAGATTTTTAGAGGAGTCCATAAAAGTTCTTATGCCAAAACTCATCTTTCCTTCTGCAATGGAAAGAGAACCAGAAAAACTTTTTGATTCATGGAACTTTAAGAAGAAAAAGTTGAAATCGAATGCATTTTCTTATAAATTTAAATAGTTCCAACGAATAACATTTATAATATGTTTTATAGGTTTACATTCTACAGTATGCATTTATACTTCTCACTGTAGCAAAATTTCAAATTCAGTAAGTGAGGAAGGGACTGGAATTGTGTTTTAACCTCAGCATCCTTAAGACCCTTCATGGTCTTAAAAGGGAATTTTTATTATTTAATTATTGCTTTATTATTTCCATTATAATCCAGATGAGCTAGTTTCCTTGATTTTCAAACCAAATATAATGACTCTTTGCTGTCTTCTAATACATATTATAAATTTTTATACTTCCAGTGTTTCCATTCACAAACTCTAGTTAGTATTTAATTAGCTTCAACTCTAATTCTTTCTGACTCTGTGTATGAGTTACCATTGTTTTACAACCACCCAAGTGCCTAGTGGCTTGAGACAACCATTTATTTAGCTCATGATTCTGTAGGTTAGTGACTTGGGCTGGCCTTGGCTGGATTGTTTTTCTGTTGATCTCAACCATGATCATTACGTAAATATAGTCACCTGCCAGGCAGTTGAAAGGCACTGATTGTGGGCATTGGCTCACTGTAGGCTATGATGACAAAAGCGACTGGACCACATGTTGCCCCTCAAGTAGGAGGCCAGCCAGAGCTTTGTCATATGATGGTTTGGCAAATACCCAAAGAGTCTAAGTAGAGGGGAATCCTCACTGTGCAACTTTTAGGTCTCCGCTTACATTATGACACTAATGTTCTATTGACCAATAAAGTGACAGGACCAACCCAGATTCAAAGGGTGAAGGGCAAATTAACAGGCTCCTCTCTCAATGCGGAGACCTGCAAAATCATATCACAAGAGCTGAGATGCAGGGATGAGAAGAATTTGTTATCATTTTTATAGTCTATCATATGATACTGCTCATGACTACTTGAATAGAATGTCAGAAAATGACTTGATCAAAGACTCATGCCTCATCAGTTTTAAAGAAAGATTCATGCCAGGATATGTTTGATTCCAAAGTTATTGAATTCATCTTATAAAAGTTCCTAAATCCAGCTTACATCTTCTTTCTTTTATCTCTACTGAATTACCTGAAGGCAAACCATCATTTCTGACCTGGATAAAATCTTCTAATTGATCTTCCAGTTTCCAAATTTCTCTCTGAAATACACTTTTCATGTGCAATTTGAGTGACATTTTACAATGTAAATCAAATTATGCTGTTATTCAGTCACTAAGTCATGTCCAACTCTTTGTGACTCCATGGACTGTAGCGTGCCAGACTTCCCTGTCCTTCACCATCTCCCAGAGTTTGCTCAAACTCATGTCCATTGAGTCGGTGATACTATCTAACCATCTCATCCTCTGTCAACAACTTCTACTTTTGCCTTCAATCTTTCCCAGCATCAGGTCTTTTCCAATGAGTCAGTTTTCCACATCAGGTGGCCAAAGTATTGGAGCTTCAGCTTCAGCATCAACCCTTCCAATGAATACTCAGGGTTGATTTCCATTAGGATTGACTGGTTTGAGCTCCTTGCAGTGCAAGGGACTTTCAAGAGCCTTCTCCAGCTCTGCAATTCAAAAGCATCAATTCAAATTATACTATTAATCAAATTATACTATTTCCCTAATTAAAACCTTCCAATGTCTTGCCACTAACTCATTAAGTCCTATCTAGAAAATAAAAATCCAAACTTCTTATCTTGATTTATAAGACATTCCACTTTTCTTGCTCCCCATAGAAACATCATTATATCCTGCCCAGGTTTCTTGAGCAACACTGGCCTATTCATTGTTTCTCCAATACACTGAGGTTTTTCCCACCTTAAAAGCCCTTATTTGCCATCCCCGGAGACAGGACTTCTGAAAGGGAGATTCTTCCCTCTCACAGTACTTGACTCTCTGTCATGGAGACTCATTGCCAATGTCATTTTCACAGAAAACAAAACAAACAAAAAATCTTGATTATTTTCTGTAAGGTAGACAAAATTTTTTCCTGGGTCCTTCCCAAAGGCAATTTTTATCACATCATCATTGGGGTGGAAGCTACGGGAGTGATGTCAACATAATACTTATCAGTATTTGAAATTACCATGCATGCTCATTTATTTTTATAAGATCTATTTCCTCATCACCCTTTTAAACCAAACAACAGTAGAGAACTTATCTATCATAGTCACCACTACATTCTTAATGAATGGCCAGTGCTTGACACAGTATCTGTTGAAGTAAGAAATGGCATGCTTCAAATCCTGGGAAAATCCATGAAAAATAACACAGGGCTTTCCCCATATCCTTGGCAGCTTTCAGTGATGAGCAGAACCCCAACAATTCCACAGCTCATCCTCCTAAAGGTTCTTTTCCTGATGAGAGTCCTTATACTGTTGTTTAACATTATAGTCGGAGAAGGCGATGGCACCCCACTCCAGTACTCTTGCCTGGAAAATCCCATGGACGGAGGAGCCTGGAAGGCTGCAGTCCATGGGGTCGTGAAGAGTCGGACACGACTGAGCGACTTCACTTTCACTTTTCACTTTCATGCATTGGAGAAGGAAATGGCAACCCACTCCAGTGTTCTTGCCTGGGGAATCCCAGGGACGGGGGTGCTTGGTGGGCTGCCGTCTCTGGGGTCGCACAGAGTTGGACACGACTGAAGCGGCTTAGCAGCAGCAGCAGCAGCAACATTATACTAAAAGGATTAAAGCATTCATCTTTGGGGTATGCAGGTCAGGTGTGACTTCAGGGATGTCTATGGAGCCAAAGAGGAAGCAATTATTTTCATTTAAAATTAATTTTCTGTAACATCTAAATGACTGATATTATCTCTACCAAGTATGACAAAGGGGAAATGACAAAAGTTAAGGAAAACTGAAGACCTGAATGATGGAATGAAGTAAATATTGAGAGGAGAAACATAAGAGGAATGTGAATTTAGTGACGCAGAAGACAAATTTTGTTGACTTGCTTTGATTAACCCTATTATCTTATAACTTGGCAGAGACAAAAATATGAGCTAAGTCTGGAGTATTTTTGTCATTCCTGACTGAAAATACAGGCAGCTATGTTTTAGATGATTTATGAATATTTTTTAACACAGATTGTGTAAAGGATTTCAGCCTCAGTGGAATAAAGTATACTTGACAGCAGAGTTATAACTAGAAGGACTGGTAAGAACAGTTATGGAGATTAAAGAATGTGTCCTAGATTTAAAAGAGTGTATACCAAATCATTCAGTCTTATAATTACCTTAGAGAATTGGTAGAGAAAAGAAAATAACTTGTTAAACTGTAAAGCATGCTATCTTCTCTCAGTGTTACTTATCAGGGTTTTTTTTTTTTTTATGTTTTGTGGGGATTGGAAAAAATGGTGTAATTGAAATTGTGTATGTTGGAATATTGACATTTAGAAGATATGCCACATATCAAAATGTCTGCAAAGAGTTTATCTTAGACACTTAGTAGGTAGAGCATACATCTTGCTTAGCTGAATTCTTGTTTGTGCAATACAGAATTCTTTATATACCTATTACATACTATTTGTAGATGCGTATATACAATATTTATATTTCAGTGCTTTTATTTTTGAATGTTTTCTTTTATTGGAATGATAATATCCTGCTCCTGGACTCATTTAAATTTTTGTATAACCACATTACTTACTTGGTAGTTAAAGTGCTTATTTCTTTGTAAATTGTTGTAGCTGTTGTTTTTATAGATTCAGACTGCTGAATGCTGCAGTCGTCAGAATATAAACCTACACTCAAGTAGATGGGATATTTAAGAATCAACATTATTTACTCACTTATTGAACAAAGTTGCGTTTATTGAACATCATCGAAAAAGCAAGAGACTTCCAGAAAAACATCTATATCTGCTTTATTGACTATGCCAAAGCCTTTGACTGTGTGGATCACAATAAAATTCTGTTGAATTTTAAAAGTTCTTCATCTATTTTAAATACCAGTCTTTTGTCAGATGTGTCTTTTTAAAATTTTTTCTACCAGTCTGTGGCTTGGATTTCCATTCTCTTAGTAATGTCTGCCACAGGGCATACATTTTTTAATTTCAACAAGTCCACCTAATCCATTATTTCTTTAATGGATCATGTTTCAGTGTTGTATCTGAAAAGTCATCCCCATACCCAAGGTCATCTAGGTTGTCTCATGCTGTCTTCTAGGAGTTCTATGTTTCTGCCTTTTGCTTTTAGATCTATGATCCATGTTGAGTTATCCCTACACAATTTATAAAGTGTGTAGGGTCTGGTTTCTTTTTACATGTGGATGTCCATTTTTCCAGAATTATTTGTTGAAAAGACTATTTGTGCTTCATTGAATTGTCTTTGACCCTTGTCAAATATCAGTTGACTATATTTATGTGAGTCTATTTCTGAACTTTCCATTCTGTTCTAGGGACCTATTTGTCTATTATTTGTCCAGTGTCACACTGTCTTGATTATTATAGTTACAGAGTAAGTCTTGAAGTTGGGTAGTGTCAGCCCTCCTAAAATTTATCTTCTTTTTCAATATTGTGTTGATTATTCTGGGTCTTTTCCCTTTTTGTATGAATTTTAGACTCAATTTGTCAATATCCATAAAATAACTTGCTGACATTTTGATTGAGATTGCACTGAATCTATAGGTTAAGTTGGGAAGAACCGACATCTTTACAATACTGAGGTTTCACAAATATGGAATATCCCTCCATTTATTTAGTTCTTTGATTTCACTCATCAGAATTTTATAGATTTCCTTATAAAACTTTACATAAATTTACACCTATTATATTTTTTGGAATGATAATATGAATGATATTATATTTTCAATTTCAGATTCTATTTTTTCATTGCAGAAATATCAGAAAGCAATTGATTTTGATATATTAACCTTGTGTCCTGTAATCTTGCCATAATAACTTGTTAGTTTCAGTATGCTTTACATTTTGCAGTTGAACAAATAATCTGTTTTCATACATAAACCCTTCCTGAAATCAATATTATTAATACAACAGTTTAAATTGTTCCATGGACATTTTGAAGCAATATTTAATTTTGTAAATGAATATTTCTTTCAGATAGTACTTGTGACTTTTAATTTTATTATTCTTTTATTACTTATAAGATGCCATGATTAAACTGTCACAAAAATTATATTTCAAATTGCTTTGTGCTATTTCATTGCCTCTACTTTTACTGTTCTTGAGTGTTATATTAAAATACATCTTGTTTAAGTGTGAAGATGTGAACGATTTTGTCTGTCCCATATGCTATCTTTCTTGCAGCAATTGCATCTTTCTTTCGGGGAATTGCTCCTCTCCCACTGTAAACACATATCTCTAACGCGGTATGAGCCAAGTTCTATTAGAAGCCATCTTTGCATAGATGCGACATTGGCTACTTTGTTAAAGTCTCACCCTTTTCCAGAATGAATTAGAGACAAAAGATAGCAACACATCCTGATGCTGTCACAGGTCTTCATTCTAGTTGAAAATCTGGCTTCCTATTTGCTTCAATTCTGAGCTGAGTCATTAGCATCCATACAAGAACCAACATGCACACAAGTATAGTACACAAACCAGACTTTCCAACACACACATACATGCACATATATTCACACTGGTAAGAACATGTGAAACAGTCAATTTTCTCAATCTGTGGCTTTTTATACAAGTTTTGGGGTTATGTTTGATTTTATACTTTTATTTGTAAAATAATAATCACCACTTTAACATACAATATCTGCTTCCAGGATTGTTAGACTTCTTTGTTTACCATTTTTATTTTGCAATAATTTTAAATGTAAACTGGAAAATATTGCAGAGAATGCTTATATAAGCTTGACATAGCTTCCACTACATAATCTGAGTGTCAAACTAAGGAAACAATGTTAACAAAATATTATTGAGTAAAATACTGATTTTATCTTTATTTCACTAGATTTTCCACTAATATCTTTTGGTTTGTTTTCCCAACACCCTATGCATTTAGTTTGCATTCCATTTGGCTTCATGTCTCCTTACTTTCCTCCAATCTGTGATAGTTCCTCTGTCTTCTCTGTACTTTCAGGAGTGTGACACTTTTGAAGATTATTATCAATATTTTTAGATAATGTCCCTCTACTGGCTTTTTTTAGATCACCTTATAATTTCATTCAGTTTATACATGGGCAGCAATACTGCAGAAGAGATATCCCCTCTTACTGCACCATCAAAAGTTATGTGATATAACTATGTCTTATCAATCGGTGAGGTTAACTTCAATCAAATGGTTAAAAAAGTGTTTTCCAAGGTTCTCCACTGTAAAGTTATGTTTCCTTTTGCAATGAATAATTATTTGAAGGTAGAGTGTGCTAATATATACTGTGCAAATATACTTTTCCTAACTTAATTTTTATCCATAAAATGTAGCATCCATAAATGTTTCATGCCTGCAATAGTTATTTCTGTGATTCTCTAGGAGTCATTTTGTTTTTCCCTCATTCCATTTACATTTATTAACTGGACTTTTCTGTAAGAAAGAGCTGCCCCTTCTCCCACTTAATCTATTTACTAACTTTTTCATATTACTATTGACTCATAGATATTCATTCATTATAACTGTTGTGTAGCACTAGCGCAGAAGAATAGATGCTTTTGAACTGTGGTGTTGGAGAAGACTCTTGAGAGTCCCTTGGACTGCAAGGAGATCCAACCAGTCCATTCTGAAGGAGATCAGCCCTGGGATTTCTTTGGAAGGAATGATGCTAAAGCTGAAACTCCAGTACTCTGGCTACCTCATGCGAAGAGTTGACTCACTGGAAAAGACTCTGATGCTGGGAGGGATTGGGGGCAGGAGGAGAAGGGGACAACAGAGGATGAGATGGCTGGATGGCATCACTGACTCGATGGACGTGAGTCTGAGTGAACTCCAGGAGTTGGTGATGGACAGGGAGGCCTGGCGTGCTGCGATTCATGGGGTCGCAAAGAGTCAGACACAACTGAGCGACTGAACTGAACTGAACTGAATTCAATAGTATCATTATTTAGTTTGGCACTAAAATTATCAGAGATTTGGCCATGGGCAGTGCCTTCCAGGTTGGTTCCTATGCCTTTTCAACAATGTTCCCATCATTTTAAGAGTTTTGTTTTACTTTCTTAGAATACAAGAAGCCTCAGTCTCTTATTTTAGTTTTTCCTATTTCATCCCTGAAAATAATGACTTCTCTAAAGATCCCTAGTTTCTTTTTTTGGAAATTGTTTTTTAAAAATAAGATCTGGGCACCATTTCTTTGATATTGAAGTTTCTCACCATACAGGACTAGAATTTACTTCTGTATCTATATGTATGCTGTCCATACACTTATTTGTATATTTAAAGAATGACTTATTACTAATACTTCAATTAAACCTCCAATGAACTCAACAGGATTTACTGTAGTCTTCAAGATTCCTTACTTGTAACTTCTTTCTCTGACAATGACAAATTTGGATCTCAATATCACTGATACTTTTACTTATTTTTTTCAACCCTTATGCAAATATAAAATAATTATGGAATTGCTAATACAAGTTTATTAACTAGAGAGTAGTATTTGTCTGTTATAAAATTTATGTCTTTATCCATAGAGTATGTAGCCAAAACACTATTTTCCAAAATTGTTGTGGTGTGTTGACTTTGTATCCTACAATCTTACATCCTACAACATTGCTAAACTCATTAATTATTTCTTGGGGCTTTCTTGTACTTTGGGATTTTCTACAAATGTCGATCACATTTGTCTGTCTGCCAAATAAAGATAGTTTTCTTACTTTCCATATGCATCAATTTTTTCCTTGCCTAACTGCACTGGTTAGGAATTCCAATAGAATGTTGGATTAGATTGATAAGTGCACACTTGTTTTGTTCTTAATCTTAACGGAATTCAGTCTGTCACTGTTAAGTATGATGTTAGAGATTTTGTAAATGTCCACTATGAGGCTAAAGAAGTTTTTGCCTATAAAAATTATGTTTTGGTATTTTATACATACTATTATTAGTATTTAATACTATGCTATACCTATTTTGTATCTATATTCAGGTAAAGCTTTTGGTAAAAAAAAAAAATAAATAACAGACTATAGGTTACAGCAAGAGGAAGAGAATGCAGGCATGCATCCAGGGTTACAGAGGCATCAAGGTGTAGTTCCACAGGGTCCTTCTTGTTCATTCAAGGTGCGTTTGTCTCCAGACCAAAATTTGTGCAATGGATCTTGGCCTCAGGAGAGCTCAAGTAGAGTTTCCCAATAGAGTCTCTAATGGCCATGTGATCAAGTCAGGTTGTCTAAAGGATTATGCAAGTTAAAAGCCATGAACAAACACACTGGCTCTGGGTGACACCAGGGGAGTTTCAGCCCTTAAATAGCACCTCATAAATCACTAGGTAATTGTTTAGTGGACCCATGAACTTTATCTTAGCTAAGAATCGAGTCAGATATCCAGGCACGTCTGGAGATAAACATAGAGCTGACTCAGTCCAGCTGTAAAACAGCTGTTTCCTACAAATATTATATTCCTAGAGTACACAGTTTTAAAAAAAGTCATAGATTTTAAAATTTATTAAAACATTTTTCACATTTATTAATATGATGTTAGGTTTTATTTGTTTTCTAGACTTTTAATTTGGTGAATTATATTAACCTATTTTGAATGTTAAAGCAGCTTTGAATTTCCTCAAATAAATGTATTTGATTTATGATATATTGTTGAATATGCTATGCTGCTAACTTTTTTGAGAATTTTAGTGCTTATGTTCATGCGAAATACTGATCTGTAGTTTTCTTTTCTTGTATTATCATTATCTGACATTTGGGTAATTTCATCCTTATATAATAAGTTGAGAAAAAAGTTCTTTCCTTTGGAATTCTTTGTTATAAATATGTAGTAAAATTCTTCAGTGAAACCATTTAGGCTCTTTTAATAATTTTTCTTTACTGTGATTTCAATTTTCTTAATAAATATAATTCATGCTATTTATTTCTTGAGTGATTTTAGTAGCTTTTGTCTTTCTAGGAATTAGCCTCTTTCATTTAGGTGTTTAGTGTATGTTCATAGTATTCACAGTATTTCCTTACTATTCTTGCAATGTCTGTGGGGTCTGTAGTGATAGCCACTGTTTCATTCATGATGCTAGCAAATTGGGCCCTTGCATAACTGGCTATTTGGGTTGGTGTGTTCTAGGACTGGTGTCAATCAGCTAGATGGCAGGAAAATCCCAGTGCTTATAGGATAGAGGGGAGATTCCAAGATGGAGCTAGCCAACACTAATATCATCCTGGCAGAACAAACTTCCCCAAAGGGCCCCAGCATCTGTGTCCCCAGGGGGAGTCCAGTTGTCCCCTGCCTCACCAATAGGCACTTCAAGATCAGCAAGTGGGTTTGACCCAAGCTTTTTTCAAATGAATTGATCTCAGAGTATGAGATTTTGCATGTGCACTTTAAGAGCAGAGTCTCTTTTTCTTACAGTCCTTTAGTTCTCCCATAAGTACGTCTTACTGGTCTTCAAAGCCAGGTGTTCTGGTGCTTCATCTTCCCAGTGTAGGACCCCTGGGCTGGGGAGCCTGTCATGGAGTTTGGACCCTCAGTCCTTGGCGAGAACCTCTGCAATTGTGATTATCTTCCAATTTGTGGTTCACCTACCTGAGGTTGTGGGTCTTGACTATCCCATGCTCTTGGATTCTCTGGTTGGTTTTGCTTGTCTATATTTCTCTTTATGATTTTACATTAAGTTTCTGTCCTCAAGAGCATTGACTGACTGTTCACTCAGCTGCCTGGAGTCAACTACTGAGTTCATAGAAAATAATCTTAGTTTTGTTGTTTGTTTTTTTTAAAGAAATTCTCAAATTTCTGTTTGATTCCTTCTTACAGTTTTATTCTCTCTATTCTCTTAGAAATATGTCATATTTTTCATCTCTCTTATATGTCTAGTAATTTTTTTGGTGGAAGGAAAGGCTTTCAGCAGAAAATAATAAAGACAGAAGTAAATAGGGCTTTTTGTTTAATTTATTTTATCTTAGTATGCCTGGAAATATACAGTTTTACATCTGTTAGGCCTTTCGTATGAGAATTTGACTTAATGTAGAGATGGTCTGTGTTTGTGATTTCTTGTTGCTACAATCAACCTCATAGAACCATTCTCTTCACATTCCTCTAGGACAACCATTTACATAAAGTGGAAGTAGATTCACGAGAGTTTTTCTTCATATTTATTCTGCCCTTAACTTTAAGTGATCCCTTTTCACTGTGCCTTAGGTTTGGTCTGCCTTTATGCTCTTAAACTCTGCTGGGAGTATTCACTTTACTTGTTACTTGATGCTTGTTAGGCTGCTGATGGTGCTTGGGTTGGGGTAGGGAAAATTCTTGTGATGGTTTACCTTTGTATACTGCACTGTGAGCCCCACCCTCTGAGAGGCCCAAAATAATTAATGAAGTTGTAGTCTGTTCAACTTTTTTCATGTGAAGTGTGGAGGTGATGGAATTTCCAGTTCTCTTTATCCTCAGGAGAAACTAGAAAAAAGTATACATCAGTCTTTTCTAAATAATTATTTTTAATTTTCTAACAATTTCCTAATGATTAGGAAAATCCAAATGATTTAACTAAATTAAGCAAAACTCTAGCAATCTCAACTTGCCCAGCTGTTTGTAAACTGTTTTACCACCATCTACAAAGTTGAAACAAACCTCTCTGTCTAGTTTTGATAGTTATTATTCTGTTTCAATAATTTCTTCATGCAAACTTGGCTAAGTAGTAAATGCATCCTCTAAACTAATGGCTCTCCAACTTATCATTTCAATCCTTAAAAAAAAATATTTGAGAGTTCTTATTAAAAAGAAATTTGCTTAGTTTACCCACAGGAAATCAGATTTCCTAGATTTGAGGTGAAGCTAGGAAAGTGGCATTTTTAATAAGCTTCTCTAATATTCTGATACAAAGTGTTTTCCCTTTCCCATGCTCTGAGAATCTCTTTCCTAAACATTTATCCCAGTAGGCTATTACTTTCAAATTTCTTCCATTTGGATTTTCCTTGGGGTCATAGCTCGTTTTTCCATATTTTGTCCATCTTTCAAGGATATTTGTCTATTCAAAACCTCCCTTTGTAAGTAGGGTGATGTCAAGTGCTTTATTACTAGTGAACCATCTGCACAAACCAATCAGAACAGAGGCCAACCCAAACAGAATAGATGTCAACATTAAAGAACATTATAGTTGTGCCTGTGCCTACCAGTCAGTACTAGCCTTTGAAGAATTTGTTTTGAGCAGCTATATTTCTGTTAACTATTAATTTGCACATAGCACTTTTAACAGATTTATAATCCATATACCATAAAATTCAACCATTTAAAGTGTGCAGTTTAATCACACACAGTGTTTTCATTTTTTATGATTTATTGATTTGTGAATGTATATTATCTATATCAAAAAACAATTTGGATTACTTTTTCCAAAGATATTTGTCTTCTTATATTTTTCACAGTCACTTGTCTAGTCTGACCACATAATCAGTTCAGTTCAGTTGCTCAGTAGTGTCCAATTCTTTGTGAGACCATGGACTGCAGCATTCCAGGCTTTCCTGTCCATCACCAACCCCTGGAGCTTGCTCAAACTCATATGCATTGAGTCAATGATGCCATCCAACCATCTTATCCTCTGTTGTCACTTTTTCTTCCTGCCTTCAATCTCTCCCATCATCAGGGTCTTTTCCAATGAGTCAGCTGTTTGCTTCAGGTGGCCAAAATATTGACGCTTCAGCATCAGTCCTTCCAATGAATATTAAAGATTGATTTCCTTTAGGATTGACTGGTTTGATTTCCTTGCTGTCCAAGGGACTCTCAAGAGTCTTCTCCAACACCACAGTTCAAACGCACCAATTCTTCAGCACTCAGCTTTCTTTATAGTCTAACTTCATATCCGTACATGACTACTGGAAAAACCATAGCTTTGAATAGACAGGTCTGTCTGTAAAGTAATGTCCCTGCTTTTTAATATGCTGTCCAAGTTTGTTGCAGCTTTTCTTCCAAAGAGCAAGTGTCTTCTAATTTCATGACTGCAGTCACCATCTGCAGTGATTTTGGAGCCCAAGAAAGAAAAGTCTCTCGCTGTTTCCATTGCTCTCCTGTTTCACTTTCATCAAGAGGGTCTTTCGTTCCTCTTCACTTTTTTTTCCCTCAACCTTTTTTTAAGGTTGGTGTCATCTGCATATCTGAGGTAATTGATATTTCACCCTGAAATCTTATTCCATCTTGTGCTTCATCCAATCTAGCATTTCGCATGATGTACTCTGCATATAAGTTAAATAAGCAAGGTGACAATATACAGCCATGATGTACTCCTTTCCCAATTTGGAACCAGTCCCTTGTTCCATAACCAGATCTAACTTGTTTCTTGACCTGCATACAGATTTCTCAGGAGGCAGGTAAGGTGGTCTGGTGTTCCCCTCTCTTGAAAAATTTTCCACAGTTTGTTGTGATCCACATAGTCAAAAGCTTTGGCGTAGTCAATGAAGCAGAAGTAGATATTTTTCTTGCATTTTCTTTGATCTAACAACTTGGCAACTTCATCTTTGGTTCCTTGGCCTTTTCTAAATCCAGTTTGAACATCTGGAAGTTCTCAGTTCACATACTGTTGAAGCCTTGCTTGGAGAATTTTGAGTGTTACTTTGCTAGCATGTGAGATAAATGCAATTGTGTTGTAGTCTGAACATTCTTTGGCCTTGTGTTTCTTTGGGATTGGAATGAAAACTGACCTTTTCCAGTCCTGTGGTCACTGCTGAGTTTTCCAAATTTGGTGGCATATTGAGTGCAGCACTTTAACAGCATCAACTAATAGGACTTGAAATAGCTTAGCTGGAATTCCATCACCTCCACTAGCTTTGTTCATGGTGAAGCTTCCTAAGACCCAGTTGACTTCATACTCCAGGATGTCTAGCTATAGGTGAGTGATATCCCCATAGTGGTTATCTGGGTCAGAATCAATTCAGTTCAGTTCAGTTGCTCAGTCGTGTCTGATTCTTTGTGACCCCTTGAACTGCTCTGTGGCAGACATTACTAAGAGAATGGAAAGCCAAGCCACAGACTGGTAGAAAATATTTCAAAAAGACACGTCTGACAAAAGACTGGTATTTAAAATAGATGAAGAACTTTTAAAATTCAACAGAAAGAAAGCAAACCCTATTAATCAATGAGGCAAAAACCTTAACAGACTCCTTGCCAAAGAAGATAGTTCATTTCAGTTCAGTTTAGTCATTCAGTTGTGTCCAGCTCTTTGCGACCCCATGAACCACAGCACACCAGGCCTCCCTGTCCATCACCAATTCCTAGGATCCACCAAAACCCATGTCCATTGAGTAGGTGGACCATGCCATCCAACCATCTCATCCTCTGTCAACCCCCTCTCCTCCTGCCTTCAATCTTTCCCAGTATCAGGGTCTTTTCAAATGTGTCAGCTCTTCGCATAAGGTGTCCAAGGTATTGGAGTTTCAGCTTCAGCATCAGTCCCTCCAATGAATACCCAGGACTGATCTCCTTTAGGATGGGCTGGTTGGATCTCCTTGCAGTCCAAGGGACTCTCAAGAGTCTTCTCCAACACCACAGTTCAAAGCATCAATTCCTCAGCACCCAGCTTTCTTTATAGTCCAACTCTCACATCCATACATGATTACTGGAAAAACCACAGCCTTGACTAGACGGACCTTTGTTGGCAAAGTGATGTCTCTGCTTTTGGATATGCTGTCTAGGTTGGTCATAACTTTCCTTCCAAGGAGTAAGTGCCATTTAATTTCATGGCTGTAGTTACCATCTGTGGTGATTTTGGAGCCCCAAAAAATAAAGTCGGCCACTGTTTCCCCATCTATTTGCCATAAATTGATGGGACTGAATGCCATGATCTTAGTTTTCTGAATGTTGAGCTTTAAGCCAACCGTTTCACTCTCCTCTTTCACTTTCAAGAGGCTCTTTAATTCTCCTTCACTTTGTGCCATAAGAGTGGTATCATCTGCATATCTAAGGTTATTGATATTTCTCCTGGCAATCTTGATTCCAGCTTGTACTTCATCCAACCCAGAGATTCTCATGATGTACTCCACCTATAAGTTAAATAAGCAGGGTGACAATATACAACCTTGACGTACTCCTTTTCCTATTTGGATCCAGTCTGTTGTTCCATGTCCAGTTCTAACTGTTGCTTCCTGACCTGCATACAGATTTCTCAAGAGGCAGGTCAGTTGGTCTGGTATTCCCATCTCTTTCAGAATTTTCCACAGTTTATTGTGATCCACACAGTCAAAGGCTTTGGCATAGTCAATAAAGCAGAAATAGGTGTTTTTTTGGAATTCTCTTGGTTTTTTTATGATCCAGTGGATGTTGGCAATTTGATCTCTGGTTCTTCTGCCTTTTCTAAAACCAGCTGAAACATCTGGAAGTTCACCGTTCATGTATTGCTGAAGCCTGGCTTGGAGAATTTTGAGCATTACTTTACTAGTGTTTGAGATGAATGCAATTGTGTGGTAGTTTGAGCATTCTTTGGCATTGCCTTGCTTTGGGATTGGAATGAAAACTGACCTATTTCCAGTCCTGTGGCCACTGCTGAGTTTTCCAAATTTGCTGGCATATTGAGTGCAGCACTTTCACAGCATCATCTTTTAGGATTTGAAATAGCTCAACTGGAATTCCATCACCTCCACTAGCTTTGTTCATACTGATGCTTCCTAAGGCCTACTTGACTTCACATTCCAGGATGTCTGGCTCTAGGTGAGTGATCACACCATCGTGATTATAAACAGATTGCAAGTAAGCAGATGAAAGATACTCTATGTGATATGTCATCAGGGAAATGCAAAAGACACCACTATTCAGCTATTAGATGGGTTGACATGTAAAACAATGACAACATCAACTGCTGGTTATTATGTTGAACAACAGGAATTCTCAATTATTGCAGGTGAGAATTCAAAATACAGTTTGGAAGATAATTCTGCAGTCTCTTACAAATCTAAACACACTCTTAGCATGCAATCCAGCAATTGCACCTCTTAAAACTTACACAAAGTTCAACACTTATGTCAATGCAAAAACCTGCTCATGGATGTTTATTATAGCACCTCCATTTATAACTGTCAAAACTTGGAAAGAACCAAGATGTCCTTCAGTAGGTGAATGGATAAATGAACTATGATACATCCTGTCAATGGAATATTATTCAGCATTAAAAGTAAGTACCAAGCCATGAAAAAACATAGAGGGATCTTGAATGCCTATTTTTAGGTGAAAGAAGCCAACCTGAAAATGCTCCATACTGTGTGATTCTAATTATACGACATTCTGGAAAAGGAAACTATGGAGACATTAAAAGGTAAGTGTTTGGGGAAAGGGAGGAATAGGCAGAACACAGAGGGTTCACAGGGAAGTGAAAGTATTTTGTATGATTATAATAGAGATACATGTCACTACACATTTGTAGAAACCCATAGAATGCACACCAAGAGTGAACACTAAAGCAAACTACGGACCTCAGATGATAATGATGTGTCTACCTATTGAACAAATGTAACACTATGTTGGGTGAACTTCATAATGGAGATGGGGTGGGAGTGGTGGCTATGCATGTGTGGGGGCAGGGCATACATTGGAAGTCCCTTTTCTATTATTTTCTCTCAATTTTGCAGTGAACCTAAAAACTGTGTAAAAAAAATAAAGTCATTAATAGTTAAAGTGATATCAAAAATATCCACTTTTTGAAGTAAAATATAAGCATAACATTTTCTTTTATTTTAAAGCAATAGTTTATCCTGGTAGTTATTCATTCTTAACCCAAGAATATAATATGTATATATTGTTATTTTCTTTTTTTATCTCCTAGATACATTTGGATAAGGATATGATGCTGTTCTTATATCAGAGATTACTTTTAAAATCTCCTGAAATGTTTTCCACTTTTAGAAACTTTGGTATCTCTTTGAACTTGTTTTCTAAATAGTTTAAGACTTGTTCTGGTAACTCAATGTTATTCTGATGTGAATAAAATAAAACCATCACAGCAAAGAAGAACATTAAAGAAAACAGAAAAGAAAAAAAAAGTTCCTGAATTTAATTTCTCTCTGCCAATTACAAGCAGTGTTATCCTAAATACTTTGATACTTGACCCTCCATTTTCTCAAATTTTAATTGGTAATAAGAAGGCCTGCTCTACTAATTTATTTTTATTCATGTTGGTATCAAATGAGGCAATATAATATAAAAAGGGCAAACAATATGAAGAAAAAAAAACACGTATTAATACCTTGTACAAGGCAGTAAGCAAAATCCTTTTAACCTCTCAAGCTGCAGCAGAAGGCATTTGGTAGTGAAGGATAATTTTTCCTGAAAAAACAAAACAGTTTCTAAATAGAACAGGAGAAACTTCCACTTGAAATTTATCCTATAAAACACCTCCACTCCCACCTCCCACGGAAGATAGAGGTTACATGTTTCAGTCAGCAATCCCTCAAGACAGCTGCAGAAAGTAATTTACAGAAATGTTGTAGCAGTCATTTATTTATTGATTTTCCTTAAAGCTTTAGCTGAGACCATGCAAATATTTAGGGAACCCAGAATATCAGCCGTAGCCTAGCCTTCATGGACCAACTCTGTCTAACCTCGTGCCAACCTGTGTGTGGATCTAGTCTTGTCTTCTTGTCTGCTTTTCAGTGTGCTGTGTATTTGCGGATGTGGTGAATGATTTGCAGGGGAAATGTGTTGAGGAGGAGGTTGTGGATGGAGATAGTGTTGGTGGTAATATTACATATCTCCTACCAGATATTTCTTTTTTATACACATACAATACACACACACACATACACACACACACACACACACACACACACATACACACTTTTTTTCCCTCTCTCTCATTAAAGTTTCCTTAGACCCTATAGCCAAGAAGTGGTGCTTTCTTCCCTAACTCTTCTCTCTGGTAACTGTTGAACAATGCTCCTATATTCTACCTTCATCTCACATATCCCTTTTGAAATATCAAGGTTGTCTCCCACACATCTTGAAGATTAACTTCTGTTTTCCTTAGGAAAATGGGATTCCCTCTTCAACTCCTGCCACTTGACTCTTGCATTTATCTGGCATAGGTATCCATTTCAAAAACAGAAGTTTTTTTTTTTAATAATTAAATTAAAAAATTATTTAATCCAGGGGCAAAGAATATAAATTTTGTTCCCTAAATTATTACATTAACTATTGAATATATTAGTTTTCGACTACCCCACACCATCCCAGCTTTCTCCTGAATTTTTGTAAGGAGAAGTTAGTTACGTGTTCCTGTCTTCACTTTCAGATAACTAAGACAGTATATTAAATAATATCCATAGTTCTCTTTCTGGTTAAAATAGGGTTCTTTTTGTTGTATATGTTTAATCGTCTGCTTTCGGAATTTTAGCATTGGGCTTCCCAAGTGGTGCTAGTGAAACAGAATCTGACGGCCAATGCAGGAGACTCAAGAGACTCAATTTTGATCTTTGGGGAGGGAAAATCCCCTGGAGTAGGAAATGCCAACCCACTCCAATATTCTTGTCTGGAACATTCCATGGACAGAGGAGTCGGGTGGGCTACAGTCCATGGGGTCACAGAGTCAGACACAACAGAGCACACAGCACAGAATTTTAGCAACATTTTAGAAAGCAACTCATGGATGCAGATAAAGTAGGCAACATGTAGGCCATGCTTCCTTCTCATTGGAGGTGTTGAAGGACTGGGTTTTCTATTTTAGTGTGGTTGGTAACCAGTACAAAGCCTATATATACATGTGTATCACTACTACATTAAATATATATATATCTTCAGTTAGGATCAGCTGTTTCCTTGGGTTCAGACATGTTTTGGTTAGATTTACATAAACATGATTTTGCTTGGCATTTGACAATTTTTACCTCTGCTCCTTTATCTCCTTTGAAATCTCATTCCACCTTGATCGAGGTTTTTTTTTTTTTAACTTTGTATTTTGTGTTGGGGTGTACTCAATTAACAATGTTGTGACAGCTTCAGGAGAATAGCAAAGGCACTCAGCCATACATATACATGTAGCCATTCAGAATTTGTTATTGTACTTTTGTTCTCAAAATTTGCATGCTATAAAGTTCATCACTTTTGGAATATAGGTCTATGAGTACTTAGATGTAAACAGACTTTTTGTAACAGCCAGCACAGACAGAATACAGAATAATCCCATTATCCCAACAAATTCCCTCCTCTTGCCCCTTTATATTCAGCCCCTGCTCTATCCCAAACCCTAGAAACCTCTGTTCTGCTCTGTTTCTATATTTTTATCTTTTTCAGAATAAATGGAATCATACAGTATGTGACCTTTAGAAACTGATTCTTTCACTTAGAGCAATGTGTTTGAGTTACATTCACATATAAGTTGGGTGAATCAATAGTCCTTTCTGTTTTATTGCTGAATAATATTCCATTTTGTGGATGTGCACAAGGAAATCCATATGTCTATTGAAGGACATGTAAATTGTTTCCAGTTTTTGTCTACTGAGAATAAAGCTGCTATAAACTTTTGCATACAAGTATTTTTTGTGAAATACATTTTCATTTCTTTTGGATAAATATCTGAGAGTGGGATTGTTGGGTCTTATAGAACATTTATACTTAATTTCATTTTTTTAAAAAACTTCCAGAAAAAAAAAACTGTTTTCCAAAGTGGTTATATAGCTACTCTTTCTTTTAAAATTTCTTTGTCTTATTTAATAATCACATGATTGTCTCTGATCTTAGAAAACTGTGGCTATTTTCTTAACTGTCTTTAAATAATTAATATATTTTAAGGGAAGACTTCCTCTAAGGTGTAACATGGTTGAACTTACATTGGAGAATTCTAAAAAAGGCACACAAATGTTTTCTAGCTAACTCTCCTTAAAATTTCTTATTTACTTTTCTCTGATATTCTGTGGAAATAACATAAACTTGCCCCTAATATCCTATCATCTACCTTGTGGGTGGCCCTGGTGTTGTACAGGACGATGTTGAAATAGCATCACTTCTATATTCTGGAAATGTGGACATGCAGCATGAATTGTGAATTATAAGCCTATTTAGGAGTAATGCTGGAATAGTAGTCATGTATGGATATGAGAGTGGAACCATAAAGAAGGCTGAGACATGAAGAATTAATGGTTTCAAACTGTGGTACTGGAGAAGACTCTTGAGAGTCCCTTGGACCAAAAGGAAATCAAACCAATCAATCCTAAAGAAAATCAGCCCTGAATATTCATAGGAAGAACTGATGCTAAAGCTGAAGCTCCAATACTTTGACCACCTGATGCGAATAGCTGATTCATTGGAAAAGATCCTGCTGCTGGGAAAGATTGAGGGCAGGCGGAGAAGGGGACGACAGAGGATGAGATGGTTGGATGGCATCACCCACTCTATGGACATGAGTTTGAGCAAACTATGGGAGATAGTGAAGGACAGGGAAGCCTGGCGTGCTGCAGTCCATGGGGTCACAAAGAGTTGGACACAACTTAGCGACTGAACAACAACAACAATTTGAAGAAAACAGCATTGAAAGAATACATATCATTCCTGTTTCTCTAGAAGTTTCCTGAGTTTCAGTAATCATTACCTTTGGAAATTTTTCTCTGGTTACATATAATCCGATAAGGCCATGGAAGAAGAAAGAGTAGTCATGAATATGTACTTCTCACCTTGCAGATGTTGGCCATTATTACACCCCAAATCAATGATGTAGTATACAAATGAAAGACATGACAAAGTGAGTATTGGAAATCATTTCGCCCTATGTTGGTTTGAAAACAGATCTGTTTGTATTACTAAAGTAATGCAAAATTTCTAAACTTTAGGTTGATTCTGCAATCTTTTTTTTTTTCTTTTCCTCTTAGACTCCAAGATCTTAGAGTACACACAGCAGTAGCACACTTCTTATTGCTGAGAATGTTCTTTTTGTTGGGTTATTAATGAAACCAGCAGGGAGACTTTTCTAATTTTTATCTCCTACAAATATCTCAAATATAACCCTGATAAAGCCAGTTTACTAACTGGCACCTCCTCCCTGGTTTATCTATCCTAGACATCAAGATTCTTACCCTCAGCTTTCAGACAGGATCCTCTAGGTCAAGGTATATTTGCCTATGACGTCTGAAAGAATGTTCCTTCAGGACTAAAGAACATTTTGGAGTCCTGCACTAGGTAATGACGACAAAAAATGTTAAAAAAAAAAAAAAAAGTGAAAGCATTAGTGCTTAGTCATGTTGTACTCTTTGTGACCCCATGGATCATAGCCTGCTAGGCTCCTCTGTCCCTAGAATTCTCCAGGCAAGAATACTGGAGTGGGTAACCATTTTCTTCTCTAGGGGATCTTCCTGATCCAAGGATCAATCCTGGATCTCCTGCACTGCAGACAGATTCTTTACCATTGAGCCACTGGGCAAGCCAGTGTGTACTTATTACAAGAAATCCATCTAATAATAATAATATCCATGCACCCATGTTTTATGTTCTGTAGCAACATGGTCAATGGTTGCCATATACAGCTCAAGGAATGCTATATTATTTTTTTAATTAAATCTATGCTTGTCTAGTTCTATGTCCCACACTATTTTTGCATACCTGTATACTCTGATTAGTCATTTACTAATTTGAGGATTCTTGGTAGTAACTATTCTTATTTCTAATCTATCATTGCTCACAGTTTTACTATAAAGAGATTTCACTGTTAGGAAGAATGGATAACAGGAGCGAAAGTGGGGGGTGGGATGAATTGGGAGATCGGGATTGACATACATATACTACTACGTATAAAATAGATAACTAATGAGAACCTACTATATAGCACCAGGAACTCTACCCAATGGTCTGTGATAACATAAATCCAAAATATCCAAAAAGAATGAGGGGACAAGAGATGGGAATACCAGACCACCTGACCTGCCTCTTGAGAAATTTGTATGCAGGTCGGGAAGCAACAGTTAGAACTGGACATGGAACAACAGACTGGTTCCAAATAGGAAAAGGAGTACGTCAAGGCTGTATATTGTCACCCTGTTTATTTAACTTATATGCAGAGTACATCATGAGAAACGCTGGACTGGAAGAAACACAAACTGGAATCAAGATTGCAGGGAGAAATATCAATAACCTCAGATATGCAGATGACACCACCCTTATGGCAGAAAGTGAAGAGGAACTCAAAAGCCTCTTGATGAAAGTGAAAGCGGAGAGTGAAAAAGTTGGCTTAAAGCTCAACATTCAGAAAACGAAGATCATGGCATCCGGTCCCACCACTTCATGGGAAATAGATGGGGAAAAAGTGGAAATAGTGTCAGACTTTATTTTTCTGGGCTCCAAAATCACTGCAGATGGTGACTGCAACCATGAAATCAAAAGACGCTTACTCCTTGGAAGGAAAGTTATGACCAACCTAGATAGCATATTCAAAAGCAGAGACATTACTTTGCCAACAAAGGTCCGTCTAGTCAAGGCTATGGTTTTTCCTGTGGTCATGTATGGATGTGAGAGTTGGACTGTGAAGAAGGCTGAGCCCCGAAGAATTTTGAACTGTGGTGTTGGAGAAGACTCTTGAGAGTCCCTTGGACTGCAAGGAGATCCAACCAGTCCATTCTGAAGGAGAGCAGCCCTGGGATTTCTTTGGAAGGAATGATGCTAAAGCTGAAACTCCAGTACTTTGGCCACCTCATGTGAAGAGTTGACTCATTGGAAAAGACTCTGATGCTGGGAGGGATTGGGGGCAGGAGGAGAAGGGGACGACAGAGGATGAGATGGCTGGATGGCATCACTGACTCGATGGACGTGAGTCTGAGTGAACTCCAGGAGTTGGTGATGGACAGGGAGGCCTGGCGTGCTGCGATTCATGGGGTCGCAAAGAGTCGGACACGACTGAGCGACTGATCTGATCTGATCTGATGTATGCATATGGCTGAATCTCTGATGGCTCAGTGGGTAAAAGAATCCACCTGCAAGGCAGGAGACATAGGAGAAGTAGGTTCCATACCTGGGTTGAGAAGATCCCCTGGAGGAAGAAATGGCAATCCACTCCAGTATTCTTGCCTGGAAAACCCCACGGGCAGAGGAGCATGGTGGGCTACAGTCCATGGGGTTGCAAAAGAGTCAGACATGACTGAGTGACTTTCACCTTTTTTTTTTTCATTTTCTTTACAATGCTGTGTTGGTTTCTGCTGTACAATGAAGTGAATAAGTACATATATCCCCTCCCTTTTGGATCTCCTTCCTACCAATCCATTCATCCCACCCGCCTATGTCATCACAGAGCACAGAGCTGAGCACCCTGTGCTGAATAGCCACGTGTAAAACAAATAGAAATTGGGAAGCTGCTCTATTTGTTTGTTCTGCCAGTGTGCTTATTGAACATGGAAGTCATTGAGTTAAGCAGAGCAGCTTAGTAATGAAAAGCTATAAGAAAGAAAGAAAGTGAAGTCGCTCAGTCATGTCCGACTCTTTGTGACCACATGGACTGTACAGGCTCTTCCGTCCATGGGATTTTCCAGGCAAGAATACTGGAGTGGGTTGCCATTTCCTTCTCCAGAGGATCTTCCCGACTCAGGGATTGAACCCAGGTCTCCTGCATTCTAGGCAGATGCTTTACTATCTGAGCCACCCAGGAAGCCAGAGTAAAGAAGCTCCTTTTTCAAGTAACTGTCTAAAGGATGTGTTGGAGGTGATTTTTTTTTTAATTTACATGTTTGAAAATAGCTGAATTTTTTTCTTCTTTATATGATTGATAGTTTGGGTGTGAATAGAATTCTGAGGCAAAAAAATAATTTCCCTTGAGAACTTGGAGGGAATTGCTCTTTTGTCTTCTGGCATTCAGCATGGCTGTTGAGAGTCACGCTGATCTGGTCTTATTCTGGTCTGCATCTTTCCTGTTCTTTTCTTGGCCTCAATTTATAAAATCTCTTCATATTTACAATTCAGAAAGTTTACCATGTTGTAAAGAAGTGCATATTTTCCCCACTCTTTCAATCTAGAGAAACATGTCTTATTTGGGAGAATTTTTTTTCTCTTTTTACATATTTCTTTATTCTTTATTCCAGTTTCTCTGGACTTTCTTAAACACCTATCAGTTGTATATCAGGGCTGAACTGTTTCTTCATGTTCCTTAATTTTTCACAACTTTTAAATTTCTTTTTCTTCATTTTCAGCTCTTCGGGGGAAATTTATCAAACTTTATTCTCAAATGTTTCTTCTGATTTTTCACTTATATTTTATTATAAAAATTTCTAACATAGAGAAATTGAAATAAATTTGTAGTGAAACCTGTTTCCCAACTACCTAAACTCTATTTATTGAATTTTAAAAATTTGATATTTTTTTACAAAAAAACTTATGCTTTAATTGTTTCTTTTACAGTGTATCTTGTTTTAAGGATGTACTTTTTTTTCCCACTCACTCATTTCTTTCTTTGGAAGTAATTGTATCTGTTTATCTTTGTCTCTTTTACTTAAAGGGCTTTCCTGGTGGCTGAGCTCCTAACGAATTCACCTGCAATGTGGGAGACCTGGGTTCAATCCCTGGGTTGAGAACATCCCGTGGAGAAGGGAACAGCTACCCACTCCAGTATTCTGGCCCTGGAGAATTCCATGGACTGTATAGTCCATGGAGTTGCAAAGAGTCGGACAAAGAACTCCCCAAATATCTTGGGTGTCTTGTTAATTCACATATGCTACTGTGTGGAAAAAACTAATATTAATAACTTGGCAAGGGTTTATATGGTGGAACTTATGAACAGCTGGGTTTTGTTTGTGTGTGTGTGTGTGTGTGTGTGTATGTGTGTGTTTCAGCAGGGGATGATCTTTCTTGGGAAGTCCTATATACCAGAGAAGTGACCCATTCATATTCCAGAAAAAATTCATTATTTTGTTACTTTCCTTTTTAAATGGGGGATATTCTGCAAGGGAATGGCAACATACTGCAACATTCTTGGCTGGAAATTCCCATGGACGAAGAATCCTGACAGGCTACAGTCCATGGTGTCACAAAGAGTCAGACAGGACTGAGTGACTAAGTGCACATGTAGATTTATTCAGAGTTCTGCACATAAGCTGGAGCCTATGTATAAGAGTGTATGTAAGTGTGGATATATGTCTGTGTAAGAGAGTGTGTGTATTGTCCTGGGCAGCTTAGTTGTCTTTCACAGTGTAATTTAACCTTTCCTTTTTTCTGTCCACTGGATTTGCACAACTGAAGACCTTAGTCTTCTGCCAGCCGAGTTACATATTTTTTTTTCTCATCACTCTTAGCTAGCTCTTACAGGATTTTGGATTCCTTCAGCAGGCTTATTCAGTCTTAACTTTTCCCCCTCTCTTTTCCCTCTCTCCTAGTTTCTGTGTTGTCATATTTATGCCTTCTCGAAAGAGGGGGTAAATGTATGTGAATAATGATTATTTTCAGAATGAGTTCCCTTCCCACAGTCTTCTCAGTAATGCCATTCTGGTCTGTCTCCATATCTGAACACTCTAAGGTCTTCTCTGCTTTCTAGCTGTGAGCTGCATTTTAGAACATGCTTGGGATTTTGTGTAATAAACAAAGAAATGCATGAAAAAGTAAAAAAAAAAGAACAAATAAAACTATTTGCAAGTTAAGTATGTTTGAATAAAATATATATTTTCCCAGCTATACAAAATTCCCATGTTGTATAACTGAGCCTTTTGCTGGGAAATAGTAACATTAGGTTTCATATTATTGTCCTGCCTCTGCATATGCCCTAAATATTCATTTCTGGAAGACATGTCAGGGATGTAAAGGCCAGAATTTCCTGGGGTAAAATCTTGATTATGCTATCTTGCTGTCCTAGTGAATGGGGAAAATTATTTAATTTCTGTAAGGATCACTTCCTAACTTTACTAACTGAAGAGTTACTTAGGGCAGTAATTTGCACCTAACGGAGTGATAATAAATGACTATGAGAACTTTTCCAAACATCCTGTCTTATATTTGAAACTTTGTAGACTAATTCACTTTGAATGTAGACACGTTAGAATTGTTTCCCATCAATCACATTAATAATTCATCTCCAAGTTGTCAAGATACAAAAGAAGAAACCAAAGACCTGGCTCTAGAGGAATTTATAGTAAGCCTAAGACCAGCCAACATCCTGTGACTTGTGCAAGTATCATAGAATCCAGTGCTCTTGCATGGAAATAACATTATCTGTTTCAGGGGGTTGTCATTGGAATTAAATATGTTAAAAATGTAAAGAACTTAGAAATATGCCTGGCAGAGAGAATTCCTCAAATGTGGACTGTTGTAAAATCATTTTATTACTGTTCTTGTTTGATTTCTGTGTGCATGCACTTTTCTAGGAATGTCTATCATCTCTTCTCTCATACTTTATTTTATAAATGGAGACATGAGGTACAGACAGCTTAAATAATTTGTTCAAGGCAGCACACCAAATAGGCAAGATTTGAGCCTAGGCAGTCTGGTCTCACAACTAATACTCAATCACCAAAGTAAACGATTTGAGCAATAGAGGTGTGACAATCAGGTAATAAAAAATATTGAAGATTTGGGTTAGGATAGAAGACCTTTTCAGACTTTTCAGGCATCTTCTCTATAGTTCCTGGATTGAGTTGGCAATGGCAGCTCACTCCAGTATTCTTGCCTAAAAAATCCCATGGACAGAGGAGACTGATGGGCTACAATCCAGGGGGTCACAAGGGTCAGACATGACTGAGCACGCATGTCTCACTGCTATAGAAAGGAGAGAAAGAAATCTGCCAGGTGGGGTTAGTGACATAAAGCTAGCCATTATGTTATTAATACATGAATTCATCTAGTTGTTGATACCACCTTGAATATTTTAAAGGAGAGAAAGTGTTTATTCTTGGCAAAGAGGACTTTATATATTAGTAATAGAAATATCTTGAAAGTAAATTGAAACTCAATGATGGAAGTTAAACATTATTATCTTCTCTTAATGTTTTTAGGAGCTATGAAAAAGAGCTGTGAACACTGATAAAACATAAATTTTGTGAAATCAGCAATCTTGCAAAAGGTTCCTTACTGCATTTTAATAGTAATATATAACAACACAAAGAACATTGCAATTCCAGAATAGCTTCCCTCTCCTTATTTTATGAGTGATTGTTATTTTTTTCAACATACTTGTAATTTCCCTTTCCCCTCCTCCCTATTTAGATATTTAATCTTAAAACCCATATGTTGTCCGTTTTCTCAGCATAGTTAAATGCAAATCCATCACCATCCTCTGGTTTGATTTAGGGGAGCAAATTTAATTCTGCACTGTAAATAAAGATACTTTGAATATATAATAGGAATGTTACTTCTCTTTCCTCAGTCCTCATTCTAGACATTTAAGTTATTCACAGCTGCTATTCCCATAACACTTAAAGTGATTATATCTATTGCCAACATCTATAAATTATTAACATCAAAGCCAGCGGTTCCCTGGCACACAATTTCAGCCTTCCACAGAAAGAGGAAAACTTGGGGAGGGTTAAGTAGATTAAGGAATTCAATTGAAAGCATGGTCACTAGAAATTTAATCTTTGTTTACAAATGCATTCCCTATCTTCACTGGTTCTTATTCACAAGACTGTTACATAGAACACAGTTTCTGTGGAGATTCTGGAAGTTCAAGTTCTAGATAATGGAGATTATTCTACCCAATCTTTGCTGCACAGTTTTAAGAAACGAGACAGCACAGCCATTTCTCACTTAACATTTTGCAGTTATTACAGGTTAGTCAGCCAGGGCTTACAGAATAGATTCATAAAACAAGAATTTATTGGATTCAAAGAAAAGGATGATGAAGATAAATTGAGAAATGTCTAAGTAGAAATTAAAATTATTGCTTTCTCAGAATTCAGAGACTGTCTGGCTGTATAGTAAGCAATATCCAGTTAAGAATGTTAGGAATTAAAGGCACTGTAACTGGTAAGATAGATGTCTTACTATTGCAGATACAACTCGGGCAGTTTAAAATAAATATTGTAATAATTGATCTATCTGAAAAGTGCAAGTGCTAAGTGACGCTTGATATATGACATCAACTTCCTGCTTTTGCCACTGATGGAAGGTCCTTACATTTCTCCTATTAAAAAGATGGCCAAGCCTTTGATTGCATGGATAGCAGTGCTACAAATAAAGCTCAATGAAAACGGGTGGGAAACAAAACCAGTTCTGTCATGCATGCTGACAAACGAAGATATTGCAGATTAAAGAGACTCGAATGACACCCTCACAGCAAAGAAGTGGGAAGAAGGGATAGTTTACTCCTCTTTTTTACAGAAGCTAACTGGTTACCTGCATAAGTATGAAGGAGCTTCTGGAAGATTATTAAGAGCTCTATTGACATTCTGATTAAAGCTAATTTCTTCCAGTCACTTTATTTAATTTTTAAAATTGAAGTATGAGGAAAGAAAGAAGAAAGAGCACTAATTCGTGTCCGGGTCTTGTGACCCCATGAACTGTAGCCCACCAGGTTCCTCTGTCCATGGGATTCTCCAGGCAAGAATACTGGAGTGTGTTGCCATTGCCTTCTCCAGGGGAACTTCCCGACCCAGGAATTGAACCCAGAGCTCCCACATCGCAGGCAGATGCTTTATCTACTGAGCTATGTGGGAAGCATAGATAATTTACAATTGTGTGTTAGTTTCAAGTGTACAGCAAAGTGTTTCAGTTATAATATACATATGTACATGTATATACATATATATTCTTTTTCAGATTCTTTTCCATTATAAATTATTACAGGATATCAAGAATAGTTTCTTGTGCTATATAGTAGGTCCTTGTGTTTACCTATTATGTATATATAATGTTATGTTATAACATTATATATATATAATGTTATATAATGTGTATATGTTAATCTCCAAACTCTTAATTTTTAGCAGGCTTGGGTGTCATTCAGTCGAGATTCTATTGGCTCTCAACCAGCAATTTCAAAGGAATACTTCAGTTGGAAATGTAATAATGTGTCTGCAGTCAGGTTGTTTATGAAAATTATGCCTAAGCTCAGTTCTGAATTGTCTTACAGATATGAGTTTGTCTGTTTGTTTGGAACAGGGTCATTGTGACTCTTCAGGCTACAAGAGTGAAAACAAAATAACATTAGATGTTGAAGTAAATCATAATGCATTGGCTGAATATCCCCTTGTTGGTGCCCAGAGTTACTACAAGCCAGGTTTTTTCATTATGCAGAGAAACCAGTATATCCTACTGAAAGTCATTTTGTGAATAGGACTCACCTATGTCTTTCTGCTGTTGAATGCTACTAATATGAGGGCTTTGCTGTATGATCATTAACTTGTTTACAGATAATTTTATTGTAACCATTGTTTTTACAGATAATTTCCAGTAGAGAGGTTATGTGTTCTAGATATACTGTTAATTTTTTATTATCAACTTGTACTGTATTAAATTTGAGGATTTCTGTTTATCAAGAAAAAGAAAAGAGAGACTAGGAAATCCACCAACAGGAAGAAAATAATCAAAATATACCTATCCATGAAAAGTTTATATTCAGAATATTTGTAGAAGTATAAATAAAAAAAGACAATATAGAGAAAAAAAATAAAACAAGGCAAAAGACACTACAAAGTGAGGTGCCCAATGGCTAATAAATCTGTGAAAGGTACTAGATCACAGAGAAATACAGACTAAAACAATGGAAATATGATTACACACTAACTAAAATGGCTAAAATCCAAAAGACAAAAAATATGAGATATTTGTGAAAATATAGAAGAAACGGAATTCTCATACATTGCTGGTATAAGTCTATACTAGAACAACCACTTTGGGAATCTTTTAGGCAGTGTCTGATAAAGTTGAATGGTGGCTCAGTTGGTAAAGAATCCACCTGTAATTCAGAGACCGCCTGCAGTGCAGGAAACCTGGGTAAGATCTCTGGGTCAGGAACACCTCCTGGAGAAGGAAATGGCAACCCACTCCAGTATTCTTGCCTGGGAAATCCCAGACAGAGGAGCCTGGAGGGCTACAGTCCATGGGTTCGCAGTCAGACGTGATGTAGCGACTACACCACCACCACCACTACTGAAGCTGAATATATACAGATCACATACCCTCCACTCCTGGAAATGTGTCAGTGCACATATCAGAAATGTGTGCAGGTTTACCATAAAAATGTGTTCTAAAATGTTCAGCATCACAATTTACAGTAACCACAAGCTTGAAATTTCCCAAATGCCCTATGAACCAGTGAATGAATAACTGAAATTATCTGCACAATGGAATATCATACAGCAATGCTATTGGTGATCTAAAACAATATACAAGAATATGGATGAGTCTCATAAACAATGTTCAACAAAAATAACCAGACATAGGAGAGTACTTACAGAGTTACCCCATTATTTAGTAAAACAGAAAAGATAAAAGCCATGTCTGCCATATGAAGTCAGTGATTAGGGAGGTGGTGACAAAAAAGGGAACACAGGGAGCTTCTGGGGCTTGGGAAACATTCAGTTTCTTAATCGGGGTGGTGTTTACCTTGGTGTGTTTACTTTGTGAAATTTTATGTGATATTTATGCATGCGTTCATGCTAAGTTGCTTCAGTCATAGCCAACTCTTTGTGACCCCCATGGACTGTAGCCCACCAGGCTCCTCTGTTTATGGGATTCTCCAGGCAAGAGTACTAGAGTGGATTGCCATGCATAATGAAAATAAAATCTGGAAATATGAACATATGATACATTGTTGATTGGTAATTTAGGACACTATGTGAAATGTGTAACTAACAGTGGATAACATAAATAGAATCCAAAACCAAGATGATTTCCCATTGCGTAACTAATGCTTCTACATACATTGTAGAAAAAGTATGTTTTGGAGACTGCCTCAGACATCTCTAAGTAAATACATTAAAAGGACTAATTTTTTCTTGGAAAAACTTGCTATGCTAATGGTTCTTTGTTTCCCGTATATGTATTTAAGAATTTTCTCACTGATTTTTATGAATCCCTTGTCACTGTAGGGACACTGGGTCAATTTTAATAGATACATCTAGGACTTCCCTGGTGGCTCAGATGGTAAAGCGTCTGCCTACAGTGCAGGAGATCTGGGTTCAATCCCTGTGTTGGGAAGATTCTCTGGAGAAGGAACTGGCAACCCACTAGAGTACTCTTGCCTGGAAAATCTCACGGACAGAGGAGCCTGGTAAGCTACAGTCCACGAGGTTGCAAAGAGTTGGACAAGACTAAGAGATTTTCTTTATTTATCAAGTAAATGGAATTCTTCCTGTAACAAAAATACTCACTGGATAAACAACAACAACAACAAAGTTTTTTTTTTTTAATGTAATTTTAGATCATTAGTTTAATATACTGTATTGGTGGCTTTAAATGCAATAGGAGTTTTGGAAACAAAATATGCAACAGGACCAGAAAATTAGAAGAGGTTTCCAGGAACAAATGGACTTCATCAACTGTGTATATGGGGACTTAAAGACTAGGTAGGGTGGGGCAGATTATGAAGTGTTCAAAAAACTAGGCAGGGAAGTTGACTTTAAGTGAATATAATTTGTTTTGGTGTTTTCAATCAACAAGACTTATGCAAAATCATAACAGAATGACAGTTATTGTGTCTTCTTTCTTTTTTGAAAAATAATAAAGAGGAGGGAGGATTTTGAAACTTTACTTATTAATAATAAAACATTTTATACTAACTCTCCCATTGTCTGAAACATGACTTAAAATTTTATATTTTCAAAATTGACTTTCTGAATAATATTTGTCTTTATTTGGGAAAATAACTTTGAAAAGATGACATTGCATTATGTTGTTTCATGTGTTAGTCATTCAGTCATGTCTGACTCTGCAACTCCATGGACTGTAGTCCACCAGGCTCCACTGTCTATGGGCTTCTCCAGGCAAGAATACTGGAGTGGGGCGCCATTTCCTATTCCAGGGAATCTTCCTGACCCAGGGATTGAACCTGGATCTCCAGTGTTGCAGGCGGAATCTTTACAGTCTAAGCCACCAGGAAAGCCCCCATGTTATTTAAGCCTCACCTGTTTCCTTTACCAAGGATATTCACTGTGAATCAAAATTCTATGGTTCTGTATTTTCCATCGCATATACACATGTAAAAATATCACCAATGCATTTTGCTAGCAATTTGGTGAGGTACAAAGCATGAGTGGAGAGAAAATTGAGAAATAAATGTTTACTTTGTCTCATCTTATACTGTGCCCCCCCCAATATTCTTTGATTCAGTGGAGATTTTTGATGAGAAATGAACTGATCACAATTAATGGTTAAACTGGTGGTAGACATCTTAAACTAGAAAAATTCTGTGTAATTGTTTAATAGGCAAGTGTATTTTACATAAAAGCCATATAGTTATGAAATGTAATATTTTGTTAATATGATTAAAAAAAATATTTTCAAGTCCACACCAGCTACTCGATTTATAGAGGTTAAATGCAAGAACGCCTATAGGACTAGTCAGTATCTTCTGACTTTGTATTAAAAAGTATTTTGTGATACATACTTATTTTTCAAAACAGTACTTTGATGAAAGTCTAAAATTCTGTATCACAAACATATAAGATGCTGCTTAGCCTGAGAGATATTTTAGGTGGGAGTAGCTAATTGCTTGCATCTCACATAAAGAAACCCTAATACAGTTCCTAAAGAACACTTCTATGCAAACTTGCAACCCAATGAGTCCACCAGGATGAATTAGCCACAGAACACACCCTCTGATAATTAAATCTTTGAGTAGAATTGCTTACTATTATCAATCTGGAGGGAGAAGAATGTGCACCAAAGATGCTGATTTTTCATTTCGGTTTATTGTTTATGAGCTTTGTCTTTTGATATTAAAGAAAAAGCTTAGCTGGTCTTTAAAACTATTTACCAAATTATAAAATGTATTATTAACTATATGTTCAAAAGAATCAATTTTCGGTGCTCAGCTTTCTTTTTATCCAACTCTCACATCCATACATGACTACTGGAAAAACCATAGCTTTCACTAGACAGACCTTTGTTGGCAAAGTAATGTCTCTGCTTTTTAATGTGCTGTCTAGGTTGGTCATAACTTTTCTTCCAAGGAGCAAGCATCTTTTAATTTCATTGCTGCAGTCTCCATCCGCAGTGATTTTGGAGCCCCCCGAAATAAATTTTGTCACTGTTTCGACTGTTTCCCGGTCTATTTGCCATAAAGTGATGGGACCAGATGCCATGATCTTAGTTTTCTGAATGTTGAGTTTTAAGCCAACTTTTTTACTCTCCTCTTTCACTTTCATCAAGAGACTCTTTAGTTCTTCTTCACTTTCTGCCATAAGGGTGGTGTCATCTGCGTATCTGAGGTTATTGAAATTTCTCCCAGCAATCTTGATTCCAGCTTGTGCTTCATCCAGCCCAGCATTTCTCAAGATGTACTCTTCATATAAGTTAAATAAGCAGGGTGACAATATACAGTCTTGACGTACTCCTTTCCCTATTTGGAACCAGTCTGTTGTTCCATGTCCAGTTCTAACTGTTGCTTCCTGACCTGCATACAGATTTCTCAAGAGGCAGGTCAGGTGGTCTGGTAATACCATCTCTTGAAGAATTTTCCACAGTTTGTTGTGATCCATGCAGTTAAAGGCTTTGACTTTGGCATGCTCTAGGCCTTGAGAGTCCCTTGGACTGCAAGAAGATCCAATCAGTCCCTCCTAATGGAAATCAGTCCTGAATCTTCATTGGAAGGACTGATGCTGAGGCTGAAACTCCAATACTTTGGCCATCTGATGTGAAGAACTAACTCATTGGAAAATGCTCTATTGCTGGGAAAGATCAAAGACTGGAGGAGAAGAGGGCAACAGAGGATGAAATGGTGGGATGGTATCACTGATGCAATGGACATGAGTTTGAGTAAACTCCGGGAGTTGGTGAAGGATAGGGAGGCTCTGGGGTGCTGCAGTCCATGGGGTCACAAAGAGTCAGACATGACTGAGCGACTGAACTGAACTGAGTTATATGTAAACAATATTAATACATGTATAAGGAAAAATAGGAAAAGGCAATGGCACCCCACTCCAGTACTCTTGCCTGGAAAATCCCATGGACAGAGGAGCCTGGTAGGCTGCAGTCCATGGGGTCACTAAGAGTCGGACACTACTGAGAGACTTCCCTTTCATTTTTCGCTTTCATGCATTGGAGAAGGAAATGGCAACCCACTCCAGTATTCTTGCCTGGAGAATCCCAGGGACAGAGGAGCCTAGTGGGCTCCTGTCTATGGGGTCGCACAGAGTCAGACACGACTGAAGCGACTTAGCAGTAGCAGCAGCAAGGAAAAATATCCATGCAGTGTGAGGCAATTCTCTCATTTTCTCCAAGTTTGAACTTACTTCACAGAGATCTTGACTTCTAAATTTCAAATCTTATTTCTTTGTGGGTCATCACTGTAACATCTTCCCTGGTGGCTCAGATGGTAAAGCTTCTGCCTACAATGTGGGAGAACCAGGTTTGATCCCTGGGCTGGGAAGATCCTCTTGAGAAGGAAATGGCAACCCACTCCTGGACTCTTGCTTGGAAAATCCCATGGACAGAGGAACGTGTTAGGCTACAGTCCATGGGGTCACAAAGAGTCGGACACAAATTCACTTTCACTTTCACTTTCTTTCACTGTAACATTAAAAATAGCATTTCCTTATATTTATTTGCTGAGGAATTCATTTCACTTATATTATCTTCCTGCTGTCTTTCATACCACCACCTGATTTTCATAGGTGTATAGTTTAAAACCATTCCATGTTACTTTTATGACTTGATATGCTATGCTTGAATCTGTATTTCTCTCTTTAAAAAAAAAAAAAAATTGGATTATAGTTGCTTTCCCTGGTGGCTCAGTGGTAAAGAACCTGCCTACCAATGTGTTGGATCCCTCAATCAGGAATATCCCCTGGAGAAGGAAATGACAACCCACTCCAGTATTCTTGCCTGGGAAATCCCATGGACAGAGGAGCCTGGCGGGCCAGTCCATGGCATCACAAAAGAGTTGGGCACAACTTATCGACTAAACAATAACAACACAACAACCTTCACAGTAGTGATATTTGAAAGTGTCAGATGAGTTGAAGGAGATGTGCAACTGTAACTACATAACAGATACTCTCTCAGAGCTGTATGAATTTACATACAGCATCAAGCAAAATAAAGCATTCCTATGTGGTTTGTCTGCTAACACATTGACATTGCAATACTGGTTTGTTTGTGTGCACGCTTGTGTGTATGTATATGACTTTAAAAAGATAGATATTATTTGCTAAAGTTTAATAGTATTGCTAAATATAAGAACAAATGGTATTAAAATGTTCATGTATTTCAGTTCAGTTCAGTTCAGTCACTCAGTCATGTCTCTTTGTGACCCCATGAATTGCAGCACCCCAGGCCTCCCTGTCCATCACCAACTCCCAGAGTCTACCCAAACCCATGTCCATCGAGTCGGTGATGCCATCCAACCATCTCATCCTCTGTCGTCCCCTTGTCCTCCTCCCCCAATCCTTCCCAGCATCAGGGTCTTTTCCAATGAGTCAACTCTTTGTATGAGGTGGCCAAAGTATTGGAGTTTCAGCTTCAGCATCAGTCCTTCCAATGAACACCCAGGACTGATCTCCTTTAGGATGGACTGGTTGGATCTCCTTGCAGTACAAGGAACTCTCAAGAGTCTTCTCCAACACCACAGTTTAAAAACATCAATTCTTCGGTGCTCAGCTTTCTTCACTGTCCAACTCCCACATCCATACATGACCACTGGAAAAACCATAGCTTTGACTAGATGGACCTTTGTTGGCAAAGTAATGTCTCTGCTTTTAAATATGCTGTCTAGGTTGGTCATAACTTTCCTTCCAAGGAGTAAGCATCCTTTAATTTCATGGCTGCAGCCACCATCTGCAGTGATTTTGGAGCCCAGAAAAATAAAGTCTGCCACTGTTTCCACTGTTTCCCCATCTATTTCCCATGAAGTGATGGGACCAGATGCCATGATCTTCGTTTTCTGAATGTTGAGCTTTAAGCCAACTTTTTCACTTTCCTCCTTCATTTTCATCAAGAGGCTTTTGAGTTCCTCTTTACTTTCTGCCATAAGGGTGGTGTCATCTGCATATCTGAGGTTATTGATATTTCTCCCGGCAATCTTGATTCTATGTATTTAGAAGACATAATTGCACAGCAGATACAGTATAGAAACAGACAAAAAGGCAAGATGCACATTGTCTTCTTTGTATTTACCTGCAAACATATTTCTTAATTTTTATGATTATATTTCCTACAATGATGAATTACGTCTCAATGAGTGTATACCAAAAACAAATGAAATTACTAAGTTGAATTTATGTAAAATGTGTGAACAGATAATGGAACTCAGGTTTATTTATTTACTTATTTATCTTCTTCTGTATACTCAAATTTCTCCAAGAGGAATTAAGCTGTTAAAGGGTATTATTTACTTGAAATACCAGTTAGAGATAAATTTCACATATATATCATGGAACATTTGCTGTGATATTAATTGAAAATGTTCTTAGACTTTGTACTGTGAAACAGAAAATAAAGATTTTTGTGACCAATCATAAGGCCTTATGTTATTAAGAGATAAACACAGACAGTCATAATCAAATAAAAAGTGAAAGTGTTGGTCACTCAATCATGTCTGATCCTTTGTGACACCATGGACTGTAAACCACCATGCTCTTCTGTCCACTGGATTCCCCAGGCAAGGATACTGGTGTGGGTAGCCTTGCCCTTCACAGGATCTTCAAAACCCAGGGATCAAATCCAGGTCTCCTGCATTGCAGGCAGATTCTTTACCATTGAGCCACCCAGGAAGTGTCCTTGGAGCCCTTCATTTTCTAGAAGAATGTGACACTAACGTTAGTCTGTGAATCAGTACCCATCTGTCTCTATCATTGGTTCCCCAATCCTCTAAATGTTGCAGTGATTCAGACTTCTTCCTCTTTCCTCTTCCCTTTCTATTCTGTCTTAGATCATATCAGATCAGATCAGTTGCTCAGTCGTGTCCGACTCTTTGCGATCCCATGAATCACAGCACGCCAGGCCTCCCTGTCCATCACCAACTCCCGGAGTTTACTCAGACTCACGTCCATCGAGTTAGTGATGCCATCCAGCCATCTCATCCTCTGTCGTCCCCTTCTCCTCTAGCCCCCAATCCCTCCCAGCATCAGAGTCTTTTCCAATGAGTCAACTCTTCGCATGAGGTGGCCAAAGTACTGGAGTTTCAGCTTCAGCATCATTCCTTCCAAAGAAATCCCAGGGCTGATCTCCTTCAGAATGGACTGGTTGGATCTCCTTGCAGTCCAAGGGACTCTCAAGAGTCTTCTCCAACACCACAGTTCAAAAGCATCAATTCTTCGGCGCTCAGCTTTCTTCACAGTCCAACTCTCACATCCATACATAACCACAGGAAAAACCATAGCCTTGACTAGACAAACATTTGTTGGCAAAGTAATGTCTCTGTTTTTGAATATGCTATCTAGGTTGGTCATAACTTTCCTTCCAAGGAGTAAGTGTCTTTTAATTTCATGGCTGCAGTCACCATCTGCAGTGATTTTGGAGCCCCCCAAAATAAGGTCTGACACTGTTTCCACTGTTTCCCCATCTATTTCCCATGAAGTGATGGGACCGGATGCCATGATCTTAGTTTTCTGAATGTTGAGCTTTAAGCCAACTTTTTCACTCTCCACTTTGACTTTTATCAAGAGGTTTTGAGTTCCTCTTCCCTTTCTGCCATAGATACACTACTTTAAATCTCCTTTCAGTTTAGTTCAGTTCAGTTCAGTCGCTCACTTGTGTCCGACTCTTCGCAACCCCATGAATCGCAGCACGCCAGGCCTCCCTGTCCATCACCAACTCCCGGAGTTCACTCAGACTCAAGTCCATGGAGTCAGTGATGCCTTCCAGCCATCTCATCCTCTGTCGTCCCCTTCTCCTCCTGACCCCAATCCCTCCCAGCATCAGGGTCTTTTCCAATGAGTCAACTCTTCACATGAGGTGGCCAAAGTACTGGAGTTTCAGCTTTAGCATCATTCCTTCCAAAGAAATCCCAGGGCTGCTCTCCTTCAGAATGGACTGGTTGGATCTCCTTGCAGTCCAAGGGACTCTCAAGAGTCTTCTCCAACACCACAGTTCAAAAGCATCAATTCTTCGGGGCTCAGCCTTCTTCACAGTCCAACTCTCACATCCATACATGACCACTGGAAAAACCATAGCCTTGTATAAGCATATGTAAATAGTTTCTGAACTGTAAATGAACTTTATCATATTGGCAATGCTAATGGTAGTAGTGATGATGAAGACAGTGATGAGAAAATGTTTCAGTTAAACGTTTGGACGGGTGAACTGTATGCTTAGGTATTCAGTCATGTCCAACTCTTTGTGACTACATGTCTGACTGTAGCCAGTGAGGCTCCTCTTTCCATGGGGATTCTCTGGGCAAGAGTACTGGAGTGAGTTGTGATGCCCCCTTACAGGGGATCTTTCCAACCCAAGGATTGAACCCAGGTCTCCCACATTGCAGGCAGATTCTTTACCATCTGAGTCAGCAGGGAAGCCTGGGGGACCACTAAGCTCATCCAACTAAAAAACAGGATGCACTAGCTTCTACCCAAAAGTAAGTGATACCATTTTATTTCAACACTGGGCTTGTGTCTATCAGAGAGAATTTGTTTAAAAATCCCAAAGTCTGTTAAGTACTGCATAACAGGTTTATAATGTTTAAATACAAATTTAAAATCTTCACCAATATGTAGTGTATCAGGTGATTTTGGAAACTTCACTTAAATACGCAACGAGGATATTCATTTCCTCTTTGCTATTCTCTCAGGCCTCTTTGCCCCTTTGTACAGGGTCTGTTCAGATTTGTTTCCAGAAGCAAACACTTCGTGTCCAGAGGAGTCTCTGTATTCCTTCTCTTTCACAGAGTTTTTTTTTTTTTTTCGCTCTCTCTCTTTTTGTTTTCCTTTAATGATGGCAAACTAATCTAAAAAGTTAATTATTATTAATTTTATTGTTGTTCAATCTCTTAGTTGTGTCAAAATTTTTGCGACCCCATGGACTGCAGCATGCCAGGCTTCCCTGTCCTTCACCATCTCCTGAAGCTTGCTCAAACTCAAATCCACTGAGTCAGTGATGCCATCCAACCATCTCATCCTCTGTCGCCCCTTCTCCTCCTGCCCTCAATCTTTCCCAGCATCAGGGTCTTTTCCAATGAGATGGTTCTTCGCATCAGGTGGCCAAAGTATTAAAGCTTCAGCATCAGTCCTTCCAATGAATATTCTGGATTGATTTCCTTTGGTATTGACTGGTTGGATCTCCTTGCAGGCAAGGAACTCCAACATCACAGTCCAAAAGCATCAATTCTGTGGTGTTTAGCCTTATTTATGGTCCAACATGTATGATCTTGGAGAAGGCAATGGCACCCCACTCCAGTACTCTTGCCTGGAAAATCCCATGGATGGAGAAGCCTGGTAGGCTGCAGTCCTTGGGGTCACTAAGAGTCTGACATGACTGAGCGACTTCACTTTCACTTTTCACTTTCATGCATTGGAGACGGAAATGGCAACCCACTCTAGTTTTCTTGCCTGGAGAATCCCAGGGACGGGGGGCCTGGTGGGCTGCTGTCTATGGGGTCGCACAGAGTCGGACATGACTGAAGTGACTTAGCATGTATGATCTATATCCATACATGTCTACTGGAAAAACCATAGCTTTGACTAAAAGGACCTTTATTGGCAAAGTAATGTCTCTGCTTTAATAGAGGCTAAAGTCTTAATTCTAGTTCCCATCCAGTTATGTCTTATGTACCTCTTAGAGGTACCATATCTAAATCATAGTAAGGTTTCAAATAATAGGGAATTTGGCAGTTCCCTCTGAGTTGATACAGATCAGCATTGGGTCTCTGTTCACTGTATCCGGTAATAGAGCTCCTATCCTAGGAGGTCCTGCAATGATTCTAATAATCCCACTTAACTTGACAACTTAACATATGGCGTATGCAATCAGATACTCATATACAGCTGGTTTTGACCTCTGGCTCTGATATCATTGTTTGAAAAAAAATTATTTGATATACTTTTGTTTATATGAAAATGTTGTGCCCTTTCTGAATTTCTGTCTTATTGTTTGTAAAATGGGAATGATGTGGTCTTCACCATTGGCTTGCTATGGGAGTTATTATATTTTATGTGCCTACTCTAAAAACTGGCATTGCCAATTGCTATAGTACTATTCCTGGGAAGTTATTGGCCAAAGCAGGTTATTGGGCTTCACTTCAATCTTTAGGTACAGTTAGACCTAGAGATTGTTGAAAATACATCCGAGTTTACCATGATAGGCTCGTTATCCGAGAGAAAATACCCACCTTTTAAGACACAAGTGAAATGAGGGAAATTATTTGAGAAGTGATGAATATCCCAGCTTCATTCTTTCAATTCTATTCCTCTATCTCTAGCATAGTTGATTTTACTGACTTTTTTCAAAAACTTAATTGCTGTCATTATTTTGACATCACTCTGCTCCCTCATACATTTTTAGAAAGTTAATACATATATTACGCTTATATATATGCATACATAATGCATGTATATACACACACATATATACATACATACGTATATAGAGATACAGATATAGATACTAATAAATTTTCCTTTGGAACTTTTTTGTGAAAAAACAATTCAAAAAAGTTAAAAAGAGTATAGCATATTATAGAAATGGCTTTCCAGGTGGCTCAACAGTAAAGAATCCGCCTGCCAATGTACGAGACATAGGTTTAATCCCTGGGTAAAGATTTTCTTGGAGAAAAAAATGGCAACCCACTCCAGTATTCTTGCCTGGCAAATTCCCTGAACAGAGGAGCCTGGAAGGGTGTGTCCATGGGGTCACAAAAAGTCAGACATAACTTAGCAGCTTAACAACAACGTAAAGACTTCAGCATATTTTTAAATGAAGTAAATGAAGCTGAATTTGAGCTTGAAAGTCTGTATTCCTGTTCCTTATCTCAGCCATGTTTCATTTTAATACCTGAGGATCTCATAGCTTCAGTCACAAACAGATTCTAGATTTTGGTGAAGTTGTGTCCTACTACTATAATTCTGGATTGCAGCATTTCACAGTAGTTAGACTCGTGTTACTAAACAGATGAAGCTCTCAAAAGATACTTTCATACTCACAGCCTATTTAATATCAACAGTTTCCTGGTTAGAAGATGACCATCTTTTCCATTTCACTTGAATGGCCTTCTGGGTATGTAGTTAGGCGAACTTTGATGACCATATAATATACTTATTTCTGTGTAAATCCTCAGACCTAAAAAATATGAGAAAACAATCCTTTGAACATTTGCTTTTCTGTTACCTACTTAATAAATAAGTAAATATTAAGTCATCACTATGATAAATTTGGCATTCTTATATTTTTAGTAAGTATTACATTTTATGGCACACATATTTTATCCCTATAATATGTATTATGTTTTATTTTATTGATGTCTATTCAAATGATATGTCTAGATAGTTTTGCAAATTGCTTGTTTATGTTCAATGTATTTTTGAGAATAATTCACTCTGGATCATATAATTCACATAAATCCATCTCATAGCCAGTGAATAAATACTGTATGTATTATATATATATAATACATATATATATATATATCTGCTTTTCATTTAATGGAAATTTAAGTTATTGCTAACTTGTCTTCATTATAAGCAGTTTTGTCTATTTATCTCCTTGTGTATCTGTATGTGATTGCCTCTCTAGAGAGAAACCACTAAGTCTAAGAGTACGCACATCTTCAATTTTTATGTATATTGTTAAATTACCATTCAAATTGGTGGTACCCATGTAAATTCCCACCTGTGGGTTATAAAAATAATGTCTGAACAGTATCCTTGTCAAAACATGTTATTTTCAGAATAAATGTTGCCAATTTCTGAGTGTGAAATTTTTTATTTTGATTTTAACTTACATTCCTTTTAAATACTGAAGGTAGACATTTTTAAACACTAGTCATATATCCTCTCCTTTGAATTGCTTGTTGCTATATTTTGTCCATTTTGTTGGATTTTTATTTCCTTTTTTTTTTTTTTTTACTTTTTCCTTTTTTACTTCCTCCCTACCTTCCCTTTCTCCTTTTTTTTTAAAAAAAGTTTTACTACCAGATTTACCACAGTTTATTTTAGTTTATTTTGTATTCGGCATACAATTTTTTTTTTGTCTGTTTTATGCTTTGCCAGTGTTTCTCCCAGTCACTGGGTTGTGTTTTGTGTGTGTGTGCGTGATTTTATACAAATACTTCTACAAAATATATTTTATGATTTGTACTTTACGTGTATTTTTAAAGAAGTGCACCTGATCCAGGTGTCATAAATATATTCTGTTTATCTTAGAATTTTTAAGTTTTGATTTTCAGATTAAACCCTTTACATCAGACTTGATCATTTATCTATATAACAGACAATATTTTTTCAGAACCATTAGTTAAATAGGACACTATTTAACCCCTCTCAGCAAAGCCACTCATTTCAAATAATACCTTTTTATACACTGATGGATACATCACCAAAGGCTTTGTTATCAGAGTCTATTCAATTAAATTCTATCCTTTCCTATCTTATCACATTTTATCCTACTCTTATCTATCCTAACAATCTTTGCAATCATGCCTTATTCAGAATCCTCCCTGTCCTTGTCCATCCTATCCTATTCATCTCTTTGGATAGGCAAATAAAACACGGTCTGAATTATTTCTAAATAACTTCATATATCTTTATGTATAGGATATTCATAAGATATCTCATTTGTTAATAATTAAACCTTCATTATTGTTTTTATCTATCAGAATCATCTTAGCTATCCTTAATCTCTTTCTTTCTATATGCATATTTTTAACCAACTTTAATGTACTGTATTCCTTAAAACTAAATTTAAAATTAATAGAGAAGCAGCAGCATGTTTTAAGATTTTGAGCTTTACTATTAATAGACTCATTTATATCTTTTAAATTCTTGATTAAAGTAATTTTGCAAATTTTATGTATTTTTATAAAGATCTTACATTTGTTAGATTTAGCTACATGAATCCTTTATATTGGGCAACAATTAAAATTCTTTTAAATTAAATTTCTAGTAGAAATGATTCCTGGAAATAACATACAGAAATCTTATTGTACAATCGCAATCTTGCTAATTCCTATAATTTGTCCCTAGAGTTTGTTAGATGTTCTATGCAATTTGTCACAGTCATTCTTTATTTCCAAACTGACATTATTTTTTTCTCTTACTTGATTATTATATTCAGTATACATACTAGATGTAAAACATAATGATTATCATTTTTGCTTATTTTCATATTTTAAAGGGTGGGTTATGATTTTTATGACGAAGTGGTAAATACCACAATGTAGTTGCTCTGCTTTTTGTTTGGTTTGTTTTTTTGGGTATTTTATATTAGATTGAGAAAAGTTCATAATCTTCTTATTTCTTTTTCCTATTCATTTGTTATGTATTGGTGTCAAATTTTAATAAAATTCTTGGGATAAACCTAACTTTGGCTTTTTTGTTTTAATTACTTAATAAATTTAATTTGAAAATATCTTGCTTTGGACACTACCTACACATGCCAAAATGTGGTTCAATTTTTTCCATTTTATCCTGTCCTGTTTTGGTTTCCAGAAGAATGCTGTTCAAAGTGTGATATACAAACTGGTACCAGTTTTGTGATTTTGGTTTTGAGTTGCTTTTACTTGGATCACAATAAAATAAGGACCTTGAGCCAGAATATAAATCAACCACATCACTAGGGATGACAATTTTAATCCACCTGATATTTTTTGATATGGGATTTTCTCAATGAAGAAAGCAACACATTAATTTATATTCCAGTGCAAACTCCTCATCTCATTGCTAATCAATAGCAAACAGCTGACTGGCTAATTGAGTAACACTAGGGCATTGGCTTCCCTGGTGGCTCAGTAGTCAAAAAACACACTCAATGCAGGAGACAAAAGAGATACAAGTTCCATCCCTGGGTCAGGAAGATCCCCTGGAGGAGAAAATGGCAACCCACTCCAGTATTCTTGCCTGGAAAATCGCATGGACAGAGGAGCCTGGCAGACTACAGTCCATGGGGTCGCAAAAGAGTTAGACAAGACTTAGCAACTAAACCACAACATTTTAGGGTATATTAGTTGAGAAATATATTAGGTAGAATTTTTTTTTTAATTTCCATAAGTCTTTTTAAAAGAAATGAGTAGTTTATTGAAGGTTTAGCAATTAAATTTAAAATCATATTTTTGAGGGTTGATTTGTAAGTTGGTACGTTTGTTTGGGATAGATTTTAAACTTCTGATGGAACATTCTAATAGTCATTATTACACTGAAATTCTTTGAGGTGTTAAATTATCCTTCAAAAATTTCCAAATCATTTAACTTTTATATTCATTAGGAAAAAACATTTTCATTGTTTTTTTTATATCATTTCAAGTCTATTCTATTTCCCCTGTATAGTCTCCTCTTTCTGGATACAAAATGTTCACTCATTCAGTTTAGTTGCTCAGTTGTGTCTGACTCTGTGACCCCATGGACTGCAGCAGGCCAGGCCTTCCTCTGTCACCAATTCTCGGAGCTTACTCAAACTCATGTCCATTGAGTCAGTAATGCCATCCAACCATCTCATCCTCTGTGGTCCCCTTCATTTCCTGCTTTCAATCTTTCCCAGCATCAGGGTCTTTCCTAAGGAGTCAGTTCTTTGCATCATGTGGCCAAAGTATTAGAGCTTCAGTTTCAGCATCAGTCCTTCCAATGAATATTCAGGACTGATTTCCTTTAGGATGGACTGGTTTGATCTCCTTGCAGTCCAAGGGCTCTCAAGAGTCTTCTCCAACACCACAGTTTAAAAGCATCAATTCTTTGCTGCTCAGCTGTCTTTATAGTCCAACTCTCACATCCATAAATGACTACTGGAAAAACCATAGCTTTGGCTAGACAGACCTTTGTTGGCAAAGTAATGTCTCTGTTTTTTGATAGGTCTAGGTTAGTCATAGCTTTTTTCCCCAAGGAGAAAGTGTCTTTTAAGTTCATGGCTGCAGTCACCATCTGCAGTGATTTTGGAGCCCCCCAGAATAAAGTCTGTCACTGTTTCCCAATGTATTTGCTATAAAATGATGGGACCAGATGCCATGATCTTAATTATCTGAATGTTGAGTTTTAAGCCAACTTTTTCACTCTCCTCTTTCACTTTCATCAAGAGGCTCTTTACTTCTTCACTTGCTGCCATAAGGGTGGTGTCATCTGCGTATTTGAGGTTATTGATATTTCTCCCAGCAATCTTGATACCAGCTTGTGCTACATCCAACCTGGCATTTCTCATGATGTACTCTGCATTTAAGTTAAATAAGCAGGGTGACAATATACAGCCTTGATGTAGTCCTTTCCCTATTTGGAACCAGTATGTTGTTCCACGTCCAGTTCTAACTGCTACTTCTTAATCTGCATACAGATTTCTCAGGAGACAGGTAAGGTGGTTTAGTATTCCCATCTCTGGAAGAATTTTCCATAGTTGGTAAAGCATCTGCCTGCAATGTGGGAGACATGGGTTCAATCCTTGGGTCGGGAAGATGCCCTGGAGAAGGAAATGGCAACCCACTCCAGTATTCTTGCCTGGAAATTCCGTGGATGGGAGAGCCTGGTAGGCTACAGTCCATGGGGTCATAAAGAGTTGGACACGATTGAGTGACTTCACCTTCACTTTCACACAGTCAAAGGCTTTGGCATAGTCAATAAAGCAGAAATAGATGTTTTTCTGGAACTCTCTTGCTTTTTCAATGATCCAGCGGATGTTGGCGATTTGATTTCTGGTCCTGTGCATTTTCTAAACCCAGCTTGAACATCTGGAAGTTCACAGTTCAGGTACGGTGGAAGCCTGGCTTGGAGAATTGTGAGAATTACTTTGCTGGTGTGGGAAATGAGTGCAATTGTGAGATAGCTTGAACATTCTTTAGCATTGACTTTCTTTAGGATTGGAATGAAAACTGATGTTTTCCAGTCCTGTGGCCACTGCTGAGTTTTCCAAATTGACTGTGATGTCAAGTGCAGCACTTTCACAGCATCATCTTTTAGGATTTAAAATAGCTCAACTGGAATTCCATCACCTCCATTGGCTTTGTTCTTAGTGATGCTCCCTAAGGCCCACTTGACTTCGCATTCCAGTATGTCTGGTTCTAGTCTAGAGATCACACCATCATGGTTATTTGGGTCATGAAGATCTTTTTTGCATAGTTCTTCTGTGTATTCTTGCCACCACTTCTTAATCTCTTCTGCTTCTGTTAGGCCCATACCAAAATGTTCAGTATTAACAATTTTTTTTGTCTTTTCTTTATCAATCTAGTAGAGGTGTTAGCAGGTTTCATATAGATTCTACTTTTGTTTTTTTATAGTTGTTTTTTTATTTAGTTAACTTTTATTGTTATTTTATTTTCATTTTTATTCTTTATTTCAGTTTACCCTATTCTTTTACATTTTTAAAATTGATTGCTTAAATATATTGAAAAAGGAAATGGCTACCCATTCGAGAACATTTGCCTGGAAAATCCCATAACATTTTTATTTCTAATATTCATTTGATGTATGAATTTTTCATATCACACCTAACGAATTGACTCATTGGAAAAGACTGATGCTGGGAGGGATTGGGGGCAGGAGGAGAAGGGGACAACAGAGGATGAGATGGCTGGATGGCATCACTGACTCGATGGACATGAGTCTGAGTGAACTCCGGGAGTTGGTGATGGACAGGGAGGCCTGGCGTGCTGTGATTCATGGGGTCGAAAAGAGTCGGACACAACTGAGAGACTGACCTGAACTGAACATTTTAAATACATACTTAACAAAATATAGAGTAAATCAATATCTGTAACCTCCAACAAAACTATGCAATAATGGTAAAGCATTGGAAATATTTTATCCCCTTAATTTCTACATTTTATTGTTACCTAATCTTTTAGATTCCTTTTACATTTACTTCTAAATTAATTATTACTGTTATTATTTTAAAATCAATACTTCATATGTTTAGCTACTTTTTACTAATTTCCTTGATGATTATGCTTCCTGTATCTCTTTTTAATCCTTCTAAATTAATTTTCTTTCTATATAAAGATACTGTTGAAATTTGTTTGAGATTTGAATTTTTCTCTTTCAAAGTCTTTATTCAGCTTTTTTATAATACCTTCAGTTCAGTTCAGTCAGTCAGTTGTGTCCAACTCTTTGCAACCCCATGAATCACAGCATGCCTGGCCTCCCTGTCCATCTCCAACTCCTGGAGTTCACCCAAACTCATGTGCATCGAGTCGGGGATGCCATCCAATCATCTCATTCTCTGTCATCCCCTTCTCCTCCTGCCCCCAATCCTTCCCAGCATCAGGGCCTTTTCCAATGAGTCAACTCTTCACATGAGGTGGCCAATGTACTGGAGTTTCAGCTTCAGCATCAGTCCTTCCAATGAACACCCAGGACTGGTCTCCTTTAGGATGGACTGCTTGGATCTCCTTGCAGTCCATGGGACTTGCAAGAGTCTTTTCCAGCACCACAGTTCAGAAGAATCAGTTCTTCAGCGCTCAGCTTTCTTCATAGTCCAACTCTCACATCCATACATGACCACTGGAAAAACCATAGCCTTGACTAGACAGACCTTTGTTGGCAAAGTAATATCTCTGCCTTTTAATATGCTATCTAGGTTGGTCATAACTTTCCTTCCAAGGAGTAAGAGTCTTTTAATTTCATGGCTGCAATCACCATCTGCAGTGACTTTGGAGCCCCCCAAAATAAAGTCTGACACTGTTTCCCCATCTTTTTCCCATGAAATGATGGGACCAGATGCCATGGTCTTAGTTTTCTGAATGTTGAGCTTTAAGCCAACTTTTTCAGTCTCCTCTTTGACTTTCATCAAGAGGCTTTTTAGTTCCTCTTCACTTTCTGCCATAGGGTGGTGTCATCTGCATATCTGAGGTTATTAATATTTCTCCCGGGATTCTTGATTCCAGCTTGTGCTTCTTCCAGCTCAGCGTTTCTCACGATGTACTCTGCATAGAAGTTAAATAAGCAGGGTGACAATATACAGCCTTGACGTACTCCTTTTCCTATTTGGAACCAGTCTGTTGTTCCATGTCCAGTTCTAACTGTTGCTTCCTGACCTGCATATAATAATACCTTAGTTATGTATAAATGTATAGATCGTCATTTGTTATAATTATAATTTGCCACTGTTTTATCATAGTTTGAAAGTTATTATTTCAATCTCTGTTTAAAACGGCTGTTTAGAAGACTGTTATTAGTGCTCATTATTTCTCCTTTCTCTCTGAGTGTGTTTCAGATCTCCTTGTCACCTTTTGTGTTTTATAGTTTTAGGACTATGTCTTGAGGAGTAGGTATTTCTCATTCTTTGGACTCTTGGTGGTTCCTCTCCAAATAGAACTATTCTAATGACATAATTTCGGTTACATATTTAGAGTATTTTCATTGTATGTTTTGAAGCTGATACAAGTGTTTTATTGACAATATTTTCAGGACATCTAGTCTATGTTATCACAAGGAACTAAGTTGGGTTTCCCTGGTGTCTCAGTTGATACAGAATCCACCTGAAGTGCAGGAGACTATCTGAAATACAAGCAGCACAGGTTTTATCCCTGGATCAGGAAGATCCATAGGGTAACTGGAGTCAGACCCAATGTAGCAACTGAGCCACCACCACCAAGTTCCCATCACTCAATTTAGAAATTGTATTTTTTTTAATAAAACATATGTAAAACTGTAATGTAACAACAATTAAGGGAAGGTCATGCTCTACAAGCTAAAACAGAAGAGAAACAAGGAATGGTTTTATATTCAAGCACATTTAACTTCTCCAAAATGGCAATCGCTTCAGGGGAACATTAAACTCTGCAGAATGGAGATTTAGCAATAGAGTATCACCTTCATTTTGTGATGAATAAATAGAAACACATTTGCTTTTATCTTTTGCCACAGAGGGAAACAAATGGAATGGAATATGGGTATGACATGATCCTTAGTTACTAAAAGTTAAATATCTGTCCTTAAAATGAAAGAGAAAGCAAAATACCTCTTTACAGACAGAGTGCCCTGGAGCTTCTCCAGGGCAGCAAGCATGGAAATTGGAGTGCAGAACAAAAATCTGTCACTACTATCTCTACTTAGTTGTCCAAAGATATTCTTAAGCCTTTTATCTATTATTCATTACCATAAAAACTGATGAATAAATATTTAAGCATGTTTAAAATATTTTTCTTCCCCCAAAAATGTGCTATTTTCTTTTCCTTAACAATTACCTTTCTGATGACATTTAGTGAACATTATGTCATTATAGATTTCCTGTACTAAGACATCATGCTGATTCATAGAACTGGAGAAGAGGCATCACACCAGGATGCGTCAGCCTCTGAGATTTGAGGAGACACCGTATTCTTAACAAGCCATATCAAGGAACTTTTTTTCAGTGTAAAATCCCTTTTATTGTTTTTTTTCTATATGAGTCTTCTGAAAAGTATATGTCAAACATCTCCCTGAAGAACTTACACCTGGGGCTGAAAGGGAACAGTTTGTATGAAATAGGCATATTTGATCAGTACATTTTTGAAACTGTATGTCATAACATGTTTAGAATATTTTTAAGTACATGTGAAACTCTTTACTGTGTAAACTGACACATCTTTAAAAAAATGATATATTATGTCAAATGATCAAAACTGAGCTAACTGAGATTTGATTTTATAAATACTTTGCATTAAAAACATATGATTTGTGTAAAGGGTTCAAAATTAAAGGTGCACTTTGAATTTGAGAAGCAGAATTAAGAATAACTAAGGAAAGAGAAGGCTTCCCTGGTGGCTCAGACAGTAAAAAAATCTTCCTTGCAATGTAGGAGATCCAGGTTCAATCCCTGGTTCGGGAAGATCTCTTAAAGAAGGGATGGCAAACCACTTCAGTATTCTTGCCATTGGACATAGGAGCCTGGTAGGCTACAGTGCATGGGGTCCAAAGAATCTGATATGACTGAGCAACTAGCACACACACCAACTCACGGAGAGAGTAAGGTGTCTCGGGCAGTACGAGAGTGAAAAGTGAAAGAGAAAGTTGTTCAGCCGTGTTCAACTCTTTGCAGCCCCATGGACTATACAGTCCATGGAATTCTCCAGGCCAGAATAGTGGGGTGGGATCTTCCAGTATTTGAATTTGAGAAGCAGAATTAAGAATAACTAAGGAAGGAGAAGGCTTCCCTGGTGGCTCAGACAGTAAAAAATCTTCCTTGCAATGTAGGAAATCTGGGTTCGATCCCTGGTTCGGGAAGATCTCTCGAAGAAGGGATGGCAAACCACTTCAGTATTCTTGCCTGAATATGGGGGTCGAACCCAGGTCTCCTGTATTGCAAGCGGATTTTCTATCAGCTGAGCACAGGGAAGCCCAACTAAATCATTATTCCTCATGCCTAAATGTCAATAAAAAATGTCAACAGAAAATATCTAAATTTTATCAGTATCTGATGTGTATAAAAATGAAGTACCAGTATAAGCTTGATATTGAGGATTTGGAAAGAGACATAAGGAAATTTAACAAATGAAAAAATAAGTGTACTTGTTTCTAAAAAGAACTATAGTTGGGACAGCTGTGTGATAAATGCTTTTCATTAAATTTTCTTTTTGATGCCTTGGTTTTCCTTTATTTTTTATTTTTTTTTGAAAATTGTGTTTATGCATCACCATGGAAAATCATCAGTGGGGATTTACCAGTTGAGGATATCTATGGGTCCTGCCTAATATATAAGACTGAGCCTTTGTAAGCTTGGGGCTTTTGAGAAGGATATTCAGTATTTGTTAGTCAAGCTACCATTTGTCTTTATTTTCAATATTTACCTGAATAAAGATGTGGGTTGTACTTTTTCCACCCTTGAAGGAGATGAATAATTAATTCTCTGTTAAAGTATGTGATACAGAAAGAATTACTAGTCTTTTTAAAACAATTCTTTCAGGGATGTTCTTTACCCAGTTTTGTCTATTTTGGATATCAGAAACTTTACTGCAACACATTGATATGTTTCATTCAATCTAGTTATCTACATAGAATAATAAATGAAAGTCTTTCTAAACTCTGAGCTTCTATATGTGTGTATATTTCTATGTGCTACTGCTGCTGCTAAGTTGCTTCAATTGTGTCCAACTCTGTGCGAACCCATAGATGGCAGGCAGCCCACCAGGCTCCTCCATCCCTGGGATTCTCCAGGCAAGAACACTGGAGTGGGTTGCCATTGCCTTCTCCGATATTTGTATATACATATATATAAATATGGGCTTCCCAGGTAGCTCAGCTGATAAAGAAACTGCCTGCAATGCAGGAGACCCCAGTTGATTCCTGGGTCAGGAAGATCCCCTGGAGAAGGGATGGGCTACCCACTCCAGTGTTCTTGGGCTTCCCTGATGTCTCAGATGGTAAAGAACCCCCCTGCAATACAGGGGACCTGGGTTAGATACTTGAGTTGGGAAGATCCCCTGGAGGAAGACATGGCAACCCACTTCAATATTCTTGCCTGGAGAATCCTTATGGACAGAGGAGCCTGGTGAGCTACAGTCCAAGGGGTCTCAAAGAGTCAGATATGACTGAGTGGCTAAGCACAGCACAGCATATATATAAATATGCATGCAAGTATAAACCCATGTATATGCGTGTATATCTATTTATTTTTACATTGTGTTCCATGGTGACTCAAAGTAGAAATATACAAATTCTATAAAGTCATATAATATGAAAATCCTTCAATTTTACTGATTCTTTTTCTATAGGATTTTTTCTCTGGGTGTCCAATAACACTCATGTAATTTGGAATCTAAATGATCACTTCTAAATAATGTTACAAAATATTTTTTCACTTTGAGACCACTAATGCATTTAGTTGCTCGTTAAACACTTAATTAAAACTAGATGAGTATGATGATGTTTCAAGGTAATGATTGCTGAATATCTAACTACTCCAAAATTAATTGCCATAAAATAACTGTGATTTTACCACAGTTCACCAAAAATCAGGGAAGCATTCAGCTGGGTAATTCTTCCATTTTTAATGATAGTAGGGTCCAGATTGGTAAACTTACATGTCTAGTTACTGATAGAAACAGCTAGAAAGCTGAACTCAGCTTATATTGAGGACTTATGTGTGATCTCTCCAGGATGGTGGTCTAAGGTAGCTAGACTTCTTACATGACTGTCGTTTTTACCTACAGCATGTATAATAAGATGTTAGAATGGAAGTTGAAAGGCTTCTTGGCTTTGAAAGTCCCACATCATTTCTGCCAAGTTCTTTTTGCCAAGCAAGCTAGTAGGTCCATCCTTGATTTAAAGAGAGATGAATTTCTCCTATACCTCTCAACAGAAAGAGCAGCAAATAATTAAAATAATTTGCAGCCATCTTTAATCAATAATACTGCAAAATGAATTTTTCATATAACTATTCTACAGAGGAATCCTGGTCAGTGTGCATCTGAGAAATTATGCAAATCATGAGGCCAGTGCTTCTAAACTTTTGAATCTTAAAATATAAAAATCAAACAGACTAACTACTCCTTCCTCATCTCCCCACCCCTTTTCAGCTTTTCAACTTATATCCCTGTTAGAATCATGTTCTTATTAAACTTGAAAATGTAAGACTGAGAATGTGTATTTCACACTTTTATTTTTATTCTGACATTCTAAACATTTTCCTACAGAAAGTCTAAGAATTGATCTTAAAAAAAAATTTAAAAAAAGTGAACGCAACATAAACATCTCTGAAAGATGTTGAAGGACTGAATTTTTTTCACCGATCCTATGAAGACTTTAGCCCAAAACTATTCCTACTTACCAAATCAGATAAACCCAAATGAACCAAAGAAATAGCTAAGCTGGAAGCCAGGCTTACTTCCCTTCATTTCATCCTGTGGCAAACATCTATTTTCTCACATGTTCTGAGCACTTTCACAGTGAACAGCATGGAGCTAGGTATTTTCCATGCATAATATGTAATCTTTACAATTCTTATCTTCTATTTTGACATCAAGACTAGATGTGAATTTAGTAATGAGATTATGTAGATAAGATAAAATTTAGATCTGGAAACAATAGTCAAGATATTATTTCTCATTTCACAGACATGGAAACAAAAAATGGAGAGTAGAGAGCATTGAAACATAACACCTTGTAACCATTTTATGTAATAGAACCTCATTAATGACCTAAACTAAAAATTATTTATATCAATTATCATATTAATGATGTATTACAGCACAACAAGCTCTTTAAAATTTAGCAGCTTAAGACATCACATGTGTATTAGTTCACAGATTCTATGGATCAGGAATCTGGGCATAGTTTATATGGGACCCTCCTCAAAATTCTCCAAGTCAGGCTTCAACAGTTCGTGAACCATGAACTTTCACATGTTCAAGCTGGATTTAGAAAAGGCAGAGGAACCAGAGATCAAATTGTCAACATCTGTTGGATCATAGAAAAAGCAAGAGAGTTCCAGGAAAACATCTACTTCTGCTTTATTGACTATGCCAAAGTCTTTGACCATGTGGATCACAACAAACTGAAAAATTCTTAAAGAGATGGGAACACCAGGCCACCTGACCTTCCTGCTGAGAAATCTGTATGCAGGACAGGAAGCAACAGTTAGAACTGGACATAAAACAACAGACCAGTTCCAAATAGGGAAAGGAGTGAGTCAAGGCTATATATTGTCACCCTGCTTATTTAACTTATATGCAGAGTACATCATGAGAAATGCTGGGCTGGAAGAAGCACAAGCTGGAATCAAGATTACCAAGAGAAATATCAATAACCTCAGATATGCAGATGACACCACCCTAATGGCAGAAAGCAAAGAAGAACAAAAGAACCTCTTGATAAAGGTGAAAGAGAAGAGTGAAAAAGTTGGTATAAATCTCAATATTCAGAAAACAAACATCATGGCATCTGGTCCCATCACTTTATGGCAAGTAGATGGGGAAACAGTGGAAACAGTGTCAGACTTTATTTTTTGGGGCTCCAAAATCTCTGCAGATGGTGACTACAGCTATGAAGTTAAAAGACACTTACTCCTTGGAAGAAAAGCTATGACCAACCTAGACAACATATTAAAAAGCAGAGACATTTTGCATCACCAACAAAGGTCCATCTAGTCAAAGCTATGGTTTTTCCAGTAGTCATGTATGGACGTAAGAGTTAGGCTATAAAGAAAGCTGAGCACTGAAGAATTGATGCTTTTGAACTGTAGTGTTGGAGAAGACTTGAGAGTCCCTTGGACTGCAAGGAGATCCAACCAGTCTCCCTAAAGGAAATCAGTCCTGAATACTCATTGGAAGGACTGATGCTAAAGCTAAAACTCCAATACTTTGGCCACCTGATGGGAAGAACTGACATATTGGAAAAGACCCTGATGCTAGGAAAGATTGAAGGTGGAAGGAGAAGAGAATGACAGAGGATGAGATAGTTGGATGGCATCACTGACTCAGTGGACATGAATTTGAGTAAAGTGTGGGAGTTGGTGATGGACAGGGAGGCCTGGTGTGATGCAGTCCATGGGGTCACAGAGTCAGATACGACTGAGCCACTGAACTGAACTGAAGGTTCAGGGTCTCCTACAATGATGTAATTGAGATTTGACCTGCCATGGTCATTTCACAGTTCAACTTGGTTAGATGCTCTCTCAGGGGTTGTTAATAGAATTCAGTGTCTTTCAGGCTGTTGGACTGAGAATCCAAATTCCTTGACAGCTATTGCTGAAAGCTTCTATCACTTTTTTGCCCTTGAGATTTTGCATAGGGAGGTTCAGAAGACTACAGCTGACTTTATCAGGACAAGCAAGAAAGGGCTCTAACTAGATAGAAGTCACAATCTTTTGTAATCTAGTATCTGAAATGGCATCCAATCACTTTTCCAGAATTTTATTCATTGGAAGCAAGTCTACTCTCAAAGGGAGGTTCCTCAAGGGTATAAATACCCAGGGGGCGGGAACAATGGTGAGCCATTTTAAAAGTTGTCTACCACAATTAGGGCTTCCCTGGTAGCTTAGACAGTAAAGAATCTGCTTGCAATTCAGGAGACCTGGGTTCAATCCCTGGGTTGGGAAGTTCCCCTGCAGAAAGGAATGGCAATCCATTCTAGTATTCTTGCCTAGAAAATTCCATGGAAAGGGGAGCCTGGAAGGCTACAGCTGGTGGGGCTGCAAAGAGTTGGACATGACTGAGTGACTAACACTACTGCAATTATATTATTGTTCAGTCACTCAGTTGTGTCCAACTCTTCGTGACCTAATGAACTGCAGCACACCAGGCTTCCCTGTCTTTCACCTTCTCCCAGAGTTTACTCAAATTCATGTCCATTGAGTCAGTGATGCCATCCAACTATCTCTCCCTCTGTTGGGCCCTTCTCCTCTTGCCTTCAGTCTTTCCCAGCATCAGGGTCTTTTCGAAAGAGTAGGGTCTTTTCCAATGAGTCGGCTCTTCCCGTCAGGTGGCCAGAGTATTAGAGCTTCAGCTTCAGTATCAGTCTTTCCAATGAATATTCAGGATGGATTTCCTTTAGGATGGACTGGTTGGATCTCCTTGCAGTCCAAGGGACTCTCAAGAGTCTTCTCCAACACAACAGTTCAAAAGCATCAATTCTTTGGTGCTCAGCTTTCTTTATGGTCCAACTTTCACATCCATACATGCAGGGACCATGGGGAGCCATTTTAGAAGTTGTCTACCTTAATTATGGATGTATTCAAAAATTTTAATTTTTTTTCTAAGAAAAATCTTAGAAGTTGTCAACTTATACACTCTTAAGATCAGTTTTTATAGCTATTTAGACATATTTCAATTATGATCTATGAAGTATTTTAACAGATGGATGTAGAGGGTTTTTTGGGTGTTTTTTTTTTTTTTTGATCATCCTTTAATTCAAAAATATCAAAGCTAAGTGAAAGAAATAAAGCTTTTGCATTATTATGGTCAGCTTATAAAAATTGCAAAACCACCTAGAAAATATTTTTAAGTTTATTCTAAACTAGATAGAATGGAAATTTTACCTTGCATTCTAAATTTGCTTTTGTTCATGCCTCAGAATACACAGCAGCTCTTTAGATATATCAAGTGTTACTTAGAGTGTGAATGGGAAATATATATTTATAAATACAGCTCCAGAGCAGGATACACACATGAGGCTTAGCTAAACTGAAGCATACAAAAGGCAAATTCTATAATTATTGCTCCATTTACTGAAATTAGGATAAGCGAGTTCTAAAATATAATTTGAAATTTTGAAAGAAAATTTGAATCGATTTTGAATATTTGAAAGAAAAAAAATATTTGCTTCTCTTAAAATCATTTTATTAATTCCATGAGATACACTGACAATTTCCACAGACTGGAAATTCTGTGCTTTCTCTAAATAAAGGTGATGGTTTTTGTAAAACAATTGACATGATCGGCAGTTTAGTGGCATTTATACCACTTTCCTTTCAGTTTTCAAAGATAAATTCTGTGGTACTCTTTAATGACCATGTAGAAGATAATAGGATGCATGAAGCCTGATGAAAAATTTTCTAACTTTAAATATTATGGAATATATTTGTGTATGTGCTAAGGCGCTAAGTTGTGTCTGACCCTTTTGCTGCCCCATGGACTGTAGCCCACCAGGGGCCTCTGTCCAGGGGATTTCCCAGGCAAGAATACTTGGGTATTCTTGGGAAGTGGCATGGGTAGCCACTTCCTTCTCCAGTATTTGTGCATATTTAACATTTTAAAAATTTGTATGGATAAAGGTGAAAGAGGAGAGTGAAAAAGTTGGCTTAAAACTCAACATTCAGAAAATGAAGATCATGGCATCTGGTCCCATCACTTCATGGGAAATAGATGGGGAAACAGTGGAAACAGTGGCAGACTTTATTTTTTGGGACTCCAAAATCACTGCAGATTGTGACTGCAGCCATGAAATTAAAAGATGCTTACTCCTTGGAAGAAAAGTTATGACCAACCTAGATAGCATATTCAAAAGCAGAGACATTACTTTGCCAACAAAGGTCCGTCTAGTCAAGGCTATGGTTTTTCCAGTGGTCATGTATGGATGTGAGAGTTGGACTGTGAAGAAAACTGGGCACCGAAGAATTGATGCTTTTGAACTGTGGTGTTGGAGAAGACTCTTGAGAGTCCCTGGGACTGCAAGGAGATCCAACCAGTCCACTCTGAAGGAGATCAGCCCTGGGATTTCTTTGGAAGGAATGATGCTAAAGCTGAAACTCCAGTACTTTGGCCATCTCATGCGTAGAGTTGACTCATTGGAAAAGACTCTGATGCTGGGAGGGGTTGGGGGCAGGAGGAGAAGGTGACGACAGAGGATGAGATGGCTGGATGGCATCACTGACTCAATGGACATGAGTCTGAGTGAACTCCGGGAGTTGGTGATGGACAGGGAGGCCTGGCGTGTTGCAATTCATGGGATCACAGAGAGTTGGACACGACTGAGCGACTGAACTGAACTGAAATTGCATATACTTTAGAAAAAGCTAGCTATTTTATAAAAAATGTATTTTTTCATTCACTTTCTCTTCATTGACCTCATTTTCATTGGCAATATTATTGGATTTCAGGGAGTTGCCACCTTTTGGAGAAGTCATCCTACATTTTCATACATCCCACTGAAAGAAAAGTTCTCTTCAAAGGATACAATTGTTGATGAAAGTTTTGTGGCAATTGGGACTGGAAAGCTTGTATGGAGGAAATAAAAAATGCCAAGAATCTATAGGTAAACTCATTAGTTAGTAAGCACACTGGCATAAATCTTGTAAAGATGCTGTTCTTTATTAACATTAGACCAGTTTATTACACACTATATTGAAAAGATTAACACTGGGGGAATATGTCTGTATTAGATACTCTCTGTAATAAATAACAAGTAGCCTAAGTTTATAAACCTTGGGCTTTTATTATGTTTTTGTTAAAGTAAATGCTAAAACATTTTATTCATGCATGACACTATCCCTTTTTAGAATCTATTTCTACCTCAATGCAAATTGAGCATTAAAAAAATGCTTACATGCATTTTTTAAGTGCATCTATGAAAAAAAGTTCAATGCAAATCAAAATATTTGATTACTGCTCAGAAGATTCTGTATCTATATGAACAAATGGGCTTTTGTATATCAATATTAGTCTAATTTCATGAACTTATAAAGTAATAGTATTTAAATCTTTGTTTCCTTCTTATATATTAGTACTATGACCTATACTACCAGCCTGCCATACAAATACAATAGTGAACTGATTTCTCCAATTAACTGCTGTTGCCACAACTTCTCCAAGTGATTACAAAGCTCTGTACTTTTCATCTTCAAGTCTCCTTTCTGATCCATTAACTTACTTCCTATCATATACTAAATGTTGATAATATACAACCCAATACTGCCACAAACTAATACGTTGAATCCCTCACACTCAATGGGACTATGTTTGGAGATGGAAATTTTATGGAGGGAATTAGGGTCCCTATAGATGAAATTCTAGATAGCTCACGGTTGTTTACTGCCATGTGAGGACACAGAGGGAAAGTGGCTATCTGGAAGCCAGAAAGAGAGCCCTCACAAGAAGCCAAATTGGCTGGCTGGCACTTTGATGTTGGATTTCTGTCCTTCAGAATTGTGACAAAGCAGACTGTGAGTAGGTGGTTGTTTAAATCACCTGATCTGTGATAATTTGTTATGGCAGCACAATCTGACAAGACAGCCTTATCATCTCATCCCCAACTTCCTACATGTGGAGCAAGAAGTAGACAGGAAGGTGGATGTCTTTTGCCTTTCTTTCTTGGCTGCCACGTGAATTTTTCAGTCAAGGACAGCTACTTATCCACTGTTGTCATAAAAACCTGTTGACCGTGTGCCAAAGATCGCAGTGATAGTGGTTCACACTTACACCCCAGGGTTAGCTCTTGTATTTTGGAGTCCCACATTTAGACATTTTTCTTTATTGATAATGGTGTCCTGGGCATCAGAGACAGGAAGGATCTATGAGAAAGGAATTAACACTCTTCAAAGGATAATTTGGCCTTGGTAGTACAGTTTCCAGATCTCTAGCCTGGGCATTTTCCCTTCCCTTGTACTTAGTTCTTCATTGTATTTTCTCTGTGACAGTCATATAAATATAAAGCATGGCTTTTACTAAAAAATGGAACTTGTAATATTTTAAATGAGAGGGATGACCTGTAATAGATGCTCAGACAATTACTGAAATATATGATATATAGGTATGTATGCATTTATACGTAGGTAAAGAGGGGATCTTCCCAGGTGGCGTAGTGAAAAATCTGCCTTCCAAGGCAAGAGACGCAGGAGACGGGAGTTCAGTCACTGGGTCAGGAAGATTCCCTGGAGGAAGAAATGGCAACCCACTCCAGTACTCTTGCCTAGGAAATCCCATGGACAAGGAGCCTGGTGGGCTATAGTCCATGGGGTCGCAAAGAGTTGAACATGTCTAAGTGGCTGAACACATACACAAAGAAAGATAGATAGTTAGAATATATACATGTTTTTAGAATAGCCACTTATAGAAGGGCTGAATATTTTTGGAAGTAAGGAAAAATATCATGACAGTCATTTAAATGTGTTCACTTCATAATATGGAAGGATTTTAAAGGTGCAGGCCTACAAATTACTTAGGGGATATATTTTGGAGAATCATCAATGAAGAAGTAAAATTATCAGGAAGATGAAATGTACTAAAACAAAAAGCACAATAATTATTTCTTGAATGGAGTTGAATTTGACTTGTATTATTCTGGGAATATCATATCACTACCAAGTTAGATAATATTTAATAGTGTGTTTGAAGAAATAGGACTTAAATTCCAATTCTGGTCTCTCTGGCCTAAACAGAAACATAAATGTCAATCAGAATGAAGTGAGAAAATGATGTGGAAATACATCAAATGACATCAGTGAGCCCAGAGCTACCACTCTGAGGAATTTGAATAAACTGAGCCAGACATCTGAAGACTGAATGGCCCTAGAAATCATATTCATATTAAAAAATCTCATTGAATTTGCATTTGATTTCAGAGAGTGAGTGAAGTTTTACACAGATTGTCTACAATGAGGTTCTGCCAATGGATTTTGGAGTCTTAAAGATTTTTGTAAAGATTCAGCTTCTACCATTTCTAATTGTAGAATTTACCACCTACTCACTAAAATTTACTTGTAACCCCCAAGACAACAGTCTTACAAGTGATTTCCTGGTAATTCATGAACATGTGCAGAGGGGCAAAAAACTACAGTCGTCAGACACACATGCTCCCAGTTAAGGTTGAACAAGGTGATGCTCTGCCTCCTGGCGTCTGCTCTCAAACTGCACACAAGTGTCCTTTCTGTGGTATGTTTAGATTTTCATGGTTTGGTACCTTTTGTGGGTGGTTTTGCTGTTTAATCTGGCCCTCAACTATGGTGCTTGCCGAAGTGCTGTTTAATGCTCCTAAGTACAAGAAAGCAGTGACACTCCTTACAGAGAAATTGCATGTGATAGATAAGATTTATTCAGGCTTGAGTTATAGTGGTGTCTGTACATTCAGTGTTAAGAAATCAATGAATAAGGTATATTTAAGCAGAAACACATGTAAAACATTGATCAGTTGATGAAATGTGGCCAGAGGCTTGCAACATTCCTATGTTTCTCCTAGCAATAAGATTTCTGGTATTTGCTAATTCAGTGTTTGTGTTGACTTTAAAGAATATAACTACTGTGAATAATGAGAATGAACTGTATATACATAAAAAACAAAATTTGAGGCAGCCTTCTATTTTTGATTCCCAAGAATAATATGGTATGAGAACTAGATTTCAAATTCAGTGATGCTGCTTATCAAATGTTTCCTCTTTATAAGTTATCTCTTTCAACTATATTTCCTTTATATATTAACAGGGGCAAATAATACCTCCCAAGTTTGGGGGGATGTACTCAAGATGTTAAATATACATTTATATTTATAAAGAGATTCTTTATTGTTCAAAGATTGACCATGTGATGTTTCTAATGATTCTGAAGAGTCAACACCAAATGGGAATACTTTCCAACTAAGAAAGGTAAAATTCAGCTTCCTCAAAAAGAAAAAGGAGATACTAGTTCTGTGCAGCCAACATAAGTCTAAGAACAATAAATTTCAGAGAAACAAAGACTCCCAGATGAATCTGATGCCCTTTTCCTTTCCTCTCTGGGACTCTGAAATCTAGTCCTTAGCTGATTAACTGAAATGAAAATATTTACAATTTCCTTTTTCTTACATGAAAAAGTTGGCTCAATTAACTTAAGAAGGGAAACAATATAATAAGAGTCTAAGTCATGTAGACCTAACTGGAGCAATTTACTTCCCTGTCATCTGGTTGGCTGTTCTAATCTTGCCAAGACTCTCTTTTTCTACAGCTTCTCAGTCTGGTTTTCCTGTCATTCACAAATACAGTTAGATAACAGCTAGAGAATAGTCAGAGCTCTTGGCAATGGGATGATGTGCCTGAGAATGGTTCACAACAGAATGACTCTAAAATGGGTTTTGTACAGTTTCGTGTTCAGGGTTCATGATCACTTATCCGCTTGGACAGAGCTTTTTGTTTGGATTTTAGAAGGACAGTCCTTTATCAGTTAAATCCGAAAATATAGAAAACATCAAAGATGAGAAAAAAGATTTTTATCAACTAAAAAGAGATTTTTCTCTTGGCTGCACAAAATTGCTAAGTGAGAAAATCAGAATGGCTAGTTGGATGAGGAAGGTGCTAGGGGACACCTAACATGCTAAAAGATAGGGGAACACACTTAGAATGAATGGTGATCTTTTTCCTTCCACGGAAGAAAAAGTTTTCTCGTGTGATGGAAATCAAAACCGCTGTCCATGACTAAAAGTAACTTTCATGTCACTGTGTTTACATAAAAAGGAAGCAATACATTTTTCTTGGCTACTGTATGTACTGTATACTCAGTCGCTTCAGCTGCGTCTGATTCTTTGTGATTCCATGGACTGTAGCCCACCAGGCTCCTCTGTCCACGGGATTCTCCAGGCAACAATACTGGAGTGGGTTGCCATGTCCTCCTCCAGGGGATCTTCCCCACCCAGGAATCAAACCCACATCTCCTGCGTCTCCTGCACTGGCAAGCAAATTCTTTACCACTGTGTCACCCGGGAAGCCTGGCTACTGTACAGCTATATTTTATTTTACCATGGTAACTATGGTTTGGCTTCATTTTTGTGTTTTGAAGAAATGTGTAGGATTTTAATTTAGAAAATGGAATTAAGCTTCATAAATTGTTGGTGGGAATGCAATATAATATCAACCCTCTAGAGGGGAGTGAAGTGCATTTGCCTTTTGGCTTGGTGGCCATGGGAGGCCTTTGAGTACTAGTCCCTCAGTTGTATCTGACTCTTTGTGACCCGATGGATGGTAGCATGCCAGGCTCATCTGTCCATGGGATTCTCCAGACAAGAATACTGGAGTGGGTTGTCATTTCCTTTTCCAGGGGATCTTACTGACCGAGGGATCAAACTTGTGTCTCCTGTATTGCAAGTAGATTCTTTACCATCTGAGCCACCAGGGAAGGTCATGGGAGGCCATTATGAGGACTCAAATACGTGTTGCCATATTATTTGTTACAGTAAACAATTTAAAAAACAAGAAAAAAAATCCCTCTAAGTGTCCACTTTAAGGAATTGGTTAAATAAACATGTTGAAATACTATGCAGCTGTAGATAAGAATGGTAAAGTATTATAGAATTTATTTCACTTGGAAAATTCAAGGTTACTTACATATTATATGATACCTTGTAATTTAAAAGTATGAGGAATGTATATTCATATTTGCTTGCTTTACATAGAAGAATTACATGGAAACATACATAAGAAACTAATAATTGGCGTTATCTAAAGAGATAAATTTTAGGGGAGTTCTCAATATATTATATTTTTATTGTTGTTGTTGTTCAAGCATGTAAATACAAAAGGGAAATTTAAAAATATATATATGTTAAAAGGCAAAAAGAATAGCTCATAAATTAACTCAACTAACCTTTTTATTTACAAATAAAGAAAATTAGGACTAACAGATAATTTATACAAATGTGCATATCCTCTACTCCATCTTTAGTGCTGACTTCCTTTAAGGCAAGTACTATTTCCATTCATCTTTATATTTCTAGTGATTCTTAATTCAGTGCTTTTATGAAATAAACAGTAGTTGATTGATTGTCACTTAAACATATGCTGACAGCTTATTTCAATGATCATATCTTAAAATATTCCAGCATATTAACCATCCCTGTGATATGTCTTGTGATGATTGGCAAACTTTTTTTATCAATACAGCTTATAATGGACTTATTAAGATCAGGCATGGTTGGGTTCCATTTTGACACATTTGAGTAATACCTTTTTTATCCACTCTACTGATTTTAAGCCTTGCCAATCTTAATGGCATGTCTGATTCACCTTTTCTGTAGCTTAATGCAATATCAAATAGAGGACATAATGAGTTGAAATGTAGTTGAGGGTACAAATGAGCCCCTAAATTATTATTCCATTCTATGACATTGCATAGTTAAAACCTATTCCAATTAAACTCTTTTGAGATAGTAATTTATGATGAAAAGACTGAATATTCAAAAATAGTTAAATGCTCAGAAGTTTTATTCTAATAAAAGCATATAAGTCTAAAAGAGATTTCAGAATATATCCACTGGAAGAAGAATCTGCTTGTGGCAGGACTTGTTAGTAATACTAAGTTTGAAATAAAGCATTTATACATTTTAAAATATTGCTAAATTACACCCTAAACAATTAAGATTCTTTTCTTTTGGAGAATAGTTAGATAACACTTACATGCAAATAAATATGGGTATGGTTAAGAGATTTAGCCGAACATCAAACATTTTCAAAATTTACTTATGTTTTTTATATACATTTACATTTTTTTTCTTATTTCAAATATCATTGCATACATGTTAAGTGTAACTATTTAGTCAGGATGGGAACTTTTTGTTTAGTGGAAATATGACCAAATAAGATTAAGTTGAAATTTTAAATTATGCTTTAGAAAAATGTTTATAGCGAGTTCCATGAAGTATTGTTTATGCAAAATCTTAATGTAGTCAATTACAATTTATTTTCAATGTCTGTGATGTACATGGTAGGAACAAAGCAAAGTACTAGTCCTTGCAGAACTTATGTTCCATTGAGAGATTCAGGTCTCACACAAAGGACTGAGCATGTACTTGACATGTCAGATTATGAGAAGTGCTAGCAAGGCGACCAAGGCAGCCTAGGACAAGAGTGCACAATGTGAAGGTCTGTCGTTCATACAGGATATTCAGGAAGGCCTCTTAGATAAGAGGTTATCTGAGCAGAGATGCATTGCAGAGTGAGGAAAGCATGGGGTATCTAGGGACAGAGGGTTATTAGCAAATCTAAGAGGAAAAAAATTTTAAACCCAAGAGGTGTTAGTGTCCCTGGAAAATTGCAGGAAGGTCAAGCAGGCTGGTATGGCTGGAGAGAAGAGGAGAGAAATAAAAGTGAAGCCAAAGGTCTTTGGAGTGTGGGAGGTTTAAAGATGATAAGAACTTTGGATGTCTTTTTCTGTGTGAGGAAGAAAATCACTGGAGGATTGTAAACAGAGAAGTAAGATGCCACTCAATAATTACTAGTCAATATTAGGTGTAATAATGTTAATTTTATATTAAGTATATCATCAAATGTATTAAATACTTATCACAATTTAAATATGCATCAAACTTTGAAAATTTCCATTTCTCAGTGATTATCTCGCTCTAATTTTGTTCATTTAAATGCACAGCATACTTCCTACTAATATTTTATAAATAGTTTGTATTTGAACATGTTTCAAGGTAAAAATCTATTTGTTAAACTGTATGTCAAGGCTGTATACTGTCACCCTGCTTATTAAACTTATTTGCAGAGTACATCAGGCGAAATGCCAGGCTAGATGAAGGGCAAGCTAGAATCAAGATTGTCGGGAGAAATATCAATAACCTCTGATAGGCAGATGACCCCACCCTTATGGCAGAAAGTGAAGAACTAAAGAGCCTCTTAATGAAAGTGAAAAACGGAGAGTGAATAAGCTGTCTTAAAACTCAACATTCAAAAAACTAAAGATCATGGCATCTGGTCCCATCACTTCATGGCAAATAGATGGGGAAACAACGGAAACACTGACAAACTTTATTTTCTTGGGCTCCAAAATCACTGCAGATTTTGACTGCAACCATGAAATTAAAAGACATTTGTTACTTGGAAGAAAAGCTATGACCAACCTAGATGGCATATTAAAAAGCCGACACATTACTTTACCAACAAAAGTCTGTCTAGTCAAAGCTATGGTTTTTCCAGTAGTCATGTATGGATGTGAGAGTTGGACTATAAAGAAAGCTGAGCACTGAAGAATTGATGCTTTTGAACTGTGGTGTTGGATAAGACTCTTGAGAGTCCCTTGACTGCAAGGAGATGCAACAAGTCAATCCTAAAGGAAGTCAGTCCTGAATATTCATTGGAAGGACTGATGCTGAAGCTGTAACTCCAATACTCTGGCACCTGATTCAAAGCACTGACTCATTTGAAAAGACCCTGATGCTGGGAAGATTGGGGGCAGAAGGAGAAGGGGGCGACAGAGGATAAGATGGTTGAATGGCATAACCCGAATGGATGCACGTGAGTTTGAGCAAGCTCCAGGAGTTGTTGATGGACAGGAAAGCCTGGCGTGCTATATAGGCCATGGGGTTGCAAAGAGTCAAACACCATTGAGAGACTGAACTGATGTGCAAGAGTAGTCATGTAGAATTTGTAATAGCAAAAATATAGTAACTTTTCTGTTACTGGCATTGATAAATGACAAACTTCAAAATGTATTCTAATATTAAAAAATCTTTTCAAGCAAAGCAATGACACAATAACTTCTTATTGTGAGCCACAGAAGAGCCTTATCAAATATTTTAACCAATTTATTCACCAAATGAAATTCAATGACATCATTTTCTCATGAACTATGAATAAGAAAGGGAGGAAAAAAACATTAGTGGGCATATAGAATTGTTCAGGCAATCAAGACTACCTTAAGATTGATATAACTGAGTCTAGAGAAATATTTTGATTCTATTCTTTCATTGAATAGCTACCATGTGCCAATATATACTCACTGATATAATTAAGAAAAGCCTTTTTACCTTTTATTGATACAGATTTCTTGAAATGTAAAAATTTATAACTCAGTTTGAAAAGAAATTAAGTATGTACAAGTTACAGAGATACTCCATGCATTAAGGGATTGACAAAGCTCTGAGATAGAGAGGGTATCAGGACAGCATTCCTAGAAATTCAGTGTCTGAGCTAAGTTTTGAAAATAAAATGGAAGCTTCTTTCTTGTTGTTTAGTCATGAAGTTGTGTCTGATTCTGCAACCCCATGGATGGTATCCTGCCAGACTTCTCGGTCCATGAGATTTGCCAGGCAAGAATACTAGAGTGGGTTGCCATTTCCTCCTCTAGAGGATCTTCCTGACCCAAGGACTTATCCTGGCATTTCCTTCATTGGCAGGCAGATTCTTTACCACTGACACACCAGGAAAAACCCAGTGGAAGCTTTAGGGGTGGGTAAATAGGATGAGTGCATTAAAGTAGTGGAAATATTCTGTGTAATGACATTGACCATTGTCTGGAAACCTTTAAGTAACTAGGTTCAAATAATCAATTGTCTTTTTCACCTGTTAAACATAAAGAAGATGAAAACAAGAGAATAGGGAGTGCTGGGCCTCTGGTGAAACAGAAGATTCATGTTCATCTTAAGTAAATACAAATATGTGTATTTGTATTTACTTTGCAAACATCAAACAAAATGCATCTTTAGGCCAGGTTTCTTAGATTTGCTTATTTGTGTCACCAGATTTGATATAAAGGTTGAGGAAAGGAGGGATAGTAATGGATTGGTATGCTGTAATAATGTAAGATTTCTAACCTAGGAAACTATCAACAGGGTATTTATGAGAACAACATTTTGGTAACTAAGTAAAGAATAATTTAGACATTGATTGATATATATATATATATATATATACACATTATCATTGCAAAATATATAGCTAATGGGAGGCTGCTATATAACACAGGGAGCTCAGCTCGTGCTCTGTGATGACCTAGAGGGTTAGGATCAATGGGGGTGGGTAAGGCAGGCTCAAGAGATAGGGGATATGTGTATACTTATAGCTGACTCACGTTGTTGTATAGCAGAAATTAACACAACATTGTAAAGCAATTATACTCCAATTAAAAATTAATTAAAAAGAGAATAAATTAGAAGAAGGAATAAGGAAAGCTGTTATTGGGATCGTTCAGGGTGGCAAACTTGCAAATGTAGCTGTTGTTTGTTGTTTTAGTCACAAAGTCCTGTCCTGCTCTTTTGTAACCCCATGGACTGTAACCCTTCAGGCTCCTCTTTCTATGGGATCCTCCAAGCAAGAATACTGGAATGGGTTGCTATATTCCTTCTTCAGGAGATCTTCCCCACCCAGGGATCAAATCCGCATCTCTTGTGTTGGCAGGCCAATTTTTTACCACTGAGTCACTAGGGAAGAGAAAGAGAATATTGACTAGATTTGGGTCACTTTAAGGATAATGACTTCCCTGGTGGCTCAGATGATAAAGCGTCTGCCTACAATGTGGGAGACCCGGGTTCAGTCCCTGGGTCGGGAAGATCACCTGGAGAAGGATATGGCACCCCACTCCAGCATTCTTGCCTGGAAAATCCCATGGACAGAGGAGCCTAGTAGGGTACAGTCCATGGGGTCGCAAAAAGTTGGACATGACTGAGCAACTTCACTTTCACAAGGATGATGAAAATATTGCAAGAGTGAATTTTCTGATATGGAGGCCTAGATGGGTGGTACCAATGGATACAAGAAAAGAGTTATATGATGCCAATCAGTGTTAGGGAGAATAAAAATGAGTCTGGCTATCTTTTATGATACATCAGGAACGTGATGAGGAGATATTTCCCATGGAGCATATTTTTTATATGTAAAATGTCTGCTCATCATGCTCTTGATGTATTATAAGCCCCTACTTTCTTCTTAAATCTATGTTAAGAACATGTTAGTAAGTTTATTTTAATCTAAAATCTTCTTTAAATTATATGATTCTGCTACCAAATAACTGTCCAAACTTGGGCATTTCACCTGAATATATTTGTGTCTTGGTTTTCTCAGCTATAAAACAAGAGGACTTGCTTAGATAATTTCCAAGGACACTTCTAGATTTCTTGTACTACAGCTTTTAATTATCTTGACTATTATAAAACTTTCTTAATAATGAATAAAATCAAATTTTGAAACTTATTTAGTTTCAGATTTTGGAAAGTTGTCAGTGTTGTAATTGATACCATTATGATGCTATAAATCACAAATACTGTGATATTTAGAATATAAAGTATATGCTGATATAAATATTTAATAAAACCAAATTTAATATTTGAAGCTCTAAACAAAGAGTCAAGCATTCTGGAAGCATATACCCATGAAAAGTTACCTGTAGACCTGTACAAGCAAGGTTTTTTCATACCAGTGTTTGATATTATCAGATTTCAATGGGCCCAAAATTTGTCTCTTTAATTAATTTAGAAAACATAGCAGCACTCCTGCAAGGTCTAAATTATAGAGGACTTGATGTTGACAATGATGGATATTACAGAAGTAAGATGTAAGTTGGCTGCATAACTTGTAATATAAACATTCTGTGTCATTTGGTCGGACATTTGCTGAAGTGAGATGACTTTGCATCTGATCAGTGTGAAATAGACAATTCTATATCTCTTGTCTGTGTGATGAATCTACTTCCACAATAGTCTTTTTCTCTTCACAATATACAGTTAATTCACCTCCTGTAAGTTCATGACGACTATTCCACAGACAGTCATCTGGATTAACTTCTGTTAATTACCACTGAAATGTTGGGCTTTCTGCATAAACTATGAAATGATCCTTTAGAGAGCAGACTGAAAATGACTTTGGAGCCTCTGCTACAGAACCCCTTGGTTCTGTGGTGCAACATTTAGCCTCTTTGTAATTTAATTTCCTACTTTGAAATGTCACTTGCCAAATACCAATTCGACTCCCCTTACTCTACATCCCCAAATCCTATCATAAATGTCACATATGATAAGAAATGGATTATGTGGATTTGCAAGAGGGAATTTCTCAGAGATGAATTCTCAGAGACACAACATTATTTTCACTCCATGAAAATGTTCATGTGATTTGCATAGTGATTCTATTTCCATAATTTATATCTAAGCCCATGGATCTCTGTATTATTTCAATGTGATTATGTATGATTCAGGTTAGCCTTCATGTAAGCTGAGAATCCTATATTTAATTCTAGTTCAGTTGAAATTTGGCATAAGTCATATTCTACTTTTGTCTATTGACATAAACTATTGGACAAATTACTGTTTCATTTTTCTGTAAAAATTGACTTTCTAAATCTTCCTGGTGCTCTGATTTCTTTTGGAAGTAAAGAACATTCAAGTAAGACCCATTCGGAGGTCAATTGCTATTCTTCAAAGAGTGACTTTAAGTTATTTAAACCTCCAGGGATTCTGAAATAGACTCTACTATAAAATATTTCAGTGGTGTAGTGTTCCATCAATAAAAGGATACACTCATACTAAATCAAACAAACAACAATGAAAAAGTGGAAAGCTTAGAGGTTTGCTGAGTTTGTAAGTATTACAGTCATGTTGCTGAAGACATGTCATTCTAAAAAAAGATTCCTTGATCTAGTTTTCTGTAGTTTTCATATAATTTGATTTTATATTCTCTTTTAGCAATGAGGTAGCAGTATAAAGAATGATTTGTATGTTTGAAACGTTTTGTAAATCTCAACTTCCTACTGCACTTGAATTATACTCTAATTTAAAGTCATTGCTTTCTAAGTGTATACATTTAGCTGCATAAAAATATTTTTAAATTGGAACAGTCTCCTTATTTTTTCTAGATTAACCCTTGAACTCTATATATTGGTAAACTCTTATGTCTAAAATAGCTTACATTGTTCTCCTGGTGATGGTATAGGTAAATCTTGAAGCACTTTATCATGTCTTCTGAGCGTCAAAATGTTGACCTCTTAATATAGCACTTGTTATTGGTTCTATATTTCCAATAAACATCAAATAAACACAAAGCATTATATAAGGATAAAAATCTATTCAGTAAATTCTCTGTTTAAAGAAGTCCTAGAAGGTATTTAATATTATCTTTAAATATATCTCACCCATTTCTTCTCATCTTAGACTTCATGGCTATCATACTCTGGAAAAGACAAAGTTGTTGACAACTGCTTTTCAAGGTTGGCAAAAAATTAATCCAGGTGACACCACACGACATCAGAATGAACAAGTAGAATGCATTTGCCCAATCTCATTACATTCAACTATGGTTATCTCGACTACTACCTTTTTTTTTTTTTTTTTTGTCCTAAGAGTCCCTACTTAAAATATAAATTCCAAGGAAATTTTCTGGATTTGGAATCTGATTTTGAATAAGGCTTGATTACTCTTAATACCTGTGTGAACTAAGAGAAATATCCTATTCGGTCTCCTTATTTTAGAAATGGTGATAATGCATTCCCTAACTTGGTTTTATTTTAGATCAAATATATTTTTATTTTAGATCAAATATATATTTTAAATATATCTATATTCAAAAACATTTTAAAAACTGTCAAACACTATATAAATACAAGCTGTCATCATTATTATTATTAAAAAAAAAACTTTCCCCACCAAACAGATTATGAAAAAACAGTATGGCATTTGCTTTTTTATAGGGTATGAATGGTTCTTTGCCCGCCTCCCCCCTACCCCCGTAGCTCAGTGGTAAAGAATCTGCCTGCACTGTAGGAGCTGCAGGAGACACTGGTTCTATCCCTGGGTTGATTAGGAAGATCCCCTGGAGGAGGGTATGGCAACCCACTCCAGTATTCTTGCCTAGAGAATTCCATGGACAGAGGAGTCTGGCAGGCTACAGTCCATAGGGTCACAAAGATTTGGACATGACTGAGGCAACTTAGCACGCACACGGTAGGAATGAGGCTGCACTGAATGTCAACTTAATTTGGTTTAGAATGTATACTTTGTATTTCTTCCCTAATTTTTCCCCATGGATATTCAGTGGTTTAGTATATCTTTATTTGCATCAAAGGCTTTGAATCAGGATGGAAAACTTATGGTTGAACTTGAGTATTAGGACTCAAGGAAATCAAGAGATAAACTGCAATGGCAGGAATGATGATGGTGTGAGGATGGCCATTGACTGCAATCAGGGTGAAAGAGCAGGCCCCAGGCAATGGCTCCCCACCCCAGTACTCTTGTCTGGAAAATCCCATGGACGGAGGAGCCTGGTAGGCTGTAGTCCATGGGGTTGCTAAGAGTCAGACACGACTGAGCAACTTCACTTTCACTTTTAAGTTTCATGCATTGGAGAAGGAAATGGCAACCCACTCCAGTGTCCTTGCCTGGAGAATCTCAGGGACGGGGAAGCCTGGTGGGCTGCCGTCTATGGGGTCGCACAGAGTCGGACACGACTGAAGCGACTTAGCAGCAGCAATAGCAACACTTTCTTGGTGAGGCCCCAGAGGACATAAATAAAGCAGGCTTCCCAGACTTTTTAGGTTCAAAATTGAGCTGAATGTTGCTCACCACATTCAGCAACAAGATGTGGTGAGTCCCATGTAGTTTCTGGTGGTTACTTTTAAAGAGGAGGATGGAGTGGGTGTGAATACTGGGGCTTGGGTGTTAATGATAGAGCCAGTGGGAATGAGAAAGCTGAACTTAGAAACATTTGGCTTTATCACCATATATATCAAGAAGTATATGTGACTGTGCTTTATATATAATTAATATATTCTTTCATTTATCCTTTTCCAGGCAAGTGATCTGAAAAAAATAGTATGCTACATCTTCTGTATTATTGTAATTTTTATCACTTCATAATTTACTGTTGCAATTTTAACAGTTTAAATTTGAAACATATATATGTCTATACATATATGTGTGTGTGTGTACATGCATATATGTCTATTGGAGTAGAAAATGGCAACCCACTCCAGTATTCTTGACTGAAAAATTTCATGGACAGAGGAGCCTAGCATGGGGTCACAAAGAGTCGGACATGACTGAGCAATTGAGCACGCATATATGTGCACATATACATATACGTATGTATATATACAATACACAACTGACCATACATATATATATTTATGAACTGGTATAATGTTATTTTAATGTTCTCTGGGCCATATGTAGTCTCTATTCCAGCAGCTCTTAAATCTTCAGAAGCACAAAATTCACCTGTGATGTTTAAATCGGCCCCTGTCCAGACTCAATCGCTTTTGATTCTTAATCAGCCAGGTCTGGGATTGAATCTAAAAAGTTGCATTTCTAATAAAATCTCAAAATAATTCGATGCAAGAATCATGTGGATTACATTTTTGTAACAATGTAAGCTTTGAAAACATTTATAATTTTTATTTCATACAGTTTAAAAAAAATGTGAGAAGAGGGAAATAGCTCCACAAGAGAGTTTACCAATGTGCACAGAACTCCTATGGTTCATTCTAATTATATGAGTTTTCCTTTAACTTGTCCATACATTCCTTTTAATTGTAAAAATAATTTTTTCAAACATTTTTGAAATATTTCTTAAACATATTTGGAATTGTAAAAATAATTTTGTCAAACATTTTCCTGCATCAGATGTTATTCGCTTCTTCCCTAAGGTCTGAAGGTCCTAAGACTGGCTTACAAAGTCACTTTGCCTCTCTAGCAGTTTGATGTAGCTACCATTGCTGAGAGATCACTGCTTGGAATTCCTCATCCCAGGTTCCTAGACCTTCAATGTAGAACAGACTCACTGCCTGACATTTGAGTAATTTTTTAAGCATCTAATTATCTGTGTCACTCTGTTAAGATTTTAGGGTTTCACACAATTTTAAAATATCAAATTTTAAGCTCAAAGGTCTTCAAAGGATCTTTGCATTTCACTCAAGTGCAAATGGCCTGTACAATAGTAGACCTTTTTAAATGATCCAGGGGTGAAAAAGACCTGATTAAGAGCATTCAGAAATCGAAGGTGGGGGAGATTTTTGAAAGAACTTATGAATTGAAAGAATCAGAGAGTAAAGAATCTGTCTGCAATGGAGGAGGCGCAGGTTTGAAAAAGGCCATCTGCTCTACCATACATATGATCTGGTAGGAAATCTTATATTTAATGCATATTGTATACTTGTAGCATTTTTTTCTCTAAAGTGTGAGTTTTATCAATCAAATACTGCAAGCTAAAATGTAAAATGTGAAAATGTGCAATGGAGATTTTTTAATTTGCTGTTTTATATAATGGCACCCCACTCCAGTACTCTTGCCTGGAAAATCCCATGGACGGAGGAGCCTGGTGGGCTGTAGTCCATGGGGTCGCTAAGAGTCAGACACGACTGAGTGACTTCACTTTGACTTTTCACTTGCATGCACTGGAGAAGGAAATGGCAACCCACTCCACTGTTCTTGCCTGGAGAATCCCAGGGACGGGGGAGCCTGATGGGCTGCCATCTCAGGGGTTGCACAGAGTTGAACACGACTGAAGCAACTTAGCAGCATGCTCTTTAAGGGATGTTTACATGCTTTTTAAGGGATATTTCCCTGGTCTTAGGTTTACTGGTGGCTCAGATGGTAAAGAATCTACCTGCAATGCAGGAGACCTGAATTCAATCCCTGGATCAGGAAGATCCTCTAGACATGGGAATGAACACCCACTACAGTATTTTTGCCTGGAGAATTCCATGGACAGAGGACTCTCTTTTTTTTCTAACGCTTTTTTCCCCCTAGCACTTTAAGTGTATATGTCAGATGTGAATATACCAAATTCCCAAATTATGCACCATAGTTTTCTGTGTTGTTGGTCAAAAAGCATGAACACTGAAGTCAAATGTGTTTCAGACTTCTCTGCTCTAACTGCCTGCTTTGTTAACATAGTGACATTTTTTTGTCCACTCACTCGCTGGAAAACCTCAGACAAGTTACCTAAACTCTTTGCTTCAGTTTCCTCATCTTTAAAACTGGTAAGATATTAGAACCTAAATTATAGGGCATTGTAAGGGTGATAATATGTTTATATAAAGCAATTAGTACAGAGCTTGGAATGTGCTAAACTCATATGGTAAATAGCTAACTGCAGATATTATTATTAGGATCACTTGGAATGGGGAATTCCAAGAAGCATCTGTGAAGAAAATGGTGAAGAATATTCTGTCTATTGCAGAATATGACAAATATTGCTTAAGATTATTGCTGGACATTTCAGAAATATGCTCAGATATTTAGCTTTAGTTTTCCTGAAGGAAGATAGGAAGATTCTTCTTTTTTTTTCTTTTTGATAGAATTCCCTGAAACAGTAGTAGCTTAGATAAATTATTCTAAATAATAAGATGAATTATTTAGTCAAATGTCTTAGTATAGGCTGTCTAAGTATCAGAGACAGGGTGGCTTATAACAAATTTATTTTTCATGTTTTCTGGAGGCTGGAAGTCTGAGATCAGGGTGTCAGCATGGTCTGGTTCAGGTGAGGGTCTGCTTCTGGATTTCAGACCATGTTCTGTGAGAGGGAGGAGGTATAAACTTGATTTTCATAACATTAAGTTATCAGACTGATTTTTTTTTCCTTTTCCCCTTCATTACTTCTATCTATCTGACAATTGTCTTTGAATTCTAGGATGCTTCAGAGAGACTTACTTTCACACCTACTCATACATATTAAATGACAGATAAAGTATGAAATCTCAGTAATAGATTCTGTGTACCATATCTAAGAGAAATATTTTTAAATACCATTTCTCTTTCTAATAGAAAAATACAAAAATTAAAAAAGTCTAAATAACATAAAAATAAACATAAGCTTTAGATAAAATTCATGTTAATGGTTTTTTTATTAGCTAAATTTCAGGATAAAATTATTTTTAGTGAGCAATACATAAATTTTAATTTCTAGATTTACAGTGATATTTAAAAGAATATAAAATTTTGGCATGATAATTAAATGAATTTTAAGGACTTGTATCTTTCCAGCAAAAAAAAAAAAAAAAAAAAAAAGCCCTGTTGATATTTCATTGCTTGAAAGGAGTTTTATTAAAAACACACAAGACAATCTCCCACTTTTAGTTTGGTTTTGTTTGCCTGAAAGATTTGGCGGATAGGTCAGCAACAACTATACATACAAAACTGAACCCACTTGAGTTTGAGAGAACTTCCATACAGTCTGCACCTTGTCCTCTGCAAAGATTGAAACAGGACAGGAAACGCAGTGAGATTTACTGCAGAGTTCCAAACAAAACCCATGAAAGTGACTGAAGAACAAAAACATAATAATAACTAGCTTTGTTGTACATGATTCTTGTATATTACTGATACCAGTTTTTTGCTTGTCCTACATTCTACTTATCTTTCCTTAGAAATAAGAAATATAGATTTGATTTGCCTTTCCCTGACATTTAGGGATGCTGAGCAACTTTTAATGTGCTAGTTAACCATTTGTAGGTCTTCTCTGGAAAAATTCCTATTCAGGTTCTCTATCATTTTTTAATTGAATTATATATATATATATATATATGTATACTGTATCCATTTTTATGTTTTAGATATTATTATTTTATTGTATATATCATTAACAAATATCTTTTTCCATTCAGTAGGTTGCCTTTTTGTTTTGTTAATAGTTCCCTTAAGCGGTGCAAAAGTTTCTTAGTTTGATGTAGTCTCATTTGTCTATTTTTGTTTTGTTGACCTTTCCTGAGGAGACAGATCCAAAAAGATGTTGCTAAGATTGATGTCAAAGAGCATACTGCATGTGTTTCCTTCTAGCAGTTTTACGGCTTCAGTTCTTACATTTAAGTCATTCCATTTTTAACTTATTGAATTTGCATGGCGTGACGAAATGGTTTAGCTTTCATTTTTTTTACATGTAATTGTCCAGTTTTCCCAGAAAAACTTATTGAAGAGACTGTTTTTCTTGCAGTTTATGTTCTTGCCTCTTTTATCATAGATTAACTGATCATATGTGCATGGGTTTATTTCTGGGCTCTCTATTCTGTGCCATTGGTCTATGTGTTTTTGTGTGAGTATCTGTTTTCCTTACAATAGCTTTGTAACATAGTTTGAAGTCAGAGTGCATGACACTTCATATCTGACAGAATGCCTATCATCAAAAAGACAAGAAATAACAAATATAGGTGAGGATGTGGAGAAAAATCAACCCATGTACACTCTTGGTGGGAATATAAATTGGTATTTATATGAAAAATTATAATGAGGTTCCTCAAAAAATTAAAAACTAACATATAACCCAGCAATTCCATTTCTGTGCATTTATTAGCAGAAAACAAAAACACTATTTCAAAAAGATATATGCACTCCAATATTCATTACAGCATTATTTACAGTATCTAAGATATGGAAACAACCTAAGTGTCTGTTGATAGATAAATGGATAAAAAAGAAACTGTGATTTGTCTCATACAGCATAATGTCATTTAGGTCCACCCATGCCGTCCAAGTGGCAGGATTTCACTGCTGAAAGGAAATCAATAGAATATCAGCCATAAAAAAATGAAATCTTGCCACTTGGACAACATGGATGGACTGAAAGGATATTACACTATGTGAAATCAGACAAAAAAAAAAAAAACAGATACTGTATGTTTTCATTTATGTGTAGAATCTAAAATATAAAACAAAGAACAAATATAGCAAAACAGAAAGAAACTCAAGGATATAGAGAACAAATTAATGTTTACTAGGGTGAAGAGAAGAAGGGCAATAGAAGATTCAAATTAGGTGAAGGGAATACAAGGTACAAACTGTTAATACTGTTATATAATAATAAGTCACAAAAATGTACTACACAGCACATAAAATATAGTTAATAAAATATTCATAATTTTGTATGATCAAATCACTATCTTGTCTACCTGAAACTAATATAATATTGTAAGCCCATGATTCTTCAATAAAAATGTAAATAAAATAAAGAGTATAACTATTTCCCTCAAACAGCTAGTATCTCAGGCATTATTCATAGTGCCTAGTATTAAAAAAAATTTCCAAGTGCAAATATATAAACCAATAAAGCATAGAAAATCATACTTAAATACTTTCCTATCAGACCCATTCATACTTTCACATAACATAGAAAATGGCAGTCACTTAAATCTATGTTGTTCCATAGTTACTCCAAAAACAGTGAAGAAAGACAAGGTAACCAAAGTAAATCATACAAAAAAAATGAGCTCAAAACCCAAGAAACTTCCAAAATTACAAACTATCTTCTTAGAAAAAAAAAAAAACAACCTACCAAATCCTAGTAGATGATCTCCATTTTCCAGCCTTAGCTGTGAGCTAGAGCACACACAGCCTAAACTATGGCTGGACACACATGTCATCAGTAATGGGACAAGCCAACACGAAGTACCTATTGATATGATGTACTAAGGACAAACTATACTTGCTGGATTCTTACAAAAACTATATAACCTGCATTCAATAATCTGGACTAATTGCTGCTGCTAAGTCGCTCCAGTCCTGTCCGACTCTGTGCGACCCCATAGACAGCAGCCCACCAGGCTGAGATTCTCCAGGCGAGAACACTGGAGTGGGTTGCCATTTCCTTCTCCAATGTATGAAAGTGAAAGGTGAAAGTGAAATCGCTCAGCCGTGTCCGACCCTCAGTGATCCCATGGACTGCAGCCCACCAGGCTCCTCTGTCCATGGGATTTTCCAGGCAAGAGTACTGGAGTGGGGTGCCATTTCCTTCTCCAATGTATGAAAGTGAAAAGTGAAAGTGAAGTCGCTCAGTCGTGTCTGACTCTTAGCAACCCCACGGACTACAGCCCACCAGGCTCCTCCATCCATGGGATTTTCCAGGCAAGAGTACTGGAATGGGGTGCCATTGCCTTCTCCGATCTGGACTAATTAGGCCAATTCAAATTTGAGACATTCTCAAAGATAACTGGCCTGAACTTTCCAATGTTAAGTCTGACAGATATGAAAGATGAACAGTTAGTTATGTGTCATCTGAGATTGAATTCTGGAATAGAAATGGACATTAGTGGCATAATTGGCAAAATCTGAATAAGGTCCATAGATTAGATAATACAACATTATCGTTATTTTCCTTCCCTTTTTGATAATTGCATTCTGCCTACATAAAGGAATGTTCTATTTTAATAAATACAATGAATTTATAAACTCATTGAAGTATTTAGAGGTAAAAGAGTATTTAAATGTAGAATTTGAGTCTTGCAAAAATGTAAAAAAAATATGCACACACATAGATAAATAGACACACAGATAAAGAAAAAGAAAGATTGAAAGAGAATGATGAAACACATGTGAAAACATGGTAACATTCATGGAATGTGCACGAAAGAAGTACATGAGAATTCTTCTCATAGTTCTATGCTTCTTTCTACTTTTTATTACAGTGGTTGTAATTTCAATAGAAATGTTAAAAACATATATCCCTAAACTCTTGATGAGTTCAGCCTTAAACTGGAAGCATACAGATTCTGATAATGAAAGGTTGCAATATAATCATTGTAAAGCACATTTCCTATCTGTTTTCCCCTTTTTCTATTGCATTGTAACACAAAGCTTTATGAATCCCATTGCATCATTAGACAATTATTATTTTTAAAAAATTGACCAAACTGATAGTATACACTAGTGCTAATCTGAAACTTGTAATAACTGATACACACTCCAAAGCTTGGAGTAAGGAAAAACAGTATCTTCAGGGGAGCTTCCTTGGTGGCTCAGTGGTAAGGGGACACAGGTTCGATCCCTGGTCCAGGATGATCCCCTGTGAGCAGAGCCCATGTGCCACAACTATTGCGCCCACGTGCCGCAGCTACGAGCCCTAGAGCCCGTGCTCTGCAGCAAGAGAAGCCACAGCAGTGAAAAGCCTACGCACCACAATAAGAGAGTAGTCCCTGATCGCTGTAACTAGAGAAAAGCTCTGACAGCAATGAAGACTCAGCACAGCCAACAATAAATAAATAAAATGATTTTTTTTAAAGTATTGAATTGTCAGAAGACAAAGAAAGCACTTTAATGAATTTCACTATTTTGGAGATAAATGAGAAATTGGGATCATGCGACAAGAGAGAGGACGGGGCTTCGAGTCCATTGAGGGGAGGCAACGGCTTTAAAGATGAATGGACATCGTGAGCAAACAATGGCTGCATTTGCAGGGCTGCTGCACGCAGGCATCCAGTGCTTGTAATTGAGGATGATTACGGTTAATGACGCCAGTAATGTGCACTCTCAAACGGGCAGGACAATGTAATTTGTATCAAACCTATTCAGTATCTCTTCAGGCATTTTGCCTGGTTTAATCTTAGTGCAGCACTGGGTGCAGAGGGCCGGTCTGGAAGCGTCACAGCTGGCTCAAATTAAAATGTTTATGGGTTTCCCCCACCCCCTCATCCCTCCAGTATATTCGGAAGTAAATAAAGCCGTTTGAGCCTTGATATCAGCTGGATGGCTCAGGGCCTGTTGTAGTTTAACGTGACAGGACCAAGATCTTTAGTCCTGAAAACACTAGGTTTTAGTGTGCAGAAAGGAAGCAAAACATCTGCCTGTGAAATTCACTGATGAAGTGTTAACCAGAAACAGCTACACTCTGAGGCAAAAGGAAGCGGTTTTACATTTCAGTACACTGTGAAGCACAACATTATGTGAGGATTTTCGAAAGATAAAAAAAAGTTAGTTAATATCAAATATGTCCAGTCTCCATTTCTCCAAATACCAGGAGGAAATCCCTAGCAAGCAAAATTGTTTATGGAATCAATTCAGGAACAGACCCTGTTTAGAAGTTAGACTATTCATTTAAATCTGGTGTCAGATAAAACAAGTATATCTTTTAAACTATGAATTGAAGAAGCATAAATATGCCTTTTTTCTTTTAGTTTTCTGGCTTATTCATTTTAGAGAGGAGAAAGGAAAAGTCTCTATAATTGTGCTTGTAATTTTCAGACACAGATTACAAATGCCGAAGCATGACAGAGTATGTACACAAATGAGATGGAAATACATATAAGGCTCAAGATAATTACAGTTCTGAAAAAAATGCTATTGTGTTCCATCCCTCAGTTTTGTACGTAGAGTTTTTCTTTCCATGCTGCTGCTAAGTTGCTTCAGTCGTGTCCGACTCTGTGTGACGCCATAGACGGCAAGCCAATGCAAATCATGATATTTGATCAGTTCCAGAAGCAACATTTTCATAATGTTGTCATAATGTTCATATGTCATCATCATATGTCATAATGATGTCATAATGTTCATCAATTACAACAATAAGTTGGGATTGGAAAGTAAGGTGAAAGGGTATCCATATCCTCGTCTCAATGCTAGCTAAATGACATGGAGGATGATTGATATGTGGAAGGAGCAATGATATCTGGATGGCAAAATGGGTGTAAGCTTCAGGAAAATACGAACAACTCAGATGATTGTGGGACCATGAAATTCTTCATACACAAGTATCTCACAATTTATTTTATTTTAAAAATGCTTATAAATCAAACTAGTTTGCTCTCACATGTATCCTTACATGTTATAAAGTTTAAAGTTTATGACAGGTACCTCACAATAGGTTGTAGATTATGTTGCTTAGTTCCTGTGATAAATAATGCTGGATGTGAACATGCACTTGTTCGTATGATTATAAATGCCATGAGCTAAATTGACTATAAATGACTTTATGTTACCTAGCATGGAAATACTGTCATTTTTTACATGAAAAGTAATTTTAAAAAGTCATCTGGTATAAAGACTCAGGATTTAGCAGTTTTACCAATTGAGTAGAAGAAATCTCCAACACAATCAAATAAAATATTAATCTGGGTGTTTTGCAGTTTTTCCTGTATCACATTCTTAAGAAAATTACTTTGAATAGTAAAAGGATAGCTATTATAATGCAATGTAAAATACATAATTGTTGGTCTGAGAGTAATACAGTTCATCTATGTGATCTATGAGAGACAGTCAAACTGTTGGACACATTCAGACAAAATATGGCTGTAATTCCCCTCATATCTCTCCCAACAACTCCTTAGTCTCCTTCCAGCAATTAGTGGCCATTTTATCTTGATTTATCTTTTGGATGTTGGTAACAGTTGGACTGTGAAGAAAGCTGAGCGCCGAATAATTGATGCTTTTGAACTGTGGTGTTGGAGAAGACTCTTGAGAGTCCCTTGGACTGCAAGGAGGTCCAACCAGTCCATCCTAAAGGATATCAGTCCTGGGTGTTCATTGGAAGGACTGATGCTAAAGCAGAAACTCCAATACTTTGGCCACCTCATGCTAAGAGTTGACTCATTGGAAAAGACTCATGCTGGGAGGGATTGGGGGCAGGAGGAGAAGGGGACGACAGAGGATGAGATGGCTAGATGGCATCACTGACTTGATGGACATGGGTTTGGGTAGACTCCAGGAGTTGGTGATGGACAAGGAGGCCTGGCATGCTGCAATTCATGGGGTTGCAAAGAGTTGGACACGACTGAGTGACTGAACTGAACTGAACTGAGCCCATCCCTAGGTATTGAAGATCCTCTGTAGGAGGAAATGGCAACCCACTCCAGTATTCTTGCCTGGGAAATCCCGTGGACAGAGGAGCCTGGTGAAGTTACAGTCCATGGAGTTGAAAGAGTTGGACATGGCTCAGTGATCTTGCCTAGAGAATCTTGGGGACCAGGGGAACCTGGTGGGCTGCCGTCTATGGGGTTGCACAAAGTCGGACGCGACTGAAGCGACTTAACAGCAGCAGCAGCAGCTAAGCATCAAAAACAGACAGTGCTCTGGCTGAGCTCAAATACTTATCCAGAATGCTAAAAATTACATATCCCAGGCTCCCTTGCAGCTAGGATACTCCAGAGATTTCCTGGCAGATGCACCCATATAGAAATTGGAAGAGAAATGTCTTCCTGACAAATGTCTCATGGAGACATTTCATTTTGCTTTCCTTTAGAATTGAGAAGTAGATTACAAGCACTAGCAATAGTTATCATTCGAAATAACAGACATGCAGACTCTTTGACAATCTTCAGGGTCAAAAATAATTACAGCAGATGAGAGAAGAGGTTGTTGCTGTTTAGTTGCTAAGTCCTGTCCTAACCTTTTGCAACCTCATGGTTTGTAACCCACAAGGCTCTTCTGTCCATGGGATTTCCCAGTAAGAATACTGGAGGGGGTGCCATTTCTTTCTTCAGGGGATCTTCCCAACTTAGAGATCGAACCCACATTGAACATGCATTGCAGGCAGATTCTTTACCCCTGAGTCACCAGGGAAGTTCCAGAGAAAAAGTAGCTATCCCTTGATCTTTTCATGAAACACAGCATACCAGGTCCTTGAAATAAATAAATGTAAATGTTAAATACTTTAATAAACATCCCAAGAGTGGACTTTGGTGATATGTTCTGCTGAAGAAGTCAGCCCATATTTATCAGGCTTTCAAGAGATACTAACACAGGACAAAAGGCGAAGCTGGCTAACTGAAACTTCTCTTTGCAAATATTTTGTACAAATACTATTTTCTCCCCCATTTACAGCATGTCATGTTTTATATGATGTTGTGGTGACATCATATAAATGATAGTAAAGAAAGCAGCGGACACTTAACAGTAAGACTTACTCAGAGATTTCCAATCTGCTCTTTGGAAGACAATAAGAAAAAATCAGCATTTATTTTTCTTTAAAATGTTTTTAGTCTAGAGGAGATCAAGAAAGGTTTTAAATCATCAATAATTTCCTGGATATTTGCTTGCCGTTACTTTTTCAGATAGCACTCTACTGAAATAATCTCATGAAATATAGAATAAGACTAAATTGCCACATTTTTCTCTTAGAATATTATTCTTTTTCCCTAATGTTAGGTGGTAACCTTTCACTACTTGACACCTTGTACAGGGCATTCTGCAAAAAGGCACTTTTCTATTAATACTTTGAGGCCTGCATTCAGTCTATTGCTTCAATGGCTAGGAAAGAATAAAAAGCTATTCTTTTAAAAAATAAGTTCACTGTGGAAAAGAGTATGGCTTGGTCTCAGATTTAATTTATCCGTGACAAGTTAACATTTTGAAATATAAACTTTCTAAAGTTGTGCACTCATATCAATTTACATATATATATACTCATACATATATGTAAATTGGAGAAGGAAATGGCAACCCACTCCAGTGTTCTTGCCTGGAGAATCGCAGGGACGGGGGAGCCTGGTGGGCTGCCGTCTCTGGGGTCACACAGAGTCGGACACGACTGAAGTGACGCAGCAGCATACGCATACATATATATGCTTCCCAGATGGTGCTAGTAGTAAAGAATCTGCTTGCCAACGCAAGTAATGCAAGAGACGTGGGTTCAGTCCCTGGGTAGGGAAGGTCACATGGAGAAGGAAATGGCCATGCACTCTAGTATTCTTGTCTGGAAAATTCCATAGATGGAGGAGCCTGGTGGGCTATGGTCCATGGGGCCACAAAGAGTTGGATACGACCGAGTGAATGAGCATATATAGCATACACACATGTACAGCTTTTTAACAATAGATTCCTCCCCACCCCCAACTAAATCAGATTCAGTATTGTGTTATATCGGTGCAAGCACATTTTGGTGGCAGTTTGTTTTTTCAATACTAAGGAGTCTTGTCAATTTTGGAAACTAAGGACACCTTAGGGGATCAGAACTAAGAACAGGATTTTAAGGTCTGCATATAGATCTGTTAGAAAACATTACATTTTAAAAAACATTTCCAATAAAAATGTACATACATTTTTAAACCATCTTGGACATAAACTTTATGGGTAGCAATAAGTGAATCAGAAACATATGGCCTGTATTTTCTCTCACATAAGAAAGTCTGGTTAGCTTAGTGTCTGAAATAGTTGATGAAACTTTTTTTTTTAATGTCAAGACTTATTATAAGCAAAAGGACTAAAACTCTAGAATTCAAGAGTAGTTACTGCTGAAATGTGTTAGCAGAATTCCTCAGCCTTTTTGGCACCAAGGACCTATTTCATGGAAGAAAAGTTTTCCAAGGACTGGGGAGGGTGGCTGGAGGGATGATTTGGGGATGATTCAAATTTATTCAATTTGAATTTATTTTTTAAATAAATAAATGAAGCAACTTCCATTTATTGTGCATTTTATTTCTAATATGGTACTGCCCCTGATCTGACAGGAGGTGCCAGCTTGCAGCCATGAGGTTGAGGACCCTTGTGTTAGAGAAATGGAATCAATAGGGTATGTGTGCATGTATGTGTGTGTGTTGACTTCTATTGAATGACAGGCATCTTTTGCCCCTGCTTCCAGGTTCTTTAAGGTAATTTTTATGTACATTCCTCTATGTGTTTGTATATGTTCTCTCCAAATGAAATGTATTTCTTTTTCCAATGTAATACTTATAAAGTAGAAGACAAAAATTTTAGAGCTCTAAGAATGTAAAGTAATGATTATGTATGTGAATATCACTGCATTACAGAGATAATTATTAGTCTTCCAAGTAGAGACAACTGTAGGCAGAGGTAAAAACTCGGGAAACAGGATATAAGGCTTAAAATAGTTGCATGTTACAGTATTCCAAAGGATAGGTCCTCTGTAAAATAAAATAGGTGTCAGTCCTTGCTATTTGTATCACTAACGTATGTCACAATCTGAAACGAGATATTGCCCTGGAAAGCACTTGGAGAGGTTATCCAGTGAATCCTAGTCCTCCATTCTGTCCTATATCTACTGATGATGTGCCACTTAAAGCTAATATTTAGGAAAATATTAGCTTTTATGTTTTAGGACTGTACAATCTGTTGTTGATTGAGTCTCAGAAAATGCTTTATAGTGTCTGAGTAGAATTCTCCTGTTGAATCAGATGACAGTCTTCTGCCTAAAAGTATCACATATGGAAACCAATAGCACTATATCTTTTATTAATCATGTCACAATTTTCAGACTACTGTTTCAAATGTTTTTATAAGGCCACTGAAGCCTCAGAGCAAAATGAATATGTGGTTGTCAAGGCACATTCCTGGGCAAGGAGCCAGAGGGGCAACCAGGTAACACTCACCAGATGTTCTGTGATGATATGTGACATCATCTAAATCATATAGCTTCCCTTTCTTTGTGCTTTACTCATTTGCTAGTCATTGCCTGACATTTATTACATTTTTCTCCCTCACTTTTCTATATTTAGTCCAAAGCCCTCTTGAGTAGGTCTTCTAGGCTCTAGTAAAAATAATTTTTCCTATTCTCTTGAGATGAGCTCTGCCTCTGGTTATGAGCTAATGTTTTTGACATATAATCCCATTATCCAGGAATCAAGGTCCTGCTTATTGATTCCATCTGTACAGTCCATTGTTCACATCTTAGGTCTTTCTTTCTCAGGTTCTAACTCTTTGAAAGACAGTGTGCTGACAGCACCATCTGTGCTCCCAAGTCTTTCATCTTCTGACCCAGGAAGGTACAGTTCTTAAAGTGTTTTTCATCTAGACATGGGTCAGTAGGAGTGTTAGGTGGGTGTGGATGCAACATGGATGTGTTGTTGAGCAAGATGACACACACCCTAACCAAGAATGACCCACATTCAATGTTTTCAGTAACCCTAGATGTGAAATCATCAAACTTCTTTTGTAAGGCCCAAGTTGATACAATGTACTTTGTTCCCTGGAATTATTTGCAGAAATTGTGGAAAATTAGACATTGATGCTTCTAGGATCTGGAGTCCAATCTTTCAATGCATCGGTCTACCTAAGTCTATGGGCTTCCTTGGTGGCTCAGTGGTAAATAGCCTGCCAATACTGAAGACACAGGTTTGATCCCTCATCCAGGAAGATTTGGAGAAGGAAATGTCAAATCACTCCAGTATTCTTACCAGGAAATTCCATGGACAGATGAGCCTGGTGGGCTGCAGTCCATGAGGTCACAAAAAGTCAGACATGACTCATCGACTGAACACACAAACCTAAAAGCTAATATCTTTCAAATTGATTCATGCTTCCTCACTTTCCCCTCATATATGGGCATATGTCCTATAAAGTATGTAATGTGAAGCAAAATAGACTGAACTAGAATTCAGGTGCCCTGATTTGAGCTTTAACAATGGAAATAGCTTTGTAGTATTAGGCACACACTAAACTATCCTTAAGATTCTTATTTCCTCATCAGAAAAATTCATATAATGAGTTGATTGTATAGCATCAGAGTGTCAGTTGACTTTTAGGTAGGAATTTATCTTTTTTTTACTTTTTTTACTTTTTTACTTACTTTTAAAGTAAGATATGAAGTGGCATTTTGAAAAATGTTCCCTAAGTTTGAAAAAGAAAACAAACTGTTTATCTAGTGCTTTGTCTTAAAAAAAAAAAAAAAAGACAGCACTTCACTGTGATGTTAAACTAAATTGTATGTTCTCCATAAATACTCCAGAAGTTATAATAATGTTATCCATTTAAAACCTTTCAAGAGCTACCATGTGGGTGATATTTAAAGATCATTGTTCTGAAGCAATAAAGTAGAATGAGCTACTGAGCTATCAACAGCCTGTGCTAGTGACAAACATAATTGTATATAAATGTTTTATATGATGCACCAACATGAGTATTTGATGAGTACATGCCATTAAATCCAAATTTATTTATCACTGCCATTCTGTGCAAGGATCTCATGTAAATTATTTCCCTTGGATGAGCTTTCCATTGCAAATATATTTCATTTATAAAACTCTTATTAATTTAACAGGCTCATGGTTTTACCATTTTCCTCATTAAGGAAATTTACCGTTTCCTCATTATTATGACATGTTAACCCAGAAATTTTCATAAGAAGGATTTAAAATGGTGGTACAAGTCCCTGGGATATTTTGTTTTATACAGCATAGCCTTTCCTTCTAGAAGAATTGTACAGCAGAAATACAGCAGCATATAGATGCCACACTTAGCCGAGGATAGAGTTTACTTTGTCTTGTTTTATCACCTACTTTTTGAATACCTAATACATCCAAGGCACTGGGATAGGCTATAGAAATATACAGACACAAAGGCCCAATCACTACACTTCAGGGACTCATTGTTTACCCTGGGGCAAAGGTCTGCCAGGGGCAAGACGGTGGACAGAGCCTTTGCACTCACCTTTCCTCTTTGCAAGTCTCAACATGCCATTAAACGAAGGTAAAGAAGAAATAAATTCATAACTAAGGGCACAGGTAGACAGCAGCAAAAAGATGGGTTTCAACAAATTTCTGGTAGACACAAAGGAGACGGATGGCTGAGTGATTAATCAAAGAACAGAAAGACAGAATCTAGAACTCTGGCAGAGGGAGTTGTAGCTAATGAAAAACAGACTTTTCTGACAGAAACTCCAAAGGGACTGAAGACTGAGTGATGGCAGATGCTTTGATGGGTGGGAGGAAGAAACAGATCTAAGAACAAGATGATTAATGGAGGACGTACATGGCTGAAGTGAACTGCCCACACCTCTTCCTGCAACTCCTTATGCTGGATGCTTTACTCCAGGCATGAATACAAATTTTAAAAAAAGCTGTCTGGGGAAAATAATAGTAATTAGTTAAAACAATAGAGACCCAGAGTGAAATCTTTCTTATCTGGTCATATACAAGTCCCCCAGTACAGAAGTCACTTCCATGACTTCTCACTCAAAAGCATTTCCTACTGAATTCAAAGTCTCCCAGTTCAATATTCTCAGAAGTTTATGAAAACACTCCAACATGAAAAAGAATGATGGAGATACACTAAGTAAATACTAACAGTGATATGATTAATTTAGAGAACCGAAATGAGTTTTACAAATTTCATGAATATCAGAGGTGAATTTGAGAAAGTTCTTCATGTACAAACTAACCAAATGCTAAAAAAGAAAAATAACAATAATGAGAAGGAAGAAAAAGTCTTGGAAATTAAGTCATTGTTGGAATAACATGTTCAATAGGAACGTTGGAAGAATAAGTATCAAGTAATTTCTCATTTAACATAACACAAACAAAGAGATATACAAGAGAAAAGAAATGATCAGTTTATGATGCCTAACATTTGACTAATAGGATTTTTTGGTGAAGAGGATGAAGAAAACAGTGGTAAAGTGATCAAAGATAAAGTGCCAAAAAATCCTTCAAAGCTAATGGGAGAAACAAATTTAATTCTAATTAAAAGAGATTTTCCAAGCACTGAACCTTAAAATATCTAGGCATATTACTGTGAAATATAAGAAAAAACAAGGATTAAAGATCCTGAAATTACCTATAAATGACAGATAGTCAGACTATCATTAACTTAGCATCCTAGATGAAAATGGAGAAGCACTTTCATAGTTCTTAGGGGAAATGGTTTTCTATGTAGATTTATATACTCAGCAAACTTTCACTGTAATATGAGGAGTAAATAAAATATTCTAAAACCTGAAGGAATTCATGAAATAATAAGAAGACAAAGTAGGAAATTTCCAATTTTAACATTGTAGTAGCCTAAAGTCTAGTTTAGATCAGAAGGAAGTATCCAAATGGGCTTCCCCTATGGCCCATTTAGTAAAGAATCTGCTTGCAATGCAGGAGACACAGGTTCAATCCCTGGGTCATGAAGATCACCTGGAGTAGGAAATGGCAACCCACTCCAGTATTCTTGCCTGGAAAATCCCATGGACAGAGGAGCCTGGCGGGCTACACTCCATGGGGTCACAAAGAGTTGGACATGACTGAAGGGACTTAACACAACATCCAAATATTCATATCTATTCTCTTTATATAACCAGTAACCATCACAGGGGAACCAGAGAGGAGAGAATATAGTTAAACAGTATGTGGTCCTACTTTTAACTCCAATTTATATTTGCGTTGCTCTTTTTAAATTAACCTATTGACCTATTAACCCCCTTCACCTACCACTGCTTTGTCATGGCAAAAGGGCTTGCATAACTCTATGAAGCTATGAGCCATGCTGTGCAGGGCCACCCTAGATGGACAGGTCATACTGAACAGTTCTGGGAGATGGTGAGAGACAGGGAGGCCTGGAGTGCTGCAGTTCATGGGGTCACAAAGAGTCAGACACGACTTGGTGACTGAACATCAACAACACTGACAAATTATGATAGACTTATTTTAGCTTTAAGAGAAGAATATAAAAACAGACACATAGTGAGTGAATAGAGATGAGTTGGAGGGAAGGAAGGAGAGCACCTGTTTCCTCATTTTAGAAAGTGGGTGCCAAGACAAGATACTTAAGACTGATAGAAAATAGTTATTTGAATTTGCAGATGACATTAATGGAGGAAGAAACTGAGAATTATGGAATAACTATCTGATAAATAAGCAAATTTTATACTTTTTTAGAAAACTGTTTATAGATCTGAGGGTATTTTCAGACTAACTAATTCCAGAAATGCTTTTAAATATTTGCTTCTGGGTAGTGGTATGAGGGATACTGAGGCCATATTAAGGTTGATTTTACTGTCCACTTTTTGGTAGTATCTGGTTTTTCAAACTTTTTTGTAGTAATTCGATAAAATACATTAAAAGATGCAATTGCAATAGGAAAAGTACTAGAATATTGATATCTATAGAAATCTATATGAACACATGGAAAGAATAATGGTTAATTCCAGTTACTCTCCCTCTGTATCCATTTTAATAAACCATTTAAAATGCATGGTCACGGATTGGAGTTTTTAGGTTGAGGGAGGCTAATGCACTTGCTCAAATGCATTATGTCTAGGTATACATTTACATATTGATTGATGGAAGTTATTAAGGCTCTACATTCATTTACTCTCCTAGTGGGACTATCTCTATCTCTGTTCTATAATTGATTAACTATTATTGATTATCTGGTCTTCCCTGGTGGCTCAGTCAGTGAAGGCTGCCTTCAATGCAGGTTCAGTCCCTGGACTGGGAAAATCCCCTGCAGAAGGAAATGGCAACCCAGTCCAGTATTCTTGCCTGGAGAATTCATGGGGTCACAAAAAGTCAAACATGACTGAGTGACTAACACATATTATCAATTACCTATCATTGACTAACTCTTACTTGATTTTAATTTCTTATTGGCTTTAATTTTCCTTCCCATAAAAATTTTCTTCAGTTTGATTACTTTGATTACTCTCAATGATTTAACCAGGTGTGCTCGTGGTAAAGAATCTGTCTGCCAATGCAAGAGACTCAGGAGACGTGGGTTTGATCCTTGCGTAGGGAAGATCCCCTGGAAGAGGGCATGACAACCCACTCCAGTATTCTGAATCTCATGAACAGAAGAGACCAGCAGCCTGCAGTCCATAGGGTCACACAGAGTCAGACATGACTGAAGTGACTTAACACACACACAATGATTTTACACAGAAAGATAATCAGATTTTAACACAAAGCTCTGACCCTGGAAGACATTTCAAATATGCTGGCCCATGGTCTGCCCAAATATTTCTAAGATCGTGTTCTACTATTTTACTGTTCAAGTATACTAATGCACTGATGTAGAGTGATTAAGCTCTGCAGGAGTGCTTTTTATAGAGGATCTGCCAACAAGATCTCAACTATTCTTTCTCTGACCACCAAATGTAGCAATGCTTAGTCACAGCTTGGCAATCCTTCTCTTAAATACTTTGTCTATATGTGTAATAGCGACCTTCTATTGATGTTGTAAGCACTAGTAACTTTTAGGAATTATGTATTTTATAACTGGTTAAGTTGAGAATCATGTGCATGCATCTAAGTCACTTTAGTAGTGTCTGACTCTTTTTGACCCTATAGAATGTAACCCCTCTTCGGGGCTCCTCTGTCCATGGGATTCTCCAGGCAAGAATCCTGGAGTGGGTTGCCATACCCTCCTCCAGGGGATCTTCCTGAACTAGGATCTCTTATGTCTCCTGCATTGCAGGCAGGTTCTTTACCACTAGTGACACATGGCAAGTCCTGAGAATCACAGGTGTGAGCTTTATTTCTGTGTCATGGTAAGCTAAATTTTAAAAATGGAGATGTTCCTATAGAATAATAGAGTTAGTTGCTCAGTCATGTCTGACTCTGTGACCCTATGAACTGTAGCCCTTCAGACTACTATATCCATGGAATTCTCCAGGCAAGAATTTTGGAGTGGGTAGCCTTTCTCTCCAGGGGACCTTCCTGACCCAGGGATCAAACCTGGGTCTCCTGCCTTGCAGGCAGTTTCTTTACCATCTGGGCCACCAGGGAAGCACCCCTATAGAACCATTTGCATATAATTGCTTCTTCCAGGGCTTATTCTGGGTCTGGCACCTAAAACGATTACTCTGCTATGTCTGTTTTTAAATGATTATTAATTATATTATCTGATTCTATGTGTTTTAAATGTAGGGCATTTGTTTGTTCTGATTCATTATAAGCTGGTAAAACCCCGCAAAAGAGATCCAATATGAAATGGGGTTTATTTTTAGATTCGAGAGCATGAGAATAAAGATGTTTTAAGATTGTTGGCAGCTTTTGCATCCTCACTGGTAAAATGTGTTTTTATTTCTATATAATTACAAAAATATGTAATTTATCCTTTCAAGCAGTGACTATAGCTAGAGATTGGAGGGGAGCCAAAGTGCTGAACATCTTGCAGAATGGAGTTAAGGGTAATCCACAAATTGAACACTGGCAACTCTCACCTCTGCACCTGGAAAACTAGTTTAAAAGATCTGGAAAGGTGGGACACAAATCATCTGGGTGAGCAAAATTCGTTAGGAATAAATCAGCCTGGGCTTTGCAAATGTAAATCATCTCCCCTCTGCCTTGAAAGGATACTTTATGAGGCTTCACAAAGAGTAAATAAAGGAAGGTTGCCAGATGTACTCAGTTTAGATTTTCAATGCCTCTTAAGAGAGATATTTTTATCCTGAGTATCACCTGACAGTGAGAATCTGTGTCTGCATTTAGAGAACACACAAGAAGCTCTCTTGCCATCTGTCCAATCTAAGGTCCAGCTTTACCAAAGACCACAGGGATAGATGCCACCCCCAGACAAATCCATTTCTTCTTGCAGGTTGATTCCCAGGAATCTATAAATTCTTCACGACAGAGGGAGAAGAGGGAAAGTTCTGTCAGTGATTAAAAACTGGAGACAGGACAAAAAGGCAAGATTCTGAATGATGTCTTGCTGCTGTAAGGAAAGAGCCACCTGCTTATTGGAACAGAGTCACGTATTTAATTCATTATTTAGAATAGGAGAGGGTGAGCTGATTGTGTTGAATTACTGAGGACAAGCACTTGGAAGGAGAAGAATAATCCTGAGAAAGCAGTAGGTAAAGAAGTAGGAATACACACAGCCACACACATTCTTGTCTGTAAGAAATAAAAAAATTTTTTAGAATTATTTCCTTTATTTAACCAATTTATCTAATTAAGGAGATACTACACACAAAATTAGCCTTAAATTCAAAGACTGGAGGCAAATGATTGACGCAAAAAGTGTAAGTAGATTTCAAAGCAAGAAATAAACTCTGTTGTTTGAGGTGGTTGGGGAAGGTGTCATGGAGCAGATGTGACTTGATCTTTAAAAGGGACGTGAGTCAGTAATTGGGGTAGACATTTGACCAGGTACAAAATGGGTACAAATAATATTATTATTTTTTTTAGGGCAGCATTTAACAGAACATTTATTGACTGAAGAAGTACTGTGATAAGTTTAATGTGTCCATTGATGACTATTGAACAGGTGAAAGGCCATGATCAAGGCAGCCTTTTGGCTATATTTACTATATGTGATATAATACATAAAGAATGGGTCACATCTATGGGTTAAAAAACAGAGATGCAATGGTTGGAATTGGCCAGGTTTCAAACTCTGACTCTATTGCCTGAGGTGAATTTTTTCTAAATTGATTTAGATGAATATTAAATAGGAATCAAATGCAATGAGGTCTCTTTTTGAGGAGAGGGTAATGAACAAACTGGGTCAACAAAGAACAACAACAACAATTAAAAGAAAAGCACAGGAGAAAATCCAATCCTGATCTTCAAGTTACTAACATCTGTCAATAATTAAAATAATGTTACTGACTCATGAAGAAAAGATAGTCTAATGGGACATAATAGAAAACCCAGGAATAGGCCCTTATGGCAGAAAGTGAAGAGGAACTAAAAAGCCTCTTGATGAAAGTGAAAGAGGAGAGTGAAAAAGTTGACTTAAGCTCAATATTCAGAAAACTAAGATCATTGCATCTGGTCCTATCACTTCATGGGAAATAGATGGGGAAACAGTAGAAACAGTGTCAGACTTTATTTTTGGGGGCTCCAAAATCACTGCAGATGGTGACTGCAACCATGAAATTAAAAGACGCTTATACTCCTTGAAAGGAAAGTTATGTCCAACCTAGACAGCATATTCAAAAGCAGAGACATTACTTTGTCATCAAAGGTCCATCTAGTCAAGGCTATGGTTTTTCCAGTGGTCATGTATGGATATGAGAGTTGGACTGTGAAGAAAGCTGAGCACTGAAGAATCGATGCTTTTGAACTGTGGTGTTGGAGAAGACTCTTGAGAGTCCCTTGGACTGCAAGGAGATCCAACCAGTCCATTCTAAAGGAGATCAGTCCTGGGTGTTCACTGGAAGGACTGATGTTGAAGCTAAAATGCCAATACTTTGGCCACCTCATGCGAAGAGTTGACTCATTGGAAAAGACCCTGATGCTGGGAGGGACTGGGGGCAGGAGGAGAAGGGGATGACAAAGGATGAGATGGCTGGATGGCATCACCGACTTGATGGACATGAGTTTGAGTGAACTCCGGGAGTTGGTGATGGACAGGGAGGCCTGGCGTGCTGTGATTCCTGGGGTCACAAAGAGTCAGACACAACTGAGTTACTGAACTGAACTGATACAAGAGAGGGGGAGGATTAGGCAATAAATCACATGGGAACAAGTAGATAATAGTCTGATAAGAATATTAACTAGAATATATACATCACATTGCATACCAGAATACATTGCAACTAGCTACAGCATTCAAATATATAAAATAAAAACATAAATATATATGAAAAAAATGTGGAAAAATTGTTTTCACCTTTGATTAGAGAGGACTTTTCTTCTAGTTCAAGTTCCAGTATATATTAAAATTGTTAAATTTGATTCCATAAAAACAAGAAAATTCTATACAGCAAAGTCAAAATAATAATCCATGAAGACATCTACTATTCATATGGCAGACAAATGGTTAATACATAAAGAGCTTCCACAAATAAATTAAAAATACTAGATTTAAATATAGAAATGAGCAAACAATGAGGAGGACAGGCGAGGAGTGGGAGAGGGAGAATAGAACAGAATAGAAAATTAAAAAAGGTTCTTAAACATTAACAAAATGCTCAAGTTCATTCATAATGATAAACACAAACTAAAATTCATAGATAAACACAAACTAAAAGTCAACCGATATACCATTCTTTTAGCTTCCTATTTGACAAAAATTCAAGTTTCCTTACTCTCTAAGTGGCAGAAGTTGGGGTGAGGGTGTAAGTACATCCCATACCTATGGATGGAATTTAGCAAAATACTACAAATGCATTCTTCAATCCAGTGATTCTACTTCTGGGCCTTTATCAAACAGATGTACTTTCCCATTTGAAATGCTCTATGTGAAAGAGTTTGACTGTGTGGATCATAACAAACTGTGCAAAATTCTTAAAGAGATGAGAATACCTGACTACCTTACCTGCCTCCTGAGAAACCTGTATGCAGGTCAAGAAGCAACAGTTAGAACCAGACATGGAAAGACAGACTGGTTCCAAATTGGGAAAGGAGTACGTCAAGACTGTATATGGTCACCCTGCTTATTTAATTTTTATGCGGAGTACATCATGAAATGCCAGGCTGGATGAAGTACCAGCTGGAATCAAGATTGCCGGGGGAAATATCAGTTACCTCAGATATGCAGATGACACCATTCTTACGGCAGAAAGCAAAGAACTAAAGAGCCTCTTGATGAAAGTGAAAGAGGAGAGTGAAAAAGTTGACTTAAAACTCAACATTCAGAAAACGAAGATCATGTCATCTGGCCCCATTACTTCATGGCAAATAGACAGGGAAACAATGGAAACAGTGAGAGACTATTTTCTTGGGCTCCAAAATCACTGCAGATGGTGACTGCAGCCATGAACTTAAAAGATGCTTACTCCTTGGTAGAAAAGTTATGACCAACCTAGACAGCATATTCAAAAGCAGAGACATTACTTTGCCAACAAAGGTCCATCTAGTCAAAGCCATGGTTTTCCCAGTAGTCAAGTATAAAACTCTGATACTTTGGATGCAAAGAACTGACTCATTGGAAAAGACCCTGATGCTGGGAAAGATTGAAGGCAGGAGGAGAAGGGGGCAACAGAGGATAAGATGGTTGGATGGCATCACTGACTGGATGGACATGAGTTTGAGCAAACTCTGGAAGTTGGTGATGGACAGGCAAGCCTGGCGTGCTGTAGTCCATGGGGTTGCAAAGAGTCAAACATGACTGAGTGACTGAACTGAACTGAACTGATATGCAAGAGCATTCATGCAGAATTTGTAACAGCAAAAAATAGTAACTTTTTTGTTACTGTCATTGATAAATAACAAACTTCAAAATGTATCCTAATTTAAAAAAATCTTTTCAAGTAAAGCAATGACAGAATAGCTTCTTATTGTAAGCCACAGAAGAGCCTTATCAAATATTTTAACCACTTTATTCACCAAATGAAATTCAATGGCATCATTTTCCCATGAACCATGAATAAGAAAGGGAGGAAAAAAACATTAGTGGGCATACAGAATTGTTCAGGAAATCAAGACTACCTTAAGGTTGATATATGTTGTTAACCATTTTGTAATTTTAGGAAATATTAAAATAATACCATATACTAAATACTAAAATAATACCAATAATAATACCAACTAACACCTTGTAGTATTACAACATGCATTTTTCTTTCTCTCTGTGAACACCTATGGTAATGTTGTTAGGCCCAGCATGTGTAGCTTTCAGGCAAAAAAAAAAAAAACAAACAAAACTATTCATTGTGAATCAAATAAAATGCTTTCTGCTATAGAAAAAAATTGGTTTCTCCACGCTTAAGAATACTATGCAATTTTAACTATGTGTGAGACTTCTTTTTCAAAAATAGAATTTGACTTTGCATTTCAATTCATTGAACGGGTATTCATGAAACAATTATTCCAATGACTTGATCTTCATTAAGAAGCAGCACTGGAAAAACTAAACAAAATTTGGACGATTGAAGGCTAAGGGCAAAAAAACCTCAGTGTTATAAATATTAATCTCCCACATAGATATCTTCAGCTCAAACTCTTGTCAGAAACAGCGTTGGCAACGGTGAATAGAAGAAAAAAAGTAGCAACCTTCAAAGCTGAAATTATTGGTGAAATAAAACCCTACCATCTCTGGCTGATTTTCACCCTGAGAGTCAGAAACTCAGCAGATATTATTGGAAGGATGGTGGATGCCCAACTTCTGATTTATCATTTTTATCAGATATACTTTTTCTATGTTTGAATTGTCATCAACTCTTCTATCATGATATAGTCATCTTTCAACATTTAAGTTTTTGTTTCATTTTTGTTTTCTTTCCTAGATGATCTTGTGCCCAGAGAACCACAGAATGGTCTATTATAAAATGAAATAAATAGATTGCTTAGGAAATCAATACCAACCATTGGGGTGATAATCTTATCTTTTCCTTTTTCATGTCCAGAAGTAATTGAGAAGTAAGCACAGGCATCAGAGAACCAAAAATATTCATTTGTAAAAGCTGATAAACAGTGGATTGGAACATACAGCTTAGCCTTAAACTGGAACCAGGCTTCTACTCTGTTCCGATTCTCAATCCCAATTATCTTTCTTTTATCTGGAACCTCATTGCTGACTCCTATAGTATATAGCTTTCCTTTTTTTTTTCTTTTTGTATTGTGTGATGCATGCTCAGTTGTATAGGACTCTTTGTGATCCAATGGACTGTAGCTTGCCAGGGTCCTATGTCCATGGAATTTTCCAAGCAAGAATCCTAGAGTGGGTTGCCATATCCTACTTCAGGGGATCTTCCTAACCTGGGGATCAAACCCACTTCTCTTGCATCTCCTGCATTAGCAGATGGATATTTTATCAGTTGTGCCACCTAGGAAGCCGTATAGTGTGCCTATAAGATGACCTTATGATAGAGTGGGTAAACAGTGACTAAGAAGCCCAGGAGAAGTGGCACCTAGAACACAATTTCACGCATCATCAAATTTCACTCATTTTGGGAAAAAATAAGCCAGAGAAGCCAGGGTGGGAATGGAGAATCCCGGATCTTGAGTCATGCCCTCCAGTGCCTCAAGCCAACATGTTAGTAGAATGCAAATGTGTTCTCTCTTAAGACTAAGTCAGCAATAACTTTTTTTTCATCAGCACTTCCTCTTAGATAACATCAGATAATCTTGATACAAAAACTCCTGTCAAAACTCTAACACCTAGAACTAAAAACTTGAGATGGAAGAACTGAAACATGCAAAGTACAACGAGAGAGAGGAGACACATATTCAGGTGGGAGTCGTAGTTCAGGGTTTTGGGTAGCCAGGCTGCCACATGATGATTCTGGATGTCAGCACAAATTTCAACACAATTTTTCAATTTGGGGGGCCAATTTTCTAAGATAAAGGTAGTAATGTCTAACATCTACCTTATGCTATTATCTAGAATTAGCAAGGATATGCGATTTCTCTTCCGTTTTTATTTTCTTCAGGACCGACTCTAACTACTGAGCTGCGACTGCAAACGGAACAGAATATTTTGATTTTTATCCTTGGAAGCATTATGAGCAAACTCACCTCAATGAGTAATCATAATAATGAAAATGAACATTTGTTGAACACTTCTAATTGTATTAGACATCATGTCTCAGCCCCTTGCATGCATTATTCCATTTAATATTCATAACTTTAATAGGTATTATCAAACCATTTTGCAATTAGACTCTATTTTTATCTGAGAGCAAAATTCTTTATCTAGGGTGCAAACCTTTAAAGAACTACATAGACACCCAGGAAACTAGATAAACAAACTGATTTTAAGCTTCTTAATATTGAATATTGTATCTATTAAAGATGTAATCCATGTTTTCTTTCCTAATCAAATGGTATCATTTTATTAATTCAGCTACCACTTATGTCCCCAGCATGTTGTACTCATTTCAGGAGAATAGTAATGAACAGGGCAGACACTGGATTTCCTATTGAGTCATCATCTAGGTGGCAGTCAGTTGGATTTGACACAGCTGATGCTCACTTACTTTTTCCCAGAAGGCCAATAGTCCTAGCAAGATATCACAGGGTATTAGGAGCAGGGCTTCCCAGGTGGCATTAGTGGTAAAGAACCCACCTGCCAATGCAGGAGACATAAGAGACATGAGTTTGATCTTTGGGTCAGGAAGATCCTCTGGAGGAGGGCATGGCAACCCACTCCAGTATTCTTGCTTGGAGAATCCCATGGACAGAACAACCTGGTGGGCTACAGCCCATAGGGTCACAAAGAGTCAGACATGACTGAAGGGGCTTAACACGTGTGCACAAGAAATTGCATACAGTAAATAGTCCCCTCTAGGCAAGTATTATTTACTCACATTGATATTACCCCAGAGTAACAGGTAAGAATCCTAGGGAAGATTGCTATGGATTACTATATAATTTGCTAACTACTCTCTGTGAATGAACTTCATTCTTGAGTGAACTACTAGGGCCCTTACTGAACAGTCTGAATTCCAAAGCTCTGAGCTACAATTTAGATGTTCCAAAAACAGTGGAATACTGGCAGGTGCATATGAAATCACTAGCTAGAAAATGAGAAACAAAAACAAACAAAAAGAAAGGTCTGTGCATCTTGTGCTAAGGCCTCAACAGAGCTGAATTGGCCTTGATTTGCACATAATAAAAAAATAAAGCACAACAGGTGAAATTGCTGTGGTCCTTTAAAGTTATTTATTACCTTACCCTTATATAGTAAAGGCTTTCCTGATGGCTCAGACAGTAAAGAATCTGCCTGCAATGCAGGAGACCTGAGTCCAATCCTTGGGATGGGAAGATCCCCTGCAGAAGGGAATGGCAACCCACTCCAGTATTCTTGCTTGGAAAATTCAATGGACAGAGAAGGCTGGCAGGCTACAGTCCATGGGGTAGCAAAGAGTCAGACACGACTGAACGACTAAACACACATATACAGTAAATACAGCGCACTGGTAGATAATGCGATCAATATTAGACAGCGAGATAATTCAAAACTAAAAGAATGAAAGTACCAGGCAAAGTCACAAACAGATGATGTTGGAGAAAATGTTTTACATTGACCTGGAAATTCTTTTGAATAGAATAACATATATTGAATAAGGCCAAAGGGTTTTTAACTGTCTTAGGTCAGCTCCCTATTTAAGAAGGCAAAAATGGGAGAAAATGCCTTATTTTACTTTTGTCAGTTGAATTCTCATTAATGTGTTCGCCTGGCCAGTTCTTGGACAGGCCATGGGAAAGTAGAAAGTAAGACCAGTATTAGCTTTCTTTACATTTAAATTCAGGGCTCCCCCGGTACCTCAGCTAGTAAAGAACTCTCTTGCCAATGCAGGAGATACAAGAGACGTGGATTCAATTCCTGGGTTCAGAAGGTCCTGTGAAAAAGGACATGGCAACCCCCTCCAGTATTCTTGCCAGGAAAATCTCATGGACAGAGGAGCCTGGAGGGCTACAGTCCATGGGGTTGCAAACAGCTGGACACGATTGAGCGTGCACTCGCAGACACATGCACGTACTCTTGAAATTCAAGCCTTTTGTGCCTCAAATACTAACGCTTATGAAAGAAGATTGTGTCCTCCTGGACTGGGTGCCTTAGAAGAAGTTGCTCCTATGTCTTCCCTGCCTCTTCACTGCCAATAAAAGAGAAGTGTGAACTAAATACATAATATTGTAGACTTCAAAAATTAGGTCAGAGGGTGGAACGACTCGAGAGAGAAGCATTGACATATATAAACTACAGTATGTAAAATAGATAGCTAGTGGAAAACTGCTATATAACACAGGTAGCGCAGCCTGGTTCTGGGCTATATGGGGGATGCAGGGTAGGAGGGAGGTTTAAGATGGAGAGTATTATGATTATGATTGATTAGCATTGTTGTATGGCAGAAACCAACACAACATTTTGAAGCAGGTATCCTCCAATTAAAAATTAAATTAAAAAAAGTTAAAACCATCCAAAACAAATGAAAAAAAAAATATGTGAAACTTCAATGACAACCTGCAATCAAGAAGTGTAGAAACAAATATAAAAGTCATATTTGATACAATGCTATAAGATATCCCTAAGCTGCCATACATCTTATGGATGTTTTGATTTACTAAGTATATGTAGACAGATGCCAAATTATAAACTTCGAAAGGCCTGGCCTTTCACAATATGGAGTTGAGATGGTGAATGAATGTGATAGTGGGTAGAGTTCTGTATTGGGTACCACAAGAGGGGAGAAGTTAGTGAATGGATGTGTATAGTAGGTAGAGCTCTCTACTGGATACCACAAGAGGGGAGAAGTTAGTGAAAGCAGGTAGCTGACACAAGATGCTGTGATGTCACAAATTTAACATATATTTTCTTTAGTCAATACTACATTTTAGTGCTTGTGTTAAGTGCCAGAAAATTTATAATGTAACTTGTCTTTTATAGTTTAGTGGGCTTTTTGGTTGTAATTTACATGGTGACAGAAAATTCCTACACTTACCCATTTATCGCCGTGTAATGAATTTCAATGTTAGTGTCTTAATATTAAGTTTAAAACAAAGGGTGATGTAGGTCATTAATTTTTTAAAAATATTTTTTAATTTATTTTTGGCTGTGCTGGGTCTTCATTGCTTAGTGAGTTTTCTCTAATTGTGGAGATTGGAGGCTACTCTCTAGCTGTGGTGCTCAGGCTTCTCATTGTAGTAGCTTTTCTTGTTGCAGAGCACGGGCATGTTCTAGGGCATGCGGGACTTCAGGAGCTGCAGCACGTGGGTTCATGGGCTTAGTTGCTATGTGGCAAATGGGATTTTCCCAGACCAGGGATGAACCTATATCTCCTGCTTTGGCAGGCAGATTATTTACCACTCAGCCACCAGGGAAGCCTGGTCATTAATTTTTGATAAAATGATTCAAGTTATGGTCTAACATATCATATTTGTATCTAGTGATTTTTAAATACTTCAATCACATAAGGCAAAAATGCAATACCATCTGCAAAATATTTTTAAATAAATTTCCATTTTATCAACATCCTGGAACATAGCAGAACTGAAGTAAAATCTCCATCTCACAAAAGTCTTACATAAGGCATCTACTATTATGGATCAAAATCTTTTGTCAGAAAGCTTTCAATATGCTTTAAAACACTGTCATATTTTAAGTTACAGAAGAAAATGACTTTTTTACTTGGTAAGAAAAGTAATTTTTCTTGACTTATGTCATGTAAAAATTCTAACATATCAGACTTTTCTACATTAGAATAGCTTAAACAAAATGTTTCAGTCATAAGCAAGAGTGTTGCAAGCAAAAATTTTGTATTTATATTACAACTGGATTTATGGTCCTATGCCTGACACCATAAGTGACTCATTCTCCCATGAAAGGCTATTATCTGCAAACAGAATACAGTTATCCTCAGATTTTCATTGTTTTTCCATTTATGATTAAATATTTGTATTCCATCTTTATCTCCCAGTTTTCATTTTTACTGCTCCATCTGGTGATCAATCATGTCTTGTGTTTTTAAGTAGTTGGTAGCATACATTTTTTACACTGTCAGTAATCGAAAAAAAAAAATATTGCTTATAATGTCTCCTGGGGTACATATTGATGTCATGCACATTGGAGTCATTGAAAGATTTCTGAAAGGGAAAAGGTTAAAGGGCAGACATTTTTAATGCCAAAATTCTGATCAATATAATAAGGAATTGCATTGCTAAGCCTATTTATTTTCTCTTGCTTTGCAGAAAAGAAAAAGAGGAATGCAATCTCACAGGATGGAAATAACTTGTGGTGAACCGCTGCCATCCAGATCAACTTTAAGTCCAAAGGGTTCATTCATCTTAGACTAGATCCTGGTGCAGCCCAGTGTACTGCTGTTCTTGAAATCAGGCACAGAAATTCTTGAAGCAAAGCTTCACATTTGCATTTATGATTTGCTTAAAATATTCCATTTGGCCTTTCCTCCCAGGAAACAAAGCCAGCCTACTTGATTATTGAATAGCCCTTTTCGGATGCTTAGTTTGAGGCGATTTTATTAAGATTATGGGAAACTTGAATTTTACAGAATGAATCATGGGTTATGTTTCAGTTTTGATTTGTCTCCAGGGATTGAAAAAGATAGGAGACTAGGATACATTATATATTAGCTCTGTTTTAGCATGCTCTTATTGTAATCTCTGGAAGAGTCAAATGCTTTGGAGAAAAAAGATTAAACTGGTAGAATAAGAGTTATAAGAAAAGACAAATTCATATACACAAAAGTGGACCTGGAGTAATTACATACAATATTTTCCATGTAGGTATGTGTATTTTAATAGTATATTTCTATGCCTACATTCACACTACTCAGTTGAAATAATGATTTGGAAATATCTAATCATTACTTTAAAGAGAAGGAATCCCTCTAACTCCTCCATGTGGAAAATAATGATTAAGGCTTATGCACGCGTACACACACACACACACACACACACACTTCTAATTAACTGACATTTAAGGAATACCTATTGTGTACAGAAAAGCACCACTATGGAGCATATAGAGATAAGAATACTTTTTTTCCCTAAAAGAAGAGTAAGAAGCAATAGAATAAACTCTTCTCTTAGGTTCTAAGAGGTCTGAAATCCCTTTGTGTAACCTTCAAAACAACCTTGGCATCTCTGCCTTTTCTCCCGTCTCTGTCCTGTGATGCAAGGATGCTAAGGCAGAAAATGGATATATCGCCTCCCACACACCCCTTGATGTTTGTTGTTTCGTCACTTAGTCATGTCTGACTCTTTTGTGACTCCATGGACTGCAGCCCACCAGGCTTCTCTGTCCATGGGACTTCCCAGGCAAGAATACTGGGGAAAGTTGTTATTTCCTCCTCCAAGGTATCTCCCTGACCTAGAGATGGAACCTGTGTCTCCTGCACTGCAGAATTCTTTACCACTGTGCTACCAAGGAAACCCCCCCAACCACCCCCCCACCCCCACCCCGCCACAGGATGTCTAAACCCAACCTCAGCCCCCATGCACTCTTGTGTTTCTCTTATTCTTCTGTAAGTGTCTTCCCACTAAAGTGTTTTAGTACCCCAAACACGCTAAGTTCTTACAGAGGCTTAAACTAACCTGATTCTCAATATTGAAATATAAGAACAGATAATACTTGGGGGAAGGACTCTTTTTGTTCATATTCAGTGGTCATTTTTTAGACAAGCTGTATCTGACCTGTTTATCTAATACAGTACTTTCTGTCCTTCACTATTCCCTACCTAAATTACTCTGGTTATTTTTGTCATAGCGCTTTTACCACGATTTTAAGCCAAATTGTATTAATAACCTGTTCACTTATTTATTTTCATACTATTTCTAATAAAATATAAGTTTCAGAGAGAAGAAGTTTGTTTTGTTCACCTCTGCCTAATGTTAGGCAGTTAGCAGATGTTAAATGAATGTTTGTTGAATTAATGAAAAACTGATTTCTTAGGTTCTTACATTGGCTTCGTTCAGAAGCAGACCCTAAGCCAAGGATTGAGGTGCAGTGATTTCTTAAGGACATAGTCTCATGGAAAGTACTAAAGGGGTTCCAGGGGGTAGAGCAGGACAGGAAGGAGCCAAGCAAGGATGGGATTTCAGGTGAAGTCTGCACACCTGTAGTTCCCACAAAGAGCTCTAGAATGTAAATTTCAACTCCAAGCTTACTGACCTGGAAGCAAAGGAAATGGGCTCTTATCCTTCCCATCAGCCAGTCTACTGGCTACTCATAGCCCCAGGCGTGGGGTATGAAAATGCCTTTCCTGGTTTGTAGTCATAGATTTACTTGTCTTGAAACTTCCTTCTTTGAGATGGTGACAAAGTTGAACGAATAACTTGTAGAGCAGAATAAGGCTAGAGGGCCCCATACTTTTCTATCAGATGAAATATGTATTTTTAAAGTGGCTTAATTTTCATGCAAAGTTATTAGGCTTGTAAACCATATCAGCGTTTAGTATTGATTATATTTGATCCTCAAAGCAATCCTTTAACTTAGAAGTAAAGAATAATCTCTGTCCCTTTCTCTTTCTCTCTCTCCCTCTTTTCATTTTGGGAAAATGAGGTACAGAGAGGTTAAATTTTAGGAATTGAGTCAAGCTTCAAAGAGTAGCTTTATTGCAGAAATTATTTTTGTTCTTACTGCTGCACCAAGCTGTCATATAAAGAGATTATTCTGCCTGTATTTTCTTAATCACTAAGAATCTAAAAATAAAAATGTTCAGGCCAAGTAAGTGGGGAAGAAGGACTCAAAACAGATTAAGGCAGGAAATGTTAATGACAGAAAGAGCTTAGAGACTGTGGAATAGAGCTGCCTCCTCCATCTGTGCTGGTGAGCAGTTGTGACACCATGTCACCCCTACGCCACCCTCCCTTCTGTCAAACCCCTCGTACTTGCCATTAGAGTTGTCTTTATTCAGCTGAAGCCCACTTTAAACTCTGTATTGCACGATTTTTAAGATTTCACTGATGGAAAACAATTTAAGAAATAACGCTTCAAGGATGGTAGTGGGCTTTAATGGCCAATGATGAGTGAAAAGAAGTATTTGTTTGGAAAAAAACAGAAGCTGAAAACAACTGATGACCTATATACCAGCTGGAATGACTTTTCCTTCAGGTTATAAAAGCACTTTGTGTCTGTTATTTGTTTGGACACTGTGGAAATAAGATACTTCCATCCAGTCAAAATCTGAACTTCTAGCAAAAAAAGTTTTTTTTTAAACATCTAATTGTATTGTTATTTCATAACTGTAAGTATTGGGGTCTTCCTGAACTACTCCTCCATCTCCTCCATATTTAAATATTAGTGTAAAATTGTAACCTATTGCTTAGAAATAAACCAAGCATGAAGACCTTGATATTTAGCTTAGTTCTATATTTAATGACTTTGTACTAAATTTCACAAAATATAAGTAATTTAATTTGAACAGAAAAGGAATATGGTTTTAGATTATTTCTTCAACAAAGGATATTATGAATAGTAGTACTATATTTTTTATAAAGTAATTTGCATTTGTTATTTACATTTGTGTGTGTGTGTGTGCATGCACTGTTTCTATTTCTCTTCTACACTAGATCCTAAGCAACTTGGACTGGGGGTCATTGATATAAGCCTGTATTAAGCTTCTACTGTGGCAGGTGGTATGTGTTGTAAAATCCTCAACACACATTTGGTAAAGACTGATTTGGTAAAGAGACAGATCTAATCCCCGTATGCTAGAAAACACAATCCCCTTCATCTTCAGGCGTCATGAGGACAGAAAAGTTACACTGGGTTCACAAAGATTTAAATATCATATATATTGTTAGAGTCCGCAAGGGTTTTCTCTGGAAACAAGCAGACCATACTGCATGGGGAGCACATGTGTGTACAGACATTCACAGGAGGCTGCCATCTTGACTGATGTTATCCCCTTTGATTTCTAGAAGGGAACAGCTCCATCTCTCTAATCTCGATTTTCCCTGACCTGACCTCAGCCAGCCCACCTGATTGCAGTGCCTATAACCATCCTTTGTCTTTCTTTACCTTTTTGACCATGATGACAGTTCTATGTTCTTTTCCGAGTGAAATGTATAATTGCTTCTATATTAAAGCTGTTCAGCAGAGATACATTTGCAGCTATTTATTTTCACTATGAGATTTCACCCTTGCAAGTATTTTCTCCCCACTGCTGAGTTTCAGCAGTTTCAACTACCTGTCACTAGCGTCTCACTCCTCTTTGCTTTAGCTTTTCAGCATGGTTCAGCCCTTGGTAGGGTCTCCCTAGTGGCTTAGATGGTAAAGAATCTGTCTGCAATGCAGAAGACCCAGGTGAGTTCAGTCCACGGGTTGGGAAGATCCCATGGAGAAGGGAATGGCAACCTACTCCAGTATTCTTGCCTGAAGAGTTCCATGGACAGAGGAGCATGGTGGGATACAGGCCATGGCATTGCAGAGAGTCCCATGTGACTGAGTGACTAACATGTTCACTTTTCTTTCAGCTCTTGGTAACAAGGTTTCTAAAATACTATGGCAGGTACAGTATAGCATACAGCTTCTTTGACTGGTAGTGACCATGACCCCAGTCTGCCTTTAGCTGTCACTTGACATACTGTACATAATATTGTGACAACAGAAATAACTTGGCACCAGCTCTTACGATAAGGTCAGAAACTACATGTTTATTTGCATTTGATACCATGTATTAAATTGTGAATATTCTACCTCTCTCAACGTCTCTGATGCTTCCTGCATATTACGTAGCGTCTAGCATACACCAGTAGCTGGCCACCGGAAGTGCAACTCCTCAGGGAGAGCACCAAAAGAGTAAAGTTGAGGCTGGTTCGGTGTATAAAATAATAATTCCAGTTCTCTCTTCGGCCAAATCTACCATGAACCTTATTGCTACCGAAGCAGAGTGATTAAATTTTGGCCTCTCCAAAAAGCTTCCTGGAATAGGCAAACATTGAATTAATAAGAGAGTTTAAGGCTTTCAAAGTTTTCTTGTATTCATTTGATTTGTGTGTGTATGTTTTGAAAAGTTACCATTGTCTATAAGCTTCTTAAGCCTACGTAATAATCTTTCATGATTTGACTCTTTTTTATTTCTTAAGTTTTATCTTCCAATTCTTTGCCCTTCAGTTTTTGTTCTAGTAAATATAAAATTCCTATTGTTGTCTGAATACATTATGCTGTCTTCCTGCTTAATATCCTGAAAGCATATTTCACTTTCTCCTCCTGGATAGTTCCTATAAATCTGGTAAAGTTAAGGATAATCATCTTCTTTTTAATTGGTGTTGAGTATCAAAACTGGGCTAAATGTTTCTATTCTATGCCCTCATTGCTCTGTGAATATCAGTATGATAATGCTTATCACACTGTGTATAAATCATCTATATTTCACATGAATGTTTACCCCTACAAGCAATGTCTCAATGAAAGGGCTTATATCTTATTTATCTCTGAATCTGCAATGCTTTGAATAGTTCCTAGTATGTAATACATGTCTGCTACTAGGAATTTGAGCTTTTGAAATACATACTATTATTGGTCACCTATTTTTGTCACGAAAATTAGGTTTAGAACAGTTGTTCAGATTTATTCAGGCAGTAACCAATAGAGCCAAAATTTGAATCTAGACCTCTTCCCAAAGCTATTAGAGTTCCAACAGACTCTAATGCTCTAGAACATAGGTTTGTGCCAGTCTGAAGACTCCTATGTCTCTAAATTCATGTACAGAAACAAATATCTTTTCCTGTGCCATTTGCTTAGTTCCAGAAGAAGGAAGTCCTTTCCAATCACATTTTATTCCATGCCCAAAGACAAGGAAAACTTACATTGGTTAGATTTAAGGCAACTCTTCAGATTATATTTTATAGATGGTATAAGTAAGTATATCTACACATATAGCAGCACATTTTTGGACTCCTTCGTGGCTCAGACTATGAAGAATCTGCCTACAATGCAGGAGACCAGATTTGATCCCTGGGTCAGGAAGATCCACTGGAGAAGAGAATGGCTACCAACTCCAGTATTCATGCCTGGAGATTATCATGGACAAAGGGGCCTGGCAGGCTCCAGTCCATATGGTCACAAAGAGTCAGACATGACTGACTAACACTTTCAGTTTCACTTTTGGACTTGGGAGTTGCAGTCCCTCAAATATCTGTCCCATAAAGGGGTAAGTTCACAAACTGAAATTTGGCTCTAGGGATCAGAAAACAGATCTTATACTTTTATGATTGTAAATATCATGCTAACTTAAAGGAATCTTTCATATGCTTTAACCTTAAGCTTCTTGAAATTCCACATCAGAGTTTATGTCCAAAGCAAAGTTTAAAATGCTCTTCTGTTACATTTTGCTTATATGTACATATCCCTAGGGAACATTGTAAAAAAATAATGATAGGCTGTAGATAAAAATTGGATTTTCACAGGTTTTTTGGACAAAAAACATTGCCTGTCAATAGAACACCACTATTTTTATTATCAAGACAATATGGTTCTTCCAGGTTATCTAGAGAGACCCACTTATCTATTGTGGAGGAGCGATGTACCATTGCTTAATGATGAGCTTGTCTTGGGGCCTGCATATTCACTGAGTCACTGAGAAGGGGAGAGTAATGCTTCCTTCCCATGTTTCTTATCAGGATTCCTGGACTGGCCCAAGAAAAGAACAAGAGAGGCATGTGCTAGATTATAAACCATAGTTTCACAGCTGAAGTGAAATCAGTTCAGTTCAGTCGCTCATTCGTGTCCAACTCTTTGCAACCCCATGGACTGCAGCACGCCGGGACCCCTGTCCATCACCAACTTCCAGAGTTTACTCAGACTCACATCCATTGAGTTGCTGACTCCATCCAACCATCTCATCCTCTGTTGTCCGCTTCTCCTCCTGACATCTATCTTTCCCAGCATCAGGGTCTTCTCAAATGAGTCAGCTCTTTGCATCAGGTGGCCAAAGTATTGGAGTTTCAGCTTCAGCATCAGTCCTTCCAATGAATGTTCAGGGCTGATTTCCTTTAGGATAGACTGTTTGGATCTCCTTGCAGTCCAACGGATTCTCAAGAGTCTTCTCCGACACCACAGTTCAAAAGCATCAATTCTTCAGTGCTCAGCTTTCTTTATAGTCCAACTCTCACATCCATATATGACTACTGGAAAAACCATAGCTTTGACTAGACAGACATTTGTTGGCAAAGTAATGTCTTTGATCAAAAATTGACTTTCAAAAAAACATGTAAGACTTCTTTTTCACTTTTGTGGATATTAGGGAAAATGTCTCATAGTTTAACTCACATTCAGAAAGATACCAACACAGCAAAGTGAAAAGTTCAGCTGTTTTCCATCAAACATGCAACTTATGTTGGCAATATCTTACTCTTAATTCATTTTAGTCAATGTGAATCAGCAGTTGGCAAGCCATTTTCAGCATTAATTCATTGCCTTGACTGAGCACCCATTTATCTGCAGACAACTTAGTTTGATTCAAAGTCAACTATGAACACTAGGAAATGACTCCAAGTAGGATTTAATGTATTAGCATCAGGAATGCAGCAAAAAGAATACTGAGATCATCATAGACCCTGGCTCAGCAGTGACTCTTTGAAGACCTTCTTTGCAAGAAATTGAATGGGAATCTATTCTTGGCACTTGCCTGCATTCTAGTAAAAAATTGAAAAATAAATCAACATTTCTATACAAACTATTCATTTCCTCCTGTGTATTTCAAGCTAAAAGTTCTTAAGAAAAAGAAAGGAAGGAAAGGAAAAGAAGGAAGGAAGGAAGAGATGGAAAAAGAAAACTGTTTCAATAAAAGCATCAATGATTACATACAGAAAACCATTTACCTAGCTTCTATTCTGTATAAACCTCACAGTTCCCCTTTTCTTATTAGTTAGGTTAGGCATGCTGCTTTTATATTCAAGTGGTAGGATAAGATTCATGTCATTGAAATAAGGACATTTAAGATTTTGTTTAGACATATTTTTAGACAGCTACCATTGCATGATTTCAAGTACATTTAATAAAAGCTTTTATTTAGAAGTAACTTTAAAGAGGAGAGTAAAAAAGTTGGCTTAAAGGTCAACATTCAGAAAACAAAGATCATGGCATCTGGTCCCATCACTTCATGGGAAATAGATGGGGAAACAGTGGGAACAGTGTCAGACTTTTTTTTGGGGGGCTCCAAATTCACTGCAGATGGTGATTGCAGCCACAAAATTAAAAGACACTTACTCCTTGGAAGGAAAGTTATGACCAACCTAGATAGCATATTTAAAAGCAGAGACATTACTTTGCCAACAAAGGTCCGTCTAGTCAAGGCTATGGTTTTTCCTGTGGTCATGTGTGGATGTGAGAGTTGGACTGTGAAGAAAGCTGAGCACTGAATTGATGCTTTTGAACTGTGGTGCTGGAAAAGACTTTTGAGAGTCCCTTGGACTGCAAGGAGATCCAACCAGTCCATTCTGAAGGAGATCAGTCCTGGGTGTTCTTTGGAAGGAATGATGCTAAAGCTGAAACTCCAGTACTTTGGCCACCTCATGTGAAGAGTTGACTCATTGAAAAAGACTCTGATGCTGGGAGGGATTGGGGGCAGGAGGAGAAGGGGACAACAGAGGATGAGATGCTGGATGGCATCACTGACTTGAGGCCATGAGTTTGAGTGAACTCTGGGAGTTGGTGATGGACAGGGAGGCCTGGCATGCTGCGATTCATGGGGTCTCAAAGAGTTGGACACGACTGAGCAACTGAACTGAACTGAACTGAACTTTAAATTTATAAAAATTTGTAAGAGTAACAAATAGTACCAGGTTTAATTAGTGTTAACATTTTGGCCATCTGCTTCCTCCTTTGTTCTACTTCTCCCTTTCTCTGTTTATGTATCCACATACACAAACGCACATATAATATTTTTGTGATGTCTTAAGAGAGGACATTGCATTCCTCATGCCGCTTTCTACTATTTATTTTTTTAAATAGAAATATTCTCATATGCAATTATAATTATAAAATTCTATGAATTTAAAATTGAAATAGCACTTTTAGCTAATCTACTACTCCTAGTCCCATTTTGCCAACTGACCCAATGCCCCGAACGGCAGTCCCTCCCTTGTTCCTCCCCACCTTCCAGTATAAGATCTCATCTAGGATCAAATGCTGTATTTAGTTGTCAGAGTTAGTCTCCTGGGTCTCTATTTATCTGGAACATTTTCAGTCAGTCTTTCCTTGTCTTTTGGTATTGACATTTTAAAGAATATTTTTTAAAAAATGAAAACCTTCTTTTGATTCTGTTTGTTGTATATTGATTTTTGATTCAGGTTACATATTCCCCGACACAATACTATGGGATTGTGTCCTGTTTAGACGATCACATCCAGAGACAGTAGATATTCGTATGCCCCTCAATGGTGATTGTAACTTGCATCATATTGTCAAATGGTTGTTGAATTCTCCACTAAGAGTTACATTTAATTTTTCTTGCAATTAGCAAATAGTCTTATATTGACACTTTAAGGCAACGCAATTATCCTACTCCTCATCAAAAGGCATAAACAATTGATTCTTGCTCGGATCAGTCCACTATGATGGTCGTAAAATGCTGGTTTTTTCTCTCTTCCAAAACTCTCACAACATTCACCACTTGACACTCAATTGTAAGCAAAAACTCTTTGTTCTCTCCCATTTATTTGCCTACTTATTATCAGTATGGACATGTGGCTATCCCCCCCCATGGTTAAAAATGCATCATAAAACTTAATTATTTTGGTATTCAAATCACTGTACAAGTTGGCTCTTGAATCTTTGTGACATGCCTTGCTTTTTTCTGGCATAGCAACATATTACAGGTTCTTTCTGTACCTGTTCTTCCCCAGCACTGGAATCAACTAATTATTTATCTAAGTGGTACTGATTTCATTTGGTGAGCAATGGTACTGAAGACTAAGATCTAGGCTCTAGGTGTGTTCATTTAGACTTTTTCCCCACAAGGCCTTTCAAGCAGACACGTACATTTATATATATATATATAGGAGAAGGGGACGACAGAGGATGAGATGGTTGGATGGCATCACCGACTCAATGGACATGAGTTTGGGTAAACTCTGGGAGTTGGTGATGGACAGGGAGGCCTGGAGTGCTATAGTTCATGGGATCACAAAGAGTCGGACACAACTGAATGACTGAACTGACTGACTGATATATATATATATGTATATACACACACACACATATATATATACCTAAGACATGGACACCAGAGAAGGCAATGGCAACCCACTCCAGTACTCTTGCCTGGAAAATCCCAGAAACAGTGGAGCCTGGTGAGCTGCCGTCTATGGGGTCGCACAGAGTCAGACATGACTGAAGCAACTTAGCAGCAGCAGCAGCAGCAGCAGCAGCAAGACATGGCGACACACACACAAACACACACATATATATATTCATGCTGCTGCTGGTAAGTCGCTTCAGTCGTGTCCGACTCTGTGTGACCCCGTAGACCACAGCCCACCAGGGTCCCCCGTCCCTGGGATTCTCCAGGCAAGAACACTGGAGTGGGTTGCCATTTCCTTCTCCAATATATATTCATACATACATACATACCTGTAAATAAACACACACATACACACACACACACATATATACATGTAACTATGTATGTCTAACACATGTACATACATATATAACCTAAGAGATGTACATACATGTACACACACATGTATACCTAAGACATACATAAACATATGAAGTCACTTTAGTCATGTCCGAGTCTTTGCGATGCTATGGACTGTAGACCACCAGGTTCCTCTCTCCATGGAATTTCCCAGGCAAGAATACTGGAGTGGGTTGCCATTTCCTTCTCCAGGGGTATTTTCCTGATCAAAGAATTGAACCCAGGTCTCCTGCAATGAAGGCGGATTCTTCACCATCTGAGCCACCAGAAAAAGATACCTAAGCATTAATATATATGAGCATATACATACACACAAGTACATGCTTTATAAATCACAAGTTTATGCCCAATATCTTCAACTTAAATATATTTCAACAGTTTTTTCTTGCCTTCCTCCTTTCTGTATTTTTATGTCTCTCCTTCCATGTGAAAATTTCAACACCTAGCATTTGTCAAATACTATATAACATCTAAAATATATTCATAATTGATTTGTCCACATTTCCTCTTCAAAAGCAAATTTACTAAAAGAGTTCTCTCCTATGCAACCAAAGACTGAGAATGTACAAATTCTGTGTTCATAAGTCATTTTCATTATTGCTTTACTTTTCTTCCCTGTCAGTTTAATTATAATTTTAATTTGAAATACAATTGGCTATTTTTGCTTCAGGTTGCTTTCAATTTTAGTCTTACTTCCTCTCTTCACAGTCTTACTGATTTAATTTTTCAAATACATGTAATATCAACAAGCTTCCATAAGAAAACTGTACAAAATGATGCACTGTGAGATGTGTCAGTCCTCTAAATCCTTTCCACCCAATTCACTGAAATCTCATCCATGTAACTCTGCCAGTATATTTAATCAGATAAGTAGTGCTGGTGTTCTTTAGGGATTGGAGCTTATGTAATTTTAAGATCTGGTTAAGCAGTCTCTAGTAGCCTATTTCTGACTAACGCTCCAGATTGACATCCACAGGGTGGGATGTAATAAAGGCAAAAACAAGGAAGCAAGGAAAACATAAAATATATGAGGCTGGGGTGGAATCCACGTGGGTAAAAGAGAACCCATATGATCTCTCCCACTGCCTCCAAATCTCAGACTTCAATTATGGGAGTGCCTTGTGTTGTTGTCCTCAGCACAGAGCTGAGCTCAGGCAGGATCAGAAGTTGGAGAAGCTACAGCAGAAGAGCTTCAGGAAGTAAGAGTTTTGTTAGGCTAGTTGTGGTTCCCAAGTCAATCCAGAGAGGCAGTTAAGTGACAACATGCATGATGTGCAATATGCACCTATGTGTGTGCTCAGTCGTGTCTGACCCTTTGCAACTCCATGCACTGCAGCCAGCCAGGGTCTTCTGTCCATGGGATTTCCCAGGCAAGAATTCTGGAGTGGGTTGCCATGCCCTTATGCAGAGGATCTTGCTAACCTAGGGATTGAACCCACATCTCTTGCATCTTCTGCATTGGCAGGCAAGTTCTTTACCACTAGCACCACCTGGGAAGCCCAGGACCTCCTAAACATGAAAAGAACATGGCCACACCTTTACTTCTGCCTTGCCAGTCTGGTGGGAAAAGTCCCTTACAACCTATGTTAATTCAGATTTAATTGTGGAAGGGAATTCTGAGAAATGTGGTTCCAGCTTAGCTAAACTGATGCAATATTTGTTGCTGCTGTTCAGTCCCTAAATCGTGTCTGACTCTTAGTGACCCCTTGCAGTGCAGCACACCAGGCTCCTCTGTTCTACACTATCTTCCAGAGTTTGCTCAGATTTGTGTCCATTGAGTTGGTGATGTTATCTAACCATCTCATCCTGTTTCCCTCTTCTCTTTTTTGCCTTCACTCTTACCCAGCATCAAGGTCTTTTCCAATGAGTCGGCTCTTTGTATCCAGTGGCTAAAGTATTAGAGCTTCAGCTTCAGCATCAGTTCTTAAAATGAATATTCAGGGTTGATTTCCTTTAGGATTGACTGGTTTGATCTCACTGCAGTCCAAGGGACTTCAAGAGTCTTCTCCAGCACCAAAATTCAACTGCATTAATTCTTTAATGCTCAGCCTTCTTTATGGTCCAACTATCACATCCATACATGCATGGCTACTGGAAAAAAAACATAGCTTTGACTATAAAGACTTTTGTTAGCAAAGTGATGCCTCTGCTTTTTAATATGCTATCTAGCTTTGTCATAGCTTTCCTTCCAAGGAGCAAACTGACACAGTATAAATCGCCACAATCCATCCCTTGAGTTGGCATCTACATTTATCTATTTTAGCCTTACTGATCTTCCAAAAAAAACGTTGCTCTCTAATTTTTCTTATGCTATTATCCTTTGTACAGCAAAACTATTTTAGTCCTCTCCACAAAATAAGGTTTCTCCATTTTTGAGTTATTTTCATTTCCTTTTTAGACGAGACACATTCTCCTTTCATATCCTGGGACTTTAATAAAGATATTAGGTGAACTGCTTTTAATGCATAGAATGTTAGATGGTAGATAAAGGAGAGAAGAGAAAAGAAATTAATGTATGCCCAAACGTATCAAAGTATGGAATAAATACTCATAATTATTACAGTCCTTGTAGGCAGCTGGTCAGGTAGTGGTAGCTGGTATTTATATCTTTTTTCACAACCCATTCCATATTCTCTTTGTACTCAGCAAGCTTACATTGCAGGTCACAGTTTTTGATTGCTGAGGGTTAGCCAAATCTTCATTCCTAAAAAATTGGAAGTGTTAACAGTCCTATTGATATGGGGCTTTTCTATTCTTCTACTGACTTTAATCATAGCACACAGAAATAGTAAGTGACTGCAGGAGTCACCTGCATTCCAGATATATACCTCCTTATCCCATGGGATAAAATTAATCCAGTTTCCATTTAATACTCAGGCTCAACTCCTCTAGCAAGAATGCACAATCTCCTTCTTGATCTGTTCTTTTTCTAGCAGGAAAGACTGTTAGTCACTCAGTCATGTCTTTTTGCAACCCCAAGCCCTTCTCTGTGTACTGGAGTGGTTTGCCAGTACTTCCTACAGGGGATTTTTCACTAGCATATGGACCTCAAAGTGGTCATGTGGCAGTCTCAGATTCCAGTCTTACGGCTCAATTGGTGGGTCCCCTAGCAAGGCATCTTTTTTTTAAGAATCAAGACTTCAAGATGAACAGAACCTAAAGTTACCCAATGGGAAGCCAAACTTTCTGCGGTGGATACGTAGTGAGAAAAGATACACTCACTTCCACCCCTTGTTTTTCAGACCTTAAATCTTGGCTATGGGAAAAATAAACATGACATTTTTGTCACTGATTTAGAGATACTTGGAGGACATAGTAAGACCCAGAACTGACCTCTCAAGTATAAAAATGTGTTATCAAGAGGTGTTGCCACTTAGCCAACAGGTGTTGCTGAAGTGTTGCCAGTACTCTAACTGAGTTTTTAAAAGGTCATAATTCTATTTTTTTGAGTAGGTACAATGCTAACATGTTTCTCAAAGTCAAAACAATAGAAAAAAATAATAAAGACAAATCCTTTCCTCTCACATCCCTTCTACTTCATCACCCTCACTCCAGCTATTGAAGTACCAGATTTTGTTATTTACTGATATTTTGGCAATTTCTTTTTATAAACATAAGTTGATACATATTTTCCTTCCTACATAAAAGGCAAAACATGAATTATTTTCCTTGTACTTTGCTTTTGACAGTTAATATCACCTAGAAATAACTCCATATCAATGCATAGAGATTGTTCCCTTCTTTTTCTTTCTTTCTTTTTTTTTTTTTTTTTAACAGCAGCATAGTGTGACATTGTGTGTATACACCTTTGCTTGGTGGTGTTGTTCAGTTCTTAAGTCATGTATGACTCTTTTGTGAACCCACGAACTGTAGCCTGCCAGGTTCCTCTGTCCATGGAATTCTCCAGGCAAGAATATTGGAGTGAGTTGGCATTTCCTACTCCAGGATATCTTCTGGACACAGGGATTGAACCTGTGTCTCCTGCATCTCCTGCAGTGGCAGGCAGATTCTTTATCACTGATTCACCTGGGAAGCCCCATATTAAAGATACATATTTCTCTTTATACACACACACACACACACATATTAGGTATCTGATCTGTTTTGAGTTTATTGTAAGGGTTCGTTATCTTTTTCAAAGTAGTCAAAATGTTGAACTAACATTATCTATTAAAAACAAACACACAAATAAAAAGCTTTGCTCAAACAATTCTTGATTTCACACTTCTCATATATTTGATTTCTTGAATAGTTTTGCCTATTCTGGAGTTTCCAATCTGTTTCATTGGTTGATCTCTCTTTTCATCTGCCAGTACACACTCTATTAATTATAACATGTCTATAATTTGTTTTTGTTTCTTGTCAAACTAATTCCCACCTCTCTATATAGCTTTTCTTTTCCACTGTTTTCTTGGCAATTATTGTAGGTCAACTGTTTCACATCCTAAAAAAAAGGCTCCTTGGTGTATTAACTGGAATAGTTTCACAATTATATATTAACTTAGGGAGAGCTAAGATCTTAACCATATTGAGTTATCCCAACCAAACACAAACCATGCCCTTTTATTTACTTAAATCTACTTTTATATCTTTCAGGAGCATCTTAAAGTTTTCTTTATAAAAATTATGCTCATTTTTTGTTAAACTTATTCTGAAGTATTTATCCTTTTTTGTTGTTGCTATTTCAAATACATCTTTTAAATAAACACATGATGATTATCTACCTACAAGTAGCATATGAAGAAATTAACTATATTCTTTTTTTTTAACCCCAATTAAGTCTTTTTGTAAATAGAACTATATTTGTACCAAACTAGGCTCTGTATGGAAAAAATAAAGGAACAGTTCTACTTTTTAAAAAACACTGTTGTTCAGTTGCTAAGTAGTGTCTGACTTTTTTGCGATCCTATGAGACTGTAGCCCATCCTGCTCCTCTGTCCATGGTATTTCCCAGGACATAAAACTGGAGTCAGTTGCCAATTCTTTTTCTAGGGGATCTTCCCAATTCAGTATTGAACCCATGTCCTCTGCATTGGCAGATGGGTTCTTTACCACTGAGCCATCAGGAAAGCCCGCACTTAGAAAACAAGTTTCCTCAAAGATCATAATGCATTCAGTTCAGTTCAGTCACTCAGTCATGTCCGACTCTAGGCGACCCCATGAATTGAGGCATGCCAGGCCTCCCTGTCCATCACCAACTCCTGGAGTTCACTCAGACTCACGTCCATTGAGTCAGTGATGCCATCCAGCCATCTCATCCTCTGTCGTCCCCTTCCCCTCCTGCCCCTAATCCCTCCCAGCATCAGAGTCTTTTACAATGTGTCGACTCTTCGCATGAGGTGGCCAAAGTATTGGAGTTTCAGCTTTAGCATCAGTTCTTCCAATGAACACCCAGGACTGATCTCCTTTAGAATGGACTGGTTGGATCTCCTTGCAGTCCAAGGGACTCTCAAGAGTCTCCTCCAACACCACAGTTCAAAAGCATCAATTCTTCAGCACTCAGCTTTCTTCACAGTCCAACTCTCACATCTATACATGACCACAGGAAAAACCATAGCCTTGACTAGATGGTCCTTTGTTGGCAAAGTAACGTCTCTGCTTTTGAATATGCTATCTAGGTTGGTCACAACTTTTCTTCCAAGGAGTAAGCGTCTTTCAATTTCATGGCTGCAATCACCATCTGCAATGATTTGGAGCCCAAAAAAATAAAGTCTGCCACTGTTTCCACTGTTTCCCCATCTATTTCCCATGAAGTGATGGGACCAGATGCCATGATCTTCGTTTTCTGAATGTTGAACTTTAAGCCAACTTTTTCACTCTCCTCTTTCACTTTCATCAAGAGGCTTTTTAGTTCCTCTTCACTTTCTGCATTGGGTGTCTGATAATGTATAATGTGATTGATACCATCTGCACCTATTATATACTGTGACTGAGCACTTTCTAAAACTCAGTGTCCTCAAATGTAAGGTGGATATAATAATATATTTCCAGGATATTTTAAGAATTAGAATTATTCTAAGCAAAGGACTAAATTGGGGGATGCACTTAGTAAATGTTACTCTGATTGTTGTTTAGTCTCTCAGTTGTGTCCAACTCTTTGTAACCCCATGAACTGGAACCCTCCAGGCTCCTCTGTTTTGAGAGTCTCCAGGCAAGAATACTAGAGTGGATTGCCATTTCCTATTCCAGTGATTCTGATTATTTGTGTACATGTTTGATAAGAGAGAGAAAATTGTTTTCTAGCAAATACCTATTTGACCTGTGAATTGGGTGAAACCATACTCTATTTGAAAGGAGGTTGAAAGTGAAAGTGAAAGTCACTCAGTCATGTCCAACTCTTTGTGACCCCATGGAATATATAGTCCATGGAATTCTCTAGGCCAGAATACTGGTGTGGGTAGCCTTTCCCTTCTCCAGGGGATCTTCCCAACCCAGGGATCTAACCCAGGTCTCCCTCATTGCAGGCAGATTTTTTACCAGCTGAGCCACAAGGAAAGTCCAAGAATACTGGAGTGGGTAGCCTATCCCTTCTCCAGGGTATATTCCTGTCCCACGAATCAAACCCAGGTCTCTTGCATTGCCAGCAGATTCTTTACTGACTGAGCTATAGAGATATTGAAGATGCATATCTGGTGATATTTCTCCATTATCTACTCCAGAAGATATGGGAGAGATAATGGAGCAAATACAGTACTTTGGCCACCTGATGTGAACAGCTGACTCACTGGAAAAGACCCTGGGAAAGATTGAAGGTGAAGAAGGAGAAGAGGGCGACAGAGGTTGAGATGGTTAAACAGCATCACTGATTCAATGGACATGAACTTGGGCAAACTCCAGGAGATGGTGAGGGACAGGGAAGCCTGCTATGCTGCAGTCCATGGGGTCACAGAATTGGACATGACTTGGCGACTGAATAACATCAACAAAGGAACTAGACAAAGAGGCTGACAGAGTGAGGTAGCTCATATATTAATACTTCATCTCTTGGGAGAGATCCCCACAAGTAGAAACCGTAATCTTGAGGTGACCAAGACAGCTCTAAAAACTCTCTCAGCTTCACTACATTTTAGACAGATTTCTTTTTGACTATAGACTCCTGACCTCTCTTTGTTTAATTACTTTAGGAAAGTTGCAATTGTAATTTTTTTTCCTTTGCCCTTTTGAGATATAAATCTCTCAGCCTCCTGCCAGTTTTAATACACAACAATGTCTTTCTCAAGGACCAGGAAGCCATCCCTTTGAAATGTAATCAAGAAAGATAGAAACCCTATCTACCATCTTTGTAGGAGGACAGAAGCTTAACTTTGATAAGTGCCAATTAGCAAACACAGATGGTCTAATAACAGGTACCAACCCCTCCCCTAATGACTTCCATTAATTTTCCAACAGCTCACCTTAGTTTAGGAACTCTCATGTCTTTTGTTTCCAGGGAGTTGGATTTAATCTCTCTCCCCCTCATTGTAATAGTCCTGAATAAAGCTTTCCTTGGCTATTTAACTCTCCCTACTGCAATTTTTCTCTGACAGAGATATTTAAGAATTATCTTACAATGCAATCTACAATTTAACTCTATTGATTCTTGGATTAGGTGTAAGACCTCCTCTGAGAACAATTAGAAATTTATGGATAGCCCTTGGGGTAGCTTAAATAAGTGGGCACAAAGAATCCATTTTAAACTGATATGTAATAACTGATTTGATGTCCATGCTCATAAACACAACAGTCATTGACTACTTGGGCATACATATTATTTTCTCTAATAAAAGAGAAGAGTTTGACATAAATATTAATTTATACTTAGTTAGATTATATTTTTCATTCATAGGTTCATTTATTCAGAATGTATTATAATTTGCTTCTCAAATGTCATCCTAAATTTAAACAATTTGAATTGTACTAACACATCTCTGTGTCTAAGAAATAGCTCTTAGCTTGGCTTCTATTTAACTTTTCCTTTAGCTTTTATCCTGGACATTCTTCTTTGGTTGTTTACTTTATCTGGCCAGTTTTCATATTTACTACCAACAATTTTACTTTTCTTGTCAATGCCTAATTTTTCCTGTTAGCATCTTTCATTTATTTGTCAAGTATATAAGGTATAAAGGTGTTTAAGACAATTTCTGTCTTAAAATGTCATAAAGTCTAATGAGGAGAAAGGTAAGAAAATAGATAGTAGTTTTATAGAGTTATTTTACACTGACTATAGAAAAGCATGTGATGGACAAATAATTCCTATCCAGCCTTGATAATGAGAGTAGAAGTAGAGTCATGTGAGTTTGTGGGAAAAAACATGTCTCAAATAGGTTTCATATGACAAGAATCTGAACAACGAGGATGTTGGCAGAAGGTATTAGACAGAGCTGAAATCATAAGCAAAAGTATCACGTAAGAGAGTTTGAATTTTATTTTGAACATGAAAGAGCTGTTGAGGCATTTTATAGTTGGAAACTACTAACATGAGCCTATTTGGGATCTAGAAGAAAAACCTGGATTTAGTATGGAAAATGGTTTGGAAGTATTCTCAATTTACCTCTTTAACAATCATAAAATAATTTCATTATTGAGCAAATTTACAACTGTGACTATATAACACTAACATAACCCCTAGGAAATGAATATTTTTGACCAAACTAATGTTTATATTGTTACATTGTTACTTTTATATTATTATATTATCCTTTTTCGGGACTACTCTCAAAAATTATAATGATCTTTTCACCAGCTCATTTTTATAGATGAAGTCATTGAAAGTATGTTGATGACATGCCTAAAGTTACACAGTATTGTATAATAACAATGTACCATATTTGTGTTGCTGTGCTGTACTTAGTCACTCAGTTATGTCCAACTCTTTGGAACCCCATGGACTGTAGCCTGCCAGGCACCTCTGTCCATTGAGATTCTCCAGGCAAGAATATTGGAGTGGGTTGCCATGCCGTCCTCCAGGGGATCTTCCTAACTAAGGGATCCAACCCACATCTCCTGCATTGAAGGTGAATTCTTTACCATCTAAGCCACCAGGAAAGTCCAACAATACTGGAGTAGGTAGCCTATCCCTTTTCCAGGGGATCTTCCCAACCCAGAAATCAAACTGGAGTCTCTTGCATTCCAGGCAGATTCTTTACCAGCCAAGCTACCAGGGAAGCCCACTTGTGTTGCTAGGCTAAATTTATTCCTCAATTTGAAAGTCAAGACTATTTCACTCACATATCTCTTTTCAGTGGGATTTTATTTTTTTAATGAAAATAGAGAAATGTATTTTCATTCACATTATAAGACAGAGAAAGTGGATCTTGATATGGGGCAGGGATGTGGTTATGAGAATATAGCCCTCTGTATATTTTCAGCAACCTGAGGGAGAGCTTTGTAATTTTCAGGGTTGAGATCAAGCACTAGGCTATTTTCTTTCTAATCTTAAGGACTACTACCCCCAAATCATATTTGTCTTACACTGTACTGTACTTCCTAATTTTATACCTTTAGAGTAGCAAAACATTGATTTTGATTACAATCCTGTTATATAGTTCGGGCAATAGTTTTGTTACCTTATAAAATTAATCTTTAACACTTGCCAAAACATATTTTATTGAACTGTGGATCTGAGTTCAAAATGTATATATTATTTTTCAGCCTCATGCTTTAAACTCTTGTCACATTATATTTCTTGCCTCTTCTTTTAAAAATAATGGTTCCATTTGAGTGTATGCAAAATGTAGGTGCAATATTATTTCTGATTGTCTTCTGCTGCATTGAAAGTTCATCCATTTAACCTAGGAGTTTATGGTTAGAAATAAGTTCATAAATCATGTATGGATCACTCTCTTTTCACTCTCCTCTGTTGTCTGTGAACTGGTCTACACAGCTTGCTTAATGGCGCCCTTGTCCTCTGGCTTCCTGTTGTGGTTTTATCAATGGAAGATGGCAGTGCATCAGAGGACAGGAGGAGAATGAAGCCTGAATTTATATTCTCCTGGAACCCTTTATTTCTAAGGAACTTAGGGCTTCACAGGTAGCACTCTGATTCTGATTGTGAAAATCTCTTAGTCATGTTGACTCTTTGCAGCTCCATGGATTGTAGTCCATGGAATTCTCCAGGCCAGAATACTGGAGTGGGTAGGTGAAGGAGAAGGGAACCCAGCCCAGGCATCAAACCCAGGTCTCCCGTATAGCAGACCCACTCATTACCAGCTTAGCCACCAGGGAAGCCAAGGTAGCACTAGTGGTAAAGAATATGCCTGCCAATGCAGGAGACACAAGAGAAGCAGATTTGATCGGGGTCCAGAAGATCCTCTAAAGGAGGGCATGGCAACCCACTCCAGTATTCTGGCCTGGAAAATTCCATAGGCAGAGGAGCCTGGCGGGCTATAGTCCATGGGGCTGCAGAGAGCAGGACCGGGCCGAGAGACTGAGCACACACATGAAAGCAGCCTCAGCCTTCTGGGTAACGTCTCTGGGTTCTGGAAACTATTCTGCCCTTTCCACACTAGGGGGAGTTCAGCTCCCTGATGTGGCTAATCTAAGTGTATTAACATTTTTCCTTACTTTCTTAAGCTCTGTCGTTTGTTTATGTCTGTTCAAGGGATCCATTTGAACATGTCTCTGCAGAATTGTCATTTTATTGGAGGAACATATAAAAAACTGTTTTACTAATGTCAAGAATGTGTTAATTGGAGGCAGCATGGGTGATGCTGAGAACAGCAGCCTCATTTCTGGCACGGCTCTCCGCTTCCTGCTGTGTGTGACATTGAGCACATTTTTAAAATACATTTGTTCTTCAGGCTTTTTTTATTCAGAAGTAAAATATATATACATATATGTATATGTGTATGTACTTTTATACACACAGATGCTTTAGAGTAGCACTGAACAATAGAAATAAAATACATTGACGTCTATAAACATGTGTTATGTGTACTTTAATACTTTAAGCAATCACTTCAAAAAGAATAAAAGAAATGGGCTGGAGAAGACTCCTGGGAGTCCCTTGGACTGCAAGGAGATCACACCAGTCAATCCTAAACGAAATTGACCCTGAATATTCATTGGAAGGACTGATACTAAAGCTGAAGCTCCGATACTTTGGCCACTTGATATGAACTGACAACTCATTGGAAAAGACCTTCATGCTGGAAGAGATTGAGGGCAAAAGGAGAAGGGGGTGACAGAGGATGAGATGGCTGAATGACATCATCAACTCAATAGACATAAGTTTGAGCAAACTCCGGAAGATAGCAAAGGATAGGGAAGCCTGACATGTTGAAGTCCATGGGGTTGCAAAGAGTCAGACACGACCGAGCAACCAAACAATAAAAAAAATTTAAAAATATGTCTACTCAACCCAGTATATTAAAAATAGTATCTCAATATGGTTTCTGTATAAAAGCATAAAACAAAGTATTTTATATTTTCATGTACAAAACTAAAAAAAAAAACAACCCTACTGTATATTTTACATTTACTGCACATCTCAGCTGGGACAAGCCATGTTTCAAAAGTTCAATGGCCAGACACTGGTGGTGGTTCCTTTATTGGACAGCACAGTATTAGGTGTTCTCTAACATATATGAATTTAAACAACCTACTTGATGAACCACTATTTTCTGTTCTTTTTCATTAACTAAAATGTGCTTATAGGATTCTGATTGCTGGCACATGGAGGCAATGTTCTTAGACCTTTGTGAACATCTGCTTCCACCAATTAGATTAAATCTTTATGAAGAATTCACTGTGTTTTTCGCAGACCTGTTTATTTAAGTTATATATTTCACTCTAATAATTATTTATTCATTTATAAATCAATGAAATATTTATGTGAAAAGAAATAGAGTTGTTTCTATGAAAATTAGGCTAAATACTTTGAAAAAGATTCATAAAGGAAAGACACTAACATTTTTCTTTTGAATTAGATATAGTCAAAACAACTGAAGACTGAGAAAAAAAAATGAGCAAAAGCTAGAGGGCTTTTGTATGAAGACTACTTTGCAAGTGTAGAGCTCCTGTTCTACTTAAAGAAAATGAACCTGGCTCTCATAGAATGAGCTTATGGTTATAGTTCATGAAAAAACAATGATAAAAAGCAGAATTCTGATATAAGGATATATAATCAAAGATTTTAATGTTCCATGCATGAGTTGTTAAACTATGTTTTTCTTTAATATGTATAAAGCATAATTTTTTTTAAAAGCTTAGATTCTTGTCTGTATTGCTTTAACGATTCTTCATTTCAGCCATTATTTTTTATTAGCTGACCATGGTCCTTCTACTGCCAGCCGCATGGGGGCAGGTGTCACATTTGTTTCGTTTGCTACTACATTCTCAAGGCTAGAATGGCTCCAAGTAGATGCTCAACAAATATTTGTTGACACATTGACTGACTCATTCTTTCCATATGGCACCTCCTACCAGGCAAGCCTGTTGGTTTTTCAGTTTATAGTTTGCTGTCACATTTTTTAAAACATGATACTATTTTATTTACTACAGACATAATTTTACGGTCCTTTTTTTTTCCCCTAAGTGAAATGTTATTATAGTCCTCTAGCAGGAGATAACTCATACAAAATTTAACTTGGTAAATTTAGACTTGATGTCTATTAGAACAATGCTGTGCTGAGGAAAATGGAAGAGTAAATAAAATTAAGTCTATCTTATCCTGAGAACTTCAAAAAAACTTTGTTTTCATCTGCTTCTGGGGAACTGTGAATAAATATTCAATGAGTCTCATCTGGATTCACAATCTGTTCATCAAAATACCTAAACTTGCCTCTTCCTAAGTATCTGTATTAATAGACATTGACTGTGGTTATACACATACACCGATTTAGAAAATCCCCTGAAATTAGGCATACAAATGGTGAATTGATTATTGTGGAATTTACTCCTCCCACCCCACCCTGATGGTGAAGTTTTGGTCGCAGTGTAGCAAAGAGGCAGATAATATTTAGGTTGGAACTGGAATCCTTCCTGACAGACTTGCCAACATAATTATCTTTTTCATAGTTTTCAAGACATACCATTTTAATGGAAACTTTTAAAGTGTTACATACACAAAAATAGACTGTAAGTGTACAGCTTGATCAGTCTTCACAAAGTGAACACACAGTAAATAGCACCCAGATGAAGATAACGAATGTTGCCAGTCAGTAGCCTGGAAACTTCTTGTACATTATTCCAGTCACCAGCCTCCCTTGTGATAGATCACCTTTACCAATATGTAAATGTTATATAAATGGAATCATTCAATATGTACTCTGTTTTGCCTGGCTTCTTTCACTCAATAAATGTTTTTAAGATTCATTCATGTGGGTTGTTGTAGCTTGTTTATTCTCATTGTCTTAATGGTTTTCCATTGTTTACCTATATCTCGAACTGTAATCCATTCTTCAATCGATGGATATGGGGATGGTTTTAAGTTTTAGGCTCTTAGGAATAGTGCTGATCTTACCATTCTAATACAAAAAATGTCTTTCAGGGAACATGGGAATGAATATCTCCTAAGCATAAGCTCAGGAGTGGAAATTCTGAGTGTCAAAGTTAAGTTATAATAGATACTACCAAATAACCTCTTCTGGATTGAGTTACTTTGCAAAAATAAAAGGCCAAGAGGAAGATTTAGTCTTAGAAACTTCAACTGTTTGTTTATATTTAGAAAATGTTTTATATATTTTCTGGTGTATTTGTTAATCTCAAAATAGATTTTTTAATAATATTTTTCTCTTGAAATATAGTTAACATCCATTATGTGATTTTTTTTTTTGGTTTTGCTTTTGTTTTTGCAGTTTTAATAGTATTTTAATTGTCCACAATTGTAGAATCATACTTACTAATAAAAATTGTGATTAATATTAGGAAAATATTATGCTTATAAATGATTTAAGTGCATCAGGATTCACCATATCTCGGAATCTGTAGATTTCTGAGGTCATGAGATATATTTTCAATGACAGGGATTGGCGAGGTCAAGGAAGTCTTCATAAAGAGATGACACAGGAAGTGAGTTTTAGAATCACTATTTCTGATGGCGAGGCTTAAACATTTGTATTTTGATAAAAGATTCAAAGATGATGACTGTGAGGTATGAGGTTAGAAGTCACTAACATTATTCTACCTGTTGCTTAGATAAACTCTCAAAACAAAGAGCTTTCATGTGTACATCGGAGATATGCAGATCCCAATGAATGTAATGAGAGTTCCCATTCTAAAGTCTTCTTTGTCAAAACATTTTCAATTCTCCTCGTCTTCGTTTGTTATTTCAATGAATCACTCAAGTAATTAGCAAACATTTTTTCCTTCCTAAAGGTCTTCCCAAGTGGCTCAGTGGTAAGGAACCTGCCTCTCAATGCAGGAGATAAGGGTTCAATCTCTAGGGTGGGAAGATCCTCTGGAGTAGGAAATAGCAACCCACTACAGTATTCTTGCCTGGGAAACCTCATGGAGAGAGGATCCATGGATCACCGAGTGGAACACCGCTTAGCAACTAAATAGCAATATGACCTAGACCAGAAAATAAAGAAAGGCTTCTCTTAGAAAGTGATATTTTAGATACAATTTCAAGATATTACTTGTGGGAGAGGAAGTGGGAGTAGGGAGACAAGCACATGCTGTTCGTGAGGGAGTATGGCTTTAAGGAGTGGCTGCCTAGAGGATAAAAGGGCAGGAAGGGAGTATAAAAATAGTATATATCCTCAGCTGACTTAAGATTTTTAAGTTCAGGCTCCAGAGACAAAATTATTTTCATTTGTGTGGCCCCAGAACATGCCAAAATGCCTGATATAGAGTAGGACCTTAATGAATGAATATTTGTTGAATAAACTAATATACATAGTAACAAGTTGAAATTACCCATAATTGATAGTGGCTTGAACTGATGATTTAATGTAGCAAATCATGAAATTTCTCAAAAACATTTTGTCTTTTTTTTTTTTCAGAGCCACTAAGAAGCATATGCCGGAGAAGGCAATGGCACCCCACTCCAGTACTCTTGCCTGGAAAATCCCATGAACGGAGGAACCTGGTGGGCTGCAGTTGCTAAAAGTCAGACAAGACTAGGCGACTTCACTTTCACTTTTCACTTTCATGCATCGGAGAAGGAAATGGCAATCCACTCCAGTGTTCTTGCCTGGAGAATCCCAGGGACGGGGGAGCCTGGTGGGCTGCTGTCTATGGGGTCACACAGAGTCAGACATGACTGAAATGACTTAGCATAGCATAGCATAGCATAGCAAGAAGCATATGCACATGATAATGTTTACACTTTATAAAAGCTATAGCTGTAGCAACTGAACAACTTCCTCCAGGAATCAGTGGAAACAGATGAAACAGCCCTCAGGTCTGGCTATTCCCTCAGGTTACCTGGGTTTCTAAGGCACTCAGTTCCTGAGGGATTACTGTGATGGCTATCTCATTTGAAAATATTTGCACTGTAACTGAAGCTCTCAATTCTAAATACAGATGAGAAGAGTAGGAATGTCAGAAAATGTCAGAGCCATTGAAAGAATATTTTGTGTTTCATAAGCGACTGCCTTCTTGACCCTTACAATAAGGTCAACCATGAGAAGCCTAGCAGGCTCGCTCATTCCTCGGGTTCAAAGGAAGAGCTACCAAGTAGTCGAAGGTAAAAGATATCTCTCAGGCACGTATGTTTTCAACTTTTTACTCAGCACTTAACATTAACTGACTTCTAGCAATTTACCTAGTCTTTGTGGGTCGTAGTCTGAAAGCATGTAAACTGTAGGTAAAATACTAAGCACTCATAGGAAATAAATCTTATACATATTTGAAATAATAGGAATGTGTATATAAGAACACTAGGGGCCTTTCTTACTCTAATATCAGTCTTTGACCCCATCCTGACGCAGGGCTAAATTCCAGAGGGCTAAGAGCACTGAGTATCTATCCTTTGTTCTATTGAGGCAACTATGGGTGGGCTTCCAGACGGGGGCTGGCCACCAGAAAGCCGAAGCCTGATTAGAAGCTTGGAAGTTTCAGTCCCACCCTTATCCTCCAGAGAGGGGAGAAAAGCGGAAAGTGGAGTTAAGAACTAATCATGCTTATATCAGGAAACCTCCATAAAATCCCAGTAATAGGGGTTCAGGAAGCTTCCAAATTGAAAAACACACCCATACTAGGAGGGTGATGAAACAGAGCTTCTGCACTTAGGACCCCCCCCATCCAGACCTTGGCCTATGTATCTCTTCATCTGGCTGCTCCTGAGTAAGCTTCAGCATAGCCTTTAATGCATGGGCAATAACTAAGTGTTTACTTCAGCTCTGGAAGCCGCTATAGCAAGTTAATAGAGCCCAAGGTCAAGGTTACTGTTGTCATTGTTCAATCACTAAGTCCTGCCTGACTCTTTGCAACCTCATGGACTGTTAATACACCACACTTCTCTGTCCTTCACTATCTCCCAGCATTTACTCAAATCCATGTCTACTGAGTCAGTGATGCTATCTAACCATCTCATCATCTGCCACCCTCTTCTCATTTTGCACTCAATCTTTTCCCAGCATCAGGGTCTTTTTCAATGGATCAGCTCTGTACATCAGGTGGCCAAAGTCCTGGAGCTTCAGCTTAAGCTTCAGTCCTTCCAGTGAATATTCAGAGTTGATTTCCTTTAGGATTGACTGGTTTGATTTTCTAGAAGTCCAAGGGACCCTCTTGAGTCTTCTCCAGCACCACAGTTAGAAAGCATCAATTCTTTGGTGCTCAGCCTTCTTTACTGTCCAGCTCTCACATCCATACAGAACTACTGGAAAAACCACAGCTTTGACTATACAGACAATTATCTACAAAGTGATGTCTCTGCTTTTTAATACATTGTCTAGGTTTGTCATAGCTTTCCTTCCAAAGAGCAAAAGTCTTAATTTTATGGCTGCAGTCAATGTCTGCAGTGATTTTGGAGCCCATGAAAATACAATCTGTCACTGCATCCACTCTTTTAACTTCTAATCATCATGAAGTCATTGGGCGCTGGTCTGAAGCACAGGTAATGAGGGGTCTTATGACTGGCATCTGAAGTGGAAAGGGCAGTTCTGTGGTGTGAGCCCTTCACCTGTGTGATGTAAAACTGTCTCCAGGAGACAGAGTCAGGATTGAGCTAAACTGAAGGACATTGAGCTAGCATCATTGAGAATTGCCTGTTGTGGGGGGGAACCTTCTCCACACATCTGGTAACCAGAAGTGTCAGAAATAAAGTGCTGTGTGACTCAGAGGGAAGAAACTGGACTTTTAGGCAGGAAGGAAGAACTGACATGACTTTTTCTAATTCAATCTAACATAAGCCTTGTTCTTTATACATATTACACATTCCGAGAATCATTTCCATTCCCCTACTCTAATTCTCCTATTTTGTGCTTGTTTTTGGACTTACAACATTGAAATTCTAGGAATAGTGGCAAATTAATACTCAGTTCAGTCGCTCAGTTCAGTTGTTAAGTCATGTCCGACTCTTTGCGATCCCATGAATCGCAGCACGCCAAGCCTCCCTGTCCATCACCAACTCAAGGAGTCTACCCAAATCCATGTCCATCGAGTTGGTGATGCCATCCAGCCATCTCATCCTCTGTCGTCCCCTTCCCCTCCTGCCCCAAATCCCTCCCAGCATTAGGGTCTTTTCCAATGAGTCAACTCTTCTCATGAGGTAGCCAAAGTATTGGAGTTTCAGCTTCAACATCAGTCCTTCCAGTGAACACCCTGGACTGATCTCCTTTAGGATGGACTGGTTGGATCTCCTTGCAGTCCAAGGGACTCTCAAGAGTCTTCTCCAACACCACAGTTCAAAAGCATCAATTCTTCGGTGCTCAGCTTTCTTCACAGTCCAACTCTCACATCCATACATGACCACTGGAAAAAACATAGCCTTGACTAGACGGACCTTTGTTGGCAAAGTAATGTCTCTGCTTTTATTTTTTTTTTTTATTTTATTTTATTTTTAAACTTTACATAACTGTATTAGTTTTGCCAAATATCAAAATGAATGAATCTGCTTTTAAATATGCTATCTAGGTTGGTCGTAACTTTCCTTCCAAGGAGTAAGCGTCTTTTAATTTCATGGCTGCAGTCACCATCTGCAGTTATTTTGGAGCCCAAAAAATAAAGTCTGACACTGTTTCCACTGTTTCCCCATCTATTTCCCGTGAAGTGATAGGACCGGATGCCATTATCTTAGTTTTCTGAATATTGAGCTTTAAGCCAACTTTTTCACTCTCCTCCTTCACTTTCATCAAGAGGCTTTTTAGATTCTCTTCAAATTAATATTCACAAAATTCAAATTATGTTAATTTGATTTTACAATATCAAATAAATGATACACTTATGTGGGTACTCTAAAGGGTCATAAGAAAAATAACCTCATGCTTATTGAGAAGCTTCATTATGTTGCTGCCCAGCTGTCACGTATGATCTCTATGTGTGACTGTTTGTTCTGACCATAGATTGAAGGTTATAGTGAAAATTCACACCGTTTGTACTTATTTTTCTCTCAGGGAAAATAAAGGGACTCTAAAAATAATATTCACACAAGGCTATCAGGCAGCAAACTAGAATTTTCGTTTCTGTAAATGATAGTGCAAGTTATATCCCATTATATTTCTATTTTGATAACAATATCTCTGAACTGTGCCTGGTATTTCCCACTTTGTCCTACATGTTTTTACTACCTGTCTCACATGACATTATTTCCTGTGGATCTCCTTGTAGAAATTGCTTTGATTCCCTTTTATTAGCTCCAACTGGACCCTCTGGTATTTGGCTCTCCTTCTGTAAGTATAGCTCTATCTCTTCAAAGTACCAATTAAATAATTCACTTGTTTTCTACATCCTGCTTATTGCTAAATATATCCATTTCCTCCATTTATGAAGAGTGGGTTGGTTTGACCAGGCCTTTCCTGCATTGTTTGCTTGTTTAATTCCTTGGGAGTTCTTGAATCCCTGTTATTCTGCCAAACACATTGCTTGAAATTCAATAGACTTGTTTTTAGATGGCTCCCGTCTTTCTTCTTAAAGGACATGTGCCTGATTGCCAAGGCAAACATGTTCTAGAAGTCATTGTTTGATATCAACACTAAAGTAGTTCACTACCATTGGAATTGTGTCCATTATGTTTTTTTCTACTTATTTTTGTATTTAGGAGTATTTTCTTTAGGCAGAAGTAGTCCTTGTTCTTGCTTCTCTTTTACAGCTTTTAATGTATCTACCTACTTATTAATAATTCATTTGAGATTCTGTAAAAGGAAGATGTCTCCTCCTTCTTTAACAGATAAGAAGTTGAGTTTACTTCTTAACCATCTTAAGATGTATAGAACAAGTGCTAATTCAAGTGAACTATCACTGCTTTTTAAGTTAAAATGATTCAATAGGTAACTTCATTGGTATGAGTATCTATTCTATGGATAGTAAAAGCCATTCTGTCATTATTATAATTATATTAATAACTATTTGCAAGTTATTTGCAGCATTATTTACTCAGTTGGTTCAGTGTTAGATGTTTATATATTTTTGAGAGTGAGAAGTAAAATAATCACTTCTGGTGAACTGTGATGAAACTGCACCTGTCAAAATATGCATTATTTTGCAATGAATTAATGGAAAAAGTAAATCTTTTTTTACTATAGAGTATATCATATCATTGTAACCTTCCCCATTTTCCAAAAAGAAATATCACACACACATACACACAAGTACATAAAACATAAATATAGAACTCAATGATTTATGACAAAAGAGAAACCCAAGTAAATACCACTAGATCCAGAAAGAGAACATTCAGTTAAGTTCAGTTCAGTCACTCAGTTGTGATTGACTCTCTGTAACCCCATGGACTGCAGCACACCAGGCTTCCCTGTCCATCACCAGTTCCTGGAGCTTGCTCAAACTCATGTCCATTGAGCCAGTGATGCCATCCAACCATCTCATCCTCTGTCGTCCCCTTCTCCTCCTGCCTTCAATATTGCCCAGCATCATGGTCTTTTCCAATGAGTCAATTCTTCCCATCAGGAGGCCAAAGTATTGGCATTTCAGCTCCAGCATCAGTCCTTCCAATGAATATTCAGGACTGATTTCCTTTAGGATGAACTGGCTTGATCTCCTTGTAGTCCAAGAGACTCTCAAGAGTCTTCTCCAACAACACAGTTCAAAAGCATCGATTCTTCAGCACTCAGCTTTCTTTATAGTCCAACTCTCACATCCATACATGACTACTGGAAAAACCATAGCTTTGACTAGACAGACTTTTGTCCACAAAGTTATGTCTGCTTTTTAGTGCTGTCTAGGTAGGTCATAGCTTTTCTTCCAAGGAGCAAGTGTCTTTTAATTTCATGGCTTCAGCAACCATCTGCAGTGATTTTGGAGACCAAGAAAATAAATTCTCTCACTGTTTCCATTGTTTCCCAGTCTATTTGCCATGAAGTGATGTGACTGGATGCTACGATCTTAGTTTTCTGAATGTTGAGCTTTAAGCCAACTTTTTACTCTCCTCTTTCACTTTCATCAAGAGGCTTTTGAGTTCCTCTTCACTTTGTGCCATGAGGGTGCTGTCATCTGCGTATCTGAGGTTATTGATATTTCTCCCAGCAATCTTGATTTCAGCATGTGTTTCATCCAGACTGGCATTTCTCATGATGTACTCTGCATAGAAGTTAAATAAGCAGGGTGACAATATATAGCTTTGATGTACTCCTTTCCCAATTTAGAACCAGTCTGCTGTTCCATGTCCAGTTCTAACTGTTGCTTCTTGACCTACATATAGCTTTCTCAGGAGGCAGGTCAAGTGATCTGGTATTCCTACCTCTTGAAGAATTTTCCACAGTTTGTTGTGATCCAAATAGTCAAAGGCTTTGGTGTAGTCAATAAAGCAGAAGTAGATGTTTTTCTGGAACTCTCTTTTTCAATGGTCCAACAGATGTTGGCAATTTTATCTGTGGCTTCTCTGGCTTTTCCATATCCAGCTTGAACATCTGGAATTTCATGGTTCACATACTGTTGAAGCCTGGCTTGAAGAATTTTGAGCATTTCCAGCATCTCAAAAGCCATGTTTATTCTTCTCACAATCACAATCCACCTCTTTTCTTAAGGTGAAGACTATCCTGACTTTAGTCACTATGGTGTGTTTTTTGCTTGTTTTTGTTTTTATATAAATGTTAATAACTTTTTAAGTGCCCTCCTATGTCTTACTTTTTTTCCTCAGGATTGTCTTCTATTTATGGCCATGTAGCAGCAATTTATTGTAATTGCCTTGTTGCATTTTTAAATATAAATGCACCATAATTTTATTTATCTTATCTATGTTGATGGTCATTTTGATTATTTTGGATTATGTCAACTTTGGGTACATAATAGTAAGCAAGTTGCAGTTATAAGTAGTGATGATATTATCAGTCCAAATCTAAGAATTCGATAGATAATTCCAAATAATTTTCCAGAGTGATTATCCAATTTAAACTCTAACTATTGGGATTTAAGAGTTCCTATTGCCCCACATCCTTACCAACTATATTAGCCATAAAAGCCAGTCTGTGGATTGCCTTTTGGACTCTTTAATTAATCAATAAAACCTGATTTTAATATATTCTCATTTTTTGGTATTTTCCTTTAAGATAATTATTTTTGAGTATGTTCTATTTAACAAATCATAGAAGCATTTTTATATTCTCTCTTATATATTCAAAATTCCCAAAAGAGAAGTCACATAAAAGAGAAATGTCCTGTTCATATACACTTTCACATGAAGAAACTAAGAAGCAGCAGAAATTACAATTTGTATTTTGGATTTAGCTTTAATTTTCATTTTTTCAATGTCATTTGACCTTGATCTACTTTCCATCTAGTAAAAGCTTTTGAAATTTACCTGTTTTAAATAACTACATTTCAGTTTAATGAGAATAGACTGGGTAGCTGGTAGGGAATTTTTCAATCTGAGAAGCTAATAAACAATTCTATCCTAAAAATGTTCTATATTTGAAGCTCAAGAGAAGAAATCAAGTAGGATTCAGGACTAGGAAAAAGGAGTACAAAAATTAGGTGACAATACTAGATGACAATTTCAGTCGGCAATAGTATTATTGAAAAATTAATTAAGGAAATTATTAAATAATATTTGATACAGCTACATTTTGAGGTAAAAAGACACATTTTCATCTCAACTATCAACAGAGTCAGTTCAGTTCAGTTGCTCAGTGGTGTCTGACTCTGTGACCCCATGGACTGCAGCATGCCAGGCCTCCTGGTCCATCACCAACTCCCAGAGTCTACTCAAATTCAAGTCCACTGAGTTTATGGAGTCCAACCCACCAAGTCCACCTCACTCCAGTACTCTCGCCTGGAAAATTCCATGGACGGAGGAGCCTGGTAGGCAGCAGTCCATTGGATTGCGAAGAGTCGGACATGACTGAGCGACTTCACTTTCACTTTTCACTTTCATGCATTGGAGAAGGAAATGGCAACCCACTCCAGTGTTCTTGCCTGGAGAATCCCAGGGACGGGGGAGCCTGGTGGGCTGCTGTCTATGGGGTCGCACAGAGTCGGACACGACTGAATCGACTTAGCAGCAGCAGCAGCAGAGTTGGTGATGCCATCCAACCATCTCATCCTCTGTCATCCTGACTTCAATCTTTCCCAGCATCAGGGTCTTTTCCACTGAGTCAGTTTTTCTCATCAGGTGGCCAAAGTATTAGAGTTTCAGCTTCAGCATCAGTCCTTCCAATGAATATTTAGGACTGATTTCCTTTAGGATGGGCTGGTTGGATCTCCTTGCAGTCCAGGGGACCATCTTAGCTATGTATTTCTTATAAAAACAAAAATGAAATGGGAGTCTACTGTGTTTATTGAAACCAAATACAGTACTTTCCATAGTCATATTTAGTCTCATGTTATCTCTAGACAGAAGCCCTAAAACCATATGATATGCATGTTTTTTTAAATTGAGATTTTCAACATTATTTGTTAAGTATGCCTTTCTGTCATATATTGGTGAGCATTTCAACCACTGTCTTAACTATTATTGTGGTATAATAAGATATAATGCCAAATCAATCCCGACCATTACTTCTGCCTAAACAATCCTCCCTTCATATACAAAAAGGAAGAAATAATTGACCCAATTTGCATAATGCTTTAATGTAGTCATGCTGAGCAACATGATTCACAGATAATCAACTTTGTTAAAGATAATAGTGTTCCAAATTTTAATAGAGTGCTGTTACATTGTTTGAGGGAGGGGCAGGGAGGGGAGAAAAGCAGATGTTTCCAGGGAATTTAGAGTGGTTTAAGCAACAAAACAAAAAGAGATACTAATTATTAAAGCAGTGTTTAAAAACAATTTCAAATAGAAAGATTTCTTCAAACACAGAGGTCCTCTATGGACTTTCAGTGACAATATACAGCCTTGACGTACTCCTTTTCCTATTTTGAACCAGTCTGTTGTTCCATGTCCAGTTCTAACTGTTGCTTCCTGACCTGCGTACAAATTTCTCAAGAGGCAGATCAGGTGGTCTGGTAGTCCCATCTCTTTCAGACAGCCATATCCAACTATAAATACTTGGGTGTGGTTATGTTCCAATAAAACTGTATTTAGAAGAACAGGCAGCTGGCCAAATCTTCCCAGTGAACCATAGTGGGCAAACTCCTGCACTGGACATTTTCAGCTCTAAGTGTGGTTCGCAGCCCACCAGTAGCAGCATTGCTTAAGAGCAGGACAAGCTACATAGACTGTGAGGCTTAAAGCAAAATAAAAGTGGAGGACACTTTGTTCATAAGTTACTAAGAAAATTAAAATGCTGATAGAAGAGCATTAAATCAAGTGTGAAGCCTTTGTGTAACTGCACAGGTCACAGACCTGAGAATGCAGCCCAGTCCAGGAGCTGGTTAAAAATGTACACCCTCAGCCCCTACCCCTGACCTACTGAAAGAGAATCTGCATATCAATAAGATCCCAAAATGATTCATATGTATATATGTTTTGAGAAGCCCTGATAGACTAAAATTATTTTAAGGTAGTATTTCTGGCTAGAAACTCTCTAATAACACCTAAGTAATTACTTCTGTCTGTCAGAAATCTACTTTGAAATTCATACAAAACTGTTCACAAAATAATTAAAAAACTGAAATCAACAAGTATTCTGTTTTCTCTAATCTTCCAATTAATGATTCAGTTTTTCTTCTTGAGCTCTCACTACATTTGATTGGCTGCTGAGGGCTGATCATGCCCATCCAGATACTTTTCTCTCTTGTTCCACCAGCTCTCAGAAGAGCGCAGTGGATAAGAACGTTGATTCTGGAGCTGGAAGCCCAAGTCTGTGCACTGGCTCCACCTGTTACCAGCTGTTTGGTGTTTGGCAGGATACTTCTTTAATGTTTCAGTTCCCTCTTCCTTTAAATAGAGAAGATAATAACTCAAACCATCACTGTGAGGATGAAATGTGTTTTCTATGTAAACACTCAATTAGTGTCTAACACATAGTAAACACTTACAAGTATTAGATTTATTATCTGTTCATTCCCATCACCTTCAGAATTCTTTTGGCCTTCATAAACAGTTTCCTGAGCTCTTGCAACATTAACTGTTTTCAATTTCACATGGTAATTAGCATTAACTGCACATCAAACCACTCCATCCTAAAGGAAATTAGTCCTGAAAATTCACTGGAAGGACTGATGCTGAAGCTAAAAGGCCAATACTTTTGCCACCTGATGTGAAGAACTGACTCCTTGGAAAAGACCCTGATGGTGGGAAAGACTGAAGGCAGGAGGAGAAGGGGACGACAGAGGATGAGATGGTTGGATGGCATCATCCACTCTATGGATGAGTTTGAGCAAGGTCCGGGAGTTGGTGATGGACAGGGAAGCCTGGCGTGCTGCAGTCCATGGGCTCACAAAGAATTGGACATGACTGAGTGACTGAACTGAACTGAACTGCACAGTGTTTGGGAAGCAAAGTTAGCCATGCCACTTGAGTACAGAAATAATAAGAAATTTTTTGAGCATAATATAATGGGAGATAGGTAATAGTCTAAGGATGAAGTCAACACAATGAGATCAAGTGCGCGATACCAACTATAATAGATTCAGTTGAGTCCAAGCATGCCTTGAGAATAAAATTGAGGAAGGTCTAGAACAGAGACAGAAATTATAGCTATTTGGCCACATCTAGCCTACTGTCTCTTTTCATAAAGTTTTTAAAAAATATTTATTTGGCTGCCTTAGGTACTAGTTTGGTGCTGAGACTCTCTAGTTGTGGTACGGGCTTAGTTGCTCTGAGGAACGTGGGGTCTTAGTTCCCTGACCAGAAATCAAACCCTCATCTTCTGCATTGCAAGATAGATTCCTAGCCACTAGACCACCAGAGAAGTCCCTAAAGAAAGTTTTCATGCAACACAGTCATGCCTGTTCGTTTTCATATTTTCAATAGTTGCTTTTGCACCACAATGGTATAATTGAGTAGTTGTGACAGAGACCTATGGCCAACAAGACCTAAAATATTTACTATTTGGCCCTTGACAGAATTAAACAAACAACAAAGTACTGGTTGTGGAGTATCACAGAATGCAAGGCAGAGTTAGTGGGATTTTTCAGATAGAGCTCAATTATTGAAAGAATCCTTCAAAACAGGACTGAGAAGAATAAATTTGGAAAGAAATCCAAGTCATCTGGCTGAGAATCAGGCCCTAGAGCCTGAGTGGGCCCTGAACTAAAAACAGAATATTCAGAGTTCACTGTTTATTTTCATTGCTGAATCATTTGAGGACTTAACCCTCTTTACAGAAGAAGCTACAACTACTTCTAAAATACAATTTCTAGTGTTTTGATAAGTGGACTCTGTTGACTGTGGGGAAATATACAGAAGTTGACATAAAGCTTACTGATGACTCCAATGATTAGTCTACCACAATTATCATCCTTAAAAAATCCAATCATGTAAACTTATTTTGACACCACCATATAAAAACTCTGACCGGGTATGTAAATTCTGCTTTGGAAAGTCATGTAAATTCAGCATTCCAGAGGTATCACTGCATACTTGGCTTTGAATATGGAAATATTTAGCTTGGAATCCAGCTTTTGCAGATGTTTTCCCTATAACCTGAAAATCCTTCCCTTGCCCTTCTCCACATAGCAGATTGTAATTCATTCTATAAAAAGCCAGTTCAAATACCATCTGTTCTGGAAATCCTTTCACTAGTCTTGCCGGCATAATTAGTTATTCTTTTCACTGTAAGTGGAGAAGATCATGTTATAACCCAGGGGGCTAGTGGACACATGGAGCAGAAATCCAACATCTCAGCAGGGCATTGTCTAGGAGTGATGTCTTCCACATGCAGCAAGCCAGAGTAACAGAGACTACTCCCAGTGTTGGCAGGAACAAAAAGCAGAAATCCACCATTCCTGGGATTCATCCCAACACTGACACCATAAGAAGATAAGCTCGTATAGTTGCTGTTCTCCCCTAAGTGGAAATGTTCGACAAGCAAAAACTTTCCAAAATGAGTTGACAGATGAAACCGCCTGGTAGTCTTTGCAGTGGTTTTGTGAGTAGATAGTGCCCTCAGAATAATATGGGAAAATGCCACTGTATAAAATAGACACTGAGCAAGAAAAAGGGAGGTGAAAGAATTAAACTGGGTAGAATTTTTCTATCACACACACACACACACACCTGAAAGGGGTTCAAAGGTTTCTGCCCTCCATGATCACCAGTAAGGTGATTACTCCTCTCTTGTGAATGGGGATTCCTTGATTAAGATCAAGAGTAGACTACTGCGCCATGCCTCTGGATGATGTAATCTTCCCCGGAAAAAGCAAAATGGTGACTTTTTTTCTACATAGAGAACTTTTACGTCATAATGTCTCATTGTTTCCATTTTGCTCAAACTCTTTGATGGTTTTTGCTTTATTTTCTCTTAGAATCTTATTCAGTTGTGTCACAACAAGAAGGAGTTTCTTTCTTTTTTAATTGGAAAGAGGTTTCTATTTGTTTGGAAAAATTGTTTCCCATTCCTCCAATGTCTTTTCGCCATATGTTAAAGCCAAAATGAATCCCTGATGGAGACCCAGGAAATAATAAGCATGGAAGAGAGCCTTCAAGGGCTTTTTTTCCTAGTAAGTTTAAAAGGACTTCTCATAGATAGTATGAATAACAGGGCATTTTTTCAGCTGGAAGATGACAGGTTTGAGTTCAAAGTAAGCAGGACTCATTTGCCTGGAGTGCCCCTTCTAGTCATTAACTAATAAACCTGAAGCAGCACTTAATATTTGATGGAAAATTAGAGTTCACATATATTAACACTGGACTTAGATCACTATGGCTAACAGAGTCATTGGATAAAAAAATAGACAAGGCTGACACAAAGGACTTACCTATGAAATTCTACAGACCATATATCTGAATTTTCAGTACAGCTAGTTAATACAAAAATAATAAAAGAACATAACTTTTGGAGATTTTTAAACATTGGTTTACATAAATGGACCAATGAGGAAATTAAAATAAAATTACATATGCATTGGAAAGAAGAGATGGCATGAAAACTGCATGAGAACATATTTTAAATTTGTCTGAAAATATAATAATGGAAAATTCATCACTTTATCATCATTTGCTAAGTCACTTCAGTCATGTCCGACTCTGTGCGACCTCATAGACAGCAGCCCACCAGGCTCCCCCGTCCCTGGGACTCTCCAGGCAAGCACACTGGAATGGGTTGCCATTTCCTTCTCCAGTGCGTGAAAGTGAAGTTGCTCAGTCGTGTCTGACTCTTAGCAACCCCATGGAATGCAGCCCACCAGGCTCCTCCGTCCATGGGATTCTCCAGGCAAGAGTACTAGAGTAGGGTGCCATTGCCTTCTCCGTTATCATTGTATACTACTGTTTAAATACCCACATCCACATGCATACAAACATACACATGAGAATGAATGAATCCAACTCAAAAAGTAACAAATATGGAAACTAAAGTAAATGTTATCAAAGAGATGTCTCTACAAAAGTCATTGTGTACCAATGGTTTTACAAGTGATTTCTTAAAAATCTCCTCATGATAGGTAATTACTCCTCTAGGGAAATAGTCTAAGGAAAGGAGATATCTCTGAGAAGTATAGACAACTATACACAAGGCATCCACTGAGGTGTAATTTATTTTAGATAATTTGGAAATCTTACTGTATATTGTAAATCAAAGCCAAAGAAAGTTAAGGAGCAGCCTTAACTCTGTCTCTCATACTTGTCACACAATCTGCCAGGAAATCATATCGGCTCTTCCTTCAAAATATACCACAAATAATCAAATCATCTATATCTTACCACTTAAACTGCTACCACTCTGCTCTGAGCCACAGTCCTCTCTTGCCTGAACCCTGCTGCTGCTACTGCTAAGTCACTTCAGTCGTGTCTGACTCTGTGTGACCCCATAGACGGCAGCCCACCAGGCTCCCCCGTCCCTGGGACTCTCCAGGCAAGAACACTGGAGTGGGTTGCCATTTCCTTCTCCAATGCATGAAAGTGAAAAGTGAAAAGTGAAAGTGAAGTCGCTCAGTTGCGTCCGACTCTTAGCGACCCCATAGACTGCAGCCTACCAGGCTCCTCCGTCCATGGGATTTTCCAGGCAAGAGTACTGGAGTGGGGTGCCATTGCTTTCTCCAGCCTGAACCCTGCAGTGGTCTTTAACTGGTCTCCCTGTTTACATTTTGATTTCTCCACCCCAGATTCTCTTTACAGAGCAATAGGAGGAATTCTGCTAACATTTATATCTAATCATAACTTTTTTATCAAAATAATTCAATTATTTCCCTACAAACTCAAAGTGAAATTCAGAAACAACTCTGGCTTATACAGTCTGGGACCCCGATGCCTCCTTTATCTGATCTCTGCTGCTGCCACTGCTAAGTCGCTTCAGTTGTGTCCAACTCTGTGCAACCCCATAGACGGCAGCCTACTAGGCTCCCCCGTCCCTGGGATTCTCCAGGCAAGAACACTGGAGTGGGTTGCCATTTCCTTCTCCAATGCATGAAAGTGAAAAAATAAAGTGAAGTCGCTTAGTTATGTCCGAGGCCTAGCTTATCTGATCCCTAATGATCTTCTTATTTACTGGATTCCTCCAGTCTCTTATTTCCCTGGGGCCTCTTGAGGTACCAAGCATCTTCTTCAGGACTTGACTTTGCTCTTGCTGTTGCATCTGCCTGGAACTTTCTTCCCTCAATAACCAGACAGCTTTACCTCTCACTTCCTTCCACTCTTTTCCAAAACATTATTACCTCATCAAAAAAGCATCCCTAACAAAGCTTTCTAAAATAGAGAATTTTCCATCTTTCACTTTATTCCACTTTAATTCTTCTTAGTGCTTATATTAGATTATATATTTATTGATTTATTATCTATTTCCTCCAGCTAGAAAACAAATCCCATGAAAGCAGGGATGTTTTGTTTGTTTGGTTTTGGTTTTTGCCCTTGTGTCCAGTGTCTGGAAAAGTACATGGAGAACAAGAGAAGCTCAATGAATATTTTTTGAATTAAAAATAGATGAAAATAATATCACAAGAAGTATGAAATAAATTGTGGATTTACCCATATGACTGCATTGCATGTAATTGTTAATATAGATGTCAAGACCATGGAACACTTAATATTTGAATTTAAACATGAAATTCAATCTACAAATGTGCACACAGAATATTCTGTCAACAATCTACAAATTTTATATGCATGGGAAAAGCATAAGGAGATAAACCAAATCCCAACAAGACTTTCTCAGAGTGGTACATATAACAGTATTTGTTATATTATCTAGTATATTTTCTTTCATCTTTAACTTTTCAGTGTATATCTTTAATTAGGAAAAAAATTTAAGAATTGAGCACCTACTGTATCCATCCCACTGGGTTGGGCCTGGTGGATATGAAGTTAATGGATGCTCTAATTTTAACTGGGATAAAAGATAAATAAACCAATTACTATAATCTTGGTAAAATTATGACAAATTTCACATGAGCAATATGTGTGTTCATCAATTTCTTAAGGCCTTTATTTCCCACTAAATAAATAAAGATAAATAAAGTACAATAGAGATAATATATATCTTCATAATTCTGTGGTGATATAAGGTGAGATAATGTGAGTAAAAGCCTCAATACAACTTACTAATACTACGCTATTATTCATTTTTATAGATATTTTTATAAGTATAGTACAGGGCGGAGTGACTCCTCTTTTGAGTAACATCAGGGAAGACACCATGAAGTAATAAGTACTAGACTGAGCTGAAAAGGTAATGATATTTGACTGTAGAGCCAACAGAATGGCTAATGTAGGCTATAATATAAAAAACTGCAAATCTTAGTGGCTCAAGATAACAAAAGAATATCTTATACAGCCTGAATTTCTAATGCAGGTTCACATGGGAGGGACTGTCCCAGGTCATCAAAATCCCCCAGGAACTCACCTGGACAAAGGCTTTATCTTGACCTGTAATTGACCCGTGAAGCTACGAGAGCAGGATGCACTGAATCATGGGCTGTCTCTGAAATTTGCAAGGCAGAAGTGACACACTTCACTTTCACTCACATTTCAACAGCCAAGTAAAGCTATAAGGCTAATTCTACCTTCAAATTGATGGCAAGTCTTCCTACCCTTCACATGAAAGTTAAAGAGCTGGAAATACTTCGTGAAAGCACTAATGATCACAGAGAGAGACTGACAAGGAGACGTGGTGGATTTGTTTCACCATTAGAATAATTTGGGCAATGATACCAGGTAAGGCCCTGACAAAAACAAGATGAGCCTATATCATATTCAGCAGCATGTCAGGATGGATACCCCAAACCTGCTACTCAAAAACATGCCAGAAAATGTTGAATATCATCTTATAAAGAATAGTTTAAAATGCATGTCTGAGCTAGCAATAAAATCAGAGTAATCCTTAGAGGCAGAAAGCAAACAGAAAGCATAAATCCACAGTAATAAGTGAAATAAAGTCCATGGCTTCTCTGGGAAAAGGTGTACATCCCTTAATATAGAGCTTTGATTTTAATAACACTTGTGTGCCCAGAGCCCACACAAAGTGAAAAGATCAAGTCAGGGATCACATATAAAGCTGAGATTCAAGCAGTGAAAAGAGTGAACCTGGAAAAATAAGTAAAATGGAAAAGTAGTCATTTGCGAAGATAGACTGTTCAAAGCTTGTCAGCCTTACATTTGGATTTCAGAATTATTACCCACAAGTTGGTGCTCATGTGATTTTGTGGTCCAAATTCACATTACCTATCTGGGCTGACAATCCCGGGAGAATAAGGTATAAGGGAGCCCATGAAGCAATTATGCACTGCCACAATGCATTACAGGGACAAATCAAAGTCTCTCTGAAGAAACAGGACTTCAGTCTTGGTCACAAGGATTTCCCACAAATACAGTGAATTCCTAATAAAAGTAATCACAAAGAAAATGAGGCAGTAAGGCAATATAAATGATTTGCTGTTGTTTAGTTGCTAAGGTGTGTTTGAGGTGTGTTGGACCCTTTTGTGGCCCCGTGGACTATAGCGCGCCAGCCTTGCTTGTCCATGGGATTTTCCAGGCAAGAATACTGGAGTGGGTTGCCATTTCTTTCTCCAGGGGATCTTCCTGACCCAGGGATCAAACCCACGTCTTCTGCATTGCAGAGAAGTTCTTTATCACTGAGCCACCAGGGAAGCCGATATATAAAATAGCTTCCCACTTAATGATACTGTTTAATGATAGCTAATATAACATGCAGCCAGATCGAATAAAAGTACTTCACAGATTGGAATTATCATTCATAGAATTAAAAATATGTATATTTAATGTATTAAAAATAAAAGAAGGAATCTAAAATGTGGAACAGACAAAGAGAGCATAAAATCAATTATTCACAGTTTAAAATGTCCAAATATTAATTTTAGAAATGAAAACAATGTAATAACTAAAATTTAAATTTGTAAGGCATTTGTGTTTGTGTGTGTGTGTGACAAAATGCACTTAAAATGTTTACTATTTCAACCAATTTAGCATGTACTATCAGAGAAGGCAATGGCATCCCACTCCAATATTCTTGCCTGGAAAAATCCCATGGGCGGAGGATCCTGGTAGGCTGCAGTCCATGGGGTCGCTAAGAGTTGGACATGACTGAGCGACTTCACTTTCACTTTTCATTTTCATGCATTGGAGAAGGAAATGGCAACCCACTCCAGTGTTCTTGCCTGGAGAATCTGAGGGACGGCAGAGCCTGGTGGGCTGCCGTCTATGGGGTCGCACAGAGCCGGACACGACTGAAGTGATTTAGCAGCAGCAGCGTGTACTATTCTGTGTGTACTACCATCAGCAATATGTAGTTCTAGATATCTTTGTTTGCCATCCCCAAAGGAAACCCTGTACCCGTTAAGCAAGGAAGTGTTCCATCCTCTTATTTTACTGTTTAAAAGAATTTCAGAAATGTTAATTCTTCTTTAGATATTTAGTAGAATTGACTATTGAGGTCATCTGGCCATGAATTTTCTTTTGTTGAAAGGGATTTGATTACTGTTTCAAGAGTCTTTAAGTGTTAATATTGTATAGGAAATTAATATCCAGACTGTATAAGGAGCTTCTAGGAAGGACTTCAATAGCAAAACAAATGACCCAATTAAAAAATGGACAGAGGCCTTGAATGGAGATTTATCCAAAGGTGATATATAAAGGATTCACAAGCATATAAAAAGATGCTCATATCACTAGTCATTCGAGAAATGCAAATCAAAACCACAATGAGCTATCACTACTACAAAACAAGTATCAGTAATAACTGGAAAAGCCTTTACTCCTATGCACTGTGAAATGGTGTAGTTGGCATGCAAAACAGTATAATGCTTCTTCAAAGAATTAAAATTAACAAATGATTCAGGATTCCACAATTCCACTTCTAGGTACATTTCTTAAAGTATTTAAAGCAGGATTTCAGAGAGATATTTGAACACTCATGTTCACAGCAGTATTATTTATAATATATAAAAGATAGAAGCAATGGAATATCATCAACACAGGGATGAACAAATGAGGTATATATACACAGTGGAATACTATTCTGACTTGAAAAGAAAGGAAGTCCTGATGTATGCTACAACATGGATGAATCTTTAGGACATTTAGGTAGGTGTAATAAGCCAGTCCCCCAATACGATTGCTGTATAATCATGCTTATATGAGTTATTACAGTAGTCAGTCTTATAGAAACAAAATGGAGAATGCTGGTTACCAACAGCTTGGAGGAAGGAGAAAAAGTACGTCGTTGTTTAATAGGTGTAGAGTTTCAGTTTTGCAAGAATAGAGTTCTGAAGACTGGCTGCACAGCAATGTGATACACTTAACTGTATTGAACTGCACTCTTAATAATGGTAAAGATGGTTTAAAAAAACAGGCAGGAATTAACGATTAGTATTTTCTGATCGTGTGTCCTGCATTTGGTATGAACATAAATCTATGTTCTTTAGCATGTATAGGAGCTTTTTGCAACTCTTTATCTCTAAAGTAACAAATTCCCCAGTTTTTCTTCCGAGTTTGTTTATTCCGAGTATGTTTATTGTTTAACTGAAGAGTTATCTTTCGCCCCAAGTGGCAATGCCTTATTCCTTTGCCTTCCAATGTTTTCATGGAATGTCCTCAGAATTGCTTGACTTTCCACCCTGGTTAATTTTAGAGTTAGTGAAAATAAAAGCCAGCTCTTTGAATTTTGGGGGCTAGTCCAAAAAGACAACCAGAATTTAAATACAGTCAGTTCTGTAACTTCTAGAAACAGGAACCCACAGACCACCAATGATCTGGGTGGGGTGGATGAAACAAGGATAAGTTAAAATGCCACACATCTCTCTTTCTGTGTTTCAGTTGATTTTTTTTTTTTTTTTTTTTTGATTAAGACTTCACTTGGTTGCTGTCAACCTCTGAGTTCTAATAAAGATCATTTTCGTCAGGTTCTCCTTGTTTCTGTGGAAGAATAGGCCCTTAGAGTTCCCTACTCTGCCATTTCCAAGAATTCTATGAGTATTTTTAAAAGGAGTTTGGAAATAATGAGGGAAAAACTTAGTAAAATGAAAAGCAGATATGAAGAAATTTCAGTAGAGGGGAACAAAGAGATGGGGAATACAAGAGAAGACTCAATGTGGGGGACGGGTGAAATAAAAACATCTACAGTATACGCAAACTGAGTTCCACAAAAAGTTAGAGAAAGAATAGGATGAGGGCAACATTTATAGATGCAATAACTGATATCTTCTCCAGAATTTGTAAGAGCTATACAAACAAACAGCTTCATACTGGAGAAGCCCAGTCAGTCAGTCAGTCAGTTCAGTCATTCAGTCCTGTCCGACTCTTTGTAACCCCATGAATCGCAGCACACCAGGCCTCCCTGTCCATCACCAACTCTCAGAGTTCACTCACACTCAATGTCCATCGAGTCAGTGATGCCATCCAGGCATCTCATCCTCTGTCGTCCCCTTCTCCTCCTGCCCCCAGTCCCTCCCAGCATCAGAGTCTTTTCCAATGAGTCAACTCGTCTCATGAGGTGGCCAAAGTACTGGAGTTGCAGCTTTAGCATCATTCCTTCCAAAGAAATCCCAGGACTGATCTCCTTCAGAATGGACTCGTTGGATCTCCTTGCAGTCCAAGGGACTCTCAAGAGTCTTCTCCAACACCACAGTTCAAAAGCATCAATTCTTCGGCACTCAGCCTTCTTCACAGTCCAACTCTCACATCCATACATGACCACTGGAAAAATCATAGCCTTGATTAGACAGACCTTTGTTGGCAAAGTAATGTCTCTGCTTTTGAATATGCTATCTAGGTTGGTCATAACTTTCCTTCCAAGTAATAAGCATCTTTTAATTTCATGGCTGCAATCACCATCTGTAGTGATTTTGGAGCCCCCAAAAATAAAGTCTGCCACTGTTTCCCCATCTATTTCCCATGAAGTGATGGGACCAGATACCATGATCTTCATTTTCTGAATGTTGATCTTTAAGCCAAATTTTTCACTCTCCTCTTTCACTTTCATCAAGAGGCTTTTGAGTTCCTCTTCACTTTCTGCCATAAGAGTGGGGTCATCTGCATATCTGAGGTTATTGATATTTCTCCTGGCAATCTGGATTCCAGCTTGTTCTTCTTCCAGCCCAGCATTTCTCATGATGTACTCTGCATAGAAGTTAAATGAGCAGGGTGACAATATACAGCCTTGATGTACTCCGTTTCCTATTTGGAAACAGTCTGTTGTTCCATGGCCAGTTCTAACTGTTGCTTCCTCATCTGCATATAGGTTTCTCAAGAGGCAGGTCAGGCGGTCTGGTATTCCCATCTCTTTCAGAATTTTCCACAGTTGATTGTGATCCACACAGTCAAAGGCTTTAGCATAGTCAAATAAGCAGAAATAGATGTTTTTCTGGGACTCTCTTGCTTTTTTAATCATCCAGTGGATGTTGGCAATTTGATCTATGGTTCCTCTGCCTTTTCTAAAACCAGCTTGAACATCTGGAAGTTCATGGTTCATGTATTGCTGAAGCCTGGCTTGGAGAATTTTGAGCATTACTTTACTAGTGTGTGAGATGAGTGCAATAGTGTGGTAGCTTGAGCATTCTTTGGCATTGCCTTTCTTTGGGATTGGAATAAAAACTGACCTTTTCCAGTCCTGTGGCCACTGCTGAGTTTTCCAAATTTGCTGGCATATTGAGTGCAGCACTTTCACAGCATCATCTTTCAGGATTTGAAATAGCTTAACTGGAATTCTATCACCTCCACTAGCTTTGTTTGTAGTGATGCTCTATAAGGCCCACTTGGCTTCACATTCCAGGATGTCTGGCTCTAGGTCAGTGATCACACCATCGTGATTATCTTGGTCCTGAAGATCTTTTTTGTACACTTCTTCTGTGTATTCTTGCTATCTCTTCTTAATATCTTCTGCTTCTGTTAGTTCCATATCATTTCTGTCCTTTATCGAGCCCATCTTTGCATGAAATGTTCCTTTGGTATCTCTAATTTTCTTGAAGAGATCTCTAGTCTTTCCCATTCTGTTATTTTCCTCTATTTCTTTGTATTGATTGTTGAGGAAGGCTTTCTTATCTCTTCTTGCTATTCTTCGGAACTCTGCATTCAGATGCTTATATCTTTCCTTTATCTTTTGCTTTTAGCTTCTCTTCTTTTCACAGCTATTTGTAAGGCCTCCCCAGACAGCCATTTTGCTTTTTTGCATTTCTTTTCCATGGGGATGGTCTTGATCCCTGTCTCCTGTACAATGTCACGAACCTCATTCCATAGTTCATCAGGCACTCTATCAGATCTAGTCCCTTAAATCTATTTCTCACTTTCACTGTATAATCATAAGGGATTTGATTTAAGTCATACCTGAATGGTCTAGTGGTTTTCCCTACTTTCTTCAATGTAAGTCTGAATTTGGCAATAAGGAGTTCATGATCTGAGCCACAGTCAGCTCCTGGTCTTGTTTTTACTGACTGTATAGAACTTCTCCATCTTTGGCTGCAAAGAATATAATCAGTCTGATTTCGGTGTTGACCATCTGGTGATGTCCATGTGTAGAGTCTTCTCTTGTGTTGTTGGAAGAGGGTGTTTGCTATGACCAGTGTGTTCTCTTGGCAAAACTCTATTAGTCTTTGCCCTGCTTCATTCAGTATTCCAAGGCCAATTTTGCCTGTTACTCCAGGTGTTTCTTGACTTCCTACTTTTGCATTCCAGTCCTCTATAATGAAAAGGACATCTTTTTTGGGTTTTAGTTCTAGAAGGTCTTGTAGGTCTTTATAGAACTGTTCAACTACCATATTACTGGTTGGAGCATAGACTTGGATTACTGTGATATTGAATGGTTTGCCTTGGAAACGAACAGAGATCATTCTGTCATTTTTGAGATTTCATCCAAGTACTGCATTTCAGACTCTTTTGTTGACCATGATGGCTACTCCATTTCTTCTGAGGGATTCCTGCCCGCAGTAGTAGATATAATGGTCATCTGAGTTAAATTCACCCATTCCTGTCCATTTTACTTCGCTGATTCCTAGAATGTCGACATTCACTCTTGCCATCTCCTGTTTGACCACTTCAAATTTGCCTTGATTCATGGACCTGACATACCAGGTTCCTATGCAATATTGCTCTTTACAGCATTGGGCCTTGCTTCTATCAACAGTCACAACCACAACTGGGTATTGTTTTTGCTTTGGCTCCATCCCTTCATTCTTTCTGGAGTTATTTCTCCACTGATCTCCAGTAGCATATTGGGCACCTACTGACCTGGGGAGTTCCTCTTTCAGTATCCTATCATTTTGCCTTTTCATACTGTTCATAGGGTTCTCAAGGCAAGAATACTGAAGTGGTTTGCCATTCCCGTCTCCAGTGGACCATGGACCACATTCTGTCAGACCTCTCCACCATGACCCGCCCTTCTTGGGTGGCCCCACAGGGCATGGCTTAGTTTCATTGAGTTAGACAAGGCTGTGGTCTGTGTGATTAGATTGACTAGTTTTCTGTGATTACGGTTTCAGTGTGTCTGCTCTCTGATGCCCTCTTGCAACTCCTACTGTTTTACTTGAGTTTCTCTTACCTTGAACGTGGGGGAAGCCCAATTGATCATAAATAAATTCATACCTGGGAAACACAGGGAAACCCTCTAATATATATAAAAGACAGAAGATATTTTAAAATTATCTATTATTTTTAAAATTTCAGACCATTAAATATATGCATATTAGGGATCCATTGCCTATCTTTCATATCTAGTGTTTTCTTTCATCCATTTTTAAGATCTCTTCTTAATTTCTTTTCATTTGCCTGCAGTTTTATCTAATTCTCTAAAGTACTTTTGATCCTATATAATCTCCTCTATACATCTCATAATTATGTTTTCATTTATGAAATTATTTTTGTCATTTTTTCCCAATTTATTTTCTGCCTTTCCATTTCACAGATCTTGACATTCTCTTTTCTGAGTGTTTATACTTCTTTTTTATGGTGCTTATATTGGTTATTTATTGCAACAGTAATACAGTATAACAAATCATTTCAAAACTCAGTGGTTTAAAACAAATTTATGGGCCAGCATCTCAGTTCTGCTTTTTTGGACCAGGTTAAGATCATTTTACATTTTTGTCTTTGTCATGCTGGCAGGCATACTGGAGCCATGATGGCTGAGCTAATGTCTTAATATCTGCTTATGTGATCTCTCATTGTTCAGTAGGCTATCATGTGCTTGTTCTCATAGCAAGGGCAAAAAGAGCAATTAGAAATGCACAAGAATTTTCTTAAGTGTCTGCTGATACCATATTTTTAACTTCTCACTGATTAAAGCAAGTCACTTGGCATGGTTTAGAGCCCAAAAGGGAGGAAACACTATTTAGAACCATTAATGCAATATATTTACCACACTAAATAACACTGCTTTGTTATATTTCTTCTGTTTTGAGGTAGTGTTTTTCTGAATTTATTTTGTCTGCCAAATGTTTCCCTTCTCATTTTCCAGTTTTGGGTTGTTTTCCTTACATAATTGTGCTAAGAAGCCTGTGGTTATATTACTCATGTTCATATTTGACTATCCTGAGTTTTTCCTAACCTGCTTTTAACATAAGGATTCTATGAGAGTGGTTGTTTGGGTGGGTTCTTCAGTTTCTTAATTTTTGCTACTTTTGATACAATGAAAAGTAGATTTTGATACACAAACCCCTCATATATGGAATAGAGACAATGACTTCCATTTTCCTGACCAAATTTGGATAGAACAAATTTGAAGAATATTTTGCAATACTCAGTACAAGTGAAGATAAACATACCTATGGCAGTATAATTCTGTTTGTCTACTCACAGCCATAGAAATTCATACTATTTTGCACCAGGGTACATGTTCAAGAATGTCCATAACAGCAATGTTTATAATGGCTAAAATATGAAGACAAACAAATCATGAGAGTTTTGCTATGAGATACTATGAATAAATACTATGTATGAGACACACTGAGTAAAGCCCAGTGAAAAGCAATCACTTGAAAAAAACCTTAAAGATATAGTTTTGAATGAAAGAAGAAAGGCACAGACAGATAATTTCAATCATATGTGAATTCAAAAAATTGTAATATTAGATGATATTGTTTAGATAATCATAATTTTAAAAGCAAAGGTGTGAATATCATTAAAGTCAGAGTATTATTTACTTCTGGAGAGGGGAGAGAATAGCAATTGGGGATACTTATTAGACATGTGGGAGGCTTTAGGGTGCTTGTTATGGTCTATGTTATTGACCTGGTTTGAGATTATGTGAGACTTCATTTTACAAGACTTCTTATGTCTGGGATGCCTATCATATATCAAGACAGAGATATTGAAAATATTTTTTGGATATTTGCATCTGGAATTTAGAGAAGTCTAATCTGAGGTATAAATTAGGTAGTATTTAGTGCCTAGACACAATATAAAGCATAAATCTAGATGCTGCTGCTGCTGATGAGATATGCAAAATACATGTTCAAGAAATGGTTTGTCTTGGTTTGAATTATGTCCCCCCTCAAAAATTTTATATGTTGAAGTATCTCAGAAGGTGATGTTACTTGGAAATAGGATCAGTGCAGATGTAATTAATTAAGATGAGGTAATACTGGATAGGGTGGACCTCTAATCCGATATAGGCTTCCCAGGTGGCACTAGTGGTAAAGAACCAGCCTGTCAATGCAGGAGACGCAAGATGGAGGTTCCCTCCCAGGGTCAGGAAGATCCCCTGGAGGAGGGCATGACAATCCACTCTGGTAAACCCCAAGGACAGAGGAGCCTGGCAGGCTACAGCCCATAGGATTGCACAGAGTTAGACATGACTGAAGTGACTGAGCGCTTAGTGAATCCAGTATGATTTGTGTCCCTATAAAAGGAGACGTTTGGACACAGACATGACAGGGGGAGTGCCACATGAAGGTGGAAGCAGAGATGAGATAATTTTTCTACAAAACATGGAAGGCCAGGATGAGAACCATCAGAACCTAGGACAGAGGGACAGATTCTCCTTCACAGCCCTTGGAAGGAACAAACCCACTGGCAGCTTGATCTCAAACTTCTAGCCTTCAAAACTGTTAGAAAATAAATTTGTTATTTATGCTACCCAGTTTCCACTGCTTTGTAAACAGCTGCCTTAGTGAATTAATATATTGTCCAAGGCCAAGACCCAATATTAAAAAGGCTAAAGAAATGAGAAGGAACCAAAACAAAAAAAAGAAGAAGTAGACAGTGTGACAGGACGAAAACCTACAGATTATGAGGCCCTGGAATCCAAGTGATGAGTTGGGAAGGAAGGACTTGGTCAAGTGTATTAAAGTTGTATGTAAAAGAAAGTGTTAAGTGTTAGTTGCTCAGTCGTATCCAACTCTTTGCGACCCCATGGACTGTAGCCTGCTAGGCTCCTCTGTCCATGGAATTCTCAAGGTAAGAATACCAGAGTGGGTGGCCGTTCCCTTCTCCAAAGGATCTTCCTAACCCAGGGATCAAACCTGGGTCTCCTGCATTGCAGGCAGATTCTTTACAATCTGAGCCAGCAGGGAAGTCCTTGAAGTTCTATGAGAACTGCAAATTAACTCTTGGATTTAGCAAACTTAAGGCATTGGTGAAATGATGAAGTGCATTTTGATGGTGTGCTTGCAGGCAAATATTCCTTCAAGGATATTTAAGCTAGAATAAGAAGAGAAGACCAGAAGAGACCTGGCATTGCCAATTCTCGTGAGGAGATTATAGAGAAGCAGAGAAATGGTACAGTAACTGCTGATTGAATTGAAACTGGAAATGTTTTCTGAACATGGAAGTAAAAAAAAGAGTATGTTAGTACACACTTGGGAATGATCCAACAGACATGGATAAATTGAAATTTTAGAGAGTTACTGGGCTCTAGTCATTGAAGGGGCCAAAAGAGATAGTATCTAGTACAGAATTTGGGGAGGATGCCTTTAGGAATTGGACAATCTTCAAAAAAGGAAGATCGACTGCAGATAGCAGACATTCAAAGCATATGAATATAGACATAGGAGCCATTCTATGATGGAAATTACTTTTAGATTTAGAAAAACTTTGTAGGCTAAATAGGATCTGAGCATTCTAGAATGAATGAGATGGTGTCAAAATTTCAAAAGAGTAGGAGAGGTGTGAAAAGTCAATAAAGAGAATAAACAGCTTGTTGTTGTTTAGCTACTAAGTCATGTCTGACTCTTTTGCAACCCCATGGACTATAGTCCCCCAGGCTCCTCTGTCCATGGGATTTTCCTGGGCAAGAATACTGGAGCGGGTTGCCGTTTCCTTCTCCAGGGGATCTTCCTGAACCAGGGATCAAACCCGTACCTCCTGCATTGGCAGGTGGATCCTTTACCACAGAGTCACCAGGGAAACCCATAAAGCATTTAGAGAAATATAAATGAAAGTTCAGCAACATCAAGGGCCCATTTGAAATTAGTGGTCATCAATGTATTGTGAGGACATTAAGGATAATTAGTAGTTTTCTCACCAGCCATAATCAGCTGGTTTATTCAGCTGGCCTTTCATGAGGGCCAGGTGGAGGGAATAAGAGACCAAAGTGGCAGTCATTGGCATCTTATAGTGGCTGTAGTGAGATATGAACAGCTGGGAAACCAATTTAGAATATATTTTCAGAAACCTCCTATTTCCCAGCAGTGGTGTTCGTAGAATTCCTTTGATAAGAGTCTTCCCAGAAAGAATGCTAAATAAATCTTCTTCACTTATCTTTTAATTCTGGTAGATTTATCATGAAGAAATCACCACATAATAAGGCACATCTGTTTAAATAATGATTAAAATGTTAGAAAGATGTTATAAATCCACATTATAGTAGTAACAAAAACAGTAACTATCAATTGTACTGCAAATTACTGATAACAATGTGATTTGTCCATATATTATTTCATTTATTTCTAATGAAATATTCTAATTTATTTCTCATTTATACCTTTTATGAGATATTATTGTCTTCATGTTATTTATAAGAAAACTGAGTTTCAGAAAAATTATTTTGAATGATTGGAGGGCAATTTCAGCATATCTCTTAATTTCTGCCTGACCATTATATATTTTTGTTTCTAGAAGTTGCTCAAAAATAGTTTGTTTCTTGCTTGATTACATGCCTTAGTAGCATTTCATTTAATCCCAGCAAAGTGTGGAATTAGCAAATTATATATATGTATAGAAAATAAAAAAGTTATTAGGAGACATCTTCCTTTAGGGAATGATCATAAAGAATAATAAAAATATATAAACATGATAAACTTGGGGGATTAGACCAGAAGCAAATATCATGATTGTTAGGTCAAATTTTACTTTCTTTTTTTCTTTCTTCACTAAAATTGATTAGTGTTCACTTTTTAATTCCATATTGCTACATTACATAAGTCAGAGTTTAGTCATGAATTTAGATATTTTGGTAGACAGGATTTAATACAGAGAATTCAATTCTTAAGCGAGACCATTGGAAGGGCTGGGTGAGTGAAGGTCAGAAAGAACCACTGCTGGCTTTGGGGAAACCAGTAAACGTGAACTGTCTATGATCTCTCTGCTGTCTGCTGAGCTGAGGAAAATGACCTGAAGATGGTCAGGCTCCCACTGAAGGTTTCACTTACTACCTGGGTTCATAACAGCCGCTACTGGGAGAGAAAAAGGACTTCTACTTTCTACCTACTTAATTTCACACAAATGCCTATTACTAACATCTAAGCGGGAATTCTGCTGACAAGAACCTGAAAAATGTAGTTTTTACAGATTTTGTTAAATATCAACAACTGTATGTGATTCAGTCCTCCTCCTTGGATCCCTGGTATCTGAGAAATACTTCTGTTAATATTCACATTTAAACTCTTAAAAATAACAAGAGCAACAGCACATATTCCTTTAACATGATGATAGAGTTTTGTTATATTCTTTCTTCCCTGGTCTAACATTCTTATACAAACAAAGTTGCTTGTCCCTACACCTCACCCTGGGCTTCCCTTGTGGCTCAGCTGGTAAAGAATCTGCCTGCAATGCAGGAGACCTGGGTTCAATCCCTGGACTTGGAAGATACCCTGGAGAAGGGAAAGGATCCAGTATTCTGGCCTGGAGAATTCCATGGACTGTATAATCCATGGAGTGGCAAAGAGTCAGACACGACTGAGCTTTCACTTTCACTTTTCACACCTCACCCTGGGTTAGCGGGTAGGAAGAGGAGAGACACAAAATCCCATGATTTATTGTATCCATCTCTGTGTAATGATTGCTGCACTTCCTGTTCAGTTACAGATACCTTTACATTCTATAATTTAGAAAAAAGAGAAATAAAAATACTATAACATATGTTTTATAAGACAATGTGGGAAGAAAGGAAGAATAAAATGTAAAATTAGTTACTATGTACAAATATAATAGCAATTCAGGAGTTGGAGCTCAAAGTGAAAGTAGTTTTTGTGGAAGGGTTCATTGCTTTGCTTCAGATGACTAGTGACTGCATCCTGTTGGTGATAGCATATTGAGCATCTTTGCATCTTCTGTTTCACAAGGTCCAATTGGCTGAGCCTCTTGTTCTCAAGTCTCCACTGCCTGCAGAGCATTCACTTACTCTGATCCTCATTCAGATCCTGTGTCTTTGGGCCACTTGATAAACAGCTGGGACCAACATGCTCACCTCTCAAGACAACCAAAAAATCTTTTCTCTTTTTAGTGATATGGGGAGTAAAGTGGAGTAATTTTTCTTTGATTTTGGAAGGATGCTTTGGCAAGCCTTTGAAGTCTAAAAACTTTATCAAAGTGGCATGCCTCTCAATTCTGAATTTTTGTGAGGCCAAGCATGTTTTTTATCAAGTCATTTAAGGTATTTGCTACTTTTCCTTCCCACTTTGATATGGTGGACCAAAGACATGCTCTGTTTATCAACATCCTTGCATTTAATTTGGTTTCTTCTCTGGTGAGTGTGAGTGAGTGAAGTCGCTCAGTTGTGTCTGACTCTTTGCGACCCCATGGACTGTAGCCCACCAGGCTCCTCCATTCATGGGATTCTTCAGGAAAGAATACTGGAGTGGGTTGCCATATCCTTCTCCAGGGGATCTTCCTGACCCAGGGATCGAACCCAGGTCCCCCACATTGCAGGCAAATGCTTTAACCTCTGCTGCTGCTACTGCTGCTGCTAAGTCACTTCAGTCGTGTCTGACTCTATGCGACCCTATAGATGGCAGCTCACCAGGCTCCCCCATCCCTGGGATTCTCCAGGCAAGAACACTGGAGTGGGTTGCCATTTCCTTCTCCAATGCATGAAAATGAAAAGTGAAAGTGAAGTCGCTCAGTCGTGCCCGACTCTTAGCGACCCCATGGACTGCAGCCCACCAGGCTCCTCCGTCCATGGGATTTTCCAGGCAAGAGTACTGGAGTGGGGTGCCATTGCCTTCTCCTTTAACCTCTGAGCCACCCTCAAAGCCCATTCCTACACATATTCTTTCATTTTCTTTTGATATATATTGACAAAGCAATTACAATTATTGTGATTTATACATTCCCTCCTTATAGGTTAAGCTGGAAGGAAACTAATTCTTTAGAATGAATCGGGGTTTAACTTTTGCTCTGAGTAGGTGGGCACTGAAATTTGGTGAGGATAGGTCTTGAAGCCCAGAAAAGGAAATGGCAACCCGCTCCAGTTCTTGCCTGGAGAATTCCCTGGACAGAGGACACAGGCGGGCTACAGTCCATGGGGTCACAAAGAGTTGGAAACAACCGAGTGACTAAGCAAAGCAGAGAGAGGTCTTGAAGGGAATTAACAACCCTTGGAAATAAGCAAATTACCTCATGATAGGGTCTTCCAGTATAAGGAGAATAATTTCAGACAGATGAGAAAGAAATGGTTTTGTTGGCAGGGGAGACACAATAAAATTTTGAGGTTCAGCCTATTCATAATCCCCAGAATCTACTAAATATCACCATTCTAAATTATTGTGTCACATTTTGTGTTCTTTCATATAAGAGTCCTACAGATTTTGTGAATGACTCTGAATATCAACTAATAATTTAGGGCCTTGAATGGTTTACTTAGATCTTATTTTTAACATTGATCCTGAGGTTCTAGGGGATTAGAGATTTTAAAAAACCAGTAATAGAATCTTGTTTTTGTCTTGGTCTTGCCTTAAGCCAAAAGTTTAAAGTTCTGAATTTGTAAGTTTTTTGATAAGCTAACCACACAGTCAGAATTAGCCTTCTCATAGTACTTATATGCCTTATTTCCTTGGTTAAGTTCTATTGCAATGATCATTGTGGTCTCCCAAAGCCATATTTTGAAGAAACATTTCTTTTCAGGCAACTCCAGGCATGCTGCAGCCTACTTGTATTTCATTTATTTTATCAATTATTTCATTATACTTTTCAAATAAGACTGAGTCAGTTAACTAATTCTAGTTTCCCACAAATGAGCCATTTATTTTAGAAAGTTCTGAATCAGTCAAGGCTTTGATGAGGGTAAAAGCAGAAATGACTCTCTGTATCTCAGAGGGGACAAAGGGAATTAGATGCTTACATCTGAAGAGCTAGCAGAAGACGGACCAGAGAGAGGTGCTGCTCTAACGCAGCTAAGAAGAACAGGTGTTGCAGGAAATCACTGTTCATGAGTTCAGACTCCTGGAGCACTAAGGCTCAAGAATCTAAGGAGTTTTCTAGGAAACTGCTGAGAGCTTTACACATGCAATTTGTTCACCCACTTCCTTGAAGCCTTAAAAGGAAGGAAACCATATTTCCTTCTGATTTTTGAGTTTAAAAACTTTATTTTTCTGTTGCAATATAAAATAAGACCCAGCAATCCCACTGCTGGGTATACACACTGAGGAAACCAGAATTGAAAGAGACACATGTACCCCAATGTTCATCGCAGCACTGTTTATAATAGCCAGGACATGGAAGCAACCTAGATGTCCATCAGCAGATGAATGGATAAGAAAGCCGTGGTACATATACACAATGGAGTATTACTCAGCCATTAAAAAGAATACATTTGAATCAGTTCTAATGAGGTGGATGAAACTGGAGCCTATTATACTGAGTGAAGTAAGCCAGAAAGAAAAACACCAATACAGTATACTAACACATATATATGGAATTTAGAAAGATGGTAACGATAACCCTGTATGTGAGACAGCAAAAGAGACACAGATGTATAGAACAGTCTTTTGGACTCTGTGGGAGAGGGAGAGGGTGGGATGATTTGGGAGAATGGCATTGAAACATGTATAATATCATAAGAAACAAATCGCCAGTCCAGGTTCGATGCAGGATACAGGATGCTTGGGGCTGGTGCACTGGGATGACCCAGAGGGATGGTATGGGGAGGGAGGTGTGAGGGGGGTTCAGGATGGGGAACACGTGGACACCCGTGGCAGATTCATGTTGATGTATGGCAAAACCAATACAATATAGTAAAGTAATTAGCCTCCAATTAAAATAAATAAATTTAAATAAAAAAAAAAAAGAAACGAATTACCAGTCCAGGTTCGATGCAGGATACAGGATGCTCGGGGCTGGTGCACTGGGATGACCCAAACGGATTGTACAGGGAGGACAGTGGGAGGGGGGTTCAGGATGGGGAACACATGTACACCTGTGGCAGATTCATGTTGATGTATGGCAAAGCCAATACAATATTGTAAAGTAATTAGCCTCCAATTAAAATAAATTAAAAATAAAATAAAATAAGACCCTGCTGGCAAAGGATTCTGGGAAAAAGTTTTTAGGCTTCCAGATTCTGTGACATGGGAGATAGTTTGATGGCTCAGAACAGCAATACATATATGTTGTTGTTGTTGTTGTTTAGTCACTTAGTCATGTCCAACTCTTTCGTGACCCCATGGACTATGCCTGCCAGGCTCCTATGTTCATGGGATTTCCCAGGCGAGAATACTGGAGTGGGTTGCCACTTCCTTCTCCAAAAGGTCTTTCCAACCCAGAGATGAAACTCCATCTCCTGCATTGGCAGGTGGATTCCTTACTACTGAGCCACCAGGGAAGCCCAATGTATATATAAAACCTACAAAACTAGTACTTTTAACAAAACTTTGCATCAGTGTCACTCACATCAGTATTTTTCATATATCATCTGACAACATCTCTGTGTTTGACATGACAATCCTGTCAAGTAATCATCCTAAAGTATCTCTTTTATTGACCCACTTTTCTCCATCCCACTCAGTGATTCTAAATCTAGCCATCATCATCTTTCCTTTGGAGGCTACAATAGACTCTTAATTGCTCTCCCCCTTCAAGTATCATTTGCCCCCAGTCTATTCTCACTGAAGTCAGAACAATATTTCAGATCGTGAATCTGAAGATGATATTTTGTTGCTCAAATGTTCCATTTCTCCCCAATGTTCTTAGGTGAAATTAAAAACTTATACACACAGTCCATTAAATTTCATTATTTGGACTTTGCTACTTTTTTCTAGACCCATCATTGCACAATTTGAATAATGCTCTTCATATGTCATAATATCCCGTTCACAGTGATGTGTAAAATTCAAGTTCCTGGATCAACTTTCCTCTTGTCTAATATCATATATCATCCCTAATTTACTCTGCATCTTCTCTCCCCTGATCACGTTTCAGTGTCTGACCAACCCCCCAGCTGTCCACCCATTCTCTGGTTCTGCCCCAGCTGCACATGCTCCCTGATGAACCCAGAACCTCAGAACCACTTGGTGTCTGTGTTAGTCACTCCAGTCGCTCAGTCATGTCTGACTTTTTGTGACCCCATGGACTGTAGCTCACCAGGCTACGCGGTCCATGGAATTTTCCAGGCAAGAATGCTGGAGTGGGTTGCCATTCCCTTCTCCCCAGAACCACTTTGAGTTTTGCTAAATTAAGCCTTATCACCTGAAAACTTTAATGAGCAAAATGGACTTCACTGCAGATTTTGTCAAGGGGGTACATGCCACACCACACAGAAAAACAACTTTCAGATGTGCTGTTTGGACACACTGTATCACATTTTCTTTCTTCTGGATGGTCTTTGGGACTTCAAATTTCTAGCCCCATTATTTTGCCCAAATTCAGCTGTTCTCCATCCCCATCTCCTGACTGGCACACCCAAACCCACATTGTTGTTCAGTCGGTCATTTGTGTCCAACTCTTTGCGACTCTGTGGATTGTAGCATGCCAGGCTTCCCTGTCCTTCACCATCTCCCAGAGTTTGCTGAAACTCATATCCTTTGGGTCAGTGATGCCATCTAACCATCTCACATAAGGCTTAGCAAAATAAAGTCCCACCTAGGAAACAGATCCCAGTCTTCTTAATAGTTGAGGGGAGGGGGTGGGGGATTCAAAATAGCTGATAATATTAGATCATGCTTATAACAGCTAGCATTTATTGGATAGTTATTATGTATAAGGTACTTTAACCCTGCAAAGTGCAAATTTTCATCCAAATATGTTTTCAGCATTTGGACTCAACTGGTATCTGACTCTCCATGTGCCTATCCGTTTCTCCTTCAGAGAGCTGGCTACATTCATTCCCACTCCATTCACCCCATAGTCATGAATCTGCACTTCCTTAATCCTCAATACTACTTCCCAAGAATTGCTGTTTGGCTCATGCAGAAAGCGCCTGTCTTTGAAGTTTCACCTTTATTTATCATCTTTTGATATTATCATATGCTGAGACCCTTGGGTGCACAGATCACAGTATTTCTTTTTATTGTAAATCCTCACAGCCTCTATAATGACTCAAAGAATATGTGGTCAGCCCACAGGACACCTTATTCTCGTATACGTTTGACTTCCTGGATCCCAATTCTCTCAACTTCCACCCTCTTCTAGACAACCATTCCCATGATCTCAGCTAGATTTTATCATCACTTATATTTTTATTACCTCCAATATAATAAATTTCCGAATACTAATCTCTGATCACAGCCTTCATTTATTTTAGCCTCTCACTTCATTACTTTCACTATATAGCATGTATCTTCATCATGGCTTTGAATTTTCAACTCCTCCCTCATTTTTCTCCCATTGCCACTGCTTCAGTTCATTTCCTGTGAATCCCAGCCTCCGTGGTGAGTCATATCAACATTTTACTTGAAGTTTACATGTTTGAATCGGTTGTTTGGATCACTTTTCTGGCTTATATAAATGATTTTTGGCATACGTGCCGTAACAATTTTTGTAACTTTGAGCTCAATCAAGCCGTCTATCTCTTCTCCTTAGGATGCTGAGATTTGCTAGAAGAGATCATACATTGATATAGATTGATGCTTCTTCACATTTTTGGTTTTTTTTCTGCAATCACTGGACACTCAGTTCTATTAGCAATCATTTTACGTTTTCTTGTTCACCTTCTTGTCATTTCTCATAATACCTCTTCCGAAGAGTAATTTTCATACTTTAACATCTTAGCTGATCTCCTTCTGTTTCTTAATTTTCACAATATCTTGCCTCCTTTTCTACAGAGAATATCTAAGCTATCAGGTATGAAAATAAGTGGGTGCCCCCACATCCTGTGCCGCACAGAATGTCTAGAGTGATTTAACCCCTTCCTGAGTGGAAGAGATGGCTCCTTTGTCTTTAAAGGTTAATCCCCAGCCCTGGTTCTAAATACCATTTTATTCATCTTTCCTAAGTCATTTGCTCCCCAAAGTATCTCTTTCTCATCTCTTGCCACATCTCCTACTCCTAGTCTGCCCATCATTCTTTTGGAATTATATGCTCTTTTGTGACTTGAGGATTCTGAACCATATTATCTCTCCATAACATATTTTTTAATATAAACATATTTATTTACATGTTTTTTTTTTCCATTAGATTCTAAAGCTTTTAGCGGGAAAAATATTTTTTTCAAACATTTTGCACTATGTTTAGAACAGAGTAATATTCAAATAATACAAATTTATTGAATTTATGAATTTAATGAAAAATCAAGTGAACAAACCCGAGATACAAGATTTTACTCTCGTCTTGTTAACAAGTCACTCCAGTCTTTGTTTTTTGGTAACATATTATATCTCTATAGAAATGTTTATATTACAGTGGACTATCTCTCTGCAGGATCATATTTTATTTCTAGCATGCATTTAGTTACAATAAAATGTAAGCTGAATGTTCAGTACTGTAAATGAGTTCCACTCTATTGACTTTCACATATTTCATAATTTATCCTCTTTGATACAGATGAATTAGTAAAACTAAATTATTCATGGGGTGCCAGCTGACCCTGTGATCAACTTATGGTATATAATTAGGTGGTAGTGAGTTCTTTGAAGGAAGCAGAAATTTACCAGTTTATATAATATTGCCTGCTCACAGTAAGATTATAGGTGGGTATTAATAAAAATCTATTTGAACTTCCTGATATCAAGTGAAAAAGAGGCTACAGCAGAAACAGAAAGTGTTTCCTATGTTTCCCATCCTCCTTCGTCTGGTGATTTATGAATGACCAGGAATCATATTTCCTCTCAGTGGCTCTGGATCTGTATCCTAAAGGATTTATTATGGTTTAAGATGCTGATTGCTTAACATTTCTATTTCACTATAGCATCCAATTAATTATATTGACTTAATTTGCATTATTTGAGAATCTATCACTCCATCTCTGTGACATAACAAATATCATGCACACACTTATTTTTGTGGGTGGTACAGATTTACTTTTCCAAGTATTAATGCATAAGAACTGCTTTATGTCAGTTTTTATGCCATAAATCAAATGTATGTGATTGTGTTTGTTTATAAGATTTCATATTTGATTACATTTTATTAAGAATTTTAGAGAAAATTATCCTAAAAAGAGAAGGACGACTGAAGGACATTGAAAATCTCAGCCGCTCCATTCTCTCTTTCCAAGAACCGCAGATAAATTTAATCTTGGAAACTCTAAAATACGCTCACTGATAACATGTCATTTATCACATCTAAACAAAAGTCCCAGGTCCCACTGTTTAACCGAATCCTATCTTACCAACACCATGCAGAGGTGTTTTCTCCCTTAGCATACACACCAAATTTGTTATTGATTTTTTCTTCTGCTGATCCTACAGGCACTGTTCCCACTTGTGTCTACTTTTGTTTTTCCAGCCTTCTGCAAGCCACATGGGTGATGCATTCACTATAGAGCTTAGGTCAATCTCTTGTTAAGTTATTCTTTCTTTTGGTTACTAGGATACTTTAGGACTTTATAAAGTCAGCAGTTTTTATGTGTATTCCAAACAGCCAGAAAGACTATCTTTCTCACTTGCCTCAGCGTCAAACTCCTATGGCACCAACCATGTTTCCATTCCAGGTGCTACTGCTTATGCAAAGAACTTTTGCTGAGTGGTGTTATTATTGTTTTTAGCTCATTTATTTAGATACAATGGAGAAGGAAATGGCAACCCACTCCAGTATTTTTGCCTAGAGAATCCTGTGGACAGAGGAGCCTGGTGGGCTGCCGTCTATGGGGTCTCACAGAGACACAACTGAGGTGACTTAGCAGCAGCAGCAGCATTTATATACAAATGTATTAAAGAATAATTCTTATTTTACATGGTCTTATTTTTATTAAATAGATAGGAAAACTGTTTTAATCTTTTGTTTTTAAAGATACTTCATACATAAGGTTCCTAAAGATGTCTTTCTAAATCAATGTGATCACATAGTTGTGATCATGAATTTAATAAATTCATGATTTAAAAAGACCATCATGATAAGGAGACAGAAAATTCCTAAAGTAATTTTTATTTTCCACCCTCAGATATCAGTAGTGTGGAACAGCCTTTTTTTATAGACAGTTGAATTCTTCCCTTTTCATAGTTGAGAAGTATGCTGCTCTAAAAGTTTGCAATAATTTGGGTCAATTTTCAGCACTGAGATTATCTTTATGTCAAAGCTTTATACAACTCTGACACTTGGGGTCTCAAATACATGTGACATTATGGAGTGCCCTGTCAATAAGAGTTTGCATTTACCTCCTCATAAAAATGGACTAGACCTGGCAGTGCTGGCGGTGAAAGAAAACACAATTGCAAAGCCAGGAGGACTGAAGATCCTGCATCTAGTAGAGCTGCTTGCTGGGGTAAATGGACTTCACACTATAAGCGGGAAGGTCAGGATTCACAGTCAAACACTTCGAAGAAAAATATGGAATAGGTGGAGGAGGGAGAAGGCACCATGGAAAGCATTTCAACTGCATTTTCTTTTTCCTCTCTGTAAGATGTCTTAGACTGAATGACCTGTGATCCAGAAAGCACTACCATAGTCACCTTCACCTCCTGAGGGATCGTGATTGATTTTCTTTTCACTTAACAGAGACTCCAAAAGTTGCTTCTAGAAAAGTTTGCTGAAGCTCCTCCTCCAGCACTTCACCCTTCGTCCCGATTTGTACACTCAGTTGTCTAGGATAGAGAGAAACTGGTAGAAGTGACCTGGCAGAATCTACAGGTTTTATATTATTAGGTATGGTTGCCACTGCCACTGCAAACATGAATAAAATGTAATGCCAATCCAAGATGCATTAAAAAACTCCAAGCTGTACTGTTTGAGGTCACTCCAGGTCTAGTTTGAGTGTATTTTGCATAAAACACAGCATGGACAAAAGATGAAGCCATTGTCACCTTTAATAGCTTTTAGTGTCATATAGTTATCCAGACATGTACTTTCCCAGTTTATTCTCTGCTCTCTTGTATTTACATTTCTGTCAATCACTCTTTTTCATTTTCTTTGTGTTCATTTTATAAGACTGTCATATGCATTATGCCCATTAAATCTTTAGTGCTAGCAAGCTTCAGGTAAGAATAATTCTCTTAGAAAATTGAAGAAAGTGCAGGCACAATAGACTAAGTTCCTTGAAAAATCCTTCTGAGTTTTTCTGAGTTATGTATTTCATACCATGGAACAGTTCTTTCTAAGGCCTCCCCACCACCCACAACTTAAAAGTTTAGCTAAAGGAAAAAAAAAAAAAAAGTTTAGCTAAAGAAATAGAGATTCTTCCTGAAAAAAAATTTAAACATTAGACAGTGTGGTCAGGGCAGTAATAAGGCACCAGACCATATAAGACTTTAATGGCTATGCTAAGGATCCCCTGGAAAAGGAAATGGGAAACCACTCCAGTATTCTTGCCTGGGAAATCCCATGGACAGAGGAACCTGGTGAGCTATAGTCCATGGGGTCCCAAAGAGTCAGACACAACTCAGGGACTACACAGCAAATGTCAAAGGAGATACTTGAATCTGTCAATGGGGTTTAATGAGAGAAATGCCATCATTATATTTGTGTCTTAAAATAATGTTTTTATGGAGTGGATAATAAAATGCAGCATGGAAAAAGTGAGAGAAGGGAAATCCATTTTGACGCTGTTTCTTTCCAGATCAGAGAAAACTCATAGCTTGATCTAGGGTTATGTGATATGACATAGAGATAAGTGGCTAAAATTGCAAATTAGAAAATAAAACTTATAGGATATTATTAAAGGAATAAAATAGAGGCTTAGAAAGTAGGATGACTTCTAGGTTTTTGCCATGCAAGAATGGTTGTTTAAAAAGATGCCATTCACTTAAGCAGGGAACAAGGAGATCAATTATAGCATGGTACCAAGAGTTGAGAATGGAAGTTATAAATTTGGAGTGATTGTTGTCAGGCACATTAATGACAATAGAAGTCCCGGGAAGGAGTAAAACTTCCAGGAAAAAAAAAGTACTGAAACAACAGCAACAACAAATCATAGGATAGGACATTAATGTATTCTTATACTTATTTTTGTTTGTTATAAGGTAGAAGATGAGTATATTTAAATGTTAATGTGAAGAATGCAGTTGAGAGAACTTTTAGATGGAAGAAATGATTAATAACAAGTTCCCTTAGAAGATGGAGTGAGTTAAGATACAAACACAGAGGACCAAAAAGTGTTACTTCTGCCAATATATAAACATTTTAATTAGTGATTTTTCTGAAGTGTAAAAAAGGTTGTGTTTTTCCCACTTTTTAGTTTTATGTCATTTGGCAAATTACTCAAATTTGCCTTGTAACTTTTTTTCATGGGGAGAGTATGTAGGATAAATGAGTTAGTGCTTAAAGAATGCTCAGAACAGTCCCAGGCACAAAATGAGAAATCAGTAAATATCTGCTGTTTTTAGAACAATTTTAACATTGTATGGAAAGGTTCCGCATGATTGTTTTGCGTAGGGTACAGATGGCTGTAAGAGAAAAGACAGATTTATTAATGTACCCGTGGAGCCCAGCTCAGTGCTTGGAACAGAGTCTTTGATTTATATCTGGTGATCAGAATGTAAATGAGTTTTGCAATTGGCAGGTAAGAAGTGTGCTTTTCAGACACTAGTGAAGGGATGTATATGACAAATGTACAAACAGTTCTAGGCAGTGAATTATTGTATTCTAAAATAAAGGAGGCAAATTTGTCCAATTAAGAGCCTTGGAGGATATAATGAAATATCTTTTATTAAATTAGTTTTCAATACTGAAAGCAGAAAGGTAAGAGTATCATCCTGTATTCAACAGAATTATGTGCATTATTTCCCAACTGAGGTATGCAAAATTCTGCTAAACCAACAAAGAGGAGCTTTTCTGTAGTCTTTTAATCAATGTTATGATTGAATCATATTGAAAACAGGGCTTCAATTGACTGTTTAATTGATAAGAGGCCATAAAAGTTGCAAACAATCTCCAGCTAAGGGAAGGTCTTATTGGTACAACATAGATATGAACATGATTATGTATGATTAAATTAGCTTAAATTAGATTAAATTAAATTTTCACCTTGTTATTCTAAGGATGTTTCATATGGACTTGCTTGTTTATGAGAGAGGCTTATTTATTAAATTCCCTCTTTCCTCTCTAGGATATTCTATGGAAGTTGTTCATAGAAAGCAGTCAACCATATTATCAGAAAGTAGAAATGTTTCCACATGGGACTATCTTACTCAGATATTTTGACTTATTTTTAAAAGTGTCAATTACCTTAATGTTATGGTCACTGAGATTTTCACTTCAATCATCTGTTGTTTTAGGGAAAAAGCTTGTAGAATCTCTGTTCTAAAATATCCCCGTTTTCCCAGAAATTACCAAGGAAATGGAAGAATAGTGATCTTCTAGGAGTCCTACTGTACATGATAGTAAAAGCCTAACTAGATTAATACATATAATACATATGTATACATGTATTAATTGTACATATGTATATGTTAATACCTACAAGCATGATAAGTCACTTCAGTCATGTCTGACTCTTTGCAAACCTATGGCCTGTAGCCCGCCAGGTTCCTCTGTCCATGGGATTCTCCAGGCAAGAATACTGGAGTGGGTTGCCATGCCCTCCTCCAGGGCATCTTCCTGACCCAGGGATCAAACCCTCATCTTCTGTGGCTCTTGCGCTGCAGGTGGATTCTTTTCCCACTGAGCCATCAAAGAAGTCCCAATACCCATATATATATGTCTTCATCAGCAGGTCCACATATGCACAAAAGTTGAAAGCAATGGTAGCATAAATACAGTATTTACAAGCTTTTGCCTACAAATGAGAGTTCTTTGAGACCTACCAGGGACTATAGTTCAGTGTTACATTGGATGACACTTACCTATAATTACAGTACTATAAAACAAACTTTTTCAGAAGAATTTAGAGGTCAAAGTATGGTTTTTTTACTCTTAAAGTTTCCCTACTGTTTCTATCCAACTGCATCTAAATGCCAAAAGTTAATGTAAAAGTGAGGTTGTGTTGCCTACTCACAGGGCAATTCATTGGTTTCTCTTTGGGGTATATTAAGTCATACTAGAAGAGTAAATGAATGAAAGGAGCATAATTAACATATTTCTCAGAAAATTAGAATAACGAGAGTGTTCAGAAATACAGTGGAATCAAAGATAAATTCTTTTTAATTAGTTACTTCTTAGTCATTTTTTAACCTCAGTTTAGACATTACTTCCTCACAAACCCCGATTCTCAAGATTTGATCAAGTCCATCTGATATGTGTTCAGTGTACCGGTTTCTTCACCTTATTCTGCACATCACATACATGACTAAATGATTTTTTGTAAGTAGTTGCTTTATGCTTGGATTCTTTACTAGATTGTGAGATTATCAGGTAATCCAGAAATTTGGGATGCCATGCATATCTATCATATATAGTAATAGACACGTAGGACAAATTTCAAGGCATATTTTACTTAAATTCTGTATTATATATGCCTCAGAAACTTAGCAAATTGCATTAGTTTGATAAATGAATATATACTGCTACATTTTCAACAGAAAATATCTGCTATTTCTAATAATTTACAGGTTAAAATTGTGTGGTAGAGTGTGCTGCTGTGCTAAGTCACTTCAGTTGTGTTCAACTCTTTGTGACACTTCCATGTAAGAAGAATAAGCAAATAGCTATTACTTCTTGTGCACTTATTGTTTGCTATGAACTGCTAAACATTTTGAACACATCCTAAGAAATTTATGACATATGTAAGAAATTTTAAAGAAAGATAAGTAGAGCTTGAGAGAGTGTAAATGGTTTTCTTGCAATTAAACAGATAAATACAATTGAACTGGTATCTCAAGTGAATGTGATGGAAATATCATACTTTTCCTGGTACACTATATTAATAAAAACTACTTAAATGTTCTAAGTATTCTGCTCAATTATAACAAAAATCATGTGGGGGAAAGTAATAAGATGAATGTTAGTGAAACTATATTGGTGTCTCTCTCCCCCATGTAGAGAATATTGGTTTTCCTAAAATTCAACAAAAACAAAGGAAACACAAAGTAATTAAAAAATGTTAAAAAGGTATTTTTGAGAGATAGGGAATATTGATCTCTCTCTGTGCTAGGGCCAGTCTTTTGTTTGACTTTGTGCTAATCTTATTTGATATATTTAATTATTGTTCAAAATAATAATGATTATTATTTGAAATTCCTCTTGGAATTATTTCATGATTATTCTAAATTAAAGATGAGCTTGCTCTTAGAAACTATTGATTATCTAGAATAATCTTACAGTCAAGAGTATTTGAAATACTATCCCAAAATATAAGTCTCTGAATGCTATTTAAACTAGAGTAAGTAGCTATGCATTTGGTTAAGAATTAAATGTCCCATAGTGGCAAAATATTAACGTTTCACAAAAAAGTTTTTGCCTCTCAAAAAACCTGGGAACATTCGTGCCTCATGTTTATATTACTGTCAAATCAACAATTTTATGGATGTTGTACTTTTAGATGGCGTTAATGATTCACAGACACATTTAATTACATAGAAAAACATTGAAAAATCATTGCTGGTTAAATGATGGAGGAAAACATAACAATTATTTTGTGGTCTAGTGATTTCATTGAAAAAGCATTTGGTGCATCAAGGTATGTGTATTGACTTAGCAAACCATGACAAGGATTTTATAATAAATAATATTAATCAGACCTTATTTGGGGATTTCAAAAAGATTTCATTAAAGGTTTTTAAAGAAAGTGTCAGTTCAAGAGCCTTTATTTCAGGTCTAGTTCAAAGAAAAAAGAATATGATTTGAATGTTCATTCCTTTGACGGTATTAATATAACTATTATCTACACAGAACTAAAACACAAACATCTGTATAGAATACTTTGCCAGAGATGATATTAAATTTTAATGAAAAATCAGTATCTAAACTTAGACTCAAGTTATTCTGATAAAGAAAAAAAAGAACGCGTGGTAGACTTTTTCAGTCTTCTCTAGGATTACACAGCTCCTGAAGGTTCAAACTCATCTGGATCTCTTTGGGATGATGCTACTATAAAAAAAGGTGTAAAATAATTTCATAGGATGTGTAAATGCAGAGAAAAAAACTACACATATTGTAAAATATAAAATATAAGGGTGTCTTGATTTGGGTCCTGTATCTAACACCTATTGACTTAACATCATCAGCTATGTGACGTCTTACACTTCAGAATTGTCAGGTACCAAATCAGAATACTAATAAACTGTGCTTCACAGGGGTAGCGAGAGGAGCAAAGGAGAAGACAGACTTTCAGTAAACTGTGAATGCTATGCACATACTGATGGTCTGTGGGGTTTTAAATCAATACCCATTGCTAAGAGTTTTGCTTTCTCTTCTGTCTGTTTTTGATAACAGAGTGGAGTGATGAGAAAGAAAGGTAGATGATTTATCCCATGATCTGAAATCTGACCATTGACTGAATACTAAATATGAAAAAAAAAAAAAAAAAAAAAAACCATTCAGTATCCTAGTGAGAGTAATGACCAAGCTAGTTCCTAGTTGTTATACGCAGCTGTCAGGACCTTTCAGACCTAGAGAGGAAAGGTCTGAGGCTCACTGGTAGAGGCTGCACCCGCCTTTTGTGCAGCCCAGGGCTCCGCCTGCAGGCCACCAGGAGCATTGCAAATAACATCACTGGTCTGTGGACTAAAAATGCAATTTAAAGTCGTTTAAATCAGACTTTCTGTAGAAAAGCCAGTTTCATTAAGCTTTATGGATATTAAATATACATTTTACTTGGAATGAAAAGGAGCCAAGGTGTTTTATGTGCTAAATTATAAAGATAACAGAAAGGAAAAACTGCTTTTCATCTCTGAGCAAACTTGCCACATGGTGTTTTCTGGAATCTCACATTTCTACATAATATCTTTTGGTCCATTACTTTAATAAAAAGGTTCCTTAGAACAGCTACCATTGTGCTTTTTAGATCTAATGCTTTCTCTTTGCATGTCTCCCTTATGAGGCTGTTCTGACCTTGACAGCTTCTATCCCATTACTGAAATATTACAGCGATAATTCAGAAACACCATGGTTAATAAAAAGTCTGTAAAGTGACATTTAAATATCTAGAGATTTGAGTGTTGGGACATTCTACATTAACTTTCTTTATGGTTTTTCAACCAACCTCAATTCTGATGCAAAATTCAAAACAAACAAACAAAGAAAAAAGCAGATGTTAGTCAAAACCAACATCTAATATTTCCTGGAAGACAGCAGGCCCTTTGTTTCTGTGGAGTCAGTGTGTGTAGTGTGAAGAACACAAAACAAAAATTCATACTTGGCTTCAATTTAAATTGACTCACTAAAATAAAAATAAGGTTATACCCACGGTAAATCCACCTGGCATTTACTGGGACTGTTTTAAGCTATAGTTCTCCCTTTTTCTCTACCTGGGATAGGGAAAGGTATAAAAAGCTACAGATCCAAGTTGAAGTTAATATCCTAATCTCCTGACCATGCTGGTTTTGATAGGTGATGGACTGAAAAGATTAGGCTGTTTTTACAGACCTCAACCATTAAACTACTTTGAGTATTCATATTACACTTGAACAGTGCAAACGAGTTTATAGGTCTTACTCATCTCACAATAATCTATCTCTTTGCAAAAGGCTAACTCAACCTTCCTTCCAGGATAGGTTTCAGATTTTTCATGACCCCATATTATCTCTAGGAAATTGTATAGGTCCTTAAGCATTTCTCAGTACTATTTAATGGCATCTAATAGGAGCCTAATGGAACTCAAACTCAGATTTACGATAATTCAAGTATACTCTTCCTTCTGTTTCTCCTGCCCATTCTCTTCTTTTTGTCTTTGTCCCAATCTTTTATTCTAAAAGAACATCTCCCTCTAATATTCCACCATGAGGATGGAGACCATATGAGGCAGGTAGTTTTGTCTAGTTTTCTCACTGAAATTTTCCCTGCAAGGCCTGCTACTGAATAGTAATACATAATAAATATTTGCAAAATGCAAGAATACATCTTTCTATATATCAATGGAGAAAGCTATTTTGCAAACTTTTTTCTCCCCTACATTGCCTGACGCCTAACAGACACTAAACAAGTATTTACTGAATAATACACACATGTTTACTGAATAATACAAGTAAAAACAGTAGATTCTATATCCTGTCTTAATTTTGTATACTATAGGTGTTCCATCACACTCTACCTAACTATTTTCATATTGATTTATGGACTTGTGCAAGTTCCTTTGCCTAAATCTCACTCCCTACATGTTTCTATGCTCTAAGTGTGTCTTGATTACTTTCCCCTCTCATTAATCAACAATTCCAGTAAGCTTTCCTCTCAAGTGATACTTAGGGATGAACAGGTCCATAAAATGAGATTATGCTTTACACTTTTCTCCTCATTGTGTGCACTAAAAGCAATCAGTTATTTATTTATCCATCTCTCTTCAAAAAAACAATAATCTCATTACATTTATCTATTCATCATTCATTTTAATAATACTTTGTTAAGTACTTATCATTTATTAGCAATGCAGCTGATTTAAAATGTACATTATCAGCCTAGATTATCAGTTCATTATAATATAGAAAGATACAATAGCCATTATTCACAAATATACTAGAATTATCACTGGAGTTATTTCAGATAGCAGTGCAAACATGTAAAATATTGTAAACTCTCAATTCTTATCATCCTATGTTTGTCTATAAACAGCACAAAAGTTCAAGAAATTTAAGTTAAAAAATTTATAAGATTGAGTCATGTCAGGGCACCCAACCTATTAATTTCTTTTTCCTAGTACACAACATGATACTGGAAGAGAGACAATATTTACTAATTATTGGTTTAAGAAGTAAATGCATGGATCAATGTATAAATATAATGGCTAATTGGACCAGGATTATTTGCTTCTCATATAGTATTGCTTCTCATCTATATAGTCTTGTATATTTGAAGGGTATAACCTACCATTTATGAAGAGGAAATGAAGAAGGAACTTACATCATATATTTATAAATATATGATATATACTCTTCCTGTATTATTATATAATCTTTCTGTATTACATATATGACTCTTCTTTCTAATATATTTACATAATTATATCATTAAATTATACAGTGTTATATTACATTATATATATCAATCTATTCTATATATGTGGTAATATATAATATTAAAATATTACATATAACATACATATATAATACATAATTATGTATGCCATATATTTTAATATTATATACTTCCACATTATACAGAATAGAATGATTGACATTCTAGGAATCAGTGAACTGAAATGGACTGGAATGGGTGAATTTAACTCAGATGACCATTATAACTACTACTGCGGGCAGGAATCCCTCAGAAGAAATGGAGGAGCCATCATGGTCAACAAAAAAGTCCAAAATGCAGTACTTGGATGCAATCTCAAAAACAACAGACTGATCTCTGTTCGTTTCCAAGGCAAACCATTCAATATCACAGTAATCCAAGTCTATGCCCCAACCAGTAACGCTGAAGAAGCTAAAGTAGAATGGTTCTATGAAGACCTACAAGACCTTTTAGAACTAACACCCAAAAAAGATGTCCTTTTCATTATAGGGGACTGGAATGCAAAAGTAGGAAGTCAAGAAACACCTGGGGTAACAGGCAAATTTGGCGTTGGAATATGGAATGAAGCAGGGCAAAGACCAATAGAGTTTTGCCAAGAAAATGCACTGGTCATAACAAACACCCTCTTCCAACAACACAAGAGAAGACTCTATACATGGACATCACCAGATGGTCAACACTGAAATCAGACTGATTATATTCTTTGAAGCCAAAGATGGAGAAGCTCTATACAGTCAGCAAAAACAAGACCAGGAGCTGACTGTGGCTCAGACCATGAACTCCTTATTGCCAAATTCACTTAAATTGAAGAAAGTAGGGAATACCACTAGCCCATTCAGGTATGACCTAAATCAAATCCCTTACGATTATACAGTGGAAGTGAGAAATAGATTTAAGGGCCTAGATCTGATAGATAGAGTGCCTGATGAACTATGGAATGAGGTTTGTGACATTGTACAGGAGACAGGGATCAAGACCATCCCCATGGAAAAGAAATGCAAAAAAGCAAAATGGCTGTCTGGGGAGGCCTTACAAATAGCTGTGAAAAGAAGAGAAGTGAAAAGCAAAGGAGAAAAGGAAATATATAAACATCTGAATGCAGAGTTCCAAAGAATAGCAAGAAGAGATAAGAAAGCCTTCTTCAGCGATCAATGCAAAGAAGTAGAGGAAAACAACAGAATGGGAAAGACTAGAGATCTCCTCAAGAAAATCAGAGATACCAAAGGAACATTTCATGCAAAGATGGGCTCGATAAAGGACAGAAATGATATGGACTTAACAGAAGCAGAAGATATTAAGAAGAGATGGCAAGAATACACAGAAGAACTGTACAAAAAAGATCTTCACGGCCCAGATAATCACGATGGTGTGATCACTGACCTACAGCCAGACATCCTGGAATGTGAAGTAAGTGGGCCTTAGAACACATCACTACGAACAAAGCTAATGGAGGTGATAGAATTCCAGTTGAGCTATTCCAAAACCTGAAAGATGATGCTGTGAAAGTGCTGCACTCAATATGCCAGCAAATTTGGAAAACTCAGCAGTGGCCACAGGACTGGAAAAGGTCAGTTTTCATTCCAATCCCAAAGAAAGGCAATGCCAAATAATGCTCAAACTACCACACAATTGCACTCATCTCACATGCTAGTAAAGGAATGCTCAAAATTCTCCAAGCTAGGCTTTAGCAATATGTGAACCATGAACTTCCTGATGTTCAAGCTGGTTTTAGAAAAGGCAGAGGAACCAGAGATCAAATTGCCAACATCCACTGGATCATGGAAAAAGCAAGAGAGTTCCAGAAAAAAACATCTATTTCTGCTTTATTGACTATGCCAAAGCCTTTGACTGTGTGGATCGCAATAAACTGTGGGAAATTCTGAAAAAGATGGCAATACCAGACCACCTGATCTGCCTCTTGAGAAACCTATATACAGGTCAGGAAGCAACAGTTAGAACTGGACACGGAACAACAGACTGGTTCCAAATAGGAAAAGGAGTACGTCAAGGCTGTATATTGTCACCCTGTTTATTTAATTTATATGCAGAGTACATCATGAGAAACGCTGGACTGGAAGAAACACAAGCTGGAATCAAGATTGCTGGGAAAAATATCAATAACCTCAGATACGCAGATGACACCACCCTTATGGCAGAAAGTGAAGAGGAACTCAAAAGCCTCTTGATGAAAGTTAAAATGGAGAGTGAAAAAGTTGACTTAAAGCTCAACATTCAGAAAACAAAGATCATGGCATCCGGTCCCACCACTTCATGGGAAATAGATGGGGAAACAGTGGAAACAGTGTCAGACTTTATTTTTCTGGGTTCCAAAATCACTACAGATGGTGACTGCAGCCATGATATTAAAAGACGCTTACTCCTTGGAAGAAAAGTTATGACCAACCTAGATAGCATTTTGAAAAGCAGAGACATTACTTTGCCAACAAAGGTTCGTCTAGTCAAGGCTATGGTTTTTCCTGTGGTCATGTATGGATGTGAGAGTTGGGCTGTGAAGAAGGCTGAGCGCCGAAGAATTGATGCTTTTGAACTGTGGTGTTGGAGAAGACCCTTGAGAGTCCCTTGGACTGCAAGGAGATCCAACCAGTCCATTCTGAAGGAGATCAGCCCTGGGATTTCTTTGGAAGGAATGATGCTGAAACTGAAACTCCAGTACTTTGGCCACCTCATGTGAAGAGTTGACTCATTGGAAAAGTCTCTGATGCTGGCAGGGATTGGGGGCAGGAGGAGAAGGGGACGACAGAGGATGAGATGGCTGGATGGCATCACGGCCTCAATGGACGTGAGTCTGGGTGGACTCCGGGAGTTGGTGATGGACAGGGAGGCCTGGCGTGCTGTGATTCATGGTGTCACAAAGAGTTGAACACGACTGAGTGACTGATCTGATCTGATCTGATATAATAATAACAACCTAAGTGTCCATTAAAGAGCGAATGGATAAAGAAATTGTGGTGTACATATATAATGAAATATTAGTATATCACAAAAAAGAATGAAGTCTTGCCATTTGTGACAACATGAATGGGTGTTGAAGGCATTGTGCTAAGTGAAGTAAGTCAGACAAAGATAAATACCATATGATCTTTCTTATAAGTGAAATCTAAAATATACATGCAGTAGCACCCCTCCCCTCGATCTACAGTTTCACATTCCATGGTTTCTATTACACACAGTCAGTTCACTTCAATTCAGTCACTCAGTTGTATCTGACTCTGCAGCCCCATGTACCATAGCATACCAGGCTTCCCTGTCCTTCACCAAACCCCAGAGTTTGCTTAAACTCATGTGCATTGGGTTGGTGATGTTATTCAACCATCTTATCCTTTGTCATCCCCTTCTCCTGCTTCCAATCTTTCCCAGCATCAGGGTCTTTTCCAAGGAGTCAGTTCTTCGCATCAGTTGGTCAAAGTACTGGAGTTTCAGCTTCAGCATCAGTCCTTCCAAGGCATATTCAGGACTGATTTCCTTTAGGGTTGACTGGTTTGATCTCTTACAGTCTAAGGGATTCTCAAGAGTCTTCAACACCACAGTGCAAAAGCATCAGTTCTTTGGCACACAACTTTCTTTATAGTCTACCTCTCACATCCATACATGACTACTAGAAAAACCATAGCTTGGACTAGATGGACTTTGTGGGCAAAGTAATGTCTCTGCTTTTTAATATACTGTCTAGGTTGGCCATAGCTTTTCTTCCAAGGAGCAAGCGTCTTCTAATTTCATGGCTGCAGTCACCATCTGCAGTGATTTTCGAGCCTCCTCTTTCACTTTCATCAAGAGGCTCCTTAGTTCCTCTTCACTTTCTGCCATAAGGGTGGTGTCATCTGCATATCTGAGGTTATTGATATTTCTCCCAGCAATCTTGATTCCAGCTTGTACTTCATCCAGCCCGGCATTTTGCATAATGAACTCATCATATAAGTTAAATAAGCAGGGTGTCAATGTACAGCCTTGACATACTCCTTCCCCAGTTTGGAACCAGTCTGTTTTCCCATGTCCATTTCTAACTGTTGCTTCTTGACCTGCATACAGATTTCTCAGGAGGCAGGTAAGGTGGTCTAGTATTCCCATCTGTTGAAGAATTTTCCACAATTTGTTATGATCCATGCAGTCAAAGGCTTTGGCGTAGTCAATAAAACAGAAGTAGATGTTTTTCTGGAACTCTCTTGCTTTTTTGATCATCCAATATATGTTAGCAATTTGATCTCTGGTTCCTCTGCCTTTCCTAAATCCAGCTTGAACATCTGGAAGCTCAAGGTTCACATACTGTTGAAGCCGGGCTTACAGAATTTTGAGCATTAATTTGCTAACATGTGAGATGAATGCAATTGTGGTAGTTTGAACATTCTTTGGCATTGCCTTTCTTTGGAATTGGAATGAAAACTAACCTTTGCCAGTGCTGTGGCCACTGCTGAGTTTTTAAATTTGCTGGCACGTTGAATGCAGCTCTTTAACAGCATCATCTTTTAGGATTTGAAATAGCTCAACTGGAATTCCATAGTCAACATTGGTCCAAAAATATGAAATGGAAAATTCTAGAAATGAAGAATTGAGAAGTTTTAAATTTCATGCTGTCATTCTAATAAGCATGATGAAATCTCTTGGTGTCCTCCTCTAGCCTTCCTGAGACCACCCATCATCGACATCATCTGCTCCTGCTAGTCAACCATCATCATGCCACGGCTGGATGATCTAGGACCACCTCAAAGAGATGATCCTTCTCTTGAGGAATGGTCAGAGAGTCAATAATAGTTTGACACTACATAACAGTGTTTCTGTGGTTCACCTTGCTTCATCTAATCTCATAGGCATTTTATCATTAGATATTGTCACAGGAAGAAAAAAGCGAATACATGGTACAATGAAATACTTTTGAGAGAGAGAGAGAAGCCAATTTCACATAACTTGTGTTAGAGTATATTGTTATAACTGGTTTTTTTTTTTTATTTTTTACTGTTTTTAATCTCTTACTGTGCCTAATTTATAAATTAAGTTTTATCATAGTTATGTATGGGTCAGGAAGATCCTCCAGAGTAGGAAAAGGCAACCCACTACAGTATTCTTGCCTGGAAAATTCCATGGATGGAGGAGTCTGTTAGGCTATAGTGCATGGGGTTGCAAAGAGTTGGATATGACTGAGCAACTGAGACAGTACATGTATGTATACTAAAAAAGCATACTAAATATAGAGTTCAGTGCTATTCATGATTTCAAGCATCCATTGGGGGTCTTGGAACATATTAATTGCAAATAATAGAGAACTACTACTGTATATTTAAAAAAAAAAGTTCATAGGTGCACAGAACAGATTGGTGGGTGCTAGAGGCAGGGCATGGGGGATGGGAGAAGTGGGTAAATTGTCTTTTGGTTTTCTAAAATTTAATAAATTGAATACTAGTAATATAGATCTGTATGATATACATTGTCCTATAAAATCCTATATGGTCATAATTAAAGAAAGAAATCATTTCTCTACTGTGGATGTTATAGATAACTGTTCTTTATGAAAACTCATAAACCAAGAATATTTTGTGATAGTGAGTATAACATGGAAACCAACATCCAATTCAGAATAATAAAACATTTTATCAAGAAGATTCCATAAACATTATGATAGAGAAACTGTATTGTACTTAGGCAAAGTTAAATGGAAGCAGATTTGGCTCCTTGTAATCTTTATGTACAGTGAAATCTGGAATAGAATTGCTTTTATCATTATGTTTTTCCCATATACATATATGGGGACAGCTACATAGGGGTGTTTCCCCCTTTTTAATTGGATATTTTATCGAATTATCATCATAAATATCAGGAGAAACTCCTCAGATTATTAATAGTAATATTTTTGATGGGATGAACTCCAACTACTGATTATTCCTCTGCCTCATTTTGAGAGTATGAGCCTGATTGGTCCAACTTAGGTCTCTTACCTTCCCCTAGGTCAGGGTACATAATTAACAATGCAACCAGAATACATTTAAAAGAAAATGGGTAATTTCCCAAAAGAAAATTGAGATGTGAGGAAAGCTTATGGAGTCTCTGTGGTCAAAAATCAACAAATATCCATTAAATTGGCCAAATGCAAAGGTAAAAAAGAAAATCTGAGTTCTTTGCCTCATATCATCTTTACTTCACGCTGTTGTGTTAGCTGCTCAGTCATGTCTGACTCTGTGACCCCATGGACTGTAGCCCGCCAGGCTCCTCTGTCCATTCTTCAGGCAAGAATACTGGAGTGGGCTGCCGATCCCTTCTCCAGGGGATTTTCCCAACCTAAGGATTGAACGTGGGTCTCCTGCATTGCAGGCAGATGTTTTACCATCTAATCACCAGGGAAGCCTATTTACTTCATAACCAACATCTCTTCTTTTTTGCAGAAAGTACAGATTAATGTTGACATTTGTGATTTTCTGGATAGCAAACAGATTTCTAATTCATGCCACTGTTTTAAAACAGCCTGAGTGATAGAGTATATACAAATTCCTGTAAATCTATGCACTATTGGAGAGCACTGATTGTCTGCTTTAATGAAGAGGAGTTATCAATATCATGTTATATATGAAGAATAACAGTGGGCCTTCCCTGGTGGCTCAGTAGCAAAGAATCCACCTGGCAATGCAGGAGACACAGATTTGATCCCTGATCAGGAAGATCTACAAGCTATGGAGCAACTAAACCCATGGACTGAGCCTGTGCTCTTGAGCTGAGAGCTGCACTACTGAGCCCACACACCCTGGAGCCTGTGCTCTTCAACAAGAGAGGCCACCAGAATCAGAAGCTTGGGCACTGAAACTAGAGAAGAGCTTGGGCAAGCAACGAAGACCCAGGACAGTCAAATAAATAAATTGGTAAATAAAGAAATAAAATTACTGAAAATAAATAAGCCACCCATAAAAAAGAATAACACAATTTCATTGCATATTAAAACTCATGGTATAGCTATGAATGTGCATTCAGATAACATGTGATTCATTTCTGTCTTCCTATTCTCCCCCATTGTGTTTATTTCAGCTACTGGATATGGAGAAGAGGGTAAAGTTAGGTGGAAAGAGGACAGATATATGTAACAGAAAGCAGAGAATTCATTCACCTCCAGAATTATTTTAGCTCAATATCCTTCTACTTCTTCAAAAATTAGAAATATAATTATCATAAGTAGTCTGGCAATTTGATTTCTTGGTATAGACCCACAATAATTGAAAACAGGATTTTGAAGTGATATTCATAGACCCATGCTCATAGCACCATTATTCACAGTAGTGAAAATGTGGAAGCCACCCAAAAGTCTGTTGACAGATGAATGGATCAACAAAATGTGGTATATCCATTTGGTGGAAGATGGGTGTGCACAGGGGCGCATGAGAACAATAGGGTACTAAGTGCCAGGATTATGGAGAATTTATGCGCTGCATACAATTCCAATAAGCATGTTTTCTAAACAGCATTCAAAGGAGTTGGGACGTTTCAATATCTGGATAGAGTGTTTTTTGTAACTTTAACAAATCTAAGACAAATTGGTTATTCCCTTCAAGCATGCACAACACTGAAGTTCAGTATTTAGGGCAGATAGGAAATGAGCTCATTGTTCTGCTCTTTCTGGTACATATTTAAATTCAAGAAGCTTCTGATATCAACTGGAATATAGAAACACTATTTAATTTTTATTTCCTAGCCATGATTTTTCTTGAATCTTACAATTTTTTTCCTCATTATCAAACTATTAATTACATGCAAGTTCCAAAACTGTCTTGAACTTGTATAATGAGGGAATATCCTCTATTTCCATACATGTCTCTATTCATAATATCATGACACTTTATTGGAGTCTTGAAATTACCTTAATTACAGTTAACAGACAGTGTTTGTCTTAACAGTTAAAGATATTATTTTAATATAGCTTTTATCCAACAAGGTTTATTGTATAAAGTCTTCCTAGATGTACTGGGGCATGAAGATTTTTCAGGCAATTAATCTCTTCAGATAAAGACAGATATTTCTAGAAGGGGAGTTAAATTATGCATAAAATTATGCTCTATAATTCAGTATTTTCCCCTTAAGGACAGCCAACTCTATAAATGCTTTAGCTCTTGTTAAGTAAAATGAGCTGCCTCCAAATTGCCCTGATTGTCCTTCAGAAGGGCTAAGGAAAGTGTCCATTCCCTTCAAATTCTGGAGCTTTAGTTTGGTTTGGCAAATTCTACATGTTTTCATAGTTTTAGATGAAAGAGTACCTCTGATCTTAGAAAAAATTAAGCTGGTCTTCTACCATTCACTGGCTACACAGTATATTTTAGAAGCATTTGCTATAAAGCACCTAAGAGAGAAGATAGAATTTTGGAAATATGTTTTTCATTAATTTTTGGTATTCAGAAATAAGTACACACACATGTATACACACATACACAGAATACATTACAGTCCGTCATTTGCATTAATGATTAAATTCGTGGAATTGGGAAAGTGTGAGTGTAATAAGCAGAGCTTTATAGTAGAGAAAAAAATTTAAATCCCATCATAGAAAGGACACAGCAAATAAGCCTATAAACATACAAGGGAAATTGAATTCATTCATATAGCAAAGTACATATATTCATATATCAAGAAAAATGCAAGAATTTTTATTTTGCAAAGACACTTCTAAGTGTAATAATACACCAGGGTCTTCAAAGTGCTTCAGTGCTTAAAGCCTGGTATGCTACAGCTGACCATATAAAGCTGATAAATGTGTTTCAGAAAGGCAGTGAATCAAAATTGTGCTTCCTTAGTTCCATACAGGCCAAACTTCTTCCCCTTTCATTGACTCCAGAGTGAGAATGAAAGAGTGAAAAATTATATTAGCACAATACCTATAAAAACTGTGAATGAATGAGGTTTTCCTGGAAGAATATGAAGTATGTCACAACTGCAAGAAGCATTGCCTGGCGTGGGATTTCCAGCCATATGCATGGGTGTTGCTACTTTGGGATTTTTATTCTATACCTTTTTAGGGGCATTTCTGAGGTATCATAAACTTCTCTGAAGGAGAAAATAGATATAGGGCATACTTGAAGTCTCTCTATCTACCTGTGTTAAAAGTAATAAAATCAAGCATTCTAAAGAACACAGCTTCAGTGGGAACTACAGCTTAACTTTAAATTGTGGAACTCCTGAATAGGAATTTTCACTCTGCTGTTCTTCTCGTCTTAACATGTTAAGAATTTTTCACTCTTGTTATGCTCATTACTGTCTCTAAAGTTTCATGGTGATAACATGGAAGATTATCTCCTATAGTCATTTCCTTTTCAATCTAAGTGCTTTTTTAAAAAATAATTTCATCGACCATACTGTTATCTTTCTTTACAGCAGCTATACAGTAGATTAAGTTAAAGCTTTAAGGGATTCTTTTTAAGGAAGTTCCAAATCTCTTTTCATGATCATTATGCTGCTGCACTTCCCTTAGGTAGAAACATTCTATCAATCCATTTCTGAAAAACATCATGGCACTGCTTTATTAGTATTAAATTGCATTCGTTTAAAGTATCTGAGAACAATGTTAACTTTTTTATTCTTGGTCTGAACACAGAGATACACAGCACATTAATTCAAGTCACAAAGGACACTAAATTGGGTGATGATATGAACACCCAGAGAACACAAACAGATAATAAAAAGAGATCCAGAATGAAATAACCAAATAATGTTCACACTTCTTAATTCTATTTTGGATATACATGAAGAAATCTCTGAACACTGATTTCTAATAGCTGGGGAAAATATTTTCTGCATGACTACCTTATGAAGAAATCTGTGGCTGATAGAAATAAAACAAAGTAGGTACAAATTTATAATAAAGAACAGTATCGAAGAAAGTGTAACAAATGTGATTAGCATATACTAAAGCATCCCATCAGGGTATAAAGAAGTGAATGGACTTTCAAAATAACAGTAAGTTCTAAACACAACCTATCTGCTTAATTAAGCCGCTGTATTGATGCAGAAAAATCATCAGTGTGGGGAGGTGTAGTCAACCTATAAACAGAAGTTTTAGTGTTGTCATAAGTAGAAATAGAGAAATTACATGAAAGGAGTATAATAAAGGTTCATAAATGTAGAAAACAGAAATGTAATCCAAGGCAAGGCAGAGATGCTTCATCACCAAACTACTATAAAAGTGGAAACCAGAAGATTATAAAGAGCACCTAAGAGAATTCATATGTCTGTCATTCATTTCTCTATGTTTCAGTTTGGAAACATCTTATTAGTTTTTTTTTTTTATATTGCCAATTTGTAATTTTGAAATGAAATTATTATAGGCCCTGGTTAGAATTTGTCCATTAATTTTATCATAAAATACAGAAGGATGCCACATAATTTCTGTGTTGACCAATTCTTTCTTCCAACTTCTTTATACAATGCAAAATAAATTTCTTTTGAATGTAAATCACTATACTTATAGTCAGATTCTAAGAGTTAGCCTCTTGTAGTGGATAAGAAAGTAAAGCAGGCTATAAAAATCAGGAGCTCAGATGAGTCATTTAAATTATTCTCCAGTTAAAGTTTAAGGTTCTCCACACTCACTGAAAGTTCATAAATTCAACCCATGATTATGAAGTGCAAATTCTTCTTCCTAGCACCAAATAACACATTAACAGAAAAAGAGAATAAACCATACTCTTAAAGGTTATTAACAAAGCCCCTTAGCATGCCTCATCACAAAGGCACAAATAAGGGGATGTGGTTATTCTGTAGTTTGAGAGGTAAGACTGAAGCTCAACACAGCCACTCATGCGCTTCCTTGTAATTATAGACACACACACATAATACCAACCAATCCATCATCAACTAAATATAAATCAAGTATTTATTAAAGTAATAGTAAGCATTTATTAACATAAAGAAAGGGCTTCCCAGATGGCTCAGTGGTAAAGAACCAGCTTGCCAATGAAGGAGATGCAAGTTCAATCCCTGGGTTGGGAAAATCCCCTGGAGAAGGGAATGGCAACCCACTCCAGTCCATGGAAAATCCCATGGACAGAGGAGCCTGGTGGGCTACAGTCCACAGGGTCACAAGGAGTCAGATTCCACTGAGCAACTGAGCAAGCAACACAAAATTGAAAACATTAAACCATTTGGCCTCAAATTTTATTGACTGTTTCCTAACCTGTGCATATTTGTAAACCTTGTTGGTTTTTTTCCTTATCCTTCTCCCTCTCCCTCTCCTCACCGTCCTCTCCCTACTCCTCCTCCTTCCTTCCCCCTCCTCCTGTCTCTTCCTCCCCCTTTTCCTCTCTCACTCTACCCCAACCCTTCTCTCCTCTTTCAATGTATATACCTTTTCAGAATCATTCATCCAGTTGAGGGGGTGGAGGTGGGGGGATCAAAGACTGCACTCACTCAGAGTCAAACTTGCAGAAGCCATACTGAAGTTCCAATTAAGCAGAAAGGACATGGAGGAAGGGCTTCGAGTCCTATTGTTTCCCTTTTTTGCTTTAGAATTATACTCAGTTACAAATTTCTGTGTTTCTGAAATTCTGTTATTCAGGGTCAGATGGGGCAAACTTTTGTTCCTTTAAATCTTAAAACATGTTGCCTTCTCCTTCTTACTTATGGTGATCAAAGACACACCTCCCCCCAAAATTTGGTATTCAAATAACCTTATTTCTGTCTGTGTAGAATAATCTGACTCACACTATGAAATCAAATCTTTGAAATCACTGATTTAGTAAATATGGGTTTTTCTCAGCTCTTATGGACTACAAAATTCCAACGGGTTTTCAAAAGAAAAAAATGGGAAAAAAAGAAGAGGAAAGAAAAATTATTACTGTGTAAGATCCTTTAATACAAACTGTTCCAAAGTGGGGACTTGGGAAGTTCTGATAGTGAATTCAGTACACATAGTGGAATAGAGGTGGCAGGTGGTGCTAGGAGTAAAGAACCTGCCTGCCAATGCAGGAATTTTAATGAGACACAAGTTCGATGGGTCAGGAAGATCCCCTGAAGGAGGGCATGGCAACCTACTCCGGTATTCTTGCCTGGAGAATTCCATGGACAGAGGAGCCTGGCGGGCTGCAGCCCGTAAGGTCACAAAGAGTCACACACGACTGAAATGACTTAGCAGGCACGCAGCACAGTGGAATAGAAATTGTTGTGGAAGGGCGCAGTGGGAAGGAAAGCAGTTCACTAGTAAGGATTAGGAAGGATTTGTGAAAATATTAAAATCGATGTTTTTATTCTCATACATAAACTCTGGTTAAATTGAGACTTATTTATGTTAGATCAGAGTCATTACATTATTCCAATCCTATTCATCCTGTGTCCAACATGTATCTTGGATTCATTCACTTCTATCCCCTATGAAAGTTTCTTAAATGATCTTCCCACTTCCATGCTCTTTCATTTCCTATTAGTGTGTATGCACGTGTGCTGCATGCTCAGTCATTTCGGACTCTTTGAGACCCTATAGACTGCTGCCCACCAAGCTCCTCTTTGCATGGGATTTCCCAGGCAAGAATATTGGAGTGGGTTGCCATTTCTTTCTCCAGGGCATTTTCCCAACCCAGGAATCTAACCTACCAGTCTTTCATCTGCTGCATTGGCAGGCAGATTGTTTACCACTGTACTATCTGGGAAGCCCTGGGAAGACAGACCTTCTTAAAATATAAATTTGATCATACCAGCATTTTCCAAGGTCTTTCCATGATTCAAGCATCATCTCAGAATTCTACCAAGGATAGAAAAACCCTGTCTTATCTTTCTTCTGCATTCTCTAAAGCCTCTGGTCCCATGTCATGGATCTATCTAACTCATCCTACTTCATCTGGTATAATAGTGTTCCATTCCACTGAATTTCTCATCAGTTTATTTCAGCTTCTTTCCATTCAGATCCTGTACTAAAATCATTCCATTAAGATGCCTCATGACTTCCTGCATTTTTCTTTGCTAGCACTTATAGTATTTGGTAACTCTATACTTTTTCTTGATAATAAGTATACTATATTTTTCTTTCCCATTGTGTTTGAGTTGTATAAAGGAAGTGGCCCCTCTTTTCTGTACTAATTGTCTAAAAACAGTGTTTGATGCACAGTTAGGTATTCATGTCATTGCTGGACAATAGGAGTTTAAAACAACTTTCTAAGTCTGGGAGGGTGTGATAAGCAGATTGAAATCTATTAATATCTCTTGTACCTAACCCAGAGATAACAGAAATCCATAGCAGTGAAGTAATGCTATCCTGGTTGTAATAAAAAATAATGGACTTTATTTTTAACAGAAAATAATCTTTGAGGAACTACAACATTTTATTATTGAAAACATTTGTAAAAGCATTAATAAAACTGCTAAGTACATTCCAACTTTTCCCCCATCATAGCTCACATAGGGGATGACCAGAGTTATAAGGAAGAGCAGAGTAAATGGTCAAGAGGATTTGGATGTCCTGGGGATGAAGGATTCTTGGGTTCACCCGAAAGCCATAAATATAGAAGAATTAGGACCACTAAGTCTTATTAACTCTGTCTCTTAAATATTTATCTCCTCTTTTCCTAGTCTATTACCATTGTACAAGTTAAGACTTTTATAATTTCTCACCTGTAATGTTTCCATTATCTTTTTAATAATGTCTCTGCATTTAATATTTCCATATCTCATTCTTTCTTCATATTTCCATCAAGTCATCTTTTTATAGAAAATTTGATTAAGCCACTCTCTCATTCAAAATCACCCAGCCGCTTCACTTCCTCTGGCATAGAGTCTAGAAGTCCTTCTCAGGCATATAAGATGACTCTTGGTCTGGTGGCTGCTCGTTTCCACTCACCAGCATCACTATTGTCTTCTAAAGGGCCACAGTGCTAAGCCAGAGTCGTTGAAGGGCCTTAAGGCACTTCAGAATATGTTCCCTTTGATCAGATTTCATCTCACTTTATTTTATAAGGGGCTTCCCTGGTGGCTCAGGTGGTAAAGCATCTGCCTGCAATGCGGGAGAACAGGGTTCAATTCCTGGGTTGGGAAGATCCCCTGGAGAAGGAAATGGCAACCCACTCCAGCACTCTTGCCTGGAAAATCCCATGGACAGAGGTTCCTGATAGGCTATAGTCCTTGGGGTCACAAACTTATTTAACTTTCTAATTTCAGATTAAGTCCTCTGTTGTCTTCTAATCAAACCTAGACACTCTTTCTCCTATTCTCACTCCGTACGGTTTATATACTTTCAGAAAGCAACTGCACTATTATAATTGTGTTTTTCCTTGAACAAACATCTTTGAATCCAAAGCCTACATAATGTCTGAACAAAGCAGGTACATGATAATTATAAAAAATATGAATATAAGTATCATTCTCTTAAATTTCCCTGTGTTTATTTTATTGCCAAAAATAAAGCATTTCCATAGACAGTTTATCCTGAAGAAATTGAATAGTCTCAAATTACTTCTTAGTTTTCTTTCGCTGTTTTGTTTTTACTGTAGGATTAGATTGCCTTCACCTTTCTCCTTTTCCTTCTATAATCTCATTCATTTGCCTCGAAAACCATCCTTTTTTTTTTTCAGTCTTTATTTATTCCAACTTTCCTCTTGTTAACTTTAGTGTTCTCATATCTTGACTGGGTTGCCTCACTCATACCACCGCTGTCTTTCTGCCCTCCAAGTTCCCTTCTCTCCTTGGTCATGAAAAACAGTTTGCTTTCTCCTTTATTCCATTCATTTTAATTTTAATAAAGTTGTAGGAAATACTTTCAGAGAGCAAATATTTACAGGAGAGAGCTTTCTTAGTTTGACTTGTGTGCTTTCAACTTCTCTCTTCAGTTTCAATTTCTACTTTAGAAAAATATGCTCTACTGAGAATTTCATAGGAACTGGAATAAGCTGTGAAAAGTGGAAGTGTTAGTTGCTCAGACACGTTTGACTCTTTGTGACTCCATGGACTATAACCTGCTAGGCTCTTCTGTCCATGGGATTTTCCAGGCAAGAATGCTGGCATGGGTTGCCATTCCCTCCTCCAGGGAATCTTTCCAACCCATGGATCAAACCCGGGTCTCCTGCATTGCAGGAAGATTCTTTACCACTGAGCCACAGGGGAAGATGTAGATATGTATACTAATGCATTTCAAGGTAGTAAAATAGTTCACTTTATTTGAATAACCAATGGATGCTTAAATGTCTTTTTAATAATTTGGCTAGGGAATGGTTGTCAAGCAAAAATAAAAAGTATTAAAGATGACATAACCATAGACTGAAGTCAATAATTGTTCACCTCTTAAAAGCATCATCATCCTTTATTTTAGCTACAAAAACTGTCAAATACATCAAACATTTCACTTGAATTTTTTAAGCACTCTGAAATATCCAGATGTTTGTAATGCTATAAGAAAAGGGCTCTTGATAGTCTGTATTCTGTTTTAGGTAGGCATCATTTCAAAGTAGCATCCATGGTAAGGAAATTCATTCTATAAGGCAATAATTTGGTGGGTGCTGACTTGTGGCTAGCCAACTCATTTTTTTTTTATTGAAAGATAATTGCTTTACAGAATTGTGTTGTTTTCTATCAAACCTCAACATGAATAGCCAACTCATTTGATTAGACTTCATTACTAATGAATAAGACCAAGGCAATCAATTTTGTGCCTTTATTTAGTTTGATTTAGCTAATTTTAATTAAAATTTTCATTTAACTTCAGCCAATTTTCTTACAAATATATGCTTTTGGTTACAAAGTGGATTGTGCCAGATGATCAGTTGAACCTATTTGCTTATCAGAAAACATAATGCATATTGGCACAAAAGGGTCTGCATATAAATAATAATGCTTTAAAATTAGGTAATTTTTTTACACCAGTCATTTCTCAAAAAGGAAGTATTAGACCTTTAATCATCCACTGATAACCCATTTTATATATTGCAGATAAGAAACCAGATGGAATGAATGCTTTATCCACATGAATACAATTAAAAGTTGGGTTAAATCACCAGATCATTATTTGGCTTCAATATTACTTGAAATAATTAGTTTTGCCTTTTATATTAATATTTTTATCTTATGTTTCTAATAATCACCACAGACATTTTTGTTATGTTTCTCCAGGGTTCTGTTTTGCATTTATATTAGCAACATCAGTGGCAGAAACAATTGCATGTGACGGATGCTAGGCCAGTGGCCTGTGATACTAAATATCTTATACACCTTTACAGGTTATGCTTTGTCAAGTGTGACATGTTGATCAGATATTAGCAGATAATGGGCATTTTAAGCTTCAAGAAGAAATAATAATACCATCTAGTTTGTACCAGAAAACTATGAAAAAATACTATTCTGTCCAACTTTCAACTAGGAAATTGATGACACACACTAAGTGGTCTGTTGAAGCCCAAACAAAGAGGTTAGTAACTGACAGCTGAACCCTGAACCCAGATCACCTGCCTTCAAAATGTTTAATGTCTACAATACCATCCTCTGCCAAGTTGGGCTTTTGGGGCTTTCCTGATGGCTCAGAAGGTGAAGAATCTGCCCACAATGGAGGAGATGTGGGTTCAATCCCTGGGTTGGGAAGATACCCTGGAGAAGGGAAAGGCAACACTTTCCAGCATTCTTGCCTGGGAAGTCCCATGGACAGAGGATCCTGGCGGGCTACAGTCCATGGGGTCACACAGAGTTAGACACGACTGAGCATGCATCACTGACTCGATGGACGTGAGTCTGAGTGAACTCCGGGAGTTGGTGATGGACAGGGAGGCCTGGCATGCTGCGATTCATGGGGTCGCAAAGAGTCGGACACGACTGAGCGACTGAACTGAACTGAACTGAGCATGCATGCACGCATACCATTCTGGATACTCTATAAGCCAGGAAAGGAAGAAAAATATAAGACATTATACATTCTGAATTGTAAACAACAGGTATAAAAGGTGCCCTTGTTTCACTGAACAGTTACATTTGCTAATTATACTTCAAGTCACTAGATATTTTTTCTTGTAAGAGAAATGTGGAGAAATTTAAACTGATTTTGAGAAATATTACCAACATGTTAATATACATAAAATGCCAGTTCAGGAAAAGCACAATATTATGGAAATGTATATTTCATTGTAGGCTACTGTTCAGTGCAACACATGGAAAATTAATTATATTAAAATGTTCAACTTTTCGCTATACCAATAATTCAGATGAATGCATCTATATACTTCTCAAATGATTCTTCAAAGTAACAGCCACAGAGATTCCAAAAAACTTTGACCATTATCAACAGGTAAATCATCTGAGCAGAAAAATAAATTTTTTGTACATGAGAGCTGATGTTTCCTTTGAAGACCATAAAATTCTGTTTTCAGGTTTTAAGAGTGACAAAGATAGAATTCTCTTTTTTTCCTTAATACTATCATTGTCATTGCTCAATTTGGGGCTCCCAATGCTCATGGCTTTCTTAAATTTAAGTAGACATCTATTCATTCAAAAGCCATTAATTCCTATTATTACCCAGAAATTGGATATACAAAGATAAAATTCCTACTTCAAAGAATATACAATCTACCTGTATAGAGACGCACAAGTTACAAGAATATTACAATCCAGTAGAACACATGTCATGATGGATATGAGCCCTGGGTGTTAACACAGTACAAAGTAGAAGAACCCTATCTGGAATAGTGGAGCAGTGTAAAGTCATTAGTGATGACACTTGCCCTGAATCTTGAAGCTGAACTTACCACATCTAGAAAGACAACTAAGGACAGATAATAGATGACGTTTTACATTGGGCTAGATGGTATTCTCTTCACAAATGATTCTTAAAGTGCAATGACATGATGGGGAGATAGATTGACAGATAACTTTTCATTAAAAATATTTCAAGATGAAATTATGTTAATAAATAAACATACATCCATGATATCTACCACCTAGTTTTATCAAAGTATAAAATTTTTGGTGTTTGCTTTAAATTATTTTCAATTTTAGTAATAAAATATTATAAATAATCTTGAAACTGTGTTACCATCCCCAATCTCACTATCTTCTCTCCCTTGTGGTCATTCATAATCCTGAATTCAATGGATGGAATTTTACAATTCCCATGCATATCACGCTTATGTATTTGCAACAAATATAGGCTCAAATATATATGATTTTTATAAAGTATATAAAGCATTAATTATATTTTTTGTTTCTTCCTTTCCCCATGTGCCTTTTATTTATTTCTCTTGTCATAGTTCCCTGGCTAGGATCTCTATTGTTATGGTAAATAGAAGTGATAGTAAAACCATCCTGATTGATCCTTAATAAAATGCTTCTAAAGTACCACTGTTTAGAAATACCATTAACTGCAAGGTTGTTTTTTTTCTTTTATCCTATATGAGGTAAAGGAAATTTTCTTTCTATTTCTAGTCTGCTGAACACATATTTTAAAAAGTATGAATCATTTTTCTGCCTGTGTGAGATGATCATCTGGTTTTTGCCTCTAATCTATTAATGTGTTGATGTTATCCTTCCTGCTGTGGCCTCTTGCAACCAAGATGATGATAATGATGATACTCACCAGCGGGAATGTTCAGGGGTGCTCAGAGCACTGCAGGATCCTGGCAATACGCCCCTCCACTCACCCCAGTGCCATCACTGGCAGGAATAAAGAGGATGCCAAGAAAACTTCAGGTGCCCCTGGTAAGCCTCTGCTATACACTTATTCCCTTTCTTATGACCACAATCTGCCAAAGAGTCCAGTTCTCAAAGGGAAGCTATAATTCAAACTAATTATCTATTCCCCCTTTAGGAAGTGACTACCTACTTGAATCCACTGATTTCTCATTTTCCTGTTTATCTCAGTTAACTCCAAGCCCAAGATTTCAAGGCCATTACGTGCCGCTTAAAACTTATTCATACAGTTTTCTGATGTACATTTTTCAAGCACTACCACGTCCTTAAACATCACCACTCTAGGAATTCTGTATCTGTTATTAAAATCTCCTATTCTAGTCTTTTCTCTGCAGGATCCTTTCCCCTTTCTCCACACAAAATCCTTTTCCCTTTCTCTACATAAAATCTATCTCCCCTAAGTATACAGCTTCCACAGCAGCTCTCTCAAGTATGGCTATCTCTCAGTCAATGACCTTGATCTTGAAGGTTATGCTTGTATCCTCCTTACCTGTCCCTTGCTATTTCAAGTCCATTGTTCTTATTCATTCTTAAATCTTCACTCCAGTGATCTGAAAAGTTTACCACCAACACCCCTCCTTGTTTTGGTCATATACCAATATTCAAGTCACTAGCTCTCTTCTTGAAGATGTTACCATTTCTCTCAACAGCATTACTCCTTTTATAATTCACAAGTATTAATATTTAAACATGCATGGCAACCATCCTTCAGTCACTGACTCCCAGTTCCTCAACTTCTTCACCCCTAATGATTTTTTTCCTGCTCCATGGCCACTGAACTTGCCCATTTGCTATCAAAATCAGGTAAATATTTATCTGCGGACATTCAATAGATTACCTGAATAATAAATCTATTCTTTCCTGCTTCCTATTACATAATCGTATTCTCCCTTTTCATGATGAACACAGTGAATTACCTCTGCCAGAACGATGACTATTTTCCTCATCCAGAGTTTCAATATGCAAGAAATTTGAAGTCATCACACGGCATGGCCTTTTGAGAAACAAAACCTCAGAACCTCCATGGTTTCCTACCTATTGCAGACACAGTGGCACATAAGGGTCACTAATTTAAGGTGTGTACTATTATGGATAGTAATTTCCTATCTTGGCAGGCATCTGCTCAAAGGAAGCTGTATATTTTAAATGCTTTCTAACACTCAATCAGGCCACAATGTGCCTGGACTCCTGAGTTCTGTATTTATACACACTGCTTTGGCTGTAATGTGAGCCACTTGTTGCAGTGTATGTTGTGTGGGACCCTGCATCAGTGGGCTGAACACTGTAGGGCTTTGGATAGTGGTGCTATCAGAGTCAGTGTGGTCAGAGAAGGAAAACCACATGCATGATACTTACATGCTCTAGTCAAGATGAATTGTTGTCCCTTCCGTGGTGAGAGGGGTCTAAAGTATTAATAATTTAAGTACCATTATGTGGTTATCAGGTGTCCTTGAGGGAGAGTTACACATATCAGGCTCAGTTCTGGTCTCTGTTACTAGTTGTTTGGACATCTGATGGCAGAAGTAGAGGCTCATTTATAACCTCCTCCTTTCTACTATGATCACTCCTATAGGAGACAGGAAGAATAAAAGAAAAGCAGGCCCCAGCAAGGGCCACAAAAGAAATTTATAATTATTGATAAACTGGATGCTACAAGGCGTGAGACTCTTGGAACAAGTCCAGAGGGAACAGTTCATAGTCTTGAAAACAAGCTATGATCCTGGGGTCAGAAAACCGACCCCAGACTGTTTCTCAACTGGCGTCTCAGAGTCACATGTTTTACGCATCTGGTGGAAAATCTATAGTTAAGAATATTAGCCTTAGTTACTGATTTGTTATTGATTACTGTTTCTTAGTTACTCAATGGTTAATGATCATTTTGTTCTTTGGCCCTGAAGGCCACATGAGTTATAGCTTAACTCCCCGCATATTCTTTCATTCACGGCTACGAGTATAATAAAGCTGGCTTGGATTCAGTTTCACCTTCACCTTGGAGCGGTGTTGGTCACCTGATCCTCGCTTTTCATTGTTCTGGTGTCTTGTTTCATTCTCGCGCCATATCAGGCTTTCGGAAACCCTGCTTGTTGAGCTGGTCTTGACAACTCCCTTCATGTGTCCTCCATGCTAGTACTGGCAAGAACGTGACAGGGGTGAAGAGTGGGAATGGTGGCAATGATAGAGATTGGCTGATGTCAATTAGCTAGTTGTTTAGTGACTTCCTTAGTGACTCCTCTGGTAGTCCTTAACATGCCATACAAAAATCTTCATATTTCATAGCCAGTCCTATCAATTCACCTACATGCTTTTGCCTCTGATCTTGTCTTCATCTTCTAATTTTTCTCCTTACACACCTGTTACTAATGAGCTAGACTATTAGCTCCTGCCCATGAGCTTTATACTTATTTCTCTTTCCATACAGAATAGATGACTTAGTAGGGGACTTCTACTTTCTGCGGTCTGTACAGACCACTTTTCGGGGTGTTACAGCCATAGTCCACCTTTGGTTGGCACTCACATACTCAGCTGAATTATTGATGAATTACGATCAAAATTTTCACCTCCAGTAGTGGGCTTAAAGGGTCTCATCATATGGCCAGGGGTATGACCTGAAGAAGAGGCAGTACTACAAATATGGTGGATATCATGGGAGTTTAGACCAGCTGCTGCAGAAACTTAATTGCATCCCTTGGCTCTGATCATACCCAATTTTGGATATACCATATCCATCCCAGAGTGAATTGCTCCTAGGCCTGTCTGAACTTACCACACTGTCATTTCACATTCTCCAAACAAACAATCCATATCTATGAGGGACTAATAAAATGGGTCTAATATTATCTATTGCAGGTGGCATTGTCTTGCTCAGTGTTGGTGAGGATTGATTTTGGAATTCTCCTATTGGAGTTTTTTATAGATTCTACATAATATTTTTCTACTATGAAAAAGCAAAATTAGTCACTTACTCATGTCCGACTCTTTGTGACCCCATGGACTATAGCCCACCATTATCTTCTGTCCATTGGATTCTCCAGGCAAGAATACTAGAGTGGGGGAGCTATTCTCTTCTCCAGGCTATCTTCCTGACCCAGGGATCGAACCCAGGTCTCCTGCATTGCAGGCAGATTCTTTACAGTCTGAACCACCAGGGAAGCCCTTTTCTACCACAGATACTTCTAATGCATAAGGGTCTGCCAAGCTGTATGGCCAAAATAGCAGAGCTACTTGCACCACAGACTAGCCCTCCTAATCCCTGATCAAGCCTTGCAAACTTCCATGTCACTCAGAGAAGTAATCCCAAGCACAGAATATGCTTCATCTAGAACCCAAAAATGTTTACTCAACTTCATGTTTCCTTTTTATCAAGCTCAAGGATGAACTACAGTAATTTGTCTTTATCCTTTGGAGATGTTCCCCCACACCTCAGGACCCTTAAGAACTCCATTGATGTGGTAAAATCTTAAATAATCATACAATTCACACATATGCTCCCCCGTTTAAAATTCATGTGTCTTAATGAATCTTCTAATATGCATAATACTTCTTGCTTATATGTCCTGCTTAATATAACACCATCAAAGTAAGGAACCATATGAAGTTCTACAGAATGGCTAGGCAGTCTAGATCTCTTTGAGACATAAGATGGCAGTGATTGGAAGGTTAACACAGCCCATGAACAAAACCATGCATGTATACAGTTAGTCATGTCAGTGGATGTGACATATTTCTGTTCTGTCTTCCAGATAAGGACAGAAATACAAGACCAGTTGCATCATATCATGTACCTGAGGCTATATTAACCTGCTCAACAAACACATCACAGTTGGGACAGCAGCTAGCTACAAATTTGAACTAAAAATTAATTGTGTTTGCAGTTGTCCACTGATGTTCTCTAGAATCCACCAAGTATATCCAGGGGTCAGACTAGTGAATGAGTATAACCAGCCAGGCATCATCCAGGATTTTGAGAGGTACTCACTCTTACCATCATCCCCAGAGTGAAATATTGTTTTAAAATTACTCCTTACCTTGGGGTTTGAGCAGTTAATAATGTTTTCAACTTGGTTTTCCTCAACCATAGTCTTTAATCCAAGGCTGAGGAATAAACATGGGAGTTTTGTCAACCAACAAGTATGTCCAATTCAGCTGTAGATGGGGACGGGGGGAAATGACTCCTGGATGGTTTCATGGACTCAGTAAGTAAGCAAATGCCAAGACCTCATTTAACACCTGGCTTGCATAGGTTTCCATCCCGAAAAAGGGCTCGTGATGTTGCCTTGATTCCCTCACCAGCAACATCAACTCAAACACTCGGTGAAATAGTTGTGGGTGCTTGTTTTTCCTCAGTTTAGACATTCAGTCAGGTCCGACTCTTTGAGACCCATGGACTGCAGCACGCCAGGCTTCTCTGTCCATTACCAACTCCTGGAGCTTTCTCAAACTCATGTCCTTCGAGTCGGTGATGTCATCCAACCATCTCATCCTCTGTCATTCCCTTCTCCTCCTGCCTTCAATCTTTCCCAGCATCAGGGTCTTTTCCAATGAGTCAGTTCTTCACATCAGGTGGCCAAAGTATTGGAGTTCCAGCTTCCACATCAGTCCTTCCAATGAATATTAGGGACTGATTTCCTTTAGGATGGACTGGTTGGATCTCCTTGCAGTCCAAGGGACTCTCAAGAGTCTTCTTCAACAGCACAGTTCAAAAGCATCAATTCTTCAGCTTTCTCTTACATCCATACATGACCACTGAAAAAACCATGGCTTTGACTAGACGGACCTTTGTCGGCAAGGTAATGCCTCTGCTTTTTAATATGCTGTCTAGTTTGGTCATAGCTTTTATTCCAAGTAGCAAGTATCTTTTAATTTCATGGCTGCAGTCACCATCTGTAATGATTTTGGAGCCCCCCCTCCACAAAGGAAAATAAATTCTGTCACTGTTTCCATTATTTCCTCATCTATTTGCCATGAAGTGATGGGATCAGGTGGTTTTCTGAATATTGAGGTTTAGGCCAACTTTTTCACTCTCCTTTTCACTCTCCTCTTTCATTTTCATCAGAGGCTCTATAGTTCTCTTTCACTTTCAGTCATAAGGTGGTGTCATCTGCATATCTGAGGTTATTGATATTTCTCCTGGCAATCTTGATTCCAGCTTGTGCTTCATCCAGCTTGGCATTTTGCCTGATGTCCTCTGCATATAAGTTAAATAAGCAGGGTGACAATATACGAGTATGCTTTTCCATGTCCAGTTCTAATTGCATACAGATGTCTCAGGAGGCATGTAAGGTGGTCTGGTATTCCTATTTCTTTAAGAATTTTCCACAGTGTTTTGTGATCTACACATCCAAAGGCTTTGGCATAGTCAATAAAGCAAAAGTAGATGTTTTTCTGAAATTCTTTTGCTTTTTTGATGATCCAACGGATGTTGGCAATTTCATCTCTGGTTCCTCTGCCTTTTCTAAATCCAGCTTGAACATCCAGAAGCTCATGGTTCACATACTGTTGAAGCCTGGCTTGGAGAGTTTTAAGCATTATTTTGCTAGCATGTGAGATGAATGGAATTATGCAGTAGTTTGAGCATTCTTTGGCATTGCTTTTCATTGGGTTGGAATGTAAACTGACCTTTTCCAGTCCTTTGGCCACTGATGAGTTTTCCAAATTTTTGACATATTGAATGCAGCACTTTCACAGAATCATTTTTTAGAATTTGAAATAGCTCAACTGGAATTCCATCACCTCCACTAGCTTTGTTTGTAGTGATGCTTCCTAAGGCCTACTTGACTTCACATTCCAGGATGTCTGGCTCTAGGTGAGTGATCACACCATCGTGATTATCTGGGTCATGAAGATCTTTTTTGTACAGTTCTTCTGTGTATTCTTGCCACCTCTTCTTAATATCGTCTGCTTTTGTTAGCTCCATACCATTTCTGTCCTTTATCGAGCCCATCTTTGCATGAAATGTTCCCTTGGTACCTCTAATTTTCTTGAAGAGATCTTTAGTCTTTCCCATTCTATTGTTTTCCTCTATTTCTTTGCATTGATCACTGAGGAAGGCTTTCTTATCTTTCCTTGCTATTCTTTGGAACTGCATTCAAATGGGTACATCTTTCTTTTTCTCCTTTGCCTTTCGGTTCTTTTCTCTTCTCAGCTATTTGTAAGGCCTCCTCAGTCAACCATTTTGCTTTTTTCATTTCTTTTTCTTGGGGATGGTCTTGATATTTGCCTCTTGTACAATGTCACAAACCTCGTCCATAGTTTCAGGCAGTCTGTCTATCAGATCTAATCCCTTGAATCTATTTTTCACTTCTACTGTATAACTGTAAGGGATTTGATTTAGGTCATACTTGAATGTTGTAGTGATTTTCCTTACTTTCTTCAATTTAAGTCTGAATTTTGCAATAAGGACTTTATGATCTGAGCCACAGTCAGCTCCTGGTCTTGTTTTTGTTGACTGTATAGAGCTTCTCCATCTTTGGCTGCAAAGAATATAATCAATCTGATTTCGGTATTGACTATCTGGTGATGTCCATGTGTAGAGTCTTCTCTTGTGTTGTTGGAAGAGAGTGTTCGCCTTCTTGACTTCCTACTTTCGCATTCCAGTCCCCTATGATAAATAGGACATCCTCAGTGTATACTTACCCAAATAAATGGCCATAGTTCCCTCTAGGGGATCATTAGCATATTCACTTTCTGTTGCTTCATCAAGTCCTTTGTCTCAACAATGTTGAACTTTGCCAGAATTCTATCACCCTAGAAAATAGTAATGGTTGATAAAATCCACCCCCCCTTTTTCTGTTCAGGGAAACTGCTTACTTCAAAGAAACATTCTTCCTCATGTGACTTCAATAAGACTCCTAGAAAACTCTCATTTTAATCTATGAAAAGACCATGTCCAGGTCCTCAAAATGTCCATTCTTTGCCTCATCAATGATTACTGAGGTGTTTAGAAGATCAGTCCTGGGTGTTCTTTGGAAGGACTGATGCTAAAGCTGAAACTCCAATACTTTGGCCACCTCATGTAAAGAGTTGACTCATTGGAAAAGACTCTGATGCTGGGAGGGATTGGGGGCAGGAGGAGAAGGGGACAACAGAGAATGAGATGGCTGGATGACATCACCGACACCGACTCGATGGACAAGAGTTTGGGTGAACTCCGGGAGTTGGTGATGGAGAAGGAGGCCTGGCGTGCTGCAATTCATGGGGTTGCAAAGAGCCGGACACGACTGAGTGACTGAACTGAACTGAACTGAATCCTCACTGATAAATCGGAACCAAATGCTCTTTAACTTGACCAATTCTGTCCTTTCTCAGAATACCTCTCCAATTTTACAGTAAATGTTAAGATCACAAAATTGAACAATTTTAAACAAAAACATAAATTTTATATTGTCCAACTTTTTGTGAATAATGCATTTCCTGGTTCAAGGCTGTACTCTATTTATTGACAATATTGCACATATTGCTAAGCTAAGGAAACTCTAGGAACAAAATAGATGACTACATGAGAAAAGTAATAATTAGGGGACTGGAATGCATTTCTCTAATAGCTTAACAGGTAAAAGGTAGACTGTCAGTCAAGAGCATTGCTGCTGCTGCTGCTAAGTCGCTTCAGTCGTGTCTGACTCTCTGCGACCCCATACACGGCAGCCCACTAGGCTCCCCTGTCCCTGGGAGTCTCCAAGCAAGAACACTGGAGTGGGTTGCCATTTCCTCCTCCAATGCATGAAAGTAGAAAGTGAAAGTGAAGTTGCTCAGTCGTGTCCGACTCTTAGCGACCCCATGGACTGCAGCCCACCAGGCTCCTCCATCCATGGGATTTTCCAGGCAAGAGTACTGGAGTGGGGTGCCATTGCCTTCTCCACAAGAGCATTAGAGGACTTTAAATTAAATACCTCAAAGGAATGATTAGTAGAAAGAACTCAAGCCTAGATAAAACCTTCAGTGACTTAGTTACCTGGAAGAAGCCCAAGCACAGGTTGCAACTTGAGATAATGTACATTAATATGTAATTTTAATATGCAGTCCAATGGGAGCTAATTTGCATGTTATAATTACCTTTCCAACTGTCTTTCATGAGATAAATATACAGCCATTAACAAAACTTTAATGTATCACATTTTTAACTAAATAAATTTGCTTTATGATATTGCTTAATCTTTCTAAGAAAATGGCAAAACCCCTTATGCTTTATTAAGCACAAAGAATTAGGAATATTTGAAGTTTTGATTTTTAGCATGGAAGAATACTTCATAGCAGTAGCTAAATTAATGACATTGTTTTCCAAATAGTTGCTACACAATAACTCTTGTCTTATTAAAATTATTATTTTAAATTAAATTAAGCCTTGGTTTGTGTGAAACTAGCTTTGTGGCAATCAAGATGAGAAATGATAAGAGCACAGGAAGTGGAAAGGGAGATTAATGTTTATACTGAATTCACCTTCTGATATGTCAGTCTCTATCATTTCTGGGAAAAGTGGGGAATCAACCCACTTATATGCAAATAGAAATGCTAAATACTTATGTTCTTTACCCTCTAGGATTAGTAAATAAACACCCAGATACACACCCACACCACACACACATGTGCACATGTGTATGCGTGCACACACACATATACACACTGTAGAAAAGTTACAAGGAAAATATACTTGAACCAAAAGTTATTTTCAGCAGGTACAAATCAGGGATAATAGGACTTTTAGGAGGATTTGCAAAATAGCTGAAGAAAGAAGAGAAGCAAAAAGCAAGGAAGAAAGAGAAAGGTACATCCAACTAAACACAGAGTTACAAAGAAAAACAAGGAGAGACAAGGCCTTCTTCAATGAACAGTGCATAAAAATAGAGGAAAACAACAGATGGTGATAGATTAGAAATCTCTTCAGAAAAATTGGAAATATCAAGGGAACATTTTGCCCAAAGATGGGCACAGTAAAGGTCAGAAATGGAAGAGACCTTATTAGACTCAGAAGAGATCAAGAAGAGATGGAAAGAATACATAGAAGAACTGTACAAAAAATACCTTAATGAACTGGATAACTATGATGGTGTGGTCTGTCACCCAGAGCCAGGTATTCTAGAGTGTGAAGTTAAGTGGGCCTTATGAGGCACTGCTGGCAATAAAACTAGTGGATTAGATGGAATTCCAGTAGAGCTATTTAAAACCCTAAAGAATGATGCTATCACAGTGTTGCATTCAATATGCCAGCAAATCTGGAAGCCCCAGCAGTGGCCCCAGGACTGGAAAAGGTCAATCTTCATTTCAGTTCCCAAGAAGGGTAGTACTAAAGAATGCTTAAACCATCAGACAATTGCTCTCATCTTCTTTGCTACTAAGGTCATGCTTAAAATATTGCATGCCAGCCTTCAGGATTATGTGAACCAAGAACTTTCAGATATCCAAGCTGGGTTCAGAAAAGGCAGAGGAATGAGAGATCAAATTGCCAACATCTGCTAGATCATAGATAAAGCAAGGGAATACCAGAAAAACATCAACCTCTGTTTCATCAACTGCACTAGAGTCTTTGACACTGTAGATCATTAAAACACTGTGGAAAACTCTTATAAAAATAGAAACACCAGACCATCTTACCTGGCTCCTGAGAAATCTGTATGTAGGTCAAGGAGCAAAAGTTAGAACCTTGTATGGAACAACTGATAGATTCAGGATTGAGAAAACAGTAGTATGACCAGACTGTCTGGTGTCACCCTGTTTATTTAACATATATGTTGAGAACATCATGAGAAATGCTGGGTTGTTTGAGTTGCAAGCTGTAATCAAGATAGGCAGGAGAAACCAACAACCTCAGATACGCTGATGATACCAGTCTAATAGCAGAAAGTGAAGAGGAACTAAAGAATCTTTTGATGAAGGTGAAGGTGGAGGAGGAAAGTGAAACAGCCAGCTTAAAATTAAATATTAAAAAAACTAAGATCATGACATCCAGCCTCATTACTTCATAAAATAGAAGGGGAAAACATAGAAGTAGTGATTGATTTCCTCTTCTTGGGCTTTAAAATCACTCCAGATGGTGACTGCAGGCATGAAATCAGAAGACAATTGCTTCTTGGCAGGAAATCTATGACAAACCTAGACAGTGTGTTGAAAAGCAGAGACATTACCCTGCTGAAAAAGGTCTGTATGTCAAGGCTATGGTCTTCCCAGTGGTCACATACAGTTGTGAGAGCTGGACCATAAAGAAGGCAGAGGGCCAAAAAATTGATGCCTTTGAACTGTGATGGTGGAGAAGACTCCTGAGAGTCCCTTGGACAGCAAGATCAAACCAGTTAGTTTTAAGGGAAATAGACTGAATACTCATTGGAAAGACTGATGCTGATGCTGAAGCTCCAGTGTTTTGGTCATCTGATGTGAACAGTCAACTCTTTGGAAAAGTCCCTGATGCTGGGAAAGATTGAGGGAAAAAGAAGAGGGCATTATAGGAAAAGGTGGCGGGATGGCATCACTAATGCAATGCATATGAACTCCAGGGGATGGTGAGGGGCAGGGACTCCTGGTGTGCTGCAGTCCACAGGGTTACAAAGAGTTGGACACGACTGGGCAACTGAACAACATGAATGACAAGCAACTTATCAACATATAACTATAAAAGATGTGTTATTTTGACAAATTATGCCCTGCCTGACATGTGATCTGATATGCAACCTGGCCTTTTTACATTACCACTCTAATTCTGCTCTACTGAGGTCCAAGTGATCTGTATTCTAATTCACCTGGTGAGGTCCCTTCCTATGGATGGCCAATTAAAATGAACCAATATGTGGCATTATATACTATAGCCAAGATAACCTAAATACTCATCTATGGATGAATGGATAAAGAAGATGTGGCATATACATACAATGGAATACTACTCAGCTATAGAAAAGATGAAAGCTTTCAACAATGTGGATAGACCTTGAGGGTATTATGCTTAGTGCAAAAAGTCAGATGGAGAAAGAAAAATACCATATGATTTCACTCATACATGGACTCTAAAAACAAACAAGTGAGCAAAACAAATTAACAAAACAAACAGAAAGAGAAGATAGAGCAGTGGTTAACAGAAAGGAAGAGGTGGGGGAGAGTGAAACTGGAAAAGGGGATCAACTGCATGGTGATGGATGAAAACTAAATTTTGGTGATGAACATGCTGTAGGGTATAGATAAGCAGCAATATAATGTTGGACACATGAAATTTATATAATATTGTAAACCAATGTTACTTCAATGAAAAATGTCTAAAAAAAAAACCCCACCAACATGGATTTCCACTTCTACCTTCACCTTCATACCCATGTGAAATTATATCCTCTACTTTCTTTGCAGGTTGAAATTCTCCTGGGGTCAGAGGTTGAACTCAAATACCAACGACTCCAAATGCCTTTTCAAACTAATCTCACATAGAAAAAACCTTATTCTCTTCTTCTAATAATTTGGTATTATTTACTTTATTATTCCTATTATCAACCAGGCCACTGTTCAGCAATATGAAAGTGTTTAATAAATGAATTTTTAATAGAATAGAATATTTTAATTAAATGAAAGATATTTTTATCAGAGATACAAACAACCTAAATATCTATAAACAGATGAATGATTTTTTCAATGTGGTATTTTTGTACAATGGAATATTAATCCATTTTTAAAATAAAGGAAATTCTGTCATATATGACAACATGGATGAATATGGAGGCCATTAAACTAAGTGAAACGAACCAGCCACAGAGTGGATAGTGATCTTTCATTGCGGTTTTAGCTTGCGTTCCTCAAATGGTTGATGTTCAACATTTAATCATGTGCTTATTTGATGTCTGTATATCCTACTCAGAATAATGCATATGTATAGATAGCATGGGAGAAGGCAATGGCACCCCACTCCAGTACCATTGCCCAGAAAATCCCATGGATGGAAGAGCCTGGTAGGCTGCAGTCCATGGGGTGGTTAAGAGTTGGACACAACTGAGCGACTTCACTTTCACTTTCCACTTTCATGCATTGGAGAAGGAAATGGCAACCCACTCCAGTGTTCTTGCCTGGAGAATCCCATGGACGGAGAAGCCTGGTAGGCTGCAGTCCATGGGGTCGCACAGAGTTGGACACGACTGAAGTGACTTAGTAGTAGTACTATAGATAGCATATTGAAAAGCAGAGACATTACTTGGCCAACAAAGGTCCATCTAGTCAAGGCTATGGTTTTTCCTGTGGTCATGTATGGATGTGAGAGTTGGACTGTGAAGAAAGCTGAGTGCCAAAGAATTGATGCTTTTGAACTGTGGTGTTGGAGAAGACTCTTGAGAGTCCCTTGGACTGCAAGGAGATCCAACCAGTCCATTCTGAAGGAGATCAGCCCTGGGATTTCTTTGGAAGGAATGATGCTAAGGCTGAAACTCCAGTACTTTGGCCATCTCATGCGAAGAGTTGACTCATTGGAAAAGACTCTGATGCTGGGAGGGATTGGGGGCAGGAGGAGAAGGGGACGACAGAGGATGAGATGGCTGGATGGCATCACTGACTCGATGGACATGAGTCTGAGTGAACTCCAGGAGTTGGTGATGGACTGGGGGCCTGGCGTGCTTCGATTCATGCGGTCGCAAAGAGTCGGACATGACTGAGTGACTGAACTGAACTGAACTGATGGGTTTTGCTCATTTTCTAGTTGGATAATTTGTTTTTTAATGCCAGGTTTTGATGGCTTGAAAAATATTATTTGGATACTAGTCCTCTGTTGAATATATCATTTGAAATTATTTTCAACCAGGGTTTCTTTTTTTTTTTTTTACTCTAATCAGATACTCTTGCTACAGACTCTGCCAGGTGAATGCATGTTCCAGAATTGGTGCTCAAAGGTTAACTGAATAAATGAATGAAACCAATAAAATAATTACTAGCATATCAGGAAGTCTGTAAGGATCCTGATGACAACATAATGATTAGAAGACAGGGTTGGTTATATTCTATTTGCTGAATTACAGAAGGGTAGAGGAGGAGTGAGAAAAAAAAAAAAAAACAGGGAAAGAATTTTTCTTATTTAAAACAATCTTTTAAACAGCACTTAGTTTAGAAAGATTTTCATACTTCACTCACACATTAAAAAAAAAAATGCCAAACTGGAATTCCAATTGAGCTATTTCAAATCCTAAAAGATAATGCTGTGAAAGTGCTGCTCTCATTATGTCAGCAAATTTGGAAAACTCAGAATTGGCCACAGGATTGGAAAAGGTCAGTTTTCATTCCAATCCCAAAGAAAGACAATGCCAAAGAATGTTCAAACTACTGCACAATTGCACTCATCTCACACGCTAGCAAAGTAATGCTCAAAACTGTCCAAGCCAGGCGTCAACTAGTACATGAACTAGTTGAACCGTGAACTTCCAGATGTTCAAGCTGGATTTGGAAAAGGCAGAGGAGCCAGAGATCAAATTGCCAACATCCGTTGGATCATTGAAAAAGCAAGAGATTCCAGAAAAACATCTACTTCTCCTTTATTGACTATGCCAAAGCCTTTGACTTTGTAGATCAAAACAAATGGGGGGAAACTCTTCAAGAGATGGGAATACCAGACCACCTTACCTGCCTCCTGAGAAACCTTTATGCAGGTCAAGAAGCAACAGTTAGAACTGGACATGGAACAACAGACTGGTTCCTACTACAGAAAGGAGTATGTCAAGGCTGTATATTGTCACCCTGCTTATTTAACTTATATGCAGAGTACATCATGCAAAATGCCAAGCTGGATTAAGCACAAGCTGGAATCAAGATTGCTGGAAGAATTATCAATAACTTAGATATGCAGATGACACTACCCTTATGGCAGAAAGTGAAGAACTAAAGAGCCTCTTGATGAAAGTGAAAGAGGAGAGTGAAAAAGTTGATGTAAAACTCAACATTCAGAAAACTAAGATCATGGCATCTGGGCCCGTCACTTCATGGCAAATAGATGAGGAAAAAATGGAAACAGTTATAGACTATTTTGGGGGGCTCCAAAATCACGGCAGATGGTGACTGCAGCCATGAAATTAAAAGACGCTTGCTCCTTGGAAGAAAAGCTATGACTAAACTAGACAACATTAAAAAGCAGAGACTTTAACAACAAAGGTCTGTCTAGTCAAAGCTATGGTTTTTCCAGTAGTCATGTATGGATGTGAGAGTTGGACTATAAAGAAAACTGAGCACTGAAGAATTGATGTTTTTGAACTGTTTTGTTGGAGAAGACTCTTGAGAGTCCTTTGGCTGCAAGGAGATCCAACAGTCTAACCTAAAGGAAATCAGCACTGAATATTTATTGGAAAGACTAATGCTGAGGCTGAAACTCCAATACTTTGGCCATATGATGGGAAGAACAGACTCATCGGAAAAGTCCCTGATGCTGGGAAAGACTGAAGGCAGGAAGAGAAGGGGACGACAGAGGATGACATGGTTGGATGACATCACTGATTCGATGGACATGAGTCTGAGTAAGCTCCAAGAATTGGTGATGGACAGAGAAGCCTGCCATGCTGCAGTCTATCGGGTCGCGAAGAGTTGGACGCAACTGAGTGAATGAACTAAACTGAAATAACCCAATGTAAAGCATTTATTCATTTGCACAACAGTCAAATTACAAATTGCTACCGAGTATGTATTCTGTACCTGGCACCAGGCTGGGTGGCACTGGAGAAAGGCACTGAAGAATTCACTGACAAAGATGGCAAAGTAAGAAGGGACAAATAGCCTGCTATTTTTTTGTTATGGTTGTGGTTTTGAGTGAAGATATGTGCTGATCCAAGCAATGGACTGTTAGTCCAATGTTTCTATTAAAAACTACCATCACAATCAAAACACCAATAGGAATAACTAAATTTATCAAGCACTTACTAAAAATAGAATACTGTTCTAAGTAGTCTGCAATTAATCCTAACAACACAATATAAAGTGATTCTATATTAGGTGGAGAGAGTAGCAAGAATCAAGACTTATTTTCATAGTTGTGGGGAGCAGGCGGGATCTATCTATCTATCTACCTATCTAACTATATCTATCTACCATTATTATTATCTATTTAAACTCTAATGGGCAACTTGCAGATGCATAAATGATCATATATTGAATTGTATGATTAGTTGTAACTCAGAATCTATTTTATTTAAGAGAATGTAATGTGACAGCCTCCTCCTCAGCTCTCCCTCTAATGCCATGCTCATAAGATTTTGAACTGAATGGTATCCCTGAGTCTCGGGACACAAAGCCGGCTTATTGGCCTATCCCATTTCTGAAGGATGAACTTGGTATGTTCCCTGGGTAGATAAGCAACTATTGAAAATCAAATGCTACATGTCAGACAAATTGCCTCTGTGTAGTGCTCTGCTGGATGAATTAATTGCCTTTTGTGCGGTTCTGCATGAACTGTCAGTCCACTGTGGCATATTACTGGGAAGAGAGAGAATAATGGTCTCATAAATCTTTCAGGAGAACTTTCTACTTGTTGCTTAACTTGAATGTCTAACAGTGAGTTTCATTTGCTCTGAATAGAGGAACTATAATTAGAGTATTCTTAGAAAGAAGTGACTATTAATACTATCATCAAAATTATTTTCTTTTTTACATTTCCTACAATAGTTTTTCCTCTAGTGTACCATTATTATCTTCCCTAAGAAATAAAAGTTCTCCTGATGTCCTGTTAATATTAAGTTTTCTGAAATGTTTTCATTCATTTGTTAATGTAATAAAAAATAATTGGAAGTTGCTGGACTGTCTTACTCTTTTTTTTTTCTCTTTCTATTTTAAATTTTGAAAAGTACATTTACAGGAGACTTGGAAAATACAGAACAAAGTAACATACAATTCCATTATATATTACAAATATATTTTAAGTAAATAAATTAAGATTTTTAGTTGACTTTCAATATCAAACTCTCAAAGATTAATAGAGTGAATATACAGAAGGGTAGGAGGATATATAGTAGGCTTGAAAAGCATTATGAACCAATTCAACATAATTAAGATTTATACAATTTTCACACAACAGTACCAGGCTGTTTTATTCTAATGCCACAGTACACAATGGACCTCTCCTTCATATATGGGCAAAATATGGAAGGTTTGGCTGATTTCTCCCATTATAATCACTGGCAGAGCTGAACAAGGGAAGCTGGATAAGATATGGAGTTAGACAAGGTTGCTTTGGATCCTAAATCCACTAATTGCAGTCTTTGTGATATTAAAGTGTTCTAAAGTTTTGTTACTCAGTTGAAGGCTGGACTGTTAAGTGAAGTCTTTCTTATGAAATCAGTAGGCACCTCCTTAATTCCTCGTTGTATGACAAATACATTTTCCTTCACTTTTAGCCTGACTTGTTTTGGCAAAAGTTATAGCCTTTAAAGTTTAAATTTTTTATTATAAAAAGTGTGTTCATGATGTATAAAATATGAATAGCTCATATTTTTTCACAAGTAATATTTGACTCACATCATAAAATTTTTACATTCTCTATACTGGAAATCAATATAAATATCTTCAAGAAATAGTTGTTCAATTATTTAACAAAGGAATGAATGAAGGTCGAAGCAATCTGGAAATTTAATCAATGAAGATACAGGCTTGCCAAAAATATAATGTACTTTGTTTTTCACTTCATTAATCTTTGATGTTGTAAATATTGAATCTTAAAATATATGGAGAGAACTTTTTATTCTCACGATTATTTGTATTTGGAGATGAGGTGCTTCTGTGTAAACCATGGTTTATAAATCTTTCATGCATAATGAACATTAGAGAATTTGGCTTTTTGCCATTATATGATTAGGAAACTGATGCTTATGGCAGTTAATCAAAGGTAACTTAATTGATAAAAGAGATCATGAGATTGCAGATGCATATCGGAGTATTTCAAACATTTTCTTTCAACAGAATATTACTTTAGTTAAAATCATTAGGAATCCGACACACACACACACATGCAGATATGCACACATAAATATTTATACATGTATACAGAACTGCTCTGATGAAGAGTGACAGGAACCTCCCCTTCCCATTTAGAATTCTTTTCTACTCTTACTCTCATTTCCTTTGCCCAATGTTCCTTAAAAGATTCTAAATAGCCCTAGATGATTCATGAGAAAATTTGAAAATTATTAGTTTTATCTCTTCCAATCTTAAAATTGATTAGTTACTCAATTTTTTCTTGCAATTTCATTGAGACATGATTGACATACAGTGTTATACCTGTTGGGCTTCCCTGGTGGCTCAGTGGTAAAGAATCTGCCTGCCAATGCAGAAGTTGCAGGAGGTTCAGGTTCAATTCCTGAGTCGGGGAGATCCGTTGGAGGAGGAAATGACAGCCCACTCCAGTATTCTTGCCAGGAAAATCCCATGGAAAGAGGAGCCTGGAGGTCTACAGTCCATGGTGTTGCAAAGAGTCAGACACAAATGAGCGACTGAGCACACTGCAATGCTCTATATGCTTAAACTGTATGGCATAATGATTTGACATTCATACATCAGCAGATGGTAAGTTTAGGGAAGTTACATTGCCTCATATAGATACAATATAAAAGAAAAAGAAAAAAATGCTTTCCTTGCCATGATAACTATAACAAACAGCCGTGTGAATTACATTAATCATGCTGTACATTACATCCTTATTACTTGTTTGTCTTATACCTGGAAATTTGTACATTTTGACTATGTTCATCCATTGATTAGCTATTCAGTTATGTAAATGATACATGATTTAGAAAAAAGTTAGGTTAATTTTATATTTAAAAATAATATAAAAAATAGAAAACTACATAATACAATAAAATTACAACTCAAAATCATGTAAATTGACTTCCTGGCTACTTTAATTAGTCTTGATGATAAAATCTGAAATGAGAGTTTCATCATAAAAACAACTGCAGGAGATACAAGAAATCAAACTATCCAAAGATGACAATCCTACGATATTTTAAGCATAGAAGATTACTTCTTAGCTTTTTAAAACTGATGGAATTTTGACTCAGTGATAAAAATTTACCTCAATTTTAAGGTATCTTGAAGAAAGCAGTTAAGAATTAATAATTAAAAGAATTTTATACTTTTTACAGTGTGACCAATGTTTATTCTAAACTAGAAAATCTCATTGTATAAATATATATTTACAGTAGATTTACACTAACACACTAAGAGAAAGAATGAAACTGTTGAAGCATTTCTTTTTGAGACTTTGTGAACCTCCATGACTCATATGATCATGAGTTTATTTTCCAGTCTTTTTCTGGCATCATTCTTTAGAAGTGAAAAACTAGTGCATCATAATGCACTTAACCACTTAGAATGGGAATGAAGCCCATGAGATAATTTCTGGCTTTTATTTTCCACTAATTTTATTAAGCATAAAGTTAAAGTTTGTTTTTACTAAATAATCTTTAAACAATAGCTCAATGAAAACCATGAGTTTGATTGATGTCCTAGTAAACATATTTATACTATTTAAGAACACTAATAATCTAGGAAAAGCTTGCACTAATCTAGGAAAGTTAATGCCGGTCTTTCAAATAATATTTCTAAACTGAGCAGATTTGTGAGTTAAATTTTATAAATCAATTCTAATTAATCAATAGAAAATGGAGCTCTGATTTTGAGAGGTTCTTAGAGGCTAAGGAAATAATATGGCTGCCTAAACTAAAAAGCCTCTTGATGAAGGTGAAAGAGGAAAGTGAAAAAGTTGGTTTAAAACTCAACATTCAGAAAACGAAGATCATGGTATCCGGTCCCATCACTTCATGGGAAATAGATGGGGAAACAGTGGAAACAGTGGCAGACTTTATTTTGGGGGGCTCCAAAATCACTGCAGATGGTGACTCCAGCCATGAAATTAAAAGACGCTTACTCCTTGGAAGGAAAGTTATGACCAACCTAGATAGCATTTTGAAAAGCAGAGACATTACTTTGCCAACAAAGGCCCGTCTAGTCAAGGCTATGGTTTTTCCTGTGGTCATGTATGGATGTGAGAGTTGGACTGTGAAGAAAGCTGAGAGCCGAAGAATTGATGCTTTTGAACTGTGGTGTTGGAGAAGACTCTTGAGAGTCCCTTGAACTGCAAGGAGATCCAACCAGTCCATTCTGAAAGAGATCAGCCGTGGGATTTCTTTGGAAGGAATGATGCTAAAGCTGAAACTCCAGTACTTTGGCCACCTCATGTGAAGAGTTGACTCATTGGAAAAGACTCTGATGCTGGGAGGGATTGGGGGCAGGAGGAGAAGGGGACGACAGAGGATGAGATGGCTGGATGGCATCACTGACTCAATGGACGTGAGTCTGAGTGAACTCTGGGAGTTGGTGGTGGACAGGGAGGCCTGACATGCTGCGATTCATGGGGTCACAAAGAGTCAGACACGACTGAGCAACTGAACTGAACTGAAGGCATATAATGGCAGAAATGCAGGGTACTTGTTTAAAAGTTAATGATAATGAAAGACATTAATCTGAGTGTTTGGAAAGATACATACACATATATGTATATATGGAAGCAATTTTGCTTCTTTTTTATTTTATTTTCCTTTGGAGATTTTATATATATATATATATACATACACACATATATATACATATATATGTATATGTGGGGACAATATGGTTTATTATTTTTCCAAGGATGCAAACTTTTTTTAAAACTTAGTTAAAATAGCAGCTATATTTCAGCTGTGTCTAAAACTGAGTTCTTAAAATTCCACAGCCTTTTCCAATAAAAAGTCTTAATTTGAGATTCAGAGCTTCTTTCCTGATAGGAGTAATCATTTTTTATTTGTTGTGGGCTTCTGTGAATACATAATAAGCAGGAGATTTTGTAGTACACGTGTGTGCCTGTTTTGTTTGAATATGACACAACTTTGTTTGCCTTAGTGTATTAATAATTCTGCCACTGTAGAGGAAAAATGTGTGGCTATATAAGCCATAATTATCTACTAAATACATTATTTTCTTTTATTAAAACTTAAAGGAAAATATGTTGCATTTTTTTCTATTTGCTTTCAACCATTCTATATAGATGTCTTATAATATCCCCATGGATCTTATAGTTATTATTTTAATAACATCAAGAGTTATTATAAAACTCTATTTCTTATTTTTTTCAACTTTAGCAAAGTTACATTTGTAAGAAATATGTTTAAGACTCCTGTAAAATTCATTTCTGCTGCACCAATTATATGTGTGCTATAAGTTTATGTAGTTTGTATGACTAAATATGTCTCTACAAAGATTATCTTCCATTTTCAGAGCAGTCTGTATTCAAATTCCTGATCTGTCAGACTCAGACAATATATAATTTTGGGGTAAACTACTTAATCTTGAATTACTTTACTGTTAAACATGGAATGACAGCGGTACTGTAAACATTGCCAACTCATAAACTATTATGAGGATTAAATCAGATGGCCAACATAAACCAGGCATCAGATAACTTGGCATATAGTAAGCAAAGACGTATTTGCAATCATGACGTCAAACTTTCTCCCTATCTCAAAGGGAAAGCAATGGAGTTTTAAAAATATGAAACTCTTGAGTTGCAATTTATAATATATATATATATATATATATATATATATATATATTAAACTATTGTAAACTATGTTGTTGTTGTTGTTGTTCGGTCACCCAGGCATGTCTGACTTTCTGCCACCCGATGGACTGCAGCACCCCAGCTCTCCCTGTCCCTCACTGTCTCCCAAAGTTTGCCCAAATTCATGTCCATTGCATCACTGATGCCATCCAGCCATCTCATCCTCTGACACCCTCTCCTTCTCTTACCCTCAATCCTTCCCAGCATCAGGGACTTTTCCAGTGAGTCAGCTGTTATCATCAGATGACCAAAATGGCTGGAGCTTCAGCATCAGTCCTTCCAATGAATATTCAGGGTTGATTTCTCTTAAGATTGATTGGTTTGATATCCTTGATGTCCAAGGAGCTCTTGGGAGTCTTCTCCAGCAACATAGTTCAAAGGCATCAATTCTTTGGCGCTCTGCCCTCTTTACAGTCTGGCTCTTACAACGGTATGTGACTACTGGCATAATTAAGCTCTGGACCGCAATTTCACCATCATATTTATTTATCTCCAATGTTTTGTGAGATTTGTGAGATGAATTTCCCCTATCATGGTTTGAAATTATATTTCCCTCATATCATGCCACATAAGAACACAATGGAAATAGCATCATTATTTATGAAATTATATGTGGCAGAAAATACTACCTATAGTGTATAAATTGTTTTGCAGGGGATTTCTGAAATACTCTATAGTTAATTGGTTTCAAAGATAAAATGTTGTTAGCTAATGGAAATTGTTTCCTCTGGCATTAAAGAATAATTTCCCAAACAACCCTTTATTTCACATTGGGAACTGGGATTCTTTGAGTTTTCAACTCGCAGAAATCCTTAATGATTTCTCAGTCTTATCTGCTCATAAACACACCTTCAGGTTATCTTTTGACTGATCTGTCCTTCTAAAGGAGCACAATAAAGCACTCCTTGTGTCTTATTATAGCTATGAAGAAGTCTTAAATCCTTTAAACAAATGGTTACAATCTCGTTGTCTCATCTACTTATTGGCTCTAGAGCCTCTTGTCATTGAGTGCTGTTGAACTTGTAGTGTCTCAGAGTCACAGATAAGCTTTGAGGAGTGGAGATAAGTTTTATTTGTTATGGGCAATAAAATCAACATCTCCAGTGACTATCTGAAAAGGAGCTATCTGATGATGCAGATCCAGTCAAGCAGAATGCAAATCAAAGCAGAGTCTGAAGGGCGAGGTATTGGAGGCATATGTGGTGTAAAGATATATACAATGAAATTATGGGGCAATGAGAGAAAATCAGAGAACAGGGAATCAAGGCTAATACAGATTCTGTCATGAGTTGCGAGAGGAAGCATAAATCTTCCCATCAAGACTTCGGATAATGTCAGTTTAATACATTTTTAATGAAAACAAAAAACTGTTCAGCTTCATATTTCTCATAGGCCTCTCTCCTATGTATATATCACAGGTCATGTGGATACATATTCAATTGTTATGAGTCTAACAGGTAAGTAAACTCTAAATGACGACAGAGGATGAGATGGATGACATCACTGACTCAATGGACATGAGTCTGGGTAAACTCCGGGAGTTGGTGATGGACAGGGAGGCCTGGCGTGCTGCAGTTGGTTCATGGGGTTGCAAAGAGTCAGACATGACTGAGTGACTGAACTGAACTGAAACTCTAAATATTATTTCATAAACTGTTAAATTCTGTATTTGGGTTTTGGAAATACAGATATTTACATATATTTTGCTTCATATGGTTTGCATGCACGTGTGCTCACTTGCTCAGTAGGGTCTGACTCTTTGCAGCCCCATGGACTGTAGCCTACCAGGCTCCTCTTTCAGTGGGATTCTCTAGGCAAGACTACTGGAGTGGATTGCCCTTTCCTCCTCCAGAGCATCTTCCGCACCCAGTGATCCCACTCATATCTCCTGAGTCTCCTGCATTGGCAGGCAGATTCTTACCACTGAACACACGGGAAGCCCTCATATGGTTAAATTAATATTAATTTTTAAAAATTTGCTGTTTTGTCATTGATAGTGTGTTCCATTTAGTCCTTATAACCATTTACTGGGGCCTGGAATGAATCAGGAGTGTTGAAACACAGTTAAATCTCTTATGAGAGACCATCACAACATGATACAAGGTATCACCCAACAACCAATTAGAGCAGTTAGCAACTTCCATCTTCAGGCATTTCTTCTTATAACTCCAAAATGCTCTCAAATTAGTCCAACAAATAATGTGTATTTGTTTAATGTGGTTATTAATGTTTTAAGGTTTTTTCCTAGGAGGTAAAAAGCCAAGGAAAATTAGTTATTGTTTGAGAACAAAACAGTCAAAAGCACTTATAAATATGTTAAATATATTTTATATTTATGATCGTAAGTTTATTTCAAAAAACTTGACTCTTCTATAAGATAAGTAAAATATAATATAAATGAAGTATGACATTGTTAAATATATTATTAATTCTATACACAAAGAAATTAACAGTATAATATTAATATATTAATACAATATTGATATATTCCCTATAAATTCTTAAACTTCTTTAAAAATATTGAATGTTTCCAATATACATTGTCTAAAGAGGCAAAGTGAAATGGATCTTTGATTACATCTTTCTTAATAAAATCTAAGTAAGTATGGGACTTCCCTGGTGATTCAGTGATTAAGAATCTATTTCCCAAAGCAGAGAATGGGGGTTCGATCTCTGGTCAGAGAACTAAGATCCCAGATACCGAAGGGCAACTAAGCATGATGAAGATCCTTCATATGGCAATTAAGATGTAACACAAACAAAATAAATAAATATTTTAAAAAAATCTAAGCAAGTAAAGGGAGGGCATTTTTACTTGTTCAAAATTTTATTCAGATAATCATTGAAATTCTCACATTTAACCTGTAAAACTTGGCACAGAATCACTGAGCCCCTTTATTATGCAGTTGTCTCTCAGTTTCTTCTCAATAACATCTCTGGCTTTCTTGTCACCATTATATAATATTACAACAATACCTGGGAGGGGCCTATAGGGATGAAAGTTTCTAGAGGAGATACTGTCAGCTTCCTGGCATTGGCCTCTCAGTCCAGCCCTGCTTCCTGGCTCCACTGTAAAACGTATTGGCCAATGGCTTTGATTCTTATTTCCTTACCCTGATCCTTGTGACAATCTCCACGTATTAACTCTATGAAGAATACAGTACTCCAAATAACCTACATCGGTTTCCCCTACTGCAGGTGAAAATTAGATCCAAAATCTAATTTCAAATGTAAGTCCTAAATCCTTGGTTAGAACCTAGCTCATGTCATTTATTCCTTTTTGTCTATAGCTAAGCCACTCAGTGTTTTAACAGTATAAGGTATTTTCCTTTGTTCATTTTTATTCTTATTTTTAAAAGAAATCTGATATTCAAAATGGGCAAATTCTGTTTTAGTTCTTAGCTACTCAATCTGCGGTATCTACCTCCACCCCGTTGTACACCCTGTGAAAGCTTAATCTCTCTGAAATCTCTGGACATGCTATTTTTGGTAATGAGAATTTCTTTCTTTAGCCCTCCTTCAAGCTGACTCCCTAAGGAGAACAAATATTTTAATTAAGAAGTTTTTGTGGAAGTGTTGGTCTTTTCTTTGATGATACATTATCCTGGTTTTGTTCATTTTTTTTCCCTTTTTCTCTCTTTCTTACAAGAAATACTTGTATACCTATCTATCTATAGGTAATATATAATATATTGTATATAATATACATTATATAATAATTATATAATAATATATAATGTGTATTTATGTTTGTAAAATATATTTTCTATATTATATAAAAATGCAGTCATTATATACAATGTTCTTGCAACCATAGTGCCTTTTAAAAACCTGTCTTCCATGTGAATTGTTTTTAGAGTAAGAAAAAAGCCAGAAACTGTTTTGAACTGGCATTTTCTATCCCATGAATGTAACAAAAAATATCATCTCCTAAGAAGAGCATTCCTATCACCTGGGAGCCTGTCTAACTAGACTTTGCAGCCTCTGATTCCACTGCATTCTTTATGGATTCTATGCCTCAGACATACTGAGCTCCTCAAACATATCACACATTGTCATGCCTCCATCATTTTGTTCATGTACTACTTTCATTGGGTACATCATCTCCTGACGAGTTACTTGTTATTTAAATCTCAACTGAAAAACCACTTCTCTGAAGCAAGTGAAAATGATGTGCTTTCTCTGTATTGAATTCATAACAATTGGATTTTTGCTCCCATTATGATACATATAGAGCTGCTGATGAATTACAGTTGGCTCTTTTCTTATATGTCTCTCCTGCTGCTGCTGCTGCTGCTGCTGCTAAGTTGCTTCAGTCGTGTCTGAATCTGTGCGACCCCATACACGGCAGCCCACCTGGCTCCCCCATCCCTGGGATTCTCCAGGCAAGAACACTGGAGTGGGTTACCATTTCCCTCTCCAGTGCAGGAAAGTGAAAAGTGAAAGTGAAGTCGCTCAGTCGTGTCCTACTCTTTGCAACCCCATGGACTGCAGCCCACCAGGCTCCTCCATCCATGGGATATGTCTCTTCTACTCTGTCACAAATTCTAATCAAAGCTAACCAACAGGCATAGAATTGGGATTTTCAGTTAGTAGATTACTTAATTCAACGAAAAAAATGTTCATACTGGAAACAGAAATAAACTGTTAGGTAACACACTCTTTTCTTAATGATACAATATTAAACATACAATTATTATCTCATTTATTGTTGTTTAGTCACTAAGTTGTGTCTGAATCTTTTGTGACCCCATCGACTGTAGCCTGCCAGGCTTCTCTGTCCATGGGAGTTCCCAGGCAAGAATACTGGATTGAGTTCTCCAGGGGATCTTCCTGACACAGGGATTGAACCTGCATCTCCTGCATTGACAGGCAGGTTCTTTACCACTGAGTCACCAGGGAAGACTTTTCATTCTTAGCAATTGTTTTTTAGTGATTATTGTGTCCAGACATTGTAGAAGTTTTTATGGATAAGACTTATAAGAGGGTCTCTATTCCTTAGACACTCAATATCTAGTGTAAATGATAGGAAATAGAAAGATTTCAGGCAGGGGGAGAAAGTCCAAGAGATAGCAAATTACTAAAAGTAGCACCGTGTAGAATGGACAGATACTTTCTCTCTTCATCCCTGTTGCTGGCGATGCTAGTTTTGTCCCTCATACCACTTGAGACTTCCACAATACAAATCCCATTCCTCTTCCCTCTCTACTTCATTTGCAGTCTCCAAAACACCATCAGAGCAATATATTTATAACTGAAATCCCCTTCTTCATGATTCCTCATTGTCCGTAGCAATGTGTTCTCCCCTAGTCACACAATACCCAAATTCTAGATATTGTAGCTCTGTACTGAAGCTCTGGAAGTTGTTCATTGTGTGCCTGCATGCTAAGTAACTTCAGTTGTGTCTGACTCTGTGTGACCCTATGGACTGTAACTGCCCAGGCTCCTCTGTCCATGGAATTCTCCAGGCAAGATAACTGGAGTGGCTTGCCATGCCCTCCTCCAGGGAATCTTCCCAATCCAGTGATGGAGCCACTTCCCTTCTGTCTACTTGCACTGGCAGGTGGGATCTTTTCCACTAGCACCACCTGGGAAGCCCCAGAAATGGTTCATTTATGCTCATTATAGAGCACACGTGTATATAAAAACAAATGTATTTGTAAAATGCTCAATATTAGATCTTTTTTTTTTTCTGGGTAGTCAAAATATGTATTAATTTATGACAACTTGCGGAAGTCTGGTGGTTAGAACACCCGCTTATATTTTGTTTTCTCTGGCCTGAGAATTTGCTAACTGTCTATGATTGCAAAGCCCCCTTTTAAGATTTACTATTATCATCTTACAGGGCTGTATAGAGAATGGTTTTGAATTCTCTGACCTGAATAATCAAATTTCAGTGTCTTAACACATTCAAGATCCTCCATGTGATAGAGCAGCCTCTCTCTCTGAAACCATTCCTTTCCACTGACTACTTCAAGCAAGTTGGTAATTTGGGAGGTCATGTCATAGTCAGGCTGGGATGAGGAGGCTACAGTAACAAGCACAGATAGGAGCACAGCCCTGACTGTTTCCTCCACTTGCACAGTCAAAATATTTAATAACTGTTAAGGCACAGTCATGATGAACAGTGACCTGTCAGAATGAACAGGACTATAGCGGCAGCCCCTGTAGAAGAGCGCCACACCCTCTTCCTGACTGATACACGTGGCATGGTGGAGTGGTGCTCATACAGATTCCTTCTGCAGGAAGGATCTGCAGGCGAGATCTCTTATTGGATAGTAGAGAGATTTCTGAGCTGAAAGGTACAAATAGGGTCTCACAGCAGCAATTATTTCAAACATTTTCCCAGCTGGTATAGTTGTCAGAATGTACAATAATTAAATGCGAGTCCTACCTCATGTCAACCCAACCTCCCCTCAAGTCCCAATCACTAAGCTAGTAAAGTACAACAGACAGAGGGAATTTTATGAAAGACCAGTTGCTTAGGAGTAGTTTCTGGAAGGTTTTCTGCAGTGCAGTTTTGCCTCATTAGGTGTCAGGGAGGTAGAGAGTGAGTAAACTCAGTTAGTTACCTACAAGGCTCTCTGTCCTGAGACATACTCTTCACCTCCCTCTCCCCTTCTTCCTCTAAGGAACGCTCCAAGTTCCTTTCTTGGAGGAGTACAAGTTAAGATATTGATTTTCCATTTCTCCTTACGGGTACAAATGCTTATGTGGCTGATGAATCTCAGAAAGAAAACTGAACCGTGTATGGAAAAGAAAACAAATTGACAGACCAGACACAATGGGAATTTAAAATAAACTTCTAAGAATTAAATTATTATATTGGAAGTACGAGGAGGAAGCCAGAATTTAAAGAAACAAGTCATCTTCAATTGCAGAATGTTCCACTATTTTTCTCATAAGACAAAAATGCTATGTATTGATCTTTCAGTCAGTTCAGTCACTCAGTTCAGTTCAGTTCAGTCGCTCAGTCCTGTTTGACCCTTTGCGATCCCATGAATCGCAGCACGCCAGGCCTCCCTGTCCATCACCAACTCCCGGAGTTCACTCAGACTCACGTCCATCGAGTCAGTGATGCCATCCAGCCATCTCATCCTCTGGCATCCCTTTCTCCTCCTGCCCCCAATCCCTCCCAGCATCAGAGTCTTTTCCAATGAGTCAACTCTTCACATGAGGTGGCCAAAGTACTAGAGTTTCAGCTTTTGCATCATTGCTTCCGAAGAAATCCTAGGGCTGATCTCCTTCAGAATGGACCGGTTGGATCTCCTTGCAGTCCAAGGGACTCTCAAGAGTCTTCTCCAGCACCACAGTTCAAAAGCACCAATTCTTCAGCACTCAGCTTTCTTCACAGTCCAACTCTCACATCCATACATGACCACTGGAAAAACCATAGCCTTGACTAGACGGACCTTTGTTGGCAAAGTAATGTCTCTGCTTTTCAATATGCTATCTAGGTTGGTCATAACTTTTCTTCCAAGGAGTAAGTGTCTTTTAATTTCATGGCTGCAGTCACCATCTGCAGTGATTTTGGAGCCCCCCAAAAATAAAGTCTGACACTGTTTCCACATCTATTTCCCATGAAGTCATGGGACCAGATGCCATGATCTTCATTTTCTGAATGTTGAGTTGTAAGCCAACTTTTTAACTCTCCACTTTCACCTTCATCAAGAGGCTTTTTAGTTCCTCTTCACTTTCTGCCATAAGGGTGGTGTCGTCTGCATATCTGAGGTTATTCATATTTCTCCCAGCAATCTTGATTCCAGCTTGTGCTTCTTCCAGCCCAGCATTTCTCATGATGTATTCTGCATATAAGTTAAATAAGCAGGGTGATAATATACAGCCTTGACATACTCCTTTTCCTATTTGGAACCAGTCTGTTGTTTCATGTCCTGTTCTAACTGTTGCCTCCTGACCTGCATATAGGTTTCTCAAGAGGCAGGTCAGGTGGTCTGGTGCCACTGGGGACAATGGCAGCCTGCAAAGAGTCCTCTCCTCTCAGACCCTGCCCTGTGTACCTCTCCCAGGTGGCTGTTTCTGAGTTGTATCTTTCGTAATGAGCCAGTGATCTAGACTTCAAGCCCAGAAGGCAGCATCTCAAGTGACCCTGAGAGAACTGCTCCAAGGAGGCAAAGGAGGAGCTGGATTATATAGAAGTTTTGCAACAAAGGGCAGAACCAGATACCCCAAGAGTTTATCAAAAGCATAAAACTACTAGAAGCTGGAAGGGACGGTGGTGAGGAGATACTCCTCGTCCAAGGTAAGAAGCAGCAGCTGTGCTTTGCTGGAGCAGCTGTGAAGAGATACCCCACGTCCAAGGTAAGAGAAACCCAAGTAAGACGGTAGGTGTTGCAAGAGGGCATCAGAGGGCAGACACACTGAAACCATACTCAGTCACTCATTCGTGTCCAACTCTTTGCGACCTCAGGGACTGCAGTACGCCAGGCTTCCCAGCCCATCACCAACTCCTGCAGCTTGCTCAAACTAATGTTCATAGAGGCAGTGATACCATCCAACCATCTCATCCACTATTGTCCCCTTCTTCTCCTGTCTCAATCTTTTCCATATCAGGGTCTTTTCCAATGAATCACTTCTTCACATCAGGTGGTCAAAGTGTTGGAGTTTCAGCTTCAGCATCAGTCCTTCCAATGAATATTCAGGTCTGATTTCCTTTAGGATTGACTGGTTTGATCTCCAAGCAGGCCAAGGGATTCTCAAGAGTCTTCTCCAACACCACAGTTCAAAAGCATCAGTTCTTAGGTGCTCAGCTTTCTTTATGGTCCAACTCTCACATCCATACACGACTACTGGAAAAACCATAGCTTTGACTAGATGGACCTTTGTTGGCAAATTAATGTCTTGGCTTTTTAATATGCTGGTCTTTCACACATGTTTTTTAGAGTTTTTATTATATATTCACTGATAAATCTCTTTTAGATATATTTAGATATAAGTTGTCCATAACCCATGGTTATATATTGATCTTTTTAGAATCCTTAGCATGCAAAATGTTGTTTCAAGGCATATGTAAGAGTACCAAGATTTCACAGCAATTGAAAAAATTTTACTAAACAGTTTTAGAGAACTGAATGAAAAGAGGTGCATACTGAAATCATGGTATATGGTATGTGTTATGTAATTACATATGTATGTTTGTGGATGGTTAAAGTATACAGTGGTTGTACCTCAATTTACTTGAGAGGAAGATCAACCCCAGCACTCTCTTGGAAAATGTCTAAAAGAAATAGATTTTTTAAAGTGAGATAAGAGATTTAGAAAGTGCAGAGAAAGAAAGCAGACATCAGTATATTTATAATGAAAATGTCAAAGGAGAAAAAAATAATACAAAGGAGAAAATATTTAAGAATCATTTGCTTGAATTAAAGAGAGACACTGGGTCTCAACTAAATTTTATTTAGAGGCTTGAAATGCTATTTGAAAAAATAAAAAGAAAATACATTATAGAAGTATTATTGGGAAATTTAAGAAGATTAAAAATAAGGATACATCCCCAAAACTTTAAAAATGCAGTTAACTATGAAAGAAGAATATTGATTGTTCTCAGACTTTTCAACAGTTTTCTGGATGCAAGGTGACCATTAATATCTTCAAATTGATAGAGAAGAAGAACTTTGTAATTTTATAGCTTGATAAACTATCATCTAAATCTGTAAGCTAAATAAAGTTATCCTTAACCTTGATTTAACTATCCTGCTGGTTGAAGTTGATTTTGAGGAATCCAGCAAAATCAAGAATGTGCTAAAATTCTTGCAGTGTATCAGTGAAGCATATAGATACTGAGAAACCTTAGCAAATTGGCAGATAAAATTATGGGTGGATTTTTAATAATACAGGCTTCCCTGTGGCTCAGCTGGGAAAGAATTTGCCTACAATGAGGAAGACCTGGGTTTGATCCCTGGGTTTGGAAGATTCCATGGAGAAGAGAAAGGCTGCCCACTCCAGTATTCTGGCCTGGAGAGTTCCATGGACTATATAGTCCATAACGTTGCAGAGTCAGACATGACTGAGCGACTTTCACTTTTATTAATATGTTATTAAATTCTGTATAACAAAAATTCAACATATATAGTAGAAGGTAGGAAAAGATACAACAGTAAGCCCAAAATAAGATGGCAGAATTCCTAATATTATAGAAATACAAAAAATGTTAATGTCAACTCAGCCAGAGAGAGAAAGACAGAGAGGGAGAGAAAGAGTGAGACCTCCTCATGTTGGATACAAGTATGTAATCTAATACTAGTTAGCTAAGAAAATCCTATTTGACCAAGCAAACACTACACCTAAATTAAAAGATGCTAAAATCGGTACAAAAAAATCTTTAGATTCAAAAGTGAATATATAAACATCACAAGAGATAAAGAGAAGCATTACATAGTGATAAAAGGAAAAGTAGATCATGGTCTTATACGTATGTCTCTAAATGTATAGCCCAGAATTAAAAAAGCAAAAATTCCCACTTAAAGAAGCCAGAACTATATTAAAATATACAGTGGGAAATTTCAATACGCCTTTCTAACACTAAGTGATTACCATTATATTTAGCATGTAAAGGTACATCAGATTTGAATAAGAAATTAAGCTTGGGCTAGCTATAAGAAGGAGGCTTCCTAGGTGGTTCAATGGTAGAGAATCCACCTGCTAATTCAGGAGACACAAGAGATGTGGGTTCCATCCCTGGGTCAGAAAGATCCCCTGGAGAAGGAAATGACAACCCACTTCATCATTCTTGCCTGGAGAATTCCATGGACAGAGGAGCCTGATGGGCTACAGTCCATGGGGTTGCAAAGAGTCAGACAAGACTTAGTGATTGAGCACATGCGTAATGTATAAGAATACACACACACACACTTCAAAGCTAAGAATAGCTACTCTTTTGGAATCACATAGGGTATTCACATACATATGTATGGAAGCACATACACACAGAGTCAAGTATGCGGTAGGCCATCTGCAAAAGAATCCTAGAATGTTACAAAGAATCAACATCATATAGACAGTGTTTTTACAATACTGCAGATAATTAGCACGTGTATGTCCAAATTCAGCACACTTTCCAAGAAAAATTTACATTGCATTTTAAATATTTCTCCCTTCATCCTTCTCCCTCTTTGCATACAGTCTACTCACTACTAAGCTCTTCTCTCAACTGCACCTTCTGATCAGATTCCTGCTCCTTCTTGAAGTCGTGTATACCAGTGCTCTATACCACTGGCTGGCTGGGCTCTCAAGGGATAATCTACTGGTGTTCTGGTGAATGTGATTGTCCATCTTATTACAGGTGTAATTAGAAGCAAAGAAAGAGAGAAGGAAGAGGGAGGGAAGGAGAGAGAAGAGAGGGATAGGCGTTTTTCCCTTGCCCCATTTTAAGTACGCTGCTTACACACATAACTTTGTTCTTTCTTTCTTTTTTAAAGAACCTGTTTTATTGGGAGCAAATTCTCCATCTTTTGAAGGAGGGGAAAATTCAGGGTCTTGCATCTTGCCCCTTAACTTTGCATAGAAGAGAGCCTTTCCGCTTGCCCTGTGGTTTTTCTATGATGGGGCAATATACGTGCAGTTTATGAAGTATTCCCAAGGAGAAGCTAGATACCAAGACAGTATATCTGACTGCAAATCAACTACCTGATTCCTAGAATGGTGGAATAATTGCCTGGGGATTTTATCTGTGTTTGTGGCTGATACCAATAAGTGAGTGGGTTTATTAACAATTTATTTACAGCACACTAGATTGATTTCACTAGGACTGCATGGCCAGCCGTTGCAAAGAGGAAGTAAATGAATCCTCTCAGAGCATTTAGGAATCCACTATAGTACTGGAGTCCATATATATTGGAAGTGACTCTCAGGATATAACAGTAGAGTGATGATCATTGCCATAAAGAACATGAATAAAATCTATCTGGAAAATAATCTAGTATAGTTTTTAATTTACATATATACAATATAAGCTGCAGCAACCCAAATTAAAGGAGAGAGGGCACAAAACAAATAGAGTCCATAACCTAATTACCCCAGTGATATTGAGGATAATTATAACAGGAAGTTCATTGGTACAAAAGTAAGAGTTGGTTTCTTATTTTGTTATCAGTTAAAATGATATTCATAAAAACGAAAAGGAGAAATTAGGAGAAAACCTTGTCTGACTTTGTAATCCATACCATCTGAGTAAAGAAAAAAATTATAGGATCAGGATCCAAAGATACAATGTTCTGATTGTCTGATTAGTCTTAATGAAATGTATATCTGAAGCTTATTGCAGGAAAGGCAATCTACTTCTAGACACATGAGAACACAAGTGAATCATTTTATCATCTGTAACATCATCCTTTCAAAATATAAACTATTACCTAATCTTCAGACCAAAATAAAAATGTAATTTTATATTTGGTGGGCATTAAAAATACTAGAAGCAGTAGAATGGCTGTATATAAAACAAAGGGATAGATGAATGGATAAAGAAGCTGCAGAATATATATACAATGGAATATTACTCAGCCATAAAAAGGAACACATTTGAGTCAGTACTAGTGAAGTGGGTGAACCTAGAACCTATTATACTGAGTGAAGTACGTCAGAAAGAGAAAAACAAATATCGCATATTAACAGGTATGTGTGGAATCTAGGAGGATGGCACTGATGAACCTGTTGGCAGAGATGCACTGGAGACACAGAGAACAGGCTTACGGACAAGGGTGGGGGAGAAGAGGGAGAGGGTGAAAAAATGGAGAGAGTAGCAGGGAAGCATATACACCAACATATGTAAATAGATAGTCAATGGCAATTTGCTGTATGACTCAGGAAATTCAAACTGGACTCTATAGTAATCTAGGGGGTTGGAAATGAGTGGGAGTAGGAGGGAGATTCAAAAAGGAAGGGACACATGTATACCTGTGGTTAATTCATGTTGATGTATGACAGAAATCAAACCAATATTGTAAAGCAATCATCAATCAATTAAAAATAAATAAATAGTTTAAAAAGTAATAAATGGAAAGTGATAGTGGGTCGTATGTAAAAATATAGCTGTACCTAGGCACTCTTTTTTTTTTTTTTTTTTTTTGTGAATACATTTATACTCATTCTTGGAAAGATGGAAAAGGAAGATATCCAAAAAAGTATGACAATTTATTTGTCCTAAATTTTATTTTAATGCTAAATAACTTTTGGTTATATCAGGAAATCACTAGGAAAATACTACTCTTTTAATACTTTAAAAGTTATGGTGCATTATCCACTTTTGCTTCACATTAATAAAGATTTGAACTTGGAAAACAATGCCATGGTATTTACTGTAATTTACTACTGGTTAAATCATAACTTTTAAATCTTGTGCTCTTGACATAAAATTGTTTTAAATCTGGATACATAGATGTTTTGATGAGTCATTCAAGACACTGCATATGAAGAGTGTGTAATTTTCTCACAGTTAAGCCACGTTAAACTTTCTCTCCTTTAGTTTCATATTTAATAAATATGAAAATGCATATATCTTATAACATGAGATTTCATATGCAGTTATTTACTTTAGAGAAACTTATAGGCATATGCATACAAATTTATTGCAATATTGTTTATCATAAAGCAAAATCAGAAGCAACTCAAACTTCCATTGTGCATTGTGGTATTTGCTTATGAAGGAGTACCACACAATTCCAACAAATGATGTAGATCTAGGATTAGAACTGTATTGATTCTCATGGCTAGGTCTTAAAAACCATGCTAAGTGAAAAAAGTTGTAGTATGTCACTTAAATCATTTATGACAAGAAAAGAATATACTCTGCAAATAATGTAGAGATACACACACACATACACATCACACTGAAGGATATGCACCAATTTATGACAATAGCTTCCTATGAGCAGGAGGGATGGCAGAAAGTAGGATGATAAAGGCAATAATTTCATATGTAAAACATTTGATGTCTTTAGTTTGAAAAATTTGAGGGAATGATGACGAATCAACACTGGTCATTTACAAACTGTAGGAACATGAGAATTATCGACTGATTCTCTGAAATCATCTGATCTATTTAAATGTTTTAACACTTGCTGTCCTAATCAACACTCACAAATGAGGGAGCCTGTGTCTGTACTATATTATGAGTCATAGTACACAATATTTTTAAATAGCACTGACATTACAATGAAAATGACAGTGTAATGGAGGCACCAAAGTAAATACTTATTTATAAGTATTATAATTACAATAGTAATAAAAATATATAAAAGCAAGTTAAACATGGATAATGTCTAATTTCCGGAGTTAAATTTTATGGGAAATGGCAAGTCAAGCTTGACATTTTGAAGTAGGTTAAATAAATAAAAACTGTTAGATTAGCTGATATCCTGGCATCTCATTATTTCCTAGAATTCCAATCTCTTTGGGAGTTGCATGTAGAATTGGACTTTCCTGAATTAGAAAGTCGAAATGGAAATCCTTGTTTGAAACATAAATAATGCAGTATTATGATGTGTGGTGCATGGCAAAGCTGATGAATATGTGTCAACAAGAATGACTGAGAAAGGATATTTTAAGACTGGTGTTGCCTGTGACCTGACATTCTTCTCACCTGCATGACTCTCAGAACACTTAAGAAAATTGTATGTGTCAATGCCCTAAGGAACAAATAGCATTTGTAATGGAATGTTCCATGATTCTATTAGAGCACAGAGTGTTTGTAACACATACAACCCTTGGATCTCTTTCTCCCCACTTATGAAATTCTAAAGCAAAATAACAGAAAGGGTAACTATTAAGGGGGGAAAGTGTGTGTGTGTATGTGTGCGTGAATATATATGTATTTGGGAAAGATATAAAAGATGTCATCTTGAACTTTCAGAACAAGTGGGCACTGCTGCTAATTATACCAAACAGACTTTAGAGCTTTCTGGCCGTAAATTGGAGATGGAAGAGTAAAATTAATCACAAAGCTGAACCTAAATGCCATAAATGACAGGATTACAATGCTGACAGGCATAGTAATTAATGACGTAACAATTATGCATTATTGCTGGAAAATAATGTTTTCCAGTGTTGCTCGGAAACTCTGTTCCTGAACCACCTGCTCAAGACGTAGCATAAGCTAGACAAAGGTTGATGATTAAAAACATTTATTTTAAGCTGACAGCATATGCTTAAATTTATGGGGAGCTGAACTGTCAGGAATGATTCCTCTTGCCTGAAACCCTGTTCTTTCTTGGCAGCATCTATTATACTTAACAATTCAAACAAAATGTTCTTTCACTAGTAAATTATGTGAAAATTTCTACCCAAAAAGGCAAGCTCGTTTGCCTTGAGTAATTTCAATATTTTTGAGAATTCAGAGTTTTAGGATAAAATTATGTCAAATTGATAAAGACTACATGTGAAATAAATACTTCATCTCTTTTTAAAATATCCACATGACCTTCTTGAATTTTCAAAATTCACCAGAAATCATGTGAGACATACAACAGTTTATTCTTAATCAAATTAGTATAGTGAGGAAATAAATGTTATTTTTTGATTGAATTAGAGTATTGAGAAAGTAAATGTTACTTTTCCTCCAAGATAAAATTTGGCAAAGCACCAAATAAGCATGTAGATATGTCTGGGATGGATGACTTTCTATATTTTCCATTCTTATGTTTAATATTAATTTTTCATAAAGTAATTGTATTTTTAGGACCTAACATCTGATCTGGGCTTCTCAGGTGGTGCTAGTGGTCAAGAACCCACCTGCCAGTGCAGGAGATGTAAGAGCCAAGGGTTCGATCCCTGGGTCAGGACGATCCCTTGGAAGAGCACACAATGATCTAATTCATCACTTACTTGTGTTTTACTTACTTCTTTCAAAAAATACACTATGCTTGGCTTATTACGCTTTGTTAGTCTTTGTGATATTTCTTCATCTGTATTAAGTTCATTCTAATAAGAGTTGGTATGAACAGAGAATGAAGACTCAGAGTATTCCAAGTACAGCTATCAAGGAGAAAGTGGTTGCTAATTCCTTTCCTATCTGGGCACCTCCTCCATAGACCCTGAGCTTCAAATTTTTTCTTGTGCTTCCAAGCCAGTTGGGAAATCTGGCAAACATTCATTAGATCTACCTGTAGATAATGGTAGGTTGGAGAGACTGGATTTCTCCTTCATCTTTTCATATCCTTCTGAAGATAGCCGTATACTTGTCCCAGAATGCCATGGCAGGCACAAAGAAAGTGTGAGATCATGGCAAATGAACACAAAAATATATTTATGCTGAAACCTTGCAGTTCTCCATTTCTAAGTCTACATCTGATTCCTTGGAAGGAAATGTCTATCTCAGCCAGATGATCTTAGCTCTCCTGGTGGGGGGGAGGGGGGGGAAGCGATACTCATTGTTTAGGAAGAATCTGAAGCACACTTATTTTGTCAGACAAGTCAACTTTGCCACAAGAATTTGCCAAGTATTAAACAATTCTAAGCCAATTTTTATTTTAGATAAGGAAGATTAACTGTATTTCTGTGGTAGCACAACAGAACTTTTAATTTTCTTTCAAATAAATTATTTTATTTGTGCATTAATAGCTTAAGAAGCATTGAATATTGTATAAACACTTGTGCATCCTGGTATTTTTTCCTATATTCTATATTTTAGGTTATTTCAAGAGCATGTAGAAATATCTAGAGGTCCAGACTGAAGATGTCCTTCAACAACATACTGTATGTGCAGTTCATAGAAACTGAGCTTAATTTTTTTTTTTTTTTTTACAAATAGATAAATTCAAAGAATGCTATTCTAAACATTGGGCACCATTTTAATCAAATCACAGTAGTATTTGCCCTCTTCCCTTCCCATCAGGAAATATTAGTGAAAGAACGGTTGTTTGTGTATATGCGCACAAGTGTGTGTAAATAAATCATTGTATGGTTTACATGGCGCTTCCCTGGTAGCTCAGCTGGTAAAGAATCTGCCTGCAATGCAGGGAACCATGGTTCATTTCCTGGGTCAGGAAGCCCCCCTGGAGAAGGGATAGCTACCACTCCAGTATTCTTGTGCTTCCCTGGTGGCTAAGATGGCAAAGAATCCGCCTGCAATGCAGGAGACCCCAGCTCGCTTCCTGGGTTGGGAAGATCCCCGGGAGGAGGGCATGGCAACCCACTCCAATATTCTTGCTGGAAAATCTCCATTGATAGGGGAGCCTGGAGGGCTGTAGTCCATGGGGTTGCAAAGAGTCGGACACAACTGAGCGACTAAGCACAGTATATACCACATGGTTTATATATTTATGCAAACATGGAGTTAGAGCTTTGTGAATTAGTATACTCTAAGCTTTCGTGCCTTAACCCTGTTCTCACCAGCGACTTTAGTTCTTTCAAATTTGATACTGATGTTTTCACAGTGCATAGTTTCTGTGAACCTGTCCACAGGCCCTTCCTTATCCTGGCCTGAGAGACCACTAATGCTGCTACAGGAAGGAGGTAACATCTGGATCTTATTCCAGGTTTCACCATGAGTTTCTCCCTAGATAGGAGAAAACTGCTAACTAACCCCAACCTCCGATTCACCTCCTGACATCTGTCTTCACAGATCTTCTCTCTGGCTCTCCTACCCCATCCAAGTAACTTTATTTCCAAAGAGGCATCTGACCCATTTATATGCTTCCTCACTGTACAGCCCTGAGAGAAAGGAGGTCAGAAAGGAGGGCTTTGAAACTTTGAGGGTAAAATTAAGGACTGGTAGTGACTAAACAACAGCAACAACATTCGTATTTAGGTCATAGTGAAGTGAAGTGAAGTCGCTCAGGCATGTCAGACTCTTTGCGACCCCATGGACTGTAGCCTACCAGGCTCCTCTGTCCATGGGATTTTCCAGGCAATAGTACTGGAATGGATTGCCATTTCCTTTTTCAGGGGATCTTCCTAACCCAGGGATCGAATCTGGGTCTCCCGCATTGTAGACAGACACTTTACCATCTGAGTCACCAGGAAGTCAATTTAGGTCATAAGCTTTTATCAAATCGGATAATACTTGCTATTGTTTTTTAGTGTCTAGAATAGATCTGACACCTGGTAGGTATTTAAATATTTATTGATTGAATTGATGACTGTAAGAAAACACAGATAAGATGCAATGTGGACAGATATGAAACGTTGTGGAAAATAGAATGATGAAGAAAGCAGGAGCACATTAGCAGATGAAAAAGAGGAAAAGGATATGGATTTCATTGAGTAGAGATTATGGGTTAATATTAAGATGTCTATATTAAGTCATCTATACATGACATATTTATGGTATTGATATAGCTAAATGTTAGATATATTGATATGTTAGATGTTTTAAAGGATATAGGTATTGATACTACAACATCAATAGAAATAACTTTAGTAAATTATTTAATATAATATAGATAGAGCATAATTCATATACAATGACTAATCCATTTTTAAAATAGTTCTTTTCTTTTTAAAGTTGTAAATAATAAGTCTTTTCAAGAAGATGTGGCATTTATGATAGTACTTTGGGTCTTAGAGTAAATAGACTTTATAAGAAATATCTACTCCCAAATGATGTACAAACCATTCCATCTTTCTTAGTTTGGGAACTCAAGTTTCGCTAAGCCACCACTATTGGTTTTCAGGTAGAAACTGCAAATTCCTCTGTCAGATTAAACTTTATTATAACTCAGTTTCAGTAATAGCACTGTGTTGTTGCTGAACATCAAGAAAATGTTTAAGATATGTTCTACACTTACATTGTGTATATGCACACATTGTTCCTTTCTTGGAACTGACTGCTATTCTTACATCTTATAGACAGAAACAAAAGTGTGTGTATATTTTGACCTGTAAATCTGTATTTTCCTTCCTTTTCTTATTGTAAAGTTTTAGTAACAATAATAATCAAAAGAAAAAAAAAAAACTTGAAGGCACGGGGGAAAATGGTGCAAGAGGATGTGGCTTCTGTTTAATTTAATGAGATTAAAAAATCATTTAAAATCTATTTGTTCTTCTTTGTTTTACCGCAGTGCCTAATGACAGCATTTGGAATTAATGTACATCCACGTGCATTACACTGGTATTCACTGTAACTTAGCAACAGCTAAATGTGGCTTCTTCAGCTTGTTGATTTCCATTGCTAGACCTGGGAGGCCATAGAAAATTCAATTTACTCTAAATTTCTTATGTTGGCAGTTAAATGTTAAGCTCCTATTTACAGAAAGCTCTTTTGTGAATTGCCAGTTAGAATTCAGTATGCTCTGTTCTACACAGCAGGAGGGGTTGGCCATCTTCTTTTGGGGGGGGGCTGGTAGTAGAAAACAAGTTTCCTCTGTAATTCTCTCTTGTGTCCATATGTTTTAACAAGGATGGCTCCAAAAAGAAAAGCAAGATAGATCTACCAGTTCACAAAACTTAGAATAGAACTTTAACTTATGGGAAGTTCATAATTCTACACGGAATAAATACAGAGAAATGCCCTTTTACTCTGTCTCAATTGTTATTCTAACAAGTGAGTGCATTAAAACAAAAACAAAAACAAAAAAAAAACCCCTAGTGCACTGTAAAAGCAAAATAAATGTCTACATAGAAAAATGAGAAGAGAGTTAAATTAAAAAAAATTAATAAGGTCCTTTAAATTCAACATATTTAGTTTAAAAATAAACCCCAGTCCAGGTTCGATGCACGATACTGGATGCTTGGGGCTGGTGCACTGGGATGACCCAGAGGGATGGTATGGGGAGGGAGGAGGGAGGAGGGTTCAGGATGGGGAACACATGTATACCTGTGGCGGATTCATTTTGATATTTGGCAAAACTAATACAATTATGTAAAGTTTAAAAATAAAATAAAATTTAAAAAAAAAGAAAAAAAAAAGAAATAAACCCCATAATTTGTCCTTGTTTTATTCTCAAACAATATATGAGTGACTCTTAATTGAGAAAGACTCAATTCAAAGGTCATTTAGAGCCATATACATACATCTTAAGCCACTTTCTATCTTTAAGACTTTAAGCTGTTTTCTTACTTTTTTCTCATCAGTGAAGTATCAAAAAGAAAGGATAAACTTTATAAGTGTATGTATCTCGGTGCTAGGTAGTTTATTTAATATATTGTTGCTATATGTAGAGTCAACAGGAAGTTTGTACTAGTTTAGTTAATCACTGAGTTCCACAAAGCAAATAGGATATTTGTTCTGGAAGACTGAAAAAGTAGATTCTTCAGAAGTTATTATGGAAATAATTTTTGACTTTAGAAAAAAACTGATTAATCAAAATATTTCATCTTATAGCTCTCTAAGTTTTACATTCAGGTTTGGACCTATAAGACTGAAAGTGAAAGGAATATATCATTTGAATGACCCAATTTATTATACATTGTTTTTAATATCAGTTCATGAAACACTTGGAAATATGTCTCTTTCTCTGAAAAGAAGAAATTCCCACAAGTAAAGGCTTTAATACAGTCAGAATTTGCCTGTGAACGTGTGTTCTATTTTTGAAATGACTATATTATGAAATCTGGAATTTTGAAAATTTCATTTGCATCAACATCTCTTATTATCAAGATCTCTGCCACATAGAAAAAATTATATCTTTTTTTTTTCTCTTCACAAACTGATTGAAGATCTCAGAGGAAAGCTGTCCCAAAGAATTTTCCCATAACATCCTTGAGGCAAATAAATTTAACATGGCCATTCCTCCCTTTTTTTTTTTTTTTTTTTTGACCTCTATTTTAACTCATTTTAAAACATGGCAAACAATGAAAACAGGAAAAATGTAAGATGAAAGTCAGTAAGATGGCTAGTGATGAGGTATCAAGTGAAATAATGCTACAGCAAGAGAAATCTCATTGACAGGGTCCATAGAAGTTTTTAGAAGTGCCTCAAACATTTGTAAAAAAGTGAAAAGCATACAAAATATCATCTGATTGGTATGTGATAAATTGGAAACAAAAAATGGAAGGGGACACCAAAATACATTCTTCATTTAGAAAATTTTAACTGCTTGACCAAGCAATCAATAAACAAAAATAATAAAACCAGACAGACAAAGGAAACAGACACTTCTAAACAATAAAGAGGATAACCATAATGGGGATTACTTTGAAATCAACACAACTGTGTGGGATACTTCCTTGGAGGAAAATTTATTAGGGGGAAAAGTCAATAAATCAGGCAACCAAGCCTTACTTTCTGGAGAGTCAGAGAGCTATGGGAAACAGAACTCCACTCTTACAAGGTACAAACTCAATCTCACAGGCTCTAGGACCTAAGATAGAAGTAATTTAAAAGGATTCTGTGTCGAGACCTACCTGCTGATCTTGGAGAGCCTCCAAGAGAGGGAGGAGGCACCTGGAGCTCACGGCTGGGGCACACACAGGGGTGGCAGCCATTCTGGGAAGGTTGTTCTACCAGGAGGACACCGATACTGGCGGGTTCCACTTCACAATCTTCCTTCTAGTTTATTAGCCCGGGACTGCGAATAAACAGAATAAAAGACTGTTCTATACATCTGTGTCTCTTTGGCTGTCTCGCATACAGGGTTATCGTTACCATCTTTCTAAATTCCATATACATGCGTTAGTATACTGCACTGGTGTTTTTCTTTCTGGCTTGCTTCACTCTGTATGATAGGTCCTTACTTTTGAGTTAGTTTGGAAATTTGTGATGGAAGAAAGACTCACATTTTTCAATGTAGATATATTTATTGATATGAATTTTCTTTATCAAGTATGTGCAGACTATTTTTCATGATAGATTTTAATAAATCAAAAAAATCTCTCACTACCTATTCTTGGTGTGTGTGTATATATATATATATATATACATATACATATATATACATACATATATATGTGTATATTTATATACATATATATATACACATATATATATACACACACATACACACAAGATAGATAGATGTCTCAAAATCATGAGAAAGGCATGAGGACATTTAACTAAGACTTTTTGGGAAAAAAATTACAAACTTCCTTGAATATAACTCATAAGATCTGTCGGAGTCTTCTCTTTTTCTACCTCTCTCATGCTTTCATTTGCTATAAACAAATGAAAAATCACTCAATCATTTTTTTGAAAAACCATAGTTTCTCTTTTGAACTTCTCTACTTCTCATAGTGTTTCTCATTCTGAAAACCATGGTGACATTTCAAATAACATATTTTCTTTTAATTTCTTAAGTCATTTTTCTTCTTTCCCATTCTGATGTTCCTACAGGCTAAAATGTAAGATTCTCCTGCCTGGCATATTAAAATATAGAGTTACACTCCAGCTTAGAATCTTCACTATTATACTTGATCCCAGATGGAGTCTTTGCAATAGATTTTACACTTAACCATCTTGGCAACTTTCCTAGCATCATCCTCTACTTTTTACTTCTAGCAAATGCTCTCTTTTTTTTTTCTTGTTTAACAACAGCAGCAAAAAAAATCGTATGTTGTGGGTTAATTTCCTATTTTCACTCATTTATTTGTTCAACATAAGGACGTACTCTGTCCTCTGCAAAACATCAATACTTTACATTGGAAAAACAAGAAAAAAATATGTCCTTCCTTCATTAAGCCTTCAAGGGCTTAGGGAAGCAGTAGTATGGGTGTCATGGTAAGTGCCGTAAGGAGCTATGTAGCCTAGACTCTGCAGACACTAAACACAACACAATTCTATAAGGGAAGGCTACCTGTTTGCACACATATTGGAAAGGATAGTCCTAGCAAAGATTCCTAGCATGTGAAAATTTTACAAGTGTTAGAAGGCATATGTAGCTTAAGAAGGGCTTCCCAGGTAGCGCTTGTGGTAAAGAATCCGCCTGCCAATGCAGGAAACAAGAGATGCGGGTTCCTTCTCTGGATTGGGAAGATTCCCTGGAGAAGGAAATGGCAACCCATTCCAGTATTCTTGTCTGGGAAATCCCATGGACAGCGGAACGTGGCAAGACCCAGGCTATAGGGTCACAAAGAGTCATAGACAATTGAAGCAACTTAGCATGTATACACGCAAGATAAAGAATATAAGGAAGAAAAATTGACCAATATTGTTGCTATTTTTTGAGAATTTGAATATAGGAAGAAAAGCCAATTTTTGAAGAAAAGTTGCTGAGTTTATTTTGGCTATATTAAACGAGGTGTATTTCAAATGTTCAGAAGGAGACTTTGAAGCATTTGAACATGCTATATTTCTAAATATAATGTCTTTTCCCCTTCACACTCTTTCCAAAAACATCTCTAAGAAAAGACCTAGGTTGTATTTGAATCCCTACCACATCTCTCATGTTATGAGGGTTTTTTTTTTTTTTTTCAATTACTAAAATTGGAGCATTAAAGTAATGTTGAGAGAGGACACATTAGCCTGAAATGACTTCAATCAATGATAATTTTGAAAACTTATAGAGGTCACCAATAGAAAAGTGAAAAAGGAAACAAAGAAATTTAACACCAATTAGTCATCATTCCTGAGACTGTGACCTCATAGATTTAAAGGCCACATGTCATTACAAACAAGCTCATTAAATATTTTAAAGAAAATATAGAGAAAATGGCTATGTAGCAGAGATAACAAAGATATACCAAGAGGAAGAGAAACTTCAAAATGTTCTCTTTTACAAATGTTACTTGTGACTTTGGATAAAATTCACCATGATAGCATAAAACATGAGTTCAACCTTGGCCATCTCTCAATGTAGATGATAAAGATGATGATGTTTTATAGAAATCTGTGTTACATAAATCCAAAAGTATCACTCTGACAAAGTAAGAGTTTCTGATATTTAAAATTAAAAACCAAATAAAATAGTTTCATTATTATTTTATGTAATGTGTCATTTTAAATATGTAGCGTAAATTAAATATTATAATTACACTACTGAATATTTAATCTTCAATCTGAAACCAGCATAAATATATCAAATTCCCAGAAGAAATTCTATTTACCTTATTTTTCAGCACATACATTAAATAGGTCTGGAATTTCCAATAGCAGTAAGTACTATATATATGCCAAATAGGACCTAAAGGGCATATCCTGTGCATTGAATTATCAACCTTTATCTTCCCAGCATACAACTTTTACCCTACTGACTGTGTTCAGTCAATGCATTTTAATTATTTCATGTTTTTATTTTCCCTTAAGTTTACTATTAGAACTCAAGCCTAGCTTTAAAGTCAGATAATAGGGCTAGAGTCCATTACCCCTAGAACTTTATAATCTCATATAAACCAGAGTGTTGTATTAAAAACCATACATTTCCAGCTGCTAATTGGTTTTCTATTTTAAATTAGATATGTCCTTTCTGGATTCAAAACACAGCTGTCCTTTTAAGGTAAGTGAAGGCAATGGTCAGAGACAACGTTTGCTGGGCTTCATCCAAAAATTAAAATTGCAGGCAGATTCTCTACCATCTGAGCTGCCTGCTAGCTTAGATGATAGAGAATCTGTCTGCAATGCAGGAGACCCGGATTCTATCCCTGGGTTGGGAAGGTCCCCTGGAGAAAGAAATGGCAAAATACTCCAGTATTCTTGCCTGGAGAATTCCGTGGACAGAGGAGCCTGGCAGGCTGCAGTGCATGGGGTCACAAAGAGTTGGACACGACTGACTAACACACACAGGTGCTGTGGTAGTCGTTATAGTTGCACAATGAAGAAGGAAACTTAAGGTGTTGTTGACAAATATCCTGCAGCCACAGTGGGGAGCCTACTGATACCATGGAAGTAAGAGCAAAGACAGAAAGAAGTGAGGTCCATGAACAATATTCAAACACTTTTAATCCAGATCCTGAAGTCTAAGTTCTTGCTATCTAAGTCAATGAAACTCCTTTATAATTTGGGTGTAGTATAAATTTCTTCTTGAGACATTTGAGGACTTGATGGTCTAGTTCCATTTACACTCCCCAGATTTATCTGCAATCACTCTTCCTAACACTGCCTATACTCCAGACATGTTTCCTTAGGTGGATTTCTTTCACAGCGTATGGTTTATATATGATGACTTCAGTATCAGATATGTCTTACTCATTTCTCTAACAAGTAAACTTCTACTCATCTTTCAATGTCCAGTTCATTATTGCCATTCCGTTAGGAACCTGCTTTTCCCATGCAGAGTAAGTTGTTCCCATCACTCTGTTTCTACTGCACTTTTGGACACTTCACTCCTGATTAATTATTGATTATTATTATATGTATATAGGGGTTTCCCAGGTGGCGGTTGTGGTAAAGAACCCACCTGTCAATGCAAGAGATGAAGGTTTGATCCCTGGGTTGGGAAGATCCCCTGGAGGAGAGGAGGGCACGGCAACCCACTCCAATATTCTTGCCTGGAGAAGCCCATGGACAGAGGAGCCTGGAGGGCTACAGTCCATATGGTCTCAAAGAGTCGGACATGACTGAAACAACTTGGCGTGCATATATGTGTATAATCTTTGATGGAAAAGATTGCATTTTATTCACATTTTTTTTTTAATCTGGCACAGTACTTTGCAGATATCCATGTGTAGCAGACAAAATAAATGCTAGGTGGAAACAAAAGTACAGAAAAGGGAAGGGAAAAAGTAGGAAATATAAAATTGTTCTCACAAAAGAATGAAACTCTGGCACAGGAGACAGTTTTTACAAATGAAGAGTATAACCAGTACTAATCACAGATGACTGCTTCTTAAGAGATGATCTATGAAATTTGTAAAGGTTCCTCTGCTAGAAATCAGGAATGGGTTCACTATTTCATCTAAGGCTTGATAATTAGTAAAATGTATCTTATTTATCTAAGAGTAATAAAAAGCAATTTAGTTTCAGTGTAAGGGTCAGACCAAATACATTACTTCTGAAAGCAAGTTTGATCAAATGACATCTTGTGAGCAAAGCATGAGGAACACAAGTGTACAGATTAACGCAGGATTCATGTAGATTCTTTGACAGAAGGGAGGCACTAAGAGAATTTGGAGAAATCAGTCCATGAATTTACTGAAAATATTTTGATATAGAAAATTAATGGTGTTTTTCCAGGATTTAATTATACATCTGCATGCCTGTGTGCTAAGTCACTTAAGTTGTTTTTGACTGTGTGAGACCCCCATGGACTGTAGCTCGCCTGGCCCGAATGTCCCCGGGATTCTCCAGGCATGAATACTGGAGTGGATAACCATGCTCTCCTCCAGGGTATCTTCCTGCCTCAGGGATTGAACCTGCGTCTTCTGCATTGCAAGTGGATTCTTTTACAACTAAGCCACCGGGGTTTTTTTCAGTACATTGTGAAGTATTTTTCAGAAATCAATATACTTTTCTCAACGTAGTTACTCCTTGTGTTGGGGAATGATGTTAAGATTTTTACTTTTATTTTGACCCCAATTTGTGTCACAAGAGTAATTTTTAAAATATGTGCATCTGCTTTGGGGGTACTGTTTAGCCATCCAAACAACAGATGGATTGATTGGATCTATGAATATCTTTGCCTGATGTAGAAATTTATACTCATAGGAGAATACTTGGAGGATCAATCATTGGCCTAACTTTGCTGTTTGACCTCATTTTAGATGCTTTGGTCATATCCATATTCAGTCTGGAAGCATTCTCCCTTCTAGGAAGCTGAAATTCAGTGTGGCTGGACCTGCTTAACTCAGTAATATTTCATCTCCCAAAGGCACTAACTTTTGAAATTACAAAGGTACTATTCAGTTAAAATGAGTTCTTATAAAAATCATTTAAAATAGATTTATAAGGGTATACTTCCTCTTGCAATTCCTATTGTTGATAAATGGCATTATTTTGAAAGAGTCAACTGAGCTAGACAACAAAGTCACCTTGGATTCCTCCTTTTCATTCACTTATTAATTACCAAGTCCAATTTTTTTCTACTTCCTAGCTGCCTATTCTCTATACTCAATGCCTCTACATTTTTACAGTCATTTTGCTAAATTTCTAAGTTGTTTTCCAATATTCATTCATTCTTCTTCTCTGAAAATCTATTTTCTGATTGTGGCTTTCAGGCCTCATCTCAGTCTCAATGGTCAAAAAACAAACAAACAAACAAATAAAAACTCTGCTTTCACATACTCCAAATGTCCCTCCCATAAACTTTTTTCTTATTAAATGGTAACACCACTTTAACAATTTGTCATTTTAAAAAATAAACAAAACAACCTTTATTTTCACATACTCCAAATATTCCTACCTTAAAATTTTTATCTTGTTACTGCATTTTTCCAAATTTTTTAGTTAAAAAAAAAAACCTCTCTATTTTTACATACTCTAAATGTTCCTCCCTTAAACATTTTTATCCTATTAGTTACAGTCCAATTTCTTAGTTCGAAAAAAAAGAAAAAACCCTCACACTGGTCCAATGCTCAATTTCTTTAAAGTTCAGTTCAGTTCAGTCGCTCAGTCATGTCCGACTCTTTGCGAGCCCATGAATCGCAGCTCGCCAGGCCTCCCTGTCCATCACCAACACCCGGAGTTTACCAAGACTCATGTCCATTGAGTCAGTGATGCCATCCAGCCATCTCATCCTCTGTCGTCCCCTTCTCCTCCTGCCCCCAATCCCTCCCAGCATCAGAGTCTTTTCCAATGAGTCAACTCTTTTCATGAGGTGGCCAAAGTACTGGAGTTTCAGCTTTAGCATCATTTCTTCCAAAGAAATCCCAGGGCTGATCTCTTTCAGAATGGACTGGTTGGATCTCCTTGCAGTCCAAGGGACTCCCAAGAGTCTTCTCCAACACCACAGTTCAAAAGCATCAATTCTTTGGCACTCAGCTTTCTTCACAGTCCAACTCTTACATCCATACATGACCACAGGAAAAACCATAGCCTTGACTAGACGGACCTTTGTTGGCAAAGTAATGTCTCTGCTTTTGAATATGCTATCTAGATTGGTCATAAAGTACCTATAACCAAATATTTCCTACCACCTTGGTCCACTGAGAGCTAATATCTTTGTCCAACCACCATTATCTAGTGTGTGGTTTGTTGGAAAGCCCTCTAAGTCTTCTGCCTGCTTCCAGGCTTGTCCCTCTGCAGTCTATTCTCCATACTGTATCTAGAAACATAACTCAGAAACTATCACTCTTCTAGATCTTCAGCGATTTCCTCTGTCATTTGATCCTAAATGAACTGTATAAGAACCTAGAAAATTTTTCTACCAGCCTTTTTTTCTAACCTCATCTAATACGATGTCCCCGCTCACTTCATTCCAGCCGCGTTGGCCGCTTGACCACTCTTTGTACATTCCAGGCATATTCCTGCCTCAGAGTCTTTGCACCAGCATGGAGCACACTTCCCTCAGACTTGACTTGTCTCTTCACATCATTTTGGTCTAGGCTCAAATATCATCATCAAAGGAATGATGAGGAAGATCTCATCAAAAAGGTCTTCCCTGACTATCTTCCTAAAACTAGACTCACTCTTCTCTCATTTTCTATCTCCTCACCCTATTTCACTTGTAGCCATAGTACTTGCCTCCAATTGATATTTATTTTATAACAATTTTTCTATCACTAGAATATGTATTTCAAAATAACAAGAACAATTATCTGTTTTTTCCACTATTGTACCTCTACCTTAATAATGAAACAGTATTTCTATTTATCTACCATTGTCAGGTATATCTACTCTCCCTATATACTCTTATCTTTCCTATATCTTATTTAATTGTGTAAAATAATGAAACTTGGCACATAGTACAAATTAATTAGATACTTCTTGACTTTGGTAAACCCTCTTAAAATGGTCTTTCTAATATATGTGTGCATATTTATAATAAATATTTGTGTGTATATATAAATCACATTTCTCTTCAATTTAAAAGCCAGTCAGTGGGAATGACTACCAAAATAACAGTGGGAGAAACTTTTCAGACCTCCTCTCCAAGGAGACTAGTGAAAACCATTTTAAAACACAAAACCACAATATTGTAAAGCAATTATTCTCCAATAAAAAAAAAATCAATTGACAAAAAACCCATCAAAACAAAACCACCATTTAAAGCCTTTGGAAATGGTTTTAAGGGCAAACAGAAAATAAGAAACATCTGTTTGAGAAAATCTATGAAAATTCAGCAAGGCAAGAGTATATGGTATGTGAACAACAACAAAAATAACTCCTTTTTTTTCCCTCTCAGCTCAGTTAAGTGAACATTGCATTTCAGATTGCTACAACCAAGAACATAAGATTTCCTCTTTCCCCAGGTCCTAGTCAGAGGACTTTCTTCTTGACAGGCACTAGATGACGGAATTTCTTATCCCGCCCCCAGCTACTTTTTGCTGAAGTTAATTCCCAGGCATGTGAATCAGGGTTAAGCACTCTGTTCTTCCTGCCAGCATCTACTGAACTCATAGAATGCAGGGTCTTTAAATGGTTAAAGATATCATTTTAAAGTACCATAACATTTTTTTGTGTGTATAAAATAAAGAATATTTTTTATAACCCAAAGAACCTATAGCTTCTAAAATGAGACTGTACTTTGAATCTCTGTTCTCTAAGAGGAGAACTGGAGCATTTAATTGAGAAGTAAATTAAACTTTTCCACATCCTTCAGTTTTAGTGTAGAGGCAGCCGTGGAAACACATAACTCATCTCACCCTTCAAGAGCTTACCTCGTTATAAGATAGGCTGACATCCTCTACCAGCTGCATTTTTGGTCCGAGACCACTCTCTTCTCTGGCTGCTCTAACCAAGGACAGAACACGATGGAAGTGTTAGTTTGGCCATTTCTGCACAATGTGGGACTCTTCTCATGGGTTATATTCTGGGGTGATGGGTTGTTCTGCCTGAGCCTTACTCAGAGCTCTTCTGCAGTTTAAGGCTCTAACTACATCTCTTCCATTTTTCACCTGTCTTTTCACAGGTCTCAGATCTGCATTAATTTCAGAAGGTGCTCCATGTCCTTCCCCACTTCTACTCTTTATTCCTCATAGATATTTACCAAATAAGTCTCCTACATGTGTAATTCCATCTTGGTGTCTGATTTGAAGGAGATCCAAGCCTTCTCTGACATGTCAAATTTAGTAGGTCTCCCCAAAAGTGGAACAAAAATGTAAGGATGAAAAGTAAAAGGTAAGAAAATCAATGGAGGAAATGACTTTCCTGTCTCTGTGCTTTGATCAACTTTTATTTTATTTACTTATAGGGCCTATAAACAAACAAATGAACAGACAACCTAGCAATTTCCTGAACCCTATCTCCTTATATTAAACTCTTACTCTTTTTAGGTAAATACCTTAAAATCTTTCTAATATGTTTATGTAGTCATTTCTTAAGTTTTCTACTTAACCTCATTTTTTTCTTAATTTTTCTATGTCAATATTTCTATTTATCTACCATTGTCAGGTATATTTACTCTCCCTATATACTTTTATCCTTCCTATATCTTATTTAATTGTGTAAATATTCAATAGTTTGAGTGACTATGCAAATATTTTGACTGCTACACAACAGAGCAAATTACTCTCTTGTTCAATTTTTTTGTTTTCTGTGGCGTGAACTCTCTGTTGTTGCTTATTGAGTGGTTCTCTGTGGATCATCTCTTTGTTTATCCCCAAATTCTCTCCCAGAAGTGTCTATATCATCCCCAAACATTTAAAGCTTTAGGAAATTTATCAATTTCCTCTTTTCTTTCCTTGGAGAGATTGCTGGATACCTTTCTTCTTGTGCTTCAAATGGATTGCTTGTTTGTTAAACAAGAGCATGGTGGGACCCCTGACTCCCCATTACCACCATCCTGGGCATGCCCTTTACATCACTTCTGGGTGAAACTCTTGCATTTTTCTTTCTTAGTTTACTTCCTTGCATATGCAGAGTGTTTTATTTAGTAAATTCCTGAAGGTGGCTCAGTGGTAAAGAATCTGCCTGCCAATGTAGGAGACATGGGTTCAATCCCTGGGTCGGGAAGATTCCCTGGAGAAGGAAATGACAACCCACTCCAGCATTCTTGCTGGCAAATCCCACGGACAGAGGAGCCTGGTGGGCTACAGTCCATGGGTTGCAAACAGTTGGACATGACTGAGCAACTAAACAATGAAAGAGAACATAAGTATTTTTGAAGTCTTGTATTTCTGAACAGATTTTTACTCTATCTCTGTCTTCATTTTCAGTTGGATGAATGTAGAATTCAATATTGGAAATGTATTTAACTCAGGAGTTTGAAAGCATTTTCCCATTATCTTCTAGAATCCATTTAGACTATTAAGAAGTCTTAAGTTTTTCTTACTTTCAGTTTTTTGCCTGAGATCTATTTTGATTTTCTCCCAAGGTATGTTTGGAGATTTTTCTTACCTGATGTTTTAGAAATTTCTTGATTATTTACATTGGAATTGTTTTGCTTTTACAAATTGGGTTGGGTCCTCTTGGTCAAGAAATTCAGAATCCTCACTTCTAAGAAATTTGACTTTGCACTCCCTTTGTAACTTCCTCCATTAATTTTCTTACCTTTTACTTTTCATCATTTTCCCCCATACTTTTATTTATCTATTTTTGGCTGTGCTGGGTCTTTGTTGCTGTGCAGGCTTTTCTCTAGCTGTGGCAAGCAGGGGCAACTTTCCAGTTGTGATTTTGGACTTCTCATTGCATCAGCTTCCCCTCTTTTTGTGGAGCACAGTCTCTAGGGTGCATGGGCTTCAGTAGCCGTGGCACATGAGCTCAGCAGTTGTGGCTCCTGGGCTCCAGAACACTGGCTCAATAGTGGTGGTGCACACTCCGTAGCATGGGGGATTTTCCCAGACCGGAGATCAAACTTGTGTCTCCTGCATTGGCAGGCAGGTTCTTTGCCCTTGAGCCACCAGGGAAGTCCTACTTTTCATCTTTATATTTTTGTTCCACTTTTTGGGAGCACTGTTAAATTTGACATTCAATCGTTGTGATTTTGTTTTCAGCTTTGATGTCATGTTTTTATTTTATGAGACCTGTTTTGTCTCTGAATGTTCTTTTCCTTATAAACTTTTATTCTTGGATTGTAAATGCAGTATCTTTTCATATATCTGGTAGCATTTTATTATCTCATTGCATCACTGACTCAATGGACATGAGTTTGAGGAAACTCCAGGAGATAGTGATGGACAGAGAAGCCCGGCATGCTGCAGTAGAAGGGGAGGCAAAGAGAAGGATATGACCTAGCGACTGAAAACAATACCTTTCATTCATTCCACTGTTTGGAGGATGGTACCCCACCACGTGCTGAGCCTATGTTCTCCAGGACAAAAGTGCTTCTATGAAGAGATCTGCAGGAGTTAAGTCTATAAAAATTTCTACTGTTTTCAGCCACATTTCATACCCCATTTTATGAGGTACCTGAAGTTCCCCTTCTTGGTGTTTTATGCTGATCTTCAGGATCTTCAGTGAACATCACTGATTTTTGTGCTTTTCTTACTCAGCATAGGTTAAACATTCTCCATCTGTTTAGTTACATAGCTACTGCCCATTATTCCATCAAACAACAAATTGTCCTTTCTTCTCTTTTTTCTTTGTCCTGGCTGACTTATTATTATTATTTTTATTCATTTACTCTGATTTTATGGAGGTTGCAGTTGAAGCAGTGATAAAAAATTTATGTACAATCCATCATGTTTATCTAAATCTGTATGCCTCTTTTGGGTTCTCTTCTGAAATCTCTTTATGCTTTGTATTATATATAAAAAACATATATATATAAGCAAACCCATCTTATCCCCCCCTCCTTACATTACTATAAATTCAACAACTGTTTTATCAAATGCCTATAATATGACAAGTAGTATTTTAGGCATGTTAAATATATAATCAAAAAAAAGCACAAGGGATTTCCTTTCACATGGAGCTCACATTTTACAATTAGATGGAATGTGAAAAGGAGAAGTATGAGAAGGAGAAGGAGGAAAAGGAGGAGGGGAGGAGGATGAGAAAAAAAAAATGTACTAAAGAACAAAATCTCCCAGAAAATAAGTGTTCTGGAGGATGTGGAGAAATTGGAACACTTGTGCATTACTAAAGAGAATATAAAGGATGCAGCTGCTGTAGAAAATAGTATGGAAATTCCTCAAAAAATTAAACACAGAATTACTCTATAATCCAGAAATTTCACTTTCATGGATATACCCCAAAGAAAGTAAATCAGGAGCCTGAAGTGATATTTGTATATCCATGTTCATAGAGGCATTTCACAATAGTTGAGTGTCCTCTGATGAATGAATGAAGCAATAAAAGATGATATATACACACGAGAGAATATCATGCAGTTTTAAAAAGGAAGAAAATTCTTACACAGTCTAGAATATGGATGAACCTTAAGGACATTATGCTAAGTGAAATAAATGAGTCACAAAAGGAGAGAGATTTTGTTTCCACCTATACGAGGTTCCTTGCATAGCCAAATTTATAGAGACAAAAAGTAGAATGTTGGTTGGCAGGGCCTGCTTATTGTTGTTGAATCTCAGTAACGTCTGAGTCTTTGCGACCCCAGGGACTGCAGCCCAACAGGCTCCTCTATCCATGGGATCTCCCAGACAAGAATACTGGAGTGGGTTACCATTTTCTTCTCCAGGGAATCTTTCCAACCCAGGCATCGAATCTGCATCTCGTACATTAGCAGGTGGATTCCTTACCACTGAGCCATCAGGGAAGTCTAGCAGGGCCTACAGGAGGAGGGAAGGGAATTAGTATTTAATGGGCACAGACTTTCAGCTGGGAAAGATGAAATAGTTCTAGAAATGGATGGTGATGATCGTTGCACAAAAATGTGAGTGTACTTAACTCCAATGAACTGTTTATATAAGAATGGTTAAAATGCTAAATTTTGTGCTACATGTTGTTTTTCACACAGACACAAAATGAATGGTTAGGATAGTTGTCACTGAGAAGGTGCCTTTTGAGCAAATACTTACAGCAGTGAGGGGCTTAGCAAGGCAGAAACCACCAGGAAAGGAGTCTGTGCTCCTGAGTGAAGTAAACAGAAGGGATGGCACAAGATGAGGCCAAAGAAGTAGTGGAGTGCAGAGGACTGATGGAAAGGAAGTTTTCAGTTTTAAAACTGAAAACAGACTCTTGGAGGACTTCCATGGGCAATAAAGTGGTTAGGATTCTGCACTTTGATCCCTGATTAGGGGACTAAGATCCAATGCCATACAGCACAACGAAAACAAACAAATAACAACAAAAACTGAAAACAGACTGTTGAATTTGGCAATTTAATAGTCACTGCAGTTATTACTAGTTTTTGGAACAAAACACTTTTTTATGGGGTAGTGGGCTGAAAACCTAATTTATAAACTACATAGAAAAATTGAAGGAAAGTGTATCCTAAAATATGAAATAAAATGAGTCATCAATTTCGGAGTTAAAATAGAATTGTCTTCCATCTAACTTAATATTGTTTCTTTCGGGAAAGGATAAAAAAAAAAATTGTGACAGAACAAAGAGGGGCTATAGAGGTTTGGCAACATAGTTACCATGTGCAATGATATTATTTTCTTATCTAACATAGAATCTACTTAGTTTTCACTTAGCTCCTTGTTTACTCAAGGAATTTCAGCTGACTTCTTTTTAGAGTTTCAAATTGAATTTCTTCTTTGTGGTTGAAGGGCAATGCTATAACTAAGCCCAAATTTAACTTTATATTTTAAAGGTACAATCAAACCATCGTGAGTCCTGTGTAATAAAATTCCACTTAACATGAGTCTATTTAATTATTATGAGTCCATTTAATAAAAATTACCCTCCTTCTTCTTAAATTCTGAGTAAATTAAATGAAATGGCCTCCAAGTTATTGCTATATGCAGACTGTATCAGAGTACAGGATATTGAACTATAATCTACTTTCATCCCATTTAGAGTTATGTCACTCTTAGTTTTCTGCTGTGATTAGACAATTAGATACAAATGGTTTTCTAATGGATTTGCTACAAGACATTACTGGAGGAAAATTCATGATCTTAGCTCATTTCTCTTCCCTTTGAAGTGTATACTAGTTAACTGCTCTACAAATCCATTAATTTGAATACCTTCTTTGAGATGATAAAATTTTTGGTGATAGTACGACAGATATCAGTACATTTTTTTAATGTAAATTATTATTATTTTTTTTGTAATTAGGGGCCTTTATCTATGCAGTTAATGACTGCTACCATACTTCAAGTCCTTATCAAGTTTACCTCAAGATTAAGACAGTAGTTTCCTAATTGGTATCTTTAGCTCTAGATTCCCCTGTCTCACCTACAAGGTACACTCCTCAGTGTGGTTAATCTTATTATCTCAGTTCTCACTAATCACCTTCTTGCTTCTTTCTATTGCACTTACTGAGCGCACTTTCACTACATATCGTTAATGCCCCCAAATGACATTTTATCAAATAATTATTTTTTTTAAAATTCTTTTGTTTCTCCCACTTGACAATTTCTTGTTGGAATTATAGTGTCTACAAATAGTTAAATATTGTATATTTGCAGCTTAGGGAATAATCCCTGGAAGATGCACTAAAATCTATTTGAGCTAACTGTTAATATTATGCACATGTGTACATGTGAGTGTGTGTGTGTGCCTTTTCAAACCTTTATCACGGAACTGAATTTGTCTTAGACAAAAAAGCCAAAAAAAAAAAGGCAGACCAAAACTGTGTTTATAGCCAGGAGAGTGCAACTTATCCTATCACCAAATCAAAGCTGTAAACAAAGGGAATACTGGGCAGAAAGTATGATAATTTATAAAACTGTTTTCCTACAACGTATATCACTCAGAGCTGAACTCTGATCAATTAGAAAAGGAGACCAATGAGATGATTCCTACAGCAGCTCTGGCTTTCTGTCTGGAGGCACTTCCCAGAAAGGAAAATGTAAGATGCTGTACTCTGCCAATGTAAGGAAGTAGACATTAGGCTTTGGGTAGATGGGGTAGGTACAGGAGAGACAGGAACAACTTTGAAAAACAGCTTCAGAAATTTGCTCAGATGTGAAACCATGCAGCTCAGATTGGCACTTGAACCATGATCTATTAACTGAGATCACACACAAGGTCTCAGGACTTAATGAAGTTCACATTCTCGATGTCTCATTGCAGGAAGAATTGAGAGGGAAACAAAGTGATAGGTAAGAAGTGCATTTATTTCGAGAGAAATACACTCCACAGAATGTGGGCCATCTCAGAAGGCAACAAAGGCACCAGGGTATGGGGTTGTCAGTTTTTATAGGGATGGGTAATTTCAGAGGCTCTTGAGTGGGAGGAGTATTACAGCCATCTTGGGGAAGAGGGGATGGGGTGGGGATTTCCAGGAACTGGGCCACCACCCTCTTTTTGACATTTATGGACTGTCGAGGTGACTGTGAGTGTGTCATTTAGCTTGCTGATGTGTTGCAATGAATGTATATGAAGGCTCAAGGTTTAGTGGAAGTCGACTCATCTGCCATATTGGGCCCATTTGGTTCTAATCAGTTTATGTCATGTTTACAGTATGTCATTCTTTTAAAAATTGTGCCCTGCTCCCTTCCCTCCTGCTTCAGAGGTATCCCTGAAACTTTAGCTAAATATTAATCTGCACTCACAGAGATTGAAAAATCATGAGCTAGAGGAAAGTAACAATTGTTGGGAAGCTGCAAATGAACAATTCCCAGAGCAACACAAATTTGAATTCCATCAGGCCAGAGTGCAGATATTTACTTGAATACCTTGCACAACCAGTAGAGGCAACAAAAGGGCCAGGCCTTAGTAATTAGACTAGGTTTGATAACAGTTAAAGGAATTTTAAAACATGCTTTGAAAAGATCAACCTCCTCTGCAAATAACATAACTACCTGCCAAATAAATCCAGCACTCTTTAACAAAGAGAAAACTAAGTCCAAATATTCAAAGATATAATATTCACAATGTATGGCAATGGGTGAAATTTTACAGAAATATATAGCAGTTTTTTTTATTGCTTCCATAACAAATTTGTACAAATTTAGTGATTTGCAGTACACAAATTTATTATCTACAGTGCTATAGGTCAAAAGTATGGCAAGAGGCTCACTGCTGCTGCTGCTAAGTCACTTCAGTCGTGTCTGACTCTGTGTGACCCCATAGACAGCAGCTCACCAAGGCTCCCCCATCCCTGAGATTCTCCAGGCAAGAACACTGGAGTGGGTTGCCGTTTCCTTCTTCAATGCATGAAAGTGAAAAGTGAAAGTGAAGTCGCTCAGTCGTATCTGACTCTTAGCGACCCCATGGACTGCAGCCTACCAGGCTCCTCTGTCCATGGGATTTTCCAGGCAAGAGTACTGGAGTGAGGTGCAATTAGGCTGAAATCAAAATATTAACAATTTATATTCCTTGCTGGAGGCTCTGTGGGAGAAATTGTTCCCTGCTTATTTAAGTGGTTAGCAGAATTCATTTTCCATTAGTTTTAGGACTGAGGACCCCATCAACCCTGTTTACAGTCTTGTTGGCTGTAAATTCAGTGTAATTCCCAGTTTCAAGAAGCTATAGCATTCCTTGGCACATACCACTTCTCCACCTCCTTTTTCCATCTTAAAAGTCAAAATTTAGAAGTAGATTCTTTCTAAGGTGGTATCTCTCTGACCTCAATTAGGAAAATTTTTCCATTTTCAAAGACTCTTGTAATTAGACTGGGTCCACCCAGATAATCCAGAATAATTTCCTTATCTCAAGGTCTATAACCTTAATGACAAAGTCTCGTTTACTATTTAGTGTAACATATTTACAGATTCCAGACAGGATATGAATTGGGGCTAGTGGCAGCATTCTTGACTATTACATTATGTGAAAAACTGAAACACATAATCAGAAAGAAAATCACTCTTTAGGTGTAATTCCAGAAATTATTTGATTTCTATTACATTTACTGACAAATGGGGATATATAAGTAGTTATTAAAGCTATAAACATGATAGGCAATTTTAAGAAAAACATTAGGGACTTGCCTGGTGGTCCAGTGGCTAAAACATTACACTCCCAATGCAGGGGGCCCAGGTTCAACCCTCGTCAGGGCACTAGATTCCACATGCTGCAATTAAGACCTGGCACAGCCAAATAAATTAACAAATATATATTTTTAAAACAATAAAATGACCATGAGATAAATTGATGATATAAGAAAATGGATCACACTGAAATTGTAGAGAGAAATATGTTATTTCTGAAAGGGAAAATTTACTCAAATTCAACATCAGAGTAGATACTACAATAGAAAATGAGTGAATTTGAACAGATAGTGACAAATATCCAAGATGAAGCTTGGGCTTGAATGTTTACATTTAAATTATTTATTTCCAAGATGACAGGTTAGTAACATGAAGCATGGGAAAGTAGTCAGTAGTCGTCACATGGCAAAGGTAGCATTTTCTCCACTATACCAAGCTTCATTTCAATATTTGCAAAACATAACACACATACTATGGGCTTCATAGATTTATAATGTTTGCTTTGATAGCTATCATCATATAGAATAATATTTAAAAAATAAAAATTTGGACCTATATATCTTGGGTTCAAATTCAGGTACTTTCAGTTGAACTATATGACATTGAATATTTTGCAAGTTTTCCTAACTCTGAGGAGCAGTATAGGGATGGCTTGAAGGAAGTTACCCATGTGTTTATCAACTACATACTGTCACTTGCCATTAGCAGTTGCCATCTACCTCTGCGTAGATTAAACCATGAACTGCAGTAGTGGCTGCCTTTCAACACCAGCTGAAAGGCATTCAGGGTAGAGAGCAGAAATGAGACACTCTGTGCACTGAGAAAAACTGGAAGAATAGATCATCAGATAGTTTGATATTTTCAGGAGATGATTTTACAAACCCAATTCTTGTATCTCCTCATATCTAGAAAAGCACTATAATACTTCATGCTCACATCTGCTCCTCATGACTAGCAGTAACCTTCATGACATGTATTTTTTTGCAAAAGACACATTTTGGAAAAAATGTGCTTGACTGCATGTACTTCCCCTTCACAAAATCACATATAAACTGAACTTCTCCTCTACTTCTTTGGAGCAGTTCTTCAGAACTATCTTAGATGCTGTCTCCCAAGCTATGGTCCTCATTTAGCCCAGATAAAATTTAACTTATAACTCTCAAGGAGTGCGTGTATTTAAGGCAGTATGTTCCTCTATGAAGAACAGTTGTTTCAATCTGAATTTCAAGTCTTGGATACCTTCTTCCTTTCTGTTTTCTTCTTCTCCTTATTTTGGGGTAAATCAGTTAACAAACATATTGCCTAATCCAGAAAGGGAAGGATAGAGATCTGAAATAACATATTTTATGAACTTGCCTGTTGAACTTCTTTAATATGATGGGAACCTTCCATTTTTGCTGGGAAGCACAACATTATGGCCTATAAAATTAAATTTGTTTTTTAAAATAATTTAATTCAACACAGACAGTTACAGCTGTCAGATAATATTGGAGCATGAAATGTTGGGACATTGTCAGTTGATGAAGGTAAATGAACGTCCTAGATGGTTACAAATACCACTTTGTGTTTAACGTCACATTATCAGTTATATAATTCAACATTGCCATGCAAAGTAGATTGAATAAAGCAAGTGCCATGACATATTTTTGCTTTACATCATTAGTGATGGAATATGAATTTGACAAGATGTCTTTAATTCCATATTAAGTTGACTATGCATTTCACTATGACAAAGTTTATAGAGGTAGATAAACTCTCTGAGTTTAATAAACTTAAAATATTGCAATTTTAATCCAAATTTATTATATTCCTTATGAAAGATGGCACAATGTAAATTGTCTATGCTCAAATTCTACATTGGCTTTAAATTAAGCAAGTTCAAACCTCATTAACTTGACCACATTCCTTAATATACTATTAAATTTTTTCTTTGGTGTAATAAACTTTACTCTGATTAACTAGAAGGAAATTACCTCTAAGTACAGGACTTATCAACAATGGGATTTTAGGCAGTGTGTAAATTTGGTTAGGGCTTAGGAGGGTGTGGAGAAAAGGGAACAAATGTCCTGTTGGTGAAAACTGATTTGGTACAGCCATTATGAAAAACAGTATGTAGGTTCTTCAGGAAATTAAAAATAGAACTACCATAAGATCTTCTTTTTAATATGCTGTGTACATTGGTCATAGCTTTTCTTCCAAGGACCAAGTGTCTTTTAATTTCATGGCTGCAGTCACCATCTGCAGTGATTTTGGAGCCCCCAGAAATAAAGTCTTTCACTGTTTCCATTGTTTCCCTATCTATTTGCCATGAAGTGATGGGACCAGATGCCATGATCTTAGTTTTCTGAAAGTTGAGTTTCAAGCCAACTTTTTGACTTTCCTCTTTCACTTTCATCAAGAGACTTTTTAGTTCTTCACATTCTGCCATAAGAGTGGTGTCATCTGCGTATCTGAGGTTATTGATATTTCTCCTGGCAACCTTGATTCCAGCTTGTGCTTCATCCAGCCTGGCATTTTGCATGATGTACTCTGCCTTTAAGTTAAATAAGCAGGGTGACAATATGCAGCCTTGATGTACTCCTTCCCTGATTTAGAACCATGTTGTTCCATGTCCAGTGACATGAGTTTGAGCAAGCTCTGGGAGTTGGTGATGGACAGGGAAGCCTGGCATGCTGCAGTCCATGGGGTCACAAAGAGTCAGACAAGACTGTGGGACTGAATTGAACTGACCGTAAGATCTAGCAACCCCACTTCCAGGTTTGTATCCAAAGGAAATGAAATCACTATCTTGAAGAGATATTCACCCCTCTATGTTCATTGCAGCATTATTCACAACAATCAAGGTATGATTGACTAAAAAGGTTGAAAACTTGCCCTTTAAGATTAAGGAACAAGATAAGGATGGCCACTCTTAACCTAGGCACCCAGGAAGTTCTAACCAGGACAATTAAGCAAGAAGATGAAATAAAAAGTCATCTAAACTGGAATAAAAGAAGTAACATAGTTTCTGTTCATAGACATATGATGGTGGTGGTTTAGTCACTAAGTCATTACAGATATATAGAATCCATCAAAAAGCTGTTAAGTTTAGTTCAGTTGCTCAGTCATGTCCAACTCTTTGCGACCCGATGAACCGCAGCACTCCAGGCCTCCCTGCCCATCACCAACTCCTGGAGTCCACCCATACCCATGTCCATCGAGTCAGTGATGCCATCCAACCATCTCACCCTCTGTTGTCCCCTTTTCCTCCTGCCCTCAATCTTTCCCAGCTGTTAGAGAAAATATTCATAAAATACTGAAAAATCTAGTAAGAATTTATTTGTTCAAAATAAACAACTATAACAAGTAGTATAGAAACATTGTAGGATATTCAAATATCAATTGTAATTTTGTAAAAGAGAAATTTAACCGTGACCATTTTTACTAGCAATAAATAATGTATGCAATAAAATGTGACAAGATTTTAACATCCTTGTGTAAGAATTCATTATATGAAGTGAAGTGAAGTGAAAGTCGCTCAGTTGTGTCTGACTCTTTGCAACCGCATGGACTCTACAGTCCATGGAATTCTCCAGGCCAGAATGCTAGAATGGGTAACCTTTTCCATCTCCAGGGGATCTTCCCAACCCAGGAATTGAACCCAGGTCTCCCTCATTGCAGGTGGATTCTTTACCACCCGAACCACAAGGGAAGCCAAATTCATTATGTAAGATATTAAAAATATCTAAATATACTTTCACAAAATATACATTGAGTAACTTAATACTGTCTCGTAATGCCCCCAAATTGATCTATATATTTAACCTAATTGCAATAAAAATCCCATCAGAGCTTTGAAAATAAGTTGACAGAAGAATAAAAAGTTCAAGAGCAAATAGCCAAGAAACTCCTGAAGAATAATATTGTGGAGTCTTTATAATTATGAAGATGTTTTAGGAAGGTATGGTAATAAGCCTGTGAGTTTTGGGCAGAGAACAGACAGACCAGTGGAACAGCAGAGATCTCAGAACAAACTTACACAGGTACAAGAACCTGCGCTGTGACAGAGATGGCACCGAGAATCAATGGAGAAAACAACCTAGTCAGAAAATGGTGTTGAAAAAACATGTAAATTAAAATATTATATATATAGCAATGGATTCTTATCTGACAACTTACATGCAAATCAATTCCAAATGGATTAAGAACTCAAATTTTAAAAAATAACTTCAAAATCAAAAGTAAACAAACATAGATGCATATATTTATAACTTGGATTAAGGATGTGTTCTTAAGACCAGATGGCATTTACCACAAGTGAAAAGACTGATACATTTGAATGCATTGAAATTAAGGATTTCTCTTATTCAGAAGACATCATAAAGAAAATGAAAGTATAATTAACAAATTGGGAGAAGATGTGTGCAATATACACAGTTTATGAAGGAGTTATACCAAAATACATAACTTCTTTGAATCTGTGGGAAAAAAATAACCTTCTCTTATAAACATGCTCTAAAGGAATAGTTAAAAATATGCACTAGTAGATCCTTATGTAGTGATGATTTAAAATACTATCACAATAGCAACTAATAACACAAAGCAATAGGAAAAAATTTCAATCAACAGTTGAGTAGAAAAATAAACTATTTTTATGTACACATATAATATTATATGGCAGTGAAAGTCAACAAAGGAAATATATATATATATATATATATATATATATATACACACACACACACACAATATGGGTGAAACTGAAAAACAGAATATTGAACAAACAAAGCAAGTCACAAATAATTTTACTTCTTTAATCTTCAAAAACCAAGACTAAAATATATATCTTTAGTATACAGTCAAGTATGTAATGGAGAAGGCAATGGCAACCCACTCCAGTACTCTTGCCTGGAAAATCCCATGGACGGAGGAGACTGATGGACTGCAGTCCATGGGGTTGCTAAGAGTCGGACATAACTAAGCGACTTCACTTTCACTTTTCACTTTCATGCATTGGAGAAGGAAATAGCAACCCACTCCAGTGTTCTTGCCTGGAGAATCCCAGGGATGGGGGAGCCTGGTGGGCTGCTGTCTATGGGGTCGCACAGAGTCGGACACGACTGAAGCACCTTAGCAGCAGTATCAGCAAGTATGTAAATCTATTTTTGAAATGACTATAAAATGATTACAGAAAATAATAAGATACAAGTTTCCATCAGGGGAAGAAGTGCTATGACATCTACCAGGAGTATACAGATGTCTTTGAATTAGTACTTAGTAACATTTTCTTTCTTAAATGAGATGTAGGTTTCATAGATACTCCTTTTATTATTTCCTTAACTATAAATTCATCATGAAAAATATAAAATTAAACAAAATAGATAATTTTGGATGCCAGAAATGATAAAAGAAAGGAATGGGTCTCAACCTGATATGCTGACTGATATTACCCTTGTTTCCAAATTTTATTTAATATTTTCTAAATTTGTTAAACATTCTTTATTTTAATATTTTAAATCACATTAGAACTATTAGACTAGTAAATTTTTGTTATTAATAATAACATTTGCCAAAATTCATCACCCTAAAAAAGATTATTCTATACATATTGATATTTCCTTTAAAAATTTGGATATTTCATATGTGATTAATATGTTTGTCAGGGACATTTTCTAAAAATATATAAAATACTCATCACTAAAGATGATCTGGTTAAGTGGAATAGTTAACTGCAATAGGAATTTACAAATTATATCAGACATTAGATTGTAAAGTGTGTTCAGCCTTGCTCAATGTATTCTCTATATGATGGAATCATATGACAGAGATCTAGAAGATTAACCCTGGATCACACATATCAGCAAGCAAATCTCCAAAGTATCTTCAAGCTGAGTAATTTACCCCAAAATTCTCAAGAGGTTCTATTATGTTCTCTTCATTACATTATTTTATGGTCAAATAATTACATACAAAAATTATTACTCTAGCAATAGAAGTGAGAGTGAAATAAATTTGATGAACAGTGGAATATATTTTACTTTAAATATCCTATTTATTTAACTGTAACATTAATTTAAAGCAATAGTAATATTAATCTGATGAGAAATTGTTTACCTCTTGAAAAATAAATTCAACAGCTGCTAAATTATGTGTCTAAAATTGAGAGGTAAACAATGAACAAATTCCTTGATTAATTCATTTCAGATCACATATTAATACTATCTCACTCAGTAGTTTTCATTCACATTTTGAAACAAATCAGCCTTAATATGATAGAAGTAAAGAATAAGCTATTGAGAATTATTTCACTGACATTGTATGTCAGGAAATTTACCACAGCAAGAGACACAGGTTCGATCCCGGCATCAAAAAGTTTCTCTGGAGTAGGAAATGGCAACATGCTCCATTATCCTGGCCTGGAAGATTCCATGGGCAGGGGAACCTGTCAGGCTGTAGTCCAGGGACCTGCAGAGAGTTGGACACGACTGAGCTACTGAGCACAAACACACAATAACTAAAACATGTTTTCTTGGATCTGTGACCAACACAGGCTGTCCTGCTGGAAACAGTCTTCATTTTTCAATCAAAATATCTAATACCCAAGCTCATCAAGAACAATTTTTTAAATGTAGTAAGATCTTGCATTTTGTTAAATACCAAAATAACTTATACACAAGAAGCATAGTCTCTTCTTCTCAGGTTAACTTGGTTTCAGGAAAAAGCTAAGCTACAACAGCACTACCATGATGTTTTCCTCCTTCTTCCTTCCTTTCAGAGCTCTCAATTCTGCCCTGGCCTGAATTAGCTTTTCAATACATTCTTCTCCTTGTTCCTGATCCGTTCCTTACTTCTTTTTTGCATTAGCCTCTCTAGAAAAATGATTCCAGATACCAGTCCTGAAAATGCCTAACAGCCAAAATGCTTTCTGTGTGCTAAATGACTAAAGTAGTTACTTGGTTGAAGCTTTTACACCCCATATGCTCAGAATGAATACATTCTTACAATTGTAGTTTGCAGATAAGACTGTGTTTCTAGTTTTCCATGTAAACTTAGAGAAGCTAAATCTGTAAACTAAATATAAATTGATAGAGATTCTTAACATTGAATTGCTATGCATTGAAATATATTCAAGGATGGAAATCCACAAAAATATTTTTTAAATGATTTTCCTTAATAGCTGACTAATAATCAAGGAAAAACTCTATTAAAAGTTAGTTTCAGCTCATGGATAATTTTCACTGAGTTCACAATTAAATATGTGGAGATTATACATGCAGATTTTTAAATATCATCTATGAATTCAATATTTCTGACTTCAAAATATTTAATGCAAGTAATTTAAAAGATTCATCATTTCCATAGTTGTCAAATTGAAAAACAAAATTACATTGTTGAGATTATTTCAACATAAATTTTAAAAATGGTTTCTATAGCTGTAGAATTGGAAAATAAAATTATATTACCAGGATTCCTTCAATTAGTCTAACTTTTAATAATGGTTAATGGCAACCTACTCCAATACCCTTGCCTAGAAAATTCCATGGTTGGGGGAGCCTGGTGGGCTATAGTCCATGGGGGTCGCAAAGAGTCAGACACGACTGAGCGCCTGAACTGAACTGAACTGAAGACCAATTCATTAGAGAGGGATGTAAAGCATAACTCTAATTTTATCCAAAATATAAAAAGAACTCTTAAAACTCAGTAATAAGAAAACAAACAATCTCCTTTTAAGAATGAGGGAATTTCCTGGTGGTCCATAGTTTAGGACTCTGTGTTTTTACTGCTGAGGGCCTAGGTTCAATTCCTGTTTGGACAACTAAGACCTGCAAGCTGCAAGGTGCAGAAGAAGAAGAAGGGGAAAAAAAAAAACAAAAAAAACCCCAGAAACCTTAATGTATGCCCGAGAAAATAAGCATATGTAAAGATGGTCCATATCATATGTTTTCAGGGAAATTCAGTTAAAACAACAATGAGGTAACACTACAGACTTATTAAAATGCCCCAGTTTTGGAATACTGATAATATCAAATGCTGTTGAGGCCATGGAACAAGAGGAACTCTTGTTCATTGTGGGTGGAAATGCAAAATGGTACAGACACTTTGAAAGATAATTTGGAAATTTCTTACCAAACCAAAGATACATGTACCACATGATCTAGTAATTGAGCTCCTTAGTGTTGACCCAAAGAACCTAAGCACTTTTGTTCACACAGGAACCTGTACATGGCTGTCTACAGCAGCTTTATTCATAATTGCCAAGCAATTAAGAAGTCCTACAGCAGATGAATAATAATCTGGGGTACATCCAGACAGTGGAATATTATTCGGCACTAAGAGGGCAGATGGCGACTGCAGCCATGAAATTAAAAGACGCTTACTCCTTGGAAGGAAAGTTATGACCAACCTAGACAGCATATTCAAAAGCCAAGACATTACTTTGCCAACAAAGGTCCGGCTAGTCAAGGCTATGGTTTTTCCTGTGGTCATGTATGGATGTGAGAGTTGGACCGTGAAGAAGGCTGAGCGCTGAAGAATTGATGCTTTTGAACTGTGGTGTTGGAGAAGACTCTTGAGAGTCCCCTGGACTGCAAGGAGATCCAACCAGTCCATTCTGAAGGAGATCAGCCCTGGGATTTCTTTGGGAGGAATGATGCTAAAGCTGAAACTCCAGTACTTTGGCCACCTCATGCGAAGAGTTGACTCATTGGAAAAGACTGTGATGCTGGGAGGGATTTGGGGCAGGAGGAGACGGGGACGACAGAGGATGAGATGGCTGGATGGCATCACCGACTCGATGGACGTGAGTCTGAGTGAACTCCGGAAGTTAGTGATAGACAGGGAGGGCTGGCGTGCTGTGATTCATGGGGTTGCAAAGAGTTGGACACGACTGAGCAACTGAACTGAACTGAACTGAACTGAAAAGAATCTTGTACTGTTTACATATTTCAGCATTTTTCTATTTTGCGTTAATAAAATCAGGTATATAAAATCTGAATGTAAAAACTACAAAGATTTTTGTAAAGATTTTCAAAAAAGATTTTTGGTGGAAATTTTACTAGTTTTCTCTGTTTATTTGTAGACTAGTAAACACTGTCAGAGACAGTTATAGAGCTTTTTGCGTACTCTTTATTGGGAATTAATCATATATCAATGAAATAAGCTTTAAATTTAATATCTAGAGTTAATTTGCAAAACACTTTTATTATAAAACAATTTGGCATAAATTTTTAGGAATGCACTTATTGTATAGAGTAAAATCTTAAGTGAAAATAACAATATAGAATCTATACATAGAATAAATCAGTAAGGTATAGTCATTTGATTCTGATTTTGCTATTCCTCACATAAGAATTGTTTAAAATTTTGTGCTTCAAATTCAATTGAGCCTCCTCAATACAATCTGTGAGAATAACCATGGGCTAAGGAAGGAATTGATCAATTTGCTAGTTAATCCAGAGTGCATGGGGAAGTAGCTATTAGAGAAACCATGGAGAGAACAGCTGGTCTGCTCACTGGGAGAAAAACAAAAACAAAAACTTATTTACTGGGTTCATTCCAAAGATGCTAACTACATAGGTCCCAGGTGCACTGTGGTAGTGGTTTCCTTTACAATCATTCTGAACTGTGATTTAATGGAATCATATGGACAATATTTACTGCCCAAATTGGGCAGCACTCCCTATATACTAATTATATTTGACATGAATGAAATCTTCAAGTATTGTTCAGTCAATGATATTCTGATTACAGAACAGCTGCAGTGAATGTTTTCCACTTGTTATATATTATGTCCTTTTATTCCTTTTAAAATAAATAGCCCTTATATATATAATTAAAATAAACACTAGCAATGTTATGGTATCCAAAAATGCAGAGATTGTTGCTTATGGTAAGCTTTTTATTATACTACTCAATGGCAAGTTATAGGTATCATCTTAATTTGTTATTCTTGTTGTTCAGTCACTGGGTTGTGTCTAACTCTTTGTGACTCCATGAACTGAAGTAGCCCACCAGGTTCCTCTGTCTATGGGATTTTCCAGGCAAGAATACTGGACTGGGTTGGCATTTCCTTCCTCAGGGGATCTTCCTGACCCAGATATCGAACCTGTGTCTCCTGAATTGGCAGGTGGATTCTTTACCACAGATCCACCAGGGAAGCTCATCATTTTAATCCTTTCCACTAATTATGTTGCCACTATTTGTCAAAAAACATAGTACTAATATAAGGAAACCCACACATCAGTTCCAATTTTAGTAGATTTAAACTAAATTATTTTGCCTTCTGACTTTATAGCATTCATCCTTATGGAACTGTTTGTTTTTAACAAATGAAATAATAGAACTATCAAAGGGACTCAATTCAATAAAAACAAAAGGTAATTCATTGTCTTTTTTTTTGTATTAGTAGTAAAAAATAAGAAAATGCAACACTTTCTGCCTGTGTACATATGAAATAGTCATTGTGCTTCTAAGAGGACACAAGGTTTTTGACTAGAATACATTCTTTTGTAAAATTAAGGACATTACCTAGATAATGTAATAATCTAAGGTAGTCCTTGATAGTCCAATCTATACTATACTCATAACTTTTAAATGAAACATAGGTGTTCATAAAAAGAAAGCCTGGATACAGGGCTCATATAGCTTCTACTTAGAGTCAAGGTTGCAGTTTCTAGAGATCTTCTAATGCTGCTCTGTGGAGATAATTTCATGAGGGATTCTTGACTAAAAACTCTAATGTTTCCCTTTCAGGTGACATGAGCGCACGTGTGTGTCCATGTGTATATATGTGTTGCCAGTAAAGAGCTCTCCATGAGTGGCCCATATCAAATGACCAATGTCAATTTATATGACTGATGCTACAGTTTAATAGCTCTACACACAGTCTTTGAACCGTGGCCATATTTATTATATAGTCCTGCCTATTTTGCAATGCTCTCCCCTTTTCAAAAGAGACATTCTTCATCTTAAGTGTTTATGCTAATCAACTCATAATGTACAATCATTCTAGACTTGCAATTATCAGACTACAAAACATTGCTTTACAGCAAACTGTACACCAATAATGTAGAAGCGATTAATCTCTCCAGTATTGTTCATTTGTTGCTATGGAAATACTGCTCCTCTACAGAGCTATTAGTAAACATTGTATTAAGATTGCTGCCAATGACAGAGTCACCCTTGGCAAACTCTGCAACAAATGCAAAGCAGCATGATCGCACTCATGCTCTGCCAGGCATGCAAACATCAAAGCGTGTTTTTTATCAGGAGGATTTTGTTTCAGTGAAAAAAATTGCAATTTCTATTATAAAACATACTGATAGTAAATTGACTACACATTGGTACTTATTGGGAATGCATGCAGTTAAAACATATCAATAATTTACAATTCAAATCATTTTTTATTTTTTAAATGAAATGGCTTATGCTTATCCTTATTAGAGTTGAATGTCTTTGACCACAATGAACTACCTGACACATTTCTTTCTTTCAACCTTAAAAATATATAATTGTTTTCATTCTAGAAACATTGCAAAGATGTTAAAATCATGTTAATTTTTGAATAAAAACTAATGTAGCACATCATATATTAGCTTGGGTGGAGGGGCAGAGTGTTGTGCTACCATATACAACACAATTGATCTCATTTGATTGAGGTGATTTTAAAGCTCTAAAGTGAAACTGTTCTAGCTCTGTGAAGAATATCATTGGTAGCTTGATAGGGATTGCGTTGAATCTATAAATTGCTTTGGCTGGAGAGGGTGTGGAGAAAAGGGAACCCTCTTACACTGTTGGTGGGAATGCAAACTAGTACAGCCACTATGGAGAACAGTGTGGAGATTCCTTAAAAAACTGGAAATAGAACTGCCTTATGATCCAGCAATCCCACTGCTGGGCATACACACTGAGGAAACCAGAAGGGAAAGAGACACGTGTACCCCAATGTTCATCGCAGCACTGTTTATAATAGCCAGGACATGGAAGCAACCTAGATGCCCATCAGCAGATGAATGGATAAGAAAGCTGTGGTACATATATACAATGGAGTATTACTCAGCCATTAAAAAGAATACATTTGAATCAGTTCTAATGAGGTGGATGAAACTGGAACCTATTATACAGAGTGAAGTAGGCCAGAAAGAAAAACACCAATACAGTATACTAACGCATATATATGGAATTTAGAAAGATGATAACAATAACCCTGTGTACGAGACAGCAAAAGAGACACTGATGTATAGAACAGTCTTATGGACTCTGTGGGAGAGGGAGAGGGTGGGGAGATTTGGGGGAATGACATTGAAACATGCATAATATCATGTATGAAATGAGTCGCCAGTCCAGGTTTGATGCACGATACTGGATGCTTGGGGCTGGTGCACTGGGACGACCCAGAGGGAGGGTATGGAGAGGGAGGAGGGAGGAGGGTTCAGGATGGGGAACACAGGTATACCTGTGGCAGATTCATTTCAATATTTGGCAAAACTAATACAATATTGTAAAGTTTAAAAATAAAATAAAATTGAAAATAAATAAATAAATAAAGTGAAACTGTTAGTCACTCAATTGTGCTCAGCTATTTGCAACCCTGTGGACTACAGCCCATCAACTCCTCTGTTCTTGGAATTATCCAGGCAAGAATACTGGAGTAGGTAGCCATTCCCTTCTCTGGGGGATCTTCTTGACTTAGGGGTCAAACCCAGGTCTTCTGCATTGCTGGTGGATTCTTTACCACCTGAACCAACAGGGAAGATTGAGGTGATATGTGGGCTGAAATAGTTTACTCATTTCCATTAGGACTCATAAGAATAGGTGAATATTTCTGTAAATACATTTCACTCATGGCACAAAGTGAAGAAAAATGTTTTAGATTGCCATGAAGTACATCCAACTGTTAAAAAAGCTAGTTTTGATACAATTTTCTCTAAACAAATATAGATTTGGCCTATATCAATCAAGTTAAACTGGTTAGCATCTTTTTACTTATTGCTAGGTGATCATTGTTACAGTTGCCACTTGATAAAATAATCTTTGAATATAAGATAATAAACTCAAATTAAAAAAAACTGTATTAGAGATAATGGCATTAATTTAATTGCATTGATGCCTTTATTTTATTTTTTCAGTTTTATTGAGACATAATAGGGGAATAAAATGACAATATCTGAAGTGTATATTTGACATTTGTGTATATTATCAAATGATTACCACATTCAAGCTAATTCATATATCCATCACCTCACATAGCTACCTTCTACATGTGGGTGTAGTGAGAACACCTACAGCAAATTTCAAGCAGATAATGTTGTTAACGATAGTCACTATGCTGTACATTAGAGTCTCCATAACTTATTCGTCCTGTTTAACTGGAAACTTTGTACCGTTTAGCCAACATCTCCCTCATTTTCTTCACCTCCTTCAGCCCCTGGCAATCACCATTCTACTCTCTGATTCTATGAGTCTAGCTTTTTAAGACTCCATTTATACTTGAGATTCTGCAGGATTTATCTTTGTGTCTAGTTTATTTCACTTACCATAATATCCTCCAGATTCATTTATCAATACATTGTTGTGAATGGCAGGATGTCTTTCTTTTGAGACTAAATAATACTCCATTGTGTGGTCAGTCTCACATTTTCCTTATGTGTATATCCAACAGTGGACACTTAACTAGCTTCTGTATATTGACTATTGTGAATAATGCTGCAGTGAACATGAGAGTACCGATATCTCTTCAAGATACAAATTTTATTTCCTCTGGATATTTTCCCAGAAGTGGAATTGCTGGATAATAGGATAATTCCTGGGCCCCCCCAAGGTGGCGATGGCGGTAAAGAACCCACCTGCTAATGCAGGTAGACAAAAGAGACTTGGTTCAATCACTGGGTTGGGAATATCCCTGGAGGAGGGCACGGCAATCCACTCCAGATTCTTGCCTGAAGAATCCTGTGGACAGAGCAGCCTGGCGGGCTACAGTCCATAGGGTGCACAGAGTTGAGCACAATTGAAGAGGCTTAGCATGCAAACACATACATGTACATACACAAATGTACACTTGTAATGCTGCTGTTGCTGCTGCTAAGTTGCTTCAGTTGTGTCCAACTCTGTGCAACCCCATAGACGGCAGCCCACCAGGCTCCCCCGTCCCTGGGATTCTCCAGACAAAAACACTGGAGTGGGTTGCCATTTCCTTCTCCAATGCATGAAAGTGAAAAGTGAAAGTGAAGTCGCTCAGTCATGTCCGACTCCTAGCAACCCCATGGACTGCAGTCTACCCGGCTCCTCCATCCATGGGATTTTCCAGGCAAGAGTACTGGAGTGGGGTGCCATTGCCTTCTCCGACACTTGTAATATATACATGCAAAATATATACATGCAATTTCCTAATGCAATTATCAAGAAATTAACATTTATAATAATGCATTATTTTTAAAATCATAACCAATTTGCTTTAAGGACCTTCTTCATCTATTTCTGTAGTATAATATTAATAATATTTGGGTTTGCCAGGTGGCTCAGTGGTAAAGAATCCGCCTGCCAATGCAATAGACAATAGAACAGGTTTGATTCTTGGGTCAGGAAGATCCCCTGGAGAAGGAAATGGCTACCCACTCCAGTATTCTTGCTTGGGAAATCCCCTGGATGGAGGAGCCTGGCGGGCTACAGTCCATTGGGTTGCAAAAGAGTCATACATGGCTGAGTGAGCACACATGCATTCATTAATAATATTTACATTTAAATTGATTGGAGTTAATTAATAAAATATAACTATCGGATTTATTGAATAAATACTGTTGAAGCAAGCTAATCTTTGATAGAAATCAGCTTGAAAGTGAGGAGAAATACCTTTCAACAGCTAGTTTGGACAGTGAAACTTATTTTCATTTAATAAGCATTAATCTGTGACAAAGTCGCCAAATTCCCAAAGGCATCTTGGCACACATTTTATCTGGCTACATCATTATGGAAATCTTGACCTTTGATCTTAATTGGGCGCTCACACTTCCATGATGAAAGTCATAATTTTGGTTAGTGATTTGCATAAAATGTTTGCACATGTAGTTTTGATTTAGAAATGAGTGCGGGGCGTGACTGAAACTTAGCGGTTGAAGATAATTGGCACTTATGCTGGGTATTTACAAATGGGAAAATCTTTCTTGGGAATAAAGCGAGTGAAGTTGTAGGAAACAGCAGGTTTTCAAAACTTAAAATAATTGGGGAGCAGGTAGTTTTAAATCCAAAAAATCCTGAAAAATGTTTTCTTACATTTGATGTAACAATGATGGTAAATAGAACTCAGATGCAAAAATTAACACAGCGGCTGAGATAGTATACTGTCCATTCTTGGACAAGACAAATGAGTTTTATGCAATGAACAGTGCTAAATATCTTAACTCCATGCTGCTGCTGCTGCTAAGTTGCTTCAGTCGTGTCCGACTCTGTGCGACACCATAGATGGCAGCCCACCAGGCTCCCCCGTCCCTAGGATTCTCCAGGCAAGAACACTGGAGTGGGTTGCCATTTCCTTCTCCAATGCATGAAAGTGGAAAGTGAAAGTGAAGTCGCTCAGTCGTGTCCGACTCTTAACGACCCCGTGGACTGCAGCCTTCCAGGCTCCTCTGACCATGGGATTTTCCAGGCAAGAGTACTAGAGTCGGTTGCCATTGCCTTGTCCATCTTAATTCCATAGTGTGGTTAATAAGAAATTCTGCAAATACAGAAAAAAATAGTTGTTTTAATAAAATAATAAATGGTCAATAAGCTTATTTTTATTTCATATCTGAATGGAAATAATACTAGACTTCCATTACATGAAAAGAGAAAATCCTTTATATCTCATTTTTGTTTGTCCTCTACAGAAAATAATTTGAGCCTGAGGGATTGCAAAATATTATCATAAAGCTTTCTAACTAGAACAAAGCAAAGGCCTATCTTATCTTTCAAGGTTGATATCGCACATAACTTAAGTCAAATATTTTGTTTCTTCCCATTTTTCTTTTTTTTTTCTCCTCAACATTCCTCTCTCAATGGTATTTTAAGCTCATATGAGAAAAATCTGAGCATATTTCAAAATCCTTCCTTTCGTCCTTCTTTTCACTATATATTTATTAATCGACTTTATTTTAAAAAGTTCACATAACATACAATTCATCCATTCAAAGTGTCCAATTGTATGTATTTTAGTATATTCATTAACGGTACAACTATCAACACAATCCAGTTTCAGAATATTTTCCTTTATTTTCCAAAAGGAAAATCTTACCCATTAGCTGTCACTTCTCATTTTACCATAAACTGAACACATCTAATCTTAAGCACCTGTTTATCTTTATAGAATTGCCTATTCTGGACGTTTTAAGTAAATACAATCATGCAATATGCAATCTTCTTTAAAAGTCTTCTTTCACAATAAATACTGCATATTTTAGTATAATATATTCAAGTTGAGGCATGTATCAGTACTTGTCTTTTAATGCTGAATAATAGTATATAGCTAAAATATATTTCATTTATCCATTCATCAGTTGATTAACATTTGGTTTGTTTTCCAATTTTGATTATTATGAATAAAGTTTGTCTAATTATTTGTATACTCATTTTTTAAATCCATATGTTTTTTATTGAATTTGTAGATCAATTTTGGGAGTATTGTGTTAAAAATATTGATACATGAACATGAATTTATTTAGGTATTCTTTAATATCTTTCAATAATGCTTGGTGGTTTGAGTGTATAAGACTTACACCTCTCTGGTTAAATTTATTGTTAAGTATTTGGTGCTTTTCTGGTGCTATTATAAATTGAATTGTTTCCTTAATTTTGTTTTTAGATGATTCAGTGCTACTATATAGAAGTGCGATTAATGTTTGTATATCGGTAGTATGTAGTACAAATTTGCTGAACTTGTTTTTTTACTTCTAATATTTTTCATGGACTATTTAGGATTTTCTATGACAAGATCATGTTGTGTTAATAGAAATAGTTTTGCTTTTTGCTTTCTAATCTCAACACATTTATTTTTCTTACTTAATTATCTATGCTAGAACCTTCAGTGCAATGTTAAATGGAAATGTCAAGAGAAGACTTCTTGATCTTCTAATCTTGGAGGGGAAGATCTCATTTTTCACCTTTTATTATAATGTTAGTTGTGGGTTTTTCATAGATGCCCTTTAACAGTTTGTGGAATTTCCCTTCCAATTCTAGTTTGTTGAAAATTTGTATCATGAATGTGTGTAGGAGTCTGTCAAACTTATATATGCATCTATTGAGATGCTCCTATGCTTTTCTTATCCATTGCATTAATATGGTACACTGTATCAATTGATTTTGAGATGCTTAAGCAACATTGTATTTCTGTAACAATCTTCTTCATCTTAGTTTGTAACTCTTTTTATAGATGGTTGGATTTTGACTGCTAGTATTTTACTGAGGGAATTGTATCTATTTACATTTGAAATATTGATCTGCAGATATCTCCACCTGTGCTGTCTTTGTCTCATGTTAAAATCAGGCTTTCACTGGTTTAAGAGTGAGTTGAAATTCATTCTTTCCAGGGTATGGACCAAGGTATTTCTGTTTCCCATAATCAATTTCTTTAAACCCTAACCTCTAGTGTGACTGTATATGGAGATATGCCTGTGATGGAGAATCAGGGTAAAATAAACACAGGGCCTTGACCTGATGGGAGTGGTGTAGAGATAGAAGAAGGCGCACCAGAAACTTCAACGTCTCCCTCCTTGCATGCGCCAAGAAAGGTCACGTGAGCAAACAGTGCCATGACAGCTGCCTCCAAGCCAAGCAAAGAGGCGTCAGAATAGCCTACATTTCTGCAGCCTTGTTCATGGAAGTCCCAGTCTCCAGAACTTGAGGATGATCTTTCTGGTGTTTAAATTACCTAGTCTATGGTACATTATTATTGTAGCCTAAGCTGAGCAATACACTCTGCTTGTATTTTTGGCAAGAATTTGAGAGAGCTAAGTATAGATTATTACTTTTTAAATTTGGTAGAGGTTACCAGTGATGCTGTCTGAATCTGGGTTTTCTTTGTAGGAATTTTGAAATTAAATTAAATCTCTGCTTTTTTTATAGGTCTATTCTGACTTTCTACTTCTTCCTAATTAGGTTCCAGTAATTTACATTTTTTTGAAGGAATTTTTTCAATTTAATCGAAGTTGTCTAATTTATCAGTATATAGTTGTTCATGGTATTCTCTCTTATTTTTGTAAAGTCTTATTGATGATGCTCTTTCATTCTATTTTAGAAGTTTGTGTTTGTTTTTATTTTTTCTTGGTTATCCCAATAAAGTTTTTCAATTTTTTATAATTTTTAAAGAATTATTATTTGAAAAAATTCTCTATTAATTTTCTATTTCTTATTTCATTTATGTTTTGTATATGCTTTTATTATTTCCTTTTTTTCTACTTTCTTTGTGTTTCATTTGCTTTTCTTTTTCTTTAAAGTTGACCTAGGCTATTGATTTAAAATGTTTATTTTTTTAATATAAGCATTTATAGCTCTTTATTTCCTTCTGAATATTGCTAATTCTGCAAAATATCTCCCTTGAATTTTAAAGCTTCTGATGCCCTTGTCATCTTTTTCTTTCTTCTTTTTTTTTTTTTTTTACTAGGGATTTGCCCTGGATCAGCATAAACATCTTATTAGATTTTTGTCACATATTTGATCCAGGTCTAGCGGCTTGAATGATCCCTCCTGAGAGCTCTGCTATGGGGATGCAAGTCCTTCAGATTTCCAGGGATGATTATTATAATACTTTTAAGCCTGACTTGCTCAGGTCACCTCTGGATCAGAGTAGCTTATGTTCACTCAGGATTAAGAAATATAATGTGATGGTGAATGTCAGTCTAAGGCATGATTCTCAAACTCAGTCAGACCACTGGAGTCTCCAAAACCTGGGCTCTTTCCACTGCTTATTTCCATGTTCTGGTTTCAACACTAGTTTTGCTGGTACTGTTCCCCTTCTGCCTCTTCTTACTGGATTATGTTTGTCCTAGACCTTATGGATGGCCAGGGGAAAGATTTAAATTAGATAGGACACTTGGGAGCAAACTGGAGAAAATACAGTGTTAGGACTCTATATTATTAGTATATATCTATATTAGTCCATTTTTGTCAAAGACCAAAAGAGTCTAACACATACGTACTATTTTTATGTTGTATGTGATAAGAATACATTTCTTGGCAGGTTTGTGATTCATAGACTAGAACTTCTGTCAACTTGTTCACTAATTTTAGTGTTTTCTTTTCACAGTTTCTTAAAACTAATGATGTAAAATAAGAGCCATCACAGGAAGACATTGGAAACTAAAATAGTCTAGCAGCTTCATGCTTAGGTTGGTGAATATGTGCATTTTATAAAGTTGTTAACATGCATCTTTAAAGAAACAGGTTAGCAAATCGCTGAATAATTCACATCAAAGAATTCTCTCTCTGTCTCTCTTTTTCTCTCAGTAAGGAATGGAATATGCTATGCATTTAAGGAACTGAAGATTTCCAAAGTGGCTATTTTCAATATAAGACACATTTTCATTTTTTTTTTTTCTGAATCGCTGGATTTGAGATAAGAATATACTAAATTCAACTTTACTGCTCATTACTTGGAAGCAATTTTCAGTTAAGTAGGAAGTTATTCTATGATCTATATATTTTTTATTCCCAGTGTTGAAGTAATTTTGAGTACTTCAAGGACATTCATTTAAGAAAGTTGGGTAATTTTTGGCAATCCTGGCTTAATCATTACACATAAAGGAAACAATAGTTAAGTTTAAAATGAGGTCATAAAACCTCCCCCTGAATTAGCTCACCAGCCAGTGGGAGTCGATAGATTTTATTGATTCACACCTAATACCTTTTGATAGTTGCAATGAAGATGGTTACCACAGTGATCTTTACATCAACACAATTTTCCAAGAGAGATGGCTGTATTTTCCTTTTTAAATTAGAGCTAGTGTTCTTGCCTGGAGAATCCCAGGGATGGGGGAGCCTGTTGGCTGCCGACTATGGGATCACACAGAGTCGGACACGACTGAAGTGACTTAGCAGCAGCAGCAGCAGCAGGCTACTACACTACCTCATCCACATCCTTGAAAGTGAAAGTGTTTCTGCTCAGTCCTGACTCTTTGTGACACCATGAACTGTGTAGCCCATCAGACTCCTCTGTCCATGGAATTCTCCAGGGAAGAATACTGGAGTGGGTAGCCATTCGCTTCTCCAGTTCACATCCTTTAGTAGAGCTGATTTGGAATGTCTGTGTTACTAATGAACATAAGCTCTAAAGAGGGGATTGCTAGACACAACGCAGAGGTTCATGTTATTGGGACTTCAGTTTTCTGTGTCTAAAAACACACTCATATTTACTGGGCACTCAGTGTTTGCTAATGATGGACTAACAACCTAGGGAAAAAAAAAGATTTTCTAGGGAGATTAGACTAGAATACACTAATTGGCTAACACGTTCTATTTTTATGGAAGTGCAAGAAACCAGTTTATTTTCAGACCACTACTTGGTAACTACATAGGCAGAACAACAGGAGTTTAGTAACCTTAATGCAGTTCTTCATAAAGTATAATTTTAACTTTTTAAGTATTATATAGATAAATAAATTTTAGTAACTCCATATTTCATTTTCCCTATTAAGAAATTTAAACATACATTTGTCTGTGCAAAGAGAAATCAAACCAAATTTTTTCATGCCTGACTCCATCTTCACCATCACCAAAATCACTATCAACAATGACAAAACAAAGAAAGCAAGCAAAACAAATAATCTCTTGCTTTTGTTCAATTCATGGTTTCTTATATTTAAAGGATCATAGACTTTTTAGGCAAAATCTATTAATGTCCTGAAAACACTTTGATTTTTGAAAAGTTCTGTCTTACAGAGTATTCATCAGATACAATCACCTCTATAGAAATAATCTACCACAAGAGAGCAAGATATAGATAATAAAATATTGTGCCCATTTATTCATACACTCAGATCCAAGAAACCAGATTAATAAGTCTTTAAGACTCATGTTCATGTACTTTGAATTTTATTTCTTCATTCCTCCTTTGTCTTTATCTGAATACCTATTTCAGGAGTAACTGTGCTTTTCATAGTTTGATGTTTGTTTCACACTCATCAGTTAGATATAACAACTGCTGACACTCTTCTTGTTTTACTCATTGTCTTTTTTCTAAACTATGATCTCTCCATTCAACTCAAAGGACATCTATTACTTAGGTCTTCTGAACCAAATAACACATTACCATATACTAATTCCATGCTAAATTCCATAGTCAGTACCTCACTGGTATAATTTTAGTCACATTGATATAAAATGATTCATTCAGGGCATAAAAACAGCTCAGAGATATATATTTTGCCAAGCTTAATTAGGTGCTCAGGTGATAACTTTGTATATCAAGTCACTATCTACAAATATTATTATTAGCAGTGAAGAACAGAGATGGAACTCAGACCTAAAATGTCCAACCATATTTTCCAAGTGAAAATATTCAATATTTACAAAACAATTACTGTGCATTATGGTGTACTTCTTTGAATCTTACAACCTGAAGTGTGTGGGGGAAAAAAGTCACCCCAATTTCCAACAAAAGTCATTATAACATACAAGCATTTAATAATGAAGTGACCTCTCAAAAATTTTTTGCCACTTACTACTAGCTTAAGGCATATTCTTTCTAATGGTGCCAAAATATTTGTTGGTTTCATGTATATTTGTATTATAAATACAATACTATACTGTATTAGCAAAGTGAACAAACAAATCATTTAAAAATATTAAGTATTTGGTGATTTTGGAATAGCTTTAAAATTGCACTCAAGCTCATTGACTACTTAGAATCTGACAGTTTGACCTGTTAATACTCAAAGAAAAGAAAATCAATGAGAAGTTTCCACTGTGAGTGAATTGAGTACAAAATTATTGATAGGATCTTTTGAAAACCAATGGACCTTCACATTTTTCTTTACCTTTGTCTGCCCAAAAAGTCACCCTTGAAATGCTAAGTGAATGGTAAAGTGTGTATGAAATACTGCACACAATATACAGTGACAAAATATATCCTCTGTGAATATTAATGATTGAATTATGTGGTTCTAGAATCTGGACTGTAGCTGCTATTTTAATCCCAAATATTATAATATAAAACAAACTATTTTATATGTTTAATTTCTCAAGATAGCCTCCCAATACAACTCATTTCTCATTATTTATACTTTGAAAATTGCTTCACATTTTAAATGAATTCACCTAAAGTGACTGCTTTTCTCCCCCCAGATAATTCAGTTTTCCTGGCAGAAAGTGATTTATCATTTGTCATTAAGAATATAGATAATGCTAAAGCAAACTTCAAAGGAGTGATTAATTTTTGCTACAAATATATTTGAGATCCTACCATATGCCAGGCATTACTCATTGTTTTTGATACAATAGTAAATAAAACCTTCTAACACTGACTCAAATCTCATGAAAGACTATAAACAGGTAGGTATATCCAGAGGTGGTATAGGTTATGAAGAAAAGTTAAGCAATTTTAGGGGAAATTTTGGAGAAGGAACTGGCAACCCACTCTAGTATTCTTGCCTGGAGAATCCCAGGGACAGAGGAGCCTGGTGGGCTGCTGTCTATGGGGTAGAACAGAGTTGGACACGACTGAAGCTACTTAGTAGCAGCAGCAGCAGGGGTAAATACAGCAGTGTTCTCCAGGAAAAAAAATTAGAAAGAACAAAAGGGGTTTATATATGTATGCAGGTCAGGAAGCAACAGTTAGAACTGGACATGGAACAACAGACTGGTTCCAAATAGAAAAAGGTACGTCAAGGCTGTATATTGTCACCCTGCTTATTTAACTTATATGCAGAGTACATCATGAGAAACGCTGGACTGGAAGAAACAAGCTGGACTCAAGATTGCCAGGAGAAATATCAATAACCTCAGGTATGCAGATGACACCACCCTTACAGCAGAAAGTGAAAAGGAACTCAAAAGCCTCTTGATGAAAGTGAAAGTGGAGAGTGAAAAAGTTGGCTTAAAGCTCAACATTCAGAAAACGAAGATCATGGCATCTGGTCCCATCACTTCATGGGAAATAGATGGGGAAACAGTGGGAAATAGATGGGGAAACAGTGGAAACAGTGTCAGACTTTATATTTTGGGTCTCAAAAATCACTGCAGATGGTGACTGCAGCCATGAAATTAAAAGACGCTTATTCCTTGGAAGAAAAGTTATGACCAACCTAGATAGCATATTGAAAAGCAGAGACATTACTTTGCCAAAAAAATGTCCGTCTAGTCAAGGCTGTGGTTTTTCCTGTGGTCATGAATGGATGTGAGAGTTGGACTGTGAAGAAGGCTGAGCACCGAAGAATTGATGCTTTTGAACTGTGGTGTTGCAGAAGACTCTTGAGAGTCCCTTGGACTACAAGGAGATCCAACCAGTCCATTCTGAAGGAGATCAGTCCTGGGATTTCTTTGGAAGGAATGATGCTGAAGCTGAAACTCCAATACTTTGGCCACCTCATGCGAAGAGTTGACTCATTGGAAAAGACTCTGATGCTGGGAGGGATTGGGGGCAGGAGGAGAAGGGGACGACAGAGGATGAGATGGCTGGATGGCATCACTGACTTGATGGATGTGAGTCTGGGTGAACTCCGGGATTTGGTGATGGACAGGGAGGCCTGGCGTGCTGTGATTCATGGGGTCGCAAAGAGTCGAACACGACTGAGTGACTGAATTGAACTGAACTGATATATATATATATATATATATATATATATATAAAGATTTCATATATATTTTGGAATTGGAAGCCAAGGAATTGGAATTGGAAAATTGAAGCCAAGAAGTCCTACAATCTATTATCCACAAGTGGAGAACCAGGAAAGCCACAGTATAATTCAGTCTCAGTACAAAGGCCTAAGAAAGAGAGGAGTCAGTGGTTTATCCCACAGATGGAATTCAAGGCATCCAGAACTAGTAGCACTGATGTCCAAGGACAGGACTAGATATCCCCATTCAAGGGAATAGTGAGAGAGCTCTCCCTTTCTTTGTTCTTTTTTTAGTTTCATTTGGGCCCTCAGGAGATTGAATGATGCCCACTCGCATTGGTTAATATTAAGGGCAAAGGGTTAATGAAAGAGCTACTTTTTAAGCATTACTTAAAAGTAAAAGTATATGAATTACTTTTGCTTTAAAAGAATAACTGTCTGCTGAATAGAGATATTCAGCATATGTCTCCTTGTCTCCTAATGCTGCTTTGGAAAGAAAAGGCAACAGCAGGGAGACCGGTGAGTAACTCTTAATCCACCAGAAGGAAGACTTGACTTGGATAGGGGTGGTAGTCATGGAGGTACTGCTGCTGCTGCTGCTAAGTCACGTCAGTCGTGTTCGACTCTGTGTGACCCCGTAGACAGCAGCCCACCAGGCTCCCGTTCCTGGGATTCTCCAGGCAAGAGCACTGGAGTGGGTTGCCATTGCCTTCTCCATGGAGGTACTAATCGTCAACAAAGGGATAGATTGTGGTAGGATTTAGTAATGGAGTTATATGTGAGTGAGAGGGGAGAGAGATTGCTTTAAACATGCTAGTGGGAAAGAATACATGAGGGAATGAAATTCTTTTTGTTTGTTGGCTAGGTTACTTTTTCTAGAAGATGGAGACCCAACCATAAGTAAAGACTGAGAAGGAAGGACACACTGGACAGAGAAATCTTGAAAATGAAATATAAGGAAATAATCAGTAGGATATTATTTTACAACTATGAGTTTGGAGAAAGAAAGAAGAGTGTAAATGGAAAAGCTAACTTTAAAGGAAGGGACACTTTCTTAAGGGGCTTTCCTGATACCTCAGTAGTAAAGAATCTGCCTGCCATGCAGGAGCTGCAGCAGCTGTGGATTCGATCCTTGGGTCAGGAAGATCCCCTGGAGGAGGGCACGGTAACCCATACCCGTAGTCTTACCTGGAGCATACCATGGACAGAGTTGCCTGGCGGGCTACAGTCAGTAGGGTTGCAAAGAGTCGGACACAACTGAAGCAGTTTAGCATGCACACATGCATACTTTCTTAAAAAGGATATTTCCTTAAACAATGAAGATACAGAGAGCTTAAAAAGGAAGAGAGGAGGAAAATGAAGAGATGTCCATACTAGATGACTTCAATCATCTCTTAATTCAGAGAAAACAGGGTAGTGGCAGAGGTGTGATGTATGTTTTTCTTTACTCGATACAACATAGATCTATTTGTTTTCTTCGGCTTTAAAAACACCATGCAATCAAAAAGGAGACACTGAGTCTAGACTTCTTGAGAAATAAATAAAATAAACAAGAGCCCACTGAGAGAAGGGTTTATTTCTCACATTTCTATATACCTTTCAGTAAAATTTCAGTATGAACTTTGGAAAGCATGAATAACCAGAGGGATTCTATGCCACTGGAATAGTACAGATGCTCTCAGAAAGGCCCTGTTCAAGGTGAGGAATCCTGATGTTACACCATATTGAATCGATAATCCAGAACCCAGCTTCCCTCGTGGCTCAGTGGTACAGAATCAGCCTGCCAATGCAGGAGACATGGGTTCAATCCCTGGTCCTGGAAGATCCCACATGCCATGGAGCAACAAAGCCCGTGTGCCACAACTATTGAGCCTGTGCTATGGAGCCCAAGAGCCACAACTTTTGAGCCCATGTGCTGCAACTACTGAAGCCCGCAGGCCCGAGAGCCCATGCTCTGCAACAAGAGAAGCCACCGCAATGAGAATTCTCTGCCTTGCAACTCTACAGTAGCCCCACTTGCTGCAACTAGAGAAAAGCCCATGCAACAAGGAGGGCCCAGCACAGCCAAATTATAAAAATAAATAAATAAAAATTTTAAATACAGATATTTGTTTAAAAAATAATCCGTAACCTTATACTTGTTCCATGGCACTTAACCAACATTCTCTTCCACTTGCCCACCTCAAGGAGTTCTTCAGTTCTTTCCAGGTCTAACTGTCATGTATTGTATGAGGGAGGTAGAGGTTAAAGTTCTTTTGTGGTTTAGGAGGAAGCTTATTTCCATAGAGTCTTGGGAAACTCTTCAACAATATCCTCTTGACCTTTTCATCTTTAGTAGAAACATTGATGGATGAAAGAGTAGATACACATAGTAAAACAGAGAGTTTTCTATGGTAGGGGATCCTGTACAAAGAGGGGCCGTACTGACTAGACCAATAGTGTTCTAGATGTTTTGTAAAGTGTCCATGTCTATTTTACTTTTTTCTCTTCTCTATTATACGACCTGGTGTCTGGATGAGGTCTAACTAGTCAATCCTAGAAAATAATATTAATGATAGGTGCCTGCTATGGTTCCATCTATCAGTGTGCATAGTAAAGAAGTCTTAGGGAAACATTAGCTGCATAGAAATCACACCAAATAGTCATATATTACAAGCAACTTGAAAAGTTAAGGGACCTCACACTCTAAGAGCAGATGGAGCCTAGTGCATCTTCTTCAATAATGTCACATAGTCCCAGTTTCTCATATAAATATTTAATGTTTTATACCTTACAGCTCTTTGAATCGGCCACCAAAGTATGTTTTTCTAGGTAAACTCTCAGCATTGCCCTGATCTTTGAAAGGCATGAGCATGCTAGCTCAGAGGAAAGCAGCCAAAATTTAGTATGCTTCTTCAAAGCTGTCAGCTTTGTTCAGTGTAAATTTCTGAAGTCTGAAAGCCTCTCTGCCTGGCAGAGTGTTTCATCCTCTCACTGTATACTGGTGATCACTGTCTTCAGGCTACCAGCAAGGCCATCGCATCTCAGTCGTGAGAGACAAGTGTTACAGTAACACTTGGTTTCATAAGAATCACCATCCAGGTAGCTCAGGAACCTTCACGATTTCGGTTGACACATGTTCTGCTTTGTCAAGGCAAGACTTCATTTCACAGAGACTTGGAAACAAAAGTTGAAATTATACTGGAAGACTAAAATTCTTTACTTGGGTGCACAAGTGTTCAGTTGTTCAGTCATGTCCAACTCTATGCGACCCCATGGACTGCAGCCCACCAGGCGGCTGTGTCTGTGGAATTCTCCAGGCAAGAATACTGGAGTGGGTTGCCGTTTCCTTTTCTAGGGGATCTTCCTGTAGGAGTCACATAATAGTCTTTCTCAAGATGAAGAGCTTGCAATGAGATGCAAATGACCACAACAGCTTTCTCTATTCTAAAACTATTCATTCCCATAAAAGTGACCTTCGATGTCTATGTCCATAGTATTTCTGAAGCTTATTTTTTAAAGATTTTTTTTACTTTAAATTTATTTATTTTAATTGGAGGATAATTACTTTACAATATTGTATATTTTTGATGTGGACCTTTTAAAAATTCTTTATTGAATTTGCTACAATACTGCTTCTGTTTTATGTTTTGGTTTTTTGGCTGTGAGGCATGTGGGATTCCGCCTTCTAATGCAAGATGTTGAACCTGCACCCCTTGCATTGGAAGTTGAAGTCTTAACCACTGGACTGCCAGGGAAATCCCCTGAAGATTTCTTAAATTATAATATTTAAATATTGTAAAAATAAATTGCTCCACAATTCTGTATCTGGTCAGTGTTGTACAATGAGATTTCCTAGGACTCTTTTTGTTTTCTGCCTATGCAGCAGGAGGGACACATGGTTTAGCTTAGCCCCCGTTCACTTTGGCTCTAAGTAATTTAAATGAAATATATCTCAGGAGTAATTTGTGTAAGCTAATCCCCTCTAGAAGAACTTATATTAGATCCTTGGGGAAGTTTGTCACTTTTATTTGATGTTACAAGAATTTATACCCTGACAAGTACACTATCAGGGTGTCACTAGTTATATCAATTTAATTAAGGTAATGTCAGCTCTTCTCTAGTTTGCACAGTTTAATGTCTCAGTCTTTTATAATCAAGTGGGCCAGAAAATTGGTGCTCAGTTTACTAGCCCTGGTTTGTTTTATTTTCCTGAAGTGTGACTTGAATTGTTGAAACCATTTTTTAGTCATTTGATGTTAATGTGGATAGATACATATTTATACTTCTTTTTGCATAGTTGAGTCAGTATCAGATGGTCTTCTAGTGCTCCCCTCTATGTGTTAAGAAATACTTAAAAATAAAATCAGTGGGTGCATTGGATTAGCTAGTTTATTAAACAATATATAAAAGATTAGGATTTTGGATGGAGAAGGCAATGGCACCCAACTCCAGTACTCTTGCCTGGAAAATCCCATGGACGGAGGAGCCTGGTAGGCGGCAGTCCATGGGGTCGTACAGAGTCGGACAGGACTGAGCGACTTCACTTTCACTTTTCACTTTCATGCATTGGAGAAGGAAATGGCAACCCACTCCAGTGTTCTTGCCTGGAGAATCCCAGGGACGGGGAAGCCTGGTGGGCTGCTGTCTATGGGGTTGCACAGAGTCGGACACAACTGAAGTGACTTAGCAGCAGCAGGATTTTGGAGAGAGATTCTGTTTCTTCTGAGGAATAAAAGACCTAATATTTGATCTGTGAAATACAATAGTGTTTTTAAAATATAAATGTTTCTGTTAGCATGTACCTATATTAATTTTACCAATTCATAATCATTTAAAATTGAACCAATGTTTTACTAATTATTTAACTCATTATAGGCAGCATAAAGGTTTAAAAGAGTATAAATTTGAAAGGGTGCTTAATTTTGAAGGCAAAATTTTTTTCAGTAAAGTCTGTTGTGCAATTAATTACTTATGTAACACATGGAAAAACACCCTATTCAATCCAGAAAAGAGTACCAGCTGTCATTTCTAGAAAACCTCATAATATTGACGATGGTAAATAGATGATCAAGATATTTGTGTAGATATAGGTATTAATGGTATTAGTATAGGGAGAGAAACAGAGAGATAGAGATATATAGCAGATAGATAAGACTTTCCGGCCAAAATACTCAATTAGTTCTTATATAAATAATTAATTAGTTCTAGTCTAAATCATTTGCTGTGTGAATTTTAATAGCTCACTTTCATTTTTGTGTCATAAAATGGGAATACTAAAAAGCAGAGACATTACTTTGCCAATAAAGGTCTGTGTAGTCAAAGCTATGGTTTTTCCAATAGTCATGTATGGATGTGAGAGTTGGACCATAAAGAAGGCTGAGTGCTGAAGAACTGATGCTTTTGAACTGTGGTGTTGGAGAAGACTTTTGAGAGTCTCTTGTACTGCAAGGAGATCAAACCAGTCAATCCTAAAGGAAATCAACCCTGAATATTCTTTGGAAGGACTGATGCTGAAGCTGAAGCTCCAATACTTTGGCTGCCTGATGAGAAGAGCTGACTCATTGGAAAAAACCCTTTCCCACATGGAAAGACTGAAGGCAGCAGAGGATAACATGGTTAGACAGCATCATCAACCCAATGGACATGAATCTGAACCAACTCTGGGAGATAGTTAAGGTCAGGGTAGCCGGACCTGCTGCAGTTTATGGGGTCCCAAAGACTTAGCAGTTGAACAACAACATTGACTAAGAAAACATTTAGGCATTTAAGGTTCTTGACTTCGGTTGTAAAACTGTGAATCTAAATCCTAATAATCTAGTTTCTGAAATTATATGCATTCACGTGTATATACGTTTTATATAAATAAATATATATCCAGTAACGAATCTGCACATATACTCTATGAATTTGGATAAATGCATAATGACAAATGTTCATCATCATATTATCATACGTAGTATTTTTGCTGCCCTAAAAATTCTCTTTGCCCTGCCTATGCCTTTCTCCTCATATCTTCTGTATTTACTAATATTATTGTTCCCATGGCTTTGCTCTTATGTGATATAATTAGAATCATACAGTATAGAAATTTCTCTGATTGACTTCTCTCACTTAGTAATATGCATTTAAGTTTCCACCATGTCTTTTTCTGACTTTACAGCTCATTTATATTTAGCATTAAATAATATTTCGTTATCTGGATGTACCACAGCTTATTTTTCCATTCACCTATTGATGGACATCTTGGTTGCTTCCAAGTACTGGAAAATTATGAATAAAGCTACTGTAAACATCCACATGAAGATTTTTGTGTGGACATAAGTTTTTTAACTCCTTTGGGTCAATACCAAGGAGTATGATTTCTGTATTCTAGGGTAAGAGTATATTTAGTTTTGAAAGGAAGGCCAAACTGTCTTCCAAAATGGCTGTTCTATTTTGGATTCCACCATCAATGAATGAGATTTCCTATAGCTCCATATCTAGGCCAGCATTTGGTGTACTGGATTGTTGCCATTTTTAATAGATGATTAGTGGTATTCCATTGCTGTTTTATTTAATTTCATTCTATGAAAAACAGAGCATCTTTCTTAAAGATGACGCATTTTCCATTCTTATATCTTCTTTGGGCTTCCCTAGTGACTCAGATGGTAAAGAATCTGCTTGCAGAGCAGGAGACTCAGGTTTGACCACTGGGTCAGGAAGATCCCATGGAGAAGGAAATGGCAACTCACTCCAGTACTCTTTCCTGGAGAATCTCATGGACAGAGGAACCTGGCGGGCTACCATTTATGGGGTCACAAACAGCTGGACACAACAGAGCTACTAACATACACACATATTTTCTTTGGGGAGGTGTCTGTCAGATCTTTAGCCCATTTTTAATCGTCATCATTTTAAGAAAATGATGATTTAGATTTTTTCTATTTTTTGAACCAAATTACTTCTTTTGCCTTTATGTTACTGGTTATTAATTTTATTTCTGTAATGGTAAGATGTGGTTTCTAATTATTTTTAAAAATTTTTGCAGTGTTTCTGAAAAATATATAATTATTCATTTTTAAATATTTGCTTTGGATACTCAAGAAGAATGTGGATCCATTAGATTTGGTGGTGGTGTGTTTCAAGTGCCCCTCACTACCAATCAAGCATATTGTTAAGTAGTTTAAATCATCTACAACTTTATTGTTTTAATTATGTTTTGACCTATCAATAACAAAGAGCGCCATTTTGATATTGCCCACCCAAATGGTAGATTTTAAAAGTTTTTGTCATTAAACAAAATTTGTTTTCTATATCTTGTGAATATTTATTCAGTGCATGAAAGTTTTGACTTCATAAAGCTTCTTGGGGAGTTGATGTTTTCTTATTATAGAGGAGCCCTTTTTATTCTTAATACTTTTGACCCCAAATTATATTTTGAATAACAAATACAGAAATCTTTCTATTAGTATTTTATTGATATTTTCTCTTTTAATCTTTTTGTTATATTTTAAATGAATCTCTTGTAAAAAGTATGAAAATCATTAAAAAATATTATTTAGCAATTATCTTGGTGACAAGAATACACAGAAGAACTGTACAAAAAAGATCTCAATGATCCAGATAACCACAATGATGTGATCACTCACCTAGAGCCGGACATCTTGGAGTGCAAAGTCAAGTGGGCCTTAGGAAGCATCACTGCAAACAAAGCTAGTGGAGGTGATGGAATTCCAGTTGAGCTATTTCATATTCTAAAAGATGGCACTGTAAAAGTGCTGATCTCAATATGCCAGCAAATTTGGAAAACTCAGCGGTGGCCACAGGACTGACCTTTTCAGAAAGGTCAGTTTTCATTCCAATCCCAAAGAAGGGCAGCGCAAAGAACGCTCAAACTACTGAACAATTGCACTCTTTTCACTTGCTAGCAAATTCAGTTCAGTCCCTCAGTTGTGTCCTACTCTCTGTGACCGCATTGACTACAGCACTCCAGGCCTCCCTGTCCAAAACCCACTCCTGGAGCTATCCATCACCAACTCCCGGAGCGCGCTTAAACTCATGTCCATCGAGTTGGTGATGCAATCCAACCATTTTCTCCTCTGTTGACCCCTTCTCCTCCTACCTTCAATGTTTCCCAGCATCAGTGTCTTTTCTAAGCATCAGTTCTTTGCATCAGGTGGGCAAAGTATTGGAGCTTGAGCTTCAGCATCAGTCCTTCCAATGAATATTTAGGATTAATTTCCTTTAGGATTGACTGGTTTGATCCCCTTGCAACCCAAAGGACTCTCAAGGGTATTCTCTAACACCACAAGCTAACAAGGTCATGCTCAAAAATCCTCCAAGATAGGCTTCCAAGATAAGCTTCAACAGTATGTGAATTGAGAACTTCCAGGTATACAAACTGGAATTAAAAAAGGCAGAGGAACCAGAGATCAAATTGCCAACATCCATTGACTCATAGAAAAAGCAAGAGAATTCAAGAAAACCATCTACTTCTGCTTCATTGAGCTAAATCTTTCTAAGCTAAATCTTTTGACTGTGTGGATCACAACTTACTGTGGAAAATTCTTTAAGTGATGGGAATACCAGACCACCTTACCTGCCTCCTGAGAAATCTGTATGCAGGTCAAGAAGCAACAGTTAGAGCTGGACATGGAACAACAGACTGGTTCCAAATTGGGAAAGGAGTGAATCAAGGCTAAATACTGTCATCCTACTTATTCAACTTATATGCAGAGTACATCATGTGAAATGCCAGGCTGGATGAATCACAAGCTGGAATCAAGTTTGCTGGGAGAAATATCAATAACCTCAGATATGCAGATGACACCACCCTTATGGCAGAAATTGAAGAGGAACTCAAAAGCCTCTTGATGAAAGTGAAAGTGGAGAGTGAAAAAGTTGGCTTAAAGCTCAATATTCAGAAAATGAAGATCATGGCATCTGGTCCCATCACTTCATGGGAAATAGATGGGGAAACAGTGGAAACAGTGTCAGACTTTATTTTTGGGGGCTCCAAAATCACTGCAGATGGTGATTGCAGCCATGAAATTAAAAGACGCTTACTCCTTGGAAGGAAAGTTATGACCAACCTAACCTAGATAGCATATTCAAAAGCAGACACATTACTTTGCCAACAAAGGTCCATCTAGTCAAGGCTATGGTTTTTCCTGTGGTCATGTATGGATGTGAGAGTTGGACTGTGAAGAAGGCTGAGCACCGAAGAATTGATGCTTTTGAACTATGGTGTTGGAGAAGACTCTTGAGAGTCCCTTGGACTGCAAGGAGATCCAACCAGTCCATTCTGAAGGAGATCAGCCCTGGGATTTCTTTGGAAGGAATGATGCTAAAGCTGAAACTCCAGTACTTTGGCCACCTCATGCAAAGAGTTGACTCATTGGAAAAGACTCTGATGCTGGGAGGGATTGAGGGCAGGAGGAGAAGGGGACGACAGAGGATGAGATGGCTGGATGGCATCACTGACTCAATGGACATGAGTCTGAATGAACTCTGGAAGTTGGTGATGGACAGGGAGGCCTGGCGTGCTGCGATTCATGGGATCGCAAAGAATTGGACACGATTGAGGGACTGAACTGACTGAACTGAACTGAACTGAACTACATGCTCAGAATTGCTTCTCTCATTTAAAATTTTTAGGACTCACTTAGGTTCTTTGAAAGTTTGTCTATTAGATGCTTTCTTTGTGTAATTTTCATGGTGCTTGCTAAGTCCCTTCAGTCGGGTCTGACTCGGTGTGACCCTATGACCTATAGCTTGCCAGGCTCCTGTGTCCATGGGATTTTTTAGGCAAGAATACTGGAGTGGGTTGCCATTCCTCCTCCAGGGGATCTTCCTGACTGAGGATCAAACCTACGTCTCATGTCTCCTGCATTGGCAGGCGGGTTCGTTCTGACTAGTACCACGTGTGCTATGAAGTACAATTTTTAATGGAAAATATTTATGTGTTTGATGGAAAATATTGCCAACAAAGGTACATCTAGTCAAAGCTATAGTTTTTCCAGTAGTCATGTATGGATGTGAGAGTTGGACTATAAAGAAAGCTGAGCCCCAAAGAATTGATGCTTTTGAACTGTGGTGTTGGAGAAGACTCTAGAGAGTCCCTTCCAACCAGTCAAGTCCAGGGGTTGCCAACAGTTGGACGTGACTGAGTGACTGAACTGAACTGAACTGATTGATGTGTTTGTTTTTCCTTTGTTCTTGAAAGATGACTTTTAGTGCAAAAATTTCAGGTTTTATGGTCAATTTCTTTTTGAAGAGATTACAGGGCTGATTTCTGACTCTTTCTTTTTCTGTTTTAAAGTGTGCTAATCACCTAACTGCCATTTATTTACAGGAAATTTTTTTACTTCAGTATTCTTCAGTTCCTGTACAATGGGTTTACATCATAGTTTTATTTTAGTTTATCCTGCTTAGTATACATTATACTTGTTTCTGTAGAGTCATCATCAGTTTTTGTTTTTATTCATTTATTATTTGTTCATATTGCCTTTTCTTATCTTCTTTCTATGTTTTCTTGGTGATGCTCATTAGACATGTAAACTTTCCCATTAGGTACTCATATTTCTTAACCTTACTTACAAATATTTAAAAATTTTTATCTTTTGAGGCTACATTTTGAATAGTTTAAAAATGTCTGTTGAGTTATTAAGTTTTTCTTTAGCTGTGTCTAATTTTCTATTTTACTCACCGAATTTTTCATGTCAATTATTTTATTTCTACTCCTCATGTTTTATTTTTATTAATTTTCAAATGATCATTTCAGAATGTGTTTTCTTGGTTGCTTATTTTTTATGCTGCTTAAAAATTCCTTAAATATTTATTAATCTTTTTAAAAAATTGAGGAGGGGTGCTGCTGATTCTTTTATAAACAGTGAAAACAAATGATGAGCCATGAAAGAATTAATTAATTTTGTAGTGATAGACCATTTAAAAATATCTGGTCTGCCTTAAGTTCAGGAATTGGAATGCATCTTTTTCAGTTATGGAAAGTTTAAAAATAAAATAAAATTTAAAAAAATAAATAAATAAATAAAGTTTTTGAATATAGAGTATTTTAAAGTATAATTCACTAGTATTGTACATAAACTTCTGTGTCATCTGTATATTATAGGCTTTTCCCTTTTAAAAATATCTTAACAATGATCATAGCCCATCAAATGACCGTGGTCTTATATATGTCATCATTTAATGATGTATCATCAATATATGTAATCAGTTTCAGGTTCAGGTGTTACAAACATAGCCTATGATCAAATTAATGATAAATGTATAACTGTCGTTGTTAATATATGAAAGTTGCTTTTTCACTAGAATGGCCACTAGTTTTGTTTCTGGTATGGTAATTTATGGTCAAACATATATCTATACTCAATTTATATTAATTTAATTCTTAGAAAGTATGAACATATTTGTTATGTTTTCTTTTTGTGTGTGTGTGAATTATGACCAAATTATTTGCCTATTTTTGAACATTAATTTTATTTACTTTCCTAATTTCTACTAATGCACTGTTACTGTATTATCCCTTGGCCACATTCTACAAATAGATTTCTCATTTGAAAATCAACTTGATTTACACACTACATGCTAAATATTTTAGTTCCTATGTTGCAACCAAGTGTGTCTACCTTTAATTGTGATACTTATTATCACTTTGAATTTTAGTATTTTTCTGCAACAAGTTTGACACTTAGTTTAATTTTCTTTCATTTTTACCTATTTTAAATTGTATCTTCTTTTGTTTAACAATATTTTAAATATATGATATGCTATGGGAAGTTAAAAATATTAGGTGCCTTTAACACAAATAATTAACAAATTGCCCCAATACCATATATTGAATACTCTTTTTACTCTCCATTATTTGTCATGGTTTGCTTTATAAATGCATGGCTTATAATAATCTATCCCATTGACTTAATCTATCTATAATATTTGCTGTTAGCACTAGACCTCAATCAGTCTAGTTGTTCAAGCTGAAAACTGGGAATCATTTTTGATGTTTTGAAAATTTCCCATTTTTATTTCATGTATTCCATTTCTTGTTTCAAATTGCATGCCTCGGCAAAATTACAAGTACACATCATCATCACCTCTGGTTTACTCCCTAGATATACCCTCCTAACTGTTTTCTTAGCTTCCAGTTTTATATCTTTCTACTGAATTTTCCAGTCTGTCAAAGCCATATTTTCAAAACATAATCATACTGCTTCCTTGTTTGAAACCCTTTTAGTTGCTTCCCATGGCTTGCTTTGTTTGAACTACAAAGTGCAACACACTGTTCTCCATATCCATTGCTTGTTTTATAAAACACTTTTCCCCACAAGTCACTTTTACATCTTCTTTACTAATTTGATTTTTTTTTATTTAGGAATAGAAGTGCTGAAGAAAGTAAATATATGAATGAATTTATATTTTTAATCAAATAATACATTAATCTTTTTAAAAATTAAGCATTGAACTAGTAAATGGCATTGGAAATTAAAAAAAAAACAAACGAGCCTTTGATTTCAAATAACTGACAATCAATAAATATCAAACATAGCAAAAGAAGGGCATTAATTCCAGAGAACGCTACATTAGCAAAAAAGCTTAGTTTGAGCATAGGCAGTGAGAAAAGCAAAGTAAAAGATATTTTGTTTCATCCAATAAATATTTTTAAGCGTCTACTATGTGTCAAGTATTAGTAAATACACTGAATATAAAGTGGTGAATTAAACAACTAATCTGAGGCAATGCAATACCTATGAGAAGTTATAAGACCTTATGGTAAGTAAAGAAGAAATTAAGAAATTTGGATTTCATCCTGTATAAAACTGGGCTTTGTGAAGTGTCTTAAATTGAGAAGAAATATGAAACATTTGCAACTGGGGAAGATTGACACAGGTACTTTGGGGAAGATAGAGCAAAAGTTCTGATACAGAGACCAATGAGATGATTATTGCAAGTAATAAAGGAGTAGAAACTGATAAGAAAGAAGATTATGAATATTAGAGATGTTATGAAGATAGGAGAAACAGGATATGGTCTGAGATTAAATGTAAGGGATCCTTAATACTAGACTCAAACATAATTTCCAGATTTCTGACATGGCTGGTTGGTAAATGAAGAGCCCAAGTAGAAAGAGAGGAAATCTAGAAGCAAGAATATGTATGAGGAAAATGATGAAACCAGTTTGGAGTGCAGTCAGACTCAAGTGTCCAAGGGCACCCAAGCAAAAATTAATATGAAATTAAATACAATGTACCTATATATAATCACAGGCTTTTCTGGTAGCTCAGTCATAGCATGGGGAAGTGGCAGTACATAATCAGGATTTTTTGTCTGTCACTAGATTTATTGTACATAAAATATTAGCCAACTTTGATTTGATGCTATTACAGTATGACAATGCCAGAAGTCTACAATTTTCTTTGAAATTTAGATCATCACAGGAATTTAGGCTCACTGGAGACTGAGATTGTTACTTCTTTCCCAGTAGAATAAAAGTTTTAATTCTTACTGACAGAACTAACTACAACTACAAATAGATCTACCTGTTGCTGGACCAGGTAGTTTTTTTCTACTTATATATATTTGTAATAATTTGTTTTGTCCTTGAAAATAATTAGTAATTATAAATAACCACAGCCAAACCAGTCAGTTGACTAAGACAATCAATGCCAAGGGGAATTCACGTATCCTCATTTAAAACTGTTGGAAGAACATTATATATATATGAAGACTTAACTACTGGGGTCCATACATTTTCCAAAAGGCAAGGTCTAAAACCCAGTAAATTGAAAATTTCCTTCCTGCCCCTCTTCTTGAAACATAAAACAGATTAAAAACAAAGAAAAACTTTGTCTCTTTGTTCTTTGCAGTTTCAGTTTCTTGGTTGAATGGTCTCCAGTTACTATGCATTGAGTCTGAGCGCTTTTGATTTAAATAAATTAGCTCCTAATATTCCTTAAAAGTTGTCATTACAGACTTGTGGTTATTTTTTCCTACTATTTTTGCAGTATATTTAAAAATTTTAAGATTGTTTTATAAATGCTATGAACATCTGGAGTTTAAACAAGTCATATTTTGAAATATATATTTATAGTACCAAAGTTGTTTTACCACCTTAGTAAAAACCATATATTACTCAACTGTGCTGAATGGATCGGGAGCATTTTTGGCATAGATTTTGGCTTATAAATGTAGAGTGTTGAATAAGCACAAAAGATTAACAGTTGGTATTTGTTTTAAATGACACACATAATAGGCAGAACATCAAAATAGTGGTTAAACTTCAATCCCAGTGTTCACAGGTCACTTGTCACAGCTACAATGTCATGGCTTTTTTGGACCCAGAAAAAAAGCAGCCTGAAATGTAGTCATTTTTTCAGATGTTTCTGGAATAGTCATCTCTTTGGGCAATGGGATTTCTGAGGTTGTCCAAAAACAGCAATTTGTCAACAAGTTGAAAATAGGTTTGTGACACGATGTATTTATTTGACAGTATAATGCAATAATAGACAGACTGTAGAATGATGACTGTAAAGGAAATTATCATTTGTAAGTGCTCTTCCTTGCAATTAATTTCAGATGTCTATGGGGAAAATTCTGATTGACAAAATGATTATAGGTGGGTGGATGAACAAAATACATGTTACTGGTATTGTCCTATGTCTTTTTGTATATTTATAGAATCAAAATTAAATGATGCTTAGAAAACAGAGGAGTTTTAGTCATTTCCTTTCAGTGGAAAACACAAGTAAAATGCAAATTCAACATTTTAATAGGCTGCAACACTGATTTGAAACAGATTACAGATCTGGATTTGCATAAAGCCAGCAAAGCAAAGGTTCCCATCTACTTCACATACATCCTGCAGACATTTCCACCATTTTTTTTTTTTACCTATGAGACTTACAATATTATGAATAGTTACCTACAGAAATATATATTTAAAGCTTTCCCTATTTTATAGAGTTTTAAAAGTAGCCAATAAGACTTAAATAGACTTTCTGTGTATAATTTTATTTAACAATTAAAAATTTACTGAGTACCTTTAATACATGGGGGTTTAAATTATTTTTCATTATAATTACTTAAATGAAAACATCATTGCTCAGTAGCTAGGTCATATCTGATTCTTTGTGACCCCATGGACTGCAGCACGCCAGTCTTCCCTGCCCTTCACCATTTTCTGGAGTTTGCTCAGACTCATGTATAGTCCATCAGCTAAATCTCAAAGTAAAATGAATTAGAAAAATCCTTAATTATGTTTCAATATGTACCCAAATAAAAACTAACTAGATAATCTAAGTTTAACTTATATGAAATGTTGCTCTAAATTTAGAGGAAAAGATAGAAGACGTCCTTGTTTCTTTGGGGTGATAGGAAAAACTCCATCGTTAAAATTTTTTGATTGAATTTTTATTGAGCTAATTTATAGATTCACATATGGGCTTCCTTGGTGCCTCAGCGATAAAGAACCCACTGGCCAATGCAAAAGATGCTGGTTGGATCCCTGGGTCAGGAGATCCCCTGGAGAAGAAAATTGCAACCCACTCCAGTATTCTTGCCTGGGAAATCCCATGGACAGAGGGGCCTGGCTGGCTACAGTCTATGGGGTCACAAAGAGTTGGACACGACTTAATGACTGAACAAAATGGTTTTAAAACATAAGAAGTCGTGTACAGTTTCCTTCAGTGATATTGCAAAGCCAGGATATCGCAAGCAGTGCGATCTACTGACCTTACTCAAAATCCCCAGTTTTAATTGCACTCAAAGTTGGGGGGGTGTGTGGATCTGTGTGTGTGATTTGCATGGATGTGTATTTAGTTCAAAATGATTGCATAATATGTAAAGGTTTGTATACCTACTGCCACAAGATATAGAACACTTCCATCATGACCCCCTACTTCCTGCTCCATATCCAACCCATAGCAATCACTATTCTGTTCTTCATTTAATTTTTTTTTTTCATTTTAAAATGTTGTATAAATAGAATCTTACAATAAGTAACTATTGGATTAGTTATTTCACTAAGAAAAATTCACAGGAGTTTCACCGTAGTTGGTATGTTATCAACAGTCCTTTCTTTTCTATTGCTGAATTGTATTCCATTGAATCAATATATTATAACCATAATATAAGCCATTCACCAGTTGAAGTGCATCTACTGTCTTTAATTAAAATTTTTTTAAATGCATATGACCATTCATTCATAGGATATGATCATTAATGCACAGGTTTTTGGGTAAATGTGTTTTCTCTGAGGTAAAATATCTAGGGGTATAACTGTTGAGTACTATAAGAATTGCATATGTTAATTTATGGAAATAAAGAAACTACCAAACTATTTCCAAATGGTTATGCAATTTAATATTTCACTAGCAATGCATGTTACCTAGTTTTTCTGCATCCTCCTCATCATTTGGGGTTGTCACTATTTTTGTAAAATAGCCATTGCAATAGATGTTTTATAACACAAAAAAATGATTATTTTGTGTGTTGATCTTGTAGTCTGTCATCTTTCTGAACTCATTTATTATTTCTAGGAGTTTGCTTATAGATTCCTTAGAATTTTCTGCGCTGAAAGTTATATCATCTGTAAATTGGGCATTTTATTTTCTCTTTTACACTTTGATGATTTTTAATTATTTTTCTTGCCTTCTTATAATCACTCATATATGATATTTTATATCTGAGTCTATTGCTATAATGTATAACAGGGTTAAAAATAAGCATTTTAAATGCACTGTTCCCATGATTTCCACTAAAGTAAATTCAATAAAGGTAGATGACATGCATATTTTAATCATAAAAGTAACACCAATTTTTTAATATAAAATTCAAATAAACATGGGGAAAATAAAATACAAAACCTCTCTATCCCTACTATCAAGATTTAACAACATTAGCCTTTAATTATATGTTGATGTTGAAAAATAATATCCAAAAGGATATTAGTGAAATGATTAAATTGGACATTCTTCAAAAGTTGGTTAACAATTTTTTATTTTTTGCTTTGTGAAATGCCTGTCCTTATTTTGTTATATTTTAAAGTAAAAAACCATAATATTTGTGCAGTTTTAAAATTGGCCTCTCCTCTAATGCACAGATTATCAAAAGAAAAACTATTCAAAGGGAATCAAATTCAGAAGCCTACTCTGAAGTTACTTTAGTGTTCTAAGCTGCTCTTAGAAACAATCCTTTCTCTTGGTATCCTAGAAACCTCTTAATACTGCTAACCACTTCTATAATATTTTCCTGGTTAAGACAAATGTCACCAGGCAGCAATATACAACATTCTCTTCATAAAGGGAAGTACAACCAGAAATGGATATTTAATGAATTTTTCTTCATTTCGAATATTAAGAACAAAGATATATTCATTGCTTACAACATATTCAGTACTTATAATATTAGCCACTTAAAACAACAGTTGTAATATTAAACATATTGCTAGCTACTCATGCCTCTATAATAAAAATCAAATTTGTGCAATAGAATATAATATTTACCCAGAAATAGAAATATAATAAGTACAGGAAAAAGCATTGCTAGACACATCATTGTCAAACTTTGGTGATGCTGAAAAACCAATGGAAATTGAACATAAAAACACCATATTGAATGTAATCAGAAAAAAATAATCAAATTAGACTACAGGAGTAAAGTGACAAAGATAATAATTGTCTATATCTCTTAACAATGCTAAAAGATTTGCAAGATAGGATACACAAAAATGGGCTTCCTAGGTAGCTCAGCTGGTAAAGAATCCATTTGCAATGCAAGAAACCCCAGTTCAATTCCTGTGTCGGGAAGGTCCCCTAGAGAAGGGATAGGCTACCCACTCCAGTATTCTTGGGTTTCCATGGAGGCTCAGAGGGTAAAGAATCCACCTGTGATGCAGAAGATCTGGATTTGATCCCTGGGTTGGGAATATCCCCTGGAGGAGAGCATGGCAACCCACTCCAGTATTCTTGCCTGGAGAATCCCCATAGACAGAGGAGCCTCGTGGGGCACAAGACATGGGGTTGCAAAGAGTCAGAGATGACTAAGCACAGCACATGGCATGTGAATACTATTTAAAATATTAAAACAAATAATTGATTCTTCTGATATATATAGTTTGAAAATATTAAACCAGCAATAAAAAAACATAAATCAGAATTAATAATGCAATCATCTCACCAGAAACTCTTGATACTGCTCACTGTCTGTGCTTCTGTACAAAATATATCACAAAGAGTCGCACATGACTGAACAACTAAGCCCAGCACATCACAGCATACACAAAAATAGCATCAGTGTGTAAAAAAAAAAATTGAGGATTTTTATAAGCTATAATTTCTTTAATGATTGGATCTGTGGCCCCAAAGTCTGATTCCCCCTCAACAGAAGTATTAGTTATATTTAATTTAATTGGGTAATATGTTGAAAATTCAATCTCAGTTCCTTGAAACTGTGACTCAGTTACCTTGAACAAATTTTCTGAACTCTATGAAACATTCAATCTGCAAAGGGAATTGGTAGAAGTTTAAATGGTATAATGTATATAAACTATCATAGTTCTGATTATCATTAAAGTGTAACATATAAGTTCAGTTTTCTAATCAAATAATTTCTAATTCATTATACTCTTTTTTGTTTTAAATTTTGTATGCTCTTAATTCATGTTATCTTTTAGATGAATGGAGAGCAGATACAGTATATCTATATAGTTGACATTGCTATGTTAACACAGAGAAAAGTGCATACATACCAAAGTTAAATGTTATATGGGTGTGAGATATTATATCAGAGCCATAGTATCAGTTCTTATTAAATGTAATAAAACAATCACTCTATCTGGCTGACAGTGCCAGACTAGATTCAATATTCTAAAACAAATAGAGATCTGAAATTATGGGAGCAATTTTGCCAAATCTACTATTGACTAAAGGCTTCACAGGTGGCTCAGTGGTAAAGAATCTGCCTGCCAAGCAGGAGGCTTGGGTTTGATTCCTGGGTCAGGAAGATCTCCTGGAGAAGGAAATGGCAACCAACTCTGGTATTCTTGCTTGGGAAATCCCATAGACTGAAAAGCGTGGGAGGTCATATACAGTCCGTGGGGACGCAAAAGAGTCAGACACAACTTAATGACTAAACCACAACAACTATTGACTGTGTCTACCTGCAATTATTGTGTCACAATAAGAAACAAATGTGAAGACTATCTCTGGAATTTTTTTTTTTTTAAAGATGAATGGGACAAAAAAAATCACGGTTTGAACATGTCTTCGAGTAAATCTTCAGATAACTTTAATGGCTCAACTTTTATGATGCAAAACACAAAATTAATGGATTCATCTAACAAATATCCATGAGCTGGGATCTATTCTTAAACCTCTGAATGTTTTACCTTAATTATGTCTCCTATTAAAATGACTGTATTCTAAATGAGAAAATCAAACTCAGTATGTATATGTACAATTTGCAATTCAATTCTGAAAAAGTTCTTCACAAAAAATAATTAGGTGGAAAATTAACCCCACGTATAAAGCTTAAGTAGGTATCACATAGACACTTTTGTATATGATCGTTTTGCTATTTTCCCCTTAGCAAGCAGATAAAGAATTGGGTCTTAAAGTATATTGAAAACAAGCAAAAATGAATGATTAAAATTACTGGGGATTTCTGCAATCACAGAAAGGCAAACAACGATAATAACAATTCAACTTTTATTTCATATTTCAGCAAATATATATGGTGTGTGCAATAGGTGTGCAAACTGTTTTCCTTTTTCCATTTATGCAAATTTCCTCCTCTAAGGCATTAAAACTGCTTTTATCCAACTCTATTTGGCCCTTATTAATATATAGTTACATGCTTCTTTTTCTAGTTTGCTTATACAGACTTATGAAAATTATTCTACCATTTTGACTATATGCTTTAAGTAAAAAAATAGTTAAAGTAAGTGAAAGTGAGAAGTTTCTCAGGCCTCTAATAAGCCTTGTGTGAGAATATTTCCTGCCCTCTGCTGACCTCCCCTACTCTTTCCATGTTTTCTAATTTAAAGAGACTATTAATTCATTTGTTCTTCTTCTTGCTGCTGCTGCTGCTGCATCGCTTCAGTCGTGTCCGACTCTGTGTGACCCCAGAGGTGGCAGCCCACCAGGCTCCCCCGTTCCTGGGATTCTCCAGGCAAGAACACTGGAGTGGGTTGCCATTTCCTCCTCCAATGCATGAAAGTGGAAAGTGAAAGTGAAGTCACTCAGTCGTGTCCGACTCTTAGCGACCCCATGGACTGCAGCCCACCAGGCTTCTCTGTCCATGGGATTTTCCAGGCAAGAGTACTGGAGTGGGGTGCCATTGCCTTCTCTGTTGTTCTTCTTAGGAGATATTAATTCAAGCACAGTTATTTGTGGGGATTATCACTGTGTGATAAAATTCTTCACTTGTATTTTTGCTTTCTTCACTCATATTATATAATTAGAAGGTCCATTATTTTTAGGTAAGAGTTACCTTATTATCTTATATGAAGCTGCTATACCTCAGTATCAGCAGCTGAGTTCAGTTAAGCACTAGATATCCTTTTTCACTGATTTCTCCTTTTACTCTTATGTGGACTAAATTGGGCACTGAATGATTTAAAAATAAGATTTTTTCCCCCTTTCCTGTTATCTTACCATTTGCAACAGTAAATGTCTGCAAAGCTTCATTGTTGTTGTTCTCCAGGGGATCTTCCCAACACAGAGTTCGAACTTGTGTCTCCCACATTGCAGGTGGATCCTTGTCCACTGAGCCACCAGGGAAGACCCATTTTACCACTTACAACAACAGTAAATGCCTGCTCTGCTTCAGAGTAGATACTTATGATACGAAAGTTGCTTAGAAAATGTTACTACTGATGAAGCAACACCATGTCCTATATTACATGATATGGTAGGGAACATTTTTGTAATGAACTGACTTTTGAGAGGGTTGGAAAATGAATCTCATGAGAGATTAGAATTAAGCTTATTTAATTTTTGAGATAACCAAGGTGGCCATAAAAATGGGTGACAGCTTAGGATTCGAAGGACTTAGATCCTTAGTGATAATCTGAAGTCACCTTTGGAGATAAGATAAATGAATATTAATTTATTATAGCATATGTTTTGTGATTGAGGGGATTTGCTTATTTTAGAACTCAAAACTTTTTGGGAAAACTTACCAACAGGAAGTCATTCATATTTTTTGTATACAGGGCACCTTTTTCATTGCATTAAGCTATCATCCATATAAGGTTTATGAAATTTTATAATGATGTGTGAGCAATGGAATAGAATACAATTTACGAAATGGAATCAGATTGGATCCTTGACCTTGAAGTAAATGAACGTCTTGTTTAAAGGGACAGCTAATGAGTTGTGTACCCTGGTTCCAAGCATCTACAAAGAAACAAAGGTGTTTACAAAATAAGGAACCGTATTGTTATTATTGTTTGGTTTCTAAGTCAAGTCTGACTCTTTTGCAAACCCCAAGGCCCCACCAGGCTCCTTACTTCCATGGGATTTCCCAAGCAAGAATACTAGGGTGGGTTGCCAGAAGTTCCTTCTCCAAGGGAACTTCCCCACTCAGGGATCAAACCCCTGTCTCCTGCATTGGTGGTGGGTTCTTTACCACTGAGCCACCAGGAAAGCCCAAAGAACTATATATGACTTTAATAATTTTTCCTTGATAGTTAATTGCTCTTTTCTGTGAATTGTAAACTCTATCCATGTTGGACCATGTATTTAATCATTAAACCAATTAGTTTAAAGAAATTCAAATTAGGAGAAGAGGCAGAGAGACGCTCATTCCTTTCTCAACACAGCAACAATGCTTTTGCATCTTTGTTAACTTTCTGTTATCACTCATACCCTCTTTTCCCCATAAAGGAGAAGAAAATACCGATCGTGTCATTCTGCAAATGTTTGTGCACTCAGCCCCTTAGTCGTGTCCAACTCTTTGCAAATACTTACCTACAATTAACAATGAGTGGGATCATTATGCCTTTATTCATGATCTCCTCTTCAGACACTAAAGTAGGCAGGGACATTAATTTAAGGCTGATGTCCCCAAGAAACATATTATTTTACTAGAATCGAATATTAAATGAATAACAGAATGGAAGTGAAAAGCAGTGAAAATGTTAGTTGCTCAGTCATGTCTGACACTTTGCAGCCCCAGGCAAGAATACTGGAGTGGGTAGCCATTCCCTTCTCCAGTGGATCTTCCCCATCCAGGCATCAAACCAGGATCTCCCTCACTGCAGGCAGATTTTTCACTGTCTGAGCTTGGTGGGCTGCCGTCCACAGGGTCACAAAGATGCGGAAACAATGAGTGACTGAGCATGCTGAGCAATGAGCAACTCATATGAGAAGACACAGGCTTAATGAGCTTAAGAAAATTAAACAGAGCCATTATTATTATTGTAGTTAGTTGTAGTTAGCTGAGAAGCACAAGTTTCAAGTCTGTTTTTATATTTTGAAAAATTTCTCACTTTTGCTTGGTAGCATTCAGATAAAATTCTCCTTTAAAATATTTGTTTAAGACTAAAATAGTTTTATATTGGGACTCTCTCTGCATTCTTAAAAGTTATTAAGGATTCCAAGAGCTCTATGTTATGCAGATAATATTTATCAGTATTCACCCTATTAGGAATTCAAACAAAGTTGAAAACATTATTTATAACTTGATTAAATTAACAATTCCCTACCTGGTATCATAATAAATGTTTTAAAAAATAAAAACTCTTTTTTCAAACAAAAAAGAAAAATTATTGTAAAATATGTCATTATTTTAATTTTTAAAAGTTATTTTAATAGACAGTTTAATTTTCATCTGTTTAACAGTTGACAGATAAGGTTTTAATCTACATCTGCTTTTAGTGTGCTGTGATATGTTGTGTTGACTGAAGTTTGTAAGAAAATTTAGCTTAAGAAAAATAGCTAGAAAAGGAAAAAGTATTTTACTAACCATTTCAGATCATTGTGGATATTTATTAATATTACACAAAAACATGGCAGATAGAAGTTTATTAAATGGAGTCAACAACCATTCAATTTGCTTGGGATTGCAACAGCATTAGTACCAAAGTCTATTTACTAGGAAAACACTTGGTCTCAGGCAACAAAGAAGTGTTGATCATCAAGGGAAGATCCTCTAGAGAAGGGAATGGCTACCCCCTCACTATTCTTATCTGGAGAATTCCAAGGACAGAGGAGCCTGTTGGGCTACAGTCAATGGGGTCGCAAAGAGTTAGACGTATCTGAACAACTAACACTTTCATTTTTACACTTTCAGTTCAGTCACTCAGTTGTGTCCGACTCTTTTCGACCCAATGAATCGCAGCACGCCGGGCCTCCCTGTCCATCACCACTCCCAGAGTTTACTCAAACTCATGTCATCAAGTCGGTGATGCCATCCAGCGGTCTCATCCTCTGTCATCCCCTTCTCCTCCTGTCCCTAATCCCTCCCAGGATCAGAGTCTTTTCCAATGAGTCAACTCTTCGCATGAGGTGGCCAAAGTATTGGAGTTTCAGCTTTAGCATCAGTCCTTCCAAAGAAATCCCAGGACTGATCTCCTTTAGAATGGACTGGTTGGACCTCCTCGCAGTCCAAGGGACTCTCAGGAGTCTTCTGCAACACCACAGTTCAAAAGCATCAATTCTTCAGTGCTCAGCTTTCTTCACAGTCCAACTCTCACATCCATACATGACCACTGGAAAAACCATAGCCTTGACTAGACGGACCTTTGTTGGCAAAGTAATGTCTCTGCTTTTGAATATGCTATCTAGGTTGGTCATAACTTTCCTTCCAAGGAGTAAGCGTCTTTTAATTTCATGGCTTCAGTCGCCATCTGCAGTGATTTTGGAGCCCCCAAAAATAAAGTCTGACACTGTTTCCACATCTATTTCCCATGAAGGGACAGGACCGGATGCCATGATCTTTGTTTTCTGAATGTTGAGCTTTAAGCCAATTTTTTCACTCTCCTCTTTTACTTTCATCAAAAGGCTTTCTAGTTCCTCTTTACTTTCTGCCATAAGGGTGGTGTCATCTGCATATCTGAGGTTATTGATATTTCTCCCGGCAATCTTGATTCCAGCTTGTGCTTCTTCCAGCCCAGCATTTCTCATGATGTACTCTGCATATAAGTTAAATAAGCAGGGTGGCAATACACAGCCTTGACCTACTCCTTTTCCTATTTGGAACCAGTCTGTTGTTCATGTCCAGTTCTAACTGTTGCTTCCTGACTTGCATATAGGTTTCTCAAGAGGCAGTTCAGCTGGTCTGGTATTTCCATCTTTTTCAGAATTTTCCACAGTTTACTGTGATCCACACAGTCAAAGGCTTTAGGAGTTACAAATATGCAGGGAAGCTAGAAATAACTATGTGGTACTGGATTAGAGTCGGATGCCTCACATTTATTTAGCTTAACATAGATCCAGATGTATAGATTCTTCAAAGGGCTAGAAACAGTGACATCCTTATAAACAAAAACATACCCAGAGCCCTGATACTGGTTTCTGACTATCATTCTCTAATGAAAGGAACCAGAGCTCTTTTGAGAAATATCTGATTCTGTAGCTGGGGTGGGGAAAATGGAAAAGGACACTGGACATCTTTTAGCACCAGAGAATCATGGAGTACTAAAAAGCAGAAGGATCAGTGCACATCAGAGAAACCCAGAGCCACCCTGAACGAGCTCCCAATGGACAAAACTGGAACAGTTTGGACAAGAAGTTAACAAAGTATCTTTTGGGATTATAAGGCAAAATATAAATTAATATGGGCTTCCCCGGTGGCTCAGCGGTAATCGGCCTGCAATGCATTAGCTGCAGGAGCCATGGGTTTGATCCCTGGGTTGGGAAGATTTCCCTGGAGGAGGGCATGGCACCCCACTCCAGTATTCTTGCCTGGAGAACCCCATGGACAAAGGAGCCTGGTGAGCTACAGTCCATGGGGTCAGAAAGAGTTGGACATGACTGAAGCAATTTAGCACTGCACAGCATATAAATTAATATAAATATGTCCATACTGATATAATAAATTATTACCCAAGTAAATGGATAATACTGAATAACTTCTAAATTCCTCTCTCCAAGAGACAATGCAGCACTTCGTGACAGATTTCCAAATAGTAGTGTGGAAAGGAGGACCAAAGTAATTTAGTGTGAAGCTGCCTGAGCCAGGTAATTAATTTAAACATCACCAGGGATAAGTCACTTTATTGAATGAAATGTTGTGATAAGAAGGGTACTTTACTCTGTGATATTCGCCAAAATCCATAACCTTTGTCTAGTCATTTAAAAATTCAGAGGAAAACAGATTCTAGGTTCTTGTACAACATGGTAATGCTCAAAACTAGCAAAGTCATGAAAAATAAGGAGATATGCTGACTAAACTCAGTGTAGTATTCTGGACTGGATTCTGGCACAGTTGGAAAATGGTGAAATCCAAATAAAATCTGGAGGTTATTTTATGATAATACATGATTGTTTTACCAGTTTTGATAAATGTCTACTGCTAATATAAAAGGTTGAAACGGAGTCAAGGGTATATGAAAACTCTGGACTAAATTTTTTTTAAATCTGAAACTATTCTGAGGAAATTTTGGAGGCACAAGCTCTGGCCCCTATGGTGGTGGAGGCCAACACTTTGGAAACCACAGAACCAGGGTGGCTATGGGTGGTTCCAGCAGCAGCAGTAGCTATGGCAGTGGCAGACGGTTAAAATTACTACCAGGAAACAAAGCTTAGCAGGAGAGGAGAGCCAGAAAAGTGACAGAGAAGCTACAGATTAAAACAAATTTGTAAATTCAGCCAAGCGTGGTGGTGGCGGGGCCTAGCAGCTACAAAATGTTTTAGACACTATTCATGTGCTTCCCAAATGGAGCCAGTGGTAGAGAATCTGCCTGCAATACAGGAGACACAGGAGACATGAGTTCGATCCCTGGGTTAGGAAGATTCTCTGGGGAAGGAAATGGCAACACTCTAGTATTCTTGTCTGAAAAATGCCACAGACAAGGGTGGCAGAGTCGGATATGACTGAGCAACTGAACACACATGTGTGCTTGGGAAAAAAACTCAACCACTGCCTTTGTGACTAATTGTATAATAGGTTACCTCAGTTTCTGTGCTGTGGAAAGTATAAAGCATTCCAATGAAGGGTTTTAATGTAGATTTTTTTTTTTTTTTGCACCCATGCTGTTGATTGCTAAAGGTAATAGTCTGATCATGACTCTGAATAAATGTCATTAAAAAAAAAAAGCTATTTTAGAATTTAAAATTTTAAAGTTCTTATATATAGTCAAATTCTTATTTTGAAAGGCAACTTGAATTTGTTTTGCATGTAAACATAACATAATCTTTTGGGTTTATAGACAGTTGAATTTTTAAGAGTTGATGGTAAAATAAAATCAGTAAAGGTTAGACATATAAAACCTGTCTGTTTTTATGTCAACTTGGGCATAAATGTTATCTGTATATGCCTGTCTTTTTTTTTTTTTTGTATAAATGAAATGTGAAAATATAAGAATTAGCTATTTTCTAAAGCCCTTCCTATCTTTATTCATTTTGAGAAACATTCCAGTGATAATGAGTCCAGTCATTAAAATATGCACTGAATAATTAAAATTAATTATGTAGAAAAGTTTGATATGCTCATAATGTACTTATTTATAAGTATTTAGAAAATAAAAATATTTACTTTCTTGTCTTATAGTACATAAATATTTTGCAGCTATAGAGAAATGTACTTATGAAGCAGATTATGGTTTATATGCATTAGAAAATTAGGATGATTATTTGAGTTCATATCTGTAATTTCTTGTTTCTTAGAAAATATATTGGAAACATGTCACTTTACTTTCTAGAGAACCATTAAGTAAGCAAGCACTTGAAAAGTTATTTGACAGAAAGTTTTCCCAAAGTGTGAAGATTTTTAAAATTCAGGCTAATAAATTATTGACTATTTTGTTCTCCCAATATAGTTAATTTCTTCTTGATTAGATAAGCATAGTGTGGGTGTGTGTATACAGACTTACGAGAGAGAATGAGAGAGTATCTAAAAAACAAAATATTCAATACAACTGAAACAAAGTTATTTGAGCATTTAAAAAATATAGATGTGGTCCTGCCTCATGGTATATGATTTTCATATCCAGGAATACAAATTCACATATACTTACTCAGTGCAGCACACATAGTTGGAGCAAGAAGCTTTTATGCAACAGCTAGGTCCAAAAGGAAGTCTGGAGAATGCATTTTTGATACCTCTTTATTGGAATTTCTGTGAAATACTGATAGTTTATAGGAAAAATATAATGCTGGAAATTGATGCTTCCTTAGAATTACCTGGAATAAATAGGCTCTTTTTGCAAAAGTAATAGATTCTCTTTCTATACATAAAAGAATAAAAGAAAAGAAAACTTAGCACTGAAGAATTGATGCTTTTGAACTGTGGTGTTGGAGAAGATTCTTGAGAGGCCCTTGGACTGCAAGGAGATCAAATCAGTCCATCCTAAAGGAAATCAGTTGCGAATATGCATTGGAAGGACTGATGCTGAAGCTGAAACTCCAATACTTTGGCCACCTGATGCAAAGAACTGACTCATTGGAAAAGACCTTGATGCTGGGAAAGATTGAAGGCAGGAGGAGAAAGGGACGACGGAGGATGAGATGATTGGAAGGCATCACTGACTTGATGGATATGAGTTTGAGCAAGCTCCAGGAGTTGGTGATGGACAGGGAAGCCTGGCATGCTGGGATCCATGGGGTTGCAAAGAGTCAGACACGACTGAGCAACTGAAGGTTTCATAGCCTGCAGAATAACAATTCACCTAAGGTTCCTCTTTTCAACTTGCCATGTAAAATCAGCCATTTTCCAGTGGAAATTTATTTTTAAAAAGACAGTGGAAAAAGCATTCAGCTTTAGAATCTGAGGCAAGTTACTCTGAAGAAACAAATTCCAAGGTTGGGACATGACTCCATACTCATAACTTTCTACCCCCAACAGTTTTTTTTCTGGTTTCTCCCCCTACCCTGGTTTCTTCACGTCACTGTTTCATGTGACTCAGTTCGCCATGGATTCTTATTTTCATCTACTTTCACTCTCTAGGTGATCTCATCCAAACCCATTTAAAAGAAATATAAAGCCTATGGTTCCAAATTTCTCTCTCTAATTGGGCCATTTCTCCTGAACTCCACGTATATGTATCCCCGCTGCCTACTTGAAAACTCCATTTGCTTATTTAACAGACTTGACTTGAACTTAACATTGAACTTAACAGGTCCAAAACCAAACTCTTTATTTTCCTTCAGAAACTTACTTTACCAGCAGTCTTGGCAGATGTTTTGAAGGTGCTCAGATGAGAAAATTTAGTATCCTTCTTGATTCACATTTTTTCCCCCCCATTCCTCATACCTATTATTGCAGAAAATTCTCTAGGCTCTCTCTTCAGACTGATCACTTTACTTCCTGTTCTACCTCTCTGCCCTCAAGTCATTGTTATTTCTTGCCTGGGTTATTGCAATAGCTTCCACTCTCATCCCCTTACGGTTTACACTCAATAAAGCAGCCAAGTTGGATCATCTTTCTCCTTTTCTCAAACCCTCAGAATAAAATCAAAGTTGGTGCAAACTTTGGGCCCTAGAGAAACCAGCTTCTCTTAACTCCTCTGATTTCATCTTCACTGCTCCCCCTACTGGCCATTTAGCTCCAGTCATACTGACCTATTCCTCAAACACTATTCTTTCCTAAACTTCCTAACTCCTAAATGAATTCTTCAAACCCAATCAATAATTCTGCTTTCATATGTACTTCCCCTTTGATAAGCCTTTCCTAAAATTAAAATAACATTTCAAATTACTTTGTAAGAATTTGTTTCTCATAACCAAGCAGCATTCTCCCACTTCCTGGCTCTTGGCTGCACTCTCTCATGCCTAGAAGAGTCTCCTAGTATATCCTCACAGCTTGCCTATGCCCTCTGCGATGTTAATCAAACATCACTTTCCATGAGAGACCTCCCCTAAGGACCCTTTATACAACTGCAGTATTCTCCATTGGCCACCCACTCCAGTATTCTTGCCTGGAGAATCCCAAGGACAGAGGAGCCCGGCGTCCATGGGGTCGCAGTCAGACTGAAGTGACTTAACACACACACAATATTCTTCACACTCCCAATTATGCTTTTATGCTTAATTTTTTTCTATAGCACTTATCACATTGTGAAATAACATACATTTTATTGATTATGTTAATATATATTCTCTTCACAAGAATATGATTTTTTTTTTTTTTTGGCCAGGAGAGATTATTGTGTGTGTTTATTCACTGCTTCATCTCTAGTATCTAAGACAGTTTCTGCCACATAAACAAATGCAATAAATTCATGACAAATGAATATGTTGACTGAGTCCAAAGTGGGTATTTCTGAGTGATTAAGGGATTAGAATATGCGAAGAGAGTGTTTTATGAACGTAACACTGAATTGTTGTCCAAGTGAATGCAGTGGTTAGCCTCTTTCACTTGTAGAGAAATCAGTAAAATATAGGGTTGGGGATTATATTGAGTCAAACCATTTATTTTTTATTACTAAACCTTAAACCCTCAGAAGGATGTTATTGGAAAATTTCCCAGTTTAATTTATAAAAATAAAATGAGTATCTTTGATAAACCTGGAAATTTTGTTTTATGCTAATTATCTAATTTAGTATTCAGGTTGTAATCACAATATTTTCTGAAAAATGGGTTAAAAAGGATGAATTAGTTTTTTTACTACTAAGAATTCTTAGCTAAATAGCAGCTTTGCTTTAGGCTTAGTAATTAAATCTTGATGTGATATTATGTTGCCTCTTTCTCTAGCCTGTTCTGTGCTAATTGCCCTTAACCTATTATTGATCACTGAAAATTTCTCCCTAACCTTCCCATCTCCTAAATCAGTTCTTCAAATCCAATCAATAATTCTGTTTTCAGCTACTTTCTTCATTTCCACATTGCTAAATCTTTCCCTAATTTAAATAAAACTTCAAATTACCTTGTATAAAGTCTCTAGACAAATTAATATATCTCACTATGTACATCACTTCAGGGGAGAGAAATGAATTGGGTAGATTCCCTTCCTCTGGTTAACTTTTCAAGAATATAGTGTATAATTCATTTACTCTTGTTTTAAACACTCCTCATTTTAACATTTTTATCTTCTGTAATGTATTTTATGTTGAATCTCTTGGGACAAGTACTGTGTTCCATCAATAGGGTTTGATGAAAAATTTATGTGATAGAAGAGCAGTTGAGAAGACAGTGTGAATATCTACCATGTAACCTTGCCCAGGGACTCCAATCTTTTTATTGACACTCACAGGTATCCATCAGTTTAAGAAATATTTATCAGCGGTGTGCAAATATGCATTACCTTGTTTATTGAAGTGAAAATCAGCACATCATGAATGAAACAGTTGATTGTTAATAAACTCTACATTAAAAACTGGTACCATTTTATTATATAGGTATGTTAACATTGATGCCATCTTATTTTATTCTTTCTTTTCATTTATTTTCTCCATTTTGATTCCTTTACTAGGCAGAAAAAGAGAAAATTGAAAGCCATTTAGAGGCATTCTAGTATAATGCTTTCATTTATTTATTTTTAAGTATTTGTTGATTTATTTGGCTGCTCCAGGTCTTACCTGCAGCATGTGGGATCTAGTTCCCTGACCAGGGATTGAACCTGGGCCCCCCTGCACTGGGAGTGTAGTCTTAGCCACTGGACCACCAGGGAAATCTCAGTGCTTTCATTTATGGTTGCGAAAAGGAAACTGAGTAAAATGACATTAACTCTTCTAAATAACAATTACTTTTAGCAGCAAATTTGTCTACAGCATATATGTGCTTATGTTATGATCTATATGTCACATAGCCTCTCTTTCTTGCCTCCAGCACAGAGTATGCAAATTCAGTTTCCTTCCTCTTTACCCTTAATATATATTCTGCTTCAATTAAAATATTGTAGCAGTACTTTGTCACTCTATAATTCGTTTTATGTCTACAATACTGTATCCAGCATACAACATGTCTGGTGGCAAATTTACACATTATTTTTACTAAAGAACTATTAAAATATATAGAAAACCTTGAGAATTCCACAGTGTTTTATATTTTAAACAATAATAAGTTAGAGGTAAAATTAAAATAGTACAAATTAAATATTAATATCAATTTTGTGCATATCCTAAAAATCATTTTGAGAAATTTAGTACTTGATTATGAAAGTAAAGAGTCAAATAAAAGCATAATTGAGGTAAAGCAAGTGTACTGTAGTCAGCAATTTAAAATGATATTATTTTAGCAATATGAGAACAATTTTACATTGCCACACTTGCTCTGAAAAATAAGGATGATTTTAAACCTACATACAAAAACTATTCTGCTGCTGCCGTTTAGTTGCTGTCATGCCCGACTCTTTGCATTATTATCCTAAACAAAATTTTCAGAAATAGGCAAGTACGTTAATAGGCAATTAAATATTTTAAAACATAAAGTGCTTGCTGAAACAAAATGTTTCTTTAATCCTTTATAAACAGTGCTTCTAACTAAATCCTTGACATTGACTTCATGAGATAATTATAATAAAAGTAGGATACAAATGGAAGCCTTGTATCTGGTAGGCAAATTTACTGTCATAACAAAATGTCTTCCAAACTCAAACTTTAAAATGTTTGTCCCAAATTTATATATTCGTCCATTTACTAGAAGGAAATATTCATAGATGCCAATTCATTCTTTGACTCTTCTTCAAAATATAATGCACACTATGCATTTAAGGAGCAGAACAGTTTGTATTTCAAAATCATGGAAATGAAATAGGTGGAAGTACATATCTTGCCAAGTGTTAGCATACAATATCTTTGTGTTTATGGGCATCCGTAAACAGTAATATATTCCAAAGCTTTATGAAAGATGGTTTATATGTTACACTGTTATCACTGCCTTCCAAACATTCAAACACTTAGTGCGAGAGTATTCCTATGCACAAATAACTGATTTACATGATTATTACTCATCTGGCTGGCTTTATATATTATTTTATATAAACTATTGCTAAATAAGTAATGAATTAAGAAAATTAAAATCTAAACTATCTAAAATATGCCATTTTAAACACCTCTTTTCTCCATTCTTTATCTACCCAGTTCTCTCTGCAATACCACATTCAAATTTTTTCAGGAAAATATAAGTACATGAAAATATTCTTTTTCCCCTCTTAAGAGTATATTATACAGACTCTTCTATTCCCTTGTTTTTCACTGTTGTTGTTGTTTAGTTGCTAAGCCGTTTCCTTCTCTTTTGCAACCCCAAGGACTACAAGCTTGCCAGGCTCCTCTGTCCATTGGATTTCCCAGGCAAGAATACTGGAGTAGGTTGCCATTTCCCCTCCACTGAATCTTCCCAGTCCAAGGGCTGAATTCATATCTCTGTGTCTCCTGTATTGGCAGGCAGATTCTTTACTATTGAGCCACCAGAGAAGCCTGCTTTTCACTAATACTATATTTGAGTCCATTCTCAATTTTAACGGCTGCATAGAATTCCAGATTGTAGATTTACCATAATTGTTTAGCTAGCTCTCAATGATGGGATTTTATAATTTAATTCTCCTCTCCTTGATCTGGGCCAGCCTTTGTGATTACATAAAATAAAAAATCCAGTGGAAGTAACTCTGTGTGTCTTCTAGGTGAGATTAAAAGAAAAAAAAAATACAGTTTTCTCCTCTTTCTTCTCTGTCCATCTCTCTCCCTCACTCCCTTTCATCCGGCTTTTCATTTATTTTTTAATTTCCCAAATCATATTTAGAAAGAAAATTTTCTAGATCATATTGATGGAAGAAAGAGCTCATAGATCCAACATATAGGGTAAGAGGAATTTATTCTTGGGCAACTTACTTCAAAAATTTCAGGCTGTTACTCTTGTCCTATTTTCTTTACATAAAAATTTATTCTTTATTAAAAGTCCACCAGACTATGCTAAAAATGGCTAACTATAGAATTATTGTCAGAATTCATTCAGGAAAACTGATGTATTTTTATTTAAAGAAATGAAAAGTAGTATTTCTGATTTATTTGTAAAGGTCCTAAAAATGGAAATTGAATAAATATCAGAAACAGTAGAGGTAGTGATCAAAATAGGACTCATTCCTATGAAAAATATGGAATTTTGCTGAGGGATGTAAAGGGCTCAGTAAATGAAGTCTATGAACCAATCAGCTTGCAGAAAAGAGACAATGGAAAGGCCTTTATGTTGATGTTACTAACATAACTTATAATGCTAGTTTTGAAATCATTTGCACTTGAAGAACATTCAGAACTTCTTGAGTATACTCTCATTACTGTGAAAATGATAATTAAGTACTCTTTCCACCACAGAGCACTTATATAGTATAGGCTGGCTTGATAAAATATTTTATGTTTAAAAGAAATAAAAGAATCTTTTACTTAGCAAATGTTATTAAAAAGTTAAAAAGCTTAAGCAAAAGGAAAACAAAAGTCAAAAAACGTAGGCAAATTATTATTATTTTTTTTTTGACAGATGATTGCTTATCTTCTTGAGAATTGAAATGCTTTTTCAGGGGCAAGTTACAATTCTCCCTTCCTTAAAATTGTCACTGCTCATTTAAACTACATGCTTGATAACTTTTTCAACTTACAGAAAGGTACTTCTGTTGTAAAGCGATACACTGAGGCCAAATCAATCTTCCTAATGGTTAGGTGACTGTGCCACCTCAGTTGGCGTTACAGGTTATTTAGCATAAACATGTGTTCTCATTAAGAGCCATCTTTCGTGAAAACACAATGACTCGCCAGTGAAGGAAATCTTGTCTATAAATCTGAAACTAATTTCTCCTGTGCACACTCTATATGCCTAGTTGTAAGACTACACAAATGTTACTCATAAAATAAAATTATGTAAGAATAATACATATAGTAATTTATATGATTTTCTCACAGCACATATTCTATTAAACAACGAGTCCAAAACTGGCCTTGACGGTTTTTCATCCTCATAAAATAGCTCAAATAACATACAAGCATTATATAACTGACATGGATATGACTTTCTTAGAATAAATAATTATACTTCATATTTTCTATTTTTAAGTTTCCTCCAGTTAAATGTTTATGATTAGAGTTAGCGTCCATGCTATTCAAAAGACTGTTGCTTTGGTAAAAGATGGAAATAATCATGAAACAATCTTCAATCTGAGAAAATATTATGAGAGATTTAAGATATTAGTTCAACAAAAAGACATGAATAGAGAAATGTAGATGTTCAGTGAACATTTGAAAGCATATTTACCCTCAATAATTATCAAAGAGAGAAAATAATTTTTTAATTAGTAAAATAATTTATTTATGCGACTGGCAAAGAGTGGGTAAAATAGATACATATACAGTATCGGTAGAAGTAATAGCATAGTACAATTCTTATGAATATAGGCTTCAGTATATAATTCTTAAAAGCGTTCATATGTTTTGGTGCAGTATGATTCTCCCAACCACACTGAACTAGGGAGATGATTGGTTATAATAGCTTAAAAGTTTCAATGGGATAAATGCTCACCAATCATAGAATCATTTGATAAATTATAAATATAATAAAATTGAATATTTTGAAGGCTACTAGTAAATGACAAGGAAAAGCCTATAACATTCTGTTAAATCAGAAAAGTACTCCACAAAACTCTTCCTCAGTCTCTGAGTTAATGTGTATGCATATATTTATACATATGTCTGCATTTATTTATATGTGTCGTGGCACTAGTGATAAAGAACCTGCCTGCCAGTACAGGGGACATAAGGGATGCAGGCTCTATCCTTGCATCATGAAGATCCCCTGGAGGACGGCATGTCTGCTCCCTCTAGTATTCTTGCCTAAAGAATCCCATGGATAGAGGAGCCTGGCAGGCTACAGTCCATAGGTTCCCAGAGTCAGACACGACTGAAGTGACTTTGTATGCATGCATACATATATATAAATAAACTAAGAGAGTCTATTTCAAATTATTAACACTGGATATCTCCAGAAGTTTTTGGGATAGTGATTATATTTTATTTTTATAAGTATAAGATTATATTTTCATAAATATGCCCCAAAAAGACCCTGATTGATGTTTTACCAAACCTTATTTTGGCCTTCAACTGTGTCTCATTCCAGACAGCAGAGTCCACAGGACCCCAGCTCCATGTGAGGAGATACAGACAGCGCTTTTACATGTGGGCTGAGATAGTGGGCAGGGTCCCTGTGGTGTATTATCCTATTAAAGTGGAAGGAAAAGGGATCAAAGGATGGTCGGGAGTGAGGAGCAGCTTTCCACAGGCCACTACATTTTAATAAGGAACTTTGAGAATCCCGCAAATTCTATTTTTTTCTTGTTTCCAGGTTGTCTCCAGGTTGAACATGACAGAGTATATTATACGTAAGTATTTCAAAGAGTCATATGTATGGTTTTCACTGACATTATAGGTAGAAAGATAATAGCTTCGATGCACGATACTGGATGCTTGGGGCTGGTGCACTGGGACGACCCAGAGGGATGGTATGGGGAGGGAGGAGGGAGGAGGGTTTAGGATGGGGAACACATGTATACCTGTGGTGGATTCATTTCAATATTTGGCAAAACCAATACAATATTGTAAAGTTTAAAAATAAAATAAAATAAAAATAAATAAAACATTAAAAAAATATATATATTAAATATATTAAACTCATAAACTCTAGTTTTAAGGCAATTCTACTCAAGGAGTAGATTACCCCAGTACGGGAAAGAAAGTACTCAACTCTTAAAGTCTGGAAAAGCTTGAAATTCAAACTTTGTGTGGAGAGGTTTCCTAAATTCTCTGAGTCCAAATAACACAGTAAGAGCTAAATCTGGAAGACTCAGCTCATAGAATTCCCTTTTGTGCCATTAAGGCACAAGTTTGAAGACTAAGGTCAACAAAGGAGAAAGTGCTGCAAGATTAAGTGCCACTCTTTAAGGCTCTGAGACATTGAGGCTGAGGAAAAGGAAGAGAGGAGTGTGGTTGGCATTGTGGTCGATGAGTGAGGGCAATGCTGAGGAAAAGACCAGGTTTCTGCCCTCATCCCTGATCTCACTTTAGACCACTGGTGCTAAAACCACCAAGAGCACAGTGGTACAAGCTGAACCTTGAGACTGATCTTCTAGGATCACTCTTGCTTCTCATGAGGCCTGGATAGCTTCAGGACTTCCTGCGATACATCCTCTCCTATGTAGAAATGATCAGAAAGTAGCATACTTGAGAAACAGTTGGCAAGTAGGAGGTGTCCAAAACAGATGGGTGATGTGGCTCTACTCCATGTGGGCTATACAAGAGATGGAGGCTTTCAGAATTTAACAAGCAACACAGAACATCCCAGCAAATGAGGGATGTTTTCCCTGCAGTATACTTCCAAATGACACTGAAGAACACTACCCACCCCACCACATCAAAGTCATACCACACCACTCAAGCCCTCCACCTGAAAACCATCTTTGACAGAAACTGGGCAAAAAAAATGTTGGAAATGAGAAATATCAGGTTATTGTTACAGAGGTTTCCACACTGAAAAATAGACATGATTAAAATGTTAAATTGGATCATGATGATTGGGATTTGACATTCGTATTTTAATTTAAACTCTTTTGATATAGATAGACAACATTATACTATATTAAATCTGATACTTGTTATAAACTCATCTGGGATGAAATCCAGGAATTGAGTTCAGTTAGCTTTTGATTAAAAATTGGAAGTCTCTAGGCAAAAATACTGGAGTGAGTAGCCGTTCCCTTCGCTAAGCAATCTTCCCTACAAAGGGATTGAACCTGGGTGTCCTGCATTGCAGGCAGATACTTTACTGTCTGAGCCACCAGGGAAGCCTCTACTACAAGGACGGGTGCTCTAAATCCTACCTATGTTTTCATTTCTCACCAAGGCCTGGAGTTTTGCTACTCAGAATTATACATGCTCAAAATGGATTTTCCTTTATGATATCAGAACTGGCTACATAATTTGTGGGGAAGAGTGCAAAATGGAAAAACAGGGCCTGCTATTCAACAATTAAGAATTTCCAGAGTATTGAATATTAGAACATTATATCAAGCATGGAGTCTTTCTGAGCATGAGATTATTTGTGCGTGCAGAGGTCACACATTGATGAAGCTGGCCATGAGTGAGGTTCTATATAAAATTAAACATTCTGATTTGGATAAATATATGGAGTAGAAGGAACACATCTTTTCCAAAGTGATCCAAACAATATATGTTGATACTCTGCCCTTAAGCAGGAGGAACTTATTGCATCTCTACCATGCCTGCTCCTTAAAAGACCCTGGCTCCTTGGAAGAAAAGCTATGACCAAACTAGACAGTATGTTAAAAAGCAGAGGCATTACTTTACCAACAAAAGTCTGTCTAGTTAAAGCTATGGTTTTTCCAGTAGTCATGTATGGATGTGAGAGTTGGACTATAAATAAAGTTGAGCACTGAAGAATTGATGCTTTTGAACTATGGTGTTGGAGAAAACTCTTGAGAGTCCCTTGGACTGCAAGGAGATCAAACCAGTCAATCCTAAGGAAATCAGTCCTGAATATTCATTGGAAGGACTGATGCTGAAGCTGAAACTCCAATACTTCGGCCACCTGATGCAAAGAGCTGACTCATTTGAAAAGACCCTGATGCTGGGAAAGATTGAAGGCAGGAGGAGAAGGGGACAGCAGAGGATGAGATGGTTGGATGGCATCACCGACTCAATGGACATGAGTTTGAGCCAGCTCCAGGAGTTGGTGAATGACAGGGAAGCCTGGTGTGCTGCAGTCCATGGGGTTGCAAAGAGTTGGACATGACTGAGCAACTGAACTAACTGACCATACCTGAGCTGGACATAGGGGCTTGCTGTGGAGGAAGAGAATATGAAAAGGGCCATACGTAACTTGCAACTTGACAGAGAGAAATCTGACAAAATCTACCCATAACAATCAAAGTAGATGCTACCAATAATATGACATGTGGCTATGACGTGCTCCTGATATGATGAGTTGAGAAGGGAGCTTCACCTCTTTGGTATTTTTCCACAAAGCCTATAAATAAGCCCAGGATAATCATGATGCAGAAGCTGAAACTCCAGTATTTTGGTCATTTGATGGGAACAACTGACTTACTGGAAAAGTCCCTGATGCTGGGAAAGACTGGAGACGGAAGGAGAAGAGGGTGTCCAAGGATAAGTTGGCCAGATGGCATCACTGATGCAATGGACATGAACTTGGGCAAACTCCAGGAGATGGTGAGGGACAGGGAGGCCTGATGTGCTGCAGTCCATGGTGTCACAAAACAGTCAGAAATGACTGGGCAACTGAATAACAACAACAATCATGAGATACATACCAAATGTACTGAAATTCAGACATATTCATGTGATGACCCAGTACTGCTCAAAATTGTCAAGATCATTTTTAAAAATTAAAAAAAAATAAAATGAAAAAAAGAAGACTGAGATATTATTGAGAACTATGATAAACAAGACATGAATGAGAGGATATGATTATTAAATACAATATGGGGTCATGGAAAGTTAAAAGATTAATGGAAAAATTGGCATAATCTAAAGTCTGGAGTTCAGTTAATAGTAGTAATGTACAAAAATTGGTTTCTTCATTGTGATAATTGTACCATTACATGTGTTATGTTAACATTATAAAGAATGGATTAAGGATGGGAATATGGGAAGTCTTTGCAACAGTTTTGCAAATGTGAAATTATACAAAATAAAATAACTTATTCCTTAAAAATGTTTTATAAATTAATCATTTGGAAATCAATTACTTACAATGTATAAATTGGTTTAGAATATTCATGAGCCAGTCCTTCATCCTAGCATGGACAAGATATAAAATCCTAGTGGGCTCTAGAGCATGTATGCTTATGAACAGCATTCTAGGTGTAATTACTGAATAGGAATCAAGTATCTCAGTCATTTGCCACCTGAGGTTTAGACAATTCTTGGTATCCTGACTGATGATTCGTGAATCCTATTGCTAGGATATTGTCACATTTGCCTCAGAGATCTTTTAATGCCTATTATTTTCAGAGGAAAGTTTATTTACAAAAAGTGTGCTTTGTTAAATCAATGTCACTTATTTCTTTGAATTCTCTTTGAATTTATATGCTCAAAATGACATGAAAATATATTGCTAAAGAATTATTTTGAAAAATCTATAATTTGATAATCTAATTAGACTTTGATTTATATTTTTAAAGAGTTCATAAAGAAACAACATGCAAAATATTTTATCTACTCATTTAGAGTCATTTATTTGTATAGGTTTTTAAAAAGATATAAAATTGCTTTACCAAGACTTGACAAACAAGTGTAATTATACCTGCTTTTTTTGTTGTTGTTATTTAAAGCAAAGGCATTTTTTGACTGAATATCTTAGGAAACAGTTCAAAGAAAATGGAACACATTGCTCATTTCAATACATTTCTGTCAATACAATGTTTTTCATAAAATTTCACTGACTTTAATATGTTAAGTCAACAATATTGAATTTCAAGCTTAGTTCATCCAATTTATAGAAATATGTTTGCTGTACAAATTGACTAGCAGTGTTTTCTCACTGTCAAATTAATCAGAAAATTCAGACATTTTCTCAAAAACAGTATAATTTCATTTTCTTCAGTTTGGGTAAATATATCAATATACATTTAGTGGCATATTATGAAAAACTCAGAAAGAAATGATTAAACCTTTTAAGAAAGATTGGCACCAAAATGCTGTAGAGATAATGTAATTAATATATTCATTTACATTGTTATAAGAAGATAATCATCAGTCTTCTCATTTAATGAATAATGTTTCACCAAACCTAATGTTTCACCAAAATTACGTTATCTATGAAATAAAGTGTAAAAATGTGTGGCATTATTAGCTATAATATGTAGAAATATGTTCTTTTCCTTTGGGAGGAATAGTTAAGTGCTAATCACTTATAAAAATAATAAACAACTTCACTAAATTCTCATTGTCATTATTCAGTTTTCTCTAAAAAACTCATGCCTCTAAAATGAATTGGTCCAATGGTTAGCCTGCAATTTCATTTTTAGTTAACAGTGGGTAGAAAATGTTTAATATTTTTAAGATGAAAGAAAACAAAGATTAACTGGAATTAGAATACATATTTTATGATATGGTTTGATCAGACATATTTTAATTTCTATATTAAATAATGCACAGAGACTCTATAAGAAAGCATATGAAATGTTATCTGAAGGTTTTATCTACTGCAAAACAGAAGGGAAAAAAGAGTGATTCTGGAAATGATTCGTTTCAATTAAACACATTAGAATCAGTAAAGTTTTCTTTTAACTAATTATAATTCTAGGGATGAGAATAACTGAGAAAGATATTGTTTACACTGGAATATGTGCAAAGAGTCATGGTTATGTTATTATGTTAGTCACTCAGTCCTGTCAGACTCTTTGCGACTCCATGGACTATAGCCCTCCCGGCTCCTCTGTCCAGGCAAGAATCCTGGAATGTTGCCATTTCCTTCTCCAGGGGATCTTCCCAACCCAGTGATGGAACCTGGCTTCCTGCATTGCAGGCAGATTCTTTACCATCTGAGCCACCAGGGAAGCCCACATATTTCCTGCCATTATTCTATTTGCTTTGTTCTCTTAAGTGTGAAAAAGAAAGTCGCTCAGTCGTGTCTGACTCTTTGTGACCCCATGACTATACAGTCCATGGAGTTCTCCAGGCCAGAATACTGGAGTGTGCAGCTCCAGCTCCAGATTTGGAGATCCAGATCTCCAGGGGATCTTCCCAACCCAGGGATAGAACCCAGGTCTCCTGCATTACAGGAGATTCTTTACCAGCTGAGCCACAGGGGAAGCCCAAGAATACTGGAGTGGGTAGCCTACCCCTTCTCCAGGAGATCTTTCTGACCCAGGAACGCAGGCAAATTCTTTACCAACTGAGCTATCAGGGAAGCTCATAAGACTTTCCCGATTAATTTTTTGACAGTTATGCAACAGGGAAGAGGTGCACGTAGCTGAAAAAGGCAACTACTCTCACCACCAGCACGCCAGATGATTTTCAATGATTCTCATGAACGTCCTCATTTCTCATTCATGAGGCCTCACTCTTAGCAGAAATGTATGTAAGACAGTGAAACATAGTAAAAAAGAAAATCTTTTTTTAAGAAAATAACAATACTGCAAAATTTCCTTTTGTTTTTCGCTATAGAGTTTTTTCCACCCCAAACAATGTACCACATATTTTTACATACACATCCATATGCAATTCTACATGTGGACCAAACACAGTAGTAAGGAAATATTTTTGATAGGATAATCTATCTTCACTCAGTCACTCCACACTTGGCCTCTCTTAACCAACTGTCTGGTGATTCTCACTTAAAAGATTCTGTCTCAATTTTCCACAACAAAGTAATAAAACATGCAGACAGGCATAATTTTTGAGCTTTATTTAGGATTCTTTAGTGGTTGGATCAGCTTGTGTTTGCTGATTTACTGGTTCTTAATCTAACATCTACCTCTAGGCTATACTGTTTGATTCTTAAGTAGCATTGTGAGAAATAAAATGGGGTCCTCTTACTATTAAATATTTTACCTTCAGGTCCATTTAATAAATAAAAGTTATTTCTGACTTTTATAACCTCTTTCATTTAGATATGCACTCTAATAAGTACGATGTAGTAAATATGAATAATAATGAATACCATATGAATAATAACGCAAGAGAAAGCCAAGAGCTACACTGCATTGAACTTCTAATGCTTTATATATATATATATATGTATATTTCTCACATATTACCCTCTATAATTAATCTTTGAAATTTTCAGATAGACTTGAAATTATTTCTATGTTTTTATGGCACACCTGAAATTATTAGTCTCTATTAATTAGAAATTAACTATACATATTTTTATCTCAACTAAATCATGATACTAGTAGCAATCTTTTTCTGTTAAATGACTAAACCTTTCTTGTCTGTTCCCAAGTAATTTGTCTATAAGGCATTCTTAGAACTTTTGTTTATGAGAAAGTTAACAAGATAGTGTTAAAAGACTAAATTATACTCATTTAGATTTCCCATATAGAAATATTTTATTTTCTCTAGATTGTTCTACTAGGTTTATATTAAATAATATTTTCCATTATTATTAATTTTACTATGAGAGCAAATTGATTTGCTAGTGACTACTACATGCATGGCCAGAATCATTCATGAATTATTATATAGCACACCCACAGTGTCACTGTAATGCACTTTGTGAAAAGTGGTAATTTATAATAATGACCCAGAATTAGGATTAGCATCATTTAATCCTTGATTGTTCATGAAATCCTCAAGTGCTTATCTTCTGATTTTATTGTCTATTTATGCCAGTCTTAGAGTACTAGAAAAAAACTCTATTTTCTAGGAAAATTATAGATATTTTATATGATGGAATCTTTACAGAATATTATGATTTGAAATGAAAATGTACAACGAGTTCTCCCTGAGGGAATTGATTTATTTCCCACAATACTTGAAAAATATTGCAAAATAGTACAGTAAAGACACTATTTACTTAGAAGTATTTGATTAAAATATTATAATAAAATAATTTCCCAACTATTCTTTTTGGTTTCCTTATGTTTGGATTTTCAAAAGAAGCAAGAGAAAGGATTTGTTATGTAAATTTCCTTTTGTCATAAAGACCAAAGCATTATCTAAATTTAAAGTTTTATTAATCAAACTGATGGAATTTTATATGTATTTGTGGAAATTTATGTGTATGATGTACTTTAAACATCATAAAATATATGACAAGTTCTCCTCAAAACTATCAAGGTGATGAAAAACAAAGAAATTTGGAGAAACTATCACAGTCAAGAGCAGCCTAAGGATGTGAAATATAACAGAGTATCCTGAAAGAGAAAAAAAGGACATTTGGAGAAAAAAAAGGAAATCTAAATAAAGTATAGACTTTACTTAATTATAATGTGTCAATACTGGCTCATTGACTGTGACAAATATACCATGCTAATGTAATATTTTAATAATAGGGGAGGTTGAGTGTAGGGTAACTGGGAACTTGCTATTTTTAAGTTATTTAAATATTTCAGGCATTTTTCTAAACTAAGGAGAATGCAGTGGATATAAAAAGAAGCATATGGATTTTGTGTATAAGAAATAAAGATCAGCAGGATCTGTTGGTATACACTGTATATTAGAGGAAACATAAATTGGGTTTTCTACTTTGGGCAAAAAAGTATAAATTTAATTGTCTTGCCAGATTTCATGTTTGTCTGGACTAGTTAAATGGAGATGCTAAATAGCTAGTTTCTATGGGAAATATAAATTTGAAACTCCTATACCCAAGTTAGGTAGAGAGTTTAGGAGTAAGCATTAGTAATTCTACAATTTAATGCCTGTATTGATCCTTCCAAGAAATGGGAGGAAGAGAGGAAAGAGTGGATAATGGAAAACCAGAATGGCTTGTTGTTCCAGAGGAAAAGATATTAATAAAAGAATGTTATAAGGAGGAACTAGTTAATAGTAGTAGCTACTACTAAGAATTCAAGTTAATAGACTGAAAAAATTGCTCATTGGAGTAAGCTACAAATGGCTAAGAGGCATTTTGGCAGAATGATGGTGAAATGGGAAGGATGTCAACCAGATAGACTAATGGTGAGACTGTTGTTGTTTAGTTGTTAAGTCATGTTCAATTTTTTTGTGACCCTATGGACTATAGTGCTCCAGACTCCTCTGTTCATGGGATTTCCCAGGCAAGAATACTGGAGTGGGCTGCCATTTCTTACTCCAGGGCATCTTCCCCACTCTGGTATCAAACCCACGTCTCCTGCTTTGGCAGGCAGATTCTTTACCACTGAGCTAACAGGGAATCCTTAAGATTACATGCTAAGGTGTAAAAAGTGTATCTCCGGTCTTAACCTCACTCTGGAAACTTCTTAAATGCTCAAGTAGCTTGAAAGTGTGTTAGTCGCTCAGTTGTATCTGACTCTTTGCAACCCCATGGACTGTAGCCCTCCAGGCTCCTCTGTCCATGGGATTTTCCAGGCAAGAATCATGGAGTGTTGTAGCCATTCCCTTTCTCCAGGGGATCTTCCTGACCCAGGTTTCAAGTTCAGGTATCCCACATTACAGGCATATTCTTTATCATCTGAACCACCAGGGAAGCCCAGAAGTCAGATACATCTGCCTTCAAAGCCCTCAGTCTTTTGGTGGTGTCATACTACATCCTAAATAGAAGACATTGGATTATTATTAACTTTTAGTTCCTCCTCCATTTCATATTTCAATTAATAGCATCTTCCCCAACCCAGTCAGTTAAGCCTGAAAATGGCCAAGATCATTCTCTTTTCTTTCAAAACTGACTGCTGAAAAAAAAAGTCACCTATTCCCTCAAATACCTGCCTGTTCTACATTCTCCCATCCATCCCATACTACTGCCAAATTTGAGGTTATAATTCTTTTTCCTGAATCATACCAATAGCTTCCCTCTTGGTCTCTCTGTCTTTAATCTCTTCCATATAACCGATGCATTCTTCATAGAAATAAATTATATCTTTGCATGTGGGTTCCCTGGTGTTTCCGAGTGAAATTTCTCCACGGTGCTCAAGAATAATTGAAATCTCATAGCCTGACACAGAAGTTTTCTATCATCTGGTCCCAGTGTAATTTTCCAGTGTTATATTTTAACATATATATCCAGGCACATTTTCTTTAGCCATGGGGAACTATTTTAAATCCCACGAACATGCTGTGTTCTCCCATATGCTTAGAACATTGCTAATTCTTTGGCCTTGGCCCGAATACCTTTTTTTCCCACTTCCTATTTGTCTGCCTGCATAACTTTTATTTTTCTTTAAAAACATAACTTAAGAATTATTTTTTTTTAGAACTTTTATTTCTCTGCCACTGCTATGCTGCATTGACTGTAACAGCTGCACAGACTGTCCTTAAATTGATCATCTTGACATTTTTGAGAAGTGCTGGGCAGGCTCTTTTTTTTTTTTTTCCCCAAAATATCCCTCAGTGGGGGGCATGTCTGATATTTTAATTATGATTGTATAGGTGTAGTGTTTTTATTGGGGATGGAGGGTAAGAGTATCACAAAAGGAAAGTGCCAATTTCATCATATCATATCTGGGGTTACTTTCTCATTTTCTGCAGTGCATTTACAGCCTGCTCATATTATGATTTCAATTCTGTAATTAACATATTTTGCACAATTTTTCCTCTTTTTATTATGAATTCTGAAGACATGTTCTCTTGGAGAGTAGCTGCTCCATTAATGTTTGCTTTCCTTGAATGAAAATGACATGAGGATTTTACAAAATGCCCCTGATACTATGAGAAGCTTGAAGTTAAATAATAAATAAATTTTTTAAAAATATTCACAATACATTTCTCTTTCTGACTTACTTCACTACTTATTTGCAAAGGAGAAATACAGTCACAGACATAGAGAACAAAAGTAATTGTTATCAAGCGAGGAATGAGGGGAGTGAGTTGGGTGATTGGGACTGACATATATACACTACTATGTATAAAATAGATATTTAACTAGTGAGAACTTACTGCAAAATAAAATAAAACACAAAAAAACATACAAATTATCAGCAGAGAATATGTTTTCTGTCGAAAAGTGAAAGTGAAAAGTAGAAGCAAAGTCTCTCAGTCATGTCTGACTCTTTGTGACCCCATGGACCTTAGCCTACCAGGCTCCTCCATCCATGGGATTTTTTTCCATGGACCTTAGCCTACCAGGCTCCTCCATCCATGGGATTTTTTTCCAGGCAATAGTACTAGAATGGGTTGCCATTTCCTCTCCAGGAGATCTTCCGACCCAGGGAGTGAACCCGGGTCTCCTGCATTGTAGGCAGATGCTTTACCATCTGAGCCACCAGGGAAGATATTTCTGTTGAAGTAGATATAATTTGAATCTGATTACAGAAGACATTGGAAACATAAAATCAAGAATCAGTCAGTTCAGTTCAGTTGCTCAGTCGTGTCCGACTCTGCGACCCCATGAATTGCAGCACGCCAGGCCTCCCTGTCCATCACCAACTCCCGGAGTTCACTTGAACTCAAGAATAATGGTGGTTAAAAAGTTCATCATCAGCAAGAAAATGGTGGAGACAATGTATTGGCCATGTCATCTAGCAGTGTCATGTAAGAACTTGAAGGATTTCATTGCTGTAATAAATATTGAGAGCATTATGGTGATATAAGTTTCCTGGGTAACATAAAAGAAAACTTATATTTTTATGTTAATATGTGTTTCAAACTGATGACCTAATGATCACTTAGTGTTAAAAAAGAGGTATGCTTATTCTAAAAATAATTCTGCTTGAATATAGCATGAACTAACAAGGCAACTGAAATATTTTCTACTTTAAAACCCATAATTAGATAATGAGGTTGGGGGGGAAAGAGGGGTAGAAAACTGAAAATGGCAAGCTAGAAATGAAAGCTAAAAGATAATTAAACTAGAAATGGAGAATAGAATCTACTTGAGAGAACTCACAACTGTCAGTAAAATAAGAATAGCTAAAATAAACTACTCACTCAATATGGAAAAGAAGGAAAGGTTAGGCATCATGAAATTGCTGAACAAATTAATTTTAATTTCAGATCAGAAGGGCTTTCAGGACTGACACACTACAAAGAAAGACTCTAGTGTTCTCATTGATTGGAAACTTACAGAACATCACAGCTTAGCTCAGCCTAATTTAAAAATGCTCAGAACACTCACATTAGCTTACAACTGAACCAAATTAACTAACACAAAACCTATTTTCCAATAAAGTGTTGAATATCTCACTTAATTTATTGAATGCTGTATTGAAAGTGAAAAACAGAATATTAATAGTTATCTTCTGGTAGCTCAGCAGTAAAAAATCCACCTGGGTTGGGAAGATCACCTGGAGAAGGAAATGGCTACCCGCTCCAATATTCTTGCCTGGAAAATCCCACAGACAGAGGAGCCTGGCAGGCTACAGTCCATGGGGATGCAAAAGTGTCAGAAACGACTTGGAGACTAAACACCAAAACCACCATGCAGAACAGTTTCACCTGGATGGGCTGTTTACCCTTGTGATCATGGGGCTGTCTGGGAGCAGAGAGGCAGCTGACGCCCAGCCCAGGGTCACCAGGGCTTATCTTATCACACATGTTATCACACATCCCTAGTCTGGGAAAAGACCAAAATTCAAAATGCATTCTACTGAATCCTTATTGCTTTCATACCATTGTAATGTTGAAAAATCATGAGCCAAACTATCATAAGTTGGGGATGCTTTCTAACAGTATGCTAATGAAATAATGTCTTATCCATATCCATGGCTGCTTCCTTGATTGAAGATGTTAAATCCTTGTCATACTAAAGGCTACAGGAAAACAGCGAGATTTATCTCTGGTTACTGTAAAAAGAGAAAAAGCTTCTAAAGGCTAACAAAAGTCAGCTGCAACTGTAGATATAGGCAAGTGTCACAATCTTGTTTTTGGGGGGGAAACATAATCTGACTAGTAAATAATCCTTTGCCCTGGGTCCTGTCAACTAGCAGTGGTTTGAAGGTCCAGAGTCTTCCTTAAGGATGTGATTATTCCTTATTACCTACATCATCCTGACATCTCTCTAATGCTTTCCTTCCTCTTAATTTTTCCTTAATCTTCACAGGACAAGTTCATTTGGTGACTAGCGCACCCAAATTTCAAACACTGTTTTAAGATATTTGTTCTGAGATAAACTATAACCAACAGACCATTCAGTTATGACCAAAATCAAATCCCTTACAATTATACAGTGGAAGTGACAAATGGATTCAAGGGATTGGATCTGATAGAGTGCCTGAAGAACTATGGACAGAATTAGTGACATTGTACAGGAGAGACGGAGCAAGACCATCCCCAAGAAAAAGAAATGCAAAAAGGAAAAATGGTTGTCTGAGGAAGCCTTACAAATAGCTATGAAAAGAAGAGAAGCAAAAGGCAAAGGAGAAAAGGAAATATATACCTATCTGAATGCAGAGTTCCAAACCATAGCAAGGAGAGAAAAGAAAGCCTTCTTTAGCAATCAGTGCAGTGAAATAGAGGAAAACAATAGAATGGCAAAGACTAGAGATCTTTTCAAGAAAATTAGAGATACCAAGGGAACATTTCATGCAAAGATGGGCTCGATAAAGGACAGAAATGGTATGGACCTAACAGAAGCAGAAGATATTAAGAAGAGGTGGCAAGAATACACAGAGGAACTATACGAAAAAGATCTTCACGACCCAGATAATCACGATGGTGTGATCACTCACCTAGAGCCAGATATCCTGGAAATGTGAAGTCAAGTGGGCCTTCAGAAGCATCACTACAAACAAAGCTTTTGGAGGTGATGGAATTCCAGTTGAGCTATTTCAAATCCTAAAAGATGATACAGTGAAAATGCTGCACTCAATATGCCAGCAAATTTGGAAAACTTAACAGTGGCCGCAGGACTGGAAAAGGTCAGTTTTCATTCCAATCCCAAAGAAAGGCAACACTAAAGAATACTCAAACTACCACACTGCTGCTGCTGCTGCTAAGTCGCTTCAGTCATGTCCGACTCTGTGCGACCCCATAGATGGCAGCCCACCAGGCTCCCCCGTCCCTGGGATTCTCCAGGCAAGAACACTGGAGTGGGTTGCCATTTCCTTCTCCAGTGCATGAAAGTGAAAAGTCAAAGTGAAGTCGTTCAGTCGTGTCCGACCCTCAGTGACCCCATGGACTGCAGCCTAACAGGCTCCTCCATCCATGGGATTTTCCAGGCAAGGGTACACAATTGCATTCATCTCACATGCTAGCAAAGTAATGCTCAAAATTCTCCAAACTAGGCTTCAGTGGTATGTGAACTGTGAACTTCCAGATGTTCAAGCTGGATTTGGAAAAGGCAGAGGAAGCAGAAATCAAATTGGCAACATCTGTTGGATCATAGAAAAAGCAAGAGAGTTCCAGAAAAACATCTACTTCTGCTTTATTGACTATGCCAAAGTCTTTGACTGTGAGGATCACAATGAACTGTTAAAAATTTCTTAAAGAGATGGAAATACCAGACCACAAGACCTGCCTCCTGAGAAATCTGTATGCAGATCAAGAAGCAACAGTTAAAACTGGACATTGAACAGACTGGTTCCAAATCGGGAAAGGAGTATGTAAGGCAGTATTGTCACCCTGCTTATTTAACTTATATGCAGAGTACATCATGCAAAATACCAGGCTGGATGAAGGACAAGCTGAGATCAAAATTTCCAGGGGAAATATCATAACCTCAGATATGCAGATGACACCACCATTATGGCAGAAAGCAAATAAGAACTAAAGAGCCTCTTGATGAATGTGGAAGAGGAGAGTGAAAAAGTTGGCTTTAAACTCAACTTCTAGAAAACTAAGATCATGACACATGGTCTCATCACTTCATGGCAAATAGATGGGGAAAGGGTGGAAACAGTAACAAATTTTATTATTATTATTTTTCTTTGGCTCCAAAATCACTACAGATGGTGACTAGAGCCATGAAATTAAAAGATGCTTGCTCCTTGGAAGAAAAGTTATGACCAACCTAGACAGCATATTAAAAAGCAGAGACATTGCCAACAAAGGTCTGGCTAGTCAAAGCTATGGTTTTTCCAGTAGTCATGTATGGATGTGAGAGTTGGACTATAAAGAAAGCCGAGTGCCGAAGAATTGATGTTTTTGAACTATGGTGTTGGAGAAGACTCTTGAGAGTCCCTTGGACTGCAATGTGATCAAACCAGTCCATCATAAAGGGTATCAGTCCTGAATGTTCATTGGAAGGACTGATGCTCAAGCTGAAACTCCAATACTTTGGCCACCTGATGCAAAGAGATGACTCATTTGAAAAGACCCTGATGCTGGGAAAGATTGAAGGCAGGAGGAGAAGGGGACGAAAGAGGATGAGATAGTTGGCATCACCGACTCAATAGACATGAGTTTGAGTAAACTCTGGGAGATGGTGATGGACAGGGAGGCGTCGTTATCTGCAGTCCATGGGGTCGCAGAGTCAGTCAGACACGACTGAGCAACTGAACTTAACTGAAACTTTATAAAGTTAAAACATTTACTAAGTCATGAAGCACACACACACAGGCACAGCCTTTGAGCTACAATCTGATGGCAGGACAATTTCTTTCATAACAGTACAACATAAATGAAAATACATTCTGAAGACATTTTAAACAGAATAATTTTGCAAAAGTAAAATTCTGAAATATAGTCATCTGTGCAACAGAAATTTCATGTAAGTGAATATTGAATTTATAGTTGTTTCTTTATATTCTTTGGTGTTATTTGCTAATTTCCTTCTTACATGAGGTATTTAGGGCAGCATATTTGTCAAATGATGGACTAGTCAAGTGTCCTATTATAGGAATGCATTATTTTTTGATGTTTGATCATCATTATTAAATTTTACTGAAAAAATTAATGGTAAAGAAAATCTTTACATAACTGTAAGCAACTTTTATATAAGATTAAACCAATGCTTCCTATCAGTGATCTTTCCTATCAGGTGAGTTAATAAGAATATTATTGATCAAAGGAGTAATAAAGAAATTTAACATATGAAATACCTGTTATTTTACTTTATGAAAAAAAAAAAACCAAGATCAAAAATTTTTTGAGAATAGAAAAGTCCCTTCACATAGATTCAGAAAAAGAACTATAGGTTATCATCCATATAAAAATAGGCTATTGATATTTATGGGATACTGGAATAAAAATTGTGAGAGAGCTTAGGGAATATGTGTATAGAAGTAAAAAGATTAATGATTAGTCTAGTTCCTTAAAGGATGGGATTAAAAGAGTAATAATGCATGTTTTAATGATTTATTATTGTATCAAAATATGTTTTAAATATATAGACACATAAACATAGGCTTTCAATTTTATATACATTCATATATTTCTATATCTAACTATATACACATACAAATGTATTATAAATAAATAGTGTTGATATTGATGGACTTTGGAACCTGCCATGACACTAGAATCAACTGGAGAGCTTTGAATAAGTACTGATTCCTGGAACCTACTCTTAGTTAATCTAATTCACTTGTTATGGGTAGACTTCATATCCTGATTTATTGTAAAAGTTCCATATTATTATTTTAATATGAAGTTGGTCTGGGAAATAGGCTTTTTGAGTAATCTGGAATAATCTATTACAGATATGTGTGAGAGTATGCCAATGTGCATGTGTGTGTGTGTGTATGTGTGTGTGTGTGTGTGTGTTAATTTGCAGATGCTTTTTCTGCTTTTCAGTTTGGGCTGGTGAGCTATTTGAAAAAATCCCATGATGACAGCTGTCCAACAATTAGGAATCTTCATCTTATACAAATATCTTATGGTTTTGTCTTGTAGTCTTGTAGTCAGCTTGTCTGTGTTGTAGTCAGCTATCTTATACAAATAACTTGTAATTTTGTCTCCTTGTAGTCAGCTATTAAAATCAGATCAGGTCAGATCAGTCACTCAGTTGTGTCCGACTCTTTGCGACCCCATGAATCGCAGCACGCCAGGCCTCCCTGTCCATCACCAACTCACGGAGTTCACTGAGACTCACGACCATCGAGTCAGTGATGCCATCCAGCCATCTCATCCTCTGTCGTCCCCTTCTCCTCCTGCCCCCAATCCCTCCCAGCATCAGAGTCTTTTCCAATGAGTCAACTCTTCGCATGAGGTGGCCAAAGCACTGGAGTTTCAGCTTTAGCATCATTCCTTCCAAAGAAATCCCAGGGCTGATCTCCTTCAGAATGGACTGGTTGGATCTCCTTGCAGTCCAAGGGACTCTCAAGAGTCTTCTCCAACATCACAGTTCAAAAGCATCAATTCTTCAGCGCTCAGCCTTCTTCACAGTCCAACTCTCACATCCATACATGACCACTGGAAAAACCATAGCCTTGACTAGACGGACCTTTGTTGGCAAAGTAATGTCTCTGCTTCTGAATATACTATCTAGGTTGGTCATAACTTTCCTTCCAAGGAGTAAGCGTCTTTTAATTTCATGGCTGCAGTCACCATCTGTAGTGATTTTGGAGCCCCCCAAAAAATAAAGTCTGACACTGTTTCCACTGTTTCCCCATCTATTTCCCATGAAGTGATGGGACCGGATGCCATGATCTTCGTTTTCTGAATGTTGAGCTTTAAGCCAACTTTTTCACTCTCGACTTTCACTTTCATCAAGAGGCTTTTGAGTTCCTCTTCACTTTCTGCCATAAGGGTTGTGTCGTCTGAATATCTGAGGTTATTGATATTTCTCCCAGCAGTCTTGATTCCAGCTTGTGTTTTTCCAGTCCAGCGTTTCTCATGAGGTGCTCTGCATATAAGTTAAATAAACAGGGTGATAATATACAGCCTTGACGAACTCCTTTTCCTATTTGGAACCAGTCTGTTCCATGTCCAGTTCTAACTGTTGCTTCCTGACCTGCATACAACACAGTCAAAGGCTTTGGCATAGTCAATAAAGCAGAAATAGATGGTTTTCTGGAACTCTCTTGCTTTTTCCATGATCCAGCGGATGTTGGCAATTTGATCTCTGGTTCCTCTGCCTTTTCTAAAACCAGCTTGAACATCAGGAAGTTCACGGTTCACATATTGGTGAAGCCTGACTTGGAGAATTTTGAGCATTACTTTACTAGCGTGTGAGATGAGTGCAATTGTGCGGTAGTTTGAGCATTCCTTGGCATTGCATTTCTTTGGGATTGGAATGAAAACTGCCCTTTTCCATTCCTGTGGCCACTGCTGAGTTTTCCAAATTTGCTGGCATATTGAGTGCAGCACTTTCACAGCATCATCTTTCAGGATTTGGAATAGCTCAACTGGAATTCCATCACCTCCACTAGCTTTGTTCGTAGTGATGCTTTCTAAGGCCCACTTGACTTCACATTGCAGGATGTCTGGCTCTAGGTCAGTGATCACACCATCATGATTATCTGGGTCATGAAGATCTTTTTTGTACACTTCTTCTGTGTATTCTTGCCACCTCTTTTTAGTATCTTCTGCTTATGTTAGGTCCATACCATTTCTGTCCTTTATCGAGCCCATCTTTGCATGAAATGTTCCTTTGGTATCTCTGATTTTCTTGAAGAGATCCCTAGTCTTTCCCATTCTGTTGTTTTCCTCTATTTCTTTGCATTGATCGCTGAAGAAGGCTTTCTTATCTCTTCTTGCTATTCTTTGGAACTCTGCATTCAGATGTTTGTATCTTTCCTTTTCTCCTTTGCTTTTCGCTTCTCTTCTTTTCACAGCTATTTGTAAGGCCTCCCCAGACAACCATTTTGCTTTTTTGCATACCTTTTCCATGGGGATGGTCTTGATCCCTGTCTCCTGTACAATGTCACGAACCTCATTCCATAGTTCATCAGGCATTCTGTCTATCAGTCTAGGCCCTTAAATCTATTTCTCACTTCCACTGTATAATCATAAGGGATTTGATTTAGGTCATACCTGAATGGTCTTGTGGTTTTCCCTACTTTCTTCAATTTAAGTCTGAATTTTGCAATAAGGAGTTCATGGTCTGAGCCAAAGTCAGCTCCCAGTCTTGTTTTTGCTGACTGTATAGAGTTTCTCCATCTTTGGCTGCAAAGAATATAATCAATCTGCTTTTGGTGTTGACCATCTGCTATTAAAATAGCTAATTTTAATAATCATCAATTCCATAATTAATTCCATGTTATACAGTTTTTAAACTTCTAGATGATTATGTAAAGAAGTGCAAGAGATAAGACAAATCATGATTGAAAACAGATTTTTCCCCCAGAAAACCAGATTTCAATTAAATACAGTTCTCTTCCACTATTCAGTAAATTCTCTTTAATGTAAGTTCTGTTTCTTGGACCAGCGCTGAGATCAGAATATACATAAGATACAATATACTCTTTAGTATTTTTCTAAATAAATACATATGCACACTTTGCTTTTTAGAATGCATAAATTGGCAAAAATTTTAAAAAACAAATATATTCTCTCCAAACTAGAATACATAGATCTTGTATTTTATGCATAAAAAATGTTTTGTTGTTCCATTTTCTCAAGATCTGTGGGATGTATTTAACAGAAGAAACAGGTTTTTAATGATTGCTGTTGTATGACTCTTTGCAACCGCATGGATTGCAGCATGCCAGGCTTCTCTGTCCTTCACTATCTCCCGGAGTTTGTTCAAACTGATGTCCATTGAATTGGTGATACCATCCCACCATCTCATTCTCTGTCACCCCCTTCTCCTCCTGCCGTCAATTATTCCCAGTTCTTCACATCAGATGGAGCTTCAGCTTCAACATCAGTCCTTCTAATGAATATTCAGGGTTGATTCATGTTTATAAGTAAAATTTATCCAAATTAATCACTAATAGCCAATAAGAAGGAGATTTACTGAATATTGATTTGCATAAACCATCTATATGACATGAAAGAAATTGGGTTCTTTTTAGCAATGTATATTGTTTTTATTTTCATTTTTTTTTTACTATGTTCTCTGTAGTTATTTTTGGGCTTCCCTTGTGGCTCAGCTGGTAAAGAATCCGCCTGCAATGTGGGAGACCTGGGTTTGATCCCTGGGTTGGGAAGATTCCCTGAAGAAGGGAAAGACTACCCACTCCAATATTCTGGCCTGGAGAATTCCATGGACTGTGTAATCCATGGGGTCGCAAAGAAGTCAGACATGACTGAACAACTTTCACTCCCTCACTCACTGTGAGTTATTTTATTTTGACTAACACTCAGGGATTGATGATTCTTTGCCACAGCTCTCAGGAAGAATGGACTAGTGACCAGTGCAGAATCTATAAAAGATAACAGACTGAGCCTTATCTTCAAACATGGGAGTGGGCCAGCACTTAATAAGTAAGAACTGGACCTATGAAACACACAGTATTTAATAATATTAATACACTAAGCAGTTGCCACAATCACAGTAAAGCTTAATATTTAATTATCTTAAAATATGTAGGCAATAAGACACACATTTCCAGATGCTAACACCTACTGTCAAACAATTGTTCTACTTTATGAACATTACATAATATTTGGATTTCTCCAAACTGATTTTAGCCTTATGCCTGTAGTTCAGTTCCTTTTTCATATATTTGAACATAACTAGATGTCTCATATTTATGATGAGGGGGCCCAGATGGTTGTTCTTACAACCACGTAGATCACTTCAAAGAGAGAAGTGTTCTGTGGCTCTTTGTAAAACTGCTTCTGTGATTGGCAGTGATGATGGCACTCTTAATTCTATGACCTCACTTAAGCAACATTAAACATCAACCTGGTATGATTTCTTATATAATCTCTGTGAGCTCTCCATATTTCACATATTGCTTTAGTATAAAAGCTCGTTTTTTATAAACATACAGATTTCTGAAGGACTTACTTAGAAGCCATAACTATTACTTTATAGCAGTAGTTAACAAATATACTTTATTACTTATTTTTCCCCAAGAGTAAAGAAAAAAAAATCAGTGCTAAACTGCTTAAGTTTTAAATGACTAAATTCCCCTTCAACAATTATTAAAATTAATAGATAAAAACTTTATAATGAAAAATAACTAACAAAAATCTTCCTACACACAAAACTAAGCAAGCAAAATAGGCCTTGATTCAAAAAAAGAGCTTTATAAATAAGACTTAAATGGCCTGAAATCAGTGACTCTCAAATTTTGTTTCACCAGATGTGGTGGGTGATAGACATGGGTCCAGGCGACTGTGTGTGACTCTGTGAACTCTTGCTTTAGTATCATCCATTTCTTATCCATTCAAGGTAGCAAATTTAAATGTGATTGACTATGAAATAGAGTCCACTGTGTTTTTACTGTGTGCATCATGCACACATTTAGGTTTAAATTTGGTAACTAGTTACTTGTGAACAGTGCAAAGCTAAAGTCAATACACCACATACCATGAAAATGAGACAAAGACTCAGTCTCAGAGATATCACAAGGTATTCCGTTCTCATCTTCCCTTCCCATGTGGTGCTTAGAAACAAACCCTGGGAGATGGAAGATGTTCTAAGAAGACCTAGAACAATCTTGCAGTGAGAAAGTCCCAGAAGAGTTATCATTAGCATCAGTTCACATTTAAAACTGGAGCTGCTACCAGCAACGAGGTTTTGTAAAGATTGCCTCCCAACGGGGATTTTTGAAGATACTTCTGGGAGTTGTTAATAAATTTGATATGTACCTTTCCAATGGGGCTCACACTAGAATTTTGCCATTGGGGAGAATAGAGAGAGTAGGCATGGAAAGAGAATTTCAGTTTATATATCTGTTCTGATCCTTTAACAGTACTCCCAGAAATGCTGCATTGAAATTTTATATAGGCTTACTGTGAAATAAGTGAACATACTGTGGATGGGGGAAGATATGAAATGTCTGCTAAGCCTGGACAAGTCTTTTACAGCTAAACAAATTGGTAGTATTTGAAGTCCAAAAAGAAATAAATTGGTGACTGGTTCCTATGTATTTTAATTAGTGAATTCTATATTTCATATTGTTGATGACTGAGTTTATGCTGGGCAATCTGGTGAGCTGAAAAACAGTTACTAGAACCAAACTGCTATATACCACTAAAGACCTTGAACATGTCATTTATTCTCTCTGGGCCTTAATGTCCTATTCTATATGATGAGGCTTCAAATCTGCTTAACAGACCTATTATTAGGAGTAAATGTGTAATATAGTGGAAAAATAACTGAACTGAGAATCATCGACAATTTTGTTAGTTCTTGTTTTGCAATTAAGTAGCTGAATTGTTTAGACAATGCTTTCCATATATCTGGCTTAGATCAACTTCTTCCTCCTCCTCATTATCTAGGACTTGCAGGACACTTCCTATTTGCCAGACACAGTTTAAAATATTTTAAATGCATTAACTTATTTTATATTCATAAAAGACCCATACGTATATAAATACAAAATGAAGTATTTTCAAATTATAAATATTTATAGTTCTGTGATCCTGACTTGATTATATCCAAATGGAACAAGCATTCTCTCATAGAAACAAATCAAGCAATCAAGTTAAAATACAGAAAAGGAGAAACAAGATTATAATTACATGCTACCAAAATAATCATTCAAGTAACTATTAAATCATTTAGACTTCGTCATTCCTAGGTAAACATCAATGTCTACTTTGTTAATTTGTGGCCTACAGTATTCTGTCCATTGTTCGAAACTTATCTTAATATTTTTATACAGAAACAATATTGAATCTCTTTTATACTTTCAAATTCACTTACTATTATCAATTTTAAACTTCCAATATATCATTTTGCATAGAACTGATAGGATGCTAGATACTGTTGAGATAAACAGAGGGTTATATATATGAGTTTACAAAATTAAATAGGTTGTCACATGTTAGAAGATACATATAAGTTTTAAGAAAGAGAAACAAACTCATTGGAATCTAGTTAACCATTCTTCAAACTCTGACAAGAAAACAGCCCCATTACACGGTACATGAGAAACACCTAACAGATAAACAGACATATCCTAAATGTAAATTTGTAATGATCAATAAATTAGTTAGATAGACTTTAGCCTGCCAGGCTCCTCTGTCCATGGGATTTTTCCAGGCAAGAATACTGGAGTGGACTGCCATTTCTTTCTCCAGGGGATCTTCCTGACTCAGGAATTGAACCTGTGTGTCCTAGGTCCCCTGCATTGGCAAACAGGTTCTTTACCACTAGCACCACCTGGAAACCCATAGATAATTAACTTCTCTTTATTTCTTAAAGGATTCTTTCACAGTGACCATTCTAAATTTCACTGTTTCTAAAACTGTGAAGTTCTTTGGTATACTTACCAGTCTATACACAACTTATTGGTATTTATGATAGGGTTGAAAATCATCCCAATTTTAAATTAATGTAAGTTTTAGGTACATTTGGAAAAAAATTAGTCACAAAAATCTGATATGAAACAACATTCACATATGTAAAATGTAAGTAATATAATAATTACTTAAAATGGGAAAGATTAGAGACAGCTGAATCAATTCTTCAGTATATTTTATTTCTTAGAATTGAAAAAAAAAAAATAGAAAGCATTTGACCTGAAGCTAGTGTGAAAGGAAAGAAAAAGGAATGGGAGCTAGTTTTATTCTCACAATAGTTACCACCACCCACTGAGTTCCCTCCAGTCCTGAGGCTGCAGGAAAGGGTAAGCGTGGGAGTGGGGCTGTGGACACCAGCAGACACACGTTATGTGCACTGTACACTCCAGACCAAGGGTCTTGAGTCTGCAACTTTTGAAAAAACCAATACAAATAGTTACTGAGACAGAAAAATGTACCATGTCCCCAAATAATTAAAACCTATATATGTTTATCTGTGAAACAGAACCACTTGTCAATTTTTATTCACTTCACGTCAACTCATATGTAAACTGCCTTTAATACAAGCTTAGTATATTTTAATGGATTTATAATCACATCAAATGCAAGCACCAAAATTAGTTTCCAGGAGATCTATGAAAGGCTTATGATTACTTTGACTGCATGTACCAATGAGACAGAGTCCTGTGTGACGGTAGAGACTCTAAGAACATTTTTTCTGTTTGATTGGCAAATAATCAGAGGGCAAAGAGACCCCTAACAGAGCTCACTGGTAGAAATTATCTTTGGAGCTGCAGCATCTTGAGATGGTTTGCTTCAGACTTTAATTCCCTTAATTGGATTTTGCTGTGAAGTGAGGCCAACCTACCCAATGCCCTACACTCTTGGAAACCTGCCTTGACAGATGGTCTTAGTAATTACTACGATTGTGATACTCCAACTTACACCTCTCACTTCAGAGTCACTTTTATTTATTAAAGGTATACCAGAAAAAGGGGCACTGGGACTACTGCTTTAAAGAAAATATTTTTTTTTTCCCCTACAAAACACATATGCAAAAATTAAGCAGTTAGGGAAACCATGAAGTCATTATTGATGCACTGCAGAAATAATATCTTTAAACTTTGGAAAATGCAAAATGAGTTATTTAAGAAAACATAAAATTTATGCTTCAGTATAAAAAAGGTATTAAACTCTGGGAGATAGTGAAGGATAAGGGAGCCTGACATGCTGCAGTCTGTGGGGTTACATGCCACTTAGCAATTGAACAAAAAACAACATAAAACAAGTGTGTATATAAAATCCCTCACTATACCAAAGAGAACTATTAAAGTAATGATTTAGTCAATAATCAAAGAAAACTAATCTATCAAAAATCTTTTTGTATATTTAATATATTTGAAATTGTTGTTGTTGTTGAGTCATCAATCTTTCAACACTCAGCTTTCTTTATGATACAGCTCTCACATCCATACATGACTACTGGAAAAAGAATAACTTTGACTATAAAGATCTTTGCTGGCAAAGTGATGTCTCTGCTTTTTAATTCACTGTCTAGATTTGTCATAGTTTTTCTTCCAAGCAGTAAGCATCTTTTAATTTCATGACTGCAGTCACCATCCACAGTGATTTTGGAGCTCAAAAAAATAAGTCTTTCACTAGTTCCATTTTTTCCCCATCTATTTGCCATGAAGTGATGGGGCTGGATGCCATGATCTTAGTTTTGTGAATGTTGAGTTTTAAGCCAGATTTTTCACTCTCCTCTTTCATCTTCATCAAAAGGCTCTTTAGTTCCTCTTTGCTTTGTGCCATGCTGCTGCTGCTACTGTTAAGTCACTTCGGTAGTGTCCAACTCTGTGTGATCCCATAGACGGCAGCCCACCAGGCTCCCCCGTCCCTGGGATTCTCCAGGCAAGAACACTGGAGTGCGTTGCCATTTCCTTCTCCAATGCATGAAAGTGAAAAGTGCAAGTGAAATCTCTAAGTTGTGTCTGACCCTCAGTGACCCCATGGACTGCAGCCTTCCAGGCCCCTCCATCCATGGGATTTTCCAGGCAAGAGTACTAGAGTGGGGCGCCATTGCCTTCTCCGGCTTTCTGCCATAAGGGTGGTATAATCTGCATATCTGAGGTTGTTGATATTTCTCCCAGCAATCTTGACTCCAGCTTGTGATTCATCCAGCTTGGCATTTCACATGATATACTCTGCATATAAGTTAACTAAGTTGGATGACCGTATATAACCTTTTCCAACCTTTCCTGATTTGGAACCAATCTGTTGTTCCATGTCTGGTTCTAACTGTTGCTCCTTGACCTGCATACATATTTCTCAGAAGGCAGGTCAGGTGGTCTGATATTCCCATCTCTTGAAGAATTTTCCACAGTTTGTTGTGATCCACACAGTTGAAGGATTTAGTGTAGTCAATGAAGCAGAAGTAAATGTTTTTCTGGAATTCCCTTGATTTTTCTATGATCCAATGGATGTTGACAATTTGATCTCTGGTTCCTTTGCCTTTTCTAAATCCAGCTTGTACATCTGGAAGCTCTCGGTTCATGTTTTGTTGAAACCTGGCTTGGAGCATTTTCAGTACTGTCTTGCTAGCATGTGAAATGAGCACAATCGAGCAGTACTTTGAGCATTCTTTGGCATTGCCCTTCTTTGGGATCGGAATGAAAACTGACTTTTTCCAGTCTTGTGGCCACTGCTGAGTTTTCCAAATTTGCTGGCATATGGATGTGGCACTTTCACAGCATCATCTTTTACAATTTTAAATAATAAAGGTGGAATTCCATCACCTCCACTAGCTTTGTTTGTAGTAATGCTTCTTAAGGACAACTTGACTTCACACCCCAGGATGTCTGGCTCTAGGTGAGTAACCACGCTATCATGGCTATCAGCATCATGAAGGCATTTTTCATTCAGTTCTTCTGTGTATTCTTGCCACTTTTCAACTTTACTCTTTATTATTATATTAAAAACAAATAACTGACATCAAAGACTTTGTTTTGATGGAACCCTGAATTACACTTAAAATGAAGGAATAGTGTTTTTGTCCAAAGGAATTTTAATAATGATTGATTATTCTTCAGAGATTTACATATTGAAATATTATCTCAATCATATTTAGCATTTTTTGTGTTGCAGAGTATAAAATTTCTATAATGGTATCTTCCTTTTCTATTATTTTTTAATTTGCTGGGAAAAACAAATCCAAATTTTGTAGAATAGTGGTAAAAAGACAATTTTAATAGAAGGCAATGAACAATTTGTATCTTCATTCCTCCTGGGAACATTCAAGCCATTGTTTCTCCCTGCAAGATTGTTCAGCATAACAAATACATGAAACACTCTAATAATCAATAATGTGGTGATAGATACAAATAATTATGGCACATTTACTAAAGAGAACAATAGAGATACTTTGCTGTCATTTGAGATACTGTGTAGAGATGCATTTATAGATACAATAATTTTAGAATTATATTTACATATAGGTATATTCACAATATTTAACATAAGATAGTGGGATTTAAAATACATTTGGTAATTTTAAATGTATGTATATTTATTTAACTATATAATACATATTATACTTTCTATTTGAATACTGGAATCATTAAACAATATCACACATTAAAACAATTCTAAGTCTACATACAAGTTAGTATGCCATAAATTCATTGTAGCCAGGTTATAGCATTACTAATGGTTTGTATTAACTATTGTTTCCTCAGTTTTAATTATAGAATGTTAAAATAAAATATAAACACAAATAATCATGTAAATTTTTCCAAAAGACAAAATGTCAATGCAACCGATACTTGTAAAATATAAATATCAGATCAGATCAGATCAGAACAGTCAGTTTAAAAGTAAAGCAGCATTTGGTATTAAAGTGTGTGTATTGATTTCCAGTGTCTCTATACCTACTATTTTAATTATTTGATGTCAGTTTCTCCCTTAATTAAAAGACTATGATTAAGCTTTTGGCAGTTTGATAATTCTCAACTCTTTGATTTCATTTCCCTGAAAAAATCAATTACACTGTATCCTAAATCCTCAGCGGCTGGTAGAAAGAGTTAGAAGTAGCTAGTGGGTGGAGATTTTAGGAATCATATAACATATATTTTTATAATATAACTCAATTTGTCATCACAACTGTCAATTCCTAATCTTTAGAAATTTCGAAGAGCTGCTTTGCCATACTCTACATTTCATTGAAAACCCAAAATCTAAAAAAAAAGAAAGAAAGAAAATCCCCAAACTAAAGATTTTTAAAGCTTCATTGTGTATAAGAATCACATAGGCTGTCTGTTAAAAATAAAAATAGTCTCCACCCTGGAAATTCTGTTCAAATATTTCTGTTTATATAGATCTGGACTCAGCTCTAAGGACCTGAATTTTTAACACTTAAAGAATTTTCATGCAAGTTATTGGTTGACCACATTACAGATATAGTATCAACATTATTTTATAAATCAAAGGCAGATTAAAGAACGACTAGAGGAGTCAACTTATTCTCTAAATTATATGGTTAGAAATATGCTTTCATTCTCCTGTGTGCACAGTTTTATAAAATACTAGTGATACTTTTTTAAATGAGTTGGGGAAAAAAAAAAAAAAAACACCTAACAAGCAACTGAAATGGGGATGTGATATTTTTTCAGCTCTTCTGTGGAGTAAATTAGTTTTGATTATACTCCTAACTTGTTTGCCATGATTGATACCCATGTGGTCATTTATTTCCTTCAAAATCATCTATTTATAAACAGTTGTTTTTGAGACTGCAAGAGGCACATTAGATTTATTCCAGGAAGATTACAGAGGAAAAACGTGGAAAACTTAATATTTTTCTTTCAGCCTTGATTGCAAAAGCAAGTTTAGAAAGGCTGAGTATTTGTTCTTTACTTCCACTTAAATATGGGTACTTTAGCCTCAAAAAAAAATGGTTATAATGTTGGCAGTGAACATAGCAATTATTCAGGGGAGTTGGGGGGTGTAGAGAATGGAGTGGTGTGCCATAAAACTATTTCAGAACTTTAAGGGAAAAAAAGCCCTGCAATTAAAGAGCACTCTTACAACAGCAAGGTGTATTTATTTAGATTTTAAAAAATCATAACCTTTGAATAATGATTTGCTAGTGAATGTCTTAGCACAGGTGTTCAGGTGTTCTGTATAAACGATTTGTCAAGAATAATTGGTGGGTTATGTTACCTTAAAAATAGGTAGTTATTTCACTGATGAATAGAAGAGGAGTGTATGGGGAAGTTTTATATTCTTCTCAGTGCTTTAGGTTTTTTAAAAAGTCATCCATAGATTATATAATTTCTCTGTATGTTCAGAACTGTAATTTAAAATAAAATAGGTGACTTTTTTTGATTTTGCAGTTATTTCATGGGAAAGTTTTCCTAGATTTTTTAAAGATATAAGGAAACCTTTAAAATAATTCCAAAACTGATATACAGTAAATGAGATTTTCACAGTGACTGCAATTTTCCTGAGTGTCTTCCATTCTATTATAGAATTTCCCGATTTGCATTCAAGGAACATATCTAAAATAAAAGTGTCTTTGTGTGTTTTATCATGCTGGTTTGGTTAAACTGCATGCCTGTATACTGTCTGTAATTCATAAGCATCTTATCATTTGCCATGGATCTTATGAAGTGGCCTTATTCCACTTAGATTCAGAAGAATTCTAAGTCCTATGATATATATATTTTTACTTCTAATGGCATTCCCTTACCTCCGTGTACAATGAATTGTGATATAATATAGCAAGATGTTTGTTAGAGGGCTTGTCATTCAACCATCTCATACTCTGTTGCCCCGCTCTTCTGAAATCTTGTCATTTGTAACTACACAGATGAACCTTAAGGATATTATACTAAGTGATATGTCAGACAGAGAAAGTCAAATATCATAGGATATCACTTATATGTGAAATCAAAAAAATGAATAAATAATATATAAAACCAGATAAAACTCAGATACTGAGCGTAAATCGGAGGGGTTCTGGGGCGGTCAGGAAATGGGTGAAGATGGTCAGGAGGTACATATTTCCAATTATAAAATAAATGAATTATGGGGAAAAATATTGACAGAAATGCTACTTCTGTGAGGACATGAGGCAGTCTTTATAGTTAATTCCCTAGAGATTAAAAACTGAATACAAGCATATGTTTATTTTAAATTTAAATAATTGCTGGTCACTTGAAATCTGATATTTTATATCAATTTATGTTGCTATGAAAAGTCTACAGAAGATATTCGTTGGATGGCATCACTGAGTCAATGGACAAGAGTTTGAGCAAACTCTGGGAGATGGTGAAGAACAGGGAAGCCTGGCATGCTGCAGTCCATGGGGTTGCAAAGAGTCAGACATGACTTAGTGACTGAACAACACCAGTAGAAGAGACTGTACATTAGTTTCTTAATTTTCTATTAAGTTATTGACTTTAATGATTTATTAAAGTTCTCCATATTTGGACATACTAATCCTTCTATGATGCAAATTGTTTTTCCCATCTTATCTTTTATCTCTTTAACTATACTGCATATTATCACATATCTGATTTCAAAAATAATATGCTTAAATTGAATAATGTTTTATTTTTGCTTTTTATGTTATTCTGTATTTTTAAATGATCTTTAATTTTTAATTGGCATAAGTATATTTTTCTATCCCTAATTTCTAAATTAATATTATTTTGTTATTTGTTATTTTGTTATTTGGCTTTTATATTGTTATTTACTTGAAATATTTGGATTTTAATTTTTGCAATGACCTGAATGGGAAATCAAATTATCTTTACTTTTTCCAGTGCTATCTCCAATTTTCCTATCATAAAATTATTCATTCTCATAGAATTAAAATACCATTTTTGTTAAATACTATAACCAAACACAGATTTGGTTCTGATTTTATAACTTCAGTCAGTCAGTCAGTTCAGTCACTCAGTCGTGTCTGACTTTTTGCGACCCCATGAACCGCAGCACTCCAGGCCTCCCTGTCCATCACCAACTTCCGGAGTCTACCCAAACCCATATCTATTGAGTCGGTGATGCCATCCAACCATCTCATCCTCTGTCGTCCCCTTCTCCTCCTGCCTTCAATCTTTCCCAGCATCAGGGTCTTTTCAAATGAGTCAGCTCTTAGCATCAAGTGGCCAAAGTACTGGAGTTTCAGCTTCAACATCAGTCTTTCCAATGAACACCAGGACTGATCTCCTTTAGGATGGACTGGTTGGGTCTCTGTTTTTATCAATTTGTTTATTTTTTATACCATACCTTTATAACATATTTTACTATCTAATAACAAAAGTTATGTTGTTTTAAAAATTTATAATATCATGTGTTTGCTTAGTTGCTCAGTAATGTCTGACTCTTTGTGATCCCATGAACTATAACCCACCAGGCTTCTCTGTCCATGGAATTCTCCAGGCAAGAATACTGGAGTGGGTTACCATTCCTTTTTCCAGGGGAATCTTCCTGATCTAGGATTGAATCTAGGTCTTCTGCATTACAGGCAGATTCTTTACCACGGAGCCACCAGGGAATCCCCAATGCCAGGTATAAACCCCTAATAATTTAAAACAGGTTCAAAAAAACCTATGAACATGCATGTTCATATTCAAAATACCAAAAAGTGGAAACAACTCAAATGTCCCAAAATATATAAATTGATAAATAAATTGTGATATATACATATGTACTATTCATCCAAAAAAAGAAATTAATAATATAAACTACAATGTAGGTGAACCTAACACTATGGTAGGTGAAATAAATGAGACAGTAATGTTCAAATGTGGTATAATTCCATTTATATGAAATATTCATAGTAATATAGTACATTCATAGAGATGGAAAGCAGGCTGGTGGTTGACAGGGGCTGGGGTGGGAGAAATGGAAAGGAGCTGTCCAGTGGGTGTGGGGTTTTAGTTTGGGGGGATGAAAATGTTTTGGAACTGCTGCTGCTGCTGCTGCTAAGTTGCTTCAGTCGTGTCCGACTCTGTGCGACCACAGAGACGGCAGCCCACCAGGCTCCCCTGTCCCTGGGATTCTCCAGGCAAGAACACTGGAGTGGGTTGCCATTTCCTTCTCCAATGCATGAAAGTGAAAAGTAAAAGTGAAGTCGCTCAGTCGTGTCTGACTCCTAGCGACCCCGTGGACTGCAGCCCACCAGGCTCCTCCATCCATGGGATTTTCCAGGCAAGTGTACTGGAGTGGGGTGCCATTGCCTTCTCGTTTTGGAACTAGATAGAGGTAATAGTTGCACACATTGCAAATGTAACCAATGCTGCCGAAGTGTTAGTTTTTTCCAAAGATTATTTAGAGATTTTATAAGATTTTGTGACCCAGTACACATTATAGTAAAACAACTGTTCCCTCATGAGTCTGAAGCAGAGAAGGTTACAAAGATTTTATAAATTGAAAATATAATTCTGCATGTTTTCTAGAAAATCCATTCTTTTTTCTTCCCAGCTCTGTAATCGCCCATGTATGACTCCAATGAGCAGGGAATGAGGGACTTGTGAATAAAATTCATTTTATTGAACTGTTTACTTTAAATATTTAATTTCATCTTATATAAATTTCACCTAAAAACACCTATAATGCTAATATTTGTATATAATATTTTCCAGATTTATTTATTTTCCATTTTCATTGTAGATTTGAATTCAAATTCTGCATAATCATATTATCTTTGAAAAATAATAGGCTTATTTTTAATTAATATTTTTATCTTTTTTGTCATATAATGTTGGCAAAAACTTCTAATCAGACTTGGCAAAAGTAGTGATACTGGGAAGCCCTTACCTCTTTCCTAATTTTAAAGGGAGGAAGGAGCTGCACATTTTGTATTAGCATTAGTGTCCCAGGAGAAAAATAAATATCACCTTAGGAGTTTAAATGAGGGGGCTTTGGTAAGAGGACTGGCTATACAATGCTGTAAGGATAGGAGGAGCAAAGCAAAATGCACGAAGAACCTCAAGTGTCTGAAATGGCCTTAGAGTGTGAGGGACAGAGTAAGAAAGTTATGTTACCTAAAGTTGAATAAACACACTCATGACTGAGCCTGCTGCAGTTTATGCTTTTAGAACTGCCACTTCACATCAGAGCAGAAACCTAAGAGACAGTATTTATAGAATATAATACTGTCCAGTCCAGTACTGTCTAATACTGTCTTATTATACTGTTCTTAAAAGTAGAGAGTAGAAGGTATAAGGAGAAATTTTGATTAAGATCCAATATGCATATCAACAGCAAATTCCACATCTTTGGCTACTAAGCAATTTTATTCATTTTATATTAAGGACTTCCTTGATGGCTCAGTGGTAAAGAACCCGCCTGCCAATGCAGGAAATGCAAGTTTAATCCTTGGTCCTAGAAGATCCCCTGTGGAAGGAAATGGCAGCCACTTTGGTATCCTTGCCTGGGAAATCCCACGGACAGAGGAGCCTGGCGGGCTACAGTCCATGGTGTCGGAGAGCTGGACCGTAAAGAAGGTAGAATGCCAAAGAATTGATGCCTTTGAACTGTGGTGCAGGAGAAGACTCTTGAGAGTCCCTTGGACAGCTCGGAGATGAAACCAGTTGATCTTAAGGGAAATCAACCCTGAATACTCGCTTGAAGAACTGATGCTGAAGCTGAAACTCCAGTATTTTGGTCATCTGATATGAACAGCTGTCTAATTGGAAAAATCCCTGATGCTGGGAAAGATTGAGGGTAGAAGGAGAAGAGGATGTCAGAGGATGAGAGTTGGATGGATGGCATCACCGATGCAATGGACATGAATTTGGGCAAACTTTGGGTGATGGTGAGGGACAGGGAAGTGTAGCATGCTGCAGTCCATGGGGTTGCAAAGAGTTGGACACAACTGGGTGATTGAACAAGAACAAATAAATATAAGGAAGCAAGGAAGCCAAAATATAATCAATATAACTGCCAAGATCTTCATCTTTGTAACTAGAAGAGAGGAAACAGTTGATATTTATGTGACAAGTCTAATCTTCTTCTCATGTCTCTTTTGCCCTCAGATACTAAAATACTGCCTGAAGTTCACCACAGTTCTTGACCTGATGAAGTGACCCAAACCTTCATTTTGAAGGATTTGAATCTTTGGTGGTTCTGATATTTATTAAGCTGATTCCATCTTACATTTACTTGCCAATAACATGAAAATAAAAAGTGACTCTCCAGAAAATGTTTAAGTTCCAGGCATGGGCCTCTCTTTCGCCACCGATTACAGTCAGTCCTATTTCCTCAGTTTTAAGATTGAGCTTATCAGCCAGTACAGTGAACCTTTTCTGTCCCTGCTGATGCAGTTCTATTTGGAGTCCATTTCCCAGCTGGAGCTAGTGGTAAAAACCTGCTTACCAATGCAAGGGACCTAAGAGACACAGGTTTGAGCCCTGGGTGGGGGAGATCCCCTGAAGAAGGAAATGGCAACCCACTCCAGTATTCTTGCCTGGAGAATCCCATGGATAGAGGAGCCAACAGTCCATAGGGTTGCAAAGAGTTGGACAGAGCTGAAGAGACTTAGCACACACACACAAACACATAACCATTAGGCAATTTTTGGTTTTGTTTTTGCTTTGGCATGTGGGATCTTAGTTTCCTGACCAGGGATTTAATTAGTTGTGGGGTCATCATCTATCCAAGAGCAAATTGCAGCTCGTTTTCATATTACTGCTATTTGTTTCATCTTGTAAAGCTTGGAATGTTGGTAAGCCTGGGGTTTGGATGGCCAGGGCCCCCTCAGGGACTCAGCGATTTCAAGATTCCCCTATCTTATCGTGATTCCCCTATATTATCTATGGTGCCACAAGTCTTGCACTCATGGCAGGCGGTCAGGGCACTCACAGTCAGGGCAGGGTCCAGGCAAGTTAGAAGAAAGGTGAAAGGTCTCCTTTGCTTTGTCTCTGAAGCCGAAATAAGACTATTTATTTAATTTCCCTAGCAGTACTTTGGTTCATTTTGTCTTTCACTGTAAAATACAAACTTGCCACTTCTGCAAAATCGCGGTATCAAGCTCAAAATCTAGCATTTCAGGGCAGTTTGGAGCAGTCTTTCTATCTTGGGCCGATGCAGAGAAGAAATCTGTCTGCACTAGATTTCACTAGATTGCTTTTTGGACTCAGAAAACTAATAAGGCAAGCTACTTTGCAGCACATTTCTTGCTTGGAGAAGCAGATATACAAATTCTTGCAATTACCTCTGTCAGAGGTCCTACCTTTTCCATGTTTTCCCATGATTTCTTTTAGTGCTGAGCCAATATCTCATTCTGCTTCAGGCTTGGAGACACATATCAGCTAATTGTTTATTTGTTGTTGTTCATTCTCTAAGTCATGCCTGACTCTTTGTGACCCAATGGATTGCAGCACACCAGGCTCCTCAGTCCTCCACTATCTCCTGGAATTTGCTCAAATCCATGCCCATTGAGTCAGTGATGCTCTCTAGCCATCTCATCTTTTGCTGGCCCATTCTCGTTTTTGAGTTCAATCTTCCCCAGTGTCAGGGTTTTTTCCAAGGAGTTGGCTCTTGGCATTGAGTGGCCACAGTAATAGTTCATGCTAAGGTTTAAACATTATTTCTTTTAATCCAAGATGATAGACTTTTTAGCAGTAGACACTCAAAAATTTATCTGGCCTTGTATATTTTATTGGAGTCAGTTCCATGTAGCAATCATCATGGCTACGTTGTTTTTAAGATAAACTTCTTAGCCTGACTTACTTTCTTTTCTTTTTTTCCCCTTTTCTTCTTTCTGCCTTTTTTCTTCCTTATTTTCTTTCTTTTTTTTTTTTTCTCTCTCTCTTGACTTAGGTGAATATACATTTGTCATCTCAGGCTTCAGTGGGAGAATTAGATCTTTCATCTCTTTCCTAACTATTTTGTCCAATTTAATGGATTTAATTAGTGGTATGCCTTTAAATGGACCTTTAATCTAGAGTATATTAATACATATACAATTTTTAACAGTGAGAGTGTCAGATACTCTTCATTGGATCCTTTATTTTCCATTTGCATTTTGTTGTTGTTGTTCAAGATTTTCTTAAATTTACCTCTTAGCAGTTCGGGTTGAAATAAAAACATTCTCTAGAACTGCAAATTCCTGAATTCTGAATTTTACTCCATTTCATTTCTGTCTGTATACTATCCCTTGTCTGAGACTCTCTTTCTTATACTACCTTGTCCAATTTAGCTAAAATCAGCCAACACACAGTACCGGCACTCTGTCTTATGCCTCTAGACTTAGAATATAAATTCATTATGCACACAATTCAATTTGAAAATCACCACAGGGAATATTTTCCAAATGATTCACTGTTGCATTAAAAGGGAAACCATCCAGTCACTGACTCCCCACTTAACAACCAAGCACAGTGTTGGCTACTATTTAATACCAATATATATTTAATATACACTGAATAAATAATATATAATAAAAATGAACAATATATGATATCTTTCTTTTTTTTTGTCAGTGCCCACTTATTATTACAATGTATTTTAATCTTTCAGGATGTGGTACAAACTCAAAAATCTCAGTCGTTTAAAACAAAAAGTTTAGTTTTTGCTCATTCTGTACATATGTCACAAAGTGGCTGAATCTCCACTCTGCCAAGGTTACTATGGGAAAGACTGAGGGAGTTGCCACCATTTAGATTACCGCTGGTCATAATATGAGAGTGAAAAAGTGCTGTGAAAATCTGGCTCTTAAAACTTTGGCCTAAGAGTGACACATATCATTTCCATTTTTAATTTATTGTTGACGTGCAAGTAACAAGTTCAAAAGTGACGGAATGTGCATTGTATTGTGCCCACACACAGCAGTGAAATACTTCATATATATCCATGTCTGATTGCTAGTTGTATGTATCCTGGCAACAAAGGAAATAGAACCAAGAGACAGTCAATGTGTCAAAATTTATATATATATATCATCTCACAGAACAGTAACCCAAACTTACAATGTTGTCTCTTAGCTAGAGCTATTGAGAGCAGAAGGAGAAGGAGGCAATAGAGGATGAGATGGTTGGATGGCATCACTGACTGAATGGACATGAGCTGGAGCAAACTCCGGGAGATGGTGAAGGACAGGGAAGCCTGACATGCTACCATCCATGGGGTTGCAGAGTTGGACACAACTTAGCGACTCAACAACAATACTGAGTATTCAATTGGTAAGTCCCACATTTTATGAAGCCAATGGCTTCTTGGTGATGGGATATGTCTAAAGCAGTAAAATTCATGGATGTGAGTTATTTTAATGAAAACTAATTTTCTTTGAGAGAAGAGAGACTTTTTGTGCCATCACAACAATGAATATTCTTAGACATTTATAAATTATGGCTGGCATAGCATTACAGGAAGGAAGATATTCAGAATGAATGTCTTTTCTATTAATGATAATCACTGTCTATGATTCCAGGGTCATATAAACGTAGGCACTTTGCTTCTAGGTGACTGGGTGGCCTCTTTGGTGAACTGGGCCACAGCACGGACTTAGGTTGACCTCTGTTTGTGGAGTTTAGATACATGTTGAGGTGATAGCTGTTAGAGAAGAAACTCCTAAATTGTTAAATATACATGCAACCTCTGCTCCTGATATTATTGACTCTTTGTACCTGGTTATGTGGTGTAAGCACTGATGTTAAGGAAAAAAGGCTGAATGACAGCTAAACAATGGGTCATCGTGTCTTCTCAGTCATTTCTAGCCTCTCCAGTGACTACTCTTTGCAAACCTTCACATTATGTATATATAGTCACACATTCAATGTGTGTGCTCAGTCATGTCTGACTCTTTGTGACTCCATGGACTGTAGCCCACCAGGCTCCTCTGTCCATGGAATTTTCCAAGCCAGAATACTGGAGTGAGTTGCCACTCCTTTCTCCCAGGGATCTTCCTGACCCAGAGATTGAACTCATGTCTCCTGTGTCTCCTGCATTGCAGGCAGATTCTTTACCCACTGAGCCACAAACCCCACACATTGTGTACCCTTTCCAAAAAGTCAACTGACATTACTCTTGCCCAGATTTCCTTTTCATCAATATTCTTATTTTGTTCAAGTGCCTGACCACTTGGCCAAAATGTTGGCCAATTTGCATAATTTCGTGCAGGATCTTTGGCTATAATGGCTCCAATCAGAGTAAGAAAACAAATGTACTTTGTGATAGATTGCCTACTAGGAAGACTTTTTCTCCCTATTCTTCGGTGGAACTTGTACGCTGCAGCAGGCAATCTCCAGATGAGGTCAACGTAACATGAAGAACCATCCAAAAATCAGGTGTAGGCTTTTTTATTTATTTCCTGACTAGTCATAAGGAATAATTCAAAACGCTATAGGTTTGAGGTGTCTATAGAACTAATCTTAAAGGATGGTTTATATACAACCTGAAACTTGGCAGCCTAATGATCATTGTCAAAGGGAATTTAACACTTCAAATCTCTAGACACTCAAACTATTAAAATTATTGAAATGCAAACATTTAAGAATGTACAACACTTGAATGGCAAGGAAAAGATGAATCAAAAGAATAAAAATGCACAGAAGTAAACTGTGACATAAATAAAAGACACAATTCATAAGAAATGAGACTCAACAACAAAATATAATGTCACAAACTGGAAGATAAATCAAAATTATTTTTCAAAATTTGAAATAATTGAATAAAAATATAGAAGAGAAAGTACTTTATCAACATATGACTATAATTTTATATTTGATTTTGTAAAATCTTTTTCTCAAATTCAGCTCTCTTCAACTGACTTTCAAAATAATAATAATAATTAATAAGAAAGGTATGCTTCCTGCTGGGTTTGTTACTGTGTGCTTTCTAGTTCTCCTTAACTGTTAAATTGGAGCTTTATTAAAACTTCAAAATATACTATAATATCTTTAGTAAAAATGGTAATATGACAGGTAGATTTTTAAAAATTATTTTAAGAATATTTATGGCATATCTAGTGAGAAAATTACATGTTTTAAATGGACACTATTATTTTTCATAAAAGTTCCTTAAAACAGGATTTTCATGGGATCTGGAACTAGCCTTCTTGGGCATTTTTGTCACTTGCTGACTGTGTCTTTGCCAGGTTAAATTACTTCTATATGCCTCAGTTTCTTCACTTGAAAATATAGATTCTGATGTTTTGCAAAACTAATACAATTATGTAAAGTTTAAAAATAAAATAAAATTAAAAAAAAGAAAAAGAAAATATAGACATAATATTACTGACTTTTTAAAATGATAATGATTTATATTTACTGTCAAAAGACCCAAGTAATAAGGAATCACTGATAATTTATCATGGCAGCTTCTTGGATTTATGGCATAGACCCTATCAGCACTATTTATGAAATACAATAGAAAATTCTCTTATTTAATCTCATTGTACTTACTGAAGAAATAAACTATTCAACTGGCATATTACTTTGCTCTCAGCTCTTTCATGGATCAAAATATTAATGTTTCCTACATATATTTTCCTGGTGAAGAATTTTCTAATCATTAGGGAAATCAAAATCAAAATCACAATGAGTCATCACCTCATATCTGCCAAAATGGCTATCATGAAAGAACAAGAAATTACAAGTGTTGGAGAGGACATGGAGAAAAGGAAACTCTAATGCTCTATTGGTGAGAATGTAAATGGGTACAGCTGTTGTGGAAAACAGTATGGAGTTTCCTCAAAAAATTAAGAATAGAACAACTACACCATTTAACAATCCCACATTTGGGTATTTATCTGAAGGAAATGAAAACACTATTTCAAAAAGATATATGCATTCCAATGTTCACAGTAGCACTATTTACAACAGCCAAAAAATGAAAGCAACCTAAGTGTCCATCAACAGATAAATGGATAAAGAAGATGTGATGTAGATAATGAAATATTGCTCAGCCATTAAAAATAATAAAATTTTGTGATTTGCAACATCATGGATACACCTAGAAGATATTATGCTTAGTGAGATAAGTCAGACAGACAAAGTCAAATACAGGATGTTTTCATTCATATATACAGTCTAAAAAAATAAAACAAGTGAACAAATGTAACAAACAGTAAGAAATTCACAGACATAAAGAACAGATCAGTGGTTGCCAGAGTGGGAGGGCAAAATGGGTGAGGGGATTAAGAGGTACAAACTGCTAGGTATAAAATTGTAAAATAGATGTTTCAAGGATGTAATATACAATACAGGGAACATATCCAATATTATATTATAACCTTATTTGGAATGTAATCTATTCAAATAATGAATTATTATGCTGTACACCTAAGACTAACATAATATCAACTACAGTTCAATTTTTAAAAATTCTCACTTTATCAAATAAGCATATTTTAATATATATTAGCTTGGAGAGTGGGAATTCTCAGCTCATAGCCATTCTGTTTTATTTGTTGATATCTATGTTGGCAAAGTAATGTCTCTGCTTTTTAATATGCTATCGAGGTTGGTCATAACTTTCCTTCCAAGGAGTAAGCGTCTTTTAATTTCATGGCTGCAATCACCATCTGCAGTGATTTTGGAGCCCCAAAAAACTAAAATCTGACACTGTTTCCACTGTTTCCCCATCTGTTTCCCATGAAGTGATGGGACCAGATGCCATGATCTTCGTTTTCTGAATGTTAAGCTTTAAGCCAACTTTTTCACTCTCCTCTTTCACTTTCATCAAGAGGCTTTTTAGTTCCTCTTCACTTTCTGCCATAAGGGTGGTGTCATCTGCATATCTGAGGTTATTGATATTTCTCCTGGCAATCTTGATTCCAGCTTGTGCTTCTTTTCATGATGTACTCTGCATATAAGTTAAATAAGCAGGGTGACAATATACAGCCTTGATGTACTCCTTTTCCTATTTGGAACCAGTCCGTTGTTCCATGTCCAGTTCTAACTGTTGCTTCCTGACCTGCATATAGGTTTCTCAAGAAGCAGGTCAGGTGGTCTGGTATTCCCATCTCTTTCAGAATTTCCCACAGTTTATTGTGATCCACACAGCCAAAGGCTTTGGCATAGTCAATAAAGCAGAAATAGATGTTTTTTGGAACTCTTGCTTTTTTGATGATCCAGCAGATGTTAGCAATTTGGTCTCTGGTTCCTCTGCCTTTTCTAAAACCAGCTTGAACATCTGGAAGTTCCGGGTTAACATATTGCTGAAGCCTGGCTTGGAGAATTTTGAGCATTACTTTACTAGCATGTGAAAAAGCAGAGACATTACTTTGCCAACAAAGGTCCGGCTAGTCAAGGCTATGGTTTTTCCAGTAGTAATGTATGGATGTGAGAGTTGGACTGTGAAGAAGGCTGAGCACCGAAGAATTGATGCTTTTGAACCATGGTGTTGGAGAAGACTCTTAAGAGTCCCTTGGACTGCAAGGAGATCCAACCAGTCCATTCTAAAGGAGATCAGCCCTGGGATTTCTTTAGAAGGAATGATGCTAAAGCTGAAACTCCAGTACTTTGGCCACCTCATGCGAAGAGTTGACTGATTGGAAAAGACTCTGATGCTGGGAGGGATTGGGGGCAGGAGGAAATGGAGATGACAGAGGATGAGATGGCTGGATGGCATCACAGACTCAATGGACGTAAGTCTGAGTGAACTCCGGGAGTTGGTGATGTACAGAGAGGCCTGGCGTGCTGAAATTCATGAGTCACAAAGAGTTGGACAGGACTGAGCGAATGAACTGAACTGAAAACAATATGGAGCAGAAAAAATATCTACAGGAAGTTTGTCTATAACTTATTTAGGTATTTTAATGTGTTTAATAGGGTGAATAGTTGCTTAATAAATGAACTGCTTTCTCTCAAATCAAGTTTAAAAACCTAAATAATACCAAATCAAATTAAAAAAAATCTTTCTCTAGGCAACCTAAATTTTAAATATCTCATTTGCAAATGACAAAAGTTGTTTTATTTAGGTCTACCATTATTTAGGATAACAGAAAGCATGACATAAGATAAAGAGAACGTCAAGGCTGTATATTGTCACCCTGCTTATTTAACTTATATGCAGAGTACATCATGAGAAATGCTGGGCTGGAGGAAGCACAAGCTGGAATCAAGATTGCTGGGAGAAATATCAATAACCTCAGATATGCAGATGACACCACCCTTATGGCAGAAAGTGAAGAGGAACTAAGAAGACTTTTGATGAAAGTGAAGGAGGAGAGTGAAAAAGTTGGCTTAAAGCTCAACATTCAGAAAACGAAGATCATGGCATCCGGTCCCATCACTTAATGGGAAATAAATGGGGAAACAGTGGAAACAGTGTCAGATTTTAGTTTTTTGGGGCTCCAAAATCACTGCAGATGGTGATTGCAGCCATGAAATTAAAAGACGCTTACTCCTTGGAAGGAAAGTTATGACCAACCTTGATAGCATATTAAAAAGCAGAGACATTACTTTGCCAACAAAGGTCCATCTAGTCAAGGCTATGGTTTTTCCTGTGGTCATGTATGGATGTGAGAGTTGGACTGTGAAGAAGGCTGAGCACCGAAGAATTGATGCTTTTGAACTGTGGTGTTGGAGAAGACTCTTGAGAGTCCCTTGGACTGCAAGGAGATCCAACCAGTCCATTCTGAAGGAGATCAGCCCTGGGATTTCTTTAGAAGGAATGATGCTGAAGCTGAAACTCCAGTACTTTGGCCACCTCATGCGAAGAGTTGACTGATTGGAAAAGACTCTGATGCTGGGAGGGATTGGGGGCAGGAGGAGGAGGGGACGACAGAGGATGAGATGGCTGGATGGCATCACTGACTCGATGGACGTGAGTCTGAGTGAACTCCAGGAGTTGGTGATGGACAGGGAGGCCTGGCGTGCTGCGATTCATGGGGTGGCAAAGAGTCGGACACCACTGAGCAACTGAACTGAACTGAACTGAAGATTAACATGTAATTTATGTGTCACTAATTATTTGGAAGATCATGCTTGTGCACATTTTTGCTCAGGGACTCTAAAATGACCAAAATGTCTGAAATTTGTAAATAAGTGCTTTGTCACCTATTTTAAAGTAATTGAAGGCAGCAATTTCATTGAATTTAAAAAATAATTCAGTACTACATAGAAATTCTAAGAAAGTTTTTGTTATTATTATCTTCAGCATTAACAGTTCCTGTATTATGTTCATGAATAAAGAAAGGTCTAGCTAATGGGATAGTAATCTGTGTTTATATAATAGGGACTTTGGATTTTACAATAAGATAATGAAAGATGATTTGTATCAGGTTTCCATTATCAGGTACAAAATTGCTTCTTACATTTATTCTTACCAGGCAGTTTTTCAAAGTATTTCTTTATGGAAAGTATTTCAATTGACATAATCATTTTGAGACAGCATGGAATTTTTCAAAAGTGATTATGGAGGACAGATTTTAGGCTGGCTTCTATTGGGGAGACATTCATAACTCAAAGTTGTTTCTCTCCTAGAATATAATGCTCTTCATTTTTATACCAGAAACAGTAACCACCAATTGAATTTAATATGAAGAGCCAAATTTTTCATGAGATTTAGCTGTGGCATTATATTTTGCACCTGTACTTTTACAGACATAGAATTTAATTGCTCCTTTATTTGGCTGATAATTTTTACATTTGGCTGTTTCTGCCACTACACTGAAATTCAATTGTGCACTTATTGATCCCCTCAGGAAATTTTGCTTCATCATGACAATTCATAGTCATAATTTAATTGCAGAAATGATTCATGGAAATAAAAAAGGTGTCTACTAAATGTGTTGAGAAGAGTGAGGAACTACAGTTGGACTTAGAAGTAAATTTCAGAATGAGAGCTATTATTGGAAATAATTTCAGATCAATTCACTACTACATTCTTAGGGAGACAGGTCTGATTATATTTTCTATTTTCAATTTTATATGTGCTCTTGCTTTCAGGGAGAAATAAGTAATAATATATATTATTATTATATATATATAACAATATATTAATGTATATAATATTATATAAATTATCATAAATACATTAATTGGTAAATCTACTACACCTACATTATATCTACTACTGTGGGCAAGAATCTATTAGAAGAAATGGAGTAGCCATCAGAGTCAACAAGAGTCCGAAATGCAGTACTTCGATGCAATCTCAAAAATGACAGAATGGTCTCTGTTCGTTTCCAAGTCAAACCATTCAATATCACAGTAATCCAAGTCTATGCCCTGACCAGTAATGCTGAAGAAGCTGAAGTTTAATGGTTCTATGAAGACCTACAAGACCTTCTAGAACTAACACTCAAAAAAAGATGTCCTTTTCATTATAGGGGACTGGAATGCAAAAGTAGGAAGTCAAGAAATACCTGGAGTAACAGGCAGATTTGACCATGGAGTACAGAATGAGGCAGGGCAAAGGCTAACAGAGTTTTGCCAAGAGAACACATTGGTCATAGCAAACACCCTCTTCCGACAACACAAGAGAAGACTCTACACATGGACATCACCAGATGGTCAACACCGAAATCAGGTTGATTATGTTCTTTGCAGCCAAAGATGGAGAAGCTCTATCCAGTCAGCAAAAACAAGACCGGGGCTGACTGTGGGTCAGATCATGAACTCCTTATTGCCAAATTCAGACTTAAATTGAAGAAAGTAGGGAAAACCACTAGACCATTCAGGTGTGACCTAAATAAAATCCCTTATGAATATACAGTGGAAGTGAGAAATAGATTCAAGGGATTAGATCTGATAGACAGAGTGCCTGAAGACCTGTGGACAGAAGTTTGTGACATTGTACAGGAGGCTTTGATCAGGACCATCCCCAAGGAAAATAAATGCAAAAGGCAAAATGGTTGTCTGAGAAGGCCTTACAATTAGCTGAGAAAAGAAGAGAAGCTAATGTATAAAATGTTTATTAGGGGTTAATACCTGTGAGTTAGCACCTGTGACTCCCGGAGTTGGTGATGAACAGGGAGGCCTGGCATGCTGCAGCCCATGGGTCGGACACGACTGAGTGACTGAGCCACTGAACTGACTGACCGACTACTACAACTAATAGGCTAATTATCTCGTCCCAAGCTAGCTGAGTAAGCCTTATTTTGGCTTTTTATTGAAGAGAGACTTATGAGAGACAAAAGGATGTTAATATACCTGTGTGATTTTAAATTCTGTTTAGCCTAAGAGTCCTCTGTGTTTGTCTCTTGTGACCTTTGTTAAAACCACTTAGAATGAAGACATCTGAAATTATCACCTGCATAAAAAAAAAGTGACAAAACAGTAAAGGGCAAGGATAAATGATTTTAATTTTAAGACTTAGCTTCATTGGAAGAAAAAGACAAACTAGTATTTATTTAAGTATTTGAAAACTTTTGAGCCACTGGGAGATTTCCTGATGCCTCAGATGATAAACAAAGTGAAAGTGAAAGTTGCTCAGTAGATTCTGACTATTTGTGACACCATGGACTATACAGTCCATGGAATTCTCCAGGCCAGAATACTGGAGTGGGTAGCCTTTCCCTTTTCCAAGGGATCTTTCCAACACAGGGGTCACACTGGGGTCTCCTGCATTGCAGGTGGATTCTTTACCAACTGAGCTATAAGGGAAGCCCCTAGACAATAAAGAATCCTCCTGCAATGCAGGAGACCCAGGTTCGATCGCTGAGTCAGTAGAATTCCCTGGAGGAGGAAACGGCAACCAACTCCATTACTCTGCCTGGAGAATTCCAAGGACAGAGGAGCCTGGTGGGCTACAATCCATGAAGTGGCAAAGAGTCAGATAAGACTGAGTGACTAACACACATACACTTGAAACTTTAATTCAAGTATGGAATGCAAGGTTCCAGGTGCTTTCATGAGCTTTCAGTCAAAATGTTACTTTGAAACTTTTATCTATGCATTGCAGTACATATGTGACAAACATTGAAGATTATAAGACTCCTATAGTGAAGAGCAGCAACTCTTCACACCCACTTCATTCTCAGTCACACTTTCTAGAGAGATCAGTTTTAGCTGGTTCTCATTTTAGTTTCAATGACAGTTACTTTTTAAGTTACAAAGTTTATTATATTATTACTTTTTCAAGCTTAAATACTCATGTCCAGTTTAAAAGGAAACAATTTAATTCACATCCTTCAACCTCTACTTCCACTCAATCCCTCCTGAAAAAATTTTTCTGCACCATTGACTTTAACTTGTAGGGCTTTTAGATTTAACTGCAGATAATATGCTTGAATCAACATTTTTCCTTCAGCATTGACTCTCACAACATAAAGTGAACATTTTAATGTCAAAAGCCTTTTCTTAATAGATGTTCTTTCACCTCCCAGTCCTTTCAGCTGTTACCTTTACCTTTATATTTTCAAAGCTGATTTCATTTGCATTCTGTGCACTGTCTTAAATTGTCCATGCTTTACTTTTTTTCTTTCTGTCTTTGAAAAAATAAATGCTTCTTTATTGTATTTCCAAATTTAAATTGTTTTGATATAGGGCATGAAATCTATTTTTCTTGAAGACAGCATTTTTATTTTGAGTGGACTGTCTGTTCAAATTTGTACCAATAGATACCTTATTGATCTCAATATTCCTTTTTATTTAACCTCTGATTTACTCCCACCAATTCCCATATCTCATAATTTTTTACTCTTTTTTTTACACTTATTTATTAAAATGGGTTCTCAGATTTTTTTCTCAGAAAGATTCTGGGCATTTGATTTTTCTTAATTCTAGCATTCCAATCCCAAAGAAAGGCAATGCCAAAGAATGCTCAAACTACCGCACAATTGCACTCATCTCACATGCTAGTAAAGTAATGCTCAAAATTCTCCAAGCCAGGCTTCAGCAATATGTGAACCGTGAACTTCCTGATGTTCAAGCTGGTTTTAGAAAAGGCAGAGGAACCAGAGATCAAATTGCCAACAACCGCTGGATCATGGAAAAAGCAAGAGAGTTCCAGAAAAACATCTATTTCTGCTTTATTGACTATGCCAAAGCCTTTCACTGTGTGGATCACAATAAACTGTGGGAAATTCTGAAAGAGATGGGAATACCAGACCACCTGACCTGCCTCTTGAAAAATTTGTATGCAGGTGAGGAAGCAACAGTTAGAACTGGACATGGAACAACAGACTGGTTCCAAATAGGAAAAGGAGTACATCAGGGATGTATATTGTCACCCTGCTTATTTAACTTCTATGCAGAGTACATCATGAGAACGCTGGACTGAAAGAAACACAAGCTGGAATCAAGACTGCTGGAAGAAATATCAATAACCTCAGATATGCAGATGACACCACCCTTATGGCAGAAAGTGAAGAGGAACTAAAAAGACTTTTGGTGAAAGTGAAGGAGGAGAGTGAAAAAGTTGGCTTAAAGCTCAACATTCAGAAAACGAAGATCATGGCATCCAGTTCCATCACTGCATGGTAAATAGATGGGGAAACAGTGGAAACAGTGTCAGACTTTATTTTTCTGGGCTCCAAAATCACTGCAGATGGTGACTGCAGCCATGAAATTAAAAGACGCTTACTCCTTGGAAGAAAAGTTACGACCAACCTAGATAGCGTATTCAAAAGCAGAGACATTACTTTGCCAAAAAAAGGTCCGTCTAGTCAAGGCTATGGTTTTTCCTGTTGTCATGTATGGATGTAAGAGTTGGACTGTGACAAAGGCTGAGTGCTGAAGAATTGATGCTTTTGAACTGTGGTGTTGGAGAAGACTCTTCAGAGTCCCTTGGACTGCAAGGAGACCCAACCAGTCCATTCTGAAGGAGATCAGCCCTGGGATTTCTTTGGAAGGAATGATGCTAAAGCTGAAACTCCAGTACTTTGGCCACCTCATGCGAAGAGTTGACTCATTGGAAAAGACTCTGATGCTGGGAGGGATTGGGGGCAGGAGGAGAAGGGAACGACAAGAGAATGAGATGGCTGGATGGCATCACTGACTCGATGGACGTGAGTCTGAGTGAACTCTGGGAGTTGGTGTTGGACAGGGAGGCCTGGCGTGCTGCGATTCATGGGGTCACAAAAAGTCGGACACGACTGAGCGACTGATCTGATCTGATCTGATCTGAGCAAGAGAGAAAAAGCCTTATTTTCTTAGAGTTAGGTATAGAATTTCTGTTCAAGTAAGTGTTCCTCAGAATATGAAAGCATTGATCTACTATATTCATTATCCTCTGTTGCAGGTGAAGAATGCTGCTAACCTGATCATTTTCATTTATGTCCTTATTTGTTTTTGTATTTTCTCTCTGATATATGCATAAAACTTTTCTTTATTCTTGATTTCATGTCAAATTTTAATCTATTATTTATATTAAATATAATTAATTTTTAACACTTCCTGTTGTATTCTGTCTCTAAAGCTCATTTTAGATTTGGATACTGGGTTTCCAGGTGGTGCAAGCAGTAAAGAACCCACTTGCCAGTGCAGGAGACTAAGAAACGTGGGTTCTATCCCTGGGTCGGGATGATCCCCTGGAGGAGGGAATGGCAATCCACTCTAGTATCCCTGCCTGGAGAATCCAATGGACAGAGGAGCCTGGCAGTCTACAGTCCATAGGGTCGCACATTGTCTAACACTACTAAAGCGACTTAGCAAGCATGTACTGGGTTTCCAAAATGCCTCCTTTTTTTTTTTTTTCCACATGCTATGTTTTATCTCTATCTTTTTAATTTTGTCATTATTCTAAGCAGATTAAATACCCCTTCCCATTTCATGGATCCCAATCCAACCTGTATCTTCATTTACACTGCTTCACTCAATACTGTTGCTTGCTTTTCTTTCGATTATGAGATGCATTGTGTGTACACGAGCTGATCTGCCATCCACTGTCATAGTCTGGCAGCACTCGGATTGGTTTATAGCAGTACCCACTCTGATGGATGATGTTATTGATTTGACTAGTAGGTAGCAGTGCCATATTGGTTCCTAAATACTTTCCATATTCCTCACTTACACATATATTATAATAATTGAAGAAGACAGAAAAGTTTAAAAATACACCTAAAACAAGAAAATAAAAATCACTCTAAAATAATAGAATCTTTATAATATTTTAATATTTTTAACATAATATCTATGGAATAGAGTAATTTACAAAGATTTATACCTATATTTGTTTTTTATTGTTTTCATAAATTATGACCAGCAGTTCTCTATAACTTTAATCAACATGTTTACCAGATAAACAATAGTATTTTTTTGAAAGTATAATTGTTTATTATTTAAACTTAATTTTGAGAAATCAAAGTAATGTATTGCTTTGCTTTATAAATAATATAATGAATCTCATTGTACAAAAAATTTTAAATAGCTATAATTTTCTTAGGAAAACTTTGTTCTTGTTTATTGCAAGGCAAAAATGATTGAGGATAATGGTATATATAAAGCTTTTTCTGCTATTGATGTTCTCCATCTCTTCCTATTACTGAAAATTCTAATATCTTCTATAGTTTTATAAAACTCACATCTGAATTGGGGACCTAATTTTATCTTGCATTCCTTTGATTGCTAACTAGGTTATATATTTTCTAACATAACCACTTGTATAAATCTATTAATATTTTATAGAAATCACTTAGTTGGTTTTATTTTTAAAAAGGTCTTTTTCATACTGAAGCCTAAAATTTATTCCCTTATATTTTCCTTAACTTATTCAAAACCTAAATCTATTTGGAATTAATGCTGATAACATCTTTTATATGAATAAGATTATGTTTTTCAAAACACTTAAAAACTGTGCTTGGACAAATTATTCAACAATATCAAATAGTCATATATTTTTCCACTCTTACAAAAGATAATTATGCATGCATTTTAAAAAAAAAATATTTTGAAGAATCTACTTCTAGGCTTTCTTATACTCCCCTGAGCATCTGTCTACACTTGTAAGAACAACTAAAATCATTTGATTAATGTAGCATTTTAGTTCATTTTATTGCTTGTAGGGCAAGATTTACTGGATAAATTTTTATTGAAAATATTTATGAGATTTTTTTCATGGATTATTCTTCTCAGATGAAATACAGATGAACTCATTATCTTAAAAAATGATATATAAATAAATAAAATTAATGAAAATTTGGAATTTAGTAAATCTATTAAGATATTTGGTGACTACAGGATAATCTTTAACCGTAAGTCCTTGTAATCACAGAGACCTGAGCCTGAAATGGAGTTCCTGTCTTTCCAGGTCTAATATTTCTCAACTGCAAAGGACGGATAACAATATAAAACTTACAGAGATGTTGTGAATTTTAAAAATGATAATTATTTTAAGTGCATACCTGAGAACCTAGCTCTAAATAACCATTCAGTAAATGGTTGCAGTATTAATCTCATTTGTTCAGAGGAGTGAATTACCGATCACCTTTCACTCCTTTCTCATTGACAACATTGGATGATTTCATCTCTGAAGTATTTTTGAAAATTAAAACCAAAAACCCTGCTTCCTTTGTCAGTATGAGAGGATTACTGAATCCACCAAAAGTGTTATGGTACAATATAAAAGCTATAATTAGGTGTGATGATGACTAAGCCTGTTAGAAATTTTCTGGCTTTGCCTTATTTTATATTAACGACCTCCAATGAATCAGAGCTCCCTGGGTCCATGCCTCTGCACTGTGAAATTACCATTGTTAGCATCAAAGTTGAAGTTTATCCACCCCTGTCTAGTCCGTTCAGCTTGCTGTAATAAAATATCATAGACTTGGTGGCTTATCAAAAACTGAAATGCATTTCTCACATTTCTGGAGGCTGGACAACCACAGTCATGGTGCCAACATAGCTATGTAAGGGGCCTCTTCCTGGTTCATAACCCAAATCTTCTCTCTATGGCCTCTCATGGTGGAAGGGCTAGGGATCTCTTTGGAGCCTCTTTTGCAAGACACTAATCCCATTCATGGGCTTCTCAGGTGGCTCACTGGTAAAGAATCTGCCTACCAATGTAGGAGACAGGGCTAGATACCTGGGTGGGGCAGATCCCTTGGAGGAGGAGATGGCAACCCACTGCAGTATCTTGCCTGGAAAATCCCCTGGAGAGAGGAGCCTGGCAGGCTACAGTCTATGGGGTCCCAAAAGAGTTGGACATAGTGACTAAACATCAACAATCCCATTCACAAGGGCTCCACTTTCATGACCAAAGCACCTCCACAAAGTTCCACCTACTAACACCATAGCCTTGGGTAGTTAAGAGTCAACACATGAATTTTACTTGGAGAGGGGAGCTTAGACATTCAGATCATGGAAATTCTCTTGACTCGGAGCTTTGCTTGCAATTTGTTTTGACCAACAATATAACATGCAAGTTCTGGCTCAGCTAGTAAAGAATCTGCCCGCGAGGCAGGAGACCTGGGTTAGATCCCTGGGTTGGGAAGATTCCCCTGAGAAGGGAAAGGCTACTCATTCTAGTATTCTTGCCTGGAGAATTCCACGGAACAGTCCATGGGGTCACAAAGAGTCAGACACGACTGGGAAAGTTTCACTTTCAATAACTTTCTAGAGCCTAAGCCTTGAGAGGCCATAGAGTATTCATGCCCACCTTCTTTTGAGAAGACCATATTGCCAAAGTCCAGTCCAGCCTAAGGGTGATAATCCACTAGGTGGTGAACCAAGACAGCTTGCACCAATTGCAAACTATGTACCTCTTAAACCCTCCAATCCTAACAGAGGAATGCAACCATATGAGTGATTCTGGCAAGATTAGCAGAAGATTACCCAGACTGCTGAGCACAGATTTCAGAAAATAATGAAGCACTGTCTTAAGCCATGAACTTTCAGGTTATTTTTATGACAGTGATAGAAAAAATAAAACAAAATAGAATGAACATGCAGGGAAAGGTGAGTGCTCTGTTCTTCCATTCATCCTGTATATAAACTGCCTTTTCTGGGCATGTGGTCTAAATAAAAGGAGACAGAGCTTTCTGATTATACAATATAAACCAAAAACAAAAACTTCTCAGAGGATAAATCAAAGGAAGCTCTTCCAGTTTCATTTTATATAGGCCCAACGGGTAATTGGAAAAAAAAAAAAAAAACTCTTACAGACATCTGAACAAAAATCAATGTCCCTCTCTTTTCTGTGAATATACTAAACATAAAAATAAAATGAAAATAGAAAATTCCATATCCATACTTGGAAACGAACCCAATTTCAAGCAATGATTTTGGCAAAATAGCTCTGAAATGCAGTGACATTTGAAAAAAACCTGGGCAATGTGTGGATGGTGGACCCATTTTGCTTCAGATATTAAACAGCATCCAGATGAAACATACAAGCATAAAAGTAAATTTTAAAATAGTAACTATAATAAATACATTTTCATTTCAAGATGAAAAATTCTTTCCTAGCGGCTGAACTGAACTGAAGCATAATGACAATAGGAAACTAATATATTGTCATATTTTATTTTATAAGTTTCTAACACTTAGAAGCTATATATATATACATACAATATATAAATATTTATATATTAAATATAACATATGTATATAATATAAACATAATATATATAACATATATAAAGAAAACCACAGAAAATAAAGGAAAATAATGAACTGGGGATAATTCATAGTATTTGTGAGAAACAGATTTATACACTGAATATGCAAAGAAACTTACAACTAAATAGATATCAATAAAATAAAGTATCAAGAAAACTAATGATCATTTTAGAAAATAGGAAATATAAATACCTCAGAAAAATATGAATACATACATAAACTTACTAGCTAAGAAAAAAATAATAAATAAAGCTTCTTTGTCTTTGTTACAAATGGTGGAGAGTTAGAAAAGATGGAGTGAATGAGACCCAACAGTGCATTACCATTAAAAAAAAACAAACAATTTCTGGGGAGTTAATGGAGAGATTGAGAGTGGGAGGGTGGCAATTACATAAATGGCTACTGTTCCAGGCAGAAGAAAGTGTACGGACGCTACAATAACATGAGCAACTTACAGTCTACATAGCTTTATGCAAAGTTATCAAAGTCTTTTGATCACTCAAGAGTGAGAAATCCAGACTGCTGGGAGCAGAATATCACTATGCAGAATGAGAAAAAAAGGGTTGTAGGACAGTATACCATGTTTCAAGCTGCCACATCCCTGACTCACTTCCTAACTACTCTCACCTAATACTTTTTATTAAACGTTTGGCATGAATAAGGAACCTAAAAGAGGAACAATTATGATTAGAAATGAACCCATGTGGTGCCAATGCATGCATATTCAATATTTTTTTAAATGGGAAAGAATCATTTTACGCACAAACACACACACATAGAGTCATGCGTGTGTTCCCTCACTCCTGCTTTGAAAATAATTCAGTATCCATAAAAGTGGAAAATCGAAGAAAAAAGTATAATAAGAGACCCAAAAGGATCTGATAAACTCTTAAAAATTAAATTACAAGTAAAATATAAGTAGTAGAAAGGAGAATAATAAAAACTGTTAAGAACACAATCATGAATATAGAAAATATTTGTAAGAAAAGGAATTATAGGACAATGGAAAAAAAGTATTCTGAATAATCATCTGAAAACAGATATAGATGACTAGGGTGACCAAATATTTAAGTGATAGAGGTAACTAAAGAAGAGGAAATATGACAAAATATTACTAATTATATTTTTTCTGGTTACTATTGCATTAGTGGTAAAAGGAGACTAGATCAACCTGTACCAAATGCACCATCTCAAAACAGAGTTCTCTTTTCATAATCATGTGACAAAAAATAACATGAATGCATTTTTGAAACCTTTTTTCTGTTACCATTTCTTATACATGTCTCACAGTATTTTTTCTTCTCAAATTTTCTACATTTTTGGATGGAGTTACAAACATATCATCTCATTGACTTTACCTTAAAATATGACTCAATTTTATTGCAATAATTTGACAATAGAAATTTCCTTATTCTTTTTCTTCCCTAATTAAAGATGTTGCTCATCAATATCTCTTTTTCTTTGTGCTACAAATTTCTCAATGCAGCCAGTCACAGTATTCTTCAGTATCCTTGTGAGATAACACATCCAAATTCAAATTCTGATATTATTAATATCTTATAAAATTAAGATCCCTTTGTCTCAGATTTTGTTTGCAAAAAAATGTAATTATTATATACCTGATGAAATGGATAATAATGTTGTACATATTATGGAATATAATAAGCACTTGAAATAAATTTGCTATATTTTACTATAAATTTAGTAGGTAGACAAAAGTATATTTGAGATAGAGCTTGTCATCATTTCCAACTGTTTTCCATGTGACATCACAGAAATTAAAAGGTCATGTACCTGCCATTCCCCAATCTAGGAACCAGGAACTGAATGGTAAACTGCAAAACTCCTGGGTAGAAAGAAAGGTAAACGTCTCTCAATATAGAATATTTTGTAGATTTAAATCAGGAAATATATTTTACATAGTCTAAAACAAACATACAATTAAAAACAAGATTAAAACTAAACCAAAATGAAACAAAATAACCTGTTTTAAACATACATAAACATAACTATGTATGAAATATGAAAAAGCTGGCTTAAAACTCAACATTCAAAAAACTAAGATCATAGCATCCAGTTCCATCACTTCATGGCAAATAGATGGGGAAACAGTGGAAAGAGTGAGAGACTTTATTTTGGGAGGCTCCCAAATCACTGCAGATGGTGACTGCAGCCATGAAATTAAGACACTTGCTCCTTGGAAGAAAAGCTATGACCAACCTAGACAGCATATTAAAAAGCAGAGACATTACTTTGCTGACAGAGGTTCTGTCTAGTCAAAGCTATGGTTTTTCCAGTGGTCATGTATGGACGTGAGAGTTGGAATATAAAGAACGCTGAGTGCCAAAGAATTGATGCTTTTGAACCATGGTGTTGGAGAAGACTCTTGAGAGTCCCTTGGACTGCAAGGAGATCCAACCAGTCCTTCCTAAAGGAAATCAGTCCTGGGTGTTCATTGAAAGGACTGATGTTGAAGCTGCAACTCCAATACTTTGGCCACCTGATGTGAAGAACTGACTCATTTAAGACCCTGATGCTGGGAAAGATTGAAGGCAGGAGGAGAAGAGGATGACAGAGTATGAGGTGGTTGGATGGCATCACTGACTCGATGATATGAGTTTGAATGAGCTCTGGAAGTTGGTGGTGGACAGGGGAGCATAGTGTCCTGCAGTCCATGGGGTTGCAAAGTGCTGGACATGACTGAACGACTGAACTCAATTGAACTGATATATATATTTATACTCATACAGATACAGGAGAAGGAGATGGCAACCCACTCCAGTATTCTTGCCTGGAGAATCCTTTGGACAGAGGAACTTGGTGGGCTGCTGTCCATAGGGTCACACAGAGTTGGGCATGATTGAAGAGACTTAACATGCATGCATGCATTGGAGAAGAAAATGGCAACTCACTCCAGTATCCTTGCCTGGAGAATCCCAGGGACAGAGGAGCCTGGTGGGCTGCCATCTATAGGGTCACAGAGAGTCGGACACGACTGAAGTGACTTAGCAGCAGCAGCATACAGATACACACACACACAGAGGTAAGATGACACAATGTCTGCTATTGTTTCAAAATTTCAAAATAGGACATGGTAGTGATGGGGAAGTAGGTGGAGAGTTATAGAAGAAATCAGATCCAGGCTGAGTTGACCACTCCTATTACCCATGTTCTTGCCCACTCAAAAAGAGTATATGCAACAAAAATCAAAAACAGAAGTTCCTTTTCTATCCTTTAAAAAAGCTACTAATACAATCTTCCTATGTTCCCATGAGTTTCTTTTGCTATGTTGATTCATATTGTGTGTGTGTATTAGCCACTCAGTTGTGTCTGACTCTGAGACTCTGCGGATTTTAGCTCCCGCAGCTCCTCTGTCCATGGAATTCTCTAGGCAAGAATACTGGATTAGGTTCCTTTTCCAGGGGATCTTCCCGACCTGGGGATAGATCCCAGATCTCCTGCATTGCAGGCAGATTCTTTACCATCTGCTCCACCAGGAAAGCCCTGTTAATTCATAATAACAGCATTTAAAATTTATTGTTTGCTGCTAAGTCGCTTCAGTCATGTCCGACTCTGTGCGACCCTACCATGTTCCCCCGTCCCTGAGATTCTCCAGGCAGGAACACTGGAGTGGGTTGCCATTTCCTTCTCCAATGCATGAAAGTGAAAAGTGAAAGTGAAGTCGCTCAGTCGTGTCTAACTCTTAGTGACCCCATGGACTGCAGCCCACCAGGCTCCTCCATCCATGGGATTTTCCAGGCAAGAGTACTGGAGTGGGGTGCCATTGCCTTCTGGATCAGAATTCATGGTCAGTCTCCTGCTGCCCCTTTTTTTTGTTTTTATTTTTTTTCCTTGATTTTCTTTTCTCTGTCCCTTAGAAATAGTCCATACAGGTCGTTATGAAGCTTTCTGTTATTTCCTCATGGATAATCTATCTCCTGGATCTCGGTTGCTGGGTGACATTTCTGTTAGTAGCTCCTTTGTGGAGCAATTCTTTTGTTCTAGTTTATAATTGGCTCCCCAGCCACAGAATTTTACTCTAGAGTATTTTCCAAGTGTCATGGATTTCTTAGTTTCTTTCTCTGGCTTTACCAGACTCTTACTTTTTCACCCTTTCTGTTTACAGTCTTATGAAATAAAGTTATGAAAGAAAGTGATCCCTCTAGGCATTGTGATGTTTTTATCCTGAGTAGAACACTTACCCAGAATGTTTTTGTGTTTTTATAGCTGAAGGTAGTTTTCATGGCCATTCAGAATTCATGATGGCTTTTCATTTGTTTCATGAAAGATCTAATCTAAATTCTACTTCTGTGCATATATTTATTGCTAAGAGTTTTAACATGGATACTTTATATTGATATCTATTATTTTCTTCTGTGATCTGTGTAACTAAATAGAAATCACAGAAGGGTCATAGTTAATTTCAAAATTCATTGATAAATACTGTAACATATATTTCTTATTTTATTCTGACATTCAGAACCTTCTAGGATATAGAATATACTTTACTTCTGAGAATTTTTTTAAACAGCTTTCCCCCACCCACCCCTATTTAACTGTTTGCACTAGTCACAGAGTACCTAGCAGCTTAAATAAGGGGAAACATTCTGATTTGTAAAATGAGGAATGTAAGTCAATTACTATACACAGAAGAACACCTTCATGGTACCCATTTCAACCTTGAAAGTGCTTGAATACATTCTTAACATGTTAGATTCCAAGGAAAGTATAGTTTCAATCAATGTGAAAATGTGATCTGGGTACCTCAGTCCATGACATCTTAAACCTCATGCAATTGAAGAAGTACATGTGGGGAATGGAGTTCTGGGATCTGCATCTCAATGAACACCTCAGATATTTCCAGGTTCGATGCACAATACTGGATGCTTGGGGCTGGTGCACTGGGACAACCCAGAGTGATGGTATGGGGAGGGAGGAGGGAGGAGGGTTCAGGATGGGGAACACGTGTATACCTGTGGCGGATTCATGTTGATATATGGCAAAACCAATACAATATTGTAAAGTTAAAAAATAAAATAAAATATTAAAAAAATTCTTTGTACACACAAAATCATTTGAACCATGTATATTTTCAGTACAGAAGCAGCAGCACCGAAATTTTCAGATCAAGGAAATCTTATTCATTCAATTTCCATAAGTAAGAAAATTTTTCCCATGTGCCATGTATGTGTGTGTATGTATGTTTCATCCTACTGGGTTTTTTTTGAAATATTCAAAATGCCCTATTCTCCTACCTATGTCAAAGAAGTTTATGACCCTCCTCCCAAAGCTATAACTATCTTATATCTACTGTATGTATTTTGTGCTGATTATTAAATTTCATCTTTCAGAATACTTGGGAAATACCTCAAAGTAAATATGATACTGGAAGCAGTCAGAAATAAATACTCAGTAGTGTCTGACTCTTTGTGACCCCATGGGCTCACCAGGCTCCTCTGTCCATGGAATTCTCCAGGCAAGAATACTGGAGTGGATAGCCATTCCCTTCTCCAGTAGATCTTACCGACCTAGGGATTGGACCTGGGCCTCCTGCACGCAAGCAGAATTTTTACCATCTGAATCTCGAGGGAAGCCCAAGGTAAATGCTAATATCTTTTTTTGAATCTTCATTCTAAATCTGTATGTATATCAGCATAAAATTTACAAAACAAGCTACATCACATATTGTATAATTTACATTTCTTAACATTATACATGTATTTAATTAATATTTGAATAGAAAATATTCATGTGGTTTAAAAGTAAAGTCAATCTATATAAAGTAAGGATTCTCTCTTAACACTACTCCCAATCTTCATTTATTTGTATAGTATCCCCAGAGAATAGGTTATCACTGCTATTAGTTACCTGTATATCCTCACAAAATTTGTATATTCATAAAAACAGGTGGATATATATATTAGTTCCCTTATTTTGCACAAATATTTGCTTACTATATACACTACTCTTGGCTTCACCAAAGGGGTGTCTGTGTGTGTAAGTGTTTTCTCCTCTGTTTACTTGATGTCATTTACAATATTTAGATTTTATATTATGTTGCCAACTTAAGAGTAAAAGTAGAATCTTACACATTCTGTTAATGTTTTGATTCCTATATTTTGATCTTTCATATTGCTTCTCTGTCTTGCTTTTTTATTTCCTGTACTTGGATTTTTTTATAGTGTTAACCTCATGATCTGTTTAAGCTCTTTAGCCTGTAAAATAACAATATTTATCTGTCATCTCCTGTATGTAGCACACTATACCGATAACCCCTTTGTACTTTCATTTGTGGTTTTAATTTTCAAAAATAGTTTTCCAGTCACGTATTAATTTATTTCCAGTTTAATGTGCTAAAGTTTCCTCATTAGTAGTCCCTAACAAATTAGCTATCAAGCTTATCGTGAACAGTTACACACACTGGTATGCCAGTAAATATTTAAAAAACCAGTTCTCTGCAGAAAAAAATAAAGAAACTCTTGATTTGTGGATTTGTTAACTTTGATAGTGTAAAAAACTATAAAATCTACTTATTGCTCATGAGAAACCCATGTCAAACAACCAATATGATGTTTGCCATCTCACAAAATTCTGGAATTCTTTCACTCAGCTCTCATCTATCACAGAGTAAGCTCTAAATAACTTCTTCTTACAGTTTTATATTGTCTTAGGAGATTTTATAACTATATTTTTCATTAAAGTTTCTTATTTCATTTGAAATTTGATGTGAGTTGAGAATGAAGCCCTAATCCATTTTTATAATTTCCAGAAATATAATCAACTGCTGTTTTAATTTTAATACATAATCCACTAATTCACCATTGGCTTATGATCTTGGATGCTTTTTTATTAATAATTATTTGCATCCACACACCCTATTTTAAGTAGAAAGAGCTATGAAAATTAATGGGAGTCATTTCATTTATGAAGATATCAAATAGGTTATGGTTCAAAGAGTGTTCAACATTTAGAACTTGAAAGTAAAAATTCTTGATGACTCTTCATTACACATGCCCATTTAGTAATAAAGAGGCTGAGAACAAAAAACCTTTCCCTCCAACTAATTATACAGCTGTTTATTGAGTTTCTTATTTCCCAGTATAGCACTTGACACCTATACTGTTATTTCACGATGAATTTTGGGGCTAAATCAAATGTTTAACAATGACATTTATGATGACTTTTATAAGTATGCAAATGATGGAAATAAAGTTACACAGAATAAAATTAATGCCTCTGTCTGGTGCATACTAGACAATGGCTATATTCCAAAATTCAGTTTATCTCTGTATTGCATCAACCTTTTATTGAAGAAGATATGACTTCCAACTATGGAAAATCCCATAGTCATAAGAAATCTGTGGTGACAGATTATCAGGCCAAATTTTGAATTTTACTAGTCCCATCTTAAAAATAACATCTCCTCTGTCTTCTATTTTGTTATGTTTACTATCTAGTCATTAGGTCCAGATGGCACTACATAAAAGTTCAGGTTGATAGTTATTTGGAAATATGAGCAATATTATAAAATCAACACAAAGAAGCTAGGATTAAAAACTTGCTTCTTAATTTTTCATTGAGGAACCTGAATTTCAAGTAAAATTAACACTAGATTGTTCATTATACAGTCATTCTGCCAGAAGGTAGTAATGTGTAATTTTTTAAAAGTCTATTCTGAATCCACAGACTCTTTGCATTACAGACATAATTGATTCTTAAGCCACTATGATGGCTTCTTGGTTAGAGGTTGATATGTCAATATTTCTAAGCTCATTCCAGATACCATCATTTATCATTTTAGAATTGGGATGATAAATGAGATTAACACAATATTGCCCTTTGGCAAATTTACTGTGGTAGTGAAGTGTGTTGGGAGAAGGCAATGGCACCCCACTCCAGTACTCTTGCCTGGAAAATCCCATGGTTGGAGGAGCCTGGTGGGCTGCAGTCCATGGGGTCACTAAGAGTTAGACACGACTGAGCGACTTCACTTTCACTTTTCACTTTCATGCATTGGAGAAGGAAATGGCAACCCACTCCCATGTTCTTGCCTGGAGAATCCCAGGGACGGGGGAGCCTGGTGGGCTGCCATCTATGGGGTCGCACAGAGTCGGACACGACTGAAACGACTTAGCAGTGAAGTGTGTTAGTTGCTCAGTTATGTCCGACTCATTGCAAATGCATGGCTCTCTGTCCATGGGATTTTCCAGGCAAGAATACTGGAGTGGGTTACCATTTCCTTCTCCAGAGGTTCTTCTCAACCCAGAGACTGAACCCAGGTTTCCTGCATTGAGACCTGAGTTTCCTTTCTCTGAGGAAATCATTTTTAGCTAACATATTTAGCCTTGTATAAACCCACTGCCCAACAATAGTTCAATCATCTCTTGGAAATACTCGTAGGTGATATAAAATTCAGAAAATATTCATTTTGCTTCCAAATATCTGTGGGATCAATAATCTTTAAGAAAAGTCTACATTAGTACTGAATAAATGATCCTTGTTTTATAGACAAAGTCAACCTGTTCAATGAGATCTGATTGTATGATATCATACATAATTCTGTTTCAGAGCTATTTTGCCTCACTGCTTTATTAAATATGGTATATATAATATTCTAATGTGGATTTTATAGTATTCAAATGTGGAATTATATAACTAAATGTATAGCCATATACTTGCATGTTTGTATAAATATGTAAGTTATTAGGCATAAACTTGTTATCCTGAAAATTTATATTTCAAAGTTTATCAGAAGTATTAAAATTAAAATAATTACAGACACAAAATTAAAAATTGTCATTATGCTTTAATTATCTCAAAATTGAAAAATTAAAAAATATCATTATGCTTTAAAAATCTCAAAATTGATATATCTTGGTAAATATATATAATAAAAATGAACACAAGAAAACTGAAAAATTTGTATACATAAAAATCAGGAAAGGAGTAATAAATTGATTAAGGAATTATTCTCTTAAAGTTCCACAGTAGCATTGTTAAGTTATTTTACACATAGGGAAAATTTCTTTAGTATATGGAATTTCCAAGTGGTAAGAAAAAAGATATGTGGTTAAAAAAAAAAAAGTGCAGTGTGCTTCTTTGCTCCATTGTGTCTGACTCTGTGACCCTAAAGACTGTACCCACTAGGCTCCTCCATTCATGGGCATTCTCCAGGCAAAAATACTGACATATTCAAACTTTATTATATGGAGCTCTTACAAACCAGAAAAAAAATATGATAAATGACCAAAAGTATCTACTTTTAAGTGTAAAAACTTAATGAATCAAATATAGTGAATTTGCAAAAAAAAACAAAAACAGAAAACAAACCATTGCCAAATGCTTCCAAAAAGAATGAGATGATTTAATATTAAAATAGAGTAATGTATTTCATCAATTAATGAAATCAAAGGAATTAGATGTTTAAGCATTTCAAATATCAAAATGTCAATCCAGTTTAAACAGCAATTATTAGGTAAGAACTTTTTCAAAATGCCTCCTCTGCACTGATTAGCTGCAGTAGCTTGAAGCTGCACACACACACACACACACTCATTTAGGTTTGTATAATATATATGTATTTACATATATTCACACATATATATATGCATATATATATACACATATAATTTCATTTAAATTGGGATAAAGAAAGTATAGATCACTGTCTACTATTTCTTAAAATTGTTCAGATCATTGCAATAAATATTTGAGTAGAAATATGAAACAATATTCAAAAATAGAGAAAAGTGTTGTTTACCTAAATTAAAAATGAAGAATCAACTGAAATACAATTAGAACTAATAGGAATTCAACTATTGTGGCTGAATACAGGATAATTATGGAAAATAATATGTAATACTCATAATCAGTTTTGTTTGTATATTTTCAGAAGCTTCACATTTACAATTGCCACTAAATTGGTAAACAAATAATAAGACACACATGAGAACCGTATTAACACTATAATGTTATTAATTTTTAAGTTGGTTTTTCTGCCTTAATATAAACAGAAAGATGTTCTATGATCCTGAATGAGAAAACCAAATGTTAGTTCATAATACCACATCTGTCATAAAAAAGCTCTCAAGCACCAATCTTTTAGGAAAGCTGCTTTACGACAAATCCTTATCTAAAAAGTGACATCAATCAACCTTTTTGTAAGTCTTTTCTCCCTCTTAAAGCAAAAATATCATGTTTGAAGCGCTAGACTGAGGGGTTAGGAATGAATATATATTTCACTACAGTCTTTTCACAGACTTTATGTAATATAGTCCCTGTATGAACATTCTAAAATCTGAAAAATTCTGGTCTGGAGAGTTTTAGATGAGATTTTAAGCTTTTTTTTTTGACAAATTAGTTTATACATTTAAATTTAATGAAATCACAGTCTAAAGTGATTTTTTAGGCACATGTGTAAACATTGTAAAGTTTCATTAGCAAGAATCCATCAGTTCAGTTCAGTTCAGTTCAGTCGCTCAGTCATGTCCGACTCCTTGAGACCCCATGAATTGCAGCACACCAGGCCTCCCTGTCCATCGCCAACTCCCAGAGTTCACTCAGACTCATGTCCATCGAGTCAGTGATGCCATCCAGTCATCTCATCCTCTGTCCTCCACTTCTCCTCCTGTCCCCAATCCCTCCCAGCATCAGAGTCTTTTCCAATGAGTCAACTCTTCGCATGAGGTGGCCAAAGTACTGGAGTTTCAGCTTTAGCATCATTCCTTCCAAAGAAATCCCAGGGCTGATCTCCTTCAGAATGGACTGGCTGGATCTCCTTACAGTCCAAGGGACTCTCAAGAGTCTTCTCCAACACCACAGTTCAAAAGCATCATTTCTTCTGTGCTCAGCTTTCTACACGGTCCAACTCTCACATCCATACATGACCACTGGAAAAACCATAGCCTTGACTAGGCGGACCTTTGTTCGCAAAGTAACGTCTCTGCTTCTCAATATGCTATCTAGGGTGGTCATAACTTTCCTTCCAAGGAGTAAGCGTCTTTTAATTTCATGGCTGCAGTCACCATCTGCAGTGATTTTGGAGCCCAAAAAAATAAAGTCTGACACTGTATCCACTGTTTCCCCATCTATTTCCCATGAACTGATGGAACTAGATGCCATGATCTTCGTTTTCTGAATGTTGAGCTTTAAGCCAACTTTTTCACTCTCCTCTTTCACCTTCATCAAGAGGCTTTTCAGTTCCTCTTCACTTTCTGCCACAAGGGTGGTGTCATCTGCATATCTGAGGTTATTGATATTTCTTCCAGCAATCTTGATTCTAGCTTGTGTTTCTTCCAGTCCTGCATTTCTCCTGATGTACTCTGAATATAAGTTAAATAACAGGGTGACAATATACAGCCTTGACGTACTCCTTTTCCTATTTGGAACCAGTCTGTTGTCCATAGATGATAATAAATATATCTTAGAAAAGGATGATCAAAAATCATTAATTACGCTAACAAATATTAAACCAACAAAGACACTGTTTCTCAATAGAAAGGATTGAGGTCCTTACAGGTGAGGAGAATCATGAAATAAACCCAATTTCATGTTGGTTTCCAAGTGTTTGTAGAAAGAATGACTTTACTTCTGTCTCTGACATGCAAGCACACCTATTTTTAGGGTCAAAGACTACAGTTGCCACTCTTACTTTATAGGTGGTGCAGTGGTAAAGAATCTGCATGCAATTCAGGAGATGCAAGAGATTCTCCAGGATTCTTGCTTGAGAAATCTCATGGGAAGAGGAGCCTGGAGGGCTCAAGTCAGCAGGGTTACAAAACAGTTGGACATGTCTGAGTGAGGATATTTGAGTACTTTTTAGTCAAAAAACTTCCTCATAGGCTGAAAAAAAAAATTTCAGGTACAGCAGAAGTTCAAGTTTTTAAAGGTAGTGATGATGACAGTATACAGCAGATAAGTGTAGTCCAAGGGATTACAAGTCATGAAACTAAGGGAAAAAAAACACAAAAAACAGTAGGATATACATTTAGTGAATGAGAAAATCATCTCTTAAACATTCTCCAATTTTAAGTGCCTCTATGCATAAATAGTTTATCCACTGCTTCTATTTATTCATGAGACATCTTAAGACAAATCACTTGAATTCTTCAGACAAACGAATGGTAGTACCTCAGAATTGTCTAATACTCCCCAGTCTGGCATGATTTGAGGGCCAGGTGACTTGTATATGTTATATAAGCGCAGTAAAATGCCAGTGAGGTAAGGTGGAATATTCAGTCCTGTAATTTAGCAAGATGGGGGTTTTTCTCAATATCAGATATGTGGCTGCTTAGATGAGGACCATCTGGTTAAAAGTGTCCTCTCAATCTATATAAAGCCACTGATCTTTTCCTTGCCTGTAAATGTTCATTTCACTAGGGACAGCAGGTATCATTGCATTTAACTGTTTTTATGGTTCTTCTTACCTTACACTGGAAGAGCCCTAATACTGCTGCCAAGAGGAAGGATGGAGAGATAGGTTCATTTACTCCAGACTTTGTATCTATCAGATAGTTTCATGATACTTGCAGTCTGAAATACTATAAAGCTCTCTTCATGACACCATGCTTAACCATTGCACCAAAATGAGGGATTATCCAAGTCTGATCATTGAGCTAGTTTATGGAACACTGCGACATACTGACTGATCATATTAAGTAATTAAAAGGGCATTCCAACTATAGTGAATATTAACTTTAGAGGAAGCAACAGGATTATGGTGTTCATTCATTGGAAGGACTGATGCTGAAGCAGAAGCTCCAATATTTTGGTTATTTTGGTGACCTGATACAAAGAGACAACTCATTGAAAAAGACCCTGATGCTGGGAAAGATAGAAGGCAGGAAGAGAAGGGAGTGTCAGAAGATGAGATGGTTGGATGGTATCACTGATTGAATGGACATGAGTTTGAGCAATTTCCAGGAGATGGTGAAGGACAGGGAGGCCTATTATGCTGCAGTCCATGGGGTCACAAACAGCTGGACACAAATGAGCAACTGAACAACAATAACAGCGATATGATTATGAACCTACAGTCTGATATTCTCTGACTGCCAGGGCACTTGAAGCATAGCCCCTTTAACTTCTCCCCAGGTAAGAAACTACTGACTATGCATATGGAAGTAAAATAGGAAGATTCAGTTTGTAGATTTTACTAAACATGCCTATATGAGTTTCTCTGCTGCTGCTGCTAAGTCGCTTCAGTCGTGTCTGACTCTGTGCGACCCCATAGACGGCAGCTCACCAGGCTCCCCCGTCCCTGGGATTCTCCAGGCAAGAACACTGGAGTGGGGTGCCATTGCCTTCTCCATGATTTTCTTTAGAAGGGGAAGAAAGGACAAAACTACTTGTGCTGAGACAGCTTTCAGTGATATGCTTGAGATTTTAAGGTTAGTAACCACAGACTTGTTTCTGATATTTTAGATACAATGTCGTTGTTGTTGTTTAGTTACTAAGTCCTGCCCAACTCTTCGCAACCCTGTGGACTGCAGCCCACCAGCCTCCTCTGTCCACAGGATTTCCCAGGCAAAAGTGCTGGAGTGTGTTGCCATTTCCTACTCCAGGGGATCTTCCTGACCCAGGGATCAAACCCAGGTCTCCTGCTTTGCAGGCAGATTCTTTACCACTGAGCCACCAGGGAAGGCCCTAGACACAATAAATATTAATATTTGCCTACTCTTGCCTCTTATGTCTTATTGCTTTATATTCATAACAACCATGGTCTGGGAAATAGCCAAGACTTCATACATCTTGCAAGGTAATGATAGAAAGGAATCTAGAACAATAAGGTTATACATATTAATCTCCTTATTAATTTTGTTAGATCCAGATTTCCAAGAGCTCAATGGGGATATAATGCTAAAAGTTTCAGACAAAGCAGGAATGAACAGCTGATTGCAGGCTCAAACCATCGGAATACAAGGTGGAACAATATACCTACACTGATAAACATTTAAAGTCTCAGCCCATCATAGGACATACATTTTCATATCAACCTAACATGAGAATCAGAGCAAGATCAGATCACCTTAAAAATTCTAACTTGAAAAGTTATTAGAGTATCTGAGTCTTACCTCTCTCAGGGGTATGGGTAAGCCAGACTAGTTTAGAGGTCAAGGGACAGAAGACAGAATCACTGTCCATGATGTTTACCCAGAGCCATACTTTTTTCTCACTAGCCAATCAATTCATCATCTCTGTGCCATGTTGCCCTCCCAGGCTATGTTCTGCTACGGACCTTCCAGGTTTGGATTTTTGTTGACCTAAATTTTCAGCTCTTGACAATCCCGTTCATTTTTTGCTTCATTGCTTGTGTTCCCCTGGGTAAGATATTTTGAGACTGCCTTCCTAATAACTGACCTTTTGGCTTAGTCCTAGAAATATACCTCCCACTATAGCTCCAGAGAGACACTTCTCAAGGGTTGAGTACTGTAATGAGATATCCCTGACAGTAACATTAGGAGACATTTCAAACTATAGCTGTTCCAGTCATGGTTGATTTGTAAATCATGCTGTAGAAAAGTTAAGGAGCTATTATAAGTTTGTAGTTTATAAAGGCAACTTGGCTGAGGTCAGAATGATATGGTGCAGATGTATAGCTTTATAGTAATCTGGACTAGTAAGTTTATGAACATGGAAGAATCTTGAGGAATATGTGGGACTCACATTTCCTTCAAAATATCTTTCCCAAATATCAATATCAATTTTCATAGCTGCACTTTTGCATAAGCAGGATATTAAACAATTAAAGATGAAATTTGATATTAAGTATGTTCAATTCAGTTCAGTCGCTCAGTCGTGTCCGACTCCTTGCGACCCCACGAATCACAGCACGCCAGGCCTCCCTGTCCATCACCAACTCCTGGAATTCACTCAGACTCATGTTCATTGAGTCAGTGATGCCATCCAGCCATCTCATCCCCTTCTCCTCCTGCCCCCAATCCCTCCCAGCATCAGAGTCTTTTCCAATCAGTCAACTCTTCGCATGAGGTGGCCAAGATACTGGAGTTTCAGCTTCCAAAGAAATCCCAGGGCTGATCTCCTTCAGAATGGACTGGTTGGATCTCTTTGCAGTCCAAGGGACTCTCAAGAGTCTTCTCCAACACCACAGTTCAAAAGCATCAATTCTTCGGTGCTCAGCCTTCTTCACAGTCCAACTCTCACATCCATACATGACCACAGGAAAAACCATAGCCTTGACTAGACGGACCTTTGTTGGCAAAGTAATGTCTCTGCTTCTGAATATGCTATCTAGGTTGGTCATAACTTTCCTTCCAAGGAGTAAGCGTCTTTTAATTTCATGGCTGCAATCACCATCTGCAGTGATTTTGGAGCCCCCCAAAAAATAAAGTCTGACACTGTTTCCACTGTTTGCCCATCTATTTCCCGTGAAGTGATAGGACCGGATGCCATGATCTTCATTTTCTGAATGTTGAGCTTTAAGCCAACTTTTTCACTCTCCACTTTCACTTTCATTAAGAGGCTTTTAAGTTCCTCTTCACTTTCTGCCATAAGGGTGGTGTCATCTGTATATCTGAGGTTATTGATTTCTCTCCCGGCAATCTTGATTCCAGCTTGTGTTTCTTCCAGTCCAGCGTTTACTTCATTCTGCCAATCAATCCATATGGTGGCAATAGAGATGTGCAGATTAAAACACAATGCTTTTAATTACCAAAATATCAGGAATCTATTAACTATATTTGAAAAAAGAGAAATATACAGATACAGAAATTTCCAGGTTGTTGTAACTGAAATTTCCTCTAAAGACCATCATAATTTCCTAAACACCACTATAAATTATTTCACATATGTACATACGTATATATAGATACATACATATGTGTATTTTCTCCTTTGGTATTGCATATGGAGAAGAGAAACTATTGAATCCATAGTTTTAATCTTTAAAGAGAAAGTGAATGTCAGTCACTTAGTTGTGTCTGACTCTTTGTGAGTTCATGGACTCTAGCCTGCCAGTCTCCTCTGTCCATCGAATTCTCCAGGCAAGAATACAGGACTGTGTTGCCATTCCTTTCTCCAGGGGATCTTCCTGACCCAGGGATCGAACCCGGGTCTCCTGCATTGCAGGCAGATTCTTTACCATTTGAGCCACCAGAAAAACCCACTTTAATCTTTAAGTCCTCAGAATTCACAGTCTGGAAAAGTTTTCCCAAATATCTAAATGTTAAAAGAAATACTACATCTAGGGACTTGCCTGATGGTTCGGTGATTAAGAATCTCCCTTGCAATGCAAGGGACATGGGTTTGATCCCTGGTCGAATAACTAAGATCCCACATGACACAGAGCAGCTAAACCTGTGTTTGTGGCACAACTACTGAGTCTATGTGCCACAAATAGACAATCTGTGCACTGCAAGGAAAGATCCTGCATAGTGTAACTGAAATCCAATGCAGCCAAATAATTTGAATAAATAAATGAAGTACTATATCTTCTCTACTATAGACCACAATCTTTTAATACACTAGAATTTTCTATTCTTAAAGTATTTCTAGTTTCTTTATAGGTTACACTTCTAAGTTTCTATTTCTAATATTATTTGGCAAATACATCTGATTTTGATTTGCTTTTTGTTTCTATATGACTTAATTCATTAATGCTTCATATTAAACCTTGAAGACAGCATGAGACATCTTCTACCATCTTATTTGTTTTTAATTTCTGTTCATCTCTATTTTATTTATCAGTATTTCCTCTTTTGGTTCTTACCACAGCTATTGATCTACTTCTTTTTGTTAATTGTCTCTATATTTTCCTAAAGTCCCATTTTGTTGCTCTCCTGTCATCCTTTTTATGTGTATCCCAGATTCATGTGTTTCTATTTTACCTGTTAAGCAAGTAAAAATTAGAAGTTAAAATACTTCTGTTGAAAAGACACCTGTTAAGTTTGTAGTAAGAAAAGACTAAATAACAATATATTCTCTAATTTGCAATGTTTGCTTCTCTTTCAAGCTTTCTTTTATGTTTATTATTGTCATATATTCTTTATCAATTTACTATCTAGGTTATTATTCCACTTGTTCACCTCAAATCTGTAATATTTCTCCTTCCCTCTAGTACTCAACCAATGACGAGGGTTGGTATTTTACTAAAATATAGTAGTAATTTCAGAAAAAATAAGGACTATCTAACAATGACTTTCAACCACTTGCATTTTTATCTTTGCCTCCCATATAATGGACATATATTTTAGTTCTATCCAAATCCAATTCTTTCACATATTCAGTGAATTTCATGATTTCTTCCCACCTTAGAATCTAGCTCCAGAAAACCTTCTCTCTCCCTCCTACATGGACAGTTTCCACTCCAAACTGAATCAGTCCCATGATGGTATATTTCTTATCTTTAAAAGTTACTTTTTGTTTGCTCATCATACCTTTTCATTCTTTTTTCTCTGCTATCAATTAGAGCAAAAAGTTACACATAATTGTTCAAATTTAACGATGATATTGTTTCCTGCTTCTTAGATCCACCAGGATATTGAAACTGTTCTTGTTGGGATCCTTAGTGATCTCCATATTTCTAAAGCCAATGGTCAAGACAAGATGGTCATTTCTTGTCTAACTTAGTTCATCAGCAGAGGTTGACAAGGCCAGTCAATAATCTAAAACGTTCATTCCCCTTTGTGCCTCTTGGGACACTACTCCATCAATTCTCCTCCTTGTTCACTTATTAATCTGTCTCAGTATCTTTTGCTTCCTCTTCAATCCCTGTCTTGAAATAGTTTTAATGTTACAGAGGCTTATTTTCTGGCCTCTTTTTCCCACTCACGTTAGGTAATCTCATGTAATTACATAGGTCATAAAAACAAGCAGGAAACCAATACTTGTTACATATACTAATGATTTCCAAATGCCAACGTCTTGCCCCATTATTTCCCATGAATTCAAAACTTCCAGAAAACATCTACTTCTGTTTTACTGACTACGTCAAAGCCTATGACTATGTAGATCACTACAAACTATAAAATTGTTAAAAAAGATGAGAAGACCAGACCACCATACCTGCCTGATGAGGTATGCAGGTCAAGAAGCAAGAGTTAGAAACAGATATAGAACAATAGACTGGTTCCAAACTGGGAAAGGAGTACATCAAGGCTGTATGTTGTGACCCTGCTTATTTAACTTATATGCAGAGTACATCATGAGAAATGGCTGACTGGATGAAGCACAAGTTGGAATCAAGATTACCAGGAGAAAGATGAGTAGCCTCAGATACTCAGATGAAGCCACCCTTAAGGCAGAAAGTGAGGGGGGACTAAAGAGCTTCTTAATGAAAATGAAAGAGGAGAGTGAAAAAATTGGCTTAAAATTCAACATTCAAAAAACGAAGATCATGGCATCCAGTCCCATCACTTCATGGCCAATAGATGGGGAAACAATGGAAACACTGAGAAACTTTATTTTCTTGGGCTCCAAAATTACTGCAGATGGTGACTGCAGCCGTGAAATTAAAAGACGCTTGCTCCTTAAAAGAAAAGCTGAGTTGCCAGTCCAGGTTCGATGCACGATACTGGATGCTTGGGGCTGGTGCACTGGGACGACCCAGAGGGATGGAATGGGGAGGGAGGAGGGAGGAGGGTTCAGGATGGGGAACACATGTATACCTGTGGCGGATTCATTTTGATATTTGGCAAATCTAATACAGTTATGTAAAGTTTAAAAATAAAATAAAAATTAAAAAAAAAAAAAAAAAAAAGAAAAGCTATGACCAACCTAGACAACATATTAAAAAGCATTGACATTACTTTGCTGACAAGGTCCATCTAGTCAGTTATGGTTTTTCCAGTAGTCATGTATGGATGTGAGAATTGGACCGTAAAGAAGGTTGAGCACTGAAGAATTGGTACTTTTGAACTGTAGTGTCGGAGAGGACTCTTGAGAGTCCTTTGGACAGCAAAGAGATCAAACCTGTCAATCCTAAGGAAATCAGTCCTGAATATTCATTGGAAGGACTGATGCTGAAGCTGAAACTCCAATACTTTGGCCAACTGATGCGAAGAACTGACTCCTTGGAAAAGACCCTGATGCTGGGGAAGATTGAAGGCAGGAGGAGAAGGAGACGACAGAGGGTGAGATGGTTGGATGGCATCATCAACCTGATGGACATGAGTTTGTGCAACTCCAGGAGTTGGTGATAGACAGGGAATCTTGGTGTGCTGCAGTCCATGGGATTGGAAAGTGCTGGACATGACTGAGTCACTGAACTGAACTGATACCCAGATATTTGGATGTATAAAAACTGTTCTAACTTTATATACTCAAAACTGAACTTTTGATACACAAACCTCACCACATATCTGCTTTTCATACAATTTTTTCTATCTCAGCAATTACACTCCATACTTCTAGTCATTCAGGTTGTCTTGGGGTCAACCTCATGCATCCCTTTGTCTCCAACATTGCATCTAAACATCAGCCAATTCTATAAGTTGTGACTTCAACATAGAGAATCAGATTTAAATCATCTTACCATTCCTACTTCTATATTCTGGTCCAAGGTACCAATGTCTCTTACCTTGATTATTAAAATAAACTTTTAACTGATTTCTGGCTTCACGTCTTGCCCCCTGTATTTTATCCTTTATGTATATGTGTGTGTGTATTTGTGTGTGTGTGTGTGTGTGTGTGTGCGCATTCAGCTGAATCTGACTCTTTGTGACCATATGAACTATAACCCGCCAGGCTCCTCTGTCCATAGGATTTTCCAGGCAAGACTACTGGAGTGGGTTGCTATTTCCTCCTCCAGAGGATCTTCCCAATCCAAGGTTGGAACTTGTGTTTTCTGCATTGCAGGTGAATTCTTTATCACTCAGTCATCCAGGAAGCTCTTTACCCTCTATACAACATTCAAATATTCTATTCTATTGTATCTTATTCTACAATATCTTCCATTATCCTACCCTGTCCTATCCTAAATTACTCCTGTACATTTTAGGCTTCAAAGAATTTTCCATCATCTGATATAAAATATCCTTTCCCATTTCTCACACAAGGGACAGACTTGTTAGGGTCACAACTTAATCTCCAGAAAGAACACGCCCACATACATGTCTGAACACACATGAAGAGACATATGCATATATATTTTTTGATACATATGAAAACACATATATATGTCAATAAATATGTTGTTTGAATAAATGAAAGTTAAATGAATGATCACCCAGATGTAGACTCAGAAGAGTATGCTATTCCACATTTACATTTATAACCAAACATAAAACCTTTCTCTTGGTTTACCTCATACAGAATTACACACCAAGGTAGATTAAAAAGTATGTAAGTAACTCTGATAGTTGTTCAGTTTAAACTTCACAGTTTTTGATATGAGAATATTAGTTATTAATGAGAATATTAGCTATGCTTCTGCGAGTGTCTGAGTTGAAGTTTCTATAGGATTAAGCCGTGACATAGCCCTCTATCCTTTTCTACTCCTCAGAGCCACCCACTGAAACTCTATTGGTTTCAAATATTTATCACTTTCATTTAATTAATAAGCAAATCTTATTCTGATAATTTTCTGGGATGGGAGAATCAGGATATGTAACTGAATTTCCCAAACTGTTAAGCATGCTTACAGAGAAATGGAATTGACATTTGACATTCTGAGTTAAATATCAGAATCTCATTAGCAAACTTCTTGATAAAATTTCTATCCTCAGTTATTTTTTATGAGTTACTATGGGGAGTATATCCTCAATTACTTGTTATGAATTACTACAGTTGCTACATACAAATATATCTGGGATCTCAACTGTGCCTAACATAAGTATTTCCTTGAAATCATTTAAAAATCATATTCAAATCCCACACTTCCATTCTCAGCGACACCCCCATCCCCCCCAAAAAAGAGAAAACAACCACTGGAGGATACTACTGAGATTCAGATGGTGAGGATAATGAGTGGTAATTTTTAAGTGATTTTTAGAGTGACAACAACAGAATAACCGATACATGTATTAAAACTTATCAGTGATTCTCCACTGTGAATTGAAATAAAGCATGATTTGTAACATTTAGTGTATAAAACCATCTATGGTCTGATTACTCACAGCTTCCTGTCTCAACTATTTTCAATCCTATGCGCACAGTTCCTACTGTGCAATAGAGACCTGCTTGAGGTCCTAGAACACACGACTGTGCTTTTATTTCTGTGCCTTTGTTCAGGTGATTTCCTCTGCACTGAATTTGTTCCTTCCCTCCCATTTATATATCCCAAGAGTCAATTTAGATCTGATTGGTGATAAGACCTTGTTTAAATCTCCTCTTTTTGGCTCCTCCCCCAACAGTTTCCACTATGTATTAAATATGTATATCTAAATGAATGAATAGACCTCTGGTTCTTAAATGTTCATGATATTGAAACCATCCTGAAACATTTTTCTTTAAAAATATGTCCACACCCCACATTTTCATCTCTCATGTGCCATGGGTCATATTGATAGTGACAGGGCTAGGATAGCATGGTGGGGAGAATGAGGTGTTTAAAATGTTTCTCAGGTGATTGTGATTTGTTTTAAAACAATCAAAACTAAACAAGATCTTGATGAAAGTGAAACAGTAGAGTGAAAGAGTTGGCTTAAAGCTCAACATTCAGAAAACTAAGATCATGGCATCCAGTCCCATCATTTCATGGAAAATAGATGGGGAAACAGTGGAGACAGTGGCTGACTTTATTTTGGCGGGGCTCCAAAATCACTGCAGATGGTGACTGCAGTCATGAAATTAAAAGATGCTTACTCCTTGGAAGGAAAGTTATGACCAACCTAGATAGCATATTAAAAAGCAAAGACATTACTTTGTCATCAAAGGTCCATCTAGTCAAGGCTATGATTTTTCCAGTAGTCATGTATGGATGTGAGAGTTGAACTATAAAAAAAGCTGAGCACCGAAGAATTGATGCTTTTGAACTATGGTGTTGGAGAAGACTCTTGAGAGTCTCTTGGACTGCAAGGATCCAACCAGTCCATCCCAAAGGAGATTAGTCCTGGGTGTTCATTGGAAGGACTGATGCTAAAGCTGAAACTCCAATACTTTGGCCACCTGATGTGAAGAGCTGACTCATTGGAAAAGATCCTGATGCTGAGAAAGATTGAGGGCAGGAGGAGAAAGTGACAACAGAGGATGAGATGGTTGGATGGCATTACCAACTCATTGGACATGGGTTTGGGTAGACTCAAGCACTTAGTGATAGACAGGGAGGCCTGGAGTGCTGCAGTCCATGGGGTCGCAAAGAGTCAGACACGACTGAGCGACTGAACTGAACTGAACAAGATCAGATCTTGGTCTCCTAGAAAAGATTTTGAAAACTGTAAACACATCATCTAGTAATAATAACTAGCCATACAGTTTTTGATAATTTTATTTTTTTAAATTCAGTACATATATTATATTCTCTCCAATCCTGAACTTAATCATCAAATATACTCACACAGATAAATCAGCACAATTCATCCTAACAGTAAGAGGTAATGGGGACATCTTACGTGTCAGGTACATGCATTTCTGACTGCCTAATACCTTTCAAGTCTGTTTTTTCTTTGAGAGGCCATTACATTTAAGTTCCTAATTTGATGTAAAGAAGGAACTCATTTTTTAAAGAACTTTCCACAAAGTACTTTCAGAAAGATGATACTACTTCTCTTTGGAAGCTTCTTTGATATCCAAGTATTTTCTTGCACAACAACCATAACATTCTTTCAATAAGACATATACAATCTCAGAAGTTTCTTGCTGGATTATCTGACTTCCTTCACATAAAATTGAAATAAGCCCAACTGAATTTCCTCGCTTCTTTTCAGAACATAGTTGTAAGCTTCCTTTTCATTAATTTCCTTGTAAAAAGAGAATTGTGTTGTTTTTGTCTACAATTGGAAACTAGTGGGAAAGAAGACTAGGAGGAAATACTTTTCAAAGTAAGATGTGGTTTATCATATTTATAGAGAAGAGATTAAATGCTCAGTTTAAACATGTATAAGGATCTAGCTGCCAACTTCCAGTTCAATTTCTAGGTAAGATGAGGAAAATGCAACGTACCAAAATGTGGCAGGCAGAATGATGCCCATCCTCAAAGATATTCCTAATCCCTGGCATCTGTGACTATATGTTACATGACAAAGGGGAATTTAGATTGCAGTTGGAATTAAATTTGCTGACATTAAAATAGGTTATACTGGATTATCCAGGTGGGTGCAGTATAATCACAAACCATTAAAAATGGAAGAGGAAAGTGGAAAAAAATTAGGAGATACTTCTAACTTTCTACAGAAGGGTGGTTAGAGAGACGCAGTATTCCTAGCTTTGAAAATGGGGGAAGGGGCCCATAGCCAAGGAATGCCTCTAGAAACTAGAAAATGTAAAGAAATTTTTCCCCTAGAGTACCCAGAAAGGAAAACACTGACGCTGACAACTTAGTTTTTATCCCAGAGATATCGATGTTGGAATTCTAGCCTAGAGAACTAAAAGTAATACATTTGCATTCTTTTAAGCCATTAAATAGTAAGCTAATGCATAACAATAGGAATAAGAAACTAACTCATGACACATTAAGAAGATAGGTATCTTAATTAATGGACATGAATGATTTGTTACTTATTTCCAAAGAAAAGAGTTTCCTTAGGTTTCCAGGGTTTCTGAAATCATCAATAATGATCTAACAAGGACTGTCTCAATCATTTTTTAATATTATAACCTGTCTTAGCTTATCATATACACAAATTAAACATATATATATATATATACACACACACATATATGTGTATATAGTTATACATATATATACATTTATATATACTTAGGTATGTATATATTTACATTTTAAAATGAATTGAACATAGTGACTTAAACCAGAGAAAAGGGAAAAGGAGCACTTTTGATTAAAATTCCCTTTTATATTTAAAATTACACTATATCACACTGTAAAGTAGTTTCAAATCTGTGATATTCCACTACACCTTTAAAATATTAATTTGTAAAAATGTGAAAGATGATTATGCTAAGTAAATACTCAAATTTAGCATCATTATTGCATATCCTCATAGGTATTTTTTTACAGTTTTCAAATTTAGAAATGTGAAGAACTGAGCATCTCAATAGCTCCTGAGCTATCTTTGGAGGTAGGCTTATTACTCACTTGAGGGAGAATTTTAAACAGAAGTTTTACCTTATTCTTAGCAGAGTCATTTTTAAGTATGGGTCTGTCAACCTTCTCAAGAAGAAAAGAATCTAGAGGTTGTCCAGAATTTGTTAGAGAACAGAAAATATGGATACTGAAATGGCCTGTAAGCACTGAACGAAGAAGACATCTGACCTCCATTGTGTCCTTATACTGATTTTCACTAATTATCATACAAATAGGGGCTTCCCAGTACTCTTGCCTGGAAAATCCCATGGGCTGAGGAGCCTGGTGGGCTGCAGTCCATGGGGTCGCTAAGAGTTGGACACAACTGAGAGACTTCACTTTCACTTTCATGCACTGGAGAAGGAAATGGCAACTCATTCCAGTGTCTTGCCTGAAGAATCCCAGGGATGGGGGAGCCTGGTTGGGCTGCCGTCTTTGGGCTCGCACAAAGTCGGACACGACTGAAGCGACTTAGCAGCAGCAGCAGCAGCAGGTGGCTTACTGGTAAAGAATCTGCCCATCAATGCAGGAGACACTGGTTCAATCTCTGAGTCTGGGTGGGGAAGATTCCTTGTAGAAGGAAGTGGCAACTTACCATTTTCCTGGGAAATCCCATGGACAGAGGAGCCTGGTGGGCTACAGTCCATGGGGTTGCAAAGAGTCAGACATGACTTACCAAATAAGCACACACACACACACACACACAGCAAATAAGTCCAACAAAAATAATCATATAGGCAGTAATAGTCTTATAAAGTAGTAATAATTTACTATTGTGCTGCTAGAAGCTAAACAAAGCTTAATTTCTAGGCCATAAGAAGAAAAAGTCAAAGAAAAATTACTAGATCAACTGGTTCACATATTACTGAATAACTTCCAAAATATACATCTTTATTGTTGCTGTTTTATCCTTTTTGGAAGCCAAAAAATGGCCTGAGAAAACTAGAAGGCCTAACTTATCTTCGATAACTAGTATTAGCTCTTCTTATTTCTGACAATTTTGACCACACACTGGTGAATTTACTTGAGAAGCAGATGGTAGTTTTTAAGTTCTAGCAATCCCCAAAGAAAAGAACGTATTGTTGATTTTAAGACTAATATTAAAGTGACACTGAGCCTTTTGTCTGACTGCCCTGCTGTGCTCAAACTTTCAAAGCATCCAGCACTGAACTCTGGTTAGTTATCACAGGAATCTTCACCTAGACCCCAGCTCGCTCTCTCTCTAATCCAGTGGCTCCTTCAGACTTGCACTGCCTTTAATGTCATTTCTGAAGTTTGGTTTCTTACCAAACTTACACGATATATTTTTCAATTTATCCTCCCCATTTTCTCATACCTTATCCTCCATCATTATCAAAAATACCTAGGACTTGGTATCTCTGGTTCAATTCAACTCATAATATTTACTATACTTTCTAATATTTTAATGAGTTAAGTTATCTCTAATCAAAGTTGATTATTGCCATTATTGCTTTTCAGGGACATATCCGTATTTCAGAGAGGTTTTGAAACGAGCCATTTTTTCAAGAATTTAATTTTTTTTCCTCCTTTGCGAAGTTAGAAAATTCACCAGAATAAGCTGCCATATGAAATTTCTTAATTTTTTTCCAAAGTAGATAACGTGGTAGAGAGAGTTACAAATGTATTCTCAACAGAATGAACAATGAGAAATAAAGCACAGAAGTAAGGAAAATATAGCAAGACACTGGCTTAAGTGGGTTTATTTAAATGAAGCTAAATACAATGTTCCCCTTTCTCTATATCACTTTCTAAACATGCATTTGTGAGTGTGCAGGCATGCTGGAACAAAACTGGAAGAAAATCTGTATCATTACTAAGATACGGTTTGAGAAATATATTCATCTAAATATTTAACAAATATTCGGTGAGTACCTAAAATGTAGTTTTGGAGCTGTTGTAGTTTTGGAGCTGGTGAATCATTGGTGAAAGTTAGAAGTACTTGATCTAACTGGTAAATTGGTGAAATTTCACAAGAGAAGATAGATTTGATCAAGTCAGTTTATATGAGAAAATTTCCAAAAAGAGTTTTGGAAACCGTGAGAGGGGATATGTATGGATAATAAGATAAGGAAAAAGTTGCTTGTTTTCTTTTTAGACATTTGTTCACTGGAGGAATTGCCTTCACATTAGAATCTGTGCAGAGTTCTTTTTAGGCCCAGATAACAAAGTGTGCCCTTTTCTTCAGTTCATGAGGTTCTCACGGCAAGTATACTGGGGTGGTTTGCCATTCCCTCCTCCATTCCCTCTTGGCAGGAAAGCTATGGCAAACCTAGACAGTGTATTGAAAAGCAGAGACATTACTCTGCCAACAAAGGTCCATATAGTCAAGGCTATGGTCTTACCAGTGGTCAAGTATGGTTGTGAGAGCTGGACCATTAAGAAAGTGGAACACAGAAGTATTGATGCATTCGAACTGTGGTGTTAGAGAGGACTCCTGAGAGTCCCTTGGACAGCAAGGAGATCAACTTAGTCAATCTTAAGGGAAATCAACCCTGAATACTTGTTGGAAGAACTGATGTTGAAGTTGAAACTCTAGTATTTTGGTCATCTAATGCAAACAGCTGACTCATTGGAAAAGTCCCTGTTGCTGGGAAAAATTGAGGGCAGAAAGAGAAGAGGACGTCAGAGGATGAGATGGCTGGATGGCATCACCAATGCAATGGACATGAATTTGGGCAAACTTTGGGAGATGGTGAGTGACAGGGAGACCTGGCGTGCTGCAGTCCATAGGGTTGCAGAGTCACACATGACTGGGCGACTGAACAACAACAACAGCAGTGTGAAATGGAGTCAGAGATGATGGGTTTTCTTTTTATTTGCGTTTGCATAGAAGAAATCTCGGCTTTGAAGTCTGTATAAAAATGCAGTGATACCTTAGAAGCTTGAAAATTTGTAGCTTTTGGAGTAAAGGTCATGATATCAACACCAGCTCTGTTAGCCTAGATTATACAAGGCTATTAAAAATGGTAAAATAAGTGCCAAGCCTCCAAACGACTTCCTAAAAGAGGTGGGTGAGATTTTCTGGATAAAGGTATTTTAAATTTATAGTTGCTAAGAGACTTCCTTTGTTTTCACAGAGTGTTGGATTTGAGTTCAACTCTCTCTTACTTCTGAGTTTTAAAACATTTTTAAAATGTTTTAAACTAAATTTCATCTTTATCATCAGTAACATGAAGATAATTAACAGATACAGTCTTTAGGGATTGTTTTAGGACTACATTAGAGCAGGTAAAGTAATTAGTATGGTGATAAGAATAGTGTAAATGCCTCCAAAATTAAAATTTTTAATTATTAGTAGAGCATCATTTTAAAAATATTAAGTAAAATATTAAGAACAATAATTTCACTATGGATTCATATTAAACAAACATGGCTTCCATGGTGGCTTAGCAGTAAAATAATCTTCCTGCAATACAGAAGATGTGGCACGAGCCTTCGGTTCAATCCCTAAGTCGGGAAGATCCCCTGGAGAAGGAAATGACAACCCATTTCAGTATTCTTGCCTGGAAAATTTCATGGACTATGGTGAGCTATAGTCCATGGGGTTGCAAAGAGTCAGACAGGACTTAGTGACTAAACACACAACACTTATTAAACAGATATATCAAGAAACAACCTCTAAAGCATTATGCTGTATATAACTAACTCATTCACTTATTCAATAAAGTAATGTATTGAAGATACAAACATGGAATCTTCTCTTCCTTTTAGAGAAATTATTAAACACAATATACATAGTAAATGATAATTTAAAATGAATTATGATTAATTACATGAGAAAGGTGTATGTAGAATGATAAAAAAAAAGCAACAAATTATTTCAGGGAAACAACAAATTCCAAATGTGCCACAGATTCTGCTGAGGACTGAAAGGAAAATGAGACTGAACTGAATGAAAACATTTTATGAGTGTTTCAGGTACAGGGAACAATATATAGAGAAGAAAGAAGTTAAATATAAGCACTATAATAAACTTTAGGCTCTGCAAGTAGGCTGACTCCATTGGGGTAGAAGTGGGGCAAGAGATACAAGATGTGTCAATGACTTATCTCTGCTCGGTTCAGTTCAGTTCAGTTGCTCAGTCATGTCCAACTCTTTGTGACCCCATGAATTACAGCATGCCAGGCCTCCCTGTCCATCACCAACTCCCAGAGTTCTCTCAGACTCACGTCCATCGAGTCAGTGATATCATCCAGCCATCTCATCCTCTGGCATCCCCTTCTCCTCCTGCCCCCAATCCCTCCCAGCATCAGAGTCTTTTCCAATGAGTCAACTCTTCACATGAGGTGGCCAAAGTACTGGAGTTTCAGCTTTAGCATCATTCCTTCCAAAGAACACCCAGGACTGATTTCCTTTAGGATGGACTGGTTGGATCTCCTTGCAGTCCAAGGGACTCTCAAGAGTCTTCTCCAACACTACAGTTTAAAAGCATCCATTCTTTGGCACTCAGCTTTCTTCACAGTCCAACTCTCTCATCCATAATATATGACCACTGGAAAAAACAGCCTTGACCAGATGGACCTTAGTTGGCAAAGTAATGTCTCTGCTTTTCAATATGCTATCTAGGTTGGTCGTAACTTTCCTTCCAAGGAGTAAGCGTCTTTTAATTTCATGGCTGCCATCACCATCTGCAGTGATATTGGAGCCCAGAAAAATAAAGTCTGACACTGTTTACACTGTTTTCCCATCTATTTCCCATAAAGTGATGGGACCAGATGCCATGATCTTCATTTTCTGAATGTTGAGCTTTAAGCCAACATTTCACTCTCCTCTTTCACAATCATCAAGAGGCTTTTTAGTTTCTCTTCACTTTCTGCCATAAGGGCGGTGCCATCTGCATATCTGAGGTTATTGATATTTCTCCCGGCAAACTTGATTCCAGCTTGTGCTTCTTCCAGCCTAGTGTTTCTCATGATGTACTCTGCATATAAGTTAAATAAGCAGGGTGACAATATATAGCCTTGATGTGCTCCTTTTCCTATTTGGAACCAGTCTGTTGTTCCATGTCCAGTTCTAACTGTTGCTTCCTGACCTGCATACAGGTTTCTAAAGAGGCAGGTCAGGTGGTCTGGTATTCCCATCTCTTGAAGAATTTTCCACAGTTTATTGTGATCCACACAGTCGAAAGCTTTGGCATATCTCTGCTAGACTCCTGCAAACCCGTAAGTACAAAGGAATTTGAAGAATATAGTATTGCTTTTTAGTGAAATGGTTTGCCGTTCAGACTATCTTTAATATGGCATATGATTTTTATAATAATATTTGGGTCCTGTAATGTATGGATGTGAGAGTTGGACCGTGAAGAAGGCTGAGCACCGAAGAATTGATTCTTTTGAACTGTGGTGTTGGAGAAGACTCTTGAGAGTCCCTTGGACTGCAAGGAGATCCAACCAGTCCATTCTGAAGGAGATCAGCCCTGGGATTTCTTTGGAAGGAATGATGCTAAAGATGAAACTCCAGTACTTTGGCCACCTCATGCGAAGAGTTGACTCATTGGAAAAGATGCTGATGCTGGGAGGGATTGGGGGCAGGAGGAGAAGGGGACGACAGAGGATGAGATGGCTGGATGGCATCACTGACTCAATGGACATGAGTCTGAGTGAACTCTGGGAGTTGGTGATGGACAGGGAGGCCTGGCGTGCTGCAATTCATGGGGTTGCAAAGAGTGATACAGGACTGAGCGACTAAACTGAACTGAACTGAACTGAATTCCTGCTTGGGATATATAAATGACATTGATGATAAGTGGGAAATTCTTTAAGTTCTAATTATATTACACAATGAGTATTGGAATTTAGAGGTAATGGTATGTACTTTACCCCAAAAGTTAAGCAAATGTACATTTATGAGTTCTGAATTTTAGGAAATGTATTTTGTTAAGTAAATATTAGTTGTAGCTTTAATTGTGGTATCTAGCTTACTTGTGTTTTTGTTCATTAGCATAGCAATTTCATGATCCAGTGACATGGAGACCAGAATTTTATTTCCTGAATAGATTTCTCATAGACTAGAGAGTCTCTGTCAAGCATATGTAAACCAGAGTGGCCATTATTTGGTACATTTGATCTATGTAGATAGTAAATATGAATACCTTACAGGCACAAAATGACATTTTGCCAACAATAGCAACTAATTTGCCTTATAAATCTATGGCTATTTTTCAGTATCTGAGCTTAGGATGCTATTGATATATTTATATCAATTTTACTTATAAATCCAAAATTATGGATCCCCATATTTAAGTTTATCATACTGGAAATTTAATAGCTCACATATCTGCCAAATATCTTCCCACTGATAGCCAGGTAGATATTACTTAGAAGTTTTGAAAATTAAACATTCCTTCTGCAGTATAAGTGCTAAATATAAAATTTGGGGGCTTCCCAGGTAGCTCAGTGGTAAAGCAGCCAGCTGCCAATGCAGGAATCTCTGGAGATGCAGGCTTGATCCCTGGCTTAGGAAGATTCCCTGGAGGAGGAAATGGCAACCCACTTCAGTATCTGTGCCTGGAAAATCTCATGGACAGAGGAGCCTGGTGGGCTACAGTCTATGGGGTCACAAAGAGTTAGACACAATTGAGAGACTGAGTATACATGCAAAAAACTTTCAGAATGGCATATATAGTAATGGGTTTATTATGAAAAATGGCATTCACTTGATCTACTTTATTGAAAAATCCACCTTATTAGTGAGACTTGAGTTATAAACATTGTCATTGGGAGTTAGATAAATGCAAAATACATCACAAGGAATTATCTATGGAGATTCAGCAAAATTGCTGTTCACCTTTCTTGTTATAGGCAAAGTTCTTGAAATGGTATTTAGAGTTATAACAAAGAAGACTGTTGTGTGTTATATTATGAAACAATATAATGCCAAATTATATAAACTATATAGCTAATATTTTATACTATTTGATAACAGTAGAACCTTTTCAATTTTAAGACTGAAGAGCATGTTGATGTATGGCAAAACCAATACAATATTGTAAAGTAAAAATAAATAAATAAATAAAATAAAATAAAATTTCTGTCTTAACTTTCAGCTTTAAAAAAAAAAAGACTGAAAAGAAAGAGAAGAAAACCTCAATGATAACTTAATAAAGTTAAAAATTAATTTTCAATCAATAAATCTTCACTTTAGAGTCTCAGATGACCTTACTACTGAATAATATTTTGATTGACAGGGAATATTTCAGAGGTTGCAGTATCATTCTTAGGTGTATATATATATATATATACACACACACATACATGATCTTAGTTCACAGCCACTCTCATATACATTCTCTATGTATATCTGTATTATCTATATACATATTTATACTCACAGAGAGAGACAGAAACAGAGAAAGAGAGGGAAAGAGAGAGAATCGAAACACTTTCGATTTCATTGTTGTGGTTTATTTTTAAGCCTGTCTTAAAAACTGAAATGGAAAGTCCAAGGAAAACTGTTTTCCAGAATATGACTTTAGAAGGTACCCTTTGGTAAACTCCCTAATCCTTAATTCATGGCATAGACTGCTCAGAAGTTATTTCCATAAGTGAACGTGTATTTCACTATAGAGTCTAACTAGCCAACATTTAAAAAAAATTCAGTTTAACCTGGAAACCTCATAGTAAGGCAATTGAAGAGATATCCTTGGTCATATATGCTGCTGCTGCTGCTAAATCACTTCAGTCGTGTCCGGCTCTGTGCGACCCCATAGACGGCAGCCCACCAGGCTCCCCCATCCCTGGGATTCTCCAGGCAAGAACACTGGAGTGGGGTGCCATTTCCTTCTCCAATGCATGAAAGTGAAAAGTGAAAGTGAAGTCGCTCAGTTGTGTCCGACTCCTAGCGACCCCATGGACTGCAGCCCACCAGGCCCCTCCGTCCATGGGATTTTCCAGGCAAGAGGACTGGAGTGGGTAGCCATTGCCTTCTCCGTAGTCATATATAGGATAGGTTTTATGATTTTCATGAAGGGGTAACATGTCCTGTAGATCTTTTAATTATAAATACAGGCATTTAAAACTTGGTCCACCTATATCTGAACTGAGGACCAACTTATAATTTAAAGTATTGGTAAAGGTTTGGGTCTTTACCATTGCTAAAGGTGTACAGAAAATTGGAATAATATGAAACACTACGTTTCTCTATTTGAGACAAGAACTGTATCCACATAACCCCCTATTTCTTTACCAATTCTTAACACTCAAAGTAATTAATATCTGATAGATAAATATAAAATCTAAAATATTAAGTATTGAAAGAAAATAAAAAGGGGTAAAAGTACTAAGGAAAAAAAAAACTCTGAATGCAAATAGGTAACAGAAGTTATGGTAATCCAAAATTTATAGGTAGGTTTACAAATAAATTGAATGTATAAATATGTAATTATTTTCATCAACTTACACAAAATTAATATTTTAAATATTTATGCAACATGAACTAAAGTTGAATATTAATAAATGAATTACATAAAAGCAATTTGTAGTATGAAATTGTAAGGTCTCATATTCTTAAATACAGACAACCTATACCAGAGATTGACCTAATTTACTGGGTTTCTGAGGACTTAGTATATTTTCAGAATGATATTTCTTATTCTCAGATTGATGCTAACTCAAATTTCTCATATTTACAGAGTGTATAAGTATCCTCAAGCTTGAGAAAACAGGTAATCTGATACTCTTTCTGCAAGCTCTGTGGACATAAAGGGAATTCTCAGGTAATCATCAGGTAACATTCCCTTCTCTTACAGCCCTGATATGGCACATAGGTATACTGGAAACATGACACAGAGAGGAAGTATAAACATCTTCAGGCTGTATGGGATAATATGCTCTTATTTCTGACTTAAGTTGTTCTTTAGAGATTTCAGAATGTTAAAGCTGCAAGCCATGATTTGAAGAGTTTGATAATTTTACTGTTATGTTCACTGAAGTCAATTTCTCCATGAGGGATAGGAGAGATATTGTTTTTAATTCATGTATAGAATGAATATCTTTTTCTGTGATTATTCAGATAATGTTGCATATCTTGAATTTCAAATGATTCTCTAAATTAAAGGCAAAGCTGTTATAGTAGTATATTTGCCATGGGCCATAACCATGATCATGGTTTCTCTCTGTAACTGTGCTATTTCAGATATCATCTTAATACAGGAGTCAAATGGCATATGTTAATTAGATGTGAATTTTAGTATTGTCAATAATGGAAAATGGAAAAAAATCTGTCATGCCATAATATGATATGTACAAATTCCATAGATCTGTTAAATACAACTAGATAAAATAAATGTATACATTTCAATTAAAATAGCAATATATTGGCTCTGTAACTGAGCTCAGAGTTTTCTAAGAGATTTTATCTTTACTTATCTTGCTATAGGAAAGTTAAGCTATAGCTTTTAATATTTAGCCCAGAGAAAAGAATGTTTCCTGGCCTTTGGGTATTGAAGTGCTAATAGATTAAGGAAAGTAGGATTCAGGTTTTCCCCTGGGTATTTGGATATCTGTTACATGTATTCAGCGGCTTCTGGGACAGATATTATTAGAACATTGATCAATAGACAAGTAAATAAAGTTCCTTTCAGTTATTCTGAATGAAACCTTTAACATCCTCAAAGGCTTCTCTTTGACTCAGCATATATAGTTGCTTGTAGTTAAATCTTTCCAAATTTACATCTCCCGGTTCTCTTGCAATTTTCTTCTCATTTTAATCCCTTCCAGGCACCAATCCATGGCTTCATCTTAACATAATGAACTAACCTCCTGATCAGTTTCTCTTTTTGTCCACCAGTGTTTCATCTGTCATCATTTTATTTCCCCCCTCTGTATTCTTCCATTATTTAATCCATATACCTCCTATAGTATAAGAAATTTTGATTTCATGTGTGTATACATGTAGATGGATAGATATAATTTTACAAATATATATGTATAATTAAATACATATGTTTTTTCATAATCATGTTTCCACTTAGAAAATACGCTCTCTCAAGTATGCTCATAACGATTCCTCCCATTCATCAAGGTACAGTCCTAAATAACTGAGGGGAGAGAGAAAAGAGAGAGAGAGATTTTTAAACAACATCAAGAGGTCATGGTATTATGTTTCAGGGAGTCACCTGATTGAAGACGAATGGCTCCAAGCAACAAGAAAAGCATTTACTCTAAAATACGATTATTATTAAACGTGTATTAAGCATTAACTATGGACCAGGTGATTCTGAAAGGTTGTTGTTGAATCACATGAAGACACCGGGATTCTTGGCCCCCGGAGGAGAAGAATTCAATCCGGGGCCGGAGATGAAGCTTGATCGCTCAGAGGTTTTGTGTAATAAAGTTTTATTAAAGTATAAAGAAAATAGAGAAAGCTTCTGACATAGGCATCAGAAGGGGGCAGAAAGAGTACCCGCTTGCTAGTGTTAACAATGAAGTTATATATTCCAAAGAATGTCTGGAGGTTGTAAAGACCTCATCAGACCTTCTCCCATAATTTGCATTTTAAGATAACACTGTCCTCAGGCAAGATACATCCTTGTTAAGACCTGGTCTACATTTTAAGATAACAGAAGGTTGAATCCAAAGACTGTCCTTAGGCAGGATACATTATTGTTATATAATCCTAAGGAATGTGGAGAAAGAAAAAAAGTTTGTCTTTTCTTCCTCCTTGAGAATTCCAGACCCCTCTCTCCCTGGGGACTCCTAGACTCCCTATCAACCTGCCTAGGAACTGACTCTCTAAATTCTAGGAACTTAGGAGAAACTATTTGGTCTAAACTGACAGAACTAGCAAATAATAAAGACACAAATTGTTCTAATGAAACTACTTCTTTATTGCTTCCAACAATTTAAGTTTAATCCCATTGATAAATCAACTTGATGCCTTGTCTCTTCTTGCTCTCTCCATCTCCCCGAGAATGAATGCCTTTCCTCACCTACCATTAACTTTATGGTCATTTGTCCTGGGGAGAATTCATCACCGTTACCGAAGCCTTTGTTGTTACAGATGTATCCAGCCCTTTGGCAAGTGTGCTCCCCTGTGGTCTTTGTACAGGTCTTGCTGTCCATCCATGCATTTTTGGATGTTTTGTTTTCCACAGGGATCTTGGTGTGTTATTGGATCTGCCTGGAGATAATTGAAATCAGTAGGAAAAACTGTGGAAGCAAAAAGTTAATTAGCTCATTGATAGCTACAAAAATTTTTACCATAATCTCTATCTTCCTAACTCTATCACCACTATTCAAGTGAATTCACAGTGTTTGAAATATTTTCAGGCCATTCTGTGACCAGTAGCCGTTAAGAAAAACAAAGCAGCCATTTAATTTTTGTCAAAGTTCAATTTCCTATACCAAATCCATATGTAGACGGAATGTCATTTTAATATTGCTAATTTTATCACCTTTTGTGCAAAATTATATTATAAAGACTGTTCTTTAGCCATCTCAGAGACATATGGGGTGTAGAGAGTGAAAATTAATTTGTTTCTGAATGAACGTTTCTTTGCCCAGTACACTATAACTATTACACTTAAAGAAAACTCTTCAAGTTTCAACTATTTGGCATTACAATAGATTGTCTAGCATTGTTGAGAGCATTTTCGAAGTTCAGCAGGAGCAGTGAAGTCAGGCTCATTTGAAACACAAGGCATAGCTCGGAAAGAGGTGTTATCAAAACTCCTAGGATGTGAGAAGGATATCATAAAGTTGCTTCTAAAACTTTTGACTCTTAGGTGTACATTTCAAGTCCTTGGATGGCTCTAAGCTGTTGCCAAAGAGTTTTATGTGAATGGAAAACAATTATGAGGAGCAAGATACTGCAGCATAGAGACTCCTTTTGAGGGTACATGGTAATGGCAGGGGGGCAGGGAGGTCCACGGTTGGGTGGGGCTGGGGGTGTGTGTGTAGAAAAGTTGAATTGCTGACTCACATTGAAGCTTCTGATTATAAAATATTTTAAAATAAATGAGGATCTCTTTACAAGACACTCTAGCTTAAATTGTAACTGCATTTATAATGAAAATAATTCATTCTACTCTGAGTTCTTGCATCCATTTGCCCCACAAATATTCAATTTACACTGACCATATGCTAGTGAGTATTCTAGAAACTAGGGATATAGTGACAAAGCCCACAGAGAAGACAGCTAATCCCATGAAATGTTCTGTCCATTTTATAATTAAGGAATGTTAAGCAGTTTCTAAGAACTTCTAAGAATCAGAATAAGGAGCACTGGCATTCTGGAAGTCATAGGGAAAATGTTAGCTATATGGGAAATTAAATCACACAACAACAATTGGATATTATAAAGAAAGAAATAATAGTACCTTAATTGAGATGGAGGGTAAAATGGCATTTACTAGAGGAGAAAAATATCAAGGGTAAAATACTTGAAATCACTATTATTTTGAATGATTATTTAATTCAAAAATCAAGTAGTATCACAAAACAGGTTGTTAGGGGAGATGGGTTACCTGGTAACAGAACTTTTATCATTACTGGAAATGGCCAAGAGAAACAATGAAAAGATGAAAGTTTAGTGGGCCATAAATTTTTACTTTTTTCTCATTTGAAATCACCACCTACTTGAGAATAGAGTGAATTTAATAATTCTTATCAATATTTTCATTCATGTTACTCTTTCTGAAGAACAACGTGTCTTACTCTGCATCCGTATAAGTGAATATTTATCATTTTGGCAGAGTAATCATCTGAAATAACCTTTTCTCAGCTGGTAGACATATGCTATTTGATCGAAGACATGAAACAGATAGCTGCTAAGAATTTGAAGAATTCAGCGTCAGGCTTTTTGATCCAGTGTCAAGAAATCTTCATAAATGTTTTTTTCCTATTAAAAAAAATGATCAATGTCAACATCACCATATCAATATTTTCTCTTCTTTTGGATTAACTTGAGTTCCTTTTAAGTTGAAGCTTTTACTCAGTAATAAGATATACAACTTTGAGTCCAGAAATATGCTAAAATATCAATGCCAAGAAATATTTTGAACTTGTTCTTTTTATACTGAAATTTTGTTTGATTTGTAATTTTTACCCTTTCTTAGTTGCTACTAACCTCTTGCCTTGCATGACTTTTATCATGGATAATGTATCTTTTTCATATCATAGAAAACTGAACCACTATCCTGACTTAATTGACAGAATAATCAAGCTTTATGTTATTGCCTTATTACAGTTATGAAAGCATTTGTGCTCATAGAATACAGTTTGCCTAGTTATCACCTTCCATCTAAATCTCTATACATATACCTTATATTTAACTTGTATTTTTGACATTCTGTGTCTACAAATTTGAAAATCTTTCAACAAGAACTGAGAATAAGAAACATTTGTGACAAACAGAAGGTATTGAGGCGTCATAACTGAGTTGAATGAAGTCTCAAAAATGGCAAGTCTTTGTTCTATGATCCTTACTGGAAAAAATTAATGTGAAATTGTGGTTCAATAATTAATGAAAATAAGCTATACAGCCATAAACCTATTGTGGTCTACTCTTCCAAAATTACTAAAACTATATAGGCCATATGTTAGGCTGCTGCTACTGCTGCTGCCAAGTCTCCTCAGTCGTGTCCGACTCTGTGCGACCCCAGAGACGGCAGCCCACCAGGCTCCCCTGTCCCTGGGATTCTCCAGGCAAGAACACTGGAGTGGGTTGCCATTTTCTTCTCCAATGCAAGAAAGTGAAAAATGAAAGTGAAGTCGCTCAGTCGTGACCGACTCTTAGCGACCCCATGGACTGCAGCCTACCAGGCTCCTCCATCCATGGGATTTTCCAGGCAAGAGTACTGGAGGGGGGTTACATTGCCTTCTCCTATTTTAGGCTAGGCACCAAGAAAACAAAGACAAGATACAGTCCTTAATTTCCAGAATCACACAGTCTAAAAGGAAGTACAAATGAATAATTAAAACACTTTATAGGGGAACTTCCCTGGTTGCCCAGTGGTTGAGAATCCACCATCCAATGCAGTTTCTGGGTCAAGGAACTAAGACCCTACATGCTGCAGGGCAACTAAGCCTGTATGCCACAATCAGAGCAGCCAGCTAGCTGCAATTAGTGAGCCCATGCTCTACAACAAGAGAAGCTGGTGTGCCTCCACCAGAGAAAGCCTGGGTGCTGCAATGAAGACTCAGTCAAAATAAAAAGTAAACAACAACAACAAAAAGACACTTGATAAAAATTGCTACTTGTAGGTAAATACGGATATGCCAATTTCCCCTGTGATGCAAATGTAGCAAATGTAGAACATGGCATGTGATTTAGGCATTGAAGACAAGTTTGCATCTCTGTGAAGAGAGAAGAAAGATGAACTTAGGTAGCGGAAGTCATGTTGACAGAGGCACTGAGGTAAAATAGAGAATCTTACATGTTTCTTCAACAATTGAACCTGAGTTTAATACAGGTTACTTGGAGGGATCAATCTTGTTGGATACATAGAGAAAAGGGTATATAGACTACATGCCGGTGCCAGGCTAATTAATCTGGATTTTGGAAATAAAATGCTGGTGATAGAATTAGAGCATCTCAAGGAAAAAAAAAAAAAAAAGAGAGAGACATTTAACAAAATGCAATGAAGATTGGTATTTGCAAAGTATACTAAGCCTGTAAGAGATTCCTCACTCAGTCCCCAAAATTTGAATACAAATGCATTTCAAATGTTTGAAAAATACTAACCATCAGAGCCAAAATCCTAAACTTTACATATTTCTTAAGTGAAATTAAATTCATAGGGTTTTTTGCGGGGGAGGCAGCACCACATGTAGACTCTTAGTTCCCCAACCAGGGATTGAACTCATGCTCCCTGAAGTGGTAGTGCAGAGTCTCTAGATATATAGATTTTTATATGTGTTTTCTGGTTTTAGTTTTTACTATCAGAGATGTAATACATAGCAGTTTCCTTATCAACCAAGAAACAGACACTGGGGTTTTCTAGGAAAATAGAAATAAAACTTACACCTGCCAGTGCAAGGACAAATATTACAAAAGTAAGTAGACAGCACAAAGCATTTACTATCAGTGTGCAAGAGGGTGTAGACTAATGCAGCATACCTTAGAGATGAGGCTTCAAGTCACCACAATAAAACAAATATCACAATAAAACATGTGATAGGCATATTAGGGTTTCCCAGTGCATATAAAAGTTATGTTTATACTATACTGTATTGATTACGTGTGCAACTGCATTATGCCTGAAAATGCAATGTATCTATCTTAATTTAAAAATACTTTATTGCTAAGAAAGGCTAATCATCTCGGAGCCTTCAGTGAGTCCTAATCTTTATGAAACAGTAATTAAAATCTCTGATCACAGATCACCATAAAATACAACAAGGAGTGAGTCTGAAATGTGAGAATTACCAAAATGTGACACAGATATATGAAGTGAGAGAAATGCTGTTGGAAAAAGCGACTTGCTGAATGTGTGGTTACCACAAACTTTCAATTTGTGAAGAATGCAGTATCTGCAAATCAAAGAGCAGTAATACAAGGAATGCCTGTAATATAGACTTTGAAGACAGAGCACAGACAGATTTCATGGTGAATGCTTTGCTTGCCCTCACTCCCAAATACACAAAAATGAAAGAAAAGGTGAAAACTTGCAAACAATTTGAGAATATATATATCAAGGTACTTTAAATTAGTAATTAAGCCATGGATTTAATTGGCTATCAGAAAGAAAAAATAAGGACCTAAGACTGAAAAAAAAAAAAAAGTTGACTTTTTATGGTGGGTGGTGTTTTCTGCTTTTTTTTTTTCCACATAGCACTCTATGCCAGAAAAGAATAATTTCTGTGACATGTTGAGAAAAAAAGTAGGCTTTCCATATAATGGATTAGAGATATGTCATCTAACTACCTTAATAATTTTTAATATTTTTTCCAGCTAATTATTCTAACTAAGGCAAAACTCAAAAATCAATCTATCAGGAAAGAGGAGAAATGATATTAAAAAATAGTGTCAGTGACTATTGGATTTATCAAAATATAAAACAAAGGCTAAAAAAGTTTGAGACATTATTTACATAATGTAAATATCATAATACTTCAAATATATATTGTGGTATTTAAAATTGTTACATATAATGTCTTAGTACAACTATTGCTAAAGCTTCATAAAAATTTTGGTAGTCTGAAATGATTTGGTGAAATTGTGTGAAATGAAATAGAAAATTATTCCTTAAAGCAGTAAATGAAAATTTAAATGTGGTTATATTAATTAAATCTATAAAAGTAATACTAGAGAAACTAAAAGTAATATCTATCTATTTATCTATCTATATCTTTCCAGGCTCCAAATAAGACCCAACAAAGTACACAAGAGGATAACATAAAGAAAAACAATATATATGGAAATTCATTTTCAGTTAAAATCTCTAGAAAGCAACTAGATTTCACAAGGGGTAATCTCTCAGACTGTTAAAACACACCAGAGAAGCAGTAAAAGTAGTTAAAAAAAAAAGAAAGAAAGAAAGAAAAAAAAAATAGCTGCTTCACATCTTTTGGTCAAAGTAGTCTCCTGACTGCAATAGGGCCCTCTCCCCATTGCAATAAAACCTTTTATCAACATTGCAATAATTTCTTTAAATAAAGTATCTCCTTAATAAAACAACAATACAACAACATAAAACTTTAAACAAACCAAACACTAGAGAGCTGAAAATATAAATTAAGTGGACTAAATTTCAGAAAGTGACAAGCCCTTCATAGAAGAAAAAGGAAATACTCGGCTTATTCCAGGATGAGCTGGAATTCCAGGAAAAGGGAATCTAATACAAATGGGGTTAAAAATGCCAATTTTTTATTATGGCAAAGATTGTGATTTTGAAAAAAATAGTTTAAAGAGGGTACAAGGCTTCCCTGGTGGCTCAGCTGGTAAAAAATCTGCCTGCAGTGCAGAGACCTGGGTTTGATCACTGGGTTGGGAAGATCCCCTGGAGAAGGGAACAGCTGCCCACTCCAGTATTCTGGCCTGTACAGTTCCATCTACTGTATATTGCATAGGGTCAGACAGGATGGAGCAACTCTTACTTTCACAAGAATCATGCCAGCATTTTTTAAAGATCCATTTTGAAGCCATTTTACTTGCTACTCAAAAAATTAATGTTCTATGATACAAAAAAGATATATCATAGAACTAAAAACAAAAGTCCAAGACATAAAGACTGGAAGAAAACAGGATAATACCTTTGCAGTGTTTGAATAGCTATAGGTATATTGGACAGAATAAGAAAAAAAAAAAAAAAAACAATAAAGGAAAACCACAAATTTGTCTTCTCAAAACCAAAACATTCTATTGATCAAAAATAACAAAATGAATAGACAAGGTTCTGATTAGGAAAAAGTTATACTGATTAGGATACAAGTTCTAGTATATGAATCTCACAAAGCACTTGCATCTACTTTTTAATAAAGACTGACAAATAAAATAAAGACAAATTATTCAAAATGAAATAGGCTAATCAGACTTTCTTAATAGTTCAGGAATTACATGCAGATGTAGATGGGGAAACAATGGAAACAGTGAAAGACTATTTTCTTGGGCTTCAAAATCACTGCAGATGGTGATCAAACCAGTCAGTTCTAAAGGAAATCAACCCTGAATATACACTGGAAGGACTGATGCTGAAATTGAAGCACCAATACTTTGGCCAACTGATGCAAAAAGCCGACTCATTGGAAAAGAGCCTGATGTTAGGAAATAGAGGACGAGATGGTTGGATGGCATTACCAACTCAATTGGACATGAGTTTGAGCAAGCTCTGGGAGATGGTGATGGACAGGGAAGTCTGGCATGCTACAGTCCATGACGTCGCAATGAGTTGGACATGGCTGAGTAACTGAACAACAACAATTTTAAAAAATAATAATATTATATGTATAAGCACCTATAAACAACATTTAAATGCACAAAATTGACTGAACAAAAATACTGGTTGAACTAAAGGGAAGAATGTGTACGTGTGCTCGGTCTCTCAGTTGTGTCTGGCTCTTTGTGATCCTATAATCTGTAGCCTGCCAGGCTCTTCTGTCCATGGGATTATGCAGGCAAGAATACTGGAGCGGGTTACCATTTCCTCCAAAGAGTCAGACGTAACTTAGGGACTAAACCACCAAGTGATGAACAGACTCAGGATGCCCACTGCATTTTGCTAGCCCAGGGAGGCTGTGACTCTGTGGTCACTATTATCCAAACTCAACTATACTGGCAGCACAGAGAGAAGCAGACTGAGGAGAAACTGTAGAATCAGAACAACACCATTTTTAGAATAGTTTTGGAATATACACTGGTTCAAATTGAACAAATCAAGAATTCTGTATCCACAAAACATGTATTCAATTCTCTCATTCCATGGACCAACCATTTTAACACTTCATTTCATTAATTAATACTAATTTACACCAAATAGTCCATAAAACATTGATGTTTATTGGCATAATATTCATGAAAGAATGGACAGAGAACAGTCTAGATTGTTTCATTGAATAAAATGCATGTTTGCCACATACATACTCACCATATCTTTTACAAGAATCAGAGAGTTTTGTGACCCTGACCAAGAATAGTCAGGGTCTAGTCTCTTTAGACTAGAAATGCTGAATAGAGAGTTTCATTTCCTGATCTCATTGACAGTGAGAGAAACTCAGCATGATCAGTTTATAGGACCCTGATCCTCTGACCACAGGGAAGATAACACATATCAAGCTAGGCCAACATGTAAAACTGAAACTTTGAAATCACAAGAATTGGAATGAAGACGGAGCTGAGAAACTGACGCTGGGCCAGGAAATACTGTGAGACCACTTGCCAGGAAAACATACCAGTGTCTTAGGTTAGTATCCTTTTCTAAGCTTGATAATTCTGTTTATATTTTTATTATGCGGGCTAATAACTTCCTTTGGCTGAGGTTTGGTAGGGTTGGTTTATTTTGCTTTCTTTCAAAAAGTACTTTGAAAAAGTAATTTCAATGAAATTATATTGTGCATGGTTGTTATGCTTTTTTCAGTAGAATTCAATAAGAAAAAGAAACACCTAAGCCTATACTGATAAATATGTAATATCTGCCTTTCTGTAAGTGTGATGACTTGCACTTCATCAAGGTCAGTCAGAACATGTGCACTAAATGTGTCTGCCTGAATTAGCTTTCACTTTAAATTTTATACTGGTGTTGAGTGGTAGCTCCCCATTTATTCTCTACATGGGAGCATAAAGGAAAAAAAAATAAAAGAGGAAAATGTCTGAACTGTGTAGACAGAAAAGTGTTTGTTTAATTGATCTTGGGTAGTCTTTTGCAAGAATAGATGCTTGTAATTTAGTACACTGAAAAAACAACAGTTCCTATATTTATCTTAAAGTCAAAACCAAAATCCAATATAAACATATGTTAAAGAACACAATTTGTCTGTCAGTAAAGCATGTCATGCCTCTAATCCCTGAGGATAATTGTGATGAGTTATATAAGTGCAAAATACTGCCCCATCACAAGAACAGTGACTGAAAATTTTCATGTCAAAATAGTTGGTAGATTTTGATCACCAATTTATGAAGCAGACTATTCAAGGAAGTTATCAGAGTATTAGGAATTTTAATGAGACAATGAAAATAAAATAAAAACACAATGAAAAATTTATCTAACACCTCTATACAATTCTGGATAAAAGTGAAGAGAGCTAAGATATGTGATACAGGTTTTGACATTGCCCATTTGGTAAAGATGTGTCAAGTAGATTATTTCATCCTCTTTGTTTATAAAATAGCGAAGTTAATTCCTATCTTATTACACATGCTGTTTTGATCTTATATTATGTGAAAGTGTCTTGAAAAATGAAACAATAATGAAAAATCATTGGCTACCTGATGTGAAGAGCCAACTCATTGGAAAAGACCCTGATGCTGGGAAAGACTGAAGGCAATCAGTCCAAGGGGTAGCAATGAGTTGGACACCACTTAGCAACTGAATAACAATGAAGAATCACCTCTGGAACAAGAACTGCAAAAATTAAAAACAAAAACCTGTCTTTCTCTAAATATAATGATACTACTTTAAAAAATTTGATCAAATCAATACATCAACCTTTTCAGATCTCTGGATGTTAACCAAAGACTTGTAAAAATCAGAAAAGAATTTATTCAAGAAAAATAGATGAATCTCAGTAAAACCGCTGAGCTTTAGGGTGTCTTGACGCACCCTATTCTCAACCTCTTTCCCCATCCAAGACACCGTTTCAACAAATCTTGGAACTACAGCCAGCATTCTAGCAGCCACTGTAGGAATCGAATGGGTTGAGATCCTCCCCAAAGTGTTGCTCCCAGAGAATTACTACTATTTAATCCATCTGTACTCACGGAAGTGGCTGGATAGCTACATTTCAGGGTTTGTCTTTATTTTACTTGACTGAGAGCACTCTCTGGGCAAACAGCAGCTCTATCCCTAAGGTATTTGGGAAAAATAATCAGCAGAAAGTGTTTAACATTGTAGCTGACTGAAGTGGCAACAAGAGTTAGGGTTAACAGGAGGGTGATCAAAATACTTAAGGAAAAACTGGGAATGATGAGCCTTGGAAAAGTTCCAACAAATTTGCCGGGATCTAGAAGGCCACAGCATATACACAGCTGTAGACGTTTCTAGAAAAGATATGAGAAGGCCCTAGGGTTTCACCTCTGGCTGACCTTGAGCCTCTGCAAAAGCAAGTGGTTAAGCTTAAGGCAGAGATGGAGGACTAACTCCCAGAACACACAGAATTCTCAGCAAACTCTGGGAGACTTACTAGTTCAGGACACTTAATGGAACATCTGTCCAATGACTAGCTGACCACCAGGCTAACTGAACACAGATTTCAGTGGCCCTGTATGACAAAGAGTTCAGACTTCAGAGAATTAGGCCAGAAAAGTCATTATTTGTTTAATTTACAAATAACAGTTATAGCAAGCTTCAATAAAATATCCTGAGTAAGAAAAAGAACCCTGTATTCAGAGTGGTCACATTATGTTATTTAAAATCCAACTTTCAACAAAAGCATATGAAAATGCAATGAAACAAGAAAATATAACCAACACATGGAGAAAAATATAGTCAAAATAAACTGTTTCTAAAAAAGCCCAGACATTGGACTTTCCACCCAAAGGCTTTAAATCAGCAATTCTAAGTTTGTTAAAAGGACTAAAGAAAGCTATATCTAAGTATTAAAGAAAAATGACAAAAATCTCTTGCCATGTAGAGAATATCAATAAAATGATAAATGTTATCTTTAAAAATAGAAATGATGGAGTTATAAACACAACTGAAACATTTATTACAGTGGTTTAATAGCAGATGGAATCAGTAGAAGAAAAAAATGAATTTAATGACAAAGAATGGTTAAGAAAATATTTTAAAACTATAGAGTAAAAGAAAGAACAAAGAAATTAAAAAAAAAAAACCTTGATATTATCTGGTCTTCGGAGTAAATAACCTGAGATAGTCATTTTAAGGCCTATACAGTTGACTCTTGAACAATGCAAGGGTTAGGGATGTCAATCCTTTGTGAAGTTGAAAATCCCCATATAACTACCACTGGCTCTTCATGTTTTTACCTCCACATATTCAAACAACAGCATATTGTGTAGTACCATAATAGATACTTATTGAAAATAATCTATGAATGCATACAGTTCAAACATATATTGTTCAAGGGCTGACTATATATATTTAGGTTTATGATACATTGATTTAATAGTGAGGGAAGAATTTCAATGGGGGAAATAACAGTCTTTGCAATAAATGGTGGTAAGACAACAGATGTCTAGATGTCAAAGAACACACTTGAACCCCTCCTCACACTATGCACAAAAATTGGCTTAAAATGGATTATTCCCCATAATGTAGTGCTACAATTTCAACATCATTAGAAACAAATATAAGGGTAAGTCTTCATGGGCTTCCCTGGTGGCTCAGTGGAAAAAAATCCCCCTGCCAATGCAAGAGATATAAGTTCAGTCCCTGGGTAGGGGAGATCCCTTGGAGAAGGGAATGGCAACCCATTCCACTATTCTTGCCTGGAAAATCCCATGGACAGAGGAGCCTGGCAGGCTACAGTCCATAAGGTCGCCAAAGAGTTGGCTACAACTTAGCAACTAAACAACAAAAATCTTCCTGACTCAGATTTGTTAACAGATTCTTAGTTATAACACCGGATAGTAACAACCAGCAAAAGAAAAAACAAATATGACTTCATTAAAATTAGAACCTTCTGTCCTATAAAGAACAAAATCAAGAACATAAATTCAACCCACAAAATTGGAATAAAACTATGTATAATCATATGTCTAAGGGACTTGTATGCAGAATATGTAAATATATGAAATATGTACTTGTATGCAGATTGTATTAATACAAACAATAAAAAGACAGATAACCCAATTTAAAAGTATGCTAGGCATATTAGTACACACTTCTTATAAGAAGATATACTAAACGAAAGCACATGGAAAGATGGGCATTAGGGATATTCAAATTTAAAAAACTCAAGGTATCACTTCACATCCACTGGAATAACTATGGAAAACAGTTTAGAAGTTTCTCAACTGGTTAAACAAAGTTACCATATGAATCATCAAATCTAACGTCATGTGTATAACTAAAACAATTTAAAACATTTGCTTATCATTATATTAAAAAAAATTAAAAAAAAACCATTTGCTTAAAATCCATATATGAGTATTTAGAGCAACATTATTCATAATATTCACAAAGGTAGAAAAACCTACATGGCAATCAACCAATGAATGAACATTGTGGTATATCCATCCAATGAAATATTATGTAGTCATAAAAAGGAATGAAACGCTGATATATGTTGCAACATGGATAAAATTTTAAAATATTATCATAACTGAAACAAATGAGTCATAAAAAGACATATTGTATAATTTTAATTTATATGAAATGTTCATAATAGATAAATACATAAAGACTGTAGATAGTAGATTAGTGGTTGCCTAGAGATAGGAAGAGAGGGGAATAAAAAATTGGTATGGGGTGGTGAAAATCTTCCATAGTAAGACAACAGTAATGGTTGCATAGTTCTATGGATGTTGTAATAATTACTTAATCATGCAATTCCTTAGGGTGAACTTTATGGTTTATGAATTATATTGTAATAAAGCTGTTAACATGAAATCAGACTGAGCTCCTTGTCAGGTCCCCACCCCCACTCAGCCAGGGGGGGTATGAATATCTTAATTTAGGAAATTGAAGTGAATGAATTTAAAAATAAAGGAAAATACTTACTGCAAATGAAAAGAAACAATTAGAGCATATATGTTTCTAGCCGTAATGATTAAGCATTTACATGTAAAAATATTTCCTCAAGTTAAAATTAATATTCATTTATGTTAGCCAAAATTGATTATTTCATAAGTTCTAGGCAGTATGCGTGATACTTTGCTTGCTTCTCTTTTGAGTCTTAGAATACTTTGAAATTTATTCTCTTAGTTTTATAGATAAGAACTTGAATGAAATTTTAACCCCACTAATGTGTCTAAACAGTTCATAAATGGCATCATCAAGACAGGAACCCAGATCAATTAATTGTAAAGGAAATACTCTTGCCTATGAACCTATGGCTTATTATTTTTATTCAAGATTAAATGAATAAGAAAATTTGTTCTCATCAATGTTATATTTATAGCTGTAATATACATATTCCAGGAGAATCATTGTTTGAGGTAGAGTTTAATTGGATTATATATGTCTATATCAAAGAAATGTTGAGGAAGATTTTCAGGATTTTTTTTTTTAAACCATGAACTCTCTTCAACTTTCTTCCACTAGGGCTTCTCTGGTGGCTCAGATGATAAAGAATCTGCCTGCAATGCAGCAGGAGACCTGGGTTGGATCCCTGGGTAAGGAAGATCCCCTGAATACTGGCAATCCACTCCAGTATTCTTGCCTGGGAAATCCCATGGACAGAGGAGCCTGATGGACTGCAGTCCAGGAGATCACAAAGAGTCAAACATGACTGAGAGACTTTTACTTCACTCTTCAACTCATCATTCCTAGACTAACCAAGGTCACTTATCTGAAAAGTCATTTATTTCAATATGTCTGCATATAATGGGAAGCAACAATAGGCCACAACAATAAGCATTAATCTGATGACAGATAGAAAGGAAAACCTCAAGTAAACCATTAGTAGAAAATAGATAAACAAATGTAGTAATGAAAATGGGAAGATGGCATTTTCAAAGTGAGTCAAGAAAAGGTAAGGGGTTTACCTGAAATCTAAATTCTTTAACGTCACTTTTCTCCAAGCTAACCATTAGAGTCAGGGTTTGAATGTTTTATTTAAAATCTTCTTGCCTAAATTTTATTTTTTATCCTGTTTTAACTGTGGTCTCTTTGATCTGCTTCTTTATTTCCCTTGGAATAATTTACTCAAAGTCCCTTTGGTAAAATGTCTCTTACTGATGGTCATAAAGCCTCTAGAATTTTAGACACAAGTCTTAGAGGCCATCTGGTTCAATCTCATCATTTTACAGGAGAAGAATTTGAAGCCAGGATAGGTTAAGACACACCCAAATATTTTTCTTCAAATTAAAACAGGCTTTCTTCCATGGACTTCTTTATGAAAAAGCCTACCCAGTTTGATTATAAAGCTATTTCACCTATTGTGTTTGAACTGTTTAATTTACTTGTATTTCTAAGATTTTTCTTGTGTTCTTAAAGATTTTCTTCTTTAAATATGAGGTATTTAAAAATATCTTGTGCTGCTTTATTCTCATTCTGAAATGACAAGTATATATACAAACTCATTATATGTCAGAACACAGGGTACAGGGTTGTTTTTGACCTCTTTGTACTCTTTTGTACTGAAAGATTCCAACCTTCCAATCTTAAGAAATCTTTGAAATCTCAGCATTAAGAGATTTTTTAAATAATATTGCTGTGCTGGAGTGAGAATGGATATCTTCACTTGCCTTCTATCTGGCCAGTTGTATACAAACAGTGTAATTTATTCTCCATAATTTGAAGCAGTGTGAGGTTCTACTAAGGTCAGAGAAAGTACATACAAGACTACACTTACAACTTACAATGTATATTGTGAAAATTTTTCAATACCCTGTAACATTGCCATTATATTTGCCTTTAAATTGACTCCTAACAGTTTTAAGTAGGACATCCATTGTTCAAATAGAAATTGTGCATAAATAATATGTCTGTCTTCTTCACCCATTTTATATGTGCATAAGGTAAAATTATATCTTATAACCCACATATGAAGGGCTTGAAAAAGTTAAATGAATGATTTTTACTAGTATTCAACTCAAAAACCTCTACAGCATCAGTGAAAGGCAAGAATGCTTTAAAAGGAATCCCATAAAAATTGTTCAATTGAATTGTATTATAAAAACTTTACTCAATCTTGAAGAATTTTTTTTCTATTTTCCCCCTTATCTAAACTAGTAAAATCTATAATATCATAGTACAAATTCATTCACCTCATTCTACATTCTGAAGTTTATAGAGTTCACAGATTTAGATAAAAATTAGCTGCATTATTCTAAGTTGCTGGAAGCACAACGTGCTCTGGACTGACTTAGAGCCACTACGCTTGGAGTAGAGGGATGCCCGCAGTATTTGAATTTTATTTTCAGAAAGGAATCCAGAGTCACAAAGAGAAATAATATGACTTCAAAACGTACACTAAAAGAAGAGAAGCTCCTTGGGGAACAAAAGAGAAATAGTATTTTCTTATTAGAAGCTTTGTTAGTCTATTAAACTAATTACAGACATATAGGTAGTTAATTACAGACACATAGACATGCACAAACACAGAAAATGGACATGGTTTAAATACAGTATTCACTGCATTGTTTATAATTTACTGATTATATTTTATATGCCATATCGATTATTATTAAATTTATATCCGGTGTTGCTCATGAAAGAAAGAACAAATGAATCAGCAAAAATCACCCCAAATAAGAGTGAATCTAATGAAATCAATTATTTGAATGATAATGCAAACTATTTACTTCATTGCTCTTTCCTCCCTGGCTAAATTCTCTAGTTTCAAAGTCTTATTTCTTATTCTCCATTATACGCTTAGTAGTTCAACTTTCTTTCTCAGGCACTCGCTTCTCTGATGTCTTATATCCTAGAATGAACACAATGCCTGTCCACTATGGCACTGTGGTGTATATTGATTTTACCGAGGCCCTGCCTGCTCTTTGACAACCTGCAAGCAAGATGTGTAGTTATTTCCATGATGTGTCTTTAGACCTTCTCAGCTCAGACATTTTTGTCCTAACAAAGTGCAAGATTGAAGTAATCAATTAAAGTATTGTTAGAGAGCGGGACTGTAAACTGTTGTCCTTAATTTTCCTGAAATTTCAAAGAATAAACCAGATGAGTATGCTTTCTAAAAGTTTAGATCAGAGAAAACGTTGCTTGCAGCAAATTATTTAGTGAGTCTCTATAAGTCATTATTTCAGCTGTTTGGACAGGTCATTTTTGAGAAAGAATAGATTCAAATTTTATTTTTTATTGCAATTCCATCATCTAATTATCCTGGAACCACACAGATATATTCTCAATGGATTACTATTTGCCTGAAATTTTAATGCATGTTTATTCATTTGTAAAACAGCTCTACTTTTTCCTCTATATTCAAGATTCAAATGAATCTTTACAAAACTTCTAGTCAATATACAGTAGAAAACATAGTTTTGGTGGAACTGCAGAGATAACCTGGACCGCAACATGCAGGACTCTGTAGATATTCTGAAGACCTTGGACAGCCATACCAGAGCAATGGAAAGCAACTAAAGGGTTTTTTTAAGTGTTAGCTGTTTAGTCATGTCCAGCTCTTTCTGACCCCATGGACTGTAGCCTGCCGGGTTTCTCTTGACTTCTCCAGGCAAGAATACTTCAGTGGGTTGCCATTTCTCTCTCTAGGGGATCTTCCCTACCCAGGGATTGAACCTGGGTCTCCGACATTGCAGGTAGATTCTTTGCCATCTGAGCCACCAAGGATGGCTCATGAGTTTAGTTACCCCACAGCATGTGGAATCTTCCAAGACCAGGAATCGAACCCATGTCCCCTGCATTGGAAGGCAGATTCTTAACCACTGGACCACCAGGGAAGCTCAAAAGAGTTTTTCAGTTCAGTTCAGTTCAGTTGCTCAGTCGTGTCCGACTCTTTGCGACCCCATGAATCGCAGCATGCCAGGCCTCCCTGTCCATCACCAACTCCCAGAGTTCACTCAAACTCATGTCCATTGAGTTGGTGATGCCATCCAGCCATCTCATCCTCTGTCGTCCCCTTCTCCTCCTGCCCCCAATCCCTCCCAGCATCAGAGTCTTTTCCAATGAGTCAACTCTTCTCATGAGGTGGCCAAAGAGTTTTTAGTTGTAACTAATTGATTTACAATTCATGCCTCACCATGGAGGACAGAATGAAAGGTAGCCTCATATAATGCAATAAAAAAAGTTAACTATAACTACAATGATTTAGGTAAGTTTGTTTCCCATATATCTGGATTTATAGTAAGGGGAAATGCAATTGTTTTATCTGTTAGTAAAAACCTTAGCTGTAACAGTATAGATAACTCTCTAAGACTAAATATAGAAGGCTTAATTTTCCTTGGCCTCTGGGATGCAGAGTGTTTAGAAACACGGGTTTGGAATCAAATGCCAACTCTGGAACTCTACTGTTTTCAAATTCTATAACCCTGGGCAAACTATTCACAAGGGAAGGAAGGGTGGGGGTGAAGAGAGGCAAAATGCTACTGAAAAAGTCCTTATTGAATAAAAGATACACATTTTTTCAAAAAGTGTAATGCGCTTGCTGTAAAGAAAAAGCACTTCAGCAAAAACATTAAATTCTACCTAATTTACTTAATCAAATAGGGGTTTGTTTTAGAAATATCAAATAAGTTTAAAATTGAAATCCAAAGATATAGCATCAGTTTATAGGAAATTTCCTTTTGTGGAATATCTCATTCTGCAAAAAATTAAACATGACTTTACATCAGTGGTGTCATATGAAAACATTCAGTGAGTCAACATCTATTTATTGATCTTCTAGTCTGTGTGGCTTGGTAGATTTGAAACTTCATAAACATGCATATTTTTGGCTGATAGGATAAAACTTCCCCAGTTTTATGTCTTAGTCATTTCCAATGCTGATTTTAATTATGTTTGAATTTATGGATTAAGCATTTCTTAATGAGTTCATGAAAGCGATAAGTTTATGCTTCCAAGAATGATATTTATGGCCTTGCAAGTAACCATAAAGCTTTCTTGCTAGAAATACAAGCAGTTTAAAGGAAAGAAGGACAACAAAAAAACAACTCTCTCTTTACTCAACTAAATCTGATCCAGTTCTACTACTAAAAATGTTGTTATTGGTTCTGTATACGGACACATTTTTTTAACCAGTAGAGAAAGCTACTGTGTCTGATATTGGATTGAAAAGGATGTTGCAGCTTTTAAGGAGAAAAAAGAAAAGAGAAAGAGACACAAGATGCTTGTTCCTGGGGCTAATTTGCTGCCTCTAACCTTGTATTTGTTGACCCTCACCTTTTGTCCACATTTTCCTCACACCATGAGTATGCTCTCATAAATTTCAGTTCCCCGGCTTATTACATTTGAGATGGTAAAATGCCAGGAGCTATGGTGCTAAAAGTGCTGCCTCTCAAACAATTTTCCCCAATGATATTAACCTTGAATGCAAGAGATGTAAGTGACTGAGAGTTTACAACACCAAATAAGTTATAGTGTATTTAGTCTAAACTCTTCATTTAAAGGAAAACCTGGCTAGATTTCGAGGTCAGGGAAACTATACAATCACACTATTATTCCTGGCCCATTGATGACTAAACTATCACAACAAAAATGAAACCACTATGATTTTAGATGTCCTCATTTAAGAATTTGCTGTTAAAAAAAAAAAAGAAAAGGTCAATCTAGTGGATGACTAATTCAGATTACACTATATGAAGCATACATATATGTATGTATGACACCATACATATGATGGTCATTTACTGTACAGATGTGTGAGACATAAAATTTGGTCTGTATACACTGGCTGCTTCAAATTTGAGTCAATTAAACCCCACTGTTTTAATAATTATGGATGCCTTTACAATTATCTGAAGTAAATATTCTGCATTTTAATGACTTCATGTAAGGTGTGAATCTTAGTATTATGCTTTCATAGCTCACAAATATATAGAAATCAACCAAATTCATTAAAAAATTTATAAAATCAAAGCGGTAATTTTATAAACTAATAAATCATTCAATGTAAACTTTGAAAAATTTATAAAAATTTTCCAAATATACATTTTGGAGGTATACTAAAACAAAAAATGCATATCCTTTTGCTTAGATTTCTCCCATCTGTACCAAGTCTCACTCTCCCCAGCTTTAGAAGTGTTGATTGCTGATGGCTCACAGCTAAGTCTCTGCTTGGGACTAGTGTATATATAAGTGTGTGTGTGTGTGTGTGTGTGTGTGCATGTGTGTGCACACACATGCGATCAGTCACTCAATCATGCCCAACTCTTTGCAACCCCATGGATTGTAACCCACCAGATTCCACTGTCAATGGAATTTTCCAGGCAAGAATACCGAAGTGGGTTGCCATTTCCTACTCCAAGGATCTTCCCAACCCAGGGATTGAACCCATGTCTCTTGTGTCTCCTGCAATGGCAGTCAGATTCTTTACTTGGCCTCAGCCAAAGAGAACTAATTGGCTTGATTAAGGGTATGTGCTCTTCATGGGAACCCTGCATCCAAGGACTGGTTGACTTGATAGTACAAATAATCAAGGCTATTGCCACAATTCAGGACAACTCGATGTCATTCAGGTTTCAGAGCTTCCTGTGGGAATGACAGATATTTTTTCATTGCATTGCAGTTCAACTTCTCCCCTCCGCCTGATCTTGTTTCCGTGACTCTCTCAAATATTATACCTTGGAGTACTCCACAATAAGTTTAATGCTTATCAGTCTCCTTATCAGAGTCTTTTCCCCCAAGGAATTCACCCTAAGACAGATGGTGATAGGGGTGGTCCAAGAAATTAAGCTTTAAAATATGATTTTGCTGTAGGCTCATTCCCTAGACAGCTGGCAAGTAGGGTCCCATAAATAGTGTCAGCTCTTGGGTGCCACAACAGAGCAGTTGTTAAACAGAGAGTTCCCTGTTAATGGAAAGGGATGAGATGTTAGGGGAAGATCATGCACTGACGCTGGCTGCTGTAATATCCCAAGCATTTTAGAGGTTCTCAGAAAGAAGAGATAGTAGGTGGTATTGAGTGAAGTAATTTGCAACAAAAAAGACAAAGACAATGAATGACATTGTACAAAAGAACAGAGGGTGATTAATGAAAAAAAATGTAATTCAAAATATGAAACACAATGTCTCTTTGCCAACGCATATACACTCTTCTCCCCTTCTGCCAGAGAGAAGCTAAAGATCAACTCCAGAGCTTAACTGAAAGGCTTGTATAAGTCTACAAAGTCATTCATGACCAAAATGATGGCCTTAATTAGACAGAAGAAGGTTCCTGAGACTTTCAATTGTTAACATCTGAGTTGAACCTGAAAATTTCAGATCTAAAACCTCCTTTTAGGGCAGGAGTGCCATTCTCCTCTCTCAATGGCTAGTGCTTTCTGAAGGTGAAGCTGAGAAGGCCCTCCCCAATATACCCTCATCTCTTCTCCTAGACACCAATGAGTAACTACTTTCAAGTTACAACATAACCCCAGCTAGAGAAGTATTGGACCTACTAAGGAAGGAAATTGATGATATCCCAAGGTTGTGAGAGGGTAACAGGCAGGAAGGCCAGGGGTCTCCAAATGGAGGAAATAGCCTGCAAGTGTCAAGACATTTTTATCTCTCTTAAGCGGCAGGAGGAAACAAACTAGCAATATTTTTTTCCTTCTCTATACAAATTTAAAGAGAGGTTTCTCTTAAAATACTGTGTTGCCATAATGACACCTGGTTTCTCCTGAAGTTAGCTATTCTTGAGCCTAGAGATAACCAATGCCTTTTTCTTATGGAAATGTTTGTCTTAAGCTATGCTAATGTACTACATCTTTACCCCAAACTCTGTCTCCAAGTCGGTTCCGCCTCTGGGCCCAAAACCTACTTGACAAACCAGTATGTTATACTCGGATATTGTTCCCCTAATCTATGTAAATGAAACTATTTGTATGGTGGTCTGCCCTTCTTTAAGATTCAAGTTAATTATTTTATGGCCCAAGATAAACCATTTGGTGCCATTCTAAATTTTAAGACATTCCTTTCTTTCATTAACAGACCGCTAGTGACTATATAACATCCAGCTGAAGACTAGCAAGGGGGGTACTCTTTCTGCCCCCTTCTGATGCCTATGTCAGAAGCTTTCTCTATCTCCTTTATAATTTAATAAAACTTTATTACACAAAAGCTCTGAGCGATCAAGCCTCGTCTCTGGCCCCGGATTGAATTCTTCTCTGGGGGCCAAGAATCCCAGTGTATTAGCGTGATTCAACAACAACCTTTCAGTTGTTACAGAACCTAGCTCCAGGTACAGTCAGGAATTGGACAGTATATATAGAACTGGGTTCTAAAGGTACTGGAAGAAGGGAGGGGGCAGAATGCAAAGGTGGATAGGAGTGTTCACAGGCATATTCTTTCAACCTGGCAAGAATCCTGAAAGATAGTAGCAGCACACCAGTAGCTTAGCTCCATAGCCACTATATAATTCCTCTCAGGGGTGTCCTGAAATGCAGTGAGCGAGGGGAAATCCTCCTAATGAGTAGGGTTTTCAGCTGTGTCTGTAAGTATCCCTTTGTGGGGAAAAAAGATAGTCCAACTTTATAATATAGATTCATAAGTATAAGTGAAATTCACTCAGTCGTGTCCAACTCTTTGCGACCCCATGGACTTTACAGTCCGTGGAATTATTTAGGCCAGAATATTGGAGTGGATAGCCTTTCCCTTCTCTGGGAGATCTTCCCAACCCAGGGACTGAACCCAGGTCTTCTGTAGTGCAGGCAGATTCTTTACCAGCTGAGCCACAAGGGATAGTGGTAGATGGCTGGAGAAAGACTGGGTCAAGAAGGTCTAAGGAAAGAGGCATGTGGATACACTTAGGATTGCAGACAGTAAATTCAGAGCTTTGTATCACCTGTGAATGCCTTCCAAGGAACATCCACGATGGGGGAAGAACTAAAAATCAACAGTGTGTATGTGCTCAGTCACTAAGATGTGTCCATTTCCTTCTCCATCAGAATCAATCACTGTACTCATAACAATCTGACCACTTGTTATCAGCCAGCCTCGGTCTTCACCTTCCCTAGTACTGATATGATGCAAGCATGAACAGAGTAGCTTTGTGAGCAGGGGTAAAGAATATACATTCCTAGCATGTATCACCAGCATGGACTTCCATTCAATTCAATGATCATTATATGGTTGGTATCCCTCAAATTTCAAATAGAATAATCTTAGGGGTGAAATGGAGCAACCCTGAGTGTTAGTAATTTTATTACTGCCATGACAAAATACCACAAACACAGCAGCTGAAAACAACATAAATATTTTCTCTTATAATTCTGTGGCTCAGAAGTCTGGGATGTATCTAGCTGAGCTAAAGTTAAGGTACTGACATGACATACCAGTGCCCCTTTCCAGAGGCTCTAGGGAATACTGTTTCCTTGCTTACTTAGGCAGTTTTCAGAATCAGATTATAATCTTATGATTGTAAAAATAAAGTTCCTGTTTCCTTTGTGGATGTTAGCTTAGGTCTGTTCCTGACTTCTAAGGGGCCACCCACATTCTTGGGAATGTGGCCTTCTTCTTCCATATTCAAAAGCAAGCATAGTGCATCAAGCTGTTCTCAGGCTTCTAACCTTTCCTGCCCCATTCTCTATGACAACATCTCTTTTACCTACCATTCTGCCTTCCTTTTCCTGTTTTAAAAGCCATGTGATTATTTTTGATCCACCTGGATAATTAAGGCTAATAGCCCTATTTTATCGTCAGCTGATTAGCAGTTTTAATTCCATCCCATCTGAAACCTTAATTTCATTTTTCTCATGTAATGTAACTTATTCACAGGTGTAACACCGGAGGGTGAAGATCATGGGGCACAAAATCCTGTCTATGAAACTTAGCTTACTATTGCTCCCAGTGACTTACTCTGTTTCCTGTTCTTCCAAGCTGGTCTCTGTGGACTTAGGTTGATTTCTAGAAAGAAAATCCTGTCACCAGAGGATTCAGCAAGATTCCCATAATGTTTTAAACTACTTTATTGGTTTCTCCAATAAAGTGTGCAAACAACAAGGGAAAAGGAGCCGCCATCCTAGCAGTGTAATTGGCTCTAATGACGAGGAAGAGGTAGAGCTACTGATGGACACTAAGGTCAAGTAAACTTGACCTTATGCTTGGTACCTAGGTAATACTTGGAGGTGTATTTTTCTACTTCCTTGTCCAAAAGTGACAGTGTGTGACAAATGAAGTAGCCATGATCCGAGTATGTCATTGATTTGGACCCTTGAGGGGTGAGAGTCTGTGTCATCAGTTCAGTTTAGTTCAGTTCAGTTGCTCAGTCATGTCCGACTCTTTGTGACCCCATGAATCGCAGCACGCCAGGCCTCCCTGTCCCTCACCAACTCCTGGAGTTCACCCAAACTCATGTCCATCGAGTCAGTGATGCCATCCAGCCATTTCATCCTCTGTTGTCCCCTTCTCCTCCTGCCCCCAATCCCTCCCAGCATCAGAGTCTTTTCTAATGATTCAACTCTTCGCATGAGGTGGCAAAGTACTGGAGTTTCAGCTTTAGCATCATTCCTTCCAAAGAAATCCCAGGGCTGATCTCCTTCAGAATGGACTGGTTGGATCTCCTTGCAGTCCAAGGGACTCTCAAGAGTCTTCTCCAACACCACAGTTCAAAAGCATCAATTCTTCAGCGTTCAGCCTTCTTCACAGTCCAACTCTCACATCCATACATGACCATAGGAAAAACCATAGCCTTGACTAGACGAACCTTTGTTGGCAAAGTAATGTCTCTGCTTTTCAATATGCTATCTAGGTTGGTCATAACTTTCCTTCCAAGCAGTAAGCATCTTTTAATTTCATGGCTGCAGTCACCATCTGCAGTGATTTTGGAATCCAAAAAAAGAAAGTTTGACACTGTTTCCCCATCTATTTCCCATGAAGTGATGGGACCAGATGCCATGATCTTTGTCTTCTGGATGTTGAGCTTTAAGCCAACTTTTTCACTCTCCACTTTCACTTTCATCAGGAGGCTTTTTAGTTCCTCTTCACTTTCTGCCATAAGGGTGGTGTCATCTGCATAGCACCAGGCAATCATTTACAGCAGTGGATGGTAAAGCCAATCTAGAATGGATACTAGAGAAGAGGCATGAGGAGCATCAGCAGAGTTTGTGAGATCAGCTCCAGCAGTGAAGTCTGTGGATCAGTCACTAACATTCCTCTTAGAGATTTCCCTACAAAAATTAATCAACCAGAATTCCAGATAAGATGAATCTATCATGTGTAGAAGTGGCTCTAATTGGTGCAACGTGGTGGACTCTAGTATGTGCTGTGGTAGACTGACCAGATGCCTTTATTCTTCCGCAAGGCAGATATGATTTCATGAGACTTGCTCTCAAATGAAGGGGACCGCCATATCTAAAGTTATCCTCCCTTACTGGGGGCAGTCCATATCACAACTGATAGTTCAATTTAGGGGTACAGATACCTTAGTCATTTTACCTCTTTTTGGAAAAACCCTGAGGACCTTCCCAGCTCCAGAGATCCCCATAGGATTAGCCAAAGCTTTTACTGTGACTGAGTCATTTTTAAACTGCTCAGTTCTGCTTCCTTTACCCTCCTGGGTGTTAAGGTCATGGCTGTTTCTCAGAAAACTTCCTGCAAGTGAATTTTCAACTCAGAGTGTAGTTTATCAGAAACCTCACTGAAGACATCTTGTTTGCCCATTGAAATGCTTTCTTAGTAGACTTTCCTTCAAATGTGGGTTCTGAAAAAAATGATTTATTTGCTTTGAGGTGGTGCTTTTTCAAAATAATCAAGGTCAGTTATTTTAACATTAGAAAACTATGTAAGCCAATGGCAAGAAAACACACTGGGTATCAAAAATATGCGTTTAAAAAATGTTTCCATTGGCCATAAATTTTGGCGATGTATGCTTCATAGTGTTAATAAAAATAATTTTCATGCTAATTCCCTTTTGAAATAGATAGGGCTATCTTTAACAGCAAAACATTTTCTATTGTGCTTTCATCGTCATTCCATTTGTTAACATGACTCCTTAAGAAACAGAGGAGCCATTTAAAATCATTGCTGGCAAAGTACTGGATAAAAATAATAAACATTAAAAACAGGAAAAATATGACTGGAACCACACTGTAAAACCAGCAAAAGACTTCTCACTTGTTAGTCAACATGGTAATTAGATAAAAATTAGACACAGCGATAGGCACTTGGAATATGAATGCCTTACTAAGAGACATCTTTCTTATGTTCATAGAATATTCATAATATATCTGCAGGTTCCCCCAAATAATATCACAATTCCTTACACAGGTACCCTGCTTTGACTATTTATGTGGCCTTGGAAAAGTCATCTGATTTTAATTCTGCTTCTGGGGGAAGCCAACTAGTGTTCTGCAAGGACACACAAGTAGACCTATGGAGAGGTCCCCAGCATGGGGAACTAAGCCTTCCTCCAGCCATGCATGGGGGCCATCTTGGAAATATATCCTTCAGACCCAATCTTTTCGTTAGATGATTGAAGATTCAGCTGAATCAAACCTTAGAGAGACAGTGACACAGAATCATCCTACCCAGGTGAAGTGTTCCTAAAGTTCTGAAGCACAAATACTAAGATAATAGATATTTATTATTTAAAGCTGCAACTGAATTTTGAGATAATGTGTTATGCAAAGACAAATAACAAATGTAAGCCAGTTACTAATAATCTCTGAGCCATGTGACAAAATTAGCTAGCTAAAATAATCAATGAGGAATACTCTCTAGGAGCTACAGAAATAAAATAAAACAAAACAAGTTTTTCAATAGTTGCCTTCCAGTTATTTACATCCTTCCTATATTAAAATAGGAGATATAAAAATCTTCAAAATACAAATTCCTATTTCCCTTCTTTTCCCTGCACTCTCTTGCTGTTTTGCAGATTATTTATGTAGTTGAATATGTGGCTAATTGAACCAAAGATGTGGGTATGATCACCTTAAAGTATACCTATCTTGAACAAAGGAAACCTCTTTTTAATATCACTAATACAGAAAACTACTTTTTAAAGATCATGATGTGTGAAACTTGCCACTGGCCTCGCTGAAAACCATTTGAGAATGTACATTGCCTAGCACCAACCATTTCAACAATACAAGAAAAATAGTGGAAAAGTTCATGTCTACTTATGTTGGAGACATCATTATCTTCTAATACAGGTGAAAATGTATATAATGAAAACACTTCTATGATTTAAATGGATCAGAAAATTAGAACAATTTTTATGAATGAGAAAAAGTTTTACTTAGATTTCAAGTCATCCTTTTGCGACCAGGGCTTCAAAACATAATTTAAATTATTAGTCCCATCACTTCATGGGAAATAGATGGGGAAACAGTGGAAACAATGTCAGACTTTATTTTTCTGGGCTCCAAAATCACTACAGATGGTGACTGCAGCCATGAAATTAAAAGATGCTTACTCCTTGGAAGGAAAGTTATGACCAACCTAGATAGCATATTGAAAAGCAGAGACATTACTTCGCCAACAAAGGTTCGTCTAGTCAAGGCTATAGTTTTTCCTGTGGTCATGTATGGATGTGAGAGTTGGACTGTGAAGAAGGCTGAGCGCCGAAAAATTGATGCTTTTGAACTGTGGTGTTGGAGAAGACTCTTGAGAGTCCCTTGGACTGCAAGGAGATCCAACCAGTCCATTCTGAAGGAGATCAGCCCTGGGATTTCTTTGGAAGGAATGATGCTGAAGCTGAAACTCCAGTACTTTGGCCACCTCATGCGAAGAGTTGACTCATTGGAAAAGACTCTGATGCTGGGAGGGATTGGGGGCAAGAGGAGAAGGGGACGCCAGAGGATGAGATGGCTGGATGGCATCACTGACTCGATGGACATGAGTCTCAGTGAACTCTGGGAGTTGGTGATGGACAGGGAGGCCTGGCGTGCTGCGATTCATGGGGTCGCAAAGAATCGGACATGACTGAGCAAATGATCTGATCTGATAGATATATAGATATAAACAGAGTATAGATTAAAATGCCATTAACTTGCTTTTATATGGTTATTACTTTTAAATAATTGTTTGGCAATATACATTTGTAGCAAGTTTTCAGTAAAATAGGGGAAGCCATTTTTTTAGACATTTCATGTGCATGAGCCCTGGCATCTCTCTGTAACATGAACCACTGTAGATGTTTATGGATACATTTAGAGGTATGGGTACAAAACATTGTACAAAGCAAGGGACAGCAAAATAAGTGAGAAGCAGCTTGTGTTCTGATCTTGGTTCTTTCCACAATCAGACTTATTCAAACTATTGACCCTTCAGTTACTACTATGTTCAAGTAATAATAAAACGATGGGGCAAAACATGAGATTCTTCTATTGACACAAATTCCAAGTTAAGCCATTGCTTACCTGTTTCACTTTTAAGCAGTTAGATATAGGATCTCAGTACACTTAAATAAAGGAATCCAAATGGAAAAATAAAGAAATGGAATTAAACAATATTACATGATGGTATACAAAAAGAAAAGAAAACAAATCTTTATCAGGTTCATTGAGAGAAACTTTGAAAATAGTGCATTGATTTCAGCATTAACATGTGCCAGGTACTTTGTTAAGAAGGAACAGGCAATCCACTCCAGTATTTTTGCCTGCAGATTCCCATGGACAGAGAAACCTGGTAGGCTACAGCCCATGGGATAGCAAAGAGTTGGACACAATTTAGGGAGCAATTCAAAGATAAATAATATATGATTGATGCACTTGTGTAACTCCTTATTTAGTATTTAAGGACAGATGTTACGTAAAAGTGTAACAATTTAATAATATAAAACAAAACTGTGTTATTGGTAAATTAGGTGGAACTCACATCTTGCTCTGAATGAGTCACAGCATATTTCATGAAGGCTAGGATACTTGAAATATTTTCTCAAAAATGAATAAAAAAAAAAAAAACCCACAGTTAAAGAAGAGGGGATACACCAGGTGAAATGACAGCAATAGAGACCTATTTATGTTAAGAGAGAGGTATATGGAGAATTGAGAGTTTGGAATGAGTATAGGTTAGAACACATGTCAGCGATGAGACAGCAGATGGGATTGCAATGTGTAGTTCAGGGAAATGAGAATACTGTTTGGTTTTTAAAATGATGCATGGGGCATGTCAGGAGCTAAAGATCATTTGCTCCACATAAAACACAAACCTGTTCTGTCCAGTTTCCAAAAATGTAGGTCTGTTTTTCCCTAATTTTCTGATGCATCAAGAGGCAACAGAAACTTAATATTTTATTTCCTTATTTTTGAGGAAGTTAGTTGTGTCAATGTGCTAGTAACTTTCATTGCATATCAGCAAAAGTTTTGTCATTATTGTAATTAGTATTATACAATAGGGAATGGAAAAGGTCAGTTTTCATTCAAATCCCAAAAAAAGGAAGTGTCAAAGTATGTTCAAACTACTGCACAATTGCACTCATTTCACAGGCTTGCATAGCAATGCTCAAAATTCCCCAGGCTAGGATACAACAGTAAGTAAACTGAGAATTTCCAGATATTCAACCTGGGTTTAGAAAAGGCAAAGGAAACAGAGATCAAATTGCCAACATCCTTTGGATCATCGAAAAAGCAAGAGAACTCCAGAAAAACATCTACATTTGCTTCATTGACAACGCTAAAGCTTTTGACTGTGTGGATCACAACAAACTGTTTAAAATTCTTCAAGAGATGGAAATACCAGACACCTTACCTGCTTCTTGAGAAACCTTGTTCCCAGGTCAAGAAACAACAGCTAGATACAGATATGGAACAATGGACTGGTTCAAAATTGGGAAAGGAGTGGGTCAAGGCTCTATATTGTTGCCCTGCTTATTGAACATCTATGCAGAGTACATCTTGTGAAATGCCAGGCTGGATGAAGCACAAGCTGGAATCAAACTTGCCATGAGAAATATCAGTAACCTCAGATATGCAGATGGCATCACCCTGATGGCTGAAAGTAAAGAGGAACTAAAGTGCCTCTTACTGAAAGTGAAAGAGGAGAGTGAAAAAACAGGTTAAAACACAACATTCAAAAAACTAAGATCCCACCTGGTCCCATCATTTCATGGCAAACAGATGGGGAAACAATGGAAACAGTGAGAAACTTTATTTTCTTGGGCTGCAAAATCATTGCACATGGTGACTGCAGCCATGAAATTAAAAGATGCTTGCTCCTTGGAAGAAAAGCTATGATGAACCTAGACAGCATATTAAAAAGCAGAGACATTACTTTGGTGACAAAAATCTGTCTAGTCAAAACTATGGTTTTTCCAGTAGTCATGTATGGATGTGAGAGTTGGACCATAAAGAAGGCTGAGCCCCAAAGAATTGGTACTTTGAACTGTGATGTTGGAGAAGACTCTTGAGAGTCCCTTGGACTGCAAGGAGATCAACCCAGTCGATCCTAAAGGAAATCAATCCTGAATATACATTGGAAGGACTGACAATGAAGCTGAAGCTCTAATACTTTGGCCACCTGATGCAAAGAGCCGATTCATTAGAAAAGACTTTAATGCTGGGAAAGATTGAAGGCAGGAGGAGAAGGGGACAACAGAGGATGAGATGGCTGGATGGCATCGCCGACGCAATGGACCTGAGCTTGAGCAAGCTCTGGGAGATGGTGAAGGATAGGGAAGCCTGGTATGCTGCAGTCCATGGGATCACAAAGAGTCGGACACAACTGAATGACTGAACAACAACAAGAACATCCTGTCAAAATATAAGGCTTCCCAGATGGTTCAGTTCAGTTCAGTTGCTCAGTTGTGTCCGACTCTTTATGACCCCATGGACTGCAGCATGCCAGGCTTCCCTGTCTATCACCAACTCATGGAGCTTGCTTGAGTCATGTCCATCGAGTAGGTGATGCCATCCAACCATCTCATCCTCTGTCATCCCCTTCTCCTTCTGCCTTCAATCTTTCCCAGTGTCAGGGTCTTTTCCAATGAGTCAGTTATTCCTATGCAGATCAGTTCAGTTCAGCTGCTGAGGTGACTGTTCTTCGCTCAGTTCGGTTCTTTGCATCAGGTGACCAAAGGATTGGAGTTTCAGCTTAAGCATCCATCCTTCCAATGAATATTCAGGAATGATATCCTTTAGGATGGACTCGTTTGATCTCTTTGCAGTCCAAGGGACTTTCATGAGCCTTCTCCAACACCACAGTTCAAAAGCATCTATTCTGGGTGCTCAGTTTTCTTTATGATCCTACTTTCCTTATTACTCCAAGTATCTCTTGACTTCCTACTTTTGCATTCCAGTCCCCTATAATGAAAAGGGCATCTTTTTTGAGTGTTAGTTCTAGAGGTCTTATAGGTCTTCATGGAACCATTCAAATTCAGCTTCTTCAGCATTACTGGTTGGGGCATAGACTTGGATTACTCTGATACTGAATGGTTTGCCTTGGAAATGAACAGAGATAATTCTGTTGTTTTTGAGATTGCACCCAAGTATTGTATTTCAGACTCTTCTTGACTGTGAGGGCTACTCCATTTATTCCAAGGGATTCTTAACCACAATAGTAGATATAATGGTCATCTGAGTTAAATTCGCCCATTCCAGTCCATTTTAGTTCAGATTCCTAAAATGTTGATGATTATTCTTGTCATCTCCTGTTTGACCACTTTCAATTTACCTTGGTCCATGGACCTAATATTCCAGGTTCCTATGCAATATTGTTCTTAAAGCATCAGACTTTACTTCCTTCACCATCCACAACTGGGCATTGATTTGCTTTGTCTCTTCATTATTTCTGGTGTCAGTTCTTCTCTCTTCTCCAATAGCATATTGGGCATCTACCAACCTAGGGAGTTCGTCTTTCAGTGTCATATCTTTTTGCCTTTTCATACTGTTCATGGGGTTCTCACTGAATGAATCCTCAAATGGTTTGCCATCCCCTTACGGCCAGAGTGGGAGTGCCCCAGGAGTTGCTTGTGGTAAAGAAGACTGCCTGCCAAAGCAGAAGACATAAGACATAAGACTCCCTGGGTTCAGAAGATCACCTGGAAGACAGCATGCAACCCATTCCAGTATTCTTGCCTAGAGAATCCCATGGATAGAGGAGCCTTGTGGCTACTGTCCATATGGTTGCAAACAGTCAGATATGACTGAATTGACTTAGTACATGTGCACGATAATATAAGCATCTGTTGTATTTCATAATATCCCAATTTATACTTTATCAACAAACACAATTACATATTTGATAACAGCTATCCATGTTTCTAGGAAGCGCTTTGAAAGTCATCCAGGCTGCCTAGATATGTGCTTTTAAATATTATTTTCTTTCAAGTGCAGAGACAACATTTCCAGATTTAAAATCATTAGATATGACCAATGTGATCCATTTCAGTAATAAAACTCAATTTGAATCATAAAAATATTGGCAAATCCACAATTGTCATTGTTGTCTTAATTATATTAAGGTCATGGTGTAAAATACATTGAATAAATGAGATTTCATCTGGTTTTTGCTTTTAAAAGAAATAGCATCTTAATTATGCAATGGATATGCTTAATGATATACTAACAGCATGATGAGAAATCTTTCCCCAAAAAAGATAGGCATCTTAATGCAGATTTTTCCAAACATAGAATGTACTTGAAGGCAATTTAAAAAACACTAGAGTAATCCAAGATGTGAGAAGAAATATGAGCTATTCATCAAAATATTAAACAAGGGTTAATTTTAGAGTTGAGGAAAAGGGTGGGGGCTAAAATTTGTATAATGTAGAATTGGGAGTTCCATCTTTAGTTTAATTACTAGCAATACTGTTATTTGAAGCAACTCCAGCTGTGTGAGCTTGGTAAAGGCCTTCAGCAAACAAGTTCATTTCTCTTGTTTTACTTTTTGAAGGAAGTAATACATTTATAGGCCAGAGAGAAGGTAATTAATGTCAATGAAGAAATTAAAAATGAAAAAAAAAAATAGGGTAATAAGTGTCCTTTCCCCTAGAAGTTAGAAGCCTGGAAACAAAGAGCAAGAAAATTTGTTAGTTTTAATTACACTGTGGACTTTGTCCCTAATGAATTTCCTTCCCAATCTATACTGAATAAAACAACTGGTTGTTATATAAAAGCAATGGTTGCTTATTATGGGGTGTGTGTGTGTGTGTGTGTGTAGGTGACCGAGAAAGAGACAGACACTGAGACAGTGGCAGACAGCTGATATACCGGTCAAGTAGTGCTCTACAGAGACTGCATGCATTTCACAAATAACTATTTCATTCTCTACTTTCTTTTTCTAATTAGTCAAAATTCTGAAGAACCATCCCATTTACGTAGAAAGGGTATGAAATAAGAATGTTCTACTTTAGGGTAAAAAGTGCTTATCACTTTATACTCCTTAACAAATTTAACATGAACACACAGTGACCACTGGTGCTTTTTATCTATTATTAATTAAGAGTCCTTCCTCCACTAAAATGGAAGAATCTTTGCCAAATCTAAGGTTTACCCCTTCTGTGGTAAATCTGTAAGTAAATTTAGGCCTGATTCATTATAGATGAAGATTATTTGGCCTTCTGTTAACCCATTTATCAGATAAGGCAATGGCAACCCACTCCAGTACTCTTGCCTGGAAAATCCCATGGGCGGAGGAGCCTGGTAGGCTGCAGTCCATGAGGTCGCAAAGAGTCGGACACGACTGAATGACTTCACTTTCACTTTTCACTTCCATGACTTGGAGAAGGAAATGGCAACCCACTCCAGTGTTCTTGCCTGGAGAATCCCAGGGACGGGGGAGCCTGGTGGGCTGCTGTCTATGATGTCGCACAGAGTCGGACACGACTAAAGCAACTTAGCAGTAGCAGTAATCCATTTATTAGCAGAATTGTTCCAGTTCCATCCTCAACTAGCTTCTATATTTCAATATGGTCCATTAAAAACACTCACCGAACCTTTTCTATGTAATCCATTTTTAGCAGAATTGTTCCAGTTCCATCCTCAAATAGCTTCTATATTTCAATATGGTCCATTAAAAACACTCACTGAACATTTTCTATGTGTCCGCAAAATCTTTACAGGAAATTGCAGTTTCTTTTTTTCTGATTTAATTATCAAATTTATTAATACTAGAGTCCCTCTTCACTTTCAGTATTATAAATAATGGCACAGGAAACGAAATTTTCTACATTTTCAAAATTTTCTGTGATTTATATTTTTATTTTATAGCTGATCTTTATACAACTTTGGGATTTTCACAGAACAGATATGATGATTGTTCACTCTTCAAATGAGAAAGTGATGATTCAGACATGTTGTCACCCACTTTATCCAGATAAAAACTTGAATATTTGAGATTCAGCACCTAATGTGAGTGAAATGTAATGCTTCGAATTTACCCTGCATCTGAAAACAACTTAAGAAAATTTGCTTAAAGTTTCTAAACTTCGATAAGTTGCTTCAGTCATGTCTAACTCTTTGCAACCCTGTGACTATATAGCCCACCAGACTCCTCTGTCCATGGGATTTCCCAAGCAAGAATACTGGCGTAGGTTGCCATGCCCTCCTCCAGGGGAGCCTCCCAACCCAGGGATGACACCTGTGTCTCATATCTCCTGCATTGGCACCAGGGTTCTTTACCACCAGCACCACCTGGGAAACCCTTGTAGTCCTTCTAAACTTTTTTCCTTACTTTATATTCAACCCAATTGACCTGTCTATATTCAGTAATGTTAGCCTGCCCTTCATTCATCTCTTTCTTTCCCTTTTATTTCCGTTGCTTACATTTAGTGCCTCCTTTTTACTATTGTCTGAGTAAGAGTCATATTTATCGTGAAAGTGTGGATAACAAAGAACACTTCTTTTAAAGTTATAAAACAGGGGGATACATTTTTTTCAGAAAATGAAAATCAAATGGAACAGCAGCAGCAACAGAACTAAAGAGCATATTGGCCTTCTAAGAATTTATTTTTGAGTGTATTCCACTATTTACTCTAATCAGAGAGAGAAGAAACTGGTCTCCAGAAATGTTGGAGAGACAGTTTTGGCTGAAGTGATGGATCATTCAGTTCAAGAAAGGAAGTCTGGGGGAATGCTTGCAGGAAGACATTGTTAACCCAGACAAGGAAGTAAAATCAAGTTTTAAGAAATAACATCACTGGTATAGCACTTACATGCTGCTATTATTGAGAAGTCATATTCCAAAGGACTTCATTTTTTTTTGTTTGTTTTTTTTTGGTTAGGAATAAGTTCATAAATAGTCCAGTTAGAGACTCAGATATAACTTATGGATGTGAGGTATTTGATTTGAGTTATGGCTAAACTTATAATTCAAAAATTTGTATTTTGGATGACTTCTGTGCATTTCAAGTTTATCACCAACTGTAGATACTGGTCTTCCATTTCTACTGTTTACTCTTGGCATAAACTGCTACTTAGTAATCTGCCATATATTATAATTCAAGGCAGAAAGTGCCGCACTCAATATACTACTAATTTGGAAAACTCAGCAGTGGCCAGGGAACTAGAAAAGGTCAGTTTTCATTCCAATCCCAAAGAAAGGCAATTCCAAAGAATGTTTAAACCACTGCACAATAGCACTCGTCTGCCACACTAGCAAAGTAATGCTCAAAATTCCCCAAGCCAGGCTTCAACAGTACGTGAACCAAGAACTTCTAGATTTTCAAACTCATTGTGGATTTAGAAAAGGCAGAGGAACCAGAGATCAAATTGCCAACATCCGTTGGATCATCTAAAAAGCAAGAGAGTTCCAGAAAACCATGTACTTCCACTGTATTGACTATGCCAAAGCCTTTGACTGTGTGGACCACAACAAAATATGGAGAATTCTTCAAAAGATGCGAATACCATACCGCCATATCTGCCTCCTGAGAAATCTGTATGCAGGTGAAGAAGCAACAGTTAGAACTGGACATGAAACAACAAACAGGTTCCAAATAGGAAAAGGAGTACATCAAGGCTGTATATTGTCACCCTGCTTATTTAATTTTATATGCAGAGTACATCATGCGAAATGCCAGGTGGATGAAGCCCAAGCTAGAATCAAGATTGCCAATAGAAATATCAATAACCTCAGATATGCAGATGACAGCACCCTTAGGGCAGAAAACTAAGAAAAACTAAAGAGCCTCTTACTGAAAGTGAAAGAGGAGAGTGAAAAATTTTGCATAAAACTAAACATACAGAATACTAAGGTCATGGTATCTGGTCCCATCACTTCATGGCAAATAGATGAGAAAACAATGGAAACAGTGAGACTTTATTTTGGAGAGCTCCAGAATCACTGCAGATGGTGGCTGCAGCCATGAAATTAAAAGACACTTGCTCCTTGAAAGAAAAACTAAGACCAACCTAGACAGCATATTAAAAAGCAGAAACATCACTTTGCCAACCAAGGTCCTTCTAGTTACAGCTATGGTTTTTCCAGTAGTCGTGTATGGATGTGAGAGTTGGACTATAAAGAAAGCTGAGCACCAAAGAATTGATGCTTTTGTACTGTGGTGTTGGAGAAGACTCTTGAGACTCCCTCAGACTGCAAGGAGATCCAACTAGTCATCCTAAAGGAAATCAGTACTGAATATTCATCAGAAGGACTGATGTTGAGGCTGAAACTCCAATACTTTGACCACCTGATGTGAAGAAATAACTCTTTGGAAAAGACTCTGATGCTGGGAAAGATGGAAGGTGGGAGGATAAAGGGATGACAGAGGATGAGAAGGTTGGATGGCATCAATGATTCGATAGATATGAGTTTGAGTAAGCTCTGTGGGTTGGTGATGGACAGGGAAGAGAGGTGTGCTGCAGTCTATGGGGTCACAAAGAGTCGGACATCACTGAATGTCTGAACTGACTGATACAGTTAACTAATATTTGCCAAGGGAGATAAGAATACTCAATGGATGAAGGATAGTCTCTTTTGTAAACGGTGCTGGAAAAATCTAGATTATCACATGCAGAAAATTTAAATTGGTTTCCAATTTTATACCCCTTCACAAAATTATCTTGAAATAAAGACTTGAATTTTGAAACTCTAAGACTCCTTAAACAAAACATGGTGGGACAAAAAGAAAAAATCTTTTTTACATTGGTCTTCACAATGATCCTATTTTTTGATATGACACCAAAATCACAAGCAACAAAAGCAGAAATGAGTAAGTGGGACTACATCGGACTGAAAAGCTTTTGCAAAGCAAAAGAAACAATGAACAAAATGAAAACTATAGAACGAAAGAAACTATTTCAAAGATTCTTAATTTAGGAATTCAAAATCAAATATCTACAAATATGGTGAATTCTTTTGAAATGTGTCTTTTTTCTAATGACAGATTGTTAACAAATGTCAACATACAATTATTAGATTATTCTCTATTTAACTTGTTATTCTAAACTCTAACTTATTTCCTGGTAGTTTGGTTGAATATAAGATGCAGAAATACATGATTGTATTTGGAATTAGATTGCTTCAGTTGAAATCTTAGCATCTGTCCTTCACTTGCTGTGTGACCTTGGATATCTATTCAAATTCTCTAAGACTCAGTTTTTTTTTTTTTAATCTTTTGTAAAATAGGGATACTAGTAGGGTCTACCTCATAAGATGAGGTGGAGAAGGCAATGGCACCCCACTCCAGTACTCTTGCCTGGAAAATCCCATGAACAGAGGAGCCTGGTAGGCTGCGGTCTATGGGATCACTAAGAGTCGAACACGACTGAGTCACTTCACTTTCACTTTCCACTTTCATGCATTGGAGAAGGAAATGGCAACTCACTCCAGTGTTCTTGCCTGGAGAATCCCAGGGACAGGGAAGTCTGGTGGGCTGCCGTCTATGGGGTCGCACAGAGTCGGACACGACTGAAGCGACTTAGCAGCATAAGATGAGAATTAAAGAAGGTTAATTAATGCAAATTGTTCAAAACCACCTGGTATAACATGCAAGTAACAGATGTTAAAGATTAATTTTTATTATTAAGGTTTTTTATAGTTAAAAACAGACCTATATTTATATCTGTTTATTCTATTGTTGGCAGATAGTTTTAAAGAGCCAGAGTAAATATTTTAGACTTTGGGAACCATATAACCTCTTTTTGCAACAACTTAACTCTGCCTTTGTAGCAGGAAAGCATCCACATGCAAAACATAAATGAATGTGCATGGTTATTTTTCAATAAAACTTATCTGCAAAAACAGTCACTGGATCAGATTTGGGCTGTAGGCTACAGTTTGACAACCATAGTGTCTGTGCTTAAAGAACAAATGTAGTGAGTCATGATTTAACAGGACTTATTTAATACATCCTTAAGACTGTAAATTTATAACACATGTTTAAAACTTCCAAGAAGTTATTTCTTTGCTCACAATCCTCCATGTAGTTTATCTTTGTCTAAAATTCCATGTCAAGGTATATAGTTTCCTCAGCAAAGGATAGAGGCCATCACAAGGAGAAATTGAATTTTTGTTAAAAAATTAACAATGTCACACAGCAGTTTGTCCATTGTATATTCGGTGCATATTAATAGCATTCAAAGCATCTCCTAGGATTAGTCAACACATGAGAAATAGCACAGAACAACAATAAAAATGTAAATCAGCCTCTTTTGGCAACTTATCTTTCCCTTTGTGTATAAATGAAACATTTCTCCCCCCCCTTAGGTCAGAGAAAAGTGAAATTATAAAACAAAAAAGAGGTGGGGGATTTAGGAAATTGATATCCACTAATGCAGGAAGATATTATGAAATGCTATTGCAAAACTTGTTTAGGTAGAATAACTACATTCCTTTAACCTGGGGCAGCTGCTGCATAACTTACCGAAATCCGAAAGCCATGACAAAATACCAAGGGGTGATTTATCAACACACTTGAGAATTTGTGATGGAAGTTCTGAAGGATCAATTTAACAGAGGATTTTGGTAAGACATGAAAACTGATGATTCTTAATATAAAGATATGAATGTTTCAAATAAGAATAGCAAGATTACATCAGCTGCTAGCAAATATGAATACATTTCTTACGAGTTAATTTGAAAAAAAGATTATGTATTTTATGTATTGAACCAGTGGACAAAGAAATTTACTTTCATTTCTATTGCATTATTTTCTACTTCCTGTCTCTAATTTACATTATGCAATCCAGTAGTAACACCTCCGTACATACCAAATAAATCTAAACTACCTGACATTTATCCCAACCCCAGGTACTCACAGTTTCTTCCATCCTTCCCCTCCTCTTTCCTCTCTCTATTCTTTCTTATCTCTCTCTCGCGTGGAGGCATGGGATAGACTATATATTACCCAGAAAACCTATATTGAGGAATTAAAGCATCACACAGAATGATCTTCTTGAAATAATTTCAGATGAGGGTCAAGTGCTTCCTTTCCCCAAAAGGTAATATTGTTTTTTCTTATTTCACACTTTGTCTTTTTAAACAGGCTGTTTAGCATTAGTATTCACAAGCCAACCAGGTGCAAAAGCACAGAGTACAGTACAAGGCTCCAAAGACATATTAGAGTTTCTGAATAAGTTTCTTTCCTGGATTATTTTGAACATTAAACATCTGTGGAAGAGTTGGAGAGGTGCTCAATCTACTTATTATTCGTCCACGATATATGTAATTGATTTTAAGGTGAAACATTCCAGCAGATAGCTTTTGGGATGCTCACTCTTAGATGGGGTGATATTATGTATGCTGCAATGCCTTGAATATCATCCAGATTATTAACATATGACACATGGCTCATCAGCATGATATGAAATGGAGGCAAAACTTTTGAGTGTACTACCTAATTTAATTGAAATTTAATGAGATAACTCATTGGAAGGTAAAATTCTCATTATCATTATCATGCTTTACTTCTCAAGCATAGTGTTACACGTGGTACAGACATCACATTTCAGAGAGTCTTGATTTTTTTTTTTTAATGTTGAATAAATCTCATAAGAGTTGCATGCACTCAGAAACTGCGTATCCTCTTACACTAGTGAATGTTCCCTCCTTGTCTATCTATCTCTCTATATACAGAGAAAGAGAGACAGACAGACAACCTGAGAATGTAGAATCATAGCAGGACGTTCAGAGCACAACTTATGGGATATGGTGCAACCAGATTTTAATAGCTACTGTGTTCCTTAATAGCTCTATATTCTTGGACAAGTAATGGAACCTTTCTGAATTTGAGTTTCTACATCTGGTATAAAGGGGATAATGACAATCTTCATAAGAATTAAATGAGCTTTGCTAAATGCACTCTTTGTAACAGAAATAAATATTCAAGAAATGTTTGGTACTACATTTTGCATCATACACTGGTATCATGACTATTTGTCATAAATGCTGTAGTCAGAGTGTGGGAGGAAATACGGAGAAGGCTGTAGGATGGATATTGTTTAGAGTAACTGGACCTAAAAGGATGTACTAGCCCCTAGTCCTAGTAGGTTCCTGGAAGCGACTGCAGCTGCAGACTGGGAGAAGAAATCTAGTGAGGGTGAAAATACGTAATATTCCTATACTTAATAATGTCTGTCTTCACAAAATTAAAGTGTCACCAGAGTATCACCCATGAGTTTAGCATCCCAGCGTTTAATTCCTGGAGTACCAGTCTAGAATATCTGCCTGCCCACGTGGGCTATAGCTGTCTTCCTAGTAGTGTTCTGGCTCAAAGTAGGTTACTGCAGTTATGGTGATAGAAATTGTTAAACGATAGGCAGAGACAGAATTTTAAAAAGACAAGTGATGCTAAAGGGTTTGGATCTCAGTTAAGTTAATGGGGATTCACTATACTATTGTGAACTGATAAATGACTAGATGGAATAAAATGATTGGTCTAGCAGAAGGGTGGAAGAAGATAGGTCAGAAGATGGAGTGGATCAAGGTAGGGAATATACCAAGAATCTGGGTGAAAAATTAACTTGGGAAGGAATTTTAACAATAGGATATTTAATAAATAATAAGAAGCTGGATTCATCATGAGGCAATTTGTTAAGGACTAGAGCTTCAGGCAGCAGGTTAGGATAGGTTGGGGAAGCAGCTTCAGAGGCTAGATAGAGGACTTCCCTGGTGGTCCAGTGGTGAAGAATCCACCCGCCACTGTAGGGGACACAGGTACGATCCCTGGTCTGAGAAGATTCCGCAGGCTGTGGAACAACTAGGCCTGTGTGCTACGAATACCGAGCCCTAACTCTAGAGCCCGGGAACCCCAACTACTGAAGCCCACGTGGTGCAACTACTGATTAAGGATATAATCAAAGATTAGTTGATCTAATTGAGAATCAGAAGTGAAGCCTCATATTTAAGGTTTAAATTATTTCCAACAAATTTTCAAAAAATAATTCAGCAGGGAAAATTAGTTTCTTCAAATAATGGTTCTAAGACAACTGTATATCCACATGGAAAAAAAAATTATACTATATACAAAAATTAGCCACAAATGTATTATAAATCTAACATAAGAGCTAAAACCATAAAACTCTTTCAGATATATATAGGAATAAATATTCATAATCTGTGTTAAACAAAACATCCTTAAATATTATATCAAAACCAAAAGGAACAAAGAAAAAATTGGCTTCAACCAAATGAAGACCATTGTGCCTAAAAAGACACCATCATGAAGTGAAGGCACAATCCATAAAATTGGAGAAAATATTTACTAATCTTATATCAGAAAATAAGTTGTAATTATATAATAACTACTACAACTCAAAAATAAAAAGGCCAATGAGCAAAGGATCTGAAGGATTTCTTTTTCCAGGGAAAACAAAGAAAAGGACAATAAATACAAGAAAGATGTTCAATTTCATTAGTCATTAGGGAAATACCATTCAACATGACAAATGAGATACCACTTCATAGCCAGTAAAATGGATATAATCAAAATGGAAGATAAGAAGAAATGTTGACAATGGTGTGAACCAACCAAAACTCTGATACGTTTCTGGTAAGAATGTACTATGGCGCAGCCCTTGGGAAACCTCTGATAGCTCCTCAAAGGTTAAGCATACACGTGCCTTATGACTCAGTGAATACACTCTTTTGCATGTATCTAGGAATAATTAAAATATTTGTCTACACCACGTCTTCAGCACAAAGGATCATTAGTCATTGTAACCCAAAGTGGAAAAAGCCCAAATTCCCATCAATTGATGAATGGATACATAAAACACAGTTTCTCCAGACAATAGGCTATTATTAAGCAATAAAAAGTAATAAAGTATTGGCTACAGTAAAATGAACTTTGAAATGGTCATGCAAAGCAGATAAAGCCAGTTGCAAAACACCATATATCTTATAATTCCATTTATAGGAATTATCTAGAATAAGCAAATTTACAAAGACAGAAAATCAATTCACAATTTTCCCAGACTGGGTTGGGCGAATTTGGGAGGAAATGAAAAGTGGCTATTAGTGATCAGAGGATTTTCTTTTTTCTTTTGGAGTGTTGGAATTGTACTAAAATTTATTTTAGTGATGATTGTACAACTCTGTAAATATACTAAAACATCCACTGAATTGTACACTTTAAATGAGTGAACTGTATAGTATGTGAATTATCTCAAACTGATAAAAATAATCTGTAGTAGCATACGTACTACTGTATTGCTATCAGCATGAATAATATATTTGAACAAACATTATTATGGTGTAGATAATTCTCCATATTCTTTATAAAGCATTACTTATTATAGTCCTATACAGTTCAGTTCAGTTCAGCCGCTCAGTCGTGTCCGACTCTTTGCGACCCCATGAATCACACCACGCCAGGCCTCCCTGTCCATCACCAACTCCTGGAGTTTACTCAAACTCATGTCCATCTAGTCGGTGATGGCATTTAGCCATCTCATCTTCTGTCGTCCCCTTCTCCTCCTGCCCCCAATCCCTCCCAGCATCAGAGTCTTTTCCAATGAGTCAACTCTTTGCATGAGGTGGCCAAAGTATTGAAGTTTCAGCTTTAGCATCAGTCCTTCCAATGAACACCCAGGACTGATCTCCTTTAGAATGGACTGGTTGGACCTCCTTGCAGTCCAAGGGACTCTCAAGAGTCTTCTCCAACACCATAGTTCAAAGCATCAATTCTTCGGCACCCAGCTTTCTTCGCAGTCCAACTCTCACATCCATACATGACCACTAGAGAAACCATAGCCTTGACTAGACGGATCTTTGTTGGCAAAGTTATGTCTCTTATATTTAATATGCTGTCTAGGTTGGTCATAACTTTCCTTCCAAAGAGTAAGCGTCTTTTAATTTCATGGCTTCAGTCACCATCTTCAGTGATTTCCCCATCTATTTCCCATGAAGTGATGGGACCAGATGCCATGATCTTCGTTTTCTGAATGTTGAGCTTTAAGCCAACTTTTTCACTCTCCTCTTTCACTTTCATCAAGAGGCTTTTTAGTTCCTCTTCACTTTCTGCCATAAGAGTGGTGTCATCTGCATATCTGAGACTATTGATATTTCTCCCGGCAATCTTGATTCCAGCTTGTGCTTCTTCCAGCCCAGCGTTTCTCATGATGTACTCTGCATATGAGTTAAATAAGCAGGGTGACAATATACAGCCTTGACATACTCCTTTTCCTATTTGGAACCAGTCTGTTGTTCCGTGTCCAGTTCTAACTGTTGCTTCCTGACCTGTATATAGGTTTCTCAAGAGGCAGGTCAGGTGGTCTTGTATTCCCATCTCTTTCAGAATTTTCCACAGTTTTTTGTGATCCACACAGTGAAAGGCTTTGGCATAGTCAATAAAACAGAAATAGATGTTTTTCTGGAACTCTCTTGCTTTCTTGATGATCCAGAAGATGTTGGCAACTTGATCTCTGGTTCCTCTGCCTTTTCTAAAACCAGCTTGAACATCTGGAAGTTCATGGTTCATGTGTTGCTGAAGCCTGGCTTGGAGAATGTTGAGCATTACTTTACTAGGGTGTGAGATGAGTGCAATTGTGCCGTAGTTTGAGCATTCTTTGACATTGCCTTTTTTTGGGATTGGAATGAAAACTGACCTTTTCCAGTCCTGTGGCCACAGCTGAGTTTTCCAAATTTGCTGGCATATTGAGTTCAGCACTTTCACAGCATCATCTTTCAGGATTTGAAATAGCTCAACTGGAATTGCATCACCTCCACTAGCTTTGTTTGTAGTGATGCTTTCTAAGGCCCACTTGACTTCACATTCCAGGATGTCTGGCTCTAGGTGAGTGATCACACCATCATGATTATCTTGGTCCTGAAGATATTTTTTTTTACAGTTCTTCTGTGTATTCTTGCCATCTCTTCTTAATATCTTCTGCTTCTGTTAGGTCCATACCATTTCTGTCCTTTATCGAGCCCATCTTTGCATGAAATGTTCCCTTGGTATCTCTAATTTTCTTGACGAGATCTCTAGTCTTTCCCATTCTATTGTTTTCCTCTGTTTCTTTGCATTGATTGCTGAGGAAGCCCTTCTTATCTCTCCTCGCTATTCTTTGGAACTCTGCATTCAGATGCTTATATCGTTCCTTTTCTCTTTTGCTTTTCACTTCTCTTCTACCCACAGCTATTTGTAAGGCCTCCTCAGACAACCATTTTGCTTTTTTGCATTTCTTTTCCATGGGGATGGTCTTGATCCCCCTCTCCTGTACAATGTCACAAACCTCCGTTATAGTTCTTCAGGAACTCTATCAGATCTAGACCCTTAAATCTATTTCTCAATTCCATTGTATAATCATAAGGGATTTGATTTAGGTCATACCTGAATGGTCTAGTGGTTTTCCCTACTTTCTTCAATTTAAGTCTGAATTTGGCAATAAGGAGTTCATGGTCTGAGCCACAGTCAGCTCCTGGTCTTGTTTTTGCTGACTGTATAGAGCTTCTCCATCTTTGGCTGCAAAGAATATAATCAATCTGATTTCGGTGTTGACCATCTGGTGATGTCCATGTGTAGAGTCTTCTCTTGTGTTGTTGGAAGAGGGTGTTTGCTATGACCAGTGTGTTCTCTTGGAAAAACTCTGTTAGCCTTTGCCCTGCTTCATTCCATATTCCAAGGCCAGATCTGCCTGTTACTCCAGGTGTTTCTTGACTTCCTACTTTTGCATTCCAGTCCCCTATAATGAAAAGGACATCTTTTTTGGGTGTTATTTCTAAAAGGTCTTGTAGGTCTTCATAGAACCATTCAACTTCAAGTTCTTCAGTGTTACTCGTTGGGGCATAGACTTGGATTACCATGATATTGAATGGTTTGCCTTGGAAACGAACAGAGATCATTCTGTCGTTTTTGAGATTGCATCCAAGTACTGCATTTCAGACTCTTTTTTTGACCTTGGTGGCTACTCCATTTCTCCTTAGGGATTCCTGCCCACAGTAGTAGTAATATAGACTTTTATGAATATGTGTGTCATGCAATGTGAAAGTGCACTCAGTTTGACTCTTTGCAACCCCATAGACTATAGCCCTCTATACTCCTCTGTCCATGGAATTTTCCAGGTAAGAATGTTGGAGTGGGTTGCCATGTCCTCTTCCAGGGGATCTTTCCGACTTAGGGATTGAACCCACATCTCTTGTGTCTCCTGCATTGGCAAGAAGATTCTTTATTACTGGTGCCACATGGAAAAATGAATATAAGTCTACTTCACTATTTTTTACACTGAAATTATTCTAATAAAATATTATTTCTTGAAACCCATGTGTACTTATGAGTTCAAAAAGAAAGAAGATTATGACTGAAGAGTCATCTAAAAACAAAAAAAAAGTCCAGTTTGAATAACCATTCTTCCCCATACATTTCTTATGTTCAAAGGTATGAAAACAATATTGGCTCTGAGGACAGAATTGACTCTAGGGTCCAGGAAGAGAGAAAGGGAATACATTATGAAACACCCCTGACTAAAATAGAACAACAGAGCCAGACGGCATATGCCTAGTTGGATCTCAGTGATAATTAATAACACATGCAGTGTTCAGTGTTTTCCTTCCTGACAAGACAAGAGCAACACTATTGTATCTTACGAGAGAAATTAAGGCCAAGAAAGCTGACCCTTTAACAGTCTCTCTGATGTGTCATGTGTAGCCAGTATTCTCTGTAATGAGCACGACCAGAACAGGGCAGGCCTTCAGCAAAAACAAACGTATCATACAAACTAAAGAATATATGCAGATACATTTTAAGGATAGCCACAATCTCGTATTTTTGACAATGATCTCTTTTCTAGTGATGTTGCGCTCACTGTGTTACTTGGGTGTGTGTTTTCACCTTGAATTGTGTGAGATGTTTCTGTAAACTAAAATGACACTGTGCATTCCTGGGCCACTGAAAGATTAATATGTTTGATAGATGAAATAAAACTGAAATGATGTTATCCCAGATATGTGGAATCGAATTCCTTAGATTGGTACCATTATGAACAGCAACATTATTATAATATACCGACTACACAGTAAGGAATGAAATCTGCAAATTGCAGCTTTAAAGTTTCCAGTAGTCTAACTGTTATTATAAAGGGCTTTCTTCTTCCTGGTGCTGACATATTATAGCTCAAAATGTGAGTGCATTAGGTTAAAGGGAATGATTCTGATTTTGTATCCTTGTTTTGCCATTTGTAAACTTTTGAACATAGGATGCTGTATTTCTGGCTTTTGCTTATTAATTTGGATATCATGCTGGTAACATCTAATTTATAAGGTTATTCAGAGGATCAAGAAAGATATTGCTAGTTTCAAATACTGTGACTTTCCCATAAAATAGGAGGCATTATTTTCAGTTACATGCAAAAATATATTTTGGAGCCACCAGGCTGGGAAAGTAAGATTTAGTGACAAATAATATAGTTATGTAAAGTTTAAAAATAAAATAAAATTAAAAAAAAAAGACAAATAGACTAAATCAAATATAACTGTTTTTTAAAAGATTATACAGATAAGAACATTCCTGTAGCCCTGTTAGATGTTGATCATGACATTCACTATGGGATTTGGCAAGGGCCGGTATGCTAATAAGTATATATCAAGTTGTTTATTTTTGGCACCCGTGTTTCTCTCTTATTACTTTCTATTTCTGAGACTGTGCAAGTGAAGGAAATCGTTCAAGGATGTCAGCTGTACTCTTACTGCTCACCTAAGCCAGATGTTATGCTGCTCCATCTGTTCACTCATTCTCTGCCACAATATGAAAAACAACTGGGGACCGTGAGGTGACATAGTAATTAACCTTGTAAATGACATTAAGATCACAAATTAAGTCAACACTTGGTTTTGTGACTTTCATCAATTAGCAGCAATTAATCTTAGTTGCCTTGCATAATCTCCCTTTAATATTTTATAATTTGCTTAATGGTGGATGCTGTAAAGTCATGGTTCTTTGCCCCAGTTTTCTTGATATTTGGACTTCTCTTTGTGTTATAATGAGCTTTGCAAATATCGCTTTTTGTTTGCAATTGTTTGGAACAATTCTTTTTATTCCCTTATGAATTATTAATTTGCTTAAAAAGCTATAGTGATTTCTCAGTGTCCATTGAATAATGTTAAAAATAGTTAACTATGCACTAGCATTATAATGAGTCCTTTATCAAGCCTAAAAAAAAGATACTTTAAAAAGATCCTGAAACAATAGTTAACTTATAGAAGTGAAAATTTATATAACTGAATAAAGAAAAACTGATAGATTTAAGAACAGATTAAACACAGAGGAGAGAATTAGTGAATGAGAATACATAATTTGAATATGAATCAGTGAAGTTGTGTATGTTTAAAATATACACAATAAAATATAAGCATTTCAATAAACCTGTAAGAACAATAGAATAAAGAAAAAAATGACATAAAAATATTGAGAAACTTGTTGACAAGCATAAAATAAAAGAAATGTTAAAGGGTGTCCAGACAGAAAGAGATATATCCCAGATAAAGAAAGGGAATACATTATAAAATATTTTTGAAGAAATAAATTTTAAATCTGAAAATTTTAGTGGAAAATATTTACTTATAAATATGTGAATATCAAATATCTCAAATATAAAGAAAATGACAACTAGCAGCTCAGAGAAAAGCTGTTGAAAATAAAAATATGGAAAAAATTTTGTAAGGAATCAGAAAAAAAAATCACATACATGAAAACAAATTTATGAATGATGGCTAAGTTTGAACTAGAAAAAATAGAGAGAAAAATATACTGGAATTCTAAATTTAAGAGCTTAAAGAAATGAAAGAAAACTATAAATCTATTATTGGGACTAATATATTAAAGATGAAAAATATCACATTGAAAATATTAAGTAAAAATATTTTTCAAAAATCTAGTCTATAAAGGCATTCTAAGCATAATGTTGAGAGATTTCATTTCCAATATACCTTCATTTTAAAAATTGCTTAAAGAAAATGCTTAAGTTGAAAGAATTTCTTTACAAAAATATTGATGGTTGATAGCAAAAGTTATGGCAGTGTTATAGGTGGTTATAGTATACATAAAAATAAATATAAAACAAAATTGATGGCTTTAAGAATAAAAATCTTAATTGTTCAAAGTAAAAATAAAGACAATTCAGTAAGGAGTTACACAGAACAGTGGGCCTTCCCTCATAGATCAGTTGGTAAAGAATCTGCCTACAACACAGTAGACTCCGGTTCCACTCTTGGGCTAGGAAGTTACCCTGGAGAAGGGAATGGCTCCCTACTCCAGAAGAATTGCCTGGAGAACTTTATGGACAGAGGAGCCTGGCAGGCTACAGTAGAGGGAGTTTCAAAGGGTGGGACATGACTGAGAGACTTTCACTTTTACTTTATACAGAACAGTAAAATGCAAAATAAGAATAGAACATATGAGAGGAGGAAAAAGTAATGCACTATTGTGAGATACTTACACTGTTAAGAAAAGTATATTATTTCAAGGTGGATGAGTTAACCTAAAGATGAATATTTCAATATTTCAATCCTTAGGGCAACCAATTACTAAAACTAAAAATAACAGGTATAGCCAAACAAAAAAAAATTCAGAGATAAAATGTATTCCTAACACTATACAAATAACAAAAATGAAATTAGGAAAAGAAGCATAGAGGGACAAAATAGTACCTTCAGATCAGATCAGTCGCTCAGTCCTGTCCGACTCTTTGCGACCCCATGAATTGCAGCACGCCAGGCCTCCCTGTCCATCACCAACTCTCGGAGTTCACTCAGACTCACGTCCATCGAGTCAGTGATGCCATCCAGCCATCTCATCCTCTGTCGTCCCCTTCTCCTCCTGCCCCCAATCCCTCCCAGCATCAAAGTCTTTTCCAATGAGTCAACTCTTCGCATGAGGTGGCCAAAGTACTGGAGTTTCAGCTTCAGCATCATTCCTTCCAAAGAAATCCCAGGGCTGATCTTCAGAATGGACCGGTTGGATCTCCTTGCAGTCCAAGGGACTCTCAAGAGTCTTCTCCAACACCACAGTTTAAAAGCCTCAATTCTTCGGCGCTCAGCCTTCTTCACAGTCCAACTCTCACATCCATACATGACCACAGGAAGAACCATAGCCTTGACTAGACGGACCTTTGTTGGCAAAGTAATGTCTCTGCTTTTGAATATGCTATCTAGGTTGGTCATAACTTTCCTTCCAAGGAGTAAGCGTCTTTTAATTTCATGGCTGCAGTCACCATTTGTAGTGATTTTGGAGCCCAGAAAAATAAAGTCTGACACTGTTTCCACTGTTTCCCCATCTATTTCCCATGAAGTGGTGGGACCGGAGGCCATGATCTTTGATTTCTGAATGTTGAGCTTTAAGCTAACTTTTTCACTCTCCACTTTCACTTTCATCAAGAGGCTTTTGAGTTCCTTTTCACTTTCTGCCATAAGGGTGGTGTCATCTGTATATCTGAGGTTATTGATATTTCTCCCGGCAATCTTGAATCCAGCTTTTGTTTCTTCCAGCCCAGCGTTTCTCATGATGTACTCTGCATATAAGTTAAATAAACAGGGTGACAATATACAGCCTTGACGTACTCCTTTTCCTATTTGGGACCAGTCTGTTGTTCCATGTCCAGTTCTAACTGTTGCTTCCTGACCTGCATACAAATTTCTCAAGAGGCAGATCAGGTGGTCTGGTATTCCCATCTCTTGAAGAATTTTCTACAGTTTATTGTGATCCACACAGTCAAAGGCTTTGGCATAGTCAGTAAAGCAGAAATAGATGTTTTTCTGGAACTCTCTTGCTTTTTCCATGATCCAGCGGATGTTGGCAATTTGATCTCTGGCTCCTCTGCCTTTAGGGTAACTTTAAACCTAGACATATCAGTAAATATATAACAAAAATAAATTGCATGAAAATTCCACTTAAAAGCTAGAAAATCCCAGTTACATAGAATATCAAGAACCTATTTCATGCTCTTTATAAGAAACAAATGTTAAATATAAATGAGAATGAAAATTAAAATGTAATAAAGGATCCAACTGAAAATACTATAAAAGAGCTAAAGTGGTTATGACTATATTAATATAATAAAATGATTTATATACTAAGATTTTAAAGAAATAAAGGGAAACATTTTATGAGTCTTACTATTTAAAATAATATTATATGTATAAGCATCTAAAAACAGCATTTAAGTGCACACAAAATATTGACTGAAACTAAAGGAAAGCAAGTGTGTGTGTGTGCTCAGTTGCTCAGTCATGTCTAGCTCTTTGTGATCCTATAGATTGTAGCCTGATGGGCTCTTCTATCCATATCATTCTTGCTATATTCAGGCAAGAATACTGGAGTGGGTTGGTTGCCATTTTCTCCTCCAGGGGATCTTCCTGACCCAGGGGTTGAACCCATGTCTCTTGAGGCTCCTGCATTGGCAGGCAGATTCTTTACCACAGAGCTACCTGGGAACCCCAATTGGGAAGAATAAATCTAAATGAAATAATTCAATATTTCTCTTTCATAAATTGATAAATAAGTGAATAAAAGCATCAGGAAATCTGTTAAATATTTTACAATAACTATAAAATAAACTTTTATTGATAATTTTATTTTAGAATATTTTACCTAATAAATACAGAAATCAATTATTTTCAAGCATATGTGGAACTTTCCCTAAGACAGACAAGATGCTAGACTGTAAAACTAGAAACAGAATACATCAAATAATTGCATTTACAAAGCACATCTCCACCCACAATGTATTAAATTACAACAGTAAAAATCAGTAACAGTAAAAATCCAGAAAACTACAAAAATTTTGAAATTAATACAAATGTAAATAAACAGCTACAAGAATAAATTTTATTAGGAATTATAAAATGATTTAAGTGGAATTGTAATTTTTAAAGCTACTTATAATGCTTGATGTAGCAAATGTTGCTGAGATGGAAATTTATAGTTTTATATGTATGTATTGTATGACTTCCCAGGTGGTGCTAGTGGTAAAGAACCTGCCTGCCAATTCAGGAGATGTAAGAGACACAGGTTCATTCCCTGGGTCTGGAAGATCCCCTGGAGAAGGGCATGGAAACCCACTCCAGTATTCTTGCCTGGAGAATCCCATGGATAGAGGAGCCTAGCAAGTTACAGCCCATAGGGCTGCAAAGAGTGGGACACGACTGAAGTGACTTAGCACATGTATGTATTAGAATAAAAAAAAAAATCTGAAATCAACAATCTAAGCTTTCACCTTAGGAATCTGAAAAATGAAAAGCAAACTAAACTCAAGGCAAGCAGAAGGAAGGGTATAAATGATTAGAAAAAAATCAATGATGTCAAAGACAGAAAATACTAGCTAAAATCAATTAAGACAAAATTTGATTCTTTGAAAAGATCAAGCAAAATTTGCAACCCTTTTCCAGGAACAACTAGGAAAAGAAGATAGAAAATATAGATCAACAATTGGACATTGGTATATGCAGATGGTGACTGCAGCCATGAAATTAAAAGACGATTATTCCTTGGAAGGAAAGTTATAACCAACCTAGACAGCATATTAAAAAGCAGAGACATTACTTTTAAGAGTAATGTCCAGAGACTAACAAACGTCCGTCTAGTTAAGGCTATCATTTTTCCATTGGTCATGTATGTATGTGAGAGTTGGACTATAAAGAAAACTTGAGTGCCGAAGAATTGATGCTTTTGAACAATGGTGTTGGAGAAGACTCTCAAGAGTCCCTTGGACTGCAAGGAGATTCATCCAGTCCATCCTAAAGGAGATCAGTCCTGAGTGTTCATTGTTGAAGCTGAAACTCCAATATTTTGGCCACCTGATGTGAAGACCTGACTCATTTGAAAAGACCCTGATGCAGGGAAAGATTGAAGGCAGGAGGAGAAGGGGAGGACAGAGGATAAGATGGTTGGATGGCATCACCAACTCAATGGACATGAGTTTGGGTAAACTCTGGAAGTTGGTGATGGACAGGGAGGCCAGGCAAGCTGCGGTCCATGGCATCACAAAGAGTCAGACACGACTGAGCTAGTGAACTGAACTGGACTGATACATAGTAACACTGATAAAACACAACAATACACACAATGACATGGGTAAAATTTATAAAAATGTTGATTGAAGAAGTCAGACACAGAAGTAAATATATTATGATTCCAAGTATAATTTTTTTAAAGTACAACTCTGTTTCAAGGATGCATATTTATAAAGAAAAAATACAAGTGACGATGGTGGTCATCTTTGTGGAGAGGAATGAATGTGACTAGGGAAGAAGGATGGCATCTGAGGATTCGATAATGTTCTAATACTGTTTTGGGTTATGGTCCTATGGATATTCACTTTCTGATAAATCACTGAGCTCTACATTTTTATAATTCTTAGAGACATACATAGCACTTCATAATAAAATGTTTAAAGAAAATTCATAGTTCATATTGAATAAATACAAACTGCCTTTCAAACTAAATATTTTCTCTAAGTAGACTCTACAGTTGCAAAACCAGTAACAGCTGTGTGTACATATTGACTCCAAATCAATAATCTCTTTTATATGGTCTCATTTGAAATAACACCTTCAGTTTTAATGTTACTAAACATAAGGTATTCAATCAAAGTTAAGATGTGTGTGTGTGTGTGTGTACACGTTTTGAGCACACTCTCTTGGTTCACTGTTCTTTTCAAAACTAAGGACTGTTACCTATTTGACTATTTAGAGGGCTCTAATGAATGAATTTGAATCTATAAATATAATCATGTACATGTATTAACTGTAGTAAGGCATTTATGTGTGTGTTTGTGTCTGTTTGTGCCTTAATAAATTACCTGTCAAGAACCCAACTAAGTTTAAAGAATCAAAGGCTGCTTCCTAATGAAAGTTCAGAGTTATGAGGAACATTTAAAACAAATGTACCAAAAAAGCAACTGTTTACATTAAGGATAAACTATCAATATTCCTGGGAATGTCTGAATAAAAGCTATATGCTTAATTTCAGATCATTATAGTAAGCAAATCAGATTGAGTAAATAAACATAGTGAATGCTATATGTCTTAATGTCTAATAGCTTTCATATGCGAGAGTCAGACCATTATTCTTACTGTTTTATATTCACTAATTCCCAAAGTTAAAATTTCCCAAGAGAGAATTTGTAATCTTCTAACAGATATCAGGCAATAAAGACTCAGAGGAAAATGTGTTATTTACATCCCTGAAGCAGCAAGACTGAGGTTTGAATCCAAGTTCACTTTCAAAGACTTTTTATTGTCTTGAAAATAAATGAAAGTCACTCAGTCATATCAGACCCTCTGCCACCTCTTGGACTATACAGTCCATGGCATTCTCCAAGCCAGTATACTGGAATGGGTAGCCTTTTCCTTCTCCAGGGGATATTCCTAACCCAGGGATCGAACCCAGGTCTCCCACATTGCAGGTGGATTCTTTACTAGCTGAGCCACAAGGGAAGCCCAAGAATACTGGAGTGGGTAGCCTATTCCTTCTCCAGCAGATCTTCCTGACCCAGGAATTTAACTGAGGTCTCCTGTATTGCAGGTGGATTCTTTACCAACTGAGCTATCAGGGAAGCCTTTCATTGTGTCCCTGGAGAAGGAAATGGCAATCCACTCCACTCCTCTAGCCTAGAAAGTTCCATGGATGGAGGAGCGTGGTAGGCTACAGTCCATGGGGTTGCAAAGAGTCGAACACGACTGAGCGACTTCACTTTCTTTCTTTCTTTCATTGTCTATTCTATCTTTATTATCACTTTCCATAGTAATTCTTTCATATATCTATATCCACTTCATTCTTTTATTGGATAAATATTTTGTAATATAAAATGGAAATTCACAGCAATCTCCAAGGCAAATGTGTGCTCAAGTTCTTCTTCCACAAGGAGATTCCACTTGAGTAACCATTTACATTTCTCTCCCTCCTGAATAGCCAATGGAACAATTTATACCTGTACAGCTACACTAGAGCAGTTTAGTTGTTTTTTTTTTTTTTTTCCCTAGTGGTGATTTGACAATACTTCACTTGTATACTCAAAGCCAACAGAGATTTGTGAGTCTGTATATCTGTTCTAGCATCTTCTATTTTAAGGGTTGAATTGCCACTTGGGTAAATCACTCTTAGTCCTCAAAACGACAAAAGAAAAGAGTATTTGCTCAAAAAGCCTCACAATTTCCCTTGTGGTTTATGAAGATGCTGTACAGAATTTAAAAACTGCATTGGAGAAAAATGCAACTTAATTCACAATGAGCCTCCTTCATGTGAAAGAACAACCTCAAAAGGAATGATGTTTGTTGTCTTTTTCTTCTTTCTTTAAAATAACTTCTGATTAAATCTAGGAAATAGATATCTAGTTAGATAGCATATCATTGTTGTTGTTGTTCAGTGACTAATTTGTGTCTGATGTCATGTGATCCCAGAGACTGCAGCAAGCCAGGCTCCTCTGTCCTCCACTATCTCCTAGAGTTCACTCAAATTTATGTGCATACTGCAGACAGCATACTGTTTATGAAAATTTTTATGTTACAGTCATCTGAAAATTCCAATGACTATGATGATAGAAATTTCTCTAATCACTTATTCCTTCATTTTAATAAAGACAGTCTTTTTTTAATAAGTATTATAAAGGTAACTTGTTTAAACTGGTTTTAAACTTGTTTAAACTTGTTTTCTGATCCTCTTTGAGAATAATTTATCTTGTCTATTGCAGTGGGGACTGCAGATGGTGACTGCAGCCATGAAATTAAAAGACACTTGCTCCTTGGAAAACAAGTTTTGACCAACCTAGACAGCATATTAAAAAGCAGAGACATTACTTTGCCAACAAAGGTCTGTCTAGTCAAGGCTTTGGTTTTTCCAGTGGTCATGTATGGATGTGAGAGTTGGACTATAAAGAAACTGAGTGGGAAAAAATTGATGCTTTTGAACTGTGGTGTTGGAGAAGACTCTTGAGAGTCCCTTGGACTGCAAGGAGACCCAACCAGTCCATCCTAAAGGAAATCAGTCCTTAATATTCATTGGAAGTACTGATACTGAAGCTCCAATTTTTTAGCCACCTGATGCAAAGAGATGACTCATTTGAAAAGACCCTGATGCTGGGAAAGACTGAAGGCAGGAGGAGAAGGGGATGACAGAGGATGAGATGATTGGATGGCATCACCAACTCGATGGACATGAGTTTGATTAAACCTCAGGAGTTGGTGATGGACAGGGAGGCCTGGCGTGCTGCAGTCCATGGGGTTGCAAAGAGTCAGACACGATTGAGTGACTGAACTGAACTGCAGTGGGGACAGTGTTCTTAGGTTCTGTTTGGCTACCTATCACCTTTCTCTCCTAAAGGTAGCTCTTTGCTATCTTTCATAGCTCTTAGCTGAGAGGCAGCCCTGGGAAGTTTTTATGCACTGTTTCCTAACCTGGTCATGGTTGTTTATTTATATCAAAAGAAAGGAAATATGTTCCAAAGTCACCCAACCATAGACATATTAAGAAACCAAAGGAAATGGTTATGCGAGAGCTTTGTACCACAGTTCTGATTGCCTATATTGGTGTGTTTGGACAAGAAATAAACTACAGGTCATCAGGAATAGAAACAGAAACGCACTCAGAAACAAGTAAAGATGAAATTGACAGTTGGGTCAAGTTAATGTATCTCAAATACTGCAGTTAGGAGAAAGAGATACAAACACCTCTGAAAGTTTTACCACTAGAATTTTGGCAAATCATCAATGAGTATTTAGCTATTGGACCATTTGGTTTGTCGAAAAGATTTACTAGACTTTATGATGTCTCTTATTATAAATAGACATAATAATGCCAACTTATGTTCAGTGAGATGAAGGAAATATCAAGGGTAAAATAATGGAGTGTTAATAACCTCCTTTTGATAGGATGCCCTGAAAAGCTTTTGTAAGGAGCTGATATTTGAGGCTATATTGATGGATAAAAAGCACTGATATGCAGGAGGAGGCAAAAACAAGTCTAAAGGGCCTGGGACTTTAAAGGACTTGCAATACATAAGGAAAAGCAAGAGAGCGATGTGTCTGGAGGGTGGTGATCAAGGGGCCCAGAATATCAAAGAAGGTTGAATAGGTAGGCAAAGGCTAGATAATAATGATCCTATTTAGGGTATGCTTAATAGATTTTTGGTCTTCTCAGGTGGCTCAGTGGTAAAAGACTCTACCAATGCAGGAGAGGCAGCAGACCTGGGTTTGATCCCTGCATCAGGAAGATCCCCTGGGAGGAGGAAATGGCAACTCACTCTAGTGTTCTTGCCTGGAGACTCTCATGGACAGAGGAGCCTGGTGGGCTACAGTCCACAGGGTCACAAAGAGCTGGACACGACTGAACATACACGCACAATAGATCTTTATGTTAAGGAAAGGAGAATTCACTGAAAGATTTTAAGAAAAAAAAGTCACAATAGCAAGTCTAGCTGCTAATTATTTGCTTAAAGCATTTAAAAAATTATTAGAGTATATTTGCTTTATAATGTTGTGTTAGGTTTTGCTGTACAGAAAAGTGAATCAGTTATACATTTTTCATATTTACAGAACTTCATTTTTATACCTAAATTGAAAATATGTGTAAATAATACATATGTAAAATAACAGTGTGGTTCTGGCATTATTCTCTAATTTATCTGGGTAATAGTGAAACTCTTAGTTAGAAGAGACTGTGTATGTCTGGGTTCTTGGAAGGCTCTCCACTGTGGTGAAAACAGTTCTGAACTTCCATTGATTTGTGCCCAATCTAAGTGCCGTTGTGGGCCATGGAATTTCACTGGCCATATTCTTTCTAGGATTCTATCTGTGGTCATTTTTCAATAACCTGTAGATTTTAAAGTTTTATTTTTGAAATTTTAATCATTTTATTTCAAATGCTCTAAGTATTTATAGTTCCATTTACCTTCCTGTAAAGTGGTGAACATCTGGATATATGATTATTGTCTAACTCAAATGCCTTGTGCTACAATCCTCTGAAGATTCTAATGCTAAAGGCCTTATACGTTCAGAAGTATACAATGAATGCCAATTAAAATCTCAAGGGACTTTTGTAAAGATACAGAGAAACAATTTTTAAAGGTTAACTAGATGAACAAATAAGCAAAGCTTGCCAAGTTAAGCAAGAAGATTATATTACCCTAACAGGATTGAAAGACTAATACATGCCCACAATAAAGAAAGTATACTTGAATATTTGTCATATTTGTGGATGAAGACAGATATTTTATTGATATATCAACAAAAGAAGTCACAAAGCAAAATGGTTGAAACAAACAAAGTGTAGCAGTCCTTAAACAAATATTTATTTATCAACAATTATGTATTGTTCTGAATGTTTGGGATTCATCAGTGAATAAACTATGCAATGATCTTGCCCTTATGGAGTCTATGTTTTGGTACAGATGGAGAGAATAGTTAAAAATGAAGAGTAGTGAAGACAGACTTCATTGATACACTGATATTTGAGTAAGAACTGACAAAATGTGTATTGAAAATAATATGCATAAAGTCAAAAGAGAGATGAGATTCTACAAAAATTGTGACAAATACATTAGATAATTAGTTAATATCATACAATTATATAATTTAAGTGGGTTTCCCTTGTGGCTCAGCTGGTTAAAGAATCTACCTGCCATGCAGGAGACCTGAGTTCAATCCCTGGGTTGGGAAGATCCTCTGAAGAAGAGGAAGGCTACCCATTCCAGTATTCTGGCCTGGAGAATTCCATGGACTGTATATTCCATGGGGTCGCAAAGATTCGGACATGACTGAGCAACTTTCACTCACATATAAGTCTAATGAGGTGGATGAAACTGAAGCCTATTATACAGAGTGAAGTAAGCCAGAAAGAAAAACACGAATACAGTATACTAACGCATATATATGGAATTTAGAAAGATGGTAACAATAACCCTGTGTACGAGACAGCAAAAGAGACACTGATGTATAGAACAGTCTTATGGACTCTGTGGGAGAGGGAGAGGGTGGGAAGATTTGGGAGAATGGCATTGAAACATGTAAAATATCATGTATGAAACGAGTTGCCAGTCCAGGTTCGATGCACGATACTGGATGCTTGGGGCTGGTGCACTGGGACGACCCAGAGGGATGGTATGGGGAGGGAGGAGGGAGGAGGGTTCAGGATGGGGAACACATGTATACCTGTGGCGGATTCATTTTGATATTTGGCAAAACTAATACAATTATGTGAAGTTTAAAAATAAAATAAAATTTAAAAAAGTTTTCATTAAATTTTAATGCATGTATATTAATATAATGATTATTTTAATCTATAATCTCGGTCAAAGGTTTAAAGCTTGATAAAGTGTTGTGTTAGTCTATTCATTGTGTCTGACTCTTTGGGACACAATAGACTGGTGCCTGCCAGGCTCTTCTGTCCATGGAATTCTCCAAGCAAAAATAATGAAGCAGGTAGCTATTCCCTTCTCCAGAGGATTTCCCAATCTAGGGATCGAACCCAGGTTTCCTGCACTGCAGGCAGATCTTTACCATTTGAGCCACCAGGGAAGTTGAACAAAATGAACAGTCAGTACTGTGACTTTTTTTCTTATTTAGTTGACTGTAAATGCACATCACCACATCTTTTCTGAAAAACAAGTAGTCAATATATGTTAGCATATATTTAAAATATCAACACTCTTTTACTAGTAATCTGACTTATAGAAATTTATCCTAGACAGTAATTGGAGAGGTTGTCAAAGATTTATGCACTGAGAAAACTGCTGCAATAGTTAAGGTACTAATGGGGGAAATCTGAAAAAATTCAGAATACCTAAGAAGAAAGAAATGAAAAATAATTTTTGGTTCATCCTTTTATTCTAACCCACTCTGTTATTAATCATTACTATAGAGATTTACTACCACCACCAGTCTATTACATTTCTATCATTTAATGATAAGTGATAATCTCCTAGATGTTCTCTTTGTATGTACTGTGCAATGAACTCCTTGACCAACGCATTCTCAACAGGGAAAATGGAGATCTTTACAAAATTAAATCCAACATACTCACGACCTTGTCTAAAATACTCTAAGCCCTCTGGTTTGTTTTAGAACAGGGAGCAAGTCATAGATACACCCTACTTTATCTTTAATATATCCTATAATTCCCAACAGGCCCACTCTGACCTGCTACTCAACTTACATTCACACCACGTTTCCTCCTTCTATTCGGAGTTCTGGTAATTCTTGCAGTATTTCAGCTTATTCAGCAATAAAAAGAATGAAATAATGCCATTTGCAACAACATGGATGGATCTAGTGATTGTAACACTGAGTGAAATAAGTCAGGCAGAGAAAGACAAAAGTCATATGATATCGCTTATATGTGGAATCTAAAAATAAGTACAAATGAACTTATCTACAAAACTGAAATAGAGTTAGAAATATAGAAAATAAATTTCTGTTACTAGGGAGTAAGGGGTGGGGGAGGATAAACTGGAAGATTGGGATTGACACACACACTATGTAAAATAGATAACTAATAAGGACCTACTATGTAGCACAGGGAACTCTATACTATATATGTGTAACAGATTGACTTTGCTTCCCCTGAAACTAACAAAACATTATAAATGAACTATACCTTTATAAAAATGTTTAAAGTATCATGCATACCTCTGGACATAGCCTTTGCATATACTGCTCACTCTGGCATACAGCAGGTACTCAAATACTTGAATGAAAAAAAAAAAAAAACCTAATGAATGAATGCACAGTCCATGGGGTCACAAGAGTCGGACACGACTTAGCGACTAAACCACTACAATGAATGAGTGAAAAAATTAGTGTAGTTCATAATGTAATAAAATACAGAGAATATAATACCACATTTTAAATCATAGTGTCTGAGATAATATAACTGATTACTTGAAGGGGTGTATTTGAAATAAGAACTAAATCTTGTAGAAAGTCATAGACACGTTGATATTGGTGATATAGTACAATATTCAATAGATACTAATGATCAGGTTAAAGGAATCAGAGTTCAGATATGAGAGTGAGACTGGGTATGTAAATATTGGATTCCTCTTCTTGGGTGAGATTATTTCAACTGTCAGCAGTTTAACTCAAGATGTCTTTTTAAATTTCTGATTGTGTTGCAAACATTCTGTTTGGTCATGGAAAAATAAAGCTGAAGAAGGCACATTCCCTAATATATTTTAGTCTAATAAGAAGGCTATATTATAAAAAGAGAAAGAATATTAGGGTACAGAAAATGAATGCAGTACATGAACATCATAAGGTTTCTGAAAATAGAAACTGTTATAAACATAGGAGCAGGAATATGTATCTATTTTCCTAATTTAAGTATACTCAATTTATCAAAATCTAGAAATCCTGCTGAATATAAATAATTTCTGGATTATAAGAGTTATGAATATATAACTAGCTCTTAACTTATTTTGAAAAGTCAAAATGAAGTGCTGTGATTTGATCACAGAATTTTTTTTCCTTCAAATGTCTAGTCTTTGGGGGGATTTTATTAAGTACAAAAGACAAGGTCAAAATAAAAGCTAAGAAGTGCCAAAGAAATTCTTCGTGCTTGATGTCAGAAAACTTACTGAGCCTTCTCCCCCAAAAGAATATGCTGACACATTTGAGCTGAGGACCTGGAAACTGGGGACTACAAATAAGGAAGAATGTGAAAGTTCTTTCTTTAAGATTGATCTTTCCTTTAAGGCATGATTAATCCATCACATATTTGACACACTTTTGTATCTATGTGTCATTATCTAAAGCAATGGTCTTATGAAAAACACATGGATCACTAACCTAGTCAGTGAGTGTGGACAGATTTTGCTCAACTAGCTGAATGACCTTGCACAAACCACTTAGCTTCCCCGTGCCTCAGTTAGCCAGGTGTGAAAGGACATTCCTGTAAATAACTCTGCAGTTCATTCCTGCTCCACAAAACAATCTGTAATAGTACATTAAGGAAAAAATGTAAATAATAAAATATACAACTTGAGTCAGTATTAAAATATTTACCTAAAAATTGAGAAAACCAAAGAGATAACAGTGTACAACAAAATAGTTTCTCAAAAAGCTGAGGGTAAGAACTATCATGTTAAAATAATAAAGAAATTTAAGAAATACAAATTAACTCATAAAATAACCCCTATAATTGTTCCTATGTAACACTATAAAGCACAATGATTCTGGGCAAATTAAACTTCCCTTCAATGCATTAACATTGTTGAAGAGAAATAAAAGCACTGGAAAAAAAATGAGGACTTAAATAATGTTCCTATAGGTTAAATCATTTCAATTATTCTTTATTAATGTTTAAATTTAAACAGATATTTCTTTACAGCTTCTAAATTATGTTCACATATACTGGTATTCCTCCAGTTTTATAGAAGAAGAAACTGAGGTTCAAAGAAGCAAAATGATTTGTTTATTGTCAATAGTAAATGGAAAAAACAAAATTAAGTTCACATTTTAAGGTACAAATTTAAGTTTTCTCTCAATTTTCAGGGTTAATACTTCCATTTCATAAAGGAAGGACAAATTTTATGTCACTAATATAGTCAAGGATGTTTCTTTCAAAACAAATACATACAGTTGACCTTTGGAAAAAGCAGCAAAGCATGGAAAATCCTTGTATAAATTAAAGTCAGCCCTCTGTATCCACAATTCCTGCATCTGAGGATCCAGCTAACTGTGGATCTGGTAGTACTGCAGTATTTACTATTGAAAAAAAATATATAAGCGGACCCACACAGTTCAAACTTGTGTTGAGGGTTACTTGTATATTTCAACTGATATAGAGTACAGTATACACACTATATCCATTAATGTGGCTAAGTCAAATAAACGACAGTAATAGGAGAGGGCTTCACTGATGGCTCAAATGGTAGAGAATCCACCTGTAATGCGGAAGACCTGGGTTTGATCCCCGGATTGGGAAGATCCCCTGGAGAAGGGCATGGCAACCCACTGCAGTATTCTTGCCTGGAGAATCCCTATGGACAGAGGAGCCTCGTGGGCTACAGTCCATGGAGTCGCAAAGAGTCCGACACCAGTGGGTGACTAAGCACTGCACACAGCACAGCAATAGCAGAAAGCTATAATAAATTAATTCCAGGGCCCATTAAGCGAGGCAGAACATTTTATTATAAGCAGTGGCCTCAACATTTGCTTTACGACACAGCACAGACTAGTATCCTGTGCACTTTTGCCCTCTATCCCACCAAACACAGAACTACTACTTCATATCTGATCAGATTATAATATAATGTAATATGCAGCCCTATATAATTTTATCAGCTTTATCTGGAAATAAGAGTCAATGGGCCTGCCTGGTAGAGTTTACTTTGTCAGTGAAGGAAGAGTGACAAGTCATAACCAGTGTGGTGTGGCCTTCACAAATGTACACAGCCCGTGCCACACAGTCCAGCCTCCGTCCTGAAGAAGTCACAGAAGATGGCTGCTTAGATGTGAAACACGGTGAAAACAGCTGTCTCTGTATTTCACAAGGAAAGATAAGTTATCTCTGAGAAGGGATTCTAATATTAGTATTTGTCACTGGTCTCTGAATGGGTTATACACTTTTGAAAACAGTAACAATGAATCAATCTGGCTTTTAGTTGAGATTATCCAGGGATACTGTGCCAATAATTTGCTGAATGATCACAGGCAATCACTGTTCTTTGCTACATGAGCAAATGGGAGTATGGTAACTAGCAGATATACCAAGTTATCATGAGGAAACTGCAGTGTACTAAATAGAAGATTGCCTTGAAAATTACTGTGCTACATATACATCAATATGAATTCTTGCTATTTTTTCCTTCTCAGCACTCTAATAACGCTGTTAAAAGTGTAAAATGGTACAGCAACCTTGGAAGACAGTTTGGCAATTTCTTACAAAACTAAACATACTCTTACCATACAATGCAGCATTCACACTCCTTTGATATTGACCTAAAGGAACTGAAAACCTGTATGTTCACAAAAACCTGCACCTGGATGTTTTCAGCAGCCTTATTCATTATTTTAAAAACCTGGAAGCAGTCAGGATGCCCTGCAATACGTGAATGGATAAACTGCGGTTGATTCAGGCAATGGAATGTTATTCAGCATTAAAAAGAAATGAACTGCCAAGCCATGGAAAGACACAAAGGAAGCTTACATTCATATTACTAAGTGAAACAAGCCAATCTGAAAAGTTTCCATACTGTATGATTCCAACTGTATGACATTCTGGGAAAGGCAAAACTATGGAAACAATAAAAAGATTAGTTGTTGCCACGGAGCTGTTGGGGCAGAAAGGAATAGGCAGGGCACAGATTTTTAGAGCAGTGAATACACTGTATGATATTATAATGATAGATACAGGCCATTATATAGTTGTCAATACCCATAGCTTATACAACACTAAGTGAACCCCAGTGTAACCTGTGGACTTTGGGTGATTATGATGTATCAATTTAGATTCCTCCTGGTTAAAAAAAAATGCACCATTTGATGAGTGATATTGATAAAAGGGGAGGGTATGTATGTGTTGGGACAGGAGGTTTTCTGGAAATTTTATACCTTCCTCTCAATTTTGTTATAAACCTAAAATTACTCTAAAAATTAGTCTTAAAAAAAAAACACTATCAGAGACTTCCCTGGTGGTCCAATGGTTAAGAATCTGTCCTGCAATGCAGGAGACCTGGATTCAATCCCTGGTCAGGGAACTAAGGTTCCACATGCCTTGGAACAACGAAGCCCACTCCCCACAACTACTGAAGCCCACGTGCCATGACTAGAGTATCTGTACACTGCAATGAAAGATCCTGCATGCTGCAGCTAAGACCAGATGCAATCAAAGAAATTATTTTTTTAAAAAAGACAACCTACCGAATGGAAGAAAATATTTTAAAAAACACTACTACATGATATGAAAGAAAATACAATTATGACGTATGAATTGGGCAATTCTATTAAAAGTTGAGCTGTCTTTTAAACGGTAGTATGTGTACAAACAACCCCATACAGTATAAGGCATTGCAGCTTATATTAATAGTCAATATATTAAAGCTTTACTACATGGTGGTCTGTGTGATAAACACTGAATGTCAGTATTATCACTCGATCTTCTCCTACGAACAGGGTGCTAATTCAGTTTCATTACAGAGGTAATCAGGTCTTAGAGAAATTAAGCTACTTGCTCAGTCACCAGAGTCAGAAAGGACTAAAGTGCTTTCCTGAGGATTTAGTATGCCAGACTCCATGTGCTTAACCACTAATAGTAGTATTTTATACAAGTTAACTATATGATTCAGAGAAGGCAATGGCACCCCACTCCAGTACTCTTGCCTGGCAAATCCCATGGATGGAGGAGCCTGGTAGGCTGCAGTCCATGGGGTCGCTAGAGTCGGACACGACTGAGCGACTTCACTTTCACTTCTCACTTTCATGCATTGGAGAAGGAAATGGCAACCCACTCCAGTGTTCTTGCCAGGAGAATCCCAGGGACAGGGAAGCCTGGTGGGCTGCCGTCTATAGGGTCGCACAGAGTCGGACACGACTGAAGCGACTTAGCAGCAGCAGCAGCAACTGTATGGTTTTTGAAAAAAAATTATCAAGTGCAACATTGTAATCAGGAAAACATATTTTATCCCTTTCTCCTCACTTCTCAGTCTCTGCTGTTATATAGGTTGGTTTCCTGCTGACTGCTACTGGATACTGAAACAAGGAGGGATTAGAGGCTGAGAATCTTGAAGATACAGGCCTTTGTTGATGTAACTCTCCAGAAAAATTTTCATCTCTTGGTCAACTTTTTCTTGACTCAATCTCCAAAAATTTCCCCTCTGCTTCCTTTCACAATATACCACTTGCTATTTAAAAATAAAATTTGTCTCCTTTTCTAATCCACTGTAGAATAGCCATAAAGATTTTTCCAATCTGCCTTTTTTCCTCCAAGATCTTTGGAAATTTTGTTAAAGCTTAGTGTAGATGGCAAAAAGTGAAATAATTCTATTTTCAAAGTGAAAATATTCTCCCACAAGGAGATTAACAGTAACATCTGCCTCTAGCATTTATTGGAGAATAAATGGAGTTGTTACTCATGCTTGAGTTTCTCCACGTGCTCATGTTTGAGTTTGTCAAGTGTATGAATCATAAAATAACAACCATTTGTAACAATACTTCACTGAAATAAACTATTAAACTATCCTCTAATGATAAATCTTTGTTTGAAATATGAGAGAACATTAATTCATAAGAGTCCTTGTACTGTTTAATTCCTGAACTCTTACAAATTGGTTGTAAGTTAAGCATCCTTTACCATTTACAAATGTAAAGCATTTGTCAAACTTGATGGAAGTGCCTTCATGTAACTGTGCATTTATTACTATTTTTTTACATAGATCTAAAATTTTGAAATGGTCTTCCCATTTTTATGATAGGAAAATAAACTTTTTTTTTTTTACTTACAGACAATTAATATTGATCTTTTACATGTAGGAACTTCTAAAATTTTCCACATTTTATAAAATATTACATTTTTCATCTTGTGATTAAGTAAGTAAGATCCATAATTAGAATATTTAGAAATGCTTTTTATTCTCCAAACCATTAGGATTTTCAGTATTTCAAGAATTAAACATTTAACTATCCAGTTATCAAAGAAGCTAAAATAATCTGATATTAGTTTGAATTTTTATTTTATATATCAGGATTATATTCTCTAAATAAGAAATTGGGAAGAACTGATATCTTGACAAGAGTGAGTCTTCCAATCCATGAATGTGGAATGTTTATTTATTTATTTTGATCTTCCTTTATTTCTTTCTTCAGTTTTGTAGTTTCCACATATATATCTTATATATATTTTGCTAAATTTATACCTAAGTACTTCATTTTATAATGCTATTTTAACATTTTTAAAATGTTATTTTTAAAATTCCAATTGTCAACTATTGACATAAAGGAAAACAATTGAATTTTGGATATTGACCTGTATTTTGTAACTTTGGAATATTTGCTTATAGAAGGTTTGTTTTGATCCAGTACATTGTTACTATGATTTTGATCTAAAGAGCTATATTTTATATCAATAATTAATACTACAAGTAAATGATTTTACCTTGTTTGATTGGAAGAGGGTGTTTGCTATGACCAGTGCGTTCTCTAGCAGGTGGAAGGACTGATGCTGAAGCTGAAACTCCAATAGTTTGGCCACCTGATGCCAAGAACTGACTCATTTGAAAAGATCCTGATGCTGGGAAAGATTGAAGGCCGGAGGAGAAGGGGACAACAGAGGATGAGATGGTTAGATGGCATCACTGACTCAATGGACATGAGTTTGTGTAAACTCCGAGTTGGTGACTGACAGGGAGGCCCAGTGTGCTGCAGTCCATGGGGTCACAAAGAATCAGACAGGACTGAATGACTGAACTTGAACTGAACTGAATGCCATTCTTACTTTTTTTAATGTAGATTCAAGTTTCTGATCTAATCATTTCCTTCTGCCTGTAGACTTTCTATTAATATTTCTTACAGGGCATGTCTGCTACAAATGCATTCCCTCCATGTTCAGTAAAATTTGGCTGGAAACAAGAATTCCAGGATGATGGTTTTATTTATGACCTTTATATATTCCACTCAACTCTCTCACTTGTGTGCTTTATAGAGATGTTCAATGCAATTCTTATACCTATTAGTAGTCTCATTCCCTTCTGGCTGCCTACTTTCAAAATTTTGTCTTTTTCTTCAATATTCTTCAGTTTAATATGATATACCCAGGTACAGAAATGTTGGTATTTATTCTGCAATGTTAAATTGCTTGAACTTCCTGGATTTGTGGTTATGTATGTCATTAAATTTGAAATAGTCTTTGTAATTATTACTTCAAATATTTCCTTTTTCTATACTTATTCTTCTTATGGTATTCCAGTTATGGATATTACATCTTTTGAGATTGTCCCACAGTTGGATATTTAGAGCTCCTTTCTTTTTACTTGTCAACATTTAAGTTGTGGGCATTTCCACTGACATATCATCAAGCTTACTGATTCTTTTCTCAGCTATGTCCATTCTATTGATGAGCCCATCAAAGTATCCTTCATTTTGTTACAGTGTTCTTTATTTCCAACATTTTTTTAGACATTCAGTATCTCTCTATATACTACCCATCTGTTCCTACAAGTTGTCTACTTTTTTTTTTTTTTAATTAGTGTCTTTAACCTTCAGAGGTGTTTTCCCTGTACATAGCTTTCACCCCGCTGCTACTTACTTGCTTCCCTAGCTATATCATTCCCAATTTATGTCCTTGAAAACTTTACTCCTTTAAACTGAAATTTTTCTCTTTAGGTGAAACATGAAAGCTGGAAGAATCTGGAGTAAGCAGGAATTGCCTACCACTAACTGAGATAAGACTTTGTAAAAATTCTTTCCCATGGAATGTAGGACTTTGTTACTTGAGTACTTGGTGAGGTTCTTGGTGGTGAATCACAAAAGTCATGGAGTTTTCTTAAATCTGTACTATTTAGGATTTTTTTCACACTTATACTAGTCCACAGCCAGCCTCTGCCAATTTTATCAACATGCCAATTAAATGCTTCTACCAGCTTACGTCTTTAGCCACTTTTGTTTTATGTTAGCACATCTTGGTTTTATCTCTCTGAATGCCCGTCTCTTCCAATTTGAGGTGATAGGTTTTTTTGGTGTCTTTAGTTCCCTGACAGGCCCAAGAAAACTATACATTTTTCAGTTTGTCCAGAATTTTTCTCATAGAATGGTAGTGATCACCACATATATCTGTTTACACACTGGAGTTGAAACAAGTAACTCCTGCTAATATTTTTAATGACTTTTAACACTGTAAAGAATGTACATTGTAATGACATAATTCTAATAAGCAACCTCCTGTAGCACCACAGCCCTGTAATAGGAAATTAACTTTCCCTAGGTAATTCATATCATAAATTATTTCTTCATGGCCTAGACTTAATTTCCAAGCTTGCTCCTTCTGGTAATATCTAAAGTAAATGCCCAAGACTTTTGTCATAAACTTACACTGGGAGGTGGGGCTAAAAGAAAGTATCATAGATCACGTATTTTGCCATGTTGTACACAAGCAATATGCAACATAAATTGTGACCCCATGGGCTGTAGCCCGCCATGCTCCTCTGCCTATGGAATTTTCCAGGCAAGAATACAGGAGCAGGTTGCCATTTCCTCTTCTAGGGATCATCCTGACCTAGGAATTTTACCCACAAGTCCTGCACTGGCAGGCAGATTCTTTTAGCACTGTGTCATGTGGGAAGCCCTCTATATGGATACCTTAAAATACCCATGTCTATATGGATACTATATAAGTATTTTTAACATGAAATGTTAAAACCTGAATTCATCACCATTTCCCACATAAGGAGAAAATACAGAACAAACTAAAAACAATGCAAAAAAAAAAAAAAGAAAACAAACATTATAATGCTCTTTGTTTCAGTGGATAGTAACGTTATTTACCTATTTGTGCAAAGCAGAAATCTGAGTTTTTCTTGAGTTCTTTCCTCCAGATCTCCACATCTGACTAGCCACTGTGCTTTATAGACTTGACTTTTAAGTAATCTTGACTTAATTCCATCCCTATGATCTGTGTCCTATACCAAGTTCCCATAATATCTTGTCTAAAGAAAGTTCAATAGTTGCTCATTGTTCTTCATCTAAACCCAAACCTTGTAATTTGAACATGAAGGGCAGAGGAATCTAAATATTGCCAACTTTATAATACTTGAAAGAAAGTGAAAGTGAAGTCACTCAGTCATGTCCAACTCTTTGCGACCCCATGGATTGTAGCTTACCAGGCTCTTCGGTTCATGGGATTTTCCAGGCAAGAATACTGGAGTGGGTTGCCATTTCCTTCTCCAGGAGATCTTTCCGACCCACGGATTGAACCCGGGTCTCCCACACTGTAGGCAGACGCTTTATCATCTGAGCCACTTGATTAAACTACCCTTGTCTTATTCCTTTAATGACTATACTATTTTCTGTTTTGGATCCTTACTACAAGCCATCCCCTCTTTAAGAATATTCTTCCTCATTTTCAGTTAATTCAGACTAAATTATTCACAGCTTACCTAAGATAACTCTTTCTCAAAAAATGTTCCATTGAACATTTAGTCTTGATGTGGTCCTTTTCACATATGCCACCATAGAATCCTGTTAGTACGCACTAAAATTGTTTGAAATAACTGATTACATGTTATTCAATATCTGTATCCCTGTTGGAGTTACTTTCCAAGAGAGCAGGGATTATATACTTATTTTTCATTGGTTTAATGTTAGTAAATAGCATAGACTTGGCTCATAACAGTGTATAGGGGCTTCCCTGGTGGCTCAGATGGTAAAGAGTCTGCCTGCAGTGTTGGAGATGCAGGAGACGTAGGTTCAATCCCTGGGTCGGAAAGATACCCTGGAGAAGGGCACAGCAACTTATTCCAGTATTCTTGCCTGGAGAATCTCAAGGACAGAGGAGCTTGGAGGGCTACAGTGCGTAGGGTCGCAAAGAGTCAGACATGACTGAAGTGACTTAGCACATGGTAGCACAGTGTAAAATAGAGCATTAATATACACTATCAGTATTTCTTAAATAACAGTGATTTTATTAAAACAAATAAAATTATAATTCATTTTTCTGTAGACAATTTCTGACACATACTGAAGTGTCTACATTCTAGCCAGGATTCTAATAATTAGATACAAGATGATGAAACTTTAAGTGATTTAGAACGGCTATATGGGGCTTGTAGTACACCAGTGATGATAAACAAAATAAATTGCATTTATATGCCAAAGTCATTTTAGTTAGCACTGAAAGGCATATTAAAATTTCCTTATGTTTATGCAGAATTATATAAGTGAAGGAAAACAATCATATAGATATATATAATTCAGTTCATTATATTTTATACAATATATTTACATGCCTATAAACTATAAATAAAACCTATGTAGATAAATATATATTCACAAATGTGATGCATTAATATAAGATAAATATAATATATTATAATTATATAAAATTTATATAATAAATTTGCATTCTCTATAGTTACTATTAGTATCTTTTATAATATATAAAATACATGTATAATAAAAGTTTTTGTTATACAAATTAATATATATACTTAAATAGAATTTATATGTTTGATTGAGATTAGACACATTTTACATATTTTCCCATTTTATTAGATATGATTTAGTCTAATTTCTCTGAGCATCTCTTTGAGACTCATTAATTTGAGTCAAAGCAGAGACATCACTTTGCTGACAAAGGTTTGTCTGGTCAAAGCTATGGTTTTTCCAGTAGTCATGTATGGATGTGAGAGTTGGGCTATAAGGAAAGCTGAGCATCAAAGAATTGATGCTTTTGAACTGTGATGTTGGAGAAGACTCCTGAGGGTTCCTTGGATTGCTAGAAGATCAAACCAGTCAATCCTAAAGAAATCAGTCCTGAATATTCATTGGAAGGACTGATGCTGAAGCTGAAACTCCAGTACTTTGGCCACCTGATGCAAAGAAATGACTCATTTGAAAAGACCCTGATGTTGGGAAGATTGGAGGCAGGAAGAGAAGGGGACAACAGAGGATAAGATGGTTGGATAGCATCACTGAATGGATGGACATGAGTTTGAGCAAGCTCCACGAGTTGGTGATGGACAGTGAAGCCCGGCATGCTGCAGTCCATGGGGTCGCAAGGTCGGCATAACTGAGTGACTTAACTGAACTTGAGACTCATACAAACTACTGCTTTTCTCTAGCTCTGTTATTTCCATTTTTCAATTTAAAAAATGATTTGATTTTAAATAGAATTATTTAAAGTAATTTTATGACATGTTAAAATTTTAATTTGATAATAAAGAAAAAACCTAAGCCCCTAAGACTCTTTAAATGTAATATTTTCAAATATATTGTCCATTTAATTGTTTTTAAGCCTTAATGTAACAAATCAACACATATAAGACACATCTGATTTTTAGCTGATACCACTCCCAGAATACTACTACAAAGTTTTTATTTTTTTTTATTTTATTTTTAAACTTTACATAATTGTATTAGTTTTGCCAAATATCAAAATGAGTCCAAGAATAAAAGTAACTTCCTCAAGAAGTACTGCTAGAGAATATCTGGGATTTTATCTTTTGAGTTTTTTATTAGGCTCCCATTGAACTTTCATAAAAGCTTGAATTCAGGCCGCATTTTCTGAACTCATTTTCCCTGGGAAGTGAAATGCCATTGAACTGTCATTTGACCAAAAATCTGATCTTTTAGTTGCTTCATAGTGGAGAAGAGGTTAAGTACTATCACATTTCTCCATGTTTTTCTTTGGATAGCATTTATTCTACTTTTTTCAGTCATCTCTGTGAGATCCTTAAATTATTATTGCTTATTTCTAATTTTAATATTTTTAATACAAACTCTAAGTAAATGTTTGACTTTTTAAAGTAATTTTTCTGAGATCTTATGATAAATTTAAATAACATGAGAAAGAGTAAGTCTACATGAGTAAAAACTGACATTCTCTACATAACTGAGAAAATTAATCTGAAGTAGTTACATACAAGTTACATACAATATAGTTTTGTTTTAAAATATATGATTTAAATCATATTAACTGTAATTAGTAACAAATGGTTTATCAACAAATTGCTAAGTTACTATTCAGCCTGTTATAATAAATTTTAAAATATTAATTCAAATTAAAGGAGACTGATAAACGATTTTAGCAATTAGCAATTTTAGCAATAGTTTGCTTTCTTTGGTAGCAAATCACTCTTTCTCACAAAATTATTATTATGCTTTTTATAAACACAATTCCAAAACTTCTTTGCTACTATTTCCATTGAGGAGTCCTCAGTGGAATTCTTGGTCTCTTGGAAGAAAGCCTACATGTGAGGAGTCCACCTACACTGAAATGATACGATTACTGCTGTAACAAATACCTAAAAACTATGGAAATGACTTTGGAATGCAGTAGTGGGATTAGACTCAGAGAATTTTGAGAAGCATAAGAGTAAAAATCTAGATTGTTTGGAATAGACAGTAAGAAATATCCCAAAGTACTGCTAGTGAGGGTTCTGAAGTCAGTGAGAAAAATGCTTCTGGAAATGGTAGGAAATAGGATCCTTGTTATATAGTTTCAGAATGCTTAGCAACATTGTGTCCTGGGGTTATAGGGAAAGCAGAATGCGTAAGCAACAAATATGGTTATTTAACTCAGAAGAGTTTCAAAATGTTAAAGATACTGCTTACAGTAAAACAAGAGAGTGGAAAGAAAAATTCAGAGACTTGTTAAAGAAAAATGAACCAGAACTTCACAAATGGGAAATATTCAGTCCATCCAGATGACACACTAAAATTTGGAAACTGCTTCAGAAAATGTGACAGTGAAAAAACTGGGTGTGGTGGTAAACAGTTTCATTAACACATCAGAAAGATCAAGAGATCAGAGGACTCAGTCTCAGAAGGATCTTCAGAGTCTCACAGATCACCTAATCAAATCAGAGGCACTCTAGACATTTTAAGGTCCATCAACCATTTCAGCAAAGCCAAAAGTCAAAAGGGATTATTTCAGAAAGATCTGTGGAACAGGCTTTTTCAAATGGTGTGACTCCCTGTTAAATCCACACAAAATCCACAAGTCTCTTGAGAATTGCTTCTCAGCCTTTTGGCTAAGATCAAATGTAGTATGAGGGCTTCTTAAGTGAGACAGTGGTAAAGAATCCATCTGTCAATGCAAGAGATGTGGGTTTGATCCCTGGATCAGAAAGATACCCCAGAGAAGGAAATGGCAATCTGCTCCAGTATTCTTGCCTGAAAAATTCCATGGACAGAGGACCCTGTCCCCAAGGTCCCAAAATAGTTGAATACGACTTAATGACTAACCACTACCACCACAAAGCTCCCTTGAAGGGTCTAGGGAAGAATCTTTTCTTGCCTCCTTCCTAGGTTCTAGTGGTTGTTGGTGACCCTTGGTGTTCTTGCTTTGAGTCTTATAAGGAACTCTCAGTTCAGTTCAATTGCTCAGTCATGTCCAACTCTTTGCGACCCCATGGACTGCATCAGGCCAGGCCTCCCTGTCCATCACCAACTCCCAGAGTTTACTGAAACTAATGTCCATTGAGTCAGTGATGCCATCTAACCATCTCATCCTCTGTCGTCCCCTTCTACTCCCACCTTCAATTTTTCCCAGCATCAGGGTCTTTTCAAATGAGTCAGCTCTTCTCATCAGGTGGCAAAGTATTGGAGTTTCAGCTTCAGCATCAGTCAATCAATATTCCAATGAATATTCAGGGCTGATATCCTTTAGGATGGACTGGTTGGATCTCCTTGCAGTCCAAGGGACTCTCAAGAGTCTTCTCCAACACCACAGTTCAAAAGAATCAATTCTTCAGTGCTCAGCTTTCTTTATAGTCCAACTCTCACACATCCACATGACTACTGGAAAAACCATAGCCTTGACTAGATGGGCCTTTGTTGCAAAGTAATGTATCTGCTTTTTTTTTAAATTTTATTTTATTTTTAAACTTTACAATATTGTATTAGTTTTGCCAAACATCGAAGTGAATCCTTTTTATTTTATTTATTTTATTTTATTTATTTATTATTTTTTTAATTTAATTTTATTTTTTAAACTTTACATAATTGTATTAGTTTTGCCAAATATCAAAATGAATCCCCCACAGGTATACATGTGTTCCCCATCCTGAACCCTCCTCCCTCCTCCCTCCCCATTCCATCCCTCTGGGTCGTCCCAGTGCACCAGCCCCAAGCATCCAGTATCGTGCATCGAACCTGGACTGGCAACTCGTTTCATACATGATATTTTACATGTTTCAATGCCATTCTCCCAAATCTTCCCACCCTCTCCCTCTCTCTCAGAGTCCATAAGACTGTTCTATACATCAGTGTCTCTTTTGCTGTCTCGTACACAGGGTTATTGTTACCATCTTTCTAAATTCCATATATATGCGTTAGTATACTGTATTGGTGTTTTTCTTTCTGGCTTACTTCACTCTGTATAACAGGCTCCAGTTTCATCCACCTCATTAGAACTGATTCAAATGTATTCTTTTTAATGGCTGAGTAATACTCCATTGTGTATGTGTACCACAGCTTTCTTATCCATTCATCTGCTGATGGACATCTAGGTTGCTTCCATGTCCTGGCTATTATAAACAGTGCTGCGATGAACATTGGGGTACATGTGTCTCTTTCCCTTCTGGTTTCCTCAGTGTGTATGCCCAGCAATGGGATTGCTGGATCATAAGGCAGTTCTATTTCCAGTTTTTTAAGGAATGTCCACACTGTTCTCCAAATCCTTTTTAATATACTATCTAGGTTGGTCATAACTTTCCTTCTAAGGAGTAAGCATCTTTTAATTTCATGGCTGCAGTCACCATGTGCAGTGATTTTGGAGCCCAGAAAAATAGTCTGCCACAGTTTCCACTGTTTCCCCATCTATTTTCCATGAAGTGATGGGACCAGATGCCATGATCTTAGTTTTCTGAATGTTGAGCTTTAAGCCAACTTATTCACTCTCTTCTTCCACTTTTATCAAGAGACTCTTTAGTTCTTCTTCACTTTCTGCCATAATAAGGATGGTGTCATCTGCATATCTGAGGTTATTGATATTTCTCCCAGCAATCTTGATTCCAGCTTGTGCTTCCTCCAGCCCAGGGTTTCTCATGATATACTCTGCATATAAGTTATATAAGCAGAGTGACAATATACAGCCTTGACGTACTCCTTTTCCTATTTGGAATCAGTCTGTTGTTCCATGTCCAGTTCTAACCGTTGCTTCTTGACCTGCACACAGATTTCTCAAGAGGCAGATCAGGTGGTCTGGTATTCCCATCTCTTTCAGAATTTTCCACAGTTTATTGTGATCCACATCAAAGGCTTTGGCATAGTCAATAAAGCAGAAATAGATGTTTTTCTGGAAATCTCTTGCTTTTTTGATGATCCAGCGATTGTTGGCAATTTGATCTCTGGTTTCTCTGTGTTTTCTAAAGCCAGCTTGAACATCTGGAAGTTTACAGTTCACGTATTGCTGAAGCCTGGATTGGAGAGTTTTGAGCATTACTTTACTAGCATGGGAGATGAGTGCAATTGTGAAGTAGTTTGAGCATTCTTTGGCATTGCCTTTCCTTGAGATTGGAATGAAAACTGATCTTTTCCAGTCCTGTGGCCACTGCTGAGTTTTCCAAATTTGCTGGCATATTGACTGCAGCACTTTCATAGCATCGTCTTTTAGGGTTTGAAAGAGCTCAACTGGAATCCCATCACCTCTACTAGCTTCGTTCATAGTTATGCTTCCTAAGGCCCACTTGACTTTGCATTCTAGTATGTCTGGCTCTAGGTGAGTGATCATACCATCGTGATTATCTGGATCATGAAGATCTTTTTTGTACAGTTCTTCTATGTATTCTTGCCACCTCTTCTTAATATCTTCTGCTTCCGTTAGGTCCATACCATTTTTGTCCTTTATAAGGACCTCTACTCATCTTATAAGAACTGCAGTCACGCTGTTATTAGAGCCCACTCTAATTTAGCATGACCTCATCTTTAGTAATATATCTTCAAAGGTCCTATTTCTAAATAGGTCACATTCTGAAAATTCTGGGAAGGAAATCAATCCCAACAGTACACTTACTAATCAGTTAATTTTAAAATAAAGAGATTTCCCTGGATTATCTGGGTGAGCCCAGTGTGATCACAGAAACCCATAAAAGTAGAGCTTCTCTCAGTTGAGACCAAAAGACAAAGTCAGAGAGATTTAGAAGAAGGTAAATTTAGAGATTCCTAGTGACTTTGCTAATTTACAGACACATGGAAGACATGAGAAGGAAATCTGTTCTTCTAAAAAAGTGGAATAAGCTTCAAAGTGAATTGTCCTTTGGAGCCTCAAAATAAGAGCCCAAGTCAAGCGACATGTTGATTTGGGCCTCATAAGACCTTTAGAACAATACTAATCAAGCCTACATGAAAGTCTGACTTATAGGACAGTGAGATTAGTAAATGCCTGTGCTTTTATAATGCTAAATCTGTGATGATTTGTTATGGTATCAATGTAAAACTAATACACTCTTATTTATATTTATTTATATATAAAATTATTCATATAATTTTTAAAAGAAAAATAATGCAGTGGATTAAAGATGGCCATACATTCTGTGCTATTCTGTTCATTGAGAAACTCTTACTAGAATACTCATCCCAAGGGAAATAGCCTCCATGTTAGAAGTCTACATTGAATGGCCACACTGAGGATAACCAAAGACCAAAACCACATGGAGACAGACTAGAAAAATAAGACATTGTGTGAAAAGATAGGCTAAGGAGACTTGAGGACAGAAATATGAAAGAAGGAGTCACATTGGAAGTGGAGGCTTTGTCCTCAGTTACCCGGAGCTAATACCAGGTAAATGCACCAGGTGATGCACCTCATAGCTGAGCCTTCCTGAATTCCAGCCTTAGAAAAGTCCAAGCAAAATAACAGGTTGTTAAAGCCACTAACTTTGGGAATAATTTGTTATGCAGTAATAGACAACCTGAACAGACCCTATTTTCTTAGCCAACTACTCTGCTTGTGGTCTGAACTATACTTTTACATACATTATCCATCGGTATCTGTCTGTTACTTTTTCTCAGAGGTCTACATTAACTGAAGTTACTAAAGTTAACTTCCCCTTATATAAAAATCTCTCCATCTATCACCAGTTAGAAAATAACTTTGGCAGTTTTGCAGCTATTCTGACAAAAGGTACTAAAAGAATGATTGCATAACAGGCAGCTTTAGAAGTTAGAGGTGGTATCTCCCTAAAGACAGAGATGTTGGGAAAACTTTGAGCCAGTAAGGTTCTACCCTCCACTCCCTACAAACATCTGCTTACCTTCCAGGGTAATAAAGTAGAGACAACTTTCTCCTTTTTTCTGGAGGAAAATTTACTTAATATGTAATTTCTCCAAAGAGGAGGAGAAACAGAAGTGCCAGCTGCCTTTTATCAACTCAAGAGTGTTCTAACCACAGAGGTCCTTTCCTGTGGTGTTTGTGTGTTCTCAGTTGCTCAGTCGAACCTGACTTGATGACCTCATGGACTGCAGCCCCCAGGCTCTTCTGTCCATGGGATTCTCCAGGCAAGAATACTGGAGTGGGTTGCCATTTCCTTCTCTAGCGGATCTTTCTGACCCAGGGATGGAACTCACATCTCCTGTATCCCCTGCATTGTAGCAGGATTCTTTTACCCAGTCAGCCATCAAGGAAGCCGACTACATATGCACGACAGTATCTGGCTTTCATCATGTTGTTCTATGGGCTTGGGTTCTGGGGAATCAACACAAAAGTACTGCTCTAACTGCTGCATTTTCTAATAAGTAATAAACTGCCTGCCTGTATGATCTAAATCTCCTGTCTTGTGTCAGAAAACATATATGACACTGTGCAGCCTAATTCGGTAGTAGGTACGAAGAATAATGTCTTAAACTTTTCACTGTTTCTGACTTGATGGCAATGTAACCAACACTACTATCATTAACTAAGTCAACATATTTATTTTTTAAAAATTTTATTGATGTATAGTTGATTTCAAATGTTACATGAATTTCAGGTGCACGGTAAAGTGAATCAGTTATATATATATATATATCTCTCTCTCCACTCTTTGTTAGATTCTTTACCCATATAAGCATTACAGAATACTGAGCAGAAAGTCAATATATTTCTAATTGCAGTACCCACATATATTCTGAACCCAGATTTTCTAAGGGAAATGTTTAAATATTTATCAAAAAACAATATAATAAAATTTTGAAACCTTGATAGAATGAAAGAATTTCAGACAGCAGTTAATTACACAGCAACAAATTAATGATTCCCCTTCACAATCCCCTTTTTTTATGTGTCAGCACATGTTGAAAAACAATAGACGACTGTGATATTTGTGGGTACTGTAAGTGGATGGCAATTAGACATTAATATTAAGAAAATAAGGACAACTAAAGCAAAGGAATCTGGATCATAACTTTAGAAACAAATATCCTAGCATTGTACTTCTGTCCATTTGTTTTCACTGAACTGGAAATTGTGTCTGCAAAACTATCCAAGGCTTTTACTACTCCCACTTTCATCATTGTCTGTTAGTGTTTATATGCACACATGACCTCCCCTACATGCTGTTGATATACAAATCTTCCTTTACCAATGAGTCTTCCCTGAGCTCAAGCTGTTCCCTTCTAAAAGCCTACTGGAAATCACACTCTAAAACATTTCACAGATACCTTAAAGTCAATATATCAAACACTGTTCTCATTAGCTCTCTCCTTCGATACTTACCTTTCCTTTTTGTGCCTACTTTTTGATGAACAGCATCATTGTTCAACCATTTTATCAATCTAAAAAGCAGAAAGTTTTATTTAATTGTGCCCCTCCTTTGTTATCTTCACAACCATTTCCTTAACATTTGCCAAACTAGCAATTCTAAAGTCAATTACTCCATTTATTCTTTCATTTAATAAGTATGGACCAATCTAAGTTTCAGGCACTGTTCTATATTATGAAGTTACAGTATTTTGACGTTATATTTTAGGGAGCAGAGAAATAATAGCTAATATTAATAAATAATCAACATTATTAAGATTGACTCTATGATAGATTTTTTTCCACAATATATTCTTAAGTGAAGTCGCTCAGTCTTGTCCGACTCTTTGCCAACCCATGGACTGTAGCCTGCCAGGCTCCTTTGTCTGTTGGATTTTCCAGGCAATACTGGAGTGGGTTGCCATTTCCTTCTTCAGGGGATCTTCCCAACCCAGGGACCAAACCCAAGTCTCCCACATTACAGGCAAACTCTTTACCATCTGAGCCACCAGGGAGGCTTGTTTTGTAAAATCGAACTTAAGAGGGCAACATATTTTCTGCAAAGGAGATTGTTCTGTGAGAGCAAACAATAGGGAGATTGATATACTTTTGGGGGATCAAGAAGATATGCCTGACAAAGTGATGAAGGAAAGCAGAATGACTAAGTGTAGATAAAAAAGATTTTGGATGAATATAAGGTAAATCTTTTAAGATGGGAAGAATAAGCAAGTTACCCTATTTATCACTCAAGTTCCTCATCTTTAAAATGGGTATATAGAAATAACTAAATACCTGTGAGGGCAAAATGAATTAGTGTATATTAAGTATATGAAAAAATGTGGCATATGTAAGCATTGCTACTGCTGCTGCTAAGTCGCTTCAGTCATGTCCAACTATATGCGACCCCATAGACGGCAGCCCACCAGGCTCCCCCGTCCATGGGATTCTCCAGGCAAGAACACTGGAGTGGGCTGCCATTTCCTTCTCCAATGCATGAAAGTGAAAAGTGAAAGTGAAGTCGCTCAGTTGTGTCTGACCCTCAGCAACCCCATGGACTACAGCCTTCCAGGCTCCTCCAATCCATGGGATTTTCCAGGCAAGAGTACTGGAGTGGGGTGCCATTGCCTTCTCCATGTAAGCATTAGGTATTATCAATGCTATTATTATTAAATATGGGGTATATGAATGCCACTATGCAGAGTATGCATACTCCAGTATGCAGAGTATCCGGAGAAGGCAATGGCAACCCACTCCAGTGTTCTTCATGACTGAAGCGACTTAGCAGCAGCAGCAGCAGCATGCAGAGTATCATGAAAAAATAAAAAATATGTATAATTTCAATAGCTGTTCTTCTCCACAGTCAATAGACCTACATTTTTGAAGGCTTCTTTCAGTCAAAGCAGCCTTCAAAAAAAAATTTTCAATTGGACAAGTGCAAAGCCCCAGTCTTCATGGTCAGAAACAGTAACCTAAAAGTAGGGCAAGAATGGATACTTTCTGAGAATTTTTTTTTTAATTCTAAATTGATTAAACCAGTCAATCCTAAAGAAAATCAACCCTGAATACTCACTGGAAGGACGGAAGCTGAAGCTAAAGCTCCAATATTTGGCCAGCTGATGTGAACAGCCTACTTACTGGGAAAGTCCCTGATGCTGAGAAATACTGAAGGCAGAAGAAGGGGATGACAGAGGATGAGATGGTTGGATGGCATCACTGATTCAATGGACATGAACTTGGGCAAACTCCAAGAGATGGTAAGGGACAGGGAGGCCTGGCATGCTGCAGTCAATGGGGTCACAGTGTTGGACACAATTTGGCAACTGAACAACAACAACAACAATCAATTTTAAATTAAATTCTAGAGTTTTAAATTAGATCACGTGCACACACACACACACACACACAAACAAAGCATATTTTTTTCTACCTGGTATTACCTGAAATTCTGCTACTGAAATAAGAACTTAGCCAAAGGCTTTCTTTTCAAATAATAGTTATGTTCCTGGGCTGTCCATCCATTGGTCTGCCCATCTATTGTATTAAAGGCCTGGATGAATTTATTTATAGCCATAATCTTTTCTTTGGATAATAGCTAAAGCTAATGGCTTATCACCGGTACAACCCCAACAGTCTATCTTTCCTGATTCCTTAGGGTAGCTTTCCCCTGCACATCATCACTCTGTAGGATCTCTGAACAGACATCATCCTTAAAATCCCATTTGTACCATTTGGATCAGGTCAGGAAGAGTAATAGCTCTAATCTTCTTGGAGTGATATTATTAATCTTGAGCAGGTGAACTCCAAGGTACTTTCTCTAACCTACACATTTAGAAAGCAGGAGCTTTAGGGCTGTAATGAATAAAGCTAAAATGGAAGCCTGCAGCATGAGCGAAAATGATTGCAAGATTAAGCTGTCCTTCAGGTCTGTACCTAAACCTTGTTTACTCTGTTAAATCAAGAGCTTTGGGAAAACTAAAGAGAAGTATTAAATGACTTTCCATTGAAGTGAGTCCTAATATTATTATATTATTAATGGTATTCATTTTTTAACAGAGACTATATAGAAATAACAGCTAAATAAAGTTGAACATGTTAGTTGCTCAGTCATGTCCAACTCTTTGTAACCCCATGGACTGTAGCCCACCAGTCTCCTCTATCCATGGGATTCTCCAGGCAAGAATACTGGAGTGGGTAACCATTCTCTTCTCCAGAGGATCTTCCCACCTAGGGGTCGAAGCCAGGTCTCCTGCATTGTGAGAGGATTCTTTACAGTGTGAACCAGCAGAGAGGTCCAAAATAAAGATAAGCATTATTAAGTAGTATAAAGTTAAGTAGCATTAGAATATTAAAAATATTCTAAGACAATTACAATGTCTCTCTTAAGAGTTTGCCTTTAATTTGTTCATAAATCTGTTGCTATACTGACGAATAAACAAATATATTTTAAGCTAAAAATGTATGATTCAGTTTATAATTTGCTTCTTCTCCCTTTCACTAAAAAACTAAAAAACAAAACCCCTCTTACTTACTGTTCGAAAGCCACCTCTCTACATGCAATAGAATGCGGTAACTTCTCTCTCTGCTAGTACACACCTGACTCGTCAGAGTTTTTTTGGGAAAGTACATTTCATTTAATTAATATTATTGGGAAAATAACATTCACCACAGGATGTCCCTGAGCTTTATTTAGAAGTATGAATTTAATAAAGCCACAACCAGGGGCTTGGGAATGGAGAAAATGAAGGAGATGTTGGTCAAAGGGTATAAATTTCCAGCAATATGATGAATAAGTTCTTGAAATCTCATACACACCATGGTGTAGTTAACTGTCATATATTGAATAGTTGAAATTTTCTAAGAAAGTAGATCTTAAATATTCTCACCCCCATAAAAGAAGCATAATTATGTGAGGTGGTGGAAGTGTTAGCTGATGCTACAGTGGCAATCATTTCATAATACATATGTGTCCTGTCTAGTCAAGGCTATGATTTTCTCAGTGGTCATGTATGGATGTGAGAGTTGGACTATAAAGAAAGCTGAGCGCAGAAGAATTATGCTTTTGAACTGTGGTGTTGGAGAAGACTCCTGAGAGTCCCTTGGACTGCAAGGAGATCCAACCAGTCCATCCTAAAGGAGATCAGTCCTGGGTGTTCATTGGTACGACTGATGCTGAAGCTGAAACTCCAATACTGTGGCCATCTGATGCAAAGAGCTGACTTATTGGAAAAGACCCTGATGCTGGGAAAGATTGAGGGCAGGAGGAGAAGGGGACCACAGAGGATGAGATGGTTAGATGGCATCACCAACTCAATGGACATGGGTTTGGGTGGACTCCGGGAGCTGGTGATTGACAGGGAAGCCTGGCGTGCTGCGGTTCATGGGGTCACAAAGAGTAGGACACAATGAGCAGCTGAACTGAACTGAACTGATATGCATCAAATCATGTTGTAAACTTTAAATTTAGAGGTATATGTCAACTATATCTCAATAAAGCTGGGACAAATAAGTAAAACGTTTACAAATATATATCCACATGACATATAAATATATGATACAAAGCTTTCTTAGATTGCTTAAATGTATGCAATCTATTTCTCTTTACATGCATTTTAATCATCTATTGCTTTCTATTTTTTAAAATTGTAAAAAATTTCTTCTAGCCTTTGTGTTTATTCATATTTACATGATACATTTTTTTCTGTTGTGTTTTAGGATTCTAAATTAGATAAGGCCATGTCTGTTTTCACATATGATCCTATCAGTACATGCAAGTTTTTACTGAAAGAAAATAAATTTTTTAAAATTATATTTTGTTAAATTATAATTTATTTGAGAAAAATTGGTTCTATTTCTGGAGTCAAATGTTTTTCTGTTCTTTATTTCTGTGGTATAAAATGTCTTTTATCTTTAAGAGCCTCACATTTTAAATGGGATTATATATCTCTCCTATTGAATTCCTGAAAAGAATCTAGTGAAATACGCCAAGTACAAACTGATGATCACCATATAAACCATTTCAGGAGGCAAAAATATGGACAAACATAGTTTTACTTCTATGGATACATGTGGTGGGTGATTTCTTATGACTTAATAATAGCTCATTCTTTTATTTAAGTGAATCTTCAAAGGAAGATGACATAATCAGTAAGGTAATTTTAGTGACAAGTGTTCGTCAAACAAACAGATTTTTCTGATCTGCTGGACAAAGCAAGCTCAGATTATCAAGTTCACCTTCAACTTTGTTAAACCCTTTGATACTGTTTGATAATATGGTATAGACATACCTCAAAATTTGAGTCTAGACACAGAGTATGTGATTTTGTCTGCATAGGTGGATTTCTTACATATTTTGTGCACGTGTGTGTAGCAAGAATAATAGCTCTGTGAGCCAACAGAGTGCCATCCTGAGATTATCCAGTATAAAGTCATTAACCTAGAGTGGGCTGTTCTTCACTGTGTCAATGTTTAGTGTGCTTTGGGGGACTATCAAAGCTATGTGGTTATAGCCCCAGCACTCATCATCAAAAAATTCAAACTGCTCTAAACTGTGGGATCATTAGAGTTATAAAAGGAAGTAATATTAAGAGGACCACGGGCATACTATCTCATTTAGGACAGTTTTTCACCAGACAAATATCAAGAAAAGAAGTAATATCTATCAGCATAAGAGAACAGGAAACCTAAAATAGGTACTTCCATGTTTAGACAATTTTTCCTCATGCATGAAAGGGAAAACACTTGTATGCAATTAATAGAGAAAATAAAAATGAATACTTATAAAAGGGATTTAATTGTAGACTTTATTCTTTTTTAAGGCAAGTTTCACCACATTTATTCTAATGTTGTGATGACAAAAGATTATAAAACAGCACTATGCAATGATAAGTATTATGACTTGAGTGTTTGCATTCATCTCTGATAGAAGTGAAATATTAATTTAGAAATATTAGAAAATTTATAAATATTCATTAGCTCAATTGTATCCATTTCAAAATTAATTTGAAATTCAAAAATGATTAATTCCTAAAGATGTTCATACAATATTAATAAAGAAAAAAAAAGAGAATGACTTTAATGGCTACATGTGAGGGACATCTCATGCTAAACATTTGCATATATGATTTAATATTATACATCAATATAAAGGTTCTCATACAGAAAAAAGGTAGAAGCAATACTAGGATTATTACATAAACTTTACAATACATTCACAAAATATCAATATCAGGGAATAAATTAAAACTAGTAAGAACAAAATTAAAAACTGCTACTGTATATAGAATATGAGCAATATTCAATTTGGTATTACACTTATTGATTCTCTAAGTTTATTACAATAAATGAAGTTTTATAATCCAAAAGAAAAATGTAACAACAACAACAAACCTTACATCATCCTTACCCATATTAAATTATGAAGCCCAGGCTCAAAGCTAAGAATAATTCTTTATTCCTCTCTTTTCTTAAAACCTCATACATAAATCAAAAGTAAACTAAACAGTCTCTGTTTTAAAAATGTATGTTTAACAAAACTACTCTCTTCACATCTACTGACATTTTGTTAATACAATATAGCTTTCTGTAAAGTCAGGGTTCTCCACATAGTCTCCCTGTTTTGAGTTTGTTCACAGTTTAATCTTTTCTCTATACAAAACCCAGCGCTATCTGATACTATTGATGGAATAATGACGCCCCCTTGATTTCTACTCTATAATTGCTTCTTTAAAAATAAAAATATTTTTATCATGGTCTGGAAAGTCCAGTGGGATCTGTATCCAGCTGACCTTTCCAATCTCATCATACCATTTTATAGTCTTCCTCTGGTTCACTACTGTTTGGTCCTACCAGTCTTTGTTCAATCCCTGGATCAGGATTGAACAAAGGATTGGAGGAGGAAATGGCAACCCACTCCAGTATTCTTGCCTGGAAAATTCCGTGAATGTGGAGCTTGGTGGACTATAGTCCATGGGATTGTAAAGAGTTGTAAATGACTGAGCACACACACAGACAGACAGCCTTCTTTATGTTCCTAATTGTCACCCCCTTTTCCACATCAGTGCTGTGTATCTGCTCTACTCAGAATATGCTCTCTCTGGCTGGCTTATTGTGGCAGCCATGAGAACTGATTTCTCAGACATCCAACCAGAAGGAAGGTCTGACAAGGACTCAGCCACTATTCTCTAAAATGTGTATCACCAAGGTCCCCTTCTTCCTATAGGTTGCTCCTGGCCAAAGGATGGACATGGCAAGGATACGTGGGCAGGCTGCTCCCTAGGAGGCACAGAGATTCTCTGATGGTTGACCTTGGTTCCAGGACTCCACATGGCCCTGTCAAACTTTTCTTAGGCTGCAGGGAAATCAGGATATTTTCACTTTCAATCTTTCCTTCCTCTGACGTGATTGGGGATCATACTTGTAATGCAGTCTGATGACTCTTCTAGACTTGCCTAGACTTACCCCAATTTCTCTCACAGGCATTTTCCCTACAAATATTTTGGAAAATTTAATATCATCTGGGCATTTGCTTCTGAGAGAATCTTTCACTGATTATTCTGTGTCCCATAATCTGTTTGTTTTCTTTTAAACAGCACTTTTCAAAACGCATAATGTTCCAGCCTGTATCTTTATTTTTGTATCAAATTTTACATCACTACAATTTAGCTCCCATGACAGCAGTGATATTTTAGTCTTGTTTGCCAATATATCACCTTAGTGCCTGATATATAGTAGACATTTGACACATATTTGCTAAACTAGTTTATACCAAAAGTGAAAGTTGCTCAGTCATGTCTGACTCTTAGCAACCCTGTGGAATATAGTCCATGGAATTCTCCAGGCCAGAATACTGGAGTGGCAGCTTTTTCCTTCTCCAGGGCATCTTCCCAACCCAAGGATCAAACCCAGGTCTCCTACACTGCAGGTAGATTCTTTATCAACTGAGGCACAATCTGTAACTAATTTGTGATCAAGTGCACACGTGTGTTAGTTGCTCAGTTGTGTCTGACTTTTTGTGACCACATGGGCTGTAGCCTGCCAAGTTCCTCTGCCCATGGAATTCTCTAGGCAAAAATACTGGAGTGGCCAGGGAACTCCTGACTCCAAGGAACATTAATTGACAGGAGCTCATCAAATGCCTCCATACCAACACTGAAACCAAGCACCACACAAGGGCCAACAAGTTCCAGGGCAAGACATACCAAGCAAATTCTCCAGCAACAAAGGAACACAGCCCTGAGCTTCAAGATACAGGCTGCCCAAAGTCACCCCAGGACCATAGACATCTCATAACTCATTACTGGACATTTCATTACACTCCAGAGAGAAGAAATACAGCTCCATCCACCAGAACATCGACACAAGCTTCCCTAACCAGGAAACCTTGACAAGCCACCTGTACAAACCCACACACAGCGAGGAAATGCCACAATAAAGAGAACTCCACAAACTGCCAGAATACAGAAAGGACACCCCAAACTCAGCAATTTAAACAAGATGAAGAGACAGAGGAATACCCAGCAGATAAAGGAACAGGATAAATGCCCACCAAACCAAACAAAAGAGGAAGAGATAGGGAATCTACCTGATAAAGAATTCCGAATAATGATAGTGAAATTGATCCAAAATCTTGAAATTAAAATGGAATCACAGATAAATAGCCTGGAGGCAAGGATTGAGAAGATACAAGAAAGGTTTAACAAGGACTTAGAAGAAATAAAAAAGAGTCAATATATAATGAATAATGCAATAAGTGAAATTAAAAACACTCTGGAGGCAACAAATAGTAGAATAACAGAGGCAGAAGATAGGATTAGTGAATTAGAAGATAGAATGGTAGAAATAAATGAATCAGAGAGGACAAAAGAAAAACGAATTAAAAGAAATGAGGACAATCTCAGAGACCTCCAGGACAATATTAAACGCTACAACATTCGAATCATAGGGGTCCCAGAAGAAGAAGACAAAAAGAAAGACCATGAGAAAATACTTGAGGAGATAATAGTTGAAAACTTCCCTAAAATGGGGAAGGAAATAATCACCCAAGTCCAAGAAACCCAGAGAGTCCCAAACAGGATAAACCCAAGGCGAAACACCCCAAGACACATAGTAATCAAATTAACAAAGATCAAACACAAAGAACAAATATTAAAAGCAGCAAGGGAAAAACAACAAATAACACACAAGGGAATACCCATAAGGATAACAGCTGATCTTTCAATAGAAACTCTTCAAGCCAGGAGGGAATGGCAAGACATACTTAAAATGATGAAAGAAAATAACCTACAGCCCAGATTATTGTACCCAGCAAGGATCTCATTCAAGTATGAAGGAGAAATCAAAAGCTTTTCAGACAAGCAAAAGCTGAGAGAATTCTGCACCACCAAACCAGCTCTCCAACAAATACTAAAGGATATTCTCTAGACAGGAAACACAAAAATGGTGTATAAATTCGAACCCAAAACAATAAAGTAAATGGCAACGGGGTCATACTTACCAGTAATTACCTTAAACGTAAATGGGTTGAATGCCCCAACCAAAAGACAAAGACTGGCTGAATGGATACAAAAACAAGACCCCTGCATATGTTGTCTACAAGAGACCCACCTCAAAACAGGGGACACATACAGACTGAAAGTGAAGGGCTGGAAAAAGATTTTCCATGCAAATAGGGACCAAAAGAAAGCAGGAGTAGCAATACTCATATCAGATAAAATAGACTTTAAAACAAAGGCTGTGAAAAGAGACAAAGATGGTCACTACATAATGATCAAAGGATCAATCCAAGAAGAAGATATAAGAATTATAAATATATATGCACCCAACACGGGAGCACCACAGTATGTAAGACAAATGCTAACAAGTATGAAAGGAGAAATTAACAATAACACAATAATAGTGGGAGACTTTAATACCCCACTCACACCTATGGATAGATCAACTAAACAGAAAATTAACAAGGAAACACAAACTTTAAACGATACAGTAGACCAGTTAGACCTAATTGATATCTATAGGACATTTCATCCCAAAACAATGAATTTCACCTTCTTCTCAAGTGCACATGGAACCTTCTCCAGGATAGATCACATCCTGGGCCATAAAGCTAGCCTTGGTAAATTCAAAAAAATAGAAATCATTCCAAGCATCTTTTCTGACCACAATGCAGTAAGATGAGATCTCAATTACAGGAGAAAAACTATTAAAAAATCCAACATATGGAGGCTGAACAACACGCTGCTGAATAACCAACAAATCACAGAAGAAATCAAAAAAGAAATCAAAATTTGCATAGAAACAAATGAAAATGAAAACACAACAACCCAAAACCTGTGGGACACGGTAAAAGCAGTCCTAAGGGGAAAGTTCATAGCAATACAGGCACACCTCAAGAAACAAGAAAAAAGTCAAATAAATAACCTAACTCTACACCTAAAGCAACTAGAAAAGGAAGAAATGAAGAACCCCAGGGTTAGTAGAAGGAAAGAAATCTTAAAAATTAGAGCAGAAATAAATGTAAAAGAAACAAAAGAGACCATAGCAAAAATCAACAAAACCAAAAGCTGGTTCTTTGAAAGGATAAATAAAATTGACAAACCATTAGCCAGACTCATCAAGAAACAAAGGGAAAAAAATCTAATCAATAAAATTAGAAATGAAAATGGAGAGATCACAACAGCCAACACAGAAATACAAAGGATCATAAGAGACTACTATCAACAATTATATGCCAATAAGATGGACAACAAGGAAGAAATGGACAAATTCTTAGAAAAGTACAACTTTCCAAAACTCGACCAGGAAGAAATAGAAAATCTTAACAGACCCATCACAAGCACGGAAATTGAAACTGTAATAAAAAATCTTCCAGCAAACAAAAGCCCAGGTCCAGATGGCTTCACAGCTGAATTCTACCAAAAATTTAGAGAAGAGCTAACACCTATCCTGCTCAAACTCTTCCAGAAAATTGCAGAGGATGGTAAACTTCCAAACTCATTCTATGAGTCCACCATCACCCTAATACCAAAACCTGACAAAGATCCCACAAAAAAGAAAACTACAGGCCAATATCACTGATGAACATAGATGCAAAAATCCTTAACAAAATTCTAGCAATCAGAATCCAACAACACATTAAAAAGATCATACACCATGACCAAGTGGGCTTTATCCCAGAGATGCAAGGATTCTTCAATATCCGCAAATCAATCAATGTAATACACCACATTAACAAATTGAAAAATAAAAACCATATGATTATCTCAATAGATGCAGAGAAAGCCTTTGACAAAATTCTTATGGACTCTGTGGGAGAGGGAGAGGGTGGGAAGATTTGGGAGAATGGCATTGAAACATGTAAAATATCATGTATGAAATGAGTTGCCAGTCCAGGTTTGATGCACGATACTGTATGCTTGGGGCTGGTGCACTGGGACGACCCAGAGGGATGGAATGGGGAGGGAGGAGGGAGGAGGGTTCAGGATGGGGAACACATGTATACCTGTGGCGGATTCATTTTGATATTTGGCAAATCTAATACAGTTATGTAAAGTTTAAAAATAAAATAAAATTAAAAAAAAAAAAAAAGAAACAAAAAAAATCAAAAAAAAAAAAAATTCAACATCCGTTTATGATCAAAACTCTCCAGAAAGCAGGAATAGAAGGAACATATCTCAACATAATAAAAGCTATATATGACAAACCCACAGCAAACATTATCCTCAATGGTGAAAAATTGAAAGCATTTCCTCTAAAGTCAGGAACAAGACAAGGGTGCCCACTCTCACCACTACTATTCAAGATAGTTTTGGAAGTTTTGACCACAGCAATCAGAACAGAAAAAGAAATAAAAGGAATCCAAATTGGAAAAGAAGAAGTAAAGCTCTCACTGTTTGCAGATGACATGATCTTCTACATAGAAAACCCTAAAGACTCCACCAGAAAATTACTAGAACTAATCAATGACTATAGTAAAGTTGCAGGATATAAAATCAACACACAGAAATCCCTTGCATTCCTATACACTAATAATGAGAAAACAGAAAGAGAAATTAAGGAAACAATTCCATTCACCATTGCAATGGAAAGAATAAAATATTTAGGAATATATCTACCTAAAGAAACTAAAGACCTATATATAGAAAACTATAAAACACTGGTGAAAGACATCAAAGAGGACACTAACAGATGGAGAAATATACCATGTTCATGGATTGGAAGAATCAATATAGTGAAAATGAGTATACTACCCAAAGCAATCTATAGATTCAATGCAATCCCTATCAAGCTACCAACAGCATTCTTCACAGAGCTAGAACAAATAATTTCACAATTTGTATGGAAAAACAAAAAACCTCGAATAGCCAAAGCGATCTTGAGAAAGAAGAATGGAACTGGAGGAATCAACCTGCCTGATTTCATGCTCTACTACAAAGCCACAGTTATCAAGACAGTATGGTACTGGCACAAAAACAGAAATATAGATCAATGGAACAAAATAGAAAGCCCAGAGATAAATCCACGCACATATGGACACCTTATCTTTGACAAAGGAGGCAAGAATATACAATGGATTAAAGACAATCTCTTTAACAAGTGGTGCTGGGAACTCTGGTCAACCACTTGTAAAAGAATGAAACTAGAACACTTTCTAACACCAAACACAAAAATAAATTCAAAATGGATTAAAGATCTAAACGTAAGACCAGAAACTATAAAACTCCTAGAGGAGAACATAGGCAAAACACTCTCTGACATACATCACAGCAGGATCCTCTATGACCCACCTCCCAGAATATTGGAAATAAAAGCAAAAATAAACAAATGGGACCTAATTAACCTTAAAAGCTTCTGCACATCAAAGGAAACTATTAGCAAGGTAAAAAGACAGCCTTCAGAATGGGAGAAGATAATAGCAAATGAAGCAACTGACAAACAACTAATCTCGAGAATATACAAGCAACTCCTACAGCTCAACTCCAGAAAAATAAATGACCCAATCAAAAAATGGGCCAAAGAACTAAATAGACATTTCTCCAAAGAAGACATACAGATGGCTAACAAACACATGAAAAGATGCTCAACATCACTCATTATCAGAGAAATGCAAATCAAAACCACTATGAGGTACCATTTCACACCAGTCAGAATGGCTGCGATCCAAAAGTCTACAAGTAATAAATGCTGGAGAGGGTGTGGAGAAAAGGGAACCCTCTTACACTGTTGGTGGGAATGCAAACTAGTACAGCCACTATGGAGAACAGTGTGGAGATTCCTTAAAAAACTGGAAATAGACCTGCCTTATGATCCAGCAATCCCACTGCTGGGCATACACACTGAGGAAACCAGAAGGGAAAGAGACACGTGTACCCCAATGTTCATCACAGCACTGTTTATAATAGCCAGGACATGGAAGCAACCTAGATGTCCATCAGCAGATGAATGGATAATAAAGCAGTGGTACATATACACAATGGAGTATTACTCAGCCATTAAAAAGAATACATTTGAATCAGTTCTAATGAGGTGGATGAAACTGGAGCCTATTATACAGAGTGAAGTAAGCCAGAAAGAAAAACACCAATACAGTATACTAACACATATATATGGAATTTAGAAAGATGGTAACAATAACCCTGTGTACGAGACAGCAAAAGAGACACTGATGTATAGAACAGTCTTATGGACTCTGAGAGAGAGGGAGAGGGTGGGAAGATTTGGGAGAATGGCATTGAAACATGTAAAATATCATGTATGAAACGAGTTGCCAGTCCAGGTTCGATGCACGATACTGGATGCTTGGGGCTGGTGCACTGGGACGACCCAGAGGGATGGAATGGGGAGGGAGGAGGGAGGAGGGTTCAGGGTGGGGAACACATGTATACCTGTGGCGGATTCATTTTGATATTTGGCAAAACTAATACAGTTATGTAAAGTTTAAAAAAAAAAAAAAAAAAAGTACTGGAGTGGGTAGCCATTCCCTTTTCCAGTGGATCTTCCTGATCCAGGGATCGAACTCAGCTCTCTTAAACTGCAGGTAGATTCTTTACCATCTGAGCCACCAGGGAAGGCTCTAATGTAAAAATGAGACTGTTGTTATTCAGTCGCTAAGTCAAGTCTGACTCTTGGCAACACAATGGACTGCAGCATGCCAGGGTTCCCTGTCCTTCACTATCTCCTGGAGTTTGCTCTGAGTTCAGTTCAGTTCAGTTCAGTTGCTCAGTCGTGTTGGACTCTTTGCAACCCCATGAATTGCAGCACGCCAGGCCTTCCTGTCCATCACCAACTCCCAGAGTTCACTCAAACTCACGTCCTTCAAGTCAGTGATGCCATCCAGACATCTCATCCTCTGTCGTCCCCTTCTCCTCCTGGCCCCAATCCCTCTGAGCATCAGTCTTTTCCAATGAGTCAACTCTCCGCATGAGGTGGCCAAAGTACTGGAGTTTCAGCTTTAGCATCATTCCTTCCAAAGAACACCCAGGACTGATCTCCTTTAGAATGGACTGGGTGGATCTCCTTGCAGTCCAAGGGACTCTCAAGATTCTTCTCCAACACCACAGTGAGTAGGTGATGCTATCAAAATACAGTTAAAGATTATGAGGCAATTGAATAGATCAACAAAATATCCCTATCCATTCTGCTGCCTTACTTTCAATTTCCTTATATCAACATAGAATTAATCTCATGACACTGATCTATATATGTGAATATATGTGGATATATGTGAATATTTTGACAGTATCTAAGTCACCGCTTCAAGCTGAAGTTATATCTTTAAAACTAAAGGGGAAAATTAAAATGAGGATTCTTTCAGTCTTCAATTTTCCAACATACCTGGAACATTTTGCACTGATTACCAGCACCACCACTTCTCAAAAAAGTGTCTTTCATGTCCGTGCTGTAACACTTTCATGTATTCAGGTCTGTAATCCTCCTCTATTGCTGGCTCGGTTTGATCCTCCTCATTTGTGCATGTGACATATTGAAACTCAAGTTTAGGTCTTAGCCATCTCTCAGTTAACTCATCCATTACAACTTCAACCATCACACTTATGTAGGCATTTCTAAATTTTACCTCCTGATGGTATATATCTCACATAAAATGTATATAAATATTTAAATAATGTCTAGTATAAATTTAAGATCCATTTTTAATTTAAATAATATTTAATACAATTTTAATTTCATACTATATAAATATAAAATATCTAAAAATTTTAGGTTTATACTACAGAAAAAGCCTGGACTTTATAAGGACCTCATTAAAATTATATGTCTATCACTCAGTAATTCTATGAATTTGGGCAACTTTTTCAGAGCATCCTGAAGTCCAACTTTTGTCATTTAAAGAAACTGATATAATGAGGACCACCTCACTGAAGTTTTAGTTTTTGTCATGTATTACACGCTTAATGGTATGCTCTTGCTAATGCTATTATATACATATATTCTGGGATGCATGACAACTCTTTTACAAATGTTTGCCTAATTGTGTAAATTTAAATTCTTAGCTTTGTACTTTTAAATGCAAAATATAAATGGAAATAAATTATAATAAGTGCAAAAAGATCAAATATATGAGTGAATTTGTTGATAAATAGCTATTTTTTCTCTTAATATGGAAAATATTACAAAAAAGAAATTTAGTAAGTTAACTATTTTCTAGTCATAATCCAAATCTCTGGCAGTCCTGGTGGGTTTACAGTTGAGTGACGCTACCTCATCTGGTCCACAATGGTTTAAACTTAATGGTTGAGAAAACTGATGAAGTGGTAGCTTACAATTTTTCATAAACAAATGGACAGAAACACTTATACCACATGTCACATTCAGGAAGTATATGATGTAGAGTTACCATCTGTCTCTGCAGTTATCCAACACTGAAGGTTACTAAATTCACTGTTTCTTCCACACTTTGCTCTCTTCCCTTGGTTACACAATAGTGCCAACATGGGGGCTTCCCAGGTGGCTCATTGGTAACAAATTTGCCGGTCAAGCAGGAGACTTATGTTCAATCCCAGGGTCAGGAAGATCCCCTGCAGAAGGAAATGGCAACCCACTCCACTACTCTTGCCTGGGAAATCCCACGGACAGATGAGTCCGGAGGTCTACAGTCCAAGAGGTCACAAAGAGTCAGATACAATGTAGCGACCAAACAGCAGCAGTGTCAATGTGAAAGCACTAACTTCACACAATTGCTGGAATATAAAAGATAAGTGTGCACCTCTTTCAGGAAACTTACTCTTTTTCAAAATGTGCAGCTGCTTTACTAATTTAGCAAGATACTGAAAATATGCATCTGTGATGGTGCTAAGTCACTTTCATTCATGTTTGACTCTTTGCGACCCCATGGACTGTCGCCTACCAGGCTCCTTTGTCCATGGGATTCTTCAGGCAAGAATACTACAGTGGGCTACCATTTCCCTCTCCTATGCATCTGTAATCCTTTGATTAAAGCATAAATGTTAAATTTACCAGAATATAAACTGATATATTTATGCCAGTGAACCCTTTCTGTTAAAAACAGTCTTATAGAATTGGGCTATGCAGCTCTGAAAGAAAGGTTTCCAAATAGATTGCAATTTGTACAATTTCCACCAACAGCATAGAACATTGATAAATATGAATTCATGTTTCCTTTCTCTTTATTAATGATGCAATGGTAATGTATAGTAGGTTCAGGATAGATATACAATGCATTTAGCATTTAGATTCCATGTAAGAGAATTACTTAATGCTTTTAAACTAATTAAGAACTTATTTTCAACATTAATTCTTAGACACTTTGAGGAATCCAGAATATTTTGAAACATAAACTTCTGAGTCTGAAGCCAGACTTAGAGAATATTTTTTTTTCCTAACCACTATTAGGTTGAAAGTTCAGTCTTCAACAAGGGGTTCAAATCCAATATAATGTATTGGAAAGTTCTGTGTGGGATGCCACACATATTGACTATAAGAAGTAAGTTAATGCTTTTCTTTTGGGATATTTTATATGGAGAAAGCATAAAGCATTCATCTCTCTTTATTTTTCTTAAATAGACCCAAAGCATCTTTTCTTTATTTAAATGTGATGATATAATCTTGCAAAATGAATATGCAATAAACACAAACTAGTTCAGTTATTTTTACTGATGACTATTACCATAACTTTAAAAATGTTAAACATATAAGTTTCCCACATATAGAGTGATAATATGTCAAAATTTTAGCTTATTAATAAGGGAAAATGAAGAGAAAATGCTGAGGCAAAGAGTTTGATAAACTGATCTTTTGCTATAGATATAGGTATGAATAAAGATATCAGTTCAGTTCGGTCACTCAGTCATGTCCGACTGTTTGTGACCCCATAGACTGCAGCACGGCAGGCTTCCCTGTCCATCACCATCTCCCAGAGTTCACTCAAACTCACGTCCATCAAGTCGGTGATGCCATCCAGCCGTCTCATCCTCTGTTGTCCCCTTCTCCTCCTGCCCCCAATCCCTCCCAGCATCAGAGTCTTTTCCAGTGAGTCAACTCTTCATATGAGGTGGCCAAAGTACTGGAGTTTCAGCTTTAGCATCATTCCTTCCAAAGAATACCCAGGGCTGATCTTCTTTAGAATGGACTGGTTGGATCTTCTTGCAGTCCAAGGGACTCTCAAGAGTCTTCTCCAACACCACAGTTAAAAGCATCAATTCTTCGGCGCTCAGCCTTCTTCACAGTCCAACTCTCACATCCATACATGACCACAGGAAAAACCATAGCCTTGACTAGATGGACCTTTGTTGGCAAAGTAATGTCTCTGCTTTTCAATATGCTATCTAGGTTGGTCATAACTTGATATAAATCCTGCAGTAAGATTATCAGGTTAAATTTAAGACAGATTAATCTATCATAGAAAAATAAAACAAAATTTTGGGGTTATTTTGTCTAATACAGAGGGAAAAATGAATTTTACTACTTTGCATATGTTGACATCTAACTTTGTAAAAGCTATGCTAATGCTATGCTAAATCACTTCAGTCGTGTCTGACTCTGTGCGACCCCATAGACGGCAGCCCACCAGGCTACCCCGTCCCTGGGATTCTCCAGGCAAGAACACTGGAGTGGGCTGCCGTTTCCTTCTCCAATGCATGAAAATGAAAAGTGAAAGTGAAGTCGCTCAGTTGTGTCCAACTCTTAGCTACCCCATGGACTGCAGCCTAACAGGCTCCTCCGTCCATGGGACTTTCCAAGCAAGAGTACTAGAGTGGGGTGCCATTGCCTTCTCCATTATAAAAGCTAAGCATTAATAAATACTCTATACTAATAGTTACATTTTTTAGTCAGATTATTCTTATATGGGTTTATTAAGAAATGTTCTAGTATGGCACTATAGGAACAAACCATTATTTATGTATTGGCTTTCTTGAAAATTTTATATGCTAAGTCACTTCAGTCACATCTGACTCTTGATTCCATGAACTGTAGCCTGCCAGGCTCCTCTGTCCATGGAGTTCTCCAGGCAAGAATATTGGAGTTGGTTCCCATTTCTTCTTCCAAGAGATCTTCCAGACCCGGGGATTGAACCAGTGTCTTCTGCATCTCCTGCTTTGCAGGCAGATTCTTTACTGCTGAGCCACCAGGGAAGCCCCCTACAAATTTTATATACTTTTTATTAAAATTGGTTATTGATTGTTTAATAAAGATTAATTCACTAATTTCTTAATAAGTAACTATTTTATTGAGCAGTCTGTTAAACAGAATAATCCTATTTTTGGTACACATGGGTAAAAAACAGATATAAATTTAGTTAACATATCTTTCAACTCAATATTGTGACAAAATTATTTTGAGTACTTTAAATCTCTCCACTGAGATTAATTTTTCACATCAGACATATTTTCATGTCCTGTGAACAGAATAGGAAATTGTCTTTGCTTAAAATTAGTATGAAATTTAGGCTGGGAGTGGGTCTGAGAGGTAATTTCATAGGCATGCAGCCAAGGGTATAAAAGGAAAACATTTATTTTTACCTATAATTATAACCTGGTGGCTCAGAGGTTAAAGCGTCTGCCTAGAATGCAGGAGACCCAGTTTCGATCCCTGAGTCGGGAAGATTCCCTGGAGAAGGAAATGGCAACCCACTCCAGTACTCTTGCCTGGAGAATCCCATGGAGGGAGGAGCCTGGTAGGCTACAGTCCATGGGGTCACAAAGAGTCGGACATGACTGAGTGACTTCACTCTCATAATTCAATAAATGTAACTCAGTAACAATAATTATTTCCCAATAATTTCATTTAACTCTTAAACACATTTCCACTGGTGGTTTTTAATAACTTAGCTATTTGTCAATAAAACCATTATTTAATTAAATAATATTTAGTGAGTAATAATATACAGGTGTGTATTAAATAAAGTACTTAAAAATCTACATGACTATTTATATACATAAATAATCAAAATATAAAATAAATGCCAGAATACTAATAAAAGTAAAATTAAAGTCATGAGCTTAATAAATATATTTCTTACAGTGGTTGATAAAGTCTTTTGCAAAAATTTCAAATTTATTTTCTTACTTCTTGGTGAGGGATACTGATATATACTAATTTTAAAGTATATTTACTTTTTGAGTTAATATTTAAATGAATGATTGTTTTTGGAAAAAATAAACATACCAATAATACTTCTCCTTGAACTCTGCCTCCTTTGTCACTCTATTGTGAGGAAGAGGAACAGAGAGGAGTAGAATTTTTTTTTTTTTCTTTAGTTCATTCCCAGTCTTCACCGTAACTCAAGCAAAGGTTCATTGACCAAGTTTTTCTGAATCTTCTCACTTTTAGAGAATTTTTCCCTGCTTAAAACCTAGAAAAGTGTTAGTGGCTCTCATCTTCCTTTACTTTGGCATTCTGAATAATTTCATTTAATTTCATAATCACTGACTAGTATAACTGAAAAGGGAGTATTCTTTTAAACTTTAAACTTTTTGTTTTGTATTGGGATGTAGTTGATTAACAATGCTGTGGTAGTTACAGGTGAACAGCAAAGGGACTCAGCCATACATATACATGGATTCATTCTCCTCTGAAAATGGATTTTATAATAATATTTTCATAAATATATACTTAATATGACATTATTTTAAAATAAAACATATACTATATTTAGTGTAATAAAACGTGGTAATGCATGTACTTTGCTGTTTTTAACCACAGTTTCTATCATTATTCTTAATGTCAAATAATTGAACAATCATCACTGAAAATAAGAACAAGGCATGGAGGTCTATGAGCATTCTATCAATACCAACTCATCCAATCACTAATGTAACAAAATGTATTGTGTCAAATGCAATTTCTTTATATATGTATGTATGTATATGTTTTTTCTTTGACCTCCTTCACCGTGTCTCCCCACCGGCACCAAGCCTTCTGGAAACTATCCACTTGCTCTTTGTATGAGCTTGATATTTTTTATTTTAGATTTCACACATAAAAGAGATCATATAGTATTTGATATATTTCATATCTGTCTGACATATTTCATATAGCATAATGCTCTAGAGGTCCATTCATGTTGTCATAAAATGATAAGACTTAATTCTAAGATTGAAGCATATATATATATATATATATATATACATATACAAACTTTCTTTATCCATTTATCCATCCATGGATACTTATGATGTTTCAGTGTCATATCTTGGCTATTTAAATAATGCTGCAGAGAAGTAAGACAAGTTAGGTAATTCTGATTATAAGTTTAATTTTGGAAATTAGGTGTCAAAATATCATTATAGATAATTTAATCATCTTCCTATAAAATCAAGAGAATAAATAAAAACACTAGTATAAATGTTTAAAACATTTAAAACAATAAAAGTAATTAATATCAAATTGTTTATAAAGTTGTATTTTTTTTTATTTTATTTTTGAGTCTTTTATATTATGGAGAATTTCAAACATATAAAAAGTAATCAGGATATAATAAACCCTTGTTCTGCCTCAATTTAAAGTTTATTCTATACCACCTATAGCCCCACATTCTCTTCTCATATAATTCTGAGACAGCTTTTCCATTCCTCCATTAAATTTTAGCATGCATTTTTAAAGAAGTACTCCCTTTGATTAGCTTAAATGTAAGTAGTATTAACACACCTGAAAAAATTACAATATTCCTCAATAGACCAAATTTTCTAATTCCTATTTTAATAATTATTCAGAATTTCTATTCTCAATTATTCAAAATCAGAAAATATTTCAAGTTCTCTTCTCCATAATGAAAATGATTTTTATATTTAACTTTCACCTTCATTTTTCTCTATATATTCAGATACTTTCTTCTACAAATTAGTTTACAAATTGTAATGTAACTAGTCAATGTATAAAAAGTAATTGACCACAATAGTATGTACAAAAATCGTGGTATGTCCTTTGTGAAGGAAAAGATAATCAGGTCATAGATTTTAACCTCTTGGAAGCGGAAATATATATTTTTTTAAATGTCTTCCCATACTTTTAATAATTTATGTGATTGCTGTATACAACTTAAGGCAAGGCCATTGGCCTGATTTTCACCAAATTACTGTCCTAATTCATAACTTCTTGATACCCATAAAACTCTGTCTCACTTTTCTTCCAGAGGTTTTTGCTCCCCCTCATTCTAGAGTAATATACAGAGAATTTTGTTTTTCCTGGAGCTAGAAACATATTACTGTAATAGTACAGTACTGCCAAAGCTGACATTCAGAGAAAGAAGTTGATGCAACTAGAGCTATACATCTTGTGGTGAGCTTGTGAGCATTTAGGGTTTGAAAATGCTCTTCTTAATGCTGTCCAGTGATGTTAGATTTCAGATGTAGCAAATTGCAATATACAATGAATCTTATTTTGTGCTCTAGGCTATAACTGATCGAGTTTAGTTTACCATCATAAATAGTTTGAATTATACTTTCTAAATGCATTTTTGTCTAATTTCCTACCTTAGGCAAACCATCTGTGAGTTGCTGCTGGTTCCCCACCCCCAACTAGATTTTATCTTCATCAAGTGTTCACTGAACACAGGTAATATATGACACATTTTTATTTTTATAAAACTGACACAATATTGTTAGTGACATGGAAGATACTTATAAAACCTTGTAAGATAATACAAGGGTCTGGTTTGACATTGCATAAAATTTAAAGTCTGATATGTAACAAATTGAAGAATTTAGAATTTAAACTTCAATTATAAATTAGAGATTATTGATTTAGTGAATTTTCAATAACTATTACTAACACATTGGGATCTTTCTCACTGAATTTTAGCTTATTGATTGTTAATCAACAAACTGAAGTTTTTTGTTACTCAAAATGACTGTGTTGAAGAACATTCCACATATACCAATGGAGACAATAAATTTACTAATATTTATTAGTGTCCACTTAGTACTATGATGCTTAATGCTTGTCAGAATTTTATAATTCCATTGAGGAGGCAAATTGAACAAAAAAGTGAAAGCATTAGTCTCTCAATCGTGTCCGATTTTTGTGACCCCTTGGACTGTAGCCCGCCAGGCTCCTCTGTCCATGGAATTCTCCAGGCAAGAATACTGGATTGGGTTGTTGCCATTCCCTTTTCCAGGGGATCTTCCTGACCTGGAGATCAAACCTGGGTCTCCTGCCTTACAGGCAGATTCTTAACTGAGCAAAGTTACTAATAATAAAAGTCAGTGAATGATATACTCAATATATATGTACTGATTTGGGGGAGTGTATATGCTATGTATAAATTATGCTCCTTATGCCCTTGGAACCTGTTTCTAGGGCATAAGGAGCATAACCGTAAGAATCAGAGGGTGCGAACAGAGAATCATCAAAATCCACATACCTCATAAAAATTTGAGTACATAAATAATATTAGAGATCAGAGTGGTATAGAGTATCTCAAATGTACTCAAATACCCATAATCAGAACAGAGTAGGCAGAAACAGATGGCTTTCACAGCAGAGGAGGGAGGAAAAGGAAAACAAAAAATCATTAAAATACAGCTATGTGCTAAGTTCCTTATATACTGGATCTCATTAAAACTTCCCACCAATATTTGAGGCTAGAAATAGTAAATTATTTCCCTAAGCTCATACAACTAGTAATAGTATATAGTACACAAGACAGAAATTTTTAGATGTTTGACTACAAAATCAATGTCATTTTCATGACGTTATTTTTTTTCATCCAGTGACCATGCAAACAATTAACTAAAAGGAACTTCACTGAAACTAGTACAGATAAGAAGAACAGAGGAAGTCACAGGCTTATCCTTGAACTTAAGGCAGCTTTCCATCTCATCCTCAATTGCCTCATCCCTCTCTTTGAGATCCAACCTTGACCTCCTGTGTTTAATGATGACAATTAAATCTGGCTGTCTTGATAGTTATCTGAGAGATGAAAGCATCATAGTTTTCTGCCAGAGAGACATTTATTACTGGGAGGTACATATGAGGGTATTTAAATAAGGGAGTTGATAGTGTGTTCTGCTGTAGGCAAGATTTAAAGAAGAGATGATCCATAAATACATTTTAAATGAACAAAAACATATATTCTCAAAAGGGGAAGGTACTAATTTTTCAAAAATCTCTATGAAGCAGGGATCTTCAAATTAATATATATCACATCATCACATAATAATATAGGAGAAATAAATCTTTTTAATCCACCCTTACTGAAAAACGTTTTTCCTGTGGCAAAACTGTAATTCACACTCTAGTGAATTTCCTCTCTAGGAATGCTATATAGTGACTTTCCCATGTAGAGCTCAAAATGTCTATAGGAATTTTATCTTATTAATTCTCACACTCCTGTAAGGCAAGTGGAAAGAATTGCTGTCCTCATTAAATAAACTGTCAAGTTAGGACACTATGTATTTAAATTGTTATAAAGACCACAAGATTACAAAGATCTTTGAGTAACATTGAGGGTATCTGACTTGATTAATCCACTAACCACTCTACTCCTAACTTTATAAATTTATATTGACTTTTTTATCCCATCAAACATTTGTCAGTAAATATCTACTGAGTGGTCAGGTTTAAAATCTGCTAACCACTGTTTTCTTTCCTCACCTTCATTGATTCCATGGTTTCTGTTTTATACCTGTAGCTTTACATAATAATGTGTGTGGTTTATTTCAACCTTGAAACTGGCCTTTTTTAATTGATAAATTATATAGCCACTCTAGTTTTAAGGGACTTGGCTTGATCAATGCTGTATCAGAATTTTAAGATGTTCCTTTTGAAAATTAAACTCAGATTCATGTTTAACCCAAAGTCATGGTGTCTTTAAGCATAAAGATCATATACACCAATGTTATTTTACTATTATGTACATGTAATATCATAATCTACATTTGATTAAAGGGTAAAAAGTTAAGTAAGTAAACCTAACCTAGATTGATTTATTTCTTTTATTTCTATTTAAATCATTTCACAGCCTCTTCAATCTCTGCTGGCATCTAAAAATCAATGAGCCAAGGATTCTACAGCCCATTGGCAAGTGCCTATCACTCTTCAGAATTTCTGAATAGGCAGAATGATTAATTCGTTGAAATTTATTGCCCAGGAAGTATCAGAGGTGGCAGATGCTTTTCTCAATAGTGATTTACATTGAGAAGGAAATGAAAATCCTGGCTATTTTAATTAAGTGAATGCACCACTAAATCCAAGATGCTTTCCCTTGTAATTTCTTTAAGGAGCAAAAGTGCTCTCGGCCTGTTTTTCTTTGTTTTGTTTTGTTTGTTGATGACATAAATTTTTGCCACTTCTTTTCCTTGTCTTAATGGGGTAGATATCCCCAAAGATTGCTGCCTTGGAAACTGATTAATCTCTTGTCATTAAAGCTCTCTACTGACATTGCAGAAAAGCTGTTGGGATCTCTTCATTAACTTAGAAATTGGAAACTTCAGATGAGTACAACTAAACTTCAATCCTAACACCATCCTCAGGGTGTATTAACAAGGCAAGATTTTCCAGCATCTCAGGACTAATAGTTTTGTTTTGTTTTTTATTCAGATATGTTTTCATCACACAGATTTTGCAGGACTATATACATTTGGCTTAATAATACTCAAAACTGCTAATATTAACTTCTTCAGAATATTATACAAGTTGAACTCATTAGCAGTAACTTATTCCTATAATTTTTTCAGTGATTAAAAGTGATGTGGTTTTTAAGATTTACAAAGTTGATTCAGTCTCCTTTTTCTAAAAATTGTACTCAGTCTAACCAGAAATAAGTATTATGACTTCAGAATTTTCATTTAAATCACCATATTTCAGCCTTTCAAAACAGATTTTTTTACAAAAATTTCCTTACAATTTATTTTTTTTCCTAAAATACGCTAGTTATCAGTCACACACTACCAGTGCTCTTACATAACTGAATCTATTCCATTAAGCTAAACTGTGACATGAAAATAGTGCTCTATTAATAGTGCTTAAAATTCCATTTAAATATAAGCACATAAATATTGTGCCCTATCAACTCTTGCTAGTTTTTCCTGATTTAATAGATTCAGATGTCCAAAAAGGGATAGACTAATCTTCTATAAAATTTTCATTGGTTCAAAACACATATATTATCATCTTGTATACCAATATTCCCCTTTCCTTTTCCTCGTGTTTGACATGAAGAAATGATAATAGCTTTATATTCAGTTACTATTCTCTTTCCAAAATGTGAAATTCAATCATAACAAAGAAAAAGAAAAAGGACTGATATAATTCAACTTCACTATTTTTCATTGTGTGTCTTATCAGGCCTCCACAACTGATTAATTTGAAATCAAAATATGCATCAGAAGTTATATCATTAAGTTTTTATATATTTACTTTAAACTTATTTATTTCTCTGAATTTTTATTTCTCAATGCAAATCTGTGGAAAAGTGATTAGAAAGATTAGAAGTAGAAAAACATTTAAAAGATAAATAACAACATACATATCACTTGATTTTCAAAGCAAACAGACATATTTTTATGGAGCACTTCCTTGTGCAAAGAGCTAACTACAGTGAAATACATTATGCAATTTATTTTCAGAAACTATGACTAGTACTCTTGTAAGCACATAAATGCCTTTCCATTGAAATGCAGAGAAAGGGTGGGGGGTGGTTAATTTCTATTGAGGGTACATGAGAATGTATTCAGGAATGCATTCTACAGTTCTGCTTTGGAAATACAAATGTGCCAGATATAGATGTGGAAATTGTTTGAATGAGACCTTGTGATGCAGCAAGATGTCTTCAAAGAATGGTAAGTAGGGCTATACCTGGGTAGTGAATTAATGATGCAGCAGAGGTAAGTTGGAATTGTATTATAGTGGCCATGTTTTTCTATATTATGGTACCTGGACTTATTTTGAGTGAATAGTTCACAGGTTTATTCAAGGTATCAGGGATCCTACATAACCATGGATGCACTATGCATTTGAAGATGTAAGAAATCTAGAATTCACTTAATCTAAGCTCATACTCCAGAAGAAAGTAAGGTAGACTAATTGAGGAAACCAATAAATCTCAGCTAGTTAGTGACAAATCTCTATTTTACCTACAGCATCCAATGAAGATACATATATCTAATCAATATTCTTATGCATAAACATAAGCCATGTTAGAGAAGAGGGAGAGGAAAATGACCTTTTTAGGACAGAAACTATAGAAGCAATATCTTTGTAATGTAAAATCTTTGCCACATAAAAGACCTTTAAATCTTTCAGAATCTTAGTTTATTTTCCTCATATATGAAGGATGGATATTTGTAAAACCATGTGTTTGTACAATAGTAAGAACAAAAAATACATGAAAATACGTAAAATAGAATAAGATTTAAAGTCAGCAACTGCCATTTTATTAAAATATCAAAAAAATTGAGATAGGAGGTTTCCTGAGTGAACTCTTATCTTTATCAAGTTGACACTGAGTTTTATACATGGCTCCCTAACTTTACTTCTTAATATATTTAACATCTTATCAATTAAAACTATTGAGTTTTAGTAAGTAGTAAGTGTTATCCCCAAAGAATCAAAATACCTACTAACTCAACCAATACATTATTGTAAAGTAATTAACCTCCAATTAAAATAAATACATTCATATTAAAAAAATTATCCAAAAGTTTCTCTTGTTCATATTTTAGGCATATTATTTATAATAAAATATATCATAATAATCTTGAAATTTTATGTGACTTCAGTGTTAAGCTCTTGTCATTATTGTGTTTAATATGCAGCTCATATTAATACATATAACTTCCCAGAATTAAATACATATATAATATACGTATATTTCCATGAATTTTCTCAAAATGTATTCCAGATTCTAAATTTTTTAAGTGGCTCTGTAGAATTATAGTTACTACTGTCTACAGCATAAGAGATAAATCCTCCAGCTTTTGAAATAATACAAAGGATGCTGATTATATATAGTCAACTTTTCCAGATGTGATTAGGTTGGTTCTATTGCATTTTTAACTCTGTGTGAAACTATTTTCTTCATCAGGTATACATTACAGATGTAAACTGTGTTCACTCCTCCCAATGCTGTTGGTGATCAAGTATAGCTAAACTTCTTTGTATAAAAAACAAAACATAAAAAACATGTTTTAAATGTAGATATCTTTGGAAGCCAATAGAAAACCCTGTATGGAATTGAGATTCAATTTGTTTGTGAAAAAACTCCCTCTCCTTCTACTTTTCCTTCTCTTCTCCAACAGGTTGGTGGTGGTTTAGTCGCTAAGTCGTGTCTGATTTGCAATCCCATGGACTGTAGCCTGCCAAGCTTCTCTGTCCATGGGATTCTCCAGGCATATTAATGAAGTGCGTTGTCATCTCCTTCTCTAGGGGATCTTCCCAAACCAGGGAACGGACCCAGGTCTCTTGCATTGCACATAGGTTCAGTTCAGTTCAGTCACTCAGTTGTGTCTGACTCTGCGACCCCATGGACCACAGCATGCCAGGCCGCCCTGTCCATCACCAAATCCCGGAGTTTACCCAAACTCATGTCTACTGAGTCGGTGATTGCATCCAACCATCTCATCCTCCGTCGTCCCCTTCTCCTCCTGCCTTCAATCTTTCCCAGCATCAGGGTCTTGTCAAATGAGTGAAGTGCAATTATTCTCCTGTTGAAATTATTTGAGATAAACAACTCAGGAGAGAAGAGCCCCATTGTCATTAACTATGTGTCTAGTAATTTCTGAGATTCAGGCATTTGCACAATGGTGTGCATGTATGAGTGTGTGTGTGTGTGTATGCATGTGTGTGTTCCTAGGTGTTTTGGACAAACAATGGGTATCTCTGGAGACTGCAAGAGTCCATTTTTTCCAGCACCAACAATAAAAGCATATAATAGCAAATTGTAGGAAAAGAACAACCTTTCTATCCATAGGCTAACATCACTCTAAAGTAAATATGTGATATACTCCTAGGTTTAAGATGTTTCAAATTTCCTTTTAAGATCATTAAGCTTCTGGAACATCTTATAAAGCAATTACAAACACCTACAGTATAAGCAACACACTATAAATGAGACTAATCTTCTACTTGAAAATCTTAAGGCCACTGAATTTTTATTAAAATACTGACTCAGACATAGAAAGGTTTAGAAGAGAAATGTTATCTTATGGCATTATACCAAGTCTAATATTTAAGGAAATTGCTAGTGTAATCTATCAAAGAAACAGAAAGCAAAATCAACCAACTAAACAAAAGTAAAAGTCACTCAGTCGTGTCTGACTCTGCAACTGCATGGACTATACAGCCCATGGAATTATTCAGGCCATAATACTGGAGTGTGTAGCTATTCCCTTCTCCAAGGAATCTTCCCAACCCAGGGATCAAACCCAGGACTCCCGCATTGCAGGCAGATACTGCCAGCTGAGCCCCAAGGAAAGACCAAGAATACAGGACTGTGTAGCCTCTCCAGCAGATCTTCCCAACCCAGGAATCTAACCAGGGTCTCCTGCATTGCAGACAGATTCTTTTTTTTTGGGGGGGGGAAGATAAGACTTTTTTCTTTTATTTATTTTTTTTAATTTTTATTATTATTATTTTTAATTTTATTTTATTTTTAAACTTTACATAATTGTATTAGTTTTGCCAAACATCAAATGAATCCGCCACAGGTATACATGTGTTCCCCATCCTGAACCTTCCTCCCACCTCCCTCCCCATACCATCCCTCTGCAGACAGATTCTTTACCAACTGAGCTATCAGGGAAGCCCACCAAATTTAAAAACAAAAACTCTCCAGTATTATAATAAAAATTAGTGAATACATCATAATGTTGATTATCTCATGTAAACTAGAAACAAATGAACAAATCTAAACACCAGTCACAGTAGCAACAAAAAAAATAAATACAAGTTTATCTGCACTTGCATATTTATATGCTGATGTACAGTGAAAAGTAAAATCGTTAGTTAGTGGCTCTGTATATCTCACCTTTTGTAATAGTTTACATTTATATCCTTGCATGCATGCATGCTCCTTCCCTTCAGTCGTGGTTAACTCATTGCAAAACTATGGACTGCCAGGCTACAAACCTGTAGCCTCCCAGGCTCTTCTGTCCACAGGATTCTCTAGGCAATGCTAGAATGGGTGGCCATGCCCTCTCCAGGGGATCTTCCCAACCCTGGGATTGGATCTACTTCTCTTGTGTATTCTGTACCTCAGATAGATATTTTACCCACTGAGTCACCTGGGAGCGCACATTTATATCATTATGTGAACTTCACAATTATGTATCTGAAAGTTTCAGGCTCCTTATACAGTTAGCCAATTTTTGGGTATGCTGTTATTTAAAAAGTAACAGTTCTGTGTTATATATACAGTTGTTGAAAATTCTTTAGGTAGTCTTGGTATTTAGAATGAACTTTGCCTTCCTGAAGAATAGAAAAGATATGTTGAGGAAAACATGGATAATCTCAGAGAAAAATTATAGCATTATTGTACTTGGGCACTTCACAACTAAACTAAAGTTGACTGAAACAGAAAAGAATATGATTGCCCTGATGAAAATAAGAAATCTTTAATTAGGTTCAAAGGGAAGTGGTAGCAATCAACATAGCAGCCTGACAATTGGGATTCTGTCAGAAGATTGTCTCTATTACTCTAGAGTGACAAGGAATCTGGAACCGAATGACAGCAGATGGCAGAAAAATAATTTTGCAACAAACCTATCTTTAAACTCTAATTAAGCATAATGGCAAGGATAAGCAAGCATAACCTGCTGAGAAGCAAGGGATATGTGTTTTCATTCCAGCTTTATCTTTCTTTGGGATGTTTAAGTAAATCAGTAGTACTCTTTGAGATAAATTGGGTATTTATTTAAACATGTGTTTTGCTAACACCTTAAATGGACAAAATTCTGCTAATACTCTGCCAATAATAAACAGTTTTATAATTAAATTGTGTACATAACTATTTAATTTCTAAAATGTTTAAACTACACAAAAGAATGAAAGTAGTATTTGAACCAAGCATATTGTACTGTGGGCTTCCCAGGTGGCACTAGGGATAAAGAACCCACCTTCCAATGCAGGAGACATAAGAGGAGAGGGTTTGATCCCTGGTTCAGGAAGATTCTCTGGGGGATGACATGGCAATTCACTCCAGTATTCTTGCCTGGAATCCCATAGACAAAGGAGCCTGGCAGGCTACAGTCCATGGGGTTGCAAAGAGTCAGACATGACTGAAGTGACTTAGCATGCATGCACATATTCTATTGTAAAAATTTTAAACTGTGTCTCTAACATGGTATGTGATATAAAGTGTTGGACTTGAAACTTTTCTTCAAAAGTGATACTTTTGCTTGTTAAATGAAATAAGACCAGCCAGTTTCCAGAGGTTATTTAGAGTATTTCTTATACTTCAAATCACAGGATTACTTTTAGTAATGTAAGTGTTTATAGCTAAGAAATTCTCTGAACACAGTGAATTAACCTGAATTATCAATTATTTAAAAAAACTTACAAAAATAAAACAAGGAAATAATAATGAAGAAAGAACAAAAATGAATTAGCTTGTTAAATTCACCCAAGAATCATTTTTAAGAAAAAAGCAATAAAGTGTACATGAAAATAAAAGAAAGTACAAGCACACACAATCAGAATTTTAAAAGGTGAAACAGACAAATGCAAGAGAAATTAAAAAATGTTTAAGAGTAATATGATAAATTATATGACAGTATATTTGACTATTAAAATATGAATAATTTGCTAAGGACTCATTCACTAAAATTTATCAAAAAAGATAGAAGCCTAAAATGGAACATTAAAATAAAAATGCACACAATTAATCCTAAATAAGGTGAAGAGGAAAAGTGGAACAAAGGGTAAATGGGTCTGTTAGGAAAAAGCAGCAAAATGATTAAGCACAACACATCATCAGTCATGTTTATACAAACATTCTAAACTCCCAAGAAAAGACCAAAGTTATCAGACAAGACAAACAGGAGCATCTAATTATAATTGTCAAAAAGAACCATGTTTTGAATATAAGGACAAAGATAGGTTAGAAGCATAAAAATTTTAAATTGTATGTATATAAACATACATATATGTTTATATGTACATATTCACAAACTTTTGTCACAAAATAGAAATTCAGTAGTGTCCTGCATAAGTTTAACAGTTGGCTCTCTGGGGAGAAAAATAAATAATAATAATCCCCATTTATGTAGCTGCTATAGTTCTTAACAAAATAAAGCAAATTGGGCAATACATAAGAATATATACATTATAATCAAGTGTATTTATCCAAATCATACAAACTTGACTTATTTAAAAAATAATTGATGTAATTCACTATCTAATAAAACAAAAGAAAATATGTATGGTGATAGAAATAGATGAATAAAAAGCATTTGAAGATATTCACCATCCATTTATAATTAAAAATAAATATGCACATAAAGCCAAACTCTCAGCAAACTGAAAATAGAAGGGAACTGTCCTGATTCATTAAGGACATCTGTGAAAAAATCTATAGCTTTCCATATACATAATACTTAATGCCTGAACACACTATCCCTAATAGCAATAATAAGGCATGAATGTCTGCTCTCACTACTTTTCTTCCTAATTATGCTAGAAAAATAAAGTAAAATAAAGACTAAAAGATTTGAAAGGAGAAAACTTTCATTATTCACAGATGACATGAAATATTCATAGAAACCCTAAGATACTAGACATTGAAAATAAATCCATCTAGTTCATATTATACTAGGTTGATATACAAAAAATCAACTATATTGCTATAAACTGGCAACAAATAATTAAAAATAAAATTTTAAATTGCCATATATAATACCTTAACAAATGTGAAATACTGAAGGTCAGTATAACAAAATAACTTTGAGGTGACTTCACTGAAAATTATAAAATGTCACTGAAAATTATTTTTCAATAAATAAATAGACAAATATGATGATTTTGTGGAAAAGAAAGTTCTATATTTTTAAGATGTTAATTTTACTAAAATTGCACTATGGATTTAACATGGTTTATTCAAATTGCCAGCAGGTAGTTTTGTTGAAATTAACATGGTGACTCATGCAAAGCACCTCAATTCTCCAAAACAATTTTTAAATTAAGGAATAATGTTGGAGAATTTCTACTGTCTAATTTGAAGACATGCATACTGTAAAGCTGTATCAATCAAGTGGATGTGGGGCACATTCTACCATATGCAATTACAACTCAAAAGATGGTTTAAAACTTGATAATGTGTAGTGGGGCAACAACAACAAATTATTGTTGTTGACTGAACAACAACAAGTAGAGCAATAGGAAATTTTAGGAGTGACAGCTTGGGTAGGGGAAAGACACTGAGATTCAAGTGGTAGACTGGCTTTAGAAAGAACACAAATGTCAGAATAAACATGTTTGGGTTAAAAGGAAACCATTATAGGATTTTAAAATTTTCCTTATGACTTTGGTGAAGGGGTATAAGAAGACTGTGAAGACAGCATACAATACAGTAGACATATGAAATAACAAGAAGAGGAGGGTAGAATATTCGAACAAAACCAATGGTCCACTTTAACTTTATGGGTCATGGACTTAACATGAAATTAGTCAGCTGGTTGCAGCCACAGTGAGATTGTAAGTACAGTTTTAGCATTAAAGAGACATTGAAAAGTAACCTGTGTACAGTTATCATTTGTTTGTTTGTCAAGTGAACAAACAGAGTAGAGAGAACTGACTTTAGAAAGAAGCACCATTTATCCATGGGAGTGATTATACTCATGAAATATGCACTGTACAATCTAATCTGGCTGTTCAAGGAAAGGGCCTCTTAAATGAGGTGAAGGGATGAAGGAATTTGTTGGAATCAATCAGTGGGACATCTTACTGCAGTCTAGTTGGAAAATTAGTAAAAGCAGCTTTAAAACATAGGTGATGAAGTACAGTAGAATATTTGAATTTGAAAGGGATGAGAATGGAAAGGTTAATTACAACTTGAAACCATTCAATTCTAAAGGAAATCAGTCATGAATATGCATTGGAAGGACTGATGCTGAAGCTGAAACTCCAATACTTTGGCCACCTGATGCAAAGAACTGACTCACTGGAAAAGACTCTGATGCTGGGAAAGATTGAAGGCAGGAGGAGAAGGGGACAACAGAGGATGAGATGGTTGAATGGCATCACCGACTCAATGGGCGTGAGTTTGAGCAAGCTCTGGGAGTGGACAGGGAAGCCTGGTGTGCTGCATTCCACGGGGTCACAAAGTGTTGGACCCGACTGGGTTGAAATGAACTGAACTGAACTTGTGATTAATCAAGTCACAAGGCTGTGACTCCCAAACATGCTGGATGAACAAGGAGCTAGTCTATACCCTTTGTCCTTCAGTTTCTTCATCTTCCTCTCTTACATCATCATCTGCTCATATTATGAGCATAATAACTCTGCCTAAACCTTTGTTCTTTTGTGCTGATTAAATGAGACAAGGAATGTCGAGCACTTTGCACATTGTCAGGTATTTGTCAATCTTCTTAAGTGTTACCTATGTTTTTAATCTTTTTCTCCTCTGCTTCCTCTCCCACCCATCCACTTCCTTCTTCTTAGTGTCAGTACTAGTATTTCTAGATATAATGACAGCAATTGTTACTATTTTTTATCATAATTATGCTACTTGTATATATTGCTTAAAATTTGGCAATATTTCTACTAAATTTATAGTATGAGCTAATGTCATTACACAGAACACATGTTTGGGAGCAAGTAAATGTATTTCTTTCACTTTAGTGTACTACAATTGCTCATTTATTAGTGTTGCCATATGTGCACTATATTTATATAATGAAGCCTATTCTTAAAACTACAGGGAAAACACTACATAATAATCAAGAATGACAAGTGATATGGACTCCACTATTTTAAATATTAATAGTGTGTCATTCTTGTTAGTATAACAGCTACCAAATTATAACAATGTTAAAGAAATATCTAAAATACACTGTAAACTTTTGGATTATCATGTGATTTTTTTCCAATGCTAATTCTTTCAAAGATTATAATGTGATAGATATCTTTTGAGATGACTTCCATTATGAACAAGATATTCACTGATAAATGTTGTCAGAGTCAATATTAGCCAAGATATTGCAAGATTCATACTCAAAAGAATTTGATATAGTATATTCAATGAGGTAGTAAATATAATTTACTGTAGCCAATATTTACATACATATGGTCAAGCATGTGTACTAAGTTGTTTCAGTTGTGTCTAACTCTTTGTGACCCTATGCGCTGTAGCCCACCAGGATCCTCTGTTAGTGGGGATTCTCCAGGCAAGAATACTGGAGTGGGTTGCCATGCGCTCCTCCAGGGGATCTTCCTGACCTAGTGATCGAAACTGAGTCCCTTATGTCTCTTGCATCGGTGGGCAGGTTCTTTACCACTAGCGCCACCTGGGAAGCCCTAAGTATAGTCAAGAATAGGTCAATTAACAAGGGAAATGAGATGCAATAGCAAGGAATCTTTAGAACCCCTACCCTTGAAGTAGCAAAGAAAGGATAATAGTTACAAGAGCCCAACTGAAAGGTGATGAGACCTTGCTGCTGCTGCTGCTAAGTTGTGTCAGTTGTGTCTGACTCTGTGCGACCGCATAGACGGCAGCCCACCAGGCTCCCCCGTCCCTGGGATTCTCCAGGCAAAAACACTGGAATGGGTTGCCATTTCCTTCTCCAATTGATGAGACCTTAATTACTTCCAAAAAGAAGCTATAACTAGAAGAAGGACACAATTGCCAGAATCATGTGAGATAGGGAAGGGCAGGAGATTATAAAACCCCTGAGCTTTTTTCACTGCCCTCTTTCTTCCCACTAATGTCTTCCATTGGCCAACTCCCAAAAGAAACTAAGGTGTTAGATAATTCAGGAGATGGAGCCCACAGCCATCACCTGCAGCATAACAGAACAAGGCAGAGAAAGGCAGAAGATGTTAGTGGGGGAAGCAAGCAAACAAACAAAGACAGGGGCTTCCCTGGTGGCTCAGGCAGTAAAGAATCTGCCCTCCATGCAGGCGACCCATGATCGATCTGGGTAGAAGGGCATAGAAAAGGGCATGGCAACCCACTCCAGTATTCCTGCCTGGAGAATTCCATGGACCAAGGAGCCTGACAGGCTACAGTCCAGGCGTCCCAAAGAGTCGGACATGACTGCACAGCTAACACCTTTTTTCTTCCATTTTTTAATCTTACATCATTCCAATGTGGCATGCACAGAATTTTCTTTTTACCTTCGTTATTCTAGGAAGCATGCTATTTTTATTTGACTAACCAATGTTATATGCTAATTATATCTCATTAAATTTGGAAAAATATACATATCAAAACTGATTTATAAATTTCTCTGCATTATAGCCTTAACCTAGGAGGAGTGACTGTGATGGATGATACCCAGTAATCTATATATCTAATTGTTACTTGTTCTTTGTCAATGGCTAAAGGACTGGTTAAATGCAAAGGAACAAGACTGAGAATCAGTATAAATGTATTGGGGGGATTAATGTTGTACATTTCCTTATAAACTCCAGCACTTGAAAATATCCAAATCCATATAAATGTTCATCAGAAGTTCTTTATTGAAAAAACATGTTCTATATAATCAGAGGACGATCACTCTGTGGATGTCAGACCTCCACCTTATGTCTACCACAGAGTGTGACAGTGTGATGGTTTACTCTGCTCATGTATAAAGCAGACATGGTGTAAGACTGGAGGCCAGGCAGAGTCTGGGAGGCACAGACATCCCCTAACCAAGTCCTCCACTGAATTTTCAATTCGCTTATAGCAGCAACCAACCCTATGCTTAGCTGTGGTACCATATAGAAAGGAAGCCTACTCTCTGGGGACAAATTAATGCCATTACATCATATTTGGACCAGTGGTTCATTCTTCCATAATAATTACTTAATAAAGATTTGTATTGTATTTCTCTGATCTTCATACTTCTTCCAGAAACTCCATCTGATCAATGCATTTAACTCTATAGTAATTCTAGCCAAAGAAGTCATTATCAGCCAAAAAAGGGTATCAATGGATTGATGTTCATGAGATTCACTGGTTTAATCTCAACATAGCTACACTAATAAAATGAGTTAATGATACTTACCATATGGTGCTAGTTGAGAGACAGTACATTTAGACTCAGTATTATCTGAAAAATGAGATATGTATTTCTAGCCAGGTACCTATGTATAGACCTTTCTTTCTCATGAGTCACGTAAGTGTGGAGGAATCAAATTGTAATGTGAGTACTTCTTATCACCTAATGATGCACTAGAGTTTATTGCTTCTTGCTCTTTTCATTCTGGGCTCTTTGGGTCTGGAAGTTTTCATCACTAAGAAGAATCTTTCTACACATACTCCAATCTGATACATAAATTCTCCATTCCAGAACCTGGAATTTGCACAAAGAAACCTGGAGATTGGGGACTGCTGAAGTTGATTGAGGACTGTGGCTATGCTCAAAAGAAAAGCTAACTACTGCTGTTATAGAGGTTACGGTATAGCTCATCACCTTCCCTTCTGAAAAGTCCTTTTAGTTCCTTTCCTTCCTAAAGATAATACTGCCACATATTTAATGTGAAATCTAATAATCTCTCAATAAATATATATTTTTTGCCTATAGAAACCTGTGAGGTTTTTACCTCCATATAAAAGAATCTTGGGGCTTCCCTGGTGGCTCAATGGTAAAGAATCCATCTGCCAACACAGGAGACGCAGATTCAATTCCTATGTCAGAAGATACCCTGGAGAAACAATGGAACCACTCCAGTATGCTTGCTTGGGAAATGCCACAAACAGGGGAGCCCAGCAGGCTACAGTCCGTGAGGTCACAAGAGTCAACAACAAAAAGAATTTTAACTGGAAAATAATTAGAATGTATCTATGCTTTTGCCCATTTAAACTATCTAAGTATTATATCAAATAAGAAAATATTTGCAAAGTGCAAAGTGTGTTATGAAGTAATAAAATAATTATTGTATGTGTTATATTAAAACACTGATGTCTGATAATTAAAACAAAAGAAACTATATTGGCATTCCATATTGTTGTTGCAATAAGAGATAATTTGTTAGGGAAATAACCTATAAATCCCACTAAGTAATGTGCTAACAGTAGTAATTAAATGAAAAATATAGCATATTTGATTTTTTGAAGAACATATTTTTATGCACCATGTTTAAATTATATTGAGTAAAATTGGGCTTCCCTGGAGGCTCAGACAGTGAAGAATATGCCTGCAATGTAGTTCATTCCCTGGGTCTGGAAGATCCCCTGGAAAAGGGAATGGTTATCCACTCCAGCAATGAAATTAAAAGATAATAGTTATGACCAACTTAGACAGCATATTAAAAAGAAGAGACATTACTTTGCCAACAAAGGTCTGTCTAGTCAAGGCTATGGTTTTTCCAGTGGTCATGTATGGATGTGAGAGTTGGACTATAAAGAAAGCTGAGCACCGAAGAATTGATGCTTTTGAATTATGGTGTTGGAGAAGACTCTTGAAAGTCCCTTGGACTGCAAGGAGATCCAATCAGTCCATCCTAAAGGAGATCAGTCCTGGGTGTTCATTGCAAGGACTGCTGTTGAAGTTGAAACTCCAATATTTTGGCCACCTGATGAGAAGAGCTGACTCCTTTGAAAAGACCCTGATGCTGGAAAAGATTGAGGGAAGGAGGAAAAGGGGACAACAGAGGATGAGATGGTTGGATGCCATCACCAACTCCATGGACATGGGTTTGAGTGAACTCCAGGAGTTGGTGATGGACAGGGAGGCCTGGCATGCTGCAGTTCATGAGGTCGCAAAGAGATGGACACGACTGAGCGACTGAACTGAACTGAACTGATCCATTCCAGTATTTTTGCCTGGAGAATTCCACAGGCTCAGAGGAGCCTGGCGAGCTACAGTTCATGAGATTGCAAAGAGCTGGACACGACTCAGCAACTAACACTTTCACTTTTCACAAAATTAGTTGATAATTAAATTAGTTGAATTAAATGAAATTGCAGGGCAGTCTGATCCAATGACAGCTCTAAATAGCACTAGATGCTATTTGAAAATATTATTCATAAGAAAATAATTTGAAAATAATACTCAAAATAATCCTTTGTATATTTATTTGTTAAATTAGTAAAATGCTAGATAAAAATAAGAGTCATTTGGACACATACTGTATACAATGCAATATCTCAATTTAACATAAAGTCTTTATAGATAAATAAAAGTATTAAGTTGACTTTATTTTGATTACTTTTTCATTAACTGGTCAATAAATATACTATTTTTTATTTATTTTCTCATCTTTAATACCCATACATTCAATAGGTTCATCTTTCTAGATTCCATATACATGAGTTGATATATGATACTTGTTCTTTTCTTTCTGACTTACTTCACTCTGTATATAATAGGGTCTAGATTCATCTACCTCATTAGAACTGACTCAAATGTGTTCCTTTTTATAACTGAGTAATACTCCATTTTGTATATGTGCCACAATTTCTTTATCCATCCATCCTTTGATGAATATCTAGGTTGATTCCATGTCCTGGGCATTGTAAATAGTGCTGGAATGAATATTGGGGAACATGTGTCTTTTTCAATTATGGTTTCTTCAGGGTATATGCCCAGTAGTGGAATTGCTGGGTCATGGAGATCAGCCCTGGGTGTTCTTTGGAACGAATGATGCTAAAGCTGAAACTTCAGTACTTTAGCCACCTCATGTGAAGAGTTGACTCATTGGAAAAGACTCTGATGCTGGGAGGAATTGGGGGCAGGAGGAGAAGGGGACGACAGAGGATGAGATGGCTAGATGGCATCACTGACTCGATGGACGATGGATGTGAGTCTGAGTGAACTCTGGGAGATGGTGATGGACAGGGAGGCCTGGCGTGCTGCAATTCATGGGGTCTCAAAGAGTCGGACATGACTGAGCGATTAAACTGAACTGAACTGACTGATGGCAGTTTTACTCCTAATTTTTAAAGAAATCTCCATTCCCTAGTGGCTCAGTTGGTAAAGAATCTGCCTGTAATGTAGGAGAACTGGGTTTGATCCCTCAGTCTGGACAATCCCCCGCAGAAGGAAATGGATACCTAATCCCGTATTCTTGTCTGGAAAATCCCAAGGACAGAGAAGCCTCGTGGGCTACATTCAATGGGGTCTCAAAAGAATCAGATACGTCCCAGTGACTAAACCATCCATACCATTCTCCATAGTGGCTGTATCAATTTACATTTCCATAACAATGCAAGAGGGCTCCTTTTTCTCCACACCCTCTCCAGCATTCGTTGTTTGTATATTTTTTGATGATGGTCATTCTGACTGGTGTGAGGTGATACCTCATTGTTGGAACTAATGAGAAGAATAGGAGGAATCAATACTTTCTAAAGTTTCTAATGAAACTCTGAAGTTCCTTTGCAGATGCCTGTGCCTTTGAAAAATCTGTGCTCCAGATACTCATATAATATGGAAAACACATTAAAAGCAACGGATATTTGTGCAAAATATATTATAATTAACTAGTATTATCAACTTTACAAGTTCTCACCTCCTTAAAAGTTAATGAAAGAATTTATATTGCATGAAGCATTTGCTCTTGGAGAGACACAGAGAAAGTTGTCTATTCAAATCCTTCAGTTTCCAAGGTTCTTCACAATGGAAGTCTTAGATCAATATCACTTGAAGCTACCAATTAATCCCAACTTGATTAAAATTTAAAATATGGGATAGAACAGAGTTCTAATGTGACATTGTAATCAATGTCTTTATTGATGTGAAAACAAAGAAAGTGAAGTTGGCATTATTTATTCCTTCTCTGGGCTTTTCTAGAGCAATGATAAGTTCTTTATGAGTATATTATCTCCTCTGACATTCAATATGTCTCAAGTATGTTCTCCTTGGGGAAACAGATATCTCACTCTCTAGAATACAATTTATGTCTTGAATTAGAAAAACAACTTTGAGATAAAAAGTTCATAAAGTGTCCAATAACTTAAGTGCTTGTATTATTTGTGGTGCTGTATCAATCAGGATCCAAATTGGAAAAGAGGAACTGTCTTAAGCCTTTAGAACAGCAATAGTTAAAGACTTCAAACTGTTAATACAACGTGGCATTTGTTTTCCTCTTCTACTCATATATAAGCTTTGCTTAATATATATTAATGTGTCTGCCTTCATAAAAGTAATTTTAGTCTTGCCTTAAAAAAAAGTGTGTACCCAAAGTTCTACTTGTCCTTGCATCCATCTTGGACACTGGATTCCCTGAGAATGAGAAATTATGCCCATCAGATTTTATTGTGTCATTTCCAGATTTGGCCAGGCTTCTTTAGATGTAGGATAACCCAACAACTTAGGCCTTAATTTTCTGTCCTTTAATTTTTCTGCCATTATTGGGTTTCTATAGCTTTCTATTTTTCTTATTGAATATTTAAGTATAAAGGGAAATAAAAGATTTGTATGTATTAAGAGTTTCCTGTCTCTAATATTTAACAGAAACTGAATTTTCCACCTGAAGAAATTATGGAAATGGATCTATATAATCAGAAAAGTTATTTCTATTTTTTTTTCTTTTCTGTCTACCTATTGTTTCAGAAACATAAGGAGTCCAATACTGCCAGGTGTGCATTCACTTTCCAAATTCATAGGTCCATTTTTTTCCCTTAATCCTTTGGTGGGAACATTTTGACCTTGAGAACTAAGAATTTCAAACCAGTAAAGTCTAGTTTAATGAATGAGAAATAAAAATGATAGAGTCCATTTCAGTTTGACTCCTTGGCTATGGAAGAAACACTTCTGTTTGAAAAAATGGGGTCTTTGTTTTCCTAGTTGAACCCTGGGTGAAACACTGATATGACCATCGCAGTATGGATTATGGAACTGAGGAAGTAGTCAATAGATAGGACCATATGCAGACTGGATACACTACAACAGATTCATACCAAAATTCCATTTATCAACTGATCTAAATGAGTCTGTATTATAATCAGTGGAACATGGTGACTTTTCTTTTTGTGTTCCTAGGGGTTGGCATCAATCCAGGCTGTTTCTTAATCCCCTAAAGTTTGGATAATTTCTGTCACTAATCATACCCACCAGGGCTACAGGTAGCTCAAAGTCCCTTGGGGAAGGCTTGAAAGAAAAATTCTATACATACTCAAGGACTTATTTAAGGGTTCTTCCTCAAAGAAGGAAAGATTCACCTTCTTCTTCAGTGTCCCCTTCAATTATGATGCTGTAGGAACAGGTTATGATGGAAAGATTTATGTCTGAGAACTGTTACAAAAATTCAAGCTAGGTTTCTGTCACCATAACTAAAATATCCCAATTACATAGATCAAAGAACACTTTAGTATCTACCCTCATAGTGGGTGAGCCCATTGTCAACTCGGTACTTCTGTGAATTCTTGATGCCTATGAGGCAACTTCAACTTCTTCATCTCTAAATGTTAAATGCTGTCACTCACCCATTGTTTCAAGCTGCTATAATTTTTCATTAAAATCATGGATGCTGTTTTAATAGCCGCATTTCCTACATCAACTTCATCCTTCAAAGAATAGTTACTTGTAGAACTATTCAAGTATGCATTCACCAGCATGAATTCCTGTGCTAACATGGAATGTATTAGTGAGGAGAGTGTCCCAATAAAAACATTCCCTTTCATTGAATTTCTTCCTCTGTATTGTGTAAAGAAAAAATCAAACATTTAAATCTTATTGAAAGTAGGCCATTGCCGAAACAGATTTTCATTTAAAAAAAAAAAAAAAAAAAACAGAAAATAAACTGTTAAAACCACTTCTAGTTATATAAGCTAGACTATTAAGACTGGAGACTTGGAGAAGTGCACTCAAACACATAAATTGGGCTCAAACCAATACCATACTTCTTCCATCTTAGTCTAAAGCCCTGGTATATATCCTCATGCATATTTCCCTGATTCCTGATGATTTAAATCATCTTTCAGCTTGTAAATGTATGTTTTCTCTTCTTGGAGAAGATATAACAGGTCTTGCTTTGGGACATGCTGGGATCTAACTCTAGTTACAGACTTGGATGCAATGAGTAGTGTTAGGAGTTCTACAAAAGAGTAAGTATCCTTTTGTAAGACAACAATTGAAAGATAAAGTCATTACTGATCAGTTAATTGCTGGAAAGATATTTTTTTGCAGACAGTGGAGAGGAAACTGCTTCTACTAGGAATGATCTGGGATACCAGGGTATTTAATATTTCTGTCTGAGTCAGTTTGGGGTGCTGTAAGATAATACCATAGGCTGAATGACTTAAAAATATTATTTCTCACAATTTGGGAGGCTAGAAGTCCAAGGTCAAGGTGCAGGCACAGTTAGATTCTTGGCAAAGGTCCTTTTCCTTATTTACATAGAGCCCTCATCTCCTTATATCCACATGTGGAATAGAGGGGAGAAAATGCTAGTTTTCTTTCTCTTTTTTTCCCCCTTTAAAGAAGATTTATTTTTATCTGAGGATAATGATTTTACAATATTGTGTTGGTTTCTGCCATACAGCAACATGAATCAGCTATAGGTATGTATATGTCCCCTGTTTTTTGAACCTCGTTCTGTTGTCCCACCCCATCCTAGCCCTCTCAGTTGTCACAGAGCACTAGTTTGAGCTCCCTGCATCTTTTTCTCTTTCTAAAAGAACACGAATCTCATCATGGAGGATCCACTCCCAAAACACATTTACCTCCCATAGGCCTACTTCCAAACATTATCACATTAGGACTTCAACATAGGAAGTTTAGGGATACACAGATACTTAGTCCAAAACAACTCTTGTCTCGATCTATTAAAAATTTTTCATCTGAAATCTCAACTTGCCATTCATTTCCAAGGTTAAAATGAAATGCATACTGAGATTGTGAATTTAGTTTCCTTAATAATTCTGCAAACTACAATTCAATTTGAGCTCTAATTCATTGTCAGATTGTTCTGTGATGCCAGAGGTAAAACATTTTATTTTAAAAAACTGTGTCCATAGAACTTCTCTTGATGTCAATCTATTCTTTGAGCCAATATTCCAAAATCTTGAGGTTATCATATCTTTACTTATAGATTTCTAGCTCATTCAGAAGCAACCATCCCATGCCATAGTATTTGTACCCTTATTTTGATAAGACATATGATTATTACATTCTCTACTTGATATAACAAAACATTGCTTTCATATACAGCAATCTGTTTAACAATTCAAGTAATCTTATTTTGGTTGAGATCCCTGGGAAAAGATTCTGAGCAGAGTTTAGTGTTCAAGATATTTATTATGGAGTAACTATAATTAGTACAACTGTGGAAAGGGTGAAAGAAAGGACAGAGAGATATTTTGAACAGTGAAGCAAGCCTAATGCAGCCTTGATTAACTATGTGGGGAAACTCTGGAACTTAAAGGACTCTTCAGCATCATTCCAAAGTGGGCTAAGATAGTAAAGCCTTTATCTATCCATTTTCTTCAGTCACTGGATGCCAGCTCCTCATGGAAATGTTGTAATGGTTTACAGAGTAACTCTCTGCAGCGGAAACAATTCATGAACAAGTTGAGCCCCAGAAGCCATTTTCAAGTAGTATTCTGAGCAGCTTAGCATGTCTTTTTTTGAAGGCACTCTGAGATGCACACCACAACATGCACCATATTGAATTGTTTATCTGAAAATATGTCATTGTAACTTGAGAAACAAATGAGAAACTCAACTTCAGAATCTCATTTGAAGGTCTGCCTGCAGGCAACACTTTGAAAGTGAAAGTGAAGTCACTCAGTCGTGTCCGACTCTTAGCGACCCCATGGACGGCAGCCCCCCAGGCTCTTCCATCATGGGATTTTCCAGGCAAGAGTACTGGAGTGGGGTGCCATTGCCTTCTCCAGGATGACTTTAATGCCATCTTAAAAGGATTGTCCCACTCAGATCCAAGTCTGCTCTCAAGATATTATTTGTGCAAATGACATGACCACACACCCCATCACCATCAATCCATTTAGAACTTAGCATTCCTTTGTTAAATAATAGATAAAATTCTACTTCTTCCAGGAATCCATCTTCAACTGATGAAGATGAAGAAATTCTTTTCCCCACCTCTAACATTTTTTGAAATTGTATCCCTCTACTTGACAGTCCTCATTCTGCTTTCTTATTTTTTCATGCACATACACATATTATATTTGTATTTATATACAAACAATTGTGTAAATGTACTTATAAGTATACTAAATGAATACAAACAACCATCTATGTACATATACAAACATATATATAAACAAATACATATATATACAAACTTGTATATATATATGAACAAATATATGTCTATATGTATATTTCATATGTGGATATTAATCTCATATTATTGAGTGAATACATATAAAAAATACTTTGAAAATGAATAATAATTGATATAGCTGTAAATCACTCAGTTTTAAACCTGAAGGGAACTTTAGGTATCATCAATTGTACCAGTTAGGATCCAATCAGGAAAACATAAATCATCTTATGATTTGAAAACACTGGCTATGCACATGGCACCCCACTCCAGTACTCTTGCCTGGAAAATCCCATGGACGGAGGAGCCTGATAGGCTGCAGTCCATGGGGTCGCCAAGAGTTGGACACGACTGAGCGACTTCACTTTCACTTTTCACTTTCATGCATTGGAGAAGGAAATGGCAACCCACTCCAGTGTTCTTGCCTGGAGAATCCCAGGGACGGGGGAGCCTGGTGGGCTGCAGTCCATGGGGTCGCTGAGGATCAGACGCGATTGAGCGACTTCACTTTCACTTTTCACTTTCATGCATTGGAGAAGGAAATGGCAACCCACTCCAGTGTTCTTGCCTGGAGAATCTCAGGGATGGGGGAGCCTGGTGGGCTGCCGTCTATGGGGTCGCACAGAGTTGGACACGACTGAAGCGACTTAGCATATAGCATAGCAAAACATCATGTAGGTAACAAGTAGCAGATGACAACTGCTGCTGCTGCTAAGTCGCTTCAGTCGTGTCCGACTCTGTGCGACCCCATGACGGCAGCCCATCAGGCTCCGCCGTCCCTGGGATCCTCCAGGCAAGAACACTGGAGTGAGTCGCCATTTCCTTCTCCAATGCATGAAAGTGATAAGTGAAAGTGAAGTCGCTCAGTCGTGTCCGAGTCTTAGCGACCCCATGGACTGGAGCCCACCCGTCTCCTCCGTCCGTGGGATTTTCCAGGCAAGAGTACTGGAGTGGGGTGCCATTGCCTTCTCCTTACTAAAGTTTTTGTTCTGAAGAATAAAAGGAAGAAGCAGAATTGGGAAACCAGAATTACACTGAAGATGAAATAAAGGCAGGCTGTCCACTGGAAGATGAAGGTATAAAGGAGACACCACTTCTGTTGTTGGTGTTTCCCAAAGGGAAGAAAGGAAAAAATTACCCCAGCTTCTCCTACCACTCTGCTCTTCAACTTTTGCCACTGCCTCTCATTCACCGATTTCATGTAGGAGCAAATGGGAAACACATACTCAAGGCCTCTAGCCCACTTCCCAAGCATACACAGAAGAGCAAAGAATGCCTCTAAGGACAAATAGGCCCAGCATCAACAAAAAAGTTAATGTCTAAATGTTAACACTGAAAAGCACAAAATATGATTAAATGATTTATGTGTTTTACAGTTCTGCAATATGCATATGAATATGTATAAATATATAAGCATTAAATATATGTGCATGTGATTCAACTATACTTTCAAAATTGTTTTCCCAATAGGACATAAATAAAACTCTGTCATTTTGAAACACAGCCAGCATTAAATAGAACATTACTGGCGTTCTGTATTCCACTTGGGATATAAATGAAGAACTTGGATAGTGTTCAGAAAAGTGATACACAAAATAACTAAAGTTGAAATAAGTTCTGTGAGTCAAAGTTATTGGATTTATGTATAATGTGAGAATTAATAGGGGTATTACATGAGATTTAGCAGCACAGCACCCATAGTTTCATGGAGAATTAGAAAATAAAGAAGAGTTTTACTTTAAATACATGTAACTAGCCACAGAGGCATATGTCTTCATGGTCTTTAAAAAGTGGTCTCCATGAGCTCCTGCTTGTACTTAGGTAAGGAACTGTTCCCACTGAACAATGAGGGCAGTGAGACCCCAGAAATTAAGTGATTCCCTTGAGGCCTTGCTGCTAGTAACGAACAAAGGGAATGAATAAACTTCTACTTCCTAAAAAAATTGTTCTTTATTCTTCTCTTGTTAAAAATACACATGGCTTTAGGAAGATGGTAACAATAACCCTATATGCTAGATAGCAAAAGAGACACAGATGTAAAGAACAGACTTTTGGACTCTGTGGGAGAAGGCAGAGGTGGGATAATTTGAGAGAAAAGCACTGAAACATGTACATTCCATATGTGAAACAGGTCACCAGTCCAGGTTCGATGCATGAGACAGAATGCTCAGGGCTGATGCAACAGGGATGACCCTGAGGAATGAGATGGGGAGGGAGATGGGAGAGGGGTTCAGGATGGGGGACACATGTACACCCATGGCTCATTCATGTGAATGTATGGCAAAAACCATTACAATATTGTAAAGTCTCCAATTAAAATAAATACATTAATTTAAAAAAGAAAAAAATGTATACATAGCTTGTTTAAAAATACAATTTTCCCAATGCCCCAAATATGTAAATATATACATACACACACACACACACACACACACACGAAGAGAAACAGAATAGAGAGCAATGTATAAAAATAAATTAAAATAATCTGTCCAGAAATAAGTATAGTTACTCTTTTGCTACAATTCTTGCCAGTTATTTTGAGTGCAATGTGTTTTGGATGTGGTACATGGATGGCTTCATATCTGATTTTATTGTTATGCACAATATCATGAGCTCTGGCTCAAGTAATTTAATATATTTCTGAACATAATTTTAACAGGTGCATATACTAGCATAATTAATGCTAGCCGTTGCAACCGACAAACCATTAAACCTTTGTGGCTTAACACAATAAAGGTTTACCTGTTTGTCAGTTCGGTACAGTCTGATGGTGTTCACCATAGGGAAAACCTGGCCTCAGAGGTTATCATAGTGAGGATGAAAGCAATCAAGGGAAATACTGTCTGTCATGAGTTTCAAGTCAAAGATACTGCCACACTTGACTTCTGCTCCGAAGAATTTGGCCGAACAACTTACATTACCCCAACTTCATTACTCAAGAAGCTCATACAAAGAAGAAGCACATTAAACATCTGATGAAGACTCACATATCAGTTTCTGCTGGTATGTGATATTCAATTTTTGGCAATAATAGTCCTACTCTTACATCTACTCTTTCAAAGCATATTTACATATAACCAGTATTCTTGCCTGGAGAATCCCCATGGACAGAGGAGCCTGGCGGGCTACAGTCCATGGGATCACAAAGAGTTGGACGTGACTGAAAAACTAAGCACAGCACAGCCCACACACATATACATTTGTGTGTGTGTGTGTGTGTGTGTGTGTATATATATATATATATATATATATATATTTGAAATGTTAGCCTCTTCTTTTTAAGCCACCTCCTTCTTCCCTTGCTTCCATTTTAAAAACTCAACCCTCTTTATTTAGGATCAACAACCAAGAATGGATTCTTTTTACCTATATGACTCCATCTAATATTTCTCGGCACATTGCCTTCAGTGCTGAGGTCCTGTTGACCTTTATTCTCTTCTTACAGACACCCTACTAGCTACCATCTTTAGGATTTATACTAGTTTTTCCTCTTTATTTGACATGTTCACTCCTTGATTACTACATGGCCTGTTGTTTTTCGACATGTCACACAGAGAATATACTTTTTCTGCCAACACTGTCTGTAATCAAACAAGAGCAATCTCTATAGCCAAACAATCACCTGATATCACATCAACTTATCTGAATTTTCAGCATGTATTTTCTTATTTGTTTTTAGATTTATGATGTTTGTTTTCTAAAATTTCTTTTCTGCAGTCATTAATTGTAAAAAGCAGGATTTTATTCTGTTTTTTTCAGGATGATATTATGGTTTTCTAATTCTGCAGTATTCAATTCAAAAAACCATATTTTTTCTGTTTTTGTCCTTGAAATTTTGAAGATTAAAAAGCAAACAACAACAACAAAAACAGATTCAAACTTACAGATATTGGGACCAAGTTGTCCAATCTCAGTAGTGAAGTGTTTTTGAGGAAATATATCAAAGCCAAAAATAAATAAAATTCCAGCATATACTTTTTCCTGATAAACATTAAAATTGATACAATCCATAAGTCTCAATAACATTTCTACTAATCTCTCCTTTTCTACTCTTCCTTAACTGTTCTTGCTCTGATTCTGTGTCTCTCATTTTTAAACTCCCAAATACCTTTTTCTCTTTCAATCCCTATCTACCTATATATCTCTCTATTTGTTCTTTCAAATTTTATGTTCCTGTCTTCTCTGCTCTGACTCCAGTTCCATACTTTGGAAAATCTAAAACACTATATGGAAAAGGAAGATCCTTTTAATTAGTGAGGTTAAAATCATTGCAGTAATTCTTAATATCATTCATGTTTCCTTATATCATACAGCAAATTGTTTCATGAATCCTGGAATGCATAAGTAGGAAGTCAAGACACACCTGGAGTAACAGGCAAATTTGGCCTTGGAATACGGAATGAAGCAGGGCAAAGGCTAAGAGTTTTGCCAAGAGAACGCACTGGTCATAGCAAACACCCTCTTCCAACAACACAAGAAAAGACTCTACACATGGACATCACCAGATGGTCAACACTGAAATCAGATTGATTATATTCTTTGCAGCCAATATGGAGAAGCTCTATACAGTCAGCGAAAACAAGACTGGGAGCTGACTGTGGCTCAGATCATGAACTCCTTATTGCCAAATTCAGACTTAAATTGAAGAAAGTAGGGAAAACCACTAGACCATTCAGGTATGACCTAAATCAAATCCCTTATGATTATACACTGGAAGTGAGAAATAGATTTAAAGGCCTAGATCTGATAGATAGAGTGCCTGATGAACTATGGAATGAGGTTCGTGACATTGTACAGGAGACAGAGATCAAGACCATCCCCATGGAAAAGAAATGCAAAAAAGCAAAACGGCTGTCTAGGGAGGCCTTACAAATAGCTGTGAAAAGAGAGAAGCAAAAAGCAAAGGAGAAAAGGAAAGATATAAGCATCTGAATGCAGAGTTCCAAAGAATAGCAAGAAGAGATAAGAAAGCCTTCTTCAGGAGATCAATGCAAAGAAATAGAGGAAAACAACAGAATGGGAAAGACTAGAGATCTCTTCAAGAAAATTAGAGATACCAAGGGAACATTTAATGCAAAGATGGGCTCGATTAAGGACAAGAAATGGTATGGACCTAACAGAAGCAGAAGATATTAAGAAGAGATGGCAAGAATACATAGAAGAACTGTACAAAAAAGATCTTCACAACCCAGATAATCACGATGGTGTGATCACGGACTTAGAGTCAGACATCCTGGAATGTGAAGTCAAGTGGGCCTGAGAAAGCATCACTACGAACAAAGCTAGTGGAGGTGATGGAATTCCAGTTGAGCTATTTCAAATCCCGAAAGATGATGCTGTGAAAGTGCTGAACTCAATATGCCAGCAAATTTGGAAAACTCAGCAGTGGCCACAGGACTGGAAAAGGTCAGTTTTCATTCCAATCCCAAAGAAAGGCAATGCCAAAGAATGCTCAAACTACCACACAATTGCACTCATCTCACACGCTAGTAAAGTAATGCTCAAAATTCTCCAAGCCAGGCTTCAGCAATATGTGAACCGTGAACTTCCTGATGTTCCAGCTGGTTTTAGAAAAGGCAGAGGAACCAGAGATCAAATTGTCAACATCCGCTGGATCATGGAAAAAGCAAGAGAGTTCCAGAAAAACATCTATTTCTGCTTTATTGACTATACCAAACCTTTGACTGTGTGAATCACAATAAACTGTGGAAAATTCTTCAAGAGATGGAAATACCAGACCACCTGACCTGCCTCTTGGGAAATATGTATGCAGGTCAGGAAGCAACAGTTAGAACTGGACATGGAACAACAGACTGGTCCAAATAGGAAAAGGAGTACATCAAGGCTGTATATTGTCACCCTGCTTATTTAACATATATGCAGAGTACATCATGAGAAATGCTGGACTGGAAGAAGCACAAACTGGAATCAAGATTGCCGGGAGAAATATCAATCACCTCAGATATGCAGATGACACAACCCTTATGGCAGAAAGTGAAGAGGAACTCAAAAGCCTCTTGATGAAAGTGAAAGTGGAGAGTGAAAAAGTTGGCTTAAAGCTCAACATTCAGAAAACGAAGATCACGGCATCTGGTCCCATCACTTCATGGGAAATAGATGGAGAAACAGTGGAAACAGTGTCAGACTTTATTTTTTTGGGCTCCAAAATCACTGCAGATGGTGACTGCTGCCATGAAATTAAAAGATGCTTACTCCTTGGAAGGAAAGTTATGACCAACCTAGATAACATATTCAAAAGCAAAGACATTACTTTGCCAACAAAGGTCCGTCTAGTCAAGGCTATGGTTTTTCCTGTGGTCATGTATGGATGTGAGAGTTGGACTGTGAAGAAGGCTGAATGCTGAAGAATTGATGCTTTTGAACTGTGGTGTTGGAGAAGACTCTTGAGAGTCCCTTGGACTGCAAGGGGATCCAACCAGTCCATTCTGAAGGAGATCAGCCCTGGGATTTCTTTGGAAGGAATGATGCTGAAGCTGAGACTCCAGTACTTTAGCCACCTCATGTGAAGAGTTGACTCATTGGAAAAGACTCTGATGCTGGGAGGGATTGGGGGCAGGAGGAGAAGGGGACGACAGAGGATGAGATGGCTGGATGGCATCACTGACTCAATGGACGTGAGTCTGAGTGAACTCCAGGAGTTGATGATGGACAGCGAGGCCTGGCGTGCTGTGATTCATGGGGTCGCAAAGAGTCAGACACGATTGAGCGACTGAACTGAACTGAACTGAAAATATCTTTTTTTTTTTAATTTTTTATTTTATTTTTAAACTTTACATAATTGTATTAGTTTTGCCAAATATCAAAATGAAATATCTTTTAAAACTTAAAATAATTTTAGATTTACATTAAAGTTGTAAAGATAGTTGAGAGAGTTCTTGTATATCCCTTTATTTATTTTTTCTGAATGTTAACATCTTGTCATGATACATTTAGCAAAACTAAAACTCATCATTGGAAAAAATACTATTAATTAAGCCACATAGTTTAAATGAATTATATCAGATCTTGCACTAATGCAACTTTTTTTTTTTTCCTCCAAGGATTCAATCCAAGTTTTCACATTGCATTTCATCATCATTTTTCCTTAATTTTCTCAAGTCTGTGAAATTTTATCAGTTATCTTTCTTTTCCTTTTTTTAAACAAATTTTGAGGACAACTGAACTTCCCTGATGGTTTCACAGTAAAGAATCTACCTACTAATGCAGGAGACACAGGTTCAGTTCCTGGGTCAAGAAGATCCCCTGGAGGAGGAAATAGCAATTCCTTCCAGTATTCCAGTATCTTGCCTAAAGAATCCCATGGATGGAGGAGCTGGTGGGCTCCTCTGTCCATGTGGTGGCAAAGAGTTAGACCCGACTTAACGACTGAGCACTTGTACATGTGGACAACTAGTCAGACATTTTACAAAATATCCCTCAATTCAGGTTTGTGATTGAGTTTGTTCTCTCATAGGGTATAGTAATATGTTCTGGGGAAGAAAACCACAGAAATAAGGTGTCCTTTTCATTAAATCATATTAGATGGAGCAGGATGCAGTATTTTTTAAATGCATATGAAATCAAATCCCTCCATAACATTTCTGTAATGACTTTATCTGGGCTACTACCATCTTACTTTTGAATCATTATGTTATCCTCCTAATAGTCCGATACATGTTGATGTTTGACAGAAAGCAACAAAATTCTGTAAAACAATTATCCTTCAATTTAAAAAAGTAAATAAATTTTAAAAAATAGCCATCAAAGTCACCTTTTGAAAGGATTAGTCAGATCATGTCATCCTTCCACTGAAGCTCCTGTTAGAGCTTGCCATCAGACTCATAGTAAAATATATAAATATTATCATAATCAAAAATGTTCTCGACATCCCTGTTCCTCAACCCCACACTTCTCTCATTGTATGTTCTTATCCCCTTTTTTTCCTCACGTTAGTCACACTGGCTTCCTTGTTTCTATAGTCATATTTAATAAACGCCCCCTTCAAAACTTTGTATTTGTTCTTTCTCGATTGCAGCTGTTCCTCCTTCAGAAATGCCCACAGTCTGCCCATTTTAGGTCTATGCTCAATGTCTCTTTCTCAGTATTATCTTCCATGAGTCTTCTATTTAAAGTCCCTCCATTTACACTCTTGCCTACCTTTTTGGCTTTATTCTTTTATTATAACACATCACTTTCTGTGTTTAAATATGTCATGTTTTCTATGTTTCTCTTCACTAAAGTGTAAGATTTGTGGAAGTGTGGATTTTTGATTGTGGTATCTTCTTTTCTTGGTATATTAAAAAAAAAAAAACCTCAGGGAATATTTGTTATATGAATACATGAACCGGGAGAGGAGATGCTGAATTTTGCTTTGTTTTACTTTATTTCGTTTTGTTTAACTCTGTTCTCTGTTCATCTAATTTCCCCTCATCTCTAAACATGATGAATGCTTTTATATGCATAGGTCCAAGTCCCATTATCTCTCTTAATACAGCACTCTGTGATGATCTAGAAGTCTCTTAGCTTCTCTGCTTATCTCTCAGATATTCATTAACTAGAACATATGTAAAACTAAAAGCTCAGCCACACACTGCTCATTTTATTTTCCCTCTACTTCTCTAATACACTTAAACCATCCATACAACATTTCATTAAAGAAATCTGCATATCACAGAATGTAATGTGTCCCACCTGATGTGAAGAGCCGACTCACTAGAAAAGGCCCTGATGCTGGAAAAGATTGAGGGGCAGGAGAAGAAGGTGGTGACAGAGGATGAGATGGTTGGATGGCATCATCGACTCAATGGACATGAATTTGAGTAAGCTCCTGGAGATGATGAAGGACAGGGAAGGCTGGCAGGCTGCAGTCCATTGGGTCTCAAAGAGTTGGACACAATTAAGCAACTGAACAACAGATGTGTCCTCTGCCATCCTCACTTCTTCCTTCACTATTGTTTGCTCAGAGTTGTAGCCTATGAATATTTTTTTGAAGTGGAGGGGATGGAGAGTGGTACTATGCCTGTCATAAAAATACAGACCCAATACTGTCCCACAATGATTGTATGTGACAACATGCACATATGTGAGTACAATTGTGCATATGCATGTGTGGTGTAAGGTATACATCTTTGTATGCCCCTCTATATGTACATATGAATCTGTGTGTGCTTTCTATTTACAGTTTTTTCATGAACATTTGGAAAATAATAATAAAGATACAATTTTAATTTTAATGCCCAAATATTTTTTCACTAGTTTCCTTCTGTAATTCCTTAACTTTTTATTTTTTCATACATTGGAGTATAGCCAATTAATACTGTTTTGATATTTTTAATAAAAATGATATCAAATAATACATTCAGTAATAAATCTAATGTACACAGGAATCTAATCTGAATTTAAATGAAACTGAAGAGTCTATAATTTAACTTTTGGTATTTTCTTAGTGACATAAAAGACACTCCTCTTTCCTATAGGTACCAACATAAAATAAAGCCCCCCATATTTTATTGTATCTAAACAATAAAAATATCCCCAATGAGATCGTGTTAGGCTTAATGATATTATATTGGAAAATGATTTTTTTAAAAGGTATTTTGTATTAAGTAAGTTGTTCAAAATGATTTGGCTGTTTAAATGACATTATAAATTAATGCTAATTGACAAAATATGACACTGTATAATCATTAAATATAGTTATAATTTGATTGGCATTTAACCCCAGAAGAGTGTTTTGTGGGCAATCTGAGGAAACCTTATAAAATGATTTTTAAATAGAAGTTGAAGTATATGATGTGGAAAAATAAGTGTAAAATAATAAGGACACAGTTGACCAGTTGGATTGCTACTTAAAATCCTCATCCTCTCTTCTCTTCTTCCAGCACACGCCAAAAGAGCAGGCTGCCAATGTCTAATGCAGAGTCATTTTCATCTGCTCGTTTTATTTCTAGTGCCAATTATCCTTAATTATTGAAAACTTTTTTTCAGTGTATAATGGATGCTGAAATGTTAGTATGCTCATTAAATGGAAACTTTAGATAGAGCTATAGATTCTAATAAGCACTGGTTTGTTATGGTACTGAAATTTCAAGTTATTCCTTACTCTATTAACTTCAAATTCATACTCCACAAAGCATTTACTCAGAATTAATAACTATTATTTTGCCAAAGAGTCTTCACCAAATTACTTAAATGATAAAAATATAGGAATAATGTAAACTGGCATCCATGAAGGACAATTGGACCCAGAGGGTACAATTTGCTCTCGTGTGAAAGCAGGAGACCTTTAGATGGAAGCAAAATCCTTCATGTATTGCTACTTAAACCTCTGTGAGTGCTCCCTTACTGTAGAAGTGTGTCCTGTCCATATTCTAACAAACTGGTGTCAGCTGATAAAAAGCTATGATAAATGATAAATCCATACACAGAGCATCTTGGAGGTCAAGAATTTTACATTGAAGATGTGAATATACATGTTTGCCTCTATTTCACTGAAAATCCAGTTGTTTCCAGAATTCCCTCTTCTGGTTAACATTAGCCAAAAGAGAACCGAAAGAGATATTCTTCATTAGATTTGAAGACCAAGGGCATGTGTATTTCTGTGGTGTTCTAAGTCACTTTAGTCATGTGTGAGTCTTTGCGACCCTATGGACCATAGCCTGCCAGGCTCCTCTGTCCATGGGATTTTCCAGGCAAGAATACTGGGAGGGTTGCCATGCGCTCCTCCAGGGCATCTTCCCAATCCAGGTATTGAACCCATCTCTTACGTCTCCTGCATTGGCAGGCAGATTCTTAACACTAGCACCACTTGGGAAGCCCATCTCTAAGGCAATGAGCAACAGTTTTTCTTCTGCCAACCATTCCCAGTATCAGGGTGGGAAGTGACGGAAGACAATCCCACTATGTCCTTGCGTGTTCCAATTGTCAACTCAAGTTCCAGCTTATCTTTATTCTTCTGCCCATACAGCTTGCCTTCCCAAATGCCAATCTAGCTAACCTATATTGACTAGAGGCTAAATACTAAATGCAGAAACACCAGCTTGTAATGGGTGCTCCACCATTTCCTACACCAGTGGAAGGTCTGAGCCCTGCAAAAAGATGTTTGTTAAAAATCAACAGTAGTTTGGCTTCTCTGATCAAAGCTTGGCTGATTCAGGTGCTATGCTCCCTTTCCTTAGAAGGTACTAGAAGAAGATATGCTCTACCAGAACAAGAGAGTAAATGTGAGGAAGACATGGAATCCCTGAAATGGGGATCCAGTGATAAAGGAAGGCCACATCGTGGATAGGGTGAAATTCAAGAATAACAGCTCTTTGGAAAAATCCAGATAGAGTGTAATATAGATTTAAATATAATATCAAAGACTATATAAAAAATAATTCCAATATAAGAGAATTAGATATCTTATATAGTTGAACACATTTAAACTAGATTAATTAGTACTGAGTACATTTACAAAATTAAATAAAAATAAAGTGAAAACAAATGGGCAATGATTTAATCATGCAATTCTCACATGTAAAATACACTCCATTCCAACATCTCCAAGGTCTTACTAACCCATTCCAGAATCAACCGTTTTGAAAGCACTATCTAAGGATAATTAACTTAAAAACAAAATATCCCAAATATCATACGATAAATCACATAAGTCAAGTATGGGTGAGACTCTAGGTATACTTAATCTGGGGCAAAATTTCCCTCCATCTGGGTAACTGCCATCTCCCTGTGTTCAAATTTCCTTTTTCTTATAAGGACACCAGTTATACTGGATTAGGGCTTAACCTTATTAACTCATCTTTACTTGAATATATCTGCAAAATCTTCTTTCCAAATAAAGTAATTTATAGGCTCTGTGGGTTAGGATTTCAACATGTCTTCTTTGGAGAGGGGGTAGGACATAATTTAACTCATAAAAATGCTATAGTAAACAAGCAAATAAAAACAACTTAAATTAATATATACCTAGATTCTAGTACCTTTCTGTTCCCACTTTTGTTATTCCATCCTGTGTAAAGTGTGGTGGATGTTCTCTAATGAATCTATCATTTTATAGACCTCTGTATGAACAATCAGTTCAATTCAGTTCAGTCGCTCAGTCGTGTCCGACTCTTTGCGACCCCATGAATCACAGCACGCCAGCCCTCCCTGTCCATCACCAACTCCCGGAGTTCACTCAGACTCACGTCCATCGAGTCAGTGATGCCATCTGGCCATCTCATCCTCTGTCGTCCCCTTCTCCTCCTGCCCCCAGTCCCTCCCAGCATCACAGTCTTTTCCAATGAGTCAACTCTTCACATGAGGTGGCCAAAGTACTGGAGTTTCAGCTTTAGCATCACTCCTGCCAAAGAAATCCCAGGGCTGATCTCCTTCAGAATGCACTGGTTGGATCTCCTTGCAGTCCAAGGGACTCTCAAGAGTCTTCTCCAACACCACAATTCAAAAGCATCAACTTTTCGGCGCTCAGCTTTCTTCACAGTCCAACTCTCACATCCATACATGATCACTGGAAAAACCATAGCCTTGACTAGACAGACTTTTGTTGGCAAAGTCAAGTCTCTGCTTTTCAATATGTTATCTAGGTTGATCATAACTTTTCTTCCAAGGAGTAAGTGTCTTTTAATTTCATGGCTGCAGTCACCATCAGCAGTGATTTTGGAGCCCCCCAAAATAAAGTCTGACACTGTTTCCACTGTTTCCCCATCTATTTCCCATGAAGTGATGGGACCAGATGCCATGATCTTCGTCTTCTGAATGTTGAGCTTTAAGCCAACTTTTTCACTCTCCACTTTCACTTTCATCAAGAGGCTTTTTAGCTTCTCTTCACTTTCTGCCATAAGAGTGGTGTCATCTGCATATCTGAGGTTATTGATATTTCTCCTGGCAATCCTGATTCCAGCTTGTGCTTCTTCCAGCCCAGTGTTTCTCATGATGTACTCTGCATAGAAGTTAAATAAGCAGGGTGACAATATACAGCCTTGACATACTCCTTTTCCTATTTGGAAACAGTCTGTTGTTCCATGTCCAGTTCTAACTGTTGCTTCCTGCCTTAAGAATAAATTGTTCTATAGAAAGACAGAATAACAAAGACAGCAAAAATAAGTGAACTATGATTTCAAGTCTAGAACACGTCTTGACCTAATCATGTGGTTCCCCCTCTATACATATATTAAGTTTTTTCTTTTTCTTTTATCCAAATTTTCTTCTTTTATCCAAAATAAAATCTTTAAGAAATGAGATCTGTAAGTATCTTCAGTTTGAATTAAATACATATCTTCTGCAGAATGCCTACCACCTCGAATGCCCACCACCTCTTTGAGTGGGCAAATCAATCCAGACAACAGATGATATGTCTGTTTAAAAATGCATTTTTTAGTCAAAAACAGAATAAATTGATTGATCTGGTTACTTTTAGATTTCACAGGGCCTTTAAAGATGTTAATAAGTGCTACTAATGATGGATATGTTTATCTTCTTCTCAGATGCACTAATTCTCCAAAGGGGCAGGGGGAAGTTTTGTAGGTTAGAAGTGGGAAGGCAGAAATTCGTTTCCCTCTCTTAAACATTAGGTTTTAAATTTTTCAGAATTTAATTTATAAATTCTCCTGCAATACATGCAGCTCAATTTTGAGATAACCAAGTTTTATGTCTTCATTTACTCACCACTTTGTTCTTTTCTGTCTTTTCAGTTTTCTTTGAGCACCTCCAAGTGTCTTTAGACTCTTACTGCTCAGCCTTGTGTCCTGCTGAGCTAACAGTTTATCCCAAGTTTGTCTCTGCCTGCATTCCCTATGCCCAATAAGATTGAATTTCACAGTATTTTATCTTCCAGGCTTTTCATGATGCTGAAATTTTCCTGTTGATGCTTAAGCGTCTCCAAAAGCCAAATATCTCATTAATACTTTCCTTTCAGCCTTCAGATTTTTTTCATTGTGAGGATGCACACAAAGGCTTAGTAAATTAATTCAGTCATTTAATAACTTTGTTCTTATAACTATTATTTGCTAGCACTCTCCTCAGTGATTATTAAAATCAAAATTCATTTTTGGACACGTGCTACAAGCATTTATAAATGCTAACAAATGTACAAAGATGAATAGCTCTTTCATTTCACATTTTATTCTTTTCTTATTTTTTATTAAATATTTCTTCTTCTAGAAAGTAATTAAGCTTTGCCTTTTTCAAATAAGATTCTACATCAGATTGGTACCTTATAATACTCTCCAATAATTAATCAAAGCTATTCTGACTTCAGAGGATTTACAAATAAGAGTATGATATGAGAAATTTTACCTGGAATATTTTATCAAAATATAAAACCAAATAAAACGATTTTAGTGCATTTGCAATTCCTATCTAATGTCTAACTGGAAAATACAAAATTCATTCTGATTTTAAGTAGCACACTGTCAGAGGGTTATTTAAGGAGATAGATGTCCCAAGAGAGACTGTTCTTAGAGTAATTTTAGCCTCACCTTGAAAAGTTCAGAAAACCGCATTTCCCCCTCATGGTATTTAAATATTAGGTTTTGAAATTAAAAAGGGTCTGATAATAGGGAATAAAACATTCAGAATTTCATTTTTTTTAAAGGAGTGTTCTACTAATCCTTGTGACTTGACTAGCAATAAAAATCTGACCTTTTCACCTTTAAAAGCACCAAATGGTTTAAGTATTTTATATTTAATCTCTGTGTACATTTTCTCCAGTCTTAGGTCACATAGGATAATATAAGGAGACTGTATCAGAGGGTTGTTGTCCCTATTAATCAAGAGTTGATGAAAATACTAATATCTCAGTGGCAGAAAGCTGACAGTTTCTTTTACAAAATGGTTTGGAAATGATGGTTACATTTTTTCATTATAAACTAAATCGTCACTTGTATTCAAAATTACATCTCTAATTCTTTTCATAATTCTTTCATTGACTTTAGAAAACTCTTTTTACTGTTTTTAGATATGCTATTCATTGATTGAATACATAATTGAAAAAATTAAGCATAGCTGCTCTCTACAGATTATTGTGATGATGTCAGACATTGAGCCAATAGTTATATTTTCACATATATTGAGATACACAGATTACAAATCAGATTTTTTTTTTATTTTGAACACTTGATATATGTTTATTAAATATATGGATTCCTTTTTCTAAGATTGACTTTTTATATTGCTTTATAGCTAGTTCTCAGAATGTGTTCTTCTAGTCCCACAGTTTTCAATTTCAAACCATTGTATTTGACCTTGCACTACTTATTTTTGACTATGTAATGCCAGTGCTTTATTTGAATCCAGACTCATTGAGCATCTTGTCCTCTTTAATTTGAACTCTTTGACCATTTATTTATTCAAAAAAGCTGAGTAAACACTGTGAATCCAACAATTTGCTCATTTTTTAGAAAATGCAAAATACATGAAAAGACTACAACTGACTTAAGTACTTATATCTTGCTTGTAAAATGGAGTTTTGCTTGAAAATTTCTGATCTGAAATATGACATCAGAAGTAGACGTAATTGTATAATTATCTTAAAGATTAACATACAATTGGCATTTGAAGATTTGAAAAGTTTAGGCTAATAAAATTATCAAAAACAATGATTCCTGCAAATGTTTGTTCTTATTTTTTAAAGGAAATAGTACATTTCAAAATGGAAAGTGAAGACAATGGGAATAGTGGAAGATGAACAGGAAAATTTTCCTCTGTGGGGCATGATTTTAAAGAATAATAGAGTAAAAAATAATGTAATGATGAATTAATTGCAGTATAGTGACAGAGCTAAATGACAGAGAACTCTGAATGATCAAATGAATCATTTGGACTTATTCTGCTTTTTGAGGGGAAAATAATACCTCTCATTATCTGTCATCTACTTATTTAATTATGTTCTTTGTTTACATAAAAATGCATAAATATTTTAATGTAAACTGTTTCATTGAAATGCATGTAAATAATTATTGGACTTGGTAAAATATATGAAAAATAGGATAAACCCATGACTGATATTTAAAATTAAACAAAAGATGAATTGAATAAATACTTGATGTCATAGGCCAGGAGACAGTAAACTTTTTCTATGAAAGGTCAAATATTAATAGTAAATACTTTAGCATTTAAAGGACATTCTCTGTCTTTACTAGTCAACTGCCATTGTTGCATGCCTGCCGCTGCTGCTGCTGCTGCTAAGTTGCTTCAGTTGTGTCCGACTCTGTGCGACCCCGTAGATGGCAGCCCACCAGGCTCCCCCGTCCCTGGGATTCTCCAGGCAAGAACACTGGAGTGGGTTGCCATTTCCTTCTCCAATGCATGAAAGTGAAAAGTGAAAGTGAAGTCACTCAGTCGTGTCCGACTCTTCACGATCCCATGGACTGCAGCCTACCGGGCCCCTCCGTCCATGGCATTTTCTAGGCAAGATTACTGGAGTGGAGTGCCATCGCCTTCTCTGTGTTGCATGCCTACAGCTATATAAATGAATCAGTATTACTGTATTCTATAAAACTTAATTAAAAAGTGGCAAGTAGGATTTGGCCTGTGGACCACAGTCTGCACGCCCATATTTCTTGTAGGTAAAAAGATTTTGCATTTTTGGAACACCACTGTTCATTAAGTATGAGGAGAACAAAAGCTACTCCAGAAATTTCTACTTTAAAAGGATTTAGGAGTTCTTACAGACCTCAAGGGCAAGTTCCACAGCATTTAAATTGAATGGGATTGAAATTTTACTCATTAGACAATGATTAAACTAGATGAACTATGAATTGGCCTGGAAATAGAATTTACTTAGAAAAAGATCTAGTCTTTCTATTGATTGAATAAGAAGATACAGGTGGGGTGGTATGCTATTTCCCAAGCCGGTGTGTTGAGAGAGCATTCTACTTAAACAGACCAGGTATCCTGTGATTGAGGACAGATATGGTGAAAAAAAAACACATATTACTTAAAGCTAATGAATGTTTTTTAAGTACAAGAATGTGGGGAAAAAAATGAATTCTATATGTTTAAATTAGGCACAACTCCATTTAGCGGTATATTTTAAACACAAGTTCAACACTAAACTCAAAAGACAGTGATGTGAATCAATGATCTATTGCTACAATTATGGTTAGTAAATCATCCCAAAGCTCAGTGCTTCATACCAGCAAGTGTTCATTTAGCTCCCAAGATTGTATTGATAGTTTAACCATTTAGTCTGGGCTCATCTGGATTTACTCATATGTCAGCTGATCAGCTATAGATTGACCTTACAATGGGTGACTGGGTAGATTTGTCTCTCTAATTTTCTCATTATTTAACAAGCTATCCCTGGAATGCTCTCATGGTAAAGGCAGAGGAACACAAAAACAAGTAGAAAGGCAAAGTGACATATTTGGATGTAGGAAAGCTTAAAGAAATAAAGCCCTGGATACAGTTGCTTTATCCTTCTAGTGGTTTTCCAAAGGTAGATGTATAATTTGTAATTTCTGCAAACATTACAGTCAAAGTTCCATGAGTAGCTTCAACTTCTGGGAGTCAGTCTCTGAAATAATATGGAAATAATACTTTTCTAGCCTGAAGACTTACTATAAAAATAAATTAAAAATAGTGAAATGATTTATGGTGAAAGTGATAATTATAAGTGATCTCTAGAAATAAGGAAATGCATTTTAGGCATTCAACTTGATATTTTAAAGCAAACCTATTTTTCATTTAGAATAAGGATTCTGTGGAGATCCAGCTATCTCCACGTTTGTTCTGGTACTCAATACACGCACTAAATGACTTCCTATGAAAAAGTTTTGCACATTATCAGTTCACTGGTGACTTCTGATTGGAAACAAACATGCTAATGATGTTTCAGTAATTCTATTAACTATTAGCTTATATACAGAAAAATCCATGATTCTTTTTTTTTAAGTGAGAATAAGATTATAATTTAATTTTGCATTCTATCCATCATCATCTTGGTTTAAGGTTCATTGTTAATGTTAAAGAAAGTCAAGAAGGAAACTAGTGGTATGTTTGAATGCTATTAGAAAAACCAACACAGTGCACCATATGCATTCACATTATATTTGATGTGCTATGGTGACAGCTAGAACAATCTGGTTTTGTCGGTAGAGTTAGCACATATGATTAAAGCACACGTGGGATAAATTTTCATGATGCTGTATAGGGTTTTAGCCTTGCATCTGTTATTAAAGTCATTAGAATTGGAATTGCTAAAGCCTTTCGTTACTCTTTGACAGTTTACTCCATATGAAGCATATAAAAGAAGCAACACACTGTTACTATTCTCTTTTTCAATTAAGTAGTTTGAACGTGGGTTACATTTCAGCCTTGAAGATGACAGATCCTATTCTTCAGGTAACAGCATTCCAATTTGACTCATTATACAAAAACAGGCCCATATACACTCTGCAGATTCAAAATTATATGCCTTCAGAAATAAAACTTCTTTTATGTAAATGTCCAATTTATAGATAGTCATTTGAGAATTCCAAACAACTAGCAATGCTTGCACTAGAATCAGAAGCACTTAACATTTGAATTCAAATTATGTTCTTTATATACTTTGTTTTAAAAATGTCTGGTGTAGATCAAATTTTAAATGAGTAATAGAATATTTAACAATGAAATTGCTTCTCTCATTCAAATGTTAATAGTAATTGGGCATATTACTTTCTTTTCAGGGTCTAAATTACATCCTGAGAATACATGAGCTATTTTAGTTTAGTAAGGTGTCTGTTATTTCATTAACCTTATGTTTTGTTACATTATTTAGAATCTGACAGAGCTGCACTCTACTCTCTTTCTATGTGATCTCAACCATTTGAGGCTTCAGTTTGCTCATCAGTGAAATGGCAATCTCATTCTTTATAGTGAGAATTAAAGAAAAGTCACACAAACACTTCACCTTATGTCTATCACAGAGCTAGCACTCAATGCAAAGTGATTAATATTAATATGTTTGTCAAGTATAATTTACTATTATTATCATAGGTTAATTCTAAAGTTCATGTAACCCCTGTTAACCTGAAATTTGAAGTATCTCAGTATCTGATTGATACTGAGATTAGGAGAACAAAAGAGGGAATTTGTGAGAGAGATGTTTTCCTGGATTATAGTGCAACCTGTCCCATGTGACCCAAACCACAGCAGTAATTACATAGGTTTAGGGAATTTGCAAAATCTGATGCTGTGTATCAATATAATGTTTTAGCAGAATTTAAGGTGTGAAGAGCTTTTCTAAGTGGTTTACATAATATATCCATACATAGTAGGGAAATTGTTATATTTCGGGACAAATTTTCAGTTCAGTTCAGTCACTCAGTTGTGTCCAACTCTTTGCGGCCCCATGGACTGCAGCACTCCAGGCTTCCCTGTCCATCACCAACTCCCGGGAACTTGCTCAAACTCATGTCCACAAGTTGGTGATGCCACCCAACCACCTCATCCTCTGTTACCTCCTTCTCCTCCTGCTTTCAATCTTTCCCAGCATCAGGGTCTTTTCAAATGAGTCAGTTCTTCGCATCAGGTAGCCAAAGTATTGGAGTTTCAGCTTCAGCATCAGTCCTTCCAATGAATATTCAGGACTGATTTCCTTTAGGATGGACTGGTTGGATCTCCTCACAGTCCGAGGGACTCTCAAGAGTCTTCTCCAACACCACAGTTCAGAGTGAAGTAAGCCAGAAAGAAAAACACCAATACAGTATACTAATGCATATATATGGAATTTAGAAAGATGGTAACAGTAACCCTGTGTACGACACAGCAAAAGAGACACTGATGTATAGAACAGTCTTATGGACTCTGTGGGAGAGGGAGAGGGTGGGAAGATTTTGGAGAATGGCATTGAAACATGTAAAATATCATGTATGAAATGAGTTGCCAGTCCAGGTTCGATGCACGATACTGGATGCTTGGGGCTAGTGCACTGGGACGACCCAGAGGGATGGTATGGGGAGGGAGGAGGGAGGAGGGTTCAGGATGGGGAACACATGTAAACCTGTGGCAGATTCATTTTGATATTTGGCAAAACTAATACAATTATGTAAAGTTTAAAAATAAAATAAAATTAAAACAAAAAAAAAGCATCAATTCTTTGGCACTTAGCTTTCTTTATAGTCCATCTCTCACATCCATACATGACTACTGAAAAAATCATAGCTTTGACTAGACAGATCTTTGTTGGCAAAGTAATGTCTCTGCTTTTTAATATGCTATCTAGGTTGGTCATAGCTTTTTTCCAAGAAGAAAGTGTCTTTTAATTTCATGGCTGCAGTCACCATCTGCAGTGATTTTGGAGCCCAAGAAAATAAAGTCTCTTACTGTTTCCACTGTGTCCCCGTCTATTTGAACAGAACAAACTTTGGATAATCAAAAAAATGAAAAAGCACTTTAGGGAAAGCAAGTAATCCATTTGGGCCATAAGGCTTAATATCACCTGAAGTGTCTGGTTTAAATCCCTATGCAGTGTGCCTCATTTATAATTTGACTGCTCAGATACCTCACCAGCCTCATCTTTGGCTAAGCCTCCATTCACTATGCAAATAATTTAGTTGCTATTCTGCTTATGTATATTTATTTATTCATTTTAAATGGCCATTTTCTGTTTTCTCACCTGGCAAAGAGAGATAGTAAGGGACAGGGAGGCCTGGCATACTGCAGTCCATGAGGTTGAAAAAGAGTCAGATGACTTAGCAACTGAACAACAACAAAATAGAGGAGATTCTTACAGTCTCAGCTCAAATCTCATCTCATTTTAAAGTATTTTTCTGAATGTAATGCAAGAAATAGTAACCAATGAAGCTGCAGCTCTAGCACTTTGGCCACTTGAGGGAAGAACTGACTCATTGGAAAAGATGCTGATGCTGGGAAAGATTGATGGCAAAAGGAGAAGGGGACAGCAGACCACGAGATAGTGAGATAGTGTCACCAACTCAATAGACAAGAATTTGAGCAAACTCTGGGAGATAGTGGGCTTCCCTGGTGGCTCAGAGGTTTAAGTGTCTGCCTGCAATGCGGGAGACCTGGGTTCGATCCCTGGGTTGGAAAGATCCCCTGGAGAAGGAAATGGCAACCCACTCCAGTATTCTTGCCTGGAGAATCCCATCCTCTGGAGGAACCTGGTGGGCTACAGTCCATGGGCTCGCACAGAGTCGGACACGACTGAACGACTTTACTGGGAGATAGTGAAGGACAGAGAAGGCTGATGGGCTATAGTCCACAGGGTCACAAAGAGTCAGACATAACTTCGTGACTGAACAAGAACAGCTTCCTTATGTCTCCCATTTTGACCCAAATACAAAACTATCAAGGCACCTGAAACATTTTTTCACATATAATTAATTTATAAATCTCTCTCTATATTTAGGTTCTCTGAGATAATGATTTTTGCCATAATTTGCATGCTAACTTCCAAGGTGAAAAAAATTATTAATGAATGATGATTTCCCAATGAATGTTTCCTAATTTCATGACTGAGGCATAGTTCAACTGAAAGTTTTATTTGCTGCAGTTATCTAAGAGATATGAGGAGAGCAGGCAAATTACCATAACCTGACCAGGTCATTTAGGTTGAGGGCATTTGACGAGGCTTAGTATTGACTGCAAATAAAGTAATGTGTCTTAAAGATATCAAACACAGCTTTGATTGTCATATAGCAGTGCTGCTCTAAGGAGTTAAGGCATAAATCCTGTTTAATAGTTACTAATTTAATTGAGTTAAACACTGAACTGAAACACTGGAACATTCATTTGTCTCAATGAGATCAGGGGAGGTCAGATCCCTGGAATTTATTGTAGATAAACTGCTGGCATTTAATTTATTTCAACTAATATTTACTTATCATACATTCCATCCCAAGCAACTAGTGCTTTGTAATCATGGACTTTCTTCCCTGAAGAAAGAGTTTCTATCCCGTACAAAAAATATACCCTAAGGAGAAATGATCATAGCAATTATTTTTCACCTTCACCCATTTTTTCCTTTAAATAAGTTTTATTGATGTAGTCACATGCAAAAGATTCCATGTATATAGAATTTACAGTTTAGTAAGTTTTGACAACTGTATACACCCATGAAGTCATCATCATAATAAAAAACAATAAACATTTCTATTACCTCCAATAGTTGCAATATACTCTGTTGTAGTTCTGTCCTCCTGCCTCTCATTCCCCCATTTTATTCAGTGACTACTGACTTTTTGGCACCATAGATTAGTCTTCATTTTCTTTAGTTTTATATGAATGTGATCATGCTTTATGAAATCATTTTCACTCTTTCACTCAACATAAGTATTACGTGATTCATCCATGTTTTGAGCTGATGAATGTCCTGTCATGAATTTTACTTAAAAAATATTATAAAACCTATAACATATTTCAATTCCCATTTAAATAACAAATACTGCTTAAAAATTTGAATAATAAGAAAAATTATATATTTATCAATGTAGTAACATTTGAGGACTCTCTATGCCTTTGTATAGATCCAAATTCCTATCATGTGCCATTTTTGTTCTACTCAAAAAAGTTTTATAATACATATTGTAGTGTGAGTCTTCTGGTGAAGAATTTTTTCAAAGTTTGTGTATCTGAAAAACAAAAGTCTTTATTTTGTCCCTATATTTTATGTGAGTTGAGTATAGAATTCTATATTCACATCTTCTTTTCTGTCAGAACTTTAAAGCTATTGCCCCATTTTCTTCTTCACTGCATTATTTCAGATAACAAATATGCTGTAATCCTCAAGTTTCTTTCTGGGAAGTTTATTTATCTTTTTTTTTTTTCTCTTTTGCTGTTTCTAAGATATTTTTTCTTTATGATTCATTTGGGCAATTGGATTATGAAATGCATTCTTGTGTTTTTATTCATGTTCCTTGTGGGTGGAATTTATTGAGCTTCTTGCATTGGTTTTCATCTAATTGAAAACTTTTTTAGATATTACTCCTTAAAATATGTTTTCTGTTCTCTCCCTTTGGAGACTCCAATTACACATACTGAAACTGGGAAATAATTATCTGAAATGAGCCTGTTTCACGTTTGGGATAGTTTCCTGATGTGTTCATGGCTTATCAGGATTCAGATGAATATTAAGAGCACCCTTATCATATTTGCAGTTCTCTGTGCAGCTCTCTCTTCTGTAGTTTTCTATCCTTCAAACTCTAATTGTCTTTGTCTCTTCAGATATTCAGTTTTATCAGTTTAGGAATCTGCTTGGTTCTACATGGCTTTCCCCCATGGCTCAGCTGTTAAAGAATCTGCCTGCAATGTGGGAGACCTGGGTTCAATCCCTTGGTTGGGAGGATCCCCTGGAGAAGGGAACAGCTACTCACTCCAGTATTCTGGCCTGGAGAATTCCATGGACTGTATAGTCCATGAGGTCAAAAAAGAGTTGGACACGACTGAGTGACTTTCGCTTTCACACTTTCACATTGGCTCTGCATGATTTCCCTCTCACAAATCCATAACCTGTAAATACTCTCAAGGCCATCAACTGGATCAGGCATAGGATTCATCTCACTCCTCAGGAATTACTGTCCTTCTATGCCTGATGTCCAGTGTGTTGAAAACCATTTTTTCAAATACTATGTATGTATTTTAGTTGTTTTAAGTATCTGGGGGTGGATAAATCTACCCCTTGTTACTCTTGCCTGGAAGAAGAAATCCAATCATAACTGTTAAACCAGCTCATCACATGTATACTTAAACATGATAAGACTAGTTGTAGGCATATCAGTTCTGTTGTCAATACCCATTCAAATATAATTGGTTTTAGGCAAACTTTGGTTTTACAATGATTTCTCACTTTCTTAATTTTAGAATGATTGACTAATTCTCTTTTTCCTGCCTTGACAATCTGAACACTCTTAAACTTTTTTTAAAATAGGCTCACCAGCTCTTTCTGGTCCTCTCTATCTCAGATATTTTAGGTCCTGGAGTACGTAGATACTCCTGTTTATATAGCAATCTAACCATTTCCTGTGATTTCCTGGAAGAATATTAGCATATATCCATTCCATCATTCTCATTTATAATAAAGAGAGGAAAAAACAACAGCTCAGAACCAATGGTTGGTTCACTCTATACTCTGAAGATACTAAGTTTAAGGGATAATTGTTTTATTTGTCTTGTTGCTGCTTTTTTATAATTACATCATGTTCAGTTCCCATTTGATAAGACACAGCTCAAAAACTTTGATTCTTTTGTCAAATGCTACATTCAAAATATCCAGATTGGCAAATAATTTGTCATGATGCTTTAAATATATTAAATGGGAAAATTCAAACATTCAAAGATAGAATGAATGTTTATCTTTAGCTGCTCATTTATCATGTCCATAATCATTAACAAAATAGAATTTGAGATAGGTATAATATGATATTGTATTAGATTCTGAGTCAGGATCTTGAGGCACCTAAATTTTTTTAGGTTCTGAATATTATTGTTGCTTTTTGGACAAGAGCTATGTCTTTACCAAAATTCAACAAAGAAAATATTAAGGGAAAGTATTGTTTATTAAGAAAATACTATATACCTGGTATCGATATCTATATATAAGTTACAAATGATTTTATTTACACAGGAAACCTGATATCCAGTAAATAGTTCTTGTATTTTACTAGTAAGAGGGTTTAGAATCATCATGTATCCAACAGATACTTACAGAATGTCTACCAGTTTCAAGAAACTATTCGACATTAGAAAATCTAGGTAACCTAATAGAATGTGCACTGTGCATAAGCAATTCCAAAACTTGAACCCATATTTAACTTGTGTAAAGGACCACATGGTAAATGCTTTAAACTTTGTGAGCACTAGAGTCTCTCACTGGAGAAGGCAATGGCACCCCACTCCAGTACTTTTGCCTGGAAAATCCCATGGATGGGAGAGTCTGGTGGGCTGCAGTCCATGGGGTCGCTAGGAGTCGGACAGGACTGAGCAACTTCACTTTCACTTTTCACTTTCATGCATTGGAGAAGGAAATGGCAACCCACTCCAGTGTTCTTGCCTGGAGAATCCCAGGGACGGGGGAGCCTGGTGGGCTGCCGTCTATGGGGTCACACAGAGTCGGACACGACTGACACGGCTTAGCAGCAGCAAAGTCTCTCACAAATGCTTACCTCTGCCATTGTGACGTGAAAGCAGCCAGAGATAGTATATAACAAAATGAGTTGACCATTTTCCAATAAAACATTTTTTAAAACAAAACAAAAGCAGATAAAGGGCTAGATTTGTCCCATAAGACATTGCTGAGTTGTGTACTTGTCCAAATTGAAACATGACAATTTTTAAATGGATTTAAGGTACAAAACAACTCATGCAAATGGTTGATACCATCCCCACTAAGACTATTCTAAATAATTAAATGTTTTTTGTGTGTGTGAGTTTATAAGAGCCAGTGAAATAATGTTTTAAGTTCAAACCCTTTTCTCATGAAACTACTGTTATTTTTCCTCTGAATTTCATTTTAAAAACATTTGTTTTTATACAGTTATCATCATACATGGCCTAATGAAAATGTAATATATATATGTATACGTAGATTTATAGACATAAATACAGATATAGACCAACAGAGATAGATATGGATATAGATAGGCACATTTAGATAGATACATTTCCTAGACAAGAACCCAATTCAGAGATTACAGGTAAAAATTATAAAATTACAAAAACTACTTTAGAAGTAGTTAAAATTTTTAAAAAGATATGTTTGAGAGCTCTGCTTAAAAGCCATTCCACCCACTGCTACACAAAAAAGTTCCTCACTGCTATATCTTGCCCCTGGCCTGACTTTTCATTTCTGTTTGTTTTTGAAAATTCTAAAAGTGATTTGAGAAATGGTTCAGCATTATGGATGATTTTAATTTCCCTAAAATAATTTCTAAATGAAAATCTCCTTCCAAGATTTTGTTATATTTTTCTTTAACTCCACTACATTTGTAAGATTAAAGGGTTTATTAGCTTCTTTTCTTTTAAAAAGTATTGAGGCTCAATCTCTTGGTCAAAATCTCACAGAAATGTCAAATTATGTATTCACACTTCCTCAAGATCTTAGTGTTGCTATTTGCTTCAACATTCTTTTTCTTTTTTCTCTTAGCCTTAATGAGGTAGTAACAGAATATTAGGGCACCGAAATAGTTCTATAAACTAAGCAATTCTAATTGGAAGATTTACATTTAAATGGAAGAACAAATATATATAAGAAAATATTATTAACAACCTATACTGAAGTTGAAAACAACTAAAATTTGGAAAATAATCTAGGAATGTATAACATCTTACTTGGCAATTAAAATTTAGAAAAGTAAGTGTTAAAGTAGGTGCTGAAAGTAGACTTAATAATATGGAATTTTTAGAAAATCATACTTCAATTATGAAGAAGACATGAGCTAGTTAATTATATATATAAACACGTTCCATGTGTAGGCTTGGAAGGGTTGGTACTGAGAAATGAACATTTGTGATTTAGTTGCCAAGTCATGTCTGACTCTTTTGTGACTCCATGGATTGTAGCTACCAGCCGCCAGCTGTCCGTGGGATTTCCCAAGCATGCATACTGGAGTGAGCTGCTATTTCCTTCTCCAGGGGATCTTCCCAACCCAGATATCCACCCGTGTCTCCTGCATTGGCAGGTGAATTCTTAACCACTGAATCACCAGGGAAGTCCAAGAAATGGACACATTCATGATATTAGGTAAATCTGGTGGCTGTTGTTTAGTTGCTAAGTTGTGTCCAACTCTTTGTGATTCCGTGAACTGTAGCCTGCCAGGCTCCTCTGTCTGGAATTCTTCAGGCAAGAATACTGGAGTGGGTTGCCATTTCCTTCTCCAGGGGATCTTCCCAACCCTTAGGTAAATCTTACTAATATGCATTTGATAAATTGATGCTTCTTATGAAATTATGAATAAAGAATTTATTTAGAACATAGGAACTTGAGACAAATTCCTAAGCTAGAATATGAGCCTCTGTGGGGCTGTATTAATTTCCTTTGGCTACTTTAACAAGTTACATAAATGTAGAGGATTAACACATCATAATTTCATTTTCCTACAGTTCTGTAGTAATAAAAGTCTGACAAGGTCTCACTGGATTAAAATCAAGGTGTTGGCACTACTGTGTTCTTTGTGGAGGCTGTAAAGGATGATACATTAAGTGCCCCCATTCCTTGCCTCCTGGCCTCTTTCTTTGATTTCAAAGCCAGTAACATTACATCTCTCTGGTATTTCTTTCATAGTCAACATTTCTCTCTAACTCTTTCAGCTGCTCTCTTTCACTTTTAAGGACCCTGTGATTACATTGGGTTTTCCTGGAAGTCTATGATAATCTCTTCACCTTAAGGTCAGGTGATATATTCCATTTGAGAAATGGAGTTTTTCCTGCCATATCAGTGGACAAAGGATATCATAATTATCAGCAATTGCGGCCACCACTGATAGTTGGTGAGCTGGTGAGTTCTAAGAGAACTCTGGAAGGGAAAGAATATCTGCCATCTAGGGGCCACTTCCTATGATGAGCCCTGAGGAAACTCGGGATACTGGCCCCATATACCTGAGGTGCATATCTAAGGAACTGATTTCAGTGAGCCCAGACTCTTGCATCTTCCTATATATAGAAAAGCACTAAATTCCTTGAAATACAGATATCTGATTTTCTTTAATTAACAATAATCCTCTGACTTTCAAACGATCTGCCCTTAGTTGCAAAATTCCTATATATCTTTGCTCCCCCCACAGCCTTCCTCCTCACAGAAGTTCTCTCACAGTTACTTGAGACGCTGCCTCCCAGACTTGAAGTGTTAAACATTCCTGTCAATTAAACTTAACTCTCAAAAAAAGAGGTCAGGTGATTAATTCCTTTAATTTACATTTGCCTTATAAGATAACATATTCACAGCTTAGAATTATGATACAGACATGTTTGGGGGACCAATATACTACCATAGTGGAGGAGGGAGCTGTAAAAACAGGGTGAGGAATGGGTTGAAGAATAAAGGTAGTTTCTACTGCCAAGGGCATGGCATTTTGAGTTCTACATAAGATAAAGGGATAAAGGTGGGAAGAGCAGAGATTGATTGATAAAGCAACAAAGAAAACCAGATAATTGACACAACTCTTGAGAAGATTCAGTTCAGTTCAGTTCAGTTCAGTCCCTCAGTCCTGTCCGACTATTTGCGACCCCATGAATTGCAGCACGCCAGGCCTCCCTGTCCATCACCAACTCCTGGAGCTTACTCTAACTCATATCTATCAAATAATCGATGGCATCCAGCCATCTCATCCTCTGTCGTCTCCTTCTCCTCCTGCCCCCAATCCGTCCCAGCATCAGAGTCTTTTCCAATGAGTCAACTCTTCGCATCAGGTGGACAAAGTATTGGAGTTTCAGCTTTAGCATCAGTCCTTCCAGTGAACACCCAGGACTGATCTCCTTTAGAATGGACTGGTTGGATCTCCTTGCAGTCCAGGGGACTCTCAAGAGTCTTCTCCAACACCACAGTTCAAAAGCATCAATTCTTCAGCACTCAGGTTTCTTCACAGTCCAACTCTCACATCCATACATGACCACTGGAAAAAGGCTTGACTAGATGGACCTTTGTTGGCAAAGTAATGTCTTTGCTTTTGAATATGCTATCTAGCTTGGTCATAACTTTCCTTCCAAGGAGTCTTTTAATTTCATGGCTGCAATCACCACCTACAGTGATTTTGGAGCCCAAAATAATAGAGTCTGCCACTGTTTCCACTGTTTGCCCATCTATTTCCCATAAAGTGATGGGACCAGATGCCATGATCTTAGTTTTCTGAATGTTGAGCTTTAAGCCACATTAATTTAAGCCTTAATCATCTTTCAGGATTAGAAATAGCTCAACTGGAATTCCAACACCTCCACTAGCTTTGTTCATAGTGATGCTTTCTAAGGCCCACTTGACTTCACATTCTAGGATGTCTGGCTCTAGGTGAGTGATCACACCATCGTGATTATCTGGGTCATGAAGATCTTTTTTGTACAGTTCTTCTGTGTATTCTTGCCACCTCTTCTTAATATCTTCTGCTTCTGTTAGGTCCATACCACTTCTGTCCTTTATCGAGCCCATCTTTGCATGAAATGCTGGCTTGGTATCTCTAATTTTCTTGAAGAGATCTCTAGTCTTTTCCTTTCTTATCTCTCCTTGCTATTCTTTGGAACTCTGCATTCAGATGCTTATATCTTTCCTTTTCTCCTTTGTTTTTTGCGTAACTTCTTTTCACAGCTATTTGTAAGGCCTCCCCAGACAGTCATTTTGCTTTTTTGCATTTCTTTTCCACGGGGATGGTCTTGATCCCTGTCTCCTGTACAATGTCACTAACCTTCAACCATAGTTCATCAGGCACTCTATCTGTCAGATCTAGGACCTTAAATCTATTTCTCACTTTCACTGTATAATCATAAGGGATTGATTTAGGTCATACCTGAATGGTCTAGTGGTTTTCCCTACTTTCTTCATTTTAGCCTGAATTTGGCAATAAGGAGTTCATTATCTGAGCCACAGTCAGCTCCCAGTCTTGTTTTTGCTGACTATATAGAGCTTCTCCATCTTTGGCTGCAAAGAATGTAATCAATCTGATTTCGGTGTTGACCATCTGGTGATTTCCATGTGTAGAGTCTTCTCTTGTGTTATTGGAAGAGGGTGTTTGCTATGACCAGTGTGTTCTCTTGGAAAAACTCTATTAGCCTTTGCCTTGCTTCATTCGGTATTCCAAGGCCAAATTTGCCTGTTACTCCAGGTGTTTCTTGACTTCCTACTTTTGCATTCCAGTCCCTTATAATGAAAAGGACATCTTTTGTAGGTGTTAGTTCTAAAAGGTCTTGTAGGTCTTCATAGAACCATTCAAATTCAGCTTCTTCAGCGTTACTGGTTGGGGCATAGACTTGGATTACTGTGATATTGAATGGTTTGCCTTGGAAACGAACAGAGATCAGTCTGTTGTTTTTGAGATTGCATCCAAGTACTGCATTTCGGACTCTTTTTTTGAGAAGATTACCCAAGTGGATCTGGGCAAAAATGGAGAAACTGAGTTTTTTTTAGAGCAGATAAACTTCTTTCATATTACAAAAAAAAAAAAAAAAAAAAAAAAAGACATAGAGGGAATCTGGCATAGCAATTCAGAGCATACTTGTCACTTTCTGTACTGCTACTATGACTTAGTTTTTCATCTATAAAATGGTTAAAAAAATAGTACATATGCCATGGGTTTGTTGTGATTAGATATGCATACGTCAATGCATAAAGTAGAACCCAAAGTAAGCATGATATATGTTAGTAGTTTTTATTACTGTTTCTCACAAGTAGTAAGTCAAATATACTAGGCTAGTACCATTGAATATCAGGCAACTTTGTATTTGAATTTAGTATTCAGGAACTAAAAAATCCTATCACTATGTTTTATTATTGTCAACCATCATTTAGCTATTGAGGTACAGATGCTGAATAGGTGGATGGCCCCACAGAGTCTTCATTTCTTTCTTTCTCACCTGAAATTCTTTCAATGGAAGAATTTTCATAATCCTGACACAGTTAGTATTCTGAGGTCCAAATTGTTTATTCTAAGGACTTGTTCTACATCTATGTATGAATAGTTAAACAGTAAAGACTGAAATACATAGCATTCCATGCCAGATGCTCTACTATTTGGTGTTAACTTACCTTTTAGATTGTCTGTCCTATTGAGTTCCTGTTATATTCTGAGATACTCATAATTCTCTGAAAACACACTATTAATGCCTTCATGTCTAGACAGAAAGAGAGATATCGTGATATATATGCAATCTGTTGCCAAATTCTACTTTTATTTTGGACTCAGAAGTTAATTTCTGCATAATAACTTCAACAAACAAAAAGTAAGAATCTCTGTGGATTTATAGATTTTATTTGTACCTGTAATATGCATTTTCTTCTTCTTTGTCATTTATCATTTGTTCTACTTGACTATTCTTTCACTCCAAACATGGATAATGCCTGTATCATTTTTTCATCCCCAACTCTGGCTACCATAATGCCTTATACAAAGTAGAGACTAAATAATTTGCCTTTTGAGTTGAATATTCAAATTACATAACTATACTGTAGCCTCTATGTCTTTTCTTTCCTTTTTATGTAATATATATTATTAATAATAATTACTATTATTATAAGTAGAAAAAACCAAAAGTGGTTGTAAAATTTAAAATGTGTGCAGACTGATTATTTTCATAGTTCTGCCAGTCAAATTCCAAGCAAAATAATTGCTTCCCCTGGGTCTCCAGTAACCCAGAGAATGTAATGTATATAATAATAATAATATATTTCAATAATGATTCAGAAACAACATAAGTGAGGAAATAGTGGTTTGGATTCACATTCTAAAATTAAAGAGTGCTATAAATAATTAGTCACACTGGATAAAATTTATTTTTTTTTACAAAATCAATCATAAACTGTTCAAATTATTGCTTTTAAGCCTGACTGCACCATATTTTTCTGATATATTTTTACATATATCTTCAGGGCTTCCCTGGTAGCTAGGAGACCCTGGTTCAATTCCTGAGTTGGGAAAATCCACTGGAGAAGGGGTAGACTACCCGCTCCAGTATTCTTGGGCTTCCCTGGTAGCTCAGGTGGTAAAGAAAACATCTGCAATGCGGGAGACCTGGGTTCGATCCCTGGGTTGGGAAGATCCATCGGAGAAGGGAAAGACTACCCACTCCAGTATTCTAGCCTGGAGAATTTATGAACTATAGAGTCCATGGTGTCGCAGAGTAGGACACGACTGAGCCACTTTCACTTTAGAATGTGTACAAGAGTTTACTGGGAAAGGAAATGCTTCTCATTGATATAGTCTGTGGCTATTTTGAATAGTGCTTCAGTGAACATGAGACTGCAGGTATCACTTCATTATCCTAATTCCAGATAGAAGTCATAGAAGCAGAAGGTAGAATGATGGTTACCAGTGGCTAGTGGGAGGAGGAAACGGGGAGTTGTTCAACATGTATAAAGTTTCAGTTATACAAGAGGAATAAGTTCTAGAGAGCTGCTCTGCAACATAGTGCCTATCATAAACAATTGTTGATGTTTAGTTGCTAAGTTATGTCTAACTCTTTTTGCGACCTCAGACTTCATGAACTGTAGCCTGCCAGGCATCTCTGTCCATGGAATTTCCCAGGCAAGAATACTGGAGTGGGTTGCCATTTCCTTCTCCAGGGCATCTTCCTAACCCAGATATCAAACTTGTGTCTCCTGCATTGACAGGTGGATTCTTTACCATTGAGTCACCAGGGAAGCCCCAGAGTAGACAATACTGCATTGTAAACAGAAACATTTGCTGAGAGTAGCTCAAGTTAAGTGTTCTTAGCATAAAAAATGTGGAGGGCAGGAGGAAACTTTTAAAGATGATGGATATGTTTACTACCTTGCTTGCGGTGACAGTTTCACTGGTGTATGCATATGTTTAATCACATCAAATTAAATAGTAAGTATATGCTGTTTTTGTATATTATTATTAAGGCTATGGTTTTTCCAGTGGTCATGTATGGATGTGAGACTTGGACTGTGAAGAAAGCTGAGTGCCAAAGGATTGATGCTTTTGAACTGTGGTGTTGGAGAAGACTCTTGAGAGTCTCTTGGACTGCAAGGAGATCCAACCAGTCCATTCTAAAGGATAATGGTCCTGGGTATTCTTTGGAAGGAATGATGCTAAAGCTGAAACTCCAGTACTTTGGCCACCTCATGTGAAGAGTGGACTCATTGGAAAAGACTCTGATGCTGGGAGGGATTGGGGGCAGGAGGAGAAGGGGACGACAGAGGATGAGATGGTTGGATGGCATCACCGACGCGATGGACGTGAGTTTGAGTGAACTCTGGGAAATGGTGATGGACAGGGAGGCCTGGGGTGCTGCAATTCATGGGGTCACAAAGAGTTGGACACGACTAAGCGACTGAACTGACTGATACTTCATTAAAGCTGTTAAAAATAAGATATAGCAATAATAAATGCTAACCAGATTAAAATAATAAAATACCAATAAGAAGAGAAATTTGAAAATAAAATGTTTTGGGAAAAGAGATACAGGTAGTAAGAATTTAAAAAATATCATGTCTTTGAATTTCAGGTAGAGATTAAATGCACCTACCACAACCTCTCCGTAAAATAACTCTTGGTTATATTGGTCTTAATGCTGTTCCTAATGTTCCAGTTTTCTAGATAGTATTGGATGTGTTTTTCTTCTAAGTTTAAGAACAATACATATATATTTAATATAATTTAATAATAAAAATACTTTACAAATTTTGATCCATCAGTAGCTGGTAAAACATACATGTGACAGTGTCAGCATAATGCTCTCAAAATTCTAGAAAATTGATCTCTCTTTTATAATTAGTTACAAAGAAGCAGTCTAATTTCTTATATAATACTAAGGTATTTCTTTTGATCAATAAATGAAGCACTAATGCTTCTCATGGAACTCTCAAACCTAGGTCACACTGGCTTAAATATTATTAGTCATTGTATACTAAACTTTTCGATTTATGTAACTGAAAGTCACTGAAATTTCTCCCATACAAGTGCTATTTTAGTATGTTCTCAGTGCCTCTAAGAATCAAGAAACATCCCAATGTGTTTTGAAAATAAATGGCATCTTAGCTATATATCTCATAAAAAATTAAATTTAAAAAACCTTTATAATTTCAGGTAAGAGCTTGTATTATTTTACAATTTTAAAGTACATCTAATATTTTTACTAACTTTCTGATAATTTAGATAATAAAATATAACTCTGAAAGGAAAGTGATAGAAAAAGTAATAAATTCTAGAGAATCCAAGATGAAAAATAGGACAAATATTCAGCTTTCTTATTGTTAACTATGTAAACTCTAAAATCATAATTGAACATATGGAGAATTTATACAAAAAACACAAGTTTTGATCACCTACAGGAGAAAATTCCTTGATGAAAATGAACTCAGACTAAAATAAGAGTATGTTTTCTTAAGTCTTCCCCCTACATTCAGTCATTTATTTGAAATGTCATTGGCTGAAAATTAGCATTCATTTTCAATTTTAACTAATTCTCCTGGAAACAAATATTCTAGATGAAAATTTACATTTGTGGAAAAACAAATGGAATGTGTAATAATGATGGTATTAACACAGAGATTCAATGCTAGAAAACAAGAACAACTTTGCAAAATAGTTGGCATGCCTAACCAGAAACCAGAGCTAAGTCCCACCTCTGCCACTTAGAAGAACCTTCACCGGCCTGAGCTTGAGTATCCCCAGCTGCAACGTGGGCCCTGGTGCCTAATAAGGGGATCAAAAGCTCAATGAGACTAAGTACATAAGAAATCCAGACTTGGGAATAAATGCTGCCTCTGGCTTTTGGTTTTTTTGTTTTTGTTTTTGTTGTTTGTTTATTGTTGTTTCATTTCTCCAAGTTCTTTAAATAGACATTTGTGAATGATAGTGTCTTCCCCAGACTTCTAAGAACTAATTAGGTCCTTCTGTAGTTAAAACTCTTTGTTGCTTTTATGTACACTTTGTTCCTTAGGATTAACAGACTTGTCTCACTAGCAGATCAGATTATTGTTTATTGAAAGTGAAAGTGTAGTTGCTCAGTCATATCTCACTCTTTGCGACCCCATGGACCCCGCCAGGCTCCTTTGTCCATGGAATTCTCCAGGCAAGAGTAGTGGAGTGGGTTGCCATTCCCTTATCCAGGGGATCTTCTCAACCCAGGTATTGAACCTGGGTCTCCTGCATTGCATGCAGATTCCTTACTGTCTGAGTCACCAGGGAAGCTCATTGTTTATTGACATTAGAGACAAATCATACTGACAAAATGTCTGGAAACAGGTTTAGCACTCTGGCTATTAGGAAAATATTTTATGATCGCCACCATGGATATTTTCTAGGTTTTTGCTTTTACATTAAACTAGATGTTTTCTAGTTCCTTGCATTTACATTAAATAAATGTGTAAATGTGTGTTTCTGGTGTTTGTGTACTTTTGGGCTTTTTATGTGCACTTTCTAATTTTTCAGGTAAAAATTTAATACACACATAAATAATTTGACTGGTACTTTTATAGTTTGAACTTTCACAATTTTGTATTGCTATGGTTAATCATATAAATTAAAATGATCTCATTGAATATATAGATATAACAGTCCTTTCAGAAGCTACACATCAGCTTATCACTTTTCAATAAATATTATTTATAATATATCTCTTTTTCTCCATCCAGTAATATCTTTTTTAAAAACTCAAGGTCAATTTATTTGAAAATATAAACCTCTGGAATCTTTTTAGTTTCATACTAATGATTCTTTCCTTCCTACTATAACCATCACATGTGTAATACAAAAAATACTGTAACCTTTAGCTAATTTTTTCTTGGTCAGTGATATTTGGATACTTCATGAGGGTAAAATAATTAGAGGTAATTCTCTCTAATTGAGATAGAATAATTTTCTCTATATTTTAAAACTTGCACAATGATTATTTCTCTAGTGAACACTGAACAAACAATTCAAATATTAAACTAGCCCTAATTTAAATTCAAATTTTAGTATCTTATACAAATCATGACTCTTGAAAGGACACTGTTTTTTGAGCCACATTTAGTATATATATTTTTCCTACTTCAAGATTCCATGAGGCCTCTGAAAATAGGGATAAAAAGACATGATCTGGACATTTCTCTTCATTTCTTTTTGTTGACCCATAATGATTCAAATAATAAATAGCTGATATTGATTCTAATTTCCTGAAAAATTCTAAATAAATTTAATAAAGCCTCTGTTACAAGGTCATGGAAAAGTGTAAATCCTTTGACACGCATTCTTCACATATCTGTTATCCAATTAAACAGGTTTGCCAATGATGATTTGTGGAAAAAAACAGTGACCACAAAATGAGAATAAAATATGTTACAAATATGTTATATGCTAGCTTTGAAATCTTTGGAAAATTACCTAAAATCAGTTGTTCTTCATATTTAAAATGTGGCTAAAATAATCACATCAATAATTGTTTAAAGAATTAAATGAAATAACCATAAAATCCTTAAACACAGTGATGGCGATATAGTGAGTCTCTATGAAATACTTTCTCACATTAGTCTTTATAGAAGTGAGCTTTTGGGTCTTTTTTGTGTCCTTAGAAGGATATTAAGTCCAGGTAAATGGCTACATTTTTCTTTCCTTCATGTATTGTTCCAAATCCCAACATGGTTCCCTAAAGAATGATGTAAAAATTCAAAGTGGGTCCATATAGTCTAGGACGTCTAGGCATCGAAGTGATACAGTCTAAGCCTCTATATATAGCCTCCTTTACCTCTGACCTTAGACACACAACAGAACAGGTAAAGGGGTTAAGAAGGGTTGCATCTTAACCACATTCTTTAAAATAGTCCCTCTTCACTATCTCTAAAATATATTTTGACATAACAGGTGTTAATACTCTGATGAGAAAACATGAGAGAAAAGGAAGTGGGGACTGAATAACTTACTCAATGTTCAGAAAATAATTGTGTAGAGAAGGTAGTTAAAAAAGCAAAGAAGTCTTCATATATATATATGTTAGGGTTAGGGTTCTATATATATATATATATATATATACACACACACAGCTGGCAGTTGATGGATGTATGTATATATATATACCTCCATCAACTGCCAGCTGACTCCCTGCCTCAACACTGTCCTACATAAATGAACATTACTGGATCTTCAAAATTATTCAACTATAAACTTGCTACATAAAATTAGGCAATTTTAATTGTTTAATTCAGCCCTTGAAATTAACAAAAAAATTCCACAATGTACACAAATTTACAGACCCTTCTGTAAAGGGAAATATATAAAATTAATTAAAAAGATTATCACAGGTTTAAAATACATATTTTGTGCCAAAATTGAGAAACTGTCCAAAGAATGAAATGTAGAATTCCTAGATGGCAAAGAATGTGTCATTTGTGTTTTTTTCTATTTATCTTTTCATGTGTTTGTTAGCCATCTGTATGTCTTCTTTGGAGAAATGTCTGTTTATTTCTTTGGCCCATTTTTTTGATTGGGCCGTTTATTTTTCTGGAATTGAGCTGCAGGAGTTGCTTGTATATTTTTGAGGTTAATTTGTCAGTTGCTTTGCTATTATTTTCTCCCATTCTGAAGGCTGTCTTTTCACCTTGATTATAGTTTCCTTTGTTGTGCAGAAGCTTTTAAGTTTAATTAGGTCCCACTTGTTTATTTTTGCTTTTATTTCCAATATTCTGGGAGGCGGGTCATAGAGGATTCTGCTGTGATTTATGTCGGAGAGTGTTTTGCCTATGTTTTCCTCTAGGAGTTTTAGTTTCTGGTCTTACATTTAGGTCTTTAATCCATTTTGAGTTTATTTTTGTGTATGGTGTTAGAAAGTGTTCTAGTTTCATTTTTTTACAAGTCGTTGGCCAGTTTTCCCAGCACCACTCGTTAAAGAGATTGTCTTTAATCCATTGTATATTCCTGCCTCCTTTGTCGAAGATAAGGTGTCCGTAGGTGCGTGGATTTACATCTGGGCTTTCTATTTTGTTCCATTGATCTATATTTCTGTCTTTGTGTCAGTACCATACTGTCTTGATGACTGTGGCTTTGTAGTAGAGCCTGAAGTCAGGCAGGTTGATTCCCTCAGCTCCATTCTTCTTTCTCAAGATTGCTTTGGCTATTCGAGGTTTTTTGTATTTCCATACAAACTGTGAAATTATTTGATCTAGTTCTGTGAAAAATACCATTGGTAGCTTGATAGGGATTGCATTGAATCTATAGATTGCTTTGGTTAATATACTCATTTACACTATATTGATTCTTCCAATCCATGAACACAGTATATTTCTTCATTTGTATCCTCTTTGATTTCTTTCACCGGTGTTTTACAGTTTTCTGTACATAGGTCTTTAGTTTCTTTAGGTAGATATATTCTTAAGTATTTTATTCTTTTCGTTGCAATGGTGAATGGAATTGTTTCCTTAATTTCTCTTTCTGTTTTCTCATTGTTAGTGTATAGGAATGCAAGGGATTTCTGTGTGTTGATTTTATGTCTTGCAACTTTACTATATTAATTGATTAGCTCTAGTAATTTTCTGGTGGAGTCTTTAGGGTTTTCTATGTAGAAGATCATGTTATCTGCAAACAGTGAGTTTTACTTCTTCTTTTCCAATCTGGATTCCTTTTTATTTCTTTTTCTGCTCTGATTGCTGTGGCCAAAAATTCCAAAACTATCTTGAGCAGTAGTGGTGAGAGTGGGCATCCTTGTCTTGTTCCTGACTTTAGGGGAAATGCTTTCAATTTTTCACCATTGAGGATAATGTTTACTGTGGGTTTGTCATATATAGCTTTTATCCTTGGTGAAAGTGAAAGTGGAGAGTGAAAAAGTTGGCTTAAAGCTCAACATTCAGAAAACGAAGATCATGGCATCCGGTCCCACCACTTCATGGGAAATAGATGGGGAAACAGTGGAAACAGTGTCAGACTTTATTTTTCTGGGCTCCAAAATCACTACAGATGGTGACTGCAGCCATGAAATTAAAAGACACTTACTCCTTGGAAGGAAAGTTATGTCCAACCTAGATAGCATAACTTGCCAACAAAGGTTCATCTAGTCAAGGCTATGGTTTTTCCTGTGGTCATGTATGGATGTCAGAGTTGGACTGTGAAGGCTGAGCGCTGAAGAATTGATGCTTTTGAACTGTGGTGTTGGAGAAGACTCTTGAGTGTCCCTTGGACTGCAAGGAGATGCAAGCTGTCCATTCTGAAGGAGATCAGCCCTGGGATTTCTTTGGAAGGAATGATGCTAAAGCTGAAACTCCAGTACTTTGCTACCTCATGCGAAGAGTTGAATCATTGGAAAAGACTCTGATGCTGGGAGGGATTGGGGGCAGGAGGAGAAGGGGACGACAGAGGATGAGATGGCTGGATGGCATCACGGACTCGATGGACGTGAGTCTGAGTGAACTCTGGGAGTTGGTGATGGACAGGGAGACCTGGCATGCTGCGATTCATGGGGTCGCAAAGAGTCGGACACGACTGAGCGACTGATCTGATCTGATCTGATCTGATGTTCCTTCTATTTCTGCTTTCTGGAGGGTTTTTATCATAAATGGATGTTGAAATTTGTCAAAGGTTTTCTCTGCATCTATTGAAATAATCATATGGTTTTTATTTTTCAATTTGTTAATGTGGTGTATTATGTTGATTGATTTGCGGATATTGAAGAATCCTTGCATCCCTGGGATAAAGCCCACTTCGTCATGATGTATGATCTTTTTAATGTGTTGTTGGATTCTGATTGCTAGAATTTTGTTAAGGATTTTTACATCTATGTTCATCAGTGATATTGGCCTGTAGTTTTCTTTTTTTGTGGCATCTTTGTCAGGTTTTGGTATTAGGGTGATGGTGGCCTCATAGAATGAATTTGGAAGTTTACCTTCCTCTGCAATTTTCTGGAAGAGTTTGAGTAGGATAGGTGTTAGCTCTTGTCTAAATTTTTGGTAGAATTCAGCTGTGAAGCCATCTGGTCCTGGGCTTTTGTTTGCTGGAATATTTCTGATTACAGTTTCAATATCCATGCTAATGATGGGTCTGTTAAGATTTTCTATTTCTTCCTGGTCCAGTTTTGGAAAGTTTTACTTTTCTAAGAATTTGTCCATTTCTTCCAAATTGTCCATTTTATTGGTATATAGTTGCTGATAGTAGTCTGTTATGTTTCTTTGTATTTCTGTGTTTTTGTGATCTCTCCATTTTCATTTCTAATTTTATTGATTTGATTTTTCTCCCTTTGTTTCTTGATGAGTCTGGCTAATATTTTGTCAGTTTTATTTAACTTCTCAAAGAACCAGATTTTGGCTTTGTTGATTTTTCCTATGATCTCATTTGTTTCTTTTGCATTTATTTCTGCCCTAATTTTTAAGATTTCTTTCCTTCTACTAACCCTGGGGTTCTTCATGTCTTCCTTTTCTAGTTGCTTTAGGTATAGAGTTAGGTTATTTATTTGACTTTTTTCTTGTTTCTTGAGCTAAGCCTGTATTGTTACAAACCTTCCCCTTAGCACTGCTTTTACAGTGTCCCATAGGTTTTGAGTTGTTGTGTTTTCATTTTCATTCATTTCTATGCACATTTTGATTTCTTTTTTGATTTCTTGGGTGATTTGTTGGTTATTCAGCAGCGTGTTGTTCAGCCTCCATATGTTGTAATTTTTAATAGTTTTTCTCCTGTAATTGAGATCTAATCTTACTGCATTGTGGTCAGAAAAGATGTTTGGAATGATTTCTTTTTTTTTTTTTGAATTTACCAAGGCTAGATTTATGGCCCAGGATGTGATCTATCCTGGAGAAGGTTCCATGTATGCTTGAGAAAAAGTTGAAATTCATTGTTTTGGGGTGAAATGTCCTACAGATATCAATTAGGTCTAACTGGTCTATTGTATCATTTAAAGTTTGTGTTTCCTTGTTAATTTTCTGTTTAGTTGATCTATCCATAGGTGTGAGTGGGGTATTAAAGTCTCCCACTGTTATTGTGCTATTATTAATTTCCCCTTTCATACTTGTTAGCATTTGTCTTACATATTGTGGTGCTCCTATGTTGGGTGCAAATATATTTATAATTGTTATATCTTCTTCTGAGATTGATCCTTTGATCATTATGTAGTGTCCTTCTTTGTCTCTTTTCACAGCCTTTGTTTTAAACTCTATTTTATCTGATATGAGTATTGCTACTCCTGCTTTATTTTGGTCTCTATTTGTGTGGAATATCTTTTTCCAGTCCTTCACTTTTAGTCTGTATGTGTCCCTTGTTTTGAGGTGGGTCTTTTGTAGACAACATATATAGGGGTCTTGTTTTTGTATCCATTCAGCCAGTCTTTGTCTTTTGGTTGGGGCATACAACCCATTTACATTTAAGGTAATTATTGATAAGTATGATCCCGTTGCCATTTACTTTACTGTTTTGGGTTCGAGTTTACACACCCTTTCTGTGTTTCCTGTTTAGAGAAGATCCTTTAGCATTTGTTGGAGAGCTGGTTTGGTGGTACTTAATTCTCTCAGCTTTTGCTTGTCTGTAAAGCTTTTGATTTCTCCTTCATATTTGAATGAGATCCTTGCTGGGTACAGTAATATGAGCTGTAGGTTATTTTCTTTCATCACTTTAAGTATGTCTTTCCATTCCCTTTTGGCCTGAAGAGTTTCTATTGAAAGATCAGCTGTTATCCTTATGGGAATCCCCTTGTGTGTTATTTGTTGTTTTTCCCCTGCTGCTTTTAATATTTGTTCTTTGTGTTTGATCTTTGTTAATTTGATTAATATGTGTCTTGGGGTGTTTTGCCTTGGGTTTATCCTGTTCGGGACTCTCTGGGTTTCTTGGACTTAGGTGATAATAATCACTTCCCCATTTTAGGAGAGTTTCCAACTATTATCTCCTCACCTATTTTCTCATGGTCTTTCTTTTTGTCTTCTTTTTCTGGGACTCCTATGATTTGAATGTTGGGGCATTTAATATTGTCTCAGAGGTCTCTGAGGTTGTCCTCATTTCTTTTAATTCTTTTTTCCTCTCTGTTGCATTTGTTTCTACCATTCTATCTTCTACCTCACTTATCCTATCTTCTGTCTCCATTATTCTACTCTTGGTTCCCTCCAGAGTGATTTTTAATTCATTTATTGAATTATTCATTATATATCGACTCTTTGTTATTTCTTCTAGGTTCTTGTTAAACATTTCTTGCATCTTCTCGATCCTTGTCTCCAGGCTATTTATCTGTAACTCCATTTTGTTTTCAAGATTTTAGATCATTTTTACTACCATTATTCGGAATTCTTTACCAGGTAGAGTCCCTATCTCTTCCTCTTTTGCTTAGTTTGGTGGGCATTTATCCTGTTCCTTTACCTGCTGGGTATTTTTCTGCCTTTTAATCTTGTTTATATTGCTGAGTTTGGGGTGGCCTTTCCATATTCTGGCAGTTTGTGGTTCCTCTTTATTGTGGAGGTTCCTCGCTGTGGGTGAGGTTGGACATGTGGCTTGTCAAGGTTTCCTGGTTAGGGAAGCTTGTATTAGTGTTCTGGTGGGTGGAGCAAGATTTCTTCTCTCTGGTATGCACTGACGTGTCCAGTATGAGTTTTGAGATGTCAATGGGTTTGTTGTGACTTTGGGAAGCCTGTATATTGAAGCTCAGGGCTATGTTCCTGTGTTGCTGAAGAATTTGCATGGTATGTCTTTCTCTGGAACTTGTTGGCCCTTGGGTGGTGCTTGGTTTCAGTGTAGGTATGGAGGTGTTTGATGAGCTCCTATTGATTTATGATCCCTGGAGTGAGGAATTCTCTGGTGTTCTCAGGATTTGGACTTAAGCCTGCTACCTCTGGTTTTCAGTCTTATTCTTAAAATAGCCTCAAGACTTCTCCATCTCCTTTCAAAGACACTGGGCTGCCTTTCTGGGTGCCTAATGTCGTCTGCCAGCATTCAGAAGTTGTTTTGTGGAATTTGCTCAGCGTTCAAATGTTCTTTCAATGAATTTGTAGGGGAGAAAGTGGTCTCCCCATCCTATTCCTCCACCATCTTAGGACCGCACCCCCCCCTTTTATTTTTGTTTCCCTGGAATTTCTAAGAGTTCCACAGCTAATACTAGTAAATAAATAAATAAAGTGAATTAGTAAAAAGTAAATAAATAAATTTAATAAATAAAACTATGCTTTAATGCAATGTTTTACTCATTTTGTACTGTTATGCAAATAGATTTTACCTCTTTGATTCTGTTCATGAAAAACATTTTCACAAACATTGGAAAAATTTGAAATATGTCTACAAGCAAATATTCCAGTGTGATGGGAACTCAATAACCCTCCAAAACTTGAAAATTCATTGTAAATTATAACTTAGCCAAGTTTTCTTTTGTTAATAATTGATTTTTTTAGGAGTACTTTGTTTTCTCTCTGTGACTTACACTTTAGAAATGCTGTCTTTGAAGAGTATTTCAATAACTGGTGATATAAAAATATAAAAACAATGTTTTCTTACTCAAACTGAGCTTAGTAACATATTTCAAATGTATTTATTCATTTATAATATTAAAATATTTAATTTTCAATAAGGCAATAAATTATATTTAATACTCAAAATAATTTTATACAGTTAAAAAAGAAGTCTAGTGATAAGAAAATATAGATCCAGCTGGGTTACACATCAGCTTCAGCAAATAATGACTGCCACATAAAGTCTCCTCCACTGAAAATAAATTGGGGTATTTAGGAGAGTTTATTCCTTTAGACACATTTGTAACTTTCTAATCATTTTAGATTTCCAAATTAAAATCCAAAATTGTTATCAAAGGGTATGACTTACAAATTATTTTTAAAAAATCTGCTATTATAAAAGGAAAATTATATTTTAAATAGACTGATACCATTTACATATCTTACATGATCTATACATGGCCATAGGACTTGCAAACCTAGAGAGAGAAAACTTATTTTCAAATTACTAAGTACAATTGAATTACTGTGGGGCTTTTCTAAATTTCATTTCTGAGCATTAGTTTGTAAAATTAGCATTTTCATGCCTGTCATACATAGTTTACTTTTAAACTAAGGTGTAATGTGAGATAACAGTAATGTATTTTAAACTGTCAATTGTTACACAAATTATACTTACGCTATCACAAATTGCAATAATTATGTATACTTAAGTTTACTGGAAGAGGTCAGTTTTCATACCAATTCCAAAGACAGGCAATGCCAAAGAATGCTGCAATTATAGCACAATTGCACATATCTCACACGCTAATAGGGCTTCCCTTGTGGCTCAGCTGGTAAAGAATCTGCCTGTAAAGCAGGAGACCCCAGTTCAATCACTGGGTTGGGAAGGTCCTCTGGAGAAGGGAAAGGCTACCCACTCCGGTGTTCTGGCCTGGAGAATTCCAGGGAATATGCAATCGATGGGGTCACAAAGAGTTGGACACAACTAAGCAACTTTCACTTTCACATGCTAATAAAATAATGCTCAAAATTCTCCAAGCCAGGCTCCAGCAGTACATAAACCATGAACTTCCAGATGTGCAAGCTGGATTTAGAAAAGGCAGAAGAACCAGAGATCAAATTGCCAACATCTGATGGCTCATAGAAAAAGCAAGAGAGTTCCAGAAAAACATCTACTTCTGCTTTATTGACTATGCCAAAGCCTTTGACTGTGTGGATCACAATCAACTGTGGAAAATTCTGAAAGAGATGGGAATACCAGACCACCTACCTGCCTCTTGAGAAATATGTATGCAGGTCAAGAAGCAACAGTTAGAACTGGACATGGGACAACAGACTGGTTCAAAATTGGGAAAGGGGTAAGTCAAGGCTTTGTATTGTCACCCTGCTTGTTTAAAGTATATGCAGAGTACTTTATGAGAAATGCTGGGCTGGATGAAGCAGAAGCTGGAATCAAGGTTGCTGGGAGAAATACCAATAGCCTCAGATATGCAGATGACACCACCCTTATGGCAGAAAGTGAAGAAGAACTAAAAAGCCTCTTGATGAAAGTGAAAGAAGACAGTGAAAAAGTTGGCTTAAAGCTCAACATTCGGAAAACTAAGAACATGGCATCTGGTCCCATCACTTCTTGGGAAATAGATGGGGAAGCAGTGGAAACAGTGTTAGACTTTATTTTACTCCAAAATCACTACAGATGGTGATTTCAGCCATGAAAATAAAAGATGCTTAACTCCTTGGAAGGAAAGTTATGACCAACCTAAATAGCATATTCAAAAGCAGAGACATTTCTTTGCCAACAAAGGTCCATCTAGTCAAGGCTATGGTTTTTCTAGTGGTCATACATGGATGTGAGAGTTGGACTGTGAAGAAAGCTGAGCACCGAAGTATTGATGCTTTTGAACTGTGGTGTTGGAGAAGACTCTTGAGAGTCTCTTGGACTGCAAGGAGATCCAACCAGTCCATCCTAAAGGAGATCAGTCCTGGTGTTCATTGGAAGGACTGATGCTGAAGCCAAAACTCCAATACTTTGGCCACCTGATGAGAAGAGCTGACTCATTTGAAAAGACCCTGATGCTGGGAAAGATTGAGGGCAGAAGGAGAAGGGGACAACAGAGAATGAGGTGGTCGGATGGCATCACTGAATTGATGAACATGGGTTTGGTTGGACTCCGAGAGTTAGTGATGGACAGGGAAGCCTGGCGTTCTGCAGTTCATGGGGTCACAAAGAGTCAGATATGACTGAGCGGCTGAAATGAACTGAACTGAACTGAAAATCACTGCAAATGGTGACTGCAACCATTAAATTAAAAGACACTTGCTTCTTAGAAGAAAAATTATGACCAACCTAGACAACATATTAAAAAGCTGAGACATTACTTTGCCAATAAAGGTCCATCTACTCAAAACTATGGTTTTTCCAATAGTCATGCATGGATGTGAGAGTTGAACTATAAAGAAAGCTGACTGCCGAACAATTGATGCTTCTGAACTGTGGTGCTGGAGAAGACTCTTGATAGTCCCTTGGACTGCAAGGAGATCCAAGCAGTCCATCCTAAGGGATATCAGTCCTGAATATTCATTGGAAGCACTGATGCTGAAGCTGAAACTTCAATACTTTGGCCACCTGATGTCAAGAGCTGACTCATTTTAAAAGACCCTGAGGTTCAGAAAGATTGAAGGCGGGAGCAGAAGAAGTCGACAGAGGTTGAGATGTTTGGATGGCATCACTGACTCAATGGAGATGAATTTTAGTAAACTCTGGGAGTTGGTGATAAGACAGGGAAGCCTGGCATGTTGCAGTCCATGGGCACAAAGAGTTGGACGTGACTGAGTTACTGAACTGAGCTGAAGTTTTCATTCAGTATAATGAATAAATATATTTCATTTTCAATCAATATATTGAAACAACATAGATAGAATTACTGGAGAAGGCAATGGCAACCCATTTCAGTACTCTTGCCTGGCAAATCCCATGGACGGAGGAGCCTAGTGGGCTGCAGTCCATGGGGTCCCTAAGAGTTGGACATGACTGAGTGACTTAACTTTCACTTTTCACTTTCATGTATTGGAGAAGGCAATGGCAACCCACTCCAGTGTTCTTGCCTGGAGAATCCCAGGGACAAGGGAGCCTTGTAGGCTGCCGTCTCTGAGATTGCACCGAGTCTAACACAACTGAAGTGACTTACCAGCATCAGCAGCACTAGATAGAATTACTATGACACAGTCACAGTAGCAGAGGACTGAAATCGTTTATACAAATATAACTACGCCAACTAGTTTTTAGTAAGTCTTATTATTCTCAGTTTTATCAACAACAAAATTGGGATACCCCTGATTTTACAGTCGTACGGTGGAAAGAAAAGGAAAAATAATATAAAATACTTGATTCATGGTGAGAACTGAGAGCATGTTATTAAGTTAGCAATTTGTGGTATAGGTAATTCATTTAGGTCTATAACATTGAAAATAATATGGCCATTTGTTGTAAAATAAACATCATTTTCTTCTTAATTCATGGGAGAATTGACAGAAAAGTAACAAAATTCTTGTAAAAATGTTTCTAAAATTAGCAAGCATGATTTCAACGCAATTTTTCAATTTATTTTAGAAAGTAGGAAAATGTTTTGTAAAAATGATTTCATACAATTTGCTTTAACATTTGAGCCCAGAAACTCATTTTACTGAGAATATCTAGAAATTTTTTTGAAATTACAATCTAACTCTTCATATAACAATCCTTTGGCATAATTTTATCCGAAAGTTTTAGGAGTTATGAGTTAATTTACCAGCCTGTAGATGCATGGATATAATAACCTATAGGTCATACAATCAATATTTACTGAGCAGGGGAGGGGTCCATTAAAATAATAGTATGTTCTAAATTCAGGCCCTTTGCAAATTCTCTCCAGTCTGCCTAGATCAATCTTCTTTGAAATATTCACCTCTTCATTCTCGTAATAAAATTGATCTCTGCTCAAATGTCACCTCACCAGAGAGGTTCTATTTCATTATCTAATATAGTATCTATATCTATTCATAAACTCATCCATGTTCTCTTCATAGAACGTACTGATTATGTATTACATTTTATTTTTTAGAGCACTTTTAGGTTCACAACAAAACTGAGCAAAAGGTACAGAGATTTCCAATATCCTTCCAATCCCTTCAGATGCACAGCCATCCCCATTATTAACATTTCCCACCACTGTGAAATATTTGCTACTGTTGATGAACCTACATTGACACATCATAAGCACACAAATTCCACAGGTTAATTATAATTCACTAATGATGCTGTAGCCATGAAATTAAAAGACGCTTACTCCTTGGAAGAAAAGTTATGACCAACCTAGATAGCATAATGATAAGCAGAGACATTACTTTGCCAACAAAGGTCCATCTAGTCAAAGCTATGGTTTTTCCAGTGGTCATGTATGGATGTGAGAGTTGGACTGTGAAGAAAGCTGAGCACCAAAGAATTGATGCTTTTGAACTGTGGTGTTGGAGAAGACTCTTGAGAGTCCCTTGGACTGCAAGGAGATCCAACCAGTCCATTCTGAAGGAGATCGGTCCTGGAATTTCTTTGGAAGGAATGATGCTAAAGCTGAAACTCCAGTACTTTGGCCACCTCATGCGAAGCGTTGACTCATTGGAAAAGACTCTGATGCTGGGAGGGATTGGGGGCAGGAGGAGAAGGGAATGACAGAGGATGAGATGCCTGGATGGCATCACCGACTCAATGGACGTGAGTTTGACTGAACTCCGGGAGTTGGTGATGGACAGGGAGGCCTGGCGTGCTGCGATTCATGGGGTTGTCAAGAGTCGGACACGACTGAGTGACTGAACTGAACTGAATGATGCTGTATTTCTGTGAGCACAGACAAGTGTATAATGACATGTATCCAACATGATAGTATCACACAGAATAGTTTCACTACTCTAAAAAACCTGTCTACTGCCTACACATCCCTCTCTTCCTAATAGCATCAGGCAACCAATGTACTTTTTACTATTTCCATAGTTTTGCCTTTTCCAGAGTGTCATATATTAATAGTTGAAATCATACAGTGTTTTACACTGCTTGGTCTACTGTAACAAAATGCTACAACCTGAGTGGTTTATATAGATAACAAAAACTTGTTTTCACAATCCTGGAGGCTGCAGAGGATTTTCTAATTTATCTTCAGTTCAGTTCATTCACTCAGTCGTGTCCGACTCTTTGCGACCCCATGAATCACAGCATGCCAGGCCTTCCTGTCCATCACCAACTCCCGGAGTTCACTCAGACTCACGTCCATCGAGTCAGTGATGCCATCCAGCCATCTCATCTTCCATTGTCCTCTTCTCCTGCCCCCAATCCCTCCCAGCATCAGAGTCTTCTCCAATGAGTCAACTCTTCACATGAGGTGGCCAAAGTACTGGAGTTTCAGCTTTAGCATCAGTCCTTCCAAAGAACACCCAGGACTAATTTCCTTCAGAATGGACTGGTTGGATCTCCTTGCAGTCCAAGGGACTCTCAAGAGTCTTCTCCAACACCGCAGTTCAAAAGCATCAGTTCTTCGGCACTCAGCCTTCTTCACAGTCCAAATCTCACATCCATACACTACCACAGGAAAAACCATAGCCTTGACTAGACGGACCTTTGTTGGCAAAGTAATGTCTCTGCTTTTCATTATACTATCTAGGTTGGTCATAACTTTTTTTCCAAGGAGTAAGAGTGTTTTAATTTCATGGCTGCAGTCACCATCTGCAGTGATTTTGGAGCCCCCAAAAATAAAGTCTGACACTGTTTCTCCATCTATTTGCCATGAAGTGATGGGACCAGATGCCATCATCTTTGTTTTCTGAATGTTGAGTTTTAAGCCAACTTTTTCACTCTCTTCTTTCAGCTTCATCAAGAGGCTTTTATCTTAGGGAGGGTAAACTGTTTTTCAAAATTATACAACTAGTAGGTTTCAAAGCTAAGAAATGTAGACATATGTTTTGAGTTCATTAGATTTCACTATGTATAATTTTGCCTACAAAATCACTTTCAATAACTTGTGGCATTATTGTGGAGACAGCCATATAAATTAGATGCATTATTGAAAAAGATGTGATTTGAAAATTGGACATTAATAAAAAAAACACTAAGGCATATTAAGATAAAATTGCTTAAAGGAGTAATAAATGGAAAATCTTAAAAGTAGACCAAACACAATGAAATTACATGTAGTGTCACAAAGATAAGAAGGAGAGTAGGCTTTTAGCCAGACATTTTGCAAGCTAGAAGACAATGCAGTGAAATCTTTAAAGGACTAAAATAAAAAGGTTGTTAAACTAGAATTTTATGCATAGATAATTAAAGTCTATTTTTTAGACAAACAAAAGCTGATAGAATTTATCACCATCAGACATGCAATTTAATAAATGTTAAAGAAATGTATTCAGAAAATAATAATTAGAGTAAAAAAATTGTATATTTATTTTAAAAATATCTATAAGAGATAATTGTGACTTCTGAGGAGCTGAATTCAAAGGCAATGGTCTAGGTGCTACCTCCCAATTTATCCTCCAAACACAAAATACTAGAAGGGAAAAAAGATTTGACAAAATTTGACATAGCATTCATTTAAAAACCCACTTTAAACTAGAAAATAATGGGAAATCCCTTAGCCAGATAAAAATGCATCTGTGAAAACCTGTAGCTACCATTTTTCTTAATGATGAAACACTACACTCATTCTCCCCAGATTAGAAAAAAGGCAAGGATTCCATTCTACTCACTAGTATTCAATATTCAGTGGAACTCCCAGCTAGCACAATAAGAATGTGAAACAAAATGCTTGTTAAGCTTTTCGATTTCACATAAAATCCTCTTACTGTTTATTCGTCTATATATTTGGCCCTTCTCCATTTATTTAGATATTTTAAAATTTCTCTTATCAACAGTTTGCGTCTGGAAGTACAAAAGGACCTAGAATGAATAAAACATTTTTGAAAAATCTAGTACAAATTTGGAGAATACATATATCTTAAAACTTATTGTATGTGGGAAGCTGTTGTTGTTTTTCAGTCTCTCACTCATGTCTGAATCTTTGCAATCCCATGGACTGCAGCACACCAGGGTTTGCTGTCCTTCACTATCTCCTGGAGCTTGCTCAAACTCATGTCCACTGAGTTGGTGATGCCATCCAACTGTCTCATCCTTTGTCACCTGCTTCTAACCCTGCCCTCAATCTTTCCCAGCATCAGGATATTTTCCAGTGAGTCAGCTCTTCATATCAGGTGGACAAAGGATTAGAACTTCAGATACAACATCAGTCCTTCCAATGAATATTTGGGGTTGATTTCCTTTTGGATTGACTGGCTTGATCTTCCTTGCTGTCCAAGGAACTCTCAAGAGTCTTCTCCAGCACCACATTTCAAAAGCATCAATCCTTCAGTGCTCAGCCTTCTTTATGGTCCAACTCTCACATCCATACATGACTACTGGAAAAAAGCATAGCTTTGACTATATGGACCTTTATTGGTGATGTGATATCTCTGCTTTTTAATATGCTGCCTAAGTTTGTCATAGCTTTCCTTCCAAGGAATATGGAATGAGGACATTTAGGGACTGATGAAAATACACTTTGCCTTGATTTTGGTACAGGTTGCATGTCTCTAGACATTTGTCCTAACTCATCTGAATGCACAGCTAGAAGGAATAAATTTAATTGTGTGTAAATGACCCCTTTATAAACCTGAATGACTAAAGGTAAAAATAAAATTTAAAAGATAAGCCATAGAAACACCAATCAAACCTAAGAGACTATATCAATATGAGATAATGATAACATGGACTGTGGAAATGGAATACAAGCATGTACAAAGAGGATAATTGTATAATGATAAAGCAGTCATTTCAAGAGAATCAAAAAAAAAAAGAAGACACTGCAAATTCTAAATGAATATGCACATAATAGAGTTTTAGAAAACATGAAACAAAATCTGACGGAACTGAAAGGAGAAACAATTATAGCTAGTTATCTCAAGGCCCTTTCTCAGATAAATCTCTTTGGTAGAACTAAACAGACTAACAATCAGTAAGGGTATACAAGACTGCCACAGCACAATAAGGCAAACTGACCTAATTCACAGTCTACCTAACAAGAGGAGAATACACATCACCTTCAACTCACGTGAACATTCATCAAGATAGAAGCGATTAAAAAAAGATACAGGTGATTTTTTAAAATTTTCTAACAACTGGGAGAAGATTCTACATGGATCTTTTTGTTAATGATTCATAACTTAATTTAATTTTATCATAAAATATATTCTGTAACTTTGAATATTTTAGAAATTCAGTGAAATTTATTATATGATCCAGCATTTGCTCCTCTTTGGTGATCATGCTGTATACTTAAGAAGAATATATATTATACTGTTTGGCATTAGATGGTGTTGACCAGGCCTCTATATCTTTTTCTATTTTTTTCTAGTGGTTCTGAGTGGCTTCTCAAAAATCTTCATCTTATGTCCGTGGTTGTGCCTATTAGTCTCTTAATTTGGTCAGTTTTCTATCTTTATTGAAGATATTTTTACCAGATATAGAATTCTATGTTGACTATTTCCCCAGGAATTAAATATAATGTCTATTGTTTTCTAGTCTCCATTGTTTTTTGACAAGATGTAAGTATATATATATATTTTTTTATATACTTACATTTTTTATATATATATAAAAAACACTAGGAGATAGTGGAGGACAGAAGAGCCTAGCATGCTCTTCTAGCATTCCCCAGGAATTATATATAATGTCTATTGTTTTCTAGTCTCCATTGTTTTTTAACAAGATGTAAGTATATATATATATTTTATATATATTTTATATATATATTTCAAATATATGTATATTATATATATTTTTTATATATACTTACATTATATATATATGTATATGTGTGTGTATATATATATATATATATATATATATATATATAAAACACTAGGAGATAGTGGAGGACAGAAGAGCCTAGCACTGTAGTTGTTCCTGGGGTCACAAAGAGTCAGATGTGACAAATGACTTAGTGACAGAACAACAACAACAAAGTATTTATAAATATATTAATAGATCACTCTTCTTCTTTATACAAATTATTCTTTTTTCTCTAGTTGTTTTCATCACTTGATTTTCTATTTCTGACTTTAGTCACCTATATGTGACTTAGTTTTTATTTAGGATTTGAGAATGTCTTAGGATTCACTCCTGTAATTTGTAAGTAAATGTTTTTCACTAAATCTAGGAAATTTGCAACATTATTTCTTGAAATGATTTCAACTGCCCCTTTTCTCTTTCTCCTTCTGGAGTGCACAATAAAAATAGACCTTTGGTCTCTGAAACACTTCAAATTTTTTTTTTAAAGTCCTTTGTCATTCTTTTCCTCTGATAAGATTATTTTACTATTTGATGTTCCAGTACATTGACATTTTCTTCTTTGATCTAGTTAACTGATGAGTGAAATTTTTCTTTCCAGATATTGATTTTATTCATAGAATTACCATTTAGTTCTTGTTCTTATGGTTTCCATTTTAATCCACAAATTATCCATTTCTTTACTCATTATTTTCATTATTTCTTGTAGATTAGGTATAAGGTTTTCTGTTTGTGGGTAGCATAATTGTAGGGAATTCAAATCTATTATCTTCCTTTCACTAGTGTTGATGTTTGGCCTACATGGCAGAGATTCTATTCAGTTAAATCCTAACCACTATTACTCCTCTGGTGAGCCAGAACTGAAACTTCTACTTTTTTATTTTAGATTTCCAGATGTTACTTTTTTTTTTTTTTCTGGGAAATTAAAGTGTCCTCCATGTAAGTGTATTTCAACGACCAGACAAGGACTGCATAGTATATATGCAGATTTTGGAGTACTTTCCTCTGTTCATATTATATTATTTTCTCTCAGGTAAAAAGACTTATAAAGGCAAATCCAAATCAGTAGCTTCATTTCTCCAGTGACCACTTTCCTTCAAACTCTGCCTTTCTGTGTCACTCTTTAAGTTATTCTTTAACCTTCAGGCGGTTGTTGGTATGTAATTTTCCAGAGATTACATTGGTTGTCTGTAGGTGGGTTAATCAGATCTCCTATTCCATCACTACTGAATTGGATTCATACTATAGCAGCTTTGAGTAAGAAAATTAAAATGTTTTAGGTTTTTTAAGGGTAGATTAAATAATGATGGGATACAGTTTGCTCAATTGATCATTTTCTAAAGAAAGACTACCTTGGAGCATGCTGCTATTTGTCAGTAAAATTTTAATAAAATTTTTATAGCATTTTAGTCTCTGGATGTCACTAATATCCACTAAGCAATCAGGCAGGTTTAAACATCTTTACTGCAGAAAAAAAGTATAAGCTATAGCATTAAAAGCCAAAACAGTTGTGCTATAGAGTCTTCCCGATGGATTTTTGAAAATGTTCTGTGATGTGTAATATAATGAGCTAGAATTAGCATATACCATTTAACTTATATTTACCAGGATTCATCAAGATTGCCTGAAAAATATCAAGAACTTCAAATATGCAGATGACATCACCCTTAGGGCAGAAAGCGAAGAAGAACTAAAGAGCCTCTTGATGAAAGTGAAAGAGAAGAGTGAAATGTTGGCTTAAAGCTCAACATTCAGAAAACTAACTAAGATCATGGCATCTGGTCCAGTCACTTCATGGCAAATAGATGGGGAAACAGTGGAAACAGTGACAGACTTTATTTTTGGGGGCTCCAAAATCACTGCAGATGGTGACTGCAGCCATGAAATTAAAAGATGCTTGCTCCTTAGAAGAAAAGTTATGACCAACCTAGACAGCTTATTAAAAAGCAGAGACACTACTTTGCAAACAAAGGTCTGTCTAGTCAAAGCTATGGTTTTTCCAAGTAGGCATGTATGGATGTGAGAGTTGGACTATAAAGAAAGCTGAGCGCTGAGAATTGATGCTTTCGAACTGTGGTGTTGGAGAAGACTCTTGAGAGTCCCTTGGACTGCAAGGAGATCCAACCAATCCACCCTAAAGGAAATCAGTCCTGAATATTCACTGGAAGGACTGATGCTGAAGTTGAAACTCCAATACTTTGGCCATCTGATGCCAGGAACTGACTCATCTGAAAAGACCCTGATGCTGGCAAAGATTGAAGGCAGGAGAAGAAGGGGATGAGATGTTTGGATGACATCACCAACTCAATGGAGATGAGTTTGAGTAAACTCTGGGAGTTGGGGATGGACAGGGAGGCCTGGCCTGTTGCAGTCCACGAAGTCACAAGGAGTCAGACATGACTGAGCAACTGAACTGAACTGAACCAGGATTCAAAATTTCAGAATGGAGGTCATGAACAGTGGGTAAGAACATCTCGATTTATAATGTTTAGATACAACTAGAAAATGAACAAAATACTGCAACTGGATGTAAAGTGGTCAACTGATGTAGCTGGAACTCCTTTTGTTTTGTTTCAATGAGAAGCACAAAGGAAAAAATGTATAGATGAAAAGTATGTGCCTATAAAGTACAGCATATATTCACACACACTGTTATCTTTATACAGATTATGTGTTTATTCGTATACAAATTTTTATTTTATAGATAAGAAATATAGCATTTATTGAGGTCAACTATTTATCTCATGTGACAGAGTTTCTGGGTAATGGAACCAGAATCTGAATCGAGGGACACCCACTTCTAGATCTCATGAATTTTTGAGGCTATCCGCACCATGTAGTCTTTAGCAGAATCTACAACCTTGAATATAAGCATCTCCTCTCAGGAAGGGCATGTGGAAACTCAAATATAAAAACTACTTTGAGTTTACAGATGGCAAATAGGTGAACAGGAATATTATAGCATATGCTTCATGTTTGGTCCTACCAATTGAGAATGCAGGATTCACACAGAGATGGCTAAAAGCAAACATTTTAAAAAGATATCTATTTTAATTTCTTGATGTGCCCAAGAATATAAATGTACATTTAGCAATTTGAGAATTTTATGGATTATATTTGTACTTTCAATCACTATATTTTGTTCAAAGTTTTTTTTTATTTCTTTTCAATCCCTTCATGAATTCAAATGTTATATTCCCACAAGAAGACTTTATTAGATAGTCTACCATAATTGGTATTGCTATTTTTAAGTGCTTAATAATATTATTAGAAGAACTTACTTTATATAATATAAATATATTCATTTATTATGTATATATTTTATGACCCATTAAGATGACAGAAAACAAGGGCTAACTCAAGTTAATTAACACTTTAGACACTTAATGTACTCCGTCAGTACTCCTAATTTTAATGATAAAACATTTTGTAGTAGTTTTACTCTGTAAATTGGCTCAGCCATTTAGGAGTCCAAAGTGTATAGATGAGCTCTAATTTTTTCTTACTTTTCACATTAAATTAAACAAAACATTGTCTCAATTTATTTATGTTCCAAGGATTGTTATAATGTGGCTCATACATAGATTTTAAAAGCCTATTGTGGAATAATGGATTTTCTTCCAAACATGTTCTTAAGGAACATATTCAATAATATGACTGCAAGCCATTAAATTCATATTGAGTCTCTTTTCTGATATCCAGTCACTTTTTTCCATAACTTCATGTTACCATGTCTTCTCAGGTTTATATAATTGACTGCCTAAACTGCAGTATTTAGGAAAGTTTGTGCACTTGGCACCATAGTATCTTAAGTTTCTAACCTCATTTCATTTGTGACTTTTGAACGCTAGCAGTCAAGTCATGTCTTTTCAGCCTAAGACTCTAAGGAATTACACAGCTAAAGAACTAAAAGAAAAAGTGAGTTGAAAAGAGTCAAAAGCAAGCTGGACTAGAAGGGGATACAAGCAGCATAGAAACAACAGACAGCGCAGCTTCAAAGTAGGATATGTGGAATCTCATGGTACACACAGATATCAAAAGAAAAACAAAGGGTAACATTTTGGTATTCACCTAACCTTCAAAAGGAAGCCTCTAGAAAAGCTGGGTGGGAAAAAAAAGAATTTTAAGCAATTTTTACCTCTGAGATTGAATTTGTTGAAAAGATGTAGATTGTGATGAATAATAACCTTCTTTCAGAATGTATTTTCATTCTCTACATGTAGAAATAATTCTTTATAAACAGATAGGCATGTCTCTTTGTTTTCCTGAAGGAAGCTGTGATTTTGAGGAGACTGTGGTAGGATTTCTCAGGTCAGAAATAAAGGTAGTGTTTTTTCAGTTATGTAAAAATGCACTTAGCATAATGAGTTTCACTTCAAGCATACTTAACTAAAATTGTGTTTCATTTTGTACATAACGTACAAAACTTTGTTTCATGAAGATAACTATACCATAAGTCATTATTTTCATTGATTTTAATTAAGATTTATAAAAAAAAGTTTTGAGATATTCAAGCCAACCTTCATACCAAATCACCTTACCTAGTAGATTTATAGATAATGTATTGAGATTGTCCTTCACTTTTTAAATGGTAAGGTAGCCTTCAGGTGTTGTTAGTAATATGGAGATATAGAATCAAAATGGATATTCTAATATAAGTTTAATTTAAAATTTATTTATATAATTGTATGTAAACAGGGAACTGTATAAATGAGTCTGAGTACCAAAAACACCCATTGGCAATAATATTGCTTAGGAATCAGATGGATAATGGGTTGTGCCTACAGACAGATCCACAATCATCTGTTTGATAAAAATCACTTCTTTTAAGTGGAATCTTGTTTGGTTTATAAATATTGTGATCTATATATTTTTAAAGTCAACAGTGAGTAAAAATAAAACAGATATATCTAAAATGCTGGTATTTCTTTTTGACAGTGGAATTTTTACTAGTGGAATATTTATAAAAACAATATTGGGGTATTTAAATACATTACATGAAGCTTTCTGAAATAAATCAATTAGTAGAAGGATTAAAACTGTTTTTCTGTAAATAATTTTCCATGTGTTGGAACCATCATGTTAATAAATGTTATATCTACCTTTTAGGTAGATATATATTATACATATATTGTCCTCATTCATCCTTAAAATTATATTGGAATATATAGTGATACATATATTGGCCATCTGGGAAGCCCAAAGTAAGTTTTTTACACGTGCAATTATGGGGTAAACACAGGTTTTGACACACCTGACTTTAAATTTAAAGCATCCTTTCTCCAGCCCTCCACTTTTGCATTCCTTCTGACCCTCAGTCTGTATTTCCCAGTGGTCCCCTTTCAAAGGCTCTGACTATGATCTTGGGGGTTTAGATTTCCTTCACTTTTACTGGAGTTCTTTTCCCCAAGGTCTGACACTATCCTATTTGGAAAAGGACGAGTCTTCTCTTTGTTGGCACTTGTCTCGTGTCTAAACAAAACTCAGTATCTTCACAATCCCGTAAGATTCGTGGAAAGGTGTACTGACCCCAAACCTCAATAGAACACTCCTTTGGGATTTTAACAGAAATTAAAAAATTTTTTTTTTTTAATGAAAAAGCATGTAAGAGTCTAAGTTGCAAACGTTCTGGTGATATTTAGATCTACTCATTGATATATACTTATCTCACAACCTGAGAGATGAGACAATTTACTTCCTTTTATCATCTTCGTTTCTACTTTGTTAAATGTCAGCATTCAAATATTACTGTTGTATTGTGATGGGGTTCATGGCAGGTCACCTCAAAATATGACACTTTGTTATGTTGATTACTTTGAATTAAAGTGACTTAAAAAACAGCCAATACAAGAAGGACACCTTAACCCTCCTAACCTACCCTTTGTTCTGAAAGCAAGAAATAAATCTCGCTTGTGAAGGTACTATCCATCAAGAGAGTAGAAGACATTCCTATCACCAGAAACAGGAAATTCAAGGCCAAGAAGCCTGTAGGAACAAAATTTGTTACTTCTTTGTTAATTTGCTACTTCAACAACCTTCCTATTTTATTACATCTTCATGAATAATTGCTTCTATCTCTGAAAAATTATAAATGCATCCTACTTTGATCACTTATTTGGATCTCATATTCTTATGAGACTCCTGTGGTGGTGGTGGTTTAGTTGCTAAGTCAAGATCCGCTCTTGCAACCCCATGGGCAGTAGCCTCCAAGGCTCCTCTGTCCATGGAATTCTTCAGGCAAGAATACTAGAGTGGGTTGCCAATTTCTTCTCCAGGGTATTTTCCCAACCCAGGCATAGAATCCACATCTCCTACATTTCTGGCATTGTAGGCACATTCTTTACCAATTGAGCCAGCAGGGAAGGGAAGCTGTGAGACTGCTGTACATACATGATTAAATTTAGATTTCTTTCTAATGTTAATCTGTCTTGTGTCAATTTGATTATTAGAACAGCCAAAAGAACCATGAGGATTCCCCTCCATGGCAGTTGCTTTCCCTTTCCACAAATGACTTGTTACTCAAATTGGTAAAGATTTAGGAGCAAATGGCATGAAAACTATTAGCATAGAAATACTATCTCTCTACTCATTACAAACTATAAGAATATTCACTCAACCATCTTTTATTCTCTGTTTCAGTTCTTAAATATTATTTCTATTTTGAGTACAATAAAATTAATCATTTGATACCCTCAGTCATGCCAGAGCAATCAATAATTCCCACGAATCCCCTGAAGGTGTGGTATATGAAGATCTACAATACAAGAAGCAAGTAACATTTTCAGGTTTTTAAAACATGTATCAAGAAAAGGAAATAATTTCCAATGGCAAAAATACTACATTATAGCCTTTTAAAAGCCCTCCAATCTCCTTCAGTCAATATAAAAATGCTTTCTTCTGTCTCCTTATTCTCTTCTCATTAGCATCTGCTAATCATTGCATATGAATATCAAGATAAATTTAAAATGGTTTCTTACTACATTTTATTGTTTTCTCTTTTGTCTAATTAGTAATATTGCATGAAATTTATTTTTATTGTTTTGTTACTTTGTTTTAGATTAAGTAATGATTTGGGGGATAGAGAACATGAATTTTCTTAATAAAGCACTATTATGGGAGAATGTTTTCTACTTTCTAATATCTATTTACCAAGGAACTTCTGGGAAAGAAAAACATTTAATAGTTTATGACTATGTAATGTAGCAGACACTAACATAACACACAAAAAATCTTATTAAAGCATCATTTTGTAGAAAAGATACTTACCTAATACTTCCCACCATAAGCAGTTAAATAGTTTTCACTGTCAGGAGGACTCGATCATTCCATCTTGTGTAGCTGTTTATTCATCCCAGAAATTTTTTAAAAAAAAATAAAAAATGGAGATTATTTAAACCTTTAAGAAAGAACAGAAGGTATACTAATTAATCATAAACATATAAAACAATGAAACATGTTAGTTTCACACATATACAATGAACTTTGTAGCAGATTACATTATTTCCTAACTTTTTTCTCCCTACTAGGAACTGGAATGGGGTTTTCCTGGTTGCTCAAATGGAAAGGACTCGTACACCATGTGGACAAGATGAGTCTCTCTTTTAGACTGCTTTGTATTTCTCATTATATTTGTTGATCCTGTACCCTCACAATTTTCTGCTAAATTGTCTGCCTTGGAAATGAATTTTTGAATGGTGGTTAGTAAGGAGACCTGGTTTCATATCTTTGCTCAATCAAATTATAGCTAAGTGATTCTGAGTAAAGTATTCAATCTCTCTTGGCTTCAATGTATAATATATCTCTCTTTGCTTTCTATGGTAAAGGAAAAAAGAAGAATTAACTGCACTATTTACTTTTCCTTGCTAATGATAGGCTACTTTCACCATACCTCCAGGGTTTATCTACTCACTTTCACAATATTTTCTGAAAGACCTTGACTTCTTGCTTGTGTGCAGCTCTACATGATGAAAGTGAAAGAAGAGAGTGAAAAAGTTGGCTTAAAGCCCAACATTCAGAAAACGAAGATCATGGCATCTGGTCCCATCACTTCATGGGAAATAGATGGGGAAACAGTGGAAACAGTGTCAGACTTTATTTTTCTGGGCTCCAAAATCACTGCAGACAGTGACTGCAGCCATGAAATTAAAAGACACTTACTCCTTGGAAGAAAAGTTATGACCAACCTAGATAGCATATTGAAAAGCAGAGACATTACTTTGCCAACAAAGGTCCATCTAGTCAAGGCTATGGTTTTTCCAGTGGTCATGTATACATGTGAGAGTTGGACTGTGAATAAAGCTGAGCACCGAAGAATTGATGCTTTTGAACTGTGGTGTTGGAGAAGATTCTTGAGAGTCCCCTGGACTGCAAGGAGATCCAACCAGTCCATTCTGAAGGAGATCGGCCCTGGAATTTCTTTGGAAGGAATGATGCTAAAGCTGAAACTCCAGTACTTTGGCCACCTCCTGTGAAGTGTTGACTCATTGGAAAAGACTCTGATGCTGGAAGGGATTGGGGGCAGGGGGAAAAGGGGACAACAGAGGATGAGATAGCTGGATGGCATCACCGACTTGATGGACGTGAGTCTGAGTGAACTCCGGGAGATGGTGATGGACAGGGAGGCCTGGCTTGCTGTGATTCATGGGGTTGCAAAGAGTCGGACATGAGTGAGCGACTGAACTAAACTGAACTGAACTACGTGTTTTCTTAGCCCTGCGGCTTTGTGTGTCTACATGTTGTAAGTTGTCTATTATGCTCAAAGCACTTGGGGGTATTAAGGGAATGTATATGAAAGGGAAATCTAATTTGTGGAGGGAAATCTACTTTATATGAAAATAGTCTGTGGTAGTGTATTACACTGAAAAATGCCCTCCTTGGTAAACAGTAATATACTGGACATGATTACACTGGATACACTATGGGTAGAAACTCCTTATTTTTATTTTTATCAATATTAAAGGTATTTAATATTGATAAAAATACATACATACATATATATATATATAAATATATATAAATCATAGTCCTTTAAACAATAATACCATTTCTATTTTTTATGTTTTTACTATATTATTTATTTATTTTTAATTTTTGAATTTTATTTATGATAGACAAATTGAATATGAAAAAATTTGTAGTCAAAAGCATACAAATGTTCAGTCATAAGATGAATAAGTTTTGGGGATCTATTGTGCAGTTTGATGATTAGGGTTAATAATACTGCATTATACAGCTGAAATTTATTAAGAGAGTAAATCTTAAGTGTTCTCACCCCACATGTTCATGTACACACACACACACACACACACACAAAGGTAAGACGTGAGACGATCAATGTGTTAATTGTGGTATTCATTTCACAGTATGTACCTATACTGAACCATCACATGTAGACCTTTTAAATAATGTTTTATAATCTAGACTGGATTGTGTGCTTCAATGGCCTTTCACATGTTTGGAGAATGACATCTTGATATAGAAAAAGCAGATGAAGCAGTTGAGATAGTCCTGAATCAGCCAAAATAGGAAAAAAAAAAAAAAAAAAGTATACAAATACTGGATTACTAAGCACAAAAACATTAAGGGATGAGACACAAAGATTCAATATCAAATGAGAATCTGAAAGTTAAGGTTTGTGTTTCACCCCATAGAATAGATAAAATAGATCACAGAAAGTGGAAGAGTCAAAGAAATCAAGTATGGTAGAGCATGATGCTGCAAAGCTCCAGATTCTACCACATCTAATTCCACCCTTCCCCATTATTGTGGAGTTGTGTGGATTTTGAATCAATATTGCCAGTTACAAACTAGCAATCAAAACACACTGATCATTGTGGGAAGTGACTCTTTTATAAATGGGTCACTCTATTTAGAAACATACTTGCACCAATGACTCAGTTCTATTTCATGGTGACAACCTTCAGTGCAGTATAATCACTTCCTTCCCTCCAAATATATACAGAACATTTTCACATTTTATGAAATGAATTTAGTGTGAAGAATTATATACTTCACCATGGAGGGATTTAAAAAATCCAGTGAGAAATATCCCAGCAGAGCCATGAGAGTAGTGTAACACCTAGCCCTTCACACATCCAAGGCCCTTTACAGATTCAACTTACTTTTCAAGTGTCATCTTCTAAGTAGCATTAAGTATGAACACATTTTAATACACGAGGCTCTGAGAGATAGCCTTGCTCTTTAACTTCTCCATAGGTTCCAGTGCATTATTTATGTAAAAGCTAGCTAGAAGTCACATTTTTCTCTTATTATTTAAAGATTACCTTTTTCCTTATCTGTATTCTCATTGAAGTTTAACTCTTCACTTATAGTTCTCATCCCAAATACTGTATTTTTTCAATTATCTTCTGTCTTAATTCTGAAAAATTTATCACTGTCCTCTATTAATGCTTTGTTTCACTAATAATATTTGATGTTTCAAATACAAGAAACGATTAAAATCTGACATTAATTAGTAAGAGTGGCTAGCATTTAGTAAACATTTATTAAATATTGAATACAAAAATAGGTGAGAGATTTCTTTAGGGTAACATGATTGATTTGTGGCTAGCCAAAATTGTAAGCAAAGCCTCCATATTTCTGGACTTAACTACTTTCTACAGGGTAATAAAATGATATTAAATAATTTAATTATTAAATTTAATCACTCCATAAAAATACGAGGAAATTCCACCTGACCTGCCCCTTGAGAAACCTATATGCAGGTCAGGAAGCAACAGTTAGAACTGGACATGGAACAACAGACTGGTTCCAAATAGGAAAAGGAGTACGTCAAGGCTGTATATTGTCACCCTGCTTATTTAACTTCTATGCAGAGTACATCATGAGAAACGCTGGGCTGGAAGAAGCATAAGCTGGAATCAAGATTGCTGGGAGAAATATCAATAACCTCAGATATACAGATGACACCACCTTTATGGCAGAAAGTGAAAAGGAACTAAAAAGCCTCTTGATGAAAGTGAAAGTGGAGAGTGAAAAAGTTGGCTTAAAGCTCAACATTCAGAAAATGAAGATCATGGCATCTGGTCCTATCACTTCATGTCAAATAGATGGGGAAACAGTGGAACAGCGTCAGACTTTGTTTTCTTGGGCTCCAAAATCACTGCAGATGGTGACTGCAGCCATGAAATTAAAAGATGCTTACCCCTTGGAAGAAAAGTTATGACCAACCTAGATAGCATATTGAAAAGCAGAGACATTACTTTGCCAACAAAGGTCCATCTAGTCAAGGCTATGGTTTTTCCAGTGGTCATATACGGATGTGAGAGTTGGACTGTGAAGAAAGCTAAGTGCCGAAGAATTGATGCTTTTGAACTGTGGTGTTGGAGAAGATTCTTGAGAGTCCCTTGGACTGCAAGGAGATCCAACCAGTCCATTCTGAAGGAGATCAACCCTGGGATTTCTTTGGAAGGACTGATGCTAAAGATGAAACTCCAGTACTTTGGCCACCTCATGTGAAGAGTTGACTCATTGGAAAAGACTCTGATGCTGGGAGGGATTGGGGGCAGGAGGAGAAGGGGACGACAGAGGATGAGATGGCTGGATGGCATCACTGACTCAATGGACGTGAGTCTGAGTGAACTCTGGGAGTTGGTGATGGACAGGGAGGCCTGGCGTGCTGCAATTCATGGGGTCGCAAAGAGCTGGACACGACTGAGTGACTGAACTGCACTGCATTGCACTGAAAAACATCAGCGTGCTCAATAGGCCACCTAGCTGTACTCTAAATTGTTGTGGAACACAGAACAATTTTTATTGTACTTTCTTTTCTTTTTGCATCAAACCACCTTTCAACATGAAAGAAAACAACTTAGTAAAAAAAATTCATTGGTCAAACTCTTCCCATGAAATGTTTAATTTGACATTAAATTGCCATTAAAGTTTTGAAGGTCATTAAAGCAGTTCATATGTGCTGCCTTAAAAGTAGTTTGGGCCAGACTATTCTATGATATCATATGTCAAATATCGACCTTATTTATAACTGCAGAATCTTACAGCATTTTTCCTGAAGTAGGAAATTCATTTACTATGTCTCAATCCTGCAAACAGGGTAAAGCCACAAATTCTAAGAGCTCTCATAAGTGGCGGTTTTGGATTGATTTTCTTCTTTTTTTTAATGTTCAATTACCCCTTAAGTGAAGCTGAGTTGCCAAAACTTGCTTTTAGTTTCCTCTTTTATCCTGGTTTATTCTTAATGCTTTGGAATTGACTTGTAGAACATTTTTTGTTCTTGAAATAAGTTCTTTAAACTATGTACTTGTATACTACAGAGTTTAAATACATACTTTCTGTTGACTGTATGAAAGATTTTAGAGTTAAAACATGTTTCTTAATATTCTCCCCTCCACTCTCCTAAAATGTACTTTCCTATCTACTGTTTCCTAATTATCCCTGGTAATACACAAATATATGGCTGGCTAAGGCTTTCATTTATTAATTTTACAAGAAAGATACATATACAGTTTCTGATCTTCTTCTTGCCTCTAGTATTTATGTGTTTCTTCCATGCAAAACAGTCTTGGATACCTATATACATACATCCAAAACTAATAACAACTTTCCTCTCATCCATCTAATCTCATTTGTTTAAGCTGAGGCATTTATAAAGCTTACCTTGTCATCCATTCCTGAAATTTTATCAATTACTAATGTCAATCTGTTCACTGATGTTTGTATAATTACTACTTTATACATTTGGCTTGAATAACTTAAAGTTACTGAAGTTTCCATTTTCCTGAACTGGTGGGAATTTACCTTCAATTACCAAGCTTGTTTCCCTGTCTGTATTCGTCTAGGATCACATTTGAATGAAGTAAGCTTTATAAACAGCCTAGGGTGGGAGGGGGGTGATAGTCCCCTAATCTCTATTCTATTGTGGCTATAGTGACATCCCCACCAGGGAACAATTTCTCACTGAAGTTTTATCATTTTCTCAGAGATTGTCAAGAGTGCTCTGTAGAGTTCCCAGTATGTCAGGATCCACAAACTTGTGTATCTTCTCTGGTGACAGAATAACTAAGACTGTTTTGTTCCTTTTATTGCCTGTCTACAGTAAAATGATCTTAGTTTTCAAAGAAACACAGCCAGAACATATATAGTTTTTCTGGAAATACGTAGTTTTTTGGGTTTTTGTTTTTGTTTTTTTGAGGGGAGGAGGTTGGGGTCTCTTCTGTTTCTCTTGCTATTGTAAACTTTAAATTTTCCTGAGGCAGAGAATATGTTCGAGGGTTTAAAATGTTTTATGCCAAAAAGTGAGCAGTACTACAGTGAGTAAAAATGAGTCGGGTCCTGGCTTAAGGTTACAGTATAGGGACAAAAAATTCATCTACCATACCATGCTGCTGCTAAGTCACTTCAGTTGTGTCCGACTCTGTGCGGCCCCATAGACGTCAGCCCACCAGGCTCCACCATCCCTGGGATTCTCCAGGCAAAAATACTGGAGTGGGTTGCCATTTCCTTCTCCAATGCATGAAAGTGAAAAGTGAAAGTGAAGTCGCTCAGTCGTGTCCAACTCTTGGCGACCCCATGGACTGCAGCCTACCAGGCTCCTCCATCTATGGGATTTTCCAGGCAAGAGTACTGGAGTGGGGTGCCATTGCCTTCTCCACTACCATACCATACTGGTAAGCAAAAGATGTTGAAGCCATCAAGTCATCAGCCAAAACAGTCACCCCCAACTGAGCACCCTGAGGGGATTCGGGATGAAGAAAAACAAGACCCTGGCCCTAGATAGTTAATCTGTATAGCAGAGGACTGATTTCAATAAGCCCAGACTCTTACATCGTCCCATACACAGAATAGCTGAACAAAACTTAATTCTCAACTTTTAGGCTGTGTGTATACGTGTGTTTCAGTTAACAAGTGGAATAACTACTGTTAGAGCAATCTATTTCTCTGCTGATAACAATTATCAACTCAGAAATAACACACACACAAAAAAACAAAACAAAAAAAACCAAAACCATAAAACCCCCCAAAATAAAAGAAGCAAACACACAAAAATTTAGAAGGCATGATAGAGGGACCAAAAGAAGCAGACCTGAAGGGAATATGATCTTCATAGAAGGTGAAGATGATGAAGTGAGATCTGCATTCATCCACCTTCTTTTCTGAAGGCACTTCCAAGGTGTTCAAGAGATGAAGCTCAAGTAGAAGTAGCTGTCACTTAAGGCTGAGGAGTCAGAGACCACAGTTTGAGCCTGCAAGAACAACTGAAAAGTATAAGCTACAAGGGTGGGAGTCCTAGGATGTGAATAGAAACATATCATATATCCTTGCTTGACACCAGCCAGCATTTCTGCAAGAATGACTCCAAACAGCCCAGGGAAGTACTGCAGAGTTTTCATCATCTCTACCACTAGGAACACAGTGTTAGAGGTTGTATTTCTGCCAAGTTAGAAGGACTAAGTAACATCTCAAACTTGTGATTAAAACTTAACATTATTCCATTTTGAACATTAAGCAATCAGTATATAGGTCTGGTTTTAGTCTTGTCTTTCTAACAGTTTACATATTCAAACTTTTAGGTCTTTCCCTAATTCAATAGATGAGAATTGAAATTTCAGCTCAGCTTGCTCTTTATATATAGTGAGGATAAGTATGTTTTCATATGTTCAAGGACTATTTGAAAAATTTAGACTACATTAAAACATAAAGATGTATAGAAAATATCAAAATGTTTTCTGTAAATTTTTGAAAATGATAGTAATGTTCAAACAATTGCAAAGTATGATGATCTTTCACAATTATGGAATTTATCAACATTAACATCAATAGTTGACTTTTTATCACAAAATATAGAAAGCAGAAGACAATGAAGTAACATTTCTAATGTGGTGGGGAAAAAATAGACATAATAAAACTGCATTGATCTAAACACACACACATCCATAATGCATGAAAAACTAGTGAACCTGAAAAAGCTGTCAATAATACTAGTATCAATGTCTTGGTTTTCATATTTTACTATAAATACACGAGATACTTTCACTGGAGGAAACTAGGTGAAGATTACATGGAATGCCTCTATAAATTTTCCAACATTGTCTGACTCTCTAATAATAAAAACAGAACTTGAGAAAGTCTACATGTTAGAAACTAGAATTGCAACCCATAAGTAAGGACAACACTTACGGGAAATACTAAAAACCATCATCCATAACATCAAGATGATATTGTAGCAGTTTTTCTTCTTCCAAGAAAAAAATTCAACACTTTGCTGAATATAAAGACTTCAGACCTTCTCTACAATGTATGACTGACAATTTCCAGTTTGTGATAAAAGCTAACAGACATATGAAATTACAGGAAAATATGATCAACAACAAGGGATATACAGTCAATATAAACAGAACTAAAGTGAATAGGTACTATAATTAGCAGAAAATACATTTAAAACCACCATGATGAATATGGTAGAGAATCTACAAGATTGAAATGAAACATCACATAGGATAATACATAAATAGTATGGAAATTTTTATGGAAGTGTACAATATAAATATTAGAAGTGAGAAATACAACAAAAAAACACACACACATACACCCACAGCCAAACCACACCTCAGTAAACTGGATTAACAACAGAGTGGACACAGTAGAAAAAAGGGTCGATAGAATAAACATAAATCAACAGAATTGGTCCAAACTGAAAAGCACAGAGAGAGGAAAACAGTTTTGAAAATAGTAAAGTGTCTTAAAAGCCTGTAGAATAGCTCAAGTAGGCTAACATATATGTATTAAAGTTCCAGAAAAAGAAAACAATAGCAGGGCCCAAAAACATTAAAAAATACAAGCCAACATTTTTCTAAATTTAAACAAAAATCCAATTACATATACAGAAATTAAAGCAAATGACAGTAGAATAAGTGCAAAGAATCCAACTTAAAATGATGAAATTATGAGTTTCTTTAGACATACAAAAAGATACATGCACCCCAATGTTCATTGCAGCACTATTTACAATAGCCAAGACATTGAAGCAATGTAAATTTCCATCATCAGATGAATGGATAAAGAAGATGTGGCACATATATACAATGGAATATTACTCAGTCATAAAAAAGAGTGAAATAATGTCACTTGCAGCAACATGGGTGGACCTATAGATTGTCATACTGAGTGAAGTAAGTCAGAAAGAAATCAACAAGAGAAAGAATAAACAATTTAGAATATATTTTTATAATAAAGTATCCCCAGGTCTCCTGCATTGCAGGCAGATGCTTTACCCTCTGAGCCACCAGGGAAGCCCACAATAAAAATGAAGAGACTACAAAAAACAAGCTGGGTAAATTCAAGAATCATTGTATTATATGAAAAAAGGAAAATGATTACATTCTATTTGACTCCATTTATGGTGATTGCAGCCATGAAATTAAAATATGCTTACTCTTTGGAAGGAAAGTTATGACCAACCTAGACAGTATATTAAAAAGCAGAGACATTACTTTGTCAACAAAGGTCTGTGTAGCCAAAGCTATGGTTTTTCCAGTAGTCATGTATGGATATGAGAGTTGGACTATAAAGACAGCTGAGTGCCAAAGAATTGATGCTTTTGAACTATGGTGTTGGAGAAGACTCTTGAGAGTCCCTTGGACTGCAGTGAGACCCAACCAGTCCATCCTGAAGGAGATCAGTCCTGGTGTTCATTGGAAGGACTGATGTTGAAGCTGAAACTCCAATACTTTGGCCATCTGATGTGAAGAACTAACTCATGGAAAAAGACCCTCATGCTGGGGAAGATTGAGGGCAGGAGGAGAAGGGGACGACAGAGGATGAGATGGTTGGATGGCATCACCGACTCGATGTACATGGGTTTGGATAGATTCTGGGAGTTGGTGATGGACAGGGAGGCCTGGCGTGCTGCGGTTCATGGGGTCACAAAGAGTCAGACCCCACTGAGTGACCGAACTGAACTGATATAACTGTTTGTTGTGGTTATTACATACAAGTAGAAAGCACTCTATATTTTGATTGGAGTTATATGGCTACATGGATACATACATTTTTCAAATGCCATTAAGCTCTACACTTATAAAAATGTATTCTATTAGATGTACATGACATCTCAATTAAAAAAAAAAACAAACTGATCTTGACCAAGCTGATTTAGTTGTAACAGCATTTGATGAATGATTCTCAAGCCTTCCTATATATTATAATCACCTGGGTATTTTTTTAAGACAACTAATGCATACAATTATCCTACTGTAAAACATAAACATTTTCTGTGATAAATCCTTGACATTTTATTTCTTTTTTTTTTTGACATTTTATTTCTTAAAATTTTCATACTGACTCTTTCAAGCAACCAGTATTGAGATTCTTGAATGAGATAATTTCTAAAATATCTTCCAGCAATCAGTTTCAAGAGCTCTTACAATGAATGCCTGAAAATAAATTCCATAATTATGAGAAAAATATTACTGTTAAATTGTTTGAGCATTACTATCACTTTTCAATAATTTACAGAAAATATTTTCCATATCTTTCTTTACATCTTTATGTTTTAACATAGTCTTTTGCAAATAGCCCTTGAACATATGAAAACATGCTTATCCTCCTTATATATAAAAAGCAAGCCAAGAGGAAATATCAATTCTCAAATGTTGAATTAAGAAAGATCTAAAAGTTTCAATATAAACTGCTAGAAAGACAAGACTAAAAGAGACTCATACATTGCTTGGCTAATGTCCAAAATGGAATAATGCTATGTAAGTTAATTTCTCAGTATATTATTGAGTTATATTTGCACTAGCCAATTTTAGAAATCTAAGCAAATATCTTAACAAATACAAAACAATATATGCCAAACATTATTCATAATGGGCTTATTTTTAATATTAGCAATTTGGGAAATTCAGGTCAGTTCAGTTCAGTTCAGTCACTCAGTCGGGTCCAGCTCTTTGCGACCCCATGAATTGCAACACGCCAGGCTTCCCTGACATTAACCAGCTCCCGGAGTTTACTCAAACTCATGTCCATTGAGTCGGTGATGCCATCCAGCCATCTCATCCTCTGTTGTCCCCTTCTCCTCCTGCCCCCAATCCCTCCCAGCACCAGAGTCTTTCCAATTAATCAATTCTTCATGTGAAGTGGCCAAAGTATTGGACTTTCAGCTTCAGCATCAGTCTTTCCAAAGAACACCCAAGGCTGATCTCCTTTAGAATGGACTGGTTGGATCTCCTTGCAGTCCAAGGGACTCCCAAGAGTCTTCTCCAACACCACAGTTCAAAAGCATCAATTCTTCAGCGCTCAGCCTTCTTCACAGTCCAACTCTCACACCCATACATGGCCACTGGAAAAACCATAGCCTTGACTAGATGGATCTTTTTTGGCAAATAATCTCTCTGCTTTTCAATATGTTATCTAGGTTGGTCATAAATTCCCTTCCTTAGAAGTAAGTGTCTTTTAATTTCATGGCTGCAATCACCATCTGCAGTGATTTTGAGCCCAAAAAATAAAGTCTGACACTGTTTCCAGTGTTTCCCCATCTATTTGCCATGAAGTGATGGGACCAGATGCCATGATCTTCGTTTTCTGAATGTTGAGCTTCAAGCCAACATTTCACTCTCTTTCAATTTCATCAAGAGGCTTTTTAGTTCGTCTTCACTCTCTGCCATAAGGGTGGTGTCATCTGCATATCTGAGGTTATTGATATTTCTCTTGGCAATCTTGATTCCAGCTTGTGCTTCTTCCAGCCCAGCTTTTCTCATGATGTACTCTGCATAGAAGTTAAATAAGCAGGGTGACAATATACAGCCTTGACGCACTCCATAAATGTGGGATGAATAAATACACTAAGACATACCTGAAATTGCCTATATTCCTAAAACAATGCATAAAATTTCTATGTACTATTTTGGAATGATATCCAGAATATATTTTTTCATGAAACTACCTAGAGCCAAAGTATCATACATAACATGTCACTTTTTAAAATCTTTGTGTCAATGTACACATGTATATCATATTTCAGTAGACCAAGATAAGACAGGCATAGTTCATACTGGACATTTATAAACATACATATATTTCAATTGGACATGAATTTGAGCAAACTCTGGAAGATAGTGGAGGACAGAGGAGTCTGGTATGCTACAGTCCATGGGATCACAAAGACTAGAACATGACTTAGTTAATGAAAAACAACAACATATTTTAATATTATAATATAAATTGACATTATATTACTATCTTACATTTATTAAGTGCTCATGTGTATATGTGTACATATGTATATATCCATATTCATAGTCATACCAACATCTATCATACATAATATATATAGATATATAATATATCTCTCCCTGTATCTTTGTATATCTATACTGAAATTGACAAGATGAAATAACACTTTGGTAGAAGCACCTAACATAAAAATTTTGATTTCACTAAAGGAAATAAGAAAATTCTTTGGAGAAATGAATTATTCTATATAACTAGCAGCAATATTTTATTAGTACCAAAAGAAAAAAGAACATAAGTACCAAAAAAACTTTGGGAAATATCAATGAGCTAGCTAAGATTCAGATAATACTAGCTAAAGTTTTTGATCACCTAAATCAAAATGAAAAAAGATTGTAACTAATTTTAATATTTTGAACACGTAAAAAATCCTCTAAAAGATAGGATATTGTTGTTGCTTAGTCACCCAGTCGTGTCCCACTGTTTATGACCCCATAGACTGCAGCCCGCCAGGCCTTCCTGTCATGCTGGAGTCCATGAATCACTTGAATGCTATCACTAGAGAGGTGGGTATTAAAATAATCCATTGTGCTGAAAATTTGTAATAAAAAAGGATAAATTAAGCATTCATATGTCCCAGAACATCTGTAAAGCACTCCCGTTTTAGTGAAAGAAATCAGTGTGTATGTGTGTGTGTGTGTGTGTGTGTGTGATGGTTTTAGCAAGAAGGAATAGAATTTTTTGAGCACTATTTGGAATAATTATCATTCCATGCTTGATTTTTAATAAAAATTTTGTTCAGTTAATTGTTGGGATAGAGGATTATGACTTCCTTTGCTATGTCATTCCTGACCATAAAATGATGGGCAAAATAGTTTCCTGTTAAAAGTATTGCAAACTAACCTCTGGAAAGCTTTTTTCATGAGCAGAGCCATTTTCCCAGAAATGGTAATATGGTATTGATCTTCACTGTATTATAATTCTTAACTGTGTTTTCCACATGCATGAGTATTACTGACTTGCTGATGCAACATTTAAAATAAATTTTAAAATGTGTACTAAGTGGTGAGATGGTAATACAACTCCAGGAAGATAATATAATATATTATTGAATATTTTAGATTCAACATTAATGCTATTGGTATTATTCCTAACCATTTTTTTTTAGGTTTTATTGAGAAAAATGTCTGTTTTATACTTAAGAAATATTGTATTCTCTATTGTAGCACCACTGCCTCATGAAGAAGTTTGGGTTTCAACCTTTCATATTCAATATGAACATCATGATACAGAATGTATACATAGAAACATTTTTTAAAAGCAGGACAATAAACCAATCTTAAAATACACAATAAAGAATCATAGCATATTTCAGCCTTGAATTCCTAGTCTTTATAATAAAAAGAAAGATCTGATCTACTTTTAATTTTTTAAAAATTTCATGATGAATATGCACTTTCTTTTCATTATCATTAATTTTATTAACTCCTTTATTGAAGCATAAGTGACATAAAATTAATGACATACATTTAAAGGCTATTTTTTATACAAGAGCAGACCTGTGAAACATCGCCACCAAAAAGATATTGAACACTACCCAAAACAGTTTCCTTGTATCCTACTGTATTCCCTCCTTGCTTATTATCCTTACACCAGCCCTATCCCGGCAACTACTGATCTGCGTTCTTTCACTATAGTTTGCAATCTCTTGTATGTAATATAAATAGAATCACACAGCGTGTTCACTTTCCACTCAGACTAGTGGAACCAAGTATTTTTCTTTGATATGTGTGTCATCCAGGCACTATTCATCCCTTTTCAAATAGTTCTTAAGCCTGTACCATATGCATGTGTTGATCAGTAATTATGTGAATATTTGACAACACTTTTCTGCAGATATATGGTGTTCTTTCTCTCTTCTTCAGAACTCTGTCCAGAAAATGTTAAACACCTTGGTCTCCTCAGACTCCCAGTTCTACCTCCACAATCAGGAGTTTGCAGGCTTGCTTTTGTTGCCATCTCTACTAACATCTCTAATGAAGGCAGTTGGTTGTTCATAGGGCTGAACTTGTTTCCCATTTTCTAAGGGATACTCTACTTCATTGTCTAGCATCTAGCTCTATGAAAACCACTGCTTCAAATACACTGTTTTTGCTTGTTTTGGTTTTTATAAATTATAAACTGAAATATGTCCTCCAATATGTACAATCTCTGTCTATTTTGTTGAGATATTTGAGATAACTATAATGAGAAGAATTTCCCACAGTTTATTGTGATCCACACAGTCAGGCTTTGGCATAGTCAATAAAGCAGAAATAGATGTCTTTCTGGAACTCTCTTACTTTTTCCATGATCCAGTGGATGTTGCCAATTTGATCTCTGGTTCCTCTGCCTTTTCTAAAACCAGTTTGAACATCTGGAGTTTCACGGTTCATGTATTGCTGAAGCCTGGCTTGGAGAATTTTGAGCATTACTTTACTAGCGTGTGAGATGAGTGCAATTGTGTGGTAGTTTGAGCATTCTTTGGCATTGCCTTTCTTTGGGATTGGAATGAAAACTGACCTTTTCCAGTCCTGTGGCCACAGCTGAGTTTTCCAAATTTGCTGGCATATTGAGTTCAGCACTTTCACAGCATCATCTTTCAGGATTTGAAATAGCTCCACTGGAATTCCATTCCCTCCACTAGCTTTGTTCATAGTGATGCTTTCTAAGGCCCACTTAACTTCACATTCCAGGATGTTTGGCTCTAGGTCAGTGATCACACCATCATGATTATCTGGGTCATGAACATTTTTTTTTTTTTGTACAGTTCTTCTGTGTATTCTTGCCACCTCTTCTTAATATCTTCTGCTTCTGTTAGGTCCATACCATTTCTGCCCTTCATTGAGCCCATCTTTGCATGAAATGTTCCCTTGGTATCTCTAATTTTCTTGAAGAAATCTCCAGTCTTTCCCCTTTTGCTGTTTTCCTCTATTTCTTTGCATTGATTGCTGAGGAAGGCTTTCTTATCTCTCCTTGCTATTCTTTGCAACTCTGCATTCAAATGCTTATATCTTTCCTTTTCTTCTTTGCTTTTCGCTTCTCTTCTTTTCACAGCTATTTGTAAGGCCTCCCCAGACAGCCATTTTGCTTTTTTGCATTTCTTTTCCATGGGGATGGTCTTGATCCCTGTCTCCTGCAGAATGTCATGAACCTCCGTCCATAGTTCATCAGGCACTCTGTCTAACAAATCTAGTCCCTTATATCTATTTCTGACTTCCACTGTATAATCATAAGGGATTTGATTTAGGTCATACCTGAATGGTCTAGTGGTTTTCCCCATTTTCTTCAATTTAATTTCTGAATTTGGCAATAAGGAGTTCATGATCTGAGCCACAGTCAGCTCCTGGTCTTGTTTTTGCTGACTGTATAGAGCTTCTCCATCTTTGGCTGCAAAGAATATAATCAATCTGATTTTGGTGTTGACCATCTGGTGATGTCCATGTGCAGAGTCTTCTCTTGTGTTGTTAGAAGAGGGTGTTTGCTATGACCAGTGTGTTCTCTTGGCAAAACTCTATTAGCCTTTGCCCTGCTTCATTCCATATTCCAAGGCCAAATTTGCCTGTTACTCCAGGTGTGTCTTGACTTCCTACTTTTGCATTCCAGTCCCCTATAATGAAAAGGACATCTTTTTTGGGTGTTAGTTCTAAAAGGTCTTGTAGGTCTTAATAGAACTGTTCAACTTCAGCTTCTTCAGAGTTACTGATTGGGGCATAGACTTGGATTACTGTGATATTGAATGGTTTGCCTTGGAAATGAACAGAGATCATTCTGTCGTTTTTGAGATAGCATCCAAGTACTGCATTTTGGACTCTTTTGTTGACTATGATGGTTACTCCTTTTCTTCTAAGGGATTCCTGCCCACAGTAGTAGATATAATGGTCATCTGCATTAAATTCACCCTTTATAGTCCATTTTAGTTCGCTGATTCCTAGAATGTCGACATTCACTCTTGCCATCTCCTGTTTGACCACTTCCAATTTGCCTTTATTCACGGACCTGACATTCCAGGTTCCTATGCAATATTGCTCTTTACAGCATCAGAACTTTCTTCCATTCACCAGTCACACCCACAACTGGGTACTGTTTTTGGTTTGCCTCCATCCCTTCATTCTTTCTGGAGTTATTACTCCACTGATCTCCAGTAGCATATTGGGCACCTACCAATCCCAGAGTTACCCTTTCAGTATCCTATCATTTTGCCTTTTCATACTGTTCATGGGGATCTCAAGGCAAGAATACTGAAGTGGTTTGCCATTCCCTTCTCCCGACCTGCCTCTTGAGAAACCTGTATGCACATCAGGAAGCAACAGTTAGAACTGGACATGGAACAACAGACTGGTTCCAAATAGTAAAAGGAGTGTGTCAAGGCTGTATATTGTCACCCTGCTTATTTAACTTATATGCAGAGTACATCATGAGAAATGCTGGGCTGGAAGAGGCACACGCTGGAATCAAGATTGCCGGGAAAAATATCAATAACCTCACATATGCAGATGACACCACCCTTATGGCAGAAAGTGAAGAGCAACTAAAAAGCCTCTTGATGAAAGTGAAAGTGGAGAGTGAAAAATTTGGCTTAAAGCTCAACATTCAGAAAACGAAGATCATGGCATCTGGTCCCATCACTTCATGGCAAATAGATGAGGAAACAGTGGAAACAGTGTCAGACTTTATTTTGGGGGGCTCCAAATTCACTGCAGATGGTGATTGTAGCCATGAAATTAAAAGACACTTACTCCTTGAAAGGCAAAGTTATGACCAAACTAGACAGCATATTAAAAAGCAGAGACATTACTTTGCCAGCAAAGGTCTGTCTAGTCAAAGCTATGGGTTTTCCAGTGGTCATGTATGGATGTGAGAGTTGGACTGTAAAGAAAGCTGAGAGCCAAAGAACTGATGCTTTTGAAGTGTGGTGTTGTAGAAGACTCTTCAGAGTCGCTTGAACTGCAAGGAGATCCAATCAGTCCATTCTAAAGAAGATCAGCCCTGGGTGTTCTTTGGAAGAACTGATGCTGAAGCTGAAACTCCAATACTTTGGCCCCCTCATGCAAAGAGTTTACTCATTAAAAAAGACTCTGGTGCTGGGAGGGATTGGGGGCAGGAGGAGAAGGGGACAACAGAGGATGAGATCGCTGGATGGCATCACCGACTCGATGGACATGAATTTGGGTGAACTCCAGGAGTTGGTGATGTACAGGGAGGCCTCGCGTGCTGCAGTTCATGGGATCGCAAAGAGTCAGACACGACTGAACGTTTGAACTGAAGTGAACTGAAATAATCAGAAATGAACTACATTGTTCTTTTTTGGTAGAGAGCAGTTATTTAGACCTAATATATGCTTCTAAATCCATTGAAGTAGTGTTTCAATAATTTGATCAAGGACTTTTCCGAAGCTAAAATAGAACCACAGATCACTGGTTAACACTTTGCATACAGATATCTCACTCTGTATTACCTATTACTATTATTCTGTCTGGGCTCATTTACATTTCATTATGCCACTCTGAAGAGTCTGCAGTTAGTCCCATATATGGATTAAAGGAATATCTACATCAAGGGCTAAATGGTGGTGATGGAGATGAGAATGGAAGGTTGGGTGATATCTTTTTTTTTTTCCTATATTATTATGATTTCACAGATCTTCATATCAAGGTCCTTTTAAGTAATATTCTACATGCAATGTAATGACAATTTATGACATTTTGTGATTCTGGAAATTGAGATGCAATACTCTCTATTGTTTGGAATACACAAATCATTTCATGATGTCAACAACTCAATTTTCTAAAATGTCACACACTTATAGATCATCTATTAATACTATGCATAAGGCAGAGTCTTCTACTTGGTTGGATGAATCGAAAATTATTAACAAGGCTAAATATAACTTCTTTCAGTCCTACACAGAGTAGCGAAGTGTCCCATGGAATTTAATTGACCCATAGTATGTATTGTTCATCATGTAAATATTATTATTCAATGTAATGCATAACTTCACTGTTTTTGGTAGACTGCAAGTTCATTTGGAAAATAAAGTCTTTTGCAATTAATATAAATATAACCAAAATTTATTTCTTACTATACCTTGATGTTTCTATGTCAGCTGTAAAATAAAACTGTACACTCTAGGCATTTTCAATACAAAAATTAATATGATAAATCAAATCGTTTACATTAAATAGCAAATGTTTGTACTCTGTCTTAAAAGAGAGACGGGCCAAATAGCTACACAGGTATTTCTGTATTCAAGACTGAAATAGAGAATTAAGAAGTATCTATATTATTCAAGGGTGAAATTTTACTGTTATTAATTAGCTCTGTGAAATTCTTTAATTGTACATTAGGCATAAATAATCTGATTTCATCTCAATTTTAAACTTCATTTAAATAGCCCTCAAATATATCAATCGTATATGATTACTTCTCAATATATTATATAGTTAAAACTTAAAAGTAGCCATTTTATATTAACAATGATACTTTATATAAATTTTCATATTAAAGTGTGTAATTTGAGGATATTAGTAAAGCTAACATAAAAAACAACAAACAAAGTTGACTCTATATCTTAGAAATCACTTGGAATTCAAATCATACTTTTGTAGAATAGAGTTATGGAAATATTAGAAATAAAAAATTCATCATTAAGTTATATTACACAGAGGAATGAATTACCTTCAAAGTATTTTAAAGTAAAAATAATTTAAAATATAAATTAGAAGGAAATTATAGAGAATTTCTCTTTCCCTAGTAGGAATTCTAACTTTATTCTTTTTTATATTCATTATAAATGACAATCCTTTTATCTTTTAACTTTATTAGAACTCCTCATCAAATTTCAGTCACTTGTGACAAGTTTATCTTATGTGAGCATATAAATGACATTTTCTTTTCTATTGCAAGTAACTGGCAAGTAACTCTCAAAATCAAGTAACAATTATTTGTGTTAATATTCACTGAGCAGACATTTATCAAACACCAGCCCCCTCCAATAATGTGTCAAATCTATATAGAATAAAAGAAATGGGAAAAAAGAGGTTTGAGCTAAATTAATCCATCAGAGATCAGATCAGTCGCTCAGTCATGTCCAACTCTTTGTGACCCCATGAATCGCAGCATGCCAGGCCTCCCTGTCCATCACCAACTCCCAGAGTTCACCCAGACTCACGTCCATCGAGTCAGCGATGCCATCCAGCCATCTCATCCTCTGTCGTCCCCTTCTCCTCCTGCCCCCAATCCCTCCCAACATCAGCGTCTTTTCCAATGAGTCAACTCTTCACATGAGGTGGCCAAAGTACTGGAGTTTCAGCTTTAGCATCATTCCTTCCAAAGAAATCCCAGGGCTGATCTCCTTCAGAATGGACTGGTTGGATCTCCTTGCAGTTCAAGGGACTCTCAAGAGTCTTCTCCAACACCACAGTTCAAAAGCATCAATTCTTCGGAGCTCAGCCTTCTTCACAATCCATAGTCTCATCATATTCATAATGTATATATTAACTGGATATTGCTGAAGACACAAAGCATGTACAATATAAGACATGGGATATATCCTCACAACACTTAAGATCTCACATGGGACAGGGGGTATATAAAAATGGTAAAGAATAATTTAAAAAACTGTAATTAATATTAAAATATATTAATTTAACAAATGTATCCATGTTATTTGGTCTGAGATAATTGATCTTACAACTTGAAATTAATGATAAAAAATAGTTTTGTAAGGATGTAAAAGAAAGAGAGGCTAAGGCCAGTTGACATGCAAATATCTTAGTCTTGTTTCCAATGTCTAAAGTTCTTTCAATCACTTCAGCTCTTCTGGACTGATGTTGGATTTCTTCACACCCTCATCATCTAGTTCTCTGATGATAATTCAGGAGTGAGGACATGAAAAACCTCAGTTCCCATTTCCCTGCCTCCAACTTTGCCTAAAGCATTTTGCTTCTGTTTCCAAGCTGCATCAAAACAAGTCTTTCCAACTTGTATTATCTGTGGGTGTTTCCATCTCTGAAAAAATAATGAAGTGGGAACACTGATGGTGGAAAAGGAGGTATGCTGCTGCTGCTGCTGCTGCTGCTAAGTTGCTTCAGTCGTGTCCGACTCTGTGCGACCCCATAGACGGCAACCCACCAGGATACCCCGTCCCTGGGATTCTCCAGGCAAGAACACTGGAGTGGGTTGCCATTTCCTTCTCCAATGCATGAAAGTGAAAAGCGAAAGTGAAGTCGCTCAGTCCTGTCCGATTCTGTGCAACCCCATAGACAGCAGCCTACCAGGCTCCTCCATCCATGGGATTTTCCAGGCAAGAGTACTGGAGTGGGGTGCCATTGCGTTCTCTGGAAAAGGAGGTATAACAGCATGTAATTCAACATTGTAGTTTTTGACATTGTGGCTGCTTCCAGAACCTACTGCTGTTGCCACTCATCTATAAAAACAGTGTGTATTAGTATCTACTTGTTTCAGCCTGGTGGGTTTTCTCCAGTTGATGGGACAAAACAAAGGTCTCTAGTTAGTGATCTCATGAGTTCAGTTTAGTCATACTATATCAAGGGAATAAATTCCATAACCTTAGATATAAGGAGAATGACCTAAATAATTTTTGATATTGTGATGAATATTAGTGATTTCTGAATTTATCAATATTTTTGAAAGAATTCAGGAGAAACTTCTGAGATGGCTATATGGATGCTGTTTGAAACAAGAAGTATCTTTAGTCTGTCCTTATAAATACCATGCACTCATTTCACACGCTAGCAAAGTAATGCTCAAAATTCTCCAAACCAGGCTTCAATAGTACCTGAACTGAGAACTTTCAGATGTTCAAGCTCGATTTAGAAAAGGCAGAGAAACGAGAAATCAAATTGTCAACATTTGTTGGGTCACATAAAAAGCAAGAGAGTTCCATAAAAACATCTACTTCTGCTTTATTGACTACATCAAAGCCTTTAACTGTGTGGATCACAACAAACAGTGGAAAATTCTTCAAGAGATGGGAATACCAGAGCACCATACCTGCCTCCTGAGAAATCTGTATGCAGGTCAAGAAGCAACAGTTAGGACCTGAATGGAAGAACAAACTGGTTCCAAATTGCAAAAGGAGTACATCAAGGCTATATTGTCACCCTGCTTATTTACTTATATGCAGAGTATATCATGTGAAATGCCGGGCTGGATGAGCACAAGCTGGAATCAAGATTGCCGGGAAAATTATCAATAACCTCAGAGATGCAGATGACACCACCCTTATGGCAGAGGGTGAATAGGAACTAAAGAGCCTTTTGGTGAAAGCGAAAGAAGAGAGTGAAAAAGCTGGCGTAAAACTCAACATCAGAAAATGAAGATCAAGGCATCTGGTCCCAACACTTCATGGCAAATAGATGAGAAAACAATGGAAATAGTGACAGACCTTATTTTCTTGGGCTCCAAAATCACTGTAGATGGTGACTGCAACCATGAAATTTAAAGACACTTGCTCCTTGGAAGAAAAGCTATGACCAACCTAGACAGCATATTAAAAAGCAGAGATATTACTTTGCCAACAAAGGCCCGTCTAGTCAGAGCTATGGTTTTTCCAGTAGTCAAGTTTGGATGTGAGAGACCGTAAAGAAAGCTGAGCACTAAAGAATTGATGCTTTTGAACTATGGTGTTGGAGAAGACTCTTGAGAGTCCCTTGGACTGCAAGGAGATCAAACCAATCAATCTTAAAGGAAATCAGTCCTGAATATTCATTGGAAGGGCTGATGCTGAAGCTGAAACTCCAATACTTTGGCCAACTGATGGGAAGAACTGACTCATTGAAAAAGACCCTGATGCTGGGAAAGATTGAAGGCAGAGGAGAAGGGGACGACAGAGGATGAGATGTGTGGATAGCATCACTGACTCGATGGACATGAGTTTGAGCAAGCTCCGGGGGTTCGTGATGGACAGGGAGGCCTGGTGTGCTGCAGTCCATGGGGTCACAAAGAACTAGACATGACCGAGCAACTGAACTGATAAATTCCATGAGTGGATTTTTTTCCTCTGATATCAGTAGCAAGTGTAGCTAAAATTCTTTGAAAAAATCTGTGGGTGATGTGTGTGTGTGCGTGGTCTAAATACAGTTTATTTTAGATTTTCATAAATATTAAAGTAAATTTCTTCTTGTATATATACAGTGATACTTTTTTCCATAAGGCTAAAACATTGCTTAATTGACATTATGATTTTATTATATATTTATATATTATATGATTATATATTATATATTTGTTATATTGATAAATGTTAAATATATTTTATACATGTATGTTCTTGAGGACTTTAGGAAAAAAGAAATCTATTTGAAAATATGATTTAGATGTGTTTGTGTGCAAAATAATTCTGTTTCATGTAAGGATCAGGAAAAAAATAAATTATGAAAAATTTTTTGTACCAGGTACTATGGTAAGCACAATATTGCTACTACTGTTTTGTATTAATAGTAAAGTGTCCTTTTTCCCCCTGCTTTTCCAGTAGCAGAAAATTGTGTTTTTGTAATCCCACTTATTTGGATGGTCCTATATTCTGAGAATCCAGCATGAATTGCCCTTGAAATGAAGGTAAACACAGGAAGTACTGTGAGAAGCTGCTGCTTGTTTTGGCTTTCTCAGTGTGATGCATAACATAGTCTCCTGAATTCCCATATTTTCTTCTCTTAGTCTGGAATAGCTACTGATCAATTGGGATCAGTATTTGTCAGACTCCTGAAGGAAGCAGTTGGTAAATGTGCATGTTCTGCATGCAAAATAAAATGTTTAAGTATACAGGCACCAGATCAGTTAGACTGACTTTAAATTCTTATGTCTGAAATTTATTGGAGGTTTATTTTGTCCGTATTTTACTAAACAAAGATGACCTGCTGTCATTGGTGATCTTTGTTTGTTTTGTTTTTGCTGTGATTATGATTTTTGTTTAGCTGAGATAAAGAAATAGTTGGTATCATTACACAGAAGGATTTACATTTTTGCATACTATGTGCCAGGCATTATTACAAACATTTGTGTGTATTAATTAATATGATTTTGCTATGAAAGTGAAAGTGAAGTCGCTTAGTCGTGTCCGACTCTTTGAGAGCCCGTGGGCTGTAGCCTACCAGGCCCCTCTGTCCATGGGATTTTCCAGGCAATAGTACTGGAGTGGATTGCCATTTCCTTCTCCAGAGGATCTTCCCAACCCAGGGATTGAACCCAGGTCTCCTGCATTGTAGACAGACGCTTTACCGTCTGAGCCACCAGGGAAGTCTCTGAGCCACCAGGCTTATAGTACTGCCTTAACCAGTAGCCAATGCAATAACATAGATAATGTACACTATGAATTCCATGAGGGAAGTCCACAAAAAGCCCCTCTTCCTACAGAGAACCAAAAGGGTTTGTGATTTTTAGCTACAGCTTGGGCCTTTTAGAAGCTGTACTAAGCCACTCTCCTTTCAAATTCATTAAATAAATATATGTATCACCTTTCAGTGATTTACTTTTGCTGAGTCACATTCCTATAAATGGCATCTGGAGCAGAAAGAGATCAAGTGATTGAAATGAAATTTCCCTCAGAAGAAGTCTGAAAGGTATATGACATCAGATAGCTCTTTAAGTTGCAACAGAAATCTATTTTCATAGTTCCCATTCATCAGAATTATTTTGCAAATGCATTGCACACTTCTGGTTTCACTATTATACCTCCCTTTCTGAGAAGATAGGTAGTGTGGTTATTAATAATTTCAAAAATGAGAATATTTGTGATGGATGCATGGATATCTGTTTCCGGATTGAATTGTTTGGCAATGTTAGGTCAGTGCTCTCTATGACTTTGAATTTCTTAGAGATTATCTGGTTGCACGGCTAGTATTGCCCTCTTAGTCACCATATCTAATACACACTTTTTGCACTATTAGATAGCAAGAGCTGACAGGTGAGCTAGGTCTCCCTCACAATGAATCTATTTGACTTAGCTCTTTGACTGTTTTTATGTGTTTCATATTTTAGTGTCCCCTCTATCTCAGTTATGAAGCATACAAGAAATTTCTAGCACATACAGTAAAGAGGACCAGCAAATAAGAGCCATGGTTATTTCTCAGTTTGACCATTGAGACAAAAATAGAGATTGATTTTAAAACTATACCTGCTTCCAGGAAAATAAAAAGTTTGGCTCAATATAGCAGAATTCTTACAGAAGCCTTATGAAATGTCTTCTAGTGTGACATCCTACAGTTTATCCCATACTAGACAGGAGCTTATTACACAACTGAACATCACTCTGAGAGAGTTTGAAAACCAGGAAGGTAGCAAAGAGAATAAAATATTCACTCATTTTTACTAAGCCATTATTTTTATTAGATACAAAACTCTAAGATTATTGGCAGAATGAAGGTTTGTTAATGTTGCCACAAAATTCAGTTTCTAAAGAATTTGTATATGTGAAAATGTAGGTCCTTTACCCAGCACTTAACACGTTTAAATCTCAGAAATTCTTATTTTCTGAACAAGGAAAATTGGTAAGGTTTCAGAGTTTTGTAAACTTTTAGAAGAATATAAGTTTAGCCTTTAAGTAAATTTGAGTATTTTTCCTCTCAAACATTAGAATGATCTACAGAATAGTAGAATCAGTGAATTTACAAAAGTATAAAAATGGCAAAGCTAATGATGGGAATTATATGTATCTAAAAATCTGCTTGACATTGCGATTGACCCATGGTGCTGAAAATGTAATAAAAGTGATCTGAGTTGAATAATCAGACAAAACAATAGTAAGACAAAAGCTCACATCTGCAAGAATGGCTATCATCAAAATGTCTACAAATAATAAATTTGGAAAGGACGTGGAGAAAGGGGAACTCTTGTACATTGTTGGTAGGAATGCAAATTGGTGCTGCCACTATGGAAAACAGTATGGAGGTTCCTCAAAAAACTAAAAACAGAACTACTACATGATTCAACAATTCCACTCCTGGGAATATATCCAATGAAATGAAAACATTAATCTGAAAAGATAAATGCACCCCAGTGTTCATAGCAGCACTATTTACAATAGTCAAGATATGAAAGCAACCCAAGTGCCTATCAACAGAGGAATGGAATGGATAAAGAATGTGCAGGATATATCTATATCTATAGTGGAACATTACTCGGCCATAAAGAGAATGAAATTTTGTCACTTGCAGCAATGTGAATGGGCCTAAAGGATACTCTGGTTAGGGAAATAAATCACAGAAAGTTAATGCTATATGATACCACTTCTATGTTGAATCTAAAAAATAATACAAATGAATTTATATACAAACCACAAAAAGTATCACAAATACAGGAAAAACAAACAAACAAACAAACAAACACCTAGTGATTACCAAAGGGGAGAAAGGGAAATTAGAGGTATGAGATTAAGATATACAAACTACTATGTATAAAACAGATAAGCAACAAGGATATATTGTAAAGTACAGGAAATTAAAAACATTATTGTGCAATGATTTTTAAAGGAATATAGTCTATAAAGAAACCTGAATCATAATGCTGCACACTTGAAACTAATATAACACTGTAAATCAACTATTGTTGTCATGGTTCTTTAATTGCTAAGTCATGTCCAATTCTGTGACCCCATGGACTGCAGCCCATCAGACTCCTCTGTCCATAGGATTTTCCAGGCAAGAATACTGAAGTGGGTTGCCATTTCCTTCTCCAGGGGATCTTCCCCACTGAGGGATCCAACTGTACCTCCTGCATTAGCAGGTAGATTCTTCAATAAAAAATAACAAATTATTTTAAAATTATGAGTAATCATGGTTAATTAGATAGCTAGAAGCCTTTTATACCTTTACAGTTTAATGACAGATTATAGTTTTTAAATTCTACTGTGTAGTTTTTGTACAAACATCTATAAATACAAGCAATAGTTACAACTAGTGAGACTCATTTCTTCATTTAAAAAATGTACAAAAGATTTTTTAAAGGAAAAATGTATTTTAAAAAGAATCCATCTAACTTTATTTTCTTTTTTTAAAAGCCAATATACTTTCTTCAGGAATGAAGTACATTTTCTTTTTAAAATGAGAGAAAATGTTCTTCCTGTGGAAATAATATCATTAGCCAAGGAACATTTCAAAGTAACAAATCACCGACACAAGCATTTCCCAAAGAAACAAACAGGAAATGTAGTTTGAATTTCACCAAAATTTATAAAAACTGGAGTTAGAAACAGAACTCAGTATTGATTTCCTAATGATCTTGGTTTGTTTTTTTTTTTTAATAAAAAAACATTACTTTCTTGAGGTCATCTAAGTCTCAGTAATTCTTTTTGTTGTTTTTTGTTTACATCTTACGTCTTTCCCCCTAAATAGCTGTATATGCAAAAAAAATAATAAAAGTATTAAAGTTTAATATTTTTATTCTATAGTAGGAGACATTCAAGGATAAAATAGTTTAGACTTCTCTCCTTTCCTCCCACTTAAATACAACTATAAGCCCTGAAAAGAACACAAGAGAAAGCTAAAAAAGAATACTAAAAGGCAGAGAGAAAGTAAATGGATTTTGTTAGGGAGATACCTTAAAGTTGAGAAACAATACAGCTGGAAGAGGTTAGCCCAGACTTTGCATTTCTCATCTCAGTCTCAAATCCGGAAACAAGACTGCCCGGCCAGGTTTTGCAGACAATTCGTAGGTGTCCCTTTCTTTTGGGTCAGTCACTGGAGTTTTGCCAGTTTCCTTTAGAGGAATCGCCATTTCCTTGATATCAGGATCTTTGTGCTCTTCCATTGGCGTCTGCATATTTGAAGGTGTAGGCACCTCCTCCAGTCTTCGCAGATGGGCTTCAGCAGGCAAACCCCGTCACCAGTCAGCCCCCCAGAGATCCTGCTGGTGTACATGGCTGCTGGAGACCTTGGGCAGGTAGGCCTGGTGCCTGGGTCAGCAGGTGGGCTGGTCTGGGTTTTGGTTCCTGGGGCTTGTCCTGGTGCTACGGTCCAGACATGCAGGCCTGGAGCTTGGGTTCAAGGAGGCAGGCTTGGTACTGGAGTCGCTTCTGATGGGCCTGGGCCCTTGACTCTGGCTCCAAAGGGGTCAACCAGGCGCCTGGGAATAATGGCTTATGCCTGGCCTCGGAGTCCACAGTGCTGCACAGGAGCCGCAGGAACCCTGAGGTGCGGTGGTGGCTCCAGACCTCGGCTGGCTGGGAGAGCTGGACGCTCAGAAGCCTCATGGGACTTCGGCTGGGAAGCCACCTGTGTCCTCCCACAGGAGTATCTGCCACTCCGTGAGCCAGTGGGCCTACGTTCGCCGGCTCTCTGAGAGCCTAGGCAGAAGGAAGCCAACCGGCGCCCTGAGACTCATCTAGGCCAGGAGCTCGCTGATGCCCAGGTGAGCTGAGCCTCAGTTCACGGAGAACCTCCTCGCGAGAACCTGGTGCTGGGAAAGCCTTCTGAAGCCGCTGGTGTCCAGAGCTGCAGGCCTTGGTTTGCTGCAGCCGCAGAACTCGGTGACTTAGGAGCAGCTCGAGGCCAGGGAACGCTCCCGGGGCCACTGGAGCCAGTGGACACTGAAGTGAGTGGGCCTGGATAGGTGGGAGCCCACCAGGGTCCAGTGTCAGGGACACTGTCCTGGGGCCTTGTTGCCTTAAGGCACGGAGGGAGAGCCTGGAATGGCAGCAGTTTGCCAGAGTTTGTGTGCTGGATGTCGTTGGGGGTCCGAGGAGGTCACCCGGGGCCTCTGGGGTCGGCAGGCACCCATGTGCACTCAGGGCCCAGGTTCTTGGGAACCTGCCTCCAGAGCCTGGAGTTGGGGAAGCCACCTGGGACCTTGAGCCAGAAAGGTGCCGAGGGAGCCGGGAGCAGGGGAATGAGGATGCTTCTGGGGCAACTGGAGGGACAGGTACGGTGCGCTGGGCCTGGATTCCTGCAGGGCCACAGAGGTTGGCCTTGGTCGGGGTCCACAGTGATCGAGTGCCCACTTCGCCCTCCTCTCACGCAAGGTGGCCAGGGCTACAGGGAGGGGCGAGGGACTGTGCCTCCTTTCCAACTTTCTCAGTATATCTGTTCTTCACCCAGATGGCCGAGTCCCTTCCCTGGAATCCTTGGCTCCTGTGAAGGTTTCATGAGCTGGTAACTGCTCAAATGGATGCTGGGGCAGGAGAAGGGACTTTTGGATGAGGGCTCAGAGGGAGGGAGTTCCTGTGCAGCCTTTTTTGCTCCATTTATTTGCTAGTCTTTTTTTATTTGGAGACAAATCATCAGTTTTATCTAAGATATGTTTTACTTGTGCGTACTAGGAATGCATTAGTTAATCTTTGCTGTGTGTTTGCTAATTTCTTTTACATTTCCTAATTTTGTGTTTCTTCATCAACCCGATGAAAACTTTTAAGATATTGGGTTATTTGAAACAGCTTTCGGTTTGATTGTTTCTGTCTTTTTAGTTAATATGAGCTTTTACCTTTATTTTATTGTGTCTGCTTTCTTTAGATTTATTTTGTTGTTCTTTCCCCAACACTTTTTATTTATTTATTTATTTAATTTATTTATTTTAATTGGAGGCCAATTACTTTACAATATTGTATTGGTTTTGCCATACATTGACATGAATCCGCCATGAGTGTACATGTGTTCCCCATCCGGAACCCCCTCTCATCTTCCTCCCCATCCCTATCCCTCTGGGTGATTACTGCTCCGCAAGCTAGCCCTGTGCAACCCTCTAAAATACGCAGTCATCTTCTCAATCTAAGTGGGAATTTCTCTCAGTGACAAGGATCAGATTCATTAGCATAACTCTCTCTAAATTAATTTTCTGCATGCCCAAATCCCATGATGCCTTATTTTGGACATGAAAATTTGGGTATTTTCTTTGACTGGGACAAAGAAAAGTATTACAGTTAAAGTACTTATTTCTTCCTTTCACTGGGATCTCTTGAGTTTTTTTTTAAAAATTAGGGATAAGTATTTGATATTATCAATTAAATTTTGTAAAACTACTGATATGGTTTTTATTGATTGACATAATTATAATCAGTTATGTGTAGAAGATCAGATGGTTTCTTAGGAAATATGTCAGGTGGGGGGGGTATATTCTACTTTGAGAGAGATTGCTAATACTTATTTGAAGTTATATTCCTCTTCATTTGTGAGAGATGTTTCTCTTGTAACTCAAACTTATCTTATTTTGCTTTAATTGGGCATTATCATTAATGAAAATAAGTGTGTTTACACTGTCTGTTAATGTCTATGGTAGTACATTTTCACCCTCCCCCTTTTAAATAAGAAAGAGAATCTTTTCTAGATCAATACCTATGTAGATGTTTACCAAAGTGAATATTCTAGTTTGTACTGGCATTTTCTTTGCAAAGCTTATTAAAATACATTTTGTGTTTATTCCATAATTACATTTAAGCCATGTAAGGATATTTGCTTAGTATTGTCAGATCAATTACTTTATTTAGAGTTTCTAAGTCTTTTATCTTTTCAGTGATCATTCTGTTTGCTCATACTTACTAAGAGAAGTCTGTGTTTATTCAGATTTGATTGTTGACATGAGGGCTTTTCATGGAATGTGTTATTTTTATTTAAAGTATTCTGGCTCAGGAAAAAAAAATGAGGGAAAAATCTTCATGTTGTTACTGATAATACTTTTTTCACAGTTTAAAGGGGGAGCTATATGCAGCTGAGTAAAAATAAAGCAAGTATTTTGCCTATTATTGTCTTTTTCATGTATATTGTGGTTACATGCTAATTAATTAATCAGTGCCCTATTTATTAACAGGGATGTGTATTAGTCTCACTCTCTGTATTATGCTGTCCATTGTAAGTACAACTAGAAATGAACATCATGAATTGCTGCTTTTACTTTTTATATATCTAACTGGGAAGACCCAATGGAACTGAGAGTTGATTTCATCCTATGAAATTAAAGCAGTTTTTTGCCAGCATCCTTTGTGTCTCTGAATCATACATCATCAGTGTATACTTGTGAAGCTTGAATATTTATTCCTTAATTCATTCATTCCATACATATTTATTTAGTTCCTTTTATAGTCCAGGCAGGTGGTTGCAGAGATGGCCGTGACTGAAATGACTTAGCACACATGCATGCACATAGTCCAGGCACTATTTTGGGAAATGAATATATAATAAAGCACAAAACAGACATGATTATAGAAGTTCTGATGTACAAACAAGGATTAAATACATATAATCAAACCAACAAACATATACAATGAAACCCTGAGAAGGTGTAAGAATTAGAAGAATAAGGTATTAAATAACAGACATTTGGGAGTCATCAAGCAGCTTCTTTCATTATGGATTAAATTTCTATTTCTAGAAATAAGGTTAATAAGAATGTTCCCCTGAAACTGACATAACATTTTAAATCAACTATAGTTTGATAAAAATTAAAAAAAAAATAAATGTTCTGCTCTTTCCTCTCCAAATGACTTTATAAAAAAAAAACAAACTCATGCAGAAGAGTTATGGATAAGATATAAATTAACTTTAATGTTAAAGATCAGATAAGGCAGGAAGATAGAAAGCTGAGTGAAAAGAGAAATCAAATTGTTAGTGTCCCTATTCACGCTAATTAAGATATAGTGGAGAAGAGAATTGAAATTGTTTTGATAGCCTCTGAATCTTCTAGAAAACTGGATTGTTAACTTGTCAATTCAGGCAGAAAACTTATATTCCTGAATGTGGGCTTATGACAATTTCAGCACTATGCAATATACACTCTGTTATCTAAGGCTGTCCTGGACACATGGCTATTAGGCCTCTCAGACTACTTGGTAATGGTCTTTTTTTTTTCTTATTTTAAATTAATTAATTTTATTTGGAGGATAATTACTTTACAATATTGTGATGGTTTTGCTATACATAGACTTGAATCAGCCACAGGTGCACGTGTCCCCCGCATCGTGAACCCCCCTCCCACCTCTCTCCCCACCCCATTCTTTCCGGTTGTCACAGAGCACTGGCTTTGAGTGCCCTGCTTCGTCCATAGAACTTGCACTGGTCATCTATTTCACTTATGGTAATAAACATGTTTCAATGCTACTCTCTCAAATCATCCCACCCTTGCCTCTCCCAGTAGTCCAAAAGTCTGTTTATATTTGTGTCTCTTTTGCTGCCTTGCATATAGGATTGTCTAGTTCAGTTCAGTTCAGTCCAGTCACTCTGTCTTTCTAAATTCCATATATATGTGTTAATATGCTATATTGGTGTTTCTCTTTCTGACTTACTTCACTTTGTATAATAGGCTCCAGTTTCATCCACCTTATTAGAACTGACTCAAGTGTGTTCTTTTTTATAGCTGAATGATATTCCATTGTGTATATGTATCACAACTTCCTTATCCATTTGTCTGCTGATGGACATCTAGATTGCTTCCATGTCCTAGCTATTGTAAATGGTACTGCAATGAACATTGGGGTTCATGTGTCTCTTTCAATTCTGGTTTCCTCAGTGTGTATGCCCAGAAGTAGGATTGCTGGGTCATATGGCAGTTCTGTTTCCAGTTTTTAAAGGAATCTCCACACTGTTCTCCATAGTGGCTGTACCAGCATTCCCACCAACAGTGTAAGAGGGTTCCCTTTTCTCCATACCCTCTCCAGAATTTATTTTTGTAGACTTTTTGATGGCCGCCATTCTGACAGCCTGAAATGATACCTCACTGTGGTTTTGATTTGCATCTTTCTAATAATGAATGATGTTGTGCATCTATGTTTATTATCCATCTGTATGTCTTCTTTGGAGAAATTTCTGTTTAGTTCTTTGGCCCATTTTTTGATTGGGTTGTTTGTTTTTCTGATATTGAGCTGCCTGAGCTGCTTGTATATTTTAGAGATTAATTTTTTGCCAGTTGTTTCATTTGCTGTTATTTTCTCCCATTCTGAAGGCTGCCTTTTCACCTTGTTTATAGTTTCCTTCCTGATGCAGAAGCTTTTAAGTTTGATTAGGTCCCATTTGTTTATTTTTGTTTTCTTAATGGCCTTTAAGTGTGGCCAGACATTGAGGGGGTAGGCTGTCCAGGCTCAAATAACTCACCAGTCCTCTACAAATACATTCCTAAGCATAACTCCTCCTTTTGTTTTATCCACAATTTTGCTGGCTAAACTCAAAGCACTTTGTCATAACCAGGTTGCTCCTGATTATTACATAATATGATATAATGAGTGATATATATTAACTGAGTGTGAAACTCACTTAGTCATGTTCGACTCTTTGCAACACCATGAACTATACAGTCCATGGAATTCTCCAGGCCAGAATACTGGAGTGGGTAGTCTTTCCCTTCTCCAGGGGATCTTCCCAACCCAGGTATCAAACCAGTTCTCTTGCATTGCAGGTGGATTCTTTACCAGTTGACCCACAAGGGAAGCCCAAGAATACTGGCGTGGGTAGCCTATCTCTTCTCCAGTAGATCTTCCCGAGCCAGGAATCAAACTGGGGTCTCCTGCATTGCAGGCAGATTCTTTACCAACTGAGCTTTCAGGGAAGCCTGATTAGTGTAATATAATATGAAATAATAACAAATTAAGCTTTAAATCCTTAGATTATTAGGACTCGCACTAATAATCCCATTTCTTCCAAGCCTCCCAAAGATCAACTTTCCCTGGGCTGTTCGTTTTCTTTGAACTGATCATTTATCACCAGCAGAATAGAAAGTGGGTTAGGACAAAGAAAAGAACTTAGAAAAGTGCTATTCAAATGTTTTCTGTACTAGACCCTTAGACAGGCATTCAACGGCAAATTAAGACTTCTCAGTATTGAGCCCAAAACACAAGGCAATTGATTTTTTAAAGGCTAAATTAACACAGTTGTGTTGTACTTAATTACTTAGTCATGTCTGATTCTTAGAGCTGGCCAGACTCCTCCATTCATGGGGATTCTCCAGGCCAGAATACTGGAATGGGTAGCCATGCCCTCTTCCAGGGGATTCCCAACCCAGGGATTGAACCCAGGTCTCTTGCATTGCAGGAGGATTCTTTGCCTTCTGAGTCACTAGGGAAGACCAAGTATACTGAAGTGGGTAGCCTTATCCCTTCTCCAGGGGATCTTCCCAACCCAGGAAATCAAACTGGGGTCTCCTGCGTTGCAGGCGGATTCATTACTGGCTGAGCTACCAGGGAAGCACCAAAAGTCTTTGTCTAGTCTCTTTCTCTGTACATACGTTTCTTTCAATCTGTTGGTAGCAGAGTTGGTGACTTAAAGTCAATTATTGTTAATTTTATCAAAGTTAAAACTGTCTTCATATATCTCCCTATATGTATGCTTTGTATACCCCATCCTTTTCCCCAGTTTACTTATTCACTGTATTCCCTCTCCATTCTTCCCTTTACAGTTATTATCTATTATACATCTTTAAATATTCATTCTATATGAATCATTCTAAGATGATAACTAAATATTTTATTCTTCTTGGAAACTCACTTGATCAAATAAACTTTCAACTGATTTAAAAGTTGTAGTCATTTTTTTTTTCTTTTGATAGGCTAGGTAAGTCTGTAATGCAGATAATTCATTTGAGAGTTACCCCCAGACATACTAAGCATAGTCAGAGACTGTTTGGCAAGGGACCAAACAGACTATGTCTTGATGGCTCTACCCTGTGAAACGTGTGTGTTGAGTTGGACAGCCTGATGTAAGTTGGGGGTGAGGAGGGTAGATCAGGAGTAGATCAGCATGGTCCATCTCAACCTACCCAGAGTCTTGTGTATAATTTCTAAAGGGTGGAGGGGGGAGAAAAATATTACTTTCCTTCTCTTGTCCATGAATTTTTCTGCACATATATTTTTTGGGGGACTTCAAGGGAAAGAGTGAGATATGAATGAGTGTTCCCAGGTCAAATATTGCATTATAACCTTCTAACGCCACCCTTATGGCAGAAACTGAAGAAGAACTAAAGAGCCTCTTGATGAAAGTGAAAGAGGAGAGTGAAAAAGTTGGCTTAAAGCTCAACATTCAGAAAAGGAAGATCATGGCATCCGGTCCCATCACATCATGGCAAATAGATGGGGAAACAGTGGAAACAGTGGCTGACTTTATTTTTCTGGGCTCCAAAATCACTGCAAATGGTGATTGCAGCCATGAAATTAAAAGACGCTTACTCCTTGGAAGGAAAGTTACGACCAACCTGGAGAGCATATTAAAAGCAGAGACATTACTTTGCCAGCAAAGGTCCATCTAGTCAAGGTATGGTTTTGCCAGTGGTCATGTATGGATGTAAGAGTTGGACTATAAAGAAAGCTGAGCACCGAAGAATTGATGCTTTTGAACTGTGGTGTTGGAGAAGACTCTTGAGAGTCCCTTTGACTGCAAGGAGATCCAACCAGTCCATTCTAAAGGAGATCACTCCTGGGTGTTCATTGGAAGGACTGATGTTGAAGGTGAAACTCCAATACTTTGGCCACCTGATGCAAAGAGCTGACTCATTGGAAAAGACCCTGATGCTGGGAAAGATTGAGGGCAGGAGGAGAAGGGGACGACAGAGGATGAGATGATTGGATGGCATCACCGACTCAATGGACATGGGATTGGTTGGACTCTGGCAGTTGGTGATTTACAGGGAGGCCTGGCATGCTGCAGTTCATGGGGTCGCAAAGAGTCGGACACAACTGAGTGACTGAACTGAACTGAACTGAATCTAAGTCACATCTTCAGCCAAGTAAATTGTTTGCTATATCAGAGTAATTTATCTACGTGCTCTGTGTTTAAAATCCTATCCATCTCTAAAGGCATACTTAAAATGTTAGCACTTGTGTTGCAATATTTTATAGTTTGTAAAATTATGGTTTGTAAACAGTGTCTTTAGTTCAGTTCAGTTCAGTTGCTCAGTCGTGTCTGACTCTGCGACCCCATGAACCACAGCACGCCAGGCCTTCCTGTCCATCACCAACTCCCAGAGTCTACCCAAACCCATGTCCATTGAGTCAGTGAGGCCATCCAACCATCTCATCCTCTGTCGTCACCTTCTCTTCCTGCCCCAAATCCCTCCCAGCATCAGGGTCTTTTCCAATGAGTCATCTCTTCGCATCAGGTGGCCAAAGTATTGGAGTTTCAGCTTCAGCATCAGTCCTTCCAATGAACACCCAGGACTGATCTCCTTTAGGATGGACTGGTTGGATCTCCTTGCAGTCCAAGGGACTCTCAAGAGTCTTCTCCAACACCACAGTTCAAAAGCATCAATTCTTTGGCGCTCAGCCTTCTTCACAGTCCAACTCTCACATCCATACATGACCACTGGAAAAACCATAGCCTTGACTAGACGGACCTTTGTTGGCAAAGTAATGTCTCTTATGAGGATCTTATTTGGGACAGATGTTCAATATATAGGATAATAGGAAGGACTCAGAATATGGATTCAGAAAGCAAGATTGACCTTCAGATACACCGTTTAAGAGAGTACAATCTCAAGAAAATAATTTACATCCCTTATATATACCGCTTTGTTCAGCTGTATATTCAGCAATACAGTAACTCATTCTACTAGGTAATTAAAGGAGAGAATATATAAGGTTTATCATGAGTAAAATGTTTCATAATAGTCATATAAGTATAAATAAATTGATATGAATATTTATATAAATATTATTAAATTACTAATTGGAGCTGATGTTAATCCCACTTTACAAATGAGGAAATAGTGATTAATATGTCCTATATATGACAATATTTAGATGCCACAGGTAAAAACAAAGTTCAGTCTGTTTTGATATCCATTATCCATCACTGTGTCTATTATGCCTAAGACCTTAGGCAGAAACATGACACAATTTTGAACCCCTATTTTTCTATGTATTTAATCATCTTTCTTGAATGTGTAAAGCATTTTTTTGTAGTTTGTTAGTTGTAAATAATTTTGTAGTTGCTTACAATCTGTATATCAGATTAGAAGCACTTTTAGATGTTTATGACATCTTTACATTATGAATACTATGTGTCAAGGTGAGGCAGCAGAGAAAAAAAAAATAAGACAAAGAGGTAATTAAATTATCTAAAGTTACAAAGTCAGTGAATAGCAAATTTGGGGATTTGAATCCAGTAGTCCAGCTCCAAAGGCTGTGTTCTTTATATATGTTTATATTGCCTATCTAGTAACAACTCACTCTTTTAATTCTCTAAGTTCATCAATCAGTGACTAATAATTGAAATGGATGGAATGTAAGGTTAAAATATATTTGTCAATAATGACTGATCATTTTTAGAGACCACTGTAACATATCATAATTTTAAGTTACTCCTTTAAGTTACATCTGATTTTTTGAATGAAATGATCCAGTGAGTTTACAGAAAATTTTGTTGAATTAACCGTAAAGTTTGACTTACTAGAATAAGTTTTCAAAACATGATAGAAAAGAGATACCTGTAATAACCCACAGATTGTCTAATCAGTTAATTTTTATTGATTTTAGCCATAAACTATTTGCTGGCATTAAGGAAGGGAAAGAAAAAGAAAGTATTAAAGGAAAGCATTATTAGTCAAATTTAGTATGGGTGGTGATTATGTTCAACTTAACAGAAAAATAAAAAAATAAAAAAAGGGAAAGGTAAAATAAATGCTTCTTTTAAGAAATAATTATGCAGAATAATTTAAAACGACAATATAATTTATTTATTTTAGCTTAAAGACATCTCAATTCTTGAAGCTCAAGCACTCAATTGAATACATATGCTCCAAGCTAAAACTTAAGACTTGCTTTTAAATGCCCGGTGTCCCATGGTCACTTCAAATCCTAATTGTCCAAATCTGAATTCAGCCACTCACTTTTCTACAAAATTATTACATCTATTCTTCCCTCCCAGGCCTCCATATTGCCTTAGGCATCTACCAAGTATATAGTTATGAATATCAGAAACCCAATAATCAGCCCAAATTCCTCTCTTTTTTATTCACCCTCATTTGATTTTTTTACCAGGTCTTGTTTTTGAATCTGGCTTCAATCTACTCCAATAATCTGTCTCTACATGACTACTTAGTTCAGCCCGCTATTAGTCTGTCATCTAAATCTAAATGATTTCTAAATGGTCTCCTTTTGTCCAGTGTTATCATTTTTTAAATGGTCTTCCAGGTAGCAGTAAGATTCACCCTTTTTAAATAAAATGTGAATGTGTTATTCACTCTTTTGTTTAAAAAATCCTCATTTGCTCCACAGCTACTAAGAGGAATTGTTTAATCTCTATTGTCTGGCATAAAGGCCCTTAATGAAGTGACCTGAGGCTGCTTCTAACTCAACATCTGCTCCTTTATATCCTATCCTTTAAACTATAGTTTCCAGCACATGCCATGATAGATTCATGATTTATTCACAACACTCCTTTGATTGAAAAAATCTTTTCCCTGCCTTCATCTTGTTAATTCCCATCAGCCTTTTCTAATAATGATCAACTGTTATTTTTACCACAAAATCTTTCCTGAACAACAATGACCAAAATAATTATCCCTTTAAATTATCTTGAAGTACCTTGACTGTGTGCACAGCATAACATTTACCACAATTTAATGATGTTATTTCTTGAAAATATTAAATAATGCTGTCTCATCCAATTTTTGGATGCCTGGCAGGGACCAAATAATAGCCCTTTAAAAATGAGACCATTTGGTAGTGCCTGAGTGTTACCAGATATGCAGTAAATCCTGGTGAAGCTTAAAGATAAGTGCATGCTCTATTTGCTTATATGAATAGAATATTCTACATGGGTCAGCTCAGTAATTTAACATCAAGCTAAATTTTAATGAAGAATATCCTATCACTGATAACACATATTTAAATTTCTGATGTTTAATTTGTATTAATCTGTATTTTATACAAAAAGTTTTATGAGAATAACAGACTACATGTGATAGAATTACAAAATATATAAATTTTATATATACATACAAACTACATATATGAAGTTTATTTCTAAATATCAAGAAATGATGTAAGTGTGTATATGTATATATATCATATATGGTTTGTATATCATACGTGTATGATATGTCCAAACACTTTTGTTGGAAATAAAGTATATCTTTTTAACAAAAGAGAAAATAAAATAATAAAGTTCATCATTGGAAAGGGGTTTATTGCTTCTCAAAAATTGCACCCAAGGCCAGAATCTCTTGAGAGAGTTTGTATTAACTATAAAATTTTATGCTTTTGAACTGTGGTGTTGTAGAAGACTCTTGAGAGTCCCTTGGACTGCTAGGAGATCCAACCAGTCCATCCTAAAGGAGATCAGTCCTGGGTGTTCATTGGAAGAACTGATGCTGAAGCTGAAACTCCAGCACTTTGGCCACCTGATGCGAAGAGCTGACTCATTGGAAAAGACCCTGATGCTGGGAGGGATTGGGGGCAGGAGGAGAAGGGGACAACAGAAGATGTGATGTTTGGATGGCATCACCAACTCTATGGACATGAGTTTGGGTAAACTCCAGGAATTGCCTGGTGTGCTGCAGTTCATGGGGTCGCAGAGTCAGACATGACTGAGCAACTGAACTGAACTAACTGACTGATAATTTTAAGTCAAGATATTCAACTTTACAGCTTTTATTTTTTTTTTGAGATCTTAGATAAGTTACTTCTTAAGAAATATATATTTTTTTCCTCTCAAGATAGGATGTTTAATACTTTGTATCTGACTCTATTAAAAATAATATATATATATAATATTAAAGCATATCCAATTTTTCTCATTATAAAAAAAATTCCAAGCGTGAAGGTCACTTGTGAAACAAATATTTGCAGGAATGACACATCTAACCACTGAGGACTCTGTCTTGATACAAATGAGCACCTTAAACCATAAATTGGTGTTATTCAGAGAGGCATTGAAAAATAAACTGTTATAAAATTGTCAGCAGCTGACAACCAGAGAACTGATTCTGTAATTTAGTGAGAAACTAAAAAGATCAAAATCACATTTCTGCCTTTTAACGGGCCTTTGGCTGTTGCACAGAACCTGCTAATAGCTACGTAGAAGGGAAGGGAGAAGTAAAGGTCATAAGGTTTACTTTACAGTGTTGGCAAGATGGATGTGCCTATTCTTAGGTTACTGTGAGTCCTAAGAACAGAAGACTTAAAGATGTGCTTGCCTTACTCTGAGATTTGATCATAAGAACTCAGAAAAAGCATCTTGCTCTGTGTATAACAATTAGTTTAGCTGCTAATAATTGCAACATATTTTGTTTACCTAGCTCTTTGTTCAGAAGCATGGAACAATTAGTATATACTCTCTAGTTTACCCTCAGAACTGGATTCAGGAGGATGGATCACCCACCTGGCTTTTACACATTTTTCTCACTTTAGCCTATCTATCAGTGTATCTCCTACATCTTTTGGATACTATATAATAATCTTTTTGCATTTTTATATTAATATCGATTTCAATAAGCTTCACTTGACTCCAGATTTGATTATATTTCTAATCCTGGCTCATGAAAGTTAAGTAAGAAAGTACTTTTTCTCTTTTTTGAACTCCTGATCTGATTAGTTAGCATAGAAACACCACAGTACTAAAGAAAAAGACTTAGTTGTAGACATTTTAAGAGCTAGGATATTGTATTGGAAATGCACAAAAACACATACTGTCCTCCCAAGGAGCTGAGTATGTGTCAGTATTTAGTGGCCTTCCCCAAAAACGTTCATAACAACTAATAGAGTAGTAAGTCTTAGTAGGTTATGTATCTACAGGCAGAGAAATGATTAATTTCTTATAGTCATGTTCTAAAAGTACAGCCTCAGGAATATTCCATGGAGATGCTGCTGATTCTTGCTTTGCTTTAATTATTACTGTTTTTCATTTTAGGTTGACAGCTCTTCTCTCCCAGGTACACTTACTGCTCAACTTGTCCTGTTTCCTTCAATTCACTTTCCTTTAATGTATTTTTTTTTAATTCAAAACCCCTTCTGAATTGCTAATTCTGCATACACTATTATGAATTATCTTTCAAATGGTAGCCATTAGAAAGTTTTCTTTTCTCTGGTGGTTGAGATCTCCCCAGATAAAAAATGAATGCTTTAGAGGCATGAAATACAACTCATAGAACACAAGCCAACAGAACCAAAGTTGACTCAAGTTGGGCATACAAAATTAGTGGGAATGAATATTTAAAGTGAAAGTTTTATCTAGATGATGACACAAAACTGTGTAAATGTGTCAATACACTTGGCTTCCCTGGTGACTCAGTGGTAAAGAATCCCCTTGCAGGAGACGCAGGTTTGACCCTGGGTCAGGAGGATCCCCATGGGAAATGGCAACCCATTCCCATATTCTTGCTTGGGAAATCCCATGGACAGAGGAGCCTGGTGGCCTGTGGTCACAAAAGACTCGGACATGACAGTGACTAAACAAGAGCAACTTCAGTAAACTTACTCATATTGCTGGTTTCCACAGCATTTATTAATATTGCTGCTAAATGAAGTTTTCTCAGAAATTAGGTACATATCAATCTTTTGTCAACTGAGTTATGATTTTGAGGGACCTTATTGTTTAAAAAGAACTTTATGTCATTTCCTTTTTAAATGGGAAAAGCAGCCTTTTCAAATAAGACTTTTGAATCTATATTTGTTCAAAACAGGCTTGAGTAATATTTTCTTTATTATTACTACAAGTGATATGCTGGAACATTCAAGGGAAGTTTGTTGGTAAAAACAGAGGATAAGAAAATTAAACTGATTTATAAGTGGCTGTAATAACAAATTTACAAAAGCAATTTGCATAATTTTCAGACCTCTGTTTTGTAGCAATAGAATGAAATCAGCAAAAAAAAGAGAGAGAGACAGACAGAAAGAACTCAACCAAAACAAAACTGTACCTGTCAGCACACGTACAAAATGTGTTCTTTATCCAAAGAACTCAGTCACAATGAAAGAGAACATCATCCATCGAAACACAGAAAGTAATTTCTTGACTCTCTCTCCCTATTCAGGGATATAAATTATCAAAGATTTTTCCCCTTCATAATGTGTTTTGTTTTCCTCCATGCCTTTGTATGATAACTCTAGCCTGAGTGATTCTTTTATCTAGAAGACTAAAGTGCTATTCCCAAGTAGCCCAATCCCATCCACCACTCCTTTAGAGGTCTCCTTTTATTATTATGTAAAAATGCAGGTTTAAATTTTATATATTCAATCAGCATTGTGTGCCTTGCTCAGCAATTCCCAGTCCTACGGACTGAAGTTCATTTACCAGGAGTCACTGCTTGGACTGGGCAATACTTTACCATGGTCACATGAGATGCATCAAGAATCATCTCCATTTACTGCCACATTTCTGTGCACTGACTCTGCACATTTCTCTGCAGTATCATACTCAAGTCTGTGTGGGCTTTACCCACCTTTACAGATGTTGTTTATTCACTTAGTAAAGTCTAACTCTTTGTGACCCCATGGATTGCAGCACGCCAGGCTTCCCTGTCCTTTACTGTCTCCTGGAATTTGCTCAAACTTATGTCCTTTGAGTCGGTGGTGCAATCCAACCATCTCATGTTCTGTTGCCCCCTTCTCCTCCCATCCCTAACCTCTGTTCCTGACCAACATCAGGGTCTTTTCCAATGAATTGGCTCTTCACATCAGGTGGACACTTCAGCATCATTACAGATGAGCTGCGGGTAAATAAGTGATGGCATCATATGGTTTTGGGGAGCAAAGAAGAATTATAATTATACTAATACTCTGAAAATGACAATTTCTTCAATCCAAGGAAGGGAAATTATGTCTATGGGGCTTATAAATCTATCAACTAGTATATAAAACTCACTTCTCTAGGTTCAAGTTCACTCCTTGTTTCAGGAGCCACATCCTTAAAGAAAAAACAAAACTCAGATGTGACATACTCTCCCCTTTAATGACCTCTGTAGATGTTGATCTGATCAGAACCCATCCCTTTCACAGATACCCTTCACTCAGACAAGCAGTAGAACATATTAATGTTGCAGCAGTTAAAAGGCTTCTGAAGAACACGAAAGTGTGGATTTTAGCTCAGATTTCAAAGTTGTGTTCAAAGATACACATAAGACTCTTCAATTTAAATCATCATAGAATTATGGAAAACTAGTAATTAAAACACACACACACACAGACACACATATTCAAGCCAAATAAAAATCCTCAGATTTGCAATGCTGTTTGAAATTATCTCACATTCTTTTAATTGCCGATCAATCTTTACAGTGACCCCTGTGTGTGACAGATCATGTTTGTCATTCACCGTGCAGCATGGTAGTAGTTTGTACATATTTTTATTCCTGGTTTTATGCTGTGCATAGTGGTTTGCACATTAATAAGATACTCTTAGATATGGTGCCTCTTGCAAGACCAGTAAGTGTCCAACATAAAATGCAAGCACACATCGATATCTGTTTCCCATTTTCATTGTGGCTGCATTAGAGATGGGAATACCAGACCACCTGACCTGCCTCTTGAGAAACCTATATGCAGGTCAGGAAGCAACAGTTAGAACTGGACATGGAACAACAGACTGGTTCCAAATAGGAAAAGGAGTATGTCAAGGCTGTATATTGTCACCCTGCTTATTTAACCTATATGCAGAGTACATCATGAGAAACGTTGGGCTGGAAGAGGCACAAATTGGCATCAAGATTGCTGGGAGAAATATTAATAACCTCAGATATGCAGATGACACCACTCTTATGGCAGAAAGTGAAGAGCAACTAAAAAGCCTCTTGATGAAAGTGAAAGAGGAGAGTGAAAAAGTTGGCTTAAAGATCAACATTCAGAAAACGAAGATCATGGCATCTGGTCCCATCACTTCATGCGAAATAGATGGGGAAACAGTGGAAACAGTATCAGACTTTATTTTTTGGGGCTCAAAAATCACTGCAGAAGGTGATTACAGCCGATAAAATAAAAGATGCTTACTCCTTGGAAGGAAAGTTATGACCAACCTAGACAGCATATTCAAAAGCAGAGACATTACTTTGCCAACAAAGGTCTGTGTAGTCAAGGCTATGGTTTTTCCAGTGGTCATGTATGGATGTGAGAGTTGGACTGTGAAGAAATCTGAGTGCTGGCGAATTGATGTTTTTGAACTATGGTGTTGGAGAAGACTCTTGAGAGTCCCTTGGACTGCAAGGAGATTCAACCAGTCCATTCTAAAGGAGATCACTCCTGGGTGTTCTTTGGAAGGAATGATGCTAAAATTCAAACTCCAGTACTTTGGCCACCTCATGCGAAGAGTTGACTCATTGGAGAAGACTCTGATGCTGGGAGGGATTGGAGGCAGGAGGAGAAGGGGACGACAGAGGATGAGATGGCTGGGTGGCATCACCAACTCAATGGACTTGAAGTCTGAGTGAACTCCGGCAGTTGGTGATGGACAGGGAGGCCTAGCGTGCTGCAATTCATGTGATTGCAAAGAGTCAGATACGACTGAGCGACTGCACTGAACTTCATTTTCCATCACTTTGGAATTATCCAATGCTATATGATTAGTTCTAGCTTAGTAAAATGAAAGTTGAGTGGAAATAATGTACACCACCTGCACATCCATCCTTTAAGACTGCTCACATGTTCCTGTGTGCAGTCTGTGCCCCTGAACAATGACAGATGTAGAGGAGCTAAGGGGAGAGTTTCCAAAGCCAAGTTTCTGACCCCCTCTCTCATGGATCTGAGTGAAAAAGAAATGAACCAGAATTACCTTTAAGTTTCTTAAATTTGGGGAAAGAATAAAAGTTGCTATTCTTGTGATTTTTTATCTTTTTGTTCACAAATTGAGCAGAATCAATTTCTTAGGCAAAGTGTCTTACTCTTTATATCAGAAATAAGAGAAAATCTTGTTTTCTCTTGGCAAATTATTTTCTCTTATATCTGTATTTTATGTGAAACCTTTTACTTTCTCAAGTGTTAAAACTCTAGTTACTCAATCCAACCAATTATGAACATCAGCTTCATATAACACCTTTATTTATTTAAAAAAATTTTTTTATGATTCCTGGTCACATATCTACTTTTCCTTGAATTACTCCTATGCTGCTAGGACCAAATAAACCCCTTTGCTTTGTGAAAAAGTAGCTCTCTGTCTGTAACACTGCCCTATAAGTGGCTTACAGGAATTCAGGGAAATGATGATAAATGCAGACTTCAGAGAAAGATCTGGTTTCTTAAGGCAGTTTGGCATTTGGATATGCCTAAAATGATAAGAATTAAATAGTAATAGAGAAGTGGGATCAGAGTCCAAGCTTAAAGCAAAAGAGTGTGCAAATTAGCTATAAATTAAATTTATAGCTAATCCACATCTACTATCAAAAAACTCTGTGCCATCTCTTGGTAATGTGATTGCCTTACAGTAAGAAAATAATTCTAATTCCTCCCTCCCATCTCTTATGTCATTACCATCATTCTCTTATTCATTTCATTTGAAAGAATTGTATATATAATCATACATAATCAAATACACATATCTATTATTATATTTTGGACAAGCCTATATATTTTACCAATTAAGAATTAAAAAAATATATATTTTACCTTTACTTATTTCTTCTTCTATGCACTTCCTTATTTATGCAGCTCCAAGTTTCTGACCTATATTATTTTTCTCTTTTCTAAAGAACTCCTTTTAATGTTTCATGCAAGGCAGGTTTACTGGCAAGAGATACATTCAATTTTTGTTTTGTCTGACAGTACATTAAAAAGCAGAGACATTACTTTGCCAACAAAGGTCCATCTAGTCAAGGCTATGGTATTTCCTGTGGTCATGTAGGGATGTGAGAGTTGGACTTTGAAGAAGGCTGAGTGCCGAAGAATTGATGCTTTTGAACTGTGGTGTTGGAGAATACTCTTGAAAGTCCCTTGGACTGCAAGGAGATCAAATAAGTCCATCCTAAAGGAAATCAGTCCTGAATATTCATTGGGAGGACTGATTAAATTAAAAGACACTTACTCCTTAGAAGGAAAGTTATGACCAACCTAGATAGCATATTCAAAAGCAGAGATATTACTTTGCCAACAAGGGTTCATCTAGTCAAGGCTATGGTATTTCCTGTGGTCATGTATGGATGTGAGAGTTGGACTGTGAAGAAGGCTGAGTGCCGAAGAATTGATGCTTTTGAACTGTGGTGTTGGAGAAGACTCTTGAGAGTCCCTTGGACTGCAAGGAGATCCAACCAGTCCATTCTGAAGGAGATCAGCCCTGGGATGTCTTTGGAAGGAATGATGCTAAAGCTGAAACTCCAGTACTTTGGCCACCTCATGCGATGAGTTGACTCATTGGAAAAGACTCTGATGCTGGGAGGGATTGGGGGCAGGAGGAGAAGGGGATGACAGAGGATGAGATGCCTGGATGGCATCACAGACTTGATGAACGTGGGTTTGGGTGAACTCTGGGAGTTGGTGATGGACAGGGAGGCCTGGCGTGCTGTGATTCATGGGGTCGCAAAGAGTCGGACATGACTGAGTGACTGAACTGAACTGACAGCCTTTAATTCTCCTTCACTTTTGAAGAATAGTTTTGCAGTGTCCAGAATTCTAGGTTATTGTTTTTCTTTTTTTTTCCTCTCAATATTTTATATATTTCACTCTACCTTCTTGCTTGCTTGGATTCTAGCTTCTGAGAAATCAATGTAATCTTTTTTGTTGTCTCTATGTAGATATGTCATTTTCCCCCATCTAGCTACTTCATAATTTTTTCGGAATTTATTCTTTGTCTTTATTTTCTGTAGTTGGAAAGTGATATGTCTAGATGTGTTTTTTTTGTTTTTATTTTTATCTTTTTGTGTTTGTGTGTGTGTGTGTGTGTGGTTTTGTTTTATTTTTATATTTTACCCTGCTTGGTTTCTCTTAGCTTACTGAATCTGTAGTTTGGTATCTGACATTAATTAATTTGAGGGAAATTCTGTCATATTATTTCACATATTATTTCTTCTCTACTCTTGTTCTTCTGATATTCCTATTACATGAATGATACACCTTTTGGTTTTGTCCCAAAGTCTTTAGATATTCTGTTTTGTTTCCTTTTTCTAGTTTTTATTCACTTTGTTTTTTACTTTTGAAGATCTGTTGAGGTAACCTCAAATTCAGAGATTCTTTCCTGATTTCCAGAGATTCTTTCAGCCATGCCCCTTCTACCAGTGAGTCCACCAGTGACATTCTTCATCTCTGTTACAGGGTTTTGTCCTTTGATATTTCTCTTTAATCCTTTCTTAACACTTTCATCTTTCTGCTTACACAATCCATTTGTTATTGTATATTATTTTATTCAGTAGAGTATTAATCATACTTATTCCTGGCCTGAAAATTCCAGCATTCCTACCGTAGCTGAACTGATGCTTTCTTTGTCTTTTCAGATTGTCCCTGTTCGGGCACCACTTGCCGGGGTCCAGCCCTGGTGGATCCAGGGAAATTCGAAGGAGAGATGGTGTTGGCGAATACACTGGCTTTAATTAAATATTAATTAGAGAAATAAAGAGTAATAGAATAAGGATAGCTCAGTAGGAAAATTCAGCGGAGAAAAGAGGCTGAATAACTTGGTTTACGTGGAAAGCTAGTAAAATTCCAAGGCAAGGAATTTACACACCTACGTAGGCCGCAGGCATCCTCCTGTTCTCCCGAAGGAGAGCAGACACTAAGGCCTCCCCAGTCAGATCTTAGAAGCCCAGGCATAATTAGTAGGCTTGACGAGCCTCCACGCCCCAGATGGAATTCAGCCAGACAATGAGAGAAAAAACGGCATGGGGAGACCAGTCTTTCGAGGAACTGATCCCATTTTTTATTTTTCCAGGGTCTGTTTTTATACACTGAGATGTTATACAAAGGTCACGCGGGGTCAGCAGTCCTGACTTTTATTAAAGTCAGGTGCTTTATACAAATGTATACAGAGGTCTTAGGGGTGTTACATCATCTTCTGGCCAGGGGACCTGCTGACAATTTATGACCCTCTCCTTGTGACAGCGGTCAGTCAACCAGAACACTTATTTCTCCAGGGGTGATTATTCTTAAAACAGATGCCACCTTCCAAAGGTACCAGATAAAGTTACATTCCTATAGGGTGAGGGTGTAGTGGGTTTTAATTGAGGAAAGAATTTGCGTAGCCTAAGGTCTAACGTGATTAATATCAAAGGTTAATACTTATTTCTTCTATATATTCATTAATGTGTATAAGGGCAGGGGATGTGGAGACTTAGCAGCAAACATTGGCTCAACAAATGAAAAACCCTTCACCAATACAATTTCTAATCAGCCCACTATACTATACTAATAGTTTTCTAACTTCTCTAAAGAACCTGTTTTTAGAAGGTTTAAAGTATCTCGTGCCTCTCACGGTTGGGAGGCGTGAACAATCACATGTGGCCAGACAAGCCTGTCAGGCAGGCTAGAGAAACTTCAGAGGAGTTTGTAGGTTGAAACACTCCTGCCCAGGAATTATTATTAACTGGAGCTCTAAGTTAACTCCTTCTCCAAAAGAGGTGGTGGGGGACAGCCTCCCGTAAAGTCAGAGGTGTAGGTGAGAGCACAAAGTAGTAAAGTAGGCAGACTCTGGTTTTGGGGGTAGATGCTCGAGAATTTCCAGGCGGACTCCTGACGCTCAATCCTGCCTTTGCGTACGTCGAGCCTCCTTATTCATGACCTTTTCCACGGGCGGAGTTCCTCACGCTGGCTCCCGGCATTAATGGACCTTAATTATTTTCTCAATAGCCAGTCATATTAGGTAAAGGAAATGCTATAAATACTAATGTGATGGTGAGATATAGGGGAAGGAGAAACATTCTATAGTACTAAGTTTAGGTCTCTGTTTTTTAGTCAGCCTAAGCCTCTGGACAGTGAACGTCACAAGTATTTCAGTTTTGTTTTTTGTTTTGTATTTTTTTTCCTTCATACTTAGTGTGAGAGTAGATGGGTAGAGTGCACTGGAGTTGGTGTTTCCCTTTTTCTACATGGAGCTGACTAGAGTTGTGTATTTCACTTACCCCAAATCATTTAAACTCTGATTAATACCCCAGCAGGTTAGGCTTTGGTTAACTAATTTCTCCTAAGAACAGACTTCATTGAAAAGAACAGCATGTGCTCTGTTTCAGAATGGTTCGTTTGCCCTCTTTTTACAGAAAGTACAATGGGAACCTTCTTACACTGTTGGTGGGAATGCAAACTAGTACAGCCACTATGGAGAACAGTGTGGAAATTCCTTTAAAAAATGGAAATAGAACTGCCATATGACCCAACAATCCCACTGCTGGGCATACACACCGAGGAAACCAGAATTGAAAGACACACGTGTACCCCGATGTTCATCGCAGCACTGTTTACAATAGCCAGGACATGGAAACAACCTAGATGTCCATCAGCAGATGAATAAATAAGAAAGCTGTGGTACATACACACAATGGAGTATTACTCAGCCATTAAAAAGAATACATTTGAATCAGTTCCAATGAGGTGGATGAAACTGGAGCCTGTTATACAGAGTGAAGTAAGCCAGAAAGAAAAAACCAATACAGTATACTAATGCATATATATGGAATTTAGAAAGATGTAATGACAACCCTGTATGCGAGACAGCAAAAGAGACACAGATGTATAGAACAGTCTTTTGGACTCGATGGGAGAGGGAGAGGGGGATGATTTGGGAGAATGGCATTAAAACATGTATAATATCATATAAGAAATGAATCGCCAGTCCAGGTTCGATGCAGAATACAGGAAGCTTGGGGCTGGGGCACTGGGATGACCCAGAGGTATGGTATGGTGGGAGTGGGGTTCAGGATGGGGAACACATGTACACCCGTGGTGGATGCATGTTGATGTATGGCAAAACCAATACAATATTGTAAAGTAAAAAATAAATAAATAAATAAATAAACAAATAAATAAATTAAAAAAAAAAAAAAAGAAAGTACAATGGAATATTTTTCTGATAGTTACTGTGAGAACCAGCTCCAATTCCAAGGGGAATATCTCACAAAGTTGTGGAGCACCTTCTACAAATGAGTCCTCTGGAGTTTTTATCTTTCATGTTGAGGCACTCACAATTCATCAGTTACAGTGTAGGCTTTCCTACCTTAGCAGAATCTCTCTGCCACTAAGCCATGACTCAATGTATCCACTTATCTCTCCGATCTTGGGACAGCTGTTTACCCTGTTTTCTTACCTCTCTTACAGATCCAAAAAGAGGTGTTGATTTTTTCCATCAACTCAGCTTTTTACTTGATGTTAAGATAAAGTTGTGATTTCTTACTTCCTTATATGCAAAACTAGAAACCAGATGTTGAACTTTGCTTGCCATTTTAAACCTTGAGTGGTAATATTTAACTCAGTCAACTTATTGGAGAATATTTGGGGCTTGATTATTTGCAAATATTTCATATACTTATATATTTTCAGCTGGAAAATGCATTTCCATTTACATACAACTGCATAATAAAAATCTGAGAGAGTTTCTACAGTTTACCTGCCTCTTATATTGTGCTGCTTTATCACATCTCTAGTTATTTCAGCTCATTATTGTTAGTGTAATGCAAAATGCTGTAATGCAAAAAGGTGAGTAAGGGCTGATGAACTAGGTAGATCCAAGTCTGTATTATATCCCTTGCTTCCTGACAAACCTTTTACTATTTCCACTTATTTTCCAATTCAAAAGAGAAAATTGGTTTAAGTTAAACCTGCTTTAAATTTTCTATTCTAAATATTTTCTGAAATGACTTTTATAACAACAATCTTAAAATTAAAACATAATTGAGTTAGTAAGCAGGTGAAATTATCTTATTACTACTGTAGTGTTTTCTGATCCACCTGTGTCTTAGAGAGGTGTTTGTGTTTTCATAAGATTCATTATTTCATTTCCAAGATAACTGCAGAGCTGAAAGAAGGAATTCAATTGACTGTCCATGTTTAATCTTGGCAAGACAATGTATTTTAAACAATACTTCTAGTTGTCATTTTAGTCATTTTTACCTATCAATAAAGTAGTTTAATCATTCAAAATGTATTTTGAAAAGATTCCTAATAAAACTTGATTAGTTTCTAATATGATTTCATTTGATTTAATATAAGCATTCTGGTTTTTCAGAAGTGTGCAATTATGTGGTACAAAGTATATATTACATGGCATAATGGGAATTTTTATCTGGCAGAAAATCAGCTTTATGTTCTAGGTAAAATTATCTTCATGGCCATAAAAAAAAGCATTGATATTGAGGCTAGTCATTTCTTTATTTCAATTGTTCTACTAGGGCCTATGTTTCTAGTTTGTAATAAGATCAGAATAAAGTCAAAACTAATGAGTGTTTTAAAATTATATCTAGAGATGGTTATAAATAGAATGATGGTTTCTATTAGAATATAGATTAAAAAAAGAACATTGCATACTATTTAAATCATTTAAGGTCACAACAATAAATGATAATAATTATTGTTTCATTTAAAACTTCATTTTCTTAGATATCATTTATTTAAGACTCCTCATTCTGAGTAAAAACCATACATAGAGAATAAGGAAACTATGCATTCTTATTCAGTAAAAATGGTGTCATCTTATTCATGTATAAAATTTACTAGCTGAAAGAATACTTAAGGCCTAATTGAAAGCTTATTTAGTTTATCATTTAATTATAATATACTTTCTAATTTTCTGACCCATAGTAGGTTAAAAATGTAATTAACAAAACAAATGATATGTTAATATAATGAAATACTAATAAAATGTTTAAATAAAATGTTAATATAACATTTTATATGAGGCACACAGTAATTTTTCTAAGAACAATAACATAAAAGAGGGTTCAGAAAAATAGTTAAAATTCTCATATTTAAGTAGCATGACAAATTGGACAAATCTATAATTTATGTGCAAAAGATTTTAGATTGTTTCTTTCAATATGAGGACATGTTTTATTATAGTTTCTAAGAGTTCAGCATTAAGCATAATATTTGTTATGATTTGCCTAGGGACGATAAAAGGTAAAAGTATATCTAGTATAGCAGTGCTGTTGATTCTGTAGCTCTGTTCTAAGACCTGAATTTCTGCTCTCTGACAATCATGTCAGGTATTGCCAGTGATTCTGGTCATGGCTCACCCTTTGGAAATGAAGTATTTGACCTATTCCTGAATATTTTATTGCATGTGTCATCATTTAAGGGTATTGTTGGCAGTATAAATTATATTTAAAAATATAATTTTGTTTTTCATAATATCTTAAAAATATATTATTTCAGTAAAAGAGCAGAAGTTGAGGAATGATGATATTTATTTGACAGAAGTACTACATAGGAGAAAAGAGAGGTGTGGAAGCTTTCTTAATAATTTGGGACACTGCCACTGGTTGCTGCAAAGGTTCACCTTAAAAGGGAGCTTGTTAAGAGAACTGCCCCCGCTTCCCCCAAAATTGAATTCCTGCCAGAACAGGATATATTCCATATAGCTGAGCATATTCTGCAAGGTCTGGCTGAACACGTGGGGATTCCTGAAGTAGATTAAAGGAAATCTGCCTAGAATTTATCAGACTTTATATACTCTTTCTCATATGGAAGATCTTCAGAAAATACAGAATTGTATAAAATAATGAGAAGAGGCAAAAAGTACACACTTAAGGTGGACACAGCAGCTTAAAATAAATTCAAGCAGGCAAAATAGTGTACATTTAATTTGTATAATAAAAGGAATAATTTTCTAATAGTTTTTTTTTTGTGTGTGTACACATTTTCTAATAGTATTTTGAAGTTAAAATGTATAACTCTCTAGTTAACAGTGAGGAAAGAATAAAAGAAATAAGGATAATCCTTTTGAACCCATAACAATGTTAAATTTATGAAAAAAGAAAGTGAAAACTGATATATGAGGCAGATTATTTAATTAAGTAGCAGAACATCTAAAAACTCTTCCTTTGTGTTGTATTTATGTAATTTGCAAAGAAGATAAGGATTCTCATTAAAAAATTCTTTTCAACCTGTTTGATATCTATTTTATTTATAAAGCAAATCCTTTTGTCTTTAATTTTTAAAATTCTCTTTCCCCCCCTCAGCTCAAGGAATAAATAAATAAATATTTAAAAGTTACAAAAAATCATGAAATCTCAGGGAGTAAGTGCTAGAGTGTTTGAGTATGCTAAACCGAGTTTATGAAAATTACCATTATATTTTTCCCACAATGATATAATTATTTTCAAAATGTCCGAGACTTGTGGAGTTAGAAGGGATGTTAAACGCAAATGTGTCCCAACTCCCGTGTGTCCAGAATGAGAAAACAGGGACTCAAAGACATAAAACTGGCTTGTGGGAGAGAAAGGACATAATCTTAAACATCTGATACCAACTTTAGGGTTCTTCCTAGCATGTCACCAATATTTGAGATGTTATTTCTGAACGTGAAAGTAAGCTTTTAACGAATTTCAGCTTCCAAAATGTATGATACTCGCTTAGAGTTCAGTTCAGTTCAGTTGTTCAGTTGTGTCTGACTCTTTGCGACCCTATGAACTGCACCATGCCAGGCCTTCCTGTCCATCACCAAATCCCAGAGTTTACCCAAACCCATGTCCATTGAGTCTGTGATGCCATCCAACCATCTCATCCTCTGTCGTCCCCTTCTCCTCCTGCCCTCAATCTTTCCCAGTATCAGGATCTTTTCAAATGAGTCAATGACAGTATGATCTCTGTTCGTTTCCAAGGCACACCATTCAATATCATGGTAATCCAAGTCTATGCCCCGATCAGTAATGCTGAGGAAGCTGAAGTTGAACGGTTCTATGAAGATCTACAAGACCTTTTAGAACTAACACTCAAAAAAAGATGTCCTTTTCATTATAGGGGACTGGAATGCAAAAGTAGGAAGTCAAGAAACACCTGGAGTAACAGGCAAAGTTGGCTTTGGAGTACAAAATGAAGCAGGGCAAAGGCTAATAGAGTTTTGCCAAGAGAATGCACTGGTCATAGCAAATACTCTTTTCCCTTAGAGTAAGTGAATTAAAATAAGAACATGAGTTAAAATATAATGAAGAACAGACATTGTTCTATATCAGTGAAGACTGATATACAGGGTAATTAAATAAATCCCATAAATTATGAAGGATGTAGTTATTTGGCTGGTTGGAGAATAGATAATATCCAAGCAAGAGGATTTAACACAAATCTTCACTTATGGAAGAAGCATTTTTTTTTTCTAAATAGATTTCAACTAATTTCATATAAAAGTACTTTGCAGCAGCTCAATGAGCATCTTTTCAATTGTTATAAATGGATTTTTCTAACTCTTCTAACTCCTCAAACAGGAAACATGTATAACTTATAGTTTGTAATAATAATCGAAGGTAACTTGAGCATGCAGTGGGAATGCAGTAAGCCAGATATCAGTAGACCTTGTTCTTAACTAGGTCTTTTAATTTATTTTCTTATAAATAAGGACAAACAAGGGGGTGGGCTCACATTTCATATTTTCAAGACAGTAAAAGTAGGTACTGCTCTGTCTACTTCAGTCAATATTAAGAAGGATCAAATGAAAGACCATATAAATGTTTATTTATAATCCTTTGTGTTGGTATGTCAGTTAAATTATTAAATGAAAGAGTATAGAGTTCCTGGTTTTCAGATGAATAATGGAACATTCCATTGTGCTCACTTCAGCAGCACATATATAGAGATTAGTATGGCCCCTGTGAAAGGATGACTCTCAAATTCTTGAAACGGTCCATATTTTTAAATATATAGCCAATGGGAATTTGCTCTGAACTCAGGGAACTCAAACAGGGGCTCTGAAACAAACTAGAGGGGTGGAATGGAGAGGGAGATGAAAAGGGGGTTCAAGAGGGAGGCCTATGGTGATTCATGATGGTGCTAGCAGAAACCAACAAAATTCTGTAAAGCAATTATCCTTCAACTCAAAAAAAAAGTAATCACTTTCTCAAGGCCATATAGATAAATAAACAGTACCAAAATCAAGAATAGATTTATGGTCAAATACTAAATTCCACTTAGATCCAAATTGTGGTATTCACTCATTATTTTCTTTAGTGCCACTTCCTTTCAGAGAATGTGTGATACTCTGTATGATAAGGGAGTATCACACATTTTTTCCAGAGGAAAAAATTATTATTCAAATATTTTACTATAAAACATTACCTTCCAATTGTTTTAGTGTTACATTTTGTACTTTTTGAAATATTGAAGTGCCTCCTTTTTGTACAGGTAAGATACTTGCACTATATTAGTCTGGTATGAAAAAGTGAAGCATTGTTTTGTAAATACTGAATCTATTTCCCTTACCAGTTAGTATTTAGTGCTTTTAAATTGATTTAAATATATTTTTACTTTTTTAAACAATTACAAATCCTTTCCAAACAACAGGACATAATTAATCCAGAAGTTATATTTTTGTATGCTTATGGCATTTATCTTTTTAGGGCCTAATTAGCATCAGACTTGGAGAAGGCAATGGCACCCCACCCCAGTACTCTTGCCTGGAAAATCCCATGGACTCAGGAGCCTGGTAGGCTGCAGTCCATGGGGTCGCTAAAAGAGTCGTACACGACTGAGTGACTTCACTTTCACTCTTCACTTTCATGCATTGGAGAAGGAAATGGCAACCCACTCCAGGGTTCTTGCCTTGAGAATCCCAGGGATGGTGGAGCCTGGTGGGCTGCCGTCTATGGGATTGCACAGAGTCGGACACAACTGAAGTGACTTAGCAGCAGCAGCAGCAGCAACATCAGACTAATTATTTTAGGGATAAGGCAGTAATAGAAGCTGCTATAATCTAAGGATCCATGATATTCTAAAGCACAGAGTTTATATTATTAGAATAATGGAATGATATATACTTGCCCAGATGATTGTATAAGTATATAATCAATGCACTATTACATAATTTGAATACATAAAATATATACATGTCTGCATCAATCACTAATCATCAGGGAAATGCAAATCAAAATCACAGTGAGATATCATGTTATACCAGTTAGGTTGACTGTTATTAAAAAGTTAAAAAAGATAACAGGTGTTGCTAAAGGCATAGGAAAGAAAAGAACCTTTGTGCACTGTTGGTAGAATGTAAATTGTTATAGCCATTATGGGAAACAGTATGGAGTTTCCTCAAAAAATTAAAAGCTACAACTATCATATGGCCTAGCAATCCCACTTCTGCATATATATCCAAAAGAAATTAAATCATTATCTTGAAGATATATATGCCCTCCCATGTTTCATTGCAACATTGTTTGCAATAGCCAAGTATGGAAACAACCTAAGTGGCCTTTGCTGGATAATGAATAGCTAGAATATAGGTGGCTCAGTCATAAAGAATCCGGCTGCAAATGCAGGAGACTCGGATTCAGTCCCTGGGTTGAGAAGATCCCCTGCAGAAGGAAGTAACAACCCACTCTACATTTCTTGCCTGAAAGATCCCATGGACAGAGGACCCTGGCAGGGTACAGTCCATTGGATTGCAAAAGCTGGATATAACTTAATGACTAAACACCACCACCACCAACAAATGTATCGATGTAAAATTCCAACTTTGAAAAAAAAAAATGAAATCCTGCCAATTGCAACAACTTGAATGAACCTGGAGGGCATTTTACCAAGTGAAATATAAACAAGATACATTGATACAAGATATATGAAATACTGCATGATTTCATTTATATGTGGAATCTAAAAAAGTTGAAATAACAGAAACAGTAGACTATTGGGGGTGGGTAAATTGGGGAGATATTAGTCAAAATATACAAATTTTCAATTATAAGGTGAATACATTCTGGAGATCTAATATACAGCATGGTGACATTTAAAATGAAATATACTTTACAATTTGTTAATATAATAGATCTTAAGCATTCTCTCTGAGGTGATAGATATGTTAATGGCTTTTATTGTAGTAATCATTTTACAATGTAAACATATGAGAAGGCGATGGCACCCCACTCCAGTACTCTTGCCTGGGAAATCCCAATATGGAGGAGGCTGGTAGGCTGCAGTCCATGGGGTCGCGACGAGTCGGACACGACAGAGAGACTTCACTTTCACTTTTCACTTTCATGCATTGGAGAAGGAAATGGCAACCCACCCCAGTGTTCTTGCCTGGAGAATCTCAGGGACGGGGAAGCCTGGTAGGCTGCCATCTATGGGGTCAGACAGAGTCGGACATGACTGAAGTGACTTGGCAGCAGCAGCATACCCTAAATATAATTTTGTCACTCATACAGTGGTAAATCTGTGTTTAATAAATCAATATAGATTTTGTATTATTGAAATAATAGAATGGCATAAGCATACTGCTGCTGCTAAGTCACTTCAGTCCTGTCCGACTCTGTGCGACCCCATAGACGGCAGCCCACCAGGCTCCCCCGTCCCTGGGATTCTCCAGGCAAGAACCCTGGAGTGGGTTGCCATTTCCTTCTCCAATGCATGAAAGTGAAAAGTGAAAGTGAAGTCGCTCAGTCGTGTCTGACTCTTAGCGACCCCATGGACTACAGCCTACTAGGCTCCTCCATCCTTGGGATTTCCCAGGCAAGAGTACTGGAGTGGGGTGCCACTGCCTTCTCCAATAAACATACTAAAGATGATTAAATATATTATTTGTTATTATATCTTTTGAATACATAAAAATACAAATATATAGAAGTACGTTAATTGTTGCAAGTAAAAAGTAAAGTAATAATCAGTCTTTCAAGTAATAATGAAATATATATGCATATAATACTGAACATGGAACAAGAGACTGGTTCCAAATAGGAAAAGGAGTACATCAAGGCTGTAATTTGTCACCCTGCTTATTTAACTTATATGCAGAATACATCATGAGAAATGCTGGACTGGAAGAAACACAAGCTGGAATCAAGATTGCCAGGAGAAATATCAATAACCTCAGATATGCAGATGACACCACCCTTATGGCAGAAAATGAAGAAGAAATAAAGAGCCTCTTGATGAAAGTAAAAGAAGAAAGTGAAAAAGTTGGCTTAAAGCTCAATATTCAGAAAACTAAGATCATGGCATCTGGTCCCATCACTTCATGGCAAATAGATGGGGAAACAGTGGCTGACTTTATTTTTCTGGGCTCCAAAATCACTGCAGCCATGAAATTAAACAACACTTCCTCCTTGGAAGGCAAGTTATGACCAACCTAGACAGCATATTAAAAAGTAGAGACATTACTTTGCCAACAAAGATCCATCTAGTCAAGGCTATGGTTTTTCCAGTGGTCATGTATGGATGTGAGAGTTGGACTATAAAGAAAGCTGAGCACTGAAGAATTGATGCTTTTGAACTGTGGTGTTGGAGAAGACTCTTGAGAGTCGCTTAAATGGCAAGGAGATCAAATCAGTCCATCCTAAAGGAAATCAGTCCTGAATATTCGTTGGGAAGACTGATGTTGAAGCTGAAACTCCAATACTTTGTCCATCTGATGTGAAGAGCTGACTCATTTGAAAAGACCCAGATGCTGGGAAAGATTGAAGGCAGGAGGAGAAGGGGACGACAGAGGATGAGATGGTTGGATGGTATCACCAACACAATGGACATGGGTTTGGGTGGACTCCGGGAGCTGGTGATGGCCAGGGAGGCCTGGCATACTGGAGGTCACAAAGAGTCGGACATGACTGAGTGACTGAACTGAACCGAACTGATTGTTCAGAGAGAATCAAAATTAAAAGAAATTATTAGGGGACCTCGTAGGTCCAGTGGCTAAGACTCCAGGCTCCCAACGCAGGGGGCCCAGGTTCATTCCCTGGTCAGGGAACTAGATCCCACATGCTGCAACTAAGACCCAGCACAATCAAATAAATAAAAATAAATAAATATATTTTAAAAAGCAAATTATTGTAATGTGAAATTTGATAAAATTAACCAAAGTTGTCATGTCACACATAACCTCTAAAAGGACTACCATACACTGAGAAATTTATTGGTTATCTCTCTGAAATATTTTTAATATGGATTATGCTTTCATGCCACTTACACTTCTGCTTGCATTTTATTTTATTTTTTTTGGTCTAAATCCAACTGCTGTCTTAATATTCTCCACATGGAAAGTGAAGCGACCTTATTTGCATTTTAAAAGACTGTGACGTGGTAAATCATGCCCAATGCCAAAACTGAATTATTTCTTTAATATGGTCGTGATGTAACCTGTCCCAGTGTTATTGAGAAGTACACAGAATTCTTAACCTCGAGCCTTCTGAATTTAATACAGCCCTTATTAGAAAAATGTGTATGGTTTCTCAAAATGAACAGAAGCTAGATTTCAGTGAGATTTCACTCCTAGGTTTTTGTAATATTTAACCCTTTCATATTTAAATATTTCCTTTTTTAAAAAAAGTTCAGTTCAGTTGCTGAGTCGTGTCTGACTCTTTGTGACCCCATGGACTGCAGCACACCAGGCTGCAGTTAAAAAAAGTTAATTGTACACCATTTTAGATGAAACAGCTTACAACTATAGAGTCAGAAAGTATATTAGTGGTAAGAGAGCTGGAGGGGAAGTAGGAGAGAAACAGAGGTTACTGCCAAGGGGTGCAAGGTTTCTTTTTTGCAGGTGAAAATGCCTTAATTGATATTGGTAGTGGTTGCATAATCCTGTGAATAAACTAAGAAAAACTGAATTGAACACTTTAAATGCTTGGATTTTATGGTATGTAAACTATTGTTGTTGTCCTTTAGTCTCTAAGTCTTGTCCAGCTCTTTTGTAGCCCTATGGACTGTAGCCCACTAGACTCCACTGTCCATGGGATTTCCCAGCAAGAATACTGGAGTGGGCTGCCATTTCCTTCCCCAGGGGATCATCCAGACCCAGGAATCAAACCCATGTCTCTTGCTTAACAGATGGATTCTTTAACACTGAGCCACCAGGGAGCCCAATATATAAATTATATCTCACTAGAGATGTCACAAATTTAGCCTGCAAATAAAAATGGAAAAATCATATATTCTTTCAGTAGTAATATAGTGAAAAAGATTTTTTGAGACTACTTTGAAAATTCTAAAGTTTGATCATTTTCTCAAGTCTTATGGTTACATTTCCAAGCTTTTACAAATATAAATCAGTTTACAGGATTTTTTTTTTCAAATGGACACATTTTTTGACCAAATTCTGTGTTCCTGTTTAAGATCAAAGTAAGAAGAAAATACCATTTTTATTTGAAATAATTTTAATTTCTCATGAAGAATATTTACTTTTCTGTCTAAAGTGTTTCCAAGTTATCAAAGCTAAATTTATTGTTGATATTATTGTGAATTCTTCTTTGTGTATACTTACCTATTTATTCCAATATCTGCTGGATCATGGAAAAAGCAAGAGAGTTCCAGAAAAACATCTATTTCTGCTTTATTGACTAGACCAAAGCCTTTGACTGTGTGGATCACAATAAATTGTGGACAATTCTGAAAGAGATGGGAATACCAGACCATCTGATCTGCCTCTTGAGAAATTTGTATGCAGGTCAGGAAGCAACAGTTAGAACTGGACATGGACCAACAGACTGGTTCTAAATAGGAAAAGGAGTACGTCAAGGCTGTATATTGTCACCCTGCTTATTTAACTTATATGCAGAGTACATCATAAGAAACGCTGGACTGGAAGAAGCACAAGCTGGAATCAAGATTGTCAGGAGAAATATCAATAACCTCAGATATGCAGATGACACCACCCTTATGGCAGAAAGTGAAGAGGAACTAAAAAGCCTCTTGATGAAAGTGAAAGTGGAGAGTGAAAAAGTTGGCTTAAAGCTCAATATTCAGAAAACTAAGATCATGGCATCTGGTCCCACCACTTCATGGGAAATAGATGGGGAAACAGTGGAAACAGTGTCAGACTTTATTTTTGGGGGCTCCAAAATCACTGCAGATGGGGGCTGCAGCCATGAAATTAAAAGACGCTTACTCCTTGGAAGGAAAGTTATGACCAACCTAGATAGCATATTCAAAATCAGAGACATTACTTTGCCAACAAAGGTCCATGTAGTCAAGGCTATGGTTTTTCCAGTGGTCATGTATGGATGTGAGAGTTGGACTGTGAAGAAGGCTGAGCGCCGAAGAATTGATGCTTTTGAACTGTGGTGTTGGAGAAGACTCTTGAGAGTCCCTTGGACTGCAAGGAGATCCAACCAGTCCATTCTGAAGGAGATCAGCCCTGGGATGTCTTTGGAAGGAATGATGCTAAAGCTGAAACTCCAGTACTTTGGCCACCTCACGCGAAGAGTTGACTCATTGGAAAAGACTCTGATGTTGGGAGGGATTGGGGGCAGGAGGAGAAGGGGACGACAGAGGATGAGATGGCTGGATGGCATCACTGACTCGATGGACGTGAGTCTGAGTGAACTCTGGGAGTTGGTGATGGACAGGGAGGCCTGGTGTGCTGCGATTCATGGGGTCGCAAAGAGTCGGACACGACTGAACAACTGATCTGATCTGATCTGAAGCTTTTTAAAAAACTTTCTAGGAAAGTTGTTGCCTAAAGGCATGTAGATGTGCCTAGGCATGAGCTTGTTGGCCAGTAGGCTAATTTCTCATAGGGAAAATATCAAAGATAGTTAAGTATTACTTATGAGTCTGTTACAGAGCTCAAGTCAAATGCATGTCTAACTGTATTTGTGGTAAAAAATCTAATAGAATTTTATATTACTTCTGAAATATACTGGGCTTCTCTGATCACTCAGTTGATAAAGAATTTGCCTGCAATGGAGGAGACCCCAGTTCAATTCCTGGGTCAGAAAGATCTGCTGAAGAAGGGATAGGCTACCCACTCCAGTATTCTCAGGCTTCCCTTGTGGCTCAGCTGATAAAGAATCCACCTGCAATGCAGGAGACCTGGGGTTGATCCCTGGGTTGGGAAGACCCCCTGGAGAAGTGAAAGGCTACCCACTCCAGCATTCTGGCCTGAAGAATTCCATGGACTGTATAGTCCATGTGGTCACAAAGAGTCTTTGCTTCATGTTTTATGTATATGTAATGTAATATATATGTATACATGTATGCATATATGTGTGTATGTATGTATGTATGTATATACGTAATGTATATGTATGAGATGTAATATATATTTAGGTATATATACTTCATATAATGACAGCTAAAGGGGAATCATTATATAATTAGAAAAGAACAAAAACATATGCTTTCATTACCCAGTTTAATAATAAAAGTGTGTAGGGTGTGTTATGTGAATATATATATTGGAGGAGGAAGTCAGAATATCTTAAAATCTTAATTTTTTAAAGAAAATTATAGATATTTGAACCTAACATTTCAGACACCTTCTTATCCCCCAACTCTCTTTTAAAGTTGATTTTCTTTAAATATTTGTCTATGCTCCCCATTCATTTTTACATTTACACTGTATGAAAAATCCATTACTCAATAAGAATATTTAGTTCAGTGGCATCATGTTCAAAGTCAATGGATGTTTCAGAACTCATCTTACTTGACCTTTCAGTGGCCTTTAAAAAATGCCCCTTCTTCACATTATAAACTTTTTTTTTTTTTTTTGGCCTGTAGCTTTAATGATGACATAATCTCCTGGTTTTCCTGCTACCTCCCTGGTCTCATCATCTCTTTTGCTTTACTCTATATTCTAAATTTCCTATACCTTTCTATTAGTTGAATTATTTCTTCAAGGTCTTGTCTTGCATCTTTTCTCTTCTCCATATTCTATCATCAATGTTTTCCCTGTATTTTCCAAAAGAAATAATACAAATATGTAAGATAAATAGAGTGCTCCAATTGACATAAAATAGATGTTCTTTGACAAGAAGACCAGGATGGTAACTTTTGGAATGGTGGAATAACAACCTCTGAAAATCTAGTTTTAAGTAAAAGCAATAAAGCACTGGCAAAACTATCAAAAAACAACTTTCAAAGAACGCTGAGAATTAACAACCTCGACAGCATATTAAAAATCAGAGACATTACTTTGCCAACAAAGGTCCATCTAGTCAAAGCTATGTTTTTTCCAGTAGTCATGTATGGATTTGAGAGATGGACCATAAATAAAGCTGAACATCAAAGAATTGATGCATTTGAACTTTGGTGTTAGTGAAGACGCTTGAGAGTCCCTTGGACTGCAAGGAGATCCAACCAGTCCATCCTAAAGGAGATCAATCTTGAGTGTTCATTGGAAGGACCGATGTTGAAGCTGAAACTCCAATACTTTGGTCACCTGATGCGAAGAGCTGACTCATTTGAAAAGACCCTGATGAGGGGAAAGATTGAAGGCAGGAGGAGAAAGGAACAACAGAGGATGAGATGGTTGGATGGCATCACCAACTCAATGGCCATGAGTCTGAGCAAGCTCCGGGAGTTGGTGGTGGGCAGGGAAGCCTGGTGTGCTGCCATCCATGTGGTTGCAAAGAGTTGGACACAACTGATTGACTGAACTGAACTGAAGTGAACTGAGAAGTAACAAAAAGCTTTTAATAATCTAATTATTCAAGAAAAAGTGCTAAATCTAGTAAGAAGTGTGACTTTTATTTTGTATTAACCTTTCCTAATCCCAGCCCTCTAAAACCAACAGTCTTGCATTATGTGCTGAGTTTTGTCATTCAGTCACGTCAGACTCTTTTCAACTTTGTGTACTGTAGCCCACCAGTCTCTTCTGTCTGTGGGAATTATCCAGGTAAGAATACTGGAGTGGGTTGCCATGAACTTCTCTAGGGATCTTTCCAACCCAGTGATCGAACTCGGTTCTCACACATTGCAGGCGGATTCTTTACCCACAGAGCCACCAGAGAAGCAACTATAGTTGCTGTCAAAGCAAGCAGTATAGCAGCCATCGGAGGAGGGAAAACAAGCTGGGAGCTACCCAAAGTCTTCATCCCCAGAGAACTAGCACTATTTAACCTGTGTGAACCACAGTTGCAAGCTCCATTCCCAGGGATTATCTTTGACAGACTCACTGTTTGCAAACAGGATTGCCCACAGGGCATTTGTCAAAAATTATCAAGGGCAATTGTTTAACATTGCAGCTGTCAAACATAGCAACACAAGTAGGTCTAAAAAGAGACTGACAAAAACAACTTCAGAAACTGGCAAATGAAATATCCATAAGGAGATCTGTAAAGCTCCAACATATTCATAGCAATCTAGAAGGCTACACACATATATATACAGTTGGTCACATGCCACAATGTACCCTAGAAGGCTTCAAACTCTAACTGAGCAAGACCAGTAATGTGAGATTGGTTCAAAAGGAAATGCTCAATCAGTGTACTGCGGCATATATGTAATAAAGGACAAATGCCCCATGATTATCTATATAGACAGAAAAAAATATCAAATGCCAGCATCGTTTTATAATAAAAAACCTTCAACCAGGAATAGAAAGAGATTTCTTCAACTTGATAAAAACTACATCTGAAATACTCACACTAACATTACATAAAGTTTTAAAAGGCTAGCTGTGTCCCTCTAAATACCAGAAACAAGTGAAAGATGTTGGCATTTGCCACTTTTATTCAATATTTTACTGAAAGTTCTACCTAGGGTAATTAGACAACAAAAATAAAAAGATATATAGATAAAATAGGAAAAAATGCAAATATCTCTATTCTCAAAAGAAAATACCTTCTATATAGAAAAACCAAAGTCATAGACAAAAGTGTATTAGAACTCATTAACATGCTCAGCATAGTTGCAAGATTCAAGATTAATGCAAAACAAGTTATATTGCTAGACACTTAACAATGAGCAGTACAAATGTCAAGTTCTTAGAAAAACTGTTCAAAATGATCTTTTGTTTTCATTAAGAGGTCAAATTTGATATTTTGATACACCTTTCATGTCATTCTTGTAATTTGCTTGAATTCTTTTCATAATCTATCACATTTTTTTTGTTTTATGGATATACTTAGGATAAAAAGATGTGGCATGATATGGCTAGTTTTTGTTATGTTTTTAATGTCTATAAAAGCTTTTATTTAAAAATGATCATTGTGAGTTTTTAGTGTATTCACTCAAACTATATATATATAGTATGTGTGTGTATGTGTGTGTATATATATGTATTTTTTTGACATTTTAGGCTCTTTCTTCTCTTTAAAATCTATGGCAATAATTCCATTTAAGTCTCTGAAAAGCAACATAAAATTTCAATCCTGGCATAAGCTGTACTTTCAATATTTATACTTCAGTCCCTTCAAAGTCGAGCAAATCATTTTATTATAATCAAAAGTTTAGTTTAAAAATCTAAAGAAAATCACAGTTAACTGAGCATCTGTCCTAAGAATAATCTTAACTTGGTAAGTCATAGTGGAACACTTAAAATAAAACCGAGGTGCTCTTGACTGTATCCTGTATATGCTTACAAGAACTGCATAGATCTGATGGCTCTAAGAATGATAAATATAGCATAGATTATAGGGTTAGACAAACTCAGAGCCTATTTTTTCAGCCACGATACATGGCCCAGTGCAAATATTTGCATTTATATATATCGGAGAAGGCAATGGCACCCCGCTCCAGTACTCTTGCCTGGAAAATCCCATGGACAGAGGAGCCTGGAAGGCTGCAGTCCATGCAGTCGCTGAGGGTCGGGGACACGACTGAACGACTTCACTTTCACTTTTCACTTTCATGCACTGGAGAAGGAAATGGCAACCCACTCCAGGGTTCTTGCCTGGAGAATCCCAGGGACGGGGGAGCCTGGTGGGCTGCCGTCTATGGGGTTGCACAGAGTTGGAGACGGCTGAAGTAACTTAGCAGCAGCAGCAATATATATATAAAATAGGTTCATCTTCAAACCAATTTTGAAAAGAGTTCTTCAGTATTTTATTTTTAAAACCAGTCTTTAGAGTGTACATCTTTTCTCATCCATGCCAAAGGCATGGCTGAAAGGCAAGAGGTGCTTTCCCATTCAGTACAGACTGAGATGTATTGCAATATGGACTACTTTATTATGTCCATACCTCATCTGAAGCATGAGCTTCAAAGTCATACAGTGTCATCATTTTGATTATAAAAATGATAGCATTTCAAGTTGCTCCCTCCTATCAGGTTTCATTAAGATAATTATGCTACATTAAAATTCAAAATAAATCTGAAAGTGTTTTTAAATTTTAAAAAATCTACAATTTTAAACAACAACAAATTTTCAAGTGAGACAAATGAAACATTTGAATGTGAACACTTGTCCAAAGCCACGTAGTGGTTATTTTGAACTGACCTTAAAACCCAGATGTCCTAATCACTAACCCAGTGCCTGTCCCATTGAACATCAAAATCTCTGGAGAATGTTTTTTACTCCAAATCATAGGGTTTTATGGAGGTATTTTGGCTCATTTATATTATGAAAAAGCAGGATAAACTTTCTGAATCTGATTATTGTATTCTATTAAATCTAAATTTAATAAATCTGTTCAGAAATAACTGTAATTCAGATTATTTATTTTATTAATTTCTATGTTTTTTTTTTTGTATAGAGCAAAGCAATTTTTTTATTCAATAAACATTTACTTAATTTTCTATTACTGGTTAAATACAGTGCTACATCATGTGGCTATGAAGTTGAAGGGAAGTAAGACCTTTCCCTTAAAAATGCTTACCAGATTTATCTGAGAGATTTTGAAAAGTCATTATATTATAAAATATAATTCCCATTTCTTGTACTTCCTTCCTTGAACGTGCATATCACCAGGGCCTTGATTTGGCTGTTAAATTATTAAGCAGAGATCTATATGTCACTTCTGAGCAGAAGCTTTAACAGTTTCTATGTGATTTGCCAGATTTTCTTTTCCCTGGCTTGAATATAATAGAATCATAGACATGGACATAGAGCCTTTCTCCGGTTGTTAGAGTAGAAACCAAATCTATTTTGACTTATACACACTGTGTTTTATGTATTTTCAAGTACCTAGAAAGAAACACTAGGCACTCTCAAACTGGGAAATTAGAAAACAAAAATTAAACAAAAATTAAGAAAGGAATCATTTGTAATGATGAAATTAAGGTGAAAGGAATCATTTAGTGATGGTATAGTGAAAGTGAAAGGAATCATTAGTGATGGTATAGTAGACCAGGATTAAAATATCTTGCATCATCAATACTCCCAGACCTGAAAATGCAAGTACAAAAGTTACTGGGACGTGAAGAAAAAGACAATGTATTCTTGGATGCATCCATCTCAAGATATCTCTGCAAGAAAGGAGTAAAGGGAACTAATGGTACAGTCTCATTTCCTTTCCTGCCTCATGCTGCTGCTGCTGCTAAATCGCTTCAGTCGTGTCCGACTCTGTGCAACCCCATGGACGGTAGTCCACCAGGCTCCCCCGTCCCTAGGATTCTCCAGGCAAGAACACTGGAGTGGGTTGCCATTTCCTTCTCCAATGCATGAAAGTGAAGAGTGAAAGTGAAGTCGTTCAGTCACATCTGACTCTTAGCGACCCCATGGACTGCAGCCTACCAGGCTCGTCCATCCATGGGATTTTCCAGGCAAGAGTACGGAGTGGGGTGCCATTGTCTTCTCCGTTCCTGCCTCATACCTACAGCCAAATGGAAGTTGATTGTACAAAGATCAGCCTCTCAGTAGGTAGAGCAGGCTGGAACATGCATCTGGAAGGGAACTGGGGAGATTATTTGACACAAGTACAAAACCTTACCCATGGTCAGATTATTGTGGGAACACATGAAATAGCAGATAAAAAGAGGACTTTCAGGAAAGTTATAGAGGAATACAACTTGAGCTGAATCTTAGAGGTATAACAAAATTACTTTAGACAATTTGTGATGATCTTTTGATCTAGGTATCGAGGAAAGCCTGTGTGTAGAGGAAAACCTAAGCAAATATAGTGTTTTCAGAAATAAAGATTTAGATTAAAGATTTAATATCAGACCTAGGACTATGAAACGATAAGTCTGACCAGAAGATGGAAAACTTTCTGTATTACATTAAATAATGTTAACTTTACCCTGAAGTCCAGGAGGAAGTTCTGAAGGATTTAAAAACAGTGACATGCCTGGGTTTCTAATTAAGGTCAAAATATAGCAGTACTAATAATCACTTACATTTATTGAGTGATTACAAGGGGGCAAATCATGTTCTGAGCTCTAAGTACTGCCGAGAGTCAGATACTATCATTTTGGCTATTTTGTAAGTGAAGATGCTGATGCAGAAAGTAGTTACTCTAGATGGCATACTAGTACATAATGGAGTGGAGATGTGAAGCTAGTTTTTGTAGAAAATATATGAATATGAGTGCAGGACTGAGGCAGGAAGACAGTGTAAAAGTTATTCAGATAAGGAACAATAACCAGAGGGATAGTGCTAATAATGGGGACAAGAAAAGCCATTCTAAAGCTTAAACCTGTCAGATACGTGCTTGATTATGTGAAATGAAGGGAAGAAGGAAATCAGCCATACCCACATGGTATCCTTAACTGAAAATACGTGTTACACTTAACATGTTACACAACTGCCATTTTCATTTTGAACAAAAATAGGCAAAATTATCAAAGATCATGTAGATTCACAGATGTTAATGAGCATATTTAATTTGGGGTGGGGACTGTTGAATTTACTTCAGATTTCTGCATTAAAAAGGAAAACATATAATTTAATATTGCAAATGTTATCTCTTAGAGCTTGCAAATTAAAAATGAAAGTGACAAGTAGCAAAGATAGTAAAATTTGGGTTTAGCTCAGTCATGAAACTCATAAAGCTAGGGTAAATGATACTGGGCCTTTGTGATACCTGCCTTAATAGATCTGTGTCATCTGAGTATTTGAAAAGCTAATTAAAGCAGCAACTATAGCTTCTTATCTCCATCATCATCTCACTAATTTTGTAGGTCAATCCTATTTTTATCTTCATTAAATGCTTAACTAGCTCTTATCTTCCTCTAAAGTAATCTAGGATATTTTTGGCTGTGGTAAAATTTAGATGTGTTGTAACTGAGTAATTTAAACAGTTTTGACATTAACTAAAGTATTCCTCTTGTTTTTTTTTTTTTTTTTTTTTTTTTTCTTCTATACCTTGGCGTGTAAATAGTTTCACATAAAGATGAAATATCTATGACAAGAAATTGCTTCTATTTTTTACAGTTGAGAATATTATCTATACTTTATATACACAAACACAGGTACACATACTCAAAAATCATCTATCTTAAATAGGTACTATTTTAAAATAAAATTCTACTTTAAAATTAAAGACTATCAGTGCATATATTGATAAAGGTAGCATAGTAGCATTAGAAAATGCAGAGTGTAATAATATACTGGGGAAGATATGTTACTTTATTTTAAAGAATAAGGGTAAATATTGTATTATTAAGGAAACAGTGGCATTGAATGCAGATCTATGAAAACATTAATGGAAAAGTAAGACATAAACGATTAGTCACATGTATAAACTGAAGGGACTAGATACTTTAGCATTTTATTAATTGGAGGCTTCAGTTCCTCACCTCATTAGTCTATTCATGACATGGTAACCGGTTTCTTTCAGAATGTGTGATTGAAGAAAGAGATAGAGATTATATAGAAGCCACTTATCTTTTATGACCTAATGATGAAAGTCACATATAATTACCTCTTCCCATCTTGTTCTCTTGGCACATAGAAAAATCTTAATAAAAATATGTAGCAGAGGACTTTATGAGAGTGTTACTGTCAGAAAGTTATTTTCCTTTATTTACAGTGAATATCCTGGCTTCTAGCAATAGATGAGGATTCTTTTGTTGTTGTTGTTTCTTAGTACATTTACAGTAGTCTCAGAACTGCTTTAACCATAGCTCTTACCAGTACATACGCATGCTGAAAAAGAGAGTTCAAATTTCCTTATGGTTCTTTTCCATCCCCAAACCTTCTTAGGAGTCTGGGTACATAGTTAAATTCTATGTTTCATTTTCCTTCCCGTGCTTCTCACAATGGAAATGAAAGTAGATTTTTATCTTAGTTTATGATAAAAATGATCTACTACATAGTTTCTCTTTTCATCTTCTTAAATATTTTTCAGATATGTTCAAAGTTTCAAATATTTGAAAGCTCCTTATAAGGAAGGAAGGAAAAATCGCTTCCTTATTTTTGTTTGAATTTTCACCTTTTTCATGTACTAGTGCATCATTACATGTCACTTATAGCAAAAAGAAAAGCCCAACATTTAATTTTCCATTCAGCATAAAGCTATACAATTGCATGTATTCATGAGACCACTGTATAGTTCATTTAAATGCTTTAACTCACAAATCTAGGTTATAACTTAAAGGACTCTGACTTTCAAATCACCATGACAATAATCTTTTGCTATTCTGTCCTTCCTTCTGTCACTTTCTGTCTTAAAATTGAGTTGTTCAGTTCAATCTGAGCATATATATATGTGTATATGTATATATATATTTTAGTTTGGTTGTATTGTGATTGAACAGAAAAATAAAAGCTCTTCAGTTCAGTTCAGTCGCTCAGTCGTGTCCGACTCTTTGCGACCCCATGAATCGCAGCACGCCAGGCCTTCCTATCCATCACCAACTCCCGGAGTTCACTCAGACTCACATCCATCAAGTCAGCGATGCCATCCAGCCATCTCATCCTCTGTCGTCCCCTTCTCCTCCTGCCCCCAATCCCTCCCAGCATCAGAGTCTTTTCCAATGAGTCAACTCTTCGCATGAGGTGGCCAAAGTACTGGAGTTTCAGCTTTATCATCATTCCTTCCAAAGAAATCCCAGGGCTGATCTCCTTCAGAATGGACTGGTTGGATCTCCTTGCCCAAACAGATACAAGATTGAGAGAATAAGCTAAAAAAAGAGCAAAGTAGTGTAGTATGTGTCAACTTAAATAAAGAGGCAAATTGAGGCATGCTTAAATTATTTGGGAATAACAAATATTGCAATTTGGGTCATATAACTGAAGAATCTACAGATGATCCCAAATTTTTCCATGTGTAAAATAAGTTTTGAATTGATTGCTTTCCCAAGCATACCTGGATTTTTATAAGGATCAAAAAAATAATATGAAAGTACTCTTGGAACTTAAAAACTGTCCTTTAAATACAGGTAGTTCTGCTTATTCTGGTTTATAGTATTCTAAATGACTTGTTGCTGGCTTTGTGTCATGCTATATTAATATACTGGTAGAATTACTATTACAAACATCAAATGATAAATATTTTAAAAGGCAGGAAATGTTCTAGATATTAAAAAAAAAATTCATAATTTTACACACTTAGATTTCATGAATTGTACTATAGAATGATGAAAGTTAACTAAGTGGCAATTAATAGCAAGTTGATATTTATTTTGAGTCAATCTATGCCAGCCTTATCAGAACAGCATGAATTTTTAGACTACAATAACAATAAATAAAATATTAGCATGCTTAGAGGGGAAAATGTTTGTATGTTTCCAGGTTCTCCAAAATATAATTAATTTTCAGAAGCTTTTTTTAAAAAAGGTTAATAATGATTGGTTTGAACAATATTAAGTATATGTCTTTTCATTTTTATATCTTTTAGAATATATATAGTATGGAAAACATTAAATTATGAAATAAAATGATTTGAAAAATATGATACAGCTCAGTGTATCATGTTTATCACATCATTTTTAATATTTACTTCTATGTTTTAACATGTATAAAAAGATTTCAATCTAAAACGAGAGGATATTGAAATAGAATTTCTCACTCATGTTCCCTTAGAAGAATAGAACTTAAGAACTGAGAGACTGGTTTCCTGTATATGCCCCATGTATTGAAGAACAAGACTTAACTCCTGACCAATGAACATCTGACAAGAACTCTCTCAGTTCTCAAGCCAATTAACTTACTGCTTCAACTCAGGCTAGGCTTTGCCTATTGGCACTCTTGCCCATAAATAGAACCTGACCCAAAGGACTCACCTGTAGCTTGGCACACTCAGCTGTGTCCAACTCTTTGCGACCCCATGGACTCTTCTGTCCATAGGGTTCTCTCCAGGCAAAAATACTGGAGTGGACAGCCATTCCCTTCTCCAGGGGATCTTCCCAACCCATGGGTCAAACTCGAGTCTCTTGCACGGCAGGCAGATTCTTTACCTTCTGAGCCACCAGGGAAGCTTTATGTGTCCCAAATTGCAATTCCTCTGCTATTTCCAAATAAACTCCATTTCTGGTCATTTGAACTTGCCTCAGTTTAACCTCCTTTATTTAGGTCAATACATACAAATATTTGATCACATCTTAAAAAATATAAATAGGTATTCTTTGCCGGGGTCCAGCCCCGGCTGATCCAGGGTCTTCGAAGGAGAGACGGCTAGGCGACCTATTCAAATGTTAATTAGATATAATAAAGAGGAATAGAATGAGGATAGCTCAGTAGGAAAATTCAGTGGAGAAAAGAAGCTGAGTGGCTTGGTTTACGCGGAAAATCAATATAACCCGTGACACCAGGTTAGCTCTGACCACGGAGGCTGCAGGCGCCCTCTCGAATAGCGGAAGGTGCCCCACCTTAGACACCTTCTCGAGTGGGTCTTAGAAGCCCAGGCAAATAAATGGTCGCAGAGGACATCCACGCTCCAGATGGACACTCAGCTAGAAGTTAAAGGGAAGAATGACATGGGGAGACCAAGCGTTGGTGAGCAAGGCCCATAGCTTTATTTTCAACAGGGGCTTTTATACCCTAAGTTACACATAGAGGACAATAGGGGATGCAAAATCAGCAGTCTTTGATGCTTATCAAAAACCAGGGTTTCTTTCCTGCAGATTTATCGTATACAAATGGTTTAGGTGATTTACATCATCTTCTGGCCAGAGGCCTATTAACATTTTATGACTCTTGACAAGGACTTATCAACAAAGACTTATTTTCTCTAAGAGTAATTATTTTAAGGTTTGGCGCCATCTTCCGAAGATAAGATTACGTTCCTATAGTGTGGATGTGTAATGGGTTTACAAAGGAAAGAATTTACTACCTTAAGGGTCTAAAGTTACTAACACCAGGCCACTACTTATTTTTTCTACATACCAACTATATTAATTAATGCACATTCAAGGATACAATTCAAGGGATGTGAAAACTTGGCAACAAACATTGGCTCATCAATGAAATCTTTTACTAGCTTTATTCTGACAGCTTCTAATTCTCTGAGAGGCTCTAAGCTATTTGAATATCTTAAGCTTCCCGTGCCTCTGGAGGCTGGGAGACTGTAAACAATCGTATGCATAGCTGTAGGTGTCCGGGTAAACTTGTCAGGCGAGTTAGAGAGCCATCTGAGGGGTTTGGATTTAAACACTCCTAATTGCCCAGGAACTTTATTAATTGGAGCTATAAGTTAACTCTTTGACAGAGAGAGTGAGATGGTGGTGGGGGACAGCCCCCAGTAAAGTCAGAGGTGAGAGCACAAAGCAATAAAGTAGGCAGACTCTGGTTTTTTGGGGGGTAGATGCTCGAGAATATCCGGGGGCACTCCCGAGGCTCGATCCCGCCTTTGCGTATGCCGAGCCCCCTTCCTCATGACCTTTGTCACGAGTGGAATGTCTCTCGCCGGCTCCCGGCAATTCTTTATCTAGAGCTTCCCTGGTGGCTCAGAAGGTGAAGAATCTGCCTGCCATGCGGGAGACCTGTGTTTGATCCCTAGTCATTATCTTGTGATGTTTTGAGAAGTGCAATGTTATTCCTGAATAGTAAATAATGAATCATGTGACTATGCTGTCCCTTTGAAAGATTTTCTAATAACAGGTACTAAACCATAAGTTAAGGGAATGAAATGTTAGAAATACTAAATTTGTGATGAGAAGTGTTACGCAAAGTTTGACGTGCTGTTTTGAATTGCATACCGATAATCAAAAGATTGTTAACAGAAATGAAGCATGTAACTGCAAGCAATTATAATTTACGGTTACATATATGTTGGTCAAATTTATTTGGAGCTAGTAACAAAGCAGAACCTATCATTTTAAATGACTGATCAGGATATAGGCAATTTTGACACTCAGCAGTTGGGCTTCAGTAAAATAAACTTGCCGTTTGAATGGAGTTAGATGGAACAGCATGGAGTTTATATTTTAGTTACTTCAGTATCTCACTGACATTAAAATGTTCCTTTTGGCAAAGGATGGAGTTTTACAGAGCACTTGTGAAAAGTAATATACCAGTTGCAGAGTAACTATATGGATTGACTCTATAGTTTACAGGAATGAATGCACTGGTACTTTTCAATAAAAGAATAAAAATATTCTTACTCAGTCACTGTCCCATCTGACTCACAATCTGCGGGGCTCTTGCCAAAATTGAATTATATGTTTCTTGGGAAAGGAATTTTTTTTTTAGAGATATACTACTTAAATAAATAGAGTGAGATTGGGAGACCCAGTTCCTTGGAGAGAAGTTTGCTGACCACCATAGGATTGACAAAGATTTTCTTTCACATCACTGTCATCAAATACCTTCTGCTTACACCCTCTGAGCACTTATTGTAGTATGTTATAGGTAAATTTTTTAGCTATCTCTCATTGTTTAATTGGGAAATAACTTGTCAATGATGTCTGATATGCAATGTGCCATGTATCATGTTAAAATGTTAATGAAAATATTATATAACATTTTAGCATAGAAAATTCTGCTTTATATTATTAAAAATTGATGCTATGCATGAATTTACTTATGAATTTACATATTATGATAAAGTTAAGGAGAAAACAACCCCAAAACCTAAATTTCAAAAAGGGCAAAAGATATGTATACAGAAAAGATACATATTGATTGTTCATGGAAAATGAAATAATACCATGAAAAGATATTCAATGTCACATATAGTAAGGCAAACAAAAAGCTACTAACATAATTTTTACTCATCATTAAGAAAATTCGTCATATATTTGGAATTATATAGGGTGCATTCCTTTGACTTTGGCTTCTTTCCTTGCTCAGGAAATTTGGAGATTCATGCATGTATGTGTAAGTAGTTCATTCATATTTTTGAATAGTATTTCATTGCCTTATATACCACAATTTGTTTAACCATTCAGCATTTATTGGACATATTTCCCAATTTTGGCAATAATGGAAAGGCTGACATAAACATTCTTTACTGATTTTTCCATGGACCTCCTTTTTTTTTTTTTTTTCTGGTGATGTGTGTGTATAATATGAATCAGATGTGAATTTTACAAGCTCTTTCTCATTGACTTAGACACTTAAGCAATGGTCCAACTTAAAGTCGCTGAATGTTACATACATACTGTGGTTTAGACCCTCATTGTTCTTATCTATGAGAGTCTGATTCTTGGGATCATTCCTGTTGCTAAATATAGAGTTGCATTGACACATTGAGTCAGAAAAATAGGGGTCATTCCTTTTCTTCATTTTGAAATAATTTTAGATATACAAAGTAGTAATGATAGTAAAAAGATAAAAAATAATGATAGTAAAATGATAAAAGATATAATGATAGTAAAATGATAAAAGATATAATGATAGTAAAAAGAGTTCCTATAGAATCTTTCACCCGGCTTCACCTAATGACTACATCTGTATAATCCTGGTACATGGATCAAACTGAGAAATTAACCAATGGTTATACAACACTATAAACTACAGACTATACTTGAAATTCATTTTTTTCCCCCTACTGATGCCCTTTTTTATTTCTTCCATGATTCTTCTATACAGGAGACCACGGTGCACTTAGTCATAATCCTTAATCTCCTCAAACTTTTAATGTTTTCTCAATCTTTCCTTGTTTTTGTTTCACTGACACCTTTGAAAAATATTGGTCAGTTATTATGAAGGATGCCCTTCATTTTGGGTTTGCCTGGTTTCATGTAAGTAGATCAGGGTCATGATTTTTAGAAAGTGCCTTTGTATCAATGATACATGGTAGCAATGCAGTCTGATGATGTTAACCTCCTATCTCTTGGTTAAGGTGGTGACTTCTAGGTTTCTCTACTGTAAAACTGCTTTCCTTTCCATACTCTAGTAATGAATAATAAAGGGAGTCAGTACATTCAAACAACAGTTAAAGAAAGGAGAATTTAATTTCATCTACTGAAAGAAGAGTATCACAGAATTTGTAAACATGTTAAAACAACCATAGTGATTAATAAATATACTGGAGGAGATATTTGAAGCTATAGGAAACTCTTGCTCTTTTAAAAAGTTTTGCATTCTAATTTAACATTAATCTGTGTATTTAGATACAGTGGATTACAGTGGATTTCTGAGGATAACTTTCTATTGCCTTTATTCTTTCTATATTTATTACTTGGAATTCTTCTATTGAAAGGATTATACTTTCTCTCTGTTCATTCATTCAACAATTTGTTCCTATTAGTATGAACTCATGAATATTTACTTCTGCTCAAATAGTTTCAGTTTTAGTAACTGGGCAATCTTTCAGGTTGATTTTTGTGCTCTTTTTAGCATGCTCTCATTTATGTATTCATTGTTTTATTTATTCACTTATTTCATCTTGTCCTTACTTTTTTAATAGCTTCAAGCTTACCTTATTTTCTCTGTCCCAGTTCTATATTCAGTCATTTATCATTGAAACACTAGTTATTAAAACTCATTTTTTCTGTATTTTCTTCTGATAGTTGCATATATTTATATATATATGTGTGTGTGTATATATATATATGATATATTTTGAGTTTAATTTTGTTTAATATGTGTGATGTATATTTAGGATTTTGGGGTTTTGTTTGTTTTATTTTGTCTGTTTGCCCTTTGTTAGATTAAGGGTGTTTCATTTTGTTTCTAATATGCTATTTTCTGAGTTTTTTTTTTTTTTAAAGCAAGAATGGCTTTACAATGCTTTTTGTATATCACTTGAGATGGCTATAGTCATAGTCTGTTAAAATTGTGAAATATATTGATTGATTCTCAAATGTTAAAGTAGCCTTGCATTCCTGGGATGAAATGCACTTTGTTGTAATATTTGTTGTTGTTCAGTCACTAAGTCACGTCCAACTCTTTGCAATCCTGAGGACTGCAGCATGCCAGGCTTCTTTGTCCTTCATTATGTCCCAGAGTTTGCTCAAACTCATGTCCGTTGAGTTGTGATGCCATCCAACTGTGTATCCTCTGTTGCCCACTTCTCCTCCTTCCCTCAGTCTTTCCTAGCATCAGGGTTCAGCCTATATTTTGCTGTATTTTATTCATAACTATCCAAATTTGAGGGAGTTGTCCAGGTATTTTATATTGATTCATAGCTTCATTGTATTATATCTTATAGCTTACTTCACATAATTTATATTATTTCATATCTGTTTAGCTTTCACTGCCCAGAATATATTTGGTGAATTTGAACGTATATAATACTTAAAAATGTATTTTCAGCTGCTTTGGAGTGCAGCATTTTTTCATATAAATTTGGTCATATTGGTTGATATTCTTAAATAATTTAACAATAGTCATATTGGTATTTTGTCACTTCTCATCAATTTCTCAGAAAGGAGTGTTAATGTTTCAAACTATGATTATATATTTTTATATTTCTCTTTTATGTCTATTATTTTTTGCCTCATATATTTGAAGTTCTGTTGTTAGGTATTTACATATTAGGAGGACTGACCCATTTATCAGTATGCAGTATACCTTATCACTGATAATATTACTTGTTCTGAGTCTTCGCTGCATGAAAGTAATATAGGGCACCCCAGATTTCTTTGATTAATCCAAGTATATCTTTATCCATTTACTATTAATGGTTCTGTGTCCTTGTATTTAAAGTATATTTCATATAGGCAAAGTATACCTGAGACTTGTATTTTTATACATGAAAATCTCCTTTAACTAGTATATTTAGAACATACTCATTTAAAATACTAGTTTTTCGTGTAGATGGGTTGAAATATATCATGTTGGTAGACATTTTGGAAGACTTTGAAGTTGTTACGTTCTTATCTTCTTACTTTCATGATTCTTAAACAAGAAGTCAGCTTCAATTCCTATGCTTATCTTTAGGTAGTGTTTTTTTTGTTTGTTTGTTTGTTTGTTTCATATGCCTTTAATACTTTCCCTGACTTTGGTTATCAGTTGATTGAATATGACATGCATATTTTTTATTTATGCTTCTGTTGGTATTTTCCCTCTTTGGTGTTGTCTAAGATATTTGGTTATATAATGTAGAACATGTCAAACTTTTTTTTTCAAAATTCTTTGCCATTTTTTTCTTCAGATATTTCTTCTGACTCTTTCTCTCTTTCCCTTCTGATGTTCCAAGTATGCACATGTTAGACTATTTGATAGTGTATATTTATAATGCATTGCTTTTTTTTTCCCCTTTATTTTTCTTTTAATATTTCAGGTTATATAATTTCTGATGACTTGCATTCAGTCTCACAAATTCATCAGCGGGGTCAAGTCCACTGATGAGCCTATCAGAGATTCCATTCCTACAAATATTTTTGTTGTTTTGATTGTGTTTCATTTCTAATATTCCCATGTGATTTATTCTTATAGTTTCCATTTCTCTGGTGAAAATACTTTTCTAACCTTAGATGTTGTCTATCTTCTTATGTCAGAGCCTTTAAGAAATCAATCTTAGTTATTTTAAATTCCTTCTCTGACACTTCAGACATTTGTATTATGTCTGATTCTGTTACTGATGAATGCTTTATCACTTCATATTGTGCTTTTACTTGCCTTTGATATACCTTGTGTTTTTTGAAGCCAAATATGTTTTAATCAAACAATGGACACAATACTTTTTTAGATTTGAAGCAGTATTTTTTTTCTGCAAGGCCATTTTGGGGAACTTGTGTTAATGGAGATAGGAGTTCACTTTTTTGCTGTTTATTCTTTGTCTGCCTTTTGAGTCTCCCTGCTTGACTTTGAATTTTGTGTGTGTGCTGTTTGCTGGAATGACACTCCCAGCTGTATTAAAACCTCAATTTTGCTTGACACTTGTTTGCATTCTGGTGGGAGTATAGGAGTGGGGACCATCTCTGATCTACTGATTAAATCTCAGCCTTAGACAAGCTCTCTGAACCCGTGTCTTGATAATGTGGCCTTTAAAATCACTGCTGCTCCTCTATCACATGTAGTTACATATTCCTATTCTTTCCCCAGAGCTTTTATTTTTCCTGTTTCTCTACCACAGATGTAGTGAGTTTCCTGCAGTACTCCTGAATATAAATTTTTTGTTCATTCCCCTGCAGATTAAGGTTTTTCCATAGTGCCAATGTGCAGTAGAAAGTGATCAAGAGAATATACAGTTCCCCTCAGCATAATTAAACTTTATTCCCTAATGGTCCAGTGGCTAGGACTTTACACTTCCAATTCAGGGTGCCCAGCTCCCATCCCTGGTCAGGGAACAATATCGCACATACCACAGCTAAGAGTTCGCATGCCTGAACTAAAAAATTCATGTGCCGCAATAAAGATCGAAGATCCTGCATGCCACAACTAAGACCCAGTGCAGCCAAATAGATACATGAATAAAATATTTAAAAAAAAATAAAGGACCCTCAAACAACAACAACAAAAGAAAAACAACTCTAGACAGACTTCTTCCTGATATTAGACCCTGGACCTTCCTTTTCTGTACCATTTACTTTAGAAAGCTTGAAATTGTTAATGTTTTCTCTGCCTCTTTGAGAAGTACATCCTCTCTCATCCTCTTGCCAGTTTTATAACCAAGAATGTCTTTTTCAACAACCTGAAAGCCATCTCTTTGAAATGTAATCATTAACAAGGATGCATGCATGCTAAGTTGCCTCAGTTGTGTCCAACTCTCTGAGACCCCGGGGACTGTAGCTGCCAGGCTCCTCTGTCCATGGGAGTCTCCAGACAAGAATACTGGAATGAATTGCCATGTCCTCCTCCAGGAGATCTTCTAGACTCAGAGACTGAACCTGTGTCTTCTGCATTGGCAGGTGGGTTCTTTACCACTGAGCCACCTGAGAAGCCCATTAGCTAGGATAGCACCCCTATTTCTCAGTTTCTGTGTGAAGGTAGGAGCCTAGCTTTAATAAGCACCAACTGACAAACACAGATGCCCGAATTCCATATAGCAACATCACCCCAGTATCCTCCAGAACTTTTTCTCACCCCAGTGTTTTAATTCCTTTCACCTTCCCCTACAGCTCCCTTTGGGGTTGAGTTCAGTCTCTCCTGCTGCAATATTCTTGACCCCTATTACAAGAATCTTAGATAAGTCCTCCTTTTGGTCCTTAATGTGTTGGTGACGTTTTTCTTGACAATAAGGAGAATGGGCCTGGGGGGATTTGAGACAGTAGCAATCACTCGTTTTTAGGCAGCACTAATTATCCTGGGCTCCAAAATCACTGCAGATGGTGACTGCAGCCATGAAATTAAAAGATGCTTACTCCTTGGAAGAAGAGTTAAGACCAACCTAGATAGCATATTCAAAAGCAGAAACATTACTTTGCCAACAAAGGTCCGTCTAGTCAAGGCTATGGTTTTTCCAGTGGTCATGAGAGTTGGACTGTGAAGAAAGCTGAGCGCCGAAGAATTGATGCCTTTGGACTGTCGTGTTGAAGAAGACTCTTGAGAGTCCCTTGGACTACAAGGAGATCCAACCAGTCCATTCTGAAGGAGATCAACCCTGGGATTTCTTTGGAAGGACTGATGCTAAAGCTGAAACTCCAGTACTTTGGCCACCTCATGCAAAGAGCTGACTCATTGGAAAAGACTCTGATGCTGGGAGGGATTGGGGGCAGGAGGGGAAGGGGATGACAGAGGATGAGATGGCTGGATGGCATCACTGACAAGATGGATGTGAGTCTGAGTGAACTCCGGGAGTTGGTGATGGACAGGGAAGCCTGGCATGCTGCGATTCATGGAGTCACAAAGAGTTGGACACAACTGAGCGACTGAACTAAACTGAACTTAATTATCCTGGGCAGAATTATCCCAGGATATCATGGTCATCCCTGTGAACACTTGAGAGTTTTTTGTAAGAGGGAGTGAATCTCCTCTGAATACTGCCCCCAGGGACTCCCCACTGGCACATCAACACATACTCGATGTACAGCAAATTTAAAATCATCTTTGTCTGGATTTTCCTGTTCAGTGGCCTCTGTCCTAGTCATCCAATGCTTTGATTCTGTTTCTGACTGTTGTTGTTTAGTTGTTCGGTCACGTCCAACTCTTTTGTTGCCCCACGGATTCCTCTGTCCCACCAGGCTCCTCTGTCCATGGGGCTTTTCAGGCAAGGATACTGGAGTGGCTTGCCATGTCCTTCTCCAGGGGATCTTACCAACCTATGGGATGGAACCCACATCTCCTGCACTGGCAGGCAGATTATTTTAGGTGCCTGTCATTCTTCAGATTTCAACCTAGTTGTTTGCTCTTTACAACTTCAGTTCTCTCAGGTGTTCAACAATGTCAGTATTTTCCAGTCTGTTCAGCCATTATCTTATAATAAGATTAGAAGGAACTCTCCTTTCAGGTCCCTGTAAATGTTATCAGGAGCTGGATATGTTTAACAGATAAGAAATAATACGGTGGGCTTCCCTGGTGGCTCAGATGGTAAAGACTCTTCCCAAAATATGGAAGACCTGGGTTCGATCCCTGGGTTAGGAAGATCCCCTAGAGAAGGGAATGGGAACCTACTCCAGTATTGTTGCCTGGAGCATTCCATGGACAGAAGCCTGGCAAGTCACTGTCCATGGGGTTGCAAAGGGTCAGACACGACTGAGCAACTAACACAAACACACACGTACATACACACAAAGAGAAAACTGAAAAACTTATGGCAAAAAAAAAAAAAAAACAACAAAAAACACTACCAAAATGGCTTTCACATCTCAGGCTAGCAGGACAAAAGGAAGTTAGAGTCTTTAGAACCTGGCATCTTGTGAAAGTGCTCCCATAGCCACAAGGCTCAACTCATTGAGCAGAGGGCACTGACCAAGAATGCTGTTGTCTGAGGAGCTCAGAAGTGCCTGTGTGGAGCTTGGACCCACACCTTTTAGGCTGAGGCCCGTCTGACTCATGCTAACAGGACATTGAAAACAACTGCTGCCATTTTCACTCCATATCCAAGGGGAGTGAGGACTGTTGCTAGGGTGATGCTGAGACTACTGAGCAAATTAGTTGTAATATGACCACTCAAATTCCTTCAGATTCTCAGTCTCGCTAGTGTTTGCTGTTGGTTGAATGTAACAGTAATAAATAAAGCCAGCAAATAAAAACAAATGTCTTGCTCTGGTGCCACCAGAATATTGAAAGATACATATGGCACTGAGAGAAAATAGCCCAATAATCAGCACAAAAAAGCCTTTTTCTTATATTAACAACTAAATTTATATTATTACAATTTATATCTCAATATATATTTTATTTGTATAAGATATATATACATTAAATGTTGCACCTTGCTATTGGATGCTTTTTTTTAATGGCCAGAGGACCTGGGAGATTATAAAGACACACACACAAAGAGAGTAGCTGAGAAGTTAATGGTTCTATTTGAAATTTTGATTTTTCTTTACTTGCTCTTTGATTTCATTGTTTATTTGTTCACATTGATAAAAGAGACATGTAAGTGCTAGAATCTAAAATTTTAAGGCTGTTAGAATGACCTATCCGCTTCAACAGATGCATTCTCTTAGGGCAAGGTTCTCCGTCATGTATTAAAGGCAGCTTCAGAAAGCATATCATTAGAAATGTAATACTATATTCTCAATACATCATGTCACATTATGGGGTACATTATCCTTCTGCTGTGTGAATTTTATTTCCATTACCGCAGAGAGAAAATGCAAAGAAAATTAAACTTTAAGAGTTTGCTTTCTTTAGGGCTTATTGGATATTGTTGCTAATGAATTTTTATCAATATTACATGGAAAGAAAAGATAAAAGTTGTATGTATCTATTGTTCTTCACTTTTTCACAGTGAGTTTTACATTACTGTTTCTAGAGCCATTTCATTGTAGTTTTCTTTTTCTCTTAAGAATAGTTTGTTCCTATAACAAATCATTTAAATGTTACTATATGGAAAGTTACCATATGAAAAGATTTCCAAAAATTTATATTGTAAAATTATATATATAGGGGCAGTTAATATAAAATAAGGCAAGTAAGTACACACTTGCACAGGAAATGCATTTTTTAAAATTGAATATAGTTGATTTCCCTGATGGTCCAGAGTCTGCCTGCAATGCGGGAGACCAGGTTTAGTCCCTGGATGGGGAAGATCCCCTGAAGAAGGGAAAGGTTACCCACTCCAGTATTCTTGCCTGGAGAATTCCATGGACAGAGGAGCTTCGTGGGCTACAGTGCTTGGGGTCGCAAAGAGTCAGATACAGCTGAGTGACTAATACATTTCAGACTTTTTTCATAGTTGTTTTCTATGTCTATGAATGTGATTCCACATATAAGTGAAATCATATAATACTTGTCTTTGACTAACTACACTGAGTCACCTACATTAAGTGTGATATTCTCAATCCATCTATGTTGCTACAAATGGCAATATTTACTTCTTTTTTATGAAAGTGAAACTGTTAGTCACTCAGTCGTGTCGGACCCTTTGCAACCCCAGGACTATAGCCCGTCAGGTTCTTCTGTCCATGGGATTTTCCAGGCAAGAAAAGGAGGAAAGGAGTGGGTTGCCATTTCCTCCTCCAGGGGATCTTCCTCACCCAGGGATCAAACCTGGATCCCCTGCATTTCAGGCAGATTCTTTACCATCTATAGATATATATATCTATATATAGATAGACATAGATAAATATAGATAGATAGATATAGATAGATAGATATAGATATAAAGGAAGAAATCTTATCTTCTTAAACCAGTCATCCATTTGTGAGCACTTGGGCTGTTTCCGTGTCTTGGCTATTGTAAATAGCATCTCTGTAAACAGTAGCGTGCATGTATTTTTTCCAGTTAGCATTTTTATCTTTTCCAGATACATGCCCAGGAATGGGATTGCTGGATCATATCGTACTCTATTTTTATTTTTTAAACAAACCTCCATACTCTTTTCCATTGTGGCTAAACCTATTTACATTTCCAGTAACTGTGTAGGAGGATTCCCTTTTCTTCACACCCCACCCAACAATTAGTTATCTGTAGACTTTTTGATGATGGCCATTCTGACTGGTATGAGGTGATACCGCATTGTGGTTTCAATTTGCATTTCTCTAATAATTAGCAATGTTAAGCATCTTTCATGTGACTGTTGGCCACCTAGAAACACTTTCTTGAGTAGCATACTGTGCTTCTTTCAGCAGCTATCTTTGCTCAAAACTTTAGCATACTTGCAGATCATTTACCATATGTTTGATATACAATACCAATGCAAACTCTCTTTAAGCTGTATCCATGATTGGGTAAATAATCAGTTTGCTAAAAATGAACATAAAGGGGATACTCTTGAAGAATTTTTACCAAAAAGTGTTGTTACAACATCACAGCTAGAACTCTGAATGTGTTTATATTTATGTATCCATTTATTATACTTTAAAATTTACCATCTGTGTAATCATATTTTTTGTCTACACAAGTAAACCTTCTCAGTAGATATGTATAAGTTGGGACTTATAATTCAAAGACATAAGTAAAATCAAAAGTAAAACATAATTGAATATTTTGTTTTGGTGGTGGTAGCGGATAATCCTGTTTTCATTTTAAATATATAAATTTCATTACTTTAGTTAAGTTCTGTGACCTAACTTAAATTATCTTGAAAAAGAAATGAAAATCATTTTTTCCACTCAAGTGGAAAGAAGTAAAACAATATTTATTTTACAAAAAATGGAGAATTAATCTTTAAAAAAATTGAGGTTTTCTTATATTTGCTTTTGGAATTAAGGAAAATAAAGAAACAATATCTGTTTTATTATATGTCAGTATATATGCTTCATAAATTATGGATCATTGTTTGAGGAATCTCAAAGAGTATGTGTGTTTATGCACTTTGGTATGTGTAAAAATTAATGTTATTTCTTATAAGAGCTTTGTTCACTGATGTATCCTCCCAAAAGATCATCTTCTCAAAATTACAGAGGGTATATGCATACATTTAAGTTCTAGTAAAGAAAATGTTCAGTTTACACATGTAACAAATTTTAACATCATCTTAACAATATACACGATAAAATGTGCAATAAAAACATGTACTTTGAACTAACATAATAAACAATAATTTTCAAAGATAGAGAAAGAAACGTATAATTTATGGGTTTTTTTTTAATTGATTTCTAGTTTATGCTGCTTAGGACATACTATTAAAAGTTGTTGGGTACATTGTAAGCACTTCAATGTATGTATGCTTCTTGAAGTGAAACACTTTTACAACTTTGATATTTTTACTCAAAAGCAATAATAAGATTCCACTATATCACAGGCAGAATTTAAAAATAGTAAAGCAGCAATCTAGGTGTGGGGGAGTGGGAAGTACAAACTGTTGGATATAAGATAGGCTCATTGTATAGCATAGGTAATGTAGCCAGTATTTTGTTGTAACAGTAAATGGACAGTAAACTTAATGGTATAAAATAAAAAGTGAAAATTTTTTAAAAGTTAGTAAAACAGTATTAGAAGAAAATTCTGAAAGAGATGGGAATACCAGACCTCCTGACCTGCCTCTTGCGAAACCTATATGCAGGTCAGGAAGCAACAGTTAGAACTGGACATGGACCAACAGACTGGTTCCAAATAGGAAAAGGAGTATGTCAAGGCTGTATATTGTCACCCTGCTTATTTAACTTATGTGCATAGTACATCATGAGAAACGCTGGACTGGAAGAGGCACAAGCTGGAATCAAGATTGCCAGGAGAAATATCAATAACCTCAGATATGCAGATGACACCACCCTTATGGCAGAAAGTGAAGAGGAATTAAGAAGCATCTTGATGAAAGTGAAAGAGGAGAGTGAAAAAGTTGGCTTAAAGCTCAACATTCAGAAAACTAATATCATGGCATCTGGTCCTATCACTTCATGGGAAATAGATGGGGAAACAGTGTCAGACTTTATTTTTCTTGGCTCCAAAATCACTGCAGATGGTGACTGCAGCCATGAAATTAAAAGATGCTTACTCCTTGGAAGGAAAGTTATGACCAACCTACAGAGCATATTCAAAAGCAGAGACATTACTTTAGCAACAAAGGTCCGTCTAGTAAAGGCTATGGTTTTCCCGGCAGTCATGTATGGATGTGAAAGTTGGACTGTGAAGGAAGCTGAGCGCCGAAGAATTGATGCTTTTGAACTGTGGTGTTGAAGAAGACTCTTGAGAGTCCCTTGTACTGCAAGGACATCCAACCAGTCCATTCTAAAGGAGATCAGTCCTGGGTGTTCTTTGGAAGGACTGATGCTAAAGCTGAAACTCCAGTACTTTGGCCACCTCATGCAAAGAGTTGACTCATTGGAAAAGACTCTGATGCTGGGAGGGGTTGGGAAGGAGGAGAAGGGGACGACAGAGGATGAGATGGCTGGATGGTATCACCAACTTGATGGACATGAGTTTGGGTGAAATCTGGGAGTTGGTGATGGACAGGGAGGCCTGGCATGCTGCAATTCATGGAGTCGCAAAGAGTCAGACACAACTGAGTGACTGAACTGAACTGATTAGAAGAAAATCATAATGCTATTTTGGACAAAGTGGTTCCAGTGCTCTGTTGAGAAATTCTTGCTCAAGGCTAATTAAGAGAGAAGTTCATGCTGAGGCTGTATCGTTGGTGAGGGAGAACAGAGAAGAGACATCTGCTGAACCTTAAAGGAAACTTCAGTGAAATAAAGGTTCTATTAACTTGCCATCCTCTATATTTTCCTATTTGAAGTTGTAAAAAATATTCAGATTTTTTTTCCTTGCTCTGAAGTGTTAGAGATAATAGAATTAGAAATGATCTCGAACCAGTATACTTAGAAAATTACTAAGGAAGTGACTAACACACACTCATCTCATTGTTTGATAATGATTGTCTTTAAATTCTTGATAGTTATTTCAAAATTGTATTTAGCCATATGTAATGTTATAATGGATCCGAACAAAATGGCCTATGAATGTTTTTCTCATGTAACATATAAATGATACATTGCATATGGATTTCTAATAATTACTGAAAATAACCAATGCTAACAAAATATAAAATTTGATCTTTTTAATTTGTGTTTTGAATACAAGTCTTAAATCTAGTCCATTGGTTGGAACCAATTATTCCCACTTACATTAGCTCTCTGGATACAGGGTACTCTCTACTTGTGCACCAAGTGTAGGCAAGATTAGGGATCCTGTGTCATAGGATGTTTCTCCTAAAATCAGCCAACATTCATCTACCTTCTACAATGCAATTGAAAATTAGTGTCTTTCTTTTTTGCATTATGAAACTAATTATATATGCCAATACTCAGAATTGTCTTACCATAGTTTAATTATGCATGTGCCTGAGATACTTGTACGTTTAACTTGCCCTTTGTGTTATATCCCTAACACTGTAATTTCCTGCAACCTCTGCCCCAAAACCAGGGATGATGTTGCCTTATTTCAGTAAATGAAGTAGTGAAGAGGTCCCATCTTGCTTCCCGTAAGAGACCCTTTCTTCCATGTTCCCTTTCCACTGCAATCCATACAGGAAGGGTATGTTTAAGTGAAAAAGAAAGAGAAAGAGAAAAACAAGGAGAAGAAAAGACAGAAAAAGGAAATAAAAAAGAATGTATTTGAAGAAAACTGGCGCAACTCAACCATTTATTGCATTTGGATCTTGTTCAGCTACATGAAGTATGGTCACTGGAGGACCATACTTCACTAATGTGATTCAGACAAAATAAATAGTTGGAAACGCATGGCTTTCAAAATAGAAAGGACAGCCAAGATGGCAAAATAAGAAGTGTGAAGCTGCATGATTACAGAATGTAAAACTGCATCACATGGAGAGCCAGGTCAAGCAATAGAGACTTCAGTTCAGTTCAGTAGTTCACTCATGTCCGACTCTTTGCGACCCCATGAATTGCAGCACGCCAGGCCTCCCTGTCCATCACTAACTCTTAGTTATGCCAAATACATGTTTACTGGGAATCTATAGAATAGGGTTAATATTGGATGACAATCGTAGTGTAATATGTTGTTTTAATTATGATACTCAATTTATAGAGAAAAATCTGCTTACTTTGTGATTAACAGAGTTATGAGAAAACTACCTTAAAATAACATTTTGGTACTTGTAATTTTGGGTTATTCAAAACATATTCTTATAGACTGAAAACGTTATGAAAATCTGCAACTATGAGAAATTATGAGGTTTTTTTTTTGCATGGGGGACTGCTTTAAGTTTTTGGAAACTATAGATAAAATAAGTAGGAAAATGTAGTGTTTGTTGAGAATGTGTTGGTTTTATATATATATATATATATGTATACTTGAGTATATAAATGCTTTCTGTTATAAATTATGTTTAATTATACTTATATACTTTCATTAACACTAGAATGTAAAATATCTCTTAAATATTTAACAAATCACAAATATACTTTTATTAAATAAAAGATATTTCTAGGTAAGAAAGAAATATAACCTCTTGATTTATCAAATGTAGCTTAGTGAATTTATGAATTTTTAAATGTACTCTCTAAAATATATTTGTTACAAAAGATGTTGAAGAGATTTTAATTTAGAAGTTTATATTTTTAAGAAGTAATACATGTAGTTGAATGTTTACAATTTTATCTTTTCTGATAATATTCTTCTTTCAAACCTCTCTTGTCTGAAAAGTTACAATGAAAAATCATCTTCACATTGTGAAACCAGGTTTCCTTTTGCTTGTTAAATGAGAAAGACAGTTGCATCAAATATTTAAAAGTGCCTTCAGCAGAGATTTAATTTGAAATATAGGCTCATATCTAAGTCAATTACTGTATGAAAAGCTGTAAGAGGTGGAGGATTGCTTTTCTTCCTTCCTTTCTCTCTTCCTCTTTCTCTACCTTGCCTCCTTCCTTTCCTTCATTTCCTTAACTATTTCCTTTCAGGGTATGATTATAGGCCAGCAGTCCATCAATATTTAAGCTACTTAAAGAAGAAGTGGTAACATAAGGGTGGTAAGTGATGAAAAGTAGTAGGATTGATGGATCAAAGCTCTCAGTGAAGGTTGATCAATTTTCAGTTTCTGGTTACTAGAGCAAGTGGGGTTGATAGGTAAGTGGAAAAAGTTTCAGACTGAGATATTTCAAATTGGAAACTTTGAAAAAAAATCAGGTTTTGGTGATGACAGTTGTCTCAGGCTGAGACAAAAGAATGATTAGAGTGAGAAAGAAAACAGGATAGTTCAAAGAGAGGAGGTGAAGGATCTTAGCTGCCAAAATGTTTGTAAAATCATCTCGTCTGAAGTACTAATCACCTAGAATTATGACAGTAATTTTGACAGTAAGACAGGATATAAAACTTTTAAGGAATTGACGAGAGCATATCACGTGCCCATATATAAACAGGGCGAATAGTGGGTGGAATATTCTGATGATAATGAGATTCAGACTTGGTTTTCAAGAAGATGGAGGCATAAAATTGTCTCAGTTAAGTTCAGTTCAGTCGCTCAGTCATGTCAGACTCTTTGTGACCCCATGAATTGCAGCACGCCAGGCCTCCCTGTCCATCACCATCTCCTGGAGTTCACTCAGACTCACGTCCATCAAGTCAGTGATACCATCCAGCCATCTCATCCTCTGTCGTCCCCTTCTCCTCCTTCCCAACCCCTCCCAGCATCAGAGTCTTTTCCAATAAGTCAACTCTTCACGTGAAGTGGCCAAAGTACTGGAGTTTCAGCTTTAGCATAATTCCTTCTAAACTACACACAGGAGCGATCTCCTTTAGAATGGACTGGTTGGATCTCCTTGCAGTCCAAGGGACTCTCTAGAGTCTTCTCCAACACCACAGTTCAAAAGCATCAATTCTTCAGTGCTCAGTTTGCTTCACAGTCCAACTCTCACATCCATACATGACCACTGGAAAAACCATAGCCTTGACTAGACAGACCTTTGTTAGCAAAGTAATGTCTCTGCTTTTGGATATGCTATAGAAGCTGCAAATAGAAGCAAAAAAAAAAAAAAAAAAAAAGACGAATACTCTTGTGGTAGATAGAGTAATGGTTACCCAAAGATACCATAGACAGAGGAGCCTGGTAGGCTACAATCCATGGGGTCACAGAGAGTCAGACACGACTGAGCAGCTAACAGTAACTAAAGATGTCCATGAACTATTCCTTGGACTCTCTGAATATATTATGCTAAGTCACTTCAGTCGTGTCCGACTCTGTGCAACCCCATAGACGGCAGCCCACCAGGCTCACCCATCCCTGGGATTCTCCAGGCAAGAACACTGGAGTGGGCTGCCACTTCCTTCTCCAATGCACGAAAGTGAAAAGTCAAAGTGAAGTCGCTCAGTCATGTCCAACTCTTAGCAACCCCATGGATTGCAGCCTAACAGGCTCCTCCGTCCATGGGATTTTCCAAGCAAGAGTACTGGAGTGGGGTGCCATTGCCTTCTCCGCTGAATATATTATGTTATGTGGTAAAAGTGACTTTCCAAATCTCTTCTGGATCATCACAGTGGACCAAATCACAAGAGTCCCCATAAGAGGGAAGCAAAATGGTTGTCTGAGGAGGCCTTACAAATAGCTGAGAAAAGAAGAGAAGTGAAAGGCAAAGGAGAAAAGGAAAGATATACCCATTTGAATGCAGAGTTCCAAAGAATAGCACGGAGAGATAAGAAATCCTTCCTCAGCGATCAATGCAAAGAATTAGAGGAAAACAATAGAATGGGAAAAAGATCTTTCCCATGGAGATCTCTTCAAGAAAATTAGAGATACCAAGGGAACTTTTCATGCAATAAAGGACAGAAATGGTATGGACATAACAGAAGCAGAAGATATTAAGAAGAGGTGGCAAGAATACACAGAAGAACTGTGCAAAAAAGATCTTCAGGACCAAGATAATCACGATGGTGTGATCATTCACCTAGAGCCAGACATCTTGGAATGTGAAGTCATGTGGGCCTTTGGAAGCATCACTAGGAACAAAGCTAGTGCAGGTGATGGAATTCCCGATAGCTATTTCAAATCCTAAAAGATGATGCTGTAAAAGTGCTGCACTCAATGTGCCAGCAAATTTGGGAAACTCAGCAGTAGCCACAGGACTGGAAAAGGTCAGTTTTCATTCCAATCCCAAAGAAAGGCAATGCCAAAGAATGCTCAAACTACCACACAAATGCACTTATCTTGCACACTAGTAAAGTAATGCTCAATATTCTCCAAGCTAGGCTTCAGCAGTATGCGAACCATGAATTTCCAGATGTTGAAGCTGGATTTAGAAAAGGCAGAGGAACCAGAGATCAAACTGACAACATCCATTGGATCATTGAAAAAACATGAGGGTTCCAGAAAACATCTACTTCTGCTTTATTGACTATGCCGAAGTCTTTGACTATGTGGATCTCCACAATTGTGAAAAACTCTGAAAGAGATGGGAATACTAGACCACCTGACATGCTTCTTGAGAAATCTGTATGCGGGTCAGGAAGCAACAGTTAGAACTGGACATGGAACAATAGGCTGGTTCCAAATAGGAAAAGGAGTATGTCAAAGCTGTATATTGTCACCCTACTTATTTAACTTCTATGCAGAGTACATCATGAGAAACGCTGGACTGGATAAAGCCCAAGCTGGAATCAAGATTGCCGGGAGAAATATCAATAGTATCAGATATGCAGATGACACCACTCTTCTGGCAGAAAGCACAGAAGAACTAAAGAGCCTCTTGATGAAAGTGAAAGAAGAGAGTGAAAAAGTGAAAAAGCTCAACATTCAGAAAACTAAGATCATGGCATCTGGTCCCATCATTTCATGGCAAATAGATGGGGAAACAATAGAAACAGTGAGAGACTTTATTTTGGGGGGCTCAAAAAGCACTGCAGATGGTGACTGCAGCCATGAAATTAAAAGACGCTTGCTTCTTGGAATAGTTATGACCAACCTAGATGGCATATTGAAAAGCAGAGACATTACTTTACCAACAAAAGTCCATCTAGTCAAAGCTATGGTTTTTCCAGTAGTCATGAATGGATGTGAGAGTTGGACTATAAAGAAAGCTGAGCACTGAAGAATTGATGCTTTTGAACTGTGGTAATCGAGAAGACTCTTGAGAGTCCCTTGAACAGCGAGGATATCCAACCAGTACATCCTAAAGGAAATCAGTCCTGAATATTCATTGGAAGGACTGATGTTGAAGCTGAAACTCCAATGCTTTGGCCACCTGATGCAAAGAGCTGACTGGTTTAAAAAGACCCTGATGCTGGCAAAGATTTAAGGCAGGAGGAGAAGGGGACAACAGAGCATGAGATGGTTGGATGGCATCACTGACTCAATGGACATGAGTTTGAGTAAACTCCGGGAGTTGGTGATGGACAGGGAGGCCTGGTGTGCTGCAGTCCATGGGGTTGCAAAGAGTCAGACACTACTGAGTGACTGAACTGAACTGACTGACTGAAGAGGGAGGCAGGAGTGGCCGAGTCAGTGAAGGAGAGATGATGACAGAAGCAGAGTTCAGAGTGATGCAGCCAGGAAGAAAGGACTGTGAAAAGCCTCTAGAAGCTTGAAAAGGAGAGGAGTGGATGCACTCCTTGATGCTCATGAAGGAATTCAATTCTGCCAAGCCATTTTAGACTTGTGACCTACCAATCTAGAAGATAAAAATTTGTGTTGTTTTAAGTTACTAAGTTTGGGATAATATTTCACAGCAGCAATAGGACTCAGGTAAAACCCTGCCTTTAAATACAGTGGAACACAATTTGAGAGATTATAATGGACACTGCCTAAGAGGACCATGAAAGAGGCAATGTCCCTCAGAGACAGTGGAATTTCAGCTAAAGCAGAACATGAAGATTGACCATAGAACATGTGACGAGGACATGGGGGAAATATTTAAAGAGTTTTAGGGAAGAGTGGAAAATGGGCTCACAAAGTGCATATGAGGAGTAAGAATCTGGGGGGAAAGGGATGAATTGGAGTTCTGGGTTTCTCGTGGTGCTTGACAAAACAAGGAACAAAGGTTAAGTGAGATTAGTATAGATGGCCACAAGACATCAGTGCAGGTGAAACATAAGGGTGGTGGGGATGGCAGGGTGGCCTTCCAAGGAACAATTACATTTGCTCATAGAGTCATGGAGGCAACAGGAGGGTGGCCTTAAATGGAGTCACTTAGTCATGTCCGACCCTGTGTGACCCCATGGACTGTAGCCCTCCAGACTCCTCTCTGCATGGGATTTTCTAGGCAAGAATACTGGAGTGGGTTGCCATTCCCTTCTCCAGGGGATCTTCCTAATCCAGGGATGGAGCCTGCATTTCCTGTGTCTCCTGCATTGCATGCAGGTTCTTTACTATCTGAGCCAGGATTCCCAGGTGGCCTTCTTTTTATAAAACCATGCAAAATCATACCTGGTGATCAGAAGCATTCACCAATAAATGAAGGAAGAGCTGATTAAATAAGCAGTGCATAGGCACCAAAATCTGAGGAGCACAATTAGCATCTCCCTTAGCATCTGTGTTTAAAAAGGGACTTAAGTGGCTTTGTGGGTTTTGAGTAAAAAAGAATCTGCTGAAGTATGTTATACGGAGGCTTATAAGAAAGACCAGGAATGACAGATAGGTAAAACTGATATTAAGTGTATCTATTTGCATTTAGGAAAGAAAAAGGATCATGAGATATTGTGCACAGTAATTATATGAACTGATAGTTTTCAATAGCAGTGGAGAACTATGGCTATCCCGTTCCATGTTTAGAACCAGGAATTTAGGTAGAGGTTTAGATGTTACACTTTGAACTTAAGAAATGCTTGATTTTTAATAAGTATTTTTATAAGGCAAATTGCTAAGAAATATTGCTCACTCAAAAGACTGTGTTCAAAGAGCTAAGTAAAAGAGATCAACATAAGCAAGTAAAACTGCACTTTTAACAATAGTGATGAAAAAAGAAAAAACAGTGTCAGCAGCCTCATAGTCTTTCCTTTTGAAAAATGAATGCCTTATTATACTGCATGCTTTCAGTACAATATGTTAGTCCATGAATTTTGTAGAAGATGAATCCATAGGAAATTATCAGAGCAGTGGTATAAGTCCCAATGCCTAATTTCAATAGCAGTTGTACATGTATTAGTTCAGCAAGCAGTACTGAATTTTCACAAACATGCTGACTTATGATAACCGAAATGAGAAATGAATAACCATCAATGGAGCCTGGATAGCAATAAGTGGAAGTCGGCAGATGGTGTGTGAATATCACACTAGCCCTAGAAAATAGAAGAACAGACAGCCATGCTTACTATGATGACAGATTGGCTGACTAGAAAAGCTTGAATGCACTCGTGGTGTTTTCCCTACTGTTTTAACTGGAGGCATAGAAGTTCATATTAAACTCCATATCAGTTAGAAACGGTAAGTCAGTTAGGAACGGTAAGTCAAATTCAACTTATTGTAGGCTAGATATAGCTGTTTAGTGAGTGTGAGAGAGAAAGAAAGAGACAACGAGAAGGAAATCTATAAATTAACTAATAGCGTAGAAAATGATCATTTTTGCCTTAATTTTATGTTGAAATTGATTACAAATATAGTCTATGATTAGTGAAAATGATCCCTTTTTACATCATTTAACAAATACTAAGGATTTAGTGGATGGCTTTAGAAATGAAACTGTGTGATCCCAGAAAATCATAAATATTATGCTACTAAATTCATATAATATACTACTTACTTATGATAAAATGTGAAGTTTAATTATTTTGAGGGAAATATAACCACTATGGCAATTTAGGCAGAAGCATTGTTCATCTCTCTCTCACTTCAAAAATTTTATTGAATCATCGACATACTCACTGTTTTTATCCTGTAATAGCGCGTCAGCTTGTCTGTAGATTTGTAGCGGTGTAGATTTGTTGCAGGTGAGTTAAGAAAAGCAGTCTCCACAGATAAGGAAGCATGACTGTGCTTGGGTCAAATGATCAGTGACAAAACAGACTGTATTAGGAACAGAAAAATTACACCATATAAGGAACACATCAATAATATAATTTGAAGTTATGATATACAGGGATAGAAATAATAGATCTGAAAATTTTCAAACATTGTCATTTAGAGTAAAAAATAAAATAATTTAGGAAAAAGTCCTTGACTTTATAAATTTTATTGTATAAGGTTTCTTATGTCTTTTGCATATATATAAATAAATAAGGGAAAACAGACCTTCAAATGTGATAAACACTGTTATATACTATCCAAATTATATAAAATGTGTAGTTGACAGTGTATGAGTTTGCCTATGTGAAAACTAGGGTATTCTGGGGAATTTATTTAAATAAAGTCCAAAATGGCAAATTAAAAATAAGTAATAAACTAATGTATTTTCTACAGAAAGAAGAGGCATCATAGTATGCATTGTTTGCTGTGTACTTGTGTAGAGATCAGTTCAGTTCAGAGGTTCAGTCCTGTCCATCTCGGTGACCCATGGACTGTAGCATGCCACGCTTCCATGTCCATCACCAAATCCTGGAGCTTGCTCAAACTCATGTCCATCAAGTTGGTGATGCCATCCAACCATCTCTTCCTCTGTCATCCCCTTCTCCACCTGCCTTCAATCTTTTCCAACATCAGAGACTTTTCCAAACAGTCAATTCTTCTATCAGCTGGCCAAAGTATTGGAGTTTCAGCTTCAGCATCAGTCCTTCCAATGAACATTCAGGACTAATTTCCTTTAGGATGGACTGGTTGGATCTCCTTGCAGTCTAAGGGACCTCTCAAGAGTCTTCTCCAACACCACAGTTCAAAAGCATCAATTCTTCAGCACGCAGCTTTCTTTATAGTCCAACTCTCACATCCATACATAACTACTGGAAAAAACATAGCTTTGACTAGACAGAATTTTACAACAAAGAAATGTCTCAGCCCTTTAATATGCTGTCTAGGTTGGTCATGACTTTTCTTCCAAGGAGCAAACACCTTTTAATTTCTTGGCTGCAGTCACCATCTGCAGTGATTTTGGAGTCTAGGAGAATAAATTGTGCCATAGTTTGAGCATTCTTTGGCTTTGCCTTTCTTTGGGATTGGAATGAAAACTGACCTTTTCCAGTCCTATGGCCACTGCTGAGTATTCCAAATTTGCTGGCGTATTGGGTTCAGCATTTTCACAGCATCATCTTTTAGGATTTGAAATACCTCAACTGGAATTCCATCACCTCCACTAGCTTTGTTCGTAGTGATGCTTCCTAAGACCCACTTGACTTCTCATTCCAGGATGTCTGGCTCTAGGTGAGTGATCACACCAATGTGCTTTTATGGGTCATGAAGATCTTTTCTGTATAGCCCTTCTGTGTGTTCTTGCCACCTCTTCTTAATATCTTCTGCTTCTGTTAGGTCCATACCATTTCTGTCCTTTATTGTGTGCATCTTTGCATGAAAAATTCCCTTGGTATCTCTGATTTTCTTGAAGAGATCTCTAGTCTTTCCCATTCTATTGTTTTCCTCTATTTCTTTGCATTGATCACCGAGGAAGGCTTTCTTATCTCTCCTTGCTATGCTTCGGAATTCTGCATTCAAATGGGTATATCTTTCCTTTTCTCCTTTGCCTTTCACTTCTCTTCTTTTCTCACCTATTTGTAAGGCCTCCTCAGGCAAGCATTTTGCTTTTTTGCATTTCTTTTTTCTTGAAGATGGTCTTGATCATTGCCTCCTGTACAATGTCATGAACCTCTGTTCATAGTTCTTTAGACACTGTTTGCCTATCAGATCTAATCCTTGAATCTATTTGTCACTTCCACTGTATAATCGTAAGGGATTTGATTTAGGTCGTACCTGAATGGTCTAGTGGTTTCCCCTACTTTCTTCAATTTAAATCTGAAATTTGCAATAAGGAGTTCATGATCTAAGCCACAGTCAGCTCCCAGTCTTGTTTTTGCTGACTGTATAGAGCTTCTCCAGTTTTGGCTGCAAAGACTATAATCAAGCTGATTTTGGTATTGACCATCTGGTGATGTCCATGTGTAGAGTCTTCTCTTGTGTTGTTGGAAGAGGGTGTTTGCTATGACCATTGAGTTCTCTTGGCAAACTCTGTTAGCCTTTGCCCTGCTTCATTCTGTACTCCAGGGCCAAATTTACCTGTTACTCCAGGTATCTCTTGACTTCCTACTTTTCCATTCCAGTCCCCTATAATGAAGAGGACCTCTTTTTTGGATGTTAGTTCTAGAACATCTTATAGGTCTTAATAGAACCATTCATGATCAGCCTCTTCAGCATTACTGGTTGGGGAATAGACTTGGATTACTGTGATATTGAATGATTCGCTTCGGAAACGAACAGAGATCATTCTGTCATTTTTAAGATTGCACCCAATAACTGCATTTTGGACTCTTGTTTACTATGAGGGCTACTTCATTTCTTCTAAGGGATTCTTGCCCACAGTAGTAGATATAATGGTCATCTGAGTTAAATTCACCCATTCCGGTCCATTTTAGTTTGCTGATTCCTAAAGTGTCGATGTTCACTCTTGCCATCTCCTATTTGACTACTTCCAATTTGCCTTGATTCATGGACTGAACATTCCAGGTTCCTATACAATATTGTTCTTTACATCATCGGACTTTACTTCCATCCCAATCACATCCACAACTGCACATCATTTTCACTTTGGCTCCATCTTTCCATTCTTTCTGGAGTTATTTATCCAGTCTCTCCAGAAACATATTGGGCACCTATCGACCTGAGGAGTTCATCTTTCAGCGTCATATATTTTTGTCTTTTCATACTGTTGATAGGGTGCAAGGCAAGAATATTGAAGCGGTTTAGCATTCCCTTCTCCAGTGGACCACATTTTGTCAGAACTCTCCACCATAACCTGTCTGTCTTGGGCGGCCCTACATGGCATGGCTCATAGTTTCATTGAGTGTAGAGATGAAGTTATTACCAAATGCTTTTATCATGTTTTCACTCACAATTTAACATAGAAATAAGTGTTTTGAAGTCAGCATCCAGTTTTGAATCTGGCTGTCAAGTTGTCTTCATGCCAGTTATAATTTCCAAATGATATGCATCTGTGTCACTCTTACAGACTATTGCCATAATTGAGTGAGTCAACATCCGCATATATTTTACTTAATTTCAAACTAATCTCATGTATCACTTTTCTTCAAGTTACATGACACATTTCTTATAAGAACTGATGCTACAGAATACCAAGTCCTTTTCCTATTATTGAGGAAAGTGAAAAACGATCTATAGAAAGATTGGCCATGTGAATTACTATGAAGATGGGCTAAAGAAGGTCAAACAAAGAGTGTTCTTTGATTATTAGAATTTAAAAGTAGCAGTGAGATCAAGGGAATATCCTCCAAACTGAAATCAAGTCACTAAATTTTGAGAGGAACAGAGACAGATGCCCTTCAGGAAATACATTAACCCCAGGATTTACTATTCAATCAGTTCTCAATCAGAAGTGCCATCTATCTTCTTTAAATAGGAGAAATAATTTAAAAAAGGAAAGAGAGGAAATGAAACAGGGAATTAGTAATACTGCTTCAAGTATTTTAGTAGAATTATTCTATGAATAAAAATAAAGCTTCATATTGAAATACATAGGGCCTTTTTCGATTATATATATTTGACTACAACTATACACACACACACACACACACATATATGTATGTATATATATATGTATATATATATGTATATATATATAGGGGATTCCCTGATGGCTTAGTCCATAAAGTATCCACCTGCAATGCAGGAAACTGCCTGCAACACAGGGAACCCAGGTATGATCCTTGTGTCTGGAAGATCCCCAGGGGAGAGAAATGGCAACCCACTCCAGTATTCTTGCATGGAAAATCCCATGGACAGAGGAGTCTGGCAGGATACAGTCCATGGGGTCACAAAGAGTCAGACACTACTTAGTGACTAAATATATACATACATACATGCTGCTGCTAAGTCACTTCAGTCGTGTCCGACTCTGTGCGACCCCTGAGATGGCAGCCCACCAGGCTCCCCCGTCCCTGGGATTCTCCAGGCAAGAATACTGGAGTGTATATATATGTATATATATATATATTTCCTCTCCTGATCATGGGTCTGACTGAGACCTGCAACTCACTGCTGTTTTCCAACTCCATAAGAGTATCATACTGTTTATAACTAGCCCAAGAAAAGATAAAAACTCAATGTGTGATTTCAAAAAGTGTGTTGCTTTTGCACCATTGTAAGAGATGAAAACTTGCAAGTCAGACTGTTGTAATCTGGGCCCATCTGTACTTCCACAATGTTTGATAAGCAACCATCATCCTGTTCACTTCAGGTACTCTCTGCTCAAGCCATGTTGTTGCCCAGGATGCTCTGTCCTCTCACCTAGAAATTTCTGGATACCTTCACTATTGTCTTAATATCTTTTACTGGAGACAGATTTTCAGTGAAGCAAATGAAATTTGCTTCATGGCCCTTTACTTACAGGGCCTCACCCTAGGCACTTTGTGCTTACATTGAAAGTGATCCTCCTCACTTCTTGCCTACTCCCTCTCTGCATCCCAAATTGCAGGAGATTTAGTCCCAGTAATACCTGAATGACCACATGCCTGGCACAAACAGAGTCTCCGGGACCATATTCTACACATGGTAGAATGGGACCAGTGCTACATAGTAATATCTATTGTTGTTTAAGCTCTTGATTTTAGGTATTTTGAGGATCACCCATTAGTCACTGAAAAATAAAAATAAAGTAATAACAACACCAAATTCAACATAATAACTGCCTCTTAGAAGAAGAGGGGATGGTTGAATCCAGAAGGGATTGTGAGTTCTTCAACGGTTCACATAACATTCTATCATCTCAGTCACTCAGTCGTGTCCGACTCATTGCGACCCCATGAATCGCAGCACGCCAGGCCTCCCTGTCCATCACCAACTCCCGGAGCTCACTGAGACTCACGTCCATTGAGTCAGTGATGCCATCCAGCCATCTCATCCTCTGTCGTCCCCTTCTCCTCCTGCCCTCAATCCCTCCCAGCATCAGAGTCTTTTCCAATGAGTCAACTCTTCACACGAGGTGGCCAAAGTACTGGAGTTTCAGCTTTAGCATCATTCCTTCCAAAGAAATCCCAGGGCTGATCGCCTTCAGAATGGACTGATTGGATCTCCCTGCAATCCAAGGGACTCTCAAGAGTCTTCTCCAACACAACAGTTCAAAAGCATCAATTCTTCGGCGCTCAGCCTTCTTCACAGTCCAACTCTCACAGCCATACATGACCACAGGAAAAACCATAGCCTTGACTAGATGAACCTTTGTTGGCAAAGTAATGTCTCTGCTTTTGAATATGCTATCTAGGTTGGTCATAACTGTCCTTCCAAGGAGTAAGCGTTTTTTAATTTCATGGCTGCAGTCACCATCTGTAGTGATTTTGGAGCCCAGAAAAATAAAGTCTGACACTGTTTCCACTGTTTCCCCATCTATTCCCCATGAAGTGGTGGGACCGGATGCCATGATCTTCATTTTCTGAATGTTGAGCTTTAAGCCAACTTTTTCACTCTCTACTTTCACTTTCATCAAGAGGCTTTTTAGTTCCTCTTCACTTTCTGCCATAAGGGTGGTGTCATCTGCATATCTGAGGTTATTGATATTTCTCCCGGCAATATTGATTCCAGTTTGTGTTTCTTCCAGTCCAGCGTTTCTCATGATGTACTCTGCATATAAGTTAAATAAACAGGGTGACAATATAAATTGTTGGCACATTATTACTCTTAAAATTATGTATATTCATTACATACTATCATTGTATATTTCAAGAGTAAGCGTACATAAAAGTATAAGGTAAAGTTGGCAAAACCTCTTATAAAATTTAGGAAGTCTAAACAAGATGTTTGTGGAGATATACTTGGTCGTGAATATGTGACTTTGAACTGCTTATAATAAGGTACCAAAGAGCCAAATTATCTGTGATATATATACAAATTATAAACAAAATATAAATCATCTTTTGTTCTTAATAAGATATTCCTATTCCTCTGAGTATAGTCACCTCATCCTGCTTACAGATAAGACTTCTTTTAACTGTTACAACTTAATTTTGCTCTGTGCAGAGACAGATTTCCATAAGCAAAATCATGGATCACCTTGTTAAAAATGCAGATTCTAGACTGGTTCCAGCGCCATGCAGGAATCAATGTCTGACATGATTTCTATCTGGTTATGATGTACACTCAGTTTTTCTAGCCAGTCTGTGCTATTTTCATGGAAGACTAAATGTTTTTCTTCCCTGTTACTTCATTACAATACTTCCAGTTTATTTATATTTAATAAGCCCTGGACTTTATAGCTTTATAAGTTAATCCAAAGAAATGACAATGAAGGTATTTTTTATCTTTCTTTAAAATAAGGAGCCATTATCTAAACTCTAACAATGGTTAAGTTTTTTTATGTTGATTATCATATAATGTAATTCTACATTTAGGTTTCCAAACTCTTTAGAGAATGTTAAGATTGCAATGAAAGAGTAATAGTCTTGTTATTCTAACTTTTTAAAATTTTACACCATATTGTGCTGCATATTATTTACACAACAGCATTGAAATTGATGATGCACTTGTTTTATTCAACAAAATCTCCTAAATGAAAATAATGCATAATAAAAATATTATGTAAAGTAATTGCTTCCAAAATTACTCATTATTGCCTTTATCACATTACATGCATCAGAAGCCATAATCATTATCTGCATTTTCATTACAGAAATATATTCAGTTTATACCTTGGCATTATTCTGATTACACAGAGTCCCATTAAAATTAGTAATGAGCAAAACTGAAAATGTACAAATATTCAAGCTGTATGCATCTGGTAGCTTTCCTTAATGGAAATGTATTCAAAATGTGTAGCTCTTTGGCCAGAGAGGTTTATAAACGTGTTATTGGGAACTACTATTTTTATGTTTCCATTTGGCTTGAGACTTATCTGGTATTTTACATAAAATTTGATTATTAGTATGTAAGAAATTACAGTAGATGCTAAAGAAGAGAAACATATGTTGATTTCTCTTATTTTATGTCCAAAAATGTTAAACTGCCAGCTGTATAGGTAATACATATGGATAAGTTGAAGAATCTTTAATAATAAGCTCTGTATCTTCTGAGGAATCCAGAAATTTCTGAGAAAATGAATATCCACTCAGAAATGTTAGCCCTACAGGGAATCCATAATGCTCTATGGGATTTGCTTTCTCATGTTTAGCCATCCGTAGTGAAGGAATAATATTAGAGTGTATCAGTTCTATGTCAGAAGAGTACAGTCTATTCTAGAAGGATGAGTCAGAATTTGAGTCCAATTTCATATCACATTTTGATTTCAATAGCCAACTTTCAATACACACATATATAGAGAAGCTCACAAGCCAAAAGAGACCATGATGAATAGGCTGTGTCATTACATATGCAATGTTATCAGGAGTAACCCAAGTCCAAACAAAACAAAACAAAGCTAGCCATTCCTCAAACTTCATCTCTTCTCTCTCCAATGTCAAATTTCACTATCCAGCTAAGATAAATATACAGTGAATGTAAAAATTAGGTTACCAGATGATTTGTTTAAAGGAACAGCTTACCCAGTCAAGATAAAATAGTCCTTTGTGTCTACAAATAATATAATAAATACTTCTGGCTCTTGCAAAGGAAGGATCTTCAGAAATGAGAGCCAAATCAGTATTAAGCACCTTTCACAATCAGAGAAATTCGTTAATGACACAGAGTGGGAATCAAAATACTGTGTATACAATGAATGATGAATGGGTGAATGAATGATTTAATCTTCCAGCTTGATATTATACCCAAGTGTATATGAGTCCTTTTTCAACTGGTCCAGTTCTAGAAAAATATATTCCACAATATATACACATGTTTCCAAAGTTACATATATATAATATACATGTATATATGTATGCATAATATATGTAATTATTATACAGTAATGAATTTATTTGGTTTTCCCCAGTGGCTCACTGGTAAAAAATCTGCCTGCCATTGGAGGAGACCCAGGTTTGATCCCTGGTTTGAGAAGATCCCCTGGAGAAGGAAATGACAACCCACTCCAATATTATTGCCTGGGAAATCCAATAGAGCATCCTGGTGGACTACAGTCCATAGAGCTCAAAAGAGTCAGACATGAATTAGCAACTAAATAACAAAAATAAATATATTAATAAATAAATAAAAGTTATAAATGTATATATATATATAGTTTCAAGTTTTCATTAATATTACTGATATTTCATTATATATCATGCCAAATTTGAAGAGAAATTAAAATAAGATGGTTTTTAGCTCTTTATATAAATTATGTTTAAAGAAAAATCTGATGATTTTATACCAAAATAAAACAGCAGAACTTTGAGTGTAAAATATCTTGAATATACATATTTGTACTTTTATCGCTTACATATTTTTTTAGGTTATGAGAGTGAATAGTGCAAACAATAACTTTGGCGCATATTTTACTAGAGTGTTAACAGTATTGGACTAGACTTAGAACATTTCCTCTGAAATACAATAAATACTTAAAAATAGTTCGCAAAATGAATGAATGGCTAAGTGCATGATAGGTACACTCTACCTTTTGAAAACATTTTAGGGTAGTTTTCTAAGATCAATTAGATTGACTGTTTACAAGTTTATCTTCAAGCAATCAATTAACTTGCAAATGAGCTAGGTTATTCATGCCTGTTAAACTATATAGATAACTGCTGATTGAATCAGACATCAAACATGTGGCTTAATATGTGAATATTATGATAGATGAGCTAACCAATTTGACATATAAACTGTCAAACCAAGAACCTCATCATAACGGTGTACATAGCTCTATACGTAGTTTACAAAGTACTCACATTTATTACTCTAATTTTTCAAAATACAGAACCCAAACTTAAGCAACCGTGACTTGGACTACATCAAATCCACAAGAATGAACAGAATCAGAATTCAGGTTTTCATTTTAAAATCAAATGTCTTTTCTACTACTTATAACTGACCTCATGGACTGTAGCCTGTCAGGCTCCCCTGTCCATGGAATTCTCCAAGCATGAATCCTGGAGTGGGTAGCCATTCCCTTCTCCAGAGGATCTTCAACACCCAGGGATCAAACCTGGGTCTCCTGCATTCCAGGCAGATTCTTTACCATTTAAGTCACAGGGAAAGTGAAAGTCATTCAGTTGTGTCCTTCTGTTTGCAACCCCATGGACTATACAGTCCTTGGAATTTTCTAGGCCAGAATACTTGAGTGGGTAGCCTTTCCCTTCTCCAGGGGATTTTCCCAACTTAGGGATCAAACCTCAGTCTCCTGCACTGCAGGCAGATACTTAACCATTTGAGCCACCAGAGAAGCCCTGCTTAAACTGATAAAATATAGTTTTAGATATAGATGATAAAGCCATACACACAGATAAGTATGCAAAAAGATGCATGTCAGTAGAATTATACTTAAATACTCTGATTTATATAATTATATCATAATACTAAATGGATTTAATTACGTTTAAATGCTAAATTTGCCATATTTCAAATTACAATAATAGAAAATTTAAGAAACTGCTAACACTATATTTTATGTTTCATTTTTTAAAAATAATCTTATTAAGCAGTGCATATATTTGAATAGTTTAATTGAATTATGGTTTCTAGTAGAGTATATTTTTCCCTCAGATTAAATACAATAACAGTATCGTTCTACTCAATATTGATGATGCTGATAGAAGTTTCTAGGTGGTCTATTCTGAGAAATGTCACAAGTTTTGATTTGTCAGAATATACTGCTAGCAACAAAGAGGAAATGACAAATGCAAGGAAAGTTAGAAAAAATTCACAATACTTGCTTAAAATGAGGGAAGATATAGGAACCTGTGGTAGTTGATTGCAACCATTTTAAGAACATTCACATGAAAGGATAGGAATTTGTTCTATATGTCATAATATTGTGGCATTGAGATAAATAGATTTCATAAGATGCATTTGTGGGGGCAGGCGCTGAGGGAAGGCTCATACAGAGATTTGAATGATAAAGTACTCAGACCGTATAAGCAGGTGTGTGTGTGTGTGTGTGTGTGTTAGTGTCTCAGTCATGTCCAACTGTTTGTGACCACATGGACTGTAGCCTCCCAGGCTCCTCTGTGCATGGGATTTCCAGGGAAGAATACTGGAGTGGGTTACCATTCCCTTCTCCAGGGGATCTTCCTGACCCAGGGAGCAAACCTGCATGGCAGGCAGATTCTTTACTGTCTCTGCTACCTGGGAAACCATATCAGCAGATGCTCATGCCAAAAGGGAAGCTGAGTTTTCATTTCTGCAGTTATACTTGATGTCATGCTGGAATGCTGTACTTGGTCCTCTGTAGAGATTTGTTCTAAGTAGGAAGATTCTATTTCTTATAAAAGGTAAATAAAGTCAATTTCCTCTGACAGGTTGTTTCCTCAAAGTCTGAGGAGTCTTGTTGGGGAAACTGAGTTCAGAATGCAAAAACACTGTCAAGAGAAGCACCTGTGAAAATTAAAGAGAGCAAACGTGATCCATTTGGGGGAGCAATTAGACCAGGATGCTGATCTGACAGTTTCTACAGCTCAATAAGAAGCTTTGAAACAAAGATTGCCCTTTTCAGAAGTATCTCACATTGGACGGAAATGGCTACTTCCTTGAATGACTTTGTTACTCCTTCTCTGGGAGCTGTTCTAAGAAAGGGTGTCATTGGCACCATCCCCTTTCTTAGCTGTTCTGCTAGAGCCACTCTGCGAAAGCATGATCTTGGCTTAACAGCTGCAGCAAACGCTGAAGGAACCAGCAGCTAACAACCATCAGCTAGCCATATTCATCGAGGCTGGGCCGCCTTTCTTTCTTAGAGAGTCCTGAGAGCACATGTCTGTGTTTGCCACACCATATCCCTACCTGCTCCTACAGTAGCCTTCCACTTTGAAAAAGCTGGATAGTTGCACAGGATAAAAATCTTGAAATCATTACTCACTTTTCCCTTTAATATCCCCTGTGTCTGTGCTGTGTTTAGTCGCTCAGTTGTGTCCAACTCTTGGCGACCCCATGGACTATAGCTCACCAGGCTCCTCTGTCTATGAGGATTCTCCAGGCAAGGAATACTGGAATGGGTTGCCATGCCCTCCTCCAGGGGATCTTCCCAACCCAGGAATCAAACCAGGTTTCCTGAAGTGCTGGCAGATTCTTTACCACCTGAGCCACCAGGGAAGCCCCTTAGCATTCTTCGAATATGCCAGGCACTTTTCTGTCTCAGGATCTTGAACTTGCTGTTTCTTCTTCTTTCAGATACATTCAGGTCTTTAATAAAGTGCCCCATTTTCAGAAAGAGTTTCCTTGACAATTCTTCGATAAAGTTCAATTCAAACCATAATTCTGCACGGCAATACCATTTCTCCATTCCTGCTTTATTTTTATTCGTAACACTTAAGTTGTTAATTATGGCATCTCCAAGATCTAGATGGACCCTGGCATTTAGTATGCTTTCAAATGAATATTTATTAGATGAATGAAATATATCAAAAACTATTTTTTCTCCTCCTTTCAGTCTCTCATGGTAATAGGAACTAAATATTAACACATCATTTCATATGGTTATGAGTAAGAGAATGTGTAGCCCAGGGCCCCAAAATAGCCAGAAGATTACTAGGAGCAAAAACAACAGAAAAGAGTTTGTTTTGTTGACACAAGGGTGCTGAAGTTTGGGGCATGACTTCTAACGAAGTGAAGAAAGATTGATTAGAATTAAATAGATAATTTTTAACTGTCCAGATTAAGCATGTGTTTAACCCATGTCATTCTAGAATGTTTTGGGCCTCTTGGGCTGCCTGTCTTTGTTGGGCTAGCAGATTGCTTATTAAAAAAAAGTGTTCCAATGTCTTTTATTTCCAAACCTCACCACAGCTGTTGCTTTACATCAGCCAGTCTTTTATCTCTAAATGGCATTTGTGTTTATAACTCAAAAGAAAACAAACACATATATAAAACATGAAGTATAAAGGCAAAATATCATGATAAATTAGTTTTCATTTATTATGATTATTTTTTTCAAAATATCATGATAAATTTCCATTAATTATCATTATTCATATAGCCAGTATTCTTGTAAGGTAGATCTTCAATAGAACATGAAGACTCTTTAAAAGGAATATTTTCTTAAGTTTTTCTATAACAAAGAAATAATGCTAATGTAACCATTCTTTGGGCAAATGTAACCAATCCTTAGGGCATGATCTCAAGGATTCTGAGATCTTTCAATGACAAAGAAGTGAGAAAACCATGTATCACAACTGCTCAGTGTAAGCGTGCCCCCATGTTATATATTTATCTTCTTCACCCACTCCAAACTTCACACCTCATTTCACACTACCCTATATACTAGAATAGCATTCTGATTAATGTTCACTCCTTTCCCTCTGTCTGAAGTCATTTTTTTTTCTTTTTTCTTTGCTCTCTCCCAAGCCCATCTGTTTAGTGGCAAACCTACCTGCTTTCAACTGCTCCTTTGTCTTTTTTGTGTGTGTCCTTAGCAATTGCTCTAGTTGATGATAAAATAATCTCTGTTGAAATTGTGAACCCATTTGAGTGAGAATTCTAATGTGTTTAACCTGCATTTTCCTTCTTACACATTTCCATCTGATAGCCAGAAACTCATAAATAATGTTAGGATAAATAATATAGTTGAGAATATTCAACAAAGTAGGCATTGTCTCCAATCAGTAGAGTTGCATAGAATTCTGAGATGCACATTTCTGATTTATGACTTAGTGCTGAAAAATATATGAAGACATAACACTGAACATATATTAAATACTGCTTTTACATAGTTCAGATAAAGGCTAAGGATAGAAATTTTACTTTCCTTTTAATGACAACTTTAAAAGTATTTTAGAGGATAATTTTAAAAAAATCAATATTTACAATGTACCTTATTGACATATATTTTGTGATATAGATTTCCAAGTATTGAATTACAGTGTTTCCACTTTCTATTTATTTGACATATGTTTTTTCTGTTAAAACCATGAAAAATCAATCATCATTTTGAGAACTGTCATTATTTTCCTCAACACCATTTATAAAAATTTAAAGATAGCAACTCTACCTTCCTAAACACATAAATGCACACTGTCTTGAATACCCAAAGAAAGCTATCGAAAGATTTTATTTTTTAAGCAAAAAATTTCTGGGCTATTTATTGTTGAGACATATCATTTTAGAAGACTGATGCTTCTTAAAAATGAATTTGTGGTTGATTATAAGCTACTGATGCTGCTGCTGCTAAGTCGCGTCAGTCGGGTCCAACTCTGTGCGACCCCATAGACGGCAGCCCACTAGGCTCCTCTGTCCCTGGGATTCTCCAGGCAAGAATACTGGAGTGGGTTGCCATTTCCTTCTCCAAGTTTCATTTAGAAGTAATTTTTATAACATCCCGTTGTTTTGTGTTTATTATATAGCAGTTGAGGCTTCCATGGTGGCTCAGACAGTAAAGAATCTGCCTGCAATGAGTGAGATCCCCTGGGTCTGGAAGATCCCCTTGAGAAGGGAATGTCTACCCACTCCAGTTTTCCTTCCTGGAGAATTCCATGGACAAGAGTCGGACATGACTGAGCGACTAAGCACAGAACACATAGTAGTTGTGAGACTATATTACCTTTCAAATGTGAAACAGGTAAAATTAACATAGTAAACATAATATAAAATCATATATTAAAATATCTGACACACATATATATTAAAATGATATATAAATTATTTTATTTTGAGTTTAAGAATTATTTAGTGAACTTTCTCACTCTTAGCTACTTAGGAATTTTTCCATTAAAAGAACCATTTCACATTTCATAGGTCAAAGCTGCCATTTAGAGAAACATGCATTTAGCTTACAGCAAAATTCTGAAGCTCTCCTGGTGAGAAGTACTTAGATATAAGCTGTGAAATGAAAACTACACTCATTTTCCTTAGCCCATAACATTGAGAGTTCAAAAGGAAAGAAGCACTTCTCACCAAGAATAAACTGCAAACTGCGTTGGGTTGTTGCAGGCTGTGCCAGGGGATTTGTCAGAGCAAGTACACAGAACTCTACAACTATTAGTTGTTAATTCAAAGGTGATTTAAGTCAGCAGTGACTAAATGGTATTAACATTACATCAGCAAAGTGAAATGCTAGCATAAGCATCCTTGATTCTTCTGTGGCAAATGATTTCTGCATAACAACTACGCATATAAAAGTCCTCATCACAGTAGTTGTTGCTCCAGGAATAATTCAAAAGAAACCTTGATTTATTTTTTTTTTTCTTCCCTGCCAAGAGTACTATGACTATCACAACACCATCAGTTCGAAAGACAGAGAGAGATTTGAGTTCTCTAATTAAGAAAGCTAGACTCCAAGGCAAAGTACGAGTTTCAGCTTGCTTGATCTCTCAGTCAGGCAAAATAAACTAATAACCTTGGAGTATATAGATCATGTTTGACTCAGTTATTGAAGCTGAATACATGGATCACTTTACATTTCATGAATTCACACCAATGCTCCTAAGACCAGAAGCAGTCCTTTAAGTTTGTTGCCACAGATATCAGTGAAAATATTTGAAACCGTATTTTTTGTTTCAAAATGGTCATATATATATGCAACTCCATAGGGTTGACCCCAAACATATCTTTAGGGTTTGTAGAGTTTCAACCTCAGCCATTCAAGTAAGTGTGAAGAAAAATATCCCCTTTTAAAGCATACTGATGTATAAAAATATTATTCATAGACCACAAATAAATGAGATACTACAAATATTTGTTAGTGCGCTTCAATTAAGCAAGTGGGTTGTATTTTAAAGTTGAATAAAATGATCATAACACTTTTCAGTAAAATGATGTATATGACTGTTAACCTTGATAAAATTAACACTCGTTGTCTAACTCAATGTGATGATTTCTAAGATATTCTTTACTCATTCCTAAATATGAAAATCCACAACATATAATCACAGGGGATCATCTGTCAATTTTTCAGACTTTATCCCAAATGTTAATTAATGATCAACATCAACATATCTTTTTCATGGAAGAATTTGCTATTTCATTATTACTCGTGCATGTGTACTCAGTCGTGTCCGACTCTGTGTAACCCACCACGGACTGTAGCCCACCAGGCAAGTATACTGGAGTGGGTTGCTGTTTCCTCCTCCAGGCGTCATTATTACTCAGACCTTGAAATTTTTACCTTCTTTCTTTTTAAAATTATCATTAATGTAGCTTAATGTATTTTATTAAGAAATCCACAAAAGAGAGAAATGATGTTAAAAAAAAAAAGTGGCTGGTTCTTTGTGTATTCAGGAGCCTTGTATAGTGTTTGAGTGATTTATTAATCATAATTATTGAGTGCTTAACATATGCCCTGTGTTTGTCTCTGAAAGTGGCTGATGGCATGGGAAAGTCCATTTCTCTATGGATCGTGCGATACAATTAAAACAAGATATAAAATGCTCCCTTGTGTACACTTGCCAAAATATCCTTGGCTACTTTATCAAGGAAAATTTAAATTCCACTTAAAACAAAATAAAAAAATAAATAATCATTGATGGAATATAAAATATGACACTTTTATATAATTTGCTACTGCTAAGTCGCTTCAGTCGTGTCCGACTCTGTGCGACCCCAGAAACAGCAGCCCACCAGGTTCCCCCGTCCCTGGGATTCTCCAGGCAAGAACACTAGAGTGGGTTGCCATTTCCTTCTCCAATGCATGAAAGTGAAAAGTGAAAGTGAAGTTGCTCAGTCGTGTCCAACTCCTAGCGACCTCATGGACCGCAGCCTACCAGGCTCCTCTGTCCATGGGATTTGCCAGGCAAGAGTACTGAAGTGGGTTGCCATTGCCTTCTCCATTATATAATTTGATATTTATCAAATCTAAGGAAGAAAAATATTTTCTACAAGTAGTTTTTTAAACTTGTATTTTAACTTAATATTTTTAATGAATGTCAAATCTACCACACAAGTACATTCACCAAGGGCGTTTCTGTATCTCTATCATGAAGTGCATCCTTAGTCTAGAAAATGAATGAATCAAAGATGCTTACGTTGCCTGTAGATAGAGGCTCAGGAACTACTTTCAGGTTTAGGCTATTCCGTGGCCTCCTGTGGTAAAAAGTATACAGTTTACTTCTGTGCGGGCTTCCCTTGTGGCTCAACTGGTAAAGAATCCGCGTGCAATGCAGGAGACCTGCGTTTGATCCCTGGGTTGGGAAGATTCCCCTGAAGAAGGGAACAGCTACCCACTCCAGTATTCTGGCCTGGAGAATTCCAGGGACTGTATAGTCCATGGGGTTGCAAAGAGTCAGACATGACTGAACAAATTTCACTTCGCTTACTTCTGTGCAATCTGGGAAATCCCTATAGACATTTACATATAAATTGCCTGTTTCCAGCTAAAAAGTAAAATAATTCCAGTGGAGAAATGTTGCCATTTGTGTTCAGGGAAAAGGATGAGCAGACCTCTGAATTGCAGCACTTCAATACCAACCAACTATTTGGTAAATGAAGCAAAAGAGGATCTGGAAATAAACTTCAAACTCCTATGCAAGAGACTTACACCATACTGACTGATTAAATATATGCAGTGGAAAACTTGCTAAATATCTACCGTGTGCCTATAAGAGTGCTATTAACTTTCTGGTCAATGCCAGCAGTTTTGAGTAAGACAGAAGAATGTGTTCAGTGTTCAATATCATCATAAACATGTTATCATTTTCATCACTATCATTATTCTCATTCTTATCCTTATTTTCATCATAATGAAGTTAATTACTAAGCATTATTTTAATAACCATAAGTATTAACTCATATTTCACAAATGAGAACTTAGATTCATGTCAGTCAATTTACTTCAATGAGAGAGGAATGATTGAGTCTGAGGACAGATTTCAAACCTCTTACCACCACTTTACCAGGCAGCATTATATTACAGAGATTTACCCCACCTCTAATCTCAAGTTTCAGAAAGTTAGATGGAAAGTGCGTGAAGAAATGCATGCTAGAAGGTGTCCTGGCCTCAGCAAATTTTGCTTTTCTGTAGGTTCTTGGGGAATAAGCAGGAAGAGAACTTGAAGTTCATTTATTTACTTATTCTCTCATTGTGTATTGGTCCCCTCCATCCCAAGCTGCATCAATTTCCACACATCCTGATATCCAACAGAAGTCCCACATATTTCTCACTTAAACTGTACATTGCTGTTATATCTTTGTATTAAATATCTTTGCCTTTTGCTTCTAAAGTTTATCCAATATTGATTGGGGGAAGGGAATCAATAGTTTCTGATAATTCTCCATCTTTACAGAATTATGAGACTTTCAGGCATTTTCAGGTAAAAAATAGTCCTCTGACCATGTCCATTTTCCTCAAAGAATGTTAAAATGTAAACTCATTAGATATATATTTATAGTTATATCCTACAACTCTCTGGAATAAACAGTTTTGTGTATTTTAAAATATTGCCATTAATAATAAGTATAGCTTTGATTTTACCAAACAATAATAGAATGTAACTTGAATAATTTATTTTAAATATCTTTATTATGTTTTGAACAAAAGCATCTCTATTTGTTAAAAGATTTTGCTATGCATATATCCTAAATGTGGATTCATGAACATAACAGTATGTATTCCTTATTTTATATTCTTATACTTCTATTAATTGAATTTTAAATGTATACATTTATTTTCAGAAATAATATTTACCTGTCTTCTTGTTTTCAAGAAGGAAAATTAATTTTGTTTTATGGCTATGCACAATTATTATATATTTAGAATATTCTTAAAGATTCTGTGATTTAATGAAGATAAATTCAACTCTAAAATATAACTTGCAATCAGTTTTATTATTTTTCCATAGATTATTTGCATCGTTAAACATTAACAAATATACAATTTGAATTGACCCATTTCAACCCATAAAAGTTAAAGACAGAGATAGAGAGTCATATAATTTAAGAGACTTAGCTTCATTCTAACCATGCATTTTGAGAAATTTAATAGTTTGTACATTTCTAAATAACATCTGTATGTTCAATAAATTTCTATAGCCATTTATTGAATTGTTCATTAATCCATAGTTAGGATATATGCATAGTAAAATCTTTTAACAAATAGAGATGTTTTTGTTAAAAACATAATAAAGATATTTACAATAAATTATTCAAGTTACATTCTATTATTGTTTAGTAAAATCAATGCTATACTTATTATTAATGGCAATATTTTAAAATACACACTTTAAAGTATTTATTTTAAGTATTTATTTAAGTATTAAAGTATTTATTTTAAGTATTTATTTAAAAGTAATTATTTAAAATACACTCTATTTATTTATGTATTTTTATATATTATTTATGTATTTATTTAAAGTATTTATTTAAAATTTATGTATTTATTTAAAATACACTGTTTATTCCATAAAGAGAGTAGTAGGGTGTAATTATAAATCTAAATCTAGTGAGTTTACATTTTAACATCTTTGAGGAAAGTGGACATGGTCAGAGGACTATTTTTTTACTTGAAAATGCCTGAAAATCTCATACTATTCTCAAGACGGAGAATTATCAGACATTTATATAGACATATCTTTTTAAAAACACGTTTGTTTATCTCACTTTCTGTCTTTTAAAAATTGCATTAAAAACCCCATGTACAGAGTGAAATTATATGGATATTTTTACTACATTTACTTTGTAAAATGAATTATTAGCATTCCTTATTATTTTATTTCTTTATGTTTTCCTGATACAAGAACACATAAGATATACTTACTTAAGTATTTTATGGACCCTTAATATATGCTATGTTATCATCTGCTTTTCTAGTGAAATTAGGCAGGCCAGTCTATAGAACTGTTGAACACTTATTCAAAAAATTTATATAGCTTTTCTATTTCAGCTGGACAGGATAAATGAGGAAAAAATAAAATAAAATGTAGTTTTAACTCTAATAGTTCAGATCAGCTCAGTTGCTCAGTCGTGTCTGACTCTTTGCGACCCCATGGACTGCAGCAGGCCAGGCTTCCCTGTCCATCACCAATTCCCAGAGTTTATTCAAACTCATGTCCATTGGGTCAGTGATGCTATTCAACCATCTCATCCTCTGTTGTCCCCTTCTCCTCCTGCCTTCAATCTTTCCCAGCATCAGAGTCTTTTCAAATGAGTCAGTTTTCCCATCAGGTGGCCAAAGTATTGGAGTTTCAGCTTCAGCATCAGTCCCTTCAATGAATATTCAGGACTGATTTCCTTTAAGATGGACTGGTTTTATCTCCTTGCAGTCGAAGGGACTCTCAAGAGTCTTCTCCAAAACCACCATTCAAAAGCATCAATTCTTTGGTTCTCAGCTTTCTTTATAGTCCAGCTCTCACATCCATACATGATTACTGGAAAAACCATGCCTTTGACTAGAAGGGCCTTTGTTGGCAAAGTAATGTCTCTGTGTTTTAATATGCTTTCCAGGTTGGTCGTAACTTTTCCTCCAAGGAGCATGCGTCTTTTAATTTCATAGCTGCAATCACCATCTTCCGTGATTTTGGAGCCTCCAAAAATAAAGTCTGTCTCTGTTTCTACTGTTTCCCCATCTGTTTGCCATGAAGTGGTGGGACCGATGCCATGATCTTCATTTTCTGAATGTTAAGTTTTAAGTCAACTTTTTCACTCTCCTCTTTCACTTTCATCAAGAGGCTCTTTAGTTTTTCTTCGCTTTCTGCCATAAGGGTGGTGTAATCTACATATCTGAGGTTATTGATATTTCTCCTGGCTATCTTGATTCCAGCTTGTGCTTCATCCAGCTCAACATTTCGCATGATGTACTCTGTGTATAAGTTAAATAACAGGGTGACAATATATAGCCTTGACATACTCCTTTCCCAATTTGGAACCAGTCTGTTGTTCCATCTAAGGTAAAATTGTTAATAATAGGTAATCAGATCAGATCAGTTACTCAGTCGTGTCCGACTCTTTGCGACCCCATGAATCGCAGCACACCAGGCCTCCCTGTCCATCACCAACTCCCGGAGTTCACTGAGACTCACGTCCATCGAGTCAGTGATGCCATCCAGCCATCTCATCCTCTGTCGTCCCCTTCTCCTCCTGCCTCCAATCCCTCCCAGCATCAGAGTCTTTTCTAATAATCTAGGGTAAATATTTTAAATTATTTTTTCATTCATTTATGCATTTATTCATTCAGTGGCTCCTCTGTGCCAGGTGCTCTGGAAGTTGTTGGTATATAATTTTGATACCTAATGGGCTTCTCTGGTGGCTCAGTGGTGAAGAATCCACCTGCCAAGCAGGAGACTCAGGTTCAATCTGTGGGTTGGGAAGATCCCCTGGAAAAGGAAATGGCAATCTACCCAAGTATTCTTGCCTGAAAAATGCCATGAACAGAGGAGCCTGGAGGCCTACAGACTGTGGCACTGCAAAAGTTGGACATGACTGAACAGCTAAACAACAACAAACAAAGGTCATCCTGCATGAAAGATAAGAAAAAAGGGCAAATATTTTTTTTCATAATGAATCCTATAACACACATGAGTAAAGTAATATACAACCCCTCAGTTTAGAGCATCCAGAAACCTTCCAGAAGGGAAGATCTTGAACTATACCTTGTAGATCAATGTGCATTGTGGATTGCATTGTAAAATGAGGGCCCAGCAAAGCAACTGCCTGACAAATGTGTGTCAAAGAATCGTGATCTTTTTCAAATATTGATTTGCATATATAAAGCCTTGGTGAAAGTAGGCAAAGAAAAAGTAATTTATTTTCTTTGTTCAGAAAATGTTTATCCCTCATGGAGAATGAATAATATGTGATTCTAGTGTTAAAAGAAACAGACTGTTGCTTCTCAACAGTACCTCATTTCTGGTACCTGATTAACAGTGAGTTAAAATAGTCTAATTTGAACCTTAGAGTATCTTTTCTTCCCACTCCATTTGTACTAATTCTTCCAGAATAATTGTTATTTTGGCCATCAGAGATGATTGTGCCAGTAATACATGTTGCCAGAAGTAACTTGGAAAATTTCTACATGGAAAATTTTCAGCCACATATTATTCAATAGAAATGACACAGTACTTTAGATAAGCATTCACTGACAGAAGATAGGTGTTAGAGAGCATACAGTATAAAATAGTCACATTTTGATTGACAAAATTAAAATAATTGTATCTTTGAAGATCATATTTTTAGACTAATCTTAATGGAGTTAAACAATAACTCTAATATTATTAATATTATATTAATAATATAATAATAATAAGACTAATAAACTGGAGTTAAACTAACCTTCCTTGAGAAATGGTGTATAAACTAAACAATACTTCCTTTATGGTATTTAAGGTTGTTTTTTGAAGTCTCACCTTCAGTTTAGTTCAGTCGCTCAGTCGTGTCCAACTCTTTGCTTCCCCATGAACCGCAGCATGCCAGGCCTCCCTGAACATCACCAACTCCTGGAGTTTACCCAAACCCATGTTCATTGAGTTGGTGATGCCATCCAACCATCTCATCCTGTCGCCCCCTTCTCCTCTTGCCCTCAATCTTTCTCAGCATCGGGGTCTTTTCAAATGAGTCAGCTCTTTGAATCAGGTGGCCAAAATATTGGAGTTTCAGCTTCAACATCACTCCTTCCAATGAACACCCAGGACTGATTTCCTTTAGGATGGACTGGTTGGATGTTCTTGCAGTCCAAGGGACTCTCAAGAGTCTTCTCCAGCACCATAGTTCAAAGCATCAATTCTTCAGCACCCAGCTTTCTTTAGTAGTCTCACCTTATGTTCTACATATTGTATAATGCAGTGTCATATGGAGTGATCTGGTATCAGAAAGCCCCCAACCTCTAGTAGGTGAACCTTTTTCTCACTTTCATGTTTTAAGAAAAATTGAACTCAAATTGAGTTCTAGGAGACAAAAAAAGAAATGGCCATGCTTTGTTCACTTTAGTTTGTTCTGATTCCAAGAGACTGAAAGTTTAGTTCTGAAAAACTACATTTAAATTCTGCTAACACTCTCATCCTCCGTCATCCCCTTTTCCTCCTGCCCCCAATCCCTCCCAGCATCAGAGTCTTTTCCAATGAGTCAACTCTTCGCATGAGGTGGCCCAAGTACTGGAGTTTCAGCTTTAGCATCATTCCTTCCAAAGAAATCCCAGGGCTGATCTCCTTTAGGATGGACTGGTTGGGTGTCCTTGCAGTCCAAGGGACTCTCAAGAGTCTTCTCCAACACGACAGTTCAAAGGCATCAATTATTCGGCGCTCAGCCTTCTTCACAGGACAACTCTCACATCCATACATGACCACTGGAAAAACCATAGCCTTGGCTAGATGAACCTTTGTTGGCAAAGTAATGTCTCTGCTTTTGACTATGCTATCTAAGTTGGTTATAGCTTTCCTTCCAAGGAGTAAGCGTCTTTTATTTTCATGGCTGGATGGCATCACCGACTCGATGGACATGAGTTTGAATGAACTCCGGGAGTTGGTGATGGACAGGGAGGCCTGGTGTGCTGTGATTCATGGGGTCGCAAAGATTCGGACATGACTGAGCAGCTAAACTGAACTGAACTGAACACTCTAAAGCTTTAATATCTACTTATGAATGTGACATTAACATTACCACATTTGTTTTCCTTTTTTCTCACTATGTATTTATCTTTTATGATTTTCTGAACTATGCTGAATCAATGACTGTTTTTAGTAATAGGTCTCATCAGTGACTCAATGGACATGAATTTGAGCAGACTAGGAGATAGTGAAGGACAGAGGAGCCTGGCGTGCTACAGTGTATGGGGTCACAAAGAATTGAACATGACTTAGCAACCGAACAACAACAGCAACAACTCATTCTTTAAATTTTAATCAATGTTCTTATTATCTCTGGGCTTTCTATTTTGTTCCATTGATCTATATTTCTGTCTTTGTGCCAGTACCATACTGTCTTGATGACCGTGGCTTTGTAGTAGAGCCTGAAGTCAGGTAGGTTGATTCCTCCAGTTCCATTCTTCTTTCTCAAGATAGCTTTGGCTATTTGAGGTTTTTTGTATTTCCATACAAATTGTGAAATTATTTGTTCTAGCTCTGTGAAGAATACCGTTGGTAGCTTGATAGGGATTGCATTGAATCTATAAATTGCTTTGGGTAGTATACTCATTTTCACTATATTGATTCTTCCAATCCACTAATAATGCATTCCTATACAGGCTGATTCTTTACATCTGGCCCAACAGGGAAGCCCAATGATAGTGTGTCTTTTAAAACAGTGCAACTATTGTCAAGCTTTCAGCATCAGGATGCCATGGGAAAGCTAATATGCTAGCATATCATATTATAAAATTCCACTCAAAAATAATACATTAGAAATAACTTTATTTTTGAGGCATTAAACTAATTTGAATATGACACTTGTCATGTAAGTTTTCCTTATGTAAAAAATGTATACCAATGACAGTTTTAATATGTTGCATCATCCAATTTTCTTAACATATGGCTAAAAAGCTTAATTTTGCAAAGCCAATACAGAATGTTTAATGTTTTACTTTATATTGCTTTCTAATATTATTTTTTATTAAGCAAGACAAACTAAACAAAAAGGAGGACCGTCTACTGCCAGACCAGTTACTAGATGAAATATGTATATAAATTCACACACCTGCCTTGAACTCCATGTTAAGCTTTGGTCAGGCTATCACTTGACATTTCTTATTCCCCTCTTCTCCCTCAGGCACTTCTGTTAGAGCCTAGATCTCAAGCTAGGTCAGATATTAGCCAATTTTAATCTTTTCACACTATTTCACATTATTCTATAACATCCCCCAGAGACATACAATCAATGGAAATTAAAAATGAAAACTGGCTTTTTGTTTAGAAGATTATGAATACCAGATTATGAAGCCCCCCAAAAAGGGTTTTCTAGTATTTCTCAGAAATAAAGATAAATAAGAGAGAAAGTGAAAGAGGAGAGTAAAAAAGTTGGCTTAAAGCTAAACATTCAGAAAACTAAGGTCATGGCATCTGGTCCCATCACTTCATGGCAAATAGATGGGGAAACAATGGAAACAGTGAGAGACTTTATTTTGGGGGCCTCCAAAGTCACTGCAGATAGTGCCTTCAGCCATGAAATTAGAAGATGCTTATTCCTTGGAAGAAAAGCTATGACCAACTTAGATAGCATTTGAAAAAGCAGAAACAGTGCTTTGCTCACAAAGGTCCATCTTGTCAGAGCTATGGTTTTTCCAGTAGTCATTTATGGATGTGAGAGTTGGACTGTAAAGAAAGCTGAGCACTGAAGAATTGATGCTTTTGAACTATGGTGTTGGAGAGGAATCTTGAGAGTCCCTTGGACTGCAGGGAGATCAAAGCAGTCCAGCCTAAAGAAATCAGTCCTGAATATTCATTGGAAGGACTGATGCTGAAATTGAAACTCCTATACTTTGGCCACCTGATGTGAAGAACTGACTCATTGAAAAGACCTTGATGTTGGGAAAGATTGAAGGCAGGAGGAAAAGGAGATGACAGAGGATTAGATGGTTGGATGGTATCACCGACTCAATGGACATGAGTTTGAACAAGCTCTGGGAGTTGGTGATGGACAAGGAAGCCTGGCCTGCTGCAGTCCATGGGGATGCAAAGAGTCGGACATGACTGAGCAACTGAACTGAACTGAACTGGACTGTACAGCATACTGCTATAGATAAAAGTACAATATTATATACCTAGAAATTTGCTAACAGAGTAGATTTTATGTTATCTTCTTATCACAGATAATAATGACAGCAACAAAGACAGGAGAAAAATTTTGGATAGGTTATGGCAAGGATTGTGGTGATGGTTTTTCAAGTATATACTTATACTCATCAAGTTGAAGTTAATAAATATGCACAGTTTTTTGTATATCTATCAGACCTTAATAAAGTGGTTTAAAAAATAAGCAAGTTTAAAAAAAATTTTTTTAAACAGCATCCTTTGCAGGATCTCCCTACTTCTTATATTTTTTCACATATGTTTCCAAATACATATTTCATTGAAATGTCAATGCATGGCCTCTCAAGTTGTTAATATTTGCTTTAAGATAAGACAATATCTTACCTAAATTATCATTTGATATATGAAATCTCTTTCATGAAATGCAAAGACAGTTTTTAGTACATATAGTTTATTCTTTAATGATAGTTACTTTTTAATAAAATAAATTTTATAATTTTTCTCTTTAAATACCACTAGGGTTTTCATACATATATTATGATATCAAGTAAATAACAAAAAACCATTTTTATTTGTGAAGGTCATCAAAATAATATGTATCTAAATATGTAAATATCCAGGTGCAGCTATATTAGATAGCATCCAGGGAAATAGTGGGATAAATGAAGTAAACTAGAATGCATACAAGCCATATAAATCTACTATTTCACTTCTGTTAAAGGAGTTCTAGGTATATCAAAGTCAAAAATACAAAAATAAATAAGTAAAAAGTAAAAAAAAAGCCCAAATAACAAAATTTGGAAATTAATATTAAAAATGTGACCGATGATGTAAAAGGGAAAATATTAAGGAGAGTTGTATAAGTGAGTGAGAAATACATTTTACACTAGTTAAAGAATTTAGTAAAATATGAGAGAGCTATTATATTTGCTTTTTCTCAGTGATGAAAAGGAAGCCAAGAAAAGCATACTAAGAAGAAAAATTACCCATTAATAAGTTGTGGAAGGCAGAGCTGAGATAATAATAGTGAATACATTAAGACAGAGTGAAAGTCATCAACTGCTTTCAATTCCATGGGCACTAACACTCAGTTCTGAAGACAGCATGTAATACTGCTACTACTTCCACTAGCAGCTGTATTAGAACACTGTAAGAGAGAGAGTTTATTTAATTAAATTTTACTTCAACAATAAGCTCTTATTTGTCTTGGGCTGGTTCCACATTTCAGTGAGGTCCTCTAGAACCCAGACTCTACAGATTTTGTTCATGTGCCAATGACGGCAAGAGAGCCACAGTAGTGCCTAGCGTCAAGTCTTCAGATAGCCACGTCCAAAAGTTAGAAAAATAAGGTAACGCCGTGTGTCCTTAGGCTCTTATTTCTCTTCATTAGGAAGAACAATATTTCTTAGAATAACAAACAGAAATTTTTATGTTCCAGTGGACAAGCAATATCTTCCCTGATGGTTCAGCAGGTAAAGAACACGCCTGCAATACAGGACTCACAGGAGATGCCTGTTCAATCACTCAGTTGGGAAGATCCCCTTGAAGAAGAACTGGCAACCCAATCCAGTAGTCTCCCCTGACAAATCCCATGGACAGAGGAGCCTGGTGGACAACAGTCCACAGGGTCGTAAAGACCTGGACATGACTGAGCAACTAAGCGCAAACACACACACACACACACACACACACAGCCAAAGTAAATCCTACACACAATCCTAAGTGAATCTATAGCAAAAAATGTGATGAAAATCCACAGGTAGCAAAGACCAATTATTTGTGCAAACCAGTGTTTCCCCTGAGGTTTTATTAAGGGGAAAAGGTAGGGTGAAGTAAAAATGATAGCAGGAACATAGATGTTTATTCTAGTGGTAAATACTGACTGGAGGTTTTCTACTTACCACACAAGCTGTGTGTATTTCATCTTCTTATAATTGTGTTAAGTCACATAGTTTTATTCTTGGTTAGCTGAGAGTAAATAAAACTTTAAGATCATGTAACTCGCCTAAGATAGCATAGTTAACAAAATGATTCAGATTTGTACAAATTCTCTTTAGCTTTCTAAATAGAATACAAAAGCTATAAAATATAAAACTGCATCATACTGAAATATAAATTCATATTTAAAATAAAATATTGTAGAATAAAACCTTTGAAGCTTTATAAAAAGGGTATACAGTTATGACTTATGATATAAAATGAGAAGTTTAACTCATTCTGTGGATATCTGCTAATACTTATATGAAAAGAGCCTGATATTGGGAAAGATTGAAGGTGGGAGGAGAAGGGGACGACAGAGGATTAGATGGTTGGATGGCATTACTGACTCAATGGACATGAGTTTGAGTAAACTCCGGGAGTTGATGAGGGACAGGGAGTCCTGGCGTGCTGCAGTCCATGGGGTCGCAAAGAGTTGGATACGACTGAGCGACTGAACTGAACTGAACACTTATTATGTTTCCTCAGAGGCCTTACTGTCTAGAGGGAATTTGAATACCATGACCCAGAGGCCATTAATGCCTGTGTGTGTGCCATGTGTGTGACTGTGTGCAGTAGTATATATCTATGTTAAGATGGAGAAAATCTGATATTGCTTAAATAATATGCAAAAACTATAATAATGTTAAACTTAAAAAATAGAGAGAGAGTAAAGAGGTATTTGAGTCAAACAGAAGTATTAGGTTTAAAGCTCACTCTTGGGCAAAATAAAGGATTTCAGCATCATCATTTTGTTGTGAGACAAAGATTACAAAAAAGTAATTAAAAGTGTTCATTTCATTTCCCTGTATTCCATTAAGGTATAAACGTGGGTGACCTAAAGGCCTATTATCATGATCTTGAGTTTTAGGGCAGGAAGTAGAAAAAAAGTTCCTAATACACTTAGCATTTTGCCCTTATTAATTCAAACTATTCAATGAAAATTCAAAACAGATACAGAGTTATCCTATACTTGGCATAAGCGAAGCATTAATTTCTTAAAAACAACAGATTATTTTTCACTACTCCCATATTTCATAAATGGACTGCCAGGTAAAAGAGAGCCCTATTAATAAGTCTCATTTCCTGAGGGATCAACAAGTAATAGAATCCAGAGCCCAAGAAGAGCTATTAGTCTTGGAAAAGCAGAAAGATCCTCATTTATGAAACTTTAAAGAACAAAGTGTGAAGGCTGTAGCTGGTTTAAATAAGTAGGTTTTATACTAATGACCCAAAGATGGCCTTTCTGTATTGGCCCCCAGATTGTTTGTTCACAGCAGGCTGACACCTTTTCATTATTAGTTTAGAATCCTGTTGGTGTTAAACTGAGATTTTTATATGCCCAATTATTTTAAACACAGCCCAAATCAGATACTTTGCCCTCTTCAGTCTGCTTGCCTTGCCCACCCCATGAAACTGAGCTTACTCTCTGCTAGCCATGGACAGGTCTGGCACTATACAGACCACAAGCTGCTGCCCTTCCAGGCTCTCAGACCCAGGGACTGTCTGCTGTGCTGGTGATCAACATCATCTAGAAGTATAACCCCCTTCTCAGTACCTTTCTCTTTCTGGATGGTTTTCCCACACCCCCAAAGCCTCTAGAGAGTTTCATGCTTTGAGAGACTTCCTCACATCATGTGCCAGAGTCTCATAAATCAGGCTTGTATGTGCTACTTAGATATATGGGGCGATATATATATATATATATATATATATATATATATATATATATATCTAATATCTGTTATAGCTGTACTTATCTCTGTTTCATGGAGCCAAGTACATTTGCAGAGAAAAGCGGAAGGATGTGACAAGGTAATTAAAAGTTTAGACTACCTTGACTGTGGAGAAGGAGAAGCTGCTAAGCTGCTAAGTCACTTCAGTCGTGTCCAACTCTGTGTGACCCCATAGACGGCAGCCCACCACGCTCCCCCTTCCCTGGGATACTCCAGGCAAGAACACTGGAGGGGGTTGCCATTTCCTTCTCCAATGCATGAAAGTGAAAGGAGAAGAGGGTACCATAATTCCAGGTATTTCAAAGACTGATCAACTGATAGTGGGAACGATGAGTTTGTAATAGTGTAGACCACACAGTTTTGTTTTTTTTTCTGTTTGTTTCTGTGTTTGTTTTTCTTTGCACTGTTTGGTGACCTTTATGGCAAATAAAAGATGGAAATTTGTGTTGATACAATGTTTGGTGCTTGTGTTAACGGTGAAATGAAGAGCAGAAGGAGTCAATATGTTGAAAGTATTACTAAAAACCTATAGTGAACATCTGTGAGATCTGGTCTATAGAAAAGCATGTGAAGATAGAATACTATATTGAAACAAAGGATAAAATAAATTTCTGGAGCAGAGCTATGTAGTCAAACTCACTGTAAAGATAGAAATGTTCTATAATCTGTGTGTCCAATACAGAACAGCACACTAATGACATGTGACTATTGAACGTTTGAAATGTAGCTAGAGTAACAGAGGAATGAATTTTTTTTCATTTTTTTATTGTGGTAAACAACATAAAATGTACAATCATTACCAGTTCTGTTAAATAGCATTAAGTATATTTATATTGTAAAGCTATTGATCTTGCAGAACTGAAACTCTGTATTGATTGAAAAATAGCTTCCCCTTATCCCTTCCCAGGTCCAGAGCCCCTGGTAGCCACTATTGTTACTTTCTATATCTACTGATTTGACTACTTTAGATATATCATAAATGGAGCCATAGAGTATTGATCCTTTTGTAACTAGCTTACTTCACCAAGCATCATGTACTTAACAATATCCTAATTGTGGTATATGATGAGATTTCCTTATTTTTAGGATTTCATGGTATTCTGTTGTACATATCTATCATATTTTGTTTATTCATTTGTCTGTCAGTGGGCATTTGGGTTGCTTCCACCTCTTGACCATTGTAAATAATGCTACTGTAAACATGTTTGCAATTAATGCTTCAAGATCCTGCTTTCCACTCATTTGGATGTACACCCAGAAGTGGGGTTGCTGGATTTTATGAGTAATTCTATTTGTAATTTAAATTATTCTGTTATTTTAAATTTTAATTTCTTTTGCTGTTGACTATCCCAGTTCACATACCAATTTTTCCACATTTCTCCCAAAATTTATTATTTTCTCTGTTTTTCAAAGTGGTAGACATATTAATGACTGTGAGGTGATAACTCACTGTGATTTTAATTTACATTTCTCTCATGAACATCTTTTTGTATACTTGTTAGCCATTTGTATACAATCTTTGGAGAAAGGTCTAAGTCTTTTCCCTTTTTTGTAAATTGGGTTGATTTTTGCTTTTGAGTTGTAATTCATCATATATTCTGGATATTAATCTCTTATCGGATCTGTGATTTGCATGCATTTTTTCTCCTAGATTTTTACCTATTCACTGTTGATTGTATCCTTTGATGAACAAAATGTTTAAGTTTGATGTAGTAATATATGTCTATCTTATCACTTCTGCTTGTGCTATCATATCCAAAAAATTATTGCTAAATCTCAATGTCACAAAGTTTTTTGCTATGTTTTCTTCTGGGAATATTATAGCATTGGGTTTTATGTTTAGGTCTTTAATCCATTTAGACTTAATTTTTGTATACAGTGTAAGAACCCGGTTTTATTTTTTAACATGTGGGTATTCAGTTTTCCCATTGCGGTTAGTTGGAGACTGCCCTTTCCCCACTGAGTGGCCTTGGCACCCTTGTTGAAGATCATTTGCATATATTCTCAAGAGTATATTTCAGGACCTTCTATTTTATTCCTTGGTCTATATGTCTTTCTTAATGTCAGTACAGAATTTTGATTATTATAGCTTTGCAGTATGTGTTGAAATCAGGAATTCTTAGTTCTTCAAGTTTGTTTTTCTTTTTCCAAAATTTTTTGGCCATTTGTGTTCTCTTGAGTTCCCATATGATTTTTAGGATGATTCCTTTCTATGTTTGCAAAATGTACCATTGGGATTTTGATAGGGATTGCATTGAATCCATAGATCACCTTAGGTCATTATTGGAATCATAACAATTAAGTCTTCCAATCCATGAACAGAGATGTCTTTCATTTATTTGGGTCTTTTTTTCTTTTTTTTCTCTCTAAGAAACATTTTGTATCCTCAGTGAACAAATCTTTTATCCCTGGTCAAATTTATTTCTAAGTATTTTATTCTTTTGATGGTATTTTGAATGGAATTGTTTTCATAATTTATTTTTATATTTATTGCCAGTGTTCAAAGAAACACAACTGAGTTTTATTTGTAATTTTGTATTCTGCAACTCTGCTGAATTTGTTTATTACTTCTAACAGCTATTTTTTATGTAACCTTTAGGGTTTCCTACATACAAGATAATGTTATCTGTGAGCAGAGATAATTTTAGTTATTGCTTTATAATTTGTACCTTTTGTTTCTTTTTCTTGACTAATTGCATTGACAAGGACTTCCAGTACTATGTTGAATAGATGTTAATTAGAGTGGGCATCTTTGTTTTATTCCTGATCATAGAGGAAAACCTTTCAGTCTTTCTTCATTGAATATGGTATTTGCTGTGAGTCGATGAACTGAATTTTAATTGAATTTAATTTTAATAATTAAATTGTAATTTAAATAGTGCCATGCAGTTCATGGCTACCACTTTGGGCAGTATAGTCCTAGAGAGTCCAGAAATAGATAAATATTGGCTTTGTTGGCAGATGTGAGTTTAGTATTTTAAAAGCAGTATTCATTCATAGGGCACACTTTCAGATAAGATGATGTAGAGTTATGAAAATGTGAGGAATATAGAGATTTTTTTCTTTTTTTGTCAAATCTAAGTTTAGCTTTATTTAAATTGGGTTAATAGAACAATGAAGTAACATATCAAATGCTTATTCACAATCATACCAGGGATTATTACATAAAGTTCTATCAGTGACAGATAACTCAGAGATCAGTTTTATCCTCTGACTTGGGAGACTGTCAATTTTGATATAGGTGAGAAATGATGAAATTACATCCACTGTTTCTTATGTAATATAAAAATCTACTTATAGTTGTGAGTCCATTAAACTGTGAGGAAACAATGAGTTGTTAAAAGTACCAGTGTTTGATTTCAAAAAAGTCAAAGGAAGGACGTAAACTCTGAATAAAATTGAGGGATACATTTTGTAACAGAAGTAAGACACTATTTAATTCCAAATTCTTTCATATTATCTCTCATAAACTGTTTATTTCTCTCACAGAATTTCTGTTTAGTAGTTATTGTTTTTTTCAAGCTGGTACTCCTAATTTATTCTAATAGATAAAGTCAGTATCTATTGGACCTGAAAATAATTACATCACATTCCACTTTGGTTCAATTACTTCAATCTGTTCTGGGGGTTATATTCACAGGAATGCAAAATCAGGGAAAAATGAAAACAGGTTCTCAATGAATATATGACAAGTTTTGATGTTATCTAAATTTCTATAGTCACCAATATGGATATTTACTAAATAAGACTAAATTAGACCTGGAATTCTCTCTGTTTGCAAATTTCAAAGCAAGCTGCCTTCTTACAATCTAACTTAAAACTACACACTCATAATATGCACTAGTTTTCTCTGGTGCCTTTTAATAATTAGAAAAAGATAGGCTCACACACAACCACATTATGTTTTGCTTTCTCTTCTATATTAGGACACAAAATGCAATTTCTTTATTCCCATGTTATCTCTCTGGTGGCTTAATACAACTTGTTATTTTTAAAATCAGTTAGATAATTTCTTGTTCAACATATGGTACTTCTTAGTTGTTTCCATCCCTGAGGAAGAAAAAAAAATAATAACTTATTTAGGCTAATGTTGATATGACTTGCAAATTTTCTGAAGTCACTGACTACTGGCCTTCTACTTCTCTAAAATGAACTATGCCACCCTAGGTGGAAGTTTTGATGTTCTATTACCTCTAGGGTTTCAGTTGTTTTTATTTAGGCAATTTCTCAGAATAGCACTGCAGAAAGTATTGGTGTCTATTATCTTTTTCATAAAGGAAAAGTTTCTAGAATATGTGGCATATTTCAGTGGCATGGAAGACTAAAATATATGTGTCAGCAAGAGTTTATATATGAAATTAAAGATTTAACTCTATTAGATCTATATTCTGTTAATGCTAATATTGTCCACGAATCACAGGCAAGATTATATCCTATAAATGCATCAGTGGTGTTTAAACTGTGAATATTTCATAATTTAATGCATAAAAGAACATATAGGAATATTAATTATAGCATTTCCAAGGATTATAAAAATGAGGAGAATCAAAAATAGAAAATTTTAAACAAAAAGCATAAGTAAATATTACCAAGTGAAGTACCTTTGAAGCCGTAAATCTTTTGTCTAAAAAACATTGTTTTCAGTTCAGTTCAGTCACTAAGTCATGTCCAACTCTTTGCGACCCCATGGACTGCAGCACGTCAGGCTTCCCTGATCATCACGAGCTCCTGGAGCTTGTTCAAACCCGTGTCCACTGAGACGGTGATGCCATCCAACCATCTCATCCTCTGTCGTCCCCTTCTCCTCCTGCCTTCAATCTTTCCCAGCATCAGGTTCTTTTCCAATGAGTCAGTTCCTCGCATCAGGTGGCCAAAATATTCAAATTTCAGTTTCAGCATCAGTCCTTCAGGACTAATTTTTTTTTAGGATTAACTGGTTTGATCTCCTTGCAGTTCAAGGGACTCTTAAGAGTCTTCTCCAAACCACAGTTAAAAGCATCAATTCTTTGGTGCTCAGCTTTCTTCATAGTCCAATTCTCACATCCATATGTGACTACTGGAAAACCATAGCTTTGACTAGATGGACCTTTGTCAACAAAGTAATGTCTCTGCTTTTGATATGTTGTCTAGGTTGGTCCTAGCTTTTCTTCCAAGGAGCAGGTGTCTTTTAATTTCATGGCTGCAGTCACCATCTGCAGTGATTTTGGAGACCAAGAAAATAAAGTCTCTCACTGTCTCCATTGCTTCTCCATCTATTTGCCATGAAGTAATGGGACCGGATGCCATGATCTTCGTGTTTTGAATGTTGAGTTTTAAACTGGCTTTTCCCCTCTCCTCTTTCACTTTCACTAAGAGGCTCTTTAGTTCCTCTTGACTTTCTGCCATAAGGGTGGTGTCACCTGCATATCTGAGGTTATTGCTATTTCTCCCAGCAATCTTGATTCCAGCTGTGGTTCATCCAGCCTGGCATTTCACATGTTGCACTCTGTGTATATAAATTAAATAGGCAAGATGACAATATACAGCCTTGACATACTCCTTTCCAGATCTGGAACCAGCCTGTTGTTCCATGTTCTGTTCTCTCTGTTGCTTCTTGACCTGCATATAAATTTCTCAGGAGGCAGGTAACATGGTCTGTTATTCTCATCTCTTGAAAAAATTTCCACAGTTTGTTGTCATCTATACAGTCAAAGGCTTTGACATAGTCAATAAAGAATAAATAGATATTTTCTGGAACTCACTTGCTTTTTCTGTGATCCAACAGATGTTGGCTCTTTGATCTATGGTTCCTCTGCCTTTTCTAAATCTAGCTTGAACATCTGGAAGTTCACGGTTCACGTCCTATTGAAGCCTGGCTTGGAAAATTTTGAGCATTACTTTGCTAGCGTGTGAGATGAGTGCGGTTGTGTAGTAGTTTGAACATTCTTTGGCATTGCCTTTCTTTGGGATTGGAATGAAAACTGACCTTTTCCAGTCCAGTGGCCACTGCTGAGTTTTCCAAATTTGCTGGCATATTGAGTGCAGCACTTTCACAGCATCATCTTTTATGATTTGAAATAATTCAACTGGAATTCCATCACCTTCACTAGCTTAGTTCGCAGTGATGCTTCCTAAGGCCCACTTGACTTCACATTCCAGGATGTCTGGCTCTAGGTAAGTGATCACACCCTCGTGGTTATCTGGGTCATGAAGATCATTTTTTGTATAGTTTTCTGTTTTTTCTTGCCACCTCTTCTTAATATCTTATGCTTCTGTTGCTGCTGCTAAGTTACTTCAGTCGTGTCCGACTCTGTGCGACCACATAGATGGCAGCCCACCAGGCTCCCCTGTCTCTGGGATTCTCCAGGAAAGAACACTGGAGTGGGTTGCCATTTCCTTCTCCAATGCATGAAGGTGAAAAGTGAAAGTGAAGTCACTCAGTCGTGTCTGACTCTTAGCGACCCCATGGACTGCAGCCTACCAGGCTCCTCTGTCCATGGGATTTTCCAGGCAAGAATACTGGAGTGGGGTGCCATTGCCTTCTCCGTCTGCTTCTGTTAGGTCCATATAATTTCTTCCCTTTTTTTGTGCCCAACATTGTTTTAGGCTCAGACAATAGTAAGATCTGTATTGTTGCTATTACTTTCTTTCTCAGATGAGTCCCTCAAATCCTATTAATGCCTTATAGTTCATAATGAGATATAAATAAAATATATATTTTCTCAAGGTATTTTTAATAGATTCTTATTTACAAAATTGATGTATTTTGGAGCCAGAAATGACCTTGAATATGATATTATCCTGAATTCTAAAACACTGAGGTTCAGTGAGGTCAACTATATTTCTAAAATTAGAAAAAGAATTTAGTGGTACAGCTAGAACTCTTACCTGGACACCTGATCCCCGTCCTACAGTTGTAGATTGCTATGTATCATCTCCTTGACACCCATCACCACATAAGGACATTCTGCTGAAGGCTGAGCCTTTGTCTCTGTTCCTTTCCAAGTCAAAATATAGAGTAGGTTGGCATATTGGAAAGAACCTATCAATTAGTTTATTAATAGTTAAAAATCAAGGCTAATCCTTTGTAGTCCTTCAAAGTAAAACAAAGAACAGCCCCAGAAGCAGAGTGATTATTTAGGATTTATTAATAAAATACATATTAGTAGAGGAAACTTCCATACTCTGATAAGAAGAATTTGCTTCAATTTTAGATTTCTTTAAACCACAGATCAGATTAGATTAGATTAGATTATTTCTAATAATAAATACCAAAAACCCTCATCATTGAAACTCTGGCCATATTTCTGAGTCTTAGAGGACTCATAGTTTCTTTTTCTACCTATGGAATGATGAAGTCTCAAATTTAGTACCCCTTGCAAACTTAATTTGTGTGCTTGTTTACAACTTCTGCTAGATATTTAATGAATATCTTTCATAAGACAAGAACTGAAAGCATTCTGTTTTTCACAGCTCAGTTCATTGTAATTTATCATACTTAATGTTTAGTCCTTAACCAGTTTTTCAATGTAAATGAACATCAAGTTATATAAACAAAGTTTATTTTTTATAAAAGAGTGGAAGGGATGCTTGGGGCTAGTGCACTGAGACGGCCCAGAGGGATGGTATGGGGAGGGAGGAGGGTTCAGGGTGGGGAACACATGTATACCTGTGGTGGATTCATTTTGATGTTTGGCAAAACTAATACAATTATGCAAAGTTTAAAAATAAAACAAAATTACAATCAACCAAAAAAAAAAAAAAGAAAGAAAAAAGAGTGGAAGGGGCTATTAACATAATCCACATGCTTTATAGCTTATATATCTCTTTTAAAAAATTCTAGAGAACTAAGGAAACTAAAGGCATTAATATGAAGCTGAGAGGTTAGGAAAAGGTCAGTTTTCATTCCAATCCCAAAGAAAGGCAATGCCAAAGAATGCTCAAACTACCACACAATTGCACTCATCTCACATGCTAGTAAAGTAATGCTTAAAATTCTCCAAGCAAGGCTTCAGCAGTACATGAACCGTGAACTTCCAGATGTTCAAGCCAATTTTAGAAAAGGCAGAGGAACCAGAAATCAAATTGCCAACATATGCTGGATCATCGAAAAAGCAAGAGAGTTCCAGAAAACATCTATTTCTGCTTTATCTACTATGCCAAAGTCTTTGACTGTGAGGATCACAATCAACTGTGGAAAATTCTTCAAGAGATGGGAATACTAGACCACCTGACCTGCCTATTGAGAAACTTGTATGCAGGTCAGGAAGCAACAGTTAGAACTGGACATGGAACAACAGACTGGTTCCAAATCGGAAAAGGAGTACATCAAGGCTGTATATTGTCACCATGCTTATTTAACTTATATGCAGAGTACATCATGAGAAACTCTGGGCTGGAAGAAGCACAAGCTGGAATCAAGATTGCCGGGAGAAATATCAATAACCTCAGATATGCAGATGACACCACCCTTACGGGAGAAAGTGAAGAGAAACTCAAAAACCTCTTGATGAAAGTGAAAGAGGAGACTGAAAAAGTTGGGTTAAAGCTCAACGTTCAGAAAACGAAGATCAAGGCATCTGGTCCCATCACGTCATGGCAAATATATGGGGAAACAGTGGAAACAGTGGCAGACTTTATTTTTCTGGGCTCAAAAATCACTGCAGATGGTGACTGCAGCCATGAAATTAAAAGATGCTTACTCCTTGGAAGAAAAGTTATGACCAACCTGGAGAGCATATTAAAAAGCTGAGACATTACTTTGTGAACAAAGGTCCGTCTAGTCAAGGCTACGGTTTTTCCAGTACTCATGTACGGATGTGAGAGTTGGACTGTGAAGAAAGCTGAGTGCAGAAGAATTGATGCTTTTGAACTGTGGTGTTGGAGAAGACTCTTGAGAGTCCCTTGGACTGCAAGGAGATCCAACCAGTCTATCTTAAAGGAGATCAGTCCTGGATGTTCATTGGAAGGACTGAATTTGAAGCTGAAACTCCAATACTTTGGCCACCTGATGCAAAGAGCTGACTCATTTGAAAAGACCCTGATGCTGGGAAAGATTGAGGGTAGGAGAAGAAGGGGATGACAGAGAATGAGATGGTGAATGGCATCACCGAATCAATGGACATGGGTTTGGGTGGAGTCTGGGAGTTGGTGATGGACAGGGAGGCCTGGCGTGCTATGGTTCATGGGGTCACAAGAGTTGGACACGACTGAGTGACTCAACTGAACTGAATTGAGAGGCTAGTGGACATTGCTGATTTGAGGTGCAAACATGGTGTATAATGTAATTATGAAATAGTACCTTTGAAGAAATAGAATAAGAAATGTGCTGCTAAAAGCTATAGACCAGGTAACTGGAAATCATGTTTGTTGGTTTGTTTTCCACAGTTCATAATCATTCATGCCTCCTCCTTTGATATCTCATCACTTTTAAGTATAATATTTTAAAATTCTAGACCCAATTTTGCTGTGTTCAAATCCCAGCTTTGTCATTCACTGGCTGTGTAATGGGCTTCCCAGGTAGCATAGTGGTAAAATAATCTTCCTGCCATTGCAGGAGACACAAGAGTCACAGGTTCGATCCCTGGGTTGTGAAGATCCCCTGGAGTAGGAAATGGCAACCCACTCCAGTATTCTTGCCTGGCAAATTGACAGAGGAGCCTGGAGGGCTACAACCCTTGGGGTTACAGAGAGTCGGACGTGAGTTAACATGCGTGCACACACACACATACACACACACAGAGCTGTGTAATATTGGGCAGAATTATCTGTGGCTCAGTGTTTTTATCTGTTCAGTGGGAGGAACATTAAGGGAAGATATCTTCTGAAAATTACTGACATGTTGAAAACATTCTTTTAAATATTTATTGTTGTCGTCATTATTTGTTTTGATTTTGTTTTCTCTGATGTGGTGGCCTTATTGAACAGAAATTAATATTTCCTGATCAAAACAACCCAGCCAGTAACCTGATCATCAGCAGTTTACAGAGGGCACAGACTAATGAGGTTCCTGCCCTTTATTTCACTAACCATACACCGAATTTATAATGCATTTTGTCAATCAGCCAGTAAAAGATTAATAAAATAGGTATTCAATCAGATGACTCTTCGTTTTAGCTAGGACACTACTGTTTATTTATTAATGTTATTCTTAGCCTTATGATTTATTAAATGGCTAAAAGTGATCTTCCAAATTATTTAGTAACAGTATCAGATTTTCTATTTTTTTTTGACAAATGCTTGACTAAAATTTATCTTTTCTTTTTAAAAGAGCTTTTTTTCTTGGATTTCTTCAATAAAATCTTATGTACATACATAGAGAGAGCATCAATTGATGTTTCCATTAGCATTTACAAAAAGTCTCTATTAATAGGAACTTCTAATATTAAGAATATAGTCCTTCATAGGAATATCATTGCCATTTCTATCTTGGAAACTCTGATTAGAACCTCTTCTTTGGGTTATAAGTGGAGGTAGGAGGTGTAATTTCACAAAATATTTTGACAAATCCCATTGTAGAGTTGAGAATTTAAAAGAGAAGGTTATTCTAATAATCAAAATTACATATGTTAGAATTTAGATATATTCAGAAATATTATATGTAACCAGAAAGCTCTAATCATTTAGAAACATAAAATATTTCCTCAACAGTTCCACAACTGTATCCACTGTTACAAAAATGTGGCAGCTGTAATGAACCATGAGTTGCTTCAGTGGACAGTGTATGACCGGAACAGGCTCCAGTACTTGCTCAGATTTGCAGCTTGTGAAACAGTTTTCAGTCAGTTAGAACTGATTCATATTGAATTCCATGGGCATTTGAACACGTACTTGGTTTGAGTAGCCAGGGAGGAAGTCTTTTTTAAATTGCTTGAAATAAAGTTGTTGAAAAACAGGAAAAGTGTCCTACAAGTTTGATGAACTAAACAATGCAATTAAATCATCCACTGGTCATTTCTGTAGAGCATAAATCTTAATATTAAAAAATTTAAACTGAAGTATTGATACAATTATTTTCTACACTTTTTTGCTTTAGAATAGAGATGATAAAGTTAAAGCTTATAAATGAATGAACAGTAAATAGTGGAAAAAGTTAAATAGAGGTCAGTTGGAGCAAAGCTTCCTACAATACATGTAGTGAAGCATCACTAAACTACAAAATAGCTTTTGGAGAAAGATTAAAAAGATGTATATTTAAGAAATCCTGTTTCTCTCATGCCTTGGTTTTTGGAAACAGGTAGGTGAATTGTGCTGTGTTTGTGTCATCATGCCTTTTTACAAAAAATTGCTTCTATGGGGATTTCTAAATGACATTCATAAGTGGAGTTCCAAGGGTAACATCAATTACTCGTTTGCTCATGACATTTTTATTCACAAAATAATCCTGAAATATTCATTTTGTAGCACTTGATACTTCAGTGTACAAGACCATTTATAGAAAGGGAAAACCCAAGAGAGACTTTACTAACAGCTGGAAAAATGCCAGCAAATTTTAGTAACTTTCTCTGTAAAACTTTAATGAGTAAAGCAATCGTAAATCTGTTAAGTTTTATCATTTGTTATTACTTATTCAAGTATAGCTTTGAGAAAAATATATTATTGATTGATTTTGTATAAGTTTTATATTTATAAATAGCTGTTAAAAGTTTGGGCATTTTGATCCTTTGAAACAAATACTGGCAATGTATTTGTGACCTTTTATTAGCATTTATCGGAGAAGGCAATGGCAACCCACTCCAGTACTCTTGCCTGGAAAATCCCATGGACGGAGGGGCCTGGTTGGCTGCAGTCCATGGGGTCGCTAGGAGTCGGACACGACTGAGCGACTTCACTTTATTTTTTCACTTTCATGCCTTGGAGAAGGAAATGGCAACCCACTCCAGTGTTCTTGCCTGGAGAATCCCAGGGACAGGGGAGCCTGGTGGCTTGCCGTCTATGGGGTCGCACAGAGTCGGACACGACTGAAGCAATGCAGCAGCAGCAGCATCATTAGCATTTATATTTAGTAAGAATTCTTATGAGTGCTACATAAAAATTAACATTTTAAATTTCCTCTGTTACTAGTCTTAAGAAAGTGGATCGCATGTTATTAGGCAAAAAACAAACAAAGACTGTTGTGGAGATAACAGTTATTCAGTGGCAAACTTATTATTAACATTCAGGCAGTTTTATCATATCTTTAGAGTGATTTCTGGCATGAAATTCAACAGAATCATCATCTTACTCTGATGTCCACATTGGTAATGCTATTAACTTTAAGAGAAAGGAAAGCTTCACTTCAGTACCTGAAGACTTAATTCTAGTATCTGATTGAACTCTCCAAGTGGAAGAAAGTAGACCTGAACGTTCGACTTTAGTTTTGTGCAGTTTAGGTAATGAAAATCCCCAAGCCTGACACTAATCTTTTGCATTTATAGATTTCTTATTTGGCAGCATAAACTCCTTGGCTACTTTGCTCTTGTTGTGAATTAAGCTGCTACTCAAATCCTAGCAGGAGACTCTGATCATTGAAAGTGTTTTACTGCTGAAACAAAAATGATTACCCAACTCTAAGTTTCCTATTATAATTAAAATTATCAAAAACAAGCTGTTTGACCACTAATTTTATTGCATCTTTATAATGATCCTTACTTTTATCAGAGCGGGTTTAATACTTTGTTCAGTTATTTGTATCTTTGCATTATGATATATGGCTTATTTATTTGTGTATCTATAGCACTTTGGACAGTGCTTATTCAAGGAAACACCATAATCCTTGTTGAACCAATGAGATGAATTTATGTATAGACCTGGGGCCATCAATAAAACATAGTATAAACAGAGAATTACCAGAGGTAGATATCTTTCAAATATTTTTATGTTTCTGTACCTTAATATTTGTAAAGTTAAATGTGGATGTGGAGATGAACCAGTAGCTCTATCAGATCTCATTATAAATCAAGAAACACAAATCTTGACATGTCTTAAAATACCATCCTATAATTTAAACCAAGAAACAAAAAAACAATATTTAAAGCTTCCATATTCAAATATAGATTAATTAATTGATAAACTCATGACAGGTCAAGCTGAGCCTGGTCAAACAGATTTTTGTCTACAGGGATATTCTTGGATTCACTACCAAACCAGCAAAGAAGTGTTACAAATATTATAACATATAAAATTTACACAGCTCCTTGAATTCTCCCTTGTTTTCTGGAAGAAAAAAGCAAGTGGGATCAACAGGGTAAAGAAACTAAACTAAGGCTTTTAACTCTTATACCCTTAGGGTGTGAAGGAAACAGAATTCAGGAGTCTCTCTATTGCCGAGCTACATACAGATTCTTATTCTTTATTTCTTACTGTACAGTTGCACTGAAAACACTAACCATACCTAACAATGACCTAAGATACCAGCTCAGCTTGGTAATCCTAGAGACATGTGTCTCCTGGCCTGAAGCAACCCAACTGCTGGTTCCTTTCTTTTAGCTCTAAATACAGTCCATCAGCCCTACCAAGATTAGTCTAGATTAGAAGTGAACTTTATCTCTAAAGTTGATCTTTCACTTAAGTTTCTTTTGTAGAATATTTAGACTTCAATACCCAGTAGTCCTTTATGATTCATGCAAAATTCACTAGTGTGCTAATCTATGATGAGATAAGAAATATTCATTTTGATATTTGGCAAAACTAATACAGTTATGTAAAGTTTAAAAAAAATTAAATTAAATATGTAAAAAAAAAAAAATATTGAAAGATTTTGCCCTAAGAGTACAAGATTATCTTATCTAACCAATTCTCTTAAACACTAACTGGAAACTCTAGCCACAAGTCAAGAAAAGGAAATAAAAGTCATAAATATTGGAAATGAAAAAAAAAAAAAAAAGAAATGATCCTTGGAAATTTTAAATTACCTTCCATACATGTCCTGTTAGAACTTTTCAAAAAGCCATTTTTTTAAGGTGGAGAGGTCAGTAACAAACATAGTGATGAATATTTGGTTTTTTCCTAGTTGTTGTAAAATCTTAAGAAAACTGAACACATTAAGATGTATTCATAAAACAAACCCTATAATAATGAAATTTGTATTCTTTTGAACTAAATTAAATCAAGGTGGGCATTAAGCATCTTTAGATTGATTATGTATAGATTGTCTTTATTATTTACCTACTTAAAAAAATCTCTCATCACCTCCAACATCCCTATAATTCAGTGGTCCATCCTTCTCCATTCGAATCACTTCATTCTACTCTGAAGTGAACATATTTCTTATGTTGCCCAAGACAATATATGAATGAGTACTGCTAAGTCGCTTCAGTCATGTCTGACTCTGTGCGACCCCATAGACAGAAACCCACCAGGCTCCCCCATCCCTGGGATTCTCCAGGCAAGAGTACTGGAGTGGGTTGCCATTTTCTTCTCCATTCAGGATGGGGAACACATATATACCTGTGGCGGACTCATTTCGATATTTGGCAAAACAATACAATATTGTAAAGTTTAAAAACAAAATAAAATTTAAAAAAAAAAAAAGTGAAAGGGAAGTCGCTCAGTCGTGTCCGACTCTTAGCGACCCCATGGACTACAGCCTACCAGGCTCCTCCATCCATGGGATTTTCTAGGCAAGAGTACTGGAGTGGGGTGCCATTGCCTTCTCTGATGAGTGAGTACACATGCCTCTATTTTCCTACCAATCATTTGCCCCATGAAGGAAACTTTCAGTCTTGTATTTTATCTTTTTCAGAAAGGGTTATTGGTTTTCCCTTTAAAATGAAGGCAAAGAATGAAGGCTCTTGAAGAAGAAAGGTTAAAAGTTCTGTTTTATATTTCTGGGTTAACAGTAATTAACCAAACAGATATGCCTACTAAGTATTTATAGATAAGAAATTAGGAATTAGGAAGCTGTCAATTAGACATGCAGATTATTAAGTCCTTTACATTGAGATTGAAGCTGTGATAATTTTCAAATAAATTTTTATAATCTGTATAGGCTGAACTCTTAGAAGAAAACATAGGAAGAATACTCAATGATATAAATCAAAGCAAGCTCCTCTATGACCCACCTCCTAAAATAATGGAAATAAAAACAAAAATAAACAAGTCGGGCCTAATAAAACTTAAAAGCTTTTTCACAGCAAAGAAACTATAAACAAGGTAAAAAGACAACCCTCAGAATGGGAGAAAATAATAATAGCAGGTGAAACAACTGACAAAGGATTAATTTCCAAAATATACAGGCAGCTCATACAAGTCACTACCAGAAAAACAAACAACCCAATCAAAAAGTGGGAAAAAGACCTAAACAGGCATTTCTCCAAAAAAGATATGCAAATAACCTAACAAATACATGAAAAGATAAAAAAAAAAATCATCTTCAGGAAAGATGAATTCTATTAACGTAAGTTGAAAACTATGATAAAATAAATATTGAACCAGCAGCATAATAACAATAAAATAGGTTAAAACTATTTTCAACACTACAAAATAAAATAATTTGGGATAATATTTTATTAAATTTCATAGATCTGAAGTGTTATTACATTATAAGCAAGAATACTGTACTCTTTTTGGCAAATGAGTTGCCATTTCCTAAAGCTGGGGAACTTCCCAACCCAGGGATCGACCCTGGTCTCCTGTGTCTTCTGCATTGGCAGGCATATTCTTTACCACTGCATCACCTGGGAAGCCCAACAGCCATCATATTACCTGCCATGTAGTAATTTATTTCATTTATTCAATTTCGATATAATTTATAGTCATTATTTAACTTACTGTTTTTCATCCTTGTGCCAAAAATCATGTTATTTTTTGTTATTTCACGTTCTATTTTTTAATCCACCAAATATAAAATCCTCAGGTGGTACTGAGTGTGTGCAGCCATTGCCAGAGGCTGAGAGGCTATTGATTTGATAGTTGTTGTTTTTGGATCAGTGGGAGTCTGGCACTCCTAAGGACGTTTTGCAGCCAACCCATCTTGGCTCACTGGGCAAAGTAAACTCCCACGCCAGTAAGAGAGACGCGCTGATTGAAATAAATCACTTGAAATGGCACACAAGCAGAACTCTTTTTCATTTTTTGGTCCCAAATTGTGTTGATTTTCTTTCACCAAACATATATTCTATCTTGGGACCACAAGTGAGAGAGGATCTTTAAAAACGGCAAGTGGAAGAATAAACAACCACCCAATTTATTAGGTGAGAGTATAATTTCAAACAAAGATGATGAAGAAAATGTAAAAGGGAGGGGGAAAAAAGGAAGAAGTGGGATTTTTCAGTTAGGTCTAATGATAATCTTTCTAATTTAACTAATTTTCTGTCTATGAATCTAGGTAGGAAAAACATAGGGACTTCCCTGGTGGCTCAGACGGTAAAACATCTGCATACAATGCAGGAGACCTGGGTTCAATCTCTGGATTGGGAAGATCTCCTGGAGAAGGAAATGGCAACCCACTCCAGTATTCTTGCCTGGAAAATCCCATGGACAGAGGAGCCTAGGGAGATATACATGGAAGAATAACATATATTTTCCTCATATTTTTCCTTAAGTTATATTAAAAATACCTTTTAGATGATTAATATGTCAGAGTATGTTTTCCATATATATTTTATATATATCTATATACACACACATACAGAGAGATAGGATATATATATATATGTATATGGTATATCCATTGCTTTAAAATCATTTCATATTTTTCTATATTCTGAAGGTGACTGGAGAATAAATTCTTAGAGATGTGTTTCTTTAAAAGTTTGCTTGATTTTAGCATTTTGATTGATTCATTTTCTGAAATTTCATTAGCACATAAAGAGTTCATGTTTCTGAAGTTGTAAGAAATCTTGGTTAATTTAGTTAGGTGTGATTTGCTGATTTGCCTCTGTCTCAAAAGATCATGAGTTCTATCAAAATCGCAACTGTATTTAACCTAATTTCTGGGACAGACTTAGGTTTACAATATATTCATTAAAACTTGGTTGAACTGAATGAATTTAGTATTTTTAAATGGATGGACAGTTTTCTCTTTGAATTCTATTTGCTTTGTTTATTATTTGAAAAATTTGCCAACTTTGCACACTGACCAAATGAGTGTAGCAACTGGCTGTCTTGTTATTAGAGTTAGAAAAAAAACTCAGAACTTAAAAGCGGAAAACTCTCCTCCACAATAGCTCTGTGACATTATGTAAATCAGCCCCCATGAACCTCAATTTTTTTCATCCATGTAATTGCAATGATGATATCATCTTCATCTTTCCTTCTTGGCTGGGAATTTGAGTCATTAGAATCAACTTTGACACAGGAATGATGTAAGTCTATTGGAAAACTGTTGTAAAATCCCCTTTATATACTTTAGCTGTTGATCTTCTCAGCACAGGTATTGTTTTTTTCACCTCTTACTCATTATCACTAATCTTTTTTGGACCCACTTCAGACATATATGTGTCTCTTAAACACTTTGGTAGAGAAGTAGACATAATACTGTCCTGAAATAGATGGAAAAAATTGAGGTAACACAATTACCTCAACACAATATTTTTAATACTACCATCAGTATCTTTAATATCATAACCAGAAAATAACTTCTTAAGAGTAGTACTGTATCAAATTTTATATCATTTTGTTATTCTGGTATAGAGGAAATTGTGCACATATTTTCATTATGAAGACAACAACAAAATTTTTGTTTTCAGGAAGGCTCACAATTCTGTGCAGACACATTATTTTTTATGAAAAAGTTTGTACAACAAATCATTAACTCTGAGGGTAGAATTAAAAGCACCAATGAAAGTAATTTTCGTGATGACCAGAATGTGGAATCACAAATAAGTACAACTGCAAGAATATGCATGTGCTATCCAGTGGTCCAGATGGATAGATTGTCCTGCCATTGCATTAAGCAGAAAACTTAAAGAGAATTGATTCTGGTAGAAAGAACGTGAGTTCAGCAGTAGGTATACTGAGGGGGAAGTATGTCTGTGGCATCAGAAAGGTGGTATGGATTAGACTGAAAGAACAGAAAGCATGGAGCTCAGAGATCTGTTTTGAACATCTGTACGTCTGCACTTAGTAGGAGCCAGTCTTAGAAATGAAGTCCCTGAGAAAGGATATAAAGTGGGAAAAGAAGAAGGTCTGAGATCAAATCTCTAAATCCCAACACATAAAAGATGAGAGAATGAGCCAGCTATGGAGGTAAAGTGAATTAACAAAAGTGGCTAGGCGAAAATCAAGAATGTATTTAGTTAATCATTTTAATAATTTAACAGGAAGAAGAGAGATAAAGGAGGAATGCATTTTGAGCATTAAGTACAAATGGATGAACATCATGTTATACACCCAAACACCTACATTTAATTCAAACAATAAAACAATTTATGTGTCCATAGCATCCACTAGGGAATTGAGATGCAAGGTACAGTATAAAAGAATGAGCAGGGAAAACTTCTGAAATGGCTGAGTAAGGAGCTCAATATAACCTGTCCTTGAAAAGCAACAATAAATGGACATAATTGTCAAAAACAACTACTTTAAGATTCTGGAAATAGATCAAATACATACAAAAAATTTAGAAATGTTTATTCTGGAACTACTGTAAGGATAGTAGGGAGCTCTGGTGTTTCAGCTATAGGAGGGTCTTCCATTTCTCCCCGTACAACTCTGTTACATGGAATACAGGGCAGGGCATGAGGACCTACATCTCTGCTGCCAAAGGGTCTGGTTTTATGGGTGCTTGGAAAAATCCATACCAGGGCAGACTGTTGAAAACAATAGAGAAACAATCCAGAAACAATAGCAAACAATCTGGGATGGCTAACTTCACACATATTTTAATGTCATGCTGCAGTGTGGAGCAAGCAACAGGCAAGTGGACAAGTCATAAATGTAGTAGAAGTTCTTGGGAACTTGTCTTTATAAGACAAGTTTTTTTTTGTCTTTCACATAACCAAGGTGGTCTAGATAAGCTTTCATATAACATGGTGGTCTGGAATACTGTGGGTGTGTGTATGTAAGTATTTCTGCAAATTCAGGAAAGACCATAGAAAGCCTTAGTATCTCTTTGGCTTGCTGACTATGAGACCTTGAACATACAGAAATTAAAGGCTAGAAAAGAATTGTAAGAACGTTGAACTTTGAATGTGTTTTCAAACCATCCATAGATCTATCATCAAAGAGATGCTACCAGTTCAATGACTTTAAGTACAACTGCTTTCCAGTCATTGACTGACCCTAAACTGTGTTGACCCAAAAGGAAGCCCTAGTAAGCCAGGCTTAAAAGTAAAAATAAAGACAAATGGTAATAAAAACTGAGCTGAGACTTCAGTGGCTATTCATTTGGGGAAGGGGAGACATAATCTTGAATTATCCCAAGTAAACAAACACAAGAAGGGTTAATTTGAATATATGCTTTTAACAGTATATTACCTGTGTGTATGTATGTGTGTGCGTGTGTGTGTGTGTGTGTTCAGTCATGTCCAACTCTTTGAGACCCAATGAATTGTAGCCCACCAGGCTCCTCTGTCCATGGTATTTTCCAGGCAAGAATACTGGAGTGGGCTGCCATTTCCTACAATGTTCAATTTTTAAAAAGGAAAAATAAAAATGAGATATACAAAAGACCAGGAAATTTAAATATATGCACATGAAACAAAAAGGTAATTGCAACGTTATTGATGATGGATTAAGCAGAGAAAGAAATCAAAGAAACTGTCGTAAATATATTGAGAGAGTCAAGAAAACTGTCTGTCATATATAATGTCACTTTTGCTTTACTCGATTGGCTGAAGCAAGTCAAAAACCCACCAAGATTCAGGGGAAGGAACATAGACCCACTTCTCAATAAGAGGAGTTCCAAAGAATTAGCAGTCGTGTTTTAGAATCACGACAGTCTGCCCTCTGACTTCAATTTATTTATCTTCCTCCTATGTGTAAAATATGAGTTTCTCCTCTCCACCCAACATCCACTTAAGTTGCATTCCATTACAGCATCATACTCAAGGTCCGGCCCAGGATCTTTACATGAGGTCCCAGTACAGAAGTTTTTTGAGTGTGACTGCTTAAGTATGATTTTTGTCAATATGGACATCTGAGAATTAAAAATAAAGCATTTACACCCATGCTACCAACAAACAATGCTGAGACAGATGTAGGATAAACATAGTAGACAAGCCCATACACAAAAGAGGAAACCAAGAGACACAGCAGTCACTCAGATCAGATCAGATCAGTCACTCAGTCGTGTCCGACTCTTTGCGACCCCATGAATTGCAGCACGCCAGGCCTCCCTGTCCATCACCCACTCCCGGAGTTCACTGAGACTCACGTCCATCGAGTCAGCGATGCCATCCAGCCATCTCATCCTCTGTCGTCCCCTTCTCCTCCTGCCCCCAATCCCTCCCAGCATCAGAGTCTTTTCCAATGAGTCAACTCTTCGCATGAGGTGGCCAAAGTACTGGAGTTTCAGCTTTAGCATCATTCCTTCCAAAGAAATCTCAGGGCTGATCTCCTTCAGAATGGACTGGTTGGATCTCCTTGCAGTCCAAGGGACTCTCAAGAGTCTTCTCCAACACCACAGTTCAAAAGCATCAATTCTTCAGTGCTCAGCCTTCTTCACAGTCCAACTCTCACATCCATACATGACCACAGGAAAAACCATAGCCTTGACTAGATGAACCTTTCACTGCTCAACAGTAATTCTGAAGTCAGCCAGGCAGGAATGCCACTTTCTTGGTTAGACTTAGTGCTGTTCCCTGAGATTGTTTTTATTGTGTTTGCTATTTGGATGTGAAGAAAGACTTGGAAAGACTGCAAACCCAAACTAGAGATCCCACTTATTTAACAAAACAGCTTAATGAGTTTTTGAATGTGTTAGTCGCTCAGTCATGTCCGACTCTTCCCACCAGGCTCCTCTGTCTGTGGAATTTACCAGGCATGAATGCTGGAGTGGGTAGAAGTTCTCTTTGCCATGGGATCTTCCTGATGAGGGATTGGACCCGTGTCTTTGAATAGGCAAACTTAATTACATGTGAAATGGACTGAACTGTTGTAATATGTGATAACAATGTACAGTCTTTAAACAAGATGAAAAGTATTTATCACACAATAGTCCAGGTAGTGGTCAGAGCTAGTATAGTTGCTCAATAACACTGAGGACCCCATTTGTTCTCACTTTTTAAACTACCATCCTTACAGTGTTGTGCATTCCAAGAAAAAAAAGAATACTTTGGAAAATGTAGAAAACATAAAATCACGTATATAATCAATAACATCCTTTTGTCAGACCATATTGGGTGACTCAACGATATAAAATAAAATTTTATTTTCAAATAGCATTTAGCCTTATGGAGAACTGACCCTATTAAAAGTAGAAGATGAATATAAATTTGCATTTATAACATGATCTTTAGTAAGCACACACATATACACACACACCTCTGTATATACAAAGAAAGGAAACTAAAATTACTATCATTTGTAGCATTTGTGTGCAAGTGGGAAATTGTAGGGATTTAATATTTTGAAATAAAAATACTAATTAGAAATATCCTGGATGCCCTGCTTCCTAATTTGAGAAGCCTTTTAGATATATGTAGGTACTGGTTTTAGGAGACATTACATATATGCATTTCCTTAACTGATACTTTGGTAATAATAAAACTGAGTAGACGAAAGTGTTTTACAGGTATGATTTCAAATACATCACAGGTGCTTTCTTCCTTGAATAGAATTCTGAAATGCTTTAATGATGGAAGACAGGAAGCAAAGTCTCAGCCCTGGTCATGGAACTCTTTTACATCATTTTTTTTTTTTTTCTTCTTGTTTGGTCACTCCTAACTTAAATCACTACACTGATGGGTTGAGATATGACCTGAAACCTTTTGTCCAACTGGAATCTCAGAATATGACCTTTGTTGCAAATAAGGTTTTTCAGGTATTATTAGCTAGGACAAAAATCATACTGGGTTAGGGTGGACCCTAAGTCCAGTGACAGGTGCCTTTGTAAAAAGAGGAGAGAACATAAAATAAGATAAATTCACAAAGGCTAGAAGACCATCTGACGCTACAACAGGAGCTGGAGTGCTGCAGCTGAAAGTCAAGGCAAGGACTGTGGAGACAGCAGAGCTTGGGTGAGTCAAGGAAGGATTTTCCCCTTGAACCTTTAAAGGAAATGTGGCCATGATGGTATTTTACTTGAAAGGTCTACATTCCAAAACTGTAGGAGAAAAAGAAATTTCTGTTACTTTAAACTACACTGTTTGTGGCAATTTATCATGGTAACTCAGGAAACTAATATAATTACCTTCCAGAGAAAGGAATATATTGTATTAATCTGAGATAAGTAATATGTAAGAATATTATATATATGTATATATAATATTTATAATATTATATAATATCTAAGACAAACTATTCTTTGAGATGCAAAAATGTAAATTACTTTTTAAAATCATTAATGTAACTGCTCTAAAAGATAATATTTGGGAAAGTGTTTTGTTAGCCATCAATTGCTATGCAAATGTTAGTTGTACACAAGCTTATGCATTTTAGCTTCTGACTCTATCTATAATATAAATTAGAATGATTTAATTTCCCCACCCACATTCTAAAACTTCATTAGCAGGGGTATAAATTATTTCACATACTTTAAACAATTTATCTCAATGAAGGATGAAACTTAAACATTTGAACTTATAAATCAAGACCAAGACAGAAAACATGCCACTGGCTAAATATATGAAGTTCAATATAATTTTCTCTCAGATAAATTTTTTTTCTGAGAAGGCAGAATTAATTACTAAATTAAATAAATCCCAATTAATTCAGAATGTACATAATATAAATAATTACAATTTGGATATCAATTTTGCATTGCACAAAGATTTACATTTATTTAATCATTGGTTCTTATTGGAAAAGAACAATGGGGTATTTGGAGTGGAAATTATGTCCCCAACATGTTCTGAAACATAAAAGAAAACTAATAAATATTGAAATAGTGTTATAAGTCAAGATAACAGTTTTGAAATAATAAATATTTATTGAATTTTAATGTAATATATGCAGTATATATGCATATAATGTAATATATGCAGAACATGTAGTAAGAAACAATGAGACAGCTTGTTCAGCCTTCCTTTTCAATAAAATGGAAATAATACCTTCCTCCTGAGATTGCAGTAGGATTAAATGAGATACCATAGGAGTATCTGTCATTTGTTTCAGATGCATTCCCTTTCTTTCATCTATTCTGCTAATTATTTCAGGAGTTCCACCTCTTCAGCTTGTGTGTTTCTCAATCTCCATGACTCTTGACTTCCAGCTGGGCTTGGCCAGTGACTTTCCTGGCAGGAGAAAGGACGTTGAAAGGACCATATTAACTGAGAAATTGCTCCCCCTTTTCCTCTGCTTTATGCTAAGCTTTGCTAAGTCACTTCAGTCGTGTCCAACTCTTAGCGACCCCATGGACTGCAGCCTACCAGTCTCCTCCATCCACGGGATTTTCCAGGCAAGAGTACTGGAGTGGGGTGCCATTGCCTTCTCCATCCTCTGCTTTAGTCAGTAGCTTTGGAAGTAACTCTGTCTCCTTGGTGGTTTCAGTGCCACTGGGCAGTGCTAAGTTATTTGGATCCTGATCAAATAGACATTACAGGCATACATTGTTATGCAAAATATTGTACATGCCTGCCTGCTCAGTTGCTTCAGCTGCATCTGACTCTTTGTGACCCTATGGATTATAGCTCGCCAGACTCCTCAGTCCCTGGGTTCTCTAGGCAAGAATACTGGAGTGGGTTGCCATACTCTTCTCCAGGGGATCTTCCCAACCCAAGGATTGAACCTGAGTCTCATACATTGCAGGTATTGTATGCCTATATATTAATTTTAGCTTCTAATTTCATCCATAATGTACCTTGGAAATATTTATCTCCCTACTTACCACACATTCTGAAGCCAGTAATTACCAATGTGGTATTTTTCCAGGAATTTATCATCCTAATCGTTCCCTCCTTATCTGTTAATATTCTTTTTAGATATGTTATTATTAATAGAACTAACTCCAGTAACTCAGAAGTAATGTTAATACTTTAGCATCTCAATTCCCAGTATGAGTGGAAATACATTAGTATTTAAACAAAATTTTTACCCTCCTGCTCCATGATTCTATCCTATCCTGTTTCCACTTGCTGTTCATTTCCATTTTTGCTGTTATTTCTCTTATTCTCCCACTTTCTCTCCTTGCTTATAAACAAGCACTGTTGCCATCTGTCCTACCAACATAATTGGGTTTCCATAAAGGCAGAATAAGCATCTGCATCTATTAGTGGTTTGTAAACTGTAAAGATGTGCTCACACCTTAGTGTATCATTTTGCAGCAGCTTTTCTTTTTTCCTTCCCCATGAATACCACTGACTTTCCCCAAGATTCATTCTCAGTGCTTTGTATTTTGCCGTACAAAATAGATTACCCATTAATTTTATGTGACTGAATCTCAATTTTCTTTCTAATTGTGACATGGTTGGCAACTATCTACTCACAATTCTTACTTGAAGTTTTTTTTACTACCTCCTCATTCTCATATGGGATTTCCCAAGTGGCGTTAATGGTAAAGAACCCGATTGCCAATGCACTGGGTGTAAGAGAGCAGGTTGGATCCCTGGGGTGGGGAAGATCCCTTGGAGGAGAACATGGCAACCCACTCCAGGATTCTTGCCTGGAGAATCCCATGAACAGAGGAACATGGTGGGCTACAGTCCGTGGGGTTGCAGAGTCGGACACAACTGAATGATTTTCATTTTCACTTTTATTCCCATAAGTTCCAAAAGCAAGCTGCACCTATCGCTCCAAAACTGATATATTGGGCTCCATTGTCTAAGTTATCAACATAAAATTTTCCTCCTTTTTTCTTACGTCCTTTATTCCTACCTTCAAACACCTAGATTTATTGATTCTTCTTCCCTTCTCTCTTTTGTGCTTTCTTCCTTTTGCTGTTGTTTGAGTTTGGGTGTGTCATTTCTGTTGATTTTTCCTTTTATCATTTATTTTAAAGATTTACTGAATGTGTGCAATTGTTTTGCTTTTGTATCAGTCAGAATCAGTCAGGAAATCACCATTGATGTCAGTTAGTTACACGTGGAAATTTCAAATAGCAAACTGGTTTGGGAGAGCTAAAAAGACAACACAAAATGTTGCAACAGGAATTAGCAACAGCAGAATGCTACCATCACTGTGTAGACTGGAGGTAAAAGGGGAGAAGAGTTCAGTCCTCTTTTATTAATATTATAACTGAAAATCCTGAATTTAATTTTAGGTACCACATTATAAGAAGGATATTAAAAGTTAAGAAAATGGCTATTATGAGAGTGAGATGGCTGGAAAATGTCAAGTGAATAATTTTTGAGAGAACTATATCAGCTTGCCTAAAGAATAGGTGTACTGGTGGCATTGAGAAGGATACAATGATCATGGTTCCAAATATTAATGGAAATGTATATAGTCCTGGGAGAAGTAAGAAGTTTATGACATTGATTTTGGTCAGTGTGAAGCCTGATACTGGAATAATTAATGCTGCCCCAAAATATGCTTTGCCTTGAAAATAATGAATACACTATCACAAGCTTGATATTGGAGTATTCACACAGAGACTGAGATAAATAATATTAGCATTGTGAAGGAGTAAAAGCGATTAACTTAAGTTCTTGCCAAATTTTAAAGTTTAACATTGATGGAGAAGAATATCAAATAAGTACAAATTGATTTGTTTAGATTTTCAAATGCTGCGGAAAATTAAGTCAAGATGATCCCCTCTTTTTTTTTTGATGAAGGATAATTTCATTGACTTCCATGAATGCATTTATTTATGCAATTATCTGTACAAAACCAAGTTGGCAAATAGAACTGTTGGTATCGATTACTAAATAATGAGAAAAATCATTATAGGGAAGGAATATAAAAAGGAATGAACTTTTGCAAACTCTAGAAGTAGCCAAATATGCTTACAAGCAGTAAAGACAGAATATTGAACTAAGTAGAGAAACAAAGATTTTACATAAAATGGGATGATTAGGTGACACAAATGATGCAAAGAAGAGTGTGGATAGAGACCTAATCTTGCCAACCAAGAGCAAGTCAAGGAAAAAGAATGTGACTCTATTAGCAAGATGGATCTTCAATTTTCCTACCATAAATGTGGAAAAGAAGTGAAAACTCTCCTTCCCATTTGCCATAAAATAATATCCATTTGGCTTCATTTCTGAGAGCTCTTTGGCCTTTCAGCTTCATTTCACATCTTATCCAAGCCACTTATAATCTTCAAGGATAAACCCTAAGGAACTTCATAAAAAGGCAGGTAGGGGGCAAATTGGGGAGGATCAGATATGCACTTTGTAGACATTTGAGGAAAGGATGGAAATAATAATACACACACAAACACACACACACAAACACACACTCAAACTGTTTACATTAGGAAGAAGAAGGTAAAATTGACTTCAGTCTTCAGTAAATAGAGTTCTTATTTTTGAGGATGGCAAAGGTAGATACGATTTTGAGTTTGCAGAGAGCATGGCTGCTGGGAATAAGCATTATGAGAAGTTCATGTAGTTGAGTAAGAAGATTACTGAGCATCACTCAGGAAATGATTGAAGACATAACGTGTAACATTGTAACAGGCCAAAACTTCATGGCTTGCTATCTTCCCCTATTGAAAATTTTCATGTCTACATAAGGAATAAGGAATGAAAATAAAACTGATATTTAAAAAGCAATCAAGTTTTTACCAATAGGAAAATGATTTCTTCACAGAAATTATTTTAGAAAAAAGTTGAGAATAGGGGAGTTTGGAGACGCCTGGATACAAAAGGAACAGAGAAGGAAAGATACAAAATATAGAGATGAAGGGACAGTTCACGTTAAATAGATTATCAGCTCTATCACACAGTTACATATTAACCTGCATTTTAAAAACACAGAGTACAAGAACATATTCTAAGACACATGAAAATATTCTGGTCACTTCAACTTTGCCTCCTTTCAATTCAGTGGGTTTATAATTACAATTTAACAGTATACTTGTGGATTTTTTTAATCATTCTGATAGAATGTTGTGAGTTTGAGAGGAAGTTGATGATAACACCTCTCAATCTGTGTAAACAAAACTTATCTTGATAGTTTACACAGCCTTTATCAGCCCCAAAATTTCCAATGCATTTAGAAATATCTGTTAGACTCATTTTGATTAAGGTTCCTTTTAAAATATAATTGTACAGTAGTACATTTTGATGCCTTTTCTGTATGCTCGGTAAAAGAAATAAGCTTCTACTATCAAAAATATAGACATTAAAATGTTAATAGTTGTTATATTTATCTGCTTGAATTTAAAATTTTTGAAGAAATCATTCTTTAGTCTATATTTTCCAAATTATTTTTTGAGCATACATACTTTTTAGAAATATGTTAATACTTAAATATGTGTATATAACATATTCTCTCTATATGTACATGTGTTTGTGTATATATGTAAACAGTAATGTAAGTGATTTAAAAAAAAGATTCTGTATTTCAGACTAGTGAGCAAAACGGGACAAAAATGAAAGGGGTTCTCAAAGTTTTAATGTGATGCTGAAGCTCCAATACTTTGGCCACCTGATGCGAAGAGCTGAGTCATTGGAAAAGACCCTGATGCTGGGAAAGATTGAAGGCAGGAGGAGAAGGGGATGACAGTGGATAAGATGGTTGGATGGCATCACTGACTCGATGGACATGAGTTTGAGCAAGCTCCAGGAGTTGGTGATGGGCAGGGAAGCCTGGCGTGCTGCAGTGAATGGGGTCGCAAAGAGGTGGACACCACTGACCGACTGAACTGAACTGAACTGATGTGGTCCTATCTGGATGAACATAAACTGTAGTCAGAACTGGGCTAATGAAGAGAATAATGTGTGATGTTCAACAACTATAAGTAAGTGTGAGGGCCAGAAGAAATGAAGCTTTTGATTCTGAGAGTGGCACACCTATTCAAAATTTTGGAGCACAAGAAGTGGACTATAATAATGTTGATAAAATTGAAAGTATCCTGGTCAATAGCAGGCATGGACTTTAGAAAAACAATCTTCTAAAAGCTGAGGAAAAACTAGATAGATTATCTAGCTAACAAAACAAGATAATTAGAAGCAGAAGTTAAGTTTTATAGAAAAAAAAATGAAGAGAATCACATTTGACAAGGTAAATTTGCTTTTCTCTTACATTTCTGAGCCTGTCTATAAAATAATTTTAAAACTTTTGAAAACTGGTACATCCTTTCTGTCAGTCTAGAATATTTGATTCTGGACAGTTAGAGTAGCAAAACAATTTGGAGTAGCAGAAATGGTAAAGGAATTTTAATGTTTAAGAGATACCTGCTAATATGCCAAACGTGTGTGATTATATAGAATCATGATCGTGCTCCAAAAGTAGGAAGCTAAATCCCATTAATGGACTGTTTTCTAAAAGAGCAAACTGAAGTAAGAGGAAACCCTTGATTCATTTTGATATTTGGCAAAACTAATACAATTATGTAAAGTTTAAAAATAAAATAAAATTAAAAAAAAAAAAAACTCGTTAGAAGAACAGCATAATTATAGTAAGTTCAGTTTCAAATATAAAGGTCAATCCCCAAAATCCAAAAGTTCCCTGATGGAATTTGTCTTGAAAATATTAGACAATCTGTTGTGAAACAATATTGTTGCCTGTATGAAGAACTATGTTCACGCCAAACAGCTCATAAGCAGATCATTAACAAACTAAACAGAGAAGCAAATGATGGGATCCCCTAAGGAGATAAGGCTCAGAAATTCTTTTGTATTTAACCCATCAGGTAGTCCCATACAAAGACACCATCTGTCCAGTGAATTAAAATGGATTTTGGGTTTCAAATGATATAGGAAACAACAATCCAAATTCATGTGAAAGTAAAAGTACTCCTTCTCTTTCTAATTCTAAAATGAAAACATATTTTTTCCTTAGGGCAATTGGTTATGATGTGTGTAGACTAGCCTGAAATGAATAGCATGCTAAAATACATGAATATAAGGGAGACTTCTGAATAAAAAATTAATCATATCCACCTTTACATTCTAACTGCCCAAATCCAGTTAGACCACAGTGCAGAAGATTGAGTTAATCATAGTCCTCTGTTCTTGTAACAATATCATAAGCACCCAATGCACCTTCTCTTGACTATTAATTTGATTTTATTTACAAATAATTCTCCCATCCATTTCTCATCCTACCATGAACTATATTGGTAGATTCATTTGTTCATGCAAAATGTGATTAGTAATAATTGTTTTATTAACATACCATAAGTAGAGTAATGCTCAAAATTCTCCAAGCCAGGCTTCAAAAATACGTGAACGGTGAACTTCCAGATGTTCAAGCTGGTTTTACAAAAGGCAGAGGAACCAGAGATCAAATTGCCAACATCCACTGTATCATGGAAAAAAGGAAGAGAGTTCCAGAAAAACATCTCTTTCTGCTTTAGTGACTATGCCAAAGCCTTTGACTGTGTGGATCACAAGAAACTGTGGAAAATTCTTCAAGAGATGGGAACACCAGACCACCTGACCTGCCTCTTGAGAAACCTATATGCAGGTCAGGAAGCAACAGTTAAAACTAGACATGGAACAACAGACTGGTTCCAAATAGGAAAAGGAGTATGTCAAGGCTGTATATTGTCACCCTGCTTATTTAACTTATATGCAGAGTACATCATGAGAAACACTGGACTGGAAGAAGCACAAGCTGGAATCAAGATTGCTGGGAGAAATATCAATAACCTCAGATATGCAGATAGCACCACCCTTATGGCAGAAAGTGAAGAGGAACTCAAAAGCCTCTTGATGAAAGTGAAAGAGGAGAGTGAAAAAGTTGGCTTAAAGCTCACTGGTGTATAGAACAGTCTTTTAGACTCTGTGGGAGAGGGAGAGGGTGGGATGATTTGAGAGAATGGCATTGAAATATGTATAATATCATATATGAAACGAGTCACCAGTCCAGGTTCGATGCACGATACCGGATGCTTGGGGCTGGTGCACTGGGACGACCCAGAGGGATGGTATGGGGAGGGAGGAGGCAGGAGGGTTCAGGATGGGGAACACATGTATACCTGTGGCAGATTCATTTTGATATATGGCAAAACCAATACAATATTGTAAAGTTAAATAAAATAAAATTAAAAAAAAAAAAGCTCAACATTCAGAAAACTAAGATCATGGCATCTGGTCCCATCACTTCATGGGAAATAGATGGGGAAACAGTGGAAACAGTGTCAGACTTTATTTTGGGGGGCTCCAAAAATCACTGCAGATGGTGATTGGAGCCATGAAATTAAAAGACGCTTACTCCTTGGAAGGAAAGTTATGACCAACCTGGAGAGCATATTAAACAGCAGAGATATTACTTTGCCAACAAAGGTCTGTCTAGTTAAAGCTATGGTTTTTCCAGTGGTCATGTATGAATGTGAGAGTTGGACTCTGAAGAAAGCTGAGCGCCAAAGAATTGATGCTTTTAAATTGTGGTGTTGGAGAAGACTCTTGAGAGTCCCTTGAACTCCAAGGAGATCCAACCAGTCCATTCTAAATGGAGTATTATTCAGCCATTAAAAAGAATACATCTGAATCAGTTCTAATGAGGTGGATGAAACTGGAGCCTATTATACAGAGTGAAGTAAGCCAGAAAGAAAAACACCAATACAGTATACTAACGCATATATATGGAATTTAGAAAGATGGTAACAATAACCCTGTGTACGAGACAGCAAAAGAGACACTGATGTATAGAACAGTCTTATGGACTCTGTGGGAGAGGGAGAGGGTGGGAAGATTTGGGAGAATGGCATTGAAACATGTAAAATATCATGTATGAAATGAGTTGCCAGTCCAGGTTCGATGCACGATACTGGATGCTTGGGGCTGGTGCACTGGGACGACCCAGAGGGATGGAATGGGGAGGGAGGAGGGAGGAGGGTTCAGGATGGGGAACACATGTATACCTGTGGCGGATTCATTTTGATATTTGGCAAATCTAATACAGTTATGTAAAGTTTAAAAATAAAATAAAATTTAAAAAAAAAAAAATAAAGGAGATCAGTCTTGGGTGTTCTTTGGAAGGAATGATGCTAAAGCTGCAATACTTTGGGCACCTCGTGCGAAGAGTTGACTCGTTGGAAAAGACCCTGATGCTGGGAGGGATTTGGGGCAGGAACAGAAGGGGATGACAGAGGATGAGATGGCTGGATGGCATCACCGACTCGATGGACATGCGTTTGAGTGAACTCCAGGTTTGGTGATGGACAGGGAGGCCTGGTGTGCTGCAATTCATGGGGTCGCAAAGAGTTGGACACGACTGAGTGACTGAACTGAACTGAAGGTAATTTTTACTATGTCTCATTTTTTTCTTTTTTATTTCATTGAGACATATTTTAAAGGTCAGTTCATGAGACTAAACTATATCTGGTCAATTACTTTTAACTTAATGATACAGTGTGATGTTTTCCCCTACATTTTTCCCAGTGTCTTTCCCAATGATAAGTACCTAGATTCCTACCATATAATTAATACGTACCACAAACATTATTGCAAGGAATATTTTTTGTGCACAGCACTTAATAGATTTTTGTGAGTGATATATATATATATACACACACATATGTATATATGATGGAATTCCTTGTTCATAAGATAATGTATAATATTTTATTTTTAGGTTGGCTTTTATCATATTGCTTGCTAAAATGACTGCACCTGTTTATATTCCTGATAGGTACACAAATGTTTGTATGTGCCCAAATTCCCACAAACAACATTATCGGTTTTCTAAGTTTTTGCAACTAAGTATAAAAACTATAAAGTTATAAAGTGTGTGCTTAATCTCTCTCTCTTTTCTATCAGTTCACTCTTATCCTGATTGCTGATAAATATGATTGTCCCTTAACCTTATGGCTTTACTTTTTAGTGAATTACCTAATTGCAAATTGTACATTGAGATTAAGATTGTCTTTGTAATATGAAGCTTTAATGATAATTCTAAGGGAAGATTGAATGTTTGTGAATATCAAAGAAGGCATCATTGCTTAAAATGATGCAGAACCGAAGAGAATGCATTGCCTGGTAGTTAAAAGACCCACACTGCCTGAGTCAGTTTCCCTATTCTCTGTGCTTTACTAGTTGTACCATCTTTGCACATTGGTGCAGTTTTCTCTTTTAAAAAGTAGGCGTGATATTGATATTAGTACCCACTTCATAGAGTTCTTAAAGAGACTAAGTTAAATCATATACAGAACAGACTAAAAACAAAGCTCAATCCTGGGGAGAACTGAATAAATGAATGTTTTAAGAACAAGTTACTCTCAATTTTTCATTAATAATTTTAGATTTTTTCTCATTTTCTAAAGACAGTTTTACCTACTAGGTAATGTTATTAATTAAGTAAATATTAATGAAGGGACATAAACTGCATTCAACATGCCTCAGATATTCACATCAGCCTCATTTGGACATTTTGTTATGTAGTAAAATTTCTGTCTTTATTTCATAGCTCAGATAAACAAAGCTGAAACTGAGAAGCCTGAAATCTGTTCTCTGAGCATCTTCCATATATTTGTGAGATGTTCTGATTAGATACATTTATTGAAAAGGTTACCAGGATAACAGATGCTATCTGAAAATGTTATCTTAAAAGTTAACTAAATAATGCACTCCAGAAAGGCAAGCCATTCACCAGCCATTTGTAAATTCTTGCATCTCAATCTCCTCCACACTTGCTTAATTTATCTTCAGGCATTTTTTAATCTATAGGCAAAATATCAGTTGCAAAGGTTAATATCTCTCTTGTTCCTAATTAGATGAAATATGCCACCTCTGGCTATGAATTTAGTTCAGATATTTCATGTCTTATGGTGCTCATAAATTAAATGCGTTCAGGGAAAACTATATAGAATTATGGACTGCCTTACAAAAATCTGTTTACATAATTTTATGAGCAGCTGTTGAAATTCTTAAAAAAAAAGGTACGCTTTTCATAAAGATTTTTTTTTCCTCCGCTTTAGTAGGAAAAAAAAGAATAATTGAGAAAACTTTGTCAAAGAAGCATATTTTTAGGCCAACAGCTTAAATAAAAGTGAAATCAAACCTGTTGTCTCAATAGCAAGGGTTTATTTTAGAGTTTTTGTTTCAATAAGGGTATAATTTGTTAAACATTGGACATAGTTACTTTTAATTAACTATGTGTTAATTTTTATTCTGAAAATTGAAATATTTCATTCTTATAAAACTAAGAGGGGAACTAGAAATAGACTTTATGAAAGCATGAAAACTAAGGTCTGGCGACTGGCCAAAACCCACGGTTTAATTGACCAGGAAATGTCTTCACCTCCACCACAGCTGCTCAGTTCTCTCCGACTCCTTGGATAAACTAATTTTGCCTCTTTTTGAGATTTTTAGTATATATCAACTGGCCAAATGTTTTTGAGTTTACAACTTTCTAGTAATCACTGAAACCATGTTACAATGTCTTCTAGTGACCAGGCATAGGATGTAGTGTTAATCAGAAAGAATAAGGTAGGCCTGATGTTCTCCTCATATTTACAAAAATACCAATTTGTGTAAATTTAAAAACAGTGGTTTGGACTCTGTGCTCTCACTGTCAAGGGCCTGGGCTTAATCCTTGGTCAGGAAACTAAGATCCTGCAAGCCACAGTGCAGACAATAAATAAATATATGATAATAATACTACTAAAAACAAAGTGTCAGATCTACTTGTCCCTGTCTCTCTCTCCCACAGATAACTCTTTTTCCCATTCTCTCCTTGCCCTTTATTTTCATACCCATGGAGAGAAATCAAAGACACAAATAAATGCAATCATGTGTAAACAGATACTCCCAGAGTTATAGCATCTTCTCAGAGGTGCAAGTGAAATCTAGCCTAGACATTCTAACCTTATAGGTTCTGTGATCCCCCAAACCCATTAAAAGAGACATTAACAGGTTTTGACCTTATTAGTTCTTTCTAAGTCCTACATGGTTGCTTTGAAATGACATAAGTGGTTCACAAGTACCTGATGTCCAATTAAATCTATTTTCAGTTCCAGAGAGAAAAATAATCTTAGGGTCACATGGAGCACTACTAAATTGCTTAGGCTGTTCTAGAAAAGAATGAGAGAAATCAAAATTCCATGGGAGTTATGAATTGTCATAGATGAATTTGAAGTATTAGTAGCAAAGTGTTCATAACTAACAGACTAATGTGTGTGTGCTCATTCGCTCAGTTGAGTCCAACTCTTTGTGACCCCATGGACTCTAGCCTACCATGCTCCTCTGTCCATGGAATCCTTAAGACAGGAATACTGGTGTGGGTTGCCATTCTCTTCTCACGGGATCTTCTCAACCTAGGCAGCAAACCCAGGTCTCCTGCACTGCAGGCAGATTCTTTATAAACTATGTACATGCAGATGACACCACCCTTATGGCAGAAAGTGAAGAGGAACTAAGAAGCCTCTTGATGAAAGTGAAAGAGGAGAGAGAAAAAGTTGGCTTAAAACTCGACATTCAGAAAACGAAGATCATGGCATCTGGTCCCATCACTTCATGGGAAATAGATGGGGAAACAGTGGAAACAGTGTCAGACTTTATTTTGGGGGGCTCCAAAATCACTGCAGATGGTGATTGCAGCCATGAAATTAAAACACGCTTGCTCCTTGGAAGAGAAGTTATGACCAACCTAGATAGCATATTCAAAAGCAGAGACATTACTTTGCCAACAGAGGTCCCTCTAGTCAAGGCTATGGTTTTTCCGGTGGTCATGTATGGATGTGAGAGTTGGACTGTGAAGAAAGCTGAGCACCAAAGAATTGATGCCTTTGAACTGTCGTGTTGGAGAAGACTCTTGAGAGTCCCTTGCACTCCAAGGAGATCCAACCAGTCCATTCTGAAGAAGATCAGCCCTGGGATTTCTTTGGAAGGAATGATGCTAAAGCTGAAACTCCAGTACTTTGGCCACCTCATCCAAAGAGTTGACTCACTGGAAAAGACTCTGATGCTGGGAGAGATTGGGGGCAGGAGGAGAAGGGGACGACAGAGGATGAGATGGCTGGATGGCATCGCTGACTTGATGGATGTGAGTCTGAGTGAACTCTGGGAGTTGGTGATGGACAGGGAGGCCTGGCGTGCTGCGATTCATGGGCTTGCAAGGAGTCAGACAGGACTGAGCGACTGAACTGACTGACTGACTGACATGGAGTATGACCAGAATGGAAACCTTTTGTTTCTCTCACTAGGAGAATGAATGCAAAGAGACAGGGATCACACATTACTAAAAGTAGAGGTAGGGGTATATATCCTGGGCTCTACTACTTGGATTTGAATCATGTGTGTATGTGAGCTAAGTTGCTTCAGTTATGTCTGACTCTTGGGACCCTATGGCCTCTGGCCCAAAAGGCTCCTTTGTCCATGGGATTCTCCAGGTAAGAACACTTGAGTGGTGTGCCATGCCCTCCTCTAGGGGATCTTCCCAACCCAGAGATCAAATCCCTGTCTGTTAGGTCTCCTGCATTGGTAGGCAGATACCTTACCACTTGTGCCACTGTTGCTAGGCAAAATTTTGGCCTTCTCTGCCCATCAAGTCCAAATAAAAAAAATGTAGAGACAGAGTTTGAAGGAAATAGAAAGGTGGCTTTAATTCTCAGCTAGTGGAGAGGGGAAGGCAATAAGCTCATGCCTCAAGAACTGTGCCCCCGCTTTATGAATCTAGGGGCTTATTTAAGGCAAGGGCTCGCAGTCAGGAGTCAGTGATGAGGAACAAATGTGATAGGGTCTTGATTTCTTCCTCTTGCATTATTTCAGAGATAGTCATAGACTGGCATCAGTAACCCAGTAAATCAATCTGGCAGTTTGGTACTCTGCAGTCTTCTTTCTGATATGTAACTTACAAGGGGAAGGATGTTGTAAGGGTACACCAGATACAGGATGTATTAAGTGGAGAGTCAAAGGAAAATGTGAATTATAGCTCCTTCAGATTTAGGAAGCAGAAAAGCAAACTTAGTTACAAGCATGCAGAGTTAGAAACAGTTAAGGTTAAAAAAAAAAAAAAAAAAGGAATATTCAGGCCTGCTCACTGTTCGTTCTGCTTCTTTGTTCACAGGAAAGGGAAAGAGAAAAACTTATTCCTCTTTTTTTTTTTTCTTTTCACTGCCATACCCCCTGCGAAACCCTTTTGAATCACGATGTCCCACTTATGAGCTTTGAGAACTCAGAACACTTGCACCTAAACTTTCTCATCTGTAAATGAGAGAAATATAGCATAGGTAAACACAAACAACAGTGCCTAGACCAAAGAAATCACATGTACATATTTGCTCAATGAATATATGCTCTGATTTGCATTTTCACATAATAACTTGATGAGATTATTTGAAAATTCTTTCTTAGATAAATATTCATTTTCTGTAATTCCAAGTGTAGGAATCTGAACTTTGAGGTTTAGAAAATTGCCTAAACTCATGGAAAACTAGGATTCAAACAGGTTATTTTGATTCTAAGCCCAATACATTTGGTTATTTTGTTGTTGTTGTGTTGTTAAATCTCAAAAAAAATAGGCCCCGAGGTCTGATTTTTTCTTTTTTTTTTTTTAACATAAGGATGAACATCCGTGTTTTCCTCCAGTGATACTCAAACAAAGGCTGCTAAACTTGGTCACTGGAGAAGGAAATGGCAACCCACTCCAGTGTTCTTGCCTGGAGAATTCCATGGACAGAGGAGCCTGGCAGGCTACAGCCCATGGGGTTGCAAGAATTGGACATGACTTAGAGACTAAACCACCAAACTCAGAGGCCAAGTTACCCCCAAATAAATGGGGTGTGGGGGAGACACAATAGGGCAGGGAATAGGTGTGCTTGTGCACATAATAGTGAATATTTTGAACTTATTCTTGCAGTCTCTTCAGACTGCTTGGATAATACCTGCTTTACATGATTTTTACATTAGAAACATATCCCAGGTCCAATTTCTAGCTCATTTTCTAGCTGACTTTGTCAGCATTTCTCACAAAAATGTTTAGTAATCCTGATGCTAAAGTTCTGCCTCTGTGCACCCATGCTAAATCCAATCTCAAAGACAAGAGTTTTGGGTGGAATAGAGAAGAATAGCTTTATTGCTTTGCCAGATAAAAGGGGGACACATCCTCCTACCCCAAAAAGCTGTTTGCTCCAACCTGGGAGGCTTTGATGAGGAGTTTTATAGTACTGATTCAAGGGTGGTGTCGCTGATAAGATTACGGTGTGTGTGTGCCTGCACTCCTTTGTTCTGGTCTTAGGTTATCTTCTTGATGAGCTTCTTTGGTTACTTTAATGTAACCTCAGGTAGTTTTCCTCTGGTATGAAGAGTGCTGACATCTTCAAGAGCTTCAGTTCAGTTCAGTTCAGTCACTCAGTCATGTCCAATTCTTTGTGACCCCATGGACGGCAGCACACCAGGCTTCCCTGTCCATCACCAACTCCCAGAGCTTGCTCAAACTCATATCCCATAGTCGGTGATGCCATCCAACCATCTCATCCTCTGCTGTCCCCTTCTCCTCCTGCCTTCAATCTTTCCCAGCATCAGGGTCTTTTCTAATGAGTTAGTTCTTCGCATCAGGTAGCCAAAGTATTGGAGCTTCAGTTTTAGCATCAGTCCTTCCAATGAATATTCAGGACCAATTTCCTTTAGGGTTGACTGGTTTGATCTCCTTGCAGTCCAAGGGACTCTCAAGAGTCTTCAACACCACAGTCAAAAGCATCAATTCTTTGGTGCTCAGCTTTCTTAAAGGGCTTAAAGACATTGTTATAAGTATCCCCTGAGGTGATACCAGGATCCTGCCCCAAGGCTGCACTATGGTTTCTTGTCTTTGTATCCCTTCCCTTCTTGGACTGACAACCATTCAAATCTGCCCTTTGGAACTCAGGAAAGGTCATGGAGTCTGGAGTATGTTTCCTATAAGTAACAGGAGACAGAAAGACAGTGCCCAGAAGCCCCACAGAGTCCTGCTTGTTTTCAGTCCCTATGTTAAAATCACGTCAGTGACAATTTGACAATGACTTTTGTAGCATTTAAAATGCTAGGAGTTCATGTGTCTGTAAAAGGAATTTCTGAAAAATATTGTGTGAGCATAACATAGAGAAATAATTGTCTTTCAGTGCCTGAGGCATGCTCTCACCAATCCAATTTTAAACTAGAAACAAAACACAGAGCAGAGGGGTAATAACAGCCATGTTTTAGAAGATGAGGCAGAACTGTTAGATGATTTGAGGAATGTCTATAGATTGAGGCTTTTTTTTTTCCAAGCTGGGCCCAAGGGAGGAGAACCATGAAAATAAAAAAATGAACTGAATATGAACTAATATCATTTCAACAGGCTGAAAGCTGACACTAAAATAAAATGTGTTGCAGTAAAAAATACAAAAAGTAAATAATATGAATGGCTTTCTAAATGGAGGTATGAAAGAAGCATCACTATACACATGGCATACATCTGATTTCTTATAGTATAAGGAATGCTCTTGTATCAGATGAATTCCCAGAAAGCTGAATCCAGGAGAAATATTAGCATAAATTCAATCTAATCTATTTTTTTGTAAATGAGAACATGAACAGAGAATTTGCAAAAATTTATGCCTGCTATATAGAAACTTTACCTTATTCAACAACCTCTTCAAACAACATAAGAGAAGACTCTACACATGGACATCACCAGATGGTCAACACCGATCAGATTGATTATATTCTTTGCAGCCAAAGATGGAGAAGCTCTATACAGTCAGCAAAAACAAGACCAGGAGCTGACTGTGGCTCAGATCATGAACTCCTTATTGCCAAATTCAGACTTAAATTGAAGAAAGTAGGGAAAACCACTAGACCATTCAGGTATGACCTAAATCAAATCCCTTATGATTATACAGTGGAAGTGAGAAATAGATTTAAGGGACTATATCTGATAGATAGAGTGCCTGATGAACTATGGACAGAGGTTTGTGACATTGTACAGGAGACAGATCAAGACCATCCCCATGGAAAAAAATGCAAAAAAGCAAAATGACTGTCTGAGGAGGGCTTACAAATAGCTGTGAAAAGAAGAGAAGTGAAAAGCAAAGGAGAAAAGGAAAGATATAAGCATCTGAATGCAGAGTTCCAAAGAATAGCAAGGAGAGATAAGAAAGCCTTCCTCAGTGATCAATGCAAAGATATAGAGGAAAACAACAGAATAGGAAAGACTAGAGATCTCTTCAAGAAAATTAGAGAGAGATACCAAGGGAACAAAGATGGGCTTGATAAAGGACAGAAATGGTATGGACCTAACAGAAGCAGAAGATATGAAGAAGAGGTGGCAAGAATACACAGAAGAACTGTACAAAAAAGATCTTCATGACCAAGATAATCACAATGGTGTAATCACTTAGATCCAGACATCCTGGAATGTGAAGTCAAGTGGGCCTTAGAAACCATCACTACAAACAAAGCTAGTGGAGGTGATGGAATTCCAGTTGAGCTATTCCAAATCCTGAAAGATGATGCTGTGAAAGTGCTGCACTCAATATGCCAGCAAATTTGGAAAACTCAGCAGTGGCCACAGGACTGGAAAAGGTCAGTTTTCATTCCAATCCCAAAGAAAGGCAATGCTAAAGAATGCTCAAATACTGCACAATTGCACTCATCTCACACAATAGTAAAGTGATGCTCAAAATTCTCCAAGCCAGGCTTCAGCAATATGTGAAGCATGAACTTCCAGATGTTCAAGCTGGTTTTAGAAAAGGCAGAGGAACCAGAGATCAAATTGCCAACATCCGCTGGATCATCGAAAAAGCAAGAGAGTTCCAGAAAAACATCTATTTCTGCTTTCTTGACTATGCCAAAGCCTTTGACTGTGTGGATCACAAGAAACTGTGGAAAATTCTTCAAGAGATGGGAATACCAGACCACCTGACCTGCCTCTTGAGAAACCTGTATGCAGGTCAGGAAGCAACAGTTAGAACTGGACAGGGAACAACAGAATGGTTCCAAATAGGAAAAGGAGTATGTATATTGTCACCTGTGTATTTAACTTATATGCAGAGTACATCATGAGAAATGCTGGGCTGGAAGAAGCACAAGCTGGAATCAAGATTGCCAGGAGAAATATCAATAACCTCAGATATGCAGATGACACCACCCTTATGGCAGAAAGTGAAGAGAAACTAAAAAGCCTCTTGATGAAAGTGAAAGTGGAGAGTGAAAAAGTTGGCTTAAAGCTCAACATTCAGAAAACTAAGATCATGGCATCTGGTCCCATCACTTCAAGTCAAATAGATGGGGAAACAGTGAAAACAATGTCAGACTTTATTTTTTTGGGCTCCAAAATCACTGCAGATGGTGACTGCAGCCATGAAATTAAAAGACGCTTACGCCTTGGAAGGAAAGTTATGACCAACCTAGATAGCATATTCAAAAGCAGAGACATTACTTTGCCAACAAAGGTCTGTCTAGTCAAGGCTATGGTTTTTCCAGTGGTCATGTATGGACATGAGAGTTGGACTGTGAAGAAAGCTGAGTGCCGAAGAATTGATGCTTCTGAACTGTGGCGTTAGAGAAGACTCTTGGGAGTCCCTTGGACTGCAAGGAGATCCAACCAGTTCATTCTAAAGGAAATTAGTCCTGGGTGTTCCTTGGAAGGATTGATGCTAAAGCTGAAACTCCAATACTTTGGCCACCTCATGTGAAGAGTTGACTCATTGGAAAGGACTCTGATGCTGGAAGGATTGAGGGCAGGAGGAGAAGGGGATGACAGAAAATGAGATGGCTGGATGGCATCACCGACTCGATGGACGTTAGTTTGAGTGAACTCCCAGTGTTGCTGATGGACAGGGAGGCCTGGTGTGCTGCGATTTATGGGGTCTCAAAGAGTCAGACACGACTGAGTGACTGAACTGAACTGAACTGAACCTTATTCAAGGGGTGTAGTGGAATATAAGATCTGGTTTTTGGTGGTAAGGAGATACTCTTATGTTTAGAGGATAAGCTCACCACCTTTATATATGTAAGCCAACCCTTTTCCCCTATCAAGGACTTTCTCAAGGCAATCTGTAACTTTTCAATTGTTGCAGAAATCAGTAATCAAGAAACCAAGCACCACACGTTGAGAGTTGGAGAACTCAGGTTTACTACGCTGGTGGGCCCAGAGGTGTTAGCACTCCAAGCTCTGAGCCCCAAACAAAGGATTACAGGGTTTTTATAGACAGACTATGGTGAGTAACACTGGCTGTTAATAGGATGGTTTAAACTAAGTGCAGGGGGGACTGCAGTCAAGATGGGGAGGATGGTGCCGACCCTTACATGGACAGGCATGATTAAGCAGGTTTGCAGAGGCTGGGTGATTGCAAAAAGCAGGACAAGGGCAAGTGAGATAAGCTCCAGTCCCCACTTTCTGAGGCTACGTGACTATGTGATCCAGGCTTTGCAAGGAGCAAGCTGAGTTACAGAGGCAGAACAAGCAGGAGCTTATGTAAAATTTTAACTTTTTATCTTTACAATCACAGAGCAAGGGTTGTGATGCTAGAAAAAACTCTTGAGAATCCCTTCAGTAGCAGGGAGATCAAACCATTCAATCCTAAAGGAAATCAACCCTGAATATTCATTGGTAGGACTGATGCTGAAGCTCCAATACCTGATGCAAAGCACCAACTCATTGGAAAAGACCCTGTTGCTGGGAAAGATTGAAGGAAAAAAAGAGAAAGGGGCAGCAGAGCATAAGATGGTTAGATATCATCACCAACTCAATGGACATGAATTTGAGCAAACTCTTCGATAGTGGCACAGAGGAGTCTGGCATGCTGCAGTCCATGGGGTCACAAAGAGCTGGACCAGCTGAGCAACAGCAAATCAAAAAGCTCTCCTAGGGCAGGAAATCTGTGGGAACATCAGTTTCTAAACTTAAAACTTAAGTTTTTAGCAACTTTAGCAGTTGCTAAAACTGCTTCCTCCAGATGCACTGGTATCAGAATCCCTTATCCTTGCTCATTGTTACTGATGGGTAAATATGGGAGAGAAAGCTGAAAAGTGGGGAAAAATCATGGAAGCCTCTCCAAGAATAAAGGACAGGATCAGCACTCTGAACCGAGCTGTGATAAAGTAGGGAGTGACTTCAGTTTTCTTGTTTACTGTACTCCCGCTGTACTCCCAAGGGCCAAACTCACCATCAGGGATGGGATGCAAGGGAAGGGAGTTATAGTGATCAGGTCCAGAGATTAAATGATCAGACTTTTAAACTTAAAGTACCTATCTAATCCAGAGCCTTGGCATTACAGATGAGGAAACAGTTCCAAAGAAGCATCAGAAACAATCTGCCTAATATCACCCAGTAAAGAGTTAGACCAGAGTCTCAGTTTCCAAATTCTCTGGCCCAGTGCATTGACCACTGCTGTGCCCTCCTTCTTCAGAGAAAGCACTGGACCCTCATCACTTTATTCATATTCTTATGGGTGAAGAGGAACATAAAAGATTGTAAAAAAAGAAAAAGTCTACATAAGAGAAGACATAGGGTGGAGTTCTGGCTTTGCAAGCCCTCAGTGTGCTTCTTCTAGTATCCTGTGCATGTTTCTGCTTTACTAAAGCACATGCCTAGAAATCATTTCCTTGTCAGTAATTATCACAGTTTTCAAAATATCCATTCATTTTAGTTGAATTGAACTGTGTGATATTAATGAAGGAATTGAAATTTTCTATTTCTTCATCAAATTCTCTTTTTTAAAAAAGAGAAAGTCATATTTATTTGCCTGTTTAACTAGGTTTGTTGTGAAGAGTAAGCAGTAATGAGGGATGTGATGCACTTTACAACTGGAAATTAACCATCTAAGGAAAATCAAACAGTAATGGTGGTCATAGTAGAGAAGTAGTCATACTATTGCATTGACAATCACTATCCAATTAACATGTCTAGAATAGGGAAATTCAAAGAAGGGAGGAGAGGAAGTTTGTTCTTAATGAATATAGCATTTGCCAAAATGATAGTTATTATGTTAGGATCTGAATTAGACCCCCAAAAAAGGAGTTAGCTAAAGCGAAATGTATTGAAAGGTATCATTCCCATGTACATCTGAACTATGCTTGCAAATTTCAATGATGTACAATACAGAAGCTCCAAGGTACTTATAATAAAAATAAAAAATGATAAGGGTGGGAAAAGATTACTAGTACATTCTATTGTCATAGTCTTATTCATTGTTTCAATCAAAATCAATTTTTTTTCCTGAATGGAGCTTCATTAATATATAATTTGTCTATGAAGCATTGGTAAAACCAACTGAAAGCAAGTAAAATATGAAATCAATTGTTATGCTAGAGTTTGTGATAGAATATTTAGAAAAGACCTTGATGCTGGGAAAGATTGAAGCAAAAGAAGAAGGGACTGGCAGAGGATGAGTTTGGTAGATAGTATTACCGATTCAGTGGACATGAATTTGAGCAAACTCCAGGAGATAGTGGAGGACAGAGGAGCCTGGCATGCTGCAGTCCATGAGGTTGGGAAGAATTGGACACAACTTAGCAACCAAACAACACCAATCCATTATGAAAAGTCAAGTTTATATACCTTTTAAATTTAAGTGTAATAGTGAACATTGAGGTTTCTATTCAGATGTTTTGTTGTTGTTTATTGAGACAGTTCAGTTTGCAACTAAAGCAAAGCCTTCTGAAAAATTTGAGAGTAAATCTGTTTAGATTTTAAAGCCATGTTTCAGTAAATAACAGACATGACTATTTCCCCCCATTTATGGCTGCAGTTTGCTTTTTTCAAAAATAATCAAGTTGTTTTGTAATTTTATGACAAACTCAAAGATAAATGCTTGAAAATGGTACCTATAGTACATAATATTAAATAAAATGTATATTAATAGTGAATATTTTTATAGTAGATTGTATTTCTGAAAAGTTTTGAACCATTTATTTGTTGACATATTAGTTAACATTCTCCTTATAATCAACTTTCTCTCTCTACCATATCACTTGATAGATTTTACTTAAAGAAGTTTATAGTGAGATGTGAGCTTATCCTGTATGATTCTCCTTTGAATGAATTTTACCTAATAAAATGGTAACTGTAAGTATGCTGATATATTTGCTCTTAGTTAAGTAATAGGTCTTCTGCTCTCTAAAACCTCAAAACAGATGAAATTCTTTGGAGAGAATTTTATTTTCGAAGTAAGGGTTTTCATCAAAATAAAATCTATTCTGTAACCTGATTTAATGTCTTCAAATTCTGTCACTTCAACTCTTGTCAAATAATGCAGCGCCTCTTCATCCTCCTCCCCAAGCAGTGCAGACACTTGTGGATGGTTAACAAATGTTGTTACACAAAAATTTGGGATTTTGGCGATCAATTCTGACCTCGTCTGAAAAAATGGTTGGCGGAGTTTGTTATATTTCTGTTCTACTTTCAAAATCTCCTCACTGGCTTGTTCATTAAGTCTGTCTATTTCATTTTGTACTTCATCAATATGTTCAATTACTTCTTGCTGTTCTTTTTCTGAGGTCTCGTCGGCCCCGTCGTGGTTGGAGTTGAGCTCCTTTTTACTGACTTTGGCCGCCGGCGCCGACATGGTGCTGCTCCGCGGTCGGGGAGGGTGGGGGGAGCGGGGAGGGGGAAAGAAGGGAAGGCGAAGGGGGGGGCGGGCAGCGGCTTCCCCTCACGCCACACGCGCGGGCGCTCCAAAGAATTTCATCTGAATGAGAGTGGTGATCCATCTTCAAAGTCCACTGAAATCAAATGGAAATCTGGAAAGGATTTGACGAAACGATCAAGTCAAACACAGAATAAAGCCAGCAGGAAGAGACAGCATGAGGAACCAGAAAGCTTCTTCACCTGGTTTACTGATCATTCTGATGCAGGTGCAGATGAGTTAGGAGAGGTCATCAAAGATGATATTTGGCCAAATCCATTACAGTACTACTTGGTTCCTGACATGGATGATGAGGAAGGGGAAGGAGAAGAGGATGACGACGACGACGAAGAGGAAGAAGGATTGGAAGACATTGATGAAGAAGGGGATGAGGATGAAGGTGAAGAAGATGAAGATGATGATGAGGGGGAAGAAGGAGAGGAAGATGAAGGAGAAGATGACTAATAGAACACTGATGGAATCCAACCTTTTTTAATCTTCTCCAGTCCCTGGGAGCAAGTTGCAGTCTTTTTTTTTTTTTTTTTTCCTCCTCTTGTGCTCAATCGCCCTGTTTTTGAGGTCTATTTTCTCCTTTATACCATGGTTCACAACTTATTTGGGGGGGAAATACCTTGAGCAGAATTCAGTGGGACAAGAATCTCTACCCCTTTCTGTTCCAAATTCATTTTTATCCCTTCCTGTCTCAACAAAAACTATGGAATCAACACCACCATGCTCTGTGGGAAAAAAAGAAAAACCTTCTGCTCCCTTAGCTCTGCTGGAAGCTGGAGGGTGCTAGGCCCCTGTGTAGTAGTGCATAGAATTCTAGCTTTTTTCCTCCTTTCTCTGTATATTGGGCTCAGAGATTACACTGTGTCTCTATGTGAATATGGACAGTTAGCATTTACCAACATGTATCTGTCTACTTTCTCTTGTTTAAAAAAAGAAAAAAAAAACTTAAAAAAATGGGGTTATAGAAGGTCAGCAGAGTGTGGGTTTGAGATGTTTGGGTGGGTTAAGTGGGCATTTTGACAACATGGCTTCTCCTTTGGCATGTTTAATTGTGATGTTTAACGGACATCCTTGCAGTTTAAGATGACACTTTTAAAATAAAATTCTCTCCTAATGATGACTTGAGCCCTGCCACTCGATGGGAGAATCAGCAGAACCTGTAGGATCTTATTTGCAATTGACATTCTCTATTGTAATTTTGTTCCTGTTTATTTTTAAATTTTTCTTTTTGTTTCACTGGAAAGGAAAGATGATGCTCAGTTTTAAACGTTAAAAGTGTACAAGTTGCTTTGTTACAATAAAACTAAATATGTACACAAAGGATTTGATGCTTTTCTCTCAGATAAACTTAATAATATGACTTTCCAAAAAAATAAAAAAATAAAACCTCAAAACAGTACTCTATCGGCAAATGAAATTTTTAAAAAATATCAATCAATGCAAAACTAAATATTTATAGATACTTGCTCCAATAAGTACTTTCTTCCTATATAAGATGCTTATTAATGTCTATCCAGAGGTGTCTAGATGTATGTGCTGCAGATTAGGCAAAATTTCACATACTCTTATCCCTAGAAAGGCCAGAGTTCATACGTGTTTACTGTAATTGGCACCTCACTGCTCGCATTGCTGATATACATGGAGGCTTTTTGCTGTGCTTTATTTGATTTTAGAGAGGAAGAGGCAAGAATACTGGTGATTCTGTGGCTGGCCCAGTTAAACAAAGTGTGAGTTTTAAAAATGTACTCTCCTCACATGGGCTTAAATTTTTCTGTTTAGAAGCCTGAGGCTCAGAAGCTGTGAGAGCTGTTTAATTTTGTGAAATATCGGTGAGTGTGGGAAGGGAAATTGGTCAAGAAAGATTAGGTGAGGTGCTAAATCCAAGGAGATAAGTTTTGGAGTCTGATGAAAAGGGTGTTGCTAAGCTGATGAGGAGGGGGTGAATCTACCAATCTCTATGTGTTGCACAAAAATGTTCGAGCCCTGGAAGTACAAACATTTTTTTCATTGAATTCTACAAATCTCAAATCTACAAACCTCAATTCCTTTAATTATCCAAAGAATATAAAGGTAATAGTACACTTTGTTTATAGTATTGCTGCAAGCCTTGCAGTGGAGTTTCCTAGGTTAAATGCTTAGAAGACTGTGCGATACAGTGTATCCACTCGGCAAATATCAGGCATTATTTTTCATGTAATTATTTTTTATCAAAGTTAGACCTGTGAACATGCTGAGACTTCAGCAAATGTATTTGCAGGATTCTCTGTTACAAAGAAGTTGATAAAAAAAAAAATATCTGTTAGAAATTTCAGTGACCTGTGTGGGCCATAGTGAGCTATGGATGAAGATAAGAATAACTAGTAGAAGAAACAGTTCTGTGTTTGACTTATTGCTTAATCAGTGCATCTGAAGCTTCTTTGTAGTGTCCAAACAATATCTCTTCCTGTTTTTAATTTTCAAATGTGCTTTCCCTGGTTAATTTCTTCTATTCCTATCTCAACATGAGGATAAGTAGCAATGCTTCTATTACTCACAATGCCAGGGTCTTTGGAAGATGTTTATACTGAAACAATATAAATCTTCTTGCTTCCCAGTTTCCTAATACTATTTGTTTCATTCCAGTCATATAATTTTGCATGATGTTGCATCCACCACTGAACCACCCAAAGATCCTGGATTCCAGTGGCTCTCAAAGTTCATCACTGTGCTTCATTAATAATAAACACATATGTAAGTTTTATTTTGAATATATAGAAAAAGTAAACAATCATTTGTTTGAGAGCCATGTTGTACAGTTTTGATTGGGTTTATTGCTGTTTTAGAGACTGACATTTTTCTACTTCCAGATTCTACTCATGGACTCTATTTAGCATTCCTCAAGAACCCAGTGATATATATATATATATATATGTAGCCACCTCATGGGAAGAGTTTACTCATTGGAAAAGACTCTGATGCTGGGAAGGATTGGGGGCAGGAGGAGAATGGGACGACAGAGGATGAGATGGCTGGATGGCATCACTGACTCGATGGACGTGAGTCTCAGTGAACTCCGGGAGTTGGTGATGGACAGGGAGGCCTGGCGTGTTGCGATTCATGGGGTTGCAAAGAGTGGGACATGACTGAGCGACTGATCTGATCTGATATATATATATATATATATTTACTTCTTAGGAATTCCAGTAATATTCTTGTACTATATTTAAGATACCTGTTATATTGTTCTTCAAATATAATACTTAATCAAGATACTTTCTCTCATTAGGATTTGTTTTTAGTATAGTATACAGTCAGCAAAAACAAGACCAGGAGCTGACTGTGGCTCAGACAATGAACTCCTTATTGCCAAATTCAGACTTAAATTGAAGAAAGTAGGGAAAACCACTAGACCATTCAGGTATGACCTAAATCAAAGCCCTTATGATTATACAGTGGAAGTGAGAAATAGATTTAAGGGACTATATCTGATAGATAGAGTGCCTGATGAACTATGGACAGAGGTTTGTGACATTGTACAGGAGACAGATCAAGACTATCCCCATGGAAAAAAATGCAAAAAAGCAAAATGACTGTCTGAGGAGGGCTTACAAATAGCTGTGAAAAGAAGAGAAGTGAAAAGCAAAGGAGAAAAGGAAAGATATAAACATCTGAATGCAGAGTTCCAAAGAATAGCAAGAAGAGATAAGAAAGCCTTCTTCAGCGATCAATGCAAAGAAATAGAGGAAAACAACAGAATGGGAAAGACTAGGGATCTCTTCAAGAAAATCAGAGATACCAAAGGAACATTTCATGCAGAGATGAGCTTGATAAAGGACAGAAATGGTATGGACCTAACAGAAGCAGAAGATGAGATGGCAAGAATACACAGAAGAACTATACAAAAAAGATCTTCACAACCCAGATAATCACGATGGTGTGATCACTGACCTAGAGCCAGACATCCTGGAATGTGAAGTCAAGTGGGCCTTAGAAACCATCACTACAAACAAAGCTAGTGGAGGTGATGGAATTCCAGTTGAGCTATTCCAAAACCTGAAAGATGATGCTGTGAAAGTGCTGCACTCAATATGCCAGCAAATTTGGAAAACTCAGCAGTGGCCACAGGACTGGAAAAGGTCAGTTTTCATTTCAATCCCAAAGAAAGGCAATGCCAAAGAATGCTCAAACTACCACACAATTGCACTCATCTCACACGCTAGTAAAGTAATGCTCAAAATTCTCCAAGCCAGGCTTCAGCAATATGTGAACCGTGAACTTCCTGATGTTCAAGCTGGTTTTAGAAAAGGCAGAGGAACCAGAGATCAAATTGCCAACATCCGCTGGATCATAGAAAAAGCAAGAGAGTTGCAGAAAAACATCTATTTCTGCTTTTTTTGACTATGCCAAAGACTTTGACTGTGTGGATCACAATAAACTGTGGAAATTCTTCAAGAGATGGGAATACCAGACCACCTGTTCTGCCTCTTGAGAAATTTGTATGCAGGTCAGGAAGCAACAGTTAGAACTGGACATGGAACAACAGACTGGTTACAAATAGGAAAAGGAGTTTGTCAAGGCTGTATATTGTCACCATGTTTATTTAACTTATATGCAGAGTACATCATGAGAAACGCTGGACTGGAAGAAACACAAGCTGGAATCAAGGTTGCTGGGAGAAATATCAATAACCTCAGATATGCAGATGACACTACCCTGATGGCAGAAAGTGAAGAGGAACTCAAAAGCCTCTTGATGAAAGTGAAAGTGGAGAGTGAAAAAGTTGGCTTAAAGCTCAACATTCAGAAAATGAAGATCATGGCATCCGGTCCCACCACTTCATAGGAAATAGATGGGGAAATAGTGGAAACAGTGTCAGACTTTATTTTTTTGGGCTCCAAAATCACTGCAGATGGTGACTGCAACCATGAAATTAAAAGACGCTTACTCCTTGGAAGGAAAGTTATGACCAACCTAGATAGCATATTCAAAAGCAGAGACATTACTTTGCCAACAAAAGTTTGTCTAGTCAAAGCTATGGTTTTTCCTGTGGTCATGTATGGATGTGAGAGTTGGACTGTGAAGAAGGCTGAGCACCGAAGAATTGATGCTTTTGAACTGTGGTGTTGGAGAAGACTCTTGAGAGTCCCTTGGACTGCAAGGAGATCCAACCAGTCCATTCTGAAGGAGATCAGCCCTGGGATTTCTTTGGAAGGAATGATGCTAAAGCTGAAACTCCAGTACTTTGGCCACCTCATCCAAAGAGTTGATTCATTGGAAAGGACCCTGATGCTGGGAGGGATTGAGGGCAAGAGGAGAAGGGGACGACAGAGGATGAGATGGCTGGATGGCATCGCTGACTCGATGGACGTGAGTCTGAGTGAACTCTGGGAGTTGGTGATGGACAGGGAGGCCTGGCGTGCTGCGATTCATGGGATCGCAAAGAGTCGGACATGACTGAGCTTCTGATCTGATCTGATGTCCTATATATTTTCCTTAACTTATTTTATGCATAAACTACTTATTCAATAAATGTTCAATGGACTTCAAAACATAGTTTATTTTTCTCCATTGTTACGTACTGATATGCAACAATCAAATAAGTGCATATTCTATTTGTCACTTATTAACTACTGAGATAGATCACCCTCATATTTAATTTATATCATCAAGAAAGATATCTTATTAATCTAGAAGGTTTCTGAGACCTGCAAAATATCTATTTTCCCTGAACCAATTGAGGATTAGAAATTTACCCAATTATTTTAATGTTTGAACTTAAACTATTATTAATTTCCCCTTAAATGTTTGTGCACTCTTAAGACATTGACAGGAATAAATCTGAGATCATTTCTAAGGGCAAAGTTCTGCAGGAAAAATAAGAAAAAGTGTTACGGAATCAGGATCCAGAGGAACATAGAAAAAATATTAAGTAGATATTGAATGTACTTAAGCTAAACTTTGAACTCCCTTTCAAAGATTACCCTTTTAATCTTAAGTATTTAGATAGTTTGCTTTGCCTTCCCTGTTGTGGTGTTGTTGTGTTCAGTCACTGAGTCGTATCCAACTTTTTGTGCCTCCATGGACTGCAGGACACCAGGCCTCCCTGTCGCTCACCATCTCCTGGAGTTTGCCCAACTTCATGTTTACTGCATCGGTAATACTGTTCAGGCATCTCATCCTATGATGCCCTTTTCTCCTTCTGCCCTTAATCTTTCCCAGCATCAGGGACTTTTCCAGTGAGTCATCTGTTCACATCAGATGACCTATATAACATTCCCTGCTGCTGCTGCTGCTGCTAAGTCACTTCAGTCGTGTCCGACTGTGTGCGACCCCATAGATGGCAGCCCACCAGGCTCTGCCTTCCCTGGGATTCTCCAGGCAAGAACACTGGAGTGGGTTGCCATTTCCTATACAACCCCAAATCTTGAATCCTAAATATTTAACATGAGGCTAAACAGGGGAGAAAAAAAATTATAAGGTCCTGGGAAGTTCATGTGAAATGTTTCTAAGATTTTTTTTTCTTAATATTGCAAGGGAAAATAACTTTCACACCTTAAATAATGAAGTACATACTGTAAATTCATTGAAGAAATATGTTGCAAATCACTTCTAACATAAACTCTGTATTCTTAAAAAATTGTTTGCCACATATATTAACTTACTGATTGAGCTTCTAGATCACTTGGTACAGTTGACTAATTATTTTCTTCCAATAAAGAAATTTTATTTGTATTTAATCTTTCTAAAATACAACAACATATCTTACTTTGATACATATAGCACAGAGGTAAATCTGTCTAATTTTCCCCCCTTTGTCATTTTATAACTTGCCTATGAAAATATACTACAACACCAGTCATGTTTCCTAATCTGTAATATATTACATCTCTGGAATCTGGTTATAGAGTTGATGTTACCATCTGAGTGATGTATAACTAGCCTTGGGATAAAATTTATAAAATTTACTATGGTCCACCATTATTCATGTAGATCTGTTGTCCTAGTCCATCCAGCTTTAGAAATAAAACTAAAATATAACCACAAAGTATAAAATTATATGATTTTATATAGATACAAGATGCTGATTAGTAGATTATCAGAAATTGAGGATAGGAAGCTAGCTGGGCTTCCCTGGTAGCTCAGCTGGTAAAGAATCCACTTGCAATGCAGGAGATTCCTGTTCAATTCCTGGGTCAGGAAGATCCCCTGGAGAAGGGATAGGCTACCCACTCCAATATTCTTGGTCTTCCCTTGTGACTCAGTCCACAAAAGAATCTGCCTGCAATGCGAGAGACCTGGGTTCAATTACTGTGTTGGGAAGGTGGCAACCCACTCCAGTATTCTTGCCTGGAGTATCCCCATGGACAAAGGAGCCTGGCGGGCTACAGTGAATGGGATCACAAAGAGTCAAACATGACTGAGTGACTAAGCACAGAGGATAGGAAGAAATGGAAAATAATTTTATGATGGGTACAGGGCTTTATGTTAGGGTTATAAAAATATTTTGAATCAGATAAAGTTGGAACTAGCTAAATGTGATGTTTGCTAAGCATCGTGAATATACTAAGTGCCACTGAACCATATACTTTTCATTTTATATTATGTAAATTTTACCTCCATAAAAGAAAAAAAAAAAACTGTATTATGGGACTCCCAGTCCAAAACTTTCAAAGGATTTCTTACAAAAAATAATGATTCATATGTGTGTGGATTTGAGAGGATACATTTTAAGGGTTATATTTCCATATATTACTGTCCAAATCTGGCCTTAATCATATATTTCCTTTTCCAATTACTAGTATTACAATTATCAGTCACCAGTACATTCCTCTCTCATAATCTGTATCTTCTTTTTAGTTTTTTTAACCCCATTACTTTAGTCATAATGACCTAATGCTCATAATTTCTTTTATCTATCTCAGTGAATGAAATTGTTACATTCTCTACTTCTGAATTTTCTAGATCAGAAATGAGTATTTCACTTTTGACCTTTCCTGTTCTGTGATATGCAGAGTAATAATCCTCAAAAATGTCCATGTCCCAATCTCCAGAACATGTGAATGTGTTAGTTTAAGTAACAAAAAAGACCATACAGATGTGATTAAGTTAAGGACCTTGGGAAGAAAAGATTTTCCAAGACTATTTGGGTCAACCCAATCAAACCCAGTCTTTAAAATCCAGTAATCTAGCCTAGTCATGGTTAGAGAGGGAGGTATGGTTATGGAAGTTGGTTCAAGAAGTTGCAACAAAACTAGCTTCAAAGATGGAGAAAAGGGATCATGAGCCAGGACTATCTCGATAAGCTAGAAAAAGTAAGGAAGTGGATTATCCCCTAAACTATGCAGAAAAGGACATAATGCTGCCTTTTAACCTTAGGTTCAGCAAGACTTGTGTTGACTCTATAGAACTGTAAAATAATAGTTTTGTGATAGTTATTTAGGGCTTCCCAGGTGGTGCAGTGGTAAAAAAAAAATCTGCTTGCCAATGCAGGAGATGCAGGAAGACGCAGGTCTGTCCCTGGATGGGGAAGATGCCCTGGAGTAGGAAATGGCAACCCACTCCAGTATCTGTGCTTAGAAAATGCCATGGACAGAGTAGCCTGGAGGGCTACAGTCCATGGGGTCACAAAGAGTTGGACATGACTGAGCACGTACCCAGGTATTTTCAGCTACTACATTTCTGATAATTCATTTTTAGCAGCAAGAGTAAAATAATACATCTTCTGTTCTCATAAGATTTATGATAAATATCTCATTGTATTTCAAATCTATTTACTTTTTCCCATTTACACCTCTACTGCCTTGCTTTATGATTCATTACATTTTTGGATCATAGCAATAAATTCATAAATACTTCGTTTTATTTCTAAAGTCACTCTAATTCATTTCCCACACTGCAGTCAGAATTTCCATACCAAGAGACAAATCTGTGTATAAATTACTAATAAATCCCTTCAATCATTTCTATAACCCTCAGGATAAAGTCCAATCTCCTCATATGTTTCACCAGGCCCTTCATGATCTAGTTCTTGATTTCTCTATCCTCCAATGAATTATCATACAAATATACATGAAGTTCTTGCAAAACACCCTATTTTCTCCTGCCTTTGGGTAAGTGAGAACTTTCCCTCATTGACAGTATCATCTCTACCTAGTTCGTTGTTATTTTGTTGTATAGGAGAAGGCAATGGCACCCTACTCCACGATTCTTGCCTGGAAAATCCCATGGACGGAGGAGCCTGGTAGGCTGCAGTTCATGGGGTCGCTAAGAGTCGGGCACGACTGAGCGACTTCACTTTCACTTTTCACTTTCATGCATTGGAGAAGGAAATGGCAACCCACTCCAGTGTTCTTGCCTAGAGAATCCCAGGGATGGAGGAGCCTAGTGGGCTGATGTCTATGGGGTCACACAGAGTCGGATACAACTGAAGCGACTTAGCAGCAGCAGCAGCAGCAGTTGCTAAGTCACGTCCAACTCTTTGCAACTTCATGGACTATAGCCTCCTAGGCTCCTCTGTCCATGGGATTTTCCAGGCAAGAATACTGGAGTGGGTTGCCATTTCCTTCTCCAGGAGAACTTCTCAACCCAGGGATCGAACCCACACCTTTTGTGCCTCTTGCATTGACAGGCGGATTTTTCACCACTGAGCTACCATCTGGTTAATAACGTGTTTATTCTTTACCTATCTGTATGTACCTGTTGCCTTTTTGAGGAAGTATTTTCTGAACCGATGAAATTAGGTTTCCTATTACTAATTGCTCTTGCTGTCTTTGCATCCATAATAACCTCAATCATAGCATTTGTCAGTCTACTGAATGATGTCATTTATTTTTGAATTATAAGTATCTTTCACTAGACTCTAACTTTATTTTCATATCAGTCACTTGATATTCAAAAGTAATATATAAATTAATGAATGAATATAGGTATTTGTGCTGTTCTTAGTCACTCAGTCAGGTCCAACTTTTTGTGACCTCATGGACTGTAGCCCACCAGGCTCCTCTGTCCATGGGGATTCTCCAGGCAAGAATACTGGAGTGGGTTGACATACTTTCTTCCAGGGGATCTTCCCATCCCATGTCTTCTGCGTTGCAAGCAGATTCTTTACCATCTGAGCCACTAGGGAAAACCAGGAATACTGGAGTGGATAGCCTATCCCCTCACCTAGGGAACTGCCTGACCCAGGAATTGAGCCAGGGTCTCCCACATTGCAGGTGGATTCTTTCCAGCTGAGCTACCAGGGAATATAGATACTTACCTTTTGCCAATATGTAAGCAGATATGTGTATGTGTACCTACATTTTACCACCTACTTAAGGTAGTTTCTACCTTACTATAATTTTAAGCTTATGACTATGTTATATTATGACTTTAGTCAAAATATTCTTATTAAAAATCTAATGCTTACTGAATGATGTGGAGAATATTCTCAGAGTATTGCTTGGTGTAAATCTAACTTACTCATTTATGTCCAACTCATTGCATCCAAAATAATGAATCTGCTATCTAAATTGTAGGCATACTGCCTGGGAAGAATTAACCACTTTTAGAAGTTTGCCTTGAAAATCCAAACCTGTTAAATGACGCAGAATGTCTCAGCATGTCATACGGTAATACAATTATCAGTGACATTAATTATTACATTCCAAATTGCCCTTTTAATCATGTCTTAAAAGAGAAAATTATGATTACTTTCTGCTCTTTATCATTTATCTCTTTTCACTGTATTTGAATAAGCAGTGTATGGGTCCAAAAGAATAGTTATAATAAGCCATCAATGAATATTTTAGTTACTAATACTTTTAAAGTTCTCCAGTAAAGCCATATAAATATTGAAAATGTCTGGTATATAAGCCACTTACTGATGCTGCTGCTAGTTGATTATGTTATCAATTCAAAGACCATTATATTCAATATAACATTATCTTAACTTAGGAAACTTTAAAATATATTTTACAGCAAGAGTATACATCATTTATACAATTATTTATTATGGAAAATAAATAGAAATGTAAACTCAATTTTTTGCTTCTGAAGAGAACTTTTTACATACTTAGTGACTTTTATACTATATGTATAATATTCAGATGTAATAAACTAAAAGTCCAAATAAACTTGTTCCAATTTAGACTGCTCATGCACTAGTTATTTGCCCATGAGAATATCTTACTTTATATGGGATATAGTTTATTAATATATATAATGAGGGTAATATTTCTTCCACTTCCCTATGTTACAAAATTAAGAGAGTATATCATAAATCAAACAGGATAAGATATTGTAAAAACCCTAAAACTATGAAAATTTGGCATTATTACTAAAATGAAAAATACTCAGTTATGAACAGGGTGCTGCTGCTGCTGCTGCTGCTGCTAAGTCGCTTCAGTCATGTCCGACTCTGTGCGACCCCATAGACGGCAGCCTACCAGGCTCCTCTGTCCCTGGGATTCTCCAGGCAAGAACACTGGAGTGGGTTGCCATTTCCTTCTCCAATGCATGCAAGTGAAAAGTGAAAGTGAAGTCGCTCAGTCATGCCCAACTCTTAGCAACCCCATGGACTGCAGCCTACCAGGCTCCTCTGTCCATGGGATTTTCCAGGCAAGAGTACTGGAGTGGGTTGCCATTGCCTTCTCCAATGACCAGGGTGAATACTTAGTAAATAAGTCAAATATAATTTATTTTAGAATAAGCAATGTTCCAATTTAATCATTTAACAGTCATCTCCCAATTCAGCTATCTTAATGATAAATTTGTTATGTTTTCAATTGTTGCTAACTTTTATCACATCTTAAAATAGTAAAACCAGACTGCATTGATTACATTTTGGGTGGTGATAGGGGTAGAGATTATCCATATTGTCTGTGTAGTTTGTGTTAAAGAGCAGCAACTTGCATCAAAGACAAATGAAGACAAGAATCTTGCCTTCAAACATATAAATAGTCAAGAAGAAAAATCAGCTCTTTCTTAAATTCTAAACAGCTGGTGAATTATAAAGTTTTAATTGTAGTTTTATAAAGTTTTCTATGAAATATGAAGGAATAATATATGCAATTCAGTATGCATGCTTTGGGCATCATGCACTTTCCTATGTACCAAGTTCACTAATGAAATAATTGTTCAGTTCAGTTTAGTCGCTCAGTCGTGTCCGACTTTTTGTGACCCCATGAATCACAGCACGCCAGGCCTCCCTGTCCATCACCAACTCCCGGAGTTCACTCAGACTCACATCCATTGAGTCAGTGATGCCATCCAGCCTTCTCTTCCTCTCTCGTCCCCTTCTCCTCCTGCCCCCAATCCCTCCCAGCATCAGAGTCTTTTCCAATGAGTTAACTCTTCGCATGAGGTGGCCAAAGTACTGTTAGGTTTACATAAATTAAATCATCATTTTGCATACATAAAAAATTAAGGATCAGAGAAATCAAGTAATTGTTTTGTACACATTATAAAGGTTGAACTTAAAGGAAAGGACTTAAATCAAGAGGTGACAGACTCTTTTGCACCACTCATAAGATGTGGAATAGAACTTTGGTCCAATGAGAAAGCCCAAGATATGTGTTTAAGTCATATTTCCCAAATATTTGGTTGTATGACTGAATAACTGGGGGGATTTTCCTGAGTTTTATGTTCCTATTAAATGGAAAATTAATACTTACTGCACTGAATTATATAGCTTAAGTAAGCTTACAATCTAATGTATCAACTATTAAAAAGCTGTATGTAATAGTAAACATATTCATTGAATATAATAGGACATTAAAAATGTACATATTATCAATACATGATGATTTTTTCTTTTAAAAAAATATTTTAATTGAAGGATAATTCCTTTACAGATTTTTTTCTGTCATACATTAACAAGAATCAGCCATAGGTACACCCATGTCCCCTCCCTCCTGAACCTCCCTCCCATCACCCTCCCCATCCCACCCTTCAGCCTATCACAGAGTCCCAGTTTGCATTTCCTTAGTCATACAGCAAATTCCCATTGACTATCTGTTCTGCATATATTGTAAATATCCATGTTACTCTCTCCATACATCTCTCTTTCTCCCTCCTCCCCTCCCCTAGGTCCATTGGCCTGTTCTCTATGTCTGTTTCTCCATTGCTGCCCTGAAAATAAATTCATCAGTGCTATCTTTTTAGATTCCATATATATGTATCAGTATATGATATTTATTTCTCTTTCTGACTTCCTTCACTTTGTATAAAAGGTTCTAGGTTCATACACCTCATTAGAACTGATTCAAATGTGTTCCTTTTTATGGCTGAGTAGTATTTCATTTTATACATGTATCACATGAGCTTTTCAATGTGTTGTTGAATTCTGTTTACTAGAATTTTGTTGAGGATTTTTGTGTCTATATTCAGTGATATTGGCCTGTAATTCTCTTTTTTCATGTTTTCTTTGCCTGGTTTTGGTATCAGGGTGATTGTGGCCTTATAAATTGAGTTTGGAAGTATTCCTTCCTCTGCAATTTTTTGGAAGAGTTTCAAAAAAATAGGCATTAACTCTTTTCTAAATGTTTGATAGAATTACCCTGTAAAATCATCTGGCCCTGAACTTTTGTTTTTGGTGAGAATTTTGGTCATTGTTTTGATTTCCTTGTTTGTAATTGGGTTGTTCATAATTCCTATTTCTTTCTGGTTCAGTCTTGGGAGGTTGAACTTTTCTAAGAATCTGTCCATTTCCTCTAGGTTGTCTGTTTTATTAGTTATATAGTTTCTCATAATATTCTCTTGTGATCCTTTGAATTTCTGTGTTGTCTGTTTTAACCTTTCCTTTTTTATTTCTAATTTCATTTATTTGATTTTTCTCCCTTTTTTTCTTTGATGAGTCTGGCTAGTGGTTTGTCAATTTTGTTTATCTTCTGGAAGAACTAGCTTTTAGTATTATTAATCTTTACTATTGTTTTCTTCATTTCTTTCTCATTTATTTCTGCTCTGATCTTTTATGATTTATTTCCTTCTGCTGACTTTGAGGTTTTTTTGTTTTTCTTTTTCCAGCTACTGTAGATGCTGAGTTAGGTTGTCTATTTGATGCTTTTCTTGTTTCTTGAGGTATGAATGTATCACTATAACCTTCCCTCTTTGAACTGCTTGTGCTAAATGTGTTGGCTGTTGTGAAGGTGTTGGGTCATTGTGTTTTCATTGTCATTTGATTCTAGGAATCTTTTGATTTCCTTTAATATTTCTTCGGAGAAAGCAATGGCACCCCACTCCAGTACTTTGCCTGGAAAATCCCATGGATGGAGGAGGCTGGTAGGCTGCAGTCCATGGGGTCGCTAAGAGTTGGACACGACTGAGCGACTTCACTTTCACTTTCCACTTGCATGCATTGGAGAAGGAAATGGCAACCCACTCCAGTGTTCTTGCCTGGAGAATCCCAGGAACGGGGGAGCCTGGTCTTGTGGTCTATGGGGTCACACAGAGTCGGACACGACTGAAGGACTTAGCAGTAGCAGCAATATTTCTTCAGTAACTTCTTTACTTAGTAATGTATTATTCAATCTCCATGAGTTTGTGTTTTTTGCTGTTTTTTTTTTTTTTTCCTGTAGTTGATATCTAGTCTCCTGGAGAAGGGAAAGACTACTCACTCCAGTGTTCTGGTCTGGAAAATTCTATGGACTACAGTCCATGGGGTTGCAAAGAGTTGGACACTACCAAGTGACTTTTATTCATAGGGTTGTGGTAAGAGAAGATACTTGATACAGTTTCAATTCTCTTAAATTTACTGAGTTTTGATATGTAGTCCAAGATGTGGTCTATCCTGGAAAATGTTCCATCTGAACTTGAGAATAAAGTGTATTTGTCTGCATTTGGGTAGAAAGTCCTGAAGATACCAATTAGGTCCATTAGGTCTAATGTTTCATTTAAGGTTTGTGTTTCCTTATTGATTCTCTGTTTTGATGTTCTGTCCACTGCTGTAAGTGGGGTATTAAAGTCCCCTACTAGTATTGTGTTACTGTTGATTTCCCCTCTTATGCCTGTTGGTGTTTTTCTTATGTATTGAGGTGCTCCTATGTTGGGTGCATAAATACTTAGAATTATTATGTGTTCTTCTTGGATTGATCCCTTGATCATTATGTAGTGCCCTTCTTTGTCTCTTATAATAGTCTTTATTTTAAAATATATTTTATCTGAAATAAAGATTGCCACTCTGGCTTTCTTTTGGATTTCTTTTGCGTGGAATATCTTCTTCCATCCTTTTACTTTCAGTGTCTGTATCTCTAGGTCTGAAATGGGTCTTTTGTAGGCAGCATTTATAAGGATCTTATTTTTGTATCCATTCAGTCAGTCTGTATCTTTTGGTTGGTGCATTTAATCCATTTACTTTTAAGGTATTATTGACACCTATAATCCTAGTGGCATTTTCTTGATTGTTTTAGGCTTATTTTTGTAGGTCTTTCCTTTCTCTTGTGTTTGCTAGCTCTGTAAGTTCCTTTCATATTTGTTGCAAGGCTGATTTGGTGGTGCTGAATTCTCCTAAATTCTGCTTGTCAATACACGATGATTTATAAAGATAAAAATGAAGATAACTAAATTAAGGATTTTTAAATAAAATAAGGCAATCTTTAAAAAGAATTATAAAATATCAAGGATAAGAATTATAGGATGTTACATTAAAAGAAAAGTATAATAATTAAGTAGTGGACTAAATCTTACAAATATTTTTGTCCTTTCCAGACTTAGAGATAGAAAATTCCAGGTCACAAAGTGAACTCATATTTTTGCTGTGTTCAAACGACAGGAAGAAGGCATAAGTGATGGATTTTTATAAGGATAGATGGTATTAAGCCTGTTTTGACTTTTAGAACAGGGTTCTATTAAAATGCAAGGAGAGGAATAAGGCATGTGTGGTTTGGTTAGAGAGCTGAAGAGAATTGTAGGAGAAGAAATCAGAGTTAGCCCTCATCCGAATTCATTTAGATTTCCAAAGTGATTGTGGGGATGTAGGCTTTTATCTAGAAAGGGATTGGATGCTACTGGTGGATCTGAATGGAACAATGAAAGATTCTCTTCTCCTGCCATATAGAGTGAAAAGTCATTCTGAAGCTATTAGAATAATTCATTTGCAGGAGTTCAAAGCAGGGTGACATGTCAGGGGTTGTTACAAAAGTTGAAAGAGATGAGGAACATTTTGACCAAAGTAGTGGCTAATTAGATTCTGATTACCACATTTTGAATAAATATTTTATTTAGAATAAATAGAAATTGCTTTTGTACAGAAAATAATAAATATGTGTATTATTTTAATTTCAAAATCATTTCAACTCTTGGTTGTTTTTTTTTGTTTGTTTTTCTTGTGTAACTTGGAGACTGCAGTGGCATTTATTGAGATGAAGATGGCAGGAAAAGTACATTAAGCACATGAGGATGCTGAGACTACATCTGAACTTTAAACTTGAATTGACTTCTAGACATCCCCATGAGGATGTCCAGTAAAGCATATGATGTACATGTCTTTCATGCAGAGAATATGCCTGACTTGAGCTAGGGGATTAAATTTTGGATGCATAACATAGATAATATTTAAATCCCTGAGATCACTGATAAGTGAGTAAAGATAGTAAAGAATAGAGACTCCGAGACTGAATGCCAGATTTCTGAAAAATTTTAGAGTTCAAGAAGTGGAGAAACCAGCATTGGAAACTGAGAAGGTGTTTCTTGTGAGGCAGAAAGTTATCTGAGAGAGGAGCATCCCACCTATAACTTGACCACTATGAAGACAATATAGGATAACTGCATAAAATTATTAATGAAATAGCTGAATACAATTATCTAAATGAATTATTCAGCATGTCTTTGTTTTTTTAATCCATCCTGCTAAAATATTTATAAACAAAATCCTGTCAGGGCCAATTCCATTGTTCATGACTATTCAGGTTAGAAGGTACAGTATTTGAACTTGAACTCATACAGAAAAAAAGCAAACAAACAGGAAATTCCAAAGACAAACTAACCAAATGATAAAAGGAAAATAAGATTATATATATAAAATCATATAAACATATATATATATATATATGTTTCTGTTGTTCAGTTGCTCAGTCGTGGCCAACACTTTGTAACCCCATAAACTGCAGCATGCCAAGCTTCCCTGTCCTTCACTATCTCCCAGAGTTTGCTGAAACTCATGTCCATTGAGTCAATGATACCATCCAACTATCTCATCCTCTATCACCCCATTCTCCTCCTGACCTCCATCTTAATCAGCATCAATAGATATAAAACTTAAAAGTAAGCAAACAAATGAAAACCACACCATATCAGGAACTTGGATGCCATCAAGTCTCTGTCTTAGTTTTTCAATTATGCTTATCTCCACTTGTATACTTCATTTTTTTGTCTCTCTTCAAGCTTATTTCCCTTAAGGAGGACACGAATACTCACACATCTCCTGTTCTTCATCTTGTAATATCTATCACCACAAAACCTGAAAATTTTGAAAACTTTAAAGAAAAATCTTTGCTGGACTTGAATCTATTCTTGAACTGCTGCTGCTGCTGCTGCTGCTGCTGCTGCTAAGTCGCTTCAGTCGTGTCCGACTCTGTGCGACCCCATAGATGGCAGCCCACCAGGCTCCCCCATCCCTGGGATTCTCCAGGCAAGAACACTGGAATGGGTTGCCATTTCCTTCTCCAATGCATGAAAGTGAAAAGTGAAAGTGAAGTTGCTCAGTCGTGTCCGACTCTTAGCGACCCATGGACTGCAGCCTACCAGGCTCCTCCATCCATGGGATTTTCCAGGCAAGAGTACTGGAGTGGGGTGCCATTGAACTAGTCAACTATGAACAGAGAGTTGGAGTCAGGTAAAGATACAGAGGTTCCCAGTGAAAATAAAGGCTTCCCATGTTGCACTAGTGGTAAAGAATCCCTCTGTCCATGCAGGAGATGCAAAAGACACAGGTTTGATCCCTGGGTCAGGAAGATCCCCTGGAAGAAAGCAAGGCAACCCACGCCAGTATTCTTGCTTGGAGAATTTCATGGACCAAGGAATCTGGCAGGCTATAGCCCATAGGATCACAAAGAGTTGGTCATGACTGAAGCGACTTAGCATACACACACACACAGTGAAAACAAATTGAAGAGTTGGAGAAAATACAAGCCCCCAAAAGAAAATGAGAGAGGGATTGTTATTCTTGCAAAAAGCATAACAAGTAACAAGGTGGGGAGAAAAGTAGGTTCCAGAAAACCCTGAGCCACATTCTCAGATATATTTCAACCTCATATTCAAGCAGACCTTTATTTCTCAGATGTTCTTCTCTCTGATTAATTTTTTCTAAGTGTCAATGAGTCAAAAATGTTAATGATATAATGAGTGCAAATTATCAATGGACTATATGAAATTAGGACTAATTTTATTGAATTCTGACTTCTCAGAATGACGATTAATTTGTTGACTTTAAACTCAGAGAACTGAAGAAAATAACAGAAGAGTTATTCAGTTTGCACTATTACTGGAATTAATCTTCTGAGGTTCTTTTTAAGATCTACAAGGTGCACACAATTCCTTAGCAACATGCTGTTTCTAGAGGATTCCAGAGAGGGAATCATCTTTGAATTGTTAATATTGATATCTTCCCCCGATTTTATAAAGATAAGTTGGTATCAAGCTGATTTTAACTTTTAGAAGAGGGTTCTATTAAAATGCAATACATATACCCTCAAAACACATGCATATCATGTATATTTAATTTTAAGGACAAATTATCTCACAAAATACTCATTATGTAATGAAGTACAAATTTTATTCTGAGCTAAAAATTGCATCCATAACTCACATATTATGATAATCCAAATAATTGAAATTCTATAATCCTTAGATTTTATTAAATATTCATGTTAATATTCAAAACAATAACAACTATTTTATTCTTTAGAACCTTCTCTTTGTGATTTCTGTGCCACTTGATTGCTTTTTTGCCTTTCAATTTTATTTCAGATTGCAGAGATAAAAAATAAATACTGTTTTTCCATTCATTTAATGTATCACAGCTCTGTTTTCCCAGTTTCCTCTGGATCTTAGTTTTCAATTATACCAGCTGTCTCACACAGGCACAACATGAGTGCATGTGTGCTAAGTCTCTTCAGTCCTGTCCACTCTTTGCGACCCTGTGGACCGTGGCCCACCAGGCTCCTCTGTCCACAGGATTCTCCAGGCAAGAATATTAGAGTGGAATATTGCCATGAATATTGCCAAGTATATTGCCATGCCCTCATCCAGGAGATCTTACCCATTCAGGAATTGAACTCACATCTCTTGTGTCTCCTTCATTGGCAGGTCAGTTCTTTAACACTAGCTTCAGCTGGGAAGCCTATGGGAACAATACGATATGTTTAAAATCTGATATAAGATGACCTCTCATCCAGTTTTCAAGAGTCATTAAACTCAAATTAGTGTACTTAATGTATGTATGTAAATGTCATGTACATTCTCAGCCACACACTTTTAATGAAATAATTAAAAAAAATTAATTTAGTACTTTTTTCATAATTTTAAATTTGAATTATTTGTTGGTATTATTTGTTGGTCCAGCATATCTTCATCAGAAACACATCCTGAATTAGTTAATATCCAGGGACTCTTCTAGCATGTATGTTTCTGATCACAATGCATATATATTTTTCCCTATTTGACTATATATTTTTTTTCTTTTAGAGCTATCTGGATTTTATGTTTGTCAATAATGCTCTCATTTTCTTTCAAGCTGGTATATCACAGCCTGACACATTCAGGAAATAATTTCTATTAAAATAAAAGACATTTTCCAATTTTGAACATCTTCAGGAAAAAAATAGGAATTGTTGATTTGGTGTTTCTAGATAATGATTTGCTTCTTTTCACAAAATATAAGAGGAATGAGATTTGTTATTAAATTTATAAAATGTAACATTATGATTCATCTCAGTTCAATTCAGTCTCTCAGTCATGTCTGACTCTTTGCGACCCCATGAACCACAGCACGCCAGGCCTTCCTGTCCATCACCAACTCCTGGAGTCCACCAAAACTCATGTCCATCGAGTCAGTGATGCCATCCAGCCATCTCATCCTCTGTTGTCCCCTTCTCCTCCTGCCCCCAATCCCTCCCAGCATCAGAGTCTTTTCCAATGAGTCAACTCTTCGCATGAGGTGGCCAAAGTATTGGAGTTTCAGCTTCAGCATCAGTCCTTCCAATGAACATTCGGGACTGATCTCCTTTAGGAAGGACTGGTTGGACGTCCTGCAGTCCAAGGGACTCTCAAGAGTCTTCTTCAACACCACAGTTGGTATACATTTCATTAGTTAATTAAATACACATAAATAGTTAATAAGCATAAGCATATTGCTTATGATAATTTATATAGAGGTATCACTTTAGTATTTCACTATCTGTATACAAATAGCAATTTTCTCATTAGTATAGTGAGGAGAATTTTTCATAGACACCAGGAGGAAAAAAAAAGATTTTAGTACTATGTATAGTGCTGAAATAGAAATAAGATTTATTGTCTATATATAGATATAGCCTATTCTGATGAAAGAAATAACCTTTGAGACTCTGTCAGTGTTCAAGGTGCCAGCTCCCTAAAATAGATTATTTCCTCTTGTCTTTGCTAACATTTTATTTGATGCTATAACTGCAAACACATACATCCAGTGCTCTGTCCCAGGTAATCAACATGCCAAGACTTCTTTCTCCTCTCGCTTAATTATATAGAGATGACATTTTCTGTCTTCAAAGTTTCAAATCTAGATTTCAAATTTCACAGAAAGATTTTTCTGAAAGTACAGCTCATTCTCTGTCATCTCTAACTATATTCTCACTGTTCTAAATTCTTGAAAATAAAAAAACCAGCAAAACATATTTTTTAAAAATCATTAGAAAAGAGTACAACAGAGATTTTATCCAATTTGTCACTAATTAGGTTTGTGACCTTAGATAAACCTCTTAATCTGATTGAGCCTCATATTTCTTAAGTTGTGAAATAATAAGTTATAACAAAGTGATCTTAATTATCTCTCTCATACTTTTGTATTTTGTGATTTGTAGTTCATAAACATGCTGATTACTAAGTAAGGAATTTTTCCTTATCATTTCAGTGATATATATATATATATATATATATATATGAAAAAAATAGAGTTAAATGAAGTCTTCAGAGGCCCTTGCACAAAAATGCTCTTCCATTTTATGCTCTTTTACTAATTATATGTGTGGTGAAATGAAAAAAAGCAAAATGGCTTAAGTCCTGTTTCTTGGTTAACTTCTCTATGGTCATGAAATCAATAACAGGATTTATGCATGAATATGAATGGTGGGCATGACTGCCTAAGGACTAGGCAAAGTGACTGATTTTTCTGGATTTGCTATTTTATATAGCATTGTTTCTCTAGAGAATGATGGAATCTTCTTTTCATTTTGTGTGGTAGTGATCAAGTTGAACAAGTTATTTATACTTAAAAAATGTTTCTAATGATAACAATTGTATCCTGATGTGTTCACCAAGCTCATAGAACTGAAATATATTGCCTAAATATTTTAAGTTAACTAATGAATTACATTTCCTGTGGTTGAATTATGCAAGGAATTCAGTTTATAAATAAGTCAATTATAAGGGCATGTTGGTAGCTAAGGAAGCAGAATCTCCTGTCCTCTGATGAAGTGTATTACCCTTTGTTTTTATTATCTTGGATACCCACTTTTTCTGCAGCCCTCTTTTCTGTTGACACATTGTTAAAGACAAAATGTTTTGTGTTTCATGAAGTGCATATATTGAAGAACTAACTCCCAGTTTAATTACATTTGGAGATGGATTCTCTAAGGAAATAGTTAAAGTTAAATGAGATCGTAGGATTAGTATCCTTATAAGAAGAAGCAGCTTCTCTCTTTCTTTCTCTCCGTATCCACAAAGAAAACATCACATGATAGCGAGATGGCAGCTGCTTAAACACAAAGAGAAGTAATCTTAAAATGAAGCCTAGCTTGCTGGCAACTTGATCATGGACTCCTCAGCTTCCAGAACTGTGAGAAATAAATTACGCTTAAGCAGCCAGTCCTGTGATGTTTTGCCATGGCAGCCCTAGCAAACTAGTATGAATTTTGGTGCTGAAAGGGGGGTGTTGCTGTGAAAAACTCCCCAAAATATATAAGCAACTTTGAAACTAGGTAATGGCTAGATGTTGGATGGAGTTTAAAAGTACATGCTAGAAAAAGCCCAGATCGTAGTGAAGGGGGTGTAGTAGAAAATGAATGTTAGAAGTGATTTTGGTAAGGGCTTAGGAATTTTAAAAAGAGAGCTGGAGAGAAAGCCTCCATCTTCTTAGAAGATTATATAAATAATCATGATATATATATATATATATATAAATAGTCATGAACTATTTATATAAATAGACATATAAATAGTCATGAACAAAATGGTGGTATAAATATAGATATTAATGGGTGTTCTGGTGAAGTCTCAAATGGAAATCAGGAAAAGGTAATTGGAAACAAGAAAAAAGGCGATCTTTATTTTCCAATGGCAAAAACATTGGCTGAATTGTTTTCTAGTGTTTTTACAAAAGATATAACATTTTAATCATGAAATTTAATATTAGCTAAACTACCGCACAATTGCACTCATCTCACACACTAGTAAAATAATGCTCAAAATTCCCCAAGCCAGGCTTCAGCAATACGTGAACCATGAACTTTCAGATGTTCAACCTGGTTTTAGAAAAGGCAGAGGAACCAGAGATCAAATTGCCAACATCCGCTGGATCATGGAAATAGGAAGAGAGTTCCAGAAAAACATCTATTTCTGCTTTATTGACTATGCCAAAGCCTTTGACTGTGTGGATCACAATAAACTGTGGAAAATTATGTAAGAGATGGGAATACCAGACCACCTGACCTGCCTCTTGAGAAACCTGTATGCAGGTCAGGAAGCAACAGTTAGAACTGGACATAGAACAACAAACTGGTTCCAAATAGGAAAAGGAGTACATCAAGGCTGTATATTGTCACCCTGCTTATTTAACTTCTATGCAGAGTACATCATGAGAAACATTGGGCTGGAAGAAGCACAAGCTGGAGTCAAGATTGCTGGGAGAAATATCAATAACCTCAGATAAGCAGATGACACCATCCTTATGGCATAAAGTGAAGAAGAACTAAAAAGCCCCTTGATGAAAGTGAAAAAGAGAGTAAAAAAGTTGGCTTAAAGCTCAACATTCAGAAAACGAAGATCATGGCATCCGGTCCTATCACTTCATGGGAAATAGATGGGGAAATAGTGGAAACAGTGTCTGACTTTATTTTTGGGGGCTCAAAAATCACTGCAGATGGTGATTGCAGCCATGAAATTAAAAGACGCTTACTCCTTGGAAGGAAAGTTATGATCAACTTAGACAGCATATTCAAAAGCAGAGACATTACTTTGCCAACAAAGGTCTGTCTAGTCAAGGCTATGGTTTTTCCTGTGGTCAAGTATGGGTGTGAGAGTTGGACTGTGAAGAAAGCTGAGCGCCGAAGAATTGATGCTTTTGGACTTTGGTGTTGGAGAAGAATCTTGAGAGTCCCTTGGACTGCAAGAAAATCCAACCAGTCCATTCTAAAGGAGATCAGTCCTGCGTGTTCTTTGGAAGGAATGATGCTGAAGCTGAAACTCCAATACTTTGGCCACCTCATGTGAAGAGTTGACTCATTGGAAAAGACCCTGATGCTGGGAGAGATTGGGGGCAGGAGGATAAGGGGACAACAGAGGATGAGATGGCTGGATGGCATCACCGACTCGATGGACATGAGTTTGAGTAAACTCCGGGAGTTGGTGATGGACAGGGAGGCCTGGTGTGCTGAAATTCATGGGGTCAAAAGGGTCGGACATGACTGAGTGACTGAACTGAACTGAACTGAACATTTCTAAGCAAAATATTGAAGGTGTCACTTGGATATTCCTGACTACTTACATGGCAATTCAAGAGTGGAAATAAATGGAACACAGAATTGTTAAACAAAAAGGAACCAGAACTTGAGGATTTGGGAAATGCTCAGTCTGTCCATATTTTAAAAGATAACAAGAAGGTTCTGGAAGAATACCAAAGATGTGGCTGGACTGTCACTAGAAAACGAGATTATGTAATTATATGAAGGGACACTCAGCCAGTTTGAACTGAAGGAGATGGTTACTGTACAAAATAAACAGTGTCAGATTTTTGGATTTTGCACAACAGAACCATAGTTATCCGTCTGCAAACATATGCTAGTCTTCAAGAAAAGGGAAGAATGACCCCAAAAGTATTCAGAGATAATCAGGAACACCAAGGCAGTTTCAACCTTTAGTGACCCTGGAAGGTGGGGCTTCAGCTCCAGTGGGTCTAGAAGACAGGGCATGAAGCCAAGGAGGATTATGCTCAACACTTCAGATCTAATGGAATTTACCTTCTAAGTCTTAGACCTGCTGGAACTTGTCATCCCTTTCTTCCTTTCTGATTTCTCACTTTAGGAACAGAAATGTGTATCCTATGTCTCTCCTACCATTGTGATTTTTGAAGCACATAATGTTTGGTTTCACAGATTTGCAGGTGAAGATGAATTTTGCCTCAGAAAGAATCATCTGAGTGAACTCCGGGAGTTGGTGTTGGACAGGGAGGCCTGGCATGCTGAGATTCATGGGATCGCAAAGAGTCGGACATGACTGAGAGAGTGAACTGAACTGAACTGAACTGAAGAATCATCACTCTCTTCTCACCCTCTGACATGATTTAGGACATGACACTTTCAACTTTAGATTTTGGAATGAGTCAATGAAATGAGTCAATTGAATGAGTTAAGAATTTTGGGGCTGTTGGAATTTAATGGATATATTTTGAATTCTGGAGCTGAATATTTGTGTCTCCACTGACATTCACATGGTGAAGCACTAACTCTTAGAGTGTGGTGCTTGGATATGGGATCTCTGAGGGAGTGATTAAGATTAAATGAGATCATAGGGTGGGGCCCTGAGCTGGTAGGACTATTGTTTTTATTTTTATTTTTTATTTTTGTTTTAATTTTATTTTATTTTTAGACTTTACATAACTGTATTAGTTTTGCCAAATAAAGGAGAGATATCAGGGAGTATTTTTTCTCTTTCTGTGCACACAGGAAGAAGAGGTCATGTGAACACTCAAAATTAGCTGCCACTTACAAACCAAGATACAAGCAAAGCTATAGAAGATGATGGAATTCCAGCTGAGGTATTTAAAATCCTAAAAGATGATGCCGTTAAGGTGCTGTGTTCAATATACCAGCAAATTTGGACAACTCAACAGTGCTCACAGGACTAGAAAAGTTCAGTCTTCATTCCAATCCCTAAGAAGGGCAGTGTCAAAGAAGGTTCAAACTACAACACAATTGTGCTCATTTCATAAGCTAGTAAAGTTATGCTCCAAATTCTTCAAGCTAGGTTTCAAAAAACATGAAATGAGACCCTCCAGATGTACAAGCTGGGTTTTGACAAGAAAGGAAACCAGAGATCAAATTGCCAACATTTGCTGGATCAAAGAAAAAGCAAGGGAATTCCAGAAAAACATCTACTTCTGCTTCATTAACTATGCTAAAGCCTTTGACTGTATTGATCACAAGAAACTGTGGAAATTTCTTCAAGAGATGGAGTACCAGATGACCTTACCTGTCTCCTGAGAAATCTGTATGCAGATCAAGAAGCAACAGTTAGAACTGGACATGGAACAACTGACTGGTTCCAAATTGGGAAAGGAGTACATCGAGGCTCTATATTGTCACCCTGCTTATTTAACTTATATGCAGAGTACATCACGTGAAATGCCAGGCTAGATGAAGCACAAACTGGAATCCAGATTGCCGGGAGAAATATTAATAACCTCAGATGTGCAGATGCTACTATGCTAATGGCAGAAAGTGAAGAGGAACTAGAGAGCCTCTTGATGAGGATGAAAGAAGAGAGTGAAAGAGCTGGCTTAAAGCTCAACATTCAAAAAACTAAGATCATGGCTTCAGGTCCCATCATGTCATGTCAAATAGATGGGAAAAAGTGGAAACAGTGACATAATTTATGTTTTGGAGCTTCAAAATCACTGTGGATGGTGACTGAAGCCATGAAAATAAAAGACACATGCTCCTTGGATGAAAAGCTATGACAAACTTAGCGTTTTTAAAAGCAGAGACATCACTTTGGCAACAAAGTTCCATAGAGTCAAAGCTATGATTTTTCCAGTAGTCATGTACAGATGTGAGAACTGGACCATAAAAAGGCTGAGCACCAAAGAACTGATACTTTCAAACTGTGGTGCTGGATAAGACTCCTGAGAGCCCCTTGAACAGCAAGGAGATCCAACCAGTCAATCCTAAAGGAGATCAACCTGCATATTCACTGGTAGGACTGATGCTGAACCTGAAGCTCCAATGCTTTGATCACATTATGCAAAGAGCCAACTCAATGGAAAAGACCCTGATGCTGGAAAAGATTGAGGGCAAAAGGAGAAGGAGGCGACAGAGGATAAGATGGTTGGATGGCATCACTGACTCAATGAAATGAGTTTGAGCAAACTCTGGGAGATGGTAAAGGAAAGGGAAGCCTGGGTTGCTGCAGTTCATGGGGTAGCAAAGAGTCAAACATTACTTAGAGACTGAACAGCAACTAAACAACAAACCAAGGGAAGAGGCATCAGAATGCAAACAATCCTGCCAGTGCCTTGATCTTACACTTCTCAACCTCCAGAAATGTGAGAGATAAGTTTAAGTGTTTAGGCCACCCAGTCTGTGGTATTGTGTTATTAGCCCAAGCAGACTAATACAAACACGCTTCTGTTTGATATATGAATGCTGCAAGCTGTATATGAGTTAAAATAGTTAGAATTTTGACTGCAAGTTATGTCTTTAGGAAAATATTTAGATAGCCATCTGCAAAATTTATGATAACCTTTTATTTTTGTGATGGAGATATGTAACTTTTTCTGAAGAAATTGCAGCTGCTTTCCCCAGGAAATGAATGTATTCACATAATTACGATGTTTTGCCTTAGTTGTATGGGAGAGGAGAATTCCTGCACTAAGGACTGACTTGCTTTGAATCAACCCTTAGATACTCAAAAAATCCTTACATTGGTTGTTCAGAATGTTTGATTAAATATTTTGCATAACATGGCTGCCCTGTCAAGTGTACTTGGTTTAATTTGTCAGAGTCTGATGGTATCTCACTTTACTGAAGCACCACACTAGTGAATATGTTGAATACAAAGATGAGTGAGACTGAGTTCTGCCTTTAAGAAGCTTACACTCTCTTTGAATAAATAAATAGAAGTAAATAAGATTCTTTTGGTTTCTGCTTGTCCATTTATTTATAACGCATGGTCTCAAATCTAGCTAAGAACCATAACAAGCACGCAAGAAAACCATTTAAAGACATCGGGAGAAGGTGGCCATCTACATGTCAAGGAGAGAGGCCATCAGAAAAAACAACAACAACAACAACCCTACTGATGCCTTGATTTGGGATGGGTAGCCCTCTGAACTTCGAAGAAATAAATTTCTGTTGTTAAGCCAACAAGTCCTCGGTATTTTGTTATATCAGCACTAGCAAACTAACACACCCATTAAAATGAACTGAACTAGGCTAGGACACCCCACTCCAGTACTCTTGCCTGGAAAATTCCATGGACGGAGGAGCCTGGTAGGCTGCAATCCATGGGATCACTGAGAGTCGGACACGACTGAATGACTTCACTTTCACTTTTCACTTTCATGCATTGGAGAAGGAAATGGCAACCCACTCCAGTGTTCTTGCCTGAAGAATCCCAGGGGCGGCGGAGCCTGGTGGGCTGCCGCCTATGGGGTCGCACAGAGTCGGACAGGACTGAAGCGACTTAGCAGCAGCAGCAGCAGCAGGCTAGGACAAATGTTTAACAAAATGTAAGAAATACTTAAAAAATAATGACTGCTTTTAGTTCCAGGTAAATTTAATCAGAGCTTCATATAATTGACCTCTTCGAAGGACAAGGTTTCAAGGTAGTGAACTAGAAATAAACTGAAGTACTCAAGTGGAAATCGTAATTACTAAATGGAATAATTTCAATGATATCTAATGATTTTAGATTTCATTTAAATTAGACAACAGCTATAAGAAAAGATTAAATGTATCATATTAAATGATGTTGTTTATCATTCAATATTTAGTTATAAACTTTTAATTATTATTAAAATCTTCTTAAACTGCTCATCCTTTGATGGAGATGATCACTTTTCATTATAGATCATTCCATAATGCTTCAGCTGTTTAATGACAAAACTGTTGCTTTTGTAGAAAATCATATGCTAATATGAGGAAGAAAATCTTAAAATTATTTTCCCTAAGTAACTTCCAAAATAGCTGTGGTTATCAGTTTTCAAATGCTGTAACAGGAATGGGAAAATATGGTGAATGCAAAGAAAATGGGCACAGATATCCACCAAAATAGCCTTGCTAATCCAATATTGTGTTGATCTGGGCAAGGATATTTAGAAAAGGCCTGCTCAGTTGATAAAGAATCCTGCAATGCAGGAGACATAGGAGGCATGAGTCTGCTCCCTGGGTCTGGAAGATCCCCTGGAGAAGGAAATGGCAATCCACCCCATTTTTCTTGCCTGAAAAATCCCATGGACAGAAGAGCCTGGCAGGCTCAAGTCCATGGGGTTTCACAAGTCAGACATGACTTAGCAACTAAACTACCATATATATGTGTGTGCATGTGTGTGTATGTGTGTTGAGAAATATTCATTTTATTTAACTAGTTTTCACAGCCAAATATTTATTCTATAAAAACTTTACAGATTTCATAGTTCCTATATAGTTCAAACTACTGAACTAAAAAGTAGATCCCATAGATGCAAAAATACTGCACCAACAATCCAAGGTAAAGGCAAATTGATGTGCTGCGCAGCGCTCTAGGAGCCAGGTGTGGTCGATTCTAACTATAAAATTCAAAATTGTACAAAAATTTTAAAAGTTATTTTTTTCATTCTTTATATATTTAATATGATTACAGGTTCAGAAGCTTACATTTATAATATGAATCATGGTCTAGGGTGAGATTTCCCCACTTGTATATTGAAAACTGACTTGTAAATTTCAGGAAAATCATCTTGGCTGCTTGAGATACATGCACATGCACTAAATTTAAAATAAAGCGAAAAGATCACAGCATGGTGTTTAGAAAAAATGCTTCTGAAAGTTGAGAAAATTAATATTATTTGAAAAACAAATGTATGCTCTACTCAATACACATTTATAATATGAATTTAAATTTGAAGTCAGGCAAACCAGCAGTAATTTTAGAAGTAATAAAACATTTTTTTTAAATTGCAGATGTTACATAATTAAATATTCAGCAAGATAAATGATCTGATATTCTGATATCAACTCAGAATTATTGTGAGTATAACATCAATAATTATGAAGCACATTTTAAGGGGTGAAGCTTTTATGTATATTACAGAGTATGTGAGAGTTTGCACATATTTTATCACTTATGTATATTCTAATATTCAGTTGCATTGACCTTTCACCGTTAATGAAGGAAACCTAATAGAATTTAAGTGGTAGGGTACTATAATAACATAGAGTTTTCAGTAGCAAATAGCACAAATGAAGCTTCCAAAATGTTCTTTGTAGTATCTAATTTTCTTACATAGCTTTCCTGATACTCTCTTTTGAAAAAAAACTCAGAGTACATCATGAGAAACGCTGGGCTGGATGAAGCACAAGCTGGAATCAAGATTGCCGGGAGAAATATCAATAATCTCAGATATGCAGATGACACCACCCTGATGGCAGAAAGTGAAGAGGAACTCAAAAGTCTCTTGATGAAAGTGAAGGTGGAGAGTGAAAAAGTTGGCTTAAAGCTCAACATTCAGAAAACGAAGATCATGGCTTCTGATCATGGTCTGATCACCTCATGGGAGATAGATGGGGAAACAGTGGAAACACTGTCAGACTTTATTTTTGGGGGCTCCAAAATCACTGCAGATGGTGACTGCAGCCATGAAATTAAAAGACACTTACTCCTTGGAAGGAAAGTTATGACCAACCTAGACAGCATATACAAAAGCAGAGACATTACTTTGCCAACAAAAGTTCATCTAGTCAAGGCTATGGTTTTTCCTGTGGTCATGTATGGATGTGAGAGTTGGACTGTGAAGAAGGCTGAGTGCCGAAGAATTGATGCTTTTGAACTGTGGTGTTGGAGAAGACTCTTGAGAGTCCCTTGGACTGCAAGGAGACCCAACCAGTCCATTCTGAAGGAGATCATCCCTGGGATTTCTTTGGAAGGAATGATGCTAAAGCTGAAACTTCCAGTACTTTGGCCACCTCATGCGAAGAGTTGACTCATTGGAAAAGACTCTGATGCTGGGAGAGATTGGGGGCAGGAGGAGAAGGGGACGACAGAGGATGAGATGGCTGGATGGCATCACTGACTCGATTGAAGTGAGTCTGAGTGAACTCCGGGAGTTGGTGATGGACAGGGAGGTGTGTGCTGCGATTCATGGGGTCGCAAAGAGTTGGACATGACTGAGCAACTGAACTGAACTGAAACATATTTTGGGATATTATGTTGGAATAAACTCGGGCATTTAAAATTACATATTTTAATATAAATTTATGGTGAGGGTAGGGATACCTCCAAATGACTCTTCATCAAAACTTTGCAATTGTACATATAACATCTTTACCTGACGTATAAGGCAGCACCCTACTGCTATAAGACTTAGGTAGATTGAAGCCTTCAGGCTTTTCCTATGACATTGCTAAGAAGATACACATGGAAAAGGAAAAAGCTTACACTGAATATAATATTTTATTTTAAGGAATACTGAAAGATTTACTAGCACTTTAAAAATATTTACATTACCATTTTGTTTTCTGATATTGGTGAAGAAGAATGGAAAATTAAGGTCACTTAAGAATCAGAGGTCCTAATTCAATCATTTTATGCCTCCTTTATCTTAGAAAAATTTTTGGTGAATATTTTTTTAATGCATACATAAATGTTTATAGAAAAGGCCTCATATTCATTAACATATTGTTAATGCAAATGAAAGACATACGCACCATGTTAATTATGTATGATGGGCTAATTTGGGTATTATGAAAGCTATTTGATGAGAGAAGAGGAAAATGTCCTTGGAGAAGAGTAAAAATTATTAAGTTAATGGCAAATCCCATCATTACTAATATTCATACAAAGTCAGTGGTTAGAAGGAAATTTGAAACTTGAAACTTTTGATTCTATCCTGATATTTTCTTTCACTAAAACTAAAAGTATAGCAAAGGTATACAACAGCTATAAAAATCGATATCCATTTCCAGTAAATTTGCTTAGGAATGATCTAGTAACACTACTGATGATTTAACTTTTTTTCTATGTGTGGGTATCGTAACACATTGCATTCTTGGGCACCTTATCCTTGCCTGTAATCTATTATTGACCAGAGAAAACTTCTATGGAAAATTAAACAAGATATATAAATTATCCACTCTACTGTACTGACAGCTTCTTCACAAATACATTTGGAGACTACTTATGATAAACACTCTTGGGTTGAAAATATCTGTAGAGTACATGATGTTAGACTTAAAATACTGTTTCACAGTGGTAGAATGAGTTACTGTTTCCATAAGTATATGAATAAATAAATGAATCTATCAATAAATATATTAACATAATATATTTTATTTGGGAGAGAAAATTACTGGAGATTCTACACTTAAGTTTTAAATAAAGAAATAATAGAAAAAGTTTTAAATGTATTGATTGTTGTCTAATTTACTCAGTTTTCCATTGCTTTAAGGTTAGTTTACCCTAAAATAATAGTAAAAGAGAAATCTGCATTTTTTTCAGATAAATATTAAATTTTATCCAACTGAACATAAGGTTTCACCATTTGATATATATACTAATAGCTTTTCTTTGGGGTCATCCTGAGGAAAATCTAACCTGCTTTCTAAATATGGTAACATGATTAAAACCACACTTCCCACTTTCTATGCATTTAAATAAAAACTTATACTTTCCCTCAAGTGAGCAAAACATATACAAAATGTGTTGGATTACTTCCAAATATCCATCAAAAATAGACACTAAAATAACTCTCTACACAGAAATATAACTATATTTTATACTTTATAAATTGTGAAACCTATTTCTCATGCCATTAGAGTTTTAAAGCCAGATTTCTAGTATTTGAAATTTTAGCTATAGAAACTACCTGTTAAGTAAGTCTTAATAATATTGCATTTGAGGAATAAATGCTGGTACATGCTATTTACAAAATAAGAAGAAATCATTTTAAAACTGAGTTAGAAGAATTAGATTATTCTGAAGTATGCAATGCAAAAGGCAATGCCATCTTATCCCATGCCAAGTGTTCTAATTGTAAGATGGTATTTTCATTACACATAGGCTGCCAAATCAAGAAAAATTACCAAATTTGGCTACTCTTTCTCTCTATAAAATACTTCATCCTAAACTGTGCTTAAAAATCCAAATGTGCAATCACTGATGTTCTTTTACATTTTCCCTCATTTTAATGTTTTAAATGTATGTGAATTTAATTGGACAATGACTTATTGCGGCCTTGTGTCTGAACTCATGGAAAGTCATTTGTTTACCTAGCACTGTAATATCCATTAGTAAATGCAAATTTTTCATTTTCTTCTTCACACTGTGGTTACTAAAGAACTATATTTACTAGTTCAACAAATCAGATATTTTGATTAAATATGTATTAAATGTCCAGAGATTTCCTGATTTTATATATTTACTGCTTTGAGTGGATTAATTTTATCTTCTGTAACAATGAGTCTTTCACATTCTCACAGTATAAGCATGGGCTCATCTACTTTATTTTGGATTATGATATACTAAGTTTGCTCCATCTGCCTCTGCGTTTCTATAAATGCTGATTATGTGCAATTTTGGGAGACATGAATGTGCTTTGAATCATTTAAACACTCTGAGTGTGTTTCCTGTGCTACATTGAATCCCTTCTTATATTCTTTTTAAAAGTCTAATTCAGAAGAAACTTCATTTTTATCTTCAACCAAATTGTTATTCTACTGTCATAAATTTTGCATGGGCTATTTTAATATACATATAGAAGACATAAATTAAAGGGCATCAAGATGAAAAACTACCTTGAACCACTCAGAGATTCAATATTTATTCTTCCAAGTTGACAATATGTCTGTCAGTGGCCTCTCCAAATCTACTCATATTATAAATAGGGTATCATAGCACAATATCGTGTTCAGCTAGTTTCAGGAATTGTAAATAGTGTCATGATTAGAAGCTGGTTAGATTAATTACCTGCCATCAATGAGACTAGCTTCATAATTAGTTTTTGTGCAGAATGTTTTTCTCTTGCTATTCATATACTCAGTGCTTGAATTTTTCTAATGTGTTCTTACTATGATAATATTCTCTTTGACCTTATCCTCTTAATTCTTGCATACTATTATCAAAATTTTGGAAGAATTTACATGTGGTTAAAAAAAAAACAAACTTGTTATTCTTTCTAGCTCCTTTATATGTTTATTTTGTAATTAAATCCAAGGTATATTTGAATTACAGTCTTCATTTTGGATCTCAGATTCACAAAATGGGATTGTAATATTGAGACTGTTATAAATCCATCATTGTTCTATAAGATGTCTGGCTTTTGATTTTATTTTATATCATTATTCATTTATGTTTTAACTATAATCTCATTATACTCTGTCACAAGTCACTTACTCTTTTATATTATTTGCATAAATAGTATGATGTGTTTTACATTTTTACATAGAATAAATATATATTACATATTTAAATATTGGTACATGCTTGTCTGATTTCTTCCTTGTTACTGCTGTATAGTTTTCATAGTTACTATGTTACACATTTTACTTATTTGGTTTTTTAATAATTGAAGGACATGTGGGTAGTTTCCATTATTGTGATGAATTTTGCACTAATGAGCCTCTTTAGGCAACCTTCTTTGAGTATTTATACTCAAGTTTCTCTGGATATGTGTTTGGAAGAAAAGTTTCTGAGTGATATAAAATGAGCACAGTAAACTGGATAAAATACATCTATTTTTCCCAACATTATATTCCTACTCATATTACATATTAAGGTTCTTTACATTTTCATACTTTGTTTAATATTACTGTTCCATAAGATGAGCAAAATAATGGTTTTTTTGTTTGTTTTCTAGTATTGCTAAGAACTTGGATGTCACTTCAAATGCTTATCAGCCAATGCGATTCTCTTCCTAGTATTGATTAATTTGATTCGCCCATATGACATTGATTGAATTCTCTTGCTACTTCTCAGGAATTCCCTATATATAAGATGATAATCTTGGAATGGTTGTTCATATTGCAAATATTTTCACTTAACATTCATTTATTTCTTAAATTGTATTCATAACATTGGAGAAGGAAATGGCAACCCACCCCAGTGTTCTTGCCTGGAGAATCCCAGGGACGGGGGAGCCTGGTGGGCTGCCGTCTCTGGGGTCGCAGAGTCGGACACGACTGAAGCGACAGCAGCAGCAGCAGCCATAACATATCCTTTGATTTTAATATCATGAATTTGTTCACCTGTTTTGGTTTGGTGCTTGGCAAAACTAATACAATTTTGTAAAGTTTAAAAATAAAATAAAATTTTTTAAAAAATGAGAAAAAAGAAGTTATTTTCCATTATAGAGTTATAATTCTATTGCCTACATTTTTTACTGGTAGTTTTTACAGGTTTATTTTTTCTTTTTTTACTTTTACATTCAATCTTTAACACATCTGAGTTTGCTTGTTATATCTTGTGTCAAGTAAGCCTTATTTTCAGATAGCAAAGAAATTTTCCTCAATTTAAAAAATAAATTATCTGTAGATCAATGATGCCAACTAATCATTATTTGGATAAACACAGAAAATAAAATTGTTAGTTATTATTATCTGTTAGCATGTGCCAACTGCTTAACAAGGATTATTTAATCCTTGAGATTTCATGGTAATAAATGTTGCTTTTAATTTTGAAAAGATCAATAATTTACCTGATGTTGCACAACTTATAATCATTATAGGTAGAAATTGAACACTATGACATCTCAGATAAGTGAATGCAAGCCAATGCTTCTTATAGATAAATATGTCTGAAATAAAAGTCTTCTTTATCCCATCATATTCTCATCTAAGACAACATCTCTCCATTCTTACAAGATCTAGAAAGGATCCTTGGCATGACTTAGAAAACATTCCTCATCTAGCCACTTCCTGTGTGTACAAGTTCATCTGCTCGCTTTCCTGTCTTCACTTCATACTCTGTCCCAGGCAACAGTACCCTACTTTCACATGGCGTGGATAGTTCGAGCTTTCCATTCTTTGCTAATGTAACCTCCGTGTCAGGAAATACTGACCAATTTCACTTAGATAACTCAGTTATTCTAGGGAGGACCCTACATTCAGCTCTTCTAGGAAGCCTTACTGGAACCCCCATTGCAGACCACATCCATATCCTATGCCTCTGTACATACTCCATCATTAACATTTTGTACCTCATACTTAATTTTTTTTGGCAGAACAGACTGCAAGAAGCCTCCAGCGAAATGCTCCTTATTCTTGTTTTAAAACAAGCACATGACACAGGTCTGATGTATGCTAGTAGCTCAGTTGTGTTTAATTCTTTGCGACCCCATGGACTGTAGCCCATGAGGCTCCTCTGTCAGTGGGATTCTCCAGACAAGAATACTGACATGGGTAACCATTCCCTTCTCCAGGGTATCTTCCTGACCCAGGGATCAAACCTAGGTCTCCTGCACTGCAGGCAGATTCTTTGCCATTTGAGCCAACAGGGATATATGGAAGACATGCAATAAAAGCTGGTTTAACTAAGCTGACTCTAAAAGCTGGATTAACTGAGCTGAACTGAGAAATCTTGATGCATACAATAAATATTTAGGAAAACCTCCATAAAAATATATATTTACCAATGTCTATAAACATTGTTCAGTTGACTATATCTTAAATAATCTATTTCTCCTCATGTGAATATGATGCCCAGCAAGGGAACTCCACCTTTCTTTCTCCAACCTTGAAATGTCAGTGACTAGATGTGAAAATGAATAGAGCATCTCCTGTAACCACACGTTCCCCCCAGACCAGGAGTCATATCTGGTTTGCAGTATTCAGTGGGGATAGGGAGTTGATGTCAGCTATTCTAACAGACATGCTTTGTTAAACCTAGTTGCCTATCTATCTAATGGATTCTTGATTACTCTTAGTAGATTTTAGTGTTAATATGGTGTTAGTCTTTTCTTTCTCCTGTCTTTTGCAGCTATAATAAGTGTGAGAAATGTGAAAATATCTTCCATAGTGATATGAACAATCAAATTAAATTGTCATGAACTTTGACCATTTTTACCCAAATGAGAATTTAAGTGGGAGCATTTAAACAATTCTGGCATTTCTTCATAAAAAAAGAATACTTAACACAAAAAATGACCTTATTAGGGGCTCATTTTCATCATTCACATATAACTTTTTGGATCAGTTAAATAGAATGACTGAAGATGACAGATTTATTTTGGTGATACCATACACTCAAAACTCATTCATTTGCACCTGGCAATGCAAAGCAAATAAGAGGACTAACCAAATAAGAATTTAGTAGACTTTGTTTTCTCTAAAACTCATCATCCAGCCCTCACTCAGAACACAGCTCCCAAATAATAATCCCCTTCGTTGTCAAGAACTTTATAGCAGTAAATTCTTTCATCAGCACTAAACATGACAACCTTTTACTTCCCAGAGACTGAAGCACCAGTGGTTTGGGTACAGCTGTGAAGGATGAGGCTAGCAATTACTAATATGCTATTTCTCATGCTAAGTGTCTCTTACCCACTCTCCAACTCTATAATTAATTAAAAAATATTACTTGATTCACATTGCATAATGCAAAATTCTCTTAAAAATTAACTGTCTTCTTACACTAAATAATCACATAAAACTGACCAAATACATTTAACAAACAGCTAACTCAAGAGCAGAACATTATTCTTCACACAAAGTGCAAGCAAATAGTTTTATTCCTGTTTGTGGAGCTTAACCTTCTGCAAAAGTAATTAGGTCTATAATTAAAAAGCTATTTGGAATGATTAAAACTCTGTTATCTTCTGGCATTTAAAGACAAATGCAAATGTCAGAAAGGATGAATTCATTAAAATTTCTATTTAAGAGAAAAAATTTTGGATGGAGGCTGTTATTTATTAAAATGTTACAGTTTCAGAGAAGGTTTGATCTGTAAAGAAAACATTAAAGGTGGAAAGTAACTTTCTGTAACATTGGATTCAGCAATCAGCTGCTATTCACAGATATTTATATTGGGAGTTATTTAAACATAACATCTCATAATGTCACAGTGCTATTTCAAAAGTGATGTTATTCTTCTGAGAGATTTTCTCTTTCCATTAATTAGAAATTGTTACCCTGTCTAGTCTTGATTAGCCATCTGTACAAGTATGGTCACCTCACTGGCCAGCCATAGTATATTATCAATCTAGATTTTCAAGCTGTGGATTCAAAAGCTAATTACTTTGAATGAAATAGTCACTTCTTCTTGGGCCCCAAAATTAGTATAATTAGGGGTAGAATTTTTGAAGGCATAGAGGACTATTGGGCTTTATGCTGTTCCATGAGCGTTTTTCAAATGAATGTTATTTAGGAGCATTCTGCTGATGGTCCCTAGTCAAGCGTTCTGCATTATTTTAAACAAAAGAACAATTATTCATGAGCAAGTAAAATGTACTTCTAGTCATAGAAGTTATCGAATTTTATCTTGTGTTGTGTATGACTAATTTAAATTCATACCCTTTCTATATCTTTAGCATTTTTATTCCAACACGTCATTAAAATACAAGAAAATAGATACATTAAGAAATAAATTTTAAACCAAAAAGAAAGAAGTTTTAAAAATATTATCCTAAATGAGAGATTAAGTAAAAAGAATAAAAAGTAAAAGACATGATCATTGGTTGGAAGGAAGAAATACTATAATTATTTAGGCATTATTTGATATATTTACAAAGCCAAGAGAAAATTATACAAGTATTATTCAATGAAAAATCACTCTTTAACTTTATTTTTTTAATTTTTTCTTTTTTTAATTTAAATTTATTTATTTTAATTGGAGGCTAATTACTTGAGAGTCCCTTGGACTGCAAGGAGATCCATCCAGTCCATTCTGAAGGAGATCAGCCCTGGGATTTCTTTGGAAGGAATGATGCTAAAGCTGAAACTCCAGTACTTTGGCCACCTCATGCAAAGAGTTGACTCATTGGAAAAGATTCTGATTCTGGGAGGGATTGGGGGCAGGAGGAAAAGGGGATGACAGAGGATGAGATGGCTGGATGGCATCAGTGACTCGATGGAAGTGAGTCTGAGTGAACTCCGGGAGTCGGTGATGGACAGGGAGGCCTGGTGTGCTGCGATTCATGGGATCGCAAGGAGTCGGACACGACTGAGCGAGTGAACTGAACTGAACTGAATTACTTTACAATATTGTATTGGTTTTGCCACACATCAACATAAATCTGCCACGGGTGTACACGTGTTCCCCATCCTGAATCCCCCTCCTACCTCCGTCCCCATACCATCCCTCTGGGTCATCCCAGTGTACCAGCCCCAAGCATCCTGTATCCTGCATCGAACCTGGACTGGCGATTCGTTTCTTATATGATATTATACATATTTTAATGCCATTCTCCCAAGTCATCCCACCCTTGCCTCTCCCTCAGAGTCCAAAAGACTGTTCTATACATCTGTGTCTCTTTTGCTGTCTCGCATACAGGGTTATCGTTACCATCTTTCTAAATTCCATATATATGTGTTAGTATACTGTATTGGTGTTTTCTTTCTGGCTTACTTCACTCTGTATAATAGGCTCCAGTTTCATCCACCTCATTAGAACTGATTCAAATGTATTCTTTTTAATGGCTGAGTAATACTCCATTGTGTATATGTACCACAGCTTTCTTGTCCATTCATCTGCTGATGGACAACTAGGTTGTTTCCATGTTCTGGCTATTAGAATAAGAGTCCTTTCTCTACTTAAATGGTCTTTATGATCTCATAGATTCAATTTCCTATCATTAGAAAGATAGCATAGCCCCACCACAAAAGCATTATATCACATAGGGTACCATGGGGCTCTGTCTTCCCAGGCTTATTTTAAGGATCTAGAAGAAAACTGATTATTTCTTGAAAATATAATAACATGATCCATAGGCAAGTCATTTTCAGTGGTGTGAGCACAGAGGGCTAGACACAGAAAAACTTCAGATGCTTGGTTTTATTGAATCTTTATATTTCTAATTCATTGTTTATCTCTTGATTGGAGTAAGAGAAGGAATCTTGGCTAAATAATATAAAACTGGCAAGAAATCTATACTTAATCTAGGAACCAAGAGGTAAGGCTAAGAAATCCTCTTATAAAACTGAGATAGATGAAACATAACGGAAGGATGGAAAAATTACAATGCATAGGTATGAATTTTCTAGCTGAAGATATTATTAGAAATAAAATATACAATTTGAAAAACAAAAAACAGAACTCAGGAGGACATTTTAAACGTAATATTCATCTAATAATACATGCTCACTTTCAACATGCATCTTTTATTTTATATTCAAACTTGAATAATTTTTAAAAGTTAAGAGTATTAATAAAAGTACAAATAATTTTGTTTATTTATGGCTCATTAGTCTTGTATGGTCATGTGAATTGGACCTTAAAGAAGACTGAGTGCCCAGTAATTGATACTTCTGAATTATGATGCTGAAGAGTCTTGAGAATCCCTTGCACTGCAAGGAGATCCAACCAGTCAATCCCAGAGGAAATCAACCCTGAATATTCATTGAAAGGGCTTCCCTGGTGGCTCAGATGGTAAAGAAGCCACCTGCAATGCAGGATACCTGGGTTCTATCCCTAGGTAGGAAGATCCCCTGGAGAAGGGCATGACAACCCAATCCATGGGTTGAATCCCATGGACGGAGGAGCCTGGCAGGCTACAGTCTGTGGGGTTGCTAAAGTCCAACACAACTGAGAGACTAATCTCAGCACATTCATTGGAAGGACTGACACTGAAGCTGAAACTCCAATACTTTGGCCACTTGATGCAAAGAGCTGACTCACTGGAAAAGACCCTGATGCTTGATTGGAAAGACTGAAGGCAAAACGAGAAGGAGGCAGCAGAGGATGAGATGATTAAATAGCATCACTGACTCAGTGGACATAAATTTGAGCATACTCTGGGAGAAAGTGGAGGATAGAGTAGCCCGATGTGCTGCAGTCAATGGGGTCACAAAGCCAGACCTGACATAACAACTAAACAACAGCAGACTTATTCAGAAGCAAAGAGTCACCTGGTGAGCAACTCTTTACATGGACGGAACATAGAAATATCTATAGTCTTCACATATAATTTACATACATCTGGAAAATATACATACATGATAAACCATAAAACTCAAGAAACATCATATTTTATGTATTTCTCATCCAGGTGAAAATGCCAGTGAATATGATGAATGTGGGAAGGCCTTTCTCCATGACTAGTGACTTACTCAGCATCAAGGAAGAAAGATTAGTAAGAAACTAAGCAAATATAAGTGGTGTGAAAAGACATTTGTGAAGGATCTGTGTCTTTCTGAACATCTCATTAGTATTAATGGTAAGAAACATTTCAAATCTGACCACTATGGGTAATGTAAGGGGACATTTTATGAAAGTTAGGAATGTGGAAAGAATTATGTTATAACTCAAGACTTATTCTTCATCAGAGAATTTATCCCAGTGAGGAATTATGTAAATTAATACTGTGGTTTCAATGCCTTTAGGTATAGCTTTCAACTATCTCTGTATCAGAGAATCTATGCTGATTAGAAACCCTAGGAATTGAAGCATTGTGAGAAGGTCTTTCCTTTTGTGGTAGGATCAGAGAACAAATGGAAAAAGGATAAAAAAGAACAAACATTCCACAAATGAATTATTTTGGAATGGTCTAAGAGATTGTGTCTTACTCGATGAGAGAGCACTTTTATCATCTTTTAACATTTTTCAAATAATACATATGTGTATGTGTGATTCAGTGAATTTCACTTAACTTCTAATATTATGTAAAGTTTTATGGAGGACTTTTGTATCTAGCTCACATTTCATTATTCACTATTCACAGTGAAAATTGTATCTGTACTAATTTCAGCAAAATTGTAATTCTGTTATCAATACTTTATTCCTTTGCTATTTTTATCTCCTTGATATATTCTTACTTCCACTAGTTTTTATTTCAGCATACTCTCACTTATAATTGTGATTAAATATCTGTAAATGCTTATGATTTTAATTATTTCTCTCTCTCTCTCTCTCTCTCTCTCTCTCTCTCTCTCTATATATATATATATATATATATATATATATATACACACACAGTCACTTAATTGTGTCTGACTCTTTGTGACTCTGTGGACTGTAGCCCACCAGGCTCCTCTGTCCATGGGATTCTCCAGGCAAGAATACTGAAGGGGGCTACCATGCCTTCCTCTAGGGGATCTTCCAATCCAGAGATTGAAGCTATGATTTCTGTGGCTCCTGCACTGCAGGCAGATTCTTTACCACCCAGGGACGGGGAAGCCTTGTAAGCTGCTGTCTATGAGGTTGCACAGAGTCAGACATAACTGAAGTGACTTAGTAGCAGCAGAGACACTGGGGAAGTGTATATTGAGTGAGTGCAAGAGTGAGTCGCTCAGTTGTGTCTGACTCTTTGCAACCCCATAGACTATACAATCCATGGAATTCTCCAGGCCATAATACTGGAGTGGGTAGCCTTTTACTTTTCTAGGGGATCTTCCCAACCCAGGGATCGAACCCAGGTCTCCTGCATTACAGGTGGATTCTTTACCAGCTGAGCCACAAGAGAAGCCTGGAAGAGTGTGTGTGTGTGTGTGTGTGTGTGTGTGTGTGTGTGTGTAATTTTAACAAAATTATGGATACCTAGAGTTTGTCCCAAGTATATAAGAGTGATTCAACCTTTGAAAATCAATTAATGTGATACATCATGTGAACAGGTAAAAAATTGAGAAATCACACTATCATATCAATAGATGTATAAAAAGCATTTGACAAAATCCATGATCTGTTCATGATAAAAACTCTCAATGAACTAGGAACAGAAGGGAGGGTCTTTGATTTCACAAACAATATCTACAAAAATCTACAGCTATCACCATGCTTAATGTCAAAAAACTCAAAGTTTTTCCCACTAAGATCAGGAACAAGGTAAGGATGTCCCCTTTTACTACTGCTTTTCAACATTGTACTGCAAGTCCTAGATAGTGGAATTAGGCAAGAAAAGGAAATGTTAGCTATATATTTGGAAAGGAAGATATAAAGCTATCCTGTTCACAGAGGATACAATTGTCTATGTGTAAAATCTAAAAGAATTGACAAAATTGCTCCTGAAATGAATAAGTTATAGCAAGTTGCAAAACACAAAGTTTACATACAAAGTAGTCAATAGTTATTTCAAGTAGAGTTTGAAATAAAAGCAAAATTCTGTTTATATTCAGTTCAGTTCAGTTGCTCAGTCATGTCTGACTCTTTGCGACCCCATGAATTGCAGCATGCCAGGCCTCCCTGTCCATCACCAACTCCCAGAGTTCATTCAGACTCACGTCCATTGAGTCGGTGATGCCATCCAGCCATCTCATCCTCTGTCGTCCCCTTCTCTCCCTGCCCCCAATCCCTCCCAGCATCAGAGTCTTTTCCAATGAGTCAACTCTTCACATGAGGTGGCCAAAGTACTGGAGTTTCAGCCTCAGCATCGTTCATTCCAAAGAACACCCAGGGCTGATGTCCTTCAGAATGGACTGGATGGATCTCCTTGCAGTCCAAGGGACTCTCAAGAGTCTTCTCCAACACCACAGTTCAAAAGCATCAATTCTTCAGCGCTTAGCCTTCTTCACAGTCCAACTCTCACATCCATACATGACCACTCGAAAAACCATAGCCTTGACTAGACAGACCTTTGTTGGCAAAGTAATGTCTCTGCTTTTGAATATGCTATTTAGATTGGTCATAACTTTCCTTCCAAAGAGTAAGCATCTTTTAATTTCATGGCTGCAGTCACCATCTTCAGTGATTTTGGAGCTCCAAAAAATAAAGTCTGACACTGTTTCCACTGTTTCCCCATCTATTTCAGCACCCTCCAAAATGAAATACTTCTGAATAAATCTAACAAAATATATGCAAGATCTATTTGTAGAAAACTGTAAATTTCCAATAAATGAAATCAAAGAAGAAGTTAATAAATGAAGAGCTATCTCCATATTCTTAATAAGAAGATTCAATGTTGTCAAGATGTCAATGCTTCCAAAGCTGAAATAAACTTAGTACAATCCATGCACTAAGTTTAAGCAATACATGCATTTTCATACATGTCTTATGTATATTAACAAACTGATTCTAATGTCTATGTGGACAGGCAAGAGATACAGAACAGGAAACACAATATTGAAGGAGAAGAAAGTTGGAGAACTGACACTACTTGATTTTAAGGTAAGTCTTAAAATCAAGTAGTGGTAAAGAACGTGGTAAAGAATCTGCCTGCCAGTGCAGGAGATGGAGGTTTGATCCCTGAGTTGGAAAGATTCCCTGGAGTATGAAATGGCACTCTACTCCAGTATTTTTGCCTGGAAAATTCCATGGGATGAGTAGCCTGGTGGGCTAGTCTATAAGGCCTCAGAGAGGCAGACAAACTGAACGACTAAGCACATAGTAATCAAGACAGTAGAGCACTGGTCAAAGAACAGACAAATAGATCAATGGAGCAGAACATAATGTCCAGAAAAGACCTCCATGAGTATAGGCAAGCGATCTCTGATAAAGAAGGGAAGGCAATACAATGGAGCAAAGAATCTAGTTATAGAAGTCTAAAAAAATTATATCAGAGTGGATAACAGATGTAAATACAAAACACAAAACAATAAACTCCTTAGACGGTAAGGTAGGTGATAACCTAGATGAGCTGGGGTATGGTGATTACTTTTTAGGTACAACAAATGGCGTGATCCATGAAAGAACTGGTAAACTAGACTTCATTAAGCTCCTCTGTGAAAGACAAAGTCAAGAGAATGAGAAGACAAGACATAGACTTGGAGAAGATATTTTCAAAGCATGTTTGAAAAAGGATTATTACTCAAAATATAGAAAGAATCCAAAATTTAACAATAAGAAAATAAGTAGCCCTATGAAAAAATTAGATCAAAGACCATTAATAGCCTCTCCATATTTAATCTACATTTCAGTGGTTCTAAGTATATTCACATTGTTGTGCAACTCTTACCATCATCCATCTCCAGAATTTTTCACTTTCCTAGACTGAAACTGTCCCCATTAAGCATTAGATCCCCATTCTCCTTCCCACACCCCTGTTCCCTGGCACCTACCAAAGTATAGATACTTTCTGTCTCCATGAATTTCACTTTCTAGGTATGTTGTAAAAGTGAAATCAAACAATATTTGTCTGTAGCTACTGTACATTATTATAGTAATCAGTTCAGTATTTAATGATATGCATATGTAGTACATATACTGTTATACATGTATAATTGGTATATATTTGAACACATTGGTATGTGTTGGTATATATATTGGTATATATATTGAACAATGGATTATTGAACAATGGTATATATATTGAACAATGGTATATATATATATATAGGTATATATATTGAACAATGGATTAAATTCATTCGGCATGTTTTGATAAACTGCTAATAAAGTTTATACATGGATACATGGGGTGCTATTTGAAAATTTTGATACAATAAAAACTATGGTAGTAGCTAGAATTGAGATTGACTAAGGCAATGGCAACCCACCCCAGTACTCTTGCCTGGAAAATCCCATGGACAGAGGAGCCTGGTGGGCTGCAGTCCATGGGGTCATGAAAAGTCAGACACGACTGAGCGACTTCACTTTCACTTTTCACTTTCATGCATTGGAGAAGGAAATGGCAACCCACTCCAATGTTCTTGCCTGGAGAATCCCAGAAACAGCGGAGCCTGGTGGGCTGCCGTCTGTGGGGTCGCACAGAGTTGGACACGACTGAAGCAACTTAGTAGTAGTAGTAAGTCACTGTTTACCTGTGAATGACAGTCTCCTCTTTATTAAAAATAAAGAAGTTAAGAAATATAATTTCTGTATAAGGTCTGAAGCTGAAAAATCTATTATTTTAATGGATAAATAATTGTCATAACTATGTAACCACACTCAAAGATTTCTTATTATTTTATACTTTTTTCTGAGTTTTTCCTCAGAGTGAAAAGATCTCAGAAACATGACACATTGCTACTGAGCTGTTTTTTCAAGAAAACAAATTATAATTTGAGACTGAATTTTTTTAAAGATACCAAGCAAAAAAAAAAAAAAGCAAAAAAAAAAAGATACAAAGCATAATATTTATTTTAAAAAATGAAGATCATCTGGAAATAGAATGTAATTTGATGCATCATACTGTATTTCAGAACTATATTTACATTAAACCCAATAAAAATAGCATGTATTTCTTAGCTTTTCTTAATGATGTCAGTTATTTATGAACCTTAACTATGCAGCACATTCTATTTGGTTTATCATTCGATGGTGTCTTACAATCTATTTTAAAATTATGGAAGTGACAAAGAGGTAAGTATTTTAGATGTTGTAGTTCTGCTTACTAACCAAGCCAAACATAAATAAGCTGGCTCAGCATCATCCCAACCTGGCATTTTTCATTGTTTTTCAAATTCTTAATGTTCAATGTGGCTGACAGCTTTTGTATGTCCCTGACTCCAGTATCATGGCCACTGAGTTAAAAAAAAAAGTTTCAAAGTTTCTCTTTCAAGTAACTTCTAAAACTGAATAATAAAGTTAAGGTCTCACCAAGGGATATGATGACCATTAGAAAATGGCCTGAGTACATGTATATAACATTTTGCTTTTATACCATGGTTTAAATACAATTTAGCCTCCACTTTTCTAAAAGAAGAAAAATAACCTCACATTCTTTTCCAGCACTCTGTAGAATAAGTGAAATTTATATTTCACTTATTCCAGCTTATTGGAATTATTTTCTGCCAGCATATAGTTAAACATTATTCTCAGCATGTGATGCATGCCAGTTTTTCATTAATAATTGATTTGCACATGCTATTTAAATGAACTCTTTTCTAAAGAAGCATAAGTAGTAAAAGTCTTTTTCTCCTGATCACATAAACCAGTAGCTAGTGCAATATACTGGTTGCTATAAATGGCAGTTCCTAGAGGAAGCTGTTAGCAAAAATATGGAATTGCAGGACAGATGCTGTATTTTGTGTTTAGGCAGGAGAAGACCTCAGACGGTAAGCAGAATGTGCCTGTGGGAATTCAATGTTGTACATGATTGTAGCTCAGAGTCTTTAAGACTTGGCATAAAATAACTTCTGAGCACACTGCAATTGTAAGATAATAAATGGAAATCCATGTCTTATTCAGGTGAAAACCAAAAGCAGTCATAGGGCTAGGAGAGCATGAGACACATAACGTCTATTAACAATCAGCCCCAAGGGAAGACATGTCTTTTTAGAAGATTATATTTTGATACAAGATGGACTCATACGGTCAGTAACTCCGTTTAAAGAGGACTTGGTAATTACAAGAGGAATATCCCATCTGTCTGTCATTAAAATGTGACAGATATTATGATTTCTAGAAGTGGCTTGTTTAGAGAAAGATTATTCATTTTTCTGCCTGGAATATGTTCATTTTTGAAGATTGCATGCCTAAGATATCAATTCACTGTACTTTGAATTTTGACCAAAATACATCCATTAAAAATTTTGTCAATTTTAGTGTTGAAATTCTTTGGTTCCTAAAATCAATACTATAAGAAACCAGATTGTATTAAAGAAATGTACATTTTCTCTCAGTTTACAAATGGAGTACCTAAATGCCTTCAGTAAGTGTCCTGAAGGCAGTCACACAGAGTTTTTTCTTTTCAGTTTGGCATGCCTCTCAGTTATTTTTCACCAGGAAAGGCTTATGCTTTTTCTGTGCTACAGTGGAACTTATTTAACATGACATAAACAGTGATAGCAGACTGTCTAAAGTGAGCACAGACTGAGATGATAAAATCCTGGCATCATTTCAAAGAAAGAATTGAAAAATATGCATTTTTAAATATGTTTTATAGCAAGAGACAAAGATGAGATTCACTTGGTACAAGGGGTGAAGGACTAATGAACTCAAGTATGGGCATAACTATCTTTATCATTAGAGACTATTGTATCCTTTCCATCTGTAGCTTAATTGCAGCCAGTCCAGGGGGAAAAAAAAATCTAGTAATGACTAACAAGTACATAGTGCTTATCATTGGCCAGATATTATTCTAAATGTGCTACATATATAATTTCTTTTTATTTTTATCTCTACGAATAAGGTATTATTAGTACCTATATTTTATTTGTAATAAAACTCAGAGAGATTATTTGACTTGCCTAAGGTCATATACCTAAAACATTGCAAGGTTAGAACTTGAACACAAGCAACCCATATTCCTAAATGCTTTGTCACTAACCCTCTGATAAATCTGGAGTTGGTCACAATATATTGCAGTCTCAGTACTCCTATATTATCATTGAGGAAATTTAGTCTAGTATATAAAAGCAGTAATATCACAAGCAAGCAAATTATGTCAACATTACACCAATAAGTTTAGAGACAAGATCATGCCATGTAGTAAGGAAAGTAGGCTTTAGACAAAAATGAAGTCTGAGGTTCAGTGGAATGGCTCTGAGATTCAAAGGAATGGGCTCTACCTTAGCCATATCAGGTTATGCCCTTTTATTGAAATCCTCATAGGATATTAGATTTTTGCCTTCATAACATTTCCCACAGTTGACACTATTTATAAAGTTATTTGTATAATAATGTTTTTACCAAACCAACCTTGAGTCTGCTTGTTGGGGTTCAGTGACTCAGTCACTAAGTTGTATCTGACTCTTTGCGACCCCATGGATGGCAACATGCCAGGCCTCTCTGTCCCTCACTATCTCCCAAAGTTTGCCCAAGTTCATGTCCATTGAACTGGTGATGCTATTCAACCATCTCATCCTCTGTCACCCCCTTCTTCTTTTGCCTTCAATCTTTCCCAGCATCACAGTCTTTTCCAATGAGTTGACACTTTGCATCAGGTGGCCAGAGTATTAGAGCTTCAGCATCAGTCCTTCTAATGAATATTCAGGACTGATCTCCTTTAGGATTGAGTGGTTTGATCCCCTTGCAGTCCAAGGGACTCTTGAGAGTCTTCTCTAAACCACAGTTCAAAACCACCAGTTCTTTTGTGCTCAGCCTTCTTTATAGTCCAACTCTCACATCCATTTATGTCTACTGGAAAGACCATAACTTTGACTTGTCAGCAAAGTAATGTCTTTGCTTTTTAGTATGCTGTCTAGGTTTGTCATCGCTTTCCTTCCCAGAAGTGAGCATCATCTAATTTCATGGCTGCAGTCACCATCTGCAGTGATTTTGGAGCCCAAGAAGAGAAAATCTGTCACTGCTTCCACTTTCTGTGCTTCTATTTGCCATGAAGTGATGGGACCAGAGGCCCCGAGTCTCCTTACCTGCTTGCTTTAACATCTGTGTACTAACACCAGGTTGTGGTGAAGGAAACTACAAAGTTTTCTGTAGACACCAAACAAGGAGTATAGACAACTAATGCTCAAAAGACCTCAACATCCCGGATGGGTTTCAGGGGAGGATGTTTGAAGGAGGGGGAAGGGAGAGAGTTGCAGGGTGTGTGATCAGCTCAGGCACCATTCTCTGATTGGTTGATGGTGAGGTAACAGGGATTAACCTCTTTAATCCTCAGGCTCCAGCTACTTTCAGAGGTACATGTTCATGGTCATTATGCAGGTAACTTCTTCCATCTGATGGGCATTTTAGTATCTAAAACACCTCAGGATTGTGCGTCAGACACTGTTATCTTTATCTTTCAGAGAGGAACTCAAAATATATGGCTGATTTATAGTTCAAACTGTTACCAGTTCTCAGGGTTTAACTGCTGCGTGTTGTTACTACATGTTCACTTTCTTTCAATTACTAATTCTTCAGCTAGCCTTTTGTGACTTAGAGGAGACCTGGGAGACTAAAGCTTGTCTACAAACAAGAGGCAGGTAGAGAGTATGGGAAAAGAGGCAGGGGAGTCTGTCCCAGGAAGGCCCCACAGAGCCCCGTTCAGTTACAGTGTCTGTTTAACTGGAGATTGTATTTCCAGGTATAATAAAATGCTTCAAACACTGTAAGTATACTTAAGTCTTTTAAAAGAAATTGAAAGTGGGAGTTTCAGAGAGAGTCTAAATAAAACACAATTATAAATGACTCCTAAAGGAAGTTTTTCATTTTAATATTGTCACTTGTCTGCTGATATTTCACTGTGATTTGTGACCTAGCAAACTTCCTGGGGCTGTCAGAGAGGCTTCAAAAACATCATTCTCTTATGAATATATGTGCTTTCCTGAATCTTCCAGGTACTTTGATCAAAAACTCATGACTTTCTTTTATATAATAAATAAACTGTGAAAAAATTGACCAAATAAGAAGTGTATTGATAAATAAATAGCATGAAATTCTCTAAGTATATGCATGTTGGGAAATAATCCTACTTTACTTGAGAATTTCATTAGATCAATCTGTGAATAAATAGATAAAGCATATGTGGTATATACATACAATGAAATAGTGTTCAGACTTAAGAAGGAAAGGAATTCTGACACACACTAGAACATGAATGAATCTTGGCATTTGCTAAGTGGAGTAAACCAGACACAAGAGAACAAATGGTGAATGACTGCACTTCAGGTATGTATGGAACAACAGACTGGTTCCAAATAGGAAAAAGAGTACGTCAAGGCTGTATATTGTCAACCTGCTTATTTAACTTATATGCAGAGTACATCATAAGAAACGCTGGCCTGGATGAAGCACAAGCTGGAATCAAGATTGCTTGGAGAAATATCTATAGCCTCAGATATGCAGATAACACCACCCTTATGGCAGAAAGTGAGGAACTAAAGAGCCTCTTGAAAGTGAAAGAGGAGAGTGAAAAAGTTGACTTCAAGCTCAACATTCAGAAAACTAAGATCATGGCATCCAGTCCCATCACTTCATGGCAAATAGATGGAGAAACAGTGGAAACAGTCCCTGACTTTGTTTTTTTTTGTTTTTTGTTTTTTTTTTTTTGGTCTCCAAAATTACTGCAGATGGTGGCTGCAGCCATGAAATAAAAAGACGCTTACTCCTTGGAAGGAAAGTTATGACCAACCTAGATAGCATATTCAAAAGCAGAAACATTACTTTACCAACAAAGGTCCGTCTAGTCAGGGCTATGGTTTTTTCCAGCAGTCATGTGTGGATGTGAGAGTTGGACTATAAAGAAAGTTAAGCACCAAAGAATTGATGCTTTTGCACTGTGGTGATGGAGAAGACTCTTGAGAGTCCCTTGGACAGCAAGGATATCCAACCAGTCCATCCTAAAGGAAATCAGTCCTGAATGTTCATTGGAAAGACTGAATTTGAAGCTGAAACTCCAATACTTTGGCCACCTGATGCGAAGAACTGACTCGTTTGAAAAGACCCTGATGCGGGGAAAGATTAAAGGCATGAGAAGAAGGGGACGACAGAGGATGACATGGTTGGATGACATCACCAACTCAATGGACATGAGTTTGAACAAACTCTGGGAGTTGGTGATGGACAGGCAGGCCTGGCATGCTGCGATTCATGCTGTCGCAAAGAGTTGGACATGACTGAGCGAGTGAACTGAACTGACTGAAGGTATGTATAGTAGTCAAATTTGTAAAGCCAGGAAATTGAACGGTGGTTACTAGGGGTGGGAAGAAGGGAATGGGTAAATATTATTTAATAGGTACAGAATTTCAGCTTGGGATGATGAAAAGATTATGTTGATGAATGATGATCATTGTATAACAGTGTTAATGTACTTAATGCTAACGTACTCTACACTTAAAAATTATTAATTTTATGTATAGTTTACCAAAATAAAAATAATAAGGCAAAGAGAAATTTCATTTGAAATCAACATCTTATCAGAAATATTGTTGAAGTTGAATTTATGGTATTATAGGTCTCTTGGGCCTATGTCTATTTATTGATGATCCTATTAAGATAAAAGGGGAAATTTCATCTTATAAAGGCAATCAGTTTGAACTTGACTTTGAATTACTTAGTATTATGCTTCCTTATATAATGCATTATTTTTATTTCCAACTAATCAGTCAATTAGTTAAGAAACTTTTTTGTTTTAAAATATCAATATTAAAAGTCAATGGTGTTTTTTTTTATTATTAAGCATCTGTATTGGCAAGGAAAATAATGGTCTCAATCTTTGTGTAGACATATTTATTTAGAATAAGATATGAATTTTTAAATAATCAGAAATATGTAATAATTGAACACAAATGAACATACAGTAGAAGAATATGTTGATCATATCAATCCAAATCAATGTTAATATTCATGACAACTAATATTAGTTTTATAAGAATTTTCCCAAAACAATGTTATTTTAGATCTTTCCTATTGTATTAACGAGTATACTGGCAAACAGAGTAATTAGGAGTCTAGGCCCTGATTTCAGCTTCCTGGGATAAGTATCGACTCTGCTACAAAAAACTGTGAGAACTTCACAAGTACTTCAACATTCCAGGCTTCAGTTTTCTCATTTAAAATATAGAAAAAGAATAATTACTACCTCATAGAGGTGGTTAATTGAGTTACATATATTAAACACCTATAAACTTGTCTGGCACATAATTTAGCTCAAAAATCAATGTCAGTTGTATTACTGTGGTTCAAATATATAATATTTGACATCATACCAAGACTGCAGACATCCATTTCAAAGTACTTTAAAATCGGTGATTATTAGGTAGTTATACATCTGTCTTCATGAGTCTTCATGTCGAGAGGTACCTAGTAGAATTATTTTCAAACCATTTACATGATTAAAGTGATGTCAACAATTTCAGAACAGAACTTTACAATTAATTTAAAACCACGACAATGCCAAAGGGAGAAACCATTTTTGTAGTATGACATTCTCTGTAAAGCACCATTATGGACAAATTGATCTAGATTTGTAATGCTATTCTGAAGTATAAGATAAAAAGGAACTCTCTCAGAACTGACTTAAAATATTCCACATTTGATGTTTCCCTGAGAAGCAGAGAAGAATCACTGACCGACATTACATCTTATGTTTACCTCATATATTTATGAATTCTAACCTTAAACACCAAATAAAGAAGTTATTAAGTAATTATACATATAAATTTCACAACTATTTGCTTATATTTACATGCAATGGAAATATCCTGTTTTAGGAGGCAATAATCCAGGCATGTCAGGAAAATAAAGTGTGCATATAGTTCAAAATTGAGCTGTATTTTAAGCTGAGATGATATATTATAAATATATATATATATATATATATCAGTAAGACAATGCTTTGTTTTAAAATATGAGTGAATTTCTCCAAGGTATGTCACATTATGCTACAGTGGTAGGCTTGTGCTAATGGCCATTCATATGCACAGTAGATGCATATCTGATTTCATAATAAGTAAAACTGGAGTTTCTTGTGAAAAAGGTAATTTAGATATAAATACTAGCAAATATAAATTATAAACTAAGTCCTTACACAGTTTTCTAAATAAATTTTCAAATATTTCAATTCTTGTGAAATTAGTGACTTAATTCTCTTTTAAAACAGATTATTTTCAGAAAAAATTAATACTAATTTAAACATTCAGCTTCCTTGAGCAACTCTTGCTTGTTAAACAGCATTCTTGATATGGTGTTCACTGTGTGAAAAGAAAGCCACTTGTATGAAAATAAAGCCACTTTTAAGGTAGCTATTAATGTAACACTTTGTTTTATATGAGTCATTTTTTTAATGAGTCAGTTTTATTGGCAACTCCGACTCAGATTTGAAAAGGAATTTCAATCATAGCCATGTGATTATTATATTTTTGTATTATGTCAGAGTAAAGGAAGAGAAAAATACGCATTTCACCAATAATATTAAGGCATCAAAGCATTACTAGAAAATATTATTTTATGTCAGTTCATGCATAGCAATAATAAAGAACTCTAAAGAAACAAAGAATAATGCAAAGAAATCAAATGGCTCTGATGATAACACTTTCTGGAAGAGAAGATTCTTCTCATTTGTATGAATCAAACAAATAATAGTGATTTAATCTCAAAGTGTGAATTCATCATGATTGTCATATTTTAATCTAAATAAAGCCCCAATAAATATACTATAGCACTAAATATTTATCTTCTTATTTACTTTTTACTTTGGGGCTTCCCAGGTGGTGCAGTGGTAAAGAATTTTCCAGCTAGTTCAGGAGACTAGGACTTCCCTGGTGGCTCAGATGGTAAAGAGTCTGCCTACAATGCAGGAGACCTGGGTTCAATCCCTGGCTCAGGAAGATCTCCTGGAGAAGGAAATGGCACCCCACTGCAGTATTCTTGCCTGGAAAATCCCATGGACGGAGGAGCCTGTTAGGCTACAGTCCATGGGGTGGCAAAGAGTGGGACATGACTGAGCGACTTCACTTTCACTTTCAGAAGACTAGGTCAGGAAAATCCCCTGGAGTAGGAAATGGCAACCCACTCCAGTATTCTTCTCTGGAAAATTCCATGGACAAAAGAGCCTGGTAGGCTTCAGTTCATGGAGTCTCAATAAGTCAGAGATAAATGAGCACTTGTTACTTCCCTGTTGTTCTTTTTTTCCTTTAATCAATTTTCCCAAACATTGACTTGCAAATATGTCATATAATTCAGCAAAGCAAAATAAGTACAAAGTAGAGATTTTGTTTTAAAGAATGTTACAGAGAACATTATAAAATGATCCTCTAAAGAAGCTGAGGGGGTTGCAAGCGTTGGACACAACTTAATGACTAAAACAACAACAAAGACACTATGAGAGACTTCCCTGGTGGCCTAGTGGTGAAAACCCCATGTTTCCAGTGCAGGGGGTGTGGGGAACAGGATCCCATATGCAACACAGTGCACCAAAATTTAAAAAAAGAAAAGACAAACAGGCGCTGAGAAAGCTCTTCTGTATGATTATCAGCAGAGAAAATTGCCTTCTGACTGAAGTGTTAGCATTGGCAGTGATGATCTTGTTATTATGTTCTACACATGCCAAGGAAAACATTAATCTAAATATAGATTCATATCTAGCCAATGCATAGAATTTGTGACATGCTACTTGTATTCTATCCTTATATCTGCTAAAATCTCATTACTTTATTTCCCTAGAATTATTTTCTATTTGTGCTTCCTATGTGTTGCAATGGTAAAGAATCCACCTGCCAAGTAGGAGGCACAGGTTTCATGGGCACAGGAGCCTGGTAGATTATAGTCTATGGGGTAGCAAAGAGTAGGATGCAACTGAGCACAGCAGGATGTTTGCTATTTAGCTAAGGTTTTGATCCCCATATCAGAAGAACTTTCTTTCTTTTTTTTTTTTTTTTGCTGTTTTCTAAGTCATATTTTTTTTCCTTTGTGTGATTTCAGAATCTAATTGCAAATACAAAGAGAAAAATAGAAAGTAAATGAAAAGGTGAGGGATGTGTAAACACAAAAAGTTGATTAGAGCTAAAAAAATCTTTTGGCACATAAGAAATGCATTTTGGAAGTGTTGCTTTAGTGCATAACTATCAGTAATTAATTTAGTTAAAATATATTTATAATATTCTTATATATATGCTTATATCATCAATTTAGTTAAAGCTTTCATGTATGGATGTGAAAGAAAGCTGAGTGCCGAAGAATGATGCTTTTAAACTGTGGTGTTGAAGAAGACTCTTGAGAGTTCCTTGGACAGCAAGGAGATCCTACCAGTCCATCCTAAAGGAAATCAGTTCTGAATATTCATTGGAAGGACTGATGCTGAAGCTGAAACTCCAATACCTGATGTGAAGAACTGACTTACTTGCAAAGACCCTGATGTTGGGAAAGATTGAAGGCAGGAGGAGAAGGGGACGACAGAGGATGAGATGGTTGGATGGCATCACCGACTCAATGGACATGAGTTTGAGCAAACTCCGGGAGTTGGTGATGGACAGGGAAGCCTGGTGTGCTGCAGTCCATTGGGGTCACAAAGAGTCGGACTCAACTGAGTGACTGAACTGAACTGATATCATCAAGCCAAAATATGAACTAATAAGTCAGGAATGCCATCTCACCTTATAGGCTACTGTGAGGGAGAGTCTAAGAATAGACAGGTTTTTTTACTATCTAAAGGGATATAGGGATGACATCTCCTCCAGACATTGTTTCCTATGAAGAAATAAACAACCTGACACAGCTATTAAAATATAAGGAATGTAGTTTTATCATACTTTATGTCTATGTGTTAAATTACTTTTAGTCTATTCATTTCCTTGATATATCAGATTTTAACCATGAAAGAAGTTGATGTGGATATTATAAAAAAGTATATTGTTGTTGTTTAGTCATGTCTGACTATTTGCGACCCCATGGACTGTAGGAGGCCAGGCATCCCTATTCTTCACTATCTCCTGGATTTTGCTCAAATTCGTATCCATTGAGTTGATGATGCCATCCAGCCATCTTACCCTCTGTCACCCCTTTCTTCTCATGCCCTCAATCTTTCCCAGTGTCAGTCTTTTCCTGAGTCAACTCTTTGCATCAGATGGTCAAAGTACCAGAGTTTGAACTTCAGCATCAGTCCTCCCAGTGAATATTCAGGGTTGATTTCCTTTAGGATTGACTGGTTTGATCTCTTTGCAGTCCAAGACACTTTCGAGAATCTTCTCCAGCACCAGTTTGAAAGCATCAATTATTTGGCACTCAGCCCTTTTTATGGTCCAACTCTCACATCCGTACATGACTACCGGAAAACCATAGCTTTGACTATACAGATGGTTGTTGGCAAAGTGATGTCTCTTCTTTTTAATACACAGTCTAGGTTTCTCAGGGCTTTTCTTCCAAAGAACAAGTATCTTTTAATTTCATGGCTTGCAGTCACTGTCTGGAGTGATTTTGGATCCCAAGAAAGTAAAGTCTCACTGTTTCCATTGTTTACTCATCTATTTGCCACTAAATGATGAGACTGGATGCCAGGATCTTAGTATTTTGAATTTGAGTTTTAAACCAGCTTTGTCACTCCCCTCTTTCACCTCAAAGTATCAATCTATCTAAATTCTTTTAGCCCTTATATTTATAAAAGCAAAAGAATTGAGTGATTTGGAATTCTTAAGGTCTGACATGATGTGATTTTACCACACATCTTCAACTTTTATTGAAAGATATGAATGTTTTCTAGGAATAAAATTCTTCAAATTAAATCACTTGCAAAGTATAAATTACAATATCTGTATAATATAAAAGAAAGGATAATAACATTTATTTATGAGAAATAAAAAAAAAACTACTCACTACCTTTTGAAGTTACATTAAAGAAAGAAAATGATCAGATTTCCTTATTACACTGTATTAAGATAATTTGAAGAGTTGATTCTACCTTTGCATAAATGTAATAGCTATAAAGCCAACATTCAGAAAACTAAGATCATGGCATCTGGTCCCATCACTATATGGCAAATAAATGGGGAAACAGTGGAAACAGTGTCAGACTTTATTTTTCTGGGCTCCAAAATCACTGCAGATGGTGATTGCAGCCTTGAAATTAAAAGATGCTTACTCCTTGGAAGGAAAGTTATGACCAACCTAGATAGCATGTTAAAAAGCAGAGACATTACTTTGCCAACAAAGGTCCGTCTAGTCAAGGCTATGGTTTTTCCTGTGGTCATGTATGGATGTGAGAGTTGGACTGTGAAGAAAGCTGAGCGCTGAAGAATTGATGCTTTTGAACTGTGGTGTTGGAAAAGAATCTTGAGAGTCCCTTGGACTGCAAGGAGATCCAACCAGTCCATTCTGAAGGAGATCAGCCCTGGGATTTCTTTGGAAGGAATGATGCTAAAGCTGAAACTCCAGTACTTTGGCCACCTCATGTGAAGAGTTGACTCATTGGAAAAGACTCTGATGCTGGGAAGGATTGGGGGCAGGAGGAGAAAGGGACGACAGAGGATGAGATGGCTGGATGGCATCACTGACTCAATGGACATGAGTTTGAGTGAACTCCGGGAGTTGGTGATGGACAGGGAGGCCTGGCGTGCTGCGATTCATGGGGTTGCAAAGAGTCGGACACGACTGAGCGACTGAACTGAACTGAATAGCTATAAACCCTCACGTGTGTGCATGCTCAGTCATTCAGTCATATACGACTCTTTGTGACCCCATGGAGTGCAGCTCACCAGTCTCTACTGTCCATGGGAGTTTCCAGGCAAATATACTGGAGTGGGTTCCTATTTCCTTCTCCAGGGGAACTTTATGACCAGGAATCAAACATGCCTCTCCTGCATTACCACTGAGGCTCCTGGGAATTCTATAAGCCCTCTTAGATTAAAAAACATGTAGTCTTATATCTCTGTCATCAACTCTTGTTAAGATTTTTTTTTTCAAAATTGGAAACCTTTCAAGCACTTCAATAACATTATCATTAAGAGTACTTGCCTTCTCTTATATTTTATACAACACTTTCATATATATTTTCTCACTTGGAACTTAATGTTTTATTGCTCACCAGATAAAAGATAGAGGTTGAATAAATAACATACATGGAGAGAAATTTGTAATGTGTCTGATGAGCCAGGTACAATAAATTATAAAGCAAAGACAAGATCAAGAATCAGGGGATAGTAAATACATATGGAGAAAGTGAAAATCACTGAGGAATGAGAGAGATAACAGAAATGGATACTGTCAGTGTTAGAGAAGACTGTACGTACTGGGCACTGCAGAAAATAAATAATAGAAAGAAGTGACTTTTAAATCACTTTAGAAAAGCTTAGTGAAATGTCTCTCAGGAAACCTGGTGAAATTCTCTGATAATACAGAAAAATGTTCAATTGCCTAAATTTGTTCCTATCTAGAATAGTATCAGAGCTGTTAACTAATCAGAATATAACATTCCCATAATGACACTTTATGAGACCCATTTTCCACCTTGCTGCTCCTAAAAATCAAATTACATACATTTAGCAATTTTCTAAGTGCTCTAAAAATAACTTTCTTCTCTCATCTTGCTATTTGAAGTTTTATTTTTCCAACTAGCACTTCCTGCAAGAGAGAAATTAACGGGAAAGGCAAAGGACACTTAGAAATAATATTTTCTTTTAGTTTTAAGATTATTGACACCAAAGGAAAGGTCATTTGAGTTTAGTTTAAAATTGCTGTAAATTGTTTTGCTTGTTGTTCTTTAAAAAAAAAAAAAAACAGTAGAAATACTGACTTATCTCATTCATTCAGTGAAAGATTTGCAGAACTCCTACCATAGAAGAGGGCTTCACAGGTGGCACTAGTGGTAAAGAACCCATCTGCCAATGCAGGAGACTTTTTAAGAGACAGGGGTTCAATCTATGGTTGGGAAAGACCCCTGGAGAAGGGCATGGCAACCCACTCCAGTATTCTTGGCTGGAGAATTCCATGGACAGAGGAGGCTGGCTGGCTACAGTCTAGAGGATCACAAAGAGTTAGACATGACTGAAGAGACTTAGCACAGCACATACCATAAAAGTAGTGACTTTGTTGTTCTATGTGGACTTTAGACACTTAACAGCATTGTTGAGCCCTTAGAATTTCTAGCTGTATAATTCTGAAGTCCTCCAATAGAAAGACTTATTATAGACCAGTGCTATTCAAAGTGCTGTTACTCAACAACTCATGATGGTTATCTGAGAATGAAACTTTAGGCACTGCTTCCTTCCATAAGAGAAACACTGTGTAAGATAATTTTTACCTGAATTAACACATTTGATCTGTAAAATAGTTGATTACATGTTGATTTTAAGATTTATATGAATTTTATTACAAATAAGTTTATCTTGACCCTATTATATTTAGCAGTTAATTTGTCTAAAGTGAACAAAATAAAATTCATAATCAATTAAATGTAAAATAATATAGATAGTGAATGATAAGTAAGGGAAATCCTTAGTACCAACAGCCCTTTATTTTATCCTATGCTCTTTTCATAATTTGTACACTGTTTAAGTAAAATATTTAAACAGTCTGTTTTTGGTCTGCTATCTTTGGAAAGCTGTGTATTTAACAATTTATAATATTTTAAAGGATTTTAACTTGAGTTGAAAGTGTATGATTATGTTTGCATGCATAGTCAGTATATCATGCACAGGCTGAAGGTTTACTTTCTACTCATGACTAAATAAGTACAAGAAATCTTGTATCAAATAGGGCATATGATGAGTTATAAAACATTTTGAAGTCACAGTGATTATACTTCCAAATACGAGCATCTAATTGAAAAGAAGTTGAGTGTATCTGGTTTCCACCAATTTCTAAAAGTTGAATATTTCAAACTAAAGTTTGAAACTGAGAGAGTCAATTCCTAGGCAGGTTGATACGAAGTCTAGGATCCCTGAGATGGAGAAAAGGATCTGGGGCTCTCAAGGAAGAGTTTGCATCTGGAATGCTCAAAGAGGAGGAAAGGACAAACGTCTTTTTTTTTCCTCTACATTCAGCAAAAGGTTCCGAAATGCAGTACTTGGATGCAATCTCAAAAATGATAGAATGACCTCTATTTGTTTACAAGGCTAACCATTCAATATCATAGTAATCCAAGTTGAGGCACCCAAAAAAGATGTCCTTTTCATTATAGGGGACTGGAATGCAAAAGGAGGAAATCAAGAAATACCTGGATAAACAGGCAGATTTGGCCTTGGAGTATAGAATGAAGCAGGGCAAAGGCTAATAGAGTTTTGCCAAGACAACACACTGGTCATAACAAACACCCTCTTCCAACAAGACAAGAGAAGACTCTACACATGGACATCACCAGATGGTCAAAACCGAAATCAGATTAATTATATTATTTGCAGCCAAAGATGGAAAAGCTCTAAACAGTTGACAAAAACAAGACCAGGAGCTGACTGTGGCTCTGATCATGAACTCCTTATTGCCATATTCAGACTTAAATTGAAGAAAGCAGGGAAAACCACTAGACCATTCCGGTATGACCTAAATCAAATCCCTTATGATTATACAGTATAAATGAGAAATACATTCAAGGGATTAGATCTGATAAACAGAATGCCTGAAGAACTATGGGCAGAGGTTCATGACATTGTACAAGAGGCAGTGATCAAGACCATCCAAAAGAAAAAGAAGTGCAAAAAGGTAAAATGGTTGTCTAAGGAGGCCTTACATATACCTGTGAAAAGAAGAGAAGTGAAAGGCAAAGGAGAAAAGGAAAGCTATATCCCTTTGAATTCAGAGTTCCAAAGAATAGCAAAGAAAGATAAGAAAGCCTTCCTCAGTGATCAATGCAAAGAAATAGAGGAAAACAACAGAATGGGAAAGACTAGAGATCTCTTCAAGAAAATAAGAAATACCAAAGGAACTTTTCCTGCAAAGATGGGCACAAAAAAAGGACAGAAACGGTATGGACCTAACAGAAGCAGAAGATATTAAGAAGACATGGAGAACTATACAAAAACATCTTCATGACCAGATAACCACGATGGTGTGATCTTCAGCTAGAGCCAGACATACTGGAATATGAAGTCAAGTGGGCCTTAGGAAGCATCACTACGAAGAAAGCTAGTGGAGGTGATGGAATTCCAGTTGAGCTATTTCAAATCCTAAAAGATGAAGCTATAAAAGTGCTGCACTCAATATGCCAGCAAATCTGGAAAACTCAGCAGTGGCCACAGGACTGGAAAAGGTCAGTTTTCCTTCCAATCCCCAATAAAGACAATGCTAAAGAATGCTCAAACTACCGCACAATTGCTCTCATCTCACACACTAGTAAAGTAATGCTCAAAATTCTCCAAGCCAGGCTTCAGTAGTATGTTAACCATGAATTTCCAGATGTTCAAGCTGGATTTAGAAAAGGCAGAAGAACCAGAGATCAAACTACCAACATCCGTTGGATCATTGGAAAAACATAAGAGTTCCAGGAAAACATCTACTTCTGCTTTACTGACTATGCCAAAGCCTTTGACTGTGTGGATCACAATCAACTGTGGAAAATTCTGAAAGAGATGGGAATACCAGACCAACTGTCCTGCCTCTTGAGAAATCTGTGTGAAGGTCAGGAAGCAACATTTAGAACTGGACATGGAACAACAGACTGGTTCCAAATACGGAAAACTGTATGTCAAGGCCATATGTTGTCACCCTGCTTATTTATCTTATATGCAGAGTACATCATGAGAAACACTGGACTGGATGAAACACAAGCTGGAATCAAGATTCCCGGGAGAAATATCAATAACCTCAGATATGCAGATGACACCACCCTTATGGCAGAAAGTGAAGAAGAACTAAAGAGCCTCTTGATGAAAGTGAAAGAGGAGAGTGAAAAAGTTGGCTTAAAGCTCAACATTCAGAAAACTAAGATCATGGCATCTGGTCCCATCACTTCATGGCAAATAGATGGGGAAACAGTGGCTGACTTTATTTTGGGGGGCTCCAAAATCACTGCAGATGGTGACTGGAGCCATGAAATTAAAAGATACCTGCTCCTTGGAAGAAAAGCTGGGACCAACCTAGAGAGCATATTAAAAGCAGAGACATTACTTTGCCAACAAAGGTCCATCTAGTTAAAGCTATGGTTTTTCCAGTGGTCATGTATGGATGTGAGAGTTGGACTAAAGAAAGCTGAGCACCAAACAATTGATGCTTTTGAACTGTGGTGTTGGAGAAAACTCTTGGGAGTTCCATGGACTGCAAGGAGATCCAACCAGTCCATCTTAAATGAAATCAATCCTGAATATTAATTAGAAGGACTGATGCTGAAGCTGAAACTTCAATACTTTGTCCACCTGATGCGAAGAACTGACTCATTTGAAAAGACCCTGATGCTGGGAAAGATTGAAGGCAGGAGGAGAAGGGGATAACAGAGGATTAGATGGTTGGTTTGCATCACTGACTCAATGGACATGAGTTTGAGTAAACTCCGGGAGTTGGTGATGGTCAGGGAGGCCTGGCGTGCTGCAGTCCATGGGGTTGCAGAGTCAGACACAACTAAGCGACTGAACTGAACTGAATGTAATGTTACCTTTTAAACATTTAGAAAATTAATTTGGCATTGTATCATTATCCCACAGACATTTAAACAAACCTAAATTAACTATGACATTGTGGTTTGAATTTGTATCTCTGCCTCTGTGCTGGGGATGGGAGCTGGGAAGGCCAAGGAAGTGCCAAATAGAAACTTGCTTTTCACTTTCCACATACTACTACACTATCACTGTAAAATTTTCAATGAATATTTGTTGAATGCAATGCAGTTTCAGAGGTTGTTTATAAATGAGTTTATTTATATTAATTTTTTTAATTTTTCTGATTTATTTTTTAGATTCTCCCTCTCGTTCTCTCCTTGTCCCTCCCAGCCTTCATTCCCCTTCCTTCCCTGCCTCTCTCTTTTCCTCTTCTTTCTCCCTGACTTTAATTTTTGCTACTTTAGAGCAGAAAAACTTGTAGTGTATGTCTATTGTCCAAAGTTAATATAACTTCCTGGTTATAAATCTTATATAAATAAAACATGAATGTGAACAGAAACACTACTATGAAACAAATAATTTCACTTATTTTCTCTTGTAATAATCACCTCCCACTAGGAAAGAGAACTATATTTGATATTAAATAAAAGTGGATGACAGTGAAGTTTTATTTGCCATAAAGTAGTGAAAGTGTTAGCTGCTCAGTTGTGTCCAATTCTTGCTACCTCATGGAATGTGGCCCTCCAGGCACCTCTGTCCATGACATTCTCTGGGTAAGAATACTGGAGTGGGTAGCCTTTCCCTTCTCCAAGGGATATTCCAAACTAGGGATTGAACCTTGTCTCCCACATTACGGGCAGATTCTTTACCATGTGAACCATCAGAGAAGCCCTTATTTGCTATATTATCCCCTAAATCTCAACTGTTATTGGTGCAGAAATATGTCAACTTTTCCTAGATAGTGTATCGCGACTAATACAATTTAAATAGAATACTCTGGATCATGACTTCCAGCACCGAGTTTAATATTACATTGCTTGTTCTCAAACAGTGAATTAGAAATGAGAAACACTTTAAGGTTAGCATTTCAGTCTTCAGGTAATCCCTAGTTTCTCTTTTAAGGCAACCTGAGGAAATGCTTGTCCCTTCCACTTCACTGCATGTCTTCTTTTCCTATCAAGGTTTATCATTTTGGTTTGCTGACATGACCTTTTGCTACTGAACTTAAGTTCATAGACAAAAGAAATATTACATTTTTCACCTCCTTACTCTGTGTACATCATGTTTCTGCAGATACTTACAACTCAAACAGCATGATGAAAAATAACATCTTTAGTGATGAAGAAAAATAGGTGACAGAGTACTCCAAAATATGAATGCAAATTCAATGAAAATTGAAAGAGCTAGTTTTTTTTTTTTTCTCACATGAATAGATATTTTCTTACAGAATAAATACAGGGTTGCTTGAGTGAAAAAACTACTGATTGGCAAAAGAAAGGAGGAAGGCTGTCCTATTTTATATATAAATGAAGAAGTGATTTTTAAAAAAATGTGTAAATATTTCTTTAAATACTTGCAACTTAGAAAGAGCTCCCTAATCTCTCCCATCAAAAAATCTACCAATCTAATTAATGAGAATGTGTTTTCTACTTATTTGTGGAAACATGTTAAATATAAATTTAAGCATTATCCTTTCTGCAAAAATAAGCAAGATAAGCAGTATAAATTAAGACTTTTACCTTCAAAAAAGAATAATTAAAAATAAACAAGTAGCAGTGTTATGATTAATATTTTCACCATCTAAATTACATAAGTTCATATATCAAAGAGATGTATTTCATTGTAACTTTCTGTAGAAGCTTTCTATTTTTAGAGAAATGTAATTTCACGTGGGCTTCCCTTGTGGCTCAGCTGGTAAAGAATCTGCCTGCAGTGTGAGAGACCTGGGTTCCATCCCTGGGTTGAGAAGATCCTCTGAAAAAGGGAAAGATGACCCACTCCAGTATTCTGGCCTGGAGAATTCTGTGGACTGTATAGTCCATGGGGTTGCAAACATATTTAATATTTAATATAAAATAATATTAGTATTCTAAAAATATATTTCATCTAAGGGCAGACATTAAAATTTCTCACCTTGCAGATTATATTGATGCATCTTAAATAGGAAATTTATAAATATATATATATACTTTATCAATCTAGATTTGATAGTTACAGTTCATTTTTAAAGACTGTTGAATTTTTGGCATTTATTGCTGAAAAATTTCTGAGTCTTGGCACCTACCTTTTATTAATTTAACCTTAAACATATTTTAATCAGAGGGCTATGCTGAGTCATGTTTATTTTAATTAGAAACTGTCCCCAAGTAAAATGTCCAGGAAGCCCATGAACTTCTAAGTTGGTATTTTGCAGAAAAAAAAAAATATTTCTCCAGAATTTTAATTAAATGGTGTATTATCATGTATAGTAATTACTGATGAATGATATCAATATTGGTAGATACAGAGATAGATAGAAATAGATATAAGAGAGTTGGCTGTTTAGTTTAGTTGCTCAGGCATGTCCAACTCTTTATAACTCCATGGACTGTAGCCCGCCAGGCTCCTCTGTCCATGAGATTCTCCAGGCAAGAATAGATGTATATATTATGAGACCATTGTTATATCAAAATATTGCTATACACTATTTATTATGCCACTAATTATTCTCTTAAGATGTTTAATGTAATGATGAATTGAGAGAGGGATGCACTTATTCCTAGAAATGGCACTGATGCTGTTGTTTGATTAAGGCAGACTGCATGCATGCAGGCTAAATTGCTTCAGTCGTGTCCAACTCCTTGCAATCCTATGGACTCTGTCCAGGCTCCTCTGTCCATGGGATTCTCCAGGCAGGAACACTGGAGTGGGTTGCTGTGCCCTCCTCCACGGAATCTTCCCAACCCAGGGATCAAACCCTCATCTCTTAAGTCTACCTGCATTGGCAGGTGGATTCTTACCACTAGCGCCACCTAGGAAGCACTTAAGGGAGATTATGTTGCAGTAACTAGATGTATGTATTTTAAAGTCATTCATTCATGTCAGCTTATTTTATCCCTCATCTCCTTCAAAAAGGTTGTGGCATAATGTAAAATACTACTAATTATTTTCTCCCAGTCTTTGGTATGTCTTCTTATTCCTTTGGTGTTTTTTTACACAGAAGATGTTTTTAAATTTTTTTTTAATATATATATTTTTTCCTCATCATGGGTCATGCTTTAGGGATTAGGGCTCCCCTTGTGGCTCATCTGGTAAAGAATCTGCTTGCAATGCAGGAGACCTGGGTTCGATTGCTGGGTTGGGAAGATCCCCTGGAAAAGGGAAAGGCTGCCCTCTCCACTATTCTGGCCCAGAGAATTCCATGGACTGTACAGTCCATGGAGTCACAAAGAGTCGGACATGACTGAGTAACTTTCACTTAGGGGTTATATCTAAAAGCTTTCCAAAATTAAGGTCATGTGGATTTTTCTCCTCTGTTTTACCCTGGAAATTTTATACTCTTATATTTTACATTGAGGTCTATCACTTGAGTTCCCTTTATATAAGGTATGAGGTATGTATCCAGACTACCTTTTTATTTTATTTTACTTTATTTTTCATGTGGATACTCAATTGATCCAGCAGCACCATGTGTTAAAAAAAAAATCATCCTTTTCCATTGGATTGATTTACATATTGTCAAAAATCAGTTGACTACCTTTGTGCAGCTTTATTTCTGGACTCTTTATTCTAGCTATTGTGTCTATTTCTAATCCATTGCTTTGATCTTTGAAGGTTTATAGTAGTCTTCAGGCTTCCAAGGCGACTGAGATGGTAAAGAATGTGTGTGTTTATAGATTCTTTGGAAGTTTTCTATATAGACAATCATGTCATGTGGGAATAACCACGGCTTTATGTTTTTTTCCTTTCCAATCTCTATGCCTTGTTTTTCTTTGCTGTTGCATTGGTTAGTACATCTAATACAACTAGTACATACACAACACACACATACGAATATGTACTTCCCTTAAATAACACTTTACAGGTATAGGAACCACTCCTTTTTTGGGTATAATTCCCCTGCTCCTCTCATCAGGGTTTTCGTTTGTTTATTAATACTCTATTTTCAATCTATAGCATTGTCTTCTATTTGGATACGATTCCTTAGGAACACCTGATGTGTTATCATCAGGTGGTCATCCAAGCCCAATTATTCTCCGAATCTTTTATTCATAAAAGATGTTTTAAAAAGTCATTTTTGTAAGGTTAAATTTTTTCTTCACTATCTACTTTAAAAGTAAAGTGAAATACACCAAAGATAAAACCTTTATTTTAAAATTAGTATGAAATTTTTTATTATAAAATAATATTTTAACATGTTAATACTTGAAAATCAACCTGAATAGGCCTGCTCTTCATTCATTCATTCATTCACTATCTAGCTGATATGTATCTACTCTGTGTCCAAAAGATTTAGATACTAATCCTAAAACTTACTTTTTACATCTCAGCCAAAACTTTTAATTTAATATACATTAAAAAAATTCAAATATGCAACTTAAATTTAAGAATAAAGAGAGTAAGAATGCCATTTCTGTTCAAGCACAACATATATTGATATGTTTCTTAACAAAGTATGATGCTCAGTTCAGTTCAGTTGCTCAGTCATGTTTGACACTTTGTGACCCCATGAGCCACAGCACACTAGGCCTTCCTGTCCATCACCAACTCCCAGAGTCCACACAAACCCATGTCCACTGAGTTGGTGATGCCATCAAACCATCTCATCCTCTGTCGTCCCCTTCTTCTCCTGCCCTCAATCTTTCCCAGCATCAGGATCTTTTCCGATAAGTCAGCTCTTCACATCAGGTGGCCAAAGTATTGGAGTTTCAGCTTCAGTATCAGTCCCTCCAATGAACACCCAGGACTGATCTCCTTTAGAATGGACTGTTTGGATCTCCTTGCAGTCCAAGGGACCTCTCAAGAGTCTTCTCCAACACCACAGTTCAAATGCATCACTTTTTCGGGGTTCAGCTTTCTTTATAGTCCAACTCTCACATCCATACATGACCACTGAAAAAACCATAGCATTGACTAGATGGCCCTTTGCTGACAAAGTAATGTCTCTGCTTTTTAATATGCTGTGTAGGTTGGTCATAACTTTCTTTCCAAGGAGCAAGCATCTTTTAATTTCATGGCTGCAATCACCATCCGCAGTGATTTTGGAGCCCAAAAATAAAGTCGGCCACTGTTTCCCCATCTTTTGGCCATGATGTGATGGGACTGGATGCCATAATGTTAATTTTCTGAATGTTGAGCTTTAAGCCAACTTTTTCACTCTCCATTTTCACTTTCATTAAGAAGCTTTTTAGTTCTTCTTTGCTTTCTGTCATAATGGTAGTCTCATCTGCATATCTAAGGTTATTGATATTTCTCCGGCAATCTTTTTCCACCTTGTGCTTCTTCCAGCCCAGCGTCCCTCATGATGTACTCTGCATATAAGTTAAATAAGCAGGGTGACAATATACAGCCTTGATGTACTCCTTTCCCTATTTGGAACCAGTCTGTTGTTCCATGTCCAGTTCTAACTGTTGCTTCCTGACCTGCATATAGGTGTCTCAAGAGGCAGGTCAGGTGGTCTGGTATTCCCATCTCTTTCAGAATTTTCCACAGTTTATTGTGGTCCATACAATCAAAGGCTTTGGCATAGTCAATAAAGCAGAAATAGATGTTTTTCTTGAACTCTCTTGTTTTTTCCATGATCCAGTGGATGTTGGCAATTTGATCTCTGGTTCCTCTGCCTTTTCTAAAACCAGCTTGAACATCTGGAATTTCATGGTTCATGTATTGCTGAAGCCTGGCTTTGAGAATTTTGAGCATTATTTTACTATTGTGTGAGATGAGTGCGATTGTGAGGTAGTTTGAGCATTCTTTGGCATTGCCTTTCTTTGAGATTGAAATGAAAACTGACCTTCTCCAGTCCTGTGGCCACTGCTGAGGTTTCCAAATTTGCTGGCATATTGAGTGCAACACTTTAATAGTATCATCTTTCAGGATTTGAAATAGCTCAACTGGAATTCCATCACCTCCTCTAGCTCTGTTCGTAATGATGCTTCCTAAGGCCCACTTGACTTCACATTCCAGGATGTCTGGCTCTAGGTGAGTGATCACACCATCATGATTATCTGGGTCATAAGGATCTTTTTTGTACAGTTCTTCTGTGTATTCTTGCCACCTCTTCTTAATATCTTCTGCTTCTGTTAGGTCCATACCATTTCTGTCCTTTATTGAGCCTATCTTTACATGAAATATTCCCTTGGTATCTCTAATTTTCTTGAAGAGAACTCTAGTCTTTCCCATTGTATTGTTTCCCTCTATTTCTTTGCATTGATCACTGAGGAAGGCTTTCTTATCTCTCCTTGCTTTTCTTTGGAACTTTGCATTCAAATGGGTATATCTTTCCTTTTCTCCTTCTTTTTCCCCGCTTCTCTTCTTTTCAGAGCTATTTGTAAAGCCTCCTCAGACAGCTCTTTTACTTTTTTGCATTTCTTTTTCTTGGGAATGGTCTTGATCCCTGTCTCCTGTGCAATGTCACGAACCTCCCTCCAAAGCTCCTGCACCATGCAGCCACCACTCCTGTGCCAAGCAGCCACCAGTGTGATGCTAGATCTATATTTTATTATGCTTTTGCACTTTATAGATGTTATTTGACATCGTTCTATTTCTTACATATTGAGTGTACATAATAGGCTTTAAATAACTTATTCTTATTAGGCACAAATATACATTAATTTATATATCAATTTGAAGAGTTGCTATTTTATTTTCTTACTCTTTGAACTACTGTCAGTACTTTATGTTTTATAAATTAAACGATCAAATGATATCATATTATTGATCCTATTGTATCTGTCAAACATTTCCAAATAAACTTTTTTGGCAGTTTATAACATCAATATTTGTGCTTATCATACTCATGTTTTTTATCACTTGTAGCTTGGAAGCCATGGTTTCATCTAGCATAGGTAGCAATACTATTCTTATAGCAAAGACACAGTGTTTTGTTTTGTTTTTTACAGAAAAATAAAGACCAAGTCATACTAAGTTACTCAGTTGTCTTCAACTCTTTGTGACCCATTGGACGGACTGCAGCTTGCCAGGCTTTTCTGTCCATGGGGTTTTTTCCAGGAAAGAATACTGGAACATTCTTTCCTGGAAAAAAGAATACCATTTCCCTCTCCAGTGTATCTCATCCCAACTCAGGAATCAAATCCATGTCTCCTGTGCCTCTTGCATTGCAGGCAGATTCTTTACCTGCTGAGCCATAAAATAAAATTTATCATTTTAACCATTTTAAGTTTGCAGTTTGAAAATGAAATGAATTGAAATGAAGTTGCTCAGTCATGTCTGACTCTTTGTGACCCCATGGACTGTAGCCTACCAGGCTCCTCTGTCCATGGAATTTTCCAGTTAAGAGTACTGGAGTGAGTTGCCATTTCCTTTTCCAGGTAACCCGCATTGCAGGCAAATGCTTTACCATCTAAGTCACCAGGGAAGCCAGTTTAGTGGCATTTAAATACATTCACATTTTGTGTGTTTAGATTTTGTATGCAATTTTAATTACAGCATCTAAATACTGAATAAAATTAGATATATTTCTGTTCCTCATCTTTAGTTACAGAGTAACAAAAACCAAATGCTAGAAAATAAGACTGTAACTTTTCCCACTGTTATATTGAATTTATTGTATGAATTCTAAAGCTTTGCTCTGTCTTAAAATGTTTTTTGTGAGTTACAAATGGAATTTTATTATGCAAGTCTTTCTAGAGATATTGTAATAAAGCAACAAGCAATATTGACTTCAAAGAGAATACACAATGCAGAAATATCAGGATCATGAGTAATTATATAAAGGTTACAGTATAAGATAAATTATATTTGCAATAGAGGTTTAAATCAAATTCTAGATATTATGTCAGAGTTTCCAAAGCCATTTTATGTAGGGCAGAATTTCATAGAAAATAGTTTGAGCTTCCCAAAGCAAGATTTGATTTTACAAAAGACATTACATATTTCAAGACATAGTAGGTAAATAATGATGGTATTCTGGGCTGCACAGAACCCATTTCACCCATGGAGTAAAGGCTCTGAACAGACAGGATACAGAGAAGTGCTCAGCTGCCAAAGCATTTAGTTCAGATAATATTGACTCCAATGAGCAAAAATCTTATATCTCACTTGGATAAACAACATTTTCAAAGATAGCTAAATTACAGAAACACTTTTCTATTTTTAGGTTTTAATATTACATTATTTTGAAATCTCCTGTCTTCAAAGAGAAACATTGAATTATTTAAAATACCTAAGGAAAACCATCAGATAAAGCATTTAACTGACTGTATCATCAGTTTCTCTTCTCACCCAAGTTGGCCAAGTATGTTTTCTATTTCTTATCTCCTTCTAAAGTAACAGCTTGCAGGGAGTTGGGGTGGGGATGGTAAAATCTAGTTGAAGCTTTTACTGAAAATCCTGAAGTTGTAATGATAGCCAGTAACTTGAATATCAAGTATAGCAATGCAGAAAATATAATCTAGAAGACACTCTCCTCTATTCCTTTTGAGCATTTCAGTCACAGCAGTTTCAAACTTTACTCCTTTTTCAAAGCTAGCCCATTCATGTCAGCAAAAACATTGGTTTCACGACTAGAGAAAATTAATATAGTATGTATGATGTCCCTCAAGTTTCATCTCAACCTTCTTTAACTTTCTATTTCGCACTTACATTTGTTACAGTTCCTTTAAATTCAGTAGACTCTGTCCTCAGGCACAAGGTTAATATGTTCCCTTTACTCAAGTCACCCCACTCTCTCCTTTCTCCTTGAATTATTTTTCAAATCATATTAGATCAGCATTTGTGTGTGTGTGTGTGTTTATCTCTGCTCCATCCCCAGTGCCTAAGTCAGTATCAGTATCCATATCAGTACCAAAGTGCATGCATGCTAAGTCGCCTCAGTAGGGTCTGACTCTGTGACCCCATGGACTATTAGCCCACCAGGCTCTTCTCTGTCCATGGGATTCTCCAGGCAAGAATATAAAGTGGGTTGCCATGGCCTCCTCCAGGGAATCTTCAAGACCCAGGAATCAAACCCTCATCTCTTCTGTCTCCTGCACTGGCAGGCGGGTTTTTTACCACAGAGCCACCTGGGAAGCCCATATCAGTACCTGCATTATATGTATTCATATGTTTCCCTCTCTCTCCCATTTTTAATATGGCCCTTCTCAGATTTTTTAGTCTTCTTCATAAGGTCTTAACTTTCCCTCTTGCCTCTCTTTTCCAGTATCATCTCTTCATCTGTCTTTCTTATCACCTTCATCTTATTCCCTTCATTCTGCTGAAGTGTTTTTAAATTTATCAATTACCTGACCTCCAAATGGCCCCTTCATGTTCCTCCCTGCTTTTTTGTCTCTGCATAAACCTCAAACAATTTGTTCTTTATTTCTTAAACTCTTGATCTGTAAAATATTAATCTCTCTTTATTCTTCTTCTACGTCTTGTATTGTTATGTCTCATCTTCATTGACTTCCATCCTCCTGTTAAAGTTCCTCCCCAAAGTTCTCCCCTAAGTTTATTTTATTCTATTTATGTATTTTTTTCTTGTGAAATTCCATCTACGTTCATAGCTTCAACTGTTTTAAAAACTGGATGTTAATTAATAACTATTGCACTGAAGCCTGTACTAGAATGGTGTGTTTATCATTTCATATAATGCCTACACAATCTTACAACAGGAGCTGCTAATTTTCACATTTTAAAATAAAGGAAATATTAATGTCCAAATATATATGGGCTTTCCTGGTGGCTCAGACGGTAAAGAACCAGCCTGCAATGCAGAAGACCCAGCTTCAATCCCAGGGTCAAGAAGATCCCCTGGAGAAGGAAATGGCAATCCATTCCGCTATTCTTGCCTGGAGAATACTATGGACAGACGAGCCTGACAGGCTACAGTCCATGGAGTCACAAAGAGTTGGACATGACTGAGCACTTTGCATTTAAAGTACTTAGAAATGGGGACACTTTAGCTCCAAGGGAGAGTTCTATCAGATGGGATAATACAGGAACCTTATAGGAAAGGAGTGTTTATTTATGTTTTGACCTGAGATCTAACTGGGAAACAGGCATAGAAATCAAAGGTAGTTACATGTGTGAAAGTCATCTTCTGAAATTAGATAACTTCTTATTGATGATGACTACCTTCAGGACTCCCCAAAATACCACACAAGGTTTTATGTGTTGAAAATTCTGGGTAGTTGTTTCACATTCAGTAGTCATTCTGAAAATAAATTTGCCATGCATCCATTGTTACCTTGTCTGTCAGAAATGAGTTTGGGTCTAGAGTTTTTAATAAAAATTCAGATGCCATATAAAGTCAAAACTAGACCCTCAAAGGCTGATGACAAGCTCTCTTTGAGTCAAGAGAACAAAAATACTGAATTGCAAATCTAAACATTTTCAGTGGAAGGTGTTGTCTGATTCCCTTTATTAAATAGTCGATTTTGGGGAAATGGCTGATGAGGTTTCTTGGACAATAAATACATAGAACATCTAGCTGAGTAAATTGAATGGGGATAGATTGAAAAAGTAAGTCACCCTCAAGCACAGTTGTTCTCCAAACTCTTCATACTATTTATAATTTGACTCTGAACAAACATCGTATGTTTGTATAAAGTAAAATGGAGCTATGAATTGAGATAAGCAATAAGCACTTTTTATCTCCTCCTATTAATGTGCCTTATAATAATCAACACAGATACTGAGATTTGAGAGAAACTTTACAAAAACCAGCAAAATAAAACTTTCCTTAAAAAGGAAAGTTTTTAAAAAAAATCATTGAAGAAGGTTATTTCAAACACTCGTTTTGAACATGTTATGGATATAAATAGCTAATATGATTGCAAGGAGAAAGGCAGTTCAATAATGAAAAGCACACCATAAATCAATCATCTATATAATTGTTAAGTTTTCTGGTATCTCAAAACCTTTGTGAATCTCACTGCTGAGTTGCTATGCTAATGTGTGAGTTTTCCTATGAAGTACAGAAAGAAAAGGTGCAGGATTATTTTGGTCCTCACAGAAACCAAGGCTTCACATATCTGACAACACTTTAATCAGGACACCAGAGCAAATGTAGAACTGTTTCCATTTTTAGTCTCACAACTCATTTCTTAGTGTTGCAAAAGAACAGAGTGCTATATGATAACCATTTGATGTTTATTTTAGATGTGCATTATTCTTTATGTGAAAGTTTCCCTGATGCAAAACCTTCCTTATTCTTCATACCACCATCTGGTTGATGGTGCCTCAGTGGAAACTTCCTGTAATCTGGCTTGAAGTCAGAAATAATGTTCCTAAAAGTTTCTTGTAGTTTAGCATCTAAAGATGTTATTCTGAATGTTTATTTTGGATACCTATATATCTAACAGGACTTCCCTGGTGGCTCAGACAGTAAAGTGTCTGCCCACAATGAGGGAGACCTGGGTTCGATCCCTAGGTCAGGAAGATCCCATGGAGAAGGAAATGGCAGCCCACTCCAGTACTCTTGCCTGGAAAATGCTATGAACTGAGGAGCCTGATAGGCTATAGTCCATAGGGTCGCAAAGAGTCAGACATGACTGAGTGACTTCACTTTCACAATAAATTCAAGAACGCCATCAAAGCCTTTAAAATTCAGTAATAAGGGAGAAAAAGTAATTTTCCCTCTTGTTTTCTTTTAAGCCTTGGACTAGGATGTATTATAGCCAAATATTGGGCCAGATGCCTTAGAGAACTGAGAGATGAGCATATTCCAGATGGTGATGACTTACTCTCCTTCTGGTAACATCCATTCTTCTTAATGTTATCAAATCTCTAATCTCATCTGGTAACTAACTAAATCTCATTTACTGCATTTTAAATAAAATTGTATATATTCAAAGTATACAATATGATGTTTTGAAATATATAGATATATGTATATAGTGAAATGACCACTACTCTCAAGTCAATTAATTATCTATCTCATCACATAGCTACCACATTTTTTGTGTGTGGTGAGAGCACCTGAGATCTACTCTCTGTAAATTTCCAGTATAGAATACAGTATCATTAATTATACTCACCAAGCTTACACTTGAGCTCTAAAATTCATTCAGCCTGAATAACTACAATTTTATGTCCTTTGACCAATATCTCCCCATTTTCCCCACCTCCTCATGCATGGAAATCATCATTCCACTCTCTGCTTCTGTAAATTTATTTTCTTTTCCATATATAAGTGAGATCATGTAGCATTTTTCTTTCTGTCTCTGGTTTATTTTATTTAGCCTAATGTCTTGCAGATGTATCCATGTCCTCACAAAAGCCTATAAAGCCTATATACATATATATATATAGGCTTCCCTGGTGGCTCATTGGTGAAGAACTCGCCTGCCAGTGCAGGAAATGCAAGTTCAATCCATGAGCCAGGAAGTTCTCCTGGAGAAGGAAATGGCAACCCACTCCAGTATCCTTGCCTGGGAAAATCCTATGGACAGAGGAACCTATCAGGCTACAGTCCATGCGGTGGCAAAGAGTCAGACACCACAACTCAGTGACTGAACAACAAGAACAATAAAATGTATATGCAATTAATAGCCAGACAAAAAATAAAAGATAACTACAAAACTGATAAGCATCTTTTACTAGTGTGATTATGTTATTCAATACCATTATATCATGATTGGTCAACAAGTACCACCCAAACTGCCATTAAATAGAAAAACGAATAATCACTTTTTAAAATCCAGATGCATGTCAGATTTATTTGGAATTTTTTGAAAACTACAAATGCCCAGGTATTGTTTTTTTCACCAGAACTCCAGATTGTTTCTAGTGAGCAACTATGTTTAAAAACAACTGGGTTATATGAGGATCTTTTACCTTTATCTAATTTGCTTCACTTTTTCTATTTCATATTCAGTGCTCACTCTCATTTCATTTAGTTTATGTTTTTTGATATGTCCATGTCTTCTTTTTTTATGTTCTTCCTCAAGACTTTATCAAGCATTAGAAAGGCTTTTGTATACATATACATAAATAACATGTATAATATATATAATTTAGAAGACATGAGTTTTTGGTTAAAAAATGTATGACATTTTGATTCCACTTGTTTGACTTAGTACAAATAGAATGCTAGATTTCTAATTTTAAAAAATAGATATGCAACAAGCAACAAAAGTTTACTGTATAGCACAGGGAACTATAGTCAATATATTGTAATAACCTATAATGCAAAATAATTTCAAAAATAATATGTACGTATGTATAACTGAATCACAAAAAGTCATTTTACTTTTTTAAATTTAGTAATATTTATCTTTTTGCAAGATTTTCTAAATGTCCTATGAAAATCTAACAACAGATAAGATACAAAATTTAAATATATTTGTGTAGGATATAAGATTAATATGCTGCTGCTGCTGCTGGTGCTGCTAAGTCACTCCAGCCGTGTCCGACTCTGTGCGACCCCATAGACGTCAGCCCACCAGGCTCCCCCGTCCCTGGGATTCTCCAGGCAAGAACACTGGAGTGGGTTGCCATTTCCTTCTCCAGTGCATGAAAGTGAAAAGTGAAAGTGAAGTCGCTCAGTCACATCAGACTCCTCACGACCCCATGGACTGCAGCCTACCAGGCTCCTCCGTTCATGGGATTTTTCAGGCAAGAGTACTGGAGTGGGTTGCCATAAAATTAATATAAATATATATACTGGATGCTTGGGGCTGGTGCACTGGGACGACCCAGAGGGATGGAATGGGGAGGGAGGAGGGAGGAGGGTTCAGGATGGGGAACATATGTAAACCTGTGGCGGATTCATTTTGATATTTGGCAAATCTAATACAGTTATGTAAAGTTTAAAAATAAAATAAAATTAAAAAAAAAAAATTAATATAAATATAAATCTATTATATTTAAATTATTAATGACATCAGTCAAGATTCTCCTATTCTTATTTTTATGCACTTGATAAAATTTTCTCAGAGAAATGTTAATATGTCTCATTGTGATTATATTTTTTCTTTTTCCTCATATTTCTTTTGATTTTTGATTTATGTATCTTTATTTTGTTATTTTTAGTTGTCTAATGGTTTATGATGTCTATTTTCTTTGTGAATTGTACCTTTTATCATTAAAATATTCATCTTTGTTTCATTTAAATAGAAATATATAAAGAAATACATAAAGTATGTGTGTGTATGTATCAGATCAGATCAGATCAGTCGCTCAGTCATGTCCAACTCTTTGCGACCCCATGAATCGCAGCATGCCAGGCCTCCCTGTCCATAACCAACTCCCAGAGTTCACTCAGACTCACGTTCATAGAGTCAGTGATGCCATCCAGCCATCTCATCCTCTGTCGTCCCCTTCTCCTCCTGCCCCCAATCCCTCCCAGCATCACAGTCTTTTCCAATGAGTCAACTCTTCGCATGAGGTGGCCAAAGTACTGGAGTTTCAGCTTTAGCATCATTCCTTCCAAAGAAATCCCAGGGCTGATCTCTCAGAATGGACTGGTTGGATCTCCTTGCAGTCCAAGGGACTCTCAAGAGTCTTCTCCAACACCACAGTTCAAAAGCATCAATTCTTCGGCGCTCAGCCTTCTTCACAGTCCAACTCTCACATCCATACATGACCACAGGAAAAACCATAGCCTTGACTAGACAAACCTTTGTTGGCAAAGTAATGTCTCTGCTTTTGAATATGCTATTTAGGTTGGTCATAACTTTCCTTCCAAGGAGTAAGCATCTTTTAATTTCATGGCTGCAGTCACCATCTGCAGTGATTTTTGAGCCCAGAAAAATAAAGCAGCAGTGAAGAGATACCCCACACCCAACGTAAGAGAAACCCAAGTAAGATAGGTTTTGCAAGAGGGTATCAGAGGGCAAACACACTGAAACCATACTCACAGAAAACTAGTCAATCTAATCACACTAGGACCACAGCCTTGTCTAACTCAATGAAACTAAGCCATGCCCGTGGGGCAACCCAAGATGGGCGGGTCATGGTGGAGAGATCTGACAGAATGTGGTCCACTGGAGAAGGGAATGGCAAACCACTTCAGTATTCTTGCCTTGAGAACCCCATGAACAGTATGAAAAGGCAAAATAATAGGATACTGAAAGAGAAACTCCCCAGGTCAGTAGGTGCCCAATATGCTACTGGAGATCAGTGGAGAAATAACTCCAGAAAGAATGAAGGGATGGAGCCAAAGCAAAAACAGTACCCAGCTGTGGATGTGATTGGTGTGTATGTGTGTGTGTGTGTGTGTGTGTATATATATATATTGAACAATTATATTTAGCCATTAATCCATTGAAACATACTTAGGTTGTTGACAGATATTGGCTATTGTGAAGAATGTTTCAATGGACATAGGAGCATAGATATCTCTGAGTTACTGATTTCATTTTCTTTGGATATATACCTAGAAGAAGGATTGCTGGATCAGATGGTATTTTATCATTATTTTTTTAAAGATCCTCCATTCTCTTTTTCATGATGACTGTACCAATTTATATTCGCCAAAACAGTGAATAGGTATTCCCTTTTCTCCACATTCTCTTTGACACTTGTTGTGCTTTGTTTTATTCTTTTTTTGATAATAACAGCAGTGCTAGTAAGTGTGAGGTGATACCTCACTGTGGCGTTTTTTGTTTTTTTTTTTCCTTTTCTTTTTTTCAGTCTTTAGCACTGTTTCAGGGCTTGCAGGATCATAGTTCCCCAACCAGGAATTAACCCTCTGCAGTGAAAGCATGGAGTTCTAACCACTGGACTGCCGGGAAATTTCTCCTCATAGTGGTGTTGATTTGCACTTTCCTGAAGATTAGTAATGTTGAGCATCTTTGAGTGACAACATCTTTAAGATACATTTTCCCCCCCTTGGGGCCTAAGTAAGGGATTTTTTGAAAGCTGAAAAGTTTTCAAATCTAAATAGCGACTCTGATGTGTGATATTTATGAAATCAGATGGAAAAAATAGAATCCCCTCTGTATACAGTCTCCTGAGGAAGGTTCAAATATCCTATTTGATCACAAGCAATATAATGACAGCTTATTGGGTGACATGGGACAACCTCCACGAAGAGGAGATAGAAAGTAGGATTCTTTCTTTTTCCCAATATCTATCCAGCCAGGAGTCTGGACCTTAAGCATTATCTTCATTTCTGTGTTTCTTTGTTTCTTAGGCAGGATATAGATTCTAAACAAAACAAGAACTAATAATAGCAAGTGGGATGTTTATTAACAAAATAAACCCTCATTGGATAAAATAGGCACAATGGAGAAAATCTTTTGACTGAAATTAACTTGACATATTGTTCATTTTAAATTCTCACCCAGAAAAGCAAAGCCAAATGTCAACATTTTGTTATTAAGACTTTATTTTTAATCAGTGACTGTGTAGGTTTCTGGGGGATATGGTTTTGGCTGGACCTGAAAGGGAATTAAGGTCAAATGAAATCATTAATGAAAGGGTTAGCCATTTAGTTGTGTCTGACTCTTTGCAACCCCATGGACTGCAGCACATCAGGTTCCTCTGTCCTCCATTATCTCCCGGAGTTTGCTCAAACTCGTATTCATTGAGTCAGTGATGCCATCCAACCATCTCATCCTCTGTCATCCCCTTCTCCTCCTGCCCTCAATCTTTCCCAGAATTAGGTTCTTTTCCAATGAGTTGGCACTTCACATCAGGTGGCCAAAATATTGGAGCTTCAGCATCAGTCTTTCCAATGAATATTCAGGGTTGATTTCCTTTACAATTCAATGATTTGATCTCCTTTCTGTCCAAGGGACTCTCAAGAGTCTTCTCCAACACCACAGTTCAGAAGCATCAGTTCTTCGGCGCTCAGCTTTCTTCACAATCCAACTCTCACATCCATACATGACCACTGGAAAAACCAGAGCCTTGACTAGATGGACCTTTGTTGGCAAAGTGAAGTCTCTGTTTTTTAATATGCCATCTAGGTTGGTCATAGCTTTCCTTCCAAGGAGTAAGCATCTTTTAATTTCACAGCTGCAGTCACCATCCACAGTGATTTTGGACCCAAGAAAATAAAATCTGTCACTGTTTCCAATTTTTCCCATTCTGTTTGCTATGAAGTGATGGGACTGGATGCCATGGTCTTAGTTTTTTGAATGTTGAGTTTCAAGCCAGATTTTTCACTCTCCTCGTTCACCCTTGGAGATAAGGTTCTTAATTTTTGCCTACCACAGGAATTATGTTGAATTATTTTCTAACTCAGAACATGAGGATTTTATTTTTCACTCCTAGAACATGCAACCTGACACAGTAAGATTATATAGGGGGAAACTTAGAGAGATTATATTTTAATATTTGGATCACCCAGTCCCAGTCAAAAGAATTATGAAGTTCAAGAAAAAAAAAAAGAAAATAATTTGACAAGCAATGCCTATTTTATTAGCACAAAATGTCATTTGGAGTTTACTTGCATTATAAAATTATTTGTAGAGCTGCTATAAGTAGGAAAAGTAGGACTGACTCTTTACTTTTAACTTGTAAAGTGAATTACTTCTTGTGTGAACAGTGTAATAATTTTATTCAGTAAAATTGGGTAGATGCCTTAGACCAGCATCTTTTGATTACAAACTAGAATGCTGATTATATCTTAAGAGATTTTCATTTAACTTGAAACTCAGTTTCGAAGCAAGACAGATCAATTGCATAAATTAAGCTCTTTCCTTATATGGTTTACATAGTTAATTTTCTTGTTGATTTTCATCCCATGATTTGCAGCATTTTTAAAATTCTGCCTCAGAGGATCCTTGTGGTATTTCTTATCTGTGCCTCAGTTACTTCCAAATTATTAGACTGCATTAACTTAAAAGGAAATTTTATTTGAAATAAAGCATTCAGAACATATTAAAAGCATTCCTCAGAAGTGAATTTCTTAAGTCACTCAAAGTTAGTCTCTGACCCTCTGTCCAGGAGCCTTAAGACAGTTAAAACATGATTTAAGAGAAGTTGAGAGAGCATGGCAGTACATTCTGCCATTACTCTTCTTCCTTGCACCTAACGGTGCTTCTTTTCTGATTTTTTTTTTAATCAACAGATCTATAGATTAGTGAAATTTAATATGTATTTGTTGAATTCCTATCACACTTATTTGTGTATGATAAATGTTCAGTTGCTCAATAATGTCCGACTCTTTGCAACTCCATGGACTGCAACATGCCAGTCTTCCCTGTCCTTTGCCATCTCCCAGAGTTTGCTCAAATTCATGTCCATTGAGTCAGTGATGCCATCCAACCATTTCATCCTCTGTCATCTCCTTCTTCCCCTGCCTTCAATCTTTCCCAGCATCAAGGTCCTTTCCAGTATAATAAATACTTAATATTGACTAAATCTATTTTCTGTCTTCAGTTTTCAGACTTTTTAACCCAGTTATGACTATATTCGGAGAAGGCAATGGCATCCACTCCAGTACTCTTGCCTGGAAAATCCCATGGATAGAGGAGCCTGGTAGGTTGCAGTCCATGGGGTTGCTAAGAGTCGGACATGACTGAATGACTTCACTTTCACTTTTCACTTTCATGCATTGGAGAAGGAAATGGCAACCCACTCCAGTATTCTTGCCTGGAGAATCCCAGGGACGGGGGAGCCTGGTGGGCTGCCATCTATGGGGTCGCACAGAGTTGGACTCGACTGAAGTGACTTAGCGGCAGCAGCAGCATGACTAATATTAAAAAGTCTAAACTGTCTAGTTGGGAGAAAGAAAATGTAGATGGAACAATACCAATTTGGTGTTATCAATGCAATAAAATTAAAAAAAAAATGTTGGGTTGGAAGAAAGGTAATTTTGATTTTTTTTTCCCCTAACTGGTTAAAATGTTTCTGCTATCACAAATGTCATCTTTTATTTGCCTTCACATTGTGCATTTTATTTTTTTCAATGTACATCTTCTCCCTGAATACTCTGCTTTTCTAATTCTACAAATGTATATTGTATATTTTTTTCCTTTGACTGTGTGTATATTTTCTTTGTATATAATTTTTTTGTGTGTGATGGAGAGGACTTCTCCAAGAAAATACTTTCCTTAAAAGATTGTTTCAGTAATTATTTTTACTTGTTGAGCCTCTCCATTGGAAATTTCTTTGAATTTAATGTATAATTCCTTTATAAAAAATACCACTGTAATACTATTTATTAAATAAAATAGTAGAGTGCATTTACAGTTTTTAACCTGACAGATAGAAGTCTGGCAAAATGTAGAATTCTTAAAAAAAAATAAATAAAATCTTCCTTATTTTTATTATTTGGTTAAGTTCATTTCAGCCACTCAGTCATGTCCAACTCTTTATGACCGCATGAACTGCAGCATGCCAGGCTTCCCTGTCCATAACCAGCTCCCAGAGCTTGCTCAAACTCATGCCCATTAATTCAGGGTGCCATTCAACCATCTCTGTCATCCCCTTCTCCTCCTCCTGCCTAAAATCTTTCCCACCATCAGGATCTTTTCCAATGAGTCATTTCTTCACATCAGGTGGCCAAAGTATTGGAACTTCAGCTTCAGCATCAGTCCTTCCAATGAATATTTAGGACTGATTTCCTTCAGCTTGACTGGTTTGATCTGGCAGTCCAAGGGATTCTCAAGAGTCTTCTCCAACACCACAGTTCAAAAAGCATCAGTTCTTCGGCGCTCAGCTTTCTTTATGATCTAGTTCTCACATCCATACATGACTACTAGAAAAACCATAGCTTAGACTGTATGGACCTTTGTTGGCCAAGCAATATCTCTGCTTTTATTATGCTGTCTAGGTTTGTCATAGCTTTTCTTCCAAGGAACAAGTGTCCTTTAATTTCATGGCTGCAGGCACCATCTGCATTGATTTTGGGGCCAAAGAAAGAATAAGAGGTAGCGAGAATACACAGAAGAACTATACAAAAAAGATCTTAAGACCCAGATAACCACAGTGATGTGATCACTCACCTAGAGCCAGACATCCTGAAGTGTGAAGTCAAGTGAGTCTTAGGAAGCTTCACTTCAAACTAACTAGTGGAGGTGATGGAATTCCAGCTGAGCTATTTCATATCCTAAAAGATGATTTTAGGATTTTATTTTTGGCTGTGTTGGGTCTTTATTGCTGCTGCTGCTGCTGCTAAGTCACTTCAGTCAGGTCTGCCTCTGTGCAACCCCATAGACGGCAGCTCACCAGGCTCCGCCTTCCCTGGGATTCTCCAAGCAAGAACACTGGAGTGGGTTGCCATTTTGTTCTCCAATGCATGAAAGTGAAAAGTGAAGGGGAAGTCGCTCAGTCATGTCCAACTCCTCGCAACCCCATGGACTGCAGCCCACCAGGCTCCTCCGTGCATGGGATTTTCCAGGCAAGAGTACTGGAGTGGGGTGCCATTTTATTCTCCAATGCATGAAAGTGAAAAGTGAAGGGGAAGTCGCTCAGTCATGTCCAACTCTTCGTGACCCCATGGACTGCAGCCCTCCAGGATCCTCTGTGCATGGGATTTTCCAGGCAAGAGTACTGGAGTGGGTTGCCATTGCTTTCTCCGGTCTTTGTTTCTATGTGTGGGCTTTCTCCAGTTGCCTCCAGCAGTGGCCAGACTCAAGATGCTGTGCGCAGGCTTCTCATTACAGTGACTTCTCTTGTTGCCGAGCACAGTCTCTAAAGTGTGCGGACTTCAGTAGTTGTGGCATCAGAACTTAGCTGCTTGCGGAATCTTCCCGGACCAGGGATCGAACCTGTGTCTGCTGCATTCACAGGCAGATTCTTAACAAGTGGGCCACCAGGGAAGTCCTGACTGTCTTTCAATGCACTAATACAGTTCCTACTAATTAGTTATACCAAGAGACCATGGCATGCAGACAATTGTAGCATAAAGCAAAACTAAATCCACTTTTCCATACTTCACCCCATGACTGTTTCTGGACAGAAATATATACAGATAAGTATGCAGTATATAAATTTCATGCTTAATAATATGAGGAATGGATCAGATTGGCCAAAAAGTTTGTTCGGGTTTCTCCATGGAAAAACCCGAACAAACTTTTTGGCTAACCCAATATAATCCAATTTTCTCCATTTCTATACACCAATATTAAAATAATATTTATACAGCCTTACTATTGACCATCATATTCTGATGTTTGTTTGAACCTCTTTTGTTTACATCTATAAATTCTACAGATTGCAAAATTAGGTTTACAGTTCTAGTTCATGGATAAACTTTGAAATCTGCCATTGGCAATAATTTAAAAAATATTTATAGCAACAAAATACACATGAATCTATGAATTCACACAAAGCATAAGTTCTTATTAGATGTGCAGCAGTCAGTTCCCTTAGCCATTTCTTAACTGTGGCTCTCTTTCTTAACTGTAGTTGGTCAATCTGTAGCACCCTAATGCTCTTTTTCATAATGTGAGTATTCTATATATTGTACATGCATTTAACATCTTACCAATGACATATCAAAGTAGAAAGAGAAGACAAAAATAAATGATAATTTTCTGCTTGGTAAATCATGCCTAATTATTTTATTTGTGTGTGTTTATCTTAGTATCACCCTGCTGTGCTCAGTGCTCAGTCATGTCTGACTTTTGTAAATCCACAGACTGTAGCCTGCCAGGATCCTCTGTCTATTTTGCAGGCAAATATAGTGGAGTGGTTTGCCATTTCCTACTCCAGGGGATCTTCCTGATCCAAGGATCAAACCTGTGTCTCCCGAATTGGCAGGCAGATTATCCACCACTGTGCCACCTGGGAGCCCATTTTAGTATTACATTGTTTAAAATTGAAATTATGGAAATTATTTCATGCTAACCTTTTCCAAAATATCATGTAGATAGATATGTGTGTGCAGGGTCAGTGGCTCAGCTGTGTCTGACTCTTTGCAACCCCATGGGACTGTGGTCCTCCAGGCTCCTCTCTATGGGATTCTCCAGGCAAGAATACTAGAGTGGTTGCCATTTTCTCCTCCAGGGGATTTCCGCAACCCAGGGCTCATATGTGTGTCTCTTGCATCTTCTATATTGGCAGGCAGATTCTTTACTACTGAGCCACCTGGGAAGTGTATACTGACAAATATGTACATATATCACTGATATTTATTACCTCAATATTATTCATTAACATTCATTAAATAGATTAACTGCAAATTCAGAGATTGGAGAGACACACTTTTACAATTAATTATCCTATGAAAGCTGTAATGAGCTAACAGAAATGATGAATCGCCAACTTAATAATAATGATTTAGGTTAAAAAACAATTTGCCTATTGGTTATTGAAAGTTTTAATAATCTAATCCCTTGAGCCTCTTCCACACTTGTAACACTTATCATTACTTCTCAGCAAAGATATTTCAAGGGGTCAAATTTTTTAACTCAAACAAAGCCATCCTGATTGTGAATAGAAGTAGATTTCCCCCTCCCTTAAAAGACTCTTTGAAATCATAAGAGAAGAAATGAAATGTGCTTGTAAAATTGAACGAATTGTCAATTGACCAGTAATACTTGTGCTACTTTCCAGAGGGCAAAATGAAGAATTTTATAAGGGAAAAACACCATAAAATTAGTGTGGATTCTTTCACTGGATAGGAAAAAAAAAAGTGTCACAGACAAAGAAAAGAGACTTTGGACTTGATATATAATGAAAGTGATTTTTCTGAACAGATGAAGCAGATGGCATTTACAAAAGCAACTAAACTTTGTGAATAGTGTAGAGTTTTCTTTGGTTCTCTTCTTTTCAAAGAGCTAACACTTGAGAAACAGTGGGTCTGAAAGATGATTACCAAGCCTTCACTCCTGTAGAACCAGCTCAAATTTAACCCTTGGTACTTCTAACTAACTGAATTCAATCAATGGCTAGTATTTCTTCTGAAAAAAACATGGTGTATGTTTGGGGAACAGTATTATACATGGTTATCATTTGTTACTATTTTTACAAAATTCATGCTAAAACTAGGGATGATGTATAATAAATCAAGAAAAAAATTGAAAACTTCAAAAATTTATATAATTGACCAATCCTTCCAGAAAGTAAGGAATTTCAAGATGCCATTGTCAACATATACCCTAAAGCAGGTGATTGATAAATATTCTTTCCACCTCATTTGAAGACTATGAGAGTAATTTGAATATCAACTATAGAGACTGGTAATAAATTTATATCAGAATTCCTCAGGCATAAATGCAAAATATTTTAATATATATGGGATTCAGTTCAGTTCAGTCACTCAGTCAAGTCCAACTCTTTGTGACTCCATGAACTGCAGCATGCCAGGCATCCCTGTCCATCACCAACTCCCAGAGTCCACCCAAACCACGTCCATTGAGTTGGTGATGCCATCCAACCATCTTATTCTCTGTCATCCCCTTCTGTTCCTGCCTTCAATCTTTCCCAGCATAATGGTCTTTTCCAATGAGTCAGCTCTTCACATCAGGTGGCCAAAGTATTGGAGTTTCAGCTTCAACATCAGTCCTTCCAATGAACACCCAGGACTGATCTCCTTTAGAATGGACTGGTTGGATCTCCTTGCAGTCCAAAGGACTATGTCTTCTCCAACACCACAGTTCAAAAGCATCAATTCTTCAGCGCTCAGCTTTCTTTATAGTCCAACTCTCACATCCATACATGACTATAGGAAAAACCATAGCCTTGACTAGACGGACTTACATTGACAAAGTAATGTCTCTGCTTTTTAATATGCTGTCTAGGTTGGTCACAAGTTTCCTTCCAAGGAGTAAGTTTAATTTCATGGCTGAAATCACCATCTGCAGTGATTTTGGAGCCCAGAAAAATAAAGTCAACCACTGTTTCCACTGTTTCTCCATCTATTTGTCGTGAAGTGATGGGACTGGATGCCATGATCTTAGTTTTCTAAACACTGAGCATTAAGCCAACTTTTTCACTCTCCTCTTTCACTGTCATCAAGAAGCTCTTTATTTCCTCTTCACTTTCTGCCATAAGGGTGGTGTCATCTGCATATCTGAGGTTATTGATATTTCTCCCAGCAATCTTGATTCCAGCTTGTGCTTCTTCCAGCCCAGCGTTTCTCATGATGTACTCTGCATATAAGTTAAATAAGTAGGGTGACAATATACAGCCTTGACGTACTCCTTTTCCTATTTGGAACCAGTCTGTTAGGAATATGAAATTCCTAGTTCATATAAAGACATGCTACTAAAAATATATGTATAACTTTTATCTTGTACAGCTAAGATAATAGGTTAAAATCAAACAGGAAGAAAGAGTCTTGGTTTCACTAAATTTTAGACTTTTATGTTCATATTGCTTAGACCCCCTACATTTTACAGATAATAAAATTGAAGCTTTAGCAAGTCAATTATTTACATCTTATGGCTAATAACCACCATACCTTAGAATAATAGCCAATTTATAATATCCTAAAATATAGGCATTCAAGTTTTTTATGTCTTGTTCTATATTTCCTTCCATAAGTAGTTAGCTTATTTGTTTCCATTGATGTCTTTTCTATTTAAATGTTATTGACTCTAATTTTTTATGTCTTGTTCAGATATCTCCCCTCCCACTTAAACTCATATATCCAGCTACCTGTCATTAGTTTTTACAAGCTCCTCAAATCACCTTACCCCAAAGGAAGCTCTTCCTCCTTATAAATTCAGCTTTTAAAGACAATATCTCTAATTGACTCAGCTTCCAAGCCAGAAAACTGGATGTCATCCTTGATGATGCCATTCCCTGTACTCTCATATCTAGTCAATCATATATTTAAAAATATCTATCATTTATTATCAAAGTAGTTTCTCTACCCTTATTCTTTACCCTTAGTTTTATCCAACAGCCTAGTAAGATAAAACTCTACCAATCAGGCTAATTTGAATCCTCTAAATTAGTTTAACCAAACTATAATTTCTTGATCAAACTTTATCTGCCTGAATTAGATTCTCCTCTGTGTGCTTCTGTATTTATCTGTTTTCTGATAGCATCTACCACACTGCTTATATTTTGTCTCTTTTTAAAATCATTCCCACCCACTTGCACTGCTCTGTACTAAGAAAGGAATTATGTCTATCTTATTCACAATTGTATTTCTAAAGTTTATTCCAAGACCAGATAAGTACTCATCTTTCAGTAAACAATTGTGAAATAAATATATTACAAACTGAGCAAATGTCAAGGGCCTATCCTAGAAAATCAAGGTAGACTATGAAAATTAAAGTTGTATTTCGAAGTAGCCCACACGTTTGTATGATTCAGTTAAAAATTAAAACATGCCCAACTCTTGTTTAGTTCTTGATATTAAACTAATATAATCCATAATATAACCTATTCCCTTGTACCATAATGTATGAAGTTTGGCCAGATAATCCAATCCTTATAAATTAGGCCACCAAATGCTAAAATTTTCCCAGAGGAAATGCATTAGATCTCTAGAACTAATTCATCCTGCAAAATTGTAAATTGTGTCCTTTAACAATTTATATGTATATAATACTAATCATTTACTTTGGGTAATGATATATGAACAATTTTACATATTTTTATTTTACATTTATTTATATGACCATTTAAGTGAAGTCACTTAGTCATGTCTGAATCTTTGCGACCCCATGGACTGTAACTCACCAGGCTCCTCCATCCATGGTATTCTCCAGGCAAGAACACAGGAGTGGGTTGCCATTTCCTTCTTCAGGGGATCTTCCTAACCCAGGGATTGAATGCAGGTCTCCCGCATTGCAGGCAGACACTTTAAACTCTGAGCCACATGGGAAGCCCTCAATCTGAATACAGAGTTCCAAAGAAGAGCAAAGAGAGATAAGAAAGCCTTCCTCAGCGATCAATGCAAAGAAATAGAGGAAAACAACAGAATGGGAAAGACTAGAGATCTCCTCAAGAAAATTAGAGCTACCAAGGGAACATTTCATGCAAAGATGGGCTCGATAAAGGACAGAAATGGTATGGACCTAACAGAAGCAGAAGATATTAAGAAGAGGTGGCAAGAATACACAGAAGAACTGTACAAAAAAGATCTTCATGACCAAGATAATCATGATGGTGTGATCACTCACCTAGAGCCAGACATCCCAGAATGTGATGTCAAGTAAGCCTTAGAAAGCATCACTATGAACAAAGCTAGTGGAGGTGATGGAATTCCAGTTGAGCTATTTCAAATCCTGAAAGATGATGCTGTGAACGTGCTGCACTCAATATGCCAGCAAATTTGCAAACCTCAGCAGTGGCCACAGGACTGGAAAAGGTCAGTTTTCATTCCAATCCCAAAAGAAAGACAATGCTAAAGAATACTCAAACTACCACACAATTGCACTCATCTCACACGCTAGTAAAGTAATGCTCAAAATTCTCCAAGCCAGGCTTCAGCAATATGTGAACCGTGAACTTCCAGATGTTCAAGCTGGTTTTAGAAAAGGCAGAGGAACCAGAGATCAAATTGCCAACATCTGCTGGATCATCAAAAAAGCAAGAGAGTTCCAGAAAAACATCTCTTTCTGCTTTATTGACTATGCCAAAGCTTTGATAATGTGGATCACAATAAACTGTGGAAAATTCTGAAAGAGATGGGAATACCAGACCACCTAACCTGCCTCTTGAGAAACCTATATGCAGGTCAGGAAGCAACAGTTAGAACTGGACATGGAACAACAGACTGGTTCCAAATAGGGAAAGGAGTACATCAAGGCTGTATATTGTCACCCTGCTTATTTAATTTATATGCAGAATACATCATGAGAAACGCTGGGCTGGAAGAAGCACAAGCTGGAATCAAGATTGCCGGGAGAAATATCAATAACCTCAGATATTCAAATGACACCACCCTTCTGGCAGAAAGTGAAGAGGAAGTAAAAAGCCTCTTGATGAAGGTGAAAGAGGAGACTGAAAAAATTGGCTTAAAACTCAACATTCAGAAAATGAAGATCATGGCATCTTCATATCTCTGGATATACCCTCCTTCTGTAAAAAACTGAGAACCAGGACAAAGTATATGAAACAATTGTTTTCAGACACTGCACACCAGACTCTTCAGGAAGATGATCTCTGAAAGAAGAGAAACAAGGCAGTGAGCTCCCAAATAGCATAGGACCTCAGTGCAGAGAAAAACAAAATGAAAGTGTTAGTCACTCAGATGTGTCTGACTCTTTGCAACCCCATGGACTGTAGCCCTCCAGGTTCCTCTGTCCATGGAATTCTCCAGGCCAGAATACTGGAGTGGGTTGCGATTTCCTTCTGCATGGGATCTTCCTCACCTAGGGGTTGAACCCAGGTCTCCTGCAATGCAAGTTGATTCTTGACTCTGTGAGCCACCAGGGAGCCCCACCAGTGCAGTGAGGCAGATTCTAAATACCCCCACAATCTTATGGAGTGGAAGAAACTTCAGTTCAGGGAGACTGAGGTGTCTTTTATTTGCAGGACTATCTATCAGAGAGTTGGAATGTACTTAGAGAAATATGAAATTGGTTCTTCATTTTATGAGGCCAGAATTGCCCTGTACCAATATTAGACAAATGTATAAGAAAATGAATCTACAGATCAACAACCTTCATTAGCATAGATGCAAAAAAGCCTCCATATAACTTTAGCAAGTCGAATCAAGCACTAAATAAAATGCATGAGATGTCCTGACCAAATAAGTGTTATCACAGGTATGTAAGAATAGTATAATACTGAAAACCAAAACTGTAGAATATTAATAGCAATAATACTCTTGATATTTTTGTTAATAGAATAAAAAAGAATAGCATATAATTATCTCAATACAAACAGAAGGAAATAATTCCTGTCAAATGCTCTACACCTAAGCTATTTTCCTTGGGATTCGGTTACTATTTGTCACCATGTTTTCTCAACCATCCAGGAGTGAAATATAGCTAATGTCAAGTGGAGACCTGGGAAAATGTTTGATGGTAAAGCGAGGTTCTCATATTTTCTGAAAATAGCTATAAACTATTAACCTTGTGTCTTGAGTTAGTTTGGGCTGATATAATTGAATATGATAAACAATAGAACTTGATTTCTTATAGTTTTGGAGCCTGCAAGTCCAGGATCAAGGTGCCAGCATGGTTGCACTCTTAGTGAAGGCCCCCTGGTTGGTTTACAGATAGATGGCCATCTTCTTCTCATATCCTCACATAATGGCAAGGACAAGAGAGTTCTGTGGGAGTCTCTTCTGCAAGGAAACTAATCTCATTCATGAGGTCTCCACCCTCATGAACAAAGCCCCCACCTTCTCGAACCTATTGGAGGTTAGGATTTCAACATATGAATTTTGGGGGGACACAGACGTTTAGTCCGTAACACCTAGTCATGAGATACCACAGTGTGCAAACAGCTTGAGAAAGTCTGCAGAAGGGAAAGGTTGAATCCAGTGATTGCTAATCAGCTCAATGTTGATGTCTGAAGTTTTCATTAGGTAAAAGGTGAATGACGGGAGGACCAGGCTTGGCCATGGAGAGAGGAGAAACTGTCTTCCTCTCCCAGGTCACTACTCTGACTCTTTGTCTTCTGTCCATGCTTGCCCCTCACTTGCCTCATCCCTCTCACACCCAGCAGTGCCCCACAGGTGGGTGACAGTGATCTCTTATTGCCATGGAAATGACTCTATCAGAGAAAGTTGGGTGGTTAGATGAGTCAATTTACTTTGAATTTTACTCTTTTCCTACCAAACTTCTATCATGCTAAATGAGATAGCCAGTATCGACTGAACATTAGTCCCTTATCCCAGTAGTAAAAAGGAGGCAGAAGAGAAACAACAAAAGGTCACAGATTGTTAAAATATGATAGTGAGTGTCACAAGGCTCACTGCTTTGAAATACCAGCACCTTCACATTTTTCAAAAGCCAGTTTAATGATCTGTCTAATTTTAAGAAGCAAAAGCATCTAATTAAAAGAACTTGACAAGGATAAACTCTCACCAACAGATAAAGTGCTATGTGACATGGAATGATCTTGTTGCCTTGAAGGCTCATTAATCTGCGTTACTCAAACTCACTGTGTATGGACAAAATACAGAACTTTAGTTTTGGGGAAGCACAAGAGCTGCATAATCCCTGGTATCCTTAGCTAACACCAGAGTTTACTTTTAAGATGTTAAAGTAAACTGAATTCTTAGGATAAATCTCATTTGGTCATGGTGGGGTTCCACGGCATTACTCTTATCTTGAGCTAGATCATTCTTTATTGTGGGAGGCTGTTCTATGCATTGAAGGCTTTTAACCAGTATATAGATGCTTTTCAACTATAAGCCAATAGCAAACCCAAAGTAATAGCAATTAAATGTGTCTTGGGACATGTCTTCTTTTGGATAAAACAAATAAGTGTAAAGAATAAACTTGCCAATGCAGGAGACATAAGAGAAGTGGGTTCAATCCCTGGGCTGGGAAGATCCCCTGGAGTAGGAAAGAGCAACCCACTCCAGTATTCTTGCCCATGAAATTCCATGGACAGAGGAGCCTGGCAAGTTCAGGTCCAAGGAATTGCAAAGAGTTGGACATGACTCAGTTACTGAGCACGATAGCACACACATACATTTTCAGTTCAGTTCATTCAGTCACTCACTTGTGTCCAACTCTTTGCGACCCCATGGACTGCAGCACACCAGGCCTCCCTGTCCATCACCAGCCCCTGGAGCTCGCTCAAACTCATGTCTATCAAGTCAGTGATGCCATCCAACCATCTCATCCTCTGTCATACCCTTCTCCTCCTGCCTCAATCTTTCCCAGCATCAGGGGCTTTTCAAATGAGTCAGTTCTTCACATCAGGTGGCCAAAGTATTGGAGTTTCAGCTTCAACATCAGTCCTTCTAATGAGTATTCAGGACTTATTTCCTTTAGGATGGACTGGTTGGATCTCCTTGCAGTCCAAGGGAGTCTCAAGAGTCTTCTCCAACACCACAGTTCAAAAGCATCAATTCTTCGGCACTCAGATTTCTTTGTAGTCCAACTCTCACATCCATACATGACCACTGGAAAACCATGGCTTTGACTAGGTGGACCTTTGTTTGCAAAGTAATGTCTCTGCTTTTTAATATACTGTCTAGGTTGGTCATAGCTTTTCTTCCAAGGAGCAAGTGTTTTTTAATTTCATAACTGCAGTCACCATCTGCAATGATTTTGGAGCCCAAGAAAATAAAGTCTCTCACTGTTTCCACTGTTTTGCTATTTGCTGTGAAGTGATAAGACCATATGCCATCATCTTAGTTTTTTTAATGTTGAGTTTTAAGCCAACTTTTTCACTCTCCTCTTTTGCTTTCATCAAGAGTCTCTTTAGTTCTTCTTTACTTTCTGCCATAAGGATGTTGTCATCTGCATATCTGAGGTTATTGATATTTCTTCCAGCATTCTTGATTCCAGCTTGTGCTTCATCCAGCCCAGCATTTCTCATGATGTACTCTGTATAAAAGTTAAATAAGCAGGGTGACAATATACAGCCTTGACGTACTCCTTTCCCAATTTGGAATCAGTCTGTTATTCCAGGTCCAGTTCTAACTGTTGCTTCTTGGCTTGTATACAGATTTCTCTGGAGGCAGGTAAGGTGATCTGGCATTACCATCTCTTGAGAAATTTTCCATAATTTATTGTGATCCACATAGTCAAAGGCTTTGGTATAGTCAATAAAGCAGAAGTAGATGTTTTTTACATTTTATTTACCATTTTAATTCTGTTAATTTATTTTAGTGTTTGTTGTAGTGTTTAAATTATTCATCTTAAATTATCAGTCCTAACTTCAATTCAATATGGGTTTAATTGTGGTAAAATAAAGCAACTTTGTCTCCATGTAGCTCCCCCTCCTTAGCAATATATATATAATATAACATAAATTATATCTAAATAATATAAACATAATACAAATAAATATAGATACAAAGCTAATTATTAATTCACAAAATCTCATGAGTTTAAAGAAAATAAGAATAGGAAAGAGAAAGAAATATAGACTTTCCCATTATGCAAATGCTTATCATTTCAAGTGCTTTTCATTTCTGTCTGTGATTTTCATTTACCATTTTTTCTATTTACCTTCTAGTCTGTAGGATGACCTTTAGCATTTCTTGTTAGGCATATCTTCTAGCAATTAATTTTTTCAGTGTAATTTATATTTTCTGAGCATATTTTTTCCTGTCACTGTGTTATTCTTTGTAATAGTTGTGGTTGACTTATATTCTGTCCTTATGTTTTTCTTTAATCTTCTGGAATATTGTTTACTCTTTCTGCTTTGGAGGGTTTCTATTGACCAATCATCAGATTCATTGGTTCCTTCTTATGCCATCTCAAATGTTCAGTTGACCCTGGGTAGCAAATTTTTAATTTTTTTTTTTCTGTTTCAAGGCCAGAATTTCCATATGCACTTTTAATAATTTCTGTATTTTAATGAGGTTTCCTAAATGCTGAGTCATTTTGATATTAATACTTCTTTTACTTGGTCGAACTGAATTGATACTTATAATGGCTTCTTTGATGTATTTTGCTTAATAAATACAACATGGGGCCCATTCAAAGTTAATGGCTAATGAATGCTTTTTTCCTAATTATGGGTCACAGTTTTCTAGATACCTGCATGATTTGTAATTTTTAGTTCAATATGAGTATTTTTCGATCCCGATGTCATTAGTCCTGTGTTTTCTATTCATAATTTACTCTACAGAATCTTTCTCCATTTGGCTGTGCAGTAGCTGATGTGTCTGTTCAGATTTGGTTTTCACTACTTGTATTATTTTTTATTCTGAGTTCACAGGAGATAAAATGTGCTTCCACAGTCACAGGGCTTAGTGGTCGGCCAATGATTTGGACAGAACTTATGGTCTGTCTCTCTGCCCACAGATCCTTCTGCAGATTTGACCCATCTGGCTTCCACCATCTGCAAAAGGATCTGTGGGCAGACAGGGGGTACACAGTGTGGCCATTTCTCAAGCCTTTACTTTAGCTGAGCCCTCTTTTGTTTCTTCTTTGAATGGTTGTGGCTTCTCAGGCATCCAGGGAGCTTTGGAGAGTTTATCATGTCCATATGCAGGTTCTCATCATTAAATTTCTGGCCAATTTACACACTTGCCAACTTAGATTGTAAGCTCTGGTTAGCAGATCTGGGGGTCTACTCTGTTTGTTCCTAGTGAAGCTTGCGAATTACACTGCTTTGTGTGCTGGTCTCAGCCTGTCCATAACTGAGCGGCCCTCATGGTTCTTATGATTGAAAAACACCCTCGGCCTTAAACATCCAGAAATGTTGAGAAAAAAATGCTTATTACTTATCTGGAAATTACAGATATATCTGGGGACACAAAGAGATGTGAGGTGAGAGAGAGGGCAAGCAAGCAGGCCTAGGGTTCTGCTTTTATTGGAGTCAAAGCTGAGGTTCTGGGATTTCTGGCATCACTCTTTATTGGTGAATGTAAAACATAAGAGGAGGAATTTAAAGAGCAGGAGGAGAAAAAAAACAATCCAAAAGGTCAGTTATCAAAATTAGCCAGTACATCAGCAGATGCTTCCTTGAAGTGAATGTTTAAGCAATCAAAGTTTAAGTCAGGCACTTGCATTATAAAAAGAAAAGACAACTGTCTGGATTTATACTACATAGGTAGGTACCACCACCGGTCACGGGCTTGTATCCCCCCTCCAAGTCAATTCCATTCGTTCTAGTAGCAAAGATTCTGGATTTACCAGGCCAACTATACCCTGGTTAAACCCACTTGGCCACCTGAGCAGGGAATTCAGAACTATCTCCTGGCAAGAAAACCTCAGACTAAGCTGTTCTTACCTAAGGTTTCAGCATTACTTTAATAAACACTTCTCAAGTGTTGGACAGAATATGAGACCTGAATATGTTCTGGTGGTAATGTAAAATTAGACAACAATATTGCAATTAGCTGGGGAAGGGAACCAGGAAATAATTTGAAATGATAAAAATATTTTACATGCTGATGATAGTGGTGGTTACATGAGAATATGCACTTGTTAAATCTTATTAAAATTTCTTTTTTTCTTCATTTTTATGTAAATTAAACTCACTACAATTGATTTAAAATTAAAATTTTTCTTGAAGACAGTTTATAAGGTGCTATTTATCAGACTGAAGATGCTCCCTTTTACTTTTATTTTGCTAAGAATTTTAAATCATAAATGAGTATTTTTTAATTAATTGATTTATTTTAATTGAAGAATAATTACTTTCCAATATTGTGATGGGTTTTGCCATACAACAACATTAGTCAGCCACGTGTATCCATCTGTCCCCCTCATCCTGAACCCCACCCACCTCCCTCCCTACCCCATCCCTCTGGGTACCCTGCTTCATCTATCAAACTTGCACTGGTCAACTATTTTACACATGGTAATATACATGTTTCAAAGCTATTCTCTCAAATTATCTCACCCTCATCTTCTCCCACTGAGTCCAAAAGTCTGTTCTTTACATCTGTGTCTCCTTTGCTGCCTTGCATGTCAGATCATTGGTACCATATTTCTAAATTCCATATATATGCGTTAATATACAGTATTTGTCTTTCATAAATGTCTTAAATTTTATAAAATTATTTTATTCTGGCTTTTTGAAATTTCTTAATATACTAATGTGGCTAATTACATATAAAGAATTTCTAAATTTTTAGTTGTAAATAACTACAAATCTACAGTGAAGTTTTAAGAATAGTACAGAGAATCTCGCATAACCCTTACCCTCATCCCTTATGGCTACTATTTTCCAAATCACTTTATCATGAACCATTTAAAAGTTAAGTATATTATAGTTCATTTTTTTCTAAATCCATCAAGGTATACTTCCGAAAAATAAAGTATCTTCTCCCATAATCTAGTACAGTTAGCAGTTTCCATGTATTCCATTCATCTATTTTTATATTTATTTGTATAAAATGTGTGCTGTGCTTAGCCACTCAGTTGTGTCCTACTCTTTGCAACCCCATGGTCCGTAGCCCACCAGCCTCCTCTGTCCATGGAGAGTCTCCAGGAAAGAATACTGGAGTGTGTTGCCATGCCCTCCTCCAGGGGATCTTCCCAACCTAGGATCGAACCCAGGTGTCCCACATTGTAGGCCAATTCTTTATGTCTGAACCATGAGGGAAGCCCTAAAAAAGTAAGTGTAGTTAAAAATCTAGTAATGATAATGTTGACCTAAAATAAATAGATGCCAGATATTTTCCCAACAGACATGAATTTATTTGGGATCAGCAGAAAATTGTAAAGATCAGCATCTACAAACATGGAGTTCCAAGTGCAAGTTGCCACAGGGCAAGGGAAAGAGAAGGCTTTTATAGAGAGGAGAAGAAAGTTGAAAGGCTGATAGTAAACAAAGAAAGTAAGCCTTACTTTTTGTTGGCTGAGTCCTTGCTGGGAAAGAAGAGTTTCTTCTTGTTGGGCTCTGCTGCTGTCAACAGGACATATGAACTTGCTCCCCAGCTCTATTAACTGAAGTGTCTATTAATTTTTTCATATATTTTCCTCTTTTGATCAAACTCTTTCTCTGAAAGCATCATTGATCAGCAGTCCGGTTTGGTTTCCTAGCTCCAGCAGCTTTGTCCCTTAATGCCAGAAAGGACCTTTCCTGGGTGTGTTTCTAGTCAGAGGGAAAGTGCACGGATTAAAAACTTATTGAGGTCACATTTGAGTAATAAGGAAGGATAAGAGGGAGAACTTTCAGGTGCTTTTAATCTAGAATTTATTGTTTTCAGAAAACAGTGGGCCCGTTGCTTAGAGTATATAGTCTATGAACACGCCAAGTGCTTTTGATTAAAGTGGAAGCATTTGTTACTTGTGACACATAAGGAGACAGGGAAAAAGTTCTCAAAGCACTGTATCCCTGAATAGCTGAATAGGGGGGATTTTAAGCCTAATTGTTATTGTTCAGTCACTAAGTCATGCCCCACTCTTTGCGATCCCATGGACTGCAGCACTCCTGGCTTCCCTGTCCTTCACCATCTCCTGGAGTTTGCTCAAACTCATGTTCATTGAGCTGTGATACCATCCAACCATCTCATCCCATGTCGCTCCCTGTTCCTTCTGCCCTCAATCTTTCCCAGCATCAGGGTACTTTCCAATGAGTCAGCTCTTCACATGAGGTGGCCAAAGTATTGGAACTTCAGCTTTAAGACTATGTGGCATGCATATTCAGGAAAGGGGAGGCAGGTCATTATAATGAGACAAAGGTTATGCAAAGGTTACTTTAGGTTGCCAAAAACCACAAGCAAGTAGATGCTTGGCTTTCTATGTTCACTGTTCTGTATTGTTGACTGGAATATAATATAACTTAACAGAATATCTAGTGTCTGGAACTTTCTGCAACTTAATGTTTAGTTCCTGCAGAACAATGCACACTTTGGTTTAACTCCCTTTTTCCCCTTTTCCTACTGTTGCTTCACTATGTTATCAAGGTCATAGACATTGAAGATCAGCTGAAGCTTTATGTCATTATGAAAGCTTTAGTGACAGACTTCCACTAAGCTTGATCCAGATATCTTGGGAAAGCTGTCTCCTCAGATGTTATCTGCTTTAATTCCAGGAAATCTTTGTTTTTTGGTTACCAGATAACATGCAAATCCAGTCAGGGTCTGATGCTTCCCTTAGATGTGTCTCATGTATCCAAGAGTCCATTCCTTAGAGTAGGGCAGCCCAGCATTTGGTTAGCAGAGCCTGATGGTGCCTCTCCAGTGAGGATGAAGAGTTCTTTTGGAGGTGTCTTTTCTAATAGATGAAGCTTCCCTGGTGGCTCAGACTGTAGGAATCTACCTGCAGGAGATTTAGGAGACCTGGGTTTCATCCCTGGGTCGGGAAGATCCCCTGAAAAAGGAAATAGCAACCCAGTCCTGTATTCTTGCCTGGAGAATCCCCATGGACAGAGGAGCCTGTCAGGCTGCACTCTACTGGGTCACAAAGAGTTGGACACGACTGAACAACTAACACTTTCATTTTCACTTTCTTTTTCTAATAGATGAAATCTTCCAATTATAAGGTGAGATGTTTAAGCTCTTTGTCTCCTATGAAAAGATCATTCTGCCAAATCATGGTTATTTTTAGTCGAAACAATAAGACCTTTGTAATGTTGGAGTATCTCTCCTTTTATCAGTTGTGGATCGATAGAAAGAGGAACCGAATTTGTTGTGCATTGTGTGACTATCACAAAAGGTAAGAGTTTTCTGAGTTCCAAAAGGGATAGATCTGAGATTAAGAAGAACCAACAGCAATGCTTTTGGACAAGGTACTAGGAAAGCCTCTACAAATTTTGCCAATTGGTTCATAATAATGCCATTTGTGTTCAACCACATGAGAAAACTGAGGGTGTTAAGCACAGTGAAATTGTAAAACCAGCCAAACTGCACAGGCTTGTTGAAACACCTGGCTATTCAAATGGCTCCCTCAATCACTATGAAGTTTAAGAGGCAGTCTCCAGGTAGGGGTTATCTTTCCTAAAAAGACTTTAACTACAGAAAAGGCAATTGCCTATCTACAAGAGAAGGCTTCAGTCCAGTGTTAAAACATACAGATCATGACTAAAATATATTTATATCCATGAGATGGAGAAAGTTGTATGAAATACATTTCCCATTTCTGAGTCTTCAAATGGTCCATCAGACAATTTACAACATCCAGGAGGTATAAATCCATGCTTTTCTGGGTGGTACTTCAGACAAATGGGACAAATGAAATAGGCATTTTGCTTATTAATTATTAGTGTTTGTTAACATTAACAAACCTTGTTGTTACGTTTCTTGTTAATGTCTCTCACCAATATTGGTTTATGAATGCTATTATTTTATCAGTATATCAATGTCTAGATGTATGTACTATGGAGAGGAGTGAGAATTTTACAGTCTCCCATGAGTTGTTCGTTGGTCCAAACCAGGACATTCTTTTTATCAAACCAGCCATTGTTGAATTAAAACTCTTGCTTTTGCTTTTCTGAGACCAACTGTTGGGCTTTTCTAGCAGGTTTTTAGCATTTGGGGAAATATCTCTTTGGATCATGACAGAGATTTGGTTCCTACTGATCCCTTTAATGGCAGCATTTCTTGTGGAAATATTATTAGCAAGGTGACTTCCCTTAGTGTCAGAGTCAAGTTTAGAATGCCTTTGAATCTTTTTTATTTTTTTTGGCTGTGCTGGGTTTTTGTTGCTGCAGGTGAACTTGCTCTACCTGCGGTGAATGGAGGCTACTCTTCTTGTGCTGCTAGGCTTTTCACTGCAGTGGCTTCTCTTGTTGTTGAGCATGGGCTCTAGGCACATGGGCTTCAGTTGTTTTGGTGCCCAGGCTTCGTCGGTCCTCTTCTTTAGAATCTTCCCAGACCAGGGTTCAAACTGATATCCCCTGCATTGTTAACTACCGGGAAATCCAGCTCTGAATCTTAACATTAGCCAAATAAGAGCTAAACTGGCAGGTATTGCATCCAGTAATTCCTGAACATAGAGGCCACTTTAAATTTTATATCCACTGGATATAAGGTCCATAAACTTGGGTCAGGGTTCTTATAATTGAGTATAACATATGGAAATTTGGCCATAAGAGAGAAATTTGGAATCCAATTTTGGCAGTAGCCAAGTAACCCAAGAAAACCTTGCAGTTGGCACTTAGTTTTGGCTTTGGAAAAACAAAGAAATAGAGGAAAACAACAGAATGGGAAAAACTAGAGAACTTTTCAAGAAAATTAGAGATACCAAGGGAACATTTCATGCAAAGATGGGCTGGATAAAGGACAGAAATGGTATGCATCTAACAGAAGCAGAAGGCTTCCCTTGTAGCTCACTCAGTAAAGAATCTGCCTGCAGTGCAGGAGACCAGGGTTCGATCCCTGGGTTGGGAAGATGCCCTGGAGAAGGAAGTGGCAACCCACTCCAGTATCCTTGCCTGGAAAATCTTATGGACAGAGGAACCTGGTGGGCTGCAGTCCATGGAGTCGCAAAGAGTCGGGCACCACTGAGTGACTAACACTTACTAACTTAACAGAAGCAGAAGATATTAAGAAGAAGTGGCAGGAATATACAGAAGAAGTATACAAAAAAGATCTTCACAACCCAGATAATCACGAAGGTGTGATCACTCACCAAGAGCCAGACATCCTGGTATGTGAAGTCAAGTGGGCCTTAGGAAGCATCACTACAAATAAAGCTAGTGGAAGTGATGGAATCCCAGTTGAGCTATTTCACATCCTAAAAGACGATGCTGTGAAAGTGCTGCAGTCAATGAGCCAGGAAGTTTGGAAAACTCAGCAGTGGCCATAGGACTGGAAAAGGTCAGTTTTCATTCCAATCCCAAAGAAAGGCAATGCCAAAGAATGTGCGAACTACCACACAATTGCACTCACCTCACATGCTAGTAAAGTAATGCTCAAAATTCTGCAAGCCAGGCTTCAGCAATATGTGAACCGTGAACTTCCAGATGTACAAGCTGGTTTTAGAAAAGGTAGAGGAACCAGAGATCAAATTGCCAACATCTGCTGGATCGTCAAAAAAGCAAGAGAGTTCCAGAAAAACATCTATTTCTGTTTTAGTGACTATGCCAAAGCCTTTGACTTTGTGGACCACAATAAACTGTGGGAAATTCTGAAAGAGATGGGAATACCAGACCACCTGACCTGCCTCTTGAGAAACCTATATGCAGGTCAGGAAGCAACAGTTAGAACTGGACATGGAACAACAGACTGGTTCCAAATAAGGAAAGGAGTACGTCAAGGCTGCATATTGTCACCCTGCTTATTTAACTTATATGCAGAGTACATCATGAGAAATGCTGGGCTGGAAGAAGCACAAGCTGGAATCAAGATTGCCAGGAGAAATATCAATAACCTCAGATATTCAAATGACACCACCCTTCTGGCAGAAAGTGAAGAGGAACTAAAAAGCCTCTTGATGACAGTGAAAGTGGAGAGTGAAAAAGTTGGCTTAAAGCTCAACATTCAGAAAACGAAGATCATGGCATCTGGTCCCATCACTTCATGCAAATAGATGGGGAAACAGTGGAAACAGTGTCAGTCTTTATTTTGGGGGGCTCCATAATCACTGTAGATGGTGATTGCAGCCATGAAATTAAAAGACGCTTACTCTTTGGAAGGAAAGTTATGACCAAACTAGATAACATATTCAAAAGCAGAGACATAAAAAAAAAAGCAGAGACATTACTTTGCCAACAAAGGTCCATCTAGTCAAGGCTATGGTTTTTCCAGTGGCCGTGTATGGATGTGAGAGTTGGACTGTGAAGAAAGCTGAGTGCCGAAGAATTGATGCTTTTGAACTGTGGTGCTGGAGAAGACTCTAGAGAGTCCCTTGGACTGCAAGGAGATCCAACCAGACCATCATAAAGGAGATCAGTCCTGGGTGTTCATTGGAAGGACTGATGCTGAAGCTGAAACTCCAGTACTTTGGCCACCTCATGCAAAGAGTTGACTCATTGGAAAAAACCCTGATGCTGGGAGGGATTGGGGGCAGGAGAAGGGGATGGCAGAGGATGAGATGGCTGGATGGCATCACTGACTTGATGGACATGAGTTTGAGTAAACTGCAGGAGTTGGTGATGGACAGGGAGGCCTGGCGTGCTGCAATTCATGGGTTGCAAAGAGTCGGACATGACTGAGCAACTGAACTGAACTGAACTGACTGAGGGCACTGTGATGTAGATCTGGATCTAGTTGTCACCCTGCTTCGAATTTTAGATGCCCTATACATCAAACCTGGGCTGCTGTTGCTGCTAGTCGCTTCAGCCGTGTCCAACCCTTTGCGACCCTATGGACTGCAGCCTACCAGCCTCCTCCATCCATGGGATTTTCCAAGCAAGAGTACTGGAGTGGGGTGCCATGGCCTTCTCCCAAACCTGGGCAAACTTCACTTTTTCTTTGATGATCTTGTGTCCCTTTAAGGCTAGAAGCTTTAGCAAGTGGATGCCATCTTTTTTGAGGAGACTTAAGAAGGAAGGCAAAGAAGAAAATCATGTCCTATTGCAACAAAATAGAACCTCTAAGAAACTTTACATCAAGCACATTAGTTTCCAGGATTTGAGCGGAATAAGAAGGACTTTCAGTAAAACCCTGAGGCATTACTGTCCAGGTGATTTGTTTTTTTTCCTAAGTGAAGGCAGAAAGTATTATCTGGTTTCATCACTGGAATACTAGAGAATGCACTGCCTAAATCAACTACAGATTAAAAAAAAAAAAAAATTGCTCCCAGGGGAATCAGTTCAGTTCAGTCGCTCAGTTGTGTCCGACTCTTTGCAACCCCACGAATCACAGCACGCCAGGCCTCCCTGTCTATCACCAACTCCCAGAGTTCACTCAAACTCATGTCCATCGAGTTGGTGATGCCATCCAGCCATCTCATCCTCTGTCGTCCTCTTCTCCTCCTGCCCCCAATCCTTCCCAGCATCAGAGTTTTTTCCAATGAGTCAACTCTTCGCATGAGGTGGCCAAAGTACTGGAGTTTCAGCTTTAGCATCATTCCTTCCACAGAACACCCAGGGCTGATCCCCCAGGAGAATAGATGTTAGCAATATTCAAGGGTTAGAAACAATAGAGAGTCAGAAGACAACAATGCTGTTTATTGCTCACGTGCATGTGTGCTAAGTCGCTTCAGTCATGTCCTACTCTGCAATCTCACAAACTGTAGCCCACCAGGCTCCTCTGTCTGTGGGATTCTCTAGGCAAGAATACTGAAGTGGGTTGCCATTTCCTTCTGCAGGAGATCTCCCCAACACAGGGATTGAACCTGCATCTCCTATGACTCCTGCATTCCAAGCAAATTTTTTACTGTTGAGCCACTGGGTATTGCTCAAGTGTCCTGGATAAACCTCACCCTCCACCCATATTTTTTCTCACTAATAAAATGGGAGTGTTACAGGGAGTAGTACAAGACACAATGATGCCTTGAGCCTTGTAAGGTTGTCTTATAAGCTTCATGCCTTGAAGGAAGGACTTATTTACCTATTATATATTAATTAACAGACTGGTTCCAAATAGGAAAAGGAGTACGTCAAGGCTGTATATTGTCACCCTGCTTATTTAACTTATATGTGAGTATATCATGAGAAACACCGGGCTGGAGGAAGCACAAGCTGGAATCAAGACTGCAGGGAGAAATCTCAATAACCTCAGATATGCAGATGACACCACCCTATGGCAGAAAGTGAAGAAGAACTAAAGAACCTCTTGATGAAAGTGAAAGAGGGAGTGAAAAAGATGACTTAAAGCTTAAGATTCAGAAAACTAAGATCATGGCATCTGGTCTCATCAGTTCATGTCAAACAGATGGGAAAACGGTGTCAGACTTTATTTTTTGGGGCTCCAAAATCAATGCAGATGGTGACTGCAGCCATGAAATTAAAAGACACTCCTTGGAAGAACAGTCATGACCAACCTAGATAGCATATTAAAAACCAGAGACATTACTTTGCCAATAAAGGTCCATCTAGTCAAGGCTATGATTTTTCCAGTAGTTATATATGGATGTGAGAGTTGGACTACAAAGAAAGCTGAGCACCGAAGAATTGATGCTTTTGTGGTACTGGAGAAGACTCTTGAGAGTCCCTTGGACAGCAAGGAGTCCATCTCCTTGCAAGGAGTTTCCAGCAAGGAGACAACCAGTCCATCCTAAAGGAGATCAGTCTTGAGTGTTCATTGGAAGGACTGATGTTGAAGCTGAAACTCCAATACTTTGGCCACCTGATGGCGAGAACTGACTCATTTGAAAACCCCTGATGCTGGGAAAGATTGAAGGTAGGAGGAGAAGGGAACGACAGAGGATTAGATGGTTGGATGGCATCACTGATTCAATGGACATGAGTTTGAGTAAACTCTGGGAATTGGTGATGGACAGGGAGGCCTGGCATGCTGCAGTCCCTGGGGTCACAAAGAGTCAGACACAACTGAGCGACTGAACTGAACTGTGGGAAGAAGTTTTGAGGGATCTATTTCAATCTGTAAGAGAGGTGCACTGTGAATTTTGCTAATATCAGTTGAAAATTTCACTCATAAGGAAGTTGGTAGTTTATTCAATAGGGACAAACAATCAGTGTTTCCAAATTCAGCTCTAGGACTTTCAGAGACAGAGCAAAGTGTCATTTAATTCACATGATCAGTTACTTTGATGACTGCTGTTAGATTTTTCCTTTTGGGAGAAATAAATTCTGCCATGAAAATTCTCTAAGTAGTCTCATCCTAATAAATGGATACTCATGGGGGAATTATGAAGAAAAAGTTTGTGTATGTTTCAAATCATCTAAAACACAGTGAGTAAGTTCAGATAAAAGAACCTCTTGAAGTTCATTGGAGATCGCCACTATTTCAACTGTTTTAGTACTTCGAGGCAGGAACTGTTTTACAGCAGAGGCACTAATCACTAACAGTGTGGCTCGGGTGTCCTTTCCCACTGCAAGAGATTCAGCCCCACTCCACAGAAATGTTTCTCCAAACCAATATTAGAGGTGGGGTTAGGAAGAGCCCCTGTAGTTCCTTAGAGCCCTGTCATTAAGAATTGTGGAAATATTGGACAAACTGGTTAGAGGTCTAAAGTGGTTAAATGTGTGACAATTTCTTTTCCAATGTCATGGAGCTTTACAACAATAACAGAAACTAGGAACATTTTGGATTCCATTTAGGAGGCTTAATTTGCTGGAGTTGACAATTAAGAAATTTTGTAATCTCTTTTTTAAGTTTCTCATCTAGACAGTGAAAGAGCTGGTTTGCTAGATGAACTAACTCTGCAGTACATACAATTTTCCATTTTATCCTAGCTCCTTTTATTAGAAGAGAAAAGTCCTGGTTTACCATATTAATAAACAGAGTTAAAAGATAACTGGGTGAAACCCACATCTAAAGAAAGACCAAAAAAAAAAAAATAATAATAATAAAGAAAGAAAGAAAGAAAGACCAGAATTTTCTTTAAAAACAATCTCATTAATTGCAATAGTCATGAACAGATTCAGTGAATTTTTGTGATCAAGCTTGAATTTTTCTCTAATTAACAGTCTTTGGAAAAACCCTAGGACTAGTTCAATGAAGTCACCCAGAAATTTCCCAAGCCTGATCATATGTAAATTAGCAGGCTGGCTGGTCTCCCGGTTGTAGTTCTATAGACCTTTCAGGATTTTCCCAGTTAGCAGTTGTCATCTAGTGCTGGGCCTGACCTTCCTCAATAAGCATATGAACTAACCGATATGAGACAGAGAAACCAGGTTAATAAGTTTGAATGACTATATTAAATTCTTCAGTGAATTTGAATGGATCATTGATTACTTTGGGGAAATTTTTGATTATGAATCACAGTTTAAACTGTGACTAAAATTTAGATAGTGACTAAAGTCCAAGGAATATAAGAATTTAATGGTTTCACCACTGGATCCTCAAATGCCTCCATTTTAAAGGGGAGAGGAGAGACTGTCAGAGAAAAGGGAGTTTAGCAAGTACAGGGGAAGTGATAGTATAAAGAAGGAGAAGTTGTTATAGAAGGAAAGGAAGAAGATGATGTCAAAGGCTGATTCTGATTACAGAGAGCTAAGGGAGAGACGGGTGACACTGGAAGCAGAATCTGAGACAAAGAAGCCAAGAAATAAGAGCCTGAGCCTTCAGGAGCCATTTTATCTTTCTGTAATGATTTGATTCCCTCAGTTAATTGTAAAATTTTATTTTACAAAGAGGTAATTTTAGGCTCCTAATAACACTGGAAAGTTTCAAAATACCAATTGAAATAGGCATTCCTTTCAGTTAAAAAAAATTTTTTTGAGCTGTTGTACTCCATTATGGCTCTTAGAAAATTAAATTTGAGGATTTCAAAAGTTCCCCATAATGGCCATTGATATTCTAAATTGCATTTGGTCAGGGCTGTCCAACTACTTATAAATGTGCTTGAGTAAGGACCATGGTTTTTAAACGTAAAATCAAAATGAATCCGCCACAGGTTTGATATTTGGCAAAACTAATACAGTTATGTTAAGTTTAAAAATAAAATTAAAAAAAAAAAATATACGTAGAATCAGCCAGAGTCCCTATAGAGGGGGAGTCCTCAAATATTTAGATAACTGGGATCACATTTCTCAGGGGTTTATCTCTCGAGTGAAAGAATAATTTTCAAACAGCTCAAACACCTCAATTCAAACAACTTGTAAGCTACCACCAACCAGTTCTAGGGGAGCAGCTTGGTTCTGGCGGAGCCAGGCCAAAGGCTTTTTGGCAGTTGCCAGAGAATAGCCCCTTCCAAAGGAGTGGACCAATGGCTAAACTGGCACAGTTTCAGTGGGCAGGCCACTTCCAAAGGAATGGAAAGACAGCTGTGGTTGAATCCATATGACTTTAAAATCAGACCAAAGTATTAATAAGTACTCACATACAGAAAAAGGCCTTCTCCAGAAAGAACTAAAACTTAAAATAGGCCCCAAGTAAAGCCTGGAGAACTTCAGACACGATAAAGGGTAAGAGCTCTGGTCCAGGTGACATACCTCCCTGCTCCAGTGTTAGTGCAAAAGTAGCAAGTCCCGCGGGTCAATTGTCAGTACAGCGCCTGTTTACTCACCAATCCTATAACCTTTGGGGTTCTGGTGATTGAACAGGCCACTGAAATATTGACCTAAAACCAACAGACTGCCAGTTTTATTTCTCCAGCAAATAAAAATAAATGATCTATTCATAAATTTAGGATTAGTGAAGATAATAAATTTAAGAACCTCAATTCAGGGTCTGCATCCATGGGGAGCCCCATAGTAGTCCCGGCATGGCAAGGGAAGGAGAACTCTTTTGTATAGAGGGGACAGGAATTTGGAAGGGCTACAGTGGGGGAAAAAAAAGAGTCTACAGCTTCTCATTGGCTGAGTCCTTGCCAGGAAAGAAGATGCATCTTGGTTTTTTTTTTTGGCCGGGGGGAGGGGGGCGGGCTTTACTATTGTCACGCGGCATGAGAGCTCCCCTTTCTGGTCTCCAAGGTATTTAACTGAAGTTTTCGTTAATTAAATTTTCAACTGATTAAGCTTTAACAGTGATAATAATGTAAGCTGGTAGTCATTTGAAAATAAACATCTAGTAATACCTATTAAAGATTAGTATATGCATATTAGTATTCTAGTTATTTTCCTGACACAAATGTTTCTCCCAAAATACAGGTAGATATAAGGATGCTTGGTTGTTGTTGTTTCTGTTCAGTTGCTAAGTCGTGTCTGTCGTCCCCTTCTCCTCCTGCCTTCAGTCTTTCCCAGCATCAGGATCTTTCCCAAAGAGTCGGCTCTTCACATCAGGTGGCCAAAGTATCAGAGCTTCAGCTTCAGCATCAGTCCTTCCAATGAATATTCAGGACTGATTTCCTTTACAATTGACTGTTCTGATTTCCTTGCTGTCCAAGGGCTCTCAAGAGTCTTCTCCAGAACCACAGTTCAAAAGCACCAATTCTTTGGTGCCTTTATTATGGTCCAACTCTCACAAGACTACAGGGAAAACCATAGCTTTGATTGTATGGACCTTTGTTGGCAAAGTGATGTCTCTGCTTTTTAATACACTATCTAGGTTTATTATAGCTTTTCTTCCAAGGAGCATGTGTCTTTGAATTTCATGGCTGCAGTCACCATCTGCAGTGATTTTGGAGCCCAAGAAAATAAAATCTGTCACTGTTTCCATCTTTTCCCCCATCTATTTGCCATGAAGTGATGGAACCAGATGCCTTGAACTTAGTTTTTTGAATATTGAGTTTTAAGCCAGCTTTTTCACTCTCCTCTTTCACCTTCATCAAATGACTCTTTAGATCCTCTTTGCTTTCTGCCATTAGGGTGGCTGCATTCTAAATCACTTTAGTTGGGTCTGACTCTTTGTGACCCTATGGACTCTAGCCCGCTAGGCTTCCCTGTCCATGGGATTCTCCAGGCAAAAATACTGGAGTGGGTTGCCATGCCCTCCTCTAGGGGATTTCCCTGACCTAGGAATCGAACCCGCCTCTCTTAAATTTTCTGTATTTGGGAGGCAAGTTCTTTACCACTAGTGCTACCTGGGAAACCCATTAGGGTGGTTATTGCAGTATTATTCATAACAACACCAAATTGTAAACAACCCAAGTAGTCCAATGGATAAACAAATGGTGATGCATTCTTACCAATGAAAAGTGAATGAACTTTTATTTAACTATTATTGTAGAACACTATTAGTTAAAATAAATAAACCTCTTCACCAAAGCAACAAAAAGATATAGAGTGTATCTCAAGCAAATGTTAGATGAAGGAATCTAGACATTGAAGTATACATCCGGCATGTATAGGAATTTAGTCTAGGAATTTAGAAGCTAAAATAGTAATTAACTTGTGTAGGAGGAATCAAGAGAGACTATGAAAGGACATGAAGGGACCTTTGCATTTTATGAATTTTTTTCTGGATATAGACAGTGATAATGTTGTTGTGTTCATTTTATGCATATTCATCAAGCTGAGTGCATGATTATTCACTTTTATGTTGGTATTGTTATTCACAGTTCATTATTCCAGTAAATAGTGTTTGTCATTCAATATTATTACTTCATGCACAAGAGAAAATTTTCTGTCTGGAGTCTGTGGTCTGCTTCCCAAATACCAATGAATTATCCATCTACCATTTTCAAACCTGGGTATGAATGAGTCACGGGTTAAAATCTATTGAAAATTAGGTGCAGGATCTTCTTTACCTTTACAAAGACTTCTGCTAACTAAGAAACTGAAATGAAATTATTGGGTAATGTACAGGAAGTTCTTTATAAAATTGATCATTGGATTATGCCTGGTTTCTACATGGGCTGTCAAATATTAAAAATGATTTACCCTTTTTCTTATATCTCTGTTTTCAAGTCACTTTCACATTCATTATCTTCAGTGATCCTCAAAGCATCTCTGTGTGGAAAGTGGGTAACTTTCTCAGTTGCACAACTAGTAATTGATTTTTTTAGATTAAAATTTGTTTCCTGTTTCCTATATTAGAATTTTTTCTGGACCTCCACTTTGCCACACTATCAGAACATTTCACTAATCATTGTTTTATACTCACCAAGAAATTGTTTCCTCCTTCTCCATAATACAAATGCGTGTATTTTATGTCATGTTCCGGGGCCAAATTTGTTTTAAAACAATAAGTAAAACATCTGATATAGGTGAAAATCCTCATACCTCAATTCATATTGCACACTCTATAGTTAATAGAGACCCTGGCCTAATTACCAGATGTTTGAAGATATTAGTTTCAGGAAAAATTGTCTCTTGACACACTAATTGGATTGGGAAAGTTGGACATGGTGTGAGAAATACTTTCAACATTGCTCCCTATAATGTCACATGAACAATGTGAAATGAAACCTGTAAGGAAAGCATTACTGTTTTAGACAGGAATCTCCATTTTTAGTTTTCAAAAGTAGTATATGAAAAAAATATGTTTTTGAAATTGTTGCATTTGAAGTGGATATCCTATTTAGAAAGAGTGAAGTCATAGGCACATTACAAAATATCAATGCACTTAAAAATAAAATACATACTAAATTTCAAACTACTAATTTCTGTGATACAAAATATATGATTAAGAATTTTTTTTTCAACCAGAATCTCTTCTGAAAAGGAGATAGATTTTTTGATAAGGTCTTTCACTATACTCATGTACTCATTCTCATGAAATTTGTTATGTGCTCTCTCAGCATTAGGGAATAAAGAATGACTCTTAGGGCTAAGATTTGCCATACACAGCCAGATGACAAAGTTCTCATTCATATATCGCATTTTAGAGTTTTCTTATAAACATCAATCATAAACTGACATTCATGTCCACAACAATCTGCCAAGGTGCTGTTTTAAACGCAGTATAAACCTCAAGGTTATTTTCTGCTAATTAAACTCTGTCCCTCAGAAACTTTTTTGAAATGTTTTTTTTCTCAAACTGAGACTTGCTGAATAGAAAAAGCACTCCCTTCAGGTCAAGCTTTGTGCTCTGTGACATATTTACTGATTCTTTGTTCTACAGCTGGCCTTTTCATTACCTAATGCAATGAGATGGGACTCAGATAATACATCCGATATATCTAAATGTCCTTAAGTCCAGATTTGGTTGTGAAAAATACAACAAAAGTATTCACTCTACTTATGTACTATTGATTTTGTTTTCTTGGTTTTTCCAGCCCTCACTAAATTGTCATGTATTTCTCATCATGCTAGTCCTGACAATGTCTATAACAAGAATTTGTGATTTTTAAACATTTCTGATTTTCAGACATTTTTCTGAAAGTCAGTTGCCAAGAAGGAACTGTAAATATATGGAAGTTGTCAGGCTACAGTATTTTTTAGAACATGAAAATCTCTAAAGGGAGCAGTTGATGTCAGCAAGAACCTTATTGCCTAGTACACACAGTAAAGGGCTTCCATGGTTGCTCATACGGTAAAGAATCTGCCTGCAATGCCAGAGACCCAGGTTCGATCCCTGCGTTAGGATGACTTCTGGAGGAGAAAATGGCAACCCATTCCAATATTCTTGCCTGGAAAATCTCATGGACAGGAAGCCTGGCGGTTTACAGTCCATGGGTTGCAGAGTCAGACACGACTGAGCTACTAACATACAGATTAAAGTGATGGTATCAAGTTAACTTTGAAATGCTTGGAATCATTTAGCCTAAATACATTTAACATAGGGTTTTATTTCTAAAAACAAAAGTTTATTCAGCATTGTAAATTGTGATGGTATAATTTATAATTTGTGATGGAATAGTTATTTTATAAAGAGGAGTTAGCAGACTTTAACAGAAATATTTCACGAAAAGTTGGGGAAGCGAGAGACAGTAAATAAATGGTATGATCAGTGCAGTGTGAGAGGAAATGTATATCATTCTGGTCAGATTATTCTAATGACAAGCTATGGAAAGAGGGAGATTGAGTTATATTATAGTGTTTGCTCAGACTTGGGAACAAGCCAAAGGTCAAGGAGCAGTGGGGAAGAGAGAATTTTGCCTGACGTTTAGTCAAGACAAAGCCAAATGTAAGAAATAGGCAATTGTGAACACTTGGTCAGTCAAAGGGTGCACAATATGATACAGACTGCTCATTCATGTGTTAACTAAAAAAACTGGAAGTCAGTATTCTAAATACATGTTAGTGTTCAATCTTTTCCACTGAAAGGGTGGGACCATGGCCAATGCAGATTTTATTTTTAAATAGCACCTCTCCTTTTATCTGTAATAGATACTCAGTATTTCATAAATAAAATATGTATATTATCATATGTGAAACAGATCGCTAGTCAAGGTTTGATGCATGAGACAGGGTGCTCAGGGCCGGTGCACTGGGATGACCCAGAGGGATGGGATGGGGAGGGAAGTGAGAGGGGGAGTTCAGGATGGGGAACATGTGTACACCCGTGGCAGATTCATGTCAATATATGGCAAAACCCACTACAATATTGCAAAGTAATTAGCCTCCAATTAAATTAATTAAAAAAAAGAAATTTAAGGAAATTAAGGAACAATTATTATTTAACAGTATCCTAACCTCAAAATCAGAGAAGGCAATGGCATCCCACTCCAGTACTCTTGCCTGGAAAATCCCATGGATGGAGGAGCCTGGTAGGCTCCAGTCCATGGGGTCACTAAGAGTCGGGCACAACTGAGCGACTTCACTTTCACTTTTCACTTTCATGCATTGGAGAAGGAAATGACAACCCACTCCAGTGTTCTTGCCTGGAGAATCTCAGGGACGGGGGAGCCTGGTGGGCTGCCATCAATGGGGTTGCAGAGTTGGATATGACTGAAGCGACTTAGCAGCAGCAGCAACTTCAAAATGGTATTTGTCTATGCAAAAAAGTTTCTAAGGTGTTTTCCAAGTAAATGTCAATAGATCTCAGACAAAAGAATAAAAATCAATTAACAAACACTTTCTATCAAGAATGATAGAATCTTACCTACTGAGGAATTGGACTGGGGTCTCCTGCATTGCAGGCAGATTCTTTACTAACTGAGTTATGAGGGAAACATCAAGAATGATAGAGATAAAAATATAGTGTGCTGCCTTTCACTCCAGGCTTCCCAGGTGACTCAGTGGTAAAGAATATAGCTGCCAGTGCAGGTTCAATCCCTGGGTTGGGAAGACCCCCCGGAGAAGGAAGTGGCAACCCACTCCATATTCTTGCCTGAGAAATCCCATGGACAGAGGATCCTGGTGGGCTACAATCTTGGGGGTCTCAAGAGTCAAACGTGACTGAGCGACTAAACAACAATATATTTTCTAAAATGCATAAGATCCTCTGTCTCCTTGGTACTTTATATTCACAATTACAGGTAATAATTTAAAATTTTGAAACAAAGATAAATTTTGTACTGTATTTTACATAAAATAGTAATAAGGTCTATAGAGCATAATAACTTGCCCATGGCCCCAGGGCTAAAAAGCAGCAGAGTAACAACTAACACCAAGATAAGCGGAAGTCTAGATTGCTGTGGCCCCCATTACCTCACACTGCCTTGGAGGTGAGCATGGAGTCTCGCTGAAAACACCAAAGTAAAACTCAGACATTTTCAACATCAGATAAGTTACCCCTTTTTAAAAAAGTCCTGATTGAATAAACTTTGAAAGTCAAGTTCATCAGCCTACTGGTAGGCTTAATATGTGTGCTGTATGCTAAGTCAGTACAGTTGTGTCCACTTTTTGCGACCTTGTAGACTGTAGCTTCTCTGTCCATGGGATTTCTCAGGCAAGAATACTGGAATGGGTTGCCATTTCTTTCTCCAGGGGATCTTCCTGACCAGGGCTTGAACTCAAGTCTCTTAAGTCTTCTGCATTGTTAGGCAAGTCATTACCCCTAGTGCCATCTGGAAAAACCATCCCAGTGTTAATACTGAGGGAATCTGTTTGATTTAATTTATGAGTTTAACTCACAGGTGTGGGTTGTCACTTCTAAATCTTTTGATCTCTAAATATGTTAAAATGGAACCAGAGGTGGATTAGATTTTTCAAAGTGATCATAATCTATATATTTTAGTACATACTAAGTAAAATCTCTGCACTTGATATCAGTTATTTAATTTAGTCAACATAACTCTCTTCCAAATTATATTTTATCTTTTTTAATGAGAAAGTCAACATTCTAAGAATTTAAAATATTTTCCCAAAGCAACACAATAAATTTAATCTATGATATAAAATACATTTTATACTATAATCTAAAATAGTGTACATTTACCTCAAGAGACTGTGTTCTTTCCTTTCGGCAACACTGACTCAAAGCAAGCTTCAGAGATATCTATTTTCTAAAACACTTAGAATTTTAAATTGTTGTAGGCCGTTATTATGTCTATATTTCTAGGGAAAGTCAAGTTACTTTCCTTGCCCCTGGTTAATATATGATGGATTCAGGATATTGAATGTACTTTCCTTATATTTCTTCCTGATTCATTTTTAAGAAAAGTGATCATGAAAAATAAAGTAGGAAAATTATTTATAAAGAGTTATAGTACTACCAATGAAGCTCTTCTCTCTAGTTTAACAAAATTGTTATTTACGAGATCAGGGGCTTCCAGATAAAATGTAATTCTAATAAAACCCTTTCATATTCTTTTATGTTCTTCTATTCAGCTATTTATTTATTTATTAACATTTAATATGAAAGTTATTGTGAAATAATATTCCTTTTAGTGTAAATGCCAACAATTATATGTCAGGATTTTTAAGTCACTAATACATAATAAAAGGCAAGGATGTTACTGTGAATTTAATTCATTCTTTCCTGTATTTGGACAATCAAACTGTTCCAAATTTTAGGGTATACTACAGATGAATTTTCTTTTTCAGTAAAGTCCTGATGACTGAAACTGAGACAGGAAAATCTAATAATTGACCAACTTTTCTCACCTGAGGAAAACAAGTTAGTAGGTTTAGTAAACTAACAACAATTGCTTGCTCAAACTGGTTTAATTTAGCAATATTAAATAATGAACTTTAAAGTGTAGATTTATTTTCTGCAAATATGCAATGATTTATAAGGAAATATGGGGAGGGGAAAGAAGCAAAATGAAAATGAGAGCTAAATATGTAGGAAATTTTAATTCATTCAGCAAATAACATGTGCTCAATATGCTACACATATTATATATTTTTGTAGAACATAGGAGGAGGGATTCATGTTACTTTTAAAGCTCTAATAATATTTCCAGAAGCAAGGGACATTTTATCTGGATCATGATGCTTACTTTGTCCCTTAGAGAAGTCAGTTAACTGTATTCAGATTGAAGAAAGACCAGAAGTAAGAACCTCAGGTGGTCTTTCTTCAGGCAGGGTGTATGTGTGTGATGTGTGTGTGTGTGCGTGCATGTATAGAGAAACACCTATGTAGCACTGAGGAAATGTACAGACATTGTTTTAATTAAAAAGTTACAGGACATTATTGGCATTTGTTGACTGGGGGCCTAGGGTGACAAATGTTCTGTACAGAAAGAATCGTGGTAGTTCCCACGTGATTTGTGAATGTCTTGTATATTCAGGTAAAAGAAAATTTACATTTATTTATTTGAAACTATGTATTTAGGATTTCACATGTGAACTCAAATAATTCTTGTTGTTCAGTTGCTAAATCATGTCCGACACTTGAGAACCCGTGGACTAGGCATGTTAGGCTCCTCTGTACCCAAGCACGCCAGGCTCTTCGGTCCTCCACTATCACCCAGAATTTGCTCAAATTCATGTCCACTGAGTCACTGATGCTATCTAACCATCTCGTCCTCTGCCACCCCTTCTCCTTTTGCTTTCAATCTTTATATGGTTTTAAATTTTGTACAGTTTGAAATTTTAGGAAGGCAACTACCATGTAAACTAAAGGGAAATTATAATTTTTAAATTTCTAATTTTATCAAAAGTTCCTCAGAACTTTAGAAAACTGTTTCACTGAAAGCAATGTAGCACATAGAATTTGAACAGCTACTATAATGTATTTATATCAGTTACATTTGTGGCTATTATACGTACAATGATTCTCTCTATACGTGTGTGCAACTTACCTTTTAATTTTGTTTTGCTTGAGTATTTATGTATGACAACTATATATTTATTAGAAATGCACTGTATTTTCTATTTTTTATATTTATGCCTTTAAATTATTCTTATTGAAATTATATATGTAAGTTATATTATGTTAAATTAATTCTGTGATAACAAAGAGATTGTCAAAAATGTTTATTATAGAAAGGTTGATTACCATTAACCTAGGACATTTGCAAAGCTAAGTGTAAATAGGCAGGGTTCTGTTAAAGATAAGATATCACAGTCTTAACTATTTTAGATAAAAATATATTTCAAATAATAAGTAGATATATGTTAAAATCATGAAGGTGGGAAAGCCTAAGGAAGTCTCACTGGAATCAGAAATATTGATTCCAAATCTATTCTAAGCCTGTTAGGTTTAAAAAAATAAAAAGGAAAGATGGGATTACATGTGCTTTTCACTCCTATGCTGCTGCTGCTGCTGCTGCTGCTGCTAAGTCGCTTCAGTCGTGTCCGACTCTGTGTGACCCCATAGATGGCAGCCCACCAGGCTCCCCCGTCCCTGGGATTCTCCAGGCAAGAACACTGAAGTAGGTTGCTCCTAGAAAGCTCTATAAAATGGTTACAAGTACTAACAAGACCTCTGTTTCTTTGGCCACAGAAAAAAATCCTAAACTCTAAAAAAAGTATGAAATAAGGAAAAGATACATAACCTTCCTTTCTTCTATCTTCCAAAATTCATGGCAGGAGATAGTTGGTAGAATTTAAATCAGATCTGGAACCTTAGGAGCAAGGCCATTAGGGAAATACAGTGTTTATTCAAAATGTCTGTGTGCCCACCAAAATGTTAAGGCTATTATTATAAAAAAGTGGGGGAGGCAAATAAATATTATATTACCACTAGCTATCTCTACCACACTGAGCATCTAACGAAACGTTTGGGCTTTATCCTTACAGATTATGAAGGCTACATATAATATGTACACAGTTATGCATGAAAGTTCTGTCCAGAGTGCCTAATAACTGTACAGAAGGCAGTGATCAAAACCATCCCAAAGAAAAAGAAATTCAAGGAAGCAAAATGGTTGTCTGAGAAGGCTTTACAAATAGCTGAGGAAAGAAGAGAAATGAAAAACAAGGGAGAATTGGAAAGATATACCCAACTGAATGCAGAGTTCCAAAGAATACTAAGAAGAGATAAGAAGGCCTTTTTTAATGAAAACTGCAAAGAAATAGAAGGAAAAAATAGAATGGGAAAGACTAGAGATTTCTTCAAGAAATGGGAGATATCAAGGGAAAATTTCATGCAAGGGTGAGCATAATGAAGGACAGAAAAGGTAAGAATATAACAAAGGCAGAAGATTAAGATGAGGTGGTAAGAATGCACAGAAGAACTATACCGAAAAGGTCTTAATGACTGGGATAACCACGACGTTGTAGTCACTCATCTAGAGCTAGACATCCTGGAGTGTGAAGTCAAGTGGCCTTAGAAAGCATCTCTATAAACAAAGCTGGAAGAGGTGATGGAATTCCAGTTGAGCTATTTCAAATCCTAAAAGATGATGCTATTGAAGTGCTGTATTCAATATGCCAGCAATTTGGAAAACTCAGTAGTGGCCACAGGACTAGAAAAGGTCACTTTTCATTCCAATTTCAAAGAAGGGCAATGCCAAATTGCCCTGCACAATTGCACTCATTTCACATGCCTGGTGGGCTGCCATCTATGGGGTTGCACAGAGTCGGACACGACTGAAGTGATTTAGCAGCAGCAGCACATGCTAACAAAGTAATGCTCAAAATTCCCCTCACTAGACTTCAGCAGTACATAAACCAAGAATGTTCAAACTGGATTTAGAAAAGGCAGAGGAACCAGAGAGCAAATTACCAACATCTGTTGGATCATAGAAAAAGCAAGATAATTCCAGAAAAACATCTACTTAAAAGTGTTTATGTGCTTAAAAGAAAGATAATTATAAAAATCCTTCTGTGAAAGTCTCGTCTGACTCTTTGCTGCAACCCCATGGATAATACAGTCCATGGAATTCTCCATGCCAGAGTACTGGAGTGGGTAGCCATTCCCTTCTCCATGGGATCTTCCCAACCCAGGAATCAAACCACGGTCTCCTGCATTGCAGATGGATTCTTTACCAGCTGAGCCACAAGGGAAGCCCAAGAATACTGCAGTGGGTAACCTATTTCTCCTCCAGCTGACCTTCCTGACCCAGGAATCAAACTGGGGTCTCCTGAATTGCAGGTAGATTCTTTACCAACTGAGCTATCATGAAGTCCGAAGTAATTCTGATTTGAATTAAATAAGAAATCTGACTCTTGTTATTTGAAACTAGGAATCTTGAGTTACTTACATCTGAATGCTTCCTTCAATTATGTCTCCCAAATATAAACCAGAAGCTTTCTACTTAAATATTGGTTTATATCATTAAAAAAATCATATTACTGAAATTAATTTCTTGTCCCAAGAGATCTTGGAAAAGTTAGAAAATGCTCATATTAACATTGAAAAACCACTACTGTAATAGAAATGATTATCAGTTAGATTTATCTGTTAGGCAATTATTGTTAGATTATTCATAAATCATAGTAATGTTGTTAATTTAATGAGTTTTAGTTGTTGCGGAATTGGTAATTTAAGTTGCCTAACATGTTTTAGAAATAAGACTCAATCTTTAGCCTATAGAATTTATACTTGCAAAAAACTTCAGCAATTTCCAAATGTATTAATTGCATACATGAACATTTTGGTTTTTATTTCTAAATTAAAAATAAATAATTCACATTGAAATTTGTAAGCTAAATTTTAATTTAGTTTATGTTTAAGAGACTTTCCCTCAAAGTAATACCCTTCTCTTTGTTTCCCATTTTATTAAATCCTTGAAACCAAGGAATACTTATTATTTTGTCTAAGAAAGATGAAGCAGGAGAATATCATACTTACAGCTTGCTACACTACACAGAGGAGCAAGAAACAATGGCCTTGATATGTGTTTTACATTCTGACCTTATATTCATAGTAGCAGTTTTTTGACAGGACACATACCCTGCTGCAGAAGAGACTGCCACATTTCTTCCCTTAGGAGTGAGGGGTTTGAATACTTAGAAGTAACACAATTCCTAAACATCCTTAACTAGATGTCAATAATTAATTTGCATCTTTAATTCATTTTCATCTTTTTTATTCATTTAACTTTAATATATTTATTTGATGCAAATTAAATCCACCTTTCTATTTTGCCTAGTGGTCTAACAATAGCCTTCCAAAGATCCATTATAAGAGAAAACAATGTTTAGTGTACCCATCCCAGTATCCTTGAGGCATTCCATTTCAATACATGCAGGGGGAGGAATAATTAAAGATGGTGAAACAGTAAGGAGTAACAGACTAGAACGAAGTCAAGCTGCCACAAGAATCCTAAATGAGACATGTCTAATAATGAGTTGACTACAAAATATACAATTCCATGAATTGATACCAGCTGACTTGGCCTCTGTTAGTATGTAAGGTGGCAAATTAAAGCATCTTTATGTGTGATTCTGTTAAAGCCCACTGATGATTCAGGTATTCCTACGATATGAATTATCATAGTATTCGAATGCCTAAAATCCAGATATAAACTCCCAATAACAAGATGAAACACAGTATATTTACTACCTTGTTAAGAATTCTAGCTGTTAAGAACTATATTATTATAGTATATTATACTATACTTTAGGTTACTTTTCTCCTGGTAGCTCAGCTGGTAAAGAATTCACCTTCAATGCAGAAGACCCCAGTTCAATTCCTGGGTTGGGAAGATCCACTGGAAAAGAAATAGGCTACCCACACCAGTATTCTTGTGTTTCCCTAGTGGTTCAGACCATAAAGAATCTGCCTGCAATGCAGGAGACCTGGGTTAGATCCGTGGGTTAGGAAAAATCCCCTGGAGAAGAGAATGGCTATCCACTCCAGTGTTCTGAACTGGAGAATTCCATGGACAGAGGAGCCTGGGAGGCTATGGTCCATGGGGTCACAAAGAGTCAGACACAGCTGAGTGATTTTTACTTTCTTTTTCCTCCACTGAAAGGTAGATTTTGTAATTATAAAATAAATCTATGTGGCCAAAAAAAGAAAATGGTCAAATTAGTGACTACATTTCAATCAGAACTAATATTCTACAAATGCTTTTTATTATATACTTTATGAATCAGGGTATCTTCTAGTTTAGTGGAAAAAATATACATATAATTTATCACACTTGAATAAGCAAGATGTAGGTAGTATAATTATAGAGGAAAAGGTGTGTATTTCACTAGTCCCTTAAAATGTACAGTTGATCCATGAACAACATGGGTTTGAACTGTGTGAGTCCATTTATATGATTTTTTTTCCCACTGGTAAGTACTAGAGAAAGTACTGTGTGATCCACAGTTGGTTGAATCCATAGATATGGAGGAGCTGTGGATATTGACAGCAGGCTATACAAGATTTTTAACCAATCAGAGTTCAGCAACCTTAACATACACTCCCTGGTGCCTCTGTTGTTCAAAGGCCAACCACATTTACAGAGGCTATTCTTCTGATGTCCTGGTTGAAAACTAGTCTCCCTAAGAATTCTGAACAGTCTGAGGTATTGAAAAATATTCAATAATTACTATCAGTCACAAAATACAGTGACCTTGGAACTTTTATTTCTGAAAAAAAAATTTTGATCTAAAATTTCTGATTTACCACTTTCTCTAATCTGTCACATGGATATAAAAAAGCATAAAGTTCTTAGAAAAAAAACACAGCATTGCCAACATGGATCTTTGCTGTCATTTGTATAGTTTTCCAAAGATAATCTATAAATGTGTTGTATCTTTCACATAAAGACGAGCCATTGAATGAAGAGGCACTGGGTGCCAATGTAGAAGGCACCAGCTGAGGCTTTAAAGAATAGAGGTAAAATAGAAGCAAAGTCTTTTCTGAGAAAGATAGCAGTATAGGTTAAGAAATAACATATGTACACTAGTAACTAAATATTCATCATCCTCTCTCATTAATTAATATAATGTACAGGAAATCAATGGATATATAGGATATCTGAAAAACACTTATCAATCAACTTGATCCAATTGATATTTGTAAAATGCTCTACACAACAAAAATTGGACACACATTACTATCAAGATTCCACAAGACAGTCATGTTCTAGCCATAAAATAAACTTGGAGAAACTTTTTTTTTTTGTAAAGAAATCATACAAAGCATATTGTTTATGATAATAGTACTAGAAATCAACAGTAGAAAAATGTCCGGAGAATCCACAAATATTTGGAATCTAAATTACAAGCATGAAAAATATCTCATTAGTCAGAGAGTGTGTCTCAATAGAGATTACAAAGATTTTTATCTAAATAAAAGTGAAAATGCATCATATCAAAATTTGTGAAAAACATGTAAGTAATATTTAGAGGACATTTGTAACATTTAAATGCTGTAGAAAGGTAGACAGGTCTGAAGTCTGTAATATTTCTCCTTATGCATCATGAAAAACAAGAATAAGTTAATAAAGCAAGCAAAAGGAAGGAAATAGTAAATGTGGTATTTGTGGTGAAAGAAAAGACACATAAAACAATGAAACAGAACAGAATACAGAGCTCAGAAAGAAACCCATACAAATAGACTCATTTAGTTTTTGACAAAGGAGCAAAGACACCTCAAAAGACACATGGTATTTATTTCAGAAGATGGCACTGAGGGAACTGGACATAGGCATGCAAATTAATAATAAGTATATCTAAACACAGATCTTACTCCTTTCACAAAAAATAACTCAAAATGCATTGCAGACTTGAATGTAAAAAACAACAACAAAAAAACTATAAAATTTCTAGAAGATATCATAGGAGCAAATCTAGATGTTCTTAAATTTCGTGGTGTGAGGTGATACCTCATTGTAGTTTTGATTGACATTTCTCTGATAATTAGTGATGTTGATCATCTTTCCATGTGCTTTTTGGCCATCTGTATGTCTTCTTTGGAGAGATATCTATTTAGATTTTCTGCTCATTTTTTGATTGGGTTATTTGCTTTGTTGTTGTTGTGTTTGTTTATATTGAGCTGTATGAGCTCTTTGTATATTTTGGAGACTAATCTCTTATCAGTTACTTGATTTGAAAATGTTTTCTCCCATTCTGAAGGTTGTCTTTTTGTTTTGTTTATGGTTTCTTTGCTGTGCAAAAGCTTTTAACTAGATCTAAGAGTTTTAGAGAAATACCACATGACCCAACAATACCACTCCTGGGCATACACCCGGAGAAAACCATAATTTCAAATGATAGATATATCTCAATGTTCATTGAAGCCCTCTTTGAAATAGCCATCAGTTCAGTTCAGTTCAGTCGCTCAGTAGTGTCCGACTCTTTGTGACCCCATGAATCGCAGCACGCCAGGTTTCCCTGTCCATCACCAACTCCCGGAGTTCACCCAGACTCACATCCATTGAGTCAGTGATGCCATCCAGCCATCTCATGCTCTGTCGTCCCCTTCTCCTCCTTCCCCCAATCCCTCCCAGCATCAGAGTCTTTTCCAATGAGTCAACTCTTCGCATCAGGTGGCCAAAGTACTGGAGTTTCAGCTTTAGCATCATTCCTTCCAAAGAAATCCCAGGGCTGATCTCCTTAAGAATGGACTGGATGGATCTCCTTGTAGTCCAAGGGACTCTCAAGAGCCTTCTCCAACACCACAGTTTAAAAGCATCAATTGTTCAGCGCTCAGCTTTCTTCACAGTCCAACTCTCACATCCATACATGACCACTCGAAAAACCATAGCCTTGACTACATGGACCTTTGTTGGCAAAGTAATGTCTCTGCTTTTGAATATGCTCTCTAGGTTGGTCATAACTTTCCTTTCAAGGAGTAAGCGTCTTTTAATTTCATGGCTGCAATCACCATCTGCAGTGATTTTGGAGCCCAAAAAAATAAAGTCTGACACTGTTTGCACTGTTTCCCCATCTATTTCCCATGAAGTGATGGGACCAGATGCCATGATCTTCGTTTTCTGAATGTTGAGCTTTAAGCCAACTTTTTCACTCTCCTCTTTCACTTCATTAAGAGGCTTTTTAGTTCCTCTTCAAGTTCTGCCATAAGGGTGGTGTCATCTGCATATCTGAGGTTATTGATATTTCTCCCGGCAATCTTGATTCCAGCTTGCACTTCTTCCAGCCCAGTATTTCTCATGATGTACTCTGCATATAAGCTAAATAAGCAGGGTGACAATACACAGCCTTGACGTACTCCTTTTCCTATTTGGAACCAGTCTGTTGATATTGGAATATATATGTATTTTGGAATATATATGTATATTGGAATATTACTCAGCCATAAAAAAGAACAACATAATGCCATTTGCCTCAATGTAGATGGACCTAGATATTTTCATACTGAGTGAAGTAGGACACAGAAAAACAAACATTATATGGTGCTGCTTATATGTGGAGTCTAAACAAAAGGGATACAAATGAGCTTATTTACAAACAGAAGTAGGGTTTTGAATGTAGAAAACAAATTTATGGTTACCACGGGATGGAGGAGGGATAAATTAGCAGATTGGGATTGATATTCACACAATAATATATATATATATGTGTGTGTGTGTGTGTGTGTATTTATATAAAACAGATAGCTAATAAGAATCTGCTTTCTAGGACAAAGAACTCTACTCAGTACTCTGTAAAGGCCTATATGGGAAAAGAATCCAAAAAAAGAAAAGAATGGATATGTGTGTATGTACAACTGATTCACTTTGTTGTACACTTGAGACTAACACAACATTGTAAATCAATTACACTCCAATAAAAATGAAGGAAAACAAAAACAGGTAAAATATATTGAAAAAAATTTTTCTAAAAATATTAGAACCCTACCAAGAAAGTTAGAATCTTAGAATTAGAATCAAGTAGCCTATGTGAATTCCAGAGGGGCACACCTGGTATTTGGTATTATATTTAATTTAAAAATAATGTTTTCATTTCAAAACTATGAACATATACAGAGAAACGGAGAAAGCTTAACAAACTCACATGACTGGAAGAGGGAATAATATAGAATAGAAAAACAGCAAAAGCAAAGTCCTTCATGTCCTAATGAGAAGAAGGTGCCTTGGTAAAAACTGCAAGCTTTCACATGGGAACTGAAATATAGATGAACCAACATAGATGGGCTGAAGCCAGCTTCAAAACCTTCAGTTACTGAGTAGGAAAATATGAGCCAGATTATTAGTGCTTTCTAACAAAAGCAAAACTAACATACAGAACCTCAAATTATTGCTACAATTTTTTAACTGAAAATATTTCACTGAAGAAAAATATAAAAGTAGACAGTAGAGATAGTTGAGTACACAGAAAATAGACTTATCAGACATCAAGTTCAAAATGACAGCATTTAATATATCCCATGAATTAAAGTAGACACATTCATCACACTACTTAAAACTATTAAAGAATAAAATACAAATTCTGGAACTAAAATAGAGTTACTAGAATTAAGAACTCAGTGAATGTGTTTAACAGCAGAATAGTTGAAATTGAAATAAATGAATTGGAAGAGATGTTATAACAAAAACCATGAATTAGGGGTATAATCAAAAGGTGTAAATACCTAGGAATTCCTTCTTAGAAGAAGAGGAGAGAAAATGAATTAGAAACTCAACTTTTCAAGTAATTTTCTGAATTTTTCCAAGACTAAAAAATGAAACCAAGACATAGAAGTACTATGAGCCCAAAATTAGATAAACAATGATTAAAATATCAAAAACTAATGATGTAATAAAACTCTGATCACCAAATAAAATAATAATACCCTAAAAGCAGCTAGAGATTAAAAAGATACATTACTTTCAAGGAACAACAAAAACCTAAGAACTAACTTTTCAACAGAAACTATGGATGTCAGAAGACAAAGTAAAGATATCCTTCTTTATTGTTTCTGTTGAAAAGTTAGTACTTAGGTTTTTGTTGTTCCTTGAAAGTAATGGAAACAGTGACAAATTTTATTTTCTTGGGTTCTAAAATCACTGCAGATGGTGACTGCAGCTATGAAATTAAAAGACACTTGCTCCTTGGAAGAAAAGCTACGACCAACCTAGACAGCATATTATAAAGCAGAGACATTACTCTGCCCACAAATGTCTGCCTAGTCAAAGCCATTGTTTTTCCAGTAGTCATGTATGGATGTGAGAGTTGGACTATAAAGAAAGCTGAGATAAGTAACTCCAAAATTACTCCATTTTGAGTATTAAGTTTCAATAGCATTTCATAAATATCGGAAAAAAAAAAAAAAAAAAGAAAGCTGAGCACTGAAGAACTGCTTTTTGAACTGTGATGTTGGAAAAGACTCTTGAGAGTCCCTTGGACTGCAAGGAGATTCAACCAGTCCATCCTAAAGGAAATCAGTCCTGAATAGTCATTGGAAGGACTGATGCTGAAGTTGAAACTCCAAATACTTGGTCCACCTAATGTGAAGAACTGACTTATGGGAAAAGACCCTGATGCTGGGAAGGATTGAAGGCAGGAGGAGAAGGGGATGACAGAGGATGAGATGGTTGGATGGCATCACGGACTTGATGGACATGAGTTTGAGCAAGCTCCAGGAGTTAGTGATGGACAGGGAATCCTGGCGTGCTGCAGTCCATGTCATTGCAAAGAGTCGGACACAACTGAGCGACTGACCTGAACTAAACCCCCACCCCCACGAGTCTGCTTCTTTTTTGTTATATTCAGTAGCTTTATTTTTTAGATTCCACATATTAGTGATATCATATAGCATTTATTGTTCTCTCTCTGACTCATTTCACTTAGCATAATGCCATTCAGGGCCATCAGTGTTACAGCAAATAGCAGAATTTCATTTTACATGGCTGTGTGTGTGTGTTTCACATCTTCTTTAGCATATGTTTCACATCTTCTTTTTCAATTCATCTGTTATTGGACACAGGTTGTTTCCATATCTTGGTAATTGTAAATAACCTGCTATGAAAATTGTGGTGCAGGTATCTTTTAAAATTAGTGTGTTTGCTATTTTCAGATATGTACTCAGGAATGGAATTGCTGGATCATATGGTAGCCAGCTTTTTAGTTTTTGGCAAAACCTTCATACTGTTTTCCACAGAGGCTGCACCAATTTACATTCCCACCGAGAGTGTATGAGGGTTGCCTTTTCTCCACATCCTTATCATCATCTGTTATTTGAGTTCTTTTAGATGATAGCCATTCTGCTAGGCTATCATCTAAACACCTAGATGTTAACACCTAGGTGTTAGGTGATATATCATTGTGTTGTTGTTGTTGTTTTTAATTTATTTTTAACTGGAGAATAATTGCTTTATAATATTTCGTTCACATCAGCTGTACAACAACATGAGTTATTTCTAAGTATACATACATCCCTTATCTATTGAGCCTCATTCCCACTCCACCCCCTAATCACACTCCTCTAGGTCATCTCAGAGCCCCAAGCTGAGGTCTGTGTTATACAGCAGCTTCTCAGTAGCTATCTATTTTACACATAAATGACTTCACTTTCACTTTTCACTTTCATGCATTGGAGAAGGAAACGGCAACCCGTTCCAGTGTTCTTGCCTGGAGAATCCCAGGGGCGGCGGAGCCTGGTGGGCTGCCGTCTCTGGGGTCTCACAGAGTCGGACACGACTGAAGTGTCGCGGCAGAAGCAGCAGCAGCAGCAGCGTATACATGTCAGTGCTACCCTCCCTATTTGTCCCACCCTCTTCTTGCCCTGCTGTGTCTGCAAGTCCATTCTCTATGTCTATGTCTTGCCTTGCCCTGGAAATAGGTTCATCAGTACAATTTTTCTAGATTCCATGTATATGATGTTTGATTATGTGTGATTAATATATTTGTTTTTCTCTTTCTGAATTAATTCCATCCAACAGGCTCTAGATTCATTCACCTCACTATGACTGACTCAAATTCATTCTTTTTTTTGGTGAGTAATAATCCGTTATATATATGTACCACAACTTCTTTCTCTATTCATCTGTTGTTGGACATCTAGGTTGCTTCCATGTCCTGGCTATTGTAAAAAGTGCTGCAGTGTAAATTGGGATACATGTGACTTTTTTAATTATGGTTTTCTCAGGTATATGCCCAGTAGTGGGATTGCTGAAAGGTTTATTCCTAGTTTGTTAAGGAATATCCATACTGTTTTCCAAAATGGCTATATCAATTTACATCCCCATCAACAGTGTGGAGGGTTCCATATCCTCTGTAGCATTTATTGTTTGTAATTTTTTTTAATTTATTTATTTTTAATTGAAGGATAATTGCTTTACAGAATTTTGTTGTTTTCTGTCAGACATCAACAAGAGTCAACCATAAGTATACATATGTCCCCTCCCTCTTGAACCTCCCTCCCAATTCCCTTCCCATTCCACCCCTCTAGATTGTTAAAGTGCCCCCCTCTGAGTTCCCTGAGACATAGAGCAAATTCCGATTGACTATATCTGTTTTACATATGGTAATGTAAGTTTCCATGTTACTCTCTCCATACATTTTATGTTTGTAGATGTTTTGATAATGGCCATTCTAATTGGTGTGAGGTGATGCCTCATTATAATTTTGATTTTCTTTTCTGTAATAGTGAGCAATGTTGAACACCTATTCATGTGTTTGTTGGCCATCTATATGTCTTCTTTGGAGAAATGTCTGTATAGATCCTCCATCCATCTTTTGATTGGGTTGTTTGCTTTTCTGACATTGAGTTACATGAGCTGCTTTAGAGTTTGGAGATTAATCCTTTGTCAGTTGCTTCTCTTGCAATTATTATTTTTTTCATTCTGAGGGTTGTCTTTTCATCTTAATTATAGTTTTCTTTGCTGTACAAAAGTCTTTAAGTTTGATTGAGTTCCATTTGTTTATTTTTGTTTTTATTTCCTAGGAGGTAGTTAAAAAAAAAAAAAGATCTTGATGTGATTTATGTCAAAGATTTCTCTTCCTATATTTTTGTCTAAGACTGTTATAGTTTCTGGTCTAACATTCAGGTCGTTAATCCATTTTGAGATTATTTTTGTGTATGGCATTAGGAAGTGTTCTAATTTATTTCACCTGTAGCTGTCCAGTTTTCCCAGAAACACTTACTGAAGAGACTGCCTTTTCTCTATTGCATATTTTTGCTTCCTTTGGCTATTGTATGGTGCCCAGAGTTATGTGGATTTATATCTGGGCTTTCTATCTTGTTCCATTAATCTATATTTCTGTTTTGTGCCAATACCATACTGTCTTGATGACTGTAAATTTGTAATATAGTCTGAAGTCAGGAAGATTGACTCCTCTATTTTTCTTTCTCAAGATTGTTTTGGCTATTCAGGGTCTTTTGTGTTTCCATACAAACTGTGAATTTTTTTGTTGTTGTTGTTTTAGTTCTGTGAAAAATGCCATTGGTTATTTGATAGGGATTTCATTGAATCTGTAGATTGCTTTGGATAATATAGTCATTTTCACAGCATTGTGATTTTTATTTGCATTTACTTAACAATTAGTGTTTGTGGTTTAGTCACTAAGTTGTGTCTGACTCTTGTGACCCCATGGACTGTAGCCTGTCAGGCTCCTCTGTCCATGGGATTCTCCAGGCAAGAATACTGGAGTGGGTTGCCATTTCCTTCTCTGGGGATCTTCTGGACTCAGAAATCGAATCTGGGTCTCCTGCATTACAGGCAAAGTATTTACTGGCTGAGCTATGAGGGAGTCTTTGCAACCCCATGGACTGTAACCTTCGAGACTAGCTCAGCAAGCAGAGTTTCCAAAAGCGTGATACAGCGGGAGAATGAGAAACAAGACAAGAATTCAGTGAAAAGCGAGGATCAGGGGACCAACACCGCTCCAAGGTGAAGGTGCAGAAACTGAATTAAGCCAGCTTTATTAGACTTTCAGCCGTGAAGGAAAGAATATGTGGGGAGTTAAGCTTGTGGCCTTCAGGGCCAAGGAAAAAGTGGTCGTTAACCACTGAGTAACTAAAAAACAGTAATCAATAACAAATCAGTAACTAAGACTCATATTCTTATCTATAGATTTCCCACCAGATACGTAAAACATGTGACTCTGAGATGCCAGTTAAGAAACAATCTGGTACCGATTTTCCAACCCCAGGATCATATCTTGTTTTCAAGACTATGAACTGTACCCTCAGGACTTGTTCCAAGAGTCTCATGCCTTCTAGCATCCAGTTTATCAATAATTATACATTTCTTTTGTGGCCCTTGCCGAGGCCTGCTTTTCTTTCATTCTTCCTGTCTCCTACAGTAACCCGCTAGGCTCCTCTGTCCATGAGATTCTCCAGACAATTGGTGATGCTGATAGTTCTTTCATGTGTTTGTTAGCCATCTATCTGCATGTTCTTTTTTGAAAATGTCTTTTTAGTTCTTCTGTCCGTTTTAAAAATGGGTTTCTTGGTTGAATGGTTTGAGCTGTTTGTATATTGAAAATCAGTCCCTTATTAGTCATATTACTTGCAAATATTTTCACCCATTCAGTAGAATCTCCCTTCTCACTTTGTCAATGACTTCCTTTCCTGTACAGGAACCTTTAAGTTTAACCACATCCTACTTATTTATTTTTTATTTTATTTCCTTTACTTTAGGACACAGAATTTTTTAAAAAGAAAATTGCTGTGATTTATGTCAAAGAGTTTTCTGCCAATTTTTCCTATAGGGATGTTATAATATCCAATCTTACATGTAGGTCTTTTGGACCAATCCAGTTTGAGTTTATTTTTGTACACGTGCTAGAGAACATTCTAATTTCATTCTTTTACGTGTAGCTGCCCAGATTTCCCAGTGCCACTTATTGAAAAGCCTGTCTTTTCTCCACTGTATATCTTATCTTTCTTTATAATAAAATCTACATATATGATGATTCTTATTGCCAAATTCAGACTTAAATTGAAGAAAGTAGGGAAAACCATTAGACCATTCAGGTATGACCTAAATCAAATCCCTTATGATTATATACTGGAAGTGAGAAATAGATTTAAGGGACTAGATCTGATAGATAGAGTGCCTGATGAACTATGGAATGAAGTTTGTGACATTATACAGGACCCAGGGATCAAGACCATCCCCATGGAAAAGAAATCCAAAAAAGCAAAATGGCTGTCTGGGGAGGCCTTACAAATAGCTGTGAAAAGAAGAGAAGTGAAAAGCAAAGGAGAAAAGGAAAGATATAAGCATCTGAATGCAGAGTTCCAAAGAATAGCAAGAAGAGATAAGAAAGCCTTACTCAGCAATCAATGCAAAGAAATAGAGGAAAACAAGAGAAGGGGAAAGACTAGAGATCTCTTCAAAAAAAATTAGAGATACCAAGGGAACATTTCATGCAAAGATGGGCTCAATAAAGGACAGAAACCATATGGACCTAAAAGAAGCAGAAGATATTAAGAAGAGGTGGCAAGAATACACAGAACTGTACAACAAAGATCTTCACAACCAAGATAATCACGATGGTATAATCACTCACCTAGAGCCAGAAATCCTGGAATGTGAAGTCAAGTGGGCCTTAGAAAGCATCACTACAAACAAAGCTAGTGGAGGTGATGGAATTCCAGTTGAGCTATTTCAAACCCTGAAAAATGATGCTGTGAAAGTGCTGCACTCAATAAGCCAGCAAATTTGGAAAACTCAGCAGTGGCCACAGGACTGGAAAAGGTCAGTTTTCATTCCAATCCCCAAAAAAGGTAATGCCAAAGAATGCTCAAACTACCACATAATTGCACTCATCTCACATGCTGGTAAAGTAATACTCAAAATTCTCCAAGCCAGGCTTCAGCAATACATAAACCATGAACTTCCATATGTTCAAGCTGGATTTAGAAAAGGCAGAGGAACCAGAGATCAAATTGCCAACATCCGCTGGATCATGGACAAAGCAAGAGAGTTCCAGAAAAACATCTATTTCTGCTTTATTGACTATGCCAAAGCCTTTGACTGTGTGGATCACAATCAACTGTGGAAAATTCTGAAAGCGATGGGAATACCAGACCACCTGACCTGCCTCTTGGGAAATATGTATGCAGGTCAGGAAGCAACAGTTAGAACTGGACATGGAACAACAGACTGGTTCCAAATAGGAAAAGGAGTACATCAAGGCTGTATATTGTCATCCGGCTTATTTAACATATATGCAGAGTACATCATGAGAAACGCTGGCTGGATGAAGCACAAGCTGAAATCAGGATTGCCGGGAGAAATATCAATAACCTCAGATATGCAGATGACACCACCCTTAGGGCAGAAAGTGAGGAGGAACTAAAGACCCTCTTGATGAAAGTGAAATAGGGGAGTGAAAAAGTTGGCTTAAAGCTCAATATTCAAAAAACCAAGATCATGGCATCTGGTCCCATCACTTCATGGGAAATCGATGGGGAAACAGTGGAAACAGTGTCAGACTTTGTTTTTTTGGCCTCCAAAATAACTGCAGATAGTGACTGCAGCCATGAAATTTAAAAGAGGCTTACTCCTTGGAAGGAAAGCTATGACCAACCTAGATAGCATATTAAAAAGCAGAGACATTACTTTGCCAACAAAGGTCCATCTAGTCAAGGCTATGGTTTTTCCAGTGGTCATGTATGGATGTGAGAATTGGACTGTGAAGAAAGCTGAGTGCCAAAGAATTGATGCTTCTGAACTGTGGTGTTGGAAAAGACTCTTGAGAGTCCCTTGGACTGCAAGGAGATCCAACCAGTCCATTCTGAAGGAGATCAGCCCTGGGATTTCTTTGGAAGGAATGATGCTAAAGCTGAAACTCCAGTATTTGGCCACCTCATGCGAAGAGTTGACTCATTGGAAAAGACTCTGATGCTGAGAGAGTTTGAGGGCAGGAGGAAAAGGTGACGACAGAAGGTAAGGTGGTTGGATGGCATCACCGACTCAATGGACATGAGTTTGAGTGAACTTGGGGAGTTGGTGATAGACAGGGAGGCCTGGCGTGGTGCAATGCATGGGGTTGCAAAGAGTCGAACACAACTGAGCTACTGAACTGAGCTGAACTGAACTGATACTTCTAAATAATTAATATATTAAAGAAAAATAACAATGCTAATTTGAAAATATTAGAAATTAAATGACAATAAAAATACTATTTACCAAATGGTGCAGGGCAGCTATAGCCATTATTGAAAGAAAATATCATTTATTATATATACATATAAATGTATTAGAATAGAAAGGCAAAAAGTTGCTAATCATCATTGCTTCTAAAAAGTTTGAAAAAGAACAGAAAATTAAATCTAACAAGTATAAGATAAGAAAATGGCCATAAATTAATGAACTTTATAGTGCTGTTGAGCACTGTCCCTTCTCTTTCATCCAGTAACTTTAAGAGAACCTATTTGAGGAGTGTAAATGCCTGAAAGAAGAGAAGACTTATATCATATTTTCTTGTCAGAAATATATCGAATGGTGCAATTGCTATCTCGCTATCGAGCTATCTTCTGGCATGTCAGATTACTATTTATATTTGTGGCTATTTATATTCACTTTGTGGCTATTTATATTCTATGGAGAAAGGGTTAAATTAATTTAAATGCAATGCCTATTTGCTATTTTATAAGCATTATGCTCAGTTCAGTTCATTCACTCAGTTGTGTCTGACTCTTTGCGACCCCATGAACTGCAGCCTGCCAGGCCTCCCTGTCCATTACCAACTCCCAGAATTTACCCAAACTCATGTCCATTGAGTCGGTGATGCCATCCAACCATCTCATCCTCTGTCATTCCCTTCTCCTCCTGCCCTCAATCTTTCCCAGCATCAGGGTCTTTTCAAATGAGTCAGCTCTTCGCATCAGGTGGCCAAAGTATTAGAGTTTCAGCTTCAGCATCAGTCCTTCCAATGAATATTCAGGACTGATTTCCTTTAGGATGGACTGGTTGGATCTCCTTGCAGTCCAAGGGACTCTGAGTCTTCTCCAGCACTACAGTTCAAAAGCATCAGTTCTTCTGCACTCAGTTTTTTTTATAGTCCAACACTCACATCCATACATTATGTTAGATTACTTAAACTGCACACCAATTACTTGATAATACATTTATTTCCACTTTCCAATTAGAAGTTGAAGCTTAGGAAGGTTTAAACAATACATGTAAGACATAAAATTATTGTAGCATATCAGTTTCTTGGGATTGCAGACTTACACCTGAATTTTCATGTTTTCAGGCTCAGACTGAAACCACCAGACTTCTTGATTTTTCAACTTGCAAGTGGCTAATTATGGGAATTTTTCATCTTCATAACTGTGTGAAGCTATTTCTATAAAAAATTTCACTTTATATCTTATCTGTCTGTTATATTCTAATCAGTTCTGTTTCTCTGGAGAACACTGACTAATACAAGGTTAAACATTTTACATCACAAATTTTCAGCTCAAAGTGCAAAGGATAATAAAAAATCTGAATTTATTAAATATAATTAATTTTTTCATTGATTTTCACTTTTAATTTTGATAACATGAGAGGACTTCCCAGGTAGAACAGTGGTGAAGAATCTGCCTGCCAATATAGGGGATCCAGGAGCTGTGTGATCGATCCCTGGTTTGGGAAGATCCCCTGGAGGAAGGCATGGCAACCCTCTCCAGTATTCTTGCCTAGAGAATCCCATGGACAGAGGAGCCTGGCAGCATAGTCAATGAGGTTCAAAGAGTCTAACACGACTTAGCACAGCACAACAACATGAGATGATAATTTAACACTTTACGATTATGATCGTGAAGCTTTTTTTTTTTTTTTAACTTTTAGTAACAGGCTTTGTCCTAATATTGAAATTGTTTCCCTTCTCTAAAACAGTCATCCATCTGAAACCATCAAATAAAATGTGGACATATCAGCATGGACAATAATTCTGGTGTTGTGAAATCTTACCTTATAAAACATTGCAATTTGGTGAGGAAATTAAAATACGTGCTCATATTTCAGTTAAATTAGAATGCAAGAGCCTGATTGGTGCAAGAGCCCGATTAGAGCTTGAGGAAAAATTCTGGAATCACGTTGGAACCAGGCGATGACATTCCAGGCGATGACAGTGTTTGGAGTTTTTCAGTGTAAGCTCAGAGGCACCCAGGGATTTTTTTTTTCCAAGAGTAAATCTTCTTTTTGTTAAAAGACTTATAGCTCCTGGATTCTTGCTAGGGTTCCAGAATCACTTACTTTTTTGCTTCTAATTCCAGCTACAGAACTCATCATTAGGACATTCAAAGCATCCTTGTGCTTTGGATTATTTGTGTTCAATCTCCATCAATTCTTCTGTTTTAAATATGTCTCTTTTTCCCTTTGTTGTTTAATCACAATTGATGTGGCGTATAAAGAAACAAAAACATATCATTTTCTTCATGATTTTATTTGATGTGTAGTTAAAACAGATCAGTGTGAATTTAGAATTTAAAAAATCGATTGCCACTCTCAATCCACAGTTTAACATTGAAAAATAAGTTTCAATTCTTCCCCTACCTTTGAATCAAATAAAAGACCTGTTATTGCCTTTGACTTAAAGGCAGTAAAGACATAAGCCTGTCTTTGACACTTTTCTCTGCACGGTGATTATCTATAGTTTATTATTCAGGCCAGTTATGCTTTCATTGCCATGGGTTTCAATTAAGCCAGGTGCTTAAGAACATACACATTCAATGTGTTATTTCACTGAATGCAGCACTAGACTGTCAAGATGACAAAAAATTCCTGAGCCCAAATTACCCAAGCTTTAGGTAATGTGATCTGTATTAACAGAGCAGCTCTTGTAGCAATATTTTACTCTGAATAATATAATAAAAGGTAGCTGGCATCATCAAATAGTGAGTTATTATGAATTTGAGGAGAGTTTTGAAACCTCAAGCTAGAGAGCAACCAAAATTCCATTAAAATAAGGAATTGAATCAAAGAAGTTCTATCACCACTACACTGATACAACCAAATAAAACTGTGCTATTAATTCCTGGATGAATGGCTTTGTTCAGACAGACATGTTTCTAGAAAATATAAGCATGTGTGTCTCACATGATTTAGCCAATTAGATAATGTGTATGGTTTGAAAGTCTTTCAACCTCACACAAATAATTAAGAATATAATACACATATATGTAATATATGTATATACCATATATGGTGTAGTGTATATATATATTTTTTATACAAATATAAAATATGGCATACTACATAGTACATATATATATTATATAAAAACAAAAAACGTATTAAAAATACTCCAATTCTATAGTTTCTATACATTCTCTATACATACTACCCAATTTATACATACATATAGTATGTAATAATCATATTTGCATGCAAGTAATGATCTACATTAAGGATATGACAACCCACTCCAGTGTTCTTGCCTGGAGAATCCCAGCGACAGCGGATCCTGGTGGGCTGCCGTCTATGGGGTCGCACAGAGTCGGACACGACTGAAGTGACCTAGTAGTAGTAGTAGTAATGATCTACATTAAGAATATTCCTCTAAAGTAACTTATGTCCTAGTATTTAGTGGCTAGTAAGGCAACTGTAAGTCTTTTAATATAATTTAGAGCTTATGGTTAAAAAATAGAAGAACAAACACAGAAATACCTCCTGAATTTCTGAAGCCATACTGAAATTACACTAATTGGATACAAATAAACAGGTAGAAATCCTCAGGACCAAAACAATGGGAAAAGAGACAACAGCAATAGCATTTGAAAACAGGAAGAAAGATGGGTGAATACTGACTGAACTAGTAGATTTGAGCCAGATAAGATCTAAGGCACCAAAATGACTGGAAGTAACTCTGAGACCAATTCTTAAAAGACTCAGAAATCAGTAGCCATAGGAAACTATGAAAGTGGAAGTGAATAGATAGGGAAAGCAGAGAGATTCAGATTTATCTTCCTCAATCATCTCATAAGTGACTGTCCTGCCTTTTTCTGAAAGAAGAGAAAGGAATAATTTGGACAAAGTGAATCTGAGTGAGTTTAACTGGATTTCAGCATGTGTTTTGAAGTTGCTGGGGTTGTACTACAAAATGTATCTGCTTTGAATTCTTCTTTGGAAAACTACTGGAGGATGTTTTTCCCCAAAACAACAGAGTAAGCAAAGAAGTAGAAGACCTAAGATACAAGGGATATAAAAACCATCACAGAAAAAAGGGACAGGACACTTCAGGTTGATGTGAAATGGAGATGCTAGAATGACATTTCTTGATTAGGACTGTCAGAAGGAAGCCAGTCACCTTTGGAGAATGAAGAAAGGGGCCCTAGAAGATGTCCTGATGGTACTGGTGTTTTAATACTCTGAATGCAGGGTTATACATCTAGAGAGAATCATGTGATGATTAATCATAGGCACATGGATTACTAATCACAATAGAAAAACACTAATTATTAATATCATGGAAACAAAAAGTTGTATAAGAAACAAATTGTAAATTTAGTATAATGCTTTAGCTGTAACTTCTATTTTCAGTCACAATAGTGTAAATATTTGTGTCTGTTTTCTGTTGCCAAGTAATAAATCATCACCAGACTTAACAGCTTAAACACACGTACACACACACACACACACACACACACACACACATCTATCTCCTAGTTTAACAAGTCAGGAGTCCAGGCAAAGCATAGCTGGGTTTTCTCATGAGATATCAAGTAATGTGTTGAGGATGCTGTGTTTCTTTCTGGAACACATAGTCCTTTTACAAATTTATGTAGTTTTTGGAAGGATTCAATTCCTTATGGTTGTGTGATGATAGTCCTGTTGGCTGGAAGAAACCCTTAGCTTCTAGAGGCCATCTGCAGTTCCCTGCCATGTTCCCCTCCCTGTAGGCAGGTCACCACCTGACTGCTTCTTTAGGCAAGCAAGAGGGTTTCTCTCACTGCTGCTGCTGCTGCTAACTCGCTTCAGTCGTGTCCGACTCTGTGCGACCCCATAAATGGCAGACCACCAGGCTCCGCCATTCCTGGGATTCTCCAGGCAAGAACACTGGAGTGGGTTGCCATTTCCTTCTCCAATGTATGAAAGTGAAAAGTGAAAGTGAAGTCACTCAGTCGTGTCCGACTTAGCAACCCCATGGACTGCAGCCTACTAGGCTCCTCCATCCATGGGGTTTTCCAGGCAAGAGTACTGGAGTGGGGTGCCATTGCCTTCTCTGTACTCTGCTAATATAGAGTTTTACAAGATAATCTAATCAAGAGTGGCAGCCTATTTATCACCTTCCCATACTGCATTGAAAATAATAAAATCACACATTCTACCCACATTCAAGGGGAAGGGATTATACAGGATGAAGATCATGGTAGCCAATTTAGATTTTTGCTTAGCATGATTAAATAAAAATTATGAAATGACTGTGGAAAAATGCGTGTGAGAGTGCTCAGTCATGTCCGACTCTTTGCCATCCCATAGACTGTAGTCCAACAGGCTCCTCTGTCCATGGAGTTTTATAGGCAAGAATAATGGAGTGGGTTGCCATTTCTTTCTCCAGTGTTGGAAGATAGAGGAAGACAAAGTAGATGAAGGAGATATATATATGTGTATATATATATATATATATATATATATAAAATCCCATGGATTCTTCATACTCTAGCAGTTGATAGTATATAAAACCAAACACTAAATATTATATTTTTTAATTTTATTTTTATTAACACCGAAAGTATTTTGTATTGGGACATAGCCAATTAACAATGTTGTAATAGTTTCAGGTGAACAGTAAAGGGACTCAGCCATGCGTATACATGTATCCATTCTCCCCCATACCCTTCCCATCCAGGCTAGCATATAACATTAAGCAGAGTTCCATGTGCTACACAATAAGTTGTTGGTGGTTATCTTTTAACACTAAATAATATTAGCCTGAGCAAATAAGGGAAAATATTAGCCTGAGAAAATATTCCCTCCATAATGGAATATGGAGGAAAAATCAGAAGAATTGCATTTAATCCTTTATATTTGAAAAATGAAACTGAATCAGAAAAATATATAAATAGCATATGAACTAAATAGCAGCTATAGGATCTGAGAGAAGTAAATAGATATTAGAAGTATGGTGGGAAAGGTGGGGGAGAAAGAAAAAGTTGATTTATGCTTTTATATCAAATTATAGAAACAGAGATGATTAAGCATTCCAGGGAATATTTCTGTAAAATTCATGTAAACATCAGCAGAGAATTTAATACGTGTTTCCATTGGTTTACTTTTAAGAATATTTTCTCCAATATGTGGTTTTCAAAAAATAAATAAAAATCAATAAGACAATTTGTCAGAAAACCACAGATAATTAGGTAATAGTAGTTTAAATGAAGCTTGTTGAATTAATTTTTCAATTGTGATTTTACTTGGTCAGTTACTCAATAAAGAAAAATTTAATATTTTAATTTGATGAACAAGTGATATGAAAACAATACAAGAAAACAGAAAGATATGATTAGAAAGGGATTAATATTTACCTTAGAAGTTGATGTTAGTTATAGATATATCATTTGAAACATTTTTATTAGGCAGTTAAATTCCAGCCACATCATAAACAAAAATATAATTTTGCAGTAGTTTGGTCAACATTCCAAAATGATAGAATAAAATAATTCCAAAATAATAAAATTTTCTCCCTTTCTCTTGGAGTTTTATGTCATCTCTGTCTCAAGTAAGACAGCTAACATTCCCCCACATATTTTATCTTCACTTTTTCTTTGCATAACAAATAGATCAATCAATAATAAATCACAACTTATACCAAAAAAGCAACATGAAATCATCATGTCTTCTAGACATTCATTTTATGAATAATGCAATGCCTTCTTAAATCTGTCAATAATGACAGGACAGAAGAATTGGAACAGAAGGTAAGGCAGTGAAAAAGGGTGACATAGAAAGGAAGAGTTTTCATTTAATTCACTAGTATAGTGAGGGTATAGTGAGGTTCAAATACTCAGAAATACCATCAAATATCATAAATCTCCACATTGATGTCATCAATAAATCATGAAAGACAAGAGAACGGAACTGAAAATATGAGGTAAAACCAAAACACCCCACCAAAAAAATAAGCAAACAAAAAATATTGATGTAATGAAAAAAATGGCTTTTAGGAAAAGCAAAACAAGAAAATAACAATATGACAATGGCAATACAGTCAGCAGAGTATAACTGCTACATAGTTTTCTCTCTAATAAGATTAAATGTTACAGATAACAAGAACATTTCACTTCAATACCATATATAGACATTAGAATATTAATGTTTGTGTTTCTTTTGGAGAACTCTGTTCCTTCTCAATGGATTCTAGTTTTCAAGCTCAATATACTCTAAACTGTGACTTACAAGCTAGAATTAAGCTGTATTAATAAAGAATTATAAATACTGAAATAAAATATGTTTATACACATTATCTGCAATAAAATATTAACTATCAATTCTAAGAGTGTTTTCAAATAAAATGAAACAACTTGGCTTATCTGAAAAGTATCAAGTGGTCAGATGCCCTGATAAACTACCTTACTTTTCAAACCCTGGTACTAGTCTTCCACCACTCAAAAATAGAATCATCCAAATATCAATGCAAGATTTATGAATAAAATGATCAGGGAAGTTGATAGACTTATGAATAGTTTTGTAATTGGTTTTACTTGAATAGTTTGTTAGAAATGGCTTAAAATTCCCTTTTTTTTGTTACATTCTTTATTTACAATCTTTTCAGACTGTAAAGACTAATGGCAGAAGTATAATCAGAAGGATTTGAAGATATTGGAAGTAATATGGAACTCAGTAATTATCTTTTTGGATATTAATGGAGTATAAAGTATTGTGACCAATTGTGACCTCTCAGCACTGATGGTCAAAGCTATCTTAATGTAGTTTTCTTAAGCACGTAATTTTGAAAGTAATGACATCTTTTTCCCACTGTTTTATGAGCAATAGTTGTTTATTTTCTAACATTTAATAAGTGCTGATGTTTCATTGCTGGGGAAAATATCAACAACCTCGGATATGTAGATGACACCAATCTAATGGCAGAAAGCGAAGAGGAACTCAAGAGCCTCGAGATGAAAGTGAAAGAGGGGAGTGAAAAAGCTGGCTTAAAACTCAACATTCAAAAACCTAGGATCATGGCATCCAGTCCCATCATTTCATGGCAAATAGATGGGGAAACAATGGAAACAATGACAGACTATTTTCTTGGGCACTAAAAATCACTGAGTGTGATAGAATGAAGTAAATGAAAGTAAGCCATCTAAATACCTGATACTTAGATACCAACATATCACTGATAAGTAAAATGGATGAAAATAAGTAAAATTTATGGAAGTAAAACATCCATGAAAAGCTGACTATAGAGTTTTGTAGTAATTAAAACAAATTCACCTCATATATGGAATACCAGTGTTATGTCAGTAACACGATTAAAAAGTGAATTTAACTTCATGAGTAATTTCATACATTAAGAAAATTACGGCCAGGTTCGATGCATGATACTGGTTGCTTGAGGCTGGCACACTGGGACGACCCAGAGGGATGGTATGGGGAGGGAGGAGGGAGGGGAGTTTGGGATGGGGAACAAATCCCCACATGTATACCTGTGGCGGATTCATGTTGATGTATGGCAAAACCAATACAATATTGTAAAGTAATTAACCTCCAATTAAAATAAATAAATTTATATTTTTAAAAAAATAAAATAAAATAACAAATAAATTTAATCTCAAATTGAAAAAAAAAAAAAGAAAATTATGGCATAGAAATAGACACCTTCATTGCTGCTCATTCCATAGATTCAATAACTACCGATCCTGAGTACACAGCTAACCTGTTGGTTGAATCTATGGAAGTTAAATAAGCATTATTTTACTAAAATGAAAGCATTTTAGGAGTTTTCAGCATGTTTGCTATTTTCACTTAATTACAAATTTTTCATGTAAATGTAAACATTTTTAGACTATCTTCCCTGGTAGCTCAGATGGTAAAGCATCTGCCTACAATGCAGGAGACCCAGGTTCAATCCCTGGGTCAGGAAGATCCCCTGGAGAAGGAAATGGCAACCCACTCCAGTACTATTGCCTGGAAAATCCCATGGACAGAGGAGCCTGGTAGGCTACAGTCCATGGGGTTGCAAAGAGTCGGACATGACTGAGTGACTTCACTTCACTTCACTTCTACACTTAAGAAAACTAAAATTAATATGTACCTAAAATATTTATATATTTACTGAAATCAAACTGACATATTGAGTTTTCATATTGAAAAATTGGAGGTTACATGTTTTTATAAAGCTGAACATTGTAGTAAAAATAACTGTACAATTTCTGATTATGCTTACCTTATACAATATTTGATCTTTTGCAACTTGAAATAAACATCAATCTGTAAGTAAAAATTGGTCATAAGAAAAACTTCAAACAAAATGATATTAGTACTTGAATCAAGGATGTAATCAAGTTAAAGCTATTTAAACTAACAATATAATACAAATACATGTCAAATACAAAGAGTTACTCATTTAAACCTTGGGCAAATGTATTTGAAGTTATAAAAATATTAGCTTTCTAAGCTTTAGGCTGAACATCCCATTTTTTGAGTTGTATGCAAGTGTGCTGCACTAGCTAACCAATCAATTTAAATTGACACTTTTGTTAGGACAGGAGTATTTGGGGAATAAAAGATGAACACCTTTTCATCCTTCCTCATAAATCAATTCTATTCTGTGCACAAGACATAGAAAATCCTTTAGCTCAAGTTATTAAAATGCAATCTTAACAAAATAGTTGCATTGTTCTCTTGTCTAATATAAAATGTCCATAAAAAGTGCACTCAAAGTACATACAAAAAATATTCCTCTAAATATACATATCTGCAATAGTAATGGCTGTAAAAATACCATTTTGCTATTAATGCAAAATATGTAATTTTTTATAAAGTGTTCTTTATTTAATAAACAGAGCAAATGGGTGAATTGCAGGGAATTTAGAATGGTACATACCTATGTTAATATGGAGCTTATTTTAATCACAATGTATCCAATCAGTCCTTGTGTTAAAAAGAAATCCATAAATCTATTATATGAGAGGGAATAGGGTGATGTGATTTTCATTTATCTTGATGGTGGTTATATGTGCTTAGCAGAAGGGTAGTGGGTGCTGGATACTAGCAAACTATATGTTTGACCTTATAGGAAGTTTTGAACCATCTCAGAGCATTCCACTGCTTACCAAATGACATTCTTATGCTTAAATGCATAGGGGCTTCCCTGGTGGCTCAGATGGTAAAGCATCTGCCTGCCATGCAGGAGACCTGGGTTGGATTCCTGGGCTGGGAAGATCCCCTGGAGAAGGGAATGACAACCCACTCCAGTATTCTTGCCTGGAGAATTCCGTGGGCAGAGGAGCCTGGTGCAAAGCCATAGGGCTGCAAAGAGTCAGACAACACTTTCACTTTTGCTGCTTTAGCTGTATTTGTAGATAACCTCATCTCAGTTTCCAACAGGTTGGTGCGGTGGTCTTAAAGCTTATGTCAACATGGTATTTGATATTATTTTCCATCAAAAGGTGAAATCCAGTTCCCCTCCCCTTAAATGTGCATGTGTTCTACGTCACTTCAGGCGTGTCTGACTCTTTGCGACCCTAGGAACTGTAGCCCACCAGGCTCCTCTGTCCATGGGATTCTCCAATCAAGAATACTGGAGTGCCTTGCCATAACCTTCTCCAGGGGATCTCCCCACCCAGGGATCCAACCCACCATCTCTTATGTCTCCTGCACTAGCAGACATGTTCTTTACTACTAGTGCTACCTGGGAAGACCCCTTAAATGTGGATGGTACTAAATGATGCACTTTTAGCAAACAGACTGTAGTAGAATTGATGATGTATAGCAGAAGCAGGCATCGGTTTATTAATCGTCTGAATATAGTCACACTTTTCTACACAGCCTCTGCACGTCTTCCCAACCCTAGTCACCCAGAATCTTTAGCTGTTTAACTCAGACCTTCTTCAGGTACACTGTGCTCAGGTGGATCTGCTTGTGGTAGCTTTAGCTCACGGATCTATGATTTAGATACAAAAGGTCTTGGCATTTCCTTCTTACTCCTTCCACTGGATTTCTTTATCGGGATACATCACTTCAATGTCTTGGGGACATCCAAGACCTGTGACAGGACCGCTGGTCTGCGGCGCAACCCTGTGGCTGAGCCACCTTGGAAATTAAAAATCTTGGTTTTCTTCTAGATGGTGCTATCCAGCCAATACCTTGATGGTAACCTAATGAAATACCCAGTTCCGGAACCACTCAGATGAGCCACTTCTGGATATTGAACTCTCAAAAACTTGTGAAATAATATGTTTGTTGTTTTAAATTTGGGGATAATTTGTTACATAGGAAATCATTTGTAACTTTATTAAATTAACAAAGATAACAACACGAATCCTTTCTTAAATATCAAAGTCTAATTGAAACAAGAATTCTTATTTTTCCTCAGATAAGACACATTACTGTGTCTCCAGTTAGTTCCTTGAAGTATTTTGGTTGTATATTTTTATTCTATATACTTCTAAATCTCAAAAGATGATATAACTGTTATTCTTGCTGTTGGATTGTTGTTGGTTTATGCAGTCAATGTTTTTGAAGTCTTTTTCCATCACCTCCCTGAAAATGCCTTACTTCACTCTTATTCTTTAAAGATTTATGACAGCTAGAAAATTCATGGTTGTGAATTGCTTTTAGAACGTCAAGATAATTCACTGTATTTGGGCCTCTTTTATTTTTTTGTGAAGTCTATTTTCTTTCTAATGTTATTTCCTTTGCAAGTAATAACTTTATTTTTTGCCTCAAAATGTTTCTGTTTGGTTTAAAGTATTAATTTCACTATGATGTGTTTGAGAATAGTCTTTGAATGTATCCTATTCAGGTTCTTATGTTTTCTTAGTTTTGGGTATTTTCTCTTCAAACATTTCTTTGCCTCCACTCATAGTCTTTCTGCCTCTTTATACTAATATCTATATTTTATTTGACTTATATTCAAAATTGTTGTCTTTTCAGTTGTTTCTTATTATTAAATTCATACATTTAATGTTTAACTTCAATTATAGTATTTTTATCCCATGTCAAACATCTTACTTTACTTAAAGATGTCTTTGATTGCTATTTTTTTTGTAAACAAACTTATGGGTTTTTAGAGTTAGCAGTGTTGCTCTGTCATTCAAAAACGTATATGCTGTCAGGAAGTCATCATTATATTTAATTTAAATTGTGAAGTTTTTAACATTTAATTCCCTAGAAATTGTTTGTTTCCCTGGAATGATGTGAGGTAAATGACCTGTTTAACTTTTTCACGTAGATAATTATATTTTACCTCCACTTATTGTAAATCTGCCTCTCTGGTCTAGCTTGCTAGTTCTATTATGGATCACCATTTCTTCTATACAAGTATCTGTTTCTGGGCTCACTATTCTATTGATCATTCGATCTATATAATTTTAGAAAACCCATTATCAATTTCATGGACCCTAATATCTTATAGATAGAATCCCCACACCTTATTGTTCTTCATCAGATGGCTTTTTCCTATTCTCGGTCCAATCTAAGCTCAGATACACTTTATTTTTCATATTGATTTATTTGGCTGCACAGATCTTAGTTGTGGCATACAGGATCTTCAATTTTTGTTGCAGCATGTGGGATCTTTAGTTTCTGCAGACTGGATTTTTATTTTCAGCATATGAGCTCTTAGCTGCGGCGTGTAGGATCTAGTTTCCTGACTAGGGTCCCTGGGAAGACCACCAAGGACCTCCCAGTTCAGATAACTTTAAAATTGCTTTAAACTTGGAGAGATTATTACTGTTTACACTACTAAATTCTCCTTTGCATGAACATAGCATGCATGCATCTCTATTTCTTTAGATCTCCCATGCTTTTGCAATATATTTCCATTTTTGTCTTTGTAAAAAAAATGTGAAATAAAAATTATTTTTCTCATTATAAAATAAATACAAGTAGAAACATCTGTGCTTAATGTATTCATTCTCTTTTGAAGAATTATCTTTTACTCCTCAGAAAATTTCTTATTTTCAGTCTGGGACAGTGTATTCCTCTCTAGGCATTGGTGACTCTGGTGACAGTATAAATAAACAGCTAAAGTGTTTATTTTATTCTAGATGAAATTCAAGGATAGTGTAAGGATTCATTCTTTCAGGAAAAAAACCTCATGCACTCAAGGGACAGTTTTGTCTTTGCTTTTTGGTGTGTGTGTGTGTGGTGGGGGTGTAACTGTACTAAGCAATTCCTCAAGTGAACACATTGGCTCACCACCTGGAGAAAAAGCAACATTGGTTACAGGCTTTCTTAAAATCCTAATGTCAGCCTGAATCCAGAGGGAGAGGGGTGGACAACTGTTGCCCCAGGGGCAGTAATTTTTACTGCATGTGGGCTAAGTTGCTTCAGTTGTGTCCAACTCTTTGCCATCCTATGGACTGTAGCCCACCAGGCTCCTCTGTCCATTCAATACTCCAGGCAAGAATCCTGGAGTGGGTTGCCATGCCCTTCACCGGGAATCTTCCTGACTACCTGTTACTTTTCCTTAATCTTCACAAAAGCAAAACTTTGGTGCTTTCCTGCTATTAACCCCAAAGGCAGGCCTTTGCAGAATATGTTCCCAGTAAAGAGTAGGTGATCAATGGCCAAGAATGATTGCTATGCTTTGTTATCATTAATGCAGTTAATAATTTTTTCATGTGTATGGATCATTTTTTAGGTCTCTTTCTTTCTAAACATTAGAACAATTTAGAATGTTCTCAATTTATGAAGCATTTATTATAAGGCTACCAGTTAGGAGTAAATATCAAGGAACTTGAAATGCTTTGGAGGAAAATTAGATTTTGAACCGAGAGAATAACCTGTGGCATCTAGGTAATTTTGTACATTATTCCTTGGCAATTATGATGCTGTCTGTCTCTGTTTCTATTTTTCATTATCACTTCTGGTAGACATACTTCATCATACTTGGGTTCTTATTCTGTATGTATTTTGTTTTAATATGCAATTATTTTTCTCTCGATAGTTTAAACATACCATATGCCTGTTAAGCAATTGTACTTCCTCTTCTATAAGCTATGTATTGGTGTGTGCCTGTGTGCTAAGTTGCTTCTGTCATGTTCGACTCTTTGTGACCGTGTGAACTATAGCCCACCAGGCTTTTCTGTCCATGGGATTCTCCAGACAAGAATACTGGAATGGGTTGCCATGAAATTCTCCAAGGGATCTTCCCCATCCAGGGATCAAAATGGGTCTCCTGCATTGCAAGGCAGATTCTTTACCTTCTGAGCTACCAGGGAAGCCCATAGTTGTGTTTCTATTCTTCAAGTAATAGAACTCAGGTTCTTGTTTGTATTTAATTTTACCCATTGATAATGGAACTGTAAGAGTATGACTTACATTTCATTCTGTCTTTGTCTTTCAAGTGACGAAATACCCTGGCTTGTTCCACTAGCTGATGATGATCTATAGGATTTCCTTTTTAATAATCATCCCCAATACCTATTCTTTATTTCTTTTAAATCCAGAATTTATAGCAAGGAGAGATAAGAAAGCCTTCCTCAGCTATCAGTGCAAAGAAATAGAGGAAAACTAGAATGGGAAAGACTAGAGATCTCTTCAAGAAAATTAGAGATACCAAGGGAATATTTCATGCAAAGATGGGCTCAATAATGCACAGAAATGGTAGGGACCTACAGAAGCAGAAGAAATTAAGAAGAGGTGGCAAGAATACACAGAAGAACTATACAAAAAAAATCTTCAAAACCCAGATAATCACGAAGGTGTGATCACTCCCACTCACCTAGAGCCAAACATCCTGGAATGTGAAGTCAGGTGGGCCTTAGGAAGCATCACTACGAACAAAGCTAGTGGAAGTGATGGAATTCTAGCTGAGCTATTTCAAGTTCTAAATGATGATGCTGTGAAAGTGCTACACTCAATAAGCCAGCAAATTTGGAAAACTCAGCAGTGGCCACAGGACTGGAAAAAGTCAGTTTTCATTTCAATCCCAAAGAAAGGTAATGCCAAAGAATGCTCAAACTAATGCATAATTGCACTCATCTCACATGCTAGTAAAGTAATGCTCAAAATTCTTCAAGCCAGGCTTCAGCAATACGTGAACCATGAACTTCCTGATGTTCAAGCTGGTTTTAGAAAAGGCAGAGGAACCAGAGATCAAATTGCCAACATCTGTTGGATCATTGAAAAAGCAAGAGAGTTCCAGAAAAACATCTATTTCTGCTTTATTGACTATGCCAAAGCCTTTGACTGTGTGGATCACAATAAACTGTGGAAAATTCTGAAAGAGATGGGAATACCAGACCACCTGACCTGCCTCTTGAGAAACCTGTATGTAGGTCAGGAAGCAACAGTTAGAACTGGACATGGAACAACAGACTGGTTCCAAATAGGAAAAGGAGTATGTCAAGGCTATATATTGTCACCCTGCTTATTTAACTTATATGCAGAGTACATCATGAGAAACACTGGGCTGGAGGAATCACAAGCTGGAATCATTATTGCCAGGAGAAATATCAACAACCTCAGATATGCAGATGACACCACCCTTGTGGCAGAAAGTGAAGAGGAACTAAAAAGTCTCTTGATGAAAGTGAAAGAGGAGAGTGAAAAGTTGGCTTAAAGCTCAACATTCAGAAAACAAAGATCATGGCATCTGGTCCCATGATTTCATGGGAAATAGATGGGGAAACAGTGGAAACTGTAGCTGACTTTATTTTTCTGGGCTCCAAAATCCCTGCAGAGGGTGATTGCAGCTATGAAATTAAAAGACGCTTGCTCTTTGGAAGGAAAGTTATGACCAACCTAGACAGCGCATTAAAAAACAGAGACATTACTTTGCCAACAAAGGCCCATCTTGACCATAGTCAAGGCTATGATTTTTCCAGTGGTCATGCATGGATGTGAGAGTTGGACTATAAAGAAAGCTGCGCACTGAAGAATCGATGCTTTTGAACTGTGTTGTTGGAGAAAACTCTTGAGAGTGCCTTGGACTGAGGTCCAACCAGTTCATCCTAAAGGAGATCAGTTCTGGGTGTTCATTGGAGGGACTGACGCTGAAGCTGAAACTCCAATATTTGGCCACCTGATGTGAAGAGCTGACTCGTTGGAAAAGACCCCCATGCTAGAAAAGATTGAGGGCAGGAGGAGAAGGGAACACAGAGGATGAGATGGTTGGTTGGCATCACTGACTCAATGGACATGGGTTTGGGTGGACTTCGGGTGTTGGTGATGGACAGGGAGGTGTGGTGTGCTGCGGTTCATGGGATCACAAGGAGTCGGACATGACTGAGCGACTAAACTGAATATTGTAAACCATCTATGTTCAAGTCCAATATATTTTCTGAAGATATTTCCACTGTTCTCAATTCCTGTTTTGAACATTTGAATTTGAAACTCCTCACTTATTCTTACTGCTACTGCTAAGTCGCTTCAGTCGTGTCTGACTCTGTGTGACCCCATAGACGGCAGCCCACCAGGCTCCCCCGTCCCTGGGATTCTCCAGGCAAGAACACTGGAGTGGGTTGCCATTTCCTTCTCCGATGCATGAAAGTGAAAAGTGAAAGTGAAGTTGCTCAGTCGTGTCCGACTCTTAGCGACCCCATGGACTGCAGCCCACCAGGCTCCTCCGTCCGTGGGATTTTCCAGGCAAGAGTACTGGAGTGCGGTGCCATTGCCTTCTCCACACTTATTCTTCCTAGACCTTTGTTAATGCTATTTCTTCTTCTTCAAGTTCAATTACAAATGCATCACCTTTAAAAATCAACTGGTTTTCTGGTGATATATATATTATATGTTATATGTACAATATATAAATATAAATAAATAAATATATAATAATAATAGATAATTCCAAATAGATGAATATACATATATGTATTTATATATGGATATTTTTATCAGTGTATGCTTCTATTTTACCCTTTTTAACTTGTCTTATGGCTTAACATGACTAAAGTCATATTAGTTGCCACCGCTTATTTGCAAAACAGTCAAATAGTGATGAGGACATATTAGGCACTAAAAATATACTTACTGAGTAAGAGGATGAATGCACTTCCTCCATAAATGCTAGATTGTAATAGCTTGTCCTGAGCTTCTATGGTTTGAAAGCATATAAAATGCACTCATGCAAATTAAATATATTTTTAATGATGTTCATAGAAAGCATGCTCATATCACTTGAGCAAAAATGCAAAATCTGTAAATCCTTCTCATAAAACTTGAGTAGTTATATGTGTATTAACTGCATAATGATTTTCCCACTCTAAAATAGATCCGTTAATGGACTGCCCAGCTCTATCTTATTTATTCATTATTTTTCTGTTGAAGTAGAGAACATTCATTTTAATACTACTAAACACTGCAAACATGTATAATCCTGTGAATTGTCAGTTAGAAAATTATGAAATTAAGCCATTTTTTTGGTCTTCTTCTCAAATTACAAAGTTACATTTGGCATATTGATAAGAGGCCTTTTTTAACAATCAAAATAATAAACACACGGATTACTATTAGTTGTAACACCTTCTTGGGTCTCTCTGCTTTTTATGTTTGTCATCATAAGCTGAATATAATCTTGCCCACTTTTATTCTTTTGACATTTTGTCATTTGAAGCATATTTCAAGATGTAAATATTTCTTCTTGCCCTGGAAAAGTTGTATAGTAAATACAACTATTTTGACCTTTTCAATATTCTATATTTTGACTGGTTGTCTGTTCTAATCATAGGGTCCTCGGGTGGTAAACAGGGAAAGTTGGCCATGGCAAGCGAATCAAATTACAGAATACTAAAAAGGTCATGGTAAGATGGTTTTAACTTCAAAGAACATAAGAAATGGGGGGAAATATTTGTAAGATTTTTTAAATCTTCGTATTTAAGTAAAGGTATTCTTGTGTGCATTTTAACAAATGAGTAATGAAAGCCAATGTTTACTATAATTTTTAAATTATGTTTGGACTACATCTGAAAAGTCAGCATATTCTGTCTGCAAATTTAATAAAAATAATTATATTTTCCTTATATAAAAATAATTATATTTTCCTTATAATTAATAATATATGAAATCCTCTTGAGAAGGGAACCTTTACTGCATTTTTGCAGATAGTATTTAACAAATGACAACGACATAATAGTGTGAATTTCAGTCTCTCCTTTCCATCCAAGATGATTTAAAATATTGACTAAAAATCCTGTAAGATGAACTTCATTGAGTTTATTCTGATTCACTGAATTTTCCCAATGGGTTATGTTTCTCCCCTTGCTACATGAGGCTCAGAGGACTGATCTTTTCATTGTGTTGTTTCTTTCATTGATGGATAGCTCCTCAAATGTTAAATACCCTTAAACAAAAGTCAGTTGTACACATCAGTCAGAGAGGACACTTTCTCAAAACACACACAGTGATGTTTGGCTGAATGTTTTCAGTAATGTGACTTTAAAGCATTATACAGATGTAAACTAACGTGTGTATCTGTGTGGCAAGCTGTCATCAAGACATGAAGGACATAAAGACTGCCTGTTCTTTAAAACTATAGAAAAATGGGATAAAATTTGGCTGCTTTTGGGTTATTGAAAGTATTCATAGTCAAATGAATGATTCTGTTACTTAATTCTACTCACTTAGCCCTCTGCTCAGCACGTTATCTTGGGAACACATGTTTTTTGTCTCTCTTTGTTTTGATTTTGGCTGCACCACTTGGCATGTGGGTTCTTAGTTCCCACACTAGGGATCAAACGCAAGTCCCTGCATTGCAAGCATAGAGTCTTAACCACTAGAGCACCAGGGAGATCCCTAGGGGACACGTTGGGGCCACCTTTATTTCCAGTATTGTTTGTGCCCAAACCAAAGTTGGTGGGGGTGGGGGGCAGGCACGGAGCGGGTAAATGCTAGGCCCAGAAGTAAGCATGTCACTTTTAGCTACAACCCTTTAGCCTGATCTAGTCAATTTACCTACTCACTCTTAAGAGAGACAGAAAGTGAAATACTACTGTATGGATAAGGTAGGGAGCTATAAATGTTCTGTTTATATTATTATGTTATATTTATGTTATTATGTTAATAACTACCTTAAGAAGCAATGTGAACTTAGAAAAATGCACTCTGTCTTTAAATACAGGTCCACTTCTTTATAATCCACAACATTAGAGCCAGATGAGTTTTGAAATTCACTTTTATCTTCTTTGGATTTTAGGAAACTCATATGGCATGTATAGCTGAAGGACTTACAGTAATTACAGCTCTTTCCACACTTAGGATGGGATAACAACCTGAAAATACTGTAAGTAAAAAATGCATTTACTACACTTAACCTACCAAATACCCCACTTTAGCCTAGCCAACATTAAACATGCTCAGAATACTTACATTTGTCAACAGGTGGGCAAAATTATCAAACAGAAAGCCTTTTTTATAATGAAGTATTGAATATCTCAAGTAATTTGTTGAACATGATACTGTAAGCAAAAAACAGAATATTTGTCTGGGTACAGTTATTGGGCTTCCCAGGTAGCTCAGGGGTAAAGAATCTGCCTGCAGTTTTGATCCCTGGATTAGGAAGACACCCTGGAGGAGGGCATGGAAACCCACTCCAGATTTCTTGCCTGGAGAATCCCCATGGACAGAGGAGCCTGGCGGGTTACAGCCCATAGGGTTGCAAAGAGTCAGACACGACTGAAGCGACAACACACACACACACACACACACACACAATGATTGTAACTGTATCAGTTGCTTACCCTCCTGATCAGGGGGATAACTGGGAGCCACATTGCCTAGCATCACCAGAGAACATCATAGGGCCTGTCACTAGAGCTAGAAATGGTCAAAATTCAAAATGTAATTTCTATTGAATGCATAATGTACCATTGTAAACTGGAAAAATTGTAAGTCGAAGCATCACAAATCAGAAACTGTCTGTACTTCCCTGAATATAGCCTTCCTTGGGTGTGGGCCTTTGTGATTAATTCATAGATGCATATTATCCATGCATATTATCATAGATGGATTGGGATTATCTGAATAGGGCCCTGATTGCTCTGTAAGTGTAGCTTAAATTAACTCTCACACCTAATATTCCATCATGGGAAAGCCCCAAAGTGCATCACAAATATAATAATAGTTATTTGCACATCTGGCCTATATTGGGAATCAATCCATCAGAAATCAGAGAATCAGGACTCATGATAGTTTAACCAAAAGGTTAATTTAGTAAAATGATATTTACGTGGCTTGAGGAATGGAAGGACAGTAATGAGGTTGAGATTCAGGAAACATTATAGTTAGGGAAACAAATAACATCAAAATTAAGTGTCTTGTATTATGGTTTGTCTTTGCAGATCTTTTTTTTTTTTTCCTATCTAATTGCACAGCCTTATTTTCCTTTTCTGGTCAGCATGCTTCAGTTCACTTCAGTTCAGTCACTCAGTCGTGTCTGACTCTGTGACCCCATGAACCACACCACGCCAGACCTCCCTGTCCATCACCAACTCCCGGAGTCCACCCAAACCCATGTCCATTGAGCTGGTGATGCCATCCAACCATCTCATCATCTGTGTTCCCCTTCTCCTCCTGCCCTCAATCTTTCCCAGCATCAGGGTCTTTTCAAATGAGTCAGCTCTTCGCATCAGGTGGCCAAATTATAGGAGTTTCAGCTTCAGCATCAGTCCTTTCAACGAACACCCAGGACTGATCTCCTTTAGGATGGATGGGTTGGATCTCCTTGCAGTCCAAGGGACTCTCAAGAGTCTTCTTCAACACCACAGTTCAAAAGCATCAATTCTTCTGAACTCAGCTTTCTTTATAGTCCTACTCTCACATCCATACATGACTACTGGAAAAACCACAGCCTTGACCAGATGGACCTTTGTTGACAAAGTAATGTCTCTGCTTTTTAATATGCTGTTTAGTTTGGTCATAACTTTCCTTCCAAGGAGTAAGCATCTTTTAGTTTCACCATCTGCAGTGATTTTGGAGCCCCCCCAAAAAAGGCAGTCACTGTTTCCACTGTTTCCCCATCTATTTGCCACTTAAAAAAAAGTTTAAACTTAGTTTCAACACAGAGGCTAGTTTTAAAACCAATTTTCTTGAGTAAATGTCCTGAGGTAGATCCCTAAGCCTGGGCCATCAGGCCATGCTGTGAGGAAGTAAGGTAAATTGGTGGTGTTGTCAGGTGGGGAATTCAACTCAGATGACTAAACACCTCACTGAAGATGGCCAGCTGGAATGGAGTTGGCCAACAAAGATACTGGAGTACACCCACTGCAGTGATTTGGGTCTCTAGTATCATAAATCTTTACAGAAGATTTGGGTCTCTAGTATCACAAATACAATATTCTGCTGTGAATGTTTTCTACTGCTCCTCTGATCTGTGCTAAGATGTTATCTTTGATGGCCATTATCTATGAGCTCCCAACACATGTTAAGTGGTAAAAAAAATATATTCATTGAGCAAACAGTAAAAAGTTAAATATCCCTGACAATATATTTCAATTATTTGCAAATGTCAGAAACTTATGAAATCTCTTTATTTCCACCCAACTTGTTTTAATCAGTGTTTTCTTTACTACAAAGAACTAAAATTCTTTTTGAAGGAGATGCTATCACTTGCTAAACTGACATTTAGTTTCTTCTCCTTCTCAAAAGAATCTTGATATCATCAACTGACCTCTCTTAGAGAAATCAAGGGAATTCCAGAAAGACATCAACTTCTGCTTCATTGAATACACTAAAGCCTTTGACTGTGTGGATCACAACAAACTGGAAAATTCTTAAAGAGATTAGAATACCAGACCACCTTACCTGCCTCCTGAGAAACCTGTATGGTTAGAAATGGACACAGAACAGAAGACTGATTCAAAATTGGGAAAGAAGTATTTCAAGGCTATATATTGTCACCCTGCTTATTTAGCTTATATCCAGAGTACATCATGTGAAATGCTGTGCTGGATGACTCACAAGCTGGAATCAAGATTGCTGGGAGAAATATCAATAATCTCGGATATGCAGATGATAACACTCTCAGGGCAGAAAATAAAGAGGAACTAAAGCGCCACTTGATGAGGATTAAATAAGAGAGTGAAAAAGCTGAGTTAAAATTCAGTGTTGAAAAAACTAAGATCATGGCATCAGGTCTCCTCACTTTGTGGCAAATGGAAGGGGAAAAAGTATAAGCCATGAGAAATTTTATTTTTTTAATCTCCAAAATCACTGCGGTTGGTGACAGCAGCCAGGCAATTAAATTATGCTTGCTCCTTGGAAGAACAGCTATGACAAAACTAGACAGCATATTAAAAAGCAGAGACATCACTTTGCCAAAAAAGTGCCAACAAATATAGTCAAATCTATGTTTTTTTAATAGTCATGTACGGATGTGAGAGTTGGACCATAAAGAAAGCTGAGTGCCGAGGAAATGATTCTTTCAAATTTTGGTGCTAGAGAAGACTCTTGAGAGTCCCTTGGATAGCAAGGAGATCAAACAACTCAACCCTGAATATTCATTGGAAAGAATGACGCTGAAGCTGAATGAAGCTCCAGTACTTTAGCCACCTGATGTGAAGAGCCAACTCATGGAAAAAACCCTGATGCTGGGAAAGATTGAAGGCAAAAAGAGGAGGGGGCAGCAGAGGATGAGATGGTTAGATAGTATCACTGACTCAACAGACATGAAGTTGATTAAACTCAGGGAGATAATGAAGAACGGGGAAACCCGGTATGCTTCAGTCCATGGGGTTGCAAGGAGTCAGACAAGATTTAGCCACTGAACAACAATGATATAAACATACTGTATATCACAGCATGCTAAAATCATCCTCCAGTCCAGAGGCAGGTCCTGATCAGTCTATACACTTGTTTATAATTAATGTAGAAAGAGGCCAAGTTGAATTAGGATATAGAATAGGGTATTCCCAAGATAAATGTTACTAATTAAAGTTTGGTAGAGCTCTTATATTGGTTTGGTGCAAATGGAAAAAAATAACTTTCATCTATGGCTATTAGAGAAGTCTCCTTCCTTTCACACTAGATGTGAAAAACAGCCAGTTGTCCTAGGTTATGATAATAGCCATCTCGCAAACATAAAAACAGTGAATCTGAGGCAGTGCTGGCATGATAAAACATGGTGAAATAGAGAATTACTGAGAAAGAGGGCCCAGATTTACCATGTCAGATACTTGTCGGTCATTGGAACATCCTGCTATATGCAATACTGTTTCTGTTTTACTTCCATCTATTTGAAAAAGGCTTTTTGTTCTTCATAGCAGAAGGCAGGTAAAAGGGTGCATTATCCCTAAATATATCTTTGCCTTTGAATTATTTAAAAAAATTAAATGGCCTCAAATATCTCAGTGTCTGAAAATATGTATATTAGACTCTCCTGTTATTTATTCTGCTTAAATTAATTCATAGATGAATTGCTATTTGCTTTACCAACATCAACTTTCAAAGTGTGCTGTGTATTAATATTATAAAATAAAGATTAAAGACATGCTTACTTTTTTCAATCTTGAAACTTTACCTATGCAAATATTAAATAATCTTTACATTTGCAATATAACCAATCAGAATTTAATTAGTCTTAGACTACCATATATATTTCAAAATAATTGATAAAGTTTTATGGAGCCTTAAATTCAGACTTTTATTATGTCAGACATCTGTTCTCCCTAGTCATTTCACTTTAATTGTCCAGTCTTTTCTAGAAAAGCATGCATCTTTCAGGCATTTTTTTTTTCTATTTTCCCCATGACTCTCATAAGTGCATTTTATAACTTTTGTTTATAAAATGTTGTACAGAGAAATTGACTATTTAGAGATGTCTTTATTTAATAAAAGTATGAGAGAACTAATAACAAAAAGAAAATTTAATTCAGAATTGTCATTAAAATTGACTTTGTACCCTTCCATTGACTGATAGGCTAGAAGTGGGAACCAAGAGTTCTTTAACACAGTCCATTTTAAAATCGTGTTTAAATATGCCACAATGAAAACCTTTTTCTTAAAAGATATCTTTGTGTGTTAGTCACTCAGTCATGTTTAATTCTTTGAGACCCAATGGACTATAGCCTGCCAGGCTCCTCTAGCCATGGAAATCTCCAAGCAAGAATTCTGGAGGGTTGCCATTCTCTTCTCCAGGGGATCTTCCTGACCCAGGGATCAAATCTGGGTATCTTGCATTGCAGGAAAGTTCTTTACCGTCTGAGACTTATACCCTAATATGGGAAGCAAAAGTTAACTAATAGCTGTTTTTAAAAGTAAACAAAGAAATACTATAGGGTAGTTCTAAAGGCTGTACAATGCGGCATGGAAGAATGCAAAGCTTTAAAAAGAGCATGGAGATGGCAGTAAGAACTAAAGAAGGGAGAAAGTAATTGCCCAAGTAAGAGTGTAGCCAAGATCCTGAAGTTTATGTGTCCATGAGAATAGATCTTCAGCATTTCAGGTGAATCAGACAACACTTTCCCTCATTCAAGACATAGAACTTCTGTAATTAAAAAGGACATATGCATGTGTGCATGCTCATTCGTGTCCAACTCTTTGCAAGCCCGCAGACTGTAGCCTGCTAGGCTCCTCTGTTCATGGGATTTCCCAGGCAAGAATACTGGAGTGGATTGCCATGCTCTCCTCCAGGGGATCCTCCTTACCCAGAGACTGAACCTGTATCTCTTCCATCTCCTGCATTGGCAGGTGGGTTTTTTACCTTTGCACCACCTGAGAAGCCGAAAGGACTTATAACTATACTTTAAAACATGATTTAATTTAAGTAGAAAGTAAATAAAATAAAGTTTGTAATATTACTTCCAAAGGAAGAACTTAAAATAACAAGAAAATAATTTTTAAAAATCTTTAGACACTGTATAGATAATATTAGCTAAATTTAGGCCATCTAAAATAATTGGATATATTAGATAATCTGAAGTGAACTTTTATTTTTCTTATTGTTTCTTCAGTTTTATTGAGATATAATTGACTGTAACATGTAGGTTTAAGGTGTATAATATAATGATTTGACATACACTGTGAAATGATTATCACAGTAAGTTGAGGGAGCATCCATCATCACACATTGTTCAGTCACTCAGTCGTGTCTGATTCTTTGCAGCCCCATGAGCTGCAGCACAACAGGCTTCACTGTCTTTCACTGTCTCTCAAAGTTGGCTCAGACTTTTGTTCATTTAGTCAGTGATGCCATCCAACCAAATCATTCCCTGCTGTCCCCTTCTCCTGTCTCAGTCTTTCCCAGAATCAGGGTCTTTTCCAGTGAGTCAAGCTCTTCTCATCAGGTGGCCAAAGTACTGGAGCTTCTGTTTCAGCATCAGTCTTTCCAATGAATATTCAGAGTCGGTTTTCTTTAGGATTGACTGGTTTGACCTTCTTGCTGTCCAAGGGACTCTCAAGAGTCTTCTCCAGCACTACAGTTCGAAAGCATCAGTTCGGTGCTCAGCCTTCTGTAGGATCCAACTCTCACATGACTCCTGGAAAAACCATAGCTTTGACTATATGGACCTTTGTTGGCAAAGTGCTATCTCTGCTTTTTAATATGCTGTCTAGGTTCATTGTAGCTTTTCTTCCAAGGAGCAAGCATCTTTTAATTTCATGGCTGCAGTCACTGTCCACAGTGATTTTTGAGCTCAAGAAAATAAAGTTTGTTACTGTTTCCATTTTTTCCCCATCTATTTGCCATGAAGTAATGGGACCTGTAGGGAGAGAACAAATTAGCCAAGATGGTGCAGTCAGGCTCTCTTACCCCACGGGCTGTCACTCTTGCCCCATGTTTTATAAATTATGATTATGTAACAGCTGAGATCACTTATAGCACTGTGCATGCACATCATGCGGTATTTGCTGGGTCACGGGCTTTGTGCAGTACACCTGTATGAGCTTCATCATGAAAGCCCTGGCTCCTGCTACACTGGGGCTACATTGGAGCAATATCATGGTTATGTTATGGCTCTGTTATGGCTACATTTGGTTATGCTGTGGCTGCTACTATGGCTGCTGTGTCAGCCAGGAGAGAGGCTGTGTTATGGCTACCATTCCAGCCAGGAGAGAATAAACATGTCTGCAGTTCCTTTGTCTCCCTGCATCTTCTTCCAGCCTCTTAGCTTGCATCTTGCCTACCCTGGTTCAATGAACAGGGAAGACAGTGTGAACAGCAAGATGATTGGCTGTGTGAGCTGGATCAGCAACACAAGCCTGGATACCATGAACTTAGTTTTTTTTTTTTTTTTTAATGTTGAGTTTTAAATGAACATTTTCACTCTCCTCTTTCGCCTTCATCAAGAAGCTATTTAGTTCTTCTTTTTTTTTCTGCCATTAGGGTAGTATCATCTCCATATCTGAGATTATTGATAATTCTCTCAGCAATCTTGATTCCAACTTGTGGTTCATTCAGCCAAGCATTTAGCATGATGTACTCTGCATGTACGTTAAATAAACAGTATGACAATATACAACCTTGATGTACTCTTTCCCCAATTTTGAACATCTGTTGTTCCATTTCCAGTTCTAACTGTTGCTTCTTGACCAGCATACAGGTTTCCCAGGAGGCAGGTAGGTGGTCTGGTATTCCTATCTGCCTAACAATTTTCTAGTTTGTTGTGATCGAGAAAGTCAAAGAGTTTAGCATAGTCAATGAGGCAGAAGTAGATATCTTAATGAAATTATCTTTCTTTTTCTATGATCCAAAGGATGTTGGCAATTTGATATGTGTGTATGTGTGTGTGTGTATACACATATCTTCTTTATCCATCAATCTACTGATAAGCCCTAAGTTGCTTCAATTTTTTTGCCCTTGTGAATAAAGCTGCATTGAACAGAGGACTGCATATATCTCTTGAAATTAGTGTTTATGTTTTCCTTAGAAAAGATATTTTTATGTTTCAAAGGGCTGAAATAAATTCCTATCATTATATATAAAATTTAGATAATCATTTAACTCTTTACTCTCATAATTCTCCAAGCCAGGCTTCAGCAATACCTGAACTGTGAACTTCCAGATGTTCAAGCTGGTTTTAGAAAAGGCAGAGGAACCAGATATCAAATTGCCAACATCTGCTGGATCATCGAAAGAGCAAGAGAATTCCAGAAAGACATCTATTTCTGCTTTATTGACTATGCCAAAGCCTTTGACTGTGTGGATCACAATAAACTGTGGGAAATTCTGAAAGAGATGGGAATACCAGACCACCTGACCTGCCTCTTGAGAAACCTGTATTTAGGTCAGGAAGCAACAATTAGAACTGAACATGGAACAACAGAATGATTCCAAATAGGAAAAGGAGTATGCCAAGGCTGTATATTGTGACCTTGCTTATTTAACTCCTATGCAGAGTACATCATGAGAAAGACTGGGGTGGAGGAAGCACAAGCTGGAATCAAGATTGCCGGGAGAAATATCAATAACCTCAGATATGCAGATGACACTACCCTTATGGCAGAAAGTGAAGAAGAACTAAAGAGCCTCTTGATGAAAGTGAAAGAGGATAGCGAAAAAGTTGGCTTAAAGCTCAACATTCAGAAAACTAAGATCATGGCATCCAGTCCCATGATTTCATTGGAAATAGATGGGGCAACAGTGGAAACAGTGACTGACTTTATTTTGGGGGGCTCCAAAATCACTGCAGATGGTGATTACAGCCATGAAATTAAAAGACGCTTACTCCTTGGATGGAAAGTTATGATCAACCTAGATAGCATATTAAAAAGCAGAGATATTACTTTGCCAACAATGGTCCATCTAGTCAAGGCTATGGTTTTTCCAGTAGTCATGTATGAATGTGAGAGTTGGATTGTGAAGAAAGCTAAGCTCTGAAGAATTGATGCTTTTGAACTGTGGTGTTGGAGAAAACTCTTGCAAGTCCCTTGGACTGCAAGGAGATCCAACCAGTCCATCCTAAAGAGACCAGTCCTGGGTGTTCATTGGAAGGACTGATGCTAAAGCTTAAACTCCAATACTCTGGCCACCTCATGCAAAGAGTTGAGTCATTGGAAAAGACTCTGATGCTGGGATGGATTGGGGGCAGGAGGAGAAGAGGACGACAGAGGATGAGATGGCTGCATGGCATCACCGACTCGATGCACATGAGTTTGGGTGAACTCCGGGAGTTGGTGATGGACAGGGAGGCCTGGTATGCTGCGATTCATGAGATCACAAAGAGTTGGATATGACTGAGCGACTGAACTGAACTGAACCGAACCCTTTACATGTACTGTGCAATCAGTACAGCTCCATGATTACCTAGTTGGCAGAAAAAGTAATTGGGAATTGATGAAATAACACTGATATGATTGTCCTTACAATCAGCTTTTTTCCTTTCCACTTCCCAAATAAGTTGACCATAAGTTTGTCAGACAAGAATGTTGTTCCCAAGTTGTTTTTTTACTCAAATATCCACCATAATCCAGTTGTAGTAAGTTGGCTGGAAAGATATGCTGAGTTGTTCCTTTAGAAAAAGAGTTAAGTGTTCAGAAGAAAAAAACAATAAAATAGAGTGCATAAATGCTTGCCAAATGTAGACAAGTAATAATATAAAATCTAATACATTGTCAGTTTTATCATTTTTGGAATGCCTGTGATATGGCTTATTATTTTTAAAAAATGCTGAGGTTTTCTCTCTTCATTCCAACTATTTAGCAAACTGGTTTTACTATCAAGGGAAAATTTAATTTATGCAAAACAAACAAGCCTGGGGTAAGCATAATTAATTTTATCCCATTAAAGAAAGATTTTTCTTCATCCTAATTCAGGTATAGTCACTAGTTGAACTCCTCATTTCATAAAACTTTTCTATTACCACAGTTAAGGACTTTGAATTTCCCTTCTTTGACACAAATCTCTGACCTCCCAGACTTTATACTGCTTTATCCTATTGTATTTGCACTACATCATTATATTTAATTTCTCTTTCTATCTCCTTTAAATTTTTAAAGATCCTCTATTAATTTATATTATTCAGTGCTTTACTGTTAGATTATTCTTTCTAGTGAAAAAATTGTATTTATCTCATTTTCCCCTTATTTTGCTTTCATTTGTTTGACTTTTGTGTATTGAAATATACTTGACATAATATTGTGTAATTGAGACTTTCACTCACTCAGGTGTAGAGCATGTTGACTGATACATTTATATATTCTAATATGATTGGCGTTTCTATCATATCACATAATTATTTCTTCTTGTGGTTGGAATAACTATGTTTTAGTCTCTCTTTTTTTTAATTTTGGCATATTTTACTAAAATCTTAGTTGAAATGAAGATGGTTGATTGAAATGCACATAAGAATTAATGGAAATAATATGCTTAGTTTGATGGCAACTGTGCTGAAAGAGTGGCATATGGACTTCTGTGTATTTTTCTGATGTCTTTCAAGTAGTTATCATATTACTTGGCACATAATAAACACTCAATAAATATTCAGTGATCAAATGAAGTCAAGAACAAAAGTGACTGAGTGAATGAAAATTTATAAACAAGTAAGCCTCTGGATATTTCAAGGTGTGATTAGTGATTTTTTTTTCTGCAATTCTATCCATCAGTACATTTTTCATACATTTTAACATAACATAATACTGGCAACTTTGAATAAAGGTCACATTCAAACTACCTACAATGACATTTTATTTCACAAAAAAAGGAAATTATAAAGGATTTCATTATAAATGTAATCTCTGTAGGTTAAATTTGTTGCATGAATCTTAAAATTATTTCACAATGACATTTAGCATGCATATATAGTAGCTGGAATTATTAAGGAATTTATTTTCTAAATTGAAACACATTTTTTTCCTGGCCATATGTCTACATTGTATGCATTCCTGGATCTATATTGAACAGGCAGGTTGGCTTCTCATTTAAATGACTCTTTAACAAGTTTTAAAATTATGTTTTTATTGAAGTATATTGATTTACAATGCATATAATAATTCTTCACAGAGCAAAAATTGAGGTGGGATTGGGGAGGGTAGAGATAATAATAGAATAACAAAGGGGTAAGTAGTAACTGATTTTATAGCAGATATTAACACATCAAAGGAGAAGGCAATGGCACCCCACTCCAGTACTCTTGCCTGGAAAATCCCATGGACATGGATGGAGGAGCCTGGTAGGCTACAGTCCATGGGGTCGGTAAGAGTCAGACACGACTGAGCGACTTCACTTTCACTTTTCACTTTCATGCATTGGAGAAGGAAATGGCGACTCACTCCAGTGTTCTTGCCTGGAGAATCCCAGGGACAGAGGAGCTGGGTCGGCTGCTGTCTATGGGGTCGCACAGAGTTGGACATGACTGACGCGACTTAGCAGCAGCAACACATCAAAAATGAGCTGCGTGATCAAGGAATTGAAAATGGGTCATTCTTTGGATGCAATGATCTTATTGCTAAAATCTTCCTTTTTTGTCCAGTTTATCAAAATTTGTCTGTATTTTTAATGTCCTATGAGAATAAGATCACATAGAAAATACACTGAAATAAAGACTTTGTCTTTATAAAAAATGATTACGAGTGTTTGCAGTGCTATTTCATTGCAAAGAAACCATTTATTCTAAGAGCATGAAAGAAATTCATATGTCTAATTTGCTAGCTATGTTCTGTGTGACTATGAGGGAACTTTGGTATTTCCTGTCCTCTTCCTCAAAGTATTTTATTTCATTGCTTCTTTTGACAGTATTGTCTCCTACATTTAGTTCAGCTATTAAGTTATTAAGAAGAATTAAATAAGTTAATTTTGAAATATTGATAGAGGACAAGCACTATAAATGTGAGGGGAAAGGGTGGAGATACCAAGAAGCTGAGGTAGGAGAGAGGGCTAACTTTAGCCCAGTACATTCCATTCCATTCCCTGCCAGCTCCTGGTGGAACTTGACATTCACTCATAATTGAGAGCCCGTCTTTATAACATTCCTGTTTTCAATGCCAGGTCTGCTGTAATAATGTTGCCATACTAGTGTTTCTGGGATCAAACTTCATATAAATTTAAACAGGGAATGCCCTGGCAGTCCAGTGGTGAGGACTCTGTGCTTTTACTGCCGAGGGCAGGGAACTAAGATCTTACAAGTCACATGGCACAGCCAAAAATGAAAATAAATAAATAAATTTAAACAAATAGGCAGAAAAGATTGGATATATTTGCTAGTATTTGGCATGTGGCCATATCTATTTAATTTAAAAATATTTGTATTTATTTATTACTTATTTTAATTTTATTTTATTTTTAAACTTTACATAATTGTATTAGTTTTGCCAAGTATCAAAATGAATCCGCCACAGGTATACATGTGTTCCCCACCCTGAACCCTCCTCCCTCCTCCCTCCCCATACCATCCCTCTGGGTCGTCCCAGTGCACCAGCCCCAAGCATCCAGTATCGTGCATCGAACCTGGACTGGCAACTCGTTTCATACATGATATTTTACATGTTTCAATGCCATTCTCCCAAATCTTCCCACCCTCTCCCTCTCCCACAGAGTCCACAAGACTGTTCTATACATCAGTGTCTCTTTTGCTGTCTCGTACACAGGGTTATTGTTACCATCTTTCTAAATTCCATATATATGCGTTGGTATACTGTATTGGTGTTTTTCTTTCTTTTGACATCTATTCTACCAGTGGTTATGATGAGAAACATTAAGCAATATTTGTAAATCATAGAATATAAATTAAAATAATATAAACATTAAAATTATCACTGTAGTAAACTGTATTCAACTGAGTAAAAATTCAGCTGGGTGACGGATTCATGAAGATAATTGCTGATGACTTTCTTTAACAAACACACAAACACCCTTTGTCTCCCATGTACCTTTCTATTCTATGTGAAGTATGTATATATTCTTTTATTCATATAATAAAAAGACACTTCAAAAAAATGCTGTAATATATTTTAAAAACATGAACTTGGGAACATCATCTTGAATCCCTCAGTTGGAAAATGCTATCCATAATGAATGAATATACAGGGAAAATGATAAATAGAATGGTATTTGAGTAAAAAAAAAAAAACAGTTCTAGAATGTATTATCTGTGTGACTGGGCAGTTCTTAACTTGAACTTCTCAACTATAAAATAGTCACATTGATAATATCTATTTTACCAGGTTATTAGTAAATATACAAGAGATAATATATAAGGTATTTAATACATACATATTCTAGTGAACTTTTGATAAATAGCTATAGCTGCCATTATTCTAATAATTATTCATTTTAGTATCATTATTAATAAAGTATAGGTTAGAAATCAAGGAAAGAAGTTTAATCACCTCACTATTGTGGAATATAAAATGTAGAAGCCAGAGAGAAGTTTTAGATTCCTAGGCCAATACAAACCTGAGAATTGCATTTATTCAATTTGAATCCAGGCACTGTGAAAAGCACGCAATGTACACAGAAGGAATTCAGTAAATTTAGGGCAAAGCAACACACGTCCTCTGGGGAAGGCAGGGCATATCAACTCTCTGTGCTCCAATGCTATGTGGTATATGCTACTAAAATATAGAAATATATTTTGGCACATATCTATCCATAATACGGTGATCCTACAGTTGTCTTACAATTTTACTGTTAGATGTAAAATTCAACCACTGTTTACATTCAAATAACTCTCATCATTCATGTTTCTGAAGGTCATTAACTACAATTGTGTAGTAATGGGTGCTTTATGTCATAATTATTGCCACATATATAGAATCTCTGAGTTTTAACAAGATTTAGACAACAGAACTAGGAGACCATCACCATAATGTTTCTCAGCTGAGATACTAATGCAAAATCAGTGTCTCTCAAACATCTTTAGTAGTGGCCCACAGTTACTTATAAAATCTGGACATCATTCCCCTTAAGCTGCAAAGGAAAGTTTTTCCAAATAATATATTGATTTTAGAGCAGTGCCCTAGAATTGGACAATCTAAGTTCAAATTATATTCTTTTTTATTAGTATAATCATTTCCTTGACTTTGGTCATGTTTTGTAACTGGTCTGAGCTTTGGTCTTCTTATCTATAAAATGAGAATGTTAATACTATTTACTTTTAAAAGCTGTTGTGATTTTATGCATCTATATTTGTGTGAGTATACACACACACACACATGCATATGTGCCTGACAAGTTGCTTCAATGTGTCTGAGTCTTTGTGACCCTATGGATCATAGCCTCCAGGCTTGTCTGTCCATAGGATTCTCCAGGCAAAAATACTGGAGTGGGTTGCCATGACCTCCTTCAGGGGATCTTCCCAACCCAAGGATCGAACCTGAGTCTCTTCTATCTCCTGCATTAGCAGGCAGGTTCTTTGCCACTAGTGCCTGAGAAGCAAGACGTGTATCTATGTGTGTGTGTGTGTATACATGTGTATTTGAGATATATATATATATTTGAGAATGAGAGATACAGATATATGTGGAAGGAGTCGGGCACTGATTCAATAGAGCTATTTTTGTTTGATATTTAGATCAGTTTTTTAGCTTTCTTATTAAGATAATTTCAACCGAATAGTTACAGCTCTAGAGATTATGAATAACTTTTTTTTTTTAATGTTTAGCCATGTAACCCAGTCAGGAACTCTTGAGCCCATGAAAACTGAATGATTAAAATTAAAATGATAGAAGCATATTTTATCATTAAAAACATACTCAAAAAATTATATCCAGTGTACCTATAATCAAAAATCAGTGATATACTGTGTATGGATAAGTATATTTTGTTCTGTAATGTACCAAATTAAAAATAAGTCCCTTCATGTGGGGCTAAGACACTGGCTTTTAAAACTAAAGTTCTTGTACTGCATTTTAATGTAATTCATCAGAGTTTGGAGACCTTAATTCATTCTAAAATGCTAGGTGCTTTCTTGCTGAAAAGAGTGTTTAATTTAATTACTCAGCTTCCAAAAATAGTCAAAATATTTATATTGAACTTTACTGGAGTATGAAATTCTCAATCTGGTGACTCCTTGCAGAAACCACACTTTATAACTTTTAAATGCATCATTCTTCCAACAACAGAACATGGCAAGCACTCTTCTGTTGCCTGTCAAATAGTTTCCCAATTGTTTTGATAAATTTAATTTCAAAAGTTGGAGATCGATGTCTAGAAAAGTTTCTAAATGAACAATTAGTGAATTTATGCAAAGGAGTCTACAGGAGTAGCAACAATATGTTGAATAAAATAGCTTATGAGAGTGTTCTTCAGCATTATGTCAAAATCACTTGTTCAACTCAGTTGTTCTGTTTTCTGTGAGATGTATGTGTGGAGAGGCACTTGTATGGTTATCTGCTTTCCATGTCTGTGCTGACCAAGATTTGCAATTCAAATACCAACCATTGTAATCACAGCTCTGATTCATAACTATAAATTACACTTATACTTTTGTTATTAAACTTTTCTTATTTAAAATGTATTTTACTTAGACTAACTTTCAATGCACGATACTGGATGCTTGGGGCTGGTGCACTGGGACGACCCAGAGGGAGGGTATGGGGAGGGAGGAGGGAGGAGGGTTCAGGATGGGGAACACAGGTATACCTGTGGCGGATTCATTTCGATATTTGGCAAAACTAATACAATATTGTAAAGTTTAAAGATAAAATAAAATTAAAAAAAAATAAGTTAAAATAAATTTTAAAAAAGAAAAAAAAAAGAATAGAATGATTAGATCATTTCTGTGACAGAGTTGACCTTAAAATAACCTCAGCTGTAAGAATGGAATGTATGACAGCAGAAAGCACAGACTGTATGATTCTGGGTACCATCTGAATGTCTCTGAAAATGCAAATGGTGCAATTAAAATAGATGTCTTAGGCTTCTGATCATTTGGATTAGATGTCATTTGGGTCTCCAATTTTAGTCATCTTACTGGACCGTTCAGATCACAAATGATTTTTTATCTTAATTGAAAATATTGTCCCTATGAAAAAGACTCACTCCTCTGAGTGCAACTTGATACTTTATTAAAAAAACAAAAACAAACAAACAAAAACACAAATACAACTTCAAAAGACAATGACTAAAGCTGACAAATATTTTCTACATTGTCACATATAATCACCTAGTTTCTCACATTGATTTTTATTTTCCTGCAGACCATGCCAACAGATGTTAATGTGGTATAAATGAACATGTCAATTTTCTCATACCTATGTTGACAAATGTTAAAGAATTCAGCTTAAGAGGGACATGCTATCTGACCATTACCTGTCTTCATCTTTTATATCAAGTTATGGTGTTGCCCATCCAGTGTTTGGTTTTATATCATAAGGTGGCATTCGGGACAGAATACAAAACGCAGATATATTCTTTTATCCACACCAGCTCTGAAACAGCACTTTCTGTCCACCTTTTGAATGACTGGCAGACCAATGAACCTCCTCTCCTCAAAAGCAAAGGGGAAGAAGGCAGGAGAATTTATTCTCTAGGTGTAGGATTCTTGTCTATTTTGATTTATCAGAAGACCTTTTTTTTTTTTAACTGCTTTAGTACTTTATTATTATTTGAAGGAATCTTTTTTTTTCAGAAATGAGGCATAATTAAAGCTGTTAAAATATCACCATTACAACATACATCACATTTTAATTCACAGCATGTATTTAGGTTGATTTTAGCAAATTGAATGTGTTATATACCTGAGTGACCCTCATTCAGTGGCATCACAAGGTGATCATTCCGTAGAATTATTTTCTGGGGTAACTGCTACAGGATTTGAACTGCATTTTCAGGACAGATCTGAAGAAAATAAAATCATCAGTATTCAAAATGCATATTCCAATGTCACAGAGCTCTTATTTTCCTGTGTGTATTAATACAAGGCACTTTGAAAACCAGCTGGCTGTGAGACAACGTAGATACCATTCCAGGTTGGCATAGTGAACTACACACTGTAGAATGTGAAAATGAAATTAAAGTCACTCAGTCACGTCCAACTCTTTGTGAACCCATGAAACTGTAGCCCACCACACTCCTCTGTCTATGGAATTCTCCAGGCAAGAATACTGAAATGGGTAGCTATTCCCTTCTCCAGAGGTCTTCAAAACTCAGGGATTGAACCCCGGTCTCTTGCATTGTAAGCAACTTCTTTGTCCTTTGAACTACCAGGGAAACCCCTATGGCAATTGTCTTTTTTTTTTTCCTGTATGGACTTTAGTGTTATGGAATACCACTATTTATCACAAGATGCATAGGTGTTTCTGTACTTTTGTCTTGCTCTTAGAATGTTACAAACAGGACTATTTTTGGATCTATGAATGCATTACATTTTTAGTAAAAATCCCTTCTGAGCTGTTTTAGATGCATGCAGTAAAATTTATTAGGCAAAATGTGAGCAGTTTTAGCTTTTTTAACATATGCGTTTGTTCTCTGGAAAGAGTGAAACAAATTTGTGTCATCAGTAATCTTGGCATTGTTGATACTTATCACTTTCATTTACTTTAGCTGCTTTAATGCATTTTTTAACTGTGCTGGGGAAGTCTCTTGTGTTTCTGTAATTGCTACTAAATTTATATATTAATTTAAAATTTGTAATTTGTGACATATCTAGCTATTTCTTTCTCTTTCCTCCCCTATGAAATATTTGTGTTAACTTCTTTTTTTAAATAATTTACTAAGATTGCACAATTCTGTAGGCATAAATTGAAACATATTAAATAAATTAATAATACATATTATATTGTCTTGTTTAATCTAAATGCATATTAAATAATGTCACTTATAAATTCTCCCCTATAAATTCTCCCACTCAGAGAGGTACTTTTGAGAGTCATCAAAAAGGAGTCTTACAAGTGTCTTAAGATTTACTGCAGGTCCACAGGGCACCTTGGTCTCCATTGCTCCCACATCGCTAATGTACTGGGTGCACAGAACCAAACACGAAAAATAGATTGTGGCCGAGTAGGAGGGCCTCCCTCTCTCATTCTGTTTCCTGTTACTGTACCTTAAAGGAGAACTTCAGCAGGACTAGTTTTGCTTTTATTCATTATAACTGTATTTCCTTTGGTCAGTTTTTTTTTTTAATTCATTTTATTTTACACTCACCATGCTACATATAATGCTTTCCAGGTGACGATAGTGGTAAAGAACCCACCTGTCAAACCAGGAGATATAAGAGATGCCAGTTAGATCCCTGGGTCAGGAATATCCCCTAGAGAAGGACATGGTAACCACTCCAGTATTCCTGTCTGGAGAACCCCTTGGACAGGTGAGCCTGGCAGACTACAATCTCTAGGGTTGCAAAGAGTCTGACACAACTGAAATGACTTAGCATGCACACACACACAACTGCTACATATAAAACTAACCAATATTCAAAAAGAATATGAAATCCATATTGTCTCTTTCAAGAAACAGCCTATTTACTGGGTCTGTAATACCATGCTTCCCTTTCAAGAAACAGCCTATTTACTGGGTCTATAATACCATGCCTCCCTCTGCAAAAAGAAACATGCCAAGATGTTCCCCAGACCATGTGTAAACAGTATATGTGGTGGCAGTAGAAAAAGTGTTTCTCCTTAAATTTATCCTCATGTCCATACAAATCGAAAGCTTACTTGAAATAGAAAACTTCTCTAAATGATGTCATGTGCAGACCAGCATTTCATCAAGCTACTACTTGATTGTGTAGTTTCTAAAGTATCTAATTTTGATATACAAAATTTATTTTTACACATTTACATTATCTCATGTGACTAAAAACCACATCCACTATTTCTTCAGTTTCTCTCTATATACAAGGATATATACCCTATGTTCTAGATTTTAAAATACATATAATTGTTTGATCTATCTGAAATTGAGTTTTTTTGTGAAGAATATTCTTTTATACAACTCCTGAGCTCTGGTGCCTCAGAGGACTTCCATGGTGGCTCGATGGTAAAGAATCCACCCTGCCATGCAGGAGACTTGGGTTCGATCCCTGGTTCAGGAAGACCCCCTGGAGAAGGGAATGGCTACCCACTCCAGTATTCTTGCCTGGAGAATTCCATGGACAAGGGAGCCTGGTGGACTACAATTCATAGGGTTACAAAGAGTCAGACATGACTGATTGACTAATATTTTGACTTTGATTTTATATATTAAGTTAGTCATATGCATGTTAGCTACATATTTTTGTTTTGACATACTCCTAGTTCGGTCAGTACTTAGAAATATTTAAATTACAACATTTTATTAATTTTTGTTTAAACCTATATTCTCTTAAACTTTACTTAATAGTCATCATATTTATAAGATAGTTATTAATATTCTTGTTTTAGAATTAGACACTGACATCTAGAAAGATTAATTACTAACAGATTCATTTTTTTATCATTCAAACCCAAGTTGATAGCCTTTATTTTATGCTGCATCCTTTTGTCAAATCTTTGTTAAATATGACTGTATATTATAAAATTTTACTAGTTTTTGTCTATGTATAAAAAGGAATAATAGAAATTTTCTGGAACATGTAAGTGAATATAGCATTTATAGTACTTTAGCAAGTTTTCAGGTTAGAGGTTAATATTACAAAAGTTAATTGATTTCCTATATTCCAATAATAATCAAATTAAATTTAAAATAAAAAATACCATTTAAAATAACACCATAAAATGAAATCTCACTAACCTGATGCAAAAATCTTCAGAACACATGAGAGTAATTAAGATCCAAATAAATGAAAAAAATTATGTTTGTGGATTGGAAGACCTAATATTTTTAAGATATCAGTTCTTCCCAACTTGATCTATAAATTTAATACAATCCCTGCAAGATATTTTGTAGATGTGAACCAAATGATTCATAGTTTATGTAGAAAAGCAAAATATTCAGAATCACTATCAAAACATTTGAAAAAAAAAGAAAAGAAAACTGGAAGACTTGCATTATTTGACTTCAAGCCCAAATATAAATCTACAGTAATCAAGAATATGTGGTATTAGAGAAAGATTCGGAGAAGGCAATGGCACCCCACTCCAGTACTCTTGCCTGGAAAATCCCATGGACAGAGGAGCCTGGTAGGCTGCAGTCCATGGGGTCGCTAAGAGTCGGACACAACTGAGCGACTTCACTTTTACTTTTCACTTTCCTGCATTGGAGAAGGAAATGGCAACCCACTCCAGTGTTCTTGCCTGGAGAATCCCAGGGACGGGGGAGCCTGGTGGGCTGCCGTCTATGGGGTCGCACAGAGTCGGACACGACTGAAGTGACTTAGCAGCAGCAGAGGAAGATTAGACACATAGATCAATGGAACAAAACAGAGTCCCAAGAAATACACCTACATAGTATATATCCAAATGATCTTTGACAAAAGGGTAAAAGCAATTCAACAGAAAAAGTACAGTCTTTTGAACAATGGTGCTGGACAAATTGGACAATATTATGCAAAAAAAAAATAACCCTTATATACATAACTTACATAGTTTTAGAAAAATTAGCAAAATGGGCCATAAAGATACAGATAAAGCAAAACTATAAAACTTATAGAAGAAAACATAGGGGAAAATCAATCTATGTGACTTTGAATTTGATTATTAGTTTTCAGATACAATACTGAAAGCATGACTCATAAAAAAATAACTAGATGTATTAAAATTAAAAATATCTTCTGTGATAAAGTTACTGTTATGAGAATAACAATTCAAGCCACAGACAAGAAAAAATACGAAAAACACATATCTCATAAATGACTTGTGTTAAAATACAGAAAGAACTCTTAAAACTCACCATAAATGGACAAAAACCCAATTTAAAAATGAGTAAAGTATATGAACAGATATCTCACCAAAGAAGATATACAGAAGGGAAAAAAGAATATAAGATATTCAATATAATTTTTCATTGCTTAGTCTCTAAGTCGTGTCCAACTCTTTTGCAACCCCATGGACTGTAGCCCGCCAGGCTCCTCTGTCCATGGGATTTCCGAGGCAAGAATACTGGAGTGGGTACCATTTCCTTCACCAAAGACATCTTCTCGACACAAAGCTCAAAACCACCTCGCCTGTAGTGGCAGGTGAATTGTTTACTGCTGAAACATTAGAGAAATACAAATTCAAACAGTGAGATGCCTCTATAAACTTACCGGAATGGTTAAAATTCACTCCTCGCAATTTATTTTAACCCACAGAGGATGACATTAGCAGTTGTTGAGTATGCAAACAATAGCACCTCTTCTTTATTGAATGCGGAAGTGTAAAAAGGTACAAGCACTTTGGAAGACAGTTCGGCATCTTTTTACAGAGTTAAACATATTTTTTCCATGTTATTCAGCAACTGAGCTCCAAGATATTTACACCATTGATCTGACAACTTACATTCACACAAAATTTTACATGTGAATGCTTATAGCAGCTTTATTCATGATTGCTACAAACTGGAACCATTGTGATCTCCTTAATATATGAATAGATAATAGTACATGAAGTATAGTCTGTATAATGGAATAATATTCAGTGATTTTAAAAAATGAATTGTCAAGACACAAGAATATAGATAAATCTTAAATGCATATTGCTAGGTGAATGAAGCCACATTCTATATCATATCAATTATAAGATATTCTGGAAGAGGCAAAGCTATAAGGATAGTAAAAAGATTAGTGGATGGATGCAGTTCAGAGGGAGTAGAAAAAAAGGAGGTTTAAAGTTAAGTGACACTGTCTTTACCAGCCTAATAATCCCAGTTTGATAACAAGTTACAAAGTGCTTTTATAACAACATCGTCAGCATTCCTTAACATGGAAATAGGGTTTATAAAATCATAATTCATGAATTATTTTCATGCAAATTGCAACATTATCTGTCAGCCAGATATGAAATAAATTCAGTTTACATATAGTTGAATTTGAGTGCAATTTTTAAATAAAATTTAAAATGAATACATGTATACCTGTGGTGGATTCATTTTGATATTTGGCAAAACTAATACAGTTATGTAAAGTTTAAAAATAAAATTAAAAAATAAATAAATAAATAAATAAAATAAAGCACAGTATAATTACTTAGGACAGTTAACTTACCTAAAGTTGTTTGTCCTTGTTCAGTTGCTAAGTCGTGTCTGACTCTACGTGACCCCATGGACTGCAGCACTCCAGGCATCCCTATAAGTTGCTTAGAAAATGAAAAAGCCATTATGAAAACACCAGAGAAGATTACACACACACACACACAAAAGGGGAAATAAGACTATTAAAAGAAAGTTTGAACCATAAAAACCAGAAAGTAGGTGTGAGAATGAATAAAGATATGGAAAGGTATGGAAAGATATGGAAAAGATACAATATGGATATGGAAAGATACAATAAATTGTCACAAGAATCAGAATAATATAATTCGTGTAAATAGAGCAAATAATTTCTTCATAATGCAGTTGAGAAGAGTTAAAACTATAAAACCTTTAGCAGAAAACATTGGAATAAATTTTTATGACCTTGGATTTGGCAATAGATTTTTATATATGACTCCAAACCTAATTGACAAAAGTGATTAAAAGGAAAAGTTAAGATTCATCAGAATTGAAAAACTTCCATATTTCAAAAATATTATAAAGAAACTGAAAAAACAACCCACGGGTTGAGAGAAAATACTTGCAAATCATGTATTAATATATTGTGAATTATACCTGTTATAAAAAGAAATTCACTAAAAAAGACTAGTTTTGTATATTTATACTCCTTATCAAAAGTAGAATTTTCATTATACTTTGAATTCAAAGAAACTCTTTATAATATACTATGAGAAACTTTAAACACATAGTCTTGTCAGTTCAACTCTTGACTCTTTAAGACTGAGGGTAATTTTTAAATTTTTGTCCACCTATATTCCATCCAACACGAATCCCTGCTGATACTGTATAATAGAGTAGCTTGAAGAGTTTTAGATTTTAGGAGAAAACATCTTATCCAACTTGCCAGAAGGAAAGGCAGTGAACACTCTGATTCCCAAACCGAATAACTATCAAATGTGACATATGCTCATGTTGGACCCACTGTCTCTTTGGTAACAGTGCATCTTGAACTTACTAGCATGAAACAAAGAATGATTTCTGATGAGATATTTGTGACACTCAACTGCTCTTGTCAACCTTACAGCACGAGTTTCATGACGCCTGGGTACATGCTAAGTCGCATCAGTCATGTCTCACTCTTGGCTACCCTATGGACTGTTTGTAGCTTGCCAGGCTCCTCTGTCCATGCGGAGTCTCCAGGCAAGAATACTGGAATAGGTTGCCATGCTTTCTTCCTCTTAGTCTCCTGCATTGGCAGGTGGTTTCTTTACTGCTAGTGCCACCTGGGAAGCCCAGTTTCTTATAGGGCGTGGTAAAACAAAAACAAAAACAAAAACAAAAAAAAACCTCTCACATAACTGATTCTATGCACATTCTCTAGTCAAATTTGACCTATATCTGCATGCTTAGCTAATTTATACTGTGCATTGAATTTAGACTTTTTTAAAAATAAAGATTTTAAAGTGACCATCTAATCTGAGCCGTGTAGGTTACTATAAAGAAATGAGAAACAGAACTATGAAATGATATACCCACAGCTTAAATCTGTGTAGCAGAAATATCAGGCATCATCTTAGGTTTCTGAGTTTCTCTCCTTCTGTTATTCCCAAGCATGTCCTTTTTAGCAATTCTCCCTGCTTAGTTCTGCTTAATCAGTTGAAATTTGACAGAAATTACACTCATATAGTTTTTGGTTGTTATTGAGAAATAAAACCATTTGTAAGCCATGTGTATTTCTAATACCAGCTACAGTCCCTGGGGCCACGAGGAGTCAGACATAACTGAGTGACTGAGCACACACACACATTCTAATATTTAATAAATAAAATATCAATAAAGTATATTTATAAACAAGAAAAAGTATACTCGAAGTGGTTAGGTATTGTACAAGTAAAAATTGACCCTCAAAGTTATTGCCTAAATGTTATTATGGTCACACAGTTTTTAGCTGAGAGTTAGAAACTGTCCTCCCATCATCCAAGTCTTATGGATAGACTCCTACTTATTATATGTCACTAGCTCATGGAACTTAGAGAATTCCCGGTCTACTGTAATTTAACATAAGTATGAAAACTCTTTGTCTTGCTTGTTTGAAGATGTTAGTCACCATTAAGAACAAGCTCCAGAGAACAAGATGGCAGAGGAGTAGGTGGACATGGACTACATCTCTCTCCATGGATACATCAGAAATACATGTTCAGACACAGAAGTGCACGCAGAACACCATCTGAGAATGGACAGGAGTACCTGACCAGTGGAAAAGAACATATAGAAACACGCAAAACTTGGTAGGATGAAGGAACTAGGAGGGAAAACAGGAGTGTTAGTAGGACTGGACCTGCCCTCAGCGGGTGGGCGAACTGAAGCAGGAGTCCGATCCCAACAGCAGGGCAATTGTCTGAGTCAGAGGAGAAACATTTAAGGCTGAGAGTGAAACAGCTGATCTGTGGCAGCCTAAATGGGATGAGAATTAGACAGTCATTGCCGCAGCCATACATACCCGTGACAGGAACGCTGGTCTTCTGGAATGTGCAGCGGCTGGGAGCTGGAGTTTAGGGATTGTGGAGTAATCCCAGGGCAAGGGCAGCTGTTGACTGCAGAAAGATGGATTGAGGGGATGTGAGGGAGGAGATCGTGGTGGGAAATGCCGGTGGAGGAAAGCCGGGCAGCCATGGAAGCAAGGCGGTATTGCTGAGTCACATGGAGTGGGTGGAGCCATCACCATAGCCTCTCTCTCCCCACATGTCAGCATGGGCGGCTGAACAATAGAGAGGCTGGCCCATCAAATGCCTGAAGCACTGAATTACAGAGCAGGACCCTACCCAGGGTGCCCCTTTAAGTGCCTGAGGCGCCAATCTACAGAGTAGGACTCCAGCCAGGAAGGGGCCATCTATGTGCCTGAGGCACTGAACAACAGAGAAGGATCCCAGACAAGGGAACCTTCTTAAGTCCCTGAATGGGTGGAGCTACAGAGAAAGACCGGCCAAAGAGGCCTTCAGATTGCCAGCTACAAGAGGCTTGAAAAAAACGGATAGGGCCATAACTCCTGCAGTGGAGGGAGTCCCTGTCCCTGCACACTTGGAGCCACCATGGTCCCCACAAGACAAGCAGCTGTGCCACCTTCACGCTCAACTCTCACTGGGGCAGAACTGCCACAGGCAAAAAAGGTTTTGCTTCTATGCGTGCGGGATTTCTTCGGTAGTGTCCGACTCTGCTACCCTGTAGACTGTGGCCTGCCATGTTTCTCTGTCAGAGTGGGGGTTCTCCAGGCAAGAATACTGTAGAGTATTGGCCAATACTGGTTGACATACCCTTCTAGAGCACTATATTTCCTGCTGCCCTAGCCGCCAACTCCCCTGAGTGCCTGATGCTGCCAGAACGCCTGCAACCCAAGCAGCTGCACCACTTCCACACCTGGCCCTCTCAGGGGCAAACCCAAGTCCTCCAGGGCAGCCTCAGGAGCAAACCCCAGTGGATGGCCAACATGTAGAGGTGGAAATAAAACCACAATTGAAACCCAGGGGCAGTGTGGCTAAGGAAGAATACCCAAAATCTTCCCACCAGCTGTACAAACTGCAGGTTAAATCCACACAATCAAATAAGCTGACTCCGTGTCTATGGAATATATAAAAGCCCATTTAGAGCTCCCACAAAAGAAAACTCACTAGCTCTGATAGCTGTGGATATTGGAGTCAAGAACACAGGAGTAGGATCAGATTAGAATCTGAGCTGCCTCCACAGCAGGTTCAGAGAGCAGCCCAGTATTGGAGGGCATCCTAGGGAGGTAAGGCAGACTATGACTCCCAGCCAGGGAAAGGACTCAAACAGCAGTGACTCAAGAAAAACATTTATTTTCTTATTTTTTTTACATGTTCTATAGATACTTTTGGATTTTTTTTTCTTTCTGTTTTCCTCTTTTCTCTCTCTCTCTCTAATTTAAAATTTTTAATTATTTAAACCTATTATATTTTTTCAACATTTATTCCTTTGTTTGCCTTTCCAATTGTTCTTCTCTCCTTGCAGTTAATCTTTAATGTGTATAAATCTTCTTTGTCTACCTCTATGTAACTTTACATATCTATTCTTTCTTTCTTTCCTTTCCTCTCAGCATATTTGTTAGCTTTGTTTTCATTGCTTTATTCTCCACTTGGCACCTTGCTTTAGTTTTGTTTTCCAGTTTGTGCTTAAGTTAGTTTTGTTCTTAACTGGTAAATATAATTTTTGATTTCCTTTGTTTGCCAGGTCAACCTCTTGTACTTTATTTTTGTTGGACTGTTTTGACTTTGCTCATGGGTGTATATGTATATGTGTATAGTCTATTATTTTAGTTATTATTTGCCTGACTTTGTAACTGCCATTTGTCTGGAGTTTATCTTTGGTTTCTCATTTTTGGATATTTGTTTTAATCTCACTTAATGCCATAACAAACCACTGTGGAATCTTTGTTCCTGACCAGAGTTCAAGCCCTCAGCCGTTGGAGTGGGAGCACTAACTCCAAGACCCTATACTACTAGAGAACAACCCCAGGGAGTATCAAATTTTGAGAACTCACACAAAGGAAACCACTTGAAAACAAGACCCAGCATCACCCAAACACCAGTAACACCATGTGCAGGACACCTCAACTAAACAGCAAACAAAACAAAAATACAAACCCAGTCATCAGCAAGCAGGATTGCCACTCACTCAGCCTTGCCTATCAGAGGAAAACAAGAAAACAAACAAACAAACTCAGCACAATTCTCATCCTATACAAAGCTAACACAAACCAGTGGATCAACCTTAGAAGGGAAGAAGCCAAAAGGAAGAAAAAATTCAACCTTCTTCAAGGAAAGAATTCAACTGTCCTTGAAGCCTGGAAAAAGGAGACCTCAAACATAATAACTTACAAAAAATAATAATGAAAAGGAAGAGAAATACTGCACAAATGAAGGAACAAACTAGAAACACAGAAGTCCAAATAAAGAAGGGGAAATACGCAAATTATCTGAAAAAGAATTCAGAATAATGATATTAAGATGATCAAAAACCCTGAAAACAAAATGGAGAAAATACAAGAATCAATTAACAAAGACCTAGAATAATTAAAGAATAAACATACAGAGACAAACAACACAATTATTAAATTAAAAATACTTTAGAAGACATCAATATTAGCAAATCTGAAGCAGAAGAACAAATCAGTAAGCTGGAAGATAAAATGGTGGAAATAATTTAAGAGCAAAATAAAATGAAAAGAATGAAAAGAGCTGAGGACAGCCTCAGAGACCTCTGGGACCATATCAAGCACACCAACATTTGAATTATAGGGGCCCCAAAAGAAGAAGAGAAAAAGAAAGGGTATGAGAACATTTTTGAAGAGATTATAGTTAAAAATTTCCCCAAAAAGGAAAGGAAATAGTCAATCAAGTCCAAGAGGCACAAAGAGCCCCATACAGGATAAACCCAAGTAAAACATGCCAAAACACATACTAATCAAACTAACAAAGACTAAATACAAAGAAAGAATATTAAAAGCAGCAAGGGAGAAGCAGTAAGTAACATACAAGGGAATACCCATACATTTAACAGCTCATCTTTCAGCAGAAACTCTGTAGCCTGGAAGGGAATGGCAGGATATATTTCAAATACTGGAAGGGAAATATCTACAACCAATATTACTGTACACAGCAAGGATCTCATTCAAAATTGATGGAGAAATAAAAAGCTTTTCAGATAAGCAAAAGTTAAGAGAATAGAGTACCACCAAACTAGCTTTACAACACATGTTAAAAGGATGTATATAGTCAAGAAATACAACAAAGGAAAAAAGTTCTGCAAAATCAACCCCAAACAATTAAGAAAATGGTAATAGGAACATATATATCAATAATTACTTTCAAGGTAAATGGATTAATGCTCCAACCAAAAGACACAGACTGGCTGAATGGATACAAAAAAACCAGACCTATATATATATATATATATATATATGCTATCTAAGAGAAACCACTTCAGACCTCAAGACATAGACTTAAAGTGAGATGATGGAAAAATATATTCCATGCAAATGGGAAGCAAAAGAAAGCTGAAGTAGCAATCTTCATATAAGACAAAATAAATGTTAAAATAAAAAAGATTACAAAAGATAAGGAAGGACACTACATAATGATGAAGGGATCAATCCAAGAGGTAGACATAACAATTGTAAATATCTATGCACCGCCCCCCCCCCCAAAAAAAAGAAATGCCAAAAAGCAAAATGGCTGTCGGGGGAGGCCTTACAAATAGCTGTAAAAAGAAGAGAAGTGAAAAGCAAAGGAGAAAAGGAAAGACATATCCATTTGAATGCAGAGTTCCAAACAATAGCAAGGAGAGATAAGAAAGCCTTCCTCAGTGATCAATGCAAAGAAATAGAGGAAAACAATAGAATGGGAAAGACTAGGGAGCTCTTCAAGAAAATTAGAGATACCAAGGGAACATTTCATGCAAAGATGGCACAATTAAGGTCAGAAATGGTATGGACTTAACAGAAGCAGAAGATATTAAGAAGAGATGGCAAGAATACATGGAAGAACTATACAAAAAAGATCTTCACAACCCAGATAATCACAATGGTGTGATCATTTACCTAGAACCAGACATCCCGGAATGTGAAGTCAAGTGGGCCTGGGAAGCATCACTACGAACAAAGCTAGTGGAGGTGATGGAATTCCAGTTGAGCTATTTCAAATCCTAAAAGATGATGCTGTGAAAGTGCTGCACTCCATATGCCAGCAAGTTTGGAAAACTCAGCAGTGGCCACAGGACTGGAAAAGGTCAGTTTTTATTCCAATCCCTAAGAAACGCAATGCCAAAGAATGTTTAAACCTCTGCACAATTGCACTCATTTCACATGCTAGTAAAGTAATGCTCAAAATTGTCAAGCCAGGCTTCAGCAATATGTGAACCATGAACTTCCAGATGTTCAAGCTGGATTTAGAAAAGGCAGAGGAACCAGACATCAAATTGCCAAAATCTGTTAGATCATCAAAAAAGCAAGAGAGTTCCAGAAAATAACATTTATTTCTGCTTTATTTATTATGACAAAGCCTTTGACTGTGTGGATCACAATAAACTGTGGAAGATTCTTCAAGAGATGGGAATACCAGACCACCTGACCTGCCTCTTGAGAAACCTGTATGCAGGTCAGGAAGCAACAGTTAGAACTGGACATGGAACAACAGACTGGTTCCAAATAGGGAAAGGAGTACGTCAAGGCTGTATATTGTCACCCTGCTTATTTAACTTATATGCAGAGTACATCATGAGAAACGCTGGGCTGGAGGAAGTACAAGCTGGAATCAAGATTGCCAGGAGAAATATCAATAGCTTCAGATATGCAGATGACACCACCCTTATGGCAGAAAGTGAAGAGGAACTAAAAAGCCTCTTGATGAAAGTGAAAGAGGAGAGTGAAAAAGTTGGCTTAAAGCTCAACATCAGAAAACTAAGATCATGGCATCCAGTCCTGTTACTTCATGGCAAATAGATGGGAAAACAGTGGGAACAGTGACAGGCTTTATGTTTTGGGGCTCCAAAATCACTGTAGATGGTGACTGCAGCCATGAAATTAAAAGACGCTTACTCCTTGGATAGAAAGTTATGACCAACCTAGACAGCATGTTAAAAAGCAGAGACATTACTTTGCCAACAAAGGTCCGTCTAGTCAAAGCTATGGTTTTTCCTGTGGTCATGTATGGATGTGAGAGTTGGACTATAAAGAAAGCTGAGAACTGAAGAATTGATGCTTTTTAACTGTGGTGTTGGAGAAGACTCTTGAGAGTCCCTTGGACTGCAAGGAGATGCAACCAGTCCATCCTAAAGGAAATCAGTCCTGAATATTCGTTGGAAGGACTGATGCTAAAGCTGAAACTCCAATACTTTGGCCACTTGATGGGAAGAACTGACTCATTTGAAAGGACCCTGATGCTGGGAAAGATTGAAGGCGGGAGGAAAAAGGGTTGACAGAGGATGAGATGGTTGGATGGTAACATGGACTCAATGGACGTGAGTTTGAATAAACTCTGGGTGTTGGTGATGGACAGGGAAATCTGGCATGGTGCAGTCCATGAGGTTGCAAAGAGCCAGACATGACTGAGTGACTGAACTGTACTGACTGAACTGATGCACCCAACATAGGAGCACCTCAATACATAAGACAAACACTAACAGATATAAAAGGAGACATTGACAGTAACACAGTAATAGTAGGAGACTTTAACACCCTACTCACACCAATGGCAGATCATCAAAACAGAAATTTAATAAAGAAACACAAGTCTTAAATGATACATTAGATGAAATGGATCTCATTGATATCTTCAGCACATTCCATCGAAATGCAGAAGAATACACCTTCTTCTCAAGTGCACCTGGAGCATTCTCCATGATCGACCACTCTTTGGGTCACAAATGAAACTTCAGTAAGTTTAAGAAAATTGAAATCATTATCAAGCATCTTCTCTGACCACAATGCTATAAGACTAGATATCAATTACAAGGAAAAACAGAGTAAAAAACACAAACACATGGAGACCAAACATGTTTCTAAATAACCAACTTGTTACTGAAGAAATCAAATAATTTCAAGAAACAGATGACAATGAAAACACAACTCAAAACCTATGTGATGCAGCAAAAGCAGTTCTAAGACGTTCTAAGAGGGAAGATTATAGCAATGCAATCCTACCTCAAGAAACAAGAAAAACATTCAACAGACAATATAACTTTATACCTAAAACAACTGTAAAAGAAGAAGAACAACAACAACAAAAAGCCCAAAATTAGTAGAAGGAAAGAAATCATAAAGCATTGAGCAGAAATAAATGAAAAACACCAATACAGTATACTAATGCATATATATATGGAATTTAGAAAGATGGTAACGATAACCCTGTATGTGAGATAGCAAAAGAGACACAGATGTATAGAACAGTCTTTTGGACTCTTTGGGAGAGGGCAAGGGTGGGATGATTTGAGAGAATGGCTTTGAAACATGTATATTATCATATGTGAAATGAATCGCCAGTCCAGGTTCGATGCATGAGACAGGGTGCTCGGGGCTGGTGCACTGGGATGACCTAGAGGGATGGTATGGGGAGGGAGGTGAGAGGGGGGTTCAGGATGGGGAACACATGTACACCCATGGCTGAGTCATGTCAATGTATGGCAAAACCAATACAATATGGTAAAGTAATTAGCCTCCAATTAAAATAATAAATAAAATTTTAAAAAAGAAATAAATGAAAAAGAAATGAAAGAAACAATAGTAAATATTAATAAAACTGAAAGCTGGTACTTTAAAAAGCTAAAAAAAAATAATATTGACAAACCTTTAGCCAGACTCATCAAGAAAAAAGAGAGAAGAATCAAATCAACAAAATCAGAAATGAAAAGGAGCAGTTGCAACAGACAATGCATAAATACAAAGGATTATAAGAGACTATTATGAACAACTATATGGCAATAAAATAGATAGAAATTGACAGACTCTTAGAAAAGTTCAATCTTCTAAGACTTAGCCAAGAAAAAATAGAAATTATGAACAACCCAATTACAAGCAGTGAAACTGAAGCTGTGATCAAAAATCTCCCCAAAAAACAAAAGCTCAGGACCAGATGGCTTCACAGGAGAATTCAGAAATTCACAGGATAAAACATTTAGAGAAGAGCTAATGCCTATCCTTCTAAAACTCTTTCAAAAAATTGCAGAGTAAGGAACACTTCCAAATTCATTCTATGAGGCCACCATCACCCTGATACCAAAACCAGACAAAGACAACACACAAGAATAGAAAACTACAGGCCAATATCACTGATGAAGATAGATACAAAACTCGTCAACAAAATTTTAGCAAACAGAATTCAGCAACACATCAAAAAACTGATAACACCATGATCAAGTTGGGTTTATTCCAGGGATGCAAGGATTCTTCAATATACACAAATCAGTCAATGTGATACACCATATTAACACTGAAAGATAAAAACCGTATGATCATCTCAACAGATGCAGAAAAAGCCTTTGACAAAATTCAGTGTCCTTTTATGAATAAAACTCTTCAAAAAGTGGGCATAGAAGGAACTTACCTCAACATAGTAAATGCCATATATGATAAGCCTACAGCAAACATTATTCTCAATGGTGAAAAACTGAAAGCATCCCCCCTAAGATCAGGAACAAGAAAGGGTGTCCACTTTCACCACTATTATTCAACATAGTTCTGGAAGTCCTAGCTACAGCAATAAGAGAATAAAAAGAAATAAATAAAAGGAATCCAGATAGAAAAAGAAGTAAAGCTCTTACTGTTTGCAGATGGCATGCTACTGTACACAGAAAACCCTAAAGAAAGTATCAGAAAATTACTAGAGTTAATCAGTATTTTAGCAAAGTTGCAGGATATAAAATCAATACACAGAAATTGCTTGCATTTCTATATACTAACAATGAAAAAATCAGAAAAAGAAATTAAGGTATCAATACCATTCACCATTGCCACAAAAAGAATTAAATATCTAGGAATAAACTTACCTAAGGAGACAAAAGAACTGTATACAGAAAATTATGACACTAATGAAAGAAATCAAAGATTGCATAAACAGATGGAGAGATATTCCATGTTCCTAGTTAGGAAGAACCAATATTATGAAAATGAATGTCCTACCAAATGCAATCTACAGATTTAATGTGATCCCTATCAAATTACCAATAGCATTTTTCACAGAACTAGAAAAAAAAATTCACTATTCATATGGAAACACAAAAGACTCTGAATAGCCAAAGCAGTCTTGAGAAAGAAGAATGGAGCTGGAGGAATCAACCTTCCTGACTTCAGATTATACTACAAAGCTGCAGTCATCAAGACAGTATGGTACTGGCACAAAAACAAAAATATAGACCAATGGAACAAGATAGAAAGCCCAGAAATAAATCCATTCACCTATGGGTAACTTACTTTTGACAAAGGAGGCAAGACTATACAGTGGGACAAAGACAGCACCTTCAATAAATGGTGCTGGGAAAACTGAACAGCTACATGTAAAAGAATGAAATTAGAACACTTCCTAACACCACACACAAAGATAAACTCAAAATGGATTAAAGACCTAAATATAAGACCAGAAAATATAAAACCCTTAGAGGAAAACATAGGCAGAATACTCGATGACTTAAATCAAAGCAAGATCCTCTATGACCCACCTCCTACAGTAATGGAAATAAAAACAAAAGTAAATAAGTGGGACCTGATTAAACTGAAAAGGTTTTGCACAGCAAAGGAAACTATAAGCAAGGTGAAAAGACAACCCTCAAATAGGAGTAAATAATAGCAATTGAAACAATTGGCAAAGGATTAAATTCCAAAATATACAAGCAGCTCATACAACTCAATACTAGAAAAACAAACAACCCAATCAAAAGGTGGGAAAAAGACCTAAACAGACATTTCTCCAAAGAAGCCATACAGATGGCTAACAAACACATGAAAAGATGCTGAACGTCACTCATTATTAGAGAAATGCAAATCAAAACTACAATGATATATCACCTCACATGGGTCAGAATGGCCCTCAACAAAAAGTCTACAAACAATAAATGCTGGAGAGGTTGTGGAGAAAAGGGAACACTCTTGAACTCTTGGTGGGAATGTAATTTGTTACAGCCATTATGGAAAATGGTATGGAGATTCATTAAAAAACTAGGAATAAAACACCATATGAGCCAGCAATCCTACTACTAGGCATATACCCTGAGGAAACCAAAATTGAAAGAGACACATGTATCCCATTGTTCTTTGCAACACTATTTACAATAGCTAGAACATGGAAGCAACCTAGATGTCCACCAACAGATGAATGGATAAAAAAGTTGTGGTACATATACACAATGGAATATTAATCAGCCATAAAAAGGAACACATTTGAGTCAGTTCTAATGAGGTGGATGAACTAGAGCCTATTATACTGAGTGAAGTGAGTCTGAAAGAGAAAGATAAAGACCATATTCTAACACATATATACAGTATCTAGAAAAATGGGACTGAAGAATTTATTTAGAGGGCAACAATGGAGAAACAGACATATAGAACAGACTTATGGACATGAGGAGAGAGAGGAGAGGGTGAGATGTATGAAAAGAGTAACATAGAAACTTATATTACCATATGTAAAATAGATAGCCAATGGGAATTTGCTGTATGGCTCAGGAAACTCAAACAGGGGAGGGAGATGGTAGGGAGTTTCAAAACGGAGGGGATGTATTTATACCTATGGCTGATTCATGTTGAGGTTTGACAGAAAACAGCAAAACTCTATAAAGCAACTATCCTTCAATAAAAAATTAAAAAAATAAATAAATAAAATTTTCCGTTAAAAAAAAAAAAGGAAAGAACAAGCTTCAAGGCATAAGCAGTTCCCATATGATTATTGTAGAGTCAGGTTGGTGCAATTATGAGAAAGGAAATCATGCAAAACTTAACCTTACAAAATTGAGTGTTCCAGGTTGATTGACTCTGAAACATCAAAAATAATAATAGAAAAATTTTGTCACAGTAGGAACTTGTTTATGAAAATGTCAGTGTATGTCCCATGTTGCTTTTGCATAACTGTTGCATTTCAGATTTGTTCACTGAACAAGCTAATTCAACAGACAAGTTGTCATTAAATTTCACTGGTGGGAGGCATATAAGACTTGCAGGCTTTTAATAGTTCAAACATTTCATCAGCCATCATTTTAAAGACTTTACCACATGTATTAGTCATTTACAATATAAAAGCAATATCAGTACAATTATATTGAAATTTGTTTCTTAACCCTTCATTCACAAGTAAAATTTTAGAGAAGGCATTTCAATTGTGATTTTTTAAATTATTACTCTAGTATTTGCTCTAAAATATAATTCTGGTAGATACTAAATAAGCATTAAGCCAAGATAATTCTACTGTTGCTATGTACATAAAAATTCCAGATCAAAGCAGAATAAAGAACTTAATATAAAGTACCATGTTTTGGTTTTATTTTCTAACATCTTAAAAATGAAATGTATATGATTACCATTTACTTTTTTGTGTCTTTTTTTAACACCCTAAAATATAACAAAATGCATTCTTTTCAACACACATATTTCTTAGTAATGATTAGCATTAATTCCCAAAATTCAGAGAAAATACTATAGAAAATATTTTTCGAAAAAGCTCTCTTAACATGTAACCAGCAAGTGCATGACTTATTATTTTTGAATGAATGATGTCCATGTATACATCCTCTTGTTTTAAAGGGTTTTAATAATTATTATGCCCTTTAAAAATACTTCACCAGGAAAGAAAAAAGTCATTTTTCAATAGTTAATCTTGGAATATGGCAAGTAGAACCAGATTATTATTGTTCACCCTCCCTTCAACTTCCAAATCTAATGCATCTCTAAGCTGAGCAGTGGGGGTGAACATAAGCTGACTGGATAAGAGTTAGTTCAAAGTCGTTTGGGCTGTGGAGATAGAACTGTAGCTAGGCTTCCTTCTTTGTGAAACTTATGTTTGTGGTCACACTTATGTCAATTTAACATACGAGAATAAGATATAAATACATATTCATATTTTACCTTCATCCCATTGGACTTCTGCTTGTCATTGAACTTGTTTTACCCAGTGAAGTTTGTGTGGAAGTGATTTATTCTCTTTCAAAAAAGAAACCTTAAGATTCAGGGTGTATTTTGGTGTTTTTCTTTTTTTTCCCCTCTTCCAAAATTTCATATACATACTTTTCAGTCAGTCTAAGCCCCAAGGTAAAGTCAATGTAGAGAAAAAGATGAGGCCAACCCTCAATGGAGGTTTGCAGGAGTGAGAATGAAACTTTTTGCCTTTCCAAACTAAATGAGGTTTTAGACCAATAAAGTAAAATATGTCATTCAATCTATAAGAACCATATTTCTGGAGTTTCATTTTATTTTATCCTTAATTTTGGCCACTGGTAAGACTATTTGCAACCCAAAATTACTCAAATTGCTAGAATCTTCAGTGGAAAAAAAATGGGGAGATGGATCCTACCCAATGTGACCTGCTGCTGCTGCTGCTGCTAAGTCCTGGGACCAGACAAATGTTGAAAATATCTCAAAATTTGAATCTATGAGATTAAAAATGTAAAGGACTCTTAAAGCTGCAGGAAGGAGTTCATTAAGATTGTTCAAACACATTGTTAAAACTATTAAAACATATTCCATCTCTACTAAAAATGCAAATTATTTATTTAAGCATTGTTTAAAATAATTGTCTTTAACTTTTTCTGAACTCATCTTAAATATTTATGCTGTCAGCTAGTCCAAGGGTCTATTCTAATGCTTTCCCTTAAATGAATCTCTGACAATCTCTATACTATCTGCATAGCCCTGAGTTTCAGAATTTAATTGAATTGGATTAGTCTCCAACACTGTGTGTGTCTACATAAAGACTATACTCACTTCTGCTTGCCCCGTATTATAGATGACAGTATGCTGCATAGCACAGAGGTAATGATGGGACCTTTGCTTACCCACACCTATCAGCCACATTCCCATCCAAAACTTTCTGGCTTTGAGGTCAGAATATTTGTAACAACTGGGAGAATATTTAAGAAATCTGTTCCAAATATTCTGTTGTGATTTCCAGCTACATTTTTAAATAAGAAAGAATTTTTTTGGTTTACCTTTTCCCCATCAATTTATAATCTCCATAGATGTTTATCAATACATTCACATGCGTAAAACAGAAGAGTACATTATTTTTATCATGAAGATTCTTTTAAAATTAATCGTTTCAAACCACAAAATAGACTATTGAAATACAATAAACTGTGATTCATCTACTAGAGTCTGCTTGTAACTATACAATCTTATGAGCTATTCTATAATTTAATAAGAATAGTATTAATTTGAAATTGATTATTATTAATCCATTGTGTTCATCTGGAGGGGCTATCTCAAAGATGTTAAATTAGAGACTTATCTTTTATCAAATTAAAGACAGCTTGGAAACTGGCTTTTCTTGCAGAATATCTTGGCTGAGCTCCTGCAGAGGAGAATTTACCAAAAGACCAAGTCAGTTAAAATTTTATTTTTAACTAAAGACATCGGTCTACAAAAAAATAAATAAATGAATGTGTATATCTATAAGCATGCATACATATATAAAATCATGCTAACATACATTTTAGTTGTGATATGCTAAAAAGATATTCAGTATTCCAATAGAAACTATTATTTCCCTATCACTTCTGAAAAGGGTGCAGAATTATAAAACCAATTTACAGATTATGACCAGTAAAATGAGTTGACAGGCTCCTGTGTGTCAGAGTAGGGAAAGAATATGTAGTTAGTCACTGGGTTTGGGAGCTCAGAAGGTGATTTTGACTGTTGTTTCCTTTGTTTGGATAATAGGAGAAAGGACAGTTTCATGGTCTCTGCAAAATGGAAAGATAACTCTCAAAAGATCCTGTGGCCCTTTATTCACTGCTGTATCTCAGCATGTACTACAAATGCTTCCTTGAAATTCTGATATATTAAGAATAGGCTATTCTAATACTTTCAAGCACTAGAGAACCCTGGGATTTGCATCCACCATTGTCTGCTGGTTGTCAGTACAAGTATGCAGAAGAAAGAAGTGGCACTCAAGACAGAATTCTGGAGGAACAATAACAATTCTGATTTATTTTTTGAATACTTCATCTCATTAGCTACAAAAAATAACTAATTTTGTATGAGCACGTCATGGACATGGACATCTAATCTTCAGTATTAAATGTTCTGCCCTCAACAGATATTTGTTTTGTTTTGTTTTGCTCTGATTCTTCCCTGAAGACTCCTGCCATCAACTCAGGCCAGTGGACTTTATTGTCAATAAAGATGGAGTGTTGCCCAACCCTATGGGAAAGGTCTGTACCAGGTGCTTTTGGCTACAGCCTCTAGAGGACAACACTTCACCAACTTTGAGTTGAGGTTATCCATGTGGACTGAGTCAGGAAATTCAGAATGCTAATCTAGAAGCAGGCAGGCTCGTGAGACTGCTCACCCAAGAGCAGTGAGGTGAGAATCAATGACACAGGACCAAATAAATTGGTGAGGGATGATTGTGGTTTGTGTTTAGAATACTGTTGATGTTTAATTTTTTATTTCTGGATATAGAAGCTGTTTCTCTTTGCTTATAAATTATGTATAACTCATAACAATTTAGCTGACAGTAACTGACCCACGGGAATGGAAGTTCAGTTTCCCCATTAGCCTTTATTGATAACTTAGGTAAGGCATTTCTCATGACCATTGTGCTGACCTAGGAGTTCAAACTCTCCAGAAGGCCTACTTTGATACAACTCTGGTTAGAAAAGGAAGGAGCTCCTATTTACTGCTCTCTGCTATGCCTCTACTGACACCAGCCGTGTGGGGAAAGAGAGCTGCCTTTTTACCTATGATGTGAACAGTGAGATTTCAAAGCAGAAATGTTAAGAAGAAATTGAAAAAGAAACTGCTGAATTCTATATAAGAAATATGAAGTAGACATATTTTTCCTATTTCTACTATTAATTTAAAGTAAAATCCCTGAATATTGTATAATAAAATGAACATACAGGGACTCTGAAAAGTTACGAAAAGAAGACAGGCTGGCTAGGGACTTCAAGCCAAAGTAATACGAAGTGAAGTGTTAGTTGCTCAGTCATATCCAACTCTCTGTGACCCTGTGGACTGTAGTTACTTAAATGAAAAGACTGAGTGCCTAAGAATTGATGGCTTCAAATTATGGTGCTGGAGAAGACTCTTGAGAGTCACCTGGACTGCAAGGAGATCAAATCAGTCAATCCTAGAGGAAATCAACCCTGAATACTCATTGGAAGGACTGATGCTGAAGCTGAAGCTCCAATATTTTGACCGCTGATGTGAAGAGCAGACTTGCTGGGAAAGACCCTGATGCTGGGAAAGACTGAAGGCAGGAGGAGAAAGGGATGACTGAGGATGAGATGGTTGGATGACATCACCGACTCAATAGACATGAGTTTGAGCAAACTCCAGGAGATGGTGAAGGCCAGGGAAGCCTGGTGTGCTGCAGTCCATGGGGTGACAGACTAGGACACAACTTTGCAACTGAACAACAGCAGTCACATCAGCTGTTAATCATCCCCAAAGGCCCATTTTTGTCATATATATTCCCCTAACTCTATTCTCTGTCTTCTTAGCCCTTGATAACATTTCTATCTGTAGCGCCTCAATCTCCTTTTTATATAAATTAACTTGTCTAGATTTATTCTCATTTTTTCTTCACCATCAACAACAGAATACATTACATCAATTACAAACCTCATAACACAAATCTAATAAGCAATCAGAGTCCTTTTTTAGAAGACAGAGGAGAAAAGGTAGTGAAATCTCATGCATGAAAATTTTTTACTGATTGGGTCTCGTTTTTAATTAATTCAAAAATATTACCAATTATTAATTTTTCTTCAATGTATCATAACCAAATTTAAACATATAGAGCAGAATTAGGTGCTGTTTGCAGCAATTTTTGTGTACATTTTTGTTAAAGTGTGTAAGTTTTTTCTGGGTTACCAAAATTCAGATTTAGATGTTGAAACCAATGTATGCCAATTTTACCTCAAGAATCCTGGCCTTCTGTTTTGCAGGGTAGAGAAAGCTACTTAAACAGTTTTTCTACTAGGTAGAGCAGTCCTTACTGACTAAATTATTTTGATTCTTCTTGGGATGTGGATCACTGCACTGAACAGTGGATTATTAAAGGAGCATACTCAAAAGGGTTAATATGATCTTTAAATCTGCTTAACTTTCTCATACAGAGAAGTACCTTGTGCTACTTGTATGGTTATACTCATCTAAGGCAGACAAATATCAGCTATATGTAAAATAGTATGCAAAAATTTTATTAGAATAAGATTAAAGTAAATTTTATTAGAGTAAGGACTTGCTGATTACTTCTATTGTTAGAAATGCCCTCTATGATTCCATATTGAGAATTCACACTAAGCTAATGTCAGAGAGAAAAAAAAAAAAAAAGAGTAAGATATAGTCCCTACCATAGACAAATGAAAATTAAACAGTGAGTATAATCTATTTGAGGCTTCTCATAAATATGTTTTATTCAAATCCTTTGGATACATTTTTGAGTGATTTCTTAAGCTGCTACATTGTTAATATACACATACAGAGAAACCAACTCAATTTTGAATAAAAATAAACATGCCTTCTACTCATACTTTAAATCTTAACTTTTTAACATTTTCTTAATTTTTTTTAAGATTGTCCCTAAAAAGATTAAATAAAGCAGATGGAATGTCTACTTCAATCTGTTTCATAGATATGCATTTTTCTTTTATTTTATACCACTTAATTAAATTACCTGTTTTTATATATGTGTGTGTGTGTGTGTGTGTGTGTGTGTGTATACAGGCTTCCCAAGTGGCTCAGTGATGAAGAATCCACCTGCCAATGCAAGAGATACCAGAAATGCAGGTTTGATCCCTGGGTGGTGAAGATCTCCTGGAGAAAGAAATGGCAACCCACTTCAGTATTCTTGCCTGGGAAATCCTATGGACAGAGGAGCCTGGCAGGTTATAGTCCATAGGGTCACAAAGAATTGGATATGGTTACATGACTGAGAACACACAGAACATATACACAGATATACACACATACACACATATATATATAGCTTTAGTTTTTTTTTTTCTGTATCAGTTTTTATTTTATTATTTATCTCCATTGGACCATAAGAGGGAGATCCACTTATGGAATTAGGGAGTGCCTAATTCTTCTATAGCTGTATCCACAAAGACTTGAACAGGGTTTTAAGGGTTTAAAGCAATCTAGCTTCAAGGATTCAATAAATAGATTACAATGTCAAAAAAGCAGGAAAAATGCTTATTTAATTTTTATCTTAAGCAGATTAAATTGCTTTGGTTTTTTTTAGATTCAATTACCAGTATGATTCTGTGCCAAAGATTATAAAATTTGGGAGGAAATGGATTATAATCGTGGAACATACTCTACAAAGAAAAAACATAATAGTACCATATCTTGTATGGATCACCTAAAGCTTCCATTAAACAGTTTATCTTATCTTCAATAAGTATTTTTGTTATATAAGAAAATATATATATATATATTCCTCCATCCATGGGATTTTCCAGGCAAGAGTATTGGAGTGGGGTGCCATTGCCTTCTCCCATAGGTCATACGTTTACTAATAATTCAAAAGACAGAATAACTTGGGTCAGCAGAAATATTCTTTTCTTCGAGAAGTCTTAGGGTAGAAATGCAGTTCTTAAAAATAAAAAAAATAAAAATAAACCCCAGATTCAGCATATATTGCTTTCAGATTTAAGAGACACATTTCTTTTTGAGCAGCATGTACTGACACATGAAGAGACATTGATCTTACGGAGGAAGCTCTTTAGATTTTGGAACATTCCTCTTAAATAACTCATTAATTGCACAGGTTACATAACTAGGTCCCGTTTTCTAATCAACCATAAATGCCTGATTTATTTACAAATAAAGTATGTAATCATATCTGGTAAATCTTGCTAAAACTATTTCATAGTTTCATAGTTCAACTCTGTTTCTTTTTCACTAGTAACTAATATTGATGCTTCCATTAGAAGGTCTGTAAGAAACGGGGGTTGTGAACACACTAGCATGTTAGTTTATAAGAAGATTTACTTGTGGTCCTTTATTCCTTCTAATTGTCCAGTTCTAAATACAGAGCAAATGTATTACAGGGCTGCTACTAGTTATTTCCTTCACACTAAGAAAAGCACTGGTAACTATCAGGGGCCAGGTCTGAGGACTTTTGTTTTCCTAATTTCTTGAAAAAAAAAACAACATATAAAGTATGACTCAGAATTGCCTACTTCTCTTGGGTATTCCATAAAACTCCAGTTTCCTGTTCTTGAAAACACATTTGTAGCAATTTCATCTTGTCTTCTAAGAGAGATTAAGATTTCTCCACTATACCAAAACAATATGCTGAAAAGCAGTCTCCAGGCCCCAGGTTTGTTCTTCCTAAATAATGCTAAATAATCATATTTTATTGAGCTGTTTGTAATTGTAATGATTGATTTATATATTAATATATAGGTATATCTATAATTCTGTATCTATATAACTATTTCTATCTTAAATGCCTTCACTGGTACATCTTCAGATAATATCTTTAGATATTTTTAGGTAATCCTTGAGAAAAACATAAGCAAATATTTAATGGAATCAGTGCCATTGGGAATATGAGTGCTTCTATAAAATTTCAGAAATAAGGAAATACTGTTTTGGGGTTTTCTTGCCTGATTTTACTCCTATCAACATCATTTAAAGACTTTCACATGAAAGCTAAGATGCCAGCTCCACCATCTCACCCTATGCTGTTATACATAGATAATGGGTTTATCTCAAGTTACTGCTCCTCTTCTCTTCTTCAGTTTCCAAGGACTTCTTTCATGTAATCACTTACTTCTCATCCTGTGTACAGGTTCAACAAGAAGGGTTAATACAATACTGTCATCTTGATTTAATATCAAATTACTTTCATGCCATTTGTTTCTCTTTTTTATTATTTTAAAGAAAAAAAAATGCAGTCCTTCCTTTCCCATATGCATTATTTCTAGTGTACTGGCAACTCAGATGAGAAGCAACCCTAGGGGGTTGACTTCAGAGATGATTATTTCCTGCTCTTGGTTGTTTGTGTGATAGAATGTGTCAATCTAAACGGCAAGTGACTTTTTATAGTATGTTTTCAAGGCTGCCCTTGAAGGATGGCTTGCGTCAGAAGGTTTCAAGACAAGACAGTTTTAGGACAGGGCAGTTTTAGGAGGTTTTATTTATTTATTTATTTGATTTATTCAATTTGATCTTAAAAGAAAAAAAATCCCAGCATAACTGCTGGCTAGGAATTTGCACAACAACAGAAAAAGAATTGCTAGAAGGAATTGGCTTGTACAAGAAGAAATTCTGCATGTAATTCTTGCTAATTTGAGAAATGAAAAGTAGTCACTCAGAAATAACCTTCTTTAACCTTGGAATTTACTTCCAAGCCTGCATTTTTATTGAGAATGGGATTACTGACATCAAAGTTTGCCAGTAATTCCATTCATTGGGAATAACAGTATTGGAATTGAGGTATACCGGTAGTTCTTTATTCCTTTAAATAGCATGATCAAATAAGGAAATAATATAAAGGCAGGGAAGTCTGGGACCTCACAGATACAAAAACAACAACTACGCCCTTTTTTTCAGTGCTTTCTTCTCTATTACCATTTGATTCTAATTCAATGTATATTTGAAACTACTATTCAAACCTGAACTTGAATATAAAAGTATCTAATCACACACATGGCTAATAGTAATAAGAAAACTATTATCCCCATCCCATACAAAGATACTTATGAGTTTATACTTTAAGTTTGCAATCAGTGGATCATTGGATTTATTTGTATTATTTTGACTCACTATTCATTTCTAGATGAACACAGGTTTTATTAGAATTAACATTCCTCATTTAATTCAATTAACTATATATTGTCAGATGAATAGTAGATACTAATTATGGCCAAAATATCTTTATATACCATTAGCTTAATCTTCTTTGATAGTTTTAAAATGTGTGTAAAATTTCTTTGTCATTTCTCACAGTGAGTGGTGAGGGCTTCATCATCTTTCCTTGCAGTAGGACTGGATATTTGTGACTTTCAAAATAAATATAGTGTCCTATAACTGAAACTAGATGAGTTCTGAGCTTGATCATGGGAAAACGATGCAGCTTTCACCTTGCTTACTTTAATGCTACTTCTTGAAGTCTTAGGCCAATAGGTAAGCACTCCCACTGCCCTAAGACCATCATGTTGTGAAGAAACCCAAAGGGTCCACTAGGAGGGACAATAATAGAGTAGTGGGTTCGATTCCTGGGTAGGGAAGATCCCCTGGAGAAGGGAAAGGCTACCCACTCCAGTATTCTGGCCTGGAGAGTTCCATGGACTATGCAGTCCATGGGATCTCAAAGAGTTGGACACGACTGAGCGACTTTCACTTTCACTTTCAAGACTAAATAAGAGTAGAGGACAAAGGCAGAAACAGAGAGAGAAGAGAGACACACACAGAGCGAGAGATGCTTACTAGCTTGCAGCTGCTCTGGTCCTCTTCAGTTCAAGATATAGTCACCATTTCATTGAAGAGTAACTCTTAGTCATAATATCCTAGTGCAGTAGACTAACTGCATATGTTGTCTCTAAATATTGAAATCCTAATCCCCAAAATGATAATATTAGGGGGTGGGACTTCAGGGAGGTAATTAGATCACAAGGACAGAAACCTCATGAGTATGAATAGTACTCTTATGAAAGAGACCCCAGAGAGACGGCTTGCTCTGTCTGCCACATGAGGTCACAGATAAAAGATAGCCATTTAGAAAGTGAGATCTCACCAGACACTTAATCTACCAATGGATTGACTTTGGACTTCCAGCCTCCAGAACTGTACGAAATAAATTTCTGTTGTTTGTAAGCCACCCGGTCTATGTTATTAAGACACCTAGTAAGTCTCTTTCTAAATTTCAGACCCACAAAAGCATTAGAGATAGCAGTGATTTTTCACCTTTAAAAAATCAGAAGATGCATTCAGTGTATTTGTGGAAAGGTTAGTTATATGAGGAGACAAGCTTAAAATAAGTTTAGGTGTAAAAATAATTAATTGAATCTACTAAATGAGTTATTATTGAGTACCTACAAAAAATGTGCCAAGTACCATTAGTATTCAGGGCTAAACAGTAAATATATAGACTGATTTCTTCATCATGAAACATATGATTTAATAGAGAGTAATTTTCCCAAAGAAACACAGAGGGAAGGTCAAAGAATGGGATAAACCATTTTCTTTAAGGTGTCTGTAGTTACTTATAACAAGATGACACATTGACTTAAAGATGATTTCAAGTTTTTTTACAATATAGCAAATAATATCAAATGTATGTAAAAAGCCCAAAATTAGAGTCCACAGACTCTAATTCTTATAACTGTATGACTTTAAATTCTCCGTGGGACTAATTGTTGTTTATTTTACATAGTTTTAAATCTGCAAATAAATGAAAGTTGAACAACAGATATTTCATTTGGATGTTTTCAAAGGCCAGGTGCTGCCTGTCTTGCATTATCAAATGATTTCTAAGAAGTTTAAGTACATTAAAAATTTAATATCTTGTTTAGTCTTGAAAACAAAATCATGTCAGGTAGCACATGTGCTGTACTTGGCTGTCTAGGTATTAGCAAGTCAAGAGGCAGTGATTATTAAGTGCAAAAGAGATGGCAGCAATTCAAATGAAACACTGACAGTCCCCTTCATACATCTACCAACCTACTTGCATTAATCTAGAAAAAGACTGTCTATTTATCTCGGACTTAAATCACAAAAAAACACGTTCAAAATCATGTTAAAGACAATAATTACACGCACAACACTTGAGTTGCTGAAGAACTTTTCCCTCATTCAGAAAATTATTACCAATTGCCACTTTTGCTTTTACATTCTCTCCAACTCGTTAAACTGCCAAGCTGCGACTGACAGTTAAAATAGATTTCAGTAGCGTTAGCTCCAATTTCAGAAGATTAAATGCTGAGTATCAGAGAGTGGAATGCTCTGATTAGGTATATTTACCAGACTCTTTTAGAAGATGAAATGTGGGCATTTAAAAACTAGAGACTAAAATATGTGTTTACTTTTAGGTCTTATAGTAGGTCATGTTTCTAACATGAAATTGCTTATATTGCTACCTAAATGAAAAAAAAAAAAAAGCAACTTTCTTACTTCTGTTTTCATATGAAAAATTAACTCCAGTGATTGAATGTCTACGAAGTGGGTTAGACTGTACCATGCCTTTCAGTAGGTCATAGCTCAGTGGTGGAGACATACATAAATATCTATAAAGGAAGGACTCCAATAACTAGAAATGATTACACAAGTGACCAAGAAATGTCTACAAAGGATGCTGCTTATATAGTCACAGAATATCAAGTACTCTATGGGTTATGGTGTTGGGCAGAGGGTTACTCTCATGGAATATTAGGTTAGAAAAATGTGCAAGATTTAATTTATTTACATTGAACTGGAGAAGCTTTATATTTATCTCTGTGGACTGGTTGCATGATTTTTTACACTTAGCCAAGTAAAAGACAAGAAGCATTATGGTAACCTATTTATGGTACGAAACTTTACAAAGTCAGTTTGTGATCTGAATGTTCTTCCCGCCTGCCTCTGATCTCTTTCCTCTTTGTGCTTCATAGACATTCCTCCAATAAACGTTTTACATATGTTATTTTTTATTGATATCTACTCCTTAAAGGACTTAGGGTCACACACACACACCACACACATACATACACATGCTCTAATAGAACTATATGATAGATTAAATGGAGATGTTTATACCTCATTGCATTCTTATTTTTCAAATATCAGAAAGTTCCTACAATTATAACAGAGAACATTTGAACTTTAAAGCAGTTAGATGTCTTCTCAGTATACTTTTTGTAATTCAGAGGGAAAGTAATTCCAGCATGCTGCTTCTGCTGCTAAATCGCTTCAGTCGTGTCTGACCCTGTGCAACCCATAGACAGCAGCCCACCAGGCTCCCCCATCCCTGGGATTCTCTAGGCAAGAACACTGGAGTGGGTTGCCATTTCCTTCTCCAATGCTTGAAAGTGAAAAGTGAAAGTGAAGTCGCTCAGTCGTGTCCGACTCTTAGCAACCCCATGGACTGCGGCCCACCAGGCTCCTCTGTCCATGGGATTTTCCAGGCAAGAGTGCTGGAGTGGGGTGCCATCTGACCAAATGTTGACCCATTTTGAAATATGTTATACTCATTTGTTAATAAGTATGTATCGAATATAGGATCAGGCTCTAAAAATAACAATAATAAGTAAAAATGGTTAAATTTATCCTCAAATATTATAATGGAAGATAGACATAAGAAAGGAATATTATAATCCTAGAAAGAAATACAAAAATAGGAAAAGTGCCAGACATTATGGAAGTACTTAAGAAAGGCATTGAACCTATGTACAGTCTGGGATAGCTTTCTCACAAAGGTAACAAAGTCTTGGTAGACTGAAAAACAGTGTATGAAAACTCAGAGTCCAGATAGAATATAATGATTCTGACAGTCTGAAAAATATGTACTTTGTTTGGAATTAAAAGAATAACATAAGACTGACAATAGTTGATGCTGAAAAATAAGCAGTTCGGTCCCATATTCCTACATTCCATATAATTTGGTTAAAAAAAAAAAAAAAAAACAAGAAGAAGCCGTATAAGGATATTAAGCATATATGTTCAACATCTTTTATGTTTTAACTCACTTTTGTTCCAGTAGAAAGATGGGTTTGAGAGCACAGCTTGGGGGAATATGGGTATTAAATACCCTAAAAAAACAAAGCTTTTTTTTTGTGAAACCAATAAACACGTTGGACAATATATACTAAACATTTTAAATGCACAGCATAGCAAGAACTATGAATTGAATATGCAAAATTTAACTATCCAAAGTAACAAAAGGAAGCTTAAAACAATCTAGATATTTGATTGACACAAAAATAGTAAAATAAAATAAACCTAATAGATTTATTAGGAGAATATTAAGAATTTGTGTACTTATATTAATCCCAGAAACAAATAGATTTTATTATGGGGAAAAAGCAGTTTACCAAAGAAATAAAACTAAACTTATATATATATCAATTAAAGTTGCTTTGATTTATATATAATGCACAAATGGATTTATGTACAAGGAGAGAGTGAAAAATCCATAATGAAGAGCTACAGAATAATTTAACATTTCTATCCCAGTAATTAAAACATAAACAAAAATGCTAAGTGTTCAAAGAAATTATCATCATAATTAATTACTTGAAGTGATAACCAACTTGTGTATACACAAAAACCTGAGTTCAATGCTAATAGAATCTATGTTGTTTTAAAGCACATAAGGGACATGAATAGTTTGACAATATATTAGGTTGCAAATAAAATGTCAACAAACTTTAAAAAATATAATAATATTCCACAGACACTATTTTTTGTTACACTCAATTTACAATCAATTTACAATCAAATAATCAAAATATTAATGTAAAAGGTGACTGAAATTAGAGAATGCACTTCTAAATATTTCGAAGCTTAAAGAAAATTAATGAACATATACATCTGAACAAATTTGAAAATACTATTATATAAAAATGACACACATCTTAAGCAATATTTAGAAATGAAGCAAATTTACTTACTGTTATTAGAATATCAGAACAACTGATAAATAGCAACCTAAGCATCCATTGAAGAAGTGAAAAAATGAACAAATAATTAAACCAAAAACAGAAAGTTAAAATAGTTTAACCATAAATATATTATTAAATGCAAAATACTTAAAAGATATAAAAGAGGGGAATAATAAAGCAAATAATGGCTCAGAAAAAATATACACACAATTTGGGCAAGAATGACTAAGAGAAAAGAAAAGTTTGAGAGGGATCTTAATTTAGAACAACAGAGATTAAAATGAATAAAAGAACACTATAAATGACCTCATAATAAAGTTTAAAATTTTGTATAAAAAGAAATTGTTTGGAACCATATACCATCCAAACTGCCTCAAGAAGAGACAGAAATTCTCAACTGTCATTAAGAAATTTGATTTAGCTGTTAAATATGATGCCACCATATAACCACCAGTCTGCGAAAGCTTTATGGCTTGGGTCTGCCTATCACTATAGGCATAGATAATCTGATATCATACAAATAAAAATTTCTTATAAAGTTAGACATATAGTTAGCATAAAACCCAACATATCCACTCCTAGGTATTGACACAAGAGAAATTAAAACATATAGATAGGCATACAAAATATTTTACTCAAATCTTCCCTGCAGATTTTAAAATAATGGTTAAAAATGAGATAATCCAATTGTCTGTCAACTGAAAAAATAGATTGAAAGATTGTAGAATAATCATGCAATGGCACAGTACTCAGCAGTATAAACGAACTACCGGTACATTCAACAACATGGGTTTATTTCAAAACTACAAGTAAAAAGCCATAAAAAAAGAATACATATTTCATGATGCCCTTTGTATGAAATTTTAGAAGAGACCAAAACTATTGTGTCCAAGATAAGTCAGTGGTTATCAGAGACTTGACAGTGGAGTAACTAACTGATAAGAGTCATGAAGGAACTTTTGATCAATGGAGATTTTTTTATGTCATGATTATTATGGTCAGTGCATAACTGGATTTGGATTTCTCAAAATTCATCTAGTTGTACATATAAAACTGTTGACTTCTTGTATGTAAATCTGATTTTTTTAATCTTACTTTTGAGGAGTGACAGTATTATATAAATCATTACAAATGGTTGAATTGGAGAACATTTTCCTATTTCCCAATTGCTTTAAAAACTTAAAAATGAAAAATTTTAAAGAGGGCCCAATAAACTTGAGAAACAAACATAAATATTCAAGCATATAAGAATTTTAGTCTTAAAATAATAGGGATAACATTATTGAAGATGCCAAACACCAGCAGTTTTTAATGAAGATTAGAACGTTGCTGGGGAACTCTACTTAGTGTTATATTTTGACCTATAAGGGAAAAAAATCTTTAAAAAAAAGAGTGAATATATGTTTATGTATAACTGAATCACTTTGGTGTACATCTGACTAATACAACATTGTAAATCAGCTATACTCCAATAAAAATGTTTGAAAAATGTTGCTAATTGGTTGAATTTTGAAAAAAAAATTCATGAAGGGACATAGGAATCACATCAGCAAACTTTAAAAAGATTTAATCATGAAAGAAAACATACTATAAAAAAACTAAAGAATACATCATTTTTCAGCTATCTACACTAAAGGAGATGAAATAATGTACACTTATTCAATTATTGATTATTCTTTAAAAGTAAATGGCATCTCATTGATTCTGTGGTCAACACCAACTGATTCTCTGTGACAAGTTTTATTTAAATGCTGTACATAAAATTTAAATAAAAGTAGAAGTGATCTGTATTTCTTTTTTACAAATAAACTCCAAAGATAATAACTCCCAGTGAATTTAGATATACTTGTCCACTAAGAACTCATGATTTATTGACAAGGAACCTACTTTCTTCAGTATTTTTGAAACTAATCTATTGCAAAATTTCTCTATCATAGAATTTCAAAAAGTATGCAATTTTTGTGACAATCTCTACCTGCCATATTAAAGAATATATGTTATCACATGGCCTTTTAATATTTTTGCATTGAAGACTTTTGAGCACTTAAATACTGTTCTATACTTTGGAATATTCATGTGAAGAAGTTGCCCCATATCTATAGTCTTAAAGGATTTTAGTTCTAATTAGAATGGGGAAAAATTAAAAATAAATGAACAAACCCACATGCCAATAAGTGCTCTCAAGAGCATAAGAATAAGTAAAGCAGTACACCAGTGGCTTCCAGGTGCCACAGTGGTAAAGAATACACCTGCCAAGGCAGAAGACTCAAAATCCCTGAGTCAGGAAGATCCCCTGGATAGGAAGTGACAACCCACTCCAGTATTCTTGCTTGGGAAATCCTATACACAGAGGAGTCTGGCAGGCTACAGTTCATGGAGTCACAAAGAGTCGTACATGACTGAGCATGCACTCCCACAATGTGGTATACCAGTACATCTGATTCTCACTGTCCCCCAAAGCCTTTGCAGATCAGAATTTTCATACAACACCACTGTTACAGCAATATCAAGTTGCCAAAAATTTGCTCAGGACATATTCTGTACTTTCTGTACTTACCTTGCTGTTGACTGAATACACACAGTTCTTGGATTGGCATCAGATGATGCTTTTCTTTTTGAATACACAGAGAAGATATTTGAGGAAGGACTCTCTTTGTTGAGATAATAGAGGAAAGCCACACTGAGGAGATATATTAAAGTCAGAACTTGAATGATGAAAGGGGATAAGCTAGCAATATCTATACACAAATATCTCAAACTTTAGAAACATCTGGTAAAGGCCATGGTGTGTGGACATATCCAAGGTGCTTGAGAAAGTGAGAGGACAGTACAGCCAAAGCAGAGGAAGCAAAGCATAGAGAGGATGAGAAGCTTATACACTAGGAAAGGGCTAGTCCTTAGAAAGTGGTAAGAGTCAAAATTGGCAGTTTAGATTTTATTTTAAACTAGCATTTTATTGTCTTTAGAATAATGCATAATATTATTATATTATTTATAATAATATACTGCTGCTGCTAAGTCACTTCAGTCGTGTCCAACTCTGTGCGACCCCATAGACGGCAGCACACCAGGCTCCCCCGTCCCTGGGATTCTCCAGGCAAGAACACTGGAGTGGGTTGCCATTTCCTTCTCCAATGCATGAAAGTGAAAAGTGAAAGTGAAGTCACTCAGTCGTGTCTGACTCTTAGCGAACTCATGGACTGCAGCCTACCAGGCTCCTCCGTCCATGGGATTTTCCAGGCAAGTGTACTGAAGTGGGGTGCCATTGCCTTCTCCAATAATATAATAGAAAGTGAAAAAAAGGCTACCTAGTTTCATATAACCTTTATTTTCAAAAAGTTTAAGATTCATAGTATTCTTGAAAGAGCTTGTCATTGAAGGAAGACAGAAATGAGGAGGAAATATTAGGATTTTTCACTCTTGGGAAGAAAGTGAAATAGTCTATATACAGGAAAAATATTCTATGTGTGGTAAACTTGGAAATTTAGGAGGCCACAGAGGATGGCGGGCACATCAACTGATATCTGACCTTCATATATTAATCTCTTCTCTTCGGTAATAGAATTTACAACTGGTCTTGTTTCTCAAACTCCCTTTTAGAAAGATGTGGTTATATAGCTAAATTCTAGGGAATAAAACATAAGCAGAGAGGCTTCCATGCCCATAATAATCAAATGGAGTGGGTTGCTTTTCTCCCCGCTCTTTTTTTCTCCTTCCTTCTGGCCCTTCTGATTGGAAGGCCAACACACTATATGGGCCTGAAATATCTTCCTTGGAACTTGAAATGATCTTGAGATGTGGACCACATGCACATGTATATAAAAGATACATGTACCCGTGTCCTTATAGCCTAGCATATCTGCCATGGACCACTTCTATTCAATATTTTTCCACAAGAGAAAAGTAAACTTTTGACTATTTGAAAGTGAAAGTCGCATCTGCCTCTTTGCAACCCCATGGCCTATAATACAGCCCATGGAATTCTCCAGGACAGAATACTGGAGTGGGTAGCCTTTCTCTTCTCCAGGGGATCTTCCCAACCCAGGGATCTAACCCAGGTCTCCCACATTACAGGCTGATTCTTTACTAGCTGAGCCACAAGGGAAGCCCAAGAATACTGGAGTGAGTAGTCTATCCCTTCCCCAGGGGATCTTCCTGACCCAGGAATCGAACTAGGGGTCCTGCATTGCACATGATTTTTTTACCAACTGAGCTATCAGGGAAGCCCTACAATTGCAGTTTAGAGTTTTCTTTCCCTCATAGCCAAATGTAATATAAAAACTATTTTATTTAAAAATTTAACAAATATAAATGAAATGTGATGCAATTAGGAATATTTGCATCTTCAAGCAACAGAAAACTCAAGTAGTAGCATATTAATTATAAAAAGAGGATTTTGTTTGCTTTTTTTTTCATGAAACAATTATAAGTAGTAGACAATTTGTTTAGACTCAAGGACCTATTCTCTCTTTATTTCTGTTCTTTTATCCTCAGTGCATTGGCACTTTTGACTTATGTTTGTACTTCAGAGTTACAGGAAGTCTATCTCTGTTCCAGATCTCATAATTCTTTTGAGGCAGAAAGGAAGGTGAAAAAAAACAAAACAAAACATTAGTTTTGTATGGTCCTTTTATCAGGCAAGCAGCATGTCAGCAAGCTTTCCACGAGATTTCCTCGTTTTGACCTGGGGGTCACCATGACCCTAGGAAGTATAGAAAAATCAGAAGAGTCTGGAGCGCCAGCCTCCACAGTGGGAGGACTTGAGGGGGAAGTGGTATAGGAATGTTTGCTCCTACTGTGTGCCAGTTTATTCCAATATGCTAGTTCTCCAACTGAAAGAGGAGACGTCGCTCAGACTTGTTTCACTTATCTCTTGTAAGTTAGATGACTTAAAGAAATAACATTCAAAATATGTACTATATGTATGGTTAAACAAATGAACAAAAATTAAAAATACTGAGAGTATAAAAACATCTGGTTTTATAATTCAGACAAATCATCATAGCCATATAGAAGAACTCAAATTTGGTAGCACTATACAATAATGGCCCCTGAGGAGGGTATGGCAACCCACTCCAGTATTCTTTCCTAGAGAATCCTATGGGCAGAGAAGCCTGGCTGCCTACAGTCCACAGGGTTGCAAAGAGCCTATCATAACTACAGTGACTTAGCATGCACACATACAATAATGGACCAGTTCATTTGTGCAAAACAAATGTAAAAATTATATAAAAGTATGGTCTTCCCTCATTGCTCAGACACTAAAGAATATGACTGCAATACAGATGCCTGGGTTTGACCTAAGTTGGGAAGATCCCCTGGAGAAGTGAATGGCTGTTGTTCATTGTTCAGTTGCCAAATCGTGTCTGACTCTTCACAACCCTATGGACTGCAGCACACCAGGCTTCCCTGGCCCTCACCATCTCCTGGAGTTTGCTCAAGTTCATATCCATTGCATCAACAATGCCATCCAACCACCCCATGCTCTGTCACCCTCTTTTCCTTGTGCTTTCAATTTTCCTAGCATCAGGGTCTTTTCCAATCAGTCAGCTATTTGCATCAAATGGCCAAATTATTGAAGCTTCAGCATCAAGTCCTTCCAATGCGTACTCAGGGTTGATTTCCTTTAAGAATGTCTGGTTTGATCTTGCCGTCCAAGGGACTTTTAAGAGTCTACTCCAGCACCACAGTTCGAAAGCATAAAGCCTTCAGCGCTCTGCCTTTTTTATGGTCCAGCTTTCACAACTGTACATGACTACTGGAAAGACCATAGCCTTGACTATAAGGACTCTGTTGGCAAGGTCCTTTGCTTTTTAACACACTGTCTAGGTTTGTCATAGGTTTTCTTTCAAGAAGCAATCGTCTTCTTATTTCATGGCTGCAGTCATCATCTGCAGTGATTTTAGAGCCCAAGAAGAGGAAATATGTCACTGCTTTCACCTTTTCCCCTTCTATTTGCCATGAAATTATCGGGCTGGATGCCATGATCTTAGGTTTTTTTAATATTTAGTTTTAAGCTGAGTTTTTCACTCTTCTCTTTCACTCTCACAAGAGGTTCTTTAGTTCCTCTTCACTTTCTGCCTTTAGAGTGGTGTTATACGCATAGCTGAGGTTGTTGATATTTCTTCTGGCAATCTTGATTCCAGCTTGTAACTCATCCAGCCCAGCATTTCTCATAATGTGCTCTGCATATAAGTTAAATAAACAGGGTGACAATAAACAACCTTGTAGAACTCCTTTCTCAGTCCTGAACCAGTCAGTTGTTCCACACAGGATTCTAACTGTTGCCTCTTGACCAGAGTACAAGTTTCTTACAAGACAGGTAAGATGATCCAGTATTCTCAACTCCTTAAGAGTTTTCCACTGTTTGTTACGATCCACATAGTCAAAGGCTTATGCGTAGTCAATGAAACAGGTAGATGTTTTTTCTGTAATTCCCTTGCTTTCTCTATGATCCAACAAATGTTGGAATTTGATCTCTGGTTCCTCTGCCTTTTCTAAACCCAACTTACACATTTAGAAGTTCTCAGTGCATGTAATACCAAAGCCTTGCATGCAGGATTTTGAGCATAACCTTACTAGCATGGGAAATGAGTGCAATTGCCCAGTGATTTGAACATTATTTAGTACTGCCCTTCTTGGGAATTGGGATGAGGATTGACCTTTTCCAGTCCTGTGGCCACTGCTAGGTTTTCCAAATTTGCTGACATATTGAGTGTAGCACTTTGATAGCATCATCTTTTATGATTTTTAAATAGTGGGAATGCTATCCACTCCAGTATTCTTGCCTAGAGAATTCTATGGATAGAGGAATCTGGAAGGCTACAGTCCATGGATTACAAAGAGTTGGACACCACTGAGTGACTAACACTTTCATTTTCATATTCAATAGTCACATCAATTATATTTAAGTGTGACAAATATTGTTAATATAACTATTGAGAGATGATTTTCAGGTAGTTTTTAAGCTTTAACAATATGCTTTTGCTTTATTTTAAGAGGAAATGTCATTAATTTTTCATTAAAACTTGGACTTTCACATGTTTATCCATAAGAATGTTTTCTAAGGAAATAGTTTCATCATTTGCTATTTATTGAGTATTAGGAAATTCACTCTTTCTTTTCTTTTCCTTGGGAGATCAAATACTTGTATCAGTTTAGATTAGGTACATTCTATTTGGTTTAGTAGCAAGAGAGATTTCTTGGAGTAACAAAAATTCATGAAAATGTAAAGCAGCTTATGTTCACATTTACTTAAACTTTGTACTTGTTTTGTTATATAAATCTTTTTTAAAAATGCTTTAAGTAAATATAATTTTGGCAGCAGTTGTCTACTTGGGAGATGTTGATAGTGTTTAGAATATCCTGGCATAATCATAGACAATTATGATGGATAGACTAGATAAACAGCTATTGTTCAAACAGGTGGTTCATGTTTTCTCATCAGATATCCCCTCTTAATTTTTTCTTATGTGATATATTTATGACCTGTGTGGGAATTATGTGTATATGCAGTCCCTCAGAATTTTACTCTACTTTCTAGTCTTAATTAGTTGTGCAAGAAAATACATTTCTGGCTGGGAAAAAATGATGAGTCTTTCTCATCTGAATTTCTTTACCTGGTAGTTAAGAGAGGCCATATATTTTGCTAACACTGAAAATGAGTCTCAATATTAGGTATTCATAAAATATTATCCTATTATCTTCACTGTCTTCTAAAATTTATAAATAAGACATTTATATTGCTAAAATGGTTAGAAAGAGCCAGATAAAACTTTATTTTCTCCTTGTGTATTTTTGAAAGTTATGACAAACCTAGATAGTATATTAAAAAGCAGAGATATTACTTTGCCAACAAGGTCTGTCTAGTCAAGGCTGTGGTTTTTCCAGTGGTCATGTGTGGATGAGAGTTGGACTGTGAAGAAAGCTGAGCACCGAAGAATTGATGCTTTTGAACTGTGGTGTTGGAGAAGACTTTTGAGAGTCCCTTGGACTGCAAGGAGATCCAACGAGTCCATCCTAAAGGACATGAGTTCTGGGTGTTCATTGGAAGGATTGATGCTGAAGCTGAAACTCCAGTACTTTGGCCACCTCATGCGAAGAGTTGACTCATTGGAAAAGACTCTGATGCTGGGAGGGATTGGGGGCAGGAGGAGAAGGGGACGACAGAGGATGATATGGCTGGATGGCATCACCGATTCGATGGACATGAGTTTGTGTGGACTCCGGGAGTTGGTGATGGACAGGGAGGCCTGGCGTGCTGTGATTCATGGGGTTGCAAAGAGTTGGACAGGACTGAGCGACTGAACTGAACTGAATATTAGTCAAATTCATAAAAAAATAGCAAATATTAATTAATTCCTGCCCATAGCTTTGAAGCAATGAAACAAATACAAAATCCAAAAAAGAAATGGGAGATTTGTTTGACTCAACTGGCTTACTCTTGTCTTTCTATTAAACACTAAAGTTGCTGAATAGAGATTTTGCATTTCTGCTGCTACAGAGTTCCTCAGAGGACAGGCAGAATATGAAACAAAGGGGAAAAGGAAGAGAAAAATTGTGCAAGTAGATATTTTTTACTTGCATTTCTGCAAGTGAAATGTAAAGTGATCAAGTGACCCAGTTTCAAAAAAAAAAAAAATACTTGCAGGAATACAATAACATGAAACACCACCAGAGGATAGAATTCTGAATATGAAGATATTTTTACTTTAATAGGGAAGACATATGTAGAAAAGGTTTCTAAAATTTCTCAGAATTAGACGGAAGAAATGCTAAAAATGTCACACCATCCTGCAATTTTCCACTGGGCTTTTCTCACTCCAGTCCCACCTTTATAACAATCTAAGGAATTTAGAATTAAATAGGATGCCTCCTCTGCTCAGCTAACACCAGTAGTGCCTTGGACAATGGATTTCATACTTATGGATAAATATTGAACCAGCTTTTGCTTTTCCATCAGATTATTAATATGGAATGGCTAGCACCATCTAGCTGCAATACATGTAGGATAAGGTTAACCTTGAGTTCTTGCCCCAGTGTAGACATTCAAATAACATTCAAAGAGACATGGGAGCATCTTAGCATTAACACAAGAGCAGCCCCACGAAATTGTATGTAAATATATATAATGTTAGCTTTAATAATATTGAAAGTTTTGCTTTTTTTATTTTTAAATTTTCTGAAGTCTTCAGTGAGCATGGGGAAAATAGCATCCACTGTATATCTTGCCTCAAGCTGAGCACCAACTCATTTTGTTTTAAATGCAATCTTTCTTCCATGAACTATTGCTCATGACTATATGCCCACAATTACAACTGCTGTATACTCTTGAAATTCTCCTGGTTACAGTCCATGTATTTTTCCTAGGCTAATATTTCCAGAATACCTCCTAAATCTTTTCAAATTGTTACAATGTTTTCTGCTTTAACATTGTGTAAATTTTCATGTCTTTAGAAAAACTAAAAGACTTGCTATTCTCCTGTGTAACTAGGAGAAGAATAAGTTAAAAAAAATATATGTATGGCAGGTGACTTCCTTTGAATCAGTCATTTAATGACAATTCCCATAAATTTAAACTGCATATAATATTACATTTTCTACTCTTCTAAGATTGAAATATTTGTTTTCATTATAAGCCTAGTGGCAATATCAAAGTAAAGTAGAAATACAGGAGACAACATATACAGACTGTTTCTCTTAGATAAAATGAAATCTAACACAGATGTCCAGTGACTGCTTTTATTCAGGACATAGGGATGCAGTGATACTGATAGTTCATGTGAAAAAACATGGTCTAGGAAAGGATTGCTTTTCTCTTGGACAAATAGGCTACCTCGGGTGAGTAGGAAAAAACCCCAAAACAGAAACCTGGCAAGGATTTGCCAGTAATGAGTTACTTCAATTGAGGAGAGATTTAGCACTGTTTCTCTTCCAAGAGATGAATGATTAAAAATACCCCCTGTACCAGGTGCTCTATGATGCTCTTGACCTTCATCCCCATCTATGTTTGCAGGTGTTCCTCCAGTTTTACAGGAATAAACACTGTCTTTATATGTCTCCATAAGGTGTAATTTTAGTGGCATGCATTGTGGATGAGTGCAGTCACTTCTCTTGCCGTTACAGCTAAATTTTCAACAAGAGGCTCCAGAATCTCATCCATAAAATTTGCATGTGTATCAAGGGAATGAAAGAGATGCCAGCATTTGTGTATACTGTGCATTGTGAGATTGGGGCTATAGCTTGATATTTGCATTCAAATGGACTTAAAGAGAGAATTTAAATTTGATGGGATATGTAAATATTGTACCCAAATTCTTATAATGAGTTTAAAAATAATGGGAAAATAGGATAATTTTATTTGAACAACATTGCATTCAGTTAATATATCATTAGAAGATGAATTAAATTTGTAAGCTCATATGTTGATAAACTAAAAAGATATAACCCAATATGTTTTCCATTGTGCCACAGAAGATGTAGGATAGACTGTCTTCAAAGAAACACAAAGTGACTTTACCACTGCTGCTGGGAACAGGAGACGGGCTACTGACCAGCAAGTAATGGGGAAAATATATTGCAGATAGAGTAAACCCAAACTGTCGGTTTGTCTTTCTTATTCATCTATTATCTATCTAGTTTATCTGTCTATCTATCATCTATCTCTCTATCCATCTATCTGTCTACCTATCTGGGCTTCCCTGGTGGCTCAACAGTAAAGAATTCACCTGCCAATTCAGGAAACACGAGTTCAATCCCTGGGTCAGGAAGATCCCCTGGAGAAGGAAATGCCAACCCACTCCAGTATTCTTGCCTGGGAAATTTCATGGACAGAGGAGACTGATGAACTACAGTCCATGGGGGTCACAAAAGAGTCAGACACAACTTAGTGACTATACAACAACAATAAAATCCAGCTATCTGTGATTTATCTATCTACCTATTTACCATCTATCTATCATTTACCTACTAGTCTTTAGAAAACTCTTGTATTCTAAAATATTGATTAGTATTAGGGAGGGAATGTGAATTTACAGAAGCTAATATGCACTAGTTTTCTGAGTTGTGACTTTCATATTTGTTCTTTCATATCTGACTTTGCTAATTATGGATGCTAATTCTGGTGTGTTTTTATCAAATCATTTATTTAATTTTGGGAATTGAAATAGAGCAATATGACAATAAGAATATAGAGGGACCCTTGTGATACTATATCCAAGGACTTGAAAGCATAGGCAATAAATCAAATGACACTATTAAAGCAACAATATAGGGAGGGGGGTTCAGGATGGGGAACACGTGTACACCCGTGGCAGATTCATGTTGATGTATGGCAAAACCAATACAATATTGTAAAGTAAAAAATAATAATAATAATAATAAATTCAATTAAAAAATAATAAAGCAACAATATAAAGGGTAGAGAAATGTAGTTAGTGGGGTCCAAACACAAAAGGTTAAAAGATGTTAAGCCAAACTTTGAAAAACAACATTAAAAAAATATTATTTATATTGACTCTTAATTGAGATGCAATATTATATTACTTTCAAGTGTACAACATAGTGATTTATTAATTTTATACACTGTGAAACGATCATAATGATGTCTACTAACCATCTGTAAGCATTTGTCTTTTTTAAAATCATTGTGTCTTGTTAATGTATTGGGTCTCTGTTCTTGATACAATATTTCAGTGTTTGGAGGGATTACTTTACTTTTCAAATGGTTGGTGTTCTAATGATACAGAAAATAGGTACTTCCTGGAACTGTGTGATTTGGACTCCTTTTAGGATTTTTCAGTCCAAAGGGCCAAAACAAAAAATGAAATGGACAACTTGAAATTCAAATAAAATAAAATATGAAATTTAGAAACTAAGGAGTAAATTTTTAATTACCAACATTGATTTATGATGTAAGAAAAAAGAAAACTATTTTATCATCTAAAAAGACTAATCTTTATTCTTTCTTCTACTTATCAGCGTGCATCTTTGGCTTCCAGAGAATAGCTGATTTTACATCTGGAGCCAACAAAAAAATAATAAATATATTGAATCTGAAATATGTTGTTCAAAGAAAGCAAGAATGCTCTCAGTATTACTTGAAATTACTAAAGAGGACAAATGGGCCAACCTGAAAGGAGTTCTGCTAATGGGCAAATACCAATGATTTGTGCATCCAGAAAGGGTAGCAATGTTTATAATCAGTAAGAATAAGTGGAGTCTTTTGAAACATTCATGAAAGTGTAATAATGCAAGGGAAAAGTACTGTCTTAATTAAAAGTAACTGACTTGCATATATAAATTTCCTGATCAATACAAGCTATGAGTCTTAAACTGAAATCTTAAAGATGTAAATGATTTAACATATAAACTTGGCTCTTGTTTCCTAAATGAAAATAAAATAAGTAAAGGGATTTATGTAAAATGTTAAAGAGAGATGATGATGATGATGATTTTTTGGCATTTCCCTATTTTCTTAGTATCAAGCTACATCACAATCTTCTACTTTGGTCACTCAGCCTGCAAAACTTTAAAAATCGCATTTACCCAAATGGGATTTGGGTTTGGATGGTCACTCTGACTTTTGCCAGGCTATCTGAGCCCCAATTCTGGACTAAAAATACTGTGCTTGAAGAGAAGGGCATATAAGATATGATCTAGCTCTGAGTGCAGTTATCAGAGATATGGAATTATGTCTTATGTTCATTTGGAGGAAAAGGAAATTTTTCTAAATTTTATATTGGAAAGTAGAGAAGAGGCCCTGTGAAACTCCTCTGGTTTCACTCAAGAACATGGACCATGCAAAATGCATCACAGAAGACTTTTGGCCAAAGTTAAATTAGAGTGGCACAGGGTGGAAGAAACACTGCGGTTATGGCATAAGGGGAAATCATGTGATACTTTGGTGTTTGTTGCAAAAGCCGTGAAAAATTATGAGTGGCAATGTGTAGCAATTATAGTGTTTGGTAACATGGCAGTGCTGCGCTGTGTTTAGTTGCTCAGTCATATCTGACTCCTCTACCCCACAAACTGTAGCCTGCCAGTCTCCTCTGTCCATGGAGATTCTCCAGGCAAGAACACTGTAGTGGGTTGCCATGCCCTCCTCCAGGAGATCTTCCCAACCCAGGGATTGGACCCAGGTCTAATGCATTGTAGGCGGATTCTTTACTGTCTGAACCACCAAGGAAGCAAAAGAAACCATGAAATTGATTAGAATTTTCTGAAGGATTGCAATGCTGTTATTCCTGAATGCAGCACCAGTGTCCATTATGAGGACACCACTCTACAGGAGAAACTGAGGCCTTGGGAGTCTATATAACTGTAGCTAGCAAAGAAGGATTATAATAAAAGTGATAGTGGAGCCTAGAAAACAGAGTGTGACTCAAGTTTACTGGCTAAGTTGAGACCTGCAGTCCCAGGAGGATGAAGTGAGGAGAGAAGGAAAAGAAACACAGATTTTCCTAGGTGGTGGATAAGGAATTTGTGAAGATCTCTGTAGAAGATACATAAAATCTCTGTCTCATGAAAGACCTGGGGAAGGGAAGGACAGGGTGGCCAAACCCAATCCCAAGAATTGCCAAACTCTGGTATACAGGGATTGTATTACCTTTCTCCTCCATTCAACTGCCTTGGAAGTTGAAGCTTATAGAACTTCGGTTCAACTGGACTCTGGATTGCAGGGAACCTTGCCTGGGAGGCATGATGGAAAGCCTGCTACACCACAGGCTGCGCACCTGGGAGGCCGAGTTGGTGTGTGTACTAAGAGTTGAAGCAAGAAGGACAACATTGCCCCTTTGTGACCATGCAAAGCACTGTCCCTTTTAAGTCCCAAAGCAAGGAAAATGGCTGGGTCTAAAAGGCAGATGTAACCAGGCAGATCTGGGATATTCTTAAGGTTGATTGCATAAGTGGGGAATCATTATCCTTTGTCAGTATAATCTGTAATAATGAAATAAAATGAAAAAAGAAATAAAATGAAAAAAGAAAAAAGAAATAAAATGAAAAAAGAAAAAAGAAATTAAATATTAAATGATTAACAAATGTGCTTTTAGGGAGACATGTTGGGTGGGTAGTCTTGATTAAAAAGGGAGTCTATTATATAATAAAAGAGAAATGAAGCATTTACTTTTAAAAATAAATGAAATTATGTAGTAAATTTAAGAGAATTAAATCACACTGTCAATTATTTATAAGAATGTGAGCCTCAAAGAGCTTGGGGTTATGATAACCCTGTACATAGAAGGGCATTTTATGCTTTTGAATTAAGGTAATAAATTCAAGAAAAATTAAACAGGTCAACCAGATAATTAAGGAGATACAAAAGCAAGGCTAGAAAGCAATTTCACCAAATTGTAAAATGATCTGGACTCTTATTGATCACCAAAAGATTTAAGCAGACAAAACAGAGGGCATCTAATTGATGAGTTCAGGTCTATAACAAGACTGAAGTTGGGTGAATGCCACGCCCTGTGGTCCTGGCAATAGAACCTTCAAGCTAATAACATTAGCATAAGGAAAGTATCATGTAAATGAAATAAAGAGCAATTAAGAGCTTTTTAGCTCAACCTGGGGGAAGAACTGGGGAGGAACTTCCTTTGAGTTGTCCACCTGGCAAAGAATGCTGCTGCTGCTAAGTCGCTTCAGTCGTGTCCGACTCTGTGCGACCCCAGAGACGGCAGCCCACCAGGCTCCCCCATCCCTGGGATTCTCCAGGCAAGAATACTGGAGTGGGTTGCCATTTCCCTCTCCAATGCATGAAAGTGAAAAGTGAAAGTGAAGTCGCTCAGTCGTGTCCTACTCTTAGCGACCCCATGGACTGCAGCCTACCAGGCTCCTCTGTCCATGGGATTTTCCAGGCAAGAGTACTGGAGTGGGGTGCCTGGCAAATAATAGATTCAGGCTAAGGAAGAATTTGAGTTGCTTATAACAGAGCAGTTGAATTCACTTCTGGAGACTTCTGGTTATTACCTGAGTGTGGTCAGGCCATTATGTGCAACAAATCATACAGCTTAATATCCGTAGTGCATCAGCAGTACTTTCTATTGGCTTCGTTGCCAAAAGGAACTATGTATTGGAAAAAAGAAGCTCATTTTTATTTTTTCCTGGAAGCAGAGAAATCATTGCAAACTCTAATTGTACATCTCCCAGAGTACTGGGCCTGCCTAGCATAGGAATTGAACTTAGTATCAAAATGGACACTTCTCCTACTCCATCAGGAGGCCCGAGAATTTCTTTTCTAGTCTTTTTTACACCTTAACTATCAAAAACATAATACTTATGAACATGTAGAACTAGTCTCCTTTAAATAAAATGAAATGGCCAAGAGAATAAAAACCTTATTGAACTTCTATTAGAAAAGCATGAGCCATAGTTATGATGACCTTCAGCCATTTTCCTTATAGATCCATATAATTATACAATGCCCTGATTTCTACTGTATCGGTATAGAGATTTTTTTTTCAGTTTCAGGAGGGATAGTTTTAATGCCTGTTCACTTATTGGGAATTTACAGCTCCCCATTATAGCATTCTGTTCCAATAAAAATGGATAAATCCTTGTGTAAAAATAATTCTGGTCAAAATCAGGTTATAGAAATCTATAGAAATCTATTCTAATAATAAGCAGTGAAATACTATCTCCATCTGAGATTTTGAGCAGAACCATGGTGTGAAGTGACTGAGTGAGGACGTATGGATGGAAATTTTGTCAGTAATTTAGCAATGTAATCAAAGCAGCTATGATCCAAATATGATGTACTGAGAAGCTCTCCATTTTTCTTTAAGGAAACCAAATAAATGACCTAAATGGAATGATGATATGTTTCTTATTGGCTTTATCCTGCATACTTATGCCAGTAAGATTTTTTACAGCCTTCAAGTTCACATTGAAACAACATACTTTATGAACCTCCAAAATTATTAAAAGAACATTTTCCAGTAACAACATAATGGGTCCTTGAATCTCACAAATAAAGTCAGCAATGTAGTTGTGGAATTTCTCACATGGATTTCTTAAATTGATTCTGTTATAAAAATGGTATGTAGTAGAAATGATCTCTGCAATGGGTTTTCTTAACTGTACAAATATTTAATAGCTTAATGAAGTTAAGTGAAAGTCGCTCAGTTATATCCAACTCTCCAGCACCATGGACTGTAGCCTGCCAGGCTGCTCTGTCTATGGGATTCTCTAGGCAAAAATACTGAAGCGGATAGCCGTTCCCTTCTCCAGGGGATCTTCCCAAGCCAGGGATCAAACCCAGGTCTCCCACACTGCAGGCAGATTCTTTACCATCTGAACCCTGGTGGCTCAGATGGTAGCTTAATAAAGACCTCCAATTAAGGGACTGTGTATCTTATCCTTGTCTACCCTTAAAATTTCCATTTATTTACTTCCTACTTAAACATGCTCTGAACTGGTTTCCACCCACACATTCTATACACTTCCACTTCAATATATTTATGTGTATCCTAAGTAATGCTTTGTTGTTGTTCAGGAGCTAAGTTGTGTCTAACTCTTTGTGGCCCCATGGACAGCATGCCAGTCTTCCCTGTCCTTCACCATCTCCTGGAGTTTGCTCAAACTCATGTCCATTGAGTCAGTGATGCCATCCAACCATCTCATCCTCTGTCACCCTCTAAGTAATGCTTAATGCAATACAATTTGTTTAGTTCTCATCTTCTTTGAGATTTTAGCAAACTTTGACAGTTATGAGCATTACTTATTTCTTCAACCATATCTTTCCCTGTCTTCCATAGTAATAGCCCGGGTTTTTTCCCATCTATAACACTGATCATTCTGTTTTTGGTGGCATCAAATAAAATTAACAGAAAGAGAAGACTTTGTTCAAGTTTATTCAAGGCTATTTCAATACACAAGAGGGACCAGAACTCAGTCTTTTCAGTATAAACTCAACTTCTGTGAAACAAAAAGCAGGAGGTGGTATGGTTTTAAAGAGCTGAAGTGAATGAGAGATCATAGGCCATCTGCTTTTGGTAACTGGCTTTACCCAGGGAAAAATAAACTAATAGATTTTAAAAATTATTCTCCCTTTTTAAATGGAAGTCATTGGAAAAGACTCTGATGCTGGGAGGGATTGGGGGCAGGAGGAGAAGGGGAAGACAGAGGATGAGGTGGATGGATGGCATCACTGACTCGATGGATGTGAGTCTGGGTGAACTCCGGGAGTTGGTGATGGACAGAGAGGCCTGGCGTGCTGCGATTCATGGGGTCGCAAAAAGTCGGACACGACTGAGCTACTGAACTGAACTGAACTGATAGCTAATGTATACTTATGTTACATATTATACGTTAATATATACTTATGTTACATATTATACATTACAGTTGTATGATACAGGGACTCACAATTTTTAGAAATTATACTCTATTTACAGTTATTATAGTGAAAGTCACTATATAGTGCATGGAATTCTCTAGGCCAGAATGCTGGAGTGAGTAACCTTTCCCTTCTCCTGGAGATCTTCCCAACTCAAGGATCAAACCCAGGTCTCCGGCATTGTGGGAGGATTCTTTACCAGCTGAGCCACAAGGGAAACCCAAGAATACGGGAGTGGATAACCTATCTCTTCTCCAGCGGATCTCCCCAACCCAGGAATTGAACCAGGGTCTCCTGCATTGCAAATGGATTCTTTACCGACTGAGCTATCAGGAAGTGAGAGAAGTTGCTCCGTCGTGTCCAACTGTTTGCAACCCCATGGACTGCAGCCTACCAGTCTCCTCCATCCATGGGATTTTCCAGGCAAGAGTACTGGAGTGGGGTGCTATTTCTTTCTCCAGGGGATCTTCCCGAACCAGGGATCAAACCTGGGTCTCCTGCACTGTAGGCAGACACTACTGTCTATCAGGGAAGCCCACAGTTATTATAAAATATTGGTCATATACTCTGTGTTTATAATATCCTTGTAGTTTAATTTGTACATAGTTGTTTATAATTCTTAATGCCCTGCCCTTGTTTCCCCTTGCCCTTCTTCCCTCTCCCCACTAGTAATCACTAGTTTGTTCTCTGTCCCTGTCTGTCAGTCTGCTTCTTTTTTGTTGTATTCATGACTTTGCTGTATTTTTTAGATCCCACATATGAATGATATCATACAGTATTTGTGTTTCTCTGTCTGACTTATTTCATATAGAATAACACCCTCCAAGGCCATCCATGTTGTTATAAATGGCAAAATTTAATTCTTTTTTTACGGCATATACATATATCATATCTTCTTTACTCATTCATTGTGGGACACCTAGGTTGCTTCCACATGTTGGCATTTGTATATAAAGCTGCTATGAACATTGGGGTGCATGTATCTTTTGAATTAGTGTTTTCATTTTTTCAGCTATATGCCCTGGAATGGATTTGCTGTGTTGTATGGTAGTTCTATTTTTAGCCTTTTGGGAAACCTCCATACTGTTTTCTACAGAGGCTGCAGCAATTTGCATCCCCACCAACAGTGTACAAGAGTTCCCTTTTTTCCACATCCTTGCCAACATTTGTTATTTGTGTTCTTTTTGAGGTAGTCATTCTCACAGGTGTGAGGGGATAGCTCATTGTGGATTTGATTTGCATGTCTCTGATGATTAGCAACACTGAGCATTTTTCATGTGTCTTTTGGCCATCTGCATGTCCTCTTTGGAAAAATGTATATTCAGATTTTCCACCCATTTTTTAATCAGGTTATTTTTTGATGTTGAGTTGTATGAGCTGTTTATATATTTTGGATATTAATTCTTTATCAGTTACACCATTTGCAAATATTTTCTCCCATTCAGTATATTTTCTTTTCATTCTGTCAGTTTCTTTTGCGCTAAAGCTTTTAAGTTTAGTTAGGTCACATTTGCTTATGTTTGCTTTTATTTATTTTGTCTTAGGAGAGAGATCCAAAAAAATATTGCTTCGATTTATGCCAAATAATGTTTTGCCAATATTCCCTCTTAGGAGTTTTATGATTTCAAGTCTTAAATGTACGTCTTGAACCTATTTTGAGTTCATTTTTGTATATGGTGTTAGAGTATTTTACATGCAGTTGTCCAGTTTTCCCAGGACCAATTATTGAAGAGACTGTCTTTTCTCCATTGTATATTCTTGCTGCCTTTGTCCTAAATTAATTGACTATAATTTCATAGGTTTATTTCTGGGCTTTCTATCCTAGTCCATTGATCTATGTGTTGTTTTTTTTGTTGTTTTTTTTTTTTTGGCTAGTACTATGCATTTGATCACTGTAGCTTTGTAGTTTAGTCTGAAGTCAGGGAGCATAATTCCTCCAGCTCTGCTCTTTCTCTTTTGCCTATTTGGGATCTTTTGTATTTCCATACATATTTTAAAATGATTTGTCCTAGTTCTGTGAAAAATGCCATTGTTATTTTGAAAGAGATTACATTGACTCTGTTGATTGTCTTGTGTAGAATGGTCATTTAAACAATAATGGTTCTTCCAATCCAAGAACAAGGTATATCATCCCATATGTTTGTGTCATCTTTAATTTTTCATCAATGTCTTATAGTTTTCCTAGTACATATCTAATACCTCAATGAGAGGATGTATATTAACAACTTGGAACTAGGTATTTGCCAATATTAGGCTCTTGCTCTCCCACAAAATTAGGGGCTGGATCTACTATTTTTCAAAAGAATGACTCCTAGGTCCTTGAGAAAAACAAACCTGGATTATAAAACTGGCAAGAGGATTTTCAAAAAATGAACATACCAAAGGGTTAGAGAAAGAATTTACAATGATAAGTTTACTAATTTTCTAAATGGATGAAGAAAAGGAATATTATGAGATGTTCATTGGAAGGACTGATGTTGAAGCTGAAACTTCAATACGTTGGCCACCTGATGTGAAGTGCTGAGTAATTTGAAAAGACTCTGATGCTGGGAAAGATTGAAGACGAGAGGAGAAGGGGACGACAGAGGATGAGATGGTTGGATGGCCTCACCAACTCAATGACATTAATTTGAGTAAACTCCGAGAGTTGGTGATGGACAGGGAGACCTGGAATGCTGCAGTCCATGGGGTCGCAAATAGTCGGACACGACTGAGTGACTGAACTGAACTGAACTGAGAGACAGGAAGAAGCTTGTCAAGCCAAGGGAAATGTTGAGGTCAGCTGTCTTTACCAGACATTTAAATTTACAGTTTTGTTTTCAGTGCTTTACTTTTTCATTTAAATTCATTCCATATGTAAATCCTCTCTCACGGCTTCATCATCCATATTCTAATAGTGCCCAAATCTTATTTTCTAGCTCAGAACTGTCTTTTGTACTTCAGACCTCTCTACTTAACTGCCTAAATCTTATCTCCACTTTAATGTTCCACAGGCCTTTCAATATGTTCAAATTCTAGTCCTAATGCTAACCCTTTCCCACCTATCTATTAACTCAGCTCCAAATAGAATTAGGTAGTATGCTCTATTAATTTTCTTTTCCAAATATCTCTGTAAAACAGTTTGTTTTCCAGTTTGCCATCATTTACACACTAGCAGTCAATCCACTGTAGTAATATTAGGGAAGAAGAAATTTCTCCCCTTCTACCCTTCTTGAATTCCACGGCTGGACTAATAATAGAATTGACACAAGACAGATCAACAGGACAAAAATAAACTAGTTTAATTTTGTGCACAGAGGTCTCATAGATATGAAGCCTAAGAAGTGGGCAAAGCAGGAAGCTTTCATACTTTTTAGAAAAAGGAGACAATAAAGTACACCCATGGCTGATTCATGTCAATGTATGGCAAAAACAACTACAATACTGTAAAGTAATTAGCCTCCAATTAAAATTAAAGCAAAAATTGTGCAGAATTAACAAACTTAGGCTTTGAATGCCTACTGACTGAAGAATCCAGAGTTTGAGCTTGAAAAATAGTAAATTAAAGAAATAACAAGTTTTGTTTATACAGGCTTCTGGGCTCCAAATTCTCTCTCTCTAGTAATAAGGGTGTCTTCCTACCTCCAGACACAGAAAGTATACCTATCACATGAGAGATTTATTTCCTGCTTTCAGGGAGACAAAGGAGGATCAAAATGTCCATCTTACACTGACAGTTTCTAGAGTAATTTTAATTAAAAATGATTACTATGCCATGCCATGGAGGCACCATGTGGGATGGCCTGCCTTGGCCCTGACAGTAACACATCTCCCCTGCCACCGTTACCTCTACCAGGAACCAGCACCTTACCTCTACTTCATTCACTTCCTTTCTTCACTTCACCCCATGTGATATTTTAAAAACACAAATACTTTTTATCGCTCCTCTGCTTAAAAGTCTTCACTTATGTCCTTCGAGATAAAGTTCAAAATGTTTGACAAAGTTTATATGTGTCCCTTTGTTACACAGTCTCAGTCTGCATTTCTGGGCTTAACATTCATTGTCCATCCTCCAGCTCCAGTGGTCTTTTTTCTAGTCCATTTTGGTATATCTTGCTTCATGGTTTTCACTCAGCAGAGTGAGTGAAAAGTGTGCTTCCTCTTTCCTCTACAAAATCTTTTAGCTAATGCTGATGTGCGCTTCCAATCTCAGGTTAAATGCTACTTTTCCACAAAGGATTTTTCCATCTATTATTCTAGGTTGGGTTTCCACTGTATGTGCTTTTGTCCCTCCTTGTACTTCCTTTTTTGTAGCTGTCCTCATAGGCCATCAGATTCTTTGTTCCCAGAAGCAGAACCTCCATGAGAGTAGAGCCAGAGTCAGGCTTAGATATAATGGTGATCGAAGCACCATTAACAGAGGCTGGCAAAAAGCTGATGTTTGACAAATACGAAATATTTTCAATGTATCGCAAATTAAAGTAGCAAATTCTAATGCAAATACCCATTATAACCAGCATATGTAACTTGTCAACCACACATCCTTCAACATAACTGAAAATTGCAAACAAACTAGTTCCTAACATGATTTTGGAATGTTACAGTAATGAAAATATTTCAGATTAGAGCATGTAAAGTGCAAATTTTGCCAAAGCAAGAATTGTCTTGTAAGGGTAATATATATGCAATATAATATATTGGGCTTAAGGAAATGTCACGGCAATCACATCACCTAATCAGTTTTGTTAGTCATTCATAGCATAATTTACATCACATTGTATGTCACATCCAAAAGGTGAAAGGCAAAAAGCCCGAGGGTATTGCCCCATTTACAGCAATATTTATAAATATTAATGAGCTCACAGTATTTCCTCAAGATGCCCTTTGACAAATTTTCCAGAACTGAGACTTCGTCAGGATTTCAAAGATCACATGATTGATGGTTTTAGAAGTTTGTTATAAATGTGCAGTATGATTTTGGGGGTAAAATTTGCTGAAAGTCTTAGTAGTATATATGTTCATACTAACAGTAATTAGTCACCAAGGATCTCATCAAATAACTGTACCATAGGAAGTTCTCACCAATTTACCAAGGACATGATCTGAGAGACTAGAATTCAAAAGAGAGATCAGAAATATTCAAACCGAATCCATTCACACACACAAAATTAAAAGACTGACCATTTATTCATACATCATGTTCTGAAAACAACTATCCACGTCTGGTTATTATGTCAGCAGGGTTTCTGTCAAATCGTGCTAATGAAATGAGACTGTAGATGGACTGTGAAAAAAGCCCTTAAGCAATACTTTCAACCTTCTCTATTTGATCAGATCCTTATGCTTCTGGATAAAGATAAGATAGGAGAATGCCTCTTAAAAAAGTACTGACAGAGTTGAGTGAATAATTATGACCTATCAGAAATTATAAATAAAATTCAATAGAGAAAATGGAATGTGAAAGCATGCTCATATACTCCTAGTAAGAGTAACATTTGATTTAATCTTTTGGAAAGCATTTCACAGTTTTAAACAAACTTTTATAATATTCATAGCCCATATTTTGTCATTGTATATATATTAATATATCTTAATGTATAGAAAATGCATATAGAACATTATTATAATAGTAAACAACTGGAAATATCCCAAATATCAATGATCAGATCAGATCAGATCAGTTGCTCAGTCATGTCTGACTCTTTGAGACCCCATGAATCGCAGCATGCCAGGCCTCCCTGTCCATCACCAACTCAAGATTACATAAATTATTAGTATATTAATATGTCTTAATAGGTAAGTAATTAGAAAGATACTTATCAAGAGTAACATGGACTCATTTAGGAAGTGGAATGAAAAATAGACGTCCCAATTATATACACATTTTTATAAACTCTCCATGTGTACAGTATGGTATTAATGATTTTAATATATACATAGAAAAAATGGAATAAAAACTAAGCTTGTGAGATTTTAAGCTTTCACTTACATAATCATAAAATATAATTTTTAGTATTTTTAAACAGACTTTATGTCTTAGAGCAGTTTTAAGTTCAAAGCACACTTGAACAAAGGTTCAGAGAGTTCTCATATACTCATTGACCCCACATAAGCACAGTTTCCCACACTATCAACGTCTGGTGAGCCTACACTGACACATCATTATCACCCAAAGTTCATAGTTTACATTAAGATTCGCTCTCGATGTTGTCCATTCTGCGGGTTTTGACAACCGTACAATGACATGTATCTTCTATTGTGGTTTCATACAAAATAGTTTCATTGCCATAAAATCCCTCTATACTCTTATCTATTCAACTCTCCTTCCCTTACCAACCAGTCTCCATAATTTTGCCTTTTCCAGAATGTCATATAGTTCAGAGTGCCATTTAACTGGAATCTTACAGTATGTACTCTTTTCAGATTAGCTTTTTTCACATAGTAATATGCATTAAATATTTCTCCATGTCTTTTCATGGCTTAATACCTCATTTCTTTTTAACATTGAGCAATATACCATTGTCTGGATGTACATGAGTACTCATAGCTGATTCAGACTTGTTTTCAGTATTGACATTCAGAATTATGAAATAGAAAGCACAGTAGTTACTCCTAGAGTTAACATAGCTTAAGCCGATGCCAAGGACATCTACAGGGCTATTGTACACTATAGTTACAGTCCTTCCTTTTAAAAAAATAAGTTTTCAGGGAAAACTCACATTTTATATAAAATGTATTCCACTGAGATGTGCAGAAGTCAAAATTTTTAAAAAGCATCGTGTAACCAGACTGATAAGTATATATTAAAACTTATTTTTTTCATGAAAGCATCTCCTGTTTGTGAAGCCTAAAATCCTGAGACTAAGCATTTTCATAGGTGGTTGGAGGCTTTAAGGAGAGTGCTGTAGATTCTTGTCAGCTGTTCTCAGATAAAGGACCTGGGGAATCCGACCTTAATATTTTCTCCTCTAAGAGCTCCTCCTAATTCATCCCCAAGGTGGTGGCTGGATTCCACCAAAAAAGTTGAACCTATACATATGGCTACACTTGTTTTCTCAAAAATAAAAAGTAAGGTGTTTTATTTTTTGCTCTGTTTTTCCCCAGTCACCACAGATCATAGCACCAGAAGGCAGAGCCTTACTTTGTACATAATCTCAATTCCACCACTACTAGGAAGTTGTGAATTTTCTGACCTAAGAAACAAGCTCAAGGCCTTCAGGGACTAACCATTGAGTTATCGGTGGAATGTCTCAGAATCCTGGGATAGGAGAGTAGGAGGAGGAAGTTAAAGACAGGGTATGCTGGACTACAAATTTAAGAATTACCATTAGCATTCATAGGTTTGGAGGTTTTGCTTAAACTCTATTAACACAAATTCTGACAAGCTGACCCTTACAAAATCTCAAATGCTCATGTGGACTGCTTCTACGATCCCTAATATTCCTTCACTATGTATGTGTGTGAAGTCACTCAGTCATGTCCGACTCTTTGCGACCCTGTGGACTGTAGCCCACCAGCCTCCTCTGCCCATGGGATTCACCAGGCAAGAATACTGGAGTGGGCTGCCATTTCCTTTTCCAGGGGATCTTCCCAACCCTTCACTATATTCACTGTATTTCTTCACTATAAACTTCTAATAAAAAAAAATGAAATATAAGTATGGTAACCCCTCCTCTGACCTTCGACTGAACCAGTCTTCTGCTTAGATAAATGTTGAGGTAGCCACAATGTTAAAGTTAGGTCATTTTTTCAGATCTGAATTTGGGACTAGCACTCTGAGAGTAGATGGTTTTAGATACCACCCAGGGAATCTCCGGTATAAATTATTTCTATGGTGTTCTTTTTAATACAATTGATTATCTAATTAGTCAGAAGTTTCCTTGAAAATAATGCATATGTATGAATGACAGTTGTAGCAGCTTTGGGCAATGGGAAATTTTAAATGCATAATTGTAGAACTGGAAAGGAGCTGAACTCTGCACATTTACTACAGAGATGTCTGCGCAGCCTTAACAACAATTAACTGAATTCCCTTCCGTGGAACATAGAGGTTCCAGGTATCCCACATCAGTCAGTGTCACCACCACACAATAGTTCAAAATAATCTCTAAACTGACATGTAGAGAAGAGAGAATTCAGTAATGCAGTTGGCCGTTAACAAAGGTGTAATCTTATTATGTAGGAGCTTCAAAGCCAATTTTGCAAATTCGGACTTGTCGGAACATATTTGGAGGTTTAGGGAGACAATCATCTAGAGGTTAAATTTGTAAGATGATTTAGGATGATGCAAAGGAAAGGATCTTTCATGGTTCTAAAATCCCTGAAAGTGAAAGTGAAGTTGCTCAGTCGTGTCTGACTGTTGGTGACCCCATGGACCGTAGCCCACCACGCTCCTTGTCAGTATAAACTCAGATGTGGTTCAAGGGGCCCCCTGTGAATAACAGACACTCCTCACACTCAGGAAATTCAAGGGAACCAAGATCAAAGTTTAGAAGTTGTTTGTTAGGCAACATTAACTCATTTAATTTTCTTAACAAGCCTTTGAAAGCTGAACAATTGTTTTCAGTTTAGTAAACTGAGAGAGAAAATCTGACACACTCAAATACACAAAAAAATCCTATGCCCTAATTCTATCTTTGAAACTCTATCTTTCATACAGAGGATCGTTACACTTTGAATGAATTCATTGTTCAATTTTTAAACAATTCTATAATAGTCTATTTACATATTTTTTTATAGATTGATGTCACATTTCAGTTGGTGACAACTGAAGGTAAACAATCTTTTCCAATTATAAAGTAGCTGGCCCCTGTACTTAATGAGAAACTACAAAAGCTTTCAGAAAAAAAAAAACAAAAACCTTCTAAACTAGAAAAACATGGATTGTCATTAGTTATCACTATCCCCATATTTACTGGAAATGTCCTAGGAACTAACTTAGTGTTGTAAACAATAAAAAGTATAACAGGATCCCTTTCTTCCTGAGGTTTAGGATCCCACTGATGATATCAGGCTAACTGCACACCATACTACGAGCAAACAATTAAATGTGTGACTATTTTGTGCTGACTAAATGAAAAACCCAGTGGGAGCAGGGGGAAGGGAGATAACCTAGACCATTTCTCTGCTACTGTCAGTCTTACATGTGATTTGGAACAGCTGAGGTTGTGAAAAACAGATAGAATATAACTGCAAAACCCATCAGGATTAGAAAGGAGGCAGAAAATGGTTGACTTGAGACTGGTAGAGCACCATTACTTCAAATAAAAAGTGGCTTTATGAGAGGCAGGGGTAAGGAGCATTTTTGTTTGATTGCCTTCTTTGTTTCATATTTCCATCTGCTCTGACCCCTCATATTTCCCTAGATCTTTTATTCTCCTCTGGGCATTCTGATCTTCTAACTTCTCTCTGTGCTGTGCTGTGCTGTTTTTAGTTGCTCAGTCAGGTCCGACTCTTTGTGGCCCCATGGACTGTAGCCTGCCAGGCTCCTCTGTCCATGGGGATTCTCTAGGCAAGAATACTGACGTGGGTTGCATGCCCTCCTCCAGGGGATCTTCCCAAACCAGGGATCGAACCCAGGTCTCCCGCATTGCAGGTGGATTCTTTACCGTCTGAGCCACTAGGGAAGCCCAACTTCCCTCTAATGAAACAGTTTTTCCTGCTCCCACAAGGCTATTTACCCTGGCTGGCAGATGAGTTGAATTTGTAACTAGTAACCAACTTGGCAAGGGCTGACATGTGTAATGGTGGTTTCTCTCCATGACACCCAATGTAAGGAACAATCCCCCTGAACCTCACTCTCTACCATCACTAACCTCAGGGAGGATGATGTTTGCAGGGAGAGGTGAGGATTGATGGGAGAATAATTTTAAATTATTTTTAATAGGAATCTATCTTGATTCTTATCAACATTCTAATGGAATTATATTGGGTGTCTCCAAATTTTTAAATTAATGTAGCAAAGCAATAATTTAAGCAGTGAACACCTATGTTCATAATGAATGTATTTACACAATACAACTGAAAGATAAAGCAAAGTATCTCATAACCATGCTTAATAAAACCTTGTATGTTAAATTTGTGTAATTGTGGGCATTCTAGTAATTTCTTACATGAGATATTTTCATAGAGAATATTAAGGTGAATTTTATGCAAATCCCTAGAATATATTTTAAAATTCTGAACTAGTAGTTTTCTCATATTTTTATACTTTATGAATGGACATTTATAATTTTAAACATTATAATAATACATATCTGTAATTTTCACATATATTTTCTTTTTTAAAGAGATTTTCCCCAGTTTACCCAACAGATTGTTTCAATTGTTTCCTCTGTTTTATATACTGTTGAATGGACTTCTGTTTACTGTTTGCATTCATAATTGGTTCTTTGCATTTTGCTTCTTGACATAACTGAGGGGGTCTCTTCTTTAGTGCCTTCATGGAAACTAAGATTATTAGGGGAGAAGAGTATAGTAGATGATACTGCTTTAAAATAGATGTTCTGATAGCTAGTCATTGTATATTATAGCCAGATTTCATGTATGTAAAATACAGTTATAATAGAAATAGAAGGCAAAAAAAAGAGATTCTCTTTTAATGAGAGAAACAGAAACTTTTTGTTAAAATAAGAACATTTGAAAATATTATCAGACTTTTCCAACATGTCCAAAAAGTTTAAAATTTAAGTGATTTTTTTCTGTTTCATATCAAAAATGTTTCCCTAAAACTACTCTTAAAGAAAAACATTATCATATTATAGGTTCAATTTCTTTAAATAGCAGAAAGCTACTATAATTATAAATTGTTATTTCTATCCAACCAATTGTCTGAGCAACTTTTACTAGCACTTAACAATGTGTTGCTACCTTAATGGCACAAAGCAATGGTTTGTAATTTTGTAAAGTCTGTATTGATAAATCTGTCATTTACCAGTGGTTACCAACTAATTTTCAGACATTTCTAATGCAAAGCATATCCCATTAAGTTTAAAAATTCATTAACGTTTCTATGTGCCAGATGGCACAATGTAAGAAATGTTTGAAGTACACAGCAATTAAAACTCTTAAACATATAAAAGCCTAGCTGGCAATTTGTTATATATATTGCATGTTAGAGCACCATGAAATGATGGCTACATAATATCCATCTGTGAATATACTGAATTTCTAAGAACCTAAATAAATAGATCAGGCTTGAGACAAACTCACATTCTGATTTCTAAAGACTGAAGAACCTTTCATTAAATTCTCCAAAATTACAAGGCACAACTGCATTTCAAACTCATTGGAAAATCTCTGAAAAATATAGACACCAAGCCTATAAAATTTTATCTTCAGAAGCCAACTGGGTGATTTGCTTGGAAAAGAAAATCATTGAAAACAAAAATTCTCTTGTTAATGTCCTGTTAAGAGCAAGTACAGTTTTAACTTAGAAGAAAAAAAATGCTAAATTTCACGTTTAATGTTGTATTTTATAGGCTAGATTTTATGGAGAAGGAATGGCAACACACTCCAGTATTCTTGACTGGGAAATCCCACGGACAGAGGAGCCTGGCAGGTTACAGTCCATGGGGTTGCAAGAATCAGACGCGACTGAGCGACAATGACTAAACAACAAAGCAACAAACTAAATAACAATAACAAACCTCTGTATCCTAAAATCTCCCTCTTCTCCCTTGACCTGATGGTGCCTCCTTGAGGAGGGGTCAGTTCCCCATCTGTTATGGGAATTTCTAACACAAAATGAGAGGATTTCAGGCAAAATACTCAGAGGATTCTAAAAGATAAAATATGCAGTAGTTATCATTACTTATTTTTCAATTTTTTTTCTTCTTAGGACCCCATTTTTTTTTTATTACTCAAACATTAGTGTTTGATTGTGTAAAAATGTGGAACAATAGCTAAGCAAAGAAAAACAAAAACATGCCATGCCTTTATCTCTATAGAGACAGCCATGTTAATTTTTCAAGGTATCTCCTTTTTTCTCTGCATGTAGAAATAGAGATTTTATATGTTAAAAATAAATAAATAAATAAAATAAAAAACAGGCTCTAGGATCAAATTATTTGATTTGGAAGTCCAGAAGACACCTATGAGGAGCATCTCTTTGGACAAGATACTGGGCAGAAATTTCTAGAACTATGATTCTGTTTAAAACTGTACTTTTGGCTCAGCTGCTAAAGAATCTGCCTGCAATGCAGGTAACCTGGGTTCAATCCCTAGGTCAGAAAGATCCCCTGAAGAAAGGAATGGCAACCCACTCCAGTATTCTTGCCTGTGGAATACCATGGACAGAGGAGCCTGGTTGGCTATAGTTCATGGAGTCACAAGGAGTTGAACACAACTGAGAGACCAACAATTACTTACTTACTCTATTAGGCTTTTTTAAGTAGCATAGAGGTTAAGGATATCATAGTCTTGTTGAAAAATAGAAATTCACATAAAAGTGACTTTAAATATGTCAAATCACAAATATATGCCCATATATATGTATATTCACACAAGTCAGAGACAGATATAAATATCATTTTCAAATGGCTGTAGTGAAGAATTAATTGAAAATTTTGGCTTACTAGCTTGAAAAACAGGAATTGAGATTTAGTGAATAAGAAAGATTAAATTTCTGCAATATTTTCCTAGATCATAATTGTCTTGAAACACAGGCCATTTATGAATTTTGAAAAAAAATAATATAGTAAGGAGTGGTGCAATTTTAGTGTTGTTTACTTCAATGAAATGAAGTGAAGTCACTTAGTCGTGTCCGACTCTTTGCGACCCCATGGACTGTAGCCTACCACGCTCCTCCGTCCATGGGATTTTCCAGGCAAGAGTACTGGAGTGGGTTGCCATTTCCTTCTCCAGAGGATCTTCCCAACCCAGGGATTGAACCTGGGTCTTCCACATTTAGGTAGACGCATTACCATCTGAGCCACCCTGACTGTAACTCTAACATGTACTAATACTAGCATATAGTATTTTAGATAGCAATGAACTAAGAAAATTTAAGGGTTTGATGTAGTGTGTAAACATGTTTCATTCAGTGACTTAGGCTAGACTATTTGGAAAAATTCCCAGGTTTTGTTCTTGTAAATATCCTAAGTTCACCATTTAGTCCTATCACATTTATATATGATGCTGAAGTCTATATTTTTATAAAATTTGAGAAAAATGGATAATAAAAAATTATTTTGTAACTTACACTATCTAAATGTTGGCCATATCTTACAAAACCCATTTTGGTGAGATGTAGAAGGTCTATATGAGACTATGATAAAATCTCAATTATAGATAGTATCATCAAATAGTAGTAGTTTGATCATTTCATTGATCACTGTTATGATCATGTAATTGATTTCAAGGCAGAAGTGAAAATCAGTTTTAAACAAAAAAAAAATTCAGATGATTTTGATTCAATAGAAATCTTTTATCTAATAAACCACATCCAATTCAAAAACTTGATGAAAATCTTACATGCAATTATATAGTAAAATATTGCCCAGCTAGATGGTATCCTTTTCCAGGATTCCCAGGAATAACTAAAAGCACATAATTATTATTACTTTTTTTAATATAAATTTTAATTGGAGGCTATACCCAATTATTTTTTTAAAAAATGACAAAACAAAACATTACAAATAATCTGTCCAACAAACAAATGGGAAGCTTCTACTTCAAAGAAAAATATCCCCTAAAAAGAAATACAAACCAATTATATTCTCCTTTGTTGCTGCTCTAAGAGACATTATATTGAATTATCATGGAACTAAAGTAGATTCAAATAGTAACTTAAATATGTTATACTGAATTTTAATAACAATAACAATAAAAAAAACCTCATAACTGTCTTTGGAAATCACACTTCTTGTATCAGATATAAACTAAGTTTCTGAGGCAAGTACTTTGCAAGTTTGTTACATGTTACATTTAACACTTTAAAATGACAGAAATTTTAAGATATTTTCAAATATAATAAATTTTGTAAAATAAGGTGAATAAACAGATTTATTTGTATTAAATTTAGAGTTTAAATACCTAGGAAATCTTAACTAAGCAGCTGTTCACATAACTAATCAAGTAAAAATATTACATGTACAAGCAATTCTGATCTAAAATATATCTAAAACTTCTGAGTCCTGAGTAGCTATATTTATCCCCGAGAGAATAAAAAATTAATGTTTAGAGGCAGATTGTATTTTCCAAATGGCCTTTAACAGTATTTTCACTCCATATGCTCCTCCAGAAGCTTGCCATCACCAAGAGGAAGAGTCTATTCCTCTCTTCTTCTATATGGATGCCTTGCGGCGGTAATGTTTTTGTAAAGACTGAATTTGGAGTTTTAAGTTGTTCTCTTCAGTTGGTCCTTCATATTATAGTTACAGCAGTTTTCCTTCTCTTCCCATCTCCCTACTTTCCTTTTTGTATATAGGTTGATGCTGATGACCCAGAAGAAAGTGCTGCTATTAACTAGCTTCTTCCCCCACAGTACTGTATATTGCCTTGCACTCATCATGTCAAACATGTACTGAACTGCATCGGCATCACCTTCACTTTGTTTGTTTAGCAGGTAAGCATGTGCTCAACTGTGCAACACTTGAAAGTTTACCTCACAAGCAAATATAGTGTTTTTGTTCAGATCAGTTCAGTTCAGTAGCTCAGTCGTGTCTGACTCTTTGCGCCCCCATGAATCGCAGCACGCCAGGCCTTCCTGTCCATCACCAAAGTCCCAGAGTTTACTCAGACTCACGTCCATCGAGTCAGTGATGCCATCCAGCCATCTCATCCTCTGTCGTCCCCTTCTTCTCCTGCCCCCAATCCCTCCCAGCATCAGAGTCTTTTCCAATGAGTCAACTCTTCGCATGAGGTGGCCAAAGCATTGGAGTTTCAGCTTTAGCATCAGTCCTTCCAAAGAACACCCAGGACTGATCTCCTTTAGAATGGACTGGTTGGATCTCCTTGCAGTCCAAGGGACTCTCAAGAGTCTTCTCCAACACCACAGTTCAAAAGCATCAATTCTTCGGCGCTCAGCTTTCTTCGCAGTTCAACTCTCATATCCATACATGACCACAGGAAAAACCATAGCCTTGACTAGACGAACCTTTGTTGGCAAAGTAATGTCTCTGCTTTTCAATATGCTATCTAGGTTGGTCATAACTTTTCTTCCAAGGAGTAAGCATCTTTTAATTTCATGGCTGTAGTCACAATCTGCAGTGATTTTGGAGCCCAAAAAAATAAAATCTGACACTGTTTCCACTGTTTCCCATCTAGTTCCCATGAAGTGATGGGACCAGATGCCATGATCTTCGTTTTCTGAATGTTGAGTTTTAAGCCAACTTTTTCACTCTCCTCTTTCACCTTCATCAAGAGGCTTTTTAGTTCCTCTTCACTTTCTGCCATAAGGGTGGTGTCATCTGCATATCTGAGGTTATTGATATTTTTCTGGGCATTCTTGATTCCAGCTTGTGCTTCTTCCAGCCCAGCATTTCTCATGATGCAGCAACCCCATATTAATATATTGAGTCCAAAGTTATTACTAAAATTTCTCAGTTAAATTCCTCTTAATATAATGGAGATAATTTTGGGATTTAGTGCAGAGTTTCACTAGAAGGACTATATAAATGTCAAGGCAAAAATCTCAACCTACAGAATCATAATATCTGAGGGCTGGTTCTAGGCATTCATTAGCTTACACAGTACTTTCAAATGTTATTGTGATGCTCATCCTAGTTAGGATGTTTTCAGTGATTTTTAGGATTTGGAAAAAAAAAAACTATAAATTGTATCTCTCATGAATGACATAGATCTAGAAGGAATTAGTATAGACGAACATCTCACTGAATATATATATCAGTTCAGTTCAATTCAGTCGCTCAGTCGTGTCCAACTCTTTGCGCCCCCATGAATTGCAGCACGCCAGGCCTCCCTGTCCATCACCAACTCCCGGAGTTTACTCAGATTCATGTCCATCGAGTCAGTGATGCCATCCAGCCATCTCATCCTCTGTCATCCCCTTCTCCTCCTGCCCCCAATCCCTCCCAGCATCAGAGTCTTTTCCAATGAGTCAACTCTTTGCATGAGATGGCCAAAGTACTGGAGTTTCAGCTTTAGCATCATTCCTTCCAAAGAACACCCAGGACTGATCTCCTTTAGAATGGACTGGTTAGATCTCCTTGCAGTCCAAGGGACTCTCAAGAGTCTTCTCCAACACCATATATATATATATATATATATATATATATATATACACACACACACACACACACACACACACACACACACACACACATCTAATAGCCCTGGACTGAGAGGGAAGATATTCTGTGCTCCAGCCTGAGCTCTGTGAGTGAATTATTGGTTTATTTTTACTGGATTTTTTTCTTCTAATCCTCAAAATGGAGAAGGAAATGAGTAATATGGTGGCGGTAGTAATTATGTGTGAATATTCATTATTGCATTTCAAAAACAGGATATAGGACTGCAGTATTTGAATTTTAAGTGCTTGATGTTGTAGTATTTGGTGTGGGAAAATTGATTTATCCTGGAATACATACCATAAAAAGAAGAGAAAGTCTCCTACTACCACAGTGAAGCAGATTTTCAGGTCCCTGTGAAGTCCTCATATTCTTAATAGACTTTAAAAATTATCAGTTTTAGGTGTATAGAAAAATTGAGTAGAACTTACAAAGAGTTTCCACATACCCCCTCAACCGTCATGCTGGTCTCCCAGAAATCAAACTGTCTTCCAATGTGGTTATACCATTTTGCATTTTTAACAGCAATGCATGAGTTTCTATTTCTCCACTTCCTTGCCAGCATTTCGTGTTGACATTTTTTTTTCTTTTGGATTTTATACATTCAAATAGCTGTGAAATGATGTCTTCTTGTTTTAGAAATTGAGAGTTTTAGAAGAGTAAACTGGAAAACAGTTTGTCAGTTTCTTACCAAGCACTGGTGGCTGAGACGGTTAAGCGTCTGTCTACAATGTGGGAGACCCGGGTTCGATCCCTGGGTCGGGAAGTTCCCTGGAGAAGGAAATGGCAATCCACTCTAGTACTATTGCCTGGGAAATCCCATGGACAGAGGAGCCTAATAGGCTACAATCCATGGGGTCGCAAAGAGTCAGACATGATGAGCGATCTTCACCGTAACACTGTATCACCATACCAAGCACTTACCACACTATCAATAATCATATTCCTTGATATTTATTCAAATGAGTTGAAAACTTCAGTTCAGTTGCTCAGTCATGTCTGACTCTTTGTGACCCCATGGAATGCAGCATGCCAGGCCTCCCTGTCCATCACCAGCTCCCAGAGTTTACTCAAACTCATGTCCATTGAGTTAGTGATGTCATCTAACCATCTCATCCTCTGTTGTCCCCTTCTCCTTCTGCCTTCAATCTTTCCCAGCATCAGGGTCTTTTCAAATAAGTCAGTTCTTCCCATCAGGTGGACAAAGTATTGGAGTTTCAGCTTCAGTATCAGTCCTTCCAATGAATACTCAGGAGTGATTTCCTTTAGGATGGACTGGTTGCATCTCCTTGCAGTCCAAGGGACTCTCAAGAGTCTTCTCCAACACCACAGTTCAAAAGCATGAGTTCTTCAATGCTCAGCTTTCTTCACAGTCCAGCTCTCACATCCAATCATGACCACTGGAAAAACCATAGCCTTGACTAGACAGACCTCTTTTGGCAAAGTAATGTCTCTGCTTTTTAATATGCTGTCTAGGTTGGTCATAACTTTTCTTCCAAGGAGCAAGTGTCTTTTAATTTCATGGCTGCAGTCACCATCTGCAGTGATTTTGGAGCCCCCAAAAATAAAGTCAGCCACTGTTTCCATTGTTTCCCCATCTATTTTCCATGAAGTGATGGGACCGGATGCCATGATCTTTGTTTTCTGAATGTTGAGCTTTAAGCCAACTTTTTCACTCTCCTCTTTCACTTTCATCAAGAGGCTCTTTGGTTCTTCTTCACTTTCTGCCATAAGGGTGTTGTCATTTGAATATCTGAGATTATTGACATTTCTCCCTACAATCTTGATTCCAGCTGTGCTTCATCCAGCCCAGCGTTTCTCATAATGTACTCTGCATATAAGTTAAATAAGTAGGGTGACAATATACATCCTTGATGTACTCCTTTTCCAATTTGAAACCAGTCTATTGTTCCATGTCCAGTTCTAACTGTTGCTTCCTGACCTGCATACAGATTTCTCAAGAGACAGGTCAGCTGGTCTAGTATTCCCATCTCTTTCGGAATTTTCCACAGCTTGTTGTGATTCACACAGTCAAAGGCTTTGGCATAGTCAATAAAGCAGAAATAGATGTTTTTCTGGAACTCTCTTGCTTTTTGATGATCCAGCAGATGTTGGCAATTTGATCTCTGGTTCCTCTGCCTTTTCTAAAACCAGCTTGAATATCTGGAAGTTCATGGTTCACATATTATTGAAGCAACAGGTTGAAAACTTATGTCCACATAAAAACCTGTACAAAGATATTTGAGACTCCTTGTGTTAATATTAGGGGTCTGTTGTGTTTTCACCTGTGTGAGGCCAACTTTATGGCTATGTGGCAAGCTTCATGCTAAATCAAGCTCCCATTATTGTTTTTTTTGAGGTTTTTCAGTGTTTAGTTTATTTTGTTTACTAAGGAATAAATTTTTCCAAGGACATTTCGTTATCTGAACAGATTTTATTGTTCGTGGGTGAAACTGATTTTGAGTATTTTAACACCTGCTCCTACTATCTATATGCATGTGCAGGTCTTGAGAATTGTTTGTTTATAAAAAATGTTCACAGAAAGTGTAGGCAGAGGAATGGTAAGTCCATTCTTGAGCTGACTCCTGGAATGAAGGAGTTTAAAAGGTTAATTCTCAAACTCTTGCCTTTTTGACAAACTTTGTCTTGAATTACCATTTCAAAACCTTGAAGCTGAAAGTCCAGTACTTTGACCACCTGATGCACAGAACAGACTCATTGGATAAGCCCCTGATGCTGGGAAAGATTGAAGGCAGGAGGAGAAGGGGATGACAGAGGATAAGTTGGTTGGATAGCATCACCGACTGGATGGACATGAGTTTGAGCAAGCTTCGGGAGTTGGTGATGGACAGGAAAGCCTGGCATGCTGCAGTGCATGGGATCGCAAAGAGTTAGACACGACTGAGTGACTGAACTGACTGAGCTGAGACCTGATTTGCCCTCACACTTGAAACAAACAAAATACATCAAATATAGAAAGCAATGGTTTCAAGACATCCCATCAGGCAATGAAGGATACCACTCCCTGAGAATGAGACAGAACTGAGGGGAATATTATGATTGTGCCACATTACTGCATTGAGAGAATTTTCAAGAGGAACAAAGAGGGAAAATACAGATAAAACTCAGTAGATCATCTGAGGTGATGCATCTGAGAATCTGAAAAAGCAAAATACCTAGAGTTGGTAGAGCAGGATATAGGAAAGGAAAGTGCTGCCTAGAAAGAGAACTCTAGAGATCTTCAAGGGCCTCACCATAAATATTCATCTAAGGGCAAACCAGTGCACAAGTGTGAAATAACCACTCAAAACCAAGAAAAGAACTCAAGAGGATTAAAGGTAACTGTGGCTGGCATTGACACAAGCCTGGGAACAGTGCCCATTCCCAGCAGATGGATGGAAATTCTTATGATTCAAAAGCCTTGGGCAGAGTAAGAGAGAAGGACTTGACTTCTGTAGTGTAAATAATTATTACCAGATCACATATTTTCAACAGAGGCAAATCACTTTCAAGGGGTTGAAAATCAGTTCTTGAGAGTCAAGAAAATCTTAGATATTAAAATATTTTCTTTACCTCTAAAGATCCACAGTATATAAATTGAAATGATGTATATTTGTGGCAATATAATTTAATGAGAAGAGGGTGATTAAAAAAAAATTCTAAAAAGGCTTCATAGGACTTCTCTGGTGGTCCTATGGCTAATGCTCCATGCTCCCAATATAGATGGCCCAAGTTCCATCCCTGGTCGGGGAACTAGACCTCACATGCCACAGCTAAGTGTTTGGATGCCTCAAATAAAGACCCCACATGCCACAGCAAAGATTTAAGATTAAGCATGCCTCAACCAAGACCTAGCACAACCAAACAAATAAATAAATATTTAAAAAAAATAAAGAATGCAAAAAAAGGAATCCCATATAAAATGGCTTCATAGAGGATTATGAAAAATATTTAAGAAACATTGCTTTTAGGCTGACTTTTGCTCTGGTCTCATCTAACAAATATTGCAAGAAAGACTAGAAAGCTTTAAACCAGTTAAAGTAATTAAACTGCACTCCATGCTAAGACTTAAGAATATTTGTAAGGCTACAATAATATCTAACACCCAACAAGGAAAACCATTACCAGGAATGCAAAGTGGTAGGAAAATTTAAAGTTTCTGCTCTTTGGAAAATATTTTTAAGGGAAAGAAAATACGAGTCACTGACTGAGAAAAAATATTTGTGAATCACATAAATAACTTATATTTAGGACACATAAAGACTCTAAGATGCTGATTTTTTTAAAAAAACTAATATCCAAGTAAAAAAATGAGCGAGTTGTTGAATAGACACTTAGCTAGGTAGATAAATATAAGAATGGCAAATATGCTAAACACATTGTAAGATGTCAATATCATTATTAATTTTTATGGAATTTCAAATTAAAATAATAATGAAAATAATTTCCAAATATCTATGACTGATAACAAGGACTATTAAAAATATAAAAGTAAAAGTGTCAGTCGCTTAGTAGTATCCAACTCTTTGCGATCCTATGGACTGTAGCCCATCAAGCTCTTCTGAAAATGGGACTATCCAGACCGGAATACTGGAGTGACTTGCCGTGCCGTCTCCCATGTGATCTTCCCCATCCAGGGATCAAACCCTTATGATGTGTTTCCTGCACTGGCAGTGGATCTTTACAGCTAGAGCCACCTGGGAAGACTATATATATAGATAGGTAGTTAAAGAATAACTATATCAAGTTTTGAGGCAGTGTTGGAGGACCAGGAGTTGTCATACAATGTTGCTAGGAATGCAAAATGAGAAAATGCATTTGGAAATGAACCCAAGAGTTTACAGACATTAAATACATACCTGCCATAAGCTGTAGCCATCCTACTCTCAGGCATTTACCTGACAGAAGTTAAAGCATACGTCTAGAAAAAAGATTTGAGTATAAAATTGCCAATACTCCATATATATGCAGGTCTTACAGGTACCAAATGATTTGGGTTTGTATATTTTATTAACATTGGCAGGATACTCTAAATATCCCGCATTTAGATTTTTTGGATAAATTACAAAAATTAAGTAGACAAAGCTATTTTTTTTTAATTTTCACCATAGTAATTGATGTTTTAATCATTCAAATGGCAAAACTACTTCAATTCATTTTTAGTTTTTAAATTCATAAACCTCTCAGCAATTCAACTTGGTTTATTATCAGTTATGAGGAATTATGAGTAACAGGTTCATATGTTCAGGAGATCATCAAACCAATTTTTTTCAACATTCACAATACTTGATATTATCTTTTCTCTATTTTTATATTTTTGAATGCCAAAGTGGCAAAACAAAATTATACATTTTGATGAATAACTGAACAGTAGGCAATTATACAGAGATAAAAATGTCTTTTGAAGCTCTTTTTACATTAGTGATTATTCACTCAATTTCAGAAATCATGGAATGTCAGATATAAATCAGTTTATACCAACAGCTAAGCATAAAAAATGTATAATTTTTTCAGTTAGTAATAAACCAAGTGATTTTAATAAATATTTTGGTTAAGAAATATTTAAATGAAGAAAATAAAATAATCACAGCAAAAGATAAAATGGCCTTCCAAACTGCACATCAGCAGTCTCTTAGCCCAAATGCTTGTGTGAACATACTTCTCCCAGAACCATTATAACTTCAGAAAAGCAAGCAAATTTTCAAATTCCTGGACCAAAAATAAACAAAAAACCCTGCAATAATGAAAAGTTCTTTGCTATTAGGCATAACTGTGGGTGCAAGTAATCACAAAACAGAAAAATTTCTGGTATTGTAGTACTTTTGTCATTGAAAAGGCTTGCTCATATGTCTGTTGTAAGTAAAATCTCTTCCAGGTAAGACTTCAGAAGCAAGAGCAATGTTTTGCAGAGACACTCAAGTTTAGAGTTAATGAAAGAAATCATACTGCTTATGATCAAGATACTATGAATCTAGATTTTTGTGGATACTTGTATTAAGGTACCGGAGAAGGCAATGGCACCCGACTCCAGTATTTTTGCCTGGAAAATCCCATGGACGGAGGAGCCTGGTAGACTGTAGTCCATGGGGTCGCGAAGAGTCGGACACGACTCAGCGACTTCACTTTCACTTTTCACTTTCATGCATTGGAGAAGGAAATGGCAACCCACTCCAGTGTTCTTGCCTGGAGAGTCCCAGGGACGAGGGAGCTTGGTGGGCTGCCGTCTATGGGGTCGCACAAAGTCGGACACGACTGAAGCGACTTAGCAGCAGCAGCAGCAGCAGTATTAAGGTACAAGATGTTTATTTAAAGATGAAATAAGACATGTATGATTCTCTTGAAAGTGTTGGGTGTCCAACCTACATTCTATATTTGTGTGCATGCTAAGTCGCTTCAGTCTTGTCCAACTCTCTGCTACCCTATGGACTGTTGCCTGCCAGGCTCCTCTGCCCATGGAATTCTCCAGGCAAGAGTACTAGAGTATGTTGCCATGTTCTCCTTCAAGGATATTCTACATAATGCTTCTCAAATAGTATTAAAATATTCAAATAGCTTTCTATAACTTTTAAGTAATTGTCATGAAATATTATTCATTTATCCTGCTTGAACTGAGCAAGTATATTTGTAATGTTATTGGTATTCTGTATTCTCAAATTCTCTTGTCTTCAAAACTCTGCTGAATCTCTGACAAATGTAGGGAATCTTGCTTATTTGAAGTACTGACATCATACTTTAATTCCTAAAGTCCCCAAAATTCTTGTTGACTTTTTAAATAATCCACTGAGTAAAGCCAATTACTTTCTTGTATGTTGTTTTCAACATCTCTTTAGCAAAAAGATTATGCAAATTGAAAGAAAAGCAAACTGTGTTCTTGAAGTGCTCCATTGCTTAAAAAAATTGTTGAATGTGTTAAAGAATGGACTAAAAATTTATCCTTTTAAGTGTCAAAGCTGTCTCTAAAGGGGACAGCATTACTAATAAAGAAAAAAAGGAATTCCAACTTTAAGTGAATAATTCTTATGATATTTGCCATGACTCTTTTGAAATGAATTTCATCTGTTTTTTGTAAATGTATTCAGCATTCAAAAGTTTATCAATTTTGAATTCATTTGTTTTTGAGAGTGTAAAGCTGAGATGTTCAGTTCACTTCAGTTGTTCAGTCTTTTACTTCCAAGGAGAAAGCATCTTTTAATTTCATGGCTGCAATCACCATCTGCAGTGATTTTGGAGCCCAAGACAATAAAGTCTTTCACTGTTTCCATTGTTTCCTCATCTATTTGCCATGAACTGATGGGACCAAATGCCATGATCTTAGTTTTCTGAATGTTGCGTTTTAAGCCAGCTTTTTCACTCTCCTCTTTCACTTTCATCAAGAGGTTCTTCAGTTCTTCTTCACTTTCTGCCATAAGGGTGGTGTCATCTACATATATGAGGTTATTGATATTTCTCCCAGCAATCTTGATTCCAGCTTGTGCTTCATCCAGTCCAGCATTTCTCATGATATACTCTGTGTATAAGTTAAATAAGCAGGGTGACAATATACAGCCTTGATGTACTCCTTTCCTGATTTGGAACCGGTCCGTTGTTTCATGTCTGGTTCTAACTGTTGCTTCTGGACTTGCATACAGGTTTCTCAGGAAGCAGGTCAGGTATTTGGTCTGGTATCCCCATCTCTTTAAGAATTTTCTGCAATTTATTGTGATCCACACAGTCAAAGGCTTTGGCTTAGTCAATAAAACAGAAGCAGATGTTTTACTGGAACTCTCTTTTTTCTGGAACTCTGTAAAGTTGAGAAGCATGTAAACAAATTTACCTAAATCAGAGCAGTTAATAGTGGCAGAGAAAAGGTGAGAACTCTGTGTCCTTGTGCCCAAGATTCTATTTTTCCAAAATGCTGCCCTGAATTTAGCATATAAAGTTTCAGAGAGGCTCTGCTCACTCTACCCTCTTAAAACTATGCCCCTGGAAGTCTTAACAGTAATAGTAATATAATGACCTCAAGATAGGGTAGGATTTTTATTTTTTAGGATTTAACAAAATTTTGTTTAATATAAAGGTGAGTTTAAAATAAGAGAAGTACTCTTGTGTCAGAAATAGAGACATAAAAGTCTTATAAGTACTTTCCACCAATTTTGTTTAATTCAGTTCTCATAGCAATTCTTCAAGGCATAACTAGTATGAAGAGGCATGCCAGGTACAACTACCACGAAAAAATTAAAATACAGATACATGAAATAATTTACTTAAGACTCTACCATAAGTTCCATTGCTAGGATTGAAACCAGGAAATTGGCTACAGACTCAACACTTCGATTTCATCTTTAAAGAATTTGATTCTTTTACAAGGATGTTTCTAAATAATCGTCTGGCATGGAAACAAAAGGAATCATCAAATGTGGTGTTGGAGAGAAAAGAATAAAAATTGATGGCAATCTTAGTATTTTTTATCAGTAAGCAATATTTTAAAAAGTCTTGATTAAGACATGCAGTGGAATCTTGAAGAAGGTAACACAGTTATGGCATGAATGACATCACTTCATGGGAAATAGATGGGGAAACAGTGTCAGACTTTATTTTTTGGGGCTCCAAAATCACTGCAGATGGTGACTGCAGCCATGAAATTAAAAGATGCTTACTCCTTGGAAGGAAAGTTATGACTAACCTAGAGAGCATATTAAAAAGCAGAGACATTACTTTGCCAGCAAAGGTCGGTCTACTCAAGGCTATGGTTTTTCCTATGGTCATGTATGGATGTGAGAGTTGGACTGTGAAGAGAGCTGAGCACCGAAGAATTGATGCTTTTGAACTGTGGTGTTGGAGAAGACTCTTGAGAGTCCCTTGGACTGCAAGGAGATCCAACCAGTCCATTCTGAAGGAAATCAGCCCTGGGATTTCTTTGGAAGGAATGATGCTAAAGCTGAAACTCCAGTACTTTGGCCACCTCATGCGAAGAGTTGACTCATTGGAAAAGACTGATGCTGGGAGGGACTGGGGGCAGGAGGAGAAGGGGACGACAGAGGATGAGATAGCTGGATGGCATCACTGACTCGATGGACGTGAGTCTGAGTGAACTCCGGGAGTTGGTGATGGACAGGGAGGCCTGGCGTGCTGCGATTCATGGGGTCGCTAAGAGTCGGACATGACTGAGCGACTGAACTGAACTGAGCTGAGCTGAGCAACACTGATATTGTGATGTTTGTACAAATCAAACTTGAAGATTGGTTTTCAGAGTTGTTAATTTTATGACAGACTAATCAGTATACCCGCCCATGCTAATGCTTAATGAGTTTTCTCTCATGAATGTTCAATGGGCAAAATAAATAAATAAATAAATAAATAAATAGTTGTATATAACCGCTTATGATGAAAATGGAACATAAACTATAACTCCAAGGAATTCTATATGCAAATAAATTATTTAAAAACTTTTAAGGAGAGAGAATGAAATATTTAGAAGAATAAAATGAAAGAAATAAATGTATAGTTTTGATTATTGTAATTTATTTCAAATAAAAAAGGAATAATTTTTAGTATAGTATAATATTATTTTATATCAGTGTACATATACATAGACAGTTATAAATAGTTCAAATTTAACTGGGTGCCTTGTATTTTTATCTACTAATTATGGTAATTCTACTTGTACATGAATGTTCCTGCCTGCCTGCATTCTCAGTCGTGTTGGACTCTTCAAGACCCTTTTCACTCTAGCCCCCCAGGCTCCTCTGTTCATGGGATTCTCCAGGCAAGAATATCACAGTGAGTTGCCATCTCCTCCTCCAGGATTCGCATCGCCTGTGTCTCTTGCACTGTAGGCAGAGTCTTTACCTGCTGAGCCACCAGGGAAGAGATACATGAATGTTCATAACAGCTTTATTTTTAATAGCAAAATCTGTAAGCAACCCAAACATCCATTGTATTAGCCTGCTCCTGCTTCCATAACAAAATACCAAAGACTGGATGGCTTAAACAACAGAAACTTCTTTCTCACAGTTCCAGTCTGGGAAGTCCAATATCACAGCGCCAGCCAAGCTGGTTCCTGCTGATGCCTCTCTTCCTGTTGCAGATGATCTCTTTCTCTTGTGTCATCACTTCACCTTTTCTTTGTGCCTGTGTGGAGAGAGGGACAGAGGACCCTCTGATGTCTCTACTTATAAGGCCACTAATTCTATTGGATCGGAACCCAGCCTGTTAACCTCATTTCACCTTAATAACTTATTTAGAAGCCTCATTTTAAAATATACTCCCACTGGAGATTAGAGCTTTAAAATATGAACTTAAGAGGAGCACAAACATTCAATCCATAGCATTCAGTATGAATGTGAGAGCTGGACCATAAAGAAAGCTGAGCACCGAAGAATTGATGCTTTTGAATTGTGGTGTTGGAGAAGACTCTTTGAGAGTCCCTTGGACTGCTAGGAGATCAAACCAGTCAATCCTAGAGGAAATGAACCCTGAATATGCATTGGAAGGACTGATGATGAAGCTGAAGCTCCAATACTTTGGCCACCTGATGATAGAACTGACTCACTGTAAAAGATTCTGATGGTGGGAAAGATTGAAGGCAGGAGGAGAAGGGGACAATAGAAGATGAGATAGTTGGATGGCATCATTGACTCAATGGACATGAATTTGAGCAGACTCCGGGAGTTGGTGATGGACAGGGAAGCCTGGTGTGCTGCAGTCCACAGGGTCTCAAAGTCCATGGGGGACACAACTGAGTGACTGAACTGAACTAATAGCATTCATTAATAGATAAACGGACAAACTGTGGTACAGCCACAAACATGTTATTCAGAAATAAAAATATAACCATTGATACAGGCTATAACAAATGAATCTCAAAATAAGTATGCTGCTAAAAAAAGTCAGACCAAAAGAAATACATTCTGCATTATTCCAGTTACATGGAAGTCTAGAAAGTCCTGCTAATCTATAGTGATAAAAGTAGATTGGTGGTTGCCTGAGAATGAAGAAGGAGGATGTGTAAGTGTGTGTGTGTGTGGGGGGGGTGTATGCCCAGTCACATCCAACGTAACACGCCAGTTCTTTGTCCATGGGATTCACCAGGCAAGAATACTGGCATGGGTTGCCATTTCATTCTCCAGGGGAAACTTCCCAACCCAGGGATGGAACCTGAATCTCTTGCACCTCCTGCATTGGCAAGCAAATCCTTTAGCACTGCCCCACCTGGGAAGCCCCCATGTGGGTATGGAAAGCAGGAATTATAAAGGAGCATGAGGAAAATTTAGGGGGTGGTAGATATGTTTATTATCTAGATAGTGGAGTTCATTTACTGGTGTATATTTAATGTACAGCAATAAAACTGTTTTCTAAAATCTTGCAAAGGCCATTGTTGATCCCTAAGAACCACTGTTGATATTGCTGGCTGGGATCTGGCCTCAAACCGGGCAAAACTGATCTTTTACCAAGTTCCAGAGAAACAAGTTTGCACAAGCACCATCCTTTGTGCCTTGTAGTTCTCAAAGGATTTTCTCAGTCAAAATTGCCCTTCTCTGAGGCAAAACACCTGCCTATTTTTATTTTTTTTCCTACCCCAAATTTAAACCATGTAATTCTTTCTAGCTGGTGCAATCTCATCAAGCACAATTTGAATTTGGAGCAGTTACTTTGAAAAACTTTGGAATGTAAATAAGATTATTTATTTGAGAGATACTTTAGATTAAAAAAAGAAAAGGAAATCAAACTATGCACTTACACATGAGCTGGCTTCCAAATACAAGTTGAGCTCAAACATGACCTCACTCAATATTTCTTCATCTGATACCAACGAAGACTGTAAAAACTTGAAGCTTCTTCATTTGTCAATGTTCCCATATTATGTTCCCTTCCTTGTTTTCTCTTCACTTTTTTTTTCCTCCTTTTTCTCCTTCTGAGCTAGTTACTACTTCAGTGCCTTCTAAGAATGCAACCTCCACGTGGAGAAGATAATTGTTGTTCTGTAAACTTAAGCCCCTATGCCATTGTTTAAGACTTCCTAAACACCAGGACTTAAAGAACAATTATTTAAGAGTTCAAACTTGTTCTGGGCTCAGATCCTCTAAAACATGTTGATCACTTCCAATTAGAATACTTTTTATTGAGCCAAGGTGATACAATATTTATGCTGAAAAAAATTAGTTGGCACAACCCTGAATGTGTTTATGGCCTTGATGGTGATGAAAATTTCATCATTTCAGTTCAGTAGTTCAGTTATGTCTGACTCTTTGAGACCCATGGACTGCAGCATGCCAGGCTTCCCTGTCCATCACCAACTCAGACTCAGAAGCTTTGTCAGGCATATGTTCATCCAGGTGGTGATGCCATCAAACCATCCCATACTCTGGCACCGTCTTCTCCTCCTGCCTTCAATCTTTGTTCACCATCAGGTTCTTTTCCAATGAGCCAGTTCTTTGCATCAGGTGGCCAAAGAATTGGAGTTTCAGCTTCAGTATCAGTACTTCCGATGCATAATCAGGACTGATTTCCTTTAGGATTGACTGGTTTGACCTCCTTGCAATTCAAGGGACTCTCAAAAGTCTTCTCCAACACCACAGTTCAAAAGCATCAATTCTTCAGTGCTCAGCTTTCTTTATAGTCCAACTCTCACATCCATACATGACTACTGGAAAAACCATAGCTCTGACTAGATAGGCCTTTGTCAACATAGTAATGTCTCTGCTTTTCAATATGCTGTCTAGGCTGGTCATAGCTTTTCTTCCAAGGAACAAGCATCTTTTAATTTCTTGGCTGCAGTCACCATCTGCAGTGATTTTGAAGCCCAAGAAAATAAATTCTCTCACTGTTTCCATTGTTTCTCCATCTATTTCCCATGAAGTGATGGGACCAGATGCCATGATCTTAGTTTTCTGAATGTTGAGTTTTAAGACAACATTTTCACTCTCCTCTTTCACTTTCATCAAGGGACTCTTTAGTTCTTTGCTTTCTGCCGTAAGGGTGGTATCATCTGCATATCTGAGGTTATTGATATTTCTCCTGGCAATCTTGATTCCAGCTTGTGCTTCCTCCAGCCCAGCGTTTCTCATGGTGTACTCTGCATATAAGGTAAATAAGCAGGATGACAATATACAGCCTTTCATAGGTGTGTGTTTATGCCCAAACTTAAGTTGTATACATTAAATATGTACAGCTTTATGTCAGTCATACCTTAATAAATCAGTTTATTAAAAGTACTGAATCTTTAAGGAACAATTTAAAAATTAAAGTTAAAAAATTATAGCATTTACTTTAAAAATCTACTTATTGTATATAACGCACATATGTAGAAGACTTTATATATGTGTATATTATTTAATAATGCATATAAACACATTCATGAATGATGGAGAGCAAATAGGGCATACTGATAAAAGAACATTCAACTAGAAATCAAAAGTTTGAGATCTTTCTTAAATTGCAGGCCTTCTCATCACAATCAAAAAGTGTTAATCTCACTTTTAATAATTATGTTCTCTCCAAAATTTTGTAAAAGGAAACAATAAATAATTCCACTCTAATTTCTCAAATTGCTTTTAAATTGTGCTGAATATGAAAACATAAAGTTTTCAGTAACAAATTATGTAATCCTGTGCCAATGAAGAATAATAGTATTACTCTAATGAGCTATAAATGAGGAACACTTACTTTTTTTAACCACTAATCATGGTTATGACCATTCCTGAAAAATATAATATATGTTTCTGCCTTTTTGTAATTTTTTTCTGTACCAAGTAATTTTCTTCTTTCAAATGTAATTTCACTTAAAATTTTGTCATATTTTCTGTCTCTACAGGCTAAGACTCAGACTGAAACCAATGACTGATGTTACTTAAATCTGACTTTCTGTGTCTTCACAAAGAATTCATTTTTTAACTTCTCAGGCATTATTCCCCCTTCCAAATTTTTCTTTTTTTCTCTTTACTGATCCCTGGTGATTTCTCCAGGGCTTGCTTAGGTCATCTCCTAATATTTAATCTTATGAGTTACCTCAAGGACTGCAAATTTGTGTGGATTTGTTTGGTACAAATTCCTTTCAATCACAGGAAGTCTTATTCTTTTCAATTTCTTTCTTCTTGAGTATTCACTTCTGACCTCTTTGAGTTCTAGCCAACAAAACGTTCTTCATTCTCTGGATCCTATTACCTTTAAAATCAATATCTCACTCTTTAGCACTTAACTGGTCTTCTCTTATTTTCTCCGGGTCTTGGTGAGCAAATATACCATCTTACATTTTGGTCCTTAGCATCATGGTGGGTATAGAGTTTGCACAAATACAAAGTGGCGTTTGATTGACTGAACTGATGTGTTATGTAGAATTATACATATATTCATAACAGTCACTTATACCTACTTAATGACAGAAGGTACACATTTACAGATACATATTTGATTTAATATAGATGCAAACTTACTAAAAGTTAAATAGAAATAAGAGTGTCAGTTACATCATAAAAATGAGCCCTTTTTAACTGCTTTATGCAGGAATGAGTGCTATTGATAAAGATATTGAATATTCAATAACTTACACAAAAGCTAGAGCAATAGAGGGCAATCAAATGGGCTGTAAAATTTCCATTTACATGAACATATAACACGTACTAAATTATCTATAAATCACTACTTAAACTTTATGTTTTAAATTACTTATTATTCTACTTACAAAGATTTAAAGTCTCCTTTGATCTCTAAACCCAATCCTGCTCCTTGTTCCATTACACACAAATTTACAATATAGCATAGTCTTCAAAATGTGATGATCAGGTTTAACAACCAATGTTTTGTGACATTGGAATTTACTTTCAATTGAAAGTGGCAAGTACTGGTACAGAATAAGGAAGGGAATATATAAAATAAGCTCCAGAATTGAACTTAAATTTTTACATATAGCAAACTTTTACAAATAGCAGAAGTTTTAAGTATGTAATCTAAACAAGAGTCAAAGCAAACATAAATTTTAGAAACACTTATAATATATAAAAATATACCTATTGCATAATGTGAAATAAAATACTAATATATTTAACTTACATTTACTTTTAGAGATGTATATATAAATACTAACCATTTATTTAGTTATTAGTCTTTGCCAAGTTCTTACAACAACTGCATTTATTAGATTCTGTGTCAGTTTTACAGATGAGAAAATTGAGGCACAAAAAGTTTTAGTAATTTGATTATGGCTGCATGGCTAAGGAAATGAAAGATTCAGATCTTGAACCCAGAGAACATAATTCTATAATTGGTATTTAATCACTACCCTATGTCATATCCTGGGCTTTCCTGATAGCTCAGTTGATAAAGAATCTGCCTGCAATGCATGAGACCCCGGTTCAATTCTTGGGTCAGAAAGATCCTCTGGAGTAGGGATAGGCTATCCTCTTCAGTATTATTGGGCTTCCCTAGTGACTCAGATAGTAAAAAATCTGCCTGCAATGCGGAGACCTGGGTTCAATCCCTGGGTTGGGAAGATCCCATGGAGGAAGGCATGGCAACCTACTCCAGGATTCTTGCCTGGAGAATCCCCAGGGACACAAGGAGGCTGGAGAGCTACAGTCCATGGAGTCACAAAGAGATGGACATGACTGAGCCACAAAGCACAACACACCACACATATTATATCCTACATATATATACATAAATGCTAAGTCTTAAATTAGTGCTAGTTGTCAGACTCTAAGTTTAGATGTATTGTAGGTAGATAGATCGATCAGTTCAGTTTAGTCTCTCAGTCATGTCTGACTCTTTGCGACCCCATGGACTGCAGCACGCCAGGCTTCCCTGTCCATCATCAACTCCCGGAGCTTGTTCAAACTCGTGTCCATTGAGTTGGTGATGCCATCCAACCTCTCATCCTCTGTTGTTCCCTTCTCCTCAAGATAGATAATTAGACAAAGATAGAGATATATAGATATAGCAATCCTTTGCAATAGATCCTAGTATCACCCTTATTGTACAGAAGCTAAGGCACAAAGATTAAGTAAAATGTCCAAGTTTGCACAGATAGAAAGTGGTAAATTGGAAATTTGAACCAAGACTATCTTCCCTAGAGTCCAGGTTCTTAGCCACTGCAGTATAATATTTCATAGAATACGCATTCAAAAAAATCTGCCAAATGAATTAACATTGCTGTGTTCATATTTTGATATGTTTCCCTGAAATTAGTTTTGTATTGATCAGTCTTTTTTATCTTAATATACTAATGAACTTATTAATTTTTTCTAAGATATCTCAAAAGTATTAATGCTGAGGATGATGAAAAGTCAATTGACTGAATGTTGACACAAAATTTTCTGAAAGTTTGATCGTGAAAAAGCTGTGGATTCTAACCTGGGCTCTGTTACTGATGTCTGGGGTCAGACTGAAGTGATTTTAGATTTCATGGAGATATTGTTTTTATTTTTAATTACATCATATACAAGGGGAGGAAGAAAGGGAGGGAGGGAGGGAGGAAAGAAGAAATGGATACTTAGAAAAGAAACTCAAATCTTCTCCCTGAGGTCAAATTCTAGATATAGATCCTTTCCTAAATGACAGTAATACACGTTAACGTCAATGTGTAGATAATAAGAATTCGTAAATACAAAAATGATCTGGCATTTCTAGATTCTTGAGATGATAGCAAAATAGAGGAATCAGTCTAGAATAGTAATTAAAGGCTCAAAACTCTGAATCAGTGTTTTGCTGATAGTTAACTGCATATCCCTGGGTTACTTTACCTCTCTTTGCCTCAGTTTTCATACCTTTAGGATGAGGATAATGATGATTCTTTTACAAGTTAAATTAAAATATAGTTGACCCTTGAATAGTGGGGGGTTAGGAGCAGAGGGTGCCAACCCTCCAAGGAGTTGAAAAATCATGTTATATTTCATAGTGTGTCCTCCACATTCACAGTTCCACATTCTTGGATTCAACCAACATGGATCATGTTGTACTGTAGTATTGTTTGCAATACTGAAAGAAAATCTGTGTATGAGTGGATCTGTGAAGATCAAACCTAAGTTTTCAAAGGTCTACTGTACACAAAAATATTGTATCTGATCTATAGTAAGTATGAGCATTGGCCATACTATTAAGATTTTTAAAGTTCTCATTTGAAAACACCGTATGAAGCACTATTTACTCAATGATTTTTATTTCAGCTGGTTCAAAAAAATCCCTTTTCAAATATAAATTGAAAAATATTTAATAAATTGAAAAGAACGTTCCATTACTATGCTTTAGTTGTCTGTATTTCTCCTGAAGCAAACTGTTACCTCTACATTTTATTTTGTCTAAATGTTCATGGTGGTTACTGCTGCTGCTGCTAAGTCGTTTCAGTCATGTTCGACTCTGTGTGACCCCATAGACGGCAGACCACTAGGCTCCTCTGGCCCTGGGATTCTCCAGGCAAGAACACTGGAGTGTGTTGCCATTTCCTTCTCCAATGCATGAAAGTGAAAATGAAAGTGAAGTCGCTCAGTCGTGCCGGACTCTTAGCGACCCCATGGACTGGAGCCTACCAGGCTCCTCCATCCATGGGATTTTCCAGGCAAGAGTACTGGAGTGGGGTGCCATTGCCTTCTCATGGTGGCTATTTCATAATAAAAGATATGAAATATGAAAACAAAAACATACAAAAAATAACCACAAAAGTCTTAAATTGAAATCTCGATTCTGCTCCATTTTATATACTTTTACATTAGAAACACAAGATTTCATTTATCAGTCAGTAATATGGAGTTTGCCAGGTGGCACTAGTAGAAAAGAACCTACCTGCCAAGACTCCAGATGTGAGTTTGTTACATGGGTTGGGAAGATCCCCTGGAGGATGATGTGGCAACCCACTCAAGTATTCTTGCTTGGAGAATCCCATGGACAGAGGAGTCCCAAGGCTATAGCCCATCGTGTCACAAAGAGACAGACACGACTGAAGCAACTTAGCATGCACGCAGGCACATCGGTAGTATATTAGTTCATAGAATTTGTAGAAAAGCTTTTTATTGCTTTTATAAATCCACTAACATAGCATGATAATTGTGTAAAAGTTTTGATAATATTTTAATGTGATTTTAATTTATTTGACAAAAACAAAGATTAAACATTTTTTAAAAACTGAGTAAAATCAACCTCTCTTTTAAGTTTTGACCACGTCTCTTTACTTGTAGAAGTGATGATCAGAACATTGAAATCTGATCATGACAGATGTCCTAGTGAAAATCATGCTAAATTGCATATTTCATAATTTAAGGATGTATCTTCCATGTCACATCTCTAATTCAAAACACATATCAGAAGCAAGGAGACTGTGATAGAAATGGCAGCTAGCTCTTTCCAGTAGTTCCTTTCATGTTCCTTTCATGCTCAGTCATGTATAACTCTTTGCAACCCCATGGACTGTGTCCATGGCTCCTATGTCCATGGGATTTTCCAGGCAAGAGTACTGGAGTGGGTGGCCATGCCCTCCTCCCAACTCAGGGACCAAACCCTCATCTCTTCTTGCACTGGCAGGCAGATTCTTTACCACTGAGCCACACCCCCTGAAAATTAAAGCAATGATGAAAAAATTCTCAACAATTCACTACACTGGCTTTTAACCATTATCCACATAATAAACACACACACACTCACACAAATCATATTTTCCTTCTAGGAAAGTATGTAAAATCAGGGTATAAAGGATTTTTCTTAATATTACAACAATAAAATATTTTGGCAGTTTATATAAAGGTTAATATTTATGATAGCTTAAGCAATTCCATGTGTGCTTCAAAACAGTCTCAGTGGATAGATCCTCAATTTTTTATGTCCTGAAATTAAATGCTGTTAGTGAGAAAGAGTTCCAAAATTTAAGGAATCACTTTATCAGAGTTATGAGGGTAGCTTTAAAAAAAGAAAAAACTTCACAGCACATAGAGAAACAACTTGTTGTTCAGTCAGTCAGTCATGGCCAACTTTTTACAACTCTGTGGATTACAGCATACCAGGTTCCCTGTCCTTCACCATCTCCTGCCCTCAATCTTTCCCAGCATCAGGGTCTTTTCTAATAAGTCAGCTCTTTCACGTCAGGTGGCCAAAGTATTGGAGCTTCAGCCTCAACATTAGTCCTTCCAATGCATATTTAGGGTTGATTTCCTTTAATATTGACAGGTTTGATCTTGCAGTCCAAGAGCCTCTCAAGAGTCTTCTGCAACATCACAATTCGAAAGTATTAATTCTTCGACACACATGACTACTGGAAAACCCATAGCTTTGACTATATGGACATTTGTTGGCAAAGTAATGTTCCTGCTTTTTAATATGCTACCTAGGCTTTTCATAGCTTTTCTTCCAAGGAACACGCATCTTTTAATTTCATGGCTGCAGTCATGAAATCACTGACTGCAGTGATTTTGGAGGCCAAGAAAATAAAGTCTGTCACTTTTTCCATTGTTTCCCCATCTATTTGCCATGACATGATGGGACCAGATGCTGTGATCTTAGTCTTTTTAATGTTGACTTTTAAGCCAGTTTTTTCACTCTCCTCTTTCACTTTCATCAAGAGACTCTTCAGTTCCTCTTTGCTTTCTGCCATAAGGGTGGTGTCATCTGCATATCTGAGGTTATTGATATTTCTCCCAACAATGGTGATTCCAACTTGTGCTTCATCCAGCCTGGTATTTTGCATGATGTACTCCGCATATAAGTTAAATAAGCAAGGTGACAATAAACAGCCTTGCCATACTCCTTTTCAGTTTTGAACTAGTCCATTATTCCATGCCCAGTTCTAACTGTAGCTTCTTGACCTGCATACAGGTTTCTCAGGAGGCAAGTAAGGTGATTTGCTATTCCCATCTCTTTAAGAATTTTCCATAATTTGTTGTGATCCACACAGCCAAAGGCTTTAGCATTGTCAATGAAACAGAAGTATATGTTTTTCTGGAACTCTCTTGCTTTTTCGATGATCCAACAGATGTTTGCAATTTGATCTCTGGTTCCTCTGCCTTTTCTAAATCCAGTTTGTAAATCTGGAAGTTCGTGGTTCACATACTTTTGAAACCTCACTTGGAGGATTTTGAGCATGACATGGCTAGCATGTGAAATAAGTACAATTGTGTGATAGATTGAAACTTCTTTGGCATTGCCCTTCTCTAGTGCTGGAATGCAAACTGATCTTTTCTAGGCCTGTGGCCACTATTGAGTTTTCCAAATTTGCTGCATATTGAGTGCAGCACTTTAACAGCACAGTCTTTTAGGACTTGAAATAGCTCAGCAGGAATTTCATCACTTCCACTAGCTTTTTCATAGTGATGCTTCCTAAGGCCTGCTTGATTTTGCACTCCAGGATGTCTGGCTCTAGGGGAGTGATCACACCATCATGGTTATCCTAGTCATTGAGATCTTTTTTGTATAGAAACAACCAGCTTTGTGCAATTTAAGGTAAAACTGAGTACTATGCCTCATTCATATGTACATTTATTTATTCTCTTGTTGATTCATCACACTTTCCACTCCCCATTTTTTGACTGCAAGCTCTGGAGTTAGCAGAAGGGACTCCAACCTCACCCCTTAGTATTGCTTAGGCTTAACTTAAGCTACTTTCATGTTGTTGTAAATATTAAATTAAGCTAATGAAGGTATAGTAATTAGCACAGGCTCTGGTATGTAGTTTCTTTCCGTTTACTTTGTCCTCTTTCCTTATCACTCAATGTATTTTACTGGCCAAGAGGTGACATGAATGAGGACTTTGATCTCAAGGAAGTGAGAATATCATGACATAAAAGAAAAAATGCAGAGTTTTAATACAAGAGAGAAAGTAGAGAATCAGGAAAAGGTATTAATTTAAGTTATAACTAACAGGTTAGAAGAAATGAAGTCATAATGTGGTTTTGACTTCTGCTTTGCATTTTTTCACCTAAATTATTTGTATTCTCTTCCTCATATGAAAAGCTTAGACACAACCAAAACCTTTTCAGACCCTATATGGTTCTCTACAATTTTTTTCTTTAGTGAAATAAAATTTCATGTGTTATTTAATTAAAATTCATCAGAGTTGACATATTTAAAACCTTCAAGCATAGTTGGAAAGACTCTTGATTGAGTTTTAATTAGACAGTTTCACTGTTCAGTTCAGTTCAGTTCAGGTCAGTCGCTCAGTCGTGTCTGACTCTTTGCAACCCCATGGACTGCAGCATGCCAAGCCTCCCTGTCCATCACCAACTCCCAGAGATAACTCAAACTCATGTCCATAGAGTCGGTGATTCCATCCAACCATCTCATCCTCTGTTGTCCCCTTCTCCTCCTGCCTTCAATTTTCCCAGAATCGGGATCTTTTCAAATGAGTCAGCTCTTCGCATCAGGTGGCCAAAGTATTGGAGTTTCAGCTTCAGCATCAGTCCTTCCAATGAATATTCAGGACTGATTTCCTTTAGGATGGACTGGTTGCATCTCCTTGCAGTCCAAGGGACTCTCACGAGTCTTCTCCAACACCACAGTTCAAAAGCATCAGTTCTTCAGTGCTCAGCTTTCTTTATAGTTCAATTCTCACATCCATACATGACTACTGGAAAAACCATAACCTTGACTAGATGGACCTTTGTTGGCAAAGTAATGTCTCTGCTTTTTAATATGCTGTCTAGGTTGGTCAAAATTTTCCTTCCAAGAAGTAAACGCCTTTTAATTTCATGGCTGCATTCACCATCTGCAGTGATTTTGAAGCCCCAAAAAATAAAAGTCAGCCACTGTTTCCACTGTTTCTCCATCTATTTGCCATGAAGTGATGGGACCCGATGCCATGATCTTAGTTTTATGAATGTTGATCTTTAAGCCAACATTTTCACTCTCCTCTTTCACTTTCATCAAGAGGCTCTTTAGTTCTTCACTTTCTGCCATACGGGTGGTGTCATCTTCATATCTGAGGTTATTGATATTTCTCCCAGCAATAAGTTCACTGTTTGTAGAATTAAATTTTTGCCCACTGTAATATATAACGAGCTTCCCTGGTGGCTCAGATGGTAAAGCGTCTGCCTGCAACACGGGAGACCCGGGTTTGATCCTTGGGTGAGGAAGATCTCCTGAAGAAGGAAATGGCAACCCACTCCAGTATTCCTGCCTGGAGAATCCCAGGGACAGAGGAGCCTGGTAGGCTACAGTCCATGGGGTCACAAAGAGTGGGACACGACTGAGCGACTTCACTTCAATATATAACCAAGGAAATGATCAGTAACAGAAAATCAGTATTTAAATGTTTTAACTATTTCAAGTTCTCAATAAACAGCTCTATAAATATGATTAAGGAGTCTATATTTCTCAATTCATATTTCTTATATTCAAATCTCAATTTACAACTTACTGACTTTCAGAATGTTGAGCATGCCAGCTGCTCTTTGTCTCGATATTTTCACCCATACCGTGGGCATGGAATTAAAATCAACCTCAAAGATTTGTCATGAGGCTTTACTAAGACCATATGGGGAAAATACACTGAAATTTTCCTAGATCATTTTAGACCAATAAATTTTAGCTATTATTATTGTCATCTCATTTCAACTATTATTGATTAAATATTTCTTTTTGTGGCAGTGACTAATTTCCCTATTCCCTAAGAAATTTGATGCCACTAAAATATTGGATTGATGGAAGATTTTTACTTAGAAAAGTAAGTTGTTAGCATTTTATTTTTCTTTTATTTAATATTCTTCTTTTTTTTAGATTGAAACTACCCAATTTTGGAAAAAACTTGCTGCTTACTCTATTCATATTTCTTTTTGACTGAGATATCTTTTTTGTCTTGGCATCATAGGTAGCCAGTTATCCTATTTTTGCTAAGAAAAAACAGACAAGCAGTCTTTTTCCACATGGTCCATCCTAAACAAATGTTAATTAAACATGAAATCCTTTTCCCATTCCATAACGATTGATTCTATGTTTTCTTAAGCAGCCTTGCAAACTATTAAGCCTTCTTGCCAAACTAATTTCCCATATTTTGCAGTTCATAGTTACCTTAGTTAAGTTTCAAATGTACTTCACATATAAAATGTATGCACAGATACATACACACACAGCTGATTCTTTGTGCTTTTTTGCTATTTTTTTATCATAGACATAAAGATAATTTTATGACTGCTGCACAAACCTAGGGAAATTTTTTAACAATAGGAGCAGTTAACAAATTTTATGAGAGCATGCTACATCTTACATGTCTGTTCTGTGACACGTACGTTGTAACAGACAGCATGATACACATGTAATTTTTTCTTTATCACAACATTCAAGGAAAAGACTTTAATTTTACATGATGGTGACTCTGCAGAACAATTTCAATTTTCTAACTTCACTGGGAGATAAAAATCACGATAATGTTATTCAGCATGTGAGTGTCATGGTCCATCTCATTTGTAAACTCCCCTCATTATCCTTCCCATATTCATTACAGAATAAAATGAAATAGGATAATGGGTGGAATTGAACATGGCATTTATTCAAACATTCTTGAGCCTGTGAAAAATAACTAGGTAGAGCAAACTTTGTTTGTTCTTCTTAATAGATTTTCTACTTTTGTGGGGAATTGTTTTAATTAAAAGAAGTTCCAGTTAAACTTATAAAACATCTTTAAAACATTTGGCAGAATGATAATTTATAGTAATCCAATTGCCAATCATAGAAGAAACACAGTGTTTTTTATTATATAGTGTTATACAATCTGTGCTGTTACATCCAATGCAATGATATATAGAGCTCACTTCAGCAGCCTGGGTTTATCTGCTTCAATGCAAGATTTCACACGTGGCAGATTGCAAATTATTATTGTGCAGCTTTATCATATAATCAGCTACCAGTATCACATAGTAACCACATAGAGCTATATTTCAAAATGGGCTTCAGAAAACAAAACAAAGTAAAGCAAAATTTTTCACTGAAGCAGTTTCTTAACTGTAAGACACTACACCACTGCTATTGTTTAAATGATTTATTTTAGAAAACCTTAGCCTTACAGTAGTCTGTATTCCAAATATTGTTTTAATCTCAAATACATAGAAGAATTAAAATTTACAGTTAAATACTGAACGGGGGGTCTGGATGAGAATGCCACCCACGTAAAATTCTAACCTGTTCAAATCAAGAAAAGGGCTCATTTAAATAGAAATATATTACTCTTGATATTCCAATAAAGATTTTTATTCATATGGATTAAATTTTTATTCATATGGATTTTTATTCATATGGATTAAATTTTCCCATTGAAAAATAAACACCCTCAACAAATATACTCTGGAGAAATTGACTATAACAGTTCCATTTTACATCAGCTCATTTCCAAACCAGGTGTATAAAAGCACTGACATAGAAACAGCCAAATGATTTGTTGGTAAAAAAAAAATTTATTCTTGGAAGCGTTAAGAGAGGGAACTCCTTGGAAAAGACTGTTCAGTTCTTCAATCATCTTTTCATGATACTTACTGCCCCCTGCTGACTCATCGCAGGAATATACCATTGCTTTCCTTTGGAAATTTACACAAATGCTTCGAGTAATTAAGAGCATTAGAATAGATAAATTCATTAAGACGTGGTATTGTATACACTTTTCTCCTCTAATTTCTATGTGAAAAGTGATCATTTCTTATCTAAGTTTTGAAATGCCATATTTGACTTTCCTTGGTCTGTTGTCAACTGATTTTTCAGTATCCTCTGTTGTCACTGCTCATATTATAAATCCAAAATTAATGAAACCATAACTAGAGAAGACTACTTGAAGTGTGAAGATCTTATGGTTTTAGGGCATTTGAGCAAGATTTACTCAGGAATTCAGATATATATTTTGATTGATGATGGGTGTTTCGTGGTGTTTCACTTTTGACAGCCTCTTGGACATGATCTTCTATGGAACAAGGGTTGTAAATATATGCAGTAGATGTACATATATAGCACATTTTACATGACTAGTGAGAAAACCAATATATGTGTTAACTAATATTCAGAAGGACTTCCCAGATAGCTCAGTTGGTAAAGAATCTGCCTGCAATGCAGGAGACCCTGGTTCAATTCCTGTGTGGAGAAGAGCCACTAGAGAAGGGATAGGCTACCTACTCCAGTATTCTCTGGCTTCCCTTGTGGCTCAGCTGGTAAAGAATCTGCCTGCAATGTGGGAGACCTGGGTTTGATCCCTGGGTTGGGAAGATCCCTTGGAAAAGGGAAAAGCTACCCACTCCAGTATTCTTGCCTGGAATGTTTAGTCCATGGGGTCACAAAGAGTCTGACATGACTGAGCCACTTTCATTTTCTTTCAATATTCAGAAAATGATTTACTTCACATTTTTCAAATAATGCAGAGAAATAATCAATTAGATAACTCCTTTTCTGATTATTTATGCCATTATCTAGTAAATTGAGCAGATTGGGAAAAATTAAGCTTCCTTATTATATTTTAGGTGAGGATTAATAAAAATTTTTGTTTTCTACAGATTGACTAATCTGTAGAATGCAGCTTATTTCAACCACACTAAAGAGTTGTTATAAAAAGAAAATATCCAAATTCAGGCCACAAGTCTACATTAGGAGAGAGAAAGTGTTCTACAAAATTACTGTTGACACTTTCAATAACTAGGGCCCAGGAGGAATTCACACACAAAGTAATATTTTAGTAAGGCATCTGAGGAGTCAGTCATCATTTTTAGCTGAGAATTTAGCTACTTATTCCCTCTTCGCCCTGAACTGCCAACCACAATAACTGTGTTTCACTAACTAAATGAAAACATTTGCTAATGACAATGATCTTTAAGAACATTTATTCTCATAGTGTCCTCAGCTATTTCACTTGGAAAGCCTATGAAAATATATTGTTAAAAACATTAAAAGGAAATAAAAGCTCAACCAAAAATGGGTAATAATGTGTTAATAATTATTAACTTATAGGGAAAATAATTATTTTTATTTACTTGTATTTCTAATTAGATATCTTAAAATAATGCATATTCTATAAATTATAAATTTTAACATGATTAAATATTAATAAGTAAACATCCAAATTACAATACAGAAAATCAAATTTTCCTTAATGAGGTAATTGGCATTTACTTATTGCAAACACTGGCAAAGGATTATAGAGATTAAATAAATGCATAACAAAGAATTAAATAATTTTTTATATATTACAATTACTATATTAAGTACTATTTTTGTTTATGCAAAACACACAAATTAGCAGAGCACTACTTGCCAGAGATAAATATTTGAACCCTATCAGATGATACACCATGTTATGATTCAGTTTTTCTCATTGAAATTAGGAATTACAGTACTGACTATTCTATGCTTATAATAAAAAATTCTGCCCAAATTTATGAATTAATCTTGAATTACCCAGTTAGAAAAGAGCAAGGAGGACTGATGAGAGAAAAATCTACAAAAGTGTAGTATTTAATCTTTAACGTTACTAAACTGAACTTGGATCTGTTCACTGGCTTGCAACGGGCCAATCCACTGATATGGGATTGTGGTGAAGGAAATCACAACCATTATTGTGGGGTGCCAAGCAAGGAGAAGGGGCAGCTTATGCTCAGAAAACTGAACTCTCCAGTAGCTTTCAGGAAAGAATTTTTAAAGGCAACTTTGGGGTGAAAGTTGCAGGATGCAAAGCTTTCTTATGATTGGCTGGTGATGAGGTAACAGGATATTTCAGGAATCTTCATCATCAACCTTCTAATTTCAACCAATCTGGGGTCTACGTGCTTGTGTTTAGCATGTAGTCACCATCATCCTCCCAGGTGGGCACCTTAGTTTCTGCAAAACAACTCAAAGATATGCAATAAATGATTATGTGTATCCCTTGAGAAGGAACTAATAAACATAAACGGTGCTGCAGTTGTGTCCAACTCTGCGCGACCCCATAGACGGCAGCCCACCAGGCTCCCCCGTCCCTGGGATTCTCCAGGCAAGAACACTGGAGTGGGTTGCCATTTCCTTCTCCAGTGCATGAGAGTGAAAAGTGAAAGTGAAGTTGCTCAGTCGTGTCCGACTCTTAGCGACCCCATGGACTGCAGCCCACCAGGCTCCTCCGTCCATGGGATTTTCCCGGCAAGAATACTGGAGTGGGGTGAAGGAACTAGAGCTCTGTTTTATTGCTGAACTATTAAGATACCATTCATTTTCTTGCTTGACTGCTTTTCTTTTGTTTCTGCATTCATTCATTTACCTATTTAGTTAACTGCTTGAGTCTGCTCATTGGAACCCAGGGAAGGCCTGGGTGTTTAAAACTTTTTTCTACTAACAAGAAATGGGGCACATGGTAGGGCTTTTGGATTTAAGAGGGCCCAGCAGGGTCCTGTTCCTCCTTTACTTTTTCACTCCCAATCCTGGGGGGAACAAGGGAAGGACAAGAAAGGGAATAAAGTTTTGGATAGAAAGGCAAATCAACTCAGCAGGGGAAATTTTTTAGGGGGAACTCTTTCACTTATCCCAGAATCCTCTTAAAAAATGACTTTTTCTTTAATGTTACCAATTAAGTTTGTTCTACTTAAATGTTGATTACAAAATTATGTATATGTGTGTGTGTATAAATGGAACATGTCCAGAATATTGAAAGTGATTGATTTATGTATTTCCTTTCTAGATTCTGGGCATTATATAGTATTTTAGTATTTTCCTATATGCAGGGAAATATACATATGTTTATTCAACTAACTCCTTTTTCCTTGATGAAAGGATAGATGATAAAACTATAAACTGAAAACAGGCACATAGCTTTCTTGAAATTAATTTCAAACTTCTACTTATTTTTTAGAATATAGAAAACGAAATGTGAAATGAAATAGAAATTTGGATATAACTCTCAATAAATATGCTGAGAACTCAAAAGTGGAAACAAAAAGTGTTTGTTGAAACAATTTTGCAGTAATTTATTGTCTGGGTTCAATCCCTGGGTGGGGAATATCCCCTGGAAAACACAATGGCTACTTACTCCAGTATTCTTGCCTGGAGAATTCCATGGACAGAGGAGCCTGGTGGGCTACAGTCCTGGGGTCACAAAGTGTCAGAGACGGACACAACTGAGTGAATAACGCACACACACAGCTAATGCTATCGACTTAGTAAAATATTTAAAGAAATCCTATCTAAGCCCTGATATGGACATTAAGAATACTGGATTCTAATATTGTCATGGTTTTCAGTGTTATAACCTTTATAAATCATTATACCCTATGATTTCATTCCCTTATCTGTAAATGACGGAAAGGGCTAAATGCTTTTGAAAGTCACTTCAAGTTATATATTTCATTGATGAACATCAGTGAGCTTCCCTAAATGATCCATCTCCTAACTCCCATTCCCATAAATTGGCCTAATCTGAATAAACTCATTTACTCTTCAGCACAACCCTATGAGAATGGCAATTATCACCATTTTACCAGTGAGAAAACTGGTATTCAGAAAGGGTAGTAGGCTATTTGAAGTTCATATAGATGATAAATGGTGGAACCAGCTAACTACTTTTAACAGTGGAAAGCAAAACACTGTCAGTGAAGTGGCTTTCTCAAAGAGGTTTTTATGGTAGAGGATATTTTTCTGAGAACAAAAAATACTTACATAAGTGAATCATTACTGTTATACTCTAAAGGTTGTTCTGTGGTTATTTTCTTATCTATACATAGATAGACTTGCATCACTATATAAACAAATAAAAAATTTTGAAGCAAGCTTGAAAAAATAGATTCAGCAAATTATTTATAGACTTACACATTTAAATAATATACCTGTTAATTTGCACAATAGTTCTGCAAAAGTTTAACAATAAATTAATTCAATGAAATAAAAAGTTCTTGGATTATTTAGAGTATTTACATTGATTGAATTGATCTAAACGGATTAATGATTAAAAAAGATTCCTTGTGGTTTTGTGGTTTTCAGGAACTGAAGTCAGGGTGGAACATCTCTCTTGAATATATGGACTTTGCTGTCTCATCTCATAGAATTCCTCATTGTTTAAATTATTTCTGTCATTTAATGGATTTTCACTTAAGAGTAGAATCTCATTACACCAAATTGCAACCAACCTGAAATTTTACCTTTTAAAATAGTCTTTTCTCATCATCCCTGACTAATCTTCTCTAAATTTCCACTTCATTTGCAATTCCCTTTTTGGTCACTGAAGATCTCCAAAATGAAGTCCAGTTCATTTTATGGCTCATTATCAGTATTACCATAGCACTATTATTGTCATTTACGCCAATGACCTTTGATGGCTTCCATTCACTCTTATCCATAAGAACCTTGGAAATGCTACAGAGAGATGATTTGGACCCTTTTCAAAGCACAGACTAATTTTATTCTCATGGAAAGAAATTTCAGGGGTGTGGAGGAAGAAAAATAAATTTCCCTTTACATTTCTAGGTTTATGGCTGAGACTCTCTGTAATAAAAGACAGATTAATAAGAAAAATGAATAGAAATGTAGTAACATGTGCAGGCTTCCTAGGTGGCGCAGTGGTAAAAAAATCCACCTGCCAAGCAGGAGATGAAAGAGACACTGGTTCGATCCCTTGATCAGGAAGATCCCTTGGAAAAGGAAATGGCAACCCACTCCAGTATTCTTGCTTGGAAAGTTCCACGGACATAGGAGCCTGGCAGGCTACAGTCCACAGGGTCACAAAGAGTGTGACATGACTGAGTGACTGAGCACGCATGCATACATACATACCTCCTGTACACATGGGAGAAACCCAGGAAAACTAACCCTCTGAAATGGCCCAAGTCATGACCTTAAATACCATTTTCAGCTAAACACAAAAGAAAGATGTTGTTATGGGGACAGTAAGTTATGGGAGGTTATCAGGCAAAGCATAGTAAACAAGGATGCGATTGTCATGCAGATTTAAATACTTGCATTCTCCACTGATATATTTCTAGAGAAGTCATCCGCATCCCTGCTTAGAGAGGGGAAAATCCTTACAAATGGAGATTTCCCTTATATAATAAATGCAAATGTCTTTTGCTAAGGGGTAATTTCTACTTGGTCTTCAGAGCTGCTTCTGTGTCTGTAAGTTTTTAAAATAACCAGCTCAAAATAATCTTAATGCCAAAGATACATATTTCAGGGTGGCAAATTCTGCTCCTCTCCAGTTGATCAAGAATAGCACTGCATTTGGAGAGGTGATTTTTTTTCCCCTTCTTTTCTCCTTAGTGCTAGAAGAATTTAAATAAAGTCCCTATAGGTTTGTGTTTTTTGTTGGTTTTTTTTTGGCTTGATGGGTGTTTTTTGGTTTTTGTTAGTTTTTGCTTTGATTTTTATGCATAACTTAACGGAGATTGGAGATTAAGTACCCAGATAGTGCTGAGTCAGGTCTACTTCAAAATTATTCAGCTCTGTACTGTTTTTCTAAATTTCCATAGAACATGTTTCTCTTTTTTTTTTTTTTATTTTTTTTTAGTTTTATTTTATTTTATTTTTAAACTTTACAATATTGTATTAGTTTTGCCAAACATCGAAATGAATCCGCCACAGGTATACATGTGCTCCCCATCCTGAACCCTCCTCCCTCCTCCCTCCCCATACCATCCCTCTGGGTCATCCCAGTGCACCAGTCCCAAGCATCCAGTATCGTGCATCGAACCTATACTGGCAACTCATTTCATATATGATATTATACAGGTTTCAATGCCATTCTCCCAAATCTTCCCACCCTCTCCCTCTCCAACAGAGTCCATAAGACTGATCTCTACATCAGTGTCTCTTTTGCTGTCTCGTACACAGGGTTATTGTTACCATCTTTCTAAATTCCATATATATGTGTTAGTATACTATATTGGTGTTTTTCTTTCTGGCTTACTTCACTCTGTATAATAGGCTCCAGTTACAACCACCTCATTAGAACTGATTCAAATGTATTCTTTTTAATGGCTGAGTAGTACTCCATTGTGTATACGTACCACTGCTTTCTTATCCATTCATCTGATGATGGACATCTAGGTTGCTTCCATGTCCTGGCTATTATAAACAGTGCTGCGATGAACATTGGGGTACACGTGTCTCTTTCCCTTCTGGTTTCCTCAGTGTGTATGCCCAGCAGTGGGATTGCTGGATCATAAGGCAGTTCTATTTCTAGTTTTTTAAGGAATCTCCACACTCTTCTCCATAGTGGCTGTACTAGTTTGCATTCCCACCAACAGTGTAAGAGGGTTCCCTTTTCTCCACACCCTCTCCAGCATTTATTGCTTGTAGACTTTTGGATCACAGTCATTGTGACTGGCGTGAAATGGTACCTCATAGTGGTTTTGATTTGCATTTCTCTGATAATGAGTGATGTTGAGCATCTTTTCATGTGTTTATTAGCTATCTGTATGTCTTCTTTGGAGAAATGTCTATTTAGTTCTTTGGCCCACTTTTTGATTGGGTCGTTTATATTTCTGGAGTTGAGCTGTAGGAGTTGCTTGTATATTTTTGAGATTAGTTGTTTGTCAGTTGCTTCATTTGCTATTATTTTCTCCCATTCTGAAGGCTGTCTTTTCACCTTGCTAATAGTTTCCTTTGATGTGCAGAAGCTTTTAAGGTTAATTAGGTCCCAATTGTTTATTTTTGCTTTTATTTCCAATATTCTGGGAGGTGGGTCATAGAGGATCCTGCTGTGATGTATGTCAGAGAGTGTTTTGCCTATGTTATCCTCTAGGAGTTTTATAGTTTCTGGTCTTACGTTTAGATCTTTAATCCATTTTGAGTTTATTTTTGTGTATGGTGTTAGAAAGTGTTCGTTTCATTCTTTTACAAGTGGTTGACCAGTTTTCCCAGCACCATTTGTTAAAGAGATTGTCTTTAATTCATTGTATATTCTTGCCTCCTTTGTCAAAGATAAGGTGTCCATATGTGCGTGGATTTATCTCTGGGCTTTCTATTTTGTTCCATTGATCTATATTTCTGTCTTTGTGCCAGTACCATACTGTCTTGATGACTGTGGCTTTGTAGTAGAGCCTGAAGTCAGGTAGGTTGATTCCTCCAGTTCCATTCTTCTTTCTCAAGATAGCTTTGGCTATTCGAGGTTTTTTGTATTTCCATACAAATTGTGAAATTATTTGTTCTAGCTCTGTGAAGAATACCGTTGGTAGCTTGATAGGGATTGCATTGAATCTATAAATTGCTTTGGGTAGTATACTCATTTTCACTATATTGATTCTTTTAATAGTGTTTTGTTGTCTCTATCAGTTTCAGTAATTTCACAATTAGACAAGTAAAATATGTGAACTCTACTCACTCGCATCACTTTTAAAAAAATATTTAATTTACATGGTCTCACCTGCAAAAGTTAAAATACTAAACTTGGATAGAATTTTTTTCACTACTCATGTCAACATATTGCTGATTTGATTATGAATACAGAAAAATTACATCAGGGTTACAAACCTATGTAATTGATTTAACCAAATATTGTGTTGATACATTTAAAAAATATTGGAAATGCAAATCATTACCATTATTGTTTGAACTAGATAGATTTAATAGTTGTACTCCTCACAAAAGCCTGTATATGGTATGAATTAAGTCTCCAAACTGTTAGAAATTCAGTTTGATAGAAATCACAAAAAAAATTTTGTCATGTTTTTAAAAATACCAGAAGAACATTCTTCTGCAAGATGTTCTGGAACTAAACAAAATTTAACTCAACATCTTCTTAACAGAATTATTTACTGACTGGCTTTTTTACACATTTATAAGATGGAAAAAAGCAAGGTCCTGAAATATAAAATTTCTAAAGTAAATTCTAAGTGCTAACGAAAACATTAAAGTTTGTTCAAGATAATTTTAAAGTTTGTTATTATAACTATATTGTTAAAAATAGGCACCATATATAGTAACCAGAGGGCCTTACTATTCTCTTCAGGTTCAATAGACCTTAGATTTTTCTTTCTAACTATAAGTGCTTGACATCCCTTTTCTTAGAGCATTTACTATAGAAAATTTCAAATGTAAGTTATTTCTCTGACCTTTTTAAGATAGATATAAATATTCTACAGTGCAAGAATGTCTTTCTACAGGATCTGGGACCCTCCTTTAGAAATGTAATAATTAGGAAGGTAAGGCCCCCATTCCCCACTCGCTGTGGAAGAGTAGGAGCCTCGCTTTGAGAAACACTGACATAATGTGAAAGTCGCTCAGTCGTGTCCGACTCTTTGCAACCCGTGGACTATACAGTCCATGGAATTCTCCAGGCCAGAATACTGGAGTGGGTAGCCTTTCCCTTCTCCAGGGGAGCTTCCCAAGAACTGATTAGCAAACATCAATAGACTAATGATATAGATCATTCTTCCACAAAGATCTCCAGTACTTTTCCATTCATCCACCTAGAGTTTAAAAGTCCTTCTACATTTCATTTCAGTGGAGTTGAGTTTAATCTCTCTTCTCAATAGCCTTGACCGCTATTGCAATAATTTTTACTGGATTCTTTCTTGCCATTTTTAACGCATGTCCAATACAATTTCCTTTTGACAGCTCAATGATTAATTGATTAACCTGAAATTTTGACTCCATGATAATGTTATATCAAATATATCTGGCATATCCTAAAATATACACTCCAATTTATTCATATTCTTCATCTCAGAAAGCAACATTCTGATGAAAAATCTTAGGAGCCAAACCTCACGCAATTCTGATTAAATCAGAGCCCCAAGATGTGTACATAGCTCTCTTCACAGTTTTCCACTGTTGTCTCTTATATATTTGGTAAACCACATACGGTTTTACCAGGCAAATATTTCTTGTATTAAAAGCATATACAAAATGCTCTCTCTACTCCTACATTCTTGCTTTTTAAAAAGGATTCTGTTTATTTCAGATTTGCTGTTAGAACACTTTTTTGATGTGTTTTACACTTTACATTTTGACTTCACAACAGGGAACAGCTTATTAGTGGGTGGTAGAACTGAGATCCAGACGTGACTGAGCCAATATGTATATATCTGGTAACTTTAGCTCTTTTTCAGGCTGGAATATATTGAATGAAATGACTTGAAAGTCACATATACATGAAGTTAAGGAAGAAATGTATGAGTGGAGAAAGAAGTATATGTTGCCAACTTACCTGGGCCATGTATTTATTTCTGTCATTGACTTGTTGACAGATAACTCATTTCTGTTTCTCTTCTTCAGTCTTTCTGAGAAATAACAATAAAAATATTTTCCCCCTTCACCAACTGCTTCCATAAGGGATATTTCCAAGCAATGTTCTAGAATCAAACACACAGACAATTAACCAGCATTCATAAGAACTTTGTAGCACGTGTCAAATTCATTCAACACAAAACCTTCAAACAGATTGACATGAATATAAAAATGTTTTGCCTAATTAATGCAACTGCTCCAAATTTCAAAAATTTCCTTTTCACATTTTATTAAATATCAGTGGATCCATATTATTAGTCATTACTTACACAAAAATAATTAAAAAGTGCAAGTCATTAGGCTATCATAGTAGATAGCAGAGTGAGAATACCAAAGACAAAACAAAACAAAAATCAAAGCAAATTTTAAAAAGCCTTAACTGTTTCGAAGATGCTTATAAGATAGAGGGGAGACAAAAAGCTGGTTACAATAGATACAGGAACAAGAAGACAAGAATATTTATAAGGGCTAACTAACATAGGCTGAAGAAAGTCAGGGACAAAAATGATTTCTTGAAAGTGGTGAATTTTGAAAAGATGAGTAAGTTAATTTATGTGAAGAATGCAGAGACAGCCTTCCAAATCCACTAGCAGTGCACATAAAAACTCAAGAGATGAAAATAGGCTGCAACACACTTCAGGGTTTCTCAAAGACAGGGCCTCTCCTGGAGGACCAGAAGCATCAGCATTTCCTGGGAACTTCTGAGAAGCAATTAGGAAGGGGCCCAGAGCTCTGTATTTTAATTTAACAAGCCAGCCAGGTGATTGTTGTGCATACAAAAACTTTAGAATCTATAATGCAAACTTTGCAAGTGTTTGGACCAACACCACTTTGATGAAAAGAAGAACTGCCTCAAGTTCCCAGAAGTTCCCAGATTCTGCTCGTCACTGATGCAATTTATCTGGCCTTGGGACATTCTCTCTCTCTTTTTTTCTTTTTTTTTTTCCCAGCAGCTTAGCAAATTTTCCTAGAGCTCGGAGTCAGTTCAATGGAAGATCTGAGTGGTTTGAGCCACGGAGTTTCAAACACTTCTTTCTAGCAAAGCCCTTCCTTGATTAGAGAGCTTAGAATTTTGCTGATCTAACCCCTTAAACAAGGTGTTGCTGTTTAGTCTCCTGGTGATGTTTGACCCTTTGCGACCCTGTAAACCATAGCCTGCTAGGCTCCTTTGTCCGTGGATTTCCCAGGCAAGAACAGTGGGGTGAGCTACCATTTCCTTTTCCAGGGGATCTTTCAAACCCAGGGATTGAACATGCATCTCTGGCAATGCAGACTGATTCTTTACCACTGAGCCACCTGGGAAATTCTTCAACATATAGAGTTTTCAGCAAATGGAAAGACTTTTTGGGAGCAATTTCCATGGTGTTTTCAGTCCAAGTAGACTAGATCCTAAACATATATCTGCATGGGATGATGCTAACTGCTCTTCTTCTCTGTTTGTAGGAGTGCCCAGTAGCTCCAATATTCTGCGTGTACTGAGTGGTATATTGCATGGTACCTGAAAGTGTCTATACCACTCTTTACCTAACACGGAATGTTCTGTAACTTTGAAATGTTAAATAATGATTCAGAAAAGCAGCAGAAGACTCAAACTAATAGAAAACTTAAGACTTCCATTGATGAATCTTTGATAATGCCGGAAATATCAATAGATCACTATTTTATGAACAAATGCATCAGAAGAAAAGGTAAAAGTTAAACAAAAACAACTCTATAAAACTAAGAATTCAGTTAGCAGGTAAAAGCCACAATTAAGTAGAATAAATTAGAACAAACTAATTTTCACATATCTGAAATAAAATGGCAAATAGAATTGATAATATCTCAATTCTTTAAATATAAACTTACAAAGTAATGCTATCAGAAATAGAAATGGGACAAAGTCAAATCATGGCACTTTAGATAGTATCCTTTATGAATCACAAAAATACATAAAGGTCTACTAAAGTCAATTTAAAAAAATAGTCATTTTAATGAAAATAAGCCAAGGATGATAATTTTCTTTGAGATGTTTTCATATTCAGAAATGACTTTGATTTAAAATTAGTCAAACATGCATTAGAACAATACATTTCAAACCCAAGGATACTCCTTTTGAATATCAGTTCCATTGTTTGTGATTTCTGTCTCACAAAATTTTGGAAATAAAATGAGATAATATTTGCAAAGTGTATAGCCTCTGTTATTCCTGATACATCAATGTATTCCATATATATTAGTTCGTTTCCCCATGTTTTACAAAACTATTTCTATGATCTAAGGGATTTCTGTTCTTGGCCACGGTCTAGTTTTTTATTGCTACTGTAGCAAATTACCACAAGCTGAGTGACTTAGGACAATAGAAATCATTATCTTACAGTTCTAGAGGCCAGAAGTTCTAAAATTAAGATGCTGACAGAGCAGTAAGCTAGAAGGAATCTGTTTCTAGCTTCTAGAGACCACTTGCACCTTCAGATCCCTCTCTCTGACCTCTTCTGTTTTTGCATCTCCTCTCCTGGTTGACTATTCTGCCTTCCTTGTTCCATCATAATGACCCTTGTAACCATCTTGGGCTCAGTGAGATAATTCATGATATTTTCTCCATTTTAGGATCATTCATCACATCAGCAAAGGTCCATTTTGTGCATGAGATATCACATCACAGTTTTTGGAGATTTGTACATGGACATCCCTTGAAGATCATTATATTACCTACCACAGCCAACTTAAGAATTTTTGACAAATGTCAAAATAAATAATTTAAAATAAATAAAATAAAATTATCTTTATACCTGAAAATTTCCCTTCAGTTTGTGTATTAAGGAGTACAGTTATTTTTATTTGTGGTAAAAGTATTATACTAAGGAATTAATATTTTAATTATAAAACCAAGGAAGCAAATTTAACACAAAACACAACACAGTTTTAAGATACCTAAAATAGAAAAACCATACTAAATAAGGGAAGACAATTTTGTCTCTAAAGGCATTTCATTGGAAAAATATACAGATATTTGCAAAGATTTTCTGATTTTTACAATAAGAGCAATTTTAAATGACTTGCAATACAATCTTAAAGCACTCTGAATTCAAGACCATCAAGGAATTTTCTCTCTGCATAACATTTCAGCAGAGAAAATAATGTATGTGGCACTATTACAACAATGTGTGTGTATATATATATATATATATATTTTTTTTTTTTTCAGTTCTACCGGTTTATTGCTACCAACTCTTCTCCCTCTACCCTCATGCATGCATGCTCAGTCATGTAACCCCATGGACTGCAGCCTGCCAGGCTCCTCTGTCCATGGACTTTTCCAGGCAAGAATGTATATTTTTACAGCTGTTGTATGGTGAGAAATACTGTGCAGAAAGTGTAGATCTGGAGGAAAAAAACATATATTTGAATAACCTTAGCTTTGTGCATTTTTAGTTCATGTTAAAGCACACATTTGTAGCGATTGTTTCTGAATACTATGCTTACTTTAGGTCTAAGTTAAGATTACCTTAATTGTAGTTATGTTTATTTCTCTCAAGGTTTAAATTGAAAAGATCTCACTCCTAGACTATTTTAGCTTTTTCTAATCTCAACACCCAATATTGCAATATTCTGTTTAAAATTATTCCTATTGGATTGCATATATGTGTATATATATATAATCATATAGGGCTAATTATAACATTATATATGTATATATATGCATATATAGGTCTCAATAATCTGATTGCCAAACATTATACAGAAGCACATTCATATATAGTCAAACACAGCAGAAGAAGAAAGAAAGCAGAAGAAGAAGAAGAAAATGTAATTGAGGAAGTATGGCAGTTTATGAGATAGAATGAGCAATTTATTCTGCTTATAAGAAATCAAAGGGAGCTTTATAGGGAATGCTTACACAGCTTCAAAAATGCAGAGAGAGATAACAAGGAAGAATAAAGAAGATTTTTCAGGAAAGAACAAGTTCAATATCATGGAGATAAAAAAGACATGGTATCAGGACAAAAAGCAATCTGGTTAAGTCTAGAGTAGAGGGTCAAGAAAGCAACAGATGTGAAATATTTATAAAGGTAAAGGATTATTGGAAGAACTTGTCTGAAATGTTATAAAGCTTAGAAGTAGACTTTAGAGGACAGTAATAATAATAGTGAAAGCAGTCTGGAGGATAAATTGGAAGTAGGAATTTAAAACTCTGGAGTGAAGATAACCACCTTAGAGATTCTTGGCAATTGCAATAGGGATATGGAATAGAAAATATCTTAATAAGGTTATGTTTTAAAATATAACCCTAAATTTAATTTGCTTTGTTAGGTTGATAACAGAAAGAAGAGCGTTTGAGATAGTTGACAGATTCCTGTCTTAGAGGAATGGTGATTACATTTATTGAATTTGTATAATACTGAAGGAAAGACAGATTTGGTGGGTGGGTTAGTGTTAGGTTCTATTTGAGCTACATCAAAATTGAGACATTTTGAGAACTTCCAAATAGAAACATTGAATTCACAGGTATTATAGGTCTAAGCTGGTAGTAGTGATCAGGAGTTACCAGTGTATGTGTTAAAATAATGAACTGGATATAATGGCTTAAGAAAAATATGTACAACAAGAAAATTAAGAATAGAATTTTGAAGATCACAATGCAAAACAAATCATTGGAATGATAGTTATGTTAGTTACAGCAAAACCATATTCAGAGAGAAACTATTCCATTTATTCTCCATTTTTTAAGCCTGTTTTGAAACTACATTGTACAATTTAATAAGCAACATTCTAGAATTAGGCAAACCTAATTTGAAAGCACACTGGAATCTCTTTAAGTATAAATGAATACATTTACAGGATATACAAAGTTTGAATACAACACATCCCTCAGAAAGTATACAGCATTTTCTGCTGCTTTTCAGCAACATCACTGTTTGTTAAAATTCAGGACTAACCCCATTTCTTTCTAAGGAAGCATTATCTGCATTCACAAGTATCTATTTTTTTTATAAAATAAAAAAGCTGAGATAATAATTTTCCCCTTAACTATTTTCCCCTTATATCTGATGTTTGTGTATCTTCTAAAATGCTGCTGATGTGTGTGAATTAGGAACAATTTTGTCCTTTTATTCTTAATCATATTTTCAAGGGACTAATTTTTATCTATTTATGGCTTAAAAAATAAAGTCTTAGATATAGTGAAGCTTTTTAAACTTCTGTTTATAAAACCTGCATTTTTATTACTGTTTTCATTTTTAATGGAGAGATATTTATAACTTTCTATGTTCTATCTTGAATAGCTAATTTGACTTTCTTTGCCTACATTAATAATCTAAATTTTGCAAATGATGATTTAGCCATTTTCCATACATTTCAGTGATTGCAGCCATGAAATTAAAAGACGCTTACTCCTTGAAAGGAAAGTTATGACCAACCTAGACAGCATATTAAAAAGCAGAGACATTACTTTGTTGACAAAGGTCTGTCTAGTCAAGGCTATGGTTTTTCCAGTAGTCATGTATGGATGTGAGAGTTAGACTACAAAGAAAGCTGAGCGCCAAAGAATTGATGCTTTTGAACTGTGATGCTGGAGAAGATCCTTGAGAGTCCCTTGGACTGCAAGGAGATCCAACCAGTCCATCCTAAAGGAGATCAGTCCTGGGTGTTCATTGGAAGGACTGATGTTGAAGCTGAAACTCCAATGCTTTGGCCACCTGATGCGAAGAGCTGACTCATTGGAAAAGACTCTGATGCTGGGAAAGATTGAAGGCAGGAGGAGAAGGGGACAACAGAGGATGAGATGGCTGGATGGCATCACCGACTCAATGGACATGAGTTTGGGTAAACTCTGGGAGTTGGTGATAGACAGGAAGGCCTGGCGTGCTGTGATTCATGGGGTCGCAAAGAGTCGGACACGACTGAGTGACTGAGCTGAACTGAGACATTTCAGTCTACATTACTCAGTTTTTTCCTTTAAACATCATTATTCATATTTTCTATATAAATATCTTTTAAAATATTATTTTTATTCATTCAAAAAGTCCGCTGTGTCAAATAGAAAGTTTACTTTGAAAAGTGCGTTTGGTGAATTCCCTGGAGGTCGCATGGTGCTAAGACTGATTTGGCACTTTCACTGTCAGGACAAAGTTGAACCCCTGGTGGGGAAACTAAGATCCTGCAACCTCATGGTCAAAAAATAAATAAATAAATGGTGGTTTTGGTTTTCAACATACATGAGTATTTTACATTTTAAAAATTTATTTAAAAATTATAATTTTTAGGTAAAACATTTATTTAACTAGCCCATTGAACATAAAAGTGGAGATGTGAAATGTGCGCAAAAAGTTAGAAAAGCATGTGCAAGTGAAAGTGTTAGTAGCTCAGTCCTGTCAGACTCTGCGCCCCCATGGACTGTAGCCTGCCAGGTTCCTCTGTCTGTGGGATTTCCCAGGCAAGAATAAATACTGCAGGGTGTTGCCATTCCCTTCCCCAGGGTATCTTCCCAACCCAAGGATCAAACCTAGGTCTGCATTGCAAACAGATTCCTTACCACTGAGCCACCATGAAGGATTTCCATATCAGTTTAGTTCCATTATGTTGATTGGATTAACCTAATTCTCTGTTTTAAATTCACATACATATGGCAACCTACTCTATTTCTTGTCTGAAAAATCCCATGGACAGAGGAGCCTGGTGGGCTACTGTGCAAAGGACTGCAAAGAGTTGGATATGACTGAGAGACTGAGCATGAGCATTCTTGTTTAGGGTGAAATAAGGATAATGTGTTAAAGAAGGCCAATAAAATTAGAAATCGATTGATTTCTTTTTCTTGTGGCCAACCTTGTTTTTAACTGCATGCCTCTTAATTTGGTACATTGAAGTTCAAGTTTGTTTGGTAGTCATCACTGACTGTGCTTCTCTTCTATTATTTTTGCCTGATATTAATATTGTTGTCTATTCCTTAATTGCATGTAGAATTTTGTAAGGTATATCTTTGGCTTTAAGCTTTTAATCTAATTTTTTAGAAGCAGATATTTTCCCAATTTCTTATTTTGATACAGTCTTAAATGTTTGCTTTATATAAACAGAATTTAAACCATAATGTTTTGCCATACCTAGTGTATTTTTTATTTTTTATGAATTTTCTGTTGTATAAATAATCTGAAAAGATTTAGAATATATGTATCCTTGTTTTTAATCTAAACAGCCTTTAGCTAAAAATTTGTTTTGCAATGTTTTTAGAGGCATATTGTTCTAATCATAAATACAAAAACAACTTTTGACTTTTCAAAAGTTTTAATTTGCTTTGTTTTATAGTTAGCTTATTTTAAACTTTTTATTTCCTTTTCATTCTGTAACTAATATATGACAACTATTTAGCATCATTATCATTCTAATGTCAGATAAGTTTATTTATTTTCCTGTATTTATCTTATATTACAGGCTTAATTGCTACTATTTTTTTTATCATGACTTTTTCAATTTTAAGATATCCATATTAACTTCCTAAAGATTGTGGTGCATTTTTTTGTGAGTTTTAAAAATATCTGAGTAATATATTTTTTTCAAAATTTGAAAATTTGAAAATAATCTTTGTTTATCTCAAAAAATAAAATACAATGGTTATGACATTTTTGAATGACAAACTTGTTATTACTCTAGGATTACCTTTATTTATTTTTTTATTTTTGTCTTGTGTTTGCTGTTGTTTTGATAGTTGTTTCCATATTTTTTTTAATTCTTCCCCACCAGGTTTAATTTTTCTTAATCTGGACATTAATCTGGTCATTAATATTTCTGAAATATGATCCAAAGGTAAAGGTATTGGTCTGCTTCAGGCAGTCTCTCTTATAGATGTGATGTTTGCTTCTGTACCTTTTTTATTCTCATTTCAGGAATAAATAGCTGCCATATACTGGACTTCTAAAATATTTATAATATATTTTTTGTCATTTTCTATGTTTTATACAATTTTGCTGTTTTCTCAGATTTTATCTTCCACATCAGCAGTCTATGTTCTATATTGCCAAGTCTGCCCAACTAGAATTTATTTCTGAGCAAAAATATTATTTACAATAGCCCTAAAATGAAAACAACTAAAGTGTCCTTCAACAGATGAGTGAATGAAGATGTGGAATATATATATACATATATGTATATATAATGAAATACTAACAGCCACACAAAAGATGAAACTGTGTATGCTAAATGAAATGAACTAAGTAGAAAAAAAGAAATACTATATGATTTCATTTATATGTGGACTATAAAAAGAAAAAATAACCAAAACAAAATAAATGAATGAAACAAACTAAACAAGCAAACATGTAGAGGAGAAGGCAATGGCAACCCACTTCAGTACTCTTGCCTGGAAAATCCCATGGGCGGAGGAGCCTGGTGGGCTGTAGTCCATGAGGTCCCTAAGAGTCAGACAGGACTGAGTGACTTCGCTTTCACTTTTCACTTTCATGCATTGGAGAAGGAAATGGCAACCCACTCCAGTGTTCTTGCCTGGAGAATCCCAGGGATGGGGGAGCCTTGTGGGCTGCCATCTATGGGGTCGCACAGAGTCGGACACGACTGAAGCAACTTAGCAGCAGCAGCAGCAGAGGGGAAGGAACCAGGTAGGGAAGACAAAGAGGTGATGATCAACCATATATGACCAGTGGAAACTAAATATTTGATGATGAGCATACTGTTCTGTACACAGAAGTAGAATTTTATACAGCTGAAACTTATGTAATGTTATAAACCAGTTGCCTCAATAAAAAATAAATTAGAACAATTTTAAAATTAAAACCAAAAGCAAAAAAAATTAAAATGTGCATACAGAAAAATGAACCCATTGTATATAAAATTTATAGAATTTTCACAATGAACACAAGGCTTTCACTGAAGATTTTAAGTCCCTTGTGGTATTTTATTATTCAATCAGAAACTGATGTCCTTTTTATGTACATTTACCTATCTTCTCACCCACCTACACTGATATATATGTTAAAGTTATATCTCCTGTTGCAATTTGTTAGTTGATCATGTTACATCCTACAAGATAATAGTTTTCTGAGTATATGGCCCAAAATTATGTTGATGAGCTGTGCCACAGGCTCTTATAGTACTCTGTATTTTCATAATTTATAGCACTTATCACACTTGTGTTTCTTCTTTTCGTGTACTGCCCAATCATACTTTATGCTCCATGAAGGTGAGTAGGAGGTGAAGCTCCATTATTTTTTATTGCTGTATTCCCAGTGTCCTTAAGAGTGCCTTGAACACAGCAGGCAGTCAACAAATATTTGGAAAGAAAAACAAAAAAGATGATTAAATAAGCCAGAAAAAAAAAAAAGGAATAAACAGAAAAACTAAGGAGAGAATTTCTCTACTGAAAGTAGTTGTCAATTAACAATTTTTATGTATTTATCAGTCTTGGAATGACCATCATCAAGGCATAATAGAGTGTGAATAAACTCAAACCCACTTTTATTGCTAAGCATCCTGATCCATTCCAAAACAGAACAAGTTGTTTTTCTAGCCAAGCTTAATTGTTATGGCACAAAATAAAAAATAATCATCGACCCTTCATTATGTCTAACTGTTGTATCATAGTCCAGTGCTTTGTTTACTTCATTCGTGTGCTCATAGGTTTTTGCAAAAGGAGTGGGAAAAAAGAATTAAAAATTTTATAGCCTGTACAATATTAAAAAAGAACTGTTGGCATATCCCAAAAACTAGCTATTTTTTGACAGTTGTTTTGTTTGCATGAAAAGTGAAAGTATTAGTCCCTCAGTCATGTACGACTCTTTGCGATCCCATGGACTGTAACCCGCCAGGCTCCTCTGTCTGTGGGACTCTGCAGGCAAGAATACTGGAGTGGGTTGCCACTGAAGTAGCCATTTAATAAGAAGGCTTGTTCTCTTTCTTTTTGTGAGCCTTTAAACCATGAAAAATATATTTCAGGCAAGTGTAAAAGAATAAAAAAGATGAATTTTTCATTCTTTTAAATGCTGTCTGAAGTTAAAAGACACAAGTAGATATGTGTGAAATACTTGGGTCAGTTTTCTGGATACAGTGATCAATCAGCGGTTCAAAAAAGATGTGACAGTTTAAGCTGTGATAATTTAGTCGGTACCATTCAGATAGTTTCTATCCATACTGATTACGGAAACATTTCTTGGACCAACCTGCATCCTGCTGACATACAAATCAACTTGCTATTTAGTTTTCTATTTTCTCTAATTCAGAGTATACAGGCACAAATTGTCTACCTGTTTTCACAAGTGAACCTAACAATAACTTTTTCTTTTAAATTATGAATAAACCAAATGGGTTCAAGTTAGATACATATTTTTGATGGCATGGATTTGTTTACTCTGCCATTAAAAGATAATATAAACATATAAAATATGTCTAAAACTTTGTGTAACTATTGAGGGTTTCCCAGGTGGCACAATGATAAAGAATCCACCTGACAATGGAGGAGACCCAAGAGACGCTGGGCAGATCCCTGGGTCAAGAAGATCCCCTGGAGAAGAAAATGGCAACCGACTCCGGTATTCTTGCCTGGGAAATCCCATGGACAGAGAAGCCTGGAGGTCTACTGCATGTGGTACAAAGAGTCCAATGTGACTGAGCACTCACAAGCAAACAACAAAAATATGTAAATATTATAAATGTATTTTATTTCAAATTATTTAAAATCCTTCATCTACCTAATATACATATAATTTTACACCCCCAAAGTTGGTCCTTTTAAATAGTAATCAGTCACTGTTACCTTTATTCAGAATCAAAAGCCCGAAACACTATAAAATCACTCTCTTTCAAACTATTTGCAAAGTTATTTATGTATTTTATTTTGCTTTTACAAAAGGACATTGTATTTTATTTAGTATTGTATTGCAATTATTTTCTTTCTAGTTCTGTGAATATTGCTATAAATCTCTTATGTTTGTAATTTCTTAATTTCATTTTATAATTTTAAAAAGGTCCATTATAATGTGGTTAACATTTTTTTCTTCAAAATTTAAATCACTAGTTATTCTCTAATACTATAATTGCCAGAAATAGTGTCTTATATGTAAACCTGGAAATGTTCACTTAATTACTTCCATGTTTATAAAAGATATAACAGATGATTAATGCCTGGACTACTGTGAAACAGGCTTTGGAAATCACTTAAATAACTATCAGTTAATACCTTGGGCCAAAATCATTAATGGCTCATATAACTTGTAAATGATTCAAATCATTTTTTTCTACAAAGATTTAGCAAAATAGTAACAAAAATGTGCTTCAGCTTAAAACTGCCATTTATTTTATCGAGGGCATTGCATAACTTAAACTAATTATGATCCTTAGTTTTAGATAAATGAATTGCTAAGCTTCCTTTTGGCTCTTAAATGTTCTTAAAATCAATGTGCTAGGGTAAACTTTAAATGATCGTATTTTAAAATTTCAAAATGTTCTTTCTCATATGCAAATATTTCTGTTTTCTCTTTGAATTACCTTGTTTATAGTAAAAAAGGAATGCCATGATGTATGTAATACAGGCATCAATGGTCAATGACATAAAATTTAACTGAAAAACTACAACTTAATTTTAGAGGCATTTGGTATGAAGATTTGTTGTTGTTAGCTCAGTCATGTGTTCGATTCTTTTACAACCCCATGGGCTGTAGCCCACCAGGTTCCTCTGTCCATAGAATTTTCCAAGAATACTGGAATGGGTTGCCATTTCCTACTTTAGGGAATCTTCCCAACCCAGGGAAAGAACCTGTGTCTCTTGTGTCTCCTGCATTGCAGGGCAATTCTTTATCACTGAGACACCAGGAGAGCATTATGAAGATACTATAATATTTAACACAAAACTGGAAGGAATAATTCCAGTGAAGTCAATGACTTTGCCATGAATCAAGAATATCTGATTAAAACGTAACTTTTCCTTTGATAGGTTACATCTAGATACTTATCATAGCATTAACACCAAAGATGTCATAGCATTAATGGCAAAAGCTGAACTCTAATAAAAACAAAGGAAAACAGGGAGATTGAGGATTATAGAATTGGTATAAATAAGAATGTCATGGGAATATCTTATTTGCTTCTCTTGTTTTTTTCTTCCCCCCTTTCTATACAGGCAAAGGACATCTTTTGTATTTCGCTAGAAAAAACTCGGAGAAGGCAATGGCAACCCACTCCAGTACTCTTGCCTGGAAAATCCCATGGATGGAGGAGCCTGGTAGGCTGCAGTCCATGGGGTCGCTAAGAGGCGGACACGACTGAGTGACTTCACTTTCCCTTTTCACTTTCATGCATTGGAGGAGGAAATGGCAACCCACTCCAGTGTTCTTGCCTGGAGAATCCCAGGGACGGCAGGGCCTGGTGGGCTGCTGTCTATGGGGTCGCACAGAGTTAGACACGACTGAAGCGACTTAGCAGCAGCAGCAGCAGAAAAAACTAACTTGGTGATACACAATTGCAAAAGTGTCTTAAAAATTATAATGCACAAATGATTTTTGTTAAATTAATAATACACAATTTTTAATCAATAGTGCCTCTATCTTATATTTCACAGTCCTCAGAAACTCCCCAAAGTATTGCCTTATTATTTCTTATTATTCCTACTAGAGAAAAAGTAATCTAACAAACTAATAAGCTATTTTTTTAATATCTGAGAGTTTAAATAATGATGGTGTTAAGGGGATTTGCATTTGAAAAGTTGAGACCAATGTAACAGTTTGCCACAAATAATGACTCTAATGGCAGAATTATAGGCATAGTTAAATAAACAGGCTGCTGCTAAGTCGTTTCAGTCCTGTCCTACTCTGTGCGACCCAATGTACGGCAGCCCACCAGGCTTCCCAGTCCCTGGGATTCTCTAGGCAAGAACACCGGAGTGGGTTGCCATTTCCTTCTCCAATGCATGAAAGTGAAAAGTGAAAGTGAAGTCGCTCAGTCGTATCTGACTCTTCGCGACCCTACAGACTGCAGCCTAACAGGCTCCTCTGTCCATGGGATTTTCCAGGCAAGAGTACTGGACTAGAGTGCCATTGCCTTCTCCGAAAATAAACAGGAGAGGTGTTTTAAAATGGTGATTATGAGTCTGAGTGAACTCCGGGAGTTGGTGATGGACAGGGAGGCCTGGCGTGCTGCGATTCACAGGGTCGCAAAGAGTCGTACACGACTGAGCGAATGATCTGATCTGATCTGATAAACATTTAAAAGTTAGAAAATCATTTGAAAGAAAATTAAATAATCCCATAATTCCACTTGCCAGAGATAAATCCTATCATTTTGGAATAATTTATTCCTTTTACAAAAAGATGATCAGTGAGAAGGAATATTTTTGCTTTTTTGTTCTCATTGTTGATACTCCATTGTGCAAAGGGTAAAAAAACATATTCAAATGCTGTAAATCTACCAAGGACCTCTGTCCAAGGCCTCTGATTACTATAAAAATTGCACCACTAAACCCTTATTTATCAGGAAACAATTGAAAATTTGAAACAAACCCTCGATATTTGAATTCTTGTCCAATATCTAAGGAAGTCTATTAAACTCTCTTTCCCCATGATATCCTCTTCTTAGTTCTTTTTTCTTTTTCTTCCACGATGCTACCCTTAAATGCTCTAATTCCTTCAAAATCATTATTTCCATTGAGCAAACTCCAGGAGATGGTGAATGACAGGGAAGCCTGGTGTGCTGCAGTCCATGGGATCCCAAAGAATCAGGCATGACTGACTGGCTGGACAACAACAATAACAACATTGTGTTCTCTGAAACAAATAAATACAAGCTGTGGCATCTTTTGACTGTAGACAGAAGTTGTAAAGTGGAGGTGGTTCTCCCCTGAGGCACTGTAACTTTGAAGGGTTCTCGATAAAAATCTGCATGTCCTCTGTGTTGGGAGTTGGGATGAACGTCCTATTCAGTATCAAATGCCACTTGACTGTCATCTGCTCCACTGGATCATGTTCTCTTGGTATTTATAGGCCAATGCCACTAAATATTCAGATCTCTGTTCTTACTGAGACCTTAGTTCTGCTCAGCAATTCATCTTCATTGTCCTCCACATTCTTCCATCTCATTCTCCAGAGAATTATATTTCATTGTTTACTTTCTTCAAACCTTAGATTCCATCTCCTTTCCTCTTGCCCTTGCAAGATAACCTGACTTCCAAATTTAGAGAGAAAAAAACAGAATTAACTTTTGTGTTTGTATATAAAACCTAAGACCCTCACATAGAAGAAGGAAGTCCTTTCATTTCTCCTTGTTTTGGTTTTTATCACAATGGAAAATGTTGACTCAGTTTGCGTGGAGATCTCCTTCATTCCTGTTGTCTTACAGATGCATGCTATTATACCCCATCGCTCCATTTCTTTAGGCTTTTGTATTTTTCATGAACTTTAAACACTCCAAATTTGTTTAAAAACAAACAAACAAACAAAAAGCATTGCTTCATTGCCACATTTCTGTTGCCCACTGCTTCATCTCTGTCTCCAAACAATTTCACTGCCTCCATCTCTATCTTTCACTGATTCCTCAACTCAAAGTAATCTGACTTCTTCCTCTGCTGTTCCACTGCAATGTCCTTAAGTTGTGCAGTGACTTTCCTACTGAGGACTCTAATCACTTCTTCATCCTTAGTTTGCTTGACTTCCTGGTGCAGTTGGACATTCATTTCTTCCTGAATCATTCGCTTGTCCTCCATGATTCTGAAAAATCTTGATAGCCCTTCTGTCTCTGTATTCACTATTTCTCATGTTGACATCTCCTTACTTAATATTATCTTCCAAAGCCAGACCTTCTGTTTTTCTTCTATATTCTTTGTCCCTGGGAGATATGTTAATGACCAGTCAATGTCCACCATCATCCCAGGGAATGGTGCTTCTCCATTAGAATATCCAGGAGCTGGTTGTCTCAGAAGCTCCTCAAATTCAGTTTACTTATAATTGGATTCACTATCTTTTCACAAAACCTATACTTTCTGTGCTTTGTTTTTTCTTTTTTTGGCTGCATCACACAGCATGTGGGATCTTAGTTCCCTGACAAGGAATTGAACTCATGCCCTGTAAAGTGGCAGCATGGAATCTTAACCCCTGAATTGCCAGGAAAGTCCACTTTCCATTTCATCCCAGAAATTGCTCTTGACTTCAGCACACCAAATTAGTTAAGAGTCCTATGTAATCTAATTCTACACATGGTATAACTTCATTTACTTGTCTCCATGCCCATAGTTACCACTATTATCCAAGTATACATTTTTTCCCTATGACAACAATCTGCTTAGTGACAGTTTTTTCTCTAATCTTGCCTGCTTCCAAGCCATCTGCCACATTTTAATGAGTGATCTTTATAGAACACAAATCTATCTACCCGATTAGCAAATCCTAAACCTTTCAACAACTTCTACTTGCTCTTAAGACAAAGAACAAAGGCCCTTCTTATCTCTCCAAACTCAGAGCTCAGAAGCCCCTTCTCCACACACACACACACACACACACACACACACACTCTGTAGTTTTCCCTTACATATTACTGGGTTCCAATTGTTATTTAATTTTTCATTTACTTTTGACATTATTTTATTTACCTCTAGGGTTTTGAATAAGCTTTCCTCTTAGTCTATATTACTCTACCTTTGTTCCTAGTTTTTGACACCCATTTATCATTCTTATGTTTATCAGTTAGGATGAATAAGATAATGTTACAGTAATAATCAGCTCTCCAAATCTTAGCGGTTTATAAGAACCAAAGTTTATTTAGGTGAATTGCACAGAAGTGCTTCAAGACATCACTGCCATTCCCTTTCAGTGGTTCACATATATCCTGCAGCTGTTCCTAAACCCAAAGGAGTAGGGACTGGAGTGAGGAAGTATTCTATAACCAAGTACACAGAGGAGAACAACTAGAATGTCTGTAAAAAGTGACCAGAAGAAGAGAACACAGAAAACATGAGACACCCTAATGATATATATATATAATCTTAGCTTAAATAGCGTTTTATTCAAAAAATTAACCACCATCCTCCACCACCAGGTCTCAGCATGTCCATATTAGAAGTTATTTATCATAGCATTATGTAAATGCATTGAATGCATTGTAATGTTTTGATTATTTATGCATCTACCACTAGACAACAAATTTTGGAAGAAATGTTCTTTATCAACTGTGTTATTTTAGCAGTTAAAAATATTTATTGTTACAATATAATTGCTCTAATATACTGTTTTATTTTAATCACAAAAGTAGCACACATAAAAATTCACATTGATCTCTAGATTAATAGACTATAATAAAACATTAAAAACTGAAATATATAATTATGATATACAATCCAAAAGATCATAGATTTTTTAAATTTTGTATTATAAAACACTAAAAATTAGATAGCTTTGAAATGATCCATTAAATAATAAAGTAAAAGAACTATGCATTTAGGAAAATATTTTTTTAATTATAAGATGTAACAGAATAATATTTCTGTTTAATACCTTTATGAATAGTAAACTTTGAGAATTTCCATATATTGCTATATTCACAGTTATATATCTGAACTGATGTTTAATGGTAAGACTCTTTAGTGATTTGCATGCATGACCTCAGTCATAATGAACAATAATTTTTGATTCTTATTCTATCTAGAAACAATTATATTGGCTAAGTATTGCTGGGAAAATAGCAACATTGCATTAATTATATTTAAGGTGAAAATAATTGAATGTTATAGCTATTCTCTAAGATATAAAATAACAATTTTCAGTAAGTCCACCAGGTAAATTCATTTAAAAACTGAGGTGTATGTCATGTGGTTGCCATCCCAGAAAGCCATCAAATATTTATAATTTTACATTCTCAAGGGTTGTTTGAGACACCTTAGATTTGTGTGACACAGTTTAATGCATGTGTCAACTGTTGATTAATCTAAATTATCTAAGCTTATGGCTTCTCAGGTGATGCAGTGGTAAGGAAACTGCTTGCCAAGCAGGAGACACAGGTTCAACCCCTGGGTCAGGAAGATCCTGTAGAGAAGGAAATGGCAACCCACTCAGCATTCTTGCCTGGAGAATTCCATGGACAGAGGAAGCAGTGGGCTACAGTCCATGGGGTTGCAAAGAGTTGAATGTGACTGAGCATAGCAGTGCATGTATAATAATGTTCGTAAAAGTAATTTACCTGGACCACAAAAACTTGACTCTCTAGATAAATGTCTTTATCAATTTAAAGTGTAATGTAGTATACTATTTTATGCAGAAGAATTATAAACTGGAATGTTGACTTCTTTTCAAGCATTGGGACTTTGAGCAATGTACAGTTTTTAAGCTTTTAATTTTTTCTATAGAGTGAATATGTTCATATTAATTAGCTTTTATCATTGCTAAATAGAACCTACAAGAATACATGAGTATCATTAATGCAATCATAATTGTGTTATCAGTCATAATTAATGCCCGTAAAAACTGTTTATCCATTTTTGCCCTATGTATGTGTGTTAGTCGCTCAGTCGTGTCCCACTCTTTGCAACCACGTAGACTGTAATCCGTCAGGCTCCTCTGTCCATGAAATTCTCCAGGCAAGAATACTAGAGTGGGTAAACATTTCTTTCTCCAGGGGATCTTCCTGACCTAAGGATCAGGTCGAACCAGGGTCTATTGAGTTGCAGGTGGATTATTTACCATCTGGGCCACCAGGAAAACCCTTTGCCAATTCCAGTCATTGACAATATGGGAATGAGACAGGCCCGTAGTATTCAGCTCACACTCACACTGAACTGACTGGGAGCCTGGAGGAAATCTTGCCCCCAGAACTATTTAATCTCCAAGGAAAGAAGAGAAAAAAACATGATGCATTTGTTTTTTATTCTATACTTGGTGAAAGCTTGTTGTTTAGTCGCTAAGTCTCATGGCCAACTCTTTTGCAACACTATGGACTGTAGCCCACCAGGCTCTTCTGTCCATGGGATTTCCCAGGCAAGAGTACTGGAGTGTGTTACTACTTCCTCCTCCAAGGGATCTTCTTGACCCTGCACTTCAGGCAGATTCTCTACCACTGAGCCACCAGGGAAGCCCAAAGGCATTTTTAGGACCATTCAAAAGGACTGACTGAGTAAAGGGGCAGAGAGAAGGCAGGAGTGAGATACTCATGGGGGCTTCTTTCACATGGAAGTATTGATACATGTCAGAGTTGGAGGAGAAGCACCTACGTGAAGACATAGCCTATTGTTACCTTTAAACTTTATATTAATAAACCTTGTAATACATTTATTTTTAATTTCTGGACTGCATAATTTAGTTTAGAAATTAAAAATATTGTAATTAAATTATAATTGGTTATATAATTATAATTTAATGTTAATGTTCTATAAATATATAAAGTATATTTTATATAAAATTATATTTCGTAGTATAATATTTTAATTGTATTGACTATAATAACTAAGACTATATGCTTTTAAACTGTGTTGTTGGAGAAGACCCTTGAGAGTCCCTTGGACTGCAAGGAGATCCATCCAGTCAATCCTAAAGGAAATCAGTCCTGAATATTCATTAGAAGGACTGATGCTGATGCTGAAACTCCAATATTTTGGGCACCTAATGCAAAGAACTGACTCATTGGGAAAGACCCTGATGCTGGGAAAATTGAAGACAGGAGGAGAAGGGGATGACAGAGGATGAGATGATTGGATGGCATCACCAACTCGATGGACATGAGTTTGAGCAAGCTCTGGGAGCTGATGATGGACAGGGAAGCCTGGCGTGCTGCAGTGCATGGGGGTCTCAAAGAGTCGGACATGACTGAGCAACTGAACAGAATTGATATTATATTTTAATTATAATTTAAACATATATTATTTAAATTAAGGAATAAAAAGGATATTGTCAAGGCCAAAGCAAACTTTTCTAAGTCTGTTTTAGTCAAAGGAACTCAGAGTTAGATTAGTATTTCATAATGGGCATATATGTAGTCAGATTTCTTAAAAACTGTACGAAATTTGCTGAGAGGATTGGGTACTGCTTTTGTATGTATTTGCTGCTGTGTTTAGTTGCTCAATCATGTCCGACTCTATGCAACCCCATGAACTGTAGCCCACCAGGCTCCTCTTGTCCATGGGGATTCTCTAGGCAAGAATACTGGAGTGGGTTGCCATGCCCTCTTCCAGGGGATCTTCCCAACCCAGGATTGAACCCAGATTTCCTGCATTGCAGGTGGATTCTTTATCATCTGAACCACGAGGGAAGCCTTGTATGTATTTATTGGGGTCTAAACTATACCTAAAGTACTGCACACAGACACATACACATATACACACAGACACACACACACATATCTCAAGAATCTCAAATTCAGCACTGGAATTTTCAAATAACATCACCCATGCTTCATTCTGGATATCTGAAAATGCAGTGGGTGAAGTAACAACAAATGTTATTATATGAAAAAGTACAAACCTTGAGAGAAGGTGTGAGAAGAAAGGTGAAAAGAAGAATTAGAAAGATGTTATTGAGAAAGCTGCTGCTAAGTGCCAGTGTGATTTGGTCATGTTGGAGTATATGTTAAATAACCAAGAAACCTCATTTTCAGACAATCCATTCAGTGTTATAAACAAAGAATGATGAATTCTTTGAGTCCTGAGTCCCATTGGACAAAAGTTCATCTTATTAACTGTTAAATCCCTTATTCTTCTGGATATTGTGTTCATGGATACCAAACTGTATCCTCTTATGCCCCAAACCTCATTACAGGAAAGGCCTTCAGTGGGAGGTGAGAGTACGTGATATAAACATGATATGAAGCACCTGTCGGGTTGCACCTGCATGAACCTGTGAAGGCCTTACACAAATAGTCACCCAGTTGTAGCTGGAATAAAGACAACTGAAATGAGAGATCAGAGTTTACCTAAACCAGCGCATGAGAAGTATCTACTGTGTTCCAGATCAAACTTGATATTTAATCTTTTATTTATTCATTCAATAATTGCATTGAATGTCATTAATTAAAAGGTTTTTTTTTTACTTTATAAATCTTTACAGAGAAAAATTAATGAATCATTTATCTATTCATTGAAAAATAGGTTCTGAGGCTAACAGATGTCATTTCCTTTAAGAAACTAGAATATAATTGGTAATGATGTATGCTGTTTTCAAAACTAATACATTTTTAAATTTCGGTATGCTATTTTTTTTGTAGTAGGTGTTTTAATTTTTTAATTTATTTTTCTTTAAATCACCATTAATATAGCAAGTTCTTGAGTTCTTGTGCATAGTTTAAATACTGATTAACTTTTTCAAAAATTCTAGCATTGAATAATGTTTTTTCCCTCCTGATTCAAAAAGTCAAAGCTAACATCTCAGAATAATTAAACTACAGCAACATGATTAAATCACATTTACCACACAGCCAAGTACATGGAGTAGATTCAGTTCTACCACAGAGTTCTATTGAAACCAGAGGTCAAAGCTCCCTATAACAGAAGATCCCAGTGCAGCACTTAGGAAATTCTTATTTCTCTTCTAGTTTGACTAGTTCCTTAACTCTCCCTGATTTTCACAACATATTTGAGTTGAATGAAAATGTTTTTCTGTAGACACATTGTTTAAAGTATTCAAATCTTCCCTAGGGATTCTCTTCATAATTTCACAATAAGCTTTCCCAGTAAGTTTCTAGGAGCAGAAACATTTTAATTTTTTTCACAGCAATCATCAACAGCTTCAGGGAACTAATGCCACTTCTTGACAGCTGACTCTTTGCTTGAGTTGATGGTGGTCCGATGGCAGCAAATATGAGAGCAGCATGCATAAATACGGACAGCTCATTGACAGTATTTACACTGACCATGTGATGTCAGGCCAGCACCTTTCTAGAACTGGCTGCCTGCTTGTTCTATGTTTCTTTTTCTAAGAAACAGTTGGGTTTTGTGCCTCCCATCTTCTTCTTCCCTCTCTTCTCAATCTTGGAAATGTTCCTCTCATGATTAGAAAAATGTGTAACAAACTTCAAGCAGGGCTTCCCCCATAGCTCAGTTGGTAAAAATCCGCCTGCCAATGCAGGAGACTCCAGTTCAATTCCTGAGTTGGGAAGATCCCCTGGAGGAAGGAAAGGCTACACACGCTTGTATTCTGGCCTGGAAAATTCCATGGACTGTACAGTTCATGGGGTCGCAAAGAGGCAGGCATGACTGAGTGACCTTCAAATTCACTTTCATGGGAGGGAGAGGTAAAGGAAGAGAAGGAAGAGTTACGAAAGACCTGAAAGCCTGAAAGGTGTTGTCTCTTGGACATTCTGGTGGTGTCTGAAATTGTGTAGTCATATTAAATTTTGTGTTACTTTGTACATCTGATCAGTTAAAGTTAACTAAGAGTATGCCCGTTCTCATTTAGATATGCATTGGTTTGAAAGAAATTTTTTTACTATTCATCCTTTTTGGTAGGATGTGTGTTTCCCAGTGTGTTTCATGAGTGGAGGAGTAACAATATATTTTACCACATGTTGATGACTCTGACTACATTTTTTGAAAGTTTTAGCAGGGACCAGTTAACTAGTCATTCCTAAAAATAACTTCTCTACCAGATTTTTAAGTTTTCCACTTACTTGAAATACAAAAAAAGAAAAAAAAATGTATATTGTTTGATCCCTTGGATGCTTTCTGCAATGTCAGGTATCTGCTAAGCATATCTGCCAGTCTAGAGTACACACTTCATCTTTTCCCCAGGCATATTAATATAATCTTCCTTTGAAACCAAAAAGTGTACATTAAGATTGAAAAAGAAGTTTTTAAACTATTTTATTTAAGGGCCTTTCCTGCAGTGCTGCTCTCATGATACTTTACAAAACAAAACCGCCAGGGAGAAAATTATAAAACATTAATGCATTCATACAAATAAAATGTTCAAATTATGTTCAAGATAGCAATTTTTATTTTTATAAGGTGAGAAAGTCATATTAAGATGTTTTCATAGATTAGAATGGTTTTACATATATATCCCATTGCGAAAATTTTGCTGGTAAATTATTTTTACAGGTAGATTTTATTTTTGTACATTTGGGGCAAAATTGGAATAAAATGTTTTAATCAGATCAGATCAGATCAGTAGCTCAGTCATGTCCGACTCTTTGTGACCCCATGAATCGCAGCACGCCAGGCCTCCCTGTCCATCACCAACACTGGGAGTTCACCCAGACTCACATCCATCCAGTCAGTGATGCCATTCAGCCATCTCATCCTCTGTCGTCCCCTTCTCCTCCTGCCCCCAATCCCTCCCAGCATCAGAGTCTTTTCCAATGAGTCAACTCTTCACATGAGGTGGCCAAAGGACTGGAGTTTCAGCTTTAGCATCATTCCTTCCAAAGAAATCCCAGGGCTGATTTCCTTCAGAATGGACTGGTTGGATCTCCTTGCAGTCCAAGGGACTCTCAAGAGTCTTCTCCAACACCACAGTTCAAAAGCATCAATTCTTCGGCGCTCAGCCTTCTTCACAGTCCAACTCTCACATCCATACATGACCACAGGAAAAACCATAGCCTTGACTAGACGAACTTTTGTTGGCAAAGTAATGTCTCTGCTTTTGAATATGCTATCTAGGTTGGTCATAACTTTCCTTCCAAGGAGTAAGCGTCTTTTAATTTCATGGCTGCAGTCACCATCTGTAGTGATTTTGGAGCCCAGAAAAATAAAATCTGACACTGTTTCCACTGTTTCCCCATCTATTTCCCATGAAGTGATGGGACCAGATGCCATGATCTTCGTTTTCTGAATGTTGAGCTTTAAGCCAACTTTTTCACTCTCCACTTTCACTTTCATCAAGAGGCTTTTGAGTTCCTCTTCACTTTCTGCCATAAGGGTGGTGTCATCTGCATATCTGAGGCTATTGATATTTCTCCCTTCAATCTTGATTCCAGCTTGTGTTTCTTCCAGTCCAGCGTTTCTCATGATGTACTCTGCATATAAGTTAAATAAACAGGGTGACAATATACAGCCTTGACGAACTCAAATGTTCAGCACATATTGTAAACATGCCTACTGTGGATTTTAGAGTGACTGGTAGTTAGTTCAGACGCTCAGTTGTGTCTGACTCTTTCTGACCCCATGGACTGCAGCATGCCAGGCTTCCCTGTCCATCACCAACTTCTGGAGCTTCCTCAGATTCATGTCTATTGAGTCTGTGAGGCCATCCAACCATCTCATCCTCTGTCATCCCTTTTCCTCCTGCCTTCACTGGTAAGTGAAATAATAAATGTAGCTAATTATTGACTACTACTAATGACTCTCCTCTGAATGTCCATCCGACCAGCATGACAAAGACATTCTTTGAATTAGTTCACTTCTAGGGTTATGAAATACAAGAATACAAAATCCAAGTAGTGAAAATGTGATAATACAAAGTTTGGTGCTGAAATGATGGCATTGTTATAATGCACGCTATAAATTGTTTTTCTTCCCAAATCACACATTTCTGTGTTGAATAGAAAAAAGTTATGCAGAATTGATAAATAAAATATTCTTTCATTAGAAATAAATATGTATATTTTCTCTGATTTCAGAAATAGGGTGAGTACTACTTATACACCTTTAAGAGCTTTGAGCTTTCCAGTCAATGCTATGGTAAAGAACCCACCTGCCAATTCAGGAGACACAACAGACATGAGTTCAGTCCCAGGGTTGGGAAGATCCCTTGGAGGAGAGCATGGAAACCCACTCCAGGATTCTTGCCTGGAGAATCCCATGGATAGAGGAGCCTGGTGGGCTACAGTCCACAGGGTCAGAAAGAGTCAGACATGACTGAGCTCAAACATACATGCACAAGAGCTTAAAACAAACTGTATGTTTTTAATCCAAGGAATACAATTTTTAAAAGCTCAGTTGAATAATTTCAAAATAATGGTAAATGCCCAGTGTCTAAGCTTTAAATTAAGTAAACAAATGACCTAAGGACTTTCAGTGAGCAAGTGTTAATCACTGAGTTGTGTTGAGGGAAGCCTCACCCCAAACCAAATACTTTTGACATGAATGTAGATCAGACATCTTTTTATATGCTAGTTTAAAAGTGCAACTTAATACTAACCTACCATGTGTGATTTTACAAAAGATTGTACAGGAATTTCTAAATCATTTTCTTAAAATCTACAGTTTTGTGGATTGTAAGTGTTTCATAATATTTATATTCATGATGATATCAATGTAAAAAAATTAATGGTTCACAAAAAATTCAGACAATTCCTCTAGTAAATACATTAATGTAACTTAAAATAGTGAATATAAAAAGGATAATTTTATTAGAAAGATCTAAATATTCTACAAATTATCATGCATTAAGTATCTCACAAACATCTAGAAATTGTGATTTTTGGGGTCAAGTAGGGGAAGTGTATTTTTTGCTGTTCTTGAAATATATGTGTGTGTGTGTATATATATATATATATATATATATATATATATATATATACTTCCCAGGTGGCTCAGCAGTAAAGAATCCACCTGTCAACCAATGTAGGTGATGCAAGTTTGATCCCTGGGTCAGGAAGATTCCCTAGGTGGAGGGCATGGCAACCCACTGAGTATTCTTGCAAGGAGAATCCTCATGGACAGATGAGCCTGATAAGCTCGAGTCCATGTGGTCGCAAAGAGTCGAACATGACTGAGCAACTGGCACAGCATATATATATCTCCCCAGTGTTTGTTATTAATAATTACCTAAGACCACAGAGCAAGGAAATAATATAACCAGATTTAAACCCCGAAAGTCTTAAGTTCTGAATCTGTATTTTAATGCATTAAACTATAGAGTAAGTGTATGTTGCAGAGCAGCCAACAAAATCCCTTTTTCCTTCTCATAGCTCCCTCATTCTCAATATTCACTTACTTTCTTACCGAGGAAACTACAGCCACTCATTTGTTTACATCCAAACTCTACCCTAGCTGCACATATTTTATATCCAATATTTCCTTTTAATGCACTTTGCTAAATGAAAAACCATCACATATCTTCAGAAAGGGATTATGTAAATCCCTTAGAAGTAGAAGCAGAGGCCACATTCCCCCCTTCCCCTAAATCACTATACTCTGATATTTAGAAATACTCTGGCTTGGTCAAACATTCAAAAATCTAGATTTATCTATCATTAGGCCTGATCAACATGTAGACAGAGCCATTCACATAAACCTGCGGCATTTATTCTCTGACATGAGCAGAGAGGTACCAGAGCAAAGGAAATCATCTTTTAGCATTTTGCAGACTAAATTGATGTTAACAGCTGCAGAAAAATACAGTAGACAGCATGGCTTCAAAAAGTTGTTTTAAGATGGAATAGAGATAATATTCCAAATGGTTGCAATTCTTTAGACATAATGCTAGAATAAATAATACATTATTAACTGCAGTTAAATAATTTTTGAACACAGTAGAAAAGTATGCGTTCTAAATTTAGGACAAGGGCCTTCTAGTTCTGTATCATACTTTTCTCTTTAAAAATATGAATTAGGAATAGCACCTTTTTTCTGTCATTCTAAATTATATCTAAAATACTAAAAGTATCATTTTCAAAGGTATAAGTTTTTCAGTTTTCTATAAATGATTTCAGTTAGAATGGTAACTGTTAGGTTTATTTGAAACTTTGAATGTGTTAAAGACAAAATGACTTACAAACTTGAAATTATTGTTTTTAATGAACAATTCCAAGGTAATTGTTAGGAAAGATTTAAATTCTCAGTATGATAGGATATAAACGTTATAGCCAGTGAAGAAAAGAGGAAAAGGCCTTGTAGATGATTATATTATTCAAGTCTATGATTCTAAGCTTCTGAAAGTGTTGGCTAGTGATTTTTATTATTTTCTTCAATGGTAATTCTTGAATTTGTTTCTACTTCAATCTTCTCATCTACTAAGTGGTGATAATTACCATTTATCTTTTTTTTTATTGCTTGAACTCTGTGAGCTCTATTTTCCTCATCTGTAAAATGGAATGTTGATAAATTTTGTAACTTCTTTTGAGTATTGTTGTGGTATAGATACTGAAAGTATATATGAAGATTTATATTCATAAATATAATATGAATAAATATGAAGAAATTTCCCCATATGTCAATTAAAACCTTTGAATGAAACATCAATCACACACCTCTCAAGGAGCCATTTCTTTTTCTAAACGTGAAAATTGATTTAAAGGCTCTGTTTATGATCCCGTCTCCCTGTACCACGTATCACTGCTTCCCTTCTCCCTCTTCCAGGTCAGAAAGAAACAATTGTTAGAGGAAGAAGTACTCTGTATCTGGTCACATGCGTGTGTGCTAAGTCACTTCAGTCCTGTCGAACTCTTTGCTACCCTGTGGACTGCACTCAAACAGGTGTATGAATTCTATTTTCAATCCTGATCTGTGTGCTGTGTTTAGTCACTCAGTTGTATCCAAATATCTGTGACCGCATGGACTGTAGCCCGCAAAGCTCCTCTTTCCATGGGAATTTCCAGGCAAGAATATTGGAATGGGTTGCCACTTCGTCTTCCAAGGGATCTTCCCATCCCAGGGATCTGCATCTCCTGCATTAGCAGCAGATTCTTTACCACTAATGTCACCTGCGAAGCCCAATTTTGGTCTGATTTTCCTTAATTCAGGATCATTTTCTTTCATTAACAAACTTCCTATTCAATTAGACTTTCCCTTCCAGATAGATAAGATATTAAAAATAAAGACACTTTTTAAATTCTGATTCACTAAAATCATGAAAAAAAACATAAAGCATTTCTTTTTCAGGTCCTACTAAATTCATCAACCACTGACTACAAGCTCATTGTTGTCTGTAAATGTAATATTATTTTGCCTTCATTATGCATCAGGTTATTTTTTGAGTGCTTAAGAGTATCTATCCCATTATTATCTATACTTCTCAGATGATAAAACTGAAACAGAAAGAGGTGACTTGTATAAGTTCATAAGACAAATAGGAGGCAGAATCTGTAACCAAACCCAGGCAATTTGTCTTTCAAACCATGCTAGTAAACATCACTCTCTACTGCATGTCTAATGATCTGTGTCTCCATTTGGAATCAGCAGGAAATATCTAAATGTTATTTCAGATAAGACATAATTATGAACCACAGAGTGAAAATCCATATTCCTTCACATATTTATATATTTTTATTCTCACATACTAAAGACACGTTTTTAGGAGTTTTTAAAAATCTACGTAGGGACTTTTAACCAAATAAAGCAAGACCTTACAAAAGGCCTTATATTATCTTAAAAACACATTTGCTAAAATGGAGAGCTAGAGTACATCAGTATTTTTCCTCACTCAAGAAATTTGACCCCACTCTTGTTTCCAAAGCCACCTTCCTCTCTGTATATATCAATATTATAGACTATAACCTGTAGAGTCTCCATAGAAGCCTCTATACATCATGTTTAGAATTCCCCAAAGCTATATTTTACATCTTCTGTGTTTCCTAGGAGAAAAACAGGTTTTACTATTGCAAAATGAAAAGTACTTGTTTATTTAAATGTATGTATAATCAATGCATGCATTTATTGTTCTCTATAAAAACATTATTCAAAACCAAATATGATAGTTTTCAAACATTCTGTTATTTTTAAACAATGTATTACTAAAACATGTGTCTTGGAAGAAAATAAAAGCAAGTTGTAAGAACCAAGAAATTACCTCATTCTTGTGAAAAAAATCCCTCTGTGTATGGACACAAAAAGACAATTTTTTTTTCAAAGAGCCCACTAAAGAAAAGAGGAAAAGATGGGCCATGTTGATATATGGCAGAAACCAACACATTATAAAGCAATTATCCTCCAATTGAGAAAATATTTGTTTTAAATAAGTAAATAATGATGAACAGAAGAGTTTATGAAAAAGAAAAATCTGAAAAAAGAAATACCTGTGGTGGATTCATTTTGATATTTGGCAAAACTAATACAGTTATGTAAAGTTTAAAAATAAAATTAAATTAAAAAAAAAAAGAAAAAAGAAAAAGAAAAAGAAAAATCTGCCCACTATATTTTGAATTCATACTTAAGTTTAAGCCTAGCATTTTCTAAAGGCCATAGAATATCTTGATTAGAATTTCCTTTACAGAATGTGTTCTAGAAATCAAAGACTTCTTAGGCAAGTTTTTTTTTTTTTTTTTTTTTTAAGAAAAAGGCCCCCTAAGTGTTTACTGCTTACTTGAATTATGCTAAGCTATTACTTTATTCCCATGCATAAGAAAGGATGTACCATATAAAAATCTTCTTGTCATTTCTTCTTATCAGTTTTTGTCAGTTTCCTAGGAGATTTCCCATTCAGAAATAGCATGCTGATGTTTAATTCTACCACCTCATATATGGGGGAAATCACCCATAAACTTTTCTTAGTAATCTGATCTCTCCAATCTTTGCATATTTGTTTCCTTCCTTTTTTTTTTTTTCTCTCTCTCTCTCTCTTATAGGCTAACCAAGACTGTGGTATCTGTGACATTATATGTTTTCTCTTGAAATATTAATATTTTTCTGAGATGACTTTTGGTAGTTTAAGTCCTTATTTTCATTATTCCTAAAGATAAATATAGTAATCTTGATATTGTAATGGTAAACTAAATGGGCAGCTATTGAATCTTAATTTTATAATTATTTAAAATGATAAATTTCTAAGTTTTCCCAACAAACAAGAGCAGCAATACCCAGAGGTAAAACCTACCTGCTATTGTTAGTGATTGAAAGTGCCTGTTACTCTATTGATAAAGTTTCCTTAGTGTACTAAAGCCATTACTGACATTCTGTAGTTCAACTCCTAAAACAAACTAAGCATCTTATTTAGTATTAGTTTCCTCCTACTATAGGCTCATAGTTTCATTGAGTTAGATAAGGCTTTCATCTATGTGATCCATTTGTTAGTTTTCTGTGATTGTGGTTTTCATTCTGTCTGCCCTCTGATGGTTAAGGATAAGAGGCTTGTGGAAGCTTCCTGAGGGGAGGAACTGACTATAGATAGAGGAATCTGGATCTTGTTCTGATGAGTATGGCCATGCTCAGTAAATCTTTAATCCAATTTTCTGTTGAAGGTTGGGGCTGTGTTCCTTCCCTGTAGTTTGGCCTGAGGCCAAACTGTGGTAGGGGTAATGGCAGTAATAAGTCCTTCAAAATGACTTATGCCAACACTGTTGTATTCAGTGCTCCTGACCCCACAGCAGGCCACTGTCAGCCCACACCTCCGCCGGAGACTCCTGGACACTCAAGGGCAAGTCTGGCTCAGTCTCTTGTGGGGACACTTCTCCTTTCTCCTGGGTCCTGCTGCACACAAGGTTTTATTTGTGTCCTCCAAGAGTCTGTTTCCCCAGTCCTGTGGAAGTTCTGTAATCAAATCCTGCTGGCCTCCAAAGTCAAATTTCCTTGGGGTTCTCAGTCCCTTTGCCAGATACCCAGGTTGGGAAATATGTTGTGGGTCCTAGAACGTTCAAAACAGTGTGAGAACTTCTTTGGTATAATTGTTCTCCAGTTTGTGGGTTGTCTGCTCAGTGGCTCTATGGTTGGGCTAAAGGCAACCTCCTCCAAGAGGGTCTATGCCACATACTGTGTATCCCAGGTCTGCTGCAGCCAGAGCCTGTGTCCCCACCACAGGCCACTGTTGGCCTGTACCTCCACAGGAGACACTCAGACACTCAAAAGAAGGTCTGGCTCAGTCTCTGTGGGGCCTCTGGATCCTGGTGCAAACAAGATTTTGTTTGAGCCCTCCAAGCTTCTCTGACAGGAATGCGGTTTTATTCTAAATGCATTTCACCCTTTTTACTGTCTTGTTGGGGCTTCACATTTGCCTTTGGACATGGGGTATCTTTTTTGGTGGAATCCAACATTCTCCTGTCAACTAACAGCAGTTAGTTGCAACTTTGGATTTCTTGCAGGAGAGGAGTGCATGTCCTTCTACACCACCATCTTAGCAGTTGGCATATGTAAGTAAGGTCAAAATTAACTTGTGAAAAAGAACACAGGAAATTTTCTTACCTTTATTTGTTTTCCAATTTGATTCCTTTTCTGAACCAGATGCTTCATTGAAATTCACATTTTTCTTCTTTTCACACATTTTACTCTGTATTCATACTAGACATGGTCACATTCTTTAAGTAGTATAAACATTTAGAATAAATAACTCTAATTGAAATTTATCTAAGATATTTGTCCATGAACCTATGAAGGAAAAGGCAGACCTAAAAGTTATCATGCTGCAAATCCTGGAAAGAAAAAAATTAAAAGTGAAATAACACAATATACTTTGTAGATACCTTTCTCAGAGTCATGGCCTGGAAATACCTGTCAGTACATCAGCTGGTCTTAAATACTGAGCTCAGACATAAATGAAAATATTCTCTTACAAGCTACTGAATTATCTTTAAAAATTCTGAGATGTTCTTCTGTATTTGTTAACATAATATGTACATAAAGCATCGTATCAAAGATTAATGTTGCAGATAACAAGATACAAGAGAAACAAAGGGCACAGATAAAGCTGAAAAGAAAGAAGAGATGGTAAAGAGAAGGGCAAAGGTTATCTGTAGAGAAAACCAGCAACACAGACAGCAATGAAGGACCCCCTCAGATCCTCAGAATTCCTAGGTCAAAGTTTGACATTTTCTCAAGTACTGAGAAAAAAAAAAAAAATGATCAAAATACTAACGAAAAGCCATGGCAAGCTAGAAATTTGAGGAACTTTAGTTACTTGTTAATTAAAAGTAATCTGACTGAAGATTGGAGTGAGAATCAGGGTCAACACACTGCCTGTTATAGAGAAAGAAAGATCTTCAGTTTGAACAACAGCTTGGAAATCCTTTGATTCTAGATCAAAATATCCTTTTTTAAAACCCATCTTCACTTGTCAAAATTCACAGAAACTCTTGATTTAGTTCTCATTCTTATCTTGAAATCTTCTATCCTTGATCCTGAGAGTTATCTCCTAAACTTTGGTCCATCATACTTTTAAAACTCTGCAGTATTTGCTCCAAGAAATCTTAATCACATTTTCCAGAAATTTAGCCAAATTTCTTGCCCTCATTGTTACCCTATTTGTTTTGTCCATCTCTAGTCCTGCTAGTAAATTTGCATCTAGTCACATTAATAAATAATTCTCTTTGGATATTAGCTTATCTAAAATTTAAACTAAATTGTGCATAATTCTATTTCAGTAAAATAGGATTAATCTATGCACAATATTTTTCATAGTAGACTTGGAGCTTTTTAAGAAAAAGAAAAAAAGCCTAAATGTTATTTTGACAGATTATTGAAACTAAACTAGATTGGCATGGAGATAATTTCATTGAAAACCAAATGATCAGAAAAAGCAGTCATTAAATTATGTAATGCTAGATGTATGGATGGGAGAAGGCAATGGCACCCCACTCCAGTACTATTGACTGGACAATCCCATGGATGGAGGAGCCTGGTAGGCTGCAGTCCATGGGGTCATTAAGAGTAGGACATGACTGAGTGACTTCACTTTCACTTTTCACTTTCCTGCATTGGAGAAGGAAATGGCAACCCACTCCAGTGTTCTTGCCTGGAGAATCCCAGGGACGGTGGAGCCTGGTGGGCTGCTGTCTATGGGGTCGCACAGAGTCGGACACGACTGAAGTGACTTAGCAGCAGCAGCAGCAGAAGTATGGATGTGAGAGTTGGACTGTGAAGAAAGCTGAGCACGGAAGAATTGACGCTTTTAAACTGTGGTGTTGGAGAAGACTCTTGAGAGTCCCTTGGCCTGCAAGGAGAAACAACCAGTCCATTCTGAAGGAGATCAGCCCTAGGTGTTCTTTGGAAGAAACGAAGTACTTTGGCCACCTCATGCGAAGAGTTGACTCACTGGAAAAGACTGATGCTGGGAGGGATTGGGGGCAGGAGGAAAAGGGGACAACAGAAGATGAGATGGCTGGATGGCATCACCGACTCGATGGACATGAGTCTGAGTGAACTCCAGGAGTTGGTGATGGACAGGGAGGCCTGGCGTGCAGCAATTCATGGGGTCACAAACAGTCAGACACGACTGAGCGACTGAACTGAACTGCTGCTGCTAAGTCGCTTCAGTGTCCAACTCTGTGCAACCCCATAGACGGCAGCCCACCAGGCTTCGCCGGCCCTGGGATTCTCCAGGCAAGAACACTGGAGTGGATTGCCATTTCCTTCTCCAGTGCATGAAAGTAAAAAGTGAAAGTGAAGTCATTCAGTCGTGTCCGACTCTTAGCGACCCCATGAACCGCAGCCTACCTGGCTCCTCTGTCCATGGATTTTCCAGGCAAGAGTACTGGAGTGGGGTGCCATTGCCTTCTCCAAAGAACTGAACTGAGAGTATTTCATAATATACAAATCTTAAAAATAAATGAATGCATGGTATTATTAAATAACACAGCGCATATTAAAATTGAAAAAATATAAAGTGCAAAATTCTACAGATTACATTGTTATTGAAATTACCTATATATAGTACACCTGTATACTATCACTAACATATACACAAAGATACAAAAATCAGTGAATTCGGTCACTTGGTTCTGCTTAAGTGCGGATATTTTACCAAAGCACAGCTATCCATCAAACAGTATTAATTATAAAATCACATTGATATGGGTATTGATCTTAGATGTATAAAACTTCACTTTTAATAAAAATATTCAAAGAATTACTGAAATTTTGAAAATGTATATTAAACTTATACCTCTTAACTTTTAGCTGCGTGGTGTGTTGAAGCTACTAATCAGATCCCCTGGAGAAGGAAACAGCAACCTACTCCAGTATTCTTGCCTGGGAAACCCCACGGACAGAGTAGCCTGGCAGGCTACTGTCAGTGGGGTGGCAAAGAGTCAGACATGACCTAGCAACTAAACAGCAATCGTGAGTTAAAAACTATAGCTTCAGTGACATATATGATTTGTTTTCTGTATTCTGTGGCCATACACTGAAATCTTATGATTAATCCAATACACAATTGTATGACGCAGTCATAAAGGAAAAAAATACAAGACTGAAAGCCCTTTAAAAGCAAGGGCTCTCACATTCTTATTCCTCCATGTGCAATACAATATCTGTCACAGACAAGCACTTGTTTATGATAGGTGAAGAAATAAAATATTAGCCATACATTCACTTAACACAAGTGTATAAATCATGCCTAGAAAATAAGTCAAAGCTTATTGATTTGGCCAAGAAATCTTTACTTATGGAAAAGTCACAATATCGATGCCCATATTAAACTAGTTTTATATACACAGCTTTGGCATTTCCAAAACTTATATTGGAGGCAGTTTTATCAATAGTGCAAAATATATATTTTTAAAGATAAAAGAGTTAACAATACAACTGATACGCTATATTTTTAACAACTAATTTCAAGTAAGGTTTTTTTTAAGGCCATGAATAGTAATACACTCAATAATGAAAATTGAGTCCAAAATTCAATATGCAGTACATATTTTATTGACAAACATTTAAAAATGTAAAACTGCATAAAACTAATATATTACAAGGGATATTGCAATAAAAATCTAATAACTTCTTAGGCACACCAAGTTTTTTTTAATCTTTTCCTACATGAAATACATTTGCTGAAACCAGTAGGCATCACAGTTACTAAAAATGTAATTCTAATGTTCACACAAAAATATACTTTCCACAATATACTCTGAATTTCTTACTGTGACAGTATAGTTCATAGTTTTAGGATGTTTTGACATATTATAAATTTTAAGCTAAGTATATATTATAGTTTGAAGATATATTTTTACTGATTTCATTTAACTGTATAATTGAAAGAAATCTTAAAAATTGGTGTCCACTTAAGAAAATGCCATATAGAATCTACTTAATGCAGTAAAGTATGTAACATTGTATATCATTGCATTGATTCCTTCAAAAGCAACACAGATGTCTCACTGATTCAGGCTTGTTCAAAACCCATTTGATCAAGATTTTCCTGAGGCAATTTATGAGAGTGGTTTCACTTGCAGACTGTGAACAATTCATAATTCTGTCTTCATAAATCTCTGGAATAAAGTTTGTCTTCATCTGTTTTGGGGTGACCACCTCATTCAAAATGATAGCAGCAAATAATAGTTTCACTCAGTAAACTTACACCAAATAATTAGCATATATTACACTTAAGGAAAAATCAAAGGGGATAAACTATGAAAAATATAATTATTTGCCAAAGGTATACTTTTTGAAACATAACTAAAACTTAGCTGTAGAAATTGGTGAAGAATTAAGAATTTTACATTTTATAAAATTATTTATTGCACCTTGACATTTTAGAAGACAATTTTACAAATTAAGTGATGCTTTTCTGGTAGTCTGGGGAATTTTTTAAATCTTTTCATGTTACACACTTTGCCATCTTAAAGAGAAAATAGTAACAGTAGTTGAACTGATTAGCCTAAAATGCAGTGGATGTGATTTTAAATGTGATACCAATTATTCAGAATTCTTATATCTGCTAATTTTCAGTTAAAAGGAAAAAATCAGAATCTGCTATGTCATTAGGTTTCTATAGTTCTGCTGCTTATGTATATTAAAGTTATGTGTATTCCAAAGTTAAATACCAGTCAGTTATCAAAAATACATATGACTTAAAAAAAATCTAAAATCTTCAAGGAGCTACTACAAATTTCTTAACCAAATACCATGTAGCTCCCATGATTCATGAAATACCATGTATTCCAGATCATTAACAACATATTTTGATTCAGCTGCATCTGTAGCTACTTATAAAGTCATGCTCTCAACTTTAACAGTTTGGCAAATAGGGCATTTACTTGCTCAAGAAGCTTGGGAGCTCACCCTTGGTTACTGCGCTCTGGAAATCACACTTGTCACATTTCTTGACTTTCTGGCATTTATGATCATTTCTAGGTATGGAAGAACCCAACACCTTGGGACATGGGTGGTGCTTCTGCAGAAGCTGGCAAAGGGGAAAAGGTACAAAAAAAAAAAATCTCTGAAGACAAAAACTAATTCTGCATAGGATGTACTTTGACCAACAAGAAAGAGCAGTGGAGCAATAAAATGTTTTTTTAATAGACTATTCTCTGACATCATCTCTCAAATACCTGTCTGATAATGTCCAGTGGTCTCTAGCCAAGTGACTGCACTTGTTCTATAATCTGATGCACAGTGATGAACAGTGGGGTAACACATCGCTTTCCTTTGTTTTCCATTCTGCCCTCTTCCTTTCCCCTTCTCTACTACAGGTGTGGAATTTCATCTACTAAATGACAGGTTAGTGCTGAATACTTAACACTTGCCTCAAACTCTCTTTTAAGGGAGTGTGGAATAAGATTTTAGAATATCTAGGTAGTTACCTGGACTATCTCTGTTAGTTCAGTTCAGTTCAATTCAGTTGCTCAGTCGTGTCTGACTCTTTGCAACCCCACAGACTGCAGCACGCCTGTTCATCACCAACTCCCAGAGCTTGCTCAAACTCAGGTCCATCTAGTCAGTGATGCCACTGAATCATCAAATCTTCTGTTATCCTCTTCTCCTCCTGCCATCAGTCTTTCCCAGCATCAGGGTCTTTTTTAATGAGTCAGCTCTTCACATCAGGTAGCCAAAGTATTGGAGCTTCAGGTTCAACATCAGTTCTTCCAATGAATATTCAGGACTAATTTCCTTTAGGATTGACTTGTTGGATCTCCTTGCAGTCCAAAGGACTCTCAAACGTCTTCCCCAGCACCATAGCTCAAAAGCATAAATTCTTTGGTGCTCAGCTTTCTTTATAGTCCAACTCTCACATCCATACATGACTACTGGAAAAACCACAGCTTTGACTAGATGGGCCTCTGTTGGCAAAGTAATATCTCTGCTTTTTAATATGCTGTCTAGATTTGTCATAACTTTTCTTCCAAGGAGCAAGCATCTTTTAGTTTTATGGCTGCAGTCATCATCTGCAATGATTTTGGAGCCCCCCAAAATAGTCTTTCATGATTTCCACTGTTTCCCCATCTATTTGCCATGAAGTAACTGGATCTGATGCCATGATCTTAAGTTTTTTGAATGTTGAGTTTTAAGCCAACTTTTTCACTCTCCTCTTTCACTTTCATCAAGAGGCTCTTTAGTTCTTTCTGCCATAAGGGTGGTGTCATCTGTATATCTAAGATTATTGGTAATTTTCCCAGCAGTCTTGATTCCAGGTTATGCTTCATCGAGCCTGGTATTTCTCATGATGTACTCTGCATATAACCTAAATAAGCAGGGTAACAATATACAGCCTTGACATGCTCCATTCCCAAATTGGAGCTACCATTGTTCCATGTCTGGTTCTAACTGTTGCTTCTTGAGCTGCATACAGATTTCTCTGGAGAAGGTAATGGCAACCCACTCCAGTATCCTTGCCTGGAAAATCCCATGGACGGAGGGGACTAGTGGATTGCAGTCCATGCAGTTACAAAGAGTTAGGCACGACTGAGCAACTAACATACACAGATTTCTCAGGAGGCAGGTCAGGTGGTCTGGTATTCCCATCTCTTGAATTTTCAACAGTTTGTTGTGATCCATACAGGTAAAGGCTTTGAATCAGAAGTAGATGTTTTTCTGAAATTCTCTTGCTTTTTCTATGATCCAAGAAATGCTGGCATTTTGATCTCTGGTTCCTCTGCCTTTTCTAAATCCAGCTTGAACATCTAGAAGTTCTCTGTTCACATACTTCTGTAGTCTAGCTTGAAGGATTATGAGCATTATCTTGCTAGCATGTGAGATGAGTGAAATTGTGTGGTAGTTTGACATTCTTTGGCATTGCCTTTCTTTGGGATTGGAATGAAAATTGACCTTTTCCAGTCCTGTGGCCACTGCTGAGTTTTCCAAATTTGCTGGCATATTGAGTGCAGCACTTTCACAGCATCATCTTTCAGGATTTGAAATAGCTCAACTGGAATTCCATCACCTCCACTAGCTTTGTTAATAGTGATGTTTCCCAAGGCCCACCTGACCTCACACTCCAGGATGTCTGGCTCCAGGTGAGTGATCACACCATCATGGCTATCTGGGTCATTAAGATCTTTTTTGTATAGTTCTTCTGTGTATTCTTAAAGAAGGAAATGGCAACCCACTCCAGTATTCTTTTCTGGAGAATCCCAAGGACAGAGAAGCCTAATGGGCTACAGTCCATGGGGTCACAAAGAGTTGGACAGACTGAACTGACAAAGCACCATCTGTGTATTCTTGCCACCTCTTCTTGATACCTTCTGCTTCTGTTAAGTCCATACTGTTTCTGTCCTTTTTTGTGCCCATTTTTGCATGAAATGTTCCCTTGGTATCTCTAATTTTCTTGAAGAGATCTCGTCTTTCCCATTCTATTGTTTTCCTCTATTTCTTTACTTTGATCACTGAGGAAGGCTGTCTTAACTCTCCTTGCTATTCTTTGAAATTCTTTCCAAAGAGATGGCAATTTGATCTCTGGATTCTCTGTCTTTTCTAAATCCAGCTTGAACTTCTGATAGCTCTTAGTTTACATACTGTTGAAGCCTAGACTTCTGTTGGTAAAGATCATGTTAAACTAACCATATTAAATAATGTACAATTTCCCCTTGAACAACACATGTATGGACTACATGGTTCCACTTATATATTAATGTTTTCAGTAAATGTTGTTATTCAGTCACTAAGTCATGTTCCACTCTTTGCAACTCCATGGATACAAAAACGCCAGGCTCCTCTGTCCTCCAGCATCTCTGGGAATTTGCTCAAATTCATGTCCATTGAGTCAGTGATCCATTCTCTGCCTCTTGCTTCTTATTTTGCCTTCAGTCTTTCCCAGCATCAAATCTTTTCCGGTGACTTTGATCTTTGCATAATGTGGCCAAAGTATTGGAATTTCAGCTTCAGTGTTAGTCCTTCCAATGAATATCTAGGGTTGATTTCCTTTGCTGCTGCTGCTGCTAAGTCGCTTTAGTCGTGTCTGACTCTGTGCGACCCCATGGACTGCAGCCTACCAGGCTCCCCCGTCCCTGGGATTCTCCAGGCAAGAACACTGGAGTGGGTTGCCATTTCCTTCTCCAATGCATGAAAGTGGAAAGTGAAAGTGAAGTTGCTCAGTCGTGTCTGACTCTTTGTGACCCCATGGACTGCAGCCTACCAGGCTCCTCCATCCATGGGATTTTCCGGGCAACAGTACTGGAGTGGGGTGCCATTGCCTTCTCCGTGATTTCCTTTAGGATTGAATAATTTGATCTTCTTGCTATCCAAGGGGCTCTCAAGAATTTGTTCCAGCACCATAATTTGAAAACAACTGTTTTTCGGTGTTCAGCCTTCTTTATGGTCCAGTTCTTACATCCATACATGATCACTGGAAAAGTCATAGCTTTTACTATATGGACATTTGTCAACAAAGTGATGTCTCTGCTTTTCATCATGCTGTCAAAGTCAGTCATAGCTTCCTTCCAAGGAGCAAGAATCTTTTAATTTCATGGCTGCAGTCACTGTCTGCCATGATGTTGGAGCCCAAGAAAATAAAATTTGTCGCTAAATTCCCATGTTTCCCCTTTCTATTTACCATGAAGTCAGGGGATCAGATGCCATGATCTTAGTTTTTTGAACTAAGAAAATTACGAAATAACTAAGGTTGAGTTTTAAGCCAGCTTTTTCACTCTCTTCTTTCACCCTCATCAAGAGGCTCTTTAGTTCCTCTTTACTTTCTGCCATTAGAGTGTTATCATCTGCATATCCAAGCTGTTTCTCCTGGCAATCTCTATTCCAGCTTGTGATTCACGTACTACATAATCCATGGTTGGTTAAATCCACAGATGAGAAACAGTGAAATGGAAAACAGTTGTAAAGCTATATGCAAATGTTTGTGTAGAGGCCAGCGTCCCTAACCCTCACTTTACTCAATGATGCTGTATTAGTATGAGATTTTTTTTTCTAGAAATATGATAAAAAATGCACGTTTTGTTTTCATTTCCAATTAGACTTACTAGTTCAACATATATAATAAAGTTATCTAAATTAATAATGTCAAAAGTATTCAAGGAAGTTGAAATATTGTGTGTAGATATACATACAAATATGTTATTAATTCTTCATATTTACACATGATATAAATGTATATTAATGTCATGATATATTTCATAGAGACAGAGAATATAAAACATATTTTACAAGCAACAAAGAAATTAGTGGAATAAACTGCTTTCAGTTGTTAAAATAGATTCAATTTTAAAGGATTTCCTATGTTACACACTTTGCACCAACCAGAATACAAATTTCATGATATTTTAGATGTATGCTTAAGTGAGAAAAATACCTGCTAAATGTTGACATTCTCAGATTCTCTGACAATGAATTCCTTCAAATTTTATCACAAAATATTTGCTCTTTGTCTATACTATAATCCACAAAGATGACACCATACCATGTCATAAACTCCTTATCACATATTGTTATCAATTCTTATTTTCAGTTTGAGTTTTAGATTGAATCATTGTAGTGTCAATTTCCTAACAAATAAAATAAAACTTATAGAAAATTTTACTACCGATGACTTATTTTGTTTTTTTTCTTCAAAATCCCCAATAAGATATGATATTACATATTAGCCAAATAATTCAGTGCCTTTTAGATTTCAGAGAAACTAAATGTAGTCAATAAAAACCCCAGACTTTATAAAATTAAGCTAAATTAAAAATTTTATTTCATAATTTGAATAAGAAATATATTAATAATTTGAAGTTTCAATCAAGATTATTTAAAAGATTAATATTAATCTTATCACATAATAGAAGTTAGTGTAGTATCATATGGGTATGCAATGTGCTTAAAAATTATCTTTTCATTAGAGGAGGAATCTCCAGGGAAATAAGTAAGTTCTTTATTGCATTCCATCATCATTAATCAGTATAAAGACCATCATATTTTCTTTTTTCTTTTTTTTTTTTACAGGTACCTATTCCGTCCCCTCCTTTAGTTGGAAAATATCATAGAAATCATATATTTTAAAACCTCATTTTAGAGAGGAAGATTCAAAAGCACAGAGACTCACTTGATCAACATCTCATACTAGTTTGCTAGGTTTGGAAGTAAAATGAATCACTAGATCTGTGAATTAGTGTTCCTTCCTCCATGGATGATGTTGAATATTATATCAGCACAGTATTCTGACAGAAAAGCATTTTTCTAGGAATACGTTTTTCACCAAAGTCATATAACTCTTCTAGCCTCACATTTTTTATCTACAATCTTAAGAAAGTTAAATTAGATAAAATATAATGCCCTTTCAACTTTAAAATTAAGTGAAACTGTAAATATATTTCTATGTTAGAGTTGGTGACAAAATAAAAATATGAAAATCCATTTTATTCATTTTCATTTATTTCTTCACTAAACTGTTAAATTACTTCCAATTTTGCATAACAATAGCCCATCTCCTAAATTTTCTCTGTAACTGCATTCTGTATCTACCAACCATTTTTTTTCTTTTCCCAGTAGAGCAGGTAATAGTGGACTTATCACTTTTAATATCACAAGCACAAAATGTTTCTCAAAGTAAATTGTCACTGATTTAGTGAATTGCAAAAAAAGCTTTTGCTATGAAATTTCTTTGTCTTCAGTTTGTGCATTAGAAATTACATATTTGCATACAAATCTTGGGTAATTCTCAATATTAGCACTTAATTGAATGCTCATAATTAAAATTTTAATCCTAGAAGGTAATTAAATTTTCTCCCGAAATAATTTTCAATTGATTCTGCAATCACATTAAGAAAATGTTTAGAAATTATTAAAGCCTAAAAGAATTAACTACCTCTTCAAGAAAGCTTGTCATTTTCTGATTTATTGGTTATTCAATGCCCAAGTGATGCATGTTGCCTTAATAATTTGTTTTGCTTTCCACATAAATGATGTGCTTTACACAACCTGAAAAAAAGAGATGATGTGATGGTTAATTTTATGTGTCAACTTGGTTCGACCACTGGGTGCTCAGCTATTTCATCAAATATTCTGGATGTGTCTGTGAGGATATTTTTAAATGAGATTAATATTTGAATCAGTGGACTAAGTAAGGCAGATTGCCATCCCTAATATGGGTGGTTCTCATCCAATCAGCTGAAAGAAAGAATAAAACAAAGACTAACCATCCTGTGAGTAGAGGGGGACTCCTGTCTGACTGCTTTGAGCTGGGACTTGGGTCTTTTTATTTTTTCCTGCCTTTGGACTCACACTGATGCATCAGCTCTTGAATCTTGAGTTGATGGTTTTCAGATAGTAACTTATACCACAGGCTCTCCTGAATTTCCAGATGCAAACTGCAGACCTTGGTGCTTCTCAGTCTCCATAATCACATGAGTCAATTCATATATGTATTTATATGTCTCAATGATTTTGTTTTTCTAGAGACTAATACTTTTGCTACATTTATAAATTATGGTTGTTATTTTTTCATAAAGAGGAAGGTAAAAACAAGGCTTGATAAATCAACTAAAATCTTTAGGATGAGAACTGATCTTGATATTAGGAATATTTGAAGAAACAATGCAAAGTTGAAACGTAGAATCCAGTTGAAGGAATAAAGGACATAGGAAATCAAGGTTGGAGCCCCAGCTCTGGGATCTTGGGCAAAGCTATAACCTATCAGAATCTCTTTTTACTCATAGAAGAATATGGGGTCATTTCATCTTCCCTACACACATCATTAATCCATTTACTTGCTTATTCAACAAAAGATGGGAATGTGCATCTTAAAACCAGATTGCTGTGTAAAAATAACTTCTGTACTGACACAACTAAAAATGATAATGAAAATAATTAAAGAAGAAGAAATAATGGGAATATGAAAATCTGTCCTTCTTTTGCATACATATTATGGAATATATGTAGAGGGGAAAAAAAAGAGTATGGGAGAAGTTTAAAAAAAGTGTTGATTCTGTTTACCTTTCAGAAAAAGCATCATGATATTTGCTAACCCTGAGATTTGAATACTGAAAGGGACCCTGAAAATTCACAAATATTTAAGTGGTGACTAATTGTAAATCAATTATGCTTTTTTTTCAATATCTTGATACTAAAACAATGTGTTTCATACCTGAGTGTGGCTAATTAATGGCAATAGACTTTTTGCTCATGTCTAGGTCTTCCCTGTCATTCTGGCTATTAGATGATCCTTAGCATAATATATCTCTGAAGAGACTGGTAATAAAATGCCTTCTTTAATGAATTAACCCAGCAATGTTGAAAGTTAATAAAATTATAAAGAAAGGAAGCTTCATACAAAGCCAAACAGTAAAATTTCCAAAAATAGACAACATGCCTGTTATTAAATTGGAATCAAAGAAATGGCATTGCTGATAGGAAATAGTATAAGAATTTTTTTAAAGGATAGTCAGCAAGTAAAATCATGTGCGAAGAAAATATGATTCTAAGCTTTTAAAAAGAGGATAATAAGAAAATGTTTACTATTTTTGATATATAAATAAGCAAAAGATAAGTAACTGAAGATAGATTTCTCATCTTCTCTGTTTAAAAATATTATGTTCATCAAGTGAGAAAGTGTAAAAGAAACTTCTATGATTAGAAGGAAATGAGAAGAGAACTAATATTTATTTGGCACCTTTCCTGTAATGGTTTAGTTGCTAAGTCGTATCTGACCCATCCGACTTCTGCGACCCCACGGACTGTAGCCCACCAGGCTGTCATCCCGTGGGATTCTTCAGGCAAGAATACTGGAGTGGGTTGCCATTTCTTTCTCCAGGGGATCTTCCCGACCGACCCAAGGATCAAACCCTGCATCTGTTACATCTACCTGCACTGGCAGGAGGGTTTTTTACCACTAGTGCCACATGTAATAAATGTTGACGTATTTTACTCTTTTTAATCCTCCTGACGATCGCATACTGTATCAATATTTACTGGACAAGGAAAGTGAGTCTATGTAACTTGTATAGTCACAATGCTTTAAAAAAAATTGTACCTGGATTAAAATCTGGATATTCATTTATTTTAAAAGTTCCCCTTTACCATGAAGTCTATGAAAGCAAAACTGAGTATTTTTTTACAAAAATAATTAAAGACTATTAGTTCACTAAGTGCAATAACTACATGTATTTGAAATCTTTATTTTCATTAATTAATAAAACCAATATCAATCAAAGTGCTTATAAACAGAAATAAAATTCTAAAAAAGACCAATAAATTCACCTAGTAAAGAAATGCAAAAGTTGTCTGCATTCAGGGAGTAATTTTAATATAATTTAATAATCTGAGACAGTCGATGTGGAATCATCAGGTTTACAAAATTTAAGAAGTCAGGCTCGTGGTGTCGTTGAGGAGAGGCATTTAACAGTAAATGGAGTAAAGCAGTAAGGTCCATGACTTGTAACAGTTTGGAATTTTGCTGAAGCACCTATTTGAATTACCCACACTGATGTGTTGAACAAGTCACTTAGCCTTATAAATTATTTTAGTAATGCATTTATAGAATCATTAAAAATCCAAAGGGGTCACTTAGAAGTTTCATGTTTTACTGAATTTTATGAGAGAAATTACATTCTATAATAGTATTGGGAGTTTTAAAGATTCATGAAATGCTCAGTACAGGTCTCTTGAGGAGAAAATCAGTGATCTAGTGTAAATGAAATGCCACTTCATAGTACTGGTGCTCTGAACCCTCAGTCAACTGCAAGGCAATCAAGCCAGATTGCTTTCTGAAGATAGTAGCCTAACACTATACTGTTGCAAAAGAAACCATTTACATGATGAACAATAGCTGGGAAAACTATAAAGAACAACAAGACCTGTTATTTTAGCTTAATAAAGTATCAGTGGTTTGCACTTAAAACTGGATACAATTTTGAATATGACACCTCACTAGAGAAACAGAGGAACTCATAACATGTACTAGGAATATTACTTGCATTATATCATTTAATCTCCATGGCAAACCTATCAGGTAAGTATCAATTTTATTATCATTGCTATTTTAAGGGTAAGGAAACTGAGGCTCAGAGAAGTAAATTACTGAAAACTATGTGAGATAAGATGCATAAAAATCTAGACTTGACTGACTCTATATTGTCCTTCTTTGGTTATGCAGTCAGCAGAAAAAGTTCTTAAAAATTAAAACATGAGCTGGAGGGCCTCAGGAAGAGTGCTAGGATTCACCTCTTGCCCCACTCTGCACCTCAGGACCACCACTTCAACAGTTGTCTGAATTCCCTCTCTAACTGTCATTTCTTGACCACCGGTTGCTTGTGGGCAAGCCGCACTACAGGACTGACAGAACTGCTAAGTCTGCACATTGACAATTGGCTGCTTGTGGGAGAGACCCACTGAGGCACTGGCCAGTGGCTGAGTAGGACCCACTGGGACAGTGTGTGATCTGGGGGCCCCAGAGAACAGAGTGGGGCTGTGGCCTGTAGGACTCCAGAGCCCTCACCAAGGTCACCCACTGGCCTTGGCCCAGGCCTTGAGGCAGCGGTGAGCCTCTCCCCCATCCTTATCTCTGCGACCTAACAGCAGGGGCAATCTGCCTGCGTCGCAGTCTGCGGCACTTGGTCTCCCCTACTTTGGGAGGCCTGAGGAGCCTGAGGACCAGTTGAGTTGGGCACCTGGCTCCTTCGGTGATGACAGCTGGGCAGGGACTGGGAACCTGGCCCTGAGGAAGCTGCCAACTGGAATCTGCCCCCTCTTAACCAGGATGGGGACCTAGAGGGTAAAAGTTATGTTTTGGCACCTTAGCCTTTCTTGTCAGGACAGAGAATAATAACACTCATTTGGCAGAAATTTATAGGAACATCATTACCTGACCATGACCTGACTTTAAAAACAAAGGATCTGACGCCAAGAAGTCTGCAACAACTAACCATGTCCCTCCTTCATATTTCGCCTTAAAGGAGTTTGCTGAAAGCTTTCAGTAACTTTGGGGCTCTTAGAGTGTAAGCCACCCATCTCCTTGCATGGCCCTGTAATAAACTTTTCCCTGTTCCAAACTCCAAAATAAATAAATAAATAAAAATTAAAATTAAATCTTGAAGTGGCAACACAATGTTATAAATCTTCAAAGTCGTGGATAATATAAACATAAAATCACCAAGTCATTGGTTCCTGATAGAGGCACATTTTTTAAATAAAAAATATATATATTTAATATTAGATAATTTTGGGTGAACTATGACTCCTGATATGCTATGTAACTATATTAGAGACATGATTAAACAAAATATTGGGAACCAGTTATTTACAGGGCTTGTCTCCTGACTTTTTAAGGATGACATAAAAATACAATACATTTTATTATTCGAAGACAGATTTTATTATCTTTCAGAGATAGAACGTCATATGCGTGTGAAGGATTGCCAAACATTATCATCGTAATAAAGAAATTTGATGACCCTAAAATTATAGTTTAAAGAGATCCACCTTGCATTGAGAATTCATGAAAATTAATTTATTTATCCAACCACCATCTATTAGATTTCTGATTAAATGCTAGATACTGTGATAAGTGCTGGCACAAATATACTGAAGAAAACACAATATTTTTCTTTAGTTTCTTAGTATCTACTGGGTAAACAACTCATAATGTGTTTTCAGTAACACAGTTGGCACTCAGGAAATGTAAAATGGGCACAGAATCCAACCTTGGATGTGTGACGATAATAATAAAAATATCATGAAGAAGTGATATCTAAGGTTAACCCTGTACTTGCTGTGCTCAGTTGCTCAGTCATGTCCAATTCTTTGCAACCCCATGGACTGTAGCCCACCAGGCTCCTCTGTCCATGGGGATTCTCCAGGCAAGAATACTGGAGTGGGTTGCCATGCCCTCCTACCAACCCAGGAGGATCTTCCCAACCCAGGAATCAAACTGGGCTTTTCTGCATTGTATGCAGATTCCTTACTGTCTGAGCCACCAGGGAAGCCCAAGAATACTGGAGTGGGTAGCCTATCCCTTTTCCAGGGGATCTTCCCAGCCCAGGAATGCAACTGGGGTCTTCTGCATTGCTGCTGGATTCTTTATCAGTTGAGCTACCAGGGAAGCCCATGCATTGGTTACACAAATATTATTTGGGAGCCTACTATGGAGAAGGCAATGGCACCCCGCTCCAGTACTCTTGCCTGGAAAATCCCACGGATGGAGGAGCCTGGTAGGCTGCAGTCCATGGAGTCGCGAAGAGTCGGACACGACTGAGCGACTTCACTTTCACTTTCTCTATGTGTCAGGCACAATTGTAAGAACTAGCAATAAAAGAGTGAACAAGTTATTCTCTCTCTATTGTTATTTTACAACCCATATAAAGAAGAACAATAAATTAAATATTAGAAATCAGTAAAATGTAAAACAAGTATCAATGAGATGGTGTCATAGCTGTATCATAGCTGGTGCTATGAAAAGACTGGTAAGTGAGAAGAAAATGATATAGTTTTGTGAAACAGTTGCCTTTCTTTATTTTATATAGATTCTACTCAAGATAAAAGTGTAAATGGTAAAAAGGAGCCAGGAGGAGTCTGAAACTATATCAAAGCAAGTTTTTATCTCTGAAAGGAAAAATAAAGTAAGGTATCAATTTTACAGATAGTAGATTAGCATCATCTTTGTGAAAAAAAAGGTAAAGCTTATTAGAGTTATGCATGAATATGTGTCAATTGCATTTAGCATATCTAAAAATCCTTTTGCATTTTTTTGTTAGAAAATTTTTGTAAGGCAGAACGTGTTCTAAAGTCTGGTATTTTCTTTTATTTACCCTATATAAACCACCATATTAATTAGCTAAGGTGTGACTGAAATTGAATTAAAATGATCCAAAAAATTTATGAATTTGACCTAAAAGAACACATGTTTATGGATGATACCACAATCTGTTTGCAAAATGAATACTTTCAGGAAACTATTTAATATCTTAACTCTATTTAGGATCTTGAGGTGGATCAAAAGAACTCTATGAATCACAAAATGCTCCCTTATGTGGTAAATAATCAGTGAATGAAAATAGTCTATGAAATTAATAATATAATAAACATGCTGTTATAGTCTGTATGTAATAATCTATTTTATAAGTCCATGTCTTTTCTAAGCATTCAAATATTTTCATATAATTTTAAATTAAATATTCTCATATCCAACTTGTACTTGGCAGTTTCTGTCATAGAAATGGGGAAAAAAAAGTCATCTTTTTCTTTAAAAGACATTGAAACAATTATTACATGCAAAATAGTTTATATGCATACATTTACATGCATACAAAAGTAATATTTATTTGGTGTGAAATAAAAATAATAGTTACTTGTTTGAAATTTTCCATATTAAATTTGCTCCATTACCCAAGAACTTACTGTGTGTTTGTTTTACTAGGGAATAAAAATAAAAGATAAAATCATGAGATGAACTATCAAACTCAGTTTTGAAAAATGAACAGTCATATAAAAGTGCTTTTATCTATCTTGCTTAAATTTTCTGTAAAAATGCAAGTGAATTATTGAATACAATGATACTAAATTACATAAGGGTATAAATCATTTTAAAATAGCTATTAGGATCTTTAACATTCTAGAGAAGTGAAATGCAAGATCCAATATATTTGGTTCAGTATTTCTTATAAACCTAAGTGAATATGGAAAAAAGATGTTTTATGTATAACAAATATTGAAAGGAGAACTAGTGAAATCACTTTTCCTTACTCTTTATCTATATAACAGTCTTTATGAAATAAGCACATATATTTTCTCACAAGTTAATTTTTATGAATATACTCAAGGCTTGAAATAGTTTAATACTTTTATATATTTTTTTAAATGCTTATATATTTGCACATTATCTCTCAGAGCAGGACCATTTTTCTCTGGCTCCATCTTATTGACACGTATTTGTAGACTTAGTAATATATCTTTATTCATATACTGAAAAAGTGTTAGTCACTCAGTCCAACTCCTCATGACCTCATGGACTAAAGGCTCCCAAGCTCCTCTGTCCAAGGAATTTTCCAGGCAAGAATTCTGGAGTGGGTAGCCATTTTCTTCTCCAGGGGATCTTCCTGATCCAGGTCTCCTGAATTGCGGGTGGATTCTTTACCATCTGAGCCACATGAAGCCCTTGTTCATATACTGAAAGGCCTATATTGACAACACTGACTCATGGGAAAAGACCCTGATGCTGGGAAAGATTGAAGGCAGGAGGAAAAGGGGACGACAGTGGATCAGGTGGTTGGATGGTGTCACCGACTGAATGGACATGAGTTTGAGCAAACTCCGGGAGTTGATGATGGACAGGGAGGCCTGGCATGCTGCAGTCCATGGGGACCCTAAGAGAGTCAGGACTGAGTGACTGAACTGAACTGAATTAAATATCAGAGAGATAAGGATGGGCCCTCAGCTCAGTTCAGTCGCTCAATCATGTCCGACTCTTTGCGACCCCATGAATCGCTGCATGCCAGGCCTCCCTGTCCATCACCAACTCCTGGAGTTCACCCAAACTCATGTCCATCGAGTCGGTGATGCCATCCAGCCATCTCATCCTCTGTCGTCTGCCGGGAGCCCGCGAGAGACATTCCACTCGTGACCAAGGTCATGAGGAAGGAGGCTCGGCATACGCAAAGGCGGGATTGAGCCTCGGGAGTCCCCCCGGATATTCTCGAGCATCTACCCCCAAAAAACCAGAGTCTGCCTACTTTATTGCTTTGTGCTCTCACCTCTGACTTTACTGGGGCTGTCCCCCACCACCATCTCTCTCTCTCTGTCAAAGAGCTAACTTACAGCTCCGATTAATAAAGTTCCTGGGCAATTAGGAGTGTTTAAATCCAAACCCCTCAGATGGCTCCCTAACTCGCCTGACAAGTTTACCCGGACACCTACAGCTATGCATACGATTGTTTACAGTCTCCCAGCCTCGAGAGGCACTGGAAGCTTAAGATATTCAAATAGCTTAGAGCCTCTCAGAGAGTTAGAAACTGTCAGAATAAAACTAGTAAAAGATTTCATTGATGATCCAATGCTTGTTGCCAAGTTTTCACATCCCCTGAATTGTATCCTTGAATGTGTATTAATTAATATAGTTGGTATGTAGAAAAAATAAGTAGTGGCCTTGGTGTTAGTAACTTTAGACCCTTAAGGTAATAAATTCTTTCCTTTGTTGTAAACCCATTACACATCCGCCCTATAGAAATGCAGTTTTATCTTCGGAAGATGGTGCCAAACCTTAAAATAATTACACTTAGAGAAAATAAGTCTTTGTTGATAAGTCCTTGTCAAGAGTCATAAAATGTTAATAGGCCTTCTGGCCAGAAGATGATGTAAATCACCTAAACCATTTGTATACGATAAATTTGCAAGAAAGAAACCCTGGTTTTTGATAAGCATCAAAGACTGCTGACTTTGCATCCCCTATTATCCTCTATGTGTAACTTAGGGTATATAAGCCCCTGTTGAAAATAAAGCTACGGGCCTTGCTCACCAACGCTTGGTCTCCCCATGTCATTCTTCCCCTCAACCTCCAGCTGAGTGTCCATCTGGAGCGCGGATATCCTCTACGACCATTTATTTGCCTGGGCTTCTAAGACCCACTAGAGAAGGTGTCTAATGTGGGGCACCTTCCACTATTCGAGAGGGCGCCTGCGGCCTCCGTGGTCGGACCTAACCTGGTGTCACAGGTTATATTGATTTTCCGTGTAAACCAAGCTACTCAGCTTCTTTTCTCCACTGAATTTTCCTACTGAGCTATCCTCATTCTATTACTCTTTATATCTCTGAATAAATAAATAAATAAATAGGTCGTCTACGCCGTCTCCCCTTTGAATACCCTGGATCAGCCTGGGCTGGACCTCGACAGTCGTCCCCTTCTCCTCTTGCCCCCAAACCCTCCCAGCATCAGAGTCTTTTCCAATGAGTCAACTCTTCGCACGAGGTGGCCAAAGTATTGGAGTTTCAGCTTCAGCATCAGTCCTTCCAGTGAACACCCAGGACTGATCTCCTTGATGATGGACTGGTTGGATCTCCTTGCAGTCCAAGGGACTCTCAAGAGTCTTCTCCAACACCACAGTTCAAAAGCATCAATTCTTTGGCGCTCAGCTTTCTTCACAGTCCAACTCTCACATCCATACATGACCACAGGAAAAATTATAGCCTTGACTAGACAGATCTTTGTTGGCAAAGTAATGTCTCTGATTTTGAATATGCTATCTAGGTTGGTCATAACTTTCCTTCCAAGGAGTAAGCGTCTTTTAATTTCATGGCTGCAGTCACCATCTGCAGTGATTTTGGAGCCAAAAAAAAAAAAAAGTCTGACACTGTTTCCACTGTTTCCCCATCTATTTGCCATTAAGTGATGGGACCGGATGCCATGATCTTCATTTTCTGAATGTTGAGCTTTAAGCCAACTTTTTCACTCTCCTCTTTCACTTTCATCAAGAGACTTTTTAGTTCCTCTTCACTTTCTGCCATAAGGGTGGTGTCATCTGCATATCTGAGGTTATTGATATTTCTCCCGACAATCTTGATTCCAGCTTGTGCTTCTTCCAGCCCAGCATTTCTTATGATGTACTCTGCACAGAAGTTAAATAAGCAGGGTGACAATATACAGCCTTGACATACTCCTTTTCCTATTTGGAACCAGTCTGTTGTTCCATGTCCAGTTCTAACTGTTGCTTCCTGACCTGCATACAGGTTTCTCAAGAGGCAGGTCAGATGGTCTGGTATTCCCATCTCTTTCAGAATTTTCCACAGTTTATTGTGATCCACACAGTCAAAGGCTTTGGCATAGTCCATAAAGCAGAAATAGATGTTTTCCTGGAACTCTCTTGCTTTTTCCATGATCCAGCAGATGTTGGCAATTTGATCTCTGGTTCCTCTGCCTTTTCTATTTTTTTTTTTAATTTTATTTTATTTTTAAACTTTACATAATTGTATTAGTTTTGCCTTTTCTAAAACCAGCATGAACATCTGGAAGTTCACAGTTCATGTATTGCTGAAGCCTAGCTTGGGGAATTTTGAGCATTACTTTACTAGCATGTGAGATAAATGCAATTGTGTGGTAGTTTGAACATTCTTTGGCATTGCCTTTCTTTGGGATTGGAATGAAAACACCTTTCCACTCCTGTGGCCACTACTGAGTTTTTCAAATTTGCTGGCATATTGAGTGCAGCACTTTCACAGCATCATCTTTCAGGATTTGAAATAGCTCCACTGAAATTCCATCACCTCCACTAGCTTTGTTCATAGTGATGCTTTCTAAGGCCCACTTGACTTCACATTCCAGGATGTCTGGCTCTAGGTGAGTGATCACACCATCGTGATATCTGGGTTGTGAAAATCTTTTTTGTACAGTTCTTCTGTGTATTCTTGACACCTCTTCTTAATATCTTCTGCTTCTGTTAGGTCCATAGGATGGGCCCTAAATATAATCATATGTATCCTTATAAGAGAAAAACAAAAGAAGTTTTGAGAACGATACATAGAGAATGCCATGTGAAAATGGAGGCCAGGATTAGAATGATGTGACTGAGTCATAGTACACCAAGGGATGCCAGTAGCCTCCAGAAGCTGAAAGAGAGGCATGAATCCTCTCGAAGAGCCTATGGAAAGAGTGTAACCCAGCTGTCTCCTTGATATCATATTTCTGTCCTTCAAAACTATGAGAATCAAGTTCATGGGAATATGTTACACCAGCTACATGAGTCTCACACACCATCTATTGCAATGTCACATCTCTTCAGGGTAGAGGTTTACTTGACAAATGGATGCCCAGTATTCCCTTGACCTATTCAGGTATGAATGGATCTCTAGATAACTAAAGAGGGTTTTCTAGTACTACCTCGCTGTACTTATTAGCATATTCTTCTCTACACCAAGCTAAAATGTTTCTTCTGATGGCCCCTCAGCCCAGCCTCAACGAATTTAACAGGTGACTCATTGTTCTCGGGTATAACATAGACCATGTCTCTTCTAATATGAAATCCCTTTGAATATCTGAAGACAGTGTTAACCTTCAGCTAATATTTGTGGGCTTTCCAAGTGGTTCAAAGGTAATGAGTCTGCCTGCTAGTACAGGAGACAGGAGATGCAGGTTAGATCCCTGGGTCGAGAAGATCCTCTAGAGAAGGAAATGGCAACCCACTCCAGTATTCTTGCTGGGAAATTCCATGGACAAAAGGAGCCTGGAGGGTTACAGTCCATGGGGTTGCAAAGAGTTGGACACAGTTGAGCACACATACATGAAATCTTCCTTATATAGCCTGTAATGCTTCATATTTCCCATAACCTAGCTAAAAGGAGTCCCATGAACTTCTCTAAATTGTCTTTTCTGTACTTTCCCCAGTGAGAGTGAAGTATACTTGATTGTGATTGTATATTTCCATAGGACTCCTGGTGCATGATTGTGAAAGTGAAAGTCACTCAGTCATGTCTAATTATTTGTGACCCCATGGACCATATAGTCCATGGAATTGTCCAGGCCAGAATACTGGAGTGAGTAGTCTTTCCCTTTTCCAAAAGATTTTCCCAACCCAGGGATCGAACCCAGGTCTCCTGCATTAAAGGTGGATTCTTTACCAGCTGAACCACAACAGAAGCCAAGAATATTGGAGTGGGTAGCCTATCCCTTCTCCGGTGGATCTTCCCGACCTAGGAATTGAGTCAGGGTCTCCTGCATTGCAGGCGGATTCTTTACCAACTGAGCTATGCAGCAGATACCACTGTAGTATTTTGGTGAATTATACCCTGTAGATCTCCCTGGTGGCTCAGAGGTTAAAGCGTCTGCCTGCAAGGCGGGAGACCTGGGTTCAATCCCTGGGTTGGGAAGATCCCCTGGAGAAGGAAATGGCAACCCACTCCAGTACTCTTGCCTGGAGAATCCCATGGACGGAGGAGCCTTGTAGGTTACAGTCCATGGGGTTGCAAAGAGTAGGACACAACTGAGCGACTTCATTTCACTATACCCTGTATGGATATACCACATTTTGTTTCTCCATTCATCTCTGAGGGATATGGTGGGGGTTTCCATCATTTGGCTATTGTGAACAATGCAGTCATGAATGCTCATGTACACATATTTGTTGGAGTACCTGTTATCAGATCTAGGATACTATATCCTATGGTAATTTTATGCTTAACTTTCTGAGGAACTGCCAAACTGTTTTCCACAGTGGTCTCACCAATTTACATTCTTATCAGCATTGGACGAGGGTTCCAATTTCTCCACATCTTTGCCAACACTTGTTGTTATTTGTTTTTTCTATTTTTCTAATAGTAGCCATCTTTCTGAGTGTGAAGTACATCTCATTGCAGTTTTGATTTACATTTCCTTAATGACTAATGTTCATGGGGATCTTAAGGCAAAAATACAGAAGTAGTTTGCCATTCCCTTTTCCAGTGGGACACATTTTGTCAGAACTCTCCACCATGACTCATCCATCTTGAGTGGCCCTACATGACATGGCTCACAGTTCCATTGAGTTAGACGGGCTGTGGTCCATGTGATCCGATTGGTTAGTTTTCTGTGATTGTGGTTTTCAGTCTATCTGCCCTCTGATGAAGAAGGATAAGAGGCTTGTGGAAGCTTCCTGAAGGGAGAGACTGACTGAGGGGGAAACTGGGTTTTGTTATGATGGGCGGGGCCATGCTCAGTTCAGTTCAGTCATTCAGTCGTATCTGACTCTTTGCGACCACAGGACTGCAGCATGCCAGGCCTCCCTGTCCATCACCAACTCCCAGAACTTACTCAAACTCATGTCCGTTGAGTCAGTGATGCCATCCAACCATCTCATCCTCTGTCATCTCCTGCTCCTCCCGCCTTCAATCAATCTTTCCCAGCATCAGGGTCTTTTCCAATGAGTCAGTTCTTTGCATGAGGTGGCCAAAGTATTGGAGTTTCAGATTCAACATCAGCCCTTTCAAGGAACACCCAGGACTGATCTCCTTTAGGATGGACTGTTTGGATCTCCTCGCAGTCCAAGGGACTCAAGAGTCTTCTCCAACTCCACAGTTCAAAGGCATCAATTCTTTGGTGCTCAGCTTTCTTTATAGTTCAGCTCTCACATCCACACATGACTAGTAGAAAAACCATAGCCTTGACTAGACGGACCTTTGTTGGCAAAGTAATGTCTCTGCTTTTTAATATGCTGTCCAGGTTGGCCATAAATTTTCTTCCAAGGAGAAAGTGTCTTTTAATTTCATAACTGCAGTAATATCTGCAGTGATTTTGAAGCCCAAAAAATAAAGTCTGCCACTGTTTCCACTGTTTCTCCATCTATTGGCCATGAAGTGATGGGACTGGATGCCATGACCTTAGTTTTCTGAAGGTTGAGCTTTAAGCCAACTTTTCACTCTCCACTTTCACTTTCATCAAGAGGTTCTTTGATTCTTCTTCACTTTCTGCCATAAGGGTGGTGTTATCTGCATATTTGAAGTTATTGATATTTCTCCTGGCAATCTTGATTCCAGCTTGTGCTTCCTCCAGCCCAGCGTTTCTCATGGTGTACTCTGCATATAAGTTAAATAAGCAGGGTGACAATATACAGCCTTGACATACTCCTTTTCCTATTTGGAACCAGTCTGTTGTTCCATGTCCAGTTCTAACTGTTGTTTCCTGACCTGCATACAGGTTTCTCAAGAGGCAGGTCAGGTGGTCTGATATTCCCATTTCTTTCAGAATTTTCCACAGTTTATTGTGATCCACACAGTCAAAGGCTTTGACATAGTCAATAAAGAAGAAATAGATGTTTTCCTGGAACTCTCTTGCTTTTTGATGATCCAGGAGATGTTGGCAATTTGATCTCTGGTTCCTCTTCCTGTTGTAAAACCAGGTTGAACATTTGGAAGTTCATGGTTCATGTATTGTTGAAGCCTGGCTTGGAGAATTTTGAGCATTACTTTACTAGCATGTGAGATGAGTGCAATTGTGTGGTAGTTTGAGCATTCTTTGGCATTGCCTTTCTTTGGGATTGGAATGAAAACTGACCTTTTCCAGTCCTGTGGCCACTGCTGAGTTTTCCAAATTTGTTGGCATACGGAGTGCAGCACTTTCACAGCATCATCTTTCAGGATTTGAAATAACTCAACTGGAATTCCATCACCTCCACTAGTTTTGCTCCTAGTGATGCTTTCTAAGGCCCACTTGAATACACATTCCAGGATGTCTGGCTCTAGGTGAGTGATCACACCATTGTGATTATCTGGGTTGTGAAGATCTTTTTTGTACAGTTCTTCTGTGTATTTTTGCCACCTCTTCTTACTGGACCATGCTCAGTAAACTTTTAATCCCATTTTCTGTTGATGGGTGGAGCTGTCTTCCCTCCCTCCTATTTACCTGGGGCTGGCACTCCACTCCAGTACTCTTGCCTGGAAAATCCCATGGATGGAGCAGCCTGGTAGGCTGCAGTCCTTGGGGTCGCTAAGAGTCGGACATGACTGAGCGACTTCACTTTCACTTTTCACTTTCATGCATTGGAGAAGGAAATGGCAACACACTCCATAGTTCTTGCCTGGAGAATCCTAGGGATGGGGGAGCCTGGTGGGCTGCCGTCTATGGGATCGCACAGAGTCGGACACGACTGAGCAACTGAACTGACTGAACTAACTGAAGCTATAGTGGAGGTAATGAAGATGATGGTGACCTCTTTCAAAAGGTCCCATGCACACACTGATGTTCTCAGTGCCCCAAACCCTGCAGCAGGCCATCACCAACCCATGCCTCTGCTGGAGACTCCTGGACACTCCTGGGCAAGTCTGTGTCATAATTCCTGGTGCATGAAGACATATGCAAACATGAAAACACAACATCTTGAAATATCCATAGATTTCAATGTGTAAAAATGAAATAAAAGGGATTTTACGAGTAAGAAGCAGCAGAGATAGAGATAGAAATAAAGCTGGATAGCTAGAGAGATAAAGATAGAAATAAAGATAGATGACAGCTAGAGAGAGAGAGAAATGATAGATAGGTAGACAGAAGCAAAGTAGGGCATGTAGACTCCTGAACCTCTCACTTGCACAGAATAATTGGATCATAATGAATTGAAATGGGGAAAATAGAATGTGAGAATGGAAAGGAAGATTTGTTAGCAAAAGGTTGTTAAAGAACTTTGAATAATAATAATAATAATTAAGCATATGAAGTACATATCAAGCCCAGCCCAAAGTATTCTAAATATAGTATCTCTAGTATGATGATAATCAATTAAACATGAAATTTGGTTTTATTATTTCAAATTAGGAGTGAAAATAGCCAATTGATATTATTATTCCAAATTAAAAATGAAAAAGGGATTTAAATACTTCATCAAAGTCATTCTTCCTACAATTGTGAAGCTGTGATCTGAAACAACTCTCTGGTTGCTATGAAGACTTCTGAGCATTCTAATATGCTGTATCTCTTGATCCACATAAACATGCATCTTACTATTATCTTTTACTATCATTTTTACTATTTCTTCTTCCTTATTTTCTTTCTACTCCCATGCTTTCTCTTCTCTGAACACTAGACTAAGGACTGCCAACTTAAGAGAGCTTCCCTTGAGAGCTAAAGGGAAATCCTTGAAATGTGATTACCAGAAGACTGGAGCTATCAAGGCCAAAACTAATATTTATAACCCTACAGAAAACAGCAAATGAAATCTGTTTATGTGTATCTATATCATATTTTTAAAATATTGCTAGGAAATACCCGAGCACAGTCTTGCCACACATAATTGTTTGAGTGATGTATATCTGGAAATAGATGTTTTGTTAACACTGTGGTTTTTCTTAACCCAAAGCCACATTTGCTGCAATTTTCTTTTTAACCTCTTTCATTTAAATAAGATACAAAGTCTATTTTCTATATCTTTGTTTAGAGGCTATGGGTATTATTACCCTTAATTACTTCCCTATGTGGCTTTAAATTGAAATTGCCTCTGTAATTACTTTCCTCTGAAGTTTCTATGGTAAAGTTCAGCAACTGAATGTGAATGGCTTCTAAACGAAGACATTTGATCAGTGCTGTAAGTTGGTTTATTTATATCTAATCATTAAGCAGGTAAAAAAGATTTTATTTAGTTTTAGAAAATTTAGGCATTTCAAATAGCCCTGTCATTTTTTTTCTATTCACTTATGTATGATTTAAAAAATTAATCCTAATAAAGTCACTTGATTGAGTGGTATATTGCTACCATATTATTCTGTTGGTTTTTAATAATTGATATAAAGTTTTAAATGAAGTGTTTAATTGTGTTTGCAGATAGTTTCCTGAGCTATTAATAGCTAACTCTCAATATCCTCTTTCATTATCATTGACACTAGGTAATCAACTTGTGCATTTTCTGTGAAATGAGATACAGGGAACATGGTGCCAGCAAAACCATTGCAGATCCAAAAGAACATGAGGATATTTCAGATCACCACAAGTCACAAGGGCAAACAGAAACTTTGCATATAGCCTTACCATGCTAATGTATCCAATAATTATTTTCCTTAGAATCTGTTTCGATTCAAAAGACTACACTGATCTCTAACTTCAATTCAAAAGACTACGCTGATCTCTAACTTCAATTCAAAAGACTACGCTGATCTCTAGCATACAAATCTAATTATTCTTCCCACTTGTAAGAGTGGGCTGCTCTTGCTGTTTCTATTGTCATTTTCAGGTCATGGACATAAAGATAGGACTTAAGTAACTTCAATGGCACTTGTCAAATATATCCTAGAATAATGGTTTTCTTTTTATTTACAAGTCCACTGTACTCATTTTATTTCTTCAAGAAAGTTATTTGCCATTTATTGAATGAGATGTGGTTTATAAAATATATAACATTTTCATTTTAATCATTATAGCATAAGTCACAGTCTTCATAGAAATCTGCCTATAATTTCAGCAGAATGACCAACCTATATATTTGAAAATGATTGTGTTTTCATATTTAAACTCCTAACACTTTTACTGAGATGAGTGTATTGCTCATCAAAATAAAAATAGAAATGATTATATGAAAGTTATGTGGAGGTAATACATTATCAGATGATTATAGCAAGGTCTCATTTTTCAACCTCATAATTTGAAAAGAAAAAGAATTTAAAAATATATTTCAGTTGGAAGAATCTGGTGATAATATACAGGCAGTGGTAAAGTTAAGACTGTCTTCTCTTGAATTTCTAGTATAAAAAATTGAAAAGCTTTAAAAAACTTTATGTGTTTATTGAAAGCTGAAGCCTGTGTTTCTAAAATACAACAAGTGCAGCAATATTATAGAATATGATTACTTCTAATTTTATGAAAGCTGTATCCTGGAAAATGTACTCAACTTATAAGCTGTTTTACCATCTAAGGACAAACCCTAAACAATGATTATTACATAATGTATGACTCTGGGACCTTTGAAACAGTATGGATTCTCATTTGTCCTCAATATATATTTAGAGTACTGACCAAGTTCTAGAACTGTTAATGTTCCAAAGTATAAATAGTTAGTAACTTTATTTCATGTAAATATTTTGCAGAAATATAAATAGTGCTACCATGTATGAAGATACTTAAAATATGATTTATGAATCAGATCAGATCAGATCAAATCAGTCGCTCAGTCGTGTCCGGCTCTTTGCGACCCCATGAATCGCAGCATGCCAGGCCTCCCTTTCCATCACCAACTCCCGGAGTTCACCCAGACTCACGTCCATCGAGTCAGTGATGCCATCCAGCCATCTCATCCTCTGTCGTCCCCTTCTCCTCCTGCCCCTAATCACTCCCAGCATCAGAGTCTTTTCCAACGAGTCAACTCTTCGCATGAGGTGGCCAAAGTACTGGAGTTTCAGCTTTAGCATCATTCCTTCCAAAGAAATCCCAGGGCTGATCTCCTTCAGAATGGACTCGTTGGATCTCCTTGCAGTCCAAGGGACTCTCAAGAGTCTTCTTCAACACCACAGTTCAAAAGCATCAATTCTTCAGCGCTCAGCCTTCTTCACAGTCCAACTCTCACATCCATACATGACCACAGGAAAAACCATAGCCTTGATGATAGTGAACAGTATATTCTTAGATATAATAAGATGGTGAATTTTTATATAACATAGCATCAGGACATCAGATAGTCCATTAATGTTACTATGGTGGTTATAGTATGTGGACTTTTTTGGCATGTAACAATCAAAGACAGTCCAAGTTCTAGATTGGGACTTATCTGATCTGAACCAATCCAGTGGTATTTCTCTATAAACACTGACACATACTCCTAACATAGTGAAACAAATTTTAGTAAACACAGTGAGGATAATACTGAGCTAATCTTATAGTTATTAAAATATTATAATATATGATGACTCTATGAAACTACTATAAATAAAACTAAATTATGAACATATCAGGAGGTCAGGTGATTTATCAATTTAGGAAGTGATCTTGGTAAACATTGAGAAGTATCAATGTTTAATTTTAAAAGATGCAATTTGGCCAAATGTACCCAATTTATTTAGAAGGATTAAATATCTCTCTATATATATTTATTTATATCTAGTTACAGATATTAAATATATATTAAATATCTATTTATATGTATAAATAGATACATATCTATTTATAAAATAGATTATATATAATATATATTTTATATATACTTATATATTTAGAATATATATTCTAAATAGAACATAAATATTCTAAACAGAAAATAAATATATATAATATATTATATATAATATAATATTTAGAAATAATAAATATCTAAATATTATTATTAGATATATTGAACCTGCAGGACTACATTACTACATTAATATGACTAGTAGATATTATTTTGATTAAAATAATCCTTACCCAGACAAATACCTCTATGCAGATTATAAGTAGCCATAAACTGGAAGGCACAGTGAATATTATTTATAATTCAGTAATCTTTGCAACTCCTGTAGCCTACTAGGCTACTCCATCCATGGGATTTTCCAGGCAAGAGTACTGGAGTGGGTTGCCATTTCCTTCTCCAGAGGATCTTCCTGACCCAGGGACAGAACTCAGTTCTCCTTCATTGTAGGCAGACGCTTTACCATCTGAGCCACCAGGGAAGTCTCAATTATAAATATAAATATTTTATTTATTTATACATATGAATACAAATAACTATAGCCCATAAATGGAAATGCATAGTAGGACTATATTTTTGTCATTGACTGTGGACAAGATAATCAGTTTCTAACTTGCTTGTAGTATAAATGATTGTTTAATTGATTGAAAATTGTCCTATTAGCATTCTATTTCTGGGATAATACTTTGTAAAAATTCTATTCTCCCCTTTCTTATACATGCTAGGCTACCATAATATTTTATAAAAAAAAACAAAGAAACAAAAAACACCTTTTCCTTTGAGAAATACTTGAACATTGGCATTATCAACTAGACCTGGGCCACTTTGAACTGTCCTAGCTGATTCAGCAAATAGAACATAAATTACAGTTATTGAAGTAACACATTATGTTTTTTTTTCTTTGAAATTTATGTCTACTGATTAACACCATTTTATTTCTTTTAAGTATTTATTTATTTGGCTGTACTGGGTCTTAGTGGCAGTACGGGGGATCTTTGATCTTCAATACAACATGCAGGATCTTTGGTTGTGACATGTGGGTTCTAATTCCGAGACCAGGGATCAAACCCAGGTCCCCTGAATTGAGAGCATGAAGTCAGCCAGTGGACCACCAGGGGAATCCCTCAAACCATTTTAATAAAACTTATGGGGCAATGGCAGTTTTCAGGAAGTTAAGATTCTAATGATTCAAAGCAAATAATCATTGACCATCTTTTCATAGGATTCTTAATTATTACGATTTTAAACTCTGAAAGGTCTAGAGCACAGAATATGTAGCCGTAACAGCAAATTAAGACTAGAGTCAGTCTTAGTAAAAGACAGATAACCTCTTTTCCAGCCAAAAGAAAGAAATGTTGGACCTATTGACTTCTTAATTAAGATTACATCAACAGCCTGGAGGTGAGAAGCGTTTCGCATATATTTTCATTATGATATGTCAGTATGAAATAAAATAACTCAAATAAATAAATAAATAAAATTGAATAATGAGTCCTAATTCTTAAGCACATTTATTTCCTCACTAGTTTATCAGAATACTAAAAGGAAAATAATAAGCAATATTGCCATCCAATGGTGAAATGGTAACATTTAAACTATATTTTTAAAAAAGATGAGTATATAGGGAAATATTTCAAAATTAGTAGGAACATCCTTCTGACTGCCTGCATTTTCTGGGAAATATAAAGGCAATGTTTGGATGTTATTAATATAGTGAGTGAAAGTGAAAGTTACTCAGTCGTGTCCAACTCTATGTCTGACTCTACAGTCCATGGAATTCTCCAGGGCAGAATACTGGAGTAGGTAGGCTTTCCCTTCTTCAGGGGATCTTCCCAACCCAGGGATTGAACCCAGGTCTCCTAAATTGCAGGTGAATTCTTTACCAGCTGAGCTACAAGGGAAGTCCATATGTAATGAGTACTAATTTAAAATAAGGAAAATTTGCTAAGGCTAGGTTTTTATTTTTTTTTAAGCACAAAAGAGAATCTTAGTTCATATTATTTAATTATTAAAGAGGAGAGGAGAGCCTGCGAAACTTGCTAATATCATTATTTTATTTCTTCATTTTACGTTATGCTTAGCAAATATTTTCCTTTCACAATTAGTTAAGGAAATACCTGAATCTGGTCCCATCCTAAAAGTCTTCAGAACTAACTTTTCCCTCTTCAAGACCACACAGTGTACAGACATTTTTCTTTATAGATAATTGTTTGATTTAGCACAATTTCATCAATATATTTATTGGCACAGTTCTTCAACTGGGAAAGGAGGTGTTGTGTTTTATTCATTTGTAACTATTATAACATCTACAACTGTTAGTGACCAGCAGGTCAACATAAATAATTCTTGAATAGAGTAGAATTGTCTTAAATTCTGAATGGCTATAGATGTATGATTTGTGTGTTCAGAATGAAGCAACTATCTCACTAGTGAGGTAGATTTTATCTCACTTGTGAAATTCAGAGAATCACTTCAGAATTCCTGCTATGTGGATATCTTTGCTATGTTTAATGGCAACAGGAGATTATAATAGCTAAACATTGATTGTTATAATTTACAAAAAATAAAGTGTTTGTAAAGCACCTATTATTATGCCAATTATATGAGATAGTAGTTGGAAAAGTTGTGCTTGCTGTACAACTGGTAATGACAAGGCTTAGTCAGGCTGTTATATTTGAATTTCATTAATCTGACTTCTCACTTATATCAATTTAGAGAGAAGAAATATGTATTTTTTATATCTCAGGATTTAATTAACTATTGCAGTAATCAATTTCTTTATATATTATTAACTTACATATTAAATATAACAGATATATTAAAAAATATTTAAAGAGCATCTACTTTGTATTTTATCACTCTGTTAGGAATGCTCTAGGAATGCAGGAGTAAAGCAAATAGATGTTCAGTTCAGTTCAGTCGCTCAGTCGTGTCCAACTCTTTGCGACCCCATGAATTGCAGCATGCCAGGCCTCCCTGTCCATCACCAACCTCCGGAGTTCACTCAGACTCACGTCCATTGAGTCAGTGATGCCATCCAGCCATCTCATCCTCTGTCGTCCCCTTCTCCTCCTGACCCTAATCCCTCCCAGCATCAGAGTTTTTTCCAATGAGTCAACTCTTCGCATCAGGTGGCCAAAGTACTGGAGTTTCAGCTTTAGCATCATTCCTTGCAAAGAAATCCCAGGGCTGATCTCCTTTAGAATGGACTGGTTGGATCTCCTTGCAGTCCAAGGGACTCTCAAGGGTCTTCTCCAACACCACAGTTCAAAAGCATCAATTCTTCAGTGCTCAGCCTTCTTCACAGTCCAACTCTCACATCCATACATGACCACAGGTAAAACCATAGCCTTGACTAGACAGACCTTTGTTGGCAAAGTAATGTCTCTGCTTTTGAATATGCTATCTAGGTTGGTCATAACTTTCCTTCCAAGGAGTCAGCATCTTTTAATTTCATGGCTGCAATCACCATCTGCAGTGATTTTGGAGCCCCCAAAAATAAAGTCTGACACTGTTTCCACTGTTTCCCCATCTATTTCCCATGAAGTGATGGGACCAGATGCCATGATCTTTGTTTTCTGAATATTGAGCTTTAAGCCAACTTTTTCACTCTCCTTTTTCACTTTAGTCTCTACCTAAATGAAAATAGTCTACTGAGCAAATGGTATTATACAAGTAACTACAATTTAAAAAGTGCTATGAACATGGTAATTGAATGGCAATAACAAGGAGGTCTGTCCAGCAGTGAGAAACTCAGGAAATGACAGCCCAAAGGAGCTAAAGCCCAAGAATGAGTTGCAGTTAACTAATTGACAAAGTAAGGGGGTGAAAGGGAAGTTTCAAGAAAAACAAAATGATTGAAGACAGTTTGAAGGAGAGAAGAGCCTAGGAATTTGAGGGACTGAAAGATTCATTTGGTATAAGAGAGAGAGAGTTCAATGAAATGGAAAACCTTAGGCTGGGCCTTTTAAATTAGGTCAAGGACTTCAGATTTACCCTGCTGGGTGGAAGTCTCGGCAGTATAATAGAGCAAGAAAAGTAAGTAAACATACTGACTTGAGACATAATGTTTTTATCTACAGTAATCAAGTGTATATGTAAACAACCACAAAGAATATACCAAAAACACTCCAAGAATTAATATATGAATTAAAGGAAAAGAATATCCTGCTTAAAAAATTGAATATAATTGCTGAGATATTTTGGGACTTCTGAGGTGGTTCAGTGGGTAAAGAATCTGCCTGCAATGCAGAAGACAGGAGAGACTGTTTCGATCCCTGAGTCAGGAAGATCCCCTGGAGGTGGGCATGGCTACACACTCCAGGATTCTTGCCTGGAGAATCCCATGGACAGAGCAGCCTGATGGGCTACTTTCCATGGGGTCACAAAGAGCTGGACATGACTGAAATCACTGAGTTTGCACACATTGCCATTTTATGCTGAAATTTAATTTACAGTATTTTATTTATTTTTCTTTTCTGACTTGTTTTTGACTGATTAATTTTTCTCTATTTTATTACTTTCTTTTACCCAGGAACTTTCTATTTCAATTATTCTAGTAAATTATACTTAAGTTTTAACAATTATATCTCTTTCTTCCTCACCAAAAGATAAGCCATATAGAATATAAGCATTTCTTCATGTATAATATGCATCTCAGAAAACTTCTAGAGGTGTCTCTGATGGCTCAGATGGTAAAGAATCTGCCTCCAATGGGGAGACCAGGGTTCAATCCCTGGGTCAGGAAGATCCCTTACAGAAGGTAATGGCAACCCACTCCAGTATTACCTGGAGAATTCCATGGACAGAGGAGCCTGGTGGGCAGCAGTCCTGCTGCTGCTAAGTCGCTTCAGTTGTGTCCGACTCTGTGTAACCCCATAGATGGCAGCCCACCAGGCTTCCCCGTCCCTGGGATTCCCCAGGCAAGAACACTGGAGTGGGTTGCCATTTCCTTCTCCAATGCATAAAAGTGAAAAGTGAAAGTGAAGTCGCTCAGTCGTGTCCAACTCTTAGCCACCCCATGGACTGCAGCCTACCAGGCTCCTCCGTCCATGGGATTTTCCAGGCAAAAGTACTGGAGTGGGGTGCCATTGCCTTCTCCAGGGCAGCAGTCCATGAGGTTGCAAAGAGTCAGACAGGACTGAGTGACTAACACAGAAGACTTTTAATTCTCATAAAGCCAGGGACATTTTAAATATTCCTACCCACTGGAGCATGCTTACATTTGTATGGGCTGCATAGGAAAGCCATCTCTCTTCTTTATAATGACATTTATATCAGCAACTGGGCACCTAAATAGAAAAACTAATATAGAAAAAGTTTCTGATACAGTGTGTGTGTGTGTGTGTGTGTTCCTATACTTAGGATAGACTACCACTTACATATGGAGTTGCAGGATCAAAGCATTTATTTTAAATGTGATTAAATTTCTAAAAGATTTCTTCTGCCTAAAATAGGACACATCAGGAATACTCTGCAATATCAACTCATATCACCATCTGTAGGGAAAAGAGGAACTGGCCAGGCGGCGATGGTCAGGCTCTCTCACCCCACCGCCTCTCGCTCTTGCCCCACGTTTTGTAAATAATGGTTATGTAACAGCTGAGATCTTTATAGCACTGTTCTCGCACAATGCCCTATATAAGTGCCACCTGACCCGCGCTTGCAGTCCACTCAATTCCAGTCCAGTTGCTTTGTGTTGAGTTGCGTAGTCGTCGCTGCTGCTGTGTCAGTCATTACAGAGTAAAGCTAGTCTGCCTTGCCACAATGAATGAAGAATGTTTGCGGTTCCTAGGGCTCCTCGCATCTTCTTCCAGCTTCCCTGCTTGTCTACCCTGGGTTCAGCGAACAGTAAGATACAGTGAGACAATTGGCGTAGTCCTGAATGAATAGCGATACACCGTCCTAACTGCTGTCTACCCTCTGAAGCTTCACAGGAGCGGGGAATTTTCATCTTATTTCCATGCATTCTTCTAATGTAATAAGACAGAATGGGAATCGTAAAAGAAGATTAGAGCCTCTGTTGGGAACTATGTGGTGAAGGGGAAATATCACAGACTGGAAGTAACTGGTGCCAGGGAGGATCATTCCTTCCTTCATCTTTCTACCTCTGGAGAAAAAGGTAAGTTCCCACCTGTTTGATCCAAAATCACAAATTCACCTGGAAATGTTGTGTTGTAAAATACAAGTGCAAAGTGAAACAGCTTTGTTGGTCTTTAATAGTGCTTGCAGGCTTCTTCAAACTTGTTTTTCCACTGAATGTCTGTACATAAGAAAACATTCACACACAGAAGTATTAAGCAGGTATCTGTATAGTAGGCACCTTAAATCTACTTAGGTCAATTACAGTGTGTTTTTATGGAGAAGATAGAATTTTTCTTCTTAGAGACTCTTGAAACTCACATTTACTGTGCAGTGAAAAAACTGTCCCCCAGAAATGTGTGGTTTTTATGGCTTTTCAAAGAGTAAAGGAGGGGAAAGAACAGATAGGACATGACAGTGTATCCTGACATCAAATTTTATTTATGTGTGTACTTACCTTTTTTTTTTTTTTTGCTTAGGTATTTTATCAAACAGAGAAGGTAAGAGGGGAGCTACTTTCTCCATAAGAGATAGGCCATCATTCTAAGGGAAAAGTGTTGAAAATGTCAGCTTGGTCTAAAGTGTTGATACAAGGAGCCCATACATGAATGAGGCCAGTAAGAAAAGACCAAAGGGATCTCAATTGTGAGAATTAAGACAGGTTTTTCAATGAACTTTCCTGGGGTTGATGAGCAACTGACAGAGTTAGGAGTAAGGATAGTCATGAAAGTTTGTGGAAAGGACTGCCCACTGCTTTCTCCTAGATTGTGCCAAAGCATGAAGGAGGACAGAACACTCAGTTCTCCAATGAAAAGAGAAACCAGCTCCATTTTAATCATACGATTGTTAAACCTTCATTTGCAATCTTTGCAGGGCTTTCTTTTAAAAATATAATTTGTGTTACAATTATTTCATTCAATATTTATTTATGGAGTGCCTAGTATCTGCTGGACACTGTTATAAATGCTGGAGATGCATCAGTTGAAAAATTAAAAGGGAAAAAAGCCCTACCTTCATAGAACTTTCACTTTAGTTGAAAAAGTCAGACAATAAAAATATATATAAAAAGAAAATTAGAAAGCAAAAACACAATGATAAGAAAAGCATACTGTATGTTAAAAGAGCACATGTTGAAAAATATAGACTATGGTCAAGGTTAAGTTTGATCACAATAAGCCACAGTGATTAGAACAAAGACTTGAAAGATACAGGGAATGACCCAAGGGAATAGCTCTATAAAGAGCATTTCTGGGAGAGGGAACAAAAAGAATTAAAAAAAAAATGAAGGACCTATATAATAGCATGCTGAGTGTATTCAGCAAATAACAAGAGGGTCATATGTGTTTGAAATCAAAGGAGTCAAAAGAGCAAATACTAGGAGATGACATTTTAAAGGTGGTAGGAACCAAATGATAGGAACTTTCAGTGCTCTGAAGGCCTTTGTGTTTAAATACTTTGGCTTTTGCTCTGAGTAAAATGGGGGTTGTTGGAAGATTTTAAATATGTCTTTTAAATAAATAAAACTCCTTGTATAAAATTTCTTGGACCCCCCATTCCATTAATGTTTCAATAAGAAACTTAAAATTCTGTTTCCCTTTCAAGGAGAGAGTACACACTGAGAGGCTTAAACCATTTCTATTCCATGTCAGTTCCCTTTTCTGAATAATTAATGTTTTTCAGAATTCATGTCTTCTGAATGGTTGACTCTTTATTCCACTCTTGCTTTATACTCTTCCCAGCTTCAGTCTAAGGTAAACGGTTTGAAAGGGGATTCTCTGTTCTTGAATGCAGAATGTCCAAGGGGATTCTCATTGACACTAAACTGGTCTTTCTGGTGACAAAAATTGACATCTTTCTTTTAAACAAGGTATAATATGTTTTAAATGGATGAAAAGTTCCATTTTCTGTCAGTGGGCCATTTAGAGTGGGCCATTTAAGGGACTTGGACATAACACTGAAAATCTTATCTGTGATGTAAAAAATCACAGACCCAGACATGCTTCTTCTATCCCTGCTTTATATCAACTACTTTCTTTATCTCATTATACAAAACCAATAGTGAGTATATGTAAAAAGCTACTGGCTATTTTTCTGCCTCTCCTCTTTTACACTTTATTGATCTGCATGGTGGTTCCATGGAGAGCATCAGTCCAAGGATGGTAGGGAGACCATCCCCCCCCAACACCGACTACTGAATTTGAATTTAGGCACACACACTGACATAACTCTGCTCTCTGTCTCCTGGTCATAATCATAATGTCAGAATGTGCTAGTTATTTCCAAATAGGATGCAAATAATTTCCTTCTACCAACCCAGAAATTTGGCCTACCTTACTCTTTCAAGCCATTATAAGATTCTCTTAACCAGATGATAAAAATTAGGAGTATGACACACATTCTTCTACCAGAAACCAAACCCAACATATTCTGGATGTGATGTTGATGTCAATAATTTGTTTCTGGCCTAATGTCGCTAAGAAGACTTATATAAATGATCTAATCAAACCTAGCATGAACTGTGTAGATATGCTTCATGTTTACTAAAATAGAAGGTGTAGTTACAATTAATAATAGGGCAATAAAATTGAAATTAGTCACATAAATTACACATACAGGCTTAAGAAGACTTACAAATTTGCCCTAAAATGTATCAATAGCTCAATTGTAAATGTACGAACAACTCTCTTAAAGTATGATAGATTTAGGTTAAACCAAATAATCAGATATTTTAAATGGTTTCATCCCAGGTAATACCAACATGAATCTTTTAAACTCCTTTATATAAGTAGAATATATAGGTAACAAAATACCTCAACTATATAATATTCAACTATTTAATATTAATTGAAGGATTCTGATTTTTCTAAGATTCCTCTAATAAACACTTTAATACAAATCTTCTTTTGTTATTTGTCAAACATCTTGTTATTTGTCTACATCTTGGTGAATCTAAATCTTTGGCATGTTCATAATAATGTAAGATGTTCTTTTTTTAAAAGGCATATTTTTTTTATTGTGAGAATATAAGAAATGTCAGAAAAGTAATTACATAATATAATGAAACGGTTGAGTTTCCGATAATAGCAAAATTTACTATTGTGGCTGTAAGTTAGCCAGAATTTTAGCTTCAGTAAATTAAAATGTCAATATAGCATTTGAAAAAATATGAATGCTAAATAAAATCTTCAAAAAAATCTACTCTTGAAAAAACAACAGTGGTCATAATTTACCAGATTGTAGGAGATTAAAATATTGCCACTAGAAAGTAAACTTATTTTGGGGGTTCTATAAAAGTTATTTCTCAATGTAAAGAGGAAGAAAAATATACTTCACAGCCTAGAGTGAAGTATAGCCATTTGAAATTACCTCATGGGAAGAATAAAACCACTAAGGTGTTCTCTGGATAGATTTTGATCGCTATAAGGATATGAGCTATAATGATCAGAGGGCATTCTAAAATGCACCAAAAGTTGTTAAACTAAGGAATAGCTCAACCTAGACATCAATTATGTAAAGTTTAAAAATAAAATAAAATTAAAAAATAATAATAAAATAAAAATAAAAATGACAAAAAAAAAAAAAGATTAGATGCTAGTAAGCAAGACCTATAGGCTGCCAGAGTAATAATAGTATTTGAAGTGTAATAATGAGACATTAGATAGTTGGAGATTCTTTTCAGTATATTTGTTAAGCTAATTGTACATCCTTCAAGCTTTGAACATAACCCATGCCTATATATAGCTGTGCATGTTGTATCTATCATGTCATAATTAGGTAAGACAAATTTTTTATCAGTTGAATAAGTTCTATAGTTCCATATCAAATAAAAAGATAGTATAAGGTTATTTTTCTCAATAAAACAGATAAAACTATATTTTATTGTAAATACATACCATATTTGCTAAATTTAAGGACTTATTTTGTTTACATAATATATATTTCAGATGGCAGTAATGCATTAGCAGTGTTTTACCCAAAGTAGACAACAATTAGTAGCAATATTCAATTGACCTCTTACCTAAACACGTTCTTTGCAAATGCTTATCGGTTTGCTTTTCTTAAACCAGAGATTCATTCCAAACTTTTGTCTTGAAAACAAGACATTGACTTCTAATCATACTCTGCCAGCAGACATAGAATCTACTGTGAGTCTAGATTTCCTCAGCTTTAAAACTGTCATAATATCAACCATTTTTTTCTGTTAGTAGTAAGTTTGTATATACCTATATAAAAATAAAATAAATGTAAATATTTATACAATAAACATGTATATACTACATATTTTAATAGTTTAAATGTAAAATCCTATTTAAATAAATGTATTATTCTAAACTGACATATAAAATTGTCCTCAATATCCATGAAAACATAGTCTTTTGAATTTATCATTAACCAAGGATAGTGTCAAAATGAATCTTCTTCAAAGCAAATTCTGCTCTGTAGTAAAAGGTGTTATAGTGAATGTTTGGTGTGTTTAATACTAAGACAGAAACTGATATGGCACCAGGCTAAACACTAAGACAGTGGAGATTTTTAAAGCCCATTAGATTGTAATGTCATTGACAGCAGGGAAGAAGTATTTTATTTCCTTTGTAACCCCCTGCCTTTCACTATAGAGGACAGGATTTCATACAAAGTGAATGCTCAATAACTCTTGTGGTGGTGACTGCTAGATAATGAGTCATGAAAAATAGCTAAATTAGAGTCAGGAAAAATCCGTCAAGCTGTAGCAACCATGTGTGTTGCAATGAACATCAAGAGACTAGCCAAAGGATGACACTGAGAGAATACGATTTGTATGCCTGGTAAAAATGTTGCCACAAGGCTACTATTCAAGAAGTAACAGACTGACTTAATCTGATACAAGTGTGAATAGAGGACTATAAAGTAGAAAACTCATGATCTGTTATCGCCAATTTCAAAGCAATAATCACAGTTAGAATATAATGAAGTCTCACTAGATACCTTTGAAATTATACCTGCAAAAACTTTGTTATCTTTACCTTTATATTTGAATGTTTTAAATAACATTTTTAGAGGCTTAAATTGAAATACTTCTTGTAGGGAGGATGATGCAGAATGTGATTATATAGCCAAGTAAATGTGCAATTCAGATTATTTTTTCTTTAAAGCCAAGGAGTATACTAACTGTACCTGTAGCTTTTTTGAAATCCAATAGTATTATTCATTTTAATCTCAAGTGTTTCATGATGTATTTATGCTTTATTATAATGTCATCACTGCATGTGAAATGGCAATGATTTGAAAATATTAATGTATTCTTAATAACATATTAAGGTGATGTTTAAACACATTTGTGTCAGTTTAGGCAACACAGGGCAGAAAGCTCTATCATGCTCTGGTGTTTAGTCACTTCAGTAATGCCCAGCTCTGCAACACCATGGACTGCAGCCTGCCAGGCTCCTCTGTCCATGGGATTCTCCAGGTAAGAATACTGGAGTGGGTTGCTATGCCCCCCTCAAGGGGATCGTCCCAATCCAGGGATTGAACCCATATCTCCTGCATTGCAGGCAGGTTCTTTATCCACTGAGCCTATAAAGGGGGGTCTAATTTAGAAAATTAGAGATACCAAGGGAACATTTCATGCAAAGATGGGCTCGATAAAGGCAGAAATGGTATGGACCTAACAGAAGCAGTAGATATTAAGAAGAGATGGCAGGAATACACAGAACTGTACAAAATAGATTTTCACAACCAAGATAATCACAATGGTGTGATCACTCACCTAGAGCCAGACATCCTGGAATGTGAAGTCAAGTGGGCCTTAGAAAGCATCACTACGGACAAAGCTAGTGGAGGTGATGGAATTCCAGTGGAGCTATTTCAAATCCTGAAAGATGATGCCATGAAAGTGCTGCACTCAATATGCCAGCAAATTTGGAAAACTCAGCAGTGGCCACAGGACTGGAAAAGGTCAGTTTTCATTCCAATCCCAAAGAAAGGCAATGCCAAAGAATGCTCAAACTACCACACAATTGCACTCATCTCACACGCTAGTAAAGTAATGCTCAAAATTCTCCAAGCCAGGCTTCAGCAATATGTGAACCATGAACTTCCTGATGTTCAAGCTGGTTTTAGAAAAGGCAGAGGAACCAGAGATCAAATTGCCAATGTCCGCTGGATCATGGAAAAAGCAAGGGAGTTCCAGAAAAACATCTATTTCTGCTTTCTTGACTATGCCAAAGCCTTTGACCATGTGGATCACAATAAACTGTGGAAAACTCTGAAAGAGATGGGAATACCAGACCACCTGACATGCCTCTTGAGAAACCTATATGCAGGTCAGGAAGCAACAGTTAGAACTGGACATGGAACAACAGACTGGTTCCAAATAGGAAAAGGAGTACATCAAGGCTGTATATTGTCACCCTGCTTATTTAACTTATATGCAGACTACATCATGAGAAATGCTGGGCTGGAAGAAGCACAAGCTGGAATCAAGATTGCTGGGAGAAATAGCAATAACCTCAGATGTGCAGATGACACCACCCTTATGGCAGAAAGTGAAGAGGAACTTAAAAGTCTCTTGATGAAAGTGAAAGTGGAGAGTGAAAAAGTTGGCTTAAAGCTCAACATTCAGAAAATGAAGATCATGGCATCTGGTCCCATTACTTCATGGGAAATAGATGGGGAAACAGTGGAAACAGTGTCAGACTTTATTTTTCTGGGCTCCAAAATCACTGCAGATGGTGATTGCAGCCATGAAATTAAAAGACACTTACTCCTTGTAAGGATAGTTATGACCAACCTAGATAGCATATTGAAAAGCAGAGACATTACTTTGCCAACAAAGGTCTATCTAGTCAAGGCTATGGTTTTTCCTGTGGTCATGTATGGATGTGAAAGTTTGACTGTGAAGAAAACGGAGCAGTGAAGAATTGATGCTTTTGAACTGTGGTGTTGGAGAAGACTCTTGAGAGTCCCTTGGACTGCAAGGAGATCCAACCAGTCCATTCTGAAGGAGATCAGCTCTGGGATTTCTTTGAAAGGAATAATGCTAAGGCTGAAACTCCAGTACTTCGGCCACCTGATGGGAAGAGTTGACTCATTGGAAAAGACTCTGATGCTGGGAGGGATTGGTGTCAGGAGGAGAAGGGGACGACAAAGGATGAGATGGCTGGATGGCGTCACTGACTCTATGGACGTGAGTCTCTGTGAACTCCATGAGTTGGTGATAGACAGGGAGGCCTGGCATGTTGAGATTCATGGGATCGCAAAGAGTCGGACACGACTGAGCGACTGAACTGAACTGAACTGAATTTTCATTTGCCTTTCTATCAACCTGAAACTCAGGCAAGCAGTCATGTTAGATTGAATCAGGTAGAGCTGTATAGTAGAGAAAAAGGAAGCTCTGCATTTTGTTTCATTTAAAAAAAAATTATTGGAGTATAATTGATTTACAATGCATGTTTCTTTCTGCTGTGCAAAGTGAGTCAGTTATTCATACACATATATTCACTTTTTAGATTCTTTTCCCATGTAAGTCATTACAGGGTATTGAGTAGAGTTCCCTGTGCCATAAAGTAGGTTGTTATTAGTTATCTACTTTATATATAGTAGTATGGATATGTCGATTCCAATCTCTCAATCCATCCCACACCCTGCTTACCGTCTTGGCATCCATATGTTTGTTCTTTATGTCCATGTCTCTACTTCTGCTTTTCAAATAAGCTCATCTATACCCTTTTTCTCCTCAGTTGGTAAAGAATCTGCCTGCAGTGCAGGAGACCTGGGTTCGATTCCTGGGTTGGGAAGATGCCCTGGAGAAGGAAATGGCAACCCAGCAATCCAGTATTCTTGCCTGGAGAATCCCATGGACAGAGGAGCCTGGCGGGCTACTGTCCATGGGGTCGCAAGGGTCAGACATGACTGAGCGACTTTCACTTCACTTCACTTCATACCCTTTTTCTAGATTCCACAAATATGCATTAATATATGGTGTTTGTTTCAATTTATTTTACTCTGTATTACGGTCTCCAGGTCCATGCACGTCTCTGAAAATGGTGAAAATGCATTCCATTTTATGGCAGAGTAAGAGTCAGACATAACTGAGTGACTGAGGACACACACACACACAATATTCCACTGTGTGTATGTTCCACATCTTCTTTCCATTACTCTGTTGGTGGACATTTAGATTGCTTCCATGTCCTAACTATAATAAATAGTGCTGCAATGAAACTTGGGTTATATTAAGCACATAATCTAATGACAAATAATAACTTAAGTGCATACTTAATGACAAAATATGGTCCACTGGAGAAGGGAATGGAAAACCACTTCAGTATTCTTGCCTTGAGAACCTCATGAGCAGTATGAAAAGGCAAAAAGATATGACACTGAAAGATGAACTCGACAGGTTAGTAGGTGCCCAATATGCTACTGGAGAAGAGGGGAGAAATAACCCCAGAAAGAATGAAGAGATGGAGCCAAAGTGAAAACAACACGCAGTTTTGGATGTGACTGGTGATGGAAGTAAAGTCTGATGCTGTAAAGAACAGTATTGCATAGGAACCTGAAATGTTAGGTCCATGAATCAAGGTAAATTGGAAGTGGTCAAACAGGAGATGGCAAGAGTGAACATTGACATTTTAGGAATCAGTGAACTAAAATGGACTGGAATGGGTGAATTCAATTCAGATGACCATTATATCTGCTACTGTGGGCAAGAATACCTTAGAAGAAATGGAGTAGCCCTCATAGTCAACAAAAGCATATGAAACTCAGTACTTGGGTGCAGTCTCAAAAATGACAGAATAATCTCTGTTCATTTGCAAGGCAAACCATTCAATATCACAGTAATCCAAGTCTATGCACCAATGACTAATGCCAAAGCAGCTGAAGTTGAACAGTTCTATGAATAACTACACAATCTTTTAGATCTAATACCCAAAAAAAGATGTCCTCTTCATTGTAGTGGACTGGAATGCAAAAGTCAAGAGATACCTGGGGTAACAGGCAAGTTTGGCATTGGGTCAAAATGAAGCAGGGCAAAAGCTAATGAGGTTTTGCCAAGAGAATGCACTGGTCATAGTAAACAGCCTAAGCATCTTGATGAAAGTGAAAGAGAAGAGTGAAAAAGCTGGCTTAAAACTCAACATTCAAAAAATTAAGATCATGGCATCTGGTCCAATCACTTCATGGCAAATAGATGGGGAAACAATGGAAACAGTGAGAATTTATTTGAGGAGGGGCTCCAAAATCACTGCAGATGGTGACTGAAGCCATGAAATTAAAAGATGCTTGCTCCTTAGAAGAAAAGCTATGACCAACCTAGACAGCATATTAAAAGGCAGAGACATTACTTTGCCAACAAATGTCTGTCTAATCAAAGCTATGGTTTATCCAGAAGTCATGTATGGATGTGAGAGTTGGATCATAAAGAAAAATAAGTCCCAAAGAATTGATGATTTTGAACTGTAGTGTTGGGCAAGTCTGTTGAGAGTCCCTTGGACTAAAAAATCAAACCAGTCGATCCTAAAGGAAATCAGTCCTGAATATTCATTGGAAGGAATGATGCTGAAGCTCCAATACTTTGGCCACCTGATGCGAAGAACTGACTCATTTGAAAAGACCCTGATGCTGAGAAGGATTGAAGGCAGGAGAAGAAGGGGATGATAGAAGATGAGGTGGTTGGATGGCATCACCGACTAGATGGACATGAGTTTGAGCAAGCTCCAGGAGTTGGTGATGGACAGGGAAGCCTGGCGTGCTGCAGTCCATGGGGTCACAAAGAGTCAAACACAGCTGAGTGACTGGACTGAACTGAACTGAAGTGCATAGCATCTCCTTCTATGTGTGTACCGGGATTTATTTAATCACTCTCATGGTAAATACTCCTTTCTATGGCTTTTATATTCAGTGAGGGCATTATCTCTATGGTGAAATAAATACCCTTATTTCTCTAAATTTATTTTCTCGTGTACATCCCTAAACAAGAACATTGGGAATGTGTTAAAACGCAAAATTTTGTGTAGCTCGACATTTTAAATTTATATTCCCTCCATTTTACTCACTATCTGTACACTTTTTCCAACCCATTCCCCACTTCCTATTTGACTCTAACCCTCTAAACCCAAACATCAGCAGTCAGTTCTCTCTGCATTATCTTATTTGACTCAAAATGCCCTTTTCCCAAATTGCTCTAAAGGATTTCTACTATCCCTCTCAATGATATAGACATGTTGGCTCCTCAGACACTCACATTTATGAAAACTCCAGCCACTTTGTCAATGGTATTCCATTGACAGCAGCTGTGAGAGCAACCCATAATAAGGACATTTGTTTAGGTATTCTGGGTATCGTCCCATGCATACTAATGTTCATTGTATGGCTATGCATAAAATACTGTCTCATCAATTAATAATATGTATCCTTTTCTAGTTAGCCATATTTTATAAACTATTAAAATCATATTATAACTTATGAAGCCTTGCTTTTCATTTTTAATTAACTTAAGCACATCAAACTTCTCCACTGTTAAACTGAAATTTTTTCTGTAGTTCTCATATAATGCCGAGTAATGTAACTAAATGAGGGTATCTGACAGGGAGAGAAGATTTCTAATTTGTCATTATTCCTGGCCCAGGGTACTAAAATGTGGTTATTCTGTTTTGGCATGCTTCATTATTTCTGTGTTAGAACTATGTGTCAGAGCAAACTGCCAATCTTTTGGTATTAAGATGAATGTTCAAAGCTAGTTCTGTGTATTTCATATTATATATCTAGTGTTGTATAGTCATTTATGCTAAATTATAGTTTACATTTAATATGCTTACTGCCATCTTCTGTGCATGCTTCTTAATGGGGATATGTTACTGCATTAAACTGCAACACCATTTTATGGGATTTGATTTCTAGTACACCAGAATGAGAAGTCTCACTTGGTGTGAAAACTGTGCAAAGATAAAATTGTGTTGATAATCATTATTTTAAAATTCCAGCTATAATTCACTAGTATTTACCATAATATCTAGTGATGATTAATTCTAATATAATTAAGAATATTTTTACAAGTAGAAAACATAAGGAAAAGAAATCAAATGTTCAGGCTAAATGAAATTCCATTCTAACAAACACTCTTTAGAATCATTCTGTTCCAGGTTACTTTATTTTCCTTTGTGTTTATCAAAGTTTATATTGCAGTCAACAACATAAAAATTTTTATAAAAATTATTTCTTTATTTAAAAACATTTTATTTTATTTTTTAAATTTTATTTTATTTTTAAACTTTACAATATTGTATTAGTTTTGCCAAATATCGAAATGAATCTGCCACAGGTATACCTGTGTTCCCCATCCTGAACACTCCTCCCGCCTCCCTCCCCATAACCTCCCTCTGGGTCGTCCCAGTGCACCAGCCCCAAGCATCCAGTATCGTGCATCGAACCTGGACTGGTGACTCGTTTCATACATGATATTATACAGGTTTCAATGCCATTCTCCCAAATCTCCCCACCCTCTCCCTCTCCCACAGAGTCCATAAGACTGTTCTATACATCAGTGTCTCTCTTGCTGTCTCGTACGCAGGGTTGTTGTTACCATCTTTCTAAATTCCATATATATGTGTTAGTATACTGTATTGGTGTTTTTCTTTCTGGCTTACTTCACTCTGTATAATAGGCTCCAGTTTCATCCACCTCATTAGAACTGATTCAAATGTATTCTTTTTAATGGCTGAGTAATACTCCATTGTGTATATGTACCACTGCTTTATTATCCATTCATCTGCTGATGGACATCTAGGTTGCTTCCATGTCCTGGCTATTATAAACAGTGCTGCGATGAACATTGGGGTACACGTGTCTCTTTCCCTTCTGGTTTCCTCAGTGTGTATGCCCAGCAGTGGGACTGCTGGATCATAAGGCGGTTCTTTTTCCAGTTTTTTAAGGAATCTCCACACTGTTCTCCATAGTGACTGGACTAGTTTGCATTCCCACCAACAGTGTAAGAGGGTTCCCTGCTCTCCACACCCTCTCCAGCATTTATTGCTTGTAGACTTTTGGATCACAGCCATTCTGACTGGCGTGAAATGGTACCTCATAGTGGTTTTGATTTGCATTTCTCTGATAATGAGTGATGCTGAACATCTTTTCATGTGTTTGTTAGCTATCTCTATGTCTTCTTTGGAGAAATGTCTATTTAGTTCTTTGGCCCATTTTTTGATTGGGTCATTTATTTTTCTGGAGTTGAGCTGTAGGAGTTGCTTGTATATTCTCAAGATTAGTTGTTTGTCAATTGCTTCATTTGCTATTATCTTCTCCCATTCTGAAGGCTGCCTTTTCACCTTGCTAATAGTTTCCTTTGTTGTGCAGAAGCTTTTAAGTTTAATTAGGTCCCATTTGTTTATTTTTGCTTTTATTTCCAATATTCTGGGAGGTGGGTCATAGAGGATCCTGCTGTGATGTATGTCGGAGAGTGTTTTGCCTATGTTCTCCTCTAGGAGTTTTATAGTTTCTGGTCTTACGTTTAGATCTTTAATCCATTTTGAGTTTATTTTTGTTTATGGTGTTAGAAAGTGTTCTAGTTTCATTCTTTTACAAGTGGTTGACCAGTTTTTCCAGCACCACTTGTTAAAGAGATTGTCTTTATGGAAAGTTAGAGGAAAGCTAAGCTCTTCAAGTAATTTTCTGACATACTAGGACATTAAAAGTACAGAAAATGTGTTATAAACCAACAATCTAATAATCAAAAGCTCTCTGCCATGTTTCTTTTTTCAACAGACATTTTCCCTTTAGAAAATTGGAAATTTTTAAGTAGATCAGGGTGTTAAGACTTTTTAAGCAAGACAAACTCTTTTGAGAAATGTCTTTTATTGAATACCTCTATGTGCTAGGCACAGACCAACAACAAAAAACATAAAACTCATCTGTCATTGCTATACCAGATTAAAATCTCTCCATATTTTCATTATTGTACTAGGAAAATTTGGGTATTTCTATGATTATTTTCTGGATATAAATCTAATATCTACCCAATTCAAATTCAAGGATCACAATAAACCATGGAAAATTCTTTAAGAGATGGGAATACCTCACCATCTGACCTGTCTCTTGAGAAACCTGTATGCAGATCAGGAAGCAACAGTTAGAACTGGACATGGAACAACAGACTGGTTCCAAATAGGAAAAGGAGTACGTCAAGGCTGTATATTGTCACCCTGTTTATTTAACTTTTATGCAGAGTACATCATGAGAAACGCTGGGCTGAAATAAGCACAGCTGGAATCAAGATTGCAGGGAGAAATATCAATAACCTCAGATATGCAGACAACACCACCCTTTGGCAGAAAGTGAAGAGGAACTAAAAAGTCTCTTGATGAAAGTGAAGGAGGAGAGTGAAAAAGTTGGCTTAAAGCTCAACATTCAGAAAATGAAGATCATGGCATCTGGTCCCATCACTTCATGGGAAATAGATGGGGAAACAGGGGAAACAGTATCAGACTTTTTTTTTTTTTTGGGCTCCAAAATCACTGCAGATGGTGATTGTGGCCATGAAATTAAAAGACGCTTACTCCTTGGAAGGAAAGTTATGACCAACCTAGATAGCATATTGAAAAGCAGAGACACTATTTTGCCAACAAAGGTCTGTCTAGTCAAGGCTATGGTTTTTCCAGTAGTCATGTATGGATGTGAGAGTTGGACGGTGAAGAAAGCTGAGCGCCGAAGAATTGACGCTTTTGAACTATGGTGCTGGAGAAGACTCTTGAGAGTCCCTTGGACTGCAAGCAGATCCAACCAGTCCATCCTAAAGGAGATCAGTTCTGGGTGTTCATTGGAAGGACTGAAGTTGAAGCTGAAACTCCAATACTTTGGCCACCTCATGGGAAGAGTTGACTCATTGGAAAAGACCCTGATTCTGGGAAAGATTGAGGGCAGGAGGAGAAGGGGACAATAGAGGATGAGATGGCTGGATGGCATCATCAACTCGATGGACATGGGTTTGGGAAGACTCCGGGAGTTGGTGATGGACAGGGAGGCCTGGCGTGCTGTGATTCATGGGGTCGCAAAGAGTCGGACATGACTGAGTGACTGAACTGAACTGAAACTTGATTTATTGAGCAGGAACTATAAGGACATAATTAATGCTATTCTGAAAGGAATATGATAAAAATACTACCTCTGCCATACTTCCTTCCATGTGCATTTTGAGGAGTTTTAGTAAAGCAGTCTCATAGTTACAGTGTAGGGAATATCCCCTGGAGAAGGAAATGGCAACCCACTCCAGGGTTCTTGCCTGGGAAATCCCATTGACAAGGAGCCTGATGGGCCACAGTCCATGGGTTCGCAAAAGAGTCAGATAGGCCTTAGTGCCAAATATGGAAAGGAGTACATCAAGGCTGTACATTGTCACCTGCTTATTTAACTTATATGCAGAGTACATCTTGAGAAATGCTAGGCTGGATGAAGCACAAGCTAGAATCTGGATTGCTGGGAGAAATATCAATAACCTCAGATAAGCAGATGACACCACCATTATGGCAGAAAGCAAAGAACTAAAGAGCCTCTTGATGAATATGAAAGAGGAGAGTGAAAAAGTTAGCTAAATCTCTACATTCAGAAAACAAAGATCATGGCATCTAGTCCCATCACTTCATGGGAAATAGATGGGAAACAATGGAAACAGTGACAGACTTTTTTTTTTTTTTCAGCTCCAAAATCACTGCAGATAGTGATTGCAGCCATGAAATTAAAAGACATTTGCTCCTTGGAAGAAAAGTTATGACCAACCTAGATAGCATTTAAAAAGCAGAGATATTACTTTGCCAACAAAAGTCCATATAGTCAAAGCCATGGTTTTTCCAGTAGTCATGTATGGATATGAGAGTTGGACTATAAAAGAAAGGTGAGTGCCGAAGAATTGATGCTTTTGAACTGTAGTGTTGGAGAAGACTTATGAGAGACCCTTGGACTGCAAGGAGATCCAACCAGTCCATCCTAAAGGAGATCAGTCCTGAATATTCATTGGAAGGACTGATGTTGAAGCTGAAACTCCAATACTTTGGCCACCTGATGCAAAGTATTGATTCATTTGAAAGGACCCTGATGCTGGCAAAGATTGAAGGTGGGAGGAGAAGGGGACGACAGAGGATGAGATGGTTGGATGGCATCACCAACTCAATGGACATGAGTTTGAGGTGATGGACAGGAGTTGGTGATGGACAGGGAGGCCTGGCGTGCTGTAGTCCATGGGGTTTCAAAGAGTCGGACACGACTGAGCAACTGAACTGAACTGAACTGAACCACTTAGTGACTAAACAACAACAACAGTAGTTAAGATAAATATGAGTTTTTGTTTTTTTGTTTTTTTTTTTGAAACAACAGAAATTTATTGTCTCACAGCCCAGAAGCTGGGAGTCCAGTTGCTGGTAGAATAAATTTTTCTGAAGGTTCTGAGGGAGAATGTTCATACCTCTCCACTAGCTTCTGTGACTGCATCACTCCAATCTTTGCTCCCATATTCACATGACCTTCTATGTCTGTATTGCATTTCTCTCTTATAAAACCAGTGTCTTGATTTGAGCCTACCCTAATCCAGTAGGACCTCATTTTCTGCAAATAAGGTCATATTCCAAGGTAACAGAGATAAGGACTTCAGCATGTTTTTGAAGGGGAACACAGTTCAACTGTCAACAGCCAACAAGTTTTGCTTCTATCTTACTTTTTTTCATTTAATATGTGTTGGGTATTGGTCCATGTCTGTAGCTAAAGAGCTGCCCCTTCAGTGGCCATTCCAGAGTCCACTGTATGAGCATACCATAATCATTTAATAAGTTCTCTGTTAGTGGATATTTATGTTTGACACATCTTCTATTTGGTACTCATTATTATGTCTTTCCCTCTATTTTTAGAGCATAACCAAGCAAATGGGAAAATAATTTTTAATTTGGGTAAAAATGGTGCTTCATAAAGAAATGGCTTTGCATATATGTAGGATCTAGAAAATGATGTAGATGATCTTATTTGCAAAGCAGAAATAGAGACAGAGAACACACAACAAATGAATAGATACCAAAGGGGGAGGGGGGAGTGGTGGGATGAATGGGGAGGTTGGAATTGACATATAAACACTTCTATGTGTAAAACAGCTAACTAATGGGTTCCTACTGTATAGCACAGGGAACTCTACTCAGTGTTCTGCGGTGACCTAAATGGAAAGGAAATCCAGAAAAGAGCGAACATATGTATATGTGTAGCTGATTTACTTTGCTGTACAGGGGAAACTGACACCACGTTGTAAAGTAACTATACTCCAATAAAAATTAACTAATCAAATAATTAATCTATCTAATTTGAAGAGATAAATAAATCTGAGTTTAAAGCAAACAATGGAGAAGAAAAGATTGCATGCCAGTGACAAGAGTTGATAATAAAATATATAATTAGGTAGAAAATAGGTTGTTATACTATGTCTTTGAGCAGACTATTAATATGGAGAGCATTATAATTTGAGGGTATAGTGTGGCTTTCAAATTTTTGACCATGATCTTCTGTAAGAAATATATTTTACATTAAACTCAATCATCTTAGCTTTGAAAAAATATTTCATGAGACACTACATACTCTTACTAGTTATAGAGCACTCTGCTATTTTTTTTATTGCTTGCTTGCATTTGTGTTCTATTTCAATACAAAAATGATGGTTTGCACACATTTCATCTATTTCATAATATATTTCTGGAGTTTGAAAAATACTATCGTAGCAATATCAGTTAATAGTGGTAAATAGGAAAGATTAACCTAAAGGGAGGCTATAGAAGAAATGATTAGTTATGGAGTGAAAAGATATAAATTAGATTGTGGTGAGCTTTAATGCTGTGAAGGAAATCTTGAAATGCAAGAGAAAACATACACACTGGGCAAGATAATTTTATCTAAGATACTGATTATGGCTAATGGAAAGAAAACTAACTGTATTTGCTTGTGTATGTGTGTACTTGTGCATGTGTGTATGTGTGTGTGTGTGTACACTTATCTTTGTCTCTCTCATCAGGATTTAAGTATACTGAGACACAGAATTCATCATTCATGTTCAGTGCTATGTTCCTAGTCATTAAAAAAAAAAACTATCAGGCACACAGTAAGTGCTGAATTAGTGTTTGTTGAATGAAGGGGACAACCAGTAGGATAACTGAAATATTAAAATAGCAAACCTTATCAGCATAAAGACTCCAAAGGTTTATGTAGGACAAACCAAAATATTGTGTGTATTTTGTCTGTTTTATGTGTCCTCTTATGAAAAGCTTTGTAACATACTGATTTCTTTCCATTAAAGTTTACATACTCTTAACTATAATCAGAGAAGACTATGGTATTTGAAAAATATAAGTTGTCTGGTAATAGCATTATCTACCTTGGAGTCTTCATATATGATCATGATGCTAGTTAAGGGATTATCTTGGAAAAAATAAAATATATTTATAAAGAGACAAAAACTCTATCTTTTTATTTTCAGTTCAGTTCAGTTCAGTCACTCAGTAGTGTCTGACTCTCTGCGACCCCAAGAATCGTAGCATGCCAGGCCTCCCTGTCCATCACCAATTGCCAGAGTTCAGACTCATGTCCATCGAGTCAGTGATGCCATCCAGCCATCTCATCCTCTGTCATCTCCTTCTGCTCCTGTCCCCAATCCCTCCAAGCATCAGGGTCTTTTCCAATGAGTCAAGTCTTCACATGAGGTGGCCAAAGTACTGGAGTTTCAGCTTTAGCATCATTCCTTCCAAAGAAATCCCAGGGCTGATCTCCTTCAGAATGGACTGGTTGGATCTCCTTGCAGTCCAAGGGACTCTCAAGAGTCTTCTCCAGCACCACAGTTCAAAAGCATCAATTCTTCGGCGCTCAGCTTTCTTCACAGTCCAACTCTCACATCCATATATGACCACTGGAAAAACCATAGCCTTAACTAGACGGACCTTTGTTGGCAAAGTTATGTCTCTGCTTTTCAATATGCTATCTAGTTTGGTCATAACTTTTCTCCCAAGGAGTGAGCATCTTTTAATTTCATGGCCGTAGTCACCATCTGCAGTGATTTTGGAGCCCAGAAAAATAAAGTCTGACACTGTTTCCCCATCTATTTCTTTTTATTTTAGCATCCTCCAAACCCAGTAATGTGTCTGACACACAATAAGGACTTAATAAATGCTTTATGTAGACAAGACTAAGTGATCTTTACTTAATTTTTTTATTAAATGTTCCATATGTGTTTGTTCTAGGGCTTCTCAGGTGGCACTAGTGGTGAAGAACTCATCTGCCACTGCAGGAGACACAAGAGACGCAGGTTTGATCCCTGGGTATGGTAGATCCCCTGGAGGAGGGCATGGCAACCCACTCCAGTATTCTTGCCTGGAGAATCCCCATGGACAGAAGAGCCTGATGGGTAACAGTCCATAGGGTCAAAAAGAGTCGGACAGGACGTAAGCAACTTAGCACAATTGGACACACTTATTTTTATTCTAGAAGATCAAAAATACAAATTAACAGGAAGGATAAAATGAATATCATCTTACCATCAGAGATAACCACTAATGTGTGTGTGTGTAAATATGCAAGTGTATATGTGTATTTTGACCTTAAATACACACACACATATACACTTATATATTTTAGTTTTATTTATTTAAAAAAAAAACACAGAACCATTATTGTACATATTTTATAGCCTTGTTTAAAGTCACTTAGATTCACCAACATTACCCATTCCATGGGACTATTATGGAGAGCAAATGAAAAAAATGCATGAATAGTACTTAATTCAGTGCCTACCACATAAAAGGAAATCAACAAATGTTAACAACTGCTATTGAAATCATACTGTTTTATAATCTGTTTTATATTCATTTAATTTTATATTCATTCATAATACATAATGAATATTTCTTATGCCATTAAATAATATTCCACAATGTTATTTTGATAGCTTTAGCATATTCCATTATGTATAATTATATTTTCACCAGTCTTGTCTTGTTAGGTGTTTAAATTGTCCCTTTTATTATTAAACTCATGCATCAAAGAACATCCTTTGTATACATGTATGCTTATTTGCTTATGATATATTATTACATTTTTTTCTTATTTAAAAAATAATATATACACACTTTTAAAAAAGTGGTATTGCAAGTTTTATATTACTAACAAAATTATTAGTAGCAACAGTAATATAAGTAATATTTTATTTTTATGGTAAAATAACAAATTTATATCTCATTTCCCCCGTTTTTAGTTTTTATTTTAATTTTATTTTTAAACTTTACATAATTGTATTAGTTTTGCCAAATATCAAAATGAATCCAACACAGGTATACATGTGTTCCCCATCCTGAACCCTCCTCCCTCCTCCCTCCCCATACCATCCCTCTGGGTCGTCCCAGTGCACCAGCCCCAAGCATCCAGTATCGTGCATCGAACCTAGACTGGCAACTCGTTTCATACATGATATTTTACATGTTTCAATGCCATTCTCCCAAATCTTCCCACCCTCTCCCTCTCCCACAGAGTCCATAAGACTGTTCTATACATCAGTGTCTCTTTTGCTGTCTCGTACACAGGGTTATTGTTACCATCTTTCTAAATTCCATATATATGTGTTAGTATACTGTATTGGTGTTTTTCTTTCTGGCTTACTTCACTCTGTATAATAGGCTCCAGTTTCATCCACCTCATTAGAACTGATTCAAATGTATTCTTTTTAAAGGCTGAGTAATACTCCATTGTGTATATGTACCACTGCTTTCTTATCCATTCATCTGCTGATGGACATCTAGGTTGCTTCCATGTCCTGGCTATTATAAATGGTGCTGTGATGAACATTGGGGTACACGTGTCTCTATCCCTTCTGGTTTCCTCAGTGTGTATGCCCAGCAGTGGGACTGCTGGATCATAAGGCAGTTCTATTTCCAGTTTTTTAAGGAATCTCCACACTGTTCTCCATAGTGACTGGACTAGTTTGCATTCCCACCAACAGTGTAAGAGGGTTCCCTTTTCTCCACACCCTCTCCAGCATTTATTACTTGTAGACTTTTGGATCACAGCCATTCTGACTGGTGTGAAATGGTACCTCATAGTGGTTTTGATTTGCATTTCTCTGATAATGAGTGATGTTGAGCATCTTTTCATGTGTTTGTTAGCTATCTGTATGTCTTCTTTGGAGAAATGTCTATTTAGTTCTTTGGCCCATTTTTTGGTTGGGTCATTTATTTTTCTGGAGTTGAGCTGTAGGAGTTGCTTGTATATTTTTGAGATTAGTTGTTTGTCAGTTGCTTCATTTGCTATTATCTTCTCCCATTCTGAAGGCTGCCTTTTCACCTTGCTAATAGTTTCCTTTGATGTGCAGAAGCTTTTAAGTTTAATTAGGTCCCATTTGTTTATTTTTGCTTTTATTTCCAATATTCTGGGAGGTGGGTCATAGAGGATCCTGCTGTGATGTATGTCGGAGAGCGTTTTGCCTATGTTCTCCTCTACGAGTTTTATACTTTCTGGTCTTACGTTTAGATCTTTAATCCATTTTGAGTTTATTTTTGTGTATGGTGTTAGAAAGTGTTCTAGTTTCATTCTTTTACAAGTGGTTGACCAGATTTCCCAGCACCACTTGTTAAAGAGATTGTCTTTAATCCATTGTATATTCTTGCCTCCTTTGTCAAAGATAAGGTGCCCATATGTGTGTGGATTTATCTCTGGGCTTTCTATTTTGTTCCATTGATCTATATTTTTGTCTTTGTGCCAGTACCACACTGTCTTGATAACTGTGGCTTTGTAGTAGAGCCTGAAGTCAGGTAGGTTGATTCCTCCAGTTCCATTCTTCTTTCTCAAGATTGCTTTGGCTATTCGAGGTTTTTTGTATTTCCATACAAATTGTGAAATTATTTGTTCTAGCTCTGTGAAGAATACCGTTGGTAGCTTGATAGGTATTGCATTGAATCTATAAATTGCTTTGGGTAGTATACTCATTTTCACTATATTGATTCTTCCAATCCATGAACATGGTATATTTCTCCATCTGTTAGTGTCCTCTTTGATTTCTTTCACCAGTGTTTTATAGTTTTCTATATATAGGTCTTTAGTTTCTTTAGGTAGATATATTCCTAAGTATTTTATTCTTTCCGTTGCAATGGTGAATGGAATTGTTTCCTTAATTTCTCTTTCTGTTTTCTCATTATTAGTGTATAGGAATGCAAGGCATTTCTGGGTGTTGATTTTATATCCTGCAACTTTACTATAGTCATTGATTAGTTCTAGTAATTTTCTGGTGGAGTCTTTAGGGTTTTCTATGTAGAGGATCATTCATCTGCAAACAGTGAGAGCTTTACTTCTTCTTTTCCAATCTGGATACCTTTTATTTCTTTTTCTGCTCTGATTGCTGTGGCCAAAACTTCCAAAACTATGTTGAATAGTAATGGTGCAAGTGGGCACCCTTGTCTTGTTCCTGACTTTAGAGGAAATGCTTTCAATTTTTCACCATTGAGGATAATGTTTGCTGTGGGTTTGTCATATATAGCTTTGATTATGTTGAGGTATGTTCCTTCTATTCCTGCTTTCTGGAGAGTTTTTATCATAAATGGATGTTGAATTTTGTCAAAGGCTTTCTCTGCATCTATTGAGATAATCATATGGTTTTTATTTTTCAATTTGTTAATGTGGTGTATTACATTGATTGATTTGCAGATATTGAAGAATCCTTGCATCCCTGGGATAAAGCCCACTTGGTCATGGTGTATGATCTTTTTAATGTGTTGTTGGATTCTGATTGCTAGAATTTTGTTAAAGATTTTTGCATCTCTGTTCATCAGTGATATTGGCCTGTAGCTTTCTTTTTTTGTGGGATCTTTGTCAGGTTTTGGTATTAGGGTGATGGTGGCCTCATAAAATGAGTTTGGAAGTTTACCTTCCTCTGCAATTTTCTGGAAGAGTTTGAGCAGGATAGGTGTTAGCTCTTCTCTAAATTTTTGGTAGAATTCAGCTGTGAAGCCATCTGGACCTGGGCTTTTGTTTGCTGGAAGATTTTTGATTACAGTTTTCAATTTCCGTGCTTGTGATGGGTCTGTTAAGATTTTCTATTTCTTCCTGGTCGAGTTTTGGAAAGTTGTACTTTTCTAAGAATTTGTCCATTTCTTCCACGTTGTCCATTTTATTGGCATATAATTGTTGATAGTACTCTCTTATGATCCTTTGTATTTCAGTGTTGTCTGTTGTGATCTCTCCATTTTCATTTCTAATTTTATTGATTTGATTTTTCTCCCTTTGTTTCTTGATGAGTCTGGCTAATGGTTTGTCAGTTTTATTTATCCTTTCAAAAAACCAGCTTTTGGCTTTGTTAATTTTTGCTATGGTCTCTTTTGTTCCTTTTGCATTTATTTCTGCTCTAAGTTTTAAGATTTCGTTCCTTCTACTAACCCTGGGGTTCTTCATTTCTTCCTTTTCTAGTTGCTTTAGGTGTAGAGTTAGGTTATTTATTTGACTTTTTTCTTGTTTCTTGAGGTGTGCCTATATTGCTATGAACTTTCCCCTTAGGACTGCTTTTACCGTGTCCCACAGGTTTTGGGTTGTTGTGTTTTCATTTTCATTCGTTTCTATGCAAATTTTGATTTCTTTTTTGATTTCTTCTGTGATTTGTTGATTATTCAGCAGCGTGTTGTTCAGCCTCCATATGTTGGAATTTTTAATAGTTTTTCTCCTGTAATTGAGATCTCATCTTACTGCATTGTGGTCAGAAAAGATGCTTGGAATGATTTCTATTTTTTTGAATTTACCAAGGCTAGCTTTATGGCCCAGGATGTGATCTATCCTGGAGAAGGTTCCACGTGCGCTTGAGAAAAAGGTGAAATTCATTGTTTGGGGATGAAATGTCCTATAGATATCAATTAGGTCTAACTGGTCTATTGTATCATTTAAAGTTTGTGTTTCCTTGTTAATTTTCTGTTTAGTTGATCTATCCATAGGTGTGAGTGGGGTATTAAAGTCTCCCACTATTATTGTGTTCTTGTTAATTTCTCCTTTCATACTTGTTAGCATTTGTCTTATATACTGTGGTGCTCCCGTGTTGGGTGCATATATATTTATAATTGTTATATCTTCTTCTTGGATTGATCCTTTGATCATTATGTAGTGACCTTCTTTGTCTCTTTTCACAGCCTTTGTTTTAAAGTCTATTTTATCTGATATGAGTATTGCTACTCCTGCTTTCTTTTGGTCCCTATTTGCATGGAAAATCTTTTTCCAGCCCTTCACTTTCAGTCTGTATGTGTCCCCTGTTTTGAGGTGGGTCTCTTGTAGACAACATATGCAGGGGTCTTGTTTTTTTATCCATTCAGCCAGTCTTTGTCTTTTGGTTGGGGCATTCAACCCATTTACGTTTAAGGTAATTACTGATAAGTATGATCCCGTTGCCATTTACTTTATTGTTTTGGGTTCGGATTTATACACCGTTTTTGTGTTTCCTGTATAGAGAATATCCTTTAGTATTTGTTGGAGAGCTGGTTTGGTGGTGCAGAATTCTCTCAGCTTTTGCTTGTCTGAAAAGCTTTTGATTTCTCCTTCATACTTGAATGAGATCCTTGCTGGGTACAATAATCTGGGCTGTAGGTTATTTTCTTTCATCATTTTAAGTATGTCTTGCCATTCCCTCCTGGCTTGAAGAGTTTCTATTGAAAGATCAGCTGTTATCCTTATGGGTATTCCCTTGTGTGTTATTTGTTGTTTTTCCCTTGCTGCTTTTAATATTTGTTCTTTGTGTTTGATCTTTGTTAATTTGATTAATATGTGTCTTGGGGTGTTTCGCCTTGGGTTTATCCTGTTTGGGACTCTCTAGTTTTCTTGGATCTGGGTGATTATTTCCTTCCCCATTTTAGGGAAGTTTTCAACTATTATCTCCTCAAGTATTTTCTCATGGTCTTTCTTTTTGTCTTCTTCTTCTGGGACCCCTATGATTCAAATGTTGTAGCGTTTAATATTGTCCTGGAGGTCTCTGAGATTGTCCTCATTTCTTTTAATTCGTTTTTCTTTTATCCTCTCTGATTCATTTATTTCTACCATTCTATCTTCTAATTCACTAATCCTATCTTCTGCCTCTGTTATTCTACTATTTGTTGCCTCCAGAGTGTTTTTAATTTCACTTATTGCATTATTCATTATATATTGACTCTTTTTTATTTCTTCTAAGTCCTTGTTAAACCTTTCTTGCATCTTCTCAATCCTTGCCTCCAGGCTATTTATCTGTGATTCCATTTTAATTTCAAGATTTTGGATCAATTTCACTATCATTATTCGGAATTCTTTATCAGGTAGACTCTGTATCTCTTCCTCTTTTGTTTGGTTTGGTGGGCATTTATCCTGTTTCTTTATCTGCTGGGTATTCCTCTGTCTCTTCATCTTGTTTAAATTGCTGAGTTTGGGGTGTCCTTTCTGTATTCTGGCAGTTTGTGGAGTTCTCTTTATTGTGGCATTTCCTCACTGTGTGTGGGTTTGTACAGGTGGCTTGTCAAGGTTTCCTGGTTAGGGAGGCTTGTGTCGATGTTCTGGTGGATGGAGCTGTATTTCTTCTCTCTGGAGTGTAATGAGATGTCCAGTAATGAGTTATGAGATGTCTATGGTTTTGGGGTTACTTTGGGCAGCCTGTATCTTGAAGCTCAGGGCTGTGTTCCTTTGTTGCTGGAGAATTTGCTTGGTATGTCTTGCCCTGGAACTTGTTGGCCCTTGTGTGGTGCTTGGTTTCAGTGTCGGTATGGAGGCGTTTAATGAGCTCCTGTCAATTAATGTTCCTTGGAGTCAGGAGTTCCCTGGAGTCAGGGTTTGGACTTAAGCCTCCTACTTCCAGTTATCGGTCTTATTTTTACAGTAGTTTCAAAGCTTCTCCTTCTATACAGCACCATTGATAAAACATCTACGTTAAAGATGAAAAGTTTCTCTACTGTGAGGGTCACTCAGAGAGGTTCACAGCGTTACATGGAGAAGAGAAGAGGGAGGAGGGAGTTAGAGGTGACCCAAATGAGATGAGGTGGAATCAATAGTGGAGAGAGTGGGCTAGCCAGTAGTCACTTCCTTATGTGCACTCCACAACTGGACCGCTCAGAGATGTTCACGGAGGTATACAGAGAAGAGAAGAAGGAGGAAGGAGACAGAGGTGGCCAGATGGATAAAAGGGGGAAATGAAAAGGAGGGAGACAGATCCAGCCAGTAATCAGTTCCCTAAGTGTTCTCCATCTTCTGGAACACACAGAAATTCACAGAATTGGGTAGAGTAGAGAGGGGTTAGGGAGGAGATACAGGCGACCTGGTGGAGAAAACGGAGAGTCCAAAGGGAGAGAGAGCAGTCAAGACAGTAATCTCGCTCCCTAGTGAAAAATGGGTCCTGAAGATTGGGTTCTTAAAGGTACAAAATTGGTAACAAATACATAAAAGCAAAAATTAAAAATCTAGAGTAGAGTTTGGGATTTCAAAAATACGATGTTAATGAAAAGAAGAAGGAAAAGAAAGAGAGAAAAAACGAACAAAGAAAAACAAACAAGGTCACAAAAATTATAAAGAAACTACAGGTACAAAATTGATAACTAATACCAAAAAGCAAAAATTAAAAATCTAGAGTAGAGTTCGGAATTTCAAAAATACAATGTTAAAAAAAAGAAGAAGAAAAATAAAGAGAGAAAACAAACAAACCAACAAAAACAATGTCGCAAAAATTATAAAGAAAATACAGGTACAAAATTGATATCAAATACCAAAAAGCATAAATTAAAAATCTTAAGTAGAGTTTGGAATTGCAGATATATGATGTTATATAAAAGAAGAAGAGAAAGAAACAGAGGGGAAAAAAAAGTCACAGAAATTATTAAAAAAAACTATAGGTACAAAATTGATAACATATACCAAAAGGCTAAAATTAAAAATCTAGTGTAGAGTTTGGAATTTCAAAAATACAATGTTAAAGAAAAGAAGAAAAAGAAAAAAAAAAAAAAACACGGTCAAAAAATTATAAAATATATATATGAAGTTTGCTGAAGAAGAAAAAAAATAGGGTCTTTTTTTTTTTTGCAAAGTAATAGGTTATAAAAGTGAAAATTAAAGGACAATAGAGGACTTAAAATTTTTTTAAAAAAAAAAAGAAAGAAAGATTGATCGTAAAAATAGTAAAAATATATCTAGGTCTTTCTCTGGTTTTGTTGTGAGTATTGTGGGTTCAGTTCATTTTTGGCTAGTTCCTTGGTCTGACTTATATTCCTCAAGATCTATAGGCCCCTTCCTATGTAGTCCGAAGTAACCACAGGGTTTTAATCTATGGCCTGTAGATTCCAAGGCGTTTCCCTCTGTTATAGCTTCTTCTGTTTGCTGGTCTCTTCAGTGTCTGGTTTCCACCCTGACACAAAGGGGACGGTGGAGGACACTATTTTTTTTAATTTAGGCTCACTTGTTCAGCCGCGCTGTGGGGAGGGAGGGAGGGATGCTGCAAACAGATAACACTGGCGTGCGCTCGCAGTGCCTCAGCCACACTGGGTCTGCCCCCGCTCACGGAGCGTGTAGCCTCCCTGCCCGCACTGCTTGGGCTCTAGGTGGTTCCGCCGGGAACAATCAGAGGCCGGCCGTGGGCTGACCTCCCAGGTCCAAGCCGCTCAGGTTCAGGCACTCGGGTAGTCCTCAGAGGCACAGACTCGGTTGGGCCTGCGTTTTGTGCTCTTCCCAGGTCCGAGCAGCTCAGGTGATGAGGTGTTTGGCAAGTGCCAATGCTGCGACTTATCGCCTCCCCACCACTCGGTTATCTGGGTGTAAAACCAGCACACCTTCTCAGGCAGATGTTGACCGTCCAGACCCCCAATAAGTTTTAGTTAGCAAAGAAGCCTGCTTACAGTTTTATAGATAGTGTCTCTCTGGGGCTGCGATTGCCCCCTTCCGGCTCTGGCTGCCTGTCACCGGAGGGGGAAGGTCTGCAGCCGGCTATCTCTGTTCAGTCCTTTGTTCCGTGCGCGGGCCTGGCGGTGTCTTAGGTTAGGGCTGGCTTTTTGCGTGGTAGATATCCCACAGTCTGGTTTGCTAGCCCAAATTATTTCGCTCAGATAGCGCTCAGGACATTTGGGCCAGATTCTTACTGTAAGTGACGCAGCCCGCGCCGCGCTTCCCTGCCCAGCCCCCGTTTGCTAGTGGCGTGTGCAGGCATCTGCGCTGCTTCTCTGCTGGGGGAGTTACCGTAGGGCTCGCAATCTGCTATTTTTAATTGTTTATTTATTTTTTTCTCCCTGTTATGTTGCCCTCTGTGCTTCCAAAGCTCGGCACAGATTCGGCAGTGAGAAGGTTTCCTGGTGTTTGGAAACTTCTCTCTTTTTAAGACTCCCTTCCCGGGATGGAACTCCGTCCCTCCCTCTTTTGTCTCTTTTTTTGTCTTTTATATTTTTTCCTACCTCCTTTCGAAGAGTTGGGTTGCTTTTATGGGTGCCTGATGTCTTCTGCCGGCATTCAGAAGTTGTTTTGTGGAATTTACTCGATGTTTAAATGCTCTTTTGGTGAATTTGTGGGGGAGAAAGTGTTCTCCCCGTCCTACTCCTCCGCCATCTTGGCTCCTCCCCCGTTTTTAGTTCTTAAGTCAAACGCAATCATGTTCATACTCATCAGTACCATATTTTAATAATTTTTTTTCTTAATAGTAATCACTTGATTTTCTAGAAGGGAAACTTTTCATTGATTGGCATTCAGCACACCATGATTTTAAAGTATATTAGGACATCTCTGTTCAATAGTATGGCTTCTAATTATGGAACAGTATTAACCAATTTTTGATAGATGTTTGATTTGATTTGTATAGATTTGATTATAAATTTTCCCATTACTCACTAATATTTAAGGCTACTTGGTTGGTTACTCTAATTTGTTCATGAAAAATATATACAGAATCCCCCAAATAGCTGTATAGTCCATGGAATTCTCCAGGCCAGAACACTGGAGTGGATAGCCATTCTCTTCTTCAAGGGATCTTCCCAAAGCAGGGATTGAACCCAGATCTCCCAGATTGCAGGTGGATTCTTCATCAGCTGAGCCATCAGGGAAGCCCTATAAAGGTATACATGCTACTATAAATAAATTTTTTAATCATTATTACTTCTGATGATCAATTTTCTGTGCCAGGTTGTTGTTTTTTTTTTTTTTTCCATTTGGATGTATATCCCAGGCCATTCTATCATCAAGCATAATTATCTGCATGGTAGGACATGTAAGGTAATTAATACCTAGAACCAGGTTCTCTGTCTTGCAAGAAATTCTTTAAGGATTCGGGAAAAGAGCATTAAGTGCTGTCCCCAGCCATGCCAATAGGAGTGTGAACTCCAGGAAAGATGAAGCTTGAAGCTTTGATGTTAATAATTTCAGTGTCACATGCAATGCTCTGGGCATATATATGAACTAAATGCCTGCATCATAGGTAGAATACTTAGAAGATTCCATGAACAGCATTATTTTCAGAGCAAAAAGTGAATAATTATATAATGTTATCTTTCTTCCCAGTATTACATTTTTCTGCCTTCAAAGAATGTCCAGAGAAAGGTATGATTTGCCTGCAGTTCTAAAATACATAAAGTGCTTTGGGTCTATTAGGAACTGAATTCCAGTGAAGTGAACTGAAAGGAAAGTTGCAAAGTTTCCACTTCATATCCTGCTTAGCTTCAGTTATTTTTCCCAAATGGTATAGCAACTGCCTTGAAGAATTTCCAAATATTTTCTCCTGAGAGTTTGAAGTTCTTGCACTTGCAGTAAAAAGAAAACTGACCCAAATACCATCTTGACAAAGAACAAAAATAAGTACTCACAAAAATATAGACCAAAATCTTGGAGAAGACGAAAGAGGATTTACTTATTTATATCATGAAAAAAAAAATGTGTTATTCAACTTGGATCACCTGCTAGCTTGGTATTTGAACCATGACAGCCCCATTTATCCCCAAATATTTATTAAGGTATTACCACACATCACTAACTATTCTTCTGTGAGTTAAAATAATCTCATGGATATTACATTATAACCACCAAACAAAAAAAAAAGACAAAATAGTTTTAACTATTAGTAAGTCCTATAGAGAAAATAGGACTGACTTCCCTGGGGGCTCAGACGGTAAAGCATCTGCCTACAATGTGGGAGACCTGGGTTAGATCCCTGGGTCGGGAAGATCCCCTGGAGAAGAAAATTCAACCACTCCAGTATTCTTGCCTGGAAAATTCCATGGACGGAGGAGCCTGATTGGCTACTGTCCATGGGGTTGCAAAAAAGTCAGACACGACTGAGCGACTTCACTCACTCATAGAGAAAATAAAACATGATAATGTAGTAGAGGCTTCACGAGAAATGTAGATTGGATGGTCAAAGATAGTGTTCTTGAGAACGTGGTATTTGAGCTGAAATTGGGCTGAGATTTGTGTGAGGAGAAGCCTAGTAGTAAAAATCTTCATGGTTAGAAAAATGCAAAGGAGACCAGGTACTGTGAGGGGTGTGTGTTTATTGGGAGGGGAGGGTGTAAATGTGTACAGGATGTTAGAGAAATAAAGAGCAACTACCAAAAAAATAAAAAAAATAAAGGAACATAGAATGGAAAGGAATATGGCTATAATTCAAAGAGAATCTGTGGAAGAAAGAGAAAGAAAGAAAAGAAAGTGAAGTCGCTCAGTCGTGTCTGACTCTTTTAGGCAAGAGTACTGGAGTGGAGTGCCATTTCCTTCTCCAGGGAATCTTCCCAACCCAGGGATCAAACCCAAGTCTTCCGTCTTCCGCATTGCAGGCAGACACTTTACCGACTGAGGCACCAGATAAGCAGGTGAAGTTAAAAGCAGAAATGACAGTAAACTGCAACCAGGATGAAACAAGCTTATCAAGTGATCAGCATCAATCTACATGGGCAGTGCTTATAAATAAGAACTTTAGTGATACAGACCCATGAGCTGTGTGGCCATGCGCAAGCTATTTATCTAAGACTGAGTGTACTCATCTACGAAATGGAAGTAACAATGTCTATGTCATAGGACTATTGTGATAATGAAAATAAAAATGAGTTAATGCACCTTAAAATGTATAACATTTTGTCCTGTTTGGTAGTAAAAGTATAATAAACGCTGTCTACCACTTTATTTGGAGCTTCCCAGGTGGCTCAGTGGTAAAGAATCCACCGGCAGCTGCAGGAGACCTGAGTTCCATCCCTGAGTCTGGCTAGAAGAGCCAATGGAGGAGAACATAGCAACTCACTCCAGTATTCTTGTCTATAGAATCCCATGGACAAAGGAGACTGAAGGGCTACAGTCAATGGGGTTGCAAAGAGTCAAACAAAACTGAGTGACTGAGCATGCATGTACCACTTTATTTAAATGAGATAAATACAGTTTGAGAAAGAAAAAGCAGATATTTATGCTCCTCTTGTTGTCTTTAAGATCACATGAATCTAAAGCCTGTGAAACTTAACCATGCTTTGAAGTGGATTTATATTTATTTACTTATTTATTTTTGTATTCATTGTTTTTGTATCTTAATTTGTTAAATCCGATTACTTTTGTAATTCCCTGTTCTACAACCACTTTGCAGCAATTTGAAGTGCAAGGCCCTTTGTGGATTTATTCTATTTTGACTAAATTGTATTTGGAAGGTTGCAAAACACTCTAAGATTCCCAGGACCAGTTTTCTTTTTCCTGTGGGCATTGACCAGCATGACAAGTCTTTTAACTTCACAGTCACAGCCCTTTTTTCTCATTTCTGCTTTCCAAGTCCCTCAGCTGTAGGAATTACAATCCCTGTCTGTTTTAACATGCAAATCCTTCCCAATTTCTAGCTGTGCCTGTGCACCAGAGAGGATATAACACTGGTACACCCTCCTATTAGAAGGGAGGACCCTGGAGAATGACATATTACAGAGGAAAGAGCAGAAGCCAAGAATGCATTGATTTCTAGTACATGGATCCTGAGTCTAATCAAATTTTGGTAATATCAGTCCATGACCTTTTCTCTGATGAGTGAATTTTGTACATCTTAACCCCTTACTCCCTGATCAGTTTATGTATGTCTTTGCTCCCTGCAACATAATTATTGGGAAATTTCAAATCCTTCATTGGACATAACTGTATTTTGATCATTTTTCTTCATAATTTTATTTATTTTTGTCTTGACTGGGTCTTCGTTTCTGCTCAGGCTTTTCTCTAGTCGTGGCAAGTGGGGCTACCCTCTGGTCGCACTGCAAGGGCTTCTCTTGTTGTGGAGCACAGGCTCTAGGGTGCGTGAGCTTCAGGAGCTGTGGCTCCCTGGCTCTAGAGCACAAGTTCAATAGTTGTGGTGCATGGATTAGTTGCTCCACAGCATGTGGGATCTTCCCATATCAGGGATCACGCTCACGTCTCCTGCATTGGCAGGTGGATTTTTCACCACTTGACACCAGGGAAGCCTGATCATGGTTTCTTTTTTTTTTTTTTTTTTAACACAAGAATAAAAAAGTATATTGGCCTACTGCCTAGTCTACACATTTTAAAAGAGCTATTTGTACTGCATTTCTTGTTTCCTTCCTACTGACATGGCCAGTACTTTCAGGAAGATGTTAGGGTCATTATATTTCCTTTATAATTTACATTTCTCAATATGTCATTTTTGCATTTACATTTCTCAGTATGTCATTTAATAATGCTTTCTTCCAAACCCAGCCTCACCCTCACTACTTCCACCTCCACTTCCACCAAGTGAATGCACTAATGGCAATCTAATTACAAGGTATTATTTTCTATTATTATACAGACTAGAATAAAACTCTGTTTGCATTTAACCTCAGTACTTTATATCTTTTAAAAACTAGTCTTAATTAAATCTAAAAGCCCTCTGCAAGTTAAGCGAATGAGCTAGTTTTGTTCCATGTGAATACTTCCTCATTAAAATTGAAAAATTGAGGTGATAACATTTCATCAGTGATATTTATTTTTTTATAAAAACAAGTTAGGATTCTGCAGAAGTCGTGTCCCATTTAACATTGTGCCTGTCCGTTTAGAAAAATTCAAAATTGTGACTAATTATATTTGACATTTTGAAAAGTAATAAGCCATCTGAGACAGTGTAAGTTAAAATACTGCTGTTTCATATGCTTTATATTTCTGTGACTTTTCTTAAGACATTCTTACAGTTTCTTGCATTTAAAATAATTCCATTGTGGCAATAATGATAGCAAAGGAATAAAATTTGGTAGGTGCAAAATTATAAATAAAATTTTATATATAAAAACGCATATCTTTCATTTCACCTACATATTTACAATGATTGCATGTACGTCGTGTCCGAATCCTTGTGACCCCATGGACTGCAGCCCTCCAGGGTTGTCTGTCCGTGCGATTTTCCAGGCAAGAATACTGGATGTACTGGAGTGTGTTGCTTTGCCCTTCTCCAGGGGATCTTCCTGCCCCAAGGATTGAACCTACATCTCTTATGTCTCCTGCATTGGCAGGTGGGTGCTTGACCACTAGTGCCATCTGGGAAGCCCCATTTATGATGAATAGTTACATGCTAAAGGATTTAATTTCTCTCAAAATATAAAATGTGAGTCTAAGTTTTTATAAAATCAGAAATGTTTATACAAAATGGAATTTTTTTAGTAAACTGCTTAATCCTTTAAACAATGTTGACCTGAAACAGACAGACTGCCAGATATTTCTCCACAGAGATTGATTTGAGATCAATAGAGAATTACATTTCAGGGTCTGCAAGTCTGCTGAGCTGGGTGCAAGTCTCTCTCACAGCAAGGGAAGGAGCATACTTTTATAGAGGCGAAAAGGAAGTTGGGAGGACTTTCATAAACAGAGTCCATGGTTTTTCACTGGCTGTGTCCTTGCCAGGAAAGGAGTCCTTCTTCTACCTGTTGGGCTACATGTCATCACAGAGCGTACGAGCTGCTCCTGCTGGTGTGCATTCTATTTGATTGGGCTTTCTGTTTATTAATTTTTTACAGCAGATACAAAGGTAATCTTTGAGGGTAGATCCAATGTAACTTGCAACTTCTTGTTTTTATTACATACATCCTAGATTTTCTTATAATGTGGAAAGATTTTTGAAGAGACTAAAGATAGAATTTTCTTGTTCTCACTTGATGTCAAGCTTAGTCATTTCCCCAAGTTCAAATTATATCAGCAACTCCTACTTTTCAGACTTTCAGCAACATTTCCAAAATACAAAGATATACTATAAAATAAAGTGACAGAGAACACTAATAAGGCTCTATTTCTGGTGAAAGAAGGCTATTCTTGGGTGCTCAGACACTCAGTCATGTCAGATTCTTTGCAAAGTCTGTCATGTCGTCATGTAGTTGCTCATTTGAATCTGACTCTTTGTGACTAGATAGACTGTCCATGGAATTTTTCAGGCAAGAATACTGGAGTGGGTTGCCATTTCCCCCTCCAGGAGATCTTCCCACCCAGGGATCAAACTCTAGTCCACCTGACTGGCAGGTGGATTGTTTATGGCTGAGCTACTTGGGAAGCCCCAATATATTATTAATAGGGTTATTAATTTATTAACATAAATACTTTGTTTTCTAATGTTCAAAACATGGTAAAGAACAGTTGCTATGAATGTGAGAGGAAACTGAGGATAGCAGAGTGAATCTGAGAATGTTCCAGAGAAGTTGTGTTGCACTGTGTGAGCACCACCCACCACCATTTCTATCCTTCACCATGTGTGATCATTTCATAGCATTTTAGGGACCAAGTTGCCAAAGTATTTAGAAGCTTCCTGCTTTAAGCATAAGGACAAGCAACAGTGTGAGTAAGACCAGCACTGGGAAAAGAAATAAGTGAAAATTAAATTCCTGTTGTGATCTGTTTAATTATTAGCAGAGGATAAATATTCAATATCACAGTAATCCAAATCTATGCCCCAACCACTAGTTCTGAAGAAGCTGAATTTGAACAGTACTATGAAGACCTACAAGACCTTCTAGAACTAACACCCCAAAAAAGATGTGCTTTTCACTCTAGGGAACTGAAATGCAAAATAGGAGGTCAAGAGATGCGTGGAGTAAAAGGAAAATTTGGCCTTGGAGTACAGAGTGAAGCAAGACAAAGGCTAATAGAGTTTTGCCAACAGAACACATTGGTCATAGCAAACACCCTCTTCCAACAACACAAGAGAAGACTCTACACATGGACATCACCAGATGGTCAATACTGAAATCAGATTGATTATATTCTTTGCAGCCAAAGATGGAAAAGCTCTATACAGTCAGCAAAAACAAGACTGGGAGCTGATAGTAGCTCAGATCATGAACTCCTTATTGCCAAATTCAGACTTAAATTGAAGAAATTAGGGAAGACCACTAGCCATTCAGATATGACCTCAATCAAAGTGACAAATAGATTCAAGGGATTAGATCTGATAGAGTACCTGAAGAACTATGATCAGAGGGTCATAACATTGTACAGGAGGCAGTGATTAAGACCATCCTCAAGAAAAAGAAATGCAAAAAGTCAAAATGGTTGTCTGAGGAGGCCTTAACAAATAGCTGAGAAAAGAGAAGCAAAAGGCAAAGGAGAAAAGGAAGGATATACCCATTTGAATGCAGAGTTCCAAAGAATAATGAGGAGAGATAAGAAAGGCTTCCTCAGTGATCAATGAAAAGAAATAGAGGAAAACAATAGAATGGGAAAGACTAGAGATCTCTTCAAGAGAGTTAGAGATACCAAGGGAACATTTCATGCAAAGATGGGCTCGATAAAGGACAGAAATGGTATGGACCTAACAGAAGCAGAAGATATTAAGAAGATGTGGCAAAAATACACAGAAGAACTATACAAAAAAGATCTTCATGACCCAGATAATCATGATGGTGTGATCACTCCTCTAGAGCCAGACATCTGGAATGTGAAGTCAAATGGGCCTTAGAAAGCATCACTATGAACAAAGCTAATAGACGTGATGGAATTCCAGTGGAGCTATTTCAAATCCTGAAAGATGATGCTGTGAAAGTACTGCACTCAATATGCCAGCACATTTGGAAAACTCAGCAGTGACCACAGGACTGGAAAAGGTCAGTTTTCATTCCAATCCCAAAGAAAGGCAGTGCCAAACAGAGCTAAAACTTCCATACAATTGCACTCATTCCACACATTAGCAAAGTGATGCTCAAAATTCTCCAAGCCAGGCTTCAACAGTATGTGAACCAGGAACTTTCAGATGTTCAAGCTGGATATAGAAAAGGTAGAGGAACCAGAGATCAAATTTCCAACATCCATCGGATCATTGAAAAAATAAGAGAGTTCCAGAAAAACATGTACTTCTGCTTTATTGACTATGCCAAAGCCTTTGTCTTTGTGGATCACAATAAACTGTGGAAAATTCTGAAAGAGATGGGAATACCAGCCCATGTGACCTGCCTCCTGAGAAATCCGTATGCTGGTCAAGAAGCAAGAGTTAGAACTGTACATGGAACAACAGGCTGGTTCCAAATTGGGAAAGGAGTACGTCAAGGCTGTATATTGTCACCCTGCCTATTTAACTTACATGGAGAGTACTTCAGAAAACTAAGATCAAGGCATCTACTCCCATTACTTCATGGCAAACAGATGGGAAACACTGGAAACAGTGACAGACTTTATTATGGGGAGCTCCAAAACCACTGTAGATGGTGACTGCAGTCATGAAATTAAGAGATGCTTGCTCGTTGGAAGAAAAGTTATGACCAACCTAGAGAGCATATTAAAAAGCAGAGACATTACTTTGCCAGCAAAGGTCTGTCTAGTCAAAGCTATGGTTTTTCCTGTGGTCATGTATAGATGTGAGAGTTGGACTGTGAAGTAAACTGAGTGCCAAAGAATTGAAGCTTTTGAACTGTGGTGTTGGAGAAGACTCTTGAGAGTCCCTTGGACTGCAAGGAGATCCAACCAGTCCATCCTAAAGGAGATCAGTCCTGAGTATTCATTGAAAGGAGAAGACTCTTGAGAGTCCCTTGGACTGCAAGGAGATCCAACCAGTCCATCCTAAAGGAGATCAGTCCTGAGTATTTATTGAAAGGACTGATGCTGAAGCTGAAACTCCAATACTTTGGCCACCACATGCGAAGAGCTGAATCATTTGAAAAGACCCTGATGCTGGGAAAGATTGAGGGCAGGAGGAGAAGGAGATGACAGAGGATGAGATGGTTGGATGGCATCACCGACTCAATGGACATGAGTTTGAGCAAACTCTGGGAGTTGGTGATGGACAGGAGGCCTGGCGTGCTGCAGTCCATGGGGTCACTAAGAGTCAGACACAATGAAGTGACTGAACTGAAGTTAAATAGGGTGTTGCCTGGGAGCAGTGGAGGAGCCTCTCTTTTTTAGGAATTAATATTGCTAACTATGGCACTAAAGAGATAAGGAAAAAAACAAAGCCTTTCATTTCTCTCATTGCTGGAGATTAGTATGACTGAGGTTTTCTCACGTCAGCAGTGAAATATTTGCCCCAGTCAGATATGATTGTGAGGTTTCAAATCACAGGAAAGTAATAAGAGTGTAGAACAACAGTAAAAACAAAGCTAACACATACCAAACTGCCAGTTCAACTCTGAAGGATCTACTTCCAACTTTAGCTCATAATTCTCTCACCAAGTATCTCTAGCTAAATCAATTGTTATTTGTACGGTGCTTTGGGGATTTATAATTGCTCTAATGAACATTATCTCAGATACAGACCCTTGCAGAATCAATTTTATGATACCTCAGTATTAATTAGATCCCTCATTTCTTTAAAATTATAAATCTTTCAAGCTACTCTGATGCTTTCAAAAGGATATGGATATGTCCTAAATCAATGTCAAGATTTGCATTTTCTGAGGCCTAACCATATAACTCAACCTTGAACTGTCTACAAATCACTTCTAGGTATACATGGTCAAAGGAATTAGTATTATGGACAGATTGATCCCTAGTTTTGCAGTGTAGTAAAGCAACAAATTGATGCTTTCAAACTGTGGTGATGGAGAAGACTCTTGAGAGTCCCTTAGTCAGCAAGGAGATCAAACCAGTCAATTCTAAAGGAAATCAACCATGAATATTCATTAGAAAGACTGGTGCTGAAGCTTCAATACTTTGGCCACCTAATGCGAGGAGCCAACTCATGGGAAAAGACTCTGCTTCTGGGAAGGATTGAAGGCAGGAGAAGGGGATGACAGAGGATGAGATGGTTAGACGTCATCACAGACTCAATGGACTTGAGTTTGAGCAAACTCTAGGCGATAGTGAAGGAATGAAAGCCTGGCATGCTGCAGTCCATGGGTCCCAAAGAGTAGGACACAACTTAGTGACTGAACAACAAAAGCAGTAAAAGCATGTACTCTAATGAACAGCTCTTACATTTTCTCATCAGTTTCTTCATATAAGAAAACAGCCATCTGATTGGAGCTCCCAGCGCTCAATACTTTAGAGCATTTTATTAAGAAAAGGTTTTTGTTTAGTTTTCATCACAATTAGAAATTTTCATTCCAAAATTATACCAAAACCACATTCATAAACAGATGAGAGAATGGGGGAAGATGTTTGAAATTTTAAAGCTTTCTGGGAAGATGTAAATTCTGTTCTTATGCATTTAAAATGTGGCTAGTGTAACCAAGGAAATAAAATTTTAATTTTACTTCATTTTAAATAACTTAAATTTGGATAATTGTAAAACTGGATAATTTCAGAAGTGCTTGGGGAGAGCAGTAACTCCAAACACTGTTGATGAAAATGTAGTTTTGCATCCTTCTTGAAAACGATCCAGAGGGAACCTAGGTTAACTTTAGTGTATGCATAATCCATGTCCAAGTAACTCTCTTCCTCAGTGTGTATATGTATATACGTGTGTGTGTGTGTGTGTGTGTGTGTGTGTGTATCTGAATGTGCCTGTGTAAGGATCCAAAGTTATGTTTGGGGTGGCAAGATGTTGAAGACAATCTGAGGATCCATTCCTGGAACTGTGGATAGGTTATATGCTATTGACATGAAACAGACAGACAGCTATTTCTCCAGCCAATATGGGTTTATTCAGGAACAGCAGAGAACTGCAATTCAGGGTCCACAGCCATGGTGAGTCACCTTCTAGTCCGTACACAGCAAAGTAAGGAGAAATCTTCTATAGGGAGGAAAAGGAAGTTGGGAAGACTATGAACAAAGAATCTGTGGCTTTTCATGGGCTGAGTTCTTGGCAGGAAAGAAGAGTGTTTCTTATTCATGATGGGCTCTGTCATCACAGGGTAAGAGCGTGCCCTCTTGTGGTCCCCCGGCTGTATTTAATTGAGGTATCTGTTTATTAATTTTAGATATGTCATATGGATGCCTACATATCACACTGTGAAGCAGCACTTGGAAGCAAGAGAGTAGCTGTTCACATGGCAATACCTACATCTTAACAATGGTCTTTAAAAATATATCTAAAATCACCTACAGGGTCCAAGCCAGCATTATTGCAGTGATGATCTCCTTGTTCTCCTTCATTACAGGTTGGCCCCAAGAGTCTAGTCACATCCCACTGACAATATTGAACTTTACCTGAGCCCAGTGATCCTGGAAAACAGTGAATTTAATTCACCCACTCTTTTGTGTTCTAGGAAATGGTTAAAATGAGGAATCACCCCTTCCTTATACCTGTGATAAGGCCAAACACAGGTCCTCCAAATACCTTTTCTTTGCTTCATAAGAGTTTGGCTGAACTGCCTGTACACACTGCCCAATGTAGACAAAATATCCAACTTAACCAAACTTAAAGTAATCAAACACTATTTTATTGGATTAAAGAAGGTGGTTTTAAGTAGAACAAAAAAAAAAGCAGAGAAAAATTAAAATTAATGGGTTTCATTAAGCTCTTCTAAATACATCTAACTAAAATTGAGAAAGAGATGAATCTAAGGACTGGAAAGCATCTTCTTGCACATTAAGAGGTGTCCAATTCCTTGCTTTCCAAAAACTGAAGGTAGGAGACCTCTGGTTCTATCATGACGAAGTAGTTCCATTTCTTCTAGGCCCTCCCACTTAAACAAAGAAAACAAAATTCTGAAAATGATGTATCAAACAAGCATGAGAAGACTCTGAAAGGTGGAAAGATGGGCTGACCTGAGGAATCTGAAGACTGACACTGGTGAAAGCCCTGGTTTCCTCATGGTCTCTCCTGTATGGAAGACAGAGCACTGCCAATGCCTCCACCCTAGAGACCCCAACATGCCCAGGCCAAAAGTGCTCCAGGGAAAGAATTTTCTCCCTATCCAGAGGACTAGGAAATGGATGGCCTTGCAACAGAAAACATGTTTAGCAATACCTATTCATGGAAAACACGATCACAATCAAGATTTTAGACGAGAAATACAGGGAATTAATTTTCTACCCCCATTTCACACTTCTTACCCTATCCCTCCCACTCACTGGGAGAGTCTGAGCATTAAATTGCTCTTCCATCCTCTTACCTGGCAGATGCAGGCAGTGCTGAGTTTCCTCCCAATTTGGTATCAGTGGGGCAGGAGAAACAAAACTTGATATGGTGGTAGCAGGCAGGGCTACCAGTCACCAGTATGTTCCACCCCCTTTCTGGTGTCAGCAGGGTTCAAGTGGATCTGAATCTCCACCTCCACCTGGAGTTAATGAGGCTGAGCAAGGTGCTGCAAGTTAGAACTGATATGATCTCCACCTTCCACTACTCCTGGTGTCAGTGACAGCCAATGGAGACCTGGACTTCCACCCCTACCTGTCATTAACCTTCCTACTCACTCTGAGGCAACTAAGCAGTAAGAGTCTCCCCTTTGCTTACCTTTGCTTGATCACTGCAGGACTCAGCAAGGACCTGTTCTTATAACACACAACAACCAGTCCCCACCCTCAGGGAGCAACGAGAAGGACAAGTCAGTTTCCCATCTTCTCTAGGTAAGAGAAGAGCTGAATTTCCAAGCCACCCTCAGCTGCAAGCTAGCAGGAGTCAGTGAGCTGAGCATCCATGCCCATCCAGCTTTTATGCTGCACATTAAAATGGGACCACTTACTCTGAAAAGGTTTAAGGGATTTCAGTCCAAAAGTAATGGCCCAAAAATATAGGACCACTTGCTCAACAACAACAAAATTGAAAGGAATCTAGTCTTCTAATGTCCACAATATCCAGGAAGCCATGGGAAATAATCACTCTTCATACCAAGAACCAAGAAAATCACAACATGAATGATGAGAGAAGACAGTCAACAGAGTCTAACATCGGAACAAATCAGATGTTGAAATTATCTGACAAGGATTTTTATGCAACCATCATAAAAGCGTTTCAACAGACAATTAAGAAATCTCTGGAAACAAAGAAATTTAAGCAAAATCTAATCTACCTGTCAGCTGATAAATCATTAAAAGTACTTTTTGATGATAGATCATTTTATGATTTTTGGCACATAGATTATTAGATGATTTTTTGGATGGAGTTCAAATAATTAAATTGTACCTCTATAATAAGATTCCTTCCATTCCATCTATTTGTTTATGTGACCAGATTTTCTTGGAGCTTATACATTTAAAGCAAAAAAAAACAGGAGTAGAGTTTATGCTAAATCATTTTGCATTTATGCAATGAAAAATGTTTATTCTCAAATAATTAAACAAGTTAGGAGAAAACAATGCCTCCTACATCTTATTAGAAAGTTCAACTCTAGAAATATTTATTGCTTATGTTTAATAATCATTTATCAAACATTTTAATATACTAAATTTTTGATCAATAGTTTACCATCCAGTCTCATTACTTCATGGAAAATAGATGGAGAAAAAAATGGAACAGTGACAGACTTTATTTTTCTGGACTCCAAAATCACTGCAAGCAGTGACTGCTATCATGAAATTAAAAGATGCTTGCGACTTGGAAGAAAAGCTATGACAAACCCAGACAGTGTATTAAAAATCAGAGATATCACTTTGCCAACAAAGGTCTGTATAGTGAAAGCTATGGTTTTTCCAGTAGTCATGTACAGATGTGAGAGTTGGACCATAAAGAAGGCTGAATGCCAAAGAATTTATGTTTTCAGAACTATGGTGCTAGAGAAGAGTCTTGAGAGTCCCTTGGATGGCAAGGAGATCAAACCAGTCAATCCTCAAGGAAATCCACCCTGAATATTCATTGGAAGGACTGATGCTGAAACTGAACCTCTAATATTTTAGCCACATGAGCAAAAAGCTGATTCATTGGAAAAGACCCTGATGTTGGGAAATATTGAAGCTGTGAGGAGAAGGGGACAAGAGAGGATGAGATGGCATCATCGCCTCAATGGACATAAGTTTGGGCAAACTTCAGGAGACAATGAAGGACAGGGAAGCCTGGTGTACTGTAATCCATGGGGTTACATGTCCAACAAAGAGTTGGACATGACTGAGTGACTGAACAACAAAAACAATAATATCAATAGATACTGCAATGAAAATTTAATCCAAAATATCTTAACACATAGGCAAAGAGATCATTTCAGTGCATTTAACATATTATTATAAAGAAGTATTATAGAATAAAAAATAAACTATTTTCAAATATAAAATACATTGCTTAAGATAAAATTGTGTGAAAGAATGGAAACAGATACATGAGTATAAAGAAAAATAATGTAAAATTTCTAAATTGATAAAAATGAGATCTCTTTTCTTAAATGGATAAGGTTGCATATAAAATTTCTACATATTTAGATTTTAATGGACACATTTAAAAATGAGACAAAACAATTTTAAAGTTTTAAGATCCATAGTATTTTATAAATACTACTATAGTAACTCTTTAAACAACTTATGGAAAACTTTGGAAGTCAAGTTCAAAAAATACAAAGGAATGGATAACTTTTCAAAAATTTAAGAGAATGTGAGGATGTTTCATGAACACTAACCTTTACTTCTTAAGTAAAATGTAAAGGTTTGAAAACTATTGCCCAGACATACAGATGGCCACAGATGAAAAGATGCTCAACATCACTAATTATTAGAGAAATGCAAATGAAAACCACAATGGGATATCACCTCATACCTGTCAGAATGGCCATGATCAAGAAATCTACAAATAATAAATGCTGGAGAAGGTGTAGAGAAAAGGGAACCATTCTATACTGTGGGTGGGAATGTAAATTGGTGTAGCCGCTATATAGAACAATACATTGGCTCCTTAAAAAACTAGAAGATAGGGCTACCATATGATCCATCAATCTCAGTCCTGAGCATTTATCCAGAGAACACCATAATTTGAAAAGATGCATGCATCTGAATGTTCATTGCAGCACTATTTAAAATAGCCAGAACAGGGAATAAGCCTAATTGTCCACTGACAGATTAATGGGAAAAGAACACATGGTACATATGTATAGTGGACTATTAGTCATAAAAGGAGAATTAAGTAATGCCATTTACAGCAACATGAATGGAGCTAGAGATTGTCATTCTGAGTGAAGTAAATCAGGCACAGAGAGACAAATATTATATGATTTTGCTTACATGTGGAATCTAAAAAATTGGTTCAAATGAACTTATTTCCAAACAAGAATATAATCTCAGATATAGAAAGCAATCTTATGGTTGCCAAGGGGAAAAGTGGGGAGGTATAAATTGGGAGACTGGGATTTACTGTATATTAAATGTGCTTCCCAGATAGCACTAGTGGTAAAGAACTGCCTGCCAATGCAAGAGACATAAGACATATGGTTTCAATCCCTGGGTCAGGAAGATACCCTGGAGGAGTGCATGGTAACCAACACAAGTATTCTTGGCTGGAGAATCCTATGGACAGAGGAGTCTGGCGGGCTACAGTCCATGGGGTAGCAAAGAGCCAGACATGACTGAAGCAACTTGGCACATGCACATATATTAAATCGCCAACTAATAAGGACCTACAATACAGCCAGGAAACTCTACTCAGTACTCTGCAGTGAGCTATAAGAGAAAAAAAAATCTAAAAAAAAACAGTAGATACATGTATACGTATAACTAAGTAAATTTGCTGTACGGCAGAAACTAACAAACATTGTAAATCAATTCTCCAATAAAAAATTAATTTAATATTTTCCCATAGGAAATGGCAAATGATGGAAATATCTTGGGTAAACCTACTTCATGAAAGAAAAGAAGGGAAAAAGGAAGAGAGGAAGGAAGAAAATAATTGCAAATCATTCCCTTAGTGCTAAGCTGATGTCAAGCACTATTCTAGGATATTATATAATCATCTGCATAAGTCTATTAGGCTTCCCAGGTGGTGCTAATGGTGAAGAACCTGCCTGCCAATGCAGAAGACACAAGAGATATGGGTTGGATTCCTGGATTGGGAAGATCCCCTGGAAGAGGAAGATGACAACCCACTCCAGTATTCTTGCCTGAAAAAGTACATGGACAGAAGAGACTGGCAGGCTATAGTCCATGGGGTCACAAAGAGTTGAACATGACTGAGCACTTACAGTTTTCATTCCGATCCCAAAGAAAGACAATGCCAAAGAATGCTCAAACTACCGCACAATTGCACTCATCTCACACGCTAGTAAAGTAATGCTCAAAATTCTCCAAGCCTTCAGCAATATGTGAACCGTGAACTTCCTGATGTTCAAGCTGGTTTTAGAAAAGGCAGAGAAACCAGAGATCAAATTGCCAACATCCTATGGATCATCAAAAATGCAAGAGAGCTCCAGAAAAACATCTATTTCTGCTTTATTGACTATGCCAAAGCCTTTGACTGTGTGGATCACAATAAACTGTGGAAAATTCTGAAAGAGATGGGAATACCAGACCACCTGGTCTGCCTCTTGAGAAATTTGTATGCAGGTCAGGAAGCAACAGTTAGAACTGGACATGGAACAACAGACTGGTTCCAAATAGGAAAAGGAGTACATCAAGGCTGTATATTGTCACCCTGCTTATTTAACTTATATGCAGACTACATCATGAGAAATGCTGGACTGGAAGAAGCACAAGCTGGAATCAAGATTGCCGGGAGAAATATCAATAAGCTCAGATATGCAGATGACACCACCCGTATGGCAGAAAGTGAAGAGGAACTCAAAAGCCTCTTGATGAAAGTGAAAGTGGAGAGTGAAAAAGTTGGCTTAAAGCTCAACATTCAGAAAACAAAGATCATGGCATCTGGTCCCATCACTTCATGGGAAATAGATGGGGAAACAGTGTCAGACTTTATTTTTCTGGGCTCCAAAATCACTACAGATGGTGACGGCAGCCATGAATTTAAAAGACACTTACTCCTTGGAAGAAAATTTATGACCAACCTAGACAGCATATTGAAAAGCAGAGACATTACTTTGCCAACAAAGGTCTGTCTAGTCAAGGCTATAGTTTTTTTCCTGTGGTCATGTATGGATGTGAGAGTTGGACTCTGAAGACGGCTGAGCACCAAAGAATTGATGCTTTTGAACTGTGGTGTTGAAGAAGACTCTTGAGAGTCCCTTGGACTGCAAGGAGATCCAACCAGTCCATTCTGAAGGAGATCAGCCCTGGGATTTCTTTGGAAGGAATGATGCTAAAGCTGAAACTCCAGTACTCTGGCCACCTCATGCGAAGAGTTGACTCATTGGAAAAGACTCTGATGCTGGGAGGGATTGGGGTCAGGAGGAGAAGGGGACGACAGAGGATGAGATGGCTGGATGGCATCACTGACTCGATGGGCATTGAGTCTGAGTGAACTCTGGGAGTTGGTGGTGGACAGGGAGGCCTGGCGTGCTGTGATTCATGGGGTCGCAAAGAGTCGGACACGACTGAACTACTGAACTGAGCACTTACACAAGCCTATAGATAGGCTGCATTATAACCATTATTTTGAATATTAGAAACCTGTGGCCAGAGTTAATTTGTATAACTACTAAGTAGTAGACCTGCTTTCAAACCTTGGTTATATGACTCTAAAATCTATGCTCTTATCACTGTTTTATGCACAGGAGATTCAAAAACAAGAAAATAGAGATAATATACTCATGGGGAATACATAATAATAAATGATCTTAGTAAATTATTTTAGGTAATGCTAGGTGCTAGACAGAAAAATGAAGTAGGATAAAGTGTTAGAGAATCAGTGACTGGTAGGTGTGATTTTTGATGGTGGGTCCGGAAAAGAATGGAGTGAAAGAGCAAGGCTTGTGAAGATCTCCAGAAGAGATAGTAATTACAAACACTTGTACTGCTTTTAAAAACTTTAAAACAGTGCAGGAAAAAGAAATTTTATCATAGATGTTCCCTGTGGAGCTTCTATACTGGGAATCTCTCACCTCCATTGCAAGCCCTTAAGCTTCTGCTTGTGAAACAATCCAATGGTATCTTGAACACTTGCTGAACTCAGGAGACTTCATCTTATTATGTTTGCATATCAGCGACATAGAAACTTATTTTAATACATCTCATTTTTCTAGGAGGAAAAAAAAAGGCAGAAAGAAGAGAAACAGTTTCAATAATCATTTAGAAAAGTAACATAAACCTCAAATCTTAATTCAGAATCTCCATTTTTGTATTATTTTAATCATTTTACTGTTGCTCTCCCATGGACAGAGAAGACTGTCAGGCTGCAGTCCATGAAGTTGCAAGCATCAGACATGACTTGGTGACTAAACCATGACAATCATTTTATAATTAAATTATATGAATATGAGATGTGAAAAATATATGAAGGATTAAATAAGTGTACTATGAGTCTGTTTTTTGTACCAGTGTGTTGTTTATTTCGTTTGGATGTTGTTGTTGTTTTTCCTGAGTTTCTATAGTATTAAGCTGTTTCTTAAAGACTGATTTGTAAGTTATGTATGTTTCATAAGTTTGTGAGTTTTGAACTCACACTATATTCTGATAATATAATCATTAGTATTGTTCATAAGAAAAACAAGAAAGACAAGCCAAAAACATTTATAGATATAATTTTAATTTCTGTGAGTATCAGTGTAGTTCAGTTCAGTTACTCAGTCGTGTCCGACTCTGCGACCCCATGAATCGCAGCATTCCAGGGCTCCCTGTTCATCACCAACTCCCGGAGTTCGCTGAGACTCACATCCATCGAGTCAGTGATGCCATCCAGCCATCTCATCCTCTGTCGTCCCCTTCTCCTCCTGACCCCAATCACTCCCAGCATCAGTCTTTTCCAATGAGTCAACTCTTCACATGAGGTGGCCAAAGTACTGGAGTTTCAGCTTCAGCGTCATTCCTTCCAAAGAAATCCCAGGGCTGATCTCCTTCAGAATGGACTGGTTGGATCTCCCTGCAGTCCAAGGGACTCTCAAGAGTCTTCTTCAACACCACAGTTCAAAAGCATCAATTCTTCAGCGCTCAGCTTTCTTCACAGTCCAACTCTCACATTCATACATGACCACTGGAAAAACTATAGCCTTGACTAGACGGACCTTTGTTGGCAAAGTAATGTCTCTGCTTTTGAATATGCTATCTAGGTTGGTCATAACTTTTCTTCCAAGGAGTAAGCATCTTTTAATTTCATGGCTGCAGTCACCATCTGTGAGTATACTGTACAATTAATAAAATTTGTTGCTCAGTCACTGAGTGGTGTCCAATTCTGTGACTTCATGGACTGCAGCACACCAGGCTCCTCTGTCCTCCACTATCACCCAGAGTTTGCTCAAATTCATGTCCATTGAGTCAGTGATACTATCTAACCATCTCATCCTCTGCCAGCCCCTTCTTTTGCCTTCAATGTTTCCCCACATCAGGGTCTTTTCCAGTGAGTTGTTTCTTCGCATCTGGTGGGCAAAGTACTGGAGCTTCAGCTTCAGCAACAGTCCTTCCAATGAATATTTAGGGATAAAACAGCTACAGAAAATTCATCCTTATTGGTTGTTACTGAAATATAAACAATAACACAGCTTAACCTATAGTTGACTTTATATTTACTCTAAAGGCTAAAATGAGTGAGATATGAAATATGAATATTGAAGGCTTTCCGAAAAGTAAAATTCACAGTTGCAAAAGTACTTGCGTTTGATACATTTTCTTAGATGCCTTCCCAAATTTGTCTAAAAACATTAAAAACAACAAGAGAATTAGCAGCTGATATCAATCTAAGAACTCATCACTTGTTAATTTATTTAATACCCACATATGCTTAGTTTCACCACATAGGTTTGACAGAAATGAATAGAGAGTCAATTTTCTCTACCCAAGTAGTGAGTTTCTCAAGGGACAGTGACTATGTCATTGTTTTCAAAGATCTGGGCTCTTCCAATGCAAAAAAAATCCAAGCTTTCTCAAGGAGAGAATAGAAGCACATGATTAAACTGAAAGAGGGATTGTCACTTTTGAGAAGAAACTTGTCTGAGATTAGAAAGGACAAGGGTATAGTTTCCCAAGTGCCAACACCTGGGAACTGTTTAATGCTTTCCAATCAATGAGGCAAAGTCCATAAGTAAAGTCTGCTTGTACACCTAGGATGGACAGGCTATTAACTTCAGCAACCTTAGCACCACCGCCCCCAACCACCATTTCTCAGAGTTCCACGTGGCTGAGCACGTTTTCCCTTGTGAGTAATTTTAGAATTCTTTTTGTGGGAGTAGCCAATCAATATTTCTTTTCAGCGAGTTTTAGGATTTTTAAATCACCATTCTTCAGATGTTACATCTCTTCATTTAATCTTATTTTTTCCTTTCATCTCTTTAGTTTTAAATGCTTCTTTTAAACATGTATCCTTGGGCCAGTTTGAGTGTCTTGAACTCTCAATGTGAGATAATTATTAATTTATGTCATCTATTGATTCACATCAGATGCTGTCTTTCATTTAGGATACCCTTTGTTGAAGAATTTTGATTTTTCTTTCTTTCATGAATTATAAAGTTATCAAAGTAGTAGTCTACTCGGGTGTTTAGATTACTACTTTGAAAAATGCCTTAAGAGTTACAAAGGTAACACAGATTCAATTCTTGAGTTTGTAAAACATGTAATTTTTCGTAAAGTTTGTAAAAAGCATCAAAGAAGTTGATGAATATAGTTATCTGAGATACTGGATTATAATCAGTCTTGAATTTACTTGTTTAAAATGCTGTCTCTAAAAAGATCTTGATTTTTCTTCTTCGAGGATACTTATCCAAATTTGTGCTGATAAATGGGATTCCCCTTGTGGCTCAGTGGTAAAGAGTCTGCCTGAGACACAGGTGACGTGGGTTTGATCCTTGGGTTGGAAAGATTCCCTGGAAGAGGACATGGCAACCCACTCGAGCATTCTTGCCTGGGGAATCCCATGGGCAGAGGAGCTTTACTCACAGTGGTCCATGGAATCATAGAGTCAAATACTACTGAAGTGACTGAGCATGCATACATGGTGATAAATGGGTTAGCAGAGGAGACTTGTTATGAAGGAGGCATGACAGATATCTGCATTGACAGGTAAGTAAGTGTTAGTCGCTCAGTTGTGCCTGACTCTTTGTGACCCCATGGACTGCAGCCCACCAGGCTCCTGTGTCCCTGAGATTTTCCAGGCAAGGATACTGGAGTGAGTTGCCATTTCCTTCACCAGGGGATCTTCCCAACCCAGGGATCAAACCCGGGTCTCCTGCACTGCAGGCAGATTCTTTATCGACTGAGCTACAAGGGAAGCACTGACAGGTAAGCAGTGCAAATATGATAGCAAAATAGCCGAGAAATTTGAGTCATTGGGATTTATTTCCCAGTGTATCATTCTTAAAATATATCCAAAATTTGTGTTCAGGGTAAAATAAGATAAAGTATAAGGGAAAAAACAAACCCACAAAGCAGGTTCACAGTTTTCTTGACATATAATTATCCAGATCTCCATATTAAAAAATGACAAACTTGGACATAATGCTCTTAAGAAATCGGCTAAAATCACCCACAGTTAAGTACACCAAATATTATCTCAGAGTCCCATCTCTTCTCATACAATCTCTTGCTGCTCATAGAATGTACTCCTCTGCCTCTTTCACATTTGCCTCCGCGTAGATGACAGTATACAAATGTTCTATACTGATTCCTGAATTTATTTTATAACTTTCACATGTAAACTACTACTGTCCAAGGATTTTTAAAAAAGCAAAAGAAACTCTGTTCCTATCTTCCAGGCATTTAGTTATAATTGTTGAAAATGCACCGAAGTATTACCAAAGTTGGAATTAGGAATATATGGGATAGTCTGAATTGATGGTCTTCCAAAGATGCCAAGACCTGGACCCCATGACTGTGTTCATTTATATGGCAAAGGGGACTTTGTATATGTGAATAATTAAGAGTTTTGACATGTGGAAATTATACCGAATTATCTAAAGGGGTCCAGTAATATAATCACAGGCTTGCTGATAGTACTAGAGAAGAGAAGGCAGCAATGTTGTTGACTGGGGCAGAAACTGGAGTGATTTGTTTTGAATATGGAGAAAGGGGTCACTAGACAAGGAGTATAGGTGGCCACTAGAAATTTTAAAAAGTAAGGAAACATACTCTTTTATCAGAGCCCCCAGAAGCATACAGTCTTGACAAATCCTTAACTTTAGTGAAAATAATTTCAGATTTCTGACCTCCTTGACTGTGAGAGAATACCTTTTGCTGCTTTAAGCTACATTTGTGGTAATTTGCTACAGCAACAATACAAAACGAATACAATATATTACAACAGTTTCCAAAGCAAAATGTCCTTTGACAATGGTGAAAGGAGAGTTTGGTTCATTTGAGAAGATAAGAAAACAAATTAGAGGATACAGAGAATTCTGGCTAACTTGGGAAATAGAACATGTGCATTTATCTTCTGGTTTCTTAAACCTAACTAAAATGATAGTAAAAGAACTACAAGAAGAATTAGTGTAAACTCAAAAGGACAAAATGAATGAGAAAGCAGATAGCAGATCAGAAATATAATTTGGAAAATGGAAAGCCAAAATGTGTGCTAACTGCTTTAGCAACCTGAGAAAGATAAAATGCATGACATTCCATTGTGAGCCACAGATCTGTAAGTGTCTGGAAATGCCCTCTCCTCTTAAAGAACCAGGAAACCTAACAAAATGTAGCACAGAACTATCTTCAGATATTACACAACAGGCAGCACAGGATGAGAGCAGTTCTGTCCTGGAGACAATGCTGCTTTTAGGTCCCTGCACAGTATAAATAGTATAGAAGTACCTTTGAAGTTCACCACTCCAATGTTTGCCTGGGTATTGTGTCCTCATTAGACAGTAAAAAGTTTGAGGGATTTTTGTCCTTGTTCATCCTCGTAAGTCTAAGACTATATAAAGTAGGTAGTCAGTGCATTTTTCCAATTTTTTCTTGTAAGTAAAATATGCATAATATAAAACTTGCCACCCCTATAATCATTTTTAAGTGTACAGTACAATGGCATCAATGGAGTAGAAAATGGCAACTCACTGCACTATTCTTGCCTGGAAAATTCCAGGGACAGAGGAACTTGGCAGGCTACAGTCCATGGGGTTGCAAAGAGTCAGACACGACTGAGTAACTGATATCAGTGGCATTAAATACACTCATAATGTTGTACCACCATTCCTGTCATTCATCTCCAGAATTTCTTATACCTTGTATAACAGAAACTTTAGACCCCTTAGACAATAACTACCACTTACTGCTTTCTCACATCCCCCAGTAACCACAATTCCACCTTCTGTGTCTATAATTTTGACTACTTCAAGTACTTCATATAAGTAGAGTAATACAATACTTGCCTTTTTGTGACTGGTTTATTTCATGCAGCGTATGTTCTCAAGGTTCACTCATGTTGTAGCATATGTCAGAATTACCTTCCTTTGTAAGGCTGAGAAATAGTGTGTTGTACGTTTATACCATATTTTGCTTATCCAATCATCTGACAATGGGTACTTGAGTTGCTGACACATTTTAGCAATTGTAACTAATGCTACTATGAACATGAATATACAAATAGCTCTTCCAAACTTAATTTTCAATTATTTTGGGTATATACCCAGAAGCAGAATTACCAGATAATATGGTAATTTAATTTTTAATTTTTGAGGAACTGCCATACTGTTTTTCACAGTGGTTGTACCATTTTGCAATCCCACCAACAGTATGCAGGGTTCTTATTACTCTACATCCTTACCAATACTTGTTATTTTATTATTTTTGATAGTAGCTGGTCCTAGTGGGTATGAGGTGGTATCTCATAGTTTTAATTTGCATTTCCCTGATAATTAGTGCTGTCAAACATTGTTTTATGTGCTTAGCTATTTTTATATTTTCTTTAGAGAAGCATCTATTCAAGCCGTTTATCTCTTCTTTGAATCAGGTTGCTGTTTTGATGTTGAGTCAGTCAATACATTTTTAATAAATGAATAAAGTGGGAGAGAATGCCTAAAGATTTAAAGAGTAATATATATATACACACACACATTTGTGTATATATACACATTTGTGTATATGTATATATAGGGGAGGGAGGCCTGCCATGCTGCCATCCATGGGGTCACAAAGAGTCAGACATGACTGGGAGGCTGAACAAAAACAACAGCAAAACACTAGTATATATAAGACAGATAACCAACAAAGACCTACTATATAATACAGGGAACCATATTCAATATTTCATAATAACCTATAAAGGAAAAGAACTGGAAAAAAATAGACATGTATGTATGTACAACTGAATCTTTTTGCTGTATACCTGAAACTAACATAACATTCTAATTCAATTATACTTCAATAAAAATAAATGATTTAAATTTTTAAGAAGTTTTAAAAAATTAAAATAAAAAATAAACCTTTAATAGACTATACACCTTCCAAATTAATGTGCAAGTTCAGTGCAAAACATGAAATTACCAGCAGATTGTTTTTTTCACATAAAAAAATAAAAGGAATGCTTAGGAAGCCAGGTTAAAATGGAAACTTTTTCAGTGATTTTTGGTTTGGGGTCTTAAATGATGAATCATGGTTTGCCTGAGAGAGAACAAGACATTTGGGAAGGAGAGAGAAGGACATTGTAGAAGAGCAGCAAGTTTTAAGAAAACTAGAATTTCCTATGCCAGTTAGTATCAGGACAAGAAATTTCTAGATAACTGCTTACCTTAAAGCTCTGTAAGTCATTTTCCAGTGATCATGTATGGATGTGAGAGTTGGACTATAAAGAAAGCTGAGCACCAAAGAATTGATGCTTTTGAACTGTGGTGTTGGAGAAGACTCTCGAGAGTCCCTTGGACTGCAAGGAGATCCAACCAGTCCATCCTAAAGGAGATCAATCTTGAGTGTTCGTTGGAAGGACTGATTTTGAAGCTGAAACTCCAATACTTTGGTCACCTGATACGAAGAGCTGACACATTGGAAAAGACCCTGATGCTGGGAGGGATTGGAGGCAGGAGGAGAAGAGGACGACAGAGGATGAGATGGCTGGATGGCATCACCGACTCGATGGACATGAGTTTGGGTGAACTGCAGGAGTTAGTGATGGACAGGAAGGCCTGGCTTGCTGCGGTTCATGGGGTCACAAAGAGTCGGACACAACTGAGTGACTGAGCTGAACTGAACTGAACAGTTTCATGGTTTGGCTATGAATAATCAAACTGGATGTGTGTGTGTGTGTGTTTTTACTACTAAATAAATTATGCTTTTATCATTTATGTTATCTATTTCACTGATTATATTACATGTAGGTAACACGAATGGATTTATATGTAAATAAGACTAGGTAATTCCTTCTGTTAGCCTTAGATCTAATTTGCCTTGATAATTATCCTTTTTTTGATTAAAAAATACACACTTATGCATGAGTTGAATATTTGGTAAAAAAGCTGAAGGTTTATTTTTAGAGGGGATTTACAGTTACAAGATAAATGAGACCTACCTTCCTCTTTGTTTAGTGTAATAAGGATAAACTACTGCATTTCCTTTGGGTGAATGAATGATTATTTCCTTTTTTCTTAAATCAAGTCTGATTTTAGTCTCCATTTGCCTAGGTTAACTGAACATATAATTTTTGTCATGTGAGAAGGTATCTTTGTATTGCAGGAGACAGGTAAGAAGAAGGGATGAAAGATCAGTACTTAGGGATGTTTTGTGGACCCATCAACTGTAATTTCTATTAGGATGCTCTTCCCTAAACGAAGCTACTGAACCCTGACCATCATTTCTAAGGGAATGTCCTTTAACAGATCAGTTATAGGCATCAATGCAACCACCATCTTCAGTGTCCCAGCTATCCCCAGGGAGCTACATATAACTGAGGTATCAATACCCATTCTCTTCCATCCTTCCCATAACAGTCTTATCCCTTAGACATGGGACATAGCCATATGTCTGTTACATTTATGTATTAGAGTTCTCTATAGAAATAAAATCTATAAGATGTGATAGATGATAGAAAAATAATAAGTATATATTTACCATAAAGAATGGCTGATATAATTATAGAGACTGGTAAGTTCAAAGTCTGCAGAGTGGGCTGTTAGTGTGGGAGCCCTAGGAAAAGCCAAAGCCAGTGTTCTCTGCCGGAGACCATCAGACATGAAAATCCAGTATTGCATATGAAATCTGAAGACAGAGGGCTTGAGAGTTCTCTTACACAGAAAAGTTTTGGTCATTATAGTCTGTTCTGGCCTTCAACTGATTGGATAAAGGTAATCTACTTTATTGATTAAGGTGTTGATCTAATTGTGAGATCTGTCAGTTTAAATACTAATTACACCTCCCCCCCAAAAAATCCTAGCAAAAACAGCCAGAATAGTATTTGACCAAATATTTGGACACCCCTGGCCCAGTATTGTTGACACATAAAATTAACTGTCAAACATAGTAAATAGAAAAACAATTTTCTCAGTCAATAAATATTTTTATGTATCTGATTACCCAATTTTTGAGCAGGGTAACCACAAAAGTGGTGCCTTCTCTCCTGTGTCAAGCCAAGGAATCCCATGGCTGAAAACTTGAAGTTTGAGTTGTTATTTTTTCAGAAGAGACTGAAGAGCAAAAGGAAAATGGTTGTGCATACAAAAGGCACAAAAATAATAGCCATCATTTATAGTAATATTTTCCTCTTTATTCCTTTCATAAGTGAGCATTCATTCATGTACAATTTAGTTTGATTAACTCTATACAAGATGAATTTCACATAATATAATGTTTGTATCTTGCTTCCTTCACTCAATATTATGTTTGTAAAAACACCTGTATTTTTGGTTTAGCTAAAATGCATCTATTTTTATAGCACTCTTAATTTTCTATTATATGAAAACATTACAATTTATTTTTTGACAGTTGATAGGCATTTGGATGGTGTCTACTTTTGAGTATAGAGAACAATGCTGCTATGAACATTATCCATCCTGGTATTCTTATGCACACATAACTTTATGGTATATACCTAGGGTTAAAATTGATGGGCATCCAGTATCTATTTACCCAGCTTTACTAGATAATGCCAAACTGTTATATAAAAAATATTGAATCAATGTATATTCTTACCAGTCCTGAGATTTCCTGTTGCACTGTTCTTGTCAACAGTAGTTAATGTAAAATTTTAAGTTTTGTCTATTTTATAGTATCTCATTAAGGCTCTAATTTTTCTTCTCCCTTATTTCCAACATGGTTGGCCATTTAGAGTTTTTTTCAGTGGCATGTCTATGCAAGTCTTTTGACCTTTTTTCTCTTTCCAGTTTTTTTTTTTTTTTGAGATATGATTGACAGTGACTATTTATTACTTTATTTTGTTATTAAGGTTTAGACATTTTTGTATCTTCTAAATTTAGTTCTTTGTCTCTTTTCTCCTTAAAATTTTTTCAAAATTATCTTTGTCTTTCTTTTCTTCAAATTTATTTTATTTATTCTATTAAGACATTAGTTTCTAAAAAGATTTTTCTGATGTAGACCATTTTTAAAGTTGTTATTGAATATGTTACAATATTGCTCCTGTTTTATGTTTTGGTTTTCTGGCCACATGACATGTGGCACCCTAGCTCCCTGAACAGGAATTGAACCTACACCCCCCAGCATTGGAAGGCAAAGTTTCAACCACTGGACCACCAGGGAAGTCTCTCCTAACTTTAGGAATCAACCTTTATGTCTCAAGTATTCTCATCGCCTTATAATCTTATAGCTTCTCTCTTCTCTGCTTTAAACTTATATTAGTGAATTCTGCTTCCAAAAATGATGGAAGTCAAGGCTGCACCTACTGTACTTCTTGCTTTTGCTGAGTTCATTAATGGTATTTTTTGACTGAGTGCTGGGATTGGTCACTATCCTTGAAACTGAGAATTCTCTGGGACTAAACTAAAAGATTTCCACCCAAAGAAGATTTATGTTTGATTCCATTCTGTCCAACTGTGCACAAAAACTGTTGAGAGCCACCTCAAACCAAGTGTGGTTTTAAAATACCTAACTTATCCAGGCTATGGATGTCTGCTAGAGGGCTGGTGGCTGAACTGTGGCCATAGCTTCTCAGGGACACTGTTTTAATCTTTACTGTTTCATATCTGGTGCATTTAATGCCAAAGGAAAACTAGCACAAAGCAAAACAGGCAAAACAAAGAAGTGAATCAACAGAAAGCCCTTCTTCATAGACCATTATCGTTAAGGTATATGGTGGTTCGTGGCCATCAGGTTCCCATGTATCCTGAGTACAGACCCTTCTGGAGTCCAGCTTCATTAAGTTAAGCTTCATTCCTGTGTCAGCACTGGTTTGTTATCTTCTTACTTTGTAAAACAGGCACACATTTCCTCTTATCAGTAAAGGCTCTCAGGGAAAAAGTGAGACTCATCTGTCTGAAAATCTAACCTGATTAGAACCCTTCTGTTGAAGTTGGTTTTCTCTCACACCAATGCCTATTACCCACCTCCTTAGCAAGTCAGTGTTAATGCTGGATATTAAAGAGATTCTTCCTCCTGAAGAATGTTCTGGAAATGATCAGTTACCTATGAATGACACAGTTCTTGGCCGTTAGTGTAGAGAGGCAATAGGCTGACATGGCTTTTATTGAAAAATGAAGAATATTTTCCCATTTGAGTGTGAAATGACATTTTTTTAACCCTATTTCCCAGAGACATTTATTGTGTGGTCATTACCTGTGAAATACCTTTATCTGTTCTCTTATACCTAACACAAGCCTTCCTTCCCTATCACCATTTCATCAATTGGACTCCCCAGCAATATTGGCATAATGATAACATGTCATTATCATTATATGTGTATTAATAGATGTTTATAACTCATTGGGCTGTTTCATGGTTATCTGGGTTTTTCAACTGAAAGTTTTAAAAAATATTTTTAAAAAGTTTGTTTCTACTGGAGTTAAATGTGATATGTCCTCAAATATAATTTATATATTCATTTGGAGTATAAGCTACAGTTCTCAATTCATATATATCCTCATAACATCCACAGCTAACCCTTGAATATCATTAGACATATTCTTGGTATTGTTGTTGTTCAGTAGCTAAGTCATGTCCAACTTTTTGCAACCCCATGGCCTGCAGCATGTTATGTTTATTGAATGAAGTAGATGTTCTACAGTCTCCCATTAGTCACTTCGCTCTGCTGGAGTATCACCTATTATAAGAATCTCCGTTTTGATTTCTTTTGAGTCATTGTTTCATGTTACTGTTTTATCACTTGAGAGAGGAATCCCACTACAGTTGAGCCAAAGCTGAATAGGTTGTCTATTTTTATTGTATTCCACTTCTGATGGGCTGATACTTTCTTCACAATCTTAACAATATTAAAAAACACACACACACATACTCACACAAATTCATCCTTTGATGTCTCTGTGCCAGTGAAATTGCTTAGAGATAAAAGCAAATCAATTAGCAGTATTCCAAATTTGGGGACAAGCGCTCTCAGGAAAACTTCCCTTGATTAAAGCATGACCATTTTTCTGCCCCACAATGGCTGGTGGCTGTAAAAGAGACACATGGTATCTAGAGAAGGGCAATATAAAGTGATTGGCTCTGGGCCAAACTAAGCTGCTTCATGCCATCAACTTCTTTACATTTGGGTCCAAATTAAAATCTAATTTACAGGGAGCTTAAATTAAAAAAGCATAGTTAATTCCTTCAATTTGCAGACCTATTCCATTCCATTAGGCAACTAATTTCTACCTGTCAGATTTGGAATGAAAGTGGTCTCTCTCTGGAGGAAACTTTTCACTTGTAGTAATTAGGTATGGGAAGCCTGTGATGATACCTGTGCTTTGATAGCTGCTTGTGTTTAACTCTCCAAGCTTATGAACCCTTGGGTAAACTCAATTGAAGTGTCAGCTTCAATACTTGCCTGATAGGAAAGCTGAAATGAGGTTACATATTTTGTAATTAAATAACACAACTACTTTAATTTTTATTAGAGAATCATGAAAGGTTACCTTCTATAAAATCCAAGAGAGTAAATTCCTTTGTTGATCTATATTATTCTAATCAGCTCCTGAATAAAATCTGAAGAGGTCTTGATTGCAATTAGATAAAAGCAGGGAGAATACATGTGTACAACAATATCAAAGTAATGACTAAAAGATTAGCAAGCAGGATGAGTCGTAAGAGCTATGTCAGGCTCTGATCCTATTCTTGACTTGTGCAATGTGGCAGGTTACAGTGTGGAAGTCCAAGGCTGTAGGCAGAATGTTGAGGTCCCAAGCCTTGCTACTCGCTAGCTGGGAAACGTTGGCCAAAGCACTTGACCTCACTTAGCTTCATCATTCTGTCATTTATAAAGTGATTTTTTTTTTCTCAAATTCATGAGAGACAACATTTTATAGATATACATGTTTGAGTGCTTCTCAAAAGCATTCATTGTATTCAGTGATGAATATAAGAGTTCCTGTTACATTAAAGCTACATTGTACCATAAGCTATTTTTGTCCGAACTGAACAACAAAAAGTCTGTTCTCACCATTGTTCAGTCGTCATTACAATGCAGTTTCTTTTTTTTCTCCCTTCCTTCCTCCCTCCTTCCATCCCTCCCTCTGTCTCTTCAATTCTTCCTTCTTCCCTTTGTCTCACTCTTTCTTTTGATATTCTGATATAGCTATACGTGGGATATAGGGGTTGTCAGAAAGAAATAAAGAGAAAAAAAAGACCCTTTGTGCAAATATTAGGGAATTTAAATATTCACATTTAAATTCACAGACAGTAGTCCAGAAGGAAAGTTTGTTTGGTGATGCTCAAATTCAAGCTGTTTATTGTTTTGAATTAAATGTTTCATAAAATACAAGTGGGTAAGTTACTTGAACTTAATGAGTTTATAAATATTAAGACCAACATATGTAAAAGATTTGGAGACAGAGGGTGAATTTGTGAATTCAAGAGACAAGGAAATTTTTCTATGAGGGCTGAATGTCTTCATATTTTTAAAATGTAAATTAAGAATATCTAAAGATCCATATAAAACTAGAAATGGGCTTTTCAAACTCTAAAGTGTGAAAGATTCCTCCAAGAAAAACTAAAACATGCTAACTGTCTTAGATTTAGTTTTCAACAGCTTCCCATTCTAACTGATTCTCTGCAGGAAGATGAAAAGCTAATTTATGATGTTCATGCAGAGCTCTTTCATATCCAGATTATTTTGCATAATTAATTCAGAAATAAATGACTATATTAAAATACAGACAACTTAAAAAATCAATGGCATTATTTAAATAATAACCTATAAATATAAGGTAGAAAGAGATGTCTTTGGTTTTTTTGTAGCATTAAATTGTTTATAGCTTCAAAGAAGATATATCAATAAAAATGGCTAATAAACGAAAATATGCTTAACATTATTTATCAGTAGAGAAATACAAATCAAAACTGAAGTGGGATATCACTTCTTACCTAGTAGAATGGCTGCTATAAAAAATCTTAAAATAACAAGGGTTGGAGAGACTATGGAGTAATTAGAATCCTTGCACACTATTGGTGGTAATAGAAAATTATGTGGTCATTGTGGAAAACAACATGATGGCTCCTAAAATAAAGTAAAATTACCATATAATCCAGGAATCCACTTCTGAAAATATATCCAAGATAACTGAGAGGAAGATCTGGAAGAGAAATTTGTATACCCATGTTTGTAGGAGCACAGATCATGATAGCTATGGTCTATTTGGAAGCACATTGACATCCATCAGTGGACACTTGGAAGCAACCTAACTGTTGCCTGATGAATGATTGGATAGGCAAAATGTGGTGTATACTTTCAATGGAAAGTTACTCAGCTTCAAAAAGGAAAGAAATTCCTAAATATGCTACAACATAAATGACCCTGGAGGACATTATGCTAAGTGAAAATTAGTTTGTATTAAAAAGACACTGTATGATTCCATTTAATAAATTATTAATGCTTAAGTAGTCAAAGTCACTGATAGATGGAAGAATGGCATAGGCCAGTAGCTGTGGCAGAGAGAAATGGGGAGTTTTGTTTTGAGTATAGACTTTCAGTTTTACAAGATGAAGAGAGTCCTGAAAATGGGTAGGGATGGTAGTTGCAAACACTGTGAATATATTTAATACTGCTGGACTTACACTTAAAAATAGTTAAGATGATATAAAAATGTCTGGCACAAAAATGATACACACTTAAATAAGAGTAAATCATTGCCCCTTTTGGGAAATCAGCCTGGAAACTTAAAAATCACAAAATATACACAATAATTGATATTGTATTCTTATATCTCAAAATTTAAGAGAAACCATCCAAAACATTTACACAATTTCAGCACAACAAATATCCACTAAAGTAATATTTCTGTCACAAAATATTATCTAAAATAGTAGTATAATTTTTAAATTATAGAATATTATTGAATTTTTAATAATTCTGAAAGCAGGTTAATAAATAAAAACTTTTTAAAAGATGAAATATAATTTGATCTAACGTGAAGTAGCACCTCATGCAAAGAGTTGACTCACTGGAAAAGACTCTGATGCTGGGAGGGATCGGGGGCAGGAGGAGAAGGGGACAACAGAGGATGAGATGGCTGGATGGCATCACCGACTCGATGGACGTGGGTCTGAGTGAACTCCGGGGAGTTGGTGATGGACAGGGAGGCCTGGCGTGCTGCAATTCATGGGGTCGCAAAGAGTCGGACACGACTGAGCGACTGAACTGAACTGAAGTAGAGTACCCAGTAGAATTCTGGAAGTAACTATATCAAAATGATAACAGTAACTTCCCAGAGTCTAGAATCATGACTTTCTGTTCTTCATACCTTGGTTGTTTTCCAAAGTGTTAATAAAGATATGTCCATTTTTTAACTTAAAGAGATAAAAGTCTCCAAATGGCATACTTATATATGTGAATATGTGGCTAAATTAGCTGACTGTGTTACACTTATGAACATAGGAGTTTAAATAAAACTAATACAATTATGTAAAGTTTAAAAAATAAAATTAAATTAAAAAATAAATAAATAAATAAATATAAACTTTTAAATAAAATGAAAAGTGAAAATGAAAGCCGCTCAGTCATGTCCTACTTTTTGCAACACCATGGACTGTAGTCCATGAAATTCTCCAGGCCAGGGAATTCTCCAGGCCAGATAATTCTGAGTAGGCTTTCCCTTCTTCAGGGGATTTTCCCAACCCAGGGACTGAACCCAAGTCTCCCGCATTGCAGGTGGATTCTTCACCAGTTGAGGCACAGGGGAAGCCCTTTCAATAAAATATACACTTTTGAATGTGCACTTGACATGTATACTTATTTCCATCGATATTAATATAATATTTCACTAATATTGAATAGGTGATCATTTATAATGAGAAAATATTTTAAAAAATCTAAATTAAGGCACATTGTTGTTACTGTTAAGAGAGCAATGCAAGCAACTATGAATATCTGAGGTGGTTCCAACTTCTAATATAGCCTTGGGCTTTTTTGGCGTTCTGATTTAGTGATCACTAAATGGACCATTGATGTGTTGGATATTTGGAATAAGATCAAATAGGAAAGATACAAATCATCAAGAAAAAAAAAAAAGCCTTCCAAAAGAGTATACATAATTCCATCAGTTTTCTGTGCTAATAATGTTTTAAACCACCTATATACAAAATTATTTTTTGACATTTTTAAAAATAGTGAAGTAAAAAAAGAAAAACTTGCATCTAACAAAAAGTATTTTTAACAGTTATTTTTTATATCTTGGCCCAATTTATTTATTATTTTAATTTTCATTTTTTTACCTATTCGCTAAGCAGCATGTGGGATCTTAATTCCCTTGACCATGTATCAAGCCCATGCCCCCTGCAGTGGGCTGGCCTGCTAGGGAAGTCCCAAAGTAATTTTTAACTTAACTAAAGTTTACAATAAAAGCCAAATTATTTTACAGAGAGAATGGACTATTATTTTGAAAATCACAGTTATGTAAAGCAGATTATTTTCCATAGCTGACTGTTCATGACTTTAAGAAACAATTATATTAAACGATATCTGTGCTTACTGAAAGACAAGTTTCCAAAGAAAAATCTCATGTCTGCTTTTGAATAGACCCTTAATAATAATGAAATACCAAAAATCATATCAAATATTTAAAAATAAACATGAACTGTCAAACCTACAATCTTAGCTTATTTTACTTTGTGAATAACCAATAACCTTAAAGAGAACATGTAAATATGATCTAAAATCATAAGTACTCATCTTTATGTGAAATTTTTGCCAATATAAAACAAACATAAAAAAAATAATAGTAATATATGTACAGTTCAGTTCAGTTCAGTCGCTCAGTCGTTTCAGGCTCTTTGCGACCCCATGGACTGCAGCACACCAGGCTTCCCTTTTCATCACCAACTCCCAGAGCTTGCTCAAACTCATATCCATTGAGTCGATGATGCTCTCCAACCATCTCATCATCTGAATGTTCATGCAAGTGAAACATTTTTTAAGATGCATTTTTATTATTTGATAAGAATGTAGACAGACACAAAGGAAGTAATCAGTAGTTCTGTTTTACTGTTTCTAACCTTATGAATTTCTCAGATAAATCTACCAATCATCCTTAATATAAATATATGTCTGGAACACTTGGTCTTTAAAGTTGGATATTTATTTCTTTTTTTCTAAATTTGATCACATGGCATTACTAATTCAATTTTATCATTCCAATATATCCAAATATTTTAATCTATATTTGTCAGATTGGTGGACAATAATTGAATTCAAAATATGTTTTGAAACAATTTAAATTGTATTAAGGTTTACTTCTAACATATCTATAAACCTATGTAAAGCAGAATCTTAAAAATTTTTTTAGTAAGTATTATCATATTGCCTTTGTACTGAATAGCATTAAAATGCAGGTCATTTTTATAAAGGAAAGAAAATCATAAGAATAACTTATGATTTTATGATTTTAAAAGAATCATCAAGAATAACTTTATGATTTTAACTTCATTAAAGATATGTTTACATAGCATAATATGGTTTACAATTCTGGGAAATTTTCACAAGAGGAAAGATGACAGTTTTTAAAGTCTGATATAAGAATTGTATCGTGGGTTTAGGGTTTGTTTTGGTAAATTTTTGAAAGAATACAAAGACTTGATTTTAAAAGTACATCTCCAGATGTAAATATTGGCAATAAGATGTACTAATGTCTCCTTGAGTATGTGACAAATATAAAAATTTTATCAACATAAATTCTTATAACTAAATCTTCTTTAATTTTATGTATGTCATTTTATTCAGTAAACTGCATGCTACAAATATAATTTATATTTTAAAATTATGTTAAACATAAAGATTAAGTACATAAATTAAGTGACTTTATAGCTTAAAGTTTTTATGTAGTGGTTTATTGATAACAAAAATCAGTAATAAAGCTAATATAAGGCTTAAATTTCAGAAGAAACTTCAATGAACAAATTCTGCATCAACTTCAGTGAAGACACTTGACTAATGTGATTCTGGAAAATGTTAATAAGAATAGTCAAATCTGTGTTTAATACAATGTTTTTTACCTTTCCATGGTGACTCAGGAGGTAAAGTGTATGCCTGCAATGCAGGAGACCCAGGTTCAATCCCTGGGTTGGGAAGATCCCCTGGAGAAAGAAATGGCGATCCACTCTAGTATTCTTGCCTGGAAAATTCCTTGGACGGAGGAGCTTGGTAAATAGTCCATGGGGTTGCAAAGAGTTGGACATGACTGAGTGACTTCACTTTTTTACCTTTTGGCTATTGTAAATAATGCTTCAGTGAACACTACCATATAAGTATCTATTTGTTCCATTTTCAATCCTGGGTATATACCTAGGCATGCCATTGCTGAGCCATATGGTAATTCTTTGTTTAATTCTTTGAGGAAACCCGTGCCTCATTTCCACAGTGCCTACACCATTTTCCATTTCTACCAGCAGTACCCAGGGTCCCAGTTTCCTCATATCCTTGACAATGCTTGTATTTTTTGTGATGATGTATACTTATAGCCATCCTAGTGGCTATGAAGTTGTACTTCACTGTAGCTTTGATTAGCATTTCTCTTATGGCTAAGGATGTTGACCATTTTTTTACATGTTTACTGGCCATTCATCCATCTTTTTGGAGAAAAGTCTATTCAAATAATTTGCCCATTAAAACCTTTTTGTTTGTTTTATTGTCATCGAGTTGCAAGAGTTCTTTATATATTTGGATAGTAGATTCTTAGCAGATTGTGATTTTCTTATATTTTTTCCAATTCTCTAAGTTGTCTTTTTACTTTACTTTCCTAACAATGTCCCTTGATGCTTCCATTTCTTTTCATTTTGATAAAGCCTACTTATTAATTTTTTTTTAAATTACTCATGCGTTTGATATCCTACCTAAAAATTCACTGGCAAATCCAAAGTCAAGAAGATCTACCCTATTTTTTTTCTTGTTAGGAATCTTATGGTTTAGTTCTGATATTTAGATTTTACCAGGTTATTATTTTCTATTGTGTAATGGATACTATAATCAAAAAGTGGTTTATAGGAATAATCTGAATCTTAAAATGACATAATTTTATTTTTTCCAGGTATCCATTTCCCTTAGATTTCTGAGATAAACTTATTCCAATTTAAGTAATTGTAATGATTTCATTTCCATTTCGTTTTTATTCCTAAACCTCCAACACTTGAGTAAACCAATCCTAAACACAGCAAGTTGGCCAGGGAATCTCCTTATGATACCTGGACTCCACATTTTGTCCCCCTGACTACTGAAGTTTCAGACTTATGATTCAGACTCTAGTGTCTTAGCTGATTCTTCCAGAACTAGCAAAAGTCTGTGGGGGAGACAAATCTCAAAGATAGGGCTCATTTATTTGGATTTCTTTGTTCTTCAGGATCTCAAATTTGCAATTCTTTATTATCTTTTAGCTCTTTTGTTCCTTTAAACAGATTTTTTTTCTTAATATATTGTTCAGATGTTCTGTGTGATCTCAGGAGGAGCACTGATCTGCATTTCTTTTTCTTCATTATCAGAAGTAGAAGCCAATATAACGTTCACTAAAAATTTATACTCTTACACTGTATGTTAATCAAAAACAGATGTTTCCTCACTCCCTAACACCTACTTTCCTTTAAGGCTCAGCCTGAGTTCCCAGTGGATCCCCTGATGGCTCAGTAGGTAAATAGTTCACCTGTAATGCAGGAAACCAACTGCAACGCAGGAGAGGTGGATTTGATGCCTGGGTCAGGAAGATCCCCTTAAGGAAATGGCAACCCGCTCCAGTATTCTTGCGTGGGAAATCCCATGGACAGAGGAGCCTGGCAGTCTACAGTCATGTGGTTGTAAGAATCAGATACAACTTAGTGACTAAACCACTTCAATTTGGGTTCCTAGCCAGACCTAGTAAAGTAGATTATTTCCTCAAGCTGCAGCATAGCTTCTGTAGTATTAAAAATGGTGAATACACATAGCTTCTTGGCTAATAGGAACTCTGTGTAGTCACAACTGGAAACCAATCCTTGATTTTACTCCCAAATCATTAGAGTAAGTTCACTGGAAATGTCTTCCAACAAACAATGTCAACATACAAATTCAAATCTCTGCTGAAACTGATGGGATCATCAGCTCTAACAGAAAATTTTTAAAGAACAATTTCATGATTAATACTGACAAATTTTTGTTATGTATTTTATACTTGAAAGTCAAACCATTAGCATTATACTTATAGAAAACTTATATATAAGCAAGTTATATATAAATAAGTTTAATATATAAGTATATATATAAATAAGTTTAGTTCCATTTTATTAAATAGTAAACTTAGCAGATAAAGTGATTTGCTAGAAGAAATGAACAACTGGTTGAAGAGCACTGTCTTACATGTTCAGCCTAATTAATATATTAAAAGAAAAACAATCTCATATTTCCTGACTGTGACTTCTTCACATTTATTAAATTGTACCATCTGTTACTTGGCTTGAAGCTACAGTGTAGAATATATCAGAGTCTATCCATGTTCAATAATATCAGCTAGGAAGCTGACAGCAATGAGAAAGGTAATCCAAACATGCTGTACTTCCCTTCCAAATGTCCATTTCTATTTAATATTTCTTGGAAGTCATTTATTGTGTAATATGTGTCTGATAGGGAAAGTTCTATGGGAGGGTGAGGGAGATACTTCTAAATCCAGAAAACTTGGTCTAGTAGAAAAATGCTGAGATGATAAGTCTGAGTCATCTTTGCTACATTTTTCTAAATTTCACACATGTTTTTTTGGATTAGATCAGACTATATATTATATATTTCTCTTCACTCTTGTGCTCCTGTGTATTCCCGAAAACTTCACAGCATGGCCAGTCATTGCTCTGGACTAGGCTTCAGGGGATAACTCCTCATGATACAGAATCAGAATTGTTAATCCTCCAACCATTTCCAATATATATTGCTCTGGCAAATACCAAAATAAATTTAAAAAGAAAGAATTAAGAACAATAATGGAATAGCACAGCTTTACAATAAAATAGAATTTATCTTTTCATTAAACAGCTATCAATATCAAGTCACAAAATAATGAAGACGTGAAATGAGGTATGTGAGAAGATGAGACCAAGAAAAATCTGCATCCTTTCATGGAATGCATGATCCACAGGCCAGGTGGAAATAGTCATTCAGTTAATTTGATGAGCACTTCCTTAATGTAATTTTAATGCTAAAACAACTCATTCCCAATCACACGCTTCACCTTATGTTTGGGTCTGCTACTGTTAGAGCCACATCTACAAGAAAATGGGGGGGAAAATCCAACTTTTCCTTTCCCACACTGTTGAATTGTATCAATTTTGTTGAACATTTGGAACTATGTACATTATGCCATGATAGATTGGCAAATCTGTGTTGTTACAGCTAATATAAATCTGTTTAATTTAGAATTATGTATTGAACAAAGAAACATTTGTATGACATTTTGTAAAGTAGGTTATCAATCTGATTACCATATTTCTATGACATTTTTCTAGGTATGGTACCAATTTGATTGTCATAACTCAAATTGATTTAGAAATTAGTTGATTTCACTTAATAGATTATTTTAATTAAAAGAAAAGTCTTAGTCAAATCAAAAATCATAAAAATAAGTGTTGAGGATTTTTAAATAATCTGACAGCTCATTGTGTTTTTAAATTTGAGTGCTTTTCACAAGAAGTTAACCCTCTCCTCCTCCATCCATCTGAAGCAATGAGTCTGATAAAACTCCCAGAAATACTCTTGACCTACAGGTCCATTGTGATGAATTACTGGTATACATTTTAGAAGTTTTAAAGCAAAACCACTTGGTGAGCACTCTTTCCGATTCTGCTTCTTCTTAACTTCATCTCCCCCATCATCCCTTCTCATTTCCTCACCTATCCCTCTTGATTTAAAAGAAGTGTTCATAGTTCTGTAGAAGCTTATTGAACTCTGCTCAGAAACTCTTAGGTAGTGGATTCGAACCAATGGGTAACTTAAAAAATTCTCAATGCCCATGTTGCAGTCTAGACTAATTAAAAACCTCCTGGAGTGGACACAGACATCAGTACACTTTTAAAAGTGCTTCAGATTATTCCAGTGTATTTCCAGGGTTAAAGCATACTGTCATCTTTTATGAAGCAATAGTTCATAAAAACAATGTGAAGAACTAGTTAGACTGCTTATTTTCAATCCTATTTTTATAGATTCTTTGTTTGAAGGGTAGGATGAAGGGTAGGATGAAGTGTGTGTGTGTTGGTTACTCAGTAATGTCTGACTCTGTGCAGCCCCATGAACTATAGCTCACCAGGCTCCTCTATCCATGGGATTCTCTGGTAAGAATACTGGAGCGGGTTGCCATTCCCTTCTCCGGGGGATCTTCCCAACCCAGGGATCAAACCTGACTCTCCTGTATTGCAGATTCTTTACCACTTGAGCCACTAGGGAAGCCCAGGTTGAGGCATAGGATTCTGAATTTTTAAAAAATGATCTCTAAGGATTTTCAATGCAGGAAGTACATGGTCCACATTTTGAGAAACACTGCAATATGGGGATGATACCTACTCTGCATACTCTGTTACCAGTCTCTCACTTGTGATTTTAGATTCTATTCACTTTTTAATACAAATAAACTTGTTTATTTCTACCTAAAAAAAATCCCTTTCTCCATAGGTATATCTCCTTTACATATTGCTCTTTCTCCGTCTCAATAAAAAAATAACAACAACTTTAAAACACAAGCATCAATCATAAATTTGTTCTTTTACACTTCATGCATTTTGCACGGTGGACCAGCTTCATGGATATGAAGCTTGTACAATCACAAATGGTCCCGAGCTTGATAGGGAGACTGCGTAGACTGAGATGTAAGAGAAAAAAGAAGGCAGGGTAAAGGGAGATATAAAAGCATTTCAAAGACTAAATGATCAATGGTATTAAATGCTACATGAGTCAAAAAAGAGAGAAGACTTCAAAATGCCCACAGAATTAAAAAATCAAGTAGTATTTTTTAGGATTTTTTAAGTCTTTATTGAAAGTATTACAATATGGTTTCTGTTTTATGTTTGGTTTTTTGGCCATAAGGCATTTGGGAACTTAACTCCCCAACCAGGGATTGAACTCACACCCCTGCCATTGAAAGGTGAAGTCTTAACAACCAGATGGCCAGCAAATTCTCTCAAAGAGCTTTTTTATAATGGTGAGACAATGAGGAAAGGAGAATTGGCTATATAATTTTCAGGGTCTACTTCAAAATAAAAATGCAAGGTCCCTTGTCTAGAAAGTATTAAAAATTTTCATGGACCAGGGCAGTAAGCCAAAGGCAAGACCCTGGAAGTAAGGATCTAAAGCTCACTATATATCAATACAGAAGTGTTAATCACTTCACTTGTGTCCAACTCTTTGCAACCCCATAGACTGTAGCCCACCAGACTCCTCTGTCCATGGGGTTCTCCAGGCAAGAAAACTGGAGTGAGTTGTCATTCCCTTCTCCAAAATCAATACAAGGAAGCCCAAAGAAATCCCTGGGTTTAAACACTGGATAGTCATACTTGTCTTTTTAAACACATGGAGTGGTGTCTGTTTTCCTACAGTGTTTGGTTCAGCCACAACCTCTAGAAGTATATAAATAGTTTATGTTATAAGGAAACAGTTTAGAAGTAAATCCAAGCTTAATTATTAGGAAATCAAATAATATGAAAGTTGCAGTATCTGAGCATCATAATTAAAACTCTTCAGAGAAGGATATGAGAGGCTTAAATTAGAACAAAAGTGGCATGCCTATTGTTGATTTTCATTCCTCAAATAAAGCTTTTTATCACTTAGATATTATAAGTCACTGCTAAATTGGAAATATCTATGCATCAACCTGTAATAAACATTTCCATCAGGAAAGTTATTTGGATTTTTCAGCAATGTATTTTTATGGTCATTTGATCTGATCAGTTAGGTTTTCACAAAGAGATGTCATGAAAAAAGAATCGTTTAAAAATGAGGCTTTCAACCAAGATGATTTTCCCACATATATAAATATGAATGATGGAAACATTCATTGTATAGGGAAATGAATGAAATTTCCATAGTGATAAACTTAAGATCTGGATCTGTAGAAATGGCCACAAAATTGAAGATGGGAAGATTGGCAAGTCTAATAAACAATGGCAAAGTAACATAAAAGAGCATTAGCAGTAAGATAGCCCCACAAGCTGACTCAGGCTGCTTCAGGATGATTGACATTTCCAACAGCTTCCTGCTATTCATTGTGCTCCTAGCAAGGAGTGAGTAGAATCCCCAGAAAATGTAGTCATTCTCTCCTCAAATTTTCTCATGAATATCCATATTTACTTTAGGAAAAATAAAACCAGAAAATAAGAATAGATTGTAAGTTCCAAATTCTACAATCCAAGATACATGCTGATGTAGATCTATGTAAATATATATCCGTATAATTGATATCTCTTTATAATATAGTCTATTTCAAAATTGCTGTTTTCAAGTGAGAATATATTGAATTGTGAAAATATATTTCCCACATCAATAAATATAGTCTATATTATCTTTATAAACATGCATGCAATTAATATATAGCATTTCTTATACAGAAGTCAAATACTTTTGACATTTATTTAATATCTTGCCATTTTAAACAATGTTGCAGTGAAGATCCTTGCACATATATTTTTGGTTATATTTCTGATTGCTTTTCTTAGACTTCATTCCTAGAAAGTAAAACACTATATCATTTTAAATCAACATCTAAATATGTTTCCCTAACGTACCATTTGGAGAAACTAATGGGACTATGATTTGATACAGAAAAACGCAATTTTTAAATAAACACAAATTTCTGTGACATTCAAAGGATGATTGTTTTTCCAGAAAGCCCATTTATAGACATTTATCCAGGGAGTTATTTAGCCCATGTTAAGAATACTTATGGGATTCGTATGTGGTTCAATAGTAAACAATCCTCCTGCCAGTGCAGGAGATGCAAGAGGGGTGGGGGCTCCATCCCTGGGTTGGAAAGACTTCACTTAAGAAAGAAATGGCAACCCACTCCAGTATTATTACCTGGGAAATCCCATGGACAGAGGAGCCTTGTGGGCTTCAGTCCATGGGATTGCAAAGAGTTGGACACAACTGAAGCAATAGAGCACCCATGCACACAAGAACACTTTTGCTATATTATAATCCCATTATTATGAAAGTCCTACATTTGCACAAATATTGGGAAAGATCTTATAAAGAGTTACTGATAATTTTGTTGGTGAGGTGGTGATAGAGGGAACTGTACTGTTTTATAGTTCTGTTTGAACATCTTATAAAAAACATGCTCTACTTTTATAATCTGTAAAGAAAATAATATTTTTGAGTATTAATCTTACTATTGAACACACAACAGACCTTCTTTCATCCTTCAAATTCTACTCAACAGTCATGTCCCTAATCCATTCACAGTCAAACTTCACAGAATTTTTTTTAGCGCTAAGTGTGTTTACTTAGTTAAAAGCTGCTTGTTTTTCAGTTGACTGCACCAGGCTTTTCTTCCTGCATTCAGAAAACACTCTTAACACATAAACTATGACCTCCAATTTCTTAAATTCAAGGCACTGATTTTCTAGCTACCAGTAATGATGAAGTAATTAATCATGGACTAACACTTCTGCCAAATACAGTTCTAAACAAAAATTGAAAAATGTCTATTGAAAGCATTTGTAAATCAAAATAAATAAAGATCAAGCCTTAGCACTGAAACATGTATAATATCATATAAGAAACAAATCACCAGTCCAGGTTTGATGCAGGATACAGGATGCTTGGGGCTCGTGCACTGGGAAGACCCAGAGGGATGATATGGGGAGGGAGGTGGGAGGGGGGTTCAGGATTGGAAACACATGTACACCCGTGGCGGATTCATGTTGATGTATGGCAAAACCTATACAATATTGTAAAGTAATTAGCCTCTAATTAAAATAAATAAATTTAAATTAAAAAAATAGAAGTAAATATTAAGTCCAGAAATAAGGTTTAGAAAAAAACAAAAACCTAAAAGTAAGCATCTAAAAGTTCAAGGTGATACTCCAGTAATTTATCTATTTGCTAGGACAAAACACAAAGCTCTTCAGAGAAAGATCACAAAATCCAGGATCTCTACAGCATATCATTCACCATGTCCATTATACAATTAAAAACCTACTAGACATGCAAAGAAACAAAACATATGAGGTAAAGTCAAGAGAAAACTCAGTCAGTAGACACTGAATGTTGAAATTAGCAGGACAACATGGAGAGAGAGCTACAGTAAATATGTTAGAGAGCCTGCAGGAAGTAATAAACATATTGAAAGTGAAAGTGGCTCAGTCGTGTCGGATTCTTTGTGACCCAATAGACTATGGAGTCTATGGACTTCTCCAGGCCAGAACACTGGACTGGGTAGCCCTTGCCTTCTCCAGGGGATCTTCCCAACCCAGGGATTGAACCCAGGTCTCCTGCATTGCAGTCGGATTCTTTACCAGCTGAGCCACAAGGGAAGCCCAAGAATACTGGAGTGGGTAGCCTATCCCTTATCCAGGGGATCTTCCCGACCCAGGAATTGAACCGGGGTCTCCTGCACTGCAGGCAGATTCTTTACCAACTGAGCTATCAGAAACATAATGAGTGAAGGATAATTTCAAGGGAGATACAAGCACTAAAAAAGAAACAAATGGACATCCTAAAACAAAACATTAACCAATAATTGAAAAGAAAATATGTATTGCGTGGCATAAACACAAGAGAGGAAAAGACTGGTTAACTCAAAGAGAAATCAGTAAAAATCATTAAAACTGAATATAATTGTTATGTCAAAAACTTTTCCAAATTTACTTACAAAATATTCCCTATGTCTATGAAGCTCAACAAACTCCAAAAGAATAAACACAAAGAAAAATACTCTTAGGCATATCATATATCCATCAAAACTATGTATCTCAAGTGAATAATGATATTTCAGAAAAATTAAAGCTGTTAGTATTTTTTTCAAAACTAGAGCTTCATTATACAAAAATTAATATATAATCATAGCCATAGATATAGATTTTAGTCCCTATGAAGGTTATGATACCAGGTAGAAGTTGGGCTATAAGAAAGAATGAAGAACACTGGAAATGGTAAACTTGAATAATTACAAAATACTCATTTTATAAATTAATTGAAATCAATTTACTACTTAGAACAAAAAATAATAGCAATGCATCATGGAGTTAATATTATAAACAAAAATAAAATATGATAACTATAGTACAAAGGATAGAAGTGATATAAATGGAATTAACTTGATGTAAGGCTTGTTGGACTGTGAAGAAGGCTGAGCACTGAAGAATTGATGCTTTTGAACTGTGGTGCTGGAGAAGACTCTTGAGAGTCCCTTGGACTGCAAGGAGATCCAACCAGTCCATTCTGAAGGAGATCAGCCCTGAGTGTTCTTTGGAAGGAATGATGCTAAACCTGAAACTCCAGTACTTTGGCCACCTCATGCGAAGAGTTGACTCATTGGAAAAGACTCTGATGCTGGGAGGGATTGAGGGCAGGAGGAGAAGGAGACAATAGAGGATGAGATGGCTGGATGGCATCACTGACTCGATGGACATGAGTCTCAGTGAACTCCGGAAGTTGGTGATGGACAGGGAGGCCTGGCATGCTGCAATTCATGGAGTTGCAAAGAGTTGGACATGACTGAGTGACTGAACTGAACTGAAGGCTTGTTTTAGAGTGTTATATTCTTAATTTAAGGTGGATTTTAATAAAGATGAAAATGAAAATTCTTAGAACAAAAGAATAAACTATAATTCAAAATTATATATAATTATATATATAAAATGTGGAGAAGGCAATGGCACCCTTCTCCAGCACTCTTGCCTGGAAAATCTCATGGACAGAGGAGCCTGGTAGGCTGAAGTCCATGGGGTTGCTAAGAGTCAGACATGACTGAGCGACTTCACTTTCACTTTTCACTTTCATGCATTGGAGAAGGAAATGGCAACCCACTCCAGTGTTCTTGCCTGGAGAATCCCAGGGACAGGGGAGCCTGGTAGGCTGCAGTCTCTGGGGTCACACAGAGTCGGACACAACTGAAGCGACTTAGCAGCAGCAGCAGCATATATAAAATGAATAAAATATACTATGAGTATTTAAACATATATATAAGTAAAATATATGAAAGTTAATTGCCAATAGAGAAGATAGAATGAAATATTTGGAATCTTTAATGAAATTAAATTTAATATTAATAACTGGTGACAGAAGTTTTGTAAGAGAGTAGAGAGACTGGAGGAAGAAGATGCCATTTTATATAGGGGATAAACGAGTGGGGAGGATTAAAGATGGAATACAAATATCCTGAAGTACATTTTAATACATCTTTTATCCTTGCACTAATATTGTTGAAAGACCCCTGTAGATATGCTCTTTGAATCAGTATCAGTTGCCATTGGATCAAATCAGTTCTCATTTTAAGCTCCACCATATTCAGAAAAGACAATTTCATAGACTTTTTTCAAAGAAACCATACCTTGGTTAATGCCAATGTCTGTTATTTTGATTGAAATCATTTTATATACTTTGCACAAAACTGAGAAGTATCCACTCAACATAAAATTCTGTGCAGCTGGAGAAATTCTGTTTTGTGTAACCAACTCTCCTCTCTCAAGGAGTTCTCCATACTTAGGTCTGTATCCTGTGGGTATCTAAACTTTAATTGATGATTTATATGCATTTCACTTGAATTTTCACATACTTCTCCCTGCTGCTGCTGCTGCTGCTGCTAAGTCCTTCAGTCGTGTCCAACTCTATGCGACCCCAGAGATGGCAGCCCACCAGGCTCCCCCATCCCTGGGATTCCCAGGCAAAAACACTGGAGTGGGTTGCCATTTCCTTCTCCAATGCATGAAAGTGAAAAGTGAAAGTGAAGTAGCTCAGTCGTGTCTGACTCCTAGCGACCCCATGGACTGCAGCCTACCAGGCTCCTCTGTCCATGGGATTTTCCAGGCAAGAGTCCTGGAGTGGGGTGCCATTGCCTTCTCCATACTTATCCCTACTCACACTAAAAAACATTTAAGTTAATCATTGCAAAGTCCCTGGTCTCAAATGTTTTATCATACCTTTTAATTTTTCAGAAGACTGAAATAACAAGAGCCCCTTTGATATTCCTGTATCTAGTTTGGTAGGTGGATAAAAGGTTTTACAGAGTGACATTTTTTTTAGCAATAAAATTGCTTCTATCATCTAAGTACCTGTTAGATATCTGGCAGCATGGATTCAATTGAGGGTTTCTGTGATATCTATAAACCTATAATGGCACCCCACTCCAGGACTCTTGCCTGGGAAATCCCATGGACGGAGGAGCCTGGTAGGCTACAGTCCATGGGGTCGCGAAGAATCAGACTCGACTGAGCAACTTCATTTTCACTTTTCACTTTCATGCACTGGAGAAGAAAATGGCAACCCACTCCAGTATTGTTGCCTGGAGAATCCCAGGGACGGGAGCCTGGTGGGCTGCCGTCTATGGGGTCGCACAGAGTCGGGCACGACTAACGTGACTTAGCAACATAGAAAACTCAGAAGACATCTCCTGGTGCTTCCCCCACCCTACAGATGAGAAAACAGTGGGTGGAGAACCATAAAGTTATTTCTCTTTTAAACTGTCATTTACTTCCAAATAATCACATGTCATGATCTTAACAGGTATAAGGTAACTTGGATAACGTGCCTTATCTGGTTTCCCTCCAAATCAGAAAGGTAATCATAAATTGACTCAAAAGTGTTAGTTGTTCAATCGTGTCCAACTCTTTGAGGTCCCTTGGACTGTAGCCTGCCGGTCACCCCGGCCATGAAGTTCTCCAGGCAAGAATTCTGGATTAGGAAGCCATTCCCTTCTCCAGAGGATCTTCCCAACCCAGGGATTGAACCAGGATATCTCCCACATTGCAGGCAGATTCTTTTCTATCTGAGCCACCAGGGATACTCAATAAAAATTATATCAGAATAAAAACAATCTCATATGCATTTCCTGTTTGTATTTTTCATCATTTCTTTTTAGTTCAAATTGGTGCTATTTTTTTAAATAGTCAAATATGTGTTACAACCAAAGCAACAACTTTCAAATTTGTTAGCATAAAGAATGGTTATACACTCCAAATTTTATTTTCTTATATATTGTAAATATAAGTAAGTAACTCAGACTTCTTGAATCAAAACAATTAGTACTTCATAAAATATTTAGCACTTTAGCTTTTAGACAAATGATCTAATAACAAAAATTGGTTAATTTCTTTTCTTTTCTCTCCAGTGTTAACCTTCAGTGGGAGCTTTGCATGTGTTTTATCTTAAATTTATGCAAAAATAGATGAGCATTTCCTAGCAATCATTTGTTTTGCATTTTTGCTGTCAGCCATTTTCTAAACCACCTGCTGTATTCGCCTTATGTTGAAAGTACGCTGTTGACAGTTACTAATAATGCAGATTAAATTTGCTTATGATGACAGGCAAAACACTAAGTAAAAACAAAACAATATAATCCTGCATTTGTTTTCTCTGTTAAAGTGGTGGCTTAAATACATTTGATTTGCAAGAGCACTAATTTATTACCATTTGGCAAGTCTTATTGAACTGAGATATAGACAGTATGTGAAAGAGAATATAATTACACAGTCTTTCAAGTATGGGTCTGTTTTATAAAATTAGAAGTATGTATGTAGTCTAAAACAAACCACTTTAGGTTCTTGTTATATTTTCAGAAGTCATTAGAATTTGCCACTAAGATATATTGTCATTAATAAATGACAACCTCTAAGCTGAAGACAAGCATCTTTTCTGAAGGCAAAAATTGTCAAGGCATCATGGATTTTCCATTTTGAATGTCCTTCTACTTTATTCTTCTTGGTGTGCATCTAAAAAATAGGCAGCACAAAACAAAAAGCTTAGAAGATGGTGATTAAGACCTGACTCACGGGACATTTGTTATACTTTACAGTTTGGAGAGTAGGAAAAATGATGAATGTGATAGATAATTGTCCCTGAGACCCATGTATTCTGACCTGAAGAATTAGCCCTGCTTTGACAGACCTTCACTGTGAATTGTGGCTATCTCTGATGTTTCCATTTATTTAACAAGAAAAATATATGGACACTCATGATCCCATAGTCCTTGCAGCATGATCGCTTCTTGGATGCTTTTAACTCAGAGATTAATTCTTTGCATTTATTGAGGCAAAAGCAATATAAGCAAATTAGATTCAATTTATCCTTGTAAATAATGTAGAAATTATAAATTATTATGCAGAATGCTCATCTATATATCAAAAATAAGCTTTTTGTATTTAACACAATGAATTAATTTTTGACCATCTATGTTATCCTGATATATTGTCTCACACATTTTTGTTTTAAGGCCATCCATAAACAGATTCATATGAAATATCTGGTTTGGCCAATGCAGCATTTAATCAGGCCTACCAGGAGTGAAAGTGAAAGCCTTTCCTTCTTATACCTTACCTGTCCTAACCTGCCTCTTTCCAACCTATTCAATTAGGTTAGACACCTCTCTTGTGTCCTCAGAAGTATATTTTATACAATTCTTTCTTAAGTTTCCACAAATCATATTAAATATCTTTGTTTGTATGTTAGTATTCCCCACTAGATGTTCAACCACGTTAGGGAGGATAATAGAGTTTTATTTTTTCTTCAGTTACCACTCTTGGCCCCATTTGGGGGGACACTGTCCTACACAATTATTCAAAATATAAGCAAAATATCATTAGTGCTACAACTAGCAACCGAAATGCTGAGGTTACCCAGATGGTATGTCACATTACATATCGATAATGACACAATTACATGGCAATGCTTAACCAATAATTTAGCAAGTTGAAGCAAACTGCAGAAACAGCAATGAGTAAACATTGCTGAAAGATCTGATGTAGTTACAACAAGTTTCTAAAGATCAGTCTGCTTAAAAAGTCCTTTGTAGTGAGATTGTTTTAATTTTAATTTTTGATTTTGAAGTAATTTCAAATTTACTGTAAAATTGTGAGCACAGTAAAGCATACTGCCTCTTATCCATCATACAGATTCACTAATTATTAGCATTTTGGCACATTTTCTTTTCTTTATATTATTATCATTATTATTTATGAACTATTGTTGCTGAATTATTTGAGAGTACCTGCAATACTTTGGCCACCTGATGCAAAGAACTGACTCACTGTAAAAGACCCTGATGCTGGGAAAGATTGAAGGCAGGAGAAGAAAGGGATGACAGAGGATGAGATGGTTGGATGGCATCACTGACTCAACGGACATGAGTTTGAGTGAGCTCTGGGAGTTGGTGATGGACAGGGAAGCCTGGTATGCTGCAGTCCATGGGGTCGCAAAGAGCTGGACATGACTGAGTGACTGAACTAAACTGAATCGAACTGGAATAAGTATCTCTTAACAATAAATACATTCATTTCTATACTATCAGTATGATTATCAAATGCACCTAATTTAAAATGTGTACATATTATTACCTAATGTATAGTTTGTATTATATTTTCCTGATTGTCCAATAATTCCCTCTATGTATTTTCTTTTCCCAAATCAGAATCCAAACCAAGACTACCCTCTGCACTGAGCTGTCATTTCTTCAGCCTCCTTTAATCTGGAACTGTCTTTCATGACATTTCTGTCTTTGAAGATACAGACTTGTTCTTTTTGTAAACAGGGCTTGTCCGATGTTTGTTTGTGATTACGTTCAGGTTATGCTTTTTTGGCAAGAACATGGCATAAGTGGTGTTATCTTCTCAGAGTATCACATTAAGAGGCACGTCATGCCAGTTTGTACTCAATACTGGTACAATATTGATGTTAACTTCACACTTATGAAGTTGGTGCCTGCCAAGTATCTCATCATAAAGTTACCACTTTCTGTTTGAAATCTGGGAGAAAAAGAACTTAAAATTTACAAAATGTTTTATTCTTCACCAAATTTTCACCCAATATTTTTAGCATTTATTGATGATTCTTAGCTAAATTAATTATAATTATGATATTGATGGTTACTGATGATAAAAAATGATTTTATCACTGTTTAATTATTTCTCCAGTTAGTAATTTATATGTCACTATAAGAGAGAACTCTTCCAATTTTCTTATTAATTAGCTAATTCATCTGTTTATGTGGGCTTCACTTGTGGCTCAGTTGGTAAAGAATCCGCCTGCAATGAGGGAGACCTAGGTTCGATCCCTGGATTGGGAAGAACCCCTGGAGAAGGGAAAGGCTACCCACTCCAGTATTCTGGCCTATATAGTCCATGGGGTCACAAAGAGTTGGACACAACTGAGTGTCTTTCACTTTCACTTCTATTTATGCACTTATTTATAAATTTGAGCTTCATGGATTCTTATTTTTTTCCCTTGGGTTTTCATTACTGTCTATAGATATAGATATAGATATAGATATAATTTTGGTGCTTAAATTGTCAGATTTGACTAATGGAAGTTCCTTCAAGTAAGCTTTACAGCCTTTTGTCATGCTTATTAATTTTTCTTAATTTCTTATTTTCTGACAGCCCTAGCAATGCCATGGTTACTTTTTACACTCCTTACCCTAACCTTAGTCTTTATGAGAAAATTCTTAGGTAGGACTGTGTAATTTTGTTATGTGTTTCCAGATTCCACTCCATAGCTTTGGAGCCACTTTGTATTCCTACCAGTCATGTGTAACACAGTCTATTTAGGCACATATCCTGTATTTCTTATTTGGCATGTGAGTTGATGGTATAGCAGTATAATTTTTCATTTATGAGTGTTTTGTGAAGTCATCTGTAATTGTTGTGTTTTTCTTTTCTTATAATTAGTATATAATTGCTTTACAATGTTGTGTTCGTTTCTGCAGTATGATGAAGAGTCAGTATCTAAATATACTGACTCTCTTCATATACATATATACATATATATATATATATAACCCATCCCTCTTAGAACTCTCTCCCACTCCCCACCCCTATCCCACCCATCTAGGTCATTACAGAGCACCCAAGCTGAGCTTCCTATGCTTTATAGCAGGTTCCCACTAGCTATCTATTTTATACATGGTAGTGTATATATGTGGAGAAGGCAATGGCACCCCACTTCAGTACTCTTGCCTGGAAAATCCCATGGACGGAGGAGCCTGGTAGGCTGCAGTTCATGGGGTCGTTAAGAGTCGGACACAACTGAGCGACTTCACTTTCACTTTTTACTTTCTTGCACTGGAGAAGGAAATGGCAGCCCACTCCTGTGTTCTTGCCTGGAGAATCCTAGGGACGGCGGAGCCTGGTGGGTTGCCGTCTATGGGGTCGCACAGAGTCGGACACGACTGAAGTGACTTAGCAGCAGTATGACACAGCAATCCCACTACTGGAATATCCCCTGAGAAAATCGTAATTCAAAAAGGTATATGTACCCCAGGGTTCATTGCAGCCCTATGAACTATAGTCCACCAGGGTCCTCTGTCTTTGGAATTTTCCAGGCAAGAATACTGGAGTGGGTTGGCATTTTCTCCTCAGGGGATCTTCCTAACATAGGGATTGAACATGCATCTCCTGTACTGGGAGGCAGGTTCTTTACCACTGAGCCACCTCAGAAGCCCCTCCCTTAAAATGTTTCCTATCATACTCCAAGTTCCTTTTACAGTCGATTTTTCAATAGATGTGCAAAAATAGATATTGTTTGGAAGAGGAGTATTTCAGTACTTTATCATATCAATGAAAATTCTTCCCAACTTTTTTTTCCCCCCAAATATTTAGCCAACATATTTATTGGGTGGGCTTCCCTGGTGGCTCAGATGGGTAAAGAATCTGCCTTCAACGCAGGAGACCTGGGTTCGATTCCTGGGTTAGGAAGAGCCCCTGGAAAAGGGAATGGCAACCCACTCCAGTATTCTTGCCTGGAGAATCACATGGACAGAGGTACCTGGTAGACTGCAATCCATCGAATAGCAATAGTTGGACACCACTTAGCAACTAAGCCATCATAACATTTTACTATTTAGAGTGTAGAACCATCTCTTTCTTCACTTTGAGCTCAGAAGTCAAACAAAAACTGAATGAAACAATAAACAGCTATTGCTCCTACTTTTTCTGTATGAATACTTTTTCTGTATGACTTCAGATTTTTTTCAGGAAAACAGAACATTTCATAGTAGTGAAAAGAAATATATGACAGTAGCTACTTTATAAAAGTTTTATTCAATTGCCAATGTTTGTTTTCTCTTTAGAGTTCATCTGAAATGTTTAGTTTGTTTGATATCTGTTACTGATAGATATATTTTGGCATGTGACAGAGATTCACAGAAGTAAGACACAACCGCTGGTATAAATATAACCAGTTAGGGGAGACAGAACTGTTATCAAATAAATTACAACAGAGTATGAGATGCAGAAGCAGAATTGAATGAATTATTTCCATTGTTTTGGCTTTCTTTTACCGAACTGTGCAGCCTAACAGTTTTCAAAACTTAACATGTAGCAGAACCACCTGGAGAGTTCACTCTAACAGAAGCTGCTAGGACACCTTCAGAGCTTTTGAACCTGTAGGTCCAGGGTGAGGTCTGAGAATTTTCATGTTACCAGTTTCCAGGTGATTCTATTAGTGTTATTCTGGGACCATTCTTTGGGAAATTGTTTTTGAGTCTTTATTGCAACCATTTCCAATACATAACACAATACACATACTATATAATGTGGGGCTTCCCAGGTGGCAGTAGTGGTAAAGAACCCACCTGCCAATGCAGGAGACATAAGAGAGATGGGTTCAATCCCTGGGTGAGGAAGATTCCTGCTGGAGGAGGGCATGGCAACCCACTCCACTATTCTTGCTTGGAGAATCCCATGGACAGAGGAGCCTGGTGGGCTACAGTCCACAGGGTTGCAAAAAGTCGTACATGACTGAAGTGACTTAGCCCATACACACTATATAATGTAACCACATCCACCTGTGTAAGAAAATAGCCTTAAAATGTCTTTACTTTTTCCTCCTCTATTTCTCTATTTTTCCTTTTTTGAAGAACATTGACAGAGCGTTTAGAAAAATTACATTCTAACACCCAGTTAGAATGACATGTAGAAAGCTATTCCAATTTCCTAGCCTGCCTTTTTGTGATTTACACAAAAGCTTAGTGAACTCTATTCTAATTCATAGATAAAAACTCTAATCTGCTTTTAAATCAGGTAAGTTCTAATCAACTTCTACAGTAACACCAATATTAGTAAAACAGCTAATTTTCTTAGCTAAGTTTGATTTAAATAAAGGTGAAGACAAAAGTAAAATAGATAATGTTATGCTGCACATAGTTTTTTCACTTTCACATTTTCAATTTTTCAAATCATGAACTGTTCCATGAACAATAGGCTTAGACAGAACACAGTTAATAGAGTCTAGGACATATTTTTTACAAGTAAAATTTTAATCTGCCTTGCATTTTTAATTGTGCATTAAAAACTTGTAGATGTGCTCAGATGCTTCTTGACTGCAAATAACAGAAATCTCATGTGACTAGCTTAAAAAGAAACCCATCAGAAAATATTAGAGCTTTCAGTCTAAAAGGTGCAGATGAGACAGGAGCTCCCAACCAATTGGGCTATAGAAAGAGATCATGCCGCTGCTCCATTGTCTGGTCTGGTTGTCCAGTCTGGAGTCTAGTCCTGGCTGCCAGATCTTAACCTCTCCACAGTTGTGTTAGTAAATTCTGACTACCCATGACAGTTTAGTTTCAATCTTGAAGAATCCAATCCCTAGTGTATGGATCCAGTTGTCCAAACCCTGTCATAGGTGAACATGTAGGTACCAGAAAGTGGGAGAAGGACCATCTGACCCTTTTGGGCTACTGTAGAGGGAAGCAGTCTGCACTGCTCCTGTGTGTGATTCCTTTCAAACCAAGGGTTTAGATGCTTCACAGCCCCACTATAACAGGGGTAATTGTTGTTGTTCAGTGGCTAAGCAGTGTCTGTTTGTGACCCCATGGACTGTAGCCCTCTAGGCTCCTCTGTCCATGGGATTTCCCAGGCAAGAATACTGGTGTGGGTTGCCATCTTCCTTGGAAGATCTCATTTCCAAGAGATCTTCCCAACCCAGGGATTGAACCTGTGTCTCCTGCTTGGCAGGCAGATTCTTTACCACAAAAACAAAAACCAATTATTCCTGCTGTTATCTTTTCATTCACATCCAATGACTCATATTCCCCTTCCTAACATAACATTGCACAGCTTGTTAAATTCATGTTAAAAAAAAAACTTTACAAATGATGTCATCATTTGATTTCACACCTTCAGGGACAGGAATTCAAAGGAGATGTTATTACTTTTTGAAGAATTAGAAAACCACACTCAGAAAAGCTGTGTAACGTTTTCATAAGCACATACAAAAGTTTGAAACAGAGAGAGGCAGTATGCTTTGGCTTCCTTTCTACAGTAACATACTGGTAAAATGTTTGGTTAAAAAAATAATTGCATGTTTACTTCTTTCAGCAATGGCCCTGTATCCATGAGGCTGCATTGGACCTCAAGCTATAGAATACACAACTAGCATTGTCCTACAATTGTAAACAGTCATTATATCACAGAAATATGAGTCTCAAATTGGGGCTGCTCCAGGCTAGATAATATACCAGTTCCATGGTGTCAAACCCTTTCACTTCCATCACTCTTTGCTGCTCCTCATGGCAGCATTACTATGCATAATGCACACAAACAACCCCAGCTACAGACAGGAAGTCACAGACTTGCCTTTTAAGCCTCTTGAATCAAGAAACCCTCCCCAGAGATCCAGTGGACTCTTCCCCTGAACCCAATCTGACAACAGTATGGCAGTGGATGTCTAAGCCAATCAATTTTGTTTGAAGATATTGAAATATAGTTCCTCCTGGCAGAGACTGTCTTGTAAATGTGTTGAAGATAATTTTCTTTATCATTGTTGCCTTTGCATTGCAGCTATTGCAGAATTTTTCAAGGCAGTAGACAACCACAGCATTCATGGGCTGCTACTGCTAAGTTGCTTCAGTCATGTCCGACTCTGTGCAACCCCATAGACGGCAGCCCACCAGGCTCCACCGTCCTTGGGATTCTCCAGGCAAGAACACTGGAGTGGGTTGCCATTCATGGGCACATGCCATAAAATGCCATTCAAGTCAGCTGTACAGGATCTGTGTAGGAGCCTGACAAATCATGAAAGTTCTCTAGTAATGAGTGAATGTTTAACACCTTGTGTTATGTTAGACATGCTATCAGCACTTTCAGAATTTTTTATTTTTTTTAATTTTATTTTATTTTTAAACTTTACATAATTGTATTAGTATGGAATTTAGAAAGATGATAACAATAACCCTGTGTACGAGACAGCAAAAGAGACACTGATGTATAGAACAGTCTTATGGACTCTGTGAGAGAGGGAGAGGGTGGGAAGATTTGGGAGAATGGCATTGAAACATGTAAAATATCATGTATGAAACGAGTTGCCAGTCCAGAATTTTTTACTTTGTTTTGTTTTTAATAATGTGAGACTTTATGTTATGTTAGACATGCTCTCAATACTTTGAGAAATTTTTGTTTTGTTTTAAATAGTGTGAGTGCTCCCTGTCTGATGTGTAAATTTATGATTAAGAATGCTGGCAGTTGTTTGATATTGGGAATGATTCATTATTGAAAAGAAACTCTACTAATAATTTCAAACTTCTGGATTGGTTTAAGTGAAAAAGACATAAAAATACCAAGACAAATTGTTTATTAAAGACTGTCCATTTGCAACTGCACATGTGTGAGAGAATCAGTTTGAGAGGTCAGAAGTAGTGAGGGGAACAGAAATGGAAAGTGTTTATGTGTTTGTATGTTTGTTTTGAATGTATAAGAAAATAAGTTTTTTAAATAATATGCAGAGATATAGACTTGTAAGTTTTGGTTATAAAGTAAGCCTTACTAAATCTAATGCTAGGCTACCTCATCAATATGAGAAGAGAAAAATTAGAGAAAATTTTTATTTCAGTTACATCATGGAAAAAGCTGGAATAAATGGAGTGAAATTTTTCTAGAATTAAATTTTGCATCTTTTTCCTGTCACAGATACAATTTTCTTCCAAGTTTTACTAATGAATAGGGAAATGTAAGATTTGGTAAATGTAATAATATAATCATGTAAGACAAGCATTTTTTAAGAAATTATATTTATTTATTCAGGTGAGTTCAGTTGCTCAGTCATGTCCGACTATTGGCAACCCCATGGAATACAGCACGCCAGGCCTCCCTGTCCATCACCAACTCCTGGAGCTTGCTCAAACTCAGGTCCACCGAGTCAGTGATGCCATCCAACCATCTCATCCTCTGTCATTCCTTTCTCCTCCTGCCCTCAATCTTGCCCAGCATCATGGTCTTTTCCAATGAGTCAGTTCTTTGCATCAGGTGGCCAAAGTATTGAAGTTTCAGCTTCAGCATTAGTCCTTCCGATGAATATTCAGGACTGATTTCCTTTAGGATGGACTGGTTGGATCTCCTTGTAATCGAAGGGACTCTCAAGAGTTTTCTCCAACACCACAGTTCAAAACATCAGTTCTTTGGTGCTCAGCTTTGTTTATACTCCGCTCTTACATCCATACATGACTACTGGAAAAACCATAGCCTTGACTAAATGGACCTTTATTGGCAAAGTAATGTCTCTGCTTTTTAATATGCAGTCCAGGTTGATCATAGCTTTTCTTCCAAGGAGCAAACATCATTTAATTTCATGGCTGCAGTCACCATCTGCAGTGATTTTGGAACCCCCCAAAAAATAAAGTCTGCCACTCTTTCCACTGTTTCCCTATCTATTTGCCATGAAGTGATGGGACCAGAAGCCATGATCTTAGTTTTCTAAATGTTGAGCTTTAAGCCAACTTTTTCACTCTCCTCTTTCACTTTCATCAAGAGGCTCTTTAGTTCTTCACTTTCTGCCATAAGGGTGGTGTCATCTGCATATCTGAGATTATTGATATTTCTCCCGGCAATCTTGATTCCAGCTTGTGCTTCATCTATTCCGGCATTTTGCATGATGTACTCTGCATATGAGTTAAATAAGCTGGGTGACAATATACAGCCTTGACGTACTCCTTTCCCAATTTGGAACCAGTCTGTTGTTCCACGTCCCATTCTAGCTGTTGCTTCTTGACCTGCATACAGTTTTCTCTGGAGGCAGGTCAGGTGGTCTGGTATTCCCATCTCTTTAAGAATTTTCCACAGTGTTTTGATCCACACAGTCAAAGGCTTTGGCGTAGTCAAGAAAGCAGAAATAGATGTTTTTCTGGAACTCTCTTCCTTTTTCGATGATCCAGTGGATGTTGGCAATTTGATCTCTGGTTCCTCTGCCTTTGTGGGGTCGCAAAGAGTCAGACAGGATTGAGTGACTGAACTGAACTAAACCTCTCTGCCTTTTCTAAATCCAGCTTGAACATCTGGTAGTTCATGGTTCACATACTGTTGAAACCTGGCATGGAAAATTTTGAGTATTACTTTATTTATTGCAGTTATATATATTATCGTATAGTAAGCAGGTTTATTTAAGCTTAAAAGTAATCACATAGGTCCTATTTTTGTTTACTATGGATACATGTTCTTTGGATTTTGTTGTGTACTACTTAGAAAAATTTTATTTTTCTTATGTATCAATTACTATCAGAGGCTGTTAAAATCTGCCATATGATTGTGGTTGCATCAATTTCTTCATTGTAATCCTGTGATTTTTTTGTGTGTCATGTAAATTTCAAATTTGCTTATATTATTGTCATATCAAGAATTTTATTTTTCCTTTATGCCTATTTTTCTGTTATTCATATAAATTAATACTAGCTTCCAGTTTATCTTTTTGTATCCCTTTAGTTTTCTTTTTAGTGACAGATTTTCTTTGCTCTTTAGTCACGTCTTCTGTAAACAGAGAAAAAAAAGCCAAATTTTATCTTTTGATCAATCTGAAATGCATGAGCTTTCACCTTCTGATGTGTTTAGATACCATTTCATTTTGTGCTCCGTTTCTTTTTCTTTTTATGACTTTTTTTACAGTGTTCACATCTATTGGTTATCATTATTATTTTTCTGTCACATAGACATAATTTCTCTATATTTTAGTGAGTATATGTGGATTCAGCTTAATATATCTGTACTTAATCAGTATCTCTCACTTTATCCTCTCAAAACTAAGAAATTTACAACATGATAGTCTAAAGTCAAATTCTCCCATCACTTCTTTGCAGATTTCTGTTTAGTATTTTAGTTTGACCTTGATCCTGATTCACCATAAATTATATTTAATTTTACCAAACAGCCATTATTATTACACAGCTCTGAATTCTAAATTAAACATTTATTCTCAAGGAAGTACTTTTATTATTCCATTTTAAATAACAAAGTCTTATTTACATGTGCCCATTTGCTGGCCAATGTCTTTACTCTCACTGCTTCTGGCACTCATCTCTTCTAGGATATTTCCTCTTCTTTCTCAAACACATCCTCTAGTGATTCTTTTAATAACAGCTGCATTTGTTTTCCTGAAAATGTATTTATTTCATCTTCAGATGTGAATGATCATTTAAATAAATACAAGCTTCTACATTGAGAATTAACTTTTTCATTATTTTTAAGATATCATCACAACATCTTATATTTCTTTCCTGTTGCAGACTCTGCAGTCAGGTTAATGTACTTATATTTGAGAATAATTTTTTGAGAAACCTTGTTTCTGTTGTTCTAGAGTTGCAATATCTTGCCTGGAGGTGGGCTTATTATTATTTGTGGAATTTAGAAATCTGAAAAATCCTTATTTATAACTCTTTGAATATTTTCTCTTGCTCGTTTTCTTTGTTCTGTACTTCTGGAATTTCTCATTAGTATATATTGGATCTTATCCTATTCTTTATGTTATTTTTCTGCATGACTTTTTGGTAAACATCTTTGTAAATTTCCCAGTTCATCAATTCTCTCTGCAGTTGTCTCAGATCTGCTGTTTAGTCCTTCTTCCCCACTGAGTTTTCATTTCGATAATGCCATTTTTATTTCTAGAACATCTATTTTATTATTTTGAAAATCACACATTTGGCTTCATAGTGTGTTATTATTTTCTCATGTTATTAATTTTATACTCATTATCAGAGAGTTTCTGTTATTTGAAGTTCCTTGGTATATAATCCTCTGCTTTAGTGCCTACTGCTCCTTAATCATTGAGGATTGATTTTATCTTATGTCATTTTAGCTTTGGTACATACCTACAGTGGGCTTCCAGGTGAATCAGTGGTAAAGAATTCACCTGCCAGTGCAGGAGACATGGGTCAGGGAGGTCCCCAGCACAAGGAAATGGCAACACACTTCAGTATTCTTGCCTAGAAAATCTCATGGACAGAGGAGTCTGGCAGACTACAGTCCACAGGGTCACAAAAGGGTCAGATACAACTTAGTTACTAAACAGCAACCACATACCTATAGGAGGTCATTAATTCATTGAAATTCTGCAGGGCTTGAGTTCAGGGTACACCACTCCAAAGAAGTCTGGCTTTTCTGTCTGGGGAGCATTCAAGGGTAATAGCAACTGTGGAATTAAAATTTTGTGACTATGTTTTATTTTGTGTGTTACTAGATGACCTGGGTAATCTAAAGTTGAACTTCAAGTTAATGTGAGGGAGAAGCCTCTGGGTATGAATTCTCAAGGAGTCTTCTTTGCCCCCATTCAGAACTCATATAAACAACCTAAATATCATTTTCATACATTGGGCCAAAAGAGGAAAATTTTAATTCCCTCATTTTCATTGGTGATGTAGCACTCTGGTGACCAAAATTTTGCATGTTTTCTCACTTCCAGCTCCCACAACTTGAAGCACAGTGTCCTACCTCACCTCAACTATGCAATGGCTTTAAAACACAGGCACTTGGACAAAACTCATAATCTCCCCCATAGGAGTCCACGGGGTCAGATTAATTGCCACATGTCTCTTCAGGTTTTAATTCTGTCTTTAGTTGCTCCTGATAATATCCCGTTTATTTTATTAAAAGCAAATGTATGTATCTAAAAGCATACTTTTACAGTCTATTCCATATATATCAGTTTTATGGGAGAATTTTTTTTTCTTTTCTTAGTATGTTTATTTGCCATTCAAAGCACCAGTCATATTAACTATACATTGTCAGTGGAAAGGTTAAAGCAAATATTTAGCTATTCCTAATTGATGGAAATTTTTTTCTGGATTTGAATGAACCCACATAGATCAGTTTTCCCAGACAATGGCTCAATTTTTATTCCAGGTATTCCAGATAGTAGTTTTTACCCATATCTTTATATTTAACTGAAAATAATGACAGCCTTTGAAACTCTTACTATGATTTTAGTAACAGTAACCAGTAATGAGATCAGATATCATGAAGAATTTATATTTTTAAAAACACAAATGCAACAGTTCATGTAGCAATTTGCTTTGAAATGCAATTATTAATATAAATCATTAAAATTGAATAATGTCAAGAAAATGAAAAATGCGCATTTTATATGTCCTTTTTTCTCTCAAATGTTTACAAAAATATCCACAGTTTGGCAATTTTTAATACACTACAAATTATCAGAATGTTTCTACAAAGAGTACTTTGATGGTTCAAGGAAAAATGTAATAGCAAGAGCATAGTCATTGATTGTATTTATGGGTGAGAATAGAAGTGAGTTTTGAAAGGAAATAATGACAGAAATGAGCTTCTCTGATGGCTGTGATGGTAAAGAATCTGCCTGCAATGCAGGAGACCTAAGTTCAATCCATGGGTCAGGAAAATCCTCTGGAGAAGGAAATGGCAACTCACTCCAGCATTCTTGCCTGGAGAACCCCAGGGACAGAGGAGCCTGGTGAGCTACAGTCCATGGGGTAGCAAAGAGTTCAGACATGACTGAGTTACTAAGCACACACACAGTAAGAGAAGCAACTCTAATTCTGGAAGAATTAAAGAGAATTTCTACTCCAGCTAAGATGAAATATAATAGCCACAAAAGTATTTTCTCAAAAAAATATTTTTCCTATTGTCTGTTTTTTTTCCTAAGAAAAAGAAATGATGCCAGCAACTTTTAAAAATATTATCTTCCTTAAGTGTACTCAAGTGGCCTTGTTTTATCTGAAATATTACAACTCATTTTACAATGAAAAAAAAAAAAAAAAGGCCCCTTCTGGGCTGTCTTTAAAAGTTTTGCAATAGTGTATGATTAAACAAGAAAATATCCTTAAAAGTCAATAAATATATTTCTTAGAATTTTGAAATTTTTTGTCAGCTTTATGGTTGACACATCTATCTTTGTTCCAATACAGATAAAAGACTTAAAACTTTTTTCTTAAAATTATAAATCTAATATCTTGGGCTTTGAATTCTTTTCAAACCTAAAAATTCAGGAGGCAATTATCTTGGCTAAACTATAAGATGTAATTTTTATCAAGAACAGGATTTTTTTTCTGATGCCATCCCTAGTTATCTTTGTGATACAAAAGAGAACTATTATAATTTATAAATTATGCATAATTTTATGATTTAGGTAGGGGAATTGCTGTACTAACACATATTGCTTGTCCTGGATCATATGACTGAGGAAGTTTTGTCCTGACCATCTAAAATTCACAAATTCCTTCCTCTGTGCTCCTGTAGCATGTTAAAAATATTTATTTTTGTCATTTTAGCCACATATCTAGAAATAGTAAAATACACTGACATATTTATTGAAACAAAGCAAAGCACACTTATTTCCCTACCCAGACTCTTTTCACTGGACCTGGGCATACTTTCCTAGCTGGTTCAAGTAGCTGTGCCCCTGGTTTAATGGAAATAGCCTTACCCCAAAGGTTATGTCCCCACTTAATGATAGACTTTTTGGGTTCAAAACCCTGTATCAAGGGAAGACACATTCAGCAACAACTCTTGCTCCAGAACACTCTTGGAGTCAGACAGAAGCTTTTCTCCTTCTTACCTTTCTTCCTCTGCCCTGGCCTGCTTCCCTTATTTCTGGTGTTCCTGATTCTGCTCATTTTGGTCTTTCAATTTCTGTGCTTTCCTTGAATGTCCTTGATTATCCATTAATATTTAAAAGGGAGACTTAAAATATTAGTTTTGTCTCTGTAAGTTGGGTTGGATTTTTGTAGAGAGTGGACTTTTATTGGACCTTATATATATCTTTTCTCTGTAGCCACCATTTCTCCAAGGAAGCTTCTTACCTATTGCCTGAGCATTTAAACTTGGCTGCCAACATTTTGGAAACTAGGAGAGGGAGGGAAGCCTGGGGGATTCTATATTTAATGTACATATTTTAATTTAAATTTCTGTAGTTTCAACCCACGGCCTCACTCCTGCTCTCAACCTTGCCAACACCTTGGGCATTTCTCAGAGAATGAACCTCTTTAAACCTGAGGTGGTAGGGGAGTAGTAATTGAATTGCTCATCCCAGGAGGGGGTGTGTGTATTAGTTTCTCAGTTGTTTCTGACTCTTTGTGACACTGTGGACTGTAGCCCACCAGGCTCCTCTGTCCATGGAATTCTCCAGGCATGAATTCTGTTGCCATTCCCTTCTCCAGGGGATCTTCCTGACCCAGGGATCAAACCTAGGTCTCCTGCATTGTAAACAGTTTCTTAACCATCTGAGCCACCAGGGAAGCAGTAGGAACCAAATAACTTCTTCTTCACATTCTATTTTATCCTCATATCCTGTGGTATCACACACTTCAAATTCCTAATAGATTAAAGGATTCTTTAAATAAGTTGTTTGATTTCCTACTTCATATGTCTTTGTAGACACATAATTTATCTTTCATCCACTGTACAATAGTTTGCCTTCACTTATTCAGTAGGTATGTATTAATCTTAATTACCCAGGCACTGTTTGTACTCTGGAATATAAAGCAGGACACAAATGAAAACTGCCATCATCATGATTTTAGGAATAATATAAAGATAACCAAATAAATAAGTTATAGTGTTTCAGAGAATGAGAGTATTAGGGAGAAAATTAAAGCAGGGCTAAGGATAAGAAGGCTAGAATAACTCAACTTCAGGTTTTCATAGAAATATCAAGGAAGACCTGTAATGGTGAGAACAGACCATGGGTGGAAAGGAAAGAAGCAAGGAGATTTTAGGAAGCTCATTTAGTCATTTTGGAGTGAGCTCACCACACTCCAGGACTCTTGCCTGGAAAATCCATGGACAGAGGAGCCTGGTAGGCTGCAGTCCATGGGGTCTCAAAGAGTCGGACACGACTGAGAGACTTCACTTTCACTTTTCTCTTTCATGCATTGGAGAAGGAAATGGCAACCCACTCCAGTATTCTTGCCTGGAGAATCCCAGGGACGGCGGAGCCTGCTGGGCTGCCATCTATGGGGTCACACAGAGTTGGACACAATTGAAGTGACTTAACATTAGCATTAGCAATGAAATCTTGGAAAAGATGATGGGGACTTGGCAGCAGCGACTGAAGAAATTATAGATACTTGGTATTAGCAGAGATGAAAGTAAGTAATTGTGTTCTGTATGAACTTGAGGCAAGATCCTACAGGACTTCCTGATGGAATAAATATGGGAAGAAAATAAAGTAGAGAAGTGAAGGGCTAACCCTAAGGAGATCATGTATATTGTTGAAACAAATTTTTTAAGCTCAAGGTGGAGCCACTCCTGCCCAGAGTGCCACATCAGCCAAGCAAAACCTGACTAACTTTTGTGTTCCTGTGAATGTTCCACTTGACCAGAAATGAGGTATATTCAATCAGCAGATCCCCAAATTCCAGGCCAACTCTGGGCTCTATACTTACTTCATGTTTCCTTAATCTCTCTAAATAAAGGTGAGATACAACCCCAGCCTAGAAACTTAAGCAGAGTACTTCTTCCTTGTTTCTTGGGTTGTTTCTTTGAATTAGGCTTGCAGCCAACCTTTTCCCTACCTTGCAGTTCTCCACATTCTTTAGAGTGGAGGTTATCCACTTCATGAAGTGTTACCTAAAGTTGTTTGTATCATCTTGATTGTCTTTTTTGATATAATGTATGAGGTTAGCAAATGACTATGAAGTCTGAAATTCAGGAGAGAGATCTGGTCTGAAATATGAATTTAGGAGTATTTAGGATATAAATGGAGAAGGAAATGGCAACCCACTCCAGTGTTCTTGCCTGGAGAATTCCATGGACAGAAGAGCCTGGCAGGCTGCAGTCCATGGGGTTGCAGGAGTTAGACACGATTTAGTGACTAAGAGAAAGAGAGAGGATATAAATGATATTTGTATGTGGTAGCTCTATGCTATTAATATTATTAGGTAACACTGTAAGGGGAAAAAACAAAACAAATGAAAATAAGGACTCAGCTCTGGGTCACACCTACCTTAAGTGGTTGAAGAAAGAAGAAACCATCAAATGAAACAGAGCAAAAGCAGCCTGTAGGTGGGAGGAAAACCAAGAGAGCATGAAATCTGAGGACATATAAAGAAAAGTGTGGCACGGAGCAAGAAATGATCAACTGTGTCAAGTGCTGTTGATTAAAAAAAAAAAAATAGTGAGGACTGGGAATTACTCATTGAATTAAAGAATGTAGAGATAATTGATGATCTTGTTATTGATATCTATGTGCTAAGTCACTTCAGTCGAGTCTGACCCTTTGCAAGCCTATGGATCTTAGCCCACCAGGCTCCCCTGTCCATGGGATTCTTCAGGCAAGAAAATTGGAATGCGTTGCTGTGCCCTCCTCAGGGGATCTTCCTGACCAGGGGATCAAACCTGTGTCTCTTATGTCTCCTGCATTGGCAGGCAGGTTCTTTAAATTCTGATTGGATTAAATCTAGGGAAGAAGAAGAGAGGAGATATTGGATGCAATGCTTATAGACAGATTTCCCATGGAGTTTAATTTTTAAAAAGAAAGTAAAGAAATGCAGCAATATTCCCAGGAGGCAATGATATCTGGAGACTGTTGTTTGTTTATAGGAAGCACAAACAACTTCTTTGGGTGCTGGTGGGGAGGACCCAATAGAGAATTGTAACAAAGGGGCAGAATTTCAAGTGGGCAGAGGGTATCTGTGTCAAGGTTCTTAAATAGGCCAGAAGGGATGGGATACAGTACACAAATGAATGATTTTTAGATAGGAGCATGAAAAGTTAATGTTTCTTTTAGGTGGAAAAGTAATAGATTAGTCCCAAGAAAAGACTCCCTTTAGCCTGCTGGGGCCAAGAGCTCAGTCCACAGATAAATGGTAGTTGCTTGAATGGAGGAACAAATGGAAATGTGGAAAGATGCTTCCCAAAATGAGCAGTACAGTGTTACTGCCAGACGTTTTGGGCAAACAAAAACAGTGGTATACATGTGTAGGTGTGTGTGTTAGTCACTCAGTCATGTCGCGACTCTTTGTGACCTCATGACTCCTCTGTCCATGGAATTCTCCAGGCAAGAATACTGGAGTGGGTAGCCATTTCCTTCTCCAGTGGATCTTCCTGACCCAGGGATCAAACCTGGGTCTCCTTCATTGCAGGTGGATTCTTACTATCTGAGCTACCAGGTAAGCACACTAGTGTGTGTAAATCAACTTCCCTGGTGGCTCAAATGGTAAAGAATCTGCCTACAATGCAGGAGACCCAGGTTCAATTCCTAGGTTGGGAAGATCCCCTGGAGAAGATCATGGCAAACCACTCCAGTATTCTTGCCTGGAGAATTCCATGGATAGAGGAGCCTAGCTGGCTGCAGTTCATGGGTTGCAAAGAGTTAGACACAACTGAGCAACTAACACATGCACATAAATAAGTCTAAATAGTGAGGCAAAGAAATAAATGTTTATTCATTTCATTTTTTATTAAGTTGTGACTTCAATTTTTGTTTAAACACATCATTTGTGTTTTTGTTTATTATTTTGATCACAAATTATTATAATCATCCATTAAACTTTAAGAACATTCTCATTTTGAAATTGAATCTAATTTCTCACCTCTAGGCTTTGACTATTCTGAAAACTGGAATTTTTCCTAGCAGAGTGTCTGGTACTTAGAAACTGATCAGTGGGTGACTGTTGAACAAATGCCAAAAAGAATATCCAAGTATGATAACATGGTGCATTTATAACATAATAAAGTTGAACCTGTCCATTCACATAGTAGGTGATTTTTCTTATGGTGTATGGTTAGATTTACTTCTGTATTCTTAGTAATAAATTGGTTCACGGTTGTTTTTGTAGGAGTTGCTGCAATGCTCTAACTTGAGATCTAGTTAGGGTAAATAGACCATTCTTTCAAAAAATGTTCTGTTGTATGCATATACTATTTGACTGAAAATCTTTTAATTGATTTTACTCTTCTTGGTTATATGTAATTAGAGGAGTATTTTTTAATAAAATCAATTTCTATTACATTAACATAAAATGTATGTGTTTGTGCAATATATATAGAATATGTAAACTGTGCAAAGTTTTAAATAAGAGAAAATAAATTGACATTTTTATTGTGTTGTGACTTGAATAAATGACAAACTATTAAATAAATAAATAAAACAGTGCTTAATTTAACAATATAATAAGGATGCTCTAGAAGGTATGTGGCAATCATATTTTATAGGTTAAAATTCATATAATAAATCATTTACTAAAAGAAGGAAAACAAACTGGCATTTTGAAATTTAATAAGTATTTCCAATTTATAGGAATTATGTACTTATGATAAATGTCTTCATGTGTTCAAGAATGTGTTTACATTTTCATAAACAAGAAAGAAAAAGTAAATAAGGCAATAATGCACAAAGATATCCACAAAGAAATGATTTATGTAGTATGTCAGTATAAAAATAAAGGCTGGAGAAATGAAAAACATACCTCAAAACTGCATACACTCAAAAACAAATAAAGTTCTGAACTAAGAAACATGGAAAGAAAGTAAATGATAAAACTGAGCTTTTCTACTTCACAACGAGAAATGGCTGCCTTTTTGTTCATCTCGGTCAATTATTCCCATTATAAGCTCCAGATTAGTCTGCCCTTTTTTCATTTTAAGTTGTTGCAAAGAATCTATAACTCACCGTCTTTATGAGAACTGAAGTTTATTTACATTAAAGAAAGCTTTTAAGTGTTATTTTGCTGTTGCTGTTAAAGCTTGTCTTTTACCTTGCATAAAGGAAAACTATCATATATTTTACAGCACTTCTAACAATCTGATTTACCACTACGTTATATGGCAGCGGCATTATCTAGCAAGTCAATGTACATTTATCAAGCCTTTACTCAATACACTATTCTAAGCATGCTTTTGAAATGTGTACTGACGTTGACACTGACACTTTCCATTATCAGCAAATGGGTTATTTTAATTCCAAATGGCATAATCAATGGAAGGAGAAGCTCTTTTACAGAGAGAATAAGTTACTACTTTCTTAGTAGAATGTGTTTTTGCATACCTTAAAAGTTTTATTGCGTGTATTCTGGTCGTTTATATCCAGGTTTGATTAACCTTAATGTTTTAGATTCTACCGAAGGTTGTGTTTTTTTGAAACAGATTCTGGAGTGGAGTTTAGGATGCAAGATGTAGGTTCAGCCGTAATACAAGTCTAGCAACAGCTTTGATTGAACCCTTAAGAGGTCTGGTGCTATATGACCTACCAGGATTGTCCCAAAACCCTGGGTTTTGTTTTTAGTTTTGTAAACACATCTGTCTCTCTCTTTTGTATTTATTTACTTTTCATTGGAGAAGAACTGCTTTACAATATTATATTGGTTTCTGCCACACATCGACATGAATCAGCCACAGGTATACATATGTCCCCTCCCTCCTGAACCCCACTCCCATCTCCCTTCCCATCCCACCCATCTTGGTTGTCACAGAGCACTCAGTTGAGCTCCCTGTGTCACACAGAAAATCCCACCTGCCATCTGTTTTACATATGGTAATGTATGTGTTTCCAAACTACTCTCTCAACTCTCCCCAACCTCTCCTTTCCCCAGTTGTCCACAAGTCTGTTTTCTATGTCTCCACTGCTGCTCTGTTTTATACCTTGCCTCCATTAGACTTTAGTTGCAGACTGCAAAGGGCATGACTTTTCAGATTGGATTGGCAGCTGAAAGCTATCATTCCTGGAAGCCGGTCACCGAGCCCTTGCACGAAGCAGGATTTGGGCAGCATGTTGCCATGTCTACTACAGATTCCAAATATTCTTAGTTGGAAAGGTACTTAAGTTGTATGGCTTTCATTGTCTGGAAAATTACTTGTCATGGTGTCAATGATGAGGCTACACTATAGAGAATTAAATATTAGGAACTTAACCAAAGAAACAAGGTAAATGTATTATAATTTATACAGTCAGTTGCCCTCAGTATTTGCATTCCAAATTGGATATGAAACATTTGAAAGGATTTTGTATCATTTAGCATAATTTAAGAAACTATGAAAGGAATTAGGGTATTTCTGATAATTAATCCTAATAATAAAGGATTTTACCAAAATTACAGCATTAATTCCCATCTTGCCTAATCATGAGAATAAAAGCATGCTTGCTTCTTGTTGCTTTTTAGTCCAAGAGAGTCCTGAGTAAGCATTTGGAATGTGACCATATTCCCCTTCACCAAGATATAGTAGAAGACAGGTTCTAACAGTCACTCTTGGACAATTTAAACAAAAATGACAGTTCAGTCTTGTTTTTCACTTCTGTAGGTGCTTAGTACTCTAGTAATCTACTTCCGGCTACAGAAATCTCCTGCTAGTGGTAATTATAAAGGTGTTTCTCTTTCCTTCACTCATGATTTTTTGGTATAATGATTTTTTTTCTTAATAAAAATACTTAATAGACAAAATGTAAATTTTTGTACACAGATCAAGGCTCAAACGTATAAGCTATTTTTTACTTTAAAATTTTTATTCTAAGTTTACATTGAAACAAGAAACTTTCTATTCTTTTAAATTACCTTTTCTATTAAGTATTCTTGTGCAGATGTGACAGATCATAAAGAAGCTTAGTGCTGAAGAATTGATGCTTTCAAACTGTGGTACTAAAGTGGTGCTTTAACTGTGGTACCTTGAGAGTCCCTAGGATACTAAGGAGATCAAACCAGTCAATCCTAAAGGAAATCAACCCTGATATTCATTGGAAGAACAGATACTGAAGCTGAACCTCCAATACTTTGGCCATCTGATGTGAAGAGCTGACTCATTGGAAAAGACCCTGATGCTGGGAATGACTGAGGGCAGGAGAAGAGAGTGTGACAGAGGATGAGATGTTGGATGGCATCATCAACTCAATGGACATGAGTTTGAGGAAACTCCAGCAGATAGTGAAGGACAGGGAAGCCTGGCCTGCTGCAGTCCATGGGGTCACAGCCACAGATGACTGAGTGACTGAACAACAACATTAAACATTCACCAGTGATTTTCATGTATATATATATACATAAAAAATAAAAATTAAACAGAAAAATGTCTTTTTTTAGCAATGATTTATCAAATATTTCTTGATAACTTTGTTCAAAAGTACAGGGATGTATGTTACCCACAAGGATAATATAACTACTTGATATTTGATTTTGTATATGTTATTTGAGTGTTTCAATAGGTTATTGAATGAAAATAAACATTTAGTAAAACCATTTTCATGGTAAAATATTCAGTAGCTTTTCCATTCCTCTAAATAAGAACATTTTGCCTTGTATTAAAGAAAAAAAAATCCTTCCTGACTTAGCATTTTCTTTTTTAGGCTTTTCCTCAGGCTGAGAGTTTACTAGCTAATCAGCAAAACTCCCATAAGTACTTATCTAAGAGGAGAGAGACTAAAAAGACTATAAAATTACCACATGCTTTCAAGCTCTTAGTGATTTGGAACTTTTATTAAAAGTTTGCTAAGAGTTCCAAGTATTTGCAAGCCCAAAGTAAGACCAAGATACTGATATGTTCCCTGTTCAACTGTCAGATGACTAGCTTTGCCCTCTGTTATTAGTGTCTTTCATAAAATGCCATGGATTATGTGCAATATTATGGGCCAATCCATGCACTGTCAGAGCTGGCAGGAAACTTGGTCTATTTCAAACCACCAACTTAAGACCAGAATTGAATTACTTCACTGACTGTGTTACTGCCTCAACTCTCTTGAAAAGAAGTTGCTTATATCCTTTTCACCAATTCAAGTTTCAGCAAAGTCACAATTAAACTCCTCCCTCAAGAGCAGCATCGACTCCTAATATAGGAAATCTGTGTGGCAGATTTTAGAAAGTTAACTACAGCCCAGCAAGAATATTGACACCTCATTTCTACATAACTTTTGAGATAGGTGTCAGAAAAACTTACAAGATATGTTTAACAAGATGTTAAACATAAATAGGCATTTACATCTATGCTGAGAGGGTTCATTTAATAAAGTTGTCATATAGAGATTTATTATCTACTTATAGTTATTTGTATTTTCTTTGTAAGTAGTTGACAGTTTCTGCTTGATTCTGACATCATAGACATTCCTTGTCTAAATCATATCACTAAAAGAAGAACACTGACCACAAGGCGAATCTTTACTAGTCCATTTTATTTCCCTTCTTAAATCTCTAGGTTAGTAAAACTTTGAGGGAGAAGTTTGGCATGAAAATCGCAAGCCGCTCTGAAGGTAAAATGTTATATAGTACCATGAAGGGAGAACAAGAAAAAGATTTGATGGGATATATCAGAAATCTGAGACATAAAGCAAATATACATTCCCTTTTTCAGATTTTATTGGCATTCTGGACCTAAGAGATCCATAATGCTATACTGGAGTCCTTCATGGATTATGGAGTATTAAGGGCCAATTCTTCAGAGAAAGAGTTATGAATGGACTTCATTACAGCAACTGAGGATATCATATTTTATCAGCAACAACAACCTGAAGTGTTTAGCCGCCCCCTCCCAAAAAAAAAGACATGGTATTGTTCCATATCATTACACAAAACATTAAAAGTTGAATACAAAATGCAGATATGTTAGGTGGCAGATAGTAGGCATTAATTTCCATTGTACTGTTAGGTGATTGTGGTTTTTCTATTTAAAGGATGTGTTTTATAAGAAAACACATAGAACTTGCTTCCCTTAAGCTAATAAGAATCACGTATTTCAGCGACTAAATTTTTAATCTTCAAGCCCTGAGGGTAAAAACATGAGATTTCTTTATTCTGTGTCTGATGGAGTGATGTTTTATATGAGAGCTCAAACTCTAGTAATAATAACTCAACAGGTAAAAATCAGAAATGCACCTGATGCTTCTGTATTACATAATCTAAAGACAAGGAAATACTTATTTTTAAAAGGATATTCTAAAATATATATTTTTCATATGAAAAGCACTTTCATATGAAGAGTTGCTAGGTTGTTTCCAACTCTTTTGTGATCCCATGGACTGTAGCCCACCAGGCTCATCTGTTCTTGGGATTTCCCAAGCAAGAATATTGGAGTGGGTTGCCATTCCCTTCTCCCGAGGAGCTTCCTTACCCAGGGATCAAAACTGCATCTCCTGCATTAGCAGAATTCTTTACTGTTGAGTCACCTGGGAAGTCCCATGAAGAGCATATAACCCTCTTGTTTGTGCTTTCTCAAATTATAGTCTTCTCCTATATGGAAAGGAAAGTAATGTTCAATCAATACTCTTTTAAAAGTTTTTTTTTTTTAATTTTATATTGCTAAGTCATTCAGTCATGTCCGACTCTGTGCGACCCCATAGACGGCAGCCCACCAGGCTCCACCATCCCTGGGATTCTCCAGGCAAGAACACTGGAGTGGGTTGCCATTTCCTTCTCCAATGCATGAAAGGAAAAAGTGAAAGTGAAGTCACTCAATCATGTCCGACTCTTCGAGACCGCATGGACTGCAGCCTACCAGGCTCCTCCGTCCATGGGATTTTCCAGGCAAGAGTACTGGAGTGGGTGGCCATTGCCTTCTCAATGGCAATACAAGTTTTGTATTGAGGTATAGCCAATTACCAGTGTAGTGATACTTTCAAATAAATAGTGAACGGACTCAGCCATCATAAGAGGAAGGGAGTTTGAGGGAGAATGGATAGAATCAATACATTTTTATATCACTGTCTATATGCCTATATCATATGATATGTATAGGTATATTGATGATAGATACAATGAGTATAGGCTATTGCTGAATTTTACAATTTTTCTCTCGGGTTTATGTATGATAGAAACAGCCTATACATGATGTTTAAAGGAACATATAATTCTAGACTATGGGAATTCAGCAGTAAGCAAGACAGTCTTCTCCATGAGAAATTTATAACTTAGTAAGGGGAGAAAAACTTTAAGTAAAATTTTAAATGTTTAAATTTTTAAATAAGTAAATATAAAATTAACTATTTAAAATTAAAATAAAATCTATAAAAATGATACTTGTACGTCTAGCATGACAGGTTCAGTTCAGTTCAGTCGCTCAGTCATCTCTATTTGTGACCCCATGAATTGCAGCACACCAGGCCTCCCTGTCCATCACCAACTCCTGGAGTTCACTCAAACTCATGTCCATCAAGTATATGATGCCATCCAGCCATCTCATCCTCCGTCGTCCCCTTCTCCTCCTGCCCCCAATCCCTCCCTGCATCATGGTCTTTCCCAATGATCAACTCTTCTCATGAGGTGGCCAAAGTACTGGAGTTCAGCTTCAGCATCAGTCCTTTCAATGAACACCAAGGACTGATCTCCTTTAGGATGGACTGGTTGGACCTCCTTACAATCCAAGGGACTCTCAAGAGTCTTCTCCAACATCACAGTTCAAAAGCATCAATTCTTTGGCGCTCAGCTTTCTTCACAGTCCAACTCTCATATCCATACATGACCACTGGAAAAACTATAGCCTTGACTTAGACAGACCTTTGTTGGCAAAGTAATGTCTCTGCTTTTGAATATGCTATCTAGGTTGGTCATAACTTTCCTTCCAAGGAGTAAGCGTCTTTTAATGTCATGGCTGCAATCACCATCTGCAGTGATTTTGGAGCCCAAAAAAATAAAATCTGACACTGCTTCCACTGTTTCCCCATCTATTTCCCATGAAGTGATGGGACCAGATGCCATGATCTTCGTTTTCTGAATGTTGACCTTTAAGTCAAACTTTCACTCTCCTCTTTCACTTTCAACAATAGGCTCTTTGATTCCTCTTCACTTTCTGCAATAAGAGTGGTGTTGTCTGCATATCTGAGGTTATTGATATTTCTCCCGGCAATCTTGATTCCAGCTTCTGCTTCTTCAAGCCCAGTGTTTCTCATGATGTACTCCGTGTAGAAGTTAAATAAGCAAGGTGACAATATACAGCCTTGACATACTCCTTTTCCTATTTGGAGCCAGTCTGTTGTTCCATGTCCAGTTCTAACTGTTGCTTCTTGACATGAATATAGGTTTCTCAAGAGGCCGGTCAGGTGGTCTGGTATTCCCATCTCTTGAAGAATTTTCCACAGTTTATTGTGATCCACACAGTCAAAGACTTTGGCATAGTCCAGAAAGCAAAAATAGATGTTTTTCTGGAACTCTCTTGCTTTTTCCATGATCCAGCGGATGCTGGCAATTTGATCTCTGGTTCCTCTGCCTTTTCTAAAACCAGCTTGAACATCTGGAAGTTCACAGTTCACGTATTGCTGAAGCCTGGCTTGGAGAATTTTGAGCATTACTTTACTAGCGTGTGAGATGAGTGCAATTGTGCAGTAGTTTGAGCATTCTTTGGCATTGCCTTTCTTTGGGATTGGAATTGAAACTGACCTTTTCCAGTCCTGTGGCTACTGCTGAGTTTTCCATATTTCCTGGCATACAGAGTGCAGCACTTTCACAGCATCATCTTCCAGGATTTGAAATAGCTCCGCTGGAATTCCATCACCTCCACTAGCTTTGTTCGTAGTGATGCTTTCTAAGGCCCACTTGACTTCACATTCCGGGATGTCTGGCTCTAGGTGAGTGATCACACCATCATGATTATCTGGGTTGTAAAGCTCTTTTTTGTACAATTCTTCTGTGTATTCTTGCCACCTCTTCTTAATATCTTCTGCTTCTATTAGGTCCACACCATTTCTGTCCTTTATCAAGCCTATCTTTACATGAAATGTTCCCTTGGTATCTCTAATTTTCTTGAAGAGATCTCTAGTCTTTCTTTTTCTGTTGTTTTCCTCTATTTCTTTTCACTTAAGAAAGTAGGGAAAACCACTAGACCATTCAGGTATGAACTAAATTAAATCCCTTATGATTACACAGTGGAAGTGAGAAATAGATTTAAGGGACTAGATCTGATAAAGTGTCTGATAAACTATGGACAGAGGTTCATGACATTGTACAGGAGACAGGGATCAAGACCATCCCCATGGAAAAGAAATGCAAAAAAGCAAAATGGCTGTCTGAGTAGGCCTTACAAATAGCTGTGAAAAGAAGAGAAGCAAAAAGCAAAGGAGCAAAGGAAAGATATAAGCATCTGAATGCAGAGTTCCAAAGAATAGCAAGGAGAGATAAGAAAGCCTTCCTTAGCATGACAGGTTAGAGAGGGCCTCCTTTGAATAGGGCAGGTAGTAAGTTTTCTCTGAGAAGATAGTATCTGAGCTGTAAGCCAAAAAATGAGAAAGATCACTGACTTAAAATTCCTAAGTGAAAAAAAGTTCAGAAAGTAGGATGAGCAAGTGCAAAGATAATAAGGTAGCTGAAGTGGGTAAGTGGGAGCTAGACAAGGAGGACAAAAGCAGGATCAACTGTGGTTGGAAGACCAGTTAGTCATCTTTTTTTAGTGCTCTTTGACAAGTAATTTCTAGCAAAGAAATTTCTTAAGTTTCTTTTAAATTCTAGAACTTTTTCTATTGATTAAAAATTCTTGATCAGTAATAGCTTGGATTGCAAGGAGATCCAACCAGTCCATCCTAAAGGAGATCAGTCCTGGGTGTTCATTGGAGGGACTGATGTTGAAGCTGAAACTCCAATACTTTGGCCACCTGATGTGAAGAGCTGACTCACTGGAAAAGACCCTGATGCTGGGAGGGATTAGGGGCAGGAGGAGAAGGGGACAACAGAGGATGAGATGGCTGGATGGCATCACCGACACAATGGACATGGGTTTGGGTGGACTCTGGGAGTTGGTGATGGACAGGGAGGCCTGGTGTGCTGTGGTTCATGGGGTTGCAAAGAGTCGGACACGACTGAGCAACTGAACTGAACTGAACTAAATAGCTTAGTGATTAAATGGGGATCAACCTTACTTTCTAGTCACAGATCAGTGAGATCTGTGACACCTGGGTTTTGCAGAGTGTTCGGATGAATGAATTGTTAGCACAGTACTGAGATGTATGCTAATTTTCTTAAAAAGGTCCTGTCTTTGACTCAGCTCTATGAACTACAAATTTACCAGGAAAATTTAGGATGTTTCATGTTCAGAAGGAAGGAAAAGCTGGATTGGTCAACCTAGGACCAGAATTGTAACTATGGAGACTTGCTCATGATATAATCGCAATCTATAGCTGTTAAGGGTTTCCCCAGTGACTCAGCAGTAAAGAATCAGCCTGCAGTGTAGGAGACGCAAGTGATGTGGGTTTGATCCCTGAGTTAGGAAGATCCTCTGGAGGAGGAAATGGCAACCCATTAGGGTTGGGAATGGTTCTGGCTGGGAAGATCCCATGGACAGAGGATCCTCCTGTACTACAGTCCATGGGACCACAAAGAGTCGGACACAACTGAGCGAGTGAGCACTCACTCATAGCTGATAAATGGCAGACCTGAGATCTGAATTTTTGTCTACATAATCTATTATTTCTTTCCTCCTGCATGCTTTCTTCTTAATTATTGTATTCTTGCTTGCTTGTTTGCTGTTTTCTTTTTTTTTTTTTTTTTTTGACATTTTGCTGGTTATTTCACTCTTTCTCCTAAACTATCTTCCCTTACATAAGTTGTCCTTTCGTTAAAATCTCTTCTTAAAAAACCATAAGGGGTGATAATGTTTCCTGTAAAGACTCCAACTGATAGATTTATCAAAACACTGAAATGTCAAAATGTCAAAAGGAATACCCGCATATGGGCAGAGTCACAGAGGATAACTGTGGGATAGGAGCTAAGATTTTCAATGAATAAAGTTGTGGGACCAGGATATGGGTTGTTGACATGGTTTGTCAGATGCCAAAGGATCTAAGTTTTTTGGAATACGAAGTGAGGAGAAATGACTTGAAAGTGACAATGGGGAGCAAGGAAATCATTTTTCATTTCTTGACCCTGCGTTACTTGAGAGGCAGGCAAGCAAGTAAGTTTCAGAAGTAGTCAGATTAAAATTAGGGCTGGAAGTGACTAGAAAAACCATAGAACATGAGACAGAGGAAACATATACTCTAGGTTATATGCAAGTTTCCTAGGATTCAGTCAAAGAAGTAGCAAGAAGAAATGTTTGTCTGCTATTGAAGTAGGCCAAGTTATTGAAAGCCTGTGAAATTCAAAGCTGCAGAAAGGCACGTTTTTGGAGATATTAACAGCAGCACCATTGTAGATTTCTATGAATAATTTAAAGGAAGACACAAGACAAGGGGGTGCTTTTAGCACTTGGCATTATTTAAAGGTTTAAGGAGCAGTTACCATTCCAGTATAAGACTAAAAAACAAAAACAAAAAAATCTGAGTTTTAGAAATTCTGGGAGAAATCAGGATATTTATATTCTGTGGACTATGTAGATTCATGGTACTTTTAAGGAGGAGAAGGGGACAACAGAGGATGAGATGGTTGGAGGGCATCACTGGCTCAGTGGACATGAGTTTGAGCATACTCTGGGAGATGGTGAGGACAGTGAAGGCTGGTATGCTGCAGTTCACAGGGTTGCAAAGAATTGGACACGACTGAGCGACTGAATGACAACAGAGGCCATAGAGAGACTTCCAACTGTCCATAAAACCTCATTCTCCTCATTTGCCACCTCAATGAAGAGCTGGATTCAAGGCTGTCCAGCTAGTCAACATTTTTCAACTCCCCTGATAGTTAGGTATGGCCATGTGGCCAAATTCAAAACAATGGTTATGAGAAAAATGATTCAAATTTTTAACCTCTTAATGTATTTCTAGGGATTTTAAATGAAAATGAGGACAACTATAAACCAGTATACTCTTTTCCCACAGTTTCCACAACTGTAATATCCACTTCTGTATCCTTTTACTCATTTAACCTGTCTTATTGCTATTCCACAGAGCATAAAATGTAGAGTCATTGTTTGACTTTTTGTAGTGTGCATGTTATGTTTTAGAGAGTTATTCTATTTTACTAAACACTCAGCTTTAATAGATTATCTGGGGCTATTCATTAATTCAACAAACGTTTATTAAGTGCCTACTAGGTTGCAGGATTATTTCAAAACTTTATCTATGAACAAACCAGATAAAGAGTAAAACTTCATGGAATTTCTATTCTAGATGTAAGAGACAAGTAGTATGGTAACAGGGTTCCAATCAAAGAGAAGGACCTTATTCCAGCACATGCATTGTATTTTGGAAGAAGAGCAAGAAAATGATTGTGCCGGAAACATGGTAGGCGAAAGGAGAATGGTAGACAATGAAGAAAGAAACAAAAAGCAGCCACTGGCATTACTGGAATAATTCTTTGAGTGAAATGCCAGAACCATTGCATGCTTTAAGCAGCAGGTTGATTTCACTTACTTTTTTATTACTGACAGCATTGCAATAAATAACTTGTACATATTCCATTTATGTATCTACAAATATGGTTATGATCATTCCTAGATTTAGGGTTATAGGAAAAAGGATATATGCATTTGTAAATTTGACAAGTATTGTCAAAAATGTCTCCCAATGGAAGCTGAATAATTCATACTCCCACCAGCAATATATGAGTGTCTGTTTCTGTTTTTACTTATTTCTGTACTCTTTTTCTGAAGTTTGTGTGTGTTGGCATTGCTCTATTTCTTTAACATGAAAGAGCTTGCCTTTTCCTTTTTTTCTATTTTCTATTGTTTTGAGAATTTGAGCAAATTCATATGAAGATATAAATGTTTCCTGGATAAAAGGGACCATTTAATATTTTAAATGTATATGGGTTAATTAATAATGTTATTAAAAAATAAATAATATTTAATAACATTAATTGATAATGTTATATCCTAAAGAGTCACGACAGTACACCACTCATACATAGAGGAGAAAATATGGGCCTGACACTGTTGAGGGAACTTTCACTTTAATAAAAGGAACATGTGTGTTCTGGTGCAGATAGGAATGCTGGTTTTTTAGAAGCCAGAACTTGACTTCTCAATGTACTCTATTTCCTTTGAGAAATGAGGGACTACATCATCTGTTGAAAAAGGGATTTTGGAAGAAAAAGAGACATGTGTAGAAGACAAAATATCTCTTATATTACAGAAGAAAGGGACATTGCCTAGTAAAATATAATTCAGTTGAAATCACTGTTAGACGCTGATTAAACAGGTGACCATAAATGTGGAGTGTCACCAGTTGGCTCAGTTATGTGATTTTCTGCAGCAGCCTTGGAAGTCTGTGTACAGACAAAGATTAACCCACCACTAGACACTTGCAAAGCAGGTGGGATGAAAAACACCAGGTCAAGTTTGTTTAGAAATTCTTCAGGGAGGCCTTGAAGTATTGGGCTGTGGAATTTAAGCTAGAAAGAAAGAAAATGTATTGTAAAAATTTTGAAGAAAGTTTTAATTCCCTCCTTCCATTTAATACTATATACCATGGCCTGTGAGCTTCCCTGGTGGCTGATTTGGTACAGAATCTGCCTGTAAGGCAGGAGACCTGGGTTCAAGTCCTGGGAAGATCCCCTGGAAAAGGAATTGTCAACATACTCCAGTATTTTTGCCTCGGAAATCCCATGGGCAGAGGAGACCGGTGGGCTACAGTCCATGGCATTGCAAGAGTCAGACACAACTTAGCAACTAAACTGTATCATGCTGTGTGCTAGCAAAGCACAACCTCTGCCATATTAAGACATATTTTGATTGGCGTCCCTAATTAACAAAACTCATGGAATGTAACCAAAAGGAATTTTTCCCCCATATACTCTTTAAATCTCATATAAAGGGTAGTCTGTCTTTCATCACAGATGACACTCAGGCAGCCCCTCAACACTGCTGATCACTCTCAGTTAAAAAAAAAAAGATTTTGTAATTTTCATTTTAAGTTAAGAACAGACTCAATTCAGCAAATAATTAACACTATGAAGATGACTTTTTTTTTTTATCACCAAGTTGTGTCTTGGTCTATATGAAGAGATTGTCAATTTTCTTTTTTCAAGCCTATTTCCACCTTTACTACTAGAGTCCATTTTCACCTTCCTGGGAAAAAAAAATCAAGGAGAGGGAACCATGGTAAGGGTAGCAGAAAGTTCTTTATTGACTGATATTTTCAAATTTTATTTGTGATCTTTGGGCCTGATCCAATTGTAAATCTCACACTCTCCCACTGTGCATTTATTGCACTGTGGTCTTCAGAGAGGCTAATATTACTATGAGTCTTTAATTATTATTTCCCTTAAATGGAATGAATATGGTTTTTGGTGTTTACTTTTTTGTGATTGCCTACAGGATGATCAGTAGTGAACTCCTAGCTTCTTTCTCCTCTGTTAAGACAAGAAATACCAAATGATATCCATGTGGCTCTTTCCTCTTCTGCAGGTTGCCTTGTGTGTGTAGTGTGTGTGTGTGTGTGTGTGTGTGTATTAGTTGCTCAGTCGTGTCTGACTTTTTGCCAACCTGTGGACTGTAGCCCACTAGGCTCCTCTGTTCATGGAATTCTCTAGGAAAGAATAGAGGAGTGGATAACCATTCCAAAGGATTAAACCCAGGTCTCCTCCACCTCAGGCAGATTCTTTATCATCTGAACCATGAGGGAGGCCTGCATGTTGTCTTAGGGCCACAGAAAATTCTAAATTAACTTTTATTCTACATTGGCAGGAGTTCAGTTATTTCTCAGTAAAGTCTTGTTTCTCTCTCAGTGTCTATTTCTCTCTCTCTCATCTCCCCATCCCTGTTTCTATCATCTCTATCATCTCTTCCCTTCTGACCCAAGCCAATGCGAACAGCCTCTTGCTTTCAGACTCCTCAGCCACATATCAGACACAAGTATGTCCCTCAAAAAGCCAGAAGATAAGTATGAAGCTCTTACCTTGTGGAAATCTAATATCTTGTCTTGAAGAGGAGAAAATGATCTTATTTTCTGTTGGAAGTTTGGATGGGTGAGTTGTAGGGGACATATCTTTTCAAACATCTATCTTTACAAATTCCCTCCCTTTTAATATCTGATATTTCATATGGATATGGATGGGCCATTTCTAAGTTGTGTGGGTCTCTGAGTCAATAGTTTTTGAGAGGATTCTGTCTATAAAACCATTTGATTATAAACATATTCTGCCTGCATTGCAGGAGACCTGGGTTCGATCTCTGGGTTGGGAAGATCCCTAGAGAAGGGAATGGTGACCCACTCCAGTATTCTTTCCTGGAGAATCCCATGTACAGAGGAGCTTGGCAGGCTACATTCCATGGGATTGCAAAGAGTTGGGCATGACTGAGAGACTAATACTTTCACTTTTTCATGTTATAAAATTCATGGGTCCTTGAGATATATAATGATTTATCAAAGAAAATTTAGAATAATCAGAAAGAAAACAATTTATTTTTAATATCCAGTCAGGGCACCTAAATACTAAATGTACTATTCAATACCACATTTTCCTCCTCATTTCAAGTCCAGGCATCATCTTTTCATGTTCATTATTGTTAAACCCACCATTCATAGTTAATTTTCTATTTTCCCCCTAAAGAGAAAAGTAGCAACATCATTGTTTCCCAGAGTGCTCTGGCTCTTTGTAAACTGTTCATATCAAAACAATATAGATTTTCTTGCCTCTAAAGTTCCCCAATATTCTGCATTTAATCTTGTTTTTATCATTATACAAGATGCTATACCATCCATCCTGTTCCCCATATATACTGCACCTGAATACCAGGGAGGAACTTAGAACACTTTGAGGAAGGCATTCCAAAGTGTTGAGTCCCTGGATCAGTTTTCTCAATCTGCTATAACAAAGTGCCACAGATTAGGTGGGCTTCCCTGGTGTCTCAGTGGTAAAGAATCCACCTGACAATGCAGGAAATGCGGGTTCAATCCCTGGGTTGAGAAGATACCCTGGAGAAGGAAACAGCAACCAACTCCATATTCTTGTCTGGGAAATCCCATGGACAGAGGAGCCTGGTGGGCTACTGTCCAAGGGGTTGCAAAAAAGGACCACAACAACAGATTAGATAACTTAAAACAATAAAAAATTATTTTTTTTTGCAGTCCTACAAGCTAGAAGCCTGAAATCAATGTTTCCACAAAGCCATACTCCCTCTGAAGGCTTTGAAGAAAAATCCTTGACTCTTCTAGCTTAGGATAATTGCTGGCAATCTTTGATGGAACTTAGCTGGTAGATGCATCACATTAGTCTCTGCCTCTGTCTTTAAGTGGCCTTCACGTTTCTGTCTCTGTGTCCAATTTTTTTTTTTTTAATATAAGGACACAAGTTATATTACATTTAGGGGACACACATTAATCCATTATAATCTCATCTCAACTTGATAATATCAGCAAATATCCTATTTACAAATAAGATCACATTTTGAAGTTCCAGTTAGACCTGAATTTGATGGAGATTCTATTTAAGTAAGTGCAATTTCTGAGACATACCGCCTTAGATGAAGGCTGCACCTATCGAGGTCAAAGGACAGTATATGAGTATGAAGCAATGAGTTGTAATCAGTTTGATATGCTCTGACTCAGATGCACTTTGACATTTAACATCTATTTTACCTTGTTACTACACTCAAAACTTCCAATTAACTATTTCCTTTTAAGTATATATGTTCAACCAGTAATGAACTTCGAGTCTTGTCAAGAAAATAATGTCTACATAAAGCAATAACCCTGTGTACCAGACAGCAAAAGAGACACTGATGTATAGAACAGTCTTATGGACTCTGTGAGAGAGGGAGAGGGTGGGAAGATTTGGGAGAATGGCATTGAAACATGTAAAATATCATGTATGAAACGAGTTGCCAGTCCAGGTTCGATGCACGATACTGGATGCTTGGGGCTGGTGCACTGGGATGACCCAGAGGGATGGAATGGAGAGGGAGGAGGGAAGAGGGTTCAGGATGGGGAACACATGTATACCTGTGGCGGATTCATTTTGATATTTGGCAAAACTAATACAATTATGTAAAGTTTAAAAATAAAATAAAATTAAAAAAAATAAAATAACTAAGAGGTAAATATATGTTATAATCAATAGTATAATCAATATACTATATATATTAATAATAGTATAATAATAGTATAATCAAATAATATTAAAAATGTTGCAGCAGTGCATATGAAAATTTATACCTAAAATATAGCTAAAAAATACAGCTAAAGATACGAGTGATTGTTGAACGACAGTGAGCATATGGGAAAAAAGTCTGAGTTGTACATTAGAATGAATTTTTTAAAATTCACAGGGTGAATTTCATGATATATGAATCTTATCTCAATTAAGCTGTTTTTTGAAATGGTGCAAGAATTGTCAGCCTGAGATGAGGTTAATTGAAGCCCACCTTTTAGAGTAAATCCACATTAAGATATCTTCAAGAAATTGAAAAATGTAAATTGAAATTATAAATTAGTTTTAAAAATGTGTCTTAAGGAGTGTGTGTGTGTATGTGTGCATGTGAAAATCTTTTTTTTTTTTTGGAAATAAGGTTCATATATTAAAAACTGAATAATTATGAAACTTAACTAGTATTTTATTTTCTATAAATGCTAATATAAATTTATATCAATTAGATAAGTGACATTTTACCCTGAACTTATACATATCTTAGCCTGAAGGGAGATTACAAATCTTCAAGTTATCTAAGACAAGCAGCCTAAGTCTTCACAGGACACATACTGAAACCATCAAGAAAGCATATTATCTGAAGTGAGATGCAGTCAGGGTAGAGAGGGCATTTTTATTAGGTTGTAATCCTATTTAACATCTCTATTAATCATCTAGTGGGGAAAAAAATACAAGCGAATGAAACTTAAATCACAATAAATAGTCTTGTTTTAACACCAATTAGTGCAGAAATGATAAAAACGGGATCTTCGGTGATTAAAGGGCAGCCACAAAATGAGATTCAACTTGGAAAATGTAAAATGGTGGGCTAGTAACGCTTGAAAGTAAAAATCAAAATGTCTAACTGGTTTTTTAAGGTCACCGTTCTAAAGATTAGTGAAAGATATTTAGTGAAATCCAAGAAGAACTTACATTTGCAATGTTAATTTCAATGTCAGCTTTTGCATTTTAACTGGGTTTCATTTAAAAGTTTTAAGAACTATTTTCTCACCAGAAAGCTTATGGAATTCATAGACAAAAGCTTTTGTCTATGATTCATATTTTTGCCTTTGATTCATATTTTTGCCTTTGATTCATATTTTTCTTGCCTTAGAATAAAAATTTGAGGAGGTAAGAAAAGAGAATAAAGAGGTTTAAAAAAGTGAAAAGAATTTGAGGATTACAAGTAAGTTACTTTTTAATTATCCATCATATAGAAGTTAAAACAAAAATTTATAAATATTTCATGAAATCTTTGGAGTCAGTTTTCCTACAATGTGTTGAGATATCACAACTTAGAGGTATCCCTGGAAATGGACTTTTATTAGTTCACTAAATAATTCCTGACAGTTTAACAAACTTTTCAGAATGGAGCTGGATCTGCAATTTTAATATAATATCCCCAGTTAATAAAAATGCTGTTATTTAGTATTTAACATACAGAGAATAATAAACGTAAGCCCAAATGATAATTTTGGCAAGCAATATCTCACAGACAACTCCTATAATGTGTGAAGAGAAAAGAACTACCTGTTCATGTAATTTTTTCAATGTGATTTTATTTTTTTTTGGTGTCTTTTTTTGTTGTTTTCTTTTTCTTTTTTCTTTTTTTAATTTTGTTTTATTTTTAAACTTTACAATATTGTATTGGTTTTGCCAAATATCAAAATGAATCCGCCACAGGTATACATGTGTTCCCCATCCTGAACCCTCCTCCCTCTTCCCTCCCCGTACCATCGCTCTGGGTCATCCCAGTGCACCAGTCCCAAGCATCCTGTATCATGCATCGAACCTGGACTGGTGACTCGTTTCATATATGATATTATACGTATTTCAATGCCATTCTCCCAAATCATCCCACCCTCTCCCTCTCCCACAGAGTACAAAAGACTGTTCTCTACATCAGTGTCTCTTTTGCTGTCTCGTATACAGGGTTATTGTTACCATCTTTCTAAATTCCATATATATGTGTTAGTATACTGTATTGGTGTTTTTCTTTCTGGCTTCCTTCACTCTGTATAATAGGCTCCAGTTACAACCACCTCATTAGAACTGATTCAAATGTATTCTTTTTAATGGCTGAGTAATACTCCATTGTGTATATGTACCACGGCTTTCTTATCCATTCATCTGCTGATGGACATCTAGGTTGCTTCCATGTCCTGGCTATTATAAACAGTGCTGCGATGAACATTGGGGTACACGTGTCTCTTTCAATTCTGGTTTCCTCAGTGTGTAAGCCCAGCAGTGGGATTGCTGGATCATAAGGCAGTTCTATTTCCAGTTTTTTAAGGAATCTCCACACTCTTCTCCATAGTGGCTGTACTAGTTTGCATTCCCACCAAAAGTGTAAGAGGGTTCCCTTTTCTCCACACCCTGTCCAGCATTTATTACTTGTAGACTTTTGGATCGCAGCCATTCTGACTGGCATGAAATGGTACCTCATAGTGGTTTTGATTTGCATTTCTCTGATAATGAGTGATGTTGAGCATCTTTTCATGTGTTTGTTAGCCAGCTGTATGTCTTCTTTGGAGAAATGTCTATTTAGTTCTTTTTTTTTTTTTTTTTTTTTTTTTAAATTTTATTTTATTTTTAAACTTTACATAACTGTATTAGATTTGCCAAATATCAAAATGAATCCGCCACAGGTATACATGTGTTCCCTATCCTGAACCCTCCTCCCTCCTCCCTCCCCATTCCATCCCTCTGGGTCGTCCCAGTGCACCAGCCCCAAGCATCCAGTATCGTGCATCGAACCTGGACTGGCAACTCATTTCATACATGATATTTTACATGTTTCAATGCCATTCTCCCAAATCTTCCCACCCTCTCCCTCTCCCACAGAGTCCATAAGACTGTTCTATACATCAGTGTCTCTTTTGCTGTCTCGTACACAGGGTTATTGTTACCATCTTTCTAAATTCCATATATATGCGTTAGTATACTGTATTGGTGTTTTTCTTTCTGGCTTACTTCACTCTGTATAATAGGCTCCAGTTTCATCCACCTCATTAGAACTGATTCAAATGTATTCTTTTTAATGGCTGAATAATACTCCATTGTGTATATGTACCACAGCGGGTCCATTTTTTGATTGGGTCATTTATTTTTCTGGAATTGAGGTGTAGGAGTTGCTTGTATATTTTTGAGATTAGTTGTTTGTCAGTTGCTTCATTTGCTATTATTTTCTGCCATTCTAAAGGCTGTCTTTTCACCTTGCTGATAGTTTCCTTTGTTGTGCAGAAGCTTTGAAGTTTAATTAGGTCCCATTTGTTTATTTTTGCTTTTATATCCAATATTCTTGGAGGTGGTTCACAGAGGATCCTGCTGTGATGTATGTTGGAGAGTGTTTTGCCTATGTTCTCCTCTACGAGTTTTTAGTTTCTGGTCTTACGTTTAGATCTTTAATCCATTTTGAGTTTATTTTTGTGTATGGTGTTAGAAAGTGTTCTAGTTTCATTCTTTTACAAGTGATGGACCAGTTTTCCCAGCACCACTTGTTAAAGAGATTGTCTTTAATCCATTGTATATTCTTGCCTCCTTTGTCAAAGATAAGGTGTCCATAGGTGCATGGATTTATCTCTGGGCTTTCTATTTTGTTCCATTGATCTATATTTCTGTCTTTGTGCCAGTACCATACTGTCTTGATGACTGTGGCTTTGTAGTAGAGCCTGACGTCAGGTAGGTTGATTCCCCCAGTTCCATTCTTCTTTCTCAAGATCGCTTTGGTTATTCGAGGTTTTTTGTATTTCCATACAAATTGTGAAATTATTTGTTCTAGCTCTGTGAAGAATACCGTTGGTAGCTTGATAGGGATTGCATTGAATCTATAAATTGCTTTGGGTAGTATACTCATTTTTACTATATTGATTCTTCCAATCCATGAACATGGTGTATTTCTCCATCTGTTAGTGTCCTCTTTGATTTCTTTCACCAGTGTTTTATAGTTTTCTATATATAGGTCTTTAGTTTCTTTAGGTAGATATATTTCTAAGTATTTTATTCTTTCCGTTGCAATGGTGAACGGAATTGTTTCCTTAACTTCACTTTCTGTTTTCTCATTATTAGTGTATAGGAATGCAAGAGATTTCTGTGTGTTGATTTTAATATCCTGCAACTTTACTATAATCATTGATTAGTTCTAGTAATTTTCTGGTGGAGTCTTTAGGGTTTTCTATGTAGAGGATCATGTCATCTGCAAACAGTGAGAGCTTTACTTCTTCTTTTCCAATCTGGATACCTTTTATTTCTTTTTCTGCTCTGATTGCTGTGGCCAAAACTTCCAAAACTATGTTGAATAGTAATGGTGCAAGTGGGCACCCTTGTCTTGTTCCTGACTTTAGAGGAAATGCTTTCAATTTTTCACCATTGAGGATAATGTTTGCTGTGGGTTTGTTATATATAGCTTTGATTATGTTGAGGTATATTCCTTCTATTCCTGCTTTCTGGAGAGTTTTGATCATAAATGGATGTTGAATTTTGTCAAAGGCTTTCTCTGCATCTATTGAGATAATCATATGGTTTTTATTTTTCAATTTGTTAATGTGGTGTATTACATTGATTGATTTGCGGATATTGAAGAATCCTTGCATCCCTGGGATAAAGCCCACTTGGTCATGGTGTATGATCTTTTTAATGTGTTGTTGGATTCTGATTGCTAGAATTTTGTTAAGGATTTTTGCATCTCTGTTCATCAGTGATATTGGCCTGTAGTTTTCTTTTTTTGTGGCATCTTTGTCAGGTTTTGGTATTAGGGTGATGGTGGCCTCATAGAATGAGTTTGGAAGTTTACCTTCCTCTGCAATTTTCTGGAAGAGTTTGAGTAGGATAGGTGTTAGCTCTTCTCTAAATTTTTTGGTAGAATTCAGCTGTGAAGCCGTCTGGACCTGGGCTTTTGTTTGCTGGAAGATTTCTGATTACAGTTTCAATTTCCGTGCTTGTGATGGGTCTGTTAAGATTTTCTATTTCTTCCTGGTCGAGTTTTGGAAAGTTGTATTTTTCTAAGAATTTGTCCATTTCTTCCTCGTTGTCCATTTTATTGGCATATAATTGTTGATACTACTCTCTTATGATCCTTTGTATTTCTGTGTTGTCTGTTGTGATCTCTCCATTTTCATTTCTAATTTTATTGATTTGATTTTTCTCCCTTTGTTTCTTGATGAGTCTGGCTAATGGTTTGTCAATTTTATTTATCCTTTCAAAGAACCAGCTTTTGGCTTTGTTAATTTTTGCTATGGTCTCTTTTGTTTCTTTTGCATTTATTTCTGCCCTAATTTTTAAGATTTCTTTCCTTCTACTAACCCTGGGGTTCTTCATTTCTTCCTTTTCTAGTTGCTTTAGGTGTAGAGTTAGGTTATTTGACTTTTTTCTTGTTTCTTGAGGTATGCCTGTATTGCTATGAACTTTCCCCTTAGGACTGCTTTTACCGTGTCCCACAGGTTTTGGGTTGTTGTGTTTTCATTTTCATTCGTTTCTATGCAAATTTTGATTTCTTTTTTGATTTCTTCTGTGATTTGTTGATTATTCAGCAGCGTGTTGTTCAGCCTCCATGTGTTGGAATTTTTTTTTTTTTTTTTTTTTAATTTTATTTTATTTTTAAACTTTACATAACTGTATTAGATTTGCCAAATATCAAAATGAATCCGCCACAGGTATACATGTGTTCCCCATCCTGAACCCTCCTCCCTCCTCCCTCCCCATTCCATCCCTCTGGGTCGTCCCAGTGCACCAGCCCCAAGCATCCAGTATCGTGCATCGAACCTGGACTGGCAACTCATTTCATACATGATATTTACATGTTTCAATGCCATTCTCCCAAATCTTCCCACCCTCTCCCTCTCCCACAGAGTCCATAAGACTGTTCTATACATCAGTGTCTCTTTTGCTGTCTCGTACACAGGGTTATTGTTACCATCTTTCTAAATTCCATATATATGCGTTAGTATACTGTATTGGTGTTTTTCTTTCTGGCTTACTTCACTCTGTATAATTGGCATTTTTAATAGTTTTTCTCCTGTAATTGAGATCTAATCTTACTGCATTGTGGTCAGAAAAGATGCTTGGAATGATTTCAATTTTTTCGAATTTACCAAGGCTAGCTTTATGGCCCAAGATGTGATCTATCCTGGAGAAGGTTCCATGTGCACTTGAGAAAAAGGTGAAATTCATTGTTGGGGATGAAATGTCCTATAGTATCAATTAGGTCTAACTAGTCTATTGTATCGTTTAAAGTTTGTGTTTCCCTGTTAATTTTCTGTTTAGTTGATCTATCCATAGGGGTGAGTGGGGTATTAAAGTCTCCCACTATTATAGTGTTATTGTTAATTTCTCCTTTCATACTTGTTAGCATTTGTCTTACATATTGCGGTGCTTCCGTGTTGGGTGCATATATATTTATAATTGTTATATCTTCTTCTTGGATTGATCCTTTGATCATTATGTAGTGACCGTCTTTGTCTCTTTTCACAGCCTTTGTTTTAAAGTCTATTTTATCTGATATGAGTATTGCTACTCCTGCTTTCTTTTGGTCCCTATTTGCATGGAAAATCTTTTTCCAGCCCTTCACTTTCAGTCTGTATGTGTCCCCTGTTTTGAGGTGGGTCTCTTGTAGACAGCATATGTAGGGGTCTTGTTTTTGTATCCATTCAGCCAGTCTTTGTCTTTTGGTTGGGGCATTCAACCCATTTACATTTAAGGTAATTACTGATAAGTATGATCCCGTTGCCATTTACTTTATTGTTTTGGGTTCGAATTCATACACGGTTTTTGTGTTTCCTGTCTAGAGAACATCCTTTAGTATTTGTTGGAGAGCTGGTTTGGTGGTGCTGAATTCTCTCAGCTTTTGCTTGTCTGAAAAGCTTTTGATTTCTCCTTCATATTTGAATGAGATCCTTGCTGGGTACAATAATCTGGGCTGTAGGTTATTTTCTTTCATCACTTTAAGTATGTCTTGCCATTCCCTCCTGGCTTAAAGAGTTTCTATTGAAAGATCAGCTGTTATCCTTATAGGAATTCCCTTGTGTGTTATTTGTTGTTTTTTCCTTGCTGCTTTTAATATTTGTTCTTTGTGTTTGATCTTTGTTAATTTGATTAATATGTGTCTTGGGGTGTTTCACCTTGGGTTTATCCTGTTTGGGACTCTGGGTTTCTTGGACTTGAGTGATTATTTCCTTCCCTATTTTAGGGAAGTTTTCAACTATTATCTCCTCAAGTATTTTCTCATGGTCTGTCTTTTTGTCTTCTTCTTCTAGGACCCCTATGATTCGAATGTTAGGAAGGGTTTTAAACTTTATATAGGTTGATTGCATATTTTTCATAAACATATAAAGTATAAAAGCTAATTTCAGGATAGAAGTTGCATATGCACACCAAAAACCTTGTCTCTGGAATGAACAATTTTATGCCTAACGTATCTTGGATGGCCTGGCTCAAAAATAACATATAAAACATACAATGATAAAAAATCATCATGTATATTGTAGGAAAGGAAAATTTGCCACGTAAAATGGCTGTTTAGCATGTGAATTACTTTGAACTGGAAACAGTCAAGGCCCCAGAGTCTCAGGTAGAAACTTTAACATACCCCCTAACTGCCTAAAAGAGTATATGCAGAGGATCTGTTCCAGGAAGGGTGCTATCACCACAGATAACTATAGTATCAACTAGATATGAATGACAGGGAGGAACAAAGCAAGTGTGTGTGGTAGTCGCTTTAGTCGTGTCCAACTCTTTGCAAACCCATGGACTATAACCCACCAGGCTTCTCCATCCATTGGATTTCCCAGGCAAGAATACTGGAGTGCATTGCCATTTCCTCCTCCAGGGGATCTCCCTGACCCAGGGAACAAAGCAAAGTCTGTTAAAATTCCTCATTCTGTCCAGGTTTCTCTTCATGACCCAGTAAACATTTGTTTGCCAAACATCTGCTCTCCATCTCCATCTCAATGCCTTTCTCCCCTTCAAAATCCCAAACCACTGCCTACAACATCCTCTTTGGTTTTTAGGGGAAGATGATAGATAAGGTGAGAACTTCAGCTTTTTTGGTGAGTTACTCAGTTTATCTAAGTGAAAGTGTACATGATATCAAAGTTTTGTTTGATTTTCTCCTATTAATCTATCCCATGTCCATTTAATTCTGGGAACAGGCAGAAGAACCTAGAAGAGGAGAGGAAAATTTCTTCCTCAACAATATGAAATGTGCCATTTATTTTTACATCTGGATATTTTATATTTGATAAATATGAAAAACTAACATCTTTATAAAAATAAATAATAAGGAATAAAGTGTTTTTCTATAGTAACCAATCTCATGAATACTCATACTTTATTGCTTTGCACACACAAAAAAGAAGTATTGCTTTTAAAAGTGAGAATGTGTGTGTGTGTGTGTGTGTGTGTACAGCTGTGCTCAGTCTTGTCCAGCTCTTTGTGTCTTCATGGACTGTAGCCTGCCAGGCTCCTCTGTCCATGGGATTCCCAGGCAAGAATACTGGCATGGGTTGCCACTTCCTACTCCACAGGATCTTCCTCTCTCAGAGATCGAACCCTTGTCTCTTTTGTCTCCTGAACTGGCAGGTGGATTCTTTACCACTAGTGCTAAAATTGAAGATGATCCAGTAAAATATTCAAATGATTGAAAGAGGCAAAAATATTTTGAACTATTTTATAGGAATCACTTAAATTACTGACTTTCATATTTTAGTTTAGAAAAATATGAAAGTAAAATGACTGTATGTTGTAAAATTGAGTAATAGCTGTATCTAAAAATCAGTCCACACTGGACCTGATTTACATAAACTTCTGTTTACTTTCCATATCTTTACTGTGTAAGGTCTTCACTTTGAATTTGATGACAGCATGAAAGCAAAGGAGAAATAAAATCAGAGTAAAAAGCAGTGAATTTTTCAAAGACAACAGCATATGTATAATCTGCATTTATAGCCATTTGCCACAAAATACACCTGGCTATTCAATGAATTTTATAAACTGAAAATATTTTTAAATAATAATTTAGCTTTGGGTAATGTCTTTTGTGCACTATTCAAGGTTTAAAACAATCTATAGTTTGGTCCTAAGAATCAAATTTTGGCAATGTCAATTGTATTTAAAAATAAGAAAAAGTAGGAGTGGCCATGTAACAAAACAAAAAGAGGTAAAAAGGCAAAATTGTCTTGATCCTAAATTATCATTTTGCCCAACTCATTTTATTGCATACCTGTATGCAATGCATAATGACATCGAAATGTGTTCTAGTTTAATTTTTTTAAATTTTTTCTTGAATTGTAGATGTGTTTCAACTAATTATAGTATATTCTTCCTGTTTAGCTTCATGTGTGGTAAGACATTTATGGGTTGCATCTTTTCTCCATAACACACTTTGGCATGAATCTTGACTTCATATCTAAATTGAGGTGTTGATCTCACAGTGGAGGTAGAGTATTATTAACATGGTGGTGAGCATGCGTGTGTGCATGCTCAGTCATATCTGGCTCTTTGTGACCCAATGGACTGTAGCCCACCAGGCTTCTCTGTTCATGGGACTCTCCAGGCAAGAATATTGGAGTGGATTGCCAATTCCTCCTTTAAACTCAAAAATGTTGTCATCTTTCTAGAGCAAATCACTTCTTTCTCATGGGTTCTGAAAGCTTTAATAAGTTTTGAGAGTAGGATAAATTCTCTAGAGTAGCTGAAAACTAAATTTCTGTCAATTTGTGTCCATCCTAAGTCAAGCACCAGAACTCTCACACAATTGCCAACATTTTTCCTGGTGTCTGTAAACAGATCATCTTAATGTACTATCATATGAAAGGTTCCAAAACAACTCTAATTTTATCTGAAGCCTATGTTAGGGGATTTTCTTCCCCAGCAAATTTAAAAGATGAAGTAATTTAAGTAAAAATTAGTTTGCAAGTATAATGTGAAGTTAATTACTCAAATATTTACATATGATGGAAGGAAAATCAGAGTAACGATTCTATCTACTTTATGAAAATCAGAGTAATACATTTTACCTATTGATTACATTGCTCTATGCCAGGCACTATACTCAATGCTTGGGGCTTCCCCAGTGGCTCAGTGGTAAAAGAACTGCCTGCCAATGAAGGAGATGCAAAAGACACAGATTTGATCCCTGGGTTGGGAAAATCCCCTGGAGGAGGACATAGCAACTCACTCCAGTATTCTTGCCTGGAGAATCCCATGGACAGAGGCGCCTGGCAGCTACAGTCCATGGGGTCACAAAGAGTCGGACATGACTGAGCGACTGGCATGCACACACATAATCAGTGCTTATGTATTATGCCACATTTAGACCCCATAACTACTCTGTGAGGTAATTATTGTTATGAAAAGTGAAAGTGTTAGTTGCTCAAGGACTAATTCCCCACCCAAGCATCAAACCTGCCTCTCTTATGTCTCCTGCATTGGCAAGAAGGTTCTTACCACTCACACAACCTGTTATATTTAACAAATAAGGAACCTGAACTTATGAATCACATTGGACTAAATTATGCTGCAGTAATAAGTGAAAACTGCCACGTCTCATAGGATTATGGCAATAAATGCTAAAATCTATCACACAGAGAGTACAAGGTAGATCTGAGTGTTTCTTAAGGGCAACTGCCTTTGGTATGTCCACTAAGTGATCCATCCAACAAAAGTGAGGCTGATAAACAGTCTTGCATGTGTCTGTGAGTGGAGAGAGCTGTGGATGCTCGTGAGCACACTAACTTGGGAGGTCATGATACAGCTTATTTCTGCACCAAACTCAATTCCTTTTTTTCATGGACAAATAGCTTAATGAAATTTCCCAGCTTGCTTTGTGGCACTGTAGCTGAGTCCCAACAAGGAAATGTAAATATAGTGATAAATTTTATTCCCAAACTTCATTCATACACAATTCTCAGGCATAATCACCCAGGTTCTTTTCCCTCCTACCATTTTGATGCAGATAACTGCCAGCATCCTGGAAGTCATATGTTAAAGATGGACCAGGCCCAAGACAGAAAGAATCTGGATCCCTGAATCAGTTCTCAAAAAGAGAGCCATAATAAGAAGCACCCATTGCATACATTAGTAGCTGAGGAATAAATTTTTGTCTTGTTTCAGACACTGGAATGTTTATAGTTTATATAGCTTCCTCATGTCATCAAATCTGCATTCATTCTCCCCTACCCCACAAATCTAACACCCCTGAAGACAGGATGCATAATACAATCAAAGGTGTTTTAAGATTGTCTACTAGCACTTTTTCCTTCATCAAAAAGTAATGTACATTTTTACAATCAAGTGTCAGATTTAATGAAATACAGTAATCCACAGGTCATCTTGATTTCAAAATCCATCATCTTAATCTCTACCTACATTGTGTACCCCCTTAAGTTATGGATGGCATTGGGTATGGTATCTATTTGGTTCATGGTATTATTGTTTGTTACCAGATTTCATTTTGTTGTTTCTTCCTTCCTGCTCAGTAATTCATGTGGAAAAGAACATGAATGTTTTTATAGACATATTTTTAATCTATATCCCAGGTGTGTAGGCAAAAAATTGATTTTTAAATGTGTTTTCTGCTCTTTAGAAAATCCAAAGCCTGTGATATAAATTGAAGATATTGCACATATTTTCCAGAAAAGAAGCTGCCATGTGGTCACACGTGAAATAAGGTTTGGCACAAATTAAAATGATTTGTATCATAAATTAAAGTACACTTAATGGTAAAGATCACAAAGAGATGAAATAAACCTAGCAATAAAGATCAAGTGACCATTTGTTACAGTGGACTTATTCTATGATTGGGCAGCAGAAGCATGGTTAGCATGATAAGAATATAAATCTTGACTCTTGGCTCTGTAATGTCCTAGCTTTGTGAAACTGGGGGTGGTATTTAAGCCTACAAAACCTACTTTTACTCATCTGTAAAATTTTGATAATATTTATTTTATAAGTTTATTGTGAAGATTAAAACAGATACATTAATAATAGTTTCCTAGGAAATGCTAGATTCTTCTCCCTTTTATCTTACAGGATTTTCAGTTGACTTTTATATTTATCTGATTTATGACTTAACTAGATGAAAGTGAATGCAAAATTAGCTGCAATCTCACATTGCTTGCTTCAATAAAAAAGTGAAAGCAAATCTAAACTTTTCCCTGTGTGCCTCATTAGCTCAGTAAAATCTAATTTTCACTAATTTCTTTCTCTTCCTATGGGAAAGACCAAGTGATTATTGGAATTCATGGTCACATTTCGGAATTTTTTCATACCTCTCTGGACTTTTACTTTGTAACAGAGAACCTGAATTTGATTTTGATTTTAGGCTGCAGAGGTAAGGGAAAGTTGATGGCGTATTTTGAGGAGAAATGGCAGAAATATTTTTCACTATTTGTAAAATTTTCTCAAAGTTGCTAAAATCTCACAAAGGAATTGGATACATTCTCATATCTATGGATAAAGAAATAGGCCATTGGCAAAAGAAGAGGCCATAACAACTCCCCTGAGGTAGCTATACTTCTTTTTTTATTAAATGGGGAAAAATAAACTGCTGAATTGGATGGCAAGAGAGCTGTGACAATGTTGTTGCTCTTTTAGTTACTAAGTCCCACATGGCTCTTCATGACCCCATGGACTGTAGCCCACCAGGCTCCTCTGTCCATGGAGTTCTCTAGGCAAGAATACTATAGTGGGCTGCCATTTCCTTCTCCAGAGTATCTTTGCAACCCAGGGATCAAACCTACATCTCCTGCATTGCAGGCAGATTCTTTACCACTGAGCCACATGGGAAGCCCATCTGTGACAATACCACCTACTTATTATGGGCTAGCAGATATAGCTAGAAAATGCATTTTTACAAATAGTTATAATGGTGTTTTTTCATAGTGTTAATGTTAGTCGCTCAGTCATGTCTGACTCTTTGCAACCCCATAGACTGTAGCCCACCAGGCTTCTCGGTCCATGGAATTCTTTAGGCAAGAATACTGGAGTGGGTTGCCATGCCATCCCCCAGGAGATCAAACCTGGGTCTCCTGCATTGCAGGCAAATTCTTTACAATCTGAGCCAATAGGGAAGCTCTTCCATAGTGTTAGAAGTCTCATCTCCTTTAATACACTGATGCTAAGAAATTTTAAAAAGTGGCAGCGTCCTTTTTACAAAATGTATTAATGGAGAAACAGTCACAGCACAGTTTTCCATTGAAGATGAGTTTCTGGAGAAAGAGAGATCACTGTGTGCTGTGAATGATTTAAGAGCAAAACAATGATTATAGTGAGTTTCTTCCCTCATAGCTCAGTTGGTAAAGAATCTGCCTGTGATGCAGGAGACCCTCGTTCATTTCCTGGGTAGGGAAGATCTCCTGGAAAAGGGATAGGCTACCCATTCCAGTATTCTTGGGTTTCCCCAGTGGCTCAGCTGGTAAAGAATACACCTGCAATGGAGGAGACCTGGGTTCGATCCCTGGTTGGGAAGATCCCCTGAAGAAGGGAAAGGCTACCCACTTCAGTATTCTGGCCTGGAGAATTCCATGGACTGTGTAGTCCATGGGGTCGCAAAGAGTCAGACACAACTGAGTCACCTTCACTTTCACTTCACTTTCTTCTTTTGCAAGGAGTACTGATTTAAAGAACAATATAAGTAAGCTTATGAACTTTCAGTAATATTGGAAGCAGAAACCATTAGGAAAAGATGGCAATAACTATGAATTCATTAGATGAGAACTTAAGGGTGTTATCATTTGGATAACAAATGAGAAAGTCTGAGGAGGTTAGATTTGTCATTACTTAAAGTAGTGTTTCTATTAAAGCATAATATGTACAATATTTGATATAATAATTATATTTACATTCGGACAAGTACAAAAATAACTGTACAGATAAATTAGTTTTCATGACTGAGTTGACTCAAGTGATCAACAGTCAGATCAAGAAATAGAACATTATCACATACCCGCAATTGTCCTGCTTAGAGTCCCGGTCTCCCCTCAAAAGACACCCTTCTTTAGAATCACTGCTAAGCTGCTGCTGCTGCTAAGTCACTTCAGTCGTGTCCAACTCTGTGCGACCCCATAGACTGCAGCCCACCAGGCTCCCCTGTCCCTGGGATTCTCCAGGCAAGAACACTGGAGTGGGTTGCCATTTCCTTCTCCAATGCATGAAAGTGAAAAGTGAAAGTGAAGTTGCTCAGTTATGTCCGACCCTCAGCAACCACATGGACTGCAGCCTTCCAGGCTCCTCCATCCATGGGATTTTCCAGGCAAGAGTACTGGAGTGGGGTGCCATTGCCTTCTCCGTCTTTGGAATCACTAGGTTTGCTAATTTTCAGCTTCATATAAGTGAATTTATGTAGCTTAATATTATCAGACTAATCCATGCAGTAATTTATTCACTTCCATCGATTTCTAATAGTCTATTAAATGAGTATACAGTATCTTTAGCCATTCTACTATTGATAAGCATCATGGCTCTTTCCATTTTGGGGTCCTTTCAAATTGTATTGCTATGAATATTCTTGTGCATACCTATTGTGAACATATATGCATGCTTCTTGGGCTGTATATCTAAGGCTATAATACTGAGTCATAATATGTGTAGATGCTTAGTGTTCAAGATACAGTTGAATTTCCAACATGGTTATACTAATTTATACTTCTGACAGCAACATATGATAGCTGTTACCAACAATTGATGATACTATATAAAAAATAGCATCCAGTTTAATGGAAATGTGATTATATACTTAGCTTTTATTTTGCACATCCTTTATTACTGATGATATTCAACACCTTTACTGATATTTATTGACTCTTTGAATACACTCTTTTATAGAGTACCTGTCCCAATCTTTCACCTATTTTCCTATCTGGTTGCTTGCTAAGAACTAACTGATTTGTATTCTTATATGTTCTGGATATCAAATTATATTTAGGACTGCTGAGTTTACTGATCAGTTTAGGGAAATTGACATCTTTACCACATTGAATCCTTCAAATTATGATTGTGGTTCATGGTTTCACTTATTTAGGCCTTTTACAGTTTCTCTGATAAAAATGTTTAGATTCCTGTGAAGCGGTTTTGGATGTCTTTCATTGGATATGTTCCTAAATGTTTGGGGTTTTTAATACTATTATAAATGGTAATTTTGTATTTGATTTTATTGTCTTTTCTTTTTCTCTGCTTTCTTTGTATCCACATACTTTGCCAAATGAACAGATAAATTCTTGTAGCTTGTAATATTATTCTCTATTTTTCTAAAAACATAGTGTGTTGTGTGAATAATGGCCACTTTTTGCTTTTTAATTCTTGTGCCTCATGTTTTTGTCTGGTTGGATTGACCTGAGCAGAACCTCCCATGACATGTTGAAAAACAGTGGTGAGTGCATGTGTCTGTGTCTTTTTTGCCCAGTCTTTAAGGGACATTCTTCAAATTTTCACTAGAAATTGTAATGTTGTTAGTTTTTCTAGATACTTAATCATATATAAGAAAGTTCCTTACAATTCTTATATGCTGATTATTTTTTAAATATAAATGACATAACATTACATCAAAATTTTTATATCTATTAAAATGACCGCATTTTTCTTCAGTATATTGCTACTGTGGTTAATTAATAGAGGTAGATCCAAATTTTACACTGATCTAAGAAATCTAAAGAAATTATAGCTTATATTCATGCTTTATGTATTAGTAATTCCATTTGCTTATACTTTATTTGGATGGCATCAATGATTCAATGGACATGAGTTTGAGTAAGTTCTGGGAGTTGTCGATGGACAGGGAGTCCTGGGGTGCTGCAATCCATGGGGTTGCAAAAAGTCGGACACGACTGAGCAACTGAACTGAACTGAATATTTAGGATTGTGCATTTAACTTCATGAGAAATCTTGGCTTCTAATTTTGCATCTTTTAATGACTCCTTAGATTTTGGTTTCAAAATTATGCTGGCCTCATAAATTGGGGTAGGAAGTGTTCTGTTTTTCCATTCTCTAAAATAACTTTGTAAAGGATTGGTGTTATTTGTATCTTAAGTTGCGTCTCTTTGTTGCATCTCTTTGCGACCCCATGGGCTGCAGCACGACAGGCCTCCCTGTCCATCAACAACTCCTGGAGTTTTCTCAAACTCATGTCCATTGAGTCAGTGATGCCATCCAACCATCTCATCCTCTGTCGTCCCTTTCTCCTCCTGCCTTCAATCTTTCCCAACTGCTGCTGCTGCTGCTAAGTCGCTTCAGTCATCTCCGACTCTGTGAGACCCCATAGATGGCAGCCCACCAGGCTCCGCAGTCCCTGGGATTCTCCAGGCAAGAACACTGGAGTGGGTTGCCATTTCCTTCTCCAATGCATGAAAGTGAAAGTGAAGTCGCTCAGTAAGTGTCCGACTCTTCGTGACCCCATGGACTACAGCCTACCAGGCTCCTCCACCCATGGGATTTTCCAGGCAAGAGTACTGGAGTGGGTTGCCATTGCCTTCTCCATTTGTATCTTAAATGTTTCAGTAAATCACCACTAAAACTATATGGAGCTACTGATGTTTCATAAGGATGTTTTAAAAAAGAAATTGAGTTTCTTTAGTAAATACAGGACAATTAGAGTTTTCTTTTTTTTTCCTATTTCTGTTTTAGCAAATTTATCTTTTTGCTCCTCATTCTTTCTTACATTTCTCTGTCCCAGACTCAAATCATGTTCCTTCTGTCTGAGAATTTCTTTCAGTATTTTTTAAGTACAATATATGGGCTTCCCTAGTGGCTCAGCAGTAAAGAATCTGCCTGCAATGCAGAAGACACAAGAGATGCAGGTTCCATACCTGGGTGGGGAAGATCCCCTGGAGGAAGGCATGGCAACCCACTCCAGTATTCTTGCCTGGAGAACCCCGTGGGCAGAGGAGCCTGGCAGGCCACAGTCCACAGAGTTTCAAAGAGTCAGACACTACTGAAGCAACTGAGCACACATGCATGCAGGTATAATATATATAGGTATTATGTGTGTATATATGTAATACATTGACTGGTTTGATCTCCTTGGACAGCAAGGAGATCAAACTGGTCAATCCTAAAGGAAATCAAACCTGAATATTTTTGGAAGGACTGATGCTGAGGCTGAAGCTCCAATACTATGGCCACCTGATGCAAAGAGCCAACTCACTGGAAAATACATTGATGCTGGGACAGATTTAGAGCAAGAGGAGAAGGGGCAACAGAGGATGAGATGGTTGGATGGCATCACTGATTCAACGGACATGAGTCTGAGCAAACTCCAGGAGATGGTGAAGGACAGGGAAGCCTAGCAAGCTGCAGTTCATGGGGTTGCAAAGAGTCAGACATGACTTTGTGACTGAAAAACTATGTGTGTGTGTGTGTGTGTGTATATATATATATATATATATATATATATATATATATCTTAAAAACATTCTAAAAACTTTTTTCTGGACATAGAATTTTAGTTTGCCGATTATTTCCATTTTCACTTTAATGATTGCATTATATAGTCCTCTGGCTTTCTCAAATTTTCTAAAAGTCAGTTCATGGTCTTATGTCTTGCAATTTTAAGGTTAATGTATCTTTTTCCTCTTTCTGCTTTAAATATATACTTTCTTTGTCTTTGGTTCTCAACAGTTGGACTAGTGTATGCCTAGTCATGACTTTGTTTTATTCAGTAATGAGTGAAGTTTGTAGTTTCTTGGCTTATGGGCTGACATTTTTTGTCTGTTTAGGAAAATCCTAGATTAAATCAAATCTTGAAAATTTCTTTTGCCTAATTTTCTCTCTCCTTCTAGGAACTCTTTTACAGATATGTTAGATATTTTGGTGATACAGGTACATATACACACGTGTGCATGCACACATATGCACATACTTTATTTTTGGAAACTTCAATTATTCTCCTTTCTGTGTTTTATCCTGTATATTTTCCATTGATCTATATTCTAGATTTCTCTTCCACTAATTTGCTGTTAAAGCTAGGCAGTGAATTCTATACTGGTTATTGTATTTTTCAATACCAGTCTTTTACTTTGATCCAACTCTTTGGGACCCTGTAGACTATACAGTCCATGGAATTCTCCAGGCCAGAATACTGGAGTGGGTAGCCTTTCTCTTCTCCAGGGGATCTGCCCAACCCAGGGATCGAACCCTGGTCTCCCACATTGCAGGCGAATTCTTTACCAGCTGAGCCACAAGGAAGCCCTTTACTTTGATGTTTTATATAAATTTCAGTTATTTGGGGGGATTTTCCATATTTCATTTCCTTCTCCTATATATAACTACATTTTCATGTTTAGAATCCTTATCTGATAACTCTAAAATCTGTTTCAACAATGAGTCTGTTTTTACTATTTGTATTTATTTTCTCCTATTGACTTTCAACCATTTAGTCCTTTCTCTTGACATGTTTTGTTTATGTTTTGAGTGATACCAGACCTTATAAAAAGAGCATTTGTATAGCATCTATAGCACCTTTTCTTAAGGAGGTTTTCTGTTTCTCTTGCTAGGGAGATAGGAAGTTGATCACACTAACCCAATTTGGCATGACCTGTCTTGAGTTTAGGTTGTCACTTTCATAAGTCTTTTAGCTCTGGTCTGCTCAAACTGTTCCTAGGTCATAACCTTGAGGGGTCCCACCTTAGATTTTTGGTCTTTCAAAGTCTCCTCTTCCTCCCCTGGCCTCTAAACTATTATTTCATTCATCACTGCTACTGCTGCCGCCGCTGCTAAGTCACTTCAGTTATGTCCGACTCTGTGCGACCCTATAGACGGCAGCCCACCAGGCTCCCCCGTCCCTGGGATTCTCCAGGCAAGAACACTGGAGTGGGTTGCCATTTCCTTCCCCAATGCATGAAAGTGAAAGTGAATTCGCTCAGTCGTGTCTGACTCTTCGTAACCCATGGACTGCAGCCTACCAGGCTCCTCCATCCATGGGATTTTCTAGGCAAGAGTACTGGAGTGGTTTGCCATTCACTTCTCCAGAGGATCTTCCTGACCCAGATATCGAACTCAGGTTTCCTGTATGGTAGGCAGATTCTTAACTGTTTGAGCTACAGGGAAGTCCTTAAGCCCATCAGAGGCATTCATTATTTCTGTTACAGTGTTTTTATTGTTAGCAAGTTTTTTTCTTTTTTGGTTCTTCCATTGTATTTCCATCTCTCTGCTGACATTGTTCATCTGTTCCCGCATAGTTGTGTGTGCTCAGTTGCTTCAGTCATATCCGACTCTGTGCGACCCCCATGGACCATATCCCAGCAGACTCTTCTGTTCATGGGATTTTCCCAGCAAGAATACTGGAGTGGGTTGCCATGCCCTTCTCCAGGGGATCTTCCTAACCCAGGGATCGAACCCACATCTCCTATGTTTGTTGCATTGCAGGCAGATTCTTTACTGTCTGAGCCACCAGGGACACCCTGATATGAATCTTAGTTTAAAATTTTCAGTATAGTAATTCCAGCATACCTGTCATGTCTGGTTCTGATGCTTGTTCTGTCTCTTCAAATTGTGGGGTGGGGAAGGTTGGAGGTTTTTATATCCTTTTTGTCTTTTGGCATGCCTTATAATTTTTCCTCGGTAGTTGGATATAATGTACCAGGCAAGAGGAACTTCTGCATATGAGCCTTTAGCAATGTGCTGGTATTTAGGGAGAGAAAACAGTCTATAGTTCTATGGTTAGGTCTCAGTCTTTCAGTGAGTCTATGCCCCTGGCCTGGGGAGATCACAAATGTTTCGCAGTATTTTTTTCTCCCTGATTAGGCAAGATAGCAGGCTAGAGTGGGCAAGGGGTTTAGATACTTATCTTCTCCAGGTTAGTTAGGCTCTGAAAATACCCCTGCAGGTTAAGCTCTGGTTAACTAGTTTCTCCTAGGGATAGGTCATGTTAAGAGTGTTTTGGTATATTTGAAAGTGGTTCCTTTTTCCATCCTCCTGCATGAAACTCAGTGGGATTTTTTTTTCTCTGGTATTTACTGTGGGTGGGAAACTGCTTGAACTCCTGAAGGTAAATCTCACAGTATTTGGGGGACTCTCCTATGAAACTCCCCCCTCATTGGACTTTTTTAGCTCTCAGCATAGTCCACACCGTGTCCCCAGCAGTTTGTCAATGATATATCTCAGATTTTCCTGCTGTGACTTTGATCTCACAGTGGTTTCCTTGAGTCTGAGCTCTGGGAGTCCATGGGATCATGAAGAGTCAGGACAGGACTGAGAGACTGACACTTTAACTTTCCTTTCCTCTAACCTTTAGGGTCGTGGTCTGCCCTTACCCTTCCCTCTCTTTTGGACCCAACAAGAGTTGGCATCTTAGTCTGTTCAGTGTTTTATTTGTTAGGATGTGGAGTAGTGACTTCCAAGCTCATTACATGAGGACCTGAAAACTGGAAGTGTTTAGTTTGTATAAGATTTCATCTTAGCCTTCTAGATGGTCCCTTTGATTTTAGAACTCAGTAAACATCTCCAATGGAAAAGCTGAAGAGCTTGGGAGTCAGTTCTCTTCCCCTCTCTCTCTCTGTCTTTTTGTTCAGACTTATACCTTGATCCTAATTCACAAATGCTCTATGTTATGTATATTATGTGTTAGTTGCTCAGTTGTGTCTGACTCTTTGCAACCCCATGGACTGTAGCCCGCCAGGCTCCTCCATCCATGAGATAATTCAGGCAAGAATACTGGAGTGGGTTGCCATTTACTTCTTCAGGGGATCTTCCCAACCCAGGGATTGAACCCGGGTCTAATTTCTCCTTTTCTAGTCATTCTGTCCCCATGAGATTCCCTGATACATGTTGTTCTTCAGAATCTTGAGCACCTTGTCTCACTTTGTGTGCACGTTAGGCTTATACTTCACACTCAAATGGGAGAAAAACAAATGAACAAAAACAACTGCAGAATACTGTCATACCTCTCCAAATGGTTTTGCTTCTTGGAAATTATTTTTCCTTTTAAGTCCAGGTTGCTTCATCAGCTCTCTAATACGTTAAAATATACACACACACATATTTTAAATTTTCTCTGTGTTTTCTACTTCCTGGTAGGAACACAGAATTGCTAAAAGTCTTCAAAGCTACTACTTAAATTGTATCTAACATATTCACTGACACATTATATTTTTTTCTAAAAGTATATCTTCATTGCATCCAAAAAGGTCACCAAGCCTCATATTCATTATCATACAGTTTCAAGTATATGAAATTTCCATTGTGATTTCTTTTAGACCCAAGTTATTTAGATTTTGCTATTTTTCAGACACTTGAGGATTTTTCAGTTATTTTTTATTGTTGTTATTGCCTTCACTGTGGCCAGAAAATGTATTCTGTATTATATGAGATCCTTTAAATGTATTGATGCATGCTTTATTATGCCTATGATCAGTTTTGGCAAATGTTCCTAGCATACTTGGAAAGAACATACATCCTTCAGCTGTTATTGGTAGTATTCTGTGTGTCAGTTTTAGGTTCAATTTTGTAAAACTAATTTGTCTCCTCGTCTATAGCATTAGTGTTTTTTGTGTTCTTGTTCTACTACTGAGAGGAGTACATGAAAAGTTTCCCAATATGTCTGTAGTAGTGTTTATTTCTTTTTATTCCTATTAATTTTTGCTTAATGTAGTTTCAACCTAGGTTATGATATACATATAAACTGAAATTGATGATCCTCCTGGCACATTGACCCTATTATCATGCTGGAATATCTTTCTACAGCTCCAGTAATTCCTACTGCTTACTAAAGTCATCTTTGCCATTAACATAGCTATACCAATTTTCTTATTGTTTTTTCATTTTGTTTTGGCATATTTCCCATCCTTTCATAATAATATTTCCTTTATTTTTAAATGTCAGGTGTCTTATTAAAGCAGCCTATGTTTAGATTCTATTTTTAAACCCTGAATAACAATTTTTATTTGATTATTTCTCATCAAATTACTGGATTTGTTTATACATTTGGGTTTATGTATATCTATTGTTGTTGTTCAGTCCCTCAGGTGTGTCTGACTCTGTGATCCCGTGGATTGCAGCATGCCAGACTTCCCTGTCCTTCACCATTTCCTGGTGCTTGCTCAGACTCAAGTTCGTTGAGTCAGTGATGTCATCCAAATATCTTGTCTTCTGTTGTCCTCTTGTCCTGACTTCAATCTTTCCCAGCATCAGGGTCTTTTCTAATGAGTCAGCCCTATGCATCAGGTGGCCAAATACTGGAGCTTCAGCTTCAGCATCAATCCTTCCAATGAATATTCAGGATTGATTTCCTTTAGGATGAATATCTATTATATTACTTTTTTTTCCTCCTGTTTCTTGTCCACTTTTACATTCATAAAGTTATTTTAAATTTATTTTTCATCTCTATAAGACTGTTAGTTTCAAGCTCTTTTTCCATTTTATTACTCAAAGACAATAACAAAGAATCTTTGACTTAGTAAGATTTAATACATATGAATACTTTCCCTGCTACCCTCAAAATGCTTAAATTTTACGATACTGGATGCTTGGGGCTGGTGCACTGGGACGACCCAGAGGGATGGTATGGGGAGGGAGGAGGGACGAGGGTACAGGATGGGGAACACATGTATACCTGTGGCAGATTCATTTTGATATTTGGCAAAACTAATACAATTATGTAAAGTTTAAAAATAAAATAAAATTAAAAAAAAAATGCTTAAACTTTAAAACAATGTGACCTTATAGACATCCCTGCAACCTTTTGTTCTAATGTTGCCAAGCATTCTCATTTAATAAATAGAATAAATTTATGCAATTCCAGCGATACACATTGTTATTAATATTTTGTAAAGCTAGAGTTTTCATTGTTCTTTGTATCTTCTTGCATTTCCATGCTTCTGTTCAGGGTAAGTGAGAGAAGCTAATACTCAACATAGGAGATAAATCAAAGAAATTGAGAAGGAAAGGAAAGAGTATTAAAATCCATTGATTTACTACTACACATCAGGGAGTGTGCTCTGGGTTAGTAACAATAAAATTAATCATTAATTTCCTGCATACAGGAGCCAGGCACTATCCTAATTCTTTCTATGCAGTATACCTTTAAAACTACAGAAAAATCTGGAAGTTGGTACAGCCCCTTATGATATATGGAAACAGGTAAAGCTTAACTTTCAGTCAACAAATATATTTTGTATTCTTATACGTGCTAGGAGTTGCTTGAAATTCTGGAGATACAGCATAGGAAACAATAGGCAAAAGCCTGGTCATTGTGGTGACTACCTTCTGGTGTGAAGAGACAGGCAATAAAAATAAACAAGTTAATATATGAATGGCCAATAATGTGAGAGATGATGATATATGCTAGTGAGAAAAATAAAGTGTACATCTGATTTGCTATATTCATAAAGTGATAAGAGATGACCTCAGTGACAAAGATTCATATGAGCAAAGTCCTGATTAAAATATCAGACTCTGAAAATTAATTAGGGCTCAGAAATGTTAAAAACTATAAAAAGTGTAAAACCAATGGAATGCAGAGACAGTGTCCCCAGTTACAAAGTTGAGGCTTACTCTACTGGTCAACAGAGGTGGGAAGACTAGAGGTAGGGAATACTGGGGGAAAAAATCAGACCTCAAGGTAATATTAGCCTTTTCCAGATAAATATTTTCCAACCATATCATTCTTTATTTCATTAGCTCAGCTATTCTACTTCCTTCTTCAATGGCAAGAAAAAAAAAGATTCTTATTTCTTAAAATTAATAGGTATTTATAAGTTGTCTCCAAAATCTTAATGCAACTTTAAATTTTATAGATAGATCTACATTCCATTAATATAAATAATTGATCTTTTTATGCTGTATATGAGGAAACAAGATATAGACATTCTAAATTTACTCAAAGTTGCACTTAAGAAACTCTGCTTTCTTGTAATCAAGTATCAATCAATATCGATTAAAAATGTATACATTAACAACAAAGAGCAGTGAATTTTACTTTTATCTTAGGGATTAAAAAATAAATTGTATTTTACAATATCTCCTATCATTCATACTTTTTTTCTGTAGTGCTGGGGTCCAGCCCCAGCTGATCCAGGGTATTTGAAGGAGAGACGGCATAGGCGAGGGTCAGGAAACAACTGCTTAATTACACGTTAATTAAGGATACAAAGAGTAATAGAATGAGGATAGCTCAGTAGGAAAATTCAGTGGAGAAAAGAGGCTGAGTAGCTTGGTTTACGCGGGAGACCAATAAAACTTCAAGACAAGAAGTTTGCACCACTTACGTAGGCCGCAGGCGTCCTTCCGTTCTCCCGAAGGAGAGGAGACACTGAGGCCTCCCCGGTCGGATCTTAGAAGCCCAGGCATAATTAGCAAGCATGGTGGGTTCCGTGCTCCAGATGGAGACTCAGCTAGAATTTGGGAGAGAGAGTGACATGGGGAGACCAAGTTTCAGTGAACAAGGCCCGCACTTTATTTTCCAAAGTAGTTTTTATACCTTAAGTTATGCATAGAGGATAATGGGGGAAGGGGTGGAGTCATGCAAGGACAGCAGTTCCTGGTTCTAATCTAAGCCAGGCTTTCAAACTTATCATATGCAAAAGTTCAGGTGATTGACATCATCTTCTGGCCCGGAGGCCTGTTAACATTTTAAGAAACTTATTTTTCTCTAAGGTGATTATTCCAAAGTCAGGCACCAGCCTTCCAAAAAGCATTGGACAAAGCTGCATTTTACATTTCTATACACCCATTATATCAATCAATACACTGCCAAGGACACAGTAGGTAAGGAGTATGGAGACTTAGCAGCAAACATTGGCCCAACAAGTGAAAAACCCTTCACCAATACAATTTCTAATCAATCTTTTAACTACTCAAAGGAATCTGTGTTTAGGCAGTTTAGAACATCTCCTGCCTCTCACAGTTGGGAGGCTCTGAACAATCACATGTGGCCGGAAAAACCCATTCAGGCAGGCTAGAGGATTTCCAAAGGAGTTTGTAGGTTGAAACACTGTCACATCCAAGAATTATTAACTGGAGCTGTAAGCTAACTCTTTTTTCAGAGAGAGGTAGTGGGAGACAGCCCCCCGTAAAGTCAGAGGTGTAGGTGAAAGCACAAAGCAGAAAGTAGGCAGACTCTGGTTTTGGGGGTAGATGCTCGAGAATTTCCAGGGGGACTCCTGAGGCTCGATCCCGCCTTTGCGTATGCCGAGCCTCCTTCCTCATGACCTTTGTCATGGGCGGAGTGCCTCATGCTGGCTCCCGGCAGTGATAGAATTCCAGTTGAGCTATTACAGATCCTCACTCAATATGCAATATGCAGGCTCCCGGCACTGTAGCTTTCCCAAAACTTCAATGGAAACTGTTGTTGGTGTTGTTTAGTCACTAAGTCATGTCCAACTCTTTTGAGACCCCGTGGACTGTAGCCTGCCAGACTCCTCTTGTCCATGGGATTTCCCAGGCAAGAATACTGGAGTGGGTTGCCATTTCCTTCTACAGGAGATCTTTCCAGTCGAGGGTTTGAATTCATGTCTCCTGCATTGGCAGGCAGGTTTTTTACCACTGAGCCCAGGGAAGTCCATTCAATGGAAACTATCTGTGAAAAAAAGTTGTATTGCACTTGGGAGGAGATTGAAGGAGGAACTAATGAAAAGAAGCTGAATTTCATCAAAAACTATCTAGTATGCAATAGGTAAGATTGTCAGATAAAATAAAGACACCCAGTTAAATGTAACAAATAAATAATAAATAAATCTTTTGTACAGGCCTGTCCTAAATATTGCATGACACAGACTTACAGTAAAAAAAAATAATCACTTTTATCTGAAATTCAAATTTAACTTAAAGGCTGTATTTCTATTTGTTAAATATGGCAAGCCTAGTAGTAGGAACAACTTATAAGATGATCCAGAATTGAAACAATCCAATAGAAAGAATTTTGAACCAGAAGGAAATTAGACTCCCAGAAAATAGGCTGTCTTACTAGCTAGCCCTGTGACATCATGCATTTTGAATGTCCAAGAGGATTAGGTGGGATATTAGGGGTGGGGGAGAGGAGGGAGTTAGTATAATCTAATCTGCTAGGGGTGGTGGCAGGAAACCTCACTTGAAATTTGAATTATTTTTACATTAGAAAACTTTATAAAAACATTTCTTTCTCTGAAAGCAGTATGTTGATTGAGTTTCCTAGGTTTCTCAATATCTCCCTTGTCTTAACCTCCTTTCATAAATACTTTATGAAAGATTTTTCTAGTTGTATTTTTCTGTTTTCTAGAAGTAAATTCATACAAAACTGCTACTTGCTGGTGCCAGAACATCTTCACAGGCTACTTAACTACCCTATCTCAAAAAGATTCTAAAGAGAACATTTTACTTTTTATTTTGTTGGGTTATAGCTGATTAACAGTGTTGTTTTAGTTTCCAATGAACAGGGAAGAGATTCAGCCATACATATATACGTATCCATTCTCCCCCAAAAACCCTTCTCCCATCCAGGCTGTCGACACATAACATTGAGCAGCGATCCATGTGCTATCAATAGATCCTTGTTGGTTATCCACTTTAAATATAGCAGTATGTACATGACCGTCCTAAACTCCCTAACTATCCTTTCTAAGTCTGAGTCTCTTTCTATTTTGGAAGATCATTTGTATCATTTCTTTTTAGAAATTATATAAGGTATGTCATACAGTATTTTTCCTTCACTGTCTAATTTACCTCACTCAGTATGGCTTTAAGAGAACAGTTTTAATGACCATTGTGAATCATCATGTTGATTCTCTTAAAAACATAATTATCAGTTTCATAATATATTTTAGAAAATATCCCATATGTGCTTACCAATCGACATTTTCAAATGTAAATATATATGTGAAAAACCATGCAGAAGTTATAAAGTAAAAATGGTTTTACTTTGTGGGCAAACTCTTTAGTACTTGAAACTATATTATAACAATGTGAGAGAGAGAGAGAGAGAGAGAGAGATATGGATTCCATGTTAAAAAGTGTTTATTAACATTACCAAAGATATAAGAATGAAATGACACAATAACAAAAACAGAAAAAAAAATTACAAAATTGTAAAGGTATATCATCACCCTGTAGAAACGATTAAAACATTGGCACAAATTACTATGACATGCAGTATTATTTCCCAGTTAAGAATTACTTGGATATATTTATTGATTGTGTTTCTTTATCATTTAGTCAGGTTTATTACAAATAACTATCAGGGTGATCCAAATTTATGACTAAACTTAGATTATTCATTTTTATTTTGTTATGTCATAATTTCTCATCCATATAAAATTTCACCACTTGAGTAAATTGTTTAAAATTCTTCACAGATATGCAATATGAGGAAAGTCAAAGCTGCATAGAGGTAACCGTAATTATTAGCAACTATTAAGTATAAATTATTTAACCAACTTGTTTTTACACATCAGTAAAGGCTTTGAGTGCACTTAGCTTGTCAAAAATGTTTAAAGGCAGTTTGCATTTATATTCCAGTGCACTGATTCTAAAGGTCATTTTTCTAAAGCATGCACGAAAGACAAAAAGACAAAGAAAATCCATTTACTCTCATATTACCCTTTCATCAAAACTAGGACTGAATTGCCATAGGGAAATAACGATATTGGTGACATTTTCTGAGACAATGACATCTATTTCATCTGGAACTTTTAATATTTTAGACCTAAGAGGTAGAAGAAAAAATAATATCTAACATTCAATATTGCATCACTCTGTATCATCCAGGAAACAGATTTCACACACAAACAGGGTATATTTAAAATATATCTGAAGACATATTAGTCAAAAGACTATTTACAGAGTGTGAGCAATTCCTCAAACCAAAAAGTTTGGATGCAGCCCACTTGGGGCTAGTAAGAACTGTTAGTAGTCATATATCCGAAGAGGTAAAAGGATTGCTCAGTTACTGGAACTGGGAAAAGTAACTCTAGTTGGAAGAGTGGGCTCCCGGGGAGGAGCTGTGGTGTTTAACAGACTCAGCAGGAGTCAGTTTAATGTGTACACCAGTCTTAATGTCCTCCTTCCATCCTATCTTTACAAGTGTTTCCTGCTGATTAAATCCAACCCTATGGGAAAGGAGCCCATCGGTGCCTTCTATAAAGCTAATTTCCTGGGGAACAAAATAAGGTGGGAAAGGGTGAAGAGAAGACCTGGAGGTGTGAATAAAAATATCCAACTCAGTCCACCCCTTTTGCTTCTCAATAACTACTCTCATTCTTTTTCTTCATGAAAAACGTGTGTACCAATACAAAATATCCTACGCTCTCATTTAATCATAATATGATAGCACTACAGATAAACTTCCACCTAAAGTATGAGTTTTTAGCCACCACCATTTCATAGCATAGGGGGAGAGAAAGAATTAATATGAAACCTGACTTTAACAGTCCCATTTCTATACCTGCTGTCTTGCAACACCCATTTATTGTTCCTTTCACCCTACACAATTACTTAGAATGGATGCAATTCTTTATCAAGTGGAGTGACCCAAACCTTGGTTCTTGAGATCTGAGTCCTCTTGGCCCCATCTTTATTGGACTCCTGAGTATTCCATTGACTACTGTGGGGTAAGATGCTAAAAGGTACTGAAAATTCAGTGAATCCTCTGGTTTCAAACGTTGTCTTTCTTGTCATCTTGTGTCACAGCTGCCAGTTACTTTCTCCTTGGTCATGAAGATCAATCTCTTCATCAGGAAACTGACCCTTTTCTCTGCATGACATGATGAGCCAGAGAGCAATTTCAGTTTTGGGTATTTTTTTTAAAGGAGCATAAAACTTTGTTCCCTAGTAGAAGAATTTCTACCTTGGAGATCGGGATGTTTAAAGCCACTAAAATAAAGGTCATGGAAACAGAAAGCAAAAATTCTCCCAGTGATTTACTGTATGTAATAGTAAAAAAAGAACACCCCCATCTCTAACCCCATAGTTTCCCTAACCTAAGTATTCTAGCTATAGTAAAGGGAGAACCAGAGTGTCTTTTGGTTTATGGCATGTATTACATGGTAAATGGAGAATGTCATGACCTTAAAGAGACTTGTCTGCCAGTCTGTGCTGTAACTAAACTTTCAGCAGGCTGTTTCACCATTCTATAAAGTCAGCTGCAATTGAATCATGAGGGTGTGCTAAGTAAATTTCACGGATGCCAGCTCATTGCTTCACTTCTTTGCCATACAAATGAATAGCATACACTCATTGGCGGTGATGTTATGTACCATGTTAGAGAAAAGATATCTGAAAGTCTGTGAATAGTGTCATTGGCAGAAGTATTGCAAATAGGAAGGCATGTTTGCACCTATCTATCTAGCTATCCCTGGGGACAATGTAATTAACCTGCTACCAGGTAGAGAGCTATTTTCTTGGGAAATCATACACTATCAGGTGATGAGCATTAGCCTCTAGTCCACAGTAGCCAGAGCAGCTTCGGCGAGGATAATTCTAAGCCACTGACATCATGCATAGATTTTATGCCAATCCCCATGACTACTTCATATGTGGCTCTATCAAGCAAGCAGAAAGATATTTGGGGAAGAGTCAGTGAAATCATCTGAAGGGTCATAGTCTTCATCCTTTTGCTTAAAACCTTTTCTGAAATGAATCTACTCTGACGATCTTTTTTATTGTTTGTTTGTTTATTTTTTTTTCTCAATAAGTATTTTTTTTATTTTATTTTTAAACTTTACATAACTGTATTAGTTTTGCCAAATATCAAAATGAATCCACCACAGGTATACATGTGTTCCCCATCCTGAACCCTCCTCCCTCCTCCCTCCCCATTCCATCCCTCTGGGTCGTCCCAGTGCACCAGCCCCAAGCATCCAGTATCGTGCATCGAACCTGGACTGGCAACTCATTTCATACATGATATTTTACATGTATCAATGCCATTCTCCCAAATCTTCCCACCCTCTCCCTCTCCCACAGAGTCCATAAGACTGTTCTATACATCAGTGTCTCTTTTGCTGTCTCGTACACAGGGTTATTGTTACCATCTTTCTAAATTCCATATATATGCGTTAGTATACTGTATTGGTGTTTTTCTTTCTGGCTTACTTCACTCTGTATAATAGGCTCCAGTTTCATCCACCTCATTAGAACTGATTCAAATGTATTCTTTTTAATGGCTGAATAATACTCCATTGTGTATATGTACCACAGCTTTCTTATCCATTCATCTGCTGATGGACATCTAGGTTGCTTCCATGTCCTGGCTATTATAAACAGTGCTGCGATGAACATTGGGGTACTCGTGTCTCTTTCCCTTCTGGTTTTCTCAGTGTGTATGTCCAGCAGTGGGATTGCTGGATCATAAGGCATGTCTATTTCCAGATGATCTTTTATAACAAACACAATTCCCTTCATCATCGATACCTATACCAAGAAGTTGGTTCAATTACATCTTGTCCAGACTTAACAGAACTCTTGCAAATCTTGTTCTTTTCAAAGCCTTGACAGGTCATCCAACCCATCAGCTAGCATGTTGTTGTTCAGTCGCTAAATTGTGTCTGACTTTTGCAATCCCATGGACTGCAGCACACTAGGCTTCCCTGTCCTTCACTTTTTCCCAGAGTCACACACAAACTCATGTTCATTGAGTCAGTGATGTCATCCAATCATCTCATCCTCTGCTGCCCACTTCTCCTGCCTTCAATCTTTCTCAGCATCAGGGTCTTTTCCAATGAGCTGGCTCTTCACATCAGGTGGCCAAAGTATTGGAGCTTCAGCTTCAGCATCAGTCCTTCCAATGAATAGTCAGGACTGATTTCCTTTAGGATTGACTGGCTTGATCTCCTTGCAGTCCAAAGGACGTTCAAGAGTCTTCTCCAGCACCACAATTTGAAAGCATCAATTCTTCAGCACTCAGCCTTCTTTATGATCCAACTTTCACCTTGACACAGTCTCTCCCTTTACATGAGACAAATAGATGTTTGTCCACTAGGAGGATTTCCCTCTACTGAAACTTTTAGGTGTTCCCTGAGTGGGGCTGTAATACATTGGCTACCCACTGCTGGGTGTTGTCATATGCCATGCCAGTGACAGTGACTGCTTTCCCTTGAAATACCAGGTGCTCATAGAGAATTCCTTGTGAAGCCTGAGACATGACATGAAGGAGGAACAGTAAAACAAAAGGAACAGTTACACAGGGTGTCTAAGGTACCTGTTTTTCCATTGTATTGTTTCCTCCGATTCATCTTTGTTTTGTTCTTAGACACTTCACCTTTAGTTTTCACTGGAATGTTGAACTATACACCATTGTTTGACTTAGTGAATTAGATCGTGCTCAAATCATTATAGGCATTTTAGTTCATGCTTTTCTCTGATGCTTTATTATCAGGAGTTTGGATTCTAAAAACAACCGAAGAGTCACTTTTCCAATGACTTCTGAGGTTGGCAGATGGGACATTTAATGCTGGAAATATCTAGATCTGTCTGCATGAGGGGACATCTAAGATGTTGAACCCACACAAATTTAATCCTTGAAAGGAGAGCATGATCATAGTATAAGACTCAAACTGAATCTGAGCCATGGTTTCCTCTTAAGGTCTGCCAGAGGCTCCATTACAAGTTTCTGGGTTTTGTTTTTTTTTTAATACTGCAGAGAGTGTCAGCTTTCCTATAAAGGGACAAATAGTAAATATTTAAGGCTTAATGGGCCATACAATTTCTGTCACAGCTATCCATCTTTGTCATCATGGCACAAAAGCATCTGTAGATAATAAGTGAAAGAAGAACTGTAGCTCTAGTCCAACAAAATTTGCTCTGTGGGTATGGAATTTAGATTTCATGTAATTTTCACAAGTCATGAAATATTACTCTTGGTATTTGTTTCAACTATTTAAAAATAATGTAGAATTTATTCTTAGCTCATAGTTCAGTTCAGTTCAGTCACTTAGTCCTGTCCCACTCTTTGTGACCCATGGACTGCAGCACAACAGGCTTCCCTTTCCATCACCAACTCCTGGAGCTTATTCAAACTCATGTCCATCGAGTCAGTAATGCCATCCAACCATCTCATCCTCTGTTGTCCCTTTTTCTCCTGCCTTCAATCATTCCCAGCATCAGGGTCTCTTCCAATGAGTCAGTTCTTTGCATCAAGTGGCCAAAGTGTTGGAGTTTCAGCTGTGGCATCAGTTCTTCCAATGAATATTTAGGACTTATTTCCTTTAGGATACACTGGTTGGATATCCTTGCAGTCCAAGGGACTCTCAAGAGTCTTCTCCAACACCAATTCTCCAACACCAATCCAGCATCAATTCTTTAGTGCTCAGCTTTCTTTATAGTCAAAATCTCATATGCATGACTACTGGAAAAACAATACCTTTGATTAGATGGACCTATGTTGGCAAAGTAATGTTAGCTCACAGTCCACACGTAAACAGATGATGGGCCAGATTGGGTCCACAACTGTAGTGTGGCACCATGATCTATGGGGACATGAGGCCCAAGTAACAGGGCAACTTGAACTGCAGGCTTACCTGCTGAATATGTGGTTCTAGCAATAGCTTCGGGTCTTCTCAAACTAATAGTTTTATCAATTTCTCAGTAAAAGTATTGAAGTAGCATATCAAATTGTGGTGTAAGTTGACTTCAAAATCCAAAAGCATCATGAAACCTGGTGACTTTTTCTTGGTGGTAAATGTTTAAAAAAAACCTCTCACTTTAGAAAGGATAGTCTGATATGATGAATTTCAGTCTCCCAGCAATTTCAGCAATGTGTCAGGCCCCTAAACATTAACAGAGTTTATCTCTCATCTTTTGGCCTGCATAAATCCCACTGGGGCATCTAGAATACTTACTGCTCCCTGATCACTTCATCTATCTAGCATATCATCTTCAATATAAATGAGCAACATGATGGTCTATTGGTACATCAATAGTTCAAGATGCTTTACAGATACTTTTTTCCAATTATAAGTCTTCTGAGTTTTATTAGGCCTCAAATATAAGTCAGGATATTGGTTTAGCCGATATAACACTAGTTTGTTATGATAGCACTTATTTCTCTGTTTTGTATGTGTTAGGTTACAGTTGACTCTTATGGGTTTGAACTGCACAGTTCCACTTACATGTGGACATTTTTTTTTCACTAGTAAATGCTATGTGATCTGAGGTTGGCTGAATCCATAGACTCAGAACTGAGGGCCAGCTATCAGTTATTTATAGAGTTTGGACTACACAGAGGGTCCCACTAATGCTCACATTGTCAAGTGTCAACTGTATGTAAGAGTGAAGGCACAATAGACTGAATGCCAGGTTGGGAACTTACATTTCCCCATTTTGGTAATGACTTCTTCTTGAATGTTGCTCTTATCTGCATAATTCATCACTAAGTTGGTATACCATTCTGCAGAAAGGAGTGAAGAGAAAATGATGAGCATGTTCATTCCTTTTCATGGGACAACCTAGAAAATGAACATATTGCTTCTATTAATATTCCATAGGCTAAAATGTAGTCACCAGGCCAGAAATAACAACAGCAAAGAATGCTGCATAACATATCTTTAATTGGCTCCCTATGTGCCCAGACTTGAAGATTCTAATCTTAATGAATTATTAGTATTATTATTATATATAAACAAGGTTTGTAAAAAGAATTCTAAGTTCTAGTCAAATAACTATGCTGCTGCTTCTGCTGCTAAGTTGTTTCAGTCATGTCCGACTCTGTGCAACCCCATAGACAGCAGCCCACCAGGCTCCCCCGTCCCTGGGATTCTCCAGGCAAGAACACTGGAGTAGGTTACCGTTTTGTTCTCCAATGCATGAAAAGTGAAAGTGAAGTCACTCAGTCATGTCCGACTCTTAGCGACCCCATGGACTCCAGCCTACCAGGCTCCTCCATCCATGGGATTTTCCAGGCAAAAGTACTGGAGTGGGTTGCCATTGCCTTCTTCACAAATAACTATGACTCAGTCATAAATATGACTAACTTTAACAGAAACAATTGTGTCATTGAATAATAGAATATTAGAACTAGAGAGAAATTTTGAGATGATTTAACCCTAAGCATTTATTCACTTTAGAATAAACTGAATCCCAGAAAAACAATTAATTAAAGTAGCAGAGTTACTTACTGGTAGACCTGGGATTGCATCTCAGATCTTCTCTGGTGGGTAAGTCAGTAAAGAATCTGCCTGCAATGAGGGAGACCTGGGTTCAATTCCTGGGTTGGGAAGATGTCCTGAAGGAGGGCATGGCAACTCACTCCAGTATTTTTGCCTGAGAAATCCCTATGGACAGAGAAGTCTGAGGGGCTACAGTCCATGGGGTCACAAAGAGTTAGACACACCTGAGCGACTAAGCACAGCACAGCACAGTCCTACTTTATAGTCTCTCTTCTTATCATGTTATATATAGGTTCTGTGTAGGGATGAAAAGGTGGGTAAGGCATAGACTTACACCTAGATTGTTACGTACTGGAACCAACAATATACTAAGAAAACATGCATACAAATAATTAAGGATAAATCAAAGCATAATAAAATAAATGAGTTTATATAATGTTGAAACAAAGAAAAAGCAATGCATCCCCATGTGTAAAAAATAGAATGTTTTATACCTGACATGTCTATTGAATTAAGTATATCTTTGTATTAAGATTATAGTAATCCCAATTTTAAAAATAAACAAAAAAACCCTGTTCTCTAGAATATTACAAATTATTTTTCCAGTTTGAATAAGTATTTTTAAATTTTATCTTAATTTTTATTTTGTATTGGAGTATAGCCAATTAATAATGTGATAGTTTCAGGTGGACAGCAAAGAGACTCAAGTCACACATATACATGTATCCATTCTTCCCCCAAACTCCCCTCCTTTCAAGGTTGCCACATTACATTGAGCGCAAATTACTCTAAATTGGGCTACACTGGACTAGAAATGTAGGCACTAAACTAAGACAAAATTTAATTTATAGTAATGTGTCAAAGACTTAATTAGCAGCATGCCTTTCTAGAGTTTGTTTATATGACCAACATCTACTATAGTCAAGTAGTATTCAAAGTGAAAGTGAGAGTCTCTCAGTCATGTCTGACTCTTTGTGACCCCATGGGACTATACAGTCCATGGAATTCTCCAGGCCAGAATACTGAAGTGGGTAGCCTTTCCCTTCTACAGGGGATCCTCCCAACCCAGGTATCAAACCCAGGTCTCCCATATTGCAGGCGGATCCTTTACCATCTGAGCCACAAGGGAAGCCCAAGAATACTTGAGTGGGTAGCCTTTCCCTTCTCCAGGGGATATTCCCGACCCAGGAATCAAACCTCAAACTGGGGTCTCCTGCATTACAGGTGGATTCTTTACCAACTGAGCTATCAGGAAAGCCCTAGTACTATTCAAAGTACTACATTTAAACTGATGAATGCCACAGAATTGTATCTTCAAGTAAGAGAATGGAATGTAGAGACTTCAAAGAGTCAATACACATAAAGTGCTTAGATTGTGCCTAAGCATGTTGAAAGTTCTATGTAATTGTTTGATATTAGTATTTCTTTTTTTATCATAATGAATATTCATTCTATTATTTTGCTTATATTTGATAGATACATCCTAGTCATCAAGACATCTATAGGATCCCATTGCAGTAACAATTATTCCCACATGTAAATGCTCTCACATGAATAAGTATATTCATTAGTTGGTCATGTTTGACTAACTTTTTGTGATGGTAACTGTATGATATCATGATAAATCATGTAGTTACAGCAGCCATGTGGAATGGGGAGTATATTATAAAATTATAAATGAAATTATAAATTATACAATGTTATAAATACAGTGTATATCAAATCTATAGAGAAAGTTATGGCTAAGATTCTTTCAGAAATAAGCTATTTCACCATATATTTTTCTAGAGTATGGTGCATGAACTGAAACTTAAAAGACTAATAGGATCTTGCCAGACATACAGGTCAGGAAGAGCAAGAAAGTCATGGGACCAGAGTGGAACTTGAATATTTCACAGAAGGAGGCAATAATAAGGAGAAGCATGGTGACATTGGAGAGCTTTATAGTGTAGCCTGGGATACAGTTCTGAACAGGATGAGGAGTGAGGCATGAAAGGAATGCAAAAGCCACTTCTAGCCAAGGTATAAAGTTTAACTTTCCTCCAGTCAAATGGTAGCCATTCAATGGGGAGTAAAATAACAAGATTGGCCTTTTAGAAAAAGTCTTCTATATCCATGTAAGATAAAGATTAGAGTAGGAAAACTTGGAGCAAAAAAACTCATTATATGACAGTATTGAAGTTTGAAAGATGAAAAGTGTCCAAACCAAAATAGTAGGCAATAAGAATACAGATTTTCTTGAAAAAACATATGGCTTCCAAGTCTCAGGTTAAATTTAAGATGTGTTTCCAGTCATTTTAGGAACAAAGGATAATATGCAGAATATCTTATACGTAAACGTGGGTGTTAATTTGGATAAAATAAACTATATATATATATATATGTATAAGTTGCAGCATCTTATGGAACATATATTTTCTTTTCAATTATTAAGGACATAGAATACCATTCAGCTTTGGCAAAATGACTTGTAGGTTAGTTAGTAGGCACTTTGTGATCTGAAGTGTATGTCGGCTGATTTGGGTCAATTCTACAGCCAAAACTCAAGTCTTCAGTGTTCAGAGTAAATCCATTAAGAGTATGTTAAACTGTAGGGAACGCTGGTGGCAATAATAGTACATCCTAAATGGCTTTGCCTTAAGTCATGAAAATCTAGAAAAATATCAGCTGACATACACTTCAGCTTTTCTTCTTAGGATCTCATAAGGCTGAAATAAAAGTATCAGCCAGGGTAAAAGCTCTTGTTAGACAACACTTGAGAAAATGGAATTTTCTGCCTTTGGAGGCACTGAGAAATAATCTGCTTTAAAGGTCATCCAACTTGGCAGAATCCGGTTCCTCATGGCTATAAGTTTAAAGTCCCTATTTCCTTTAAGAATGTCAGCTAGCAGCCTGTCTGGCACCCCAGGATCACCTCTCTAGTCCTTTCCATAAAGCTTCCTACCCACATGCTTAAGCCACTGATGGTGGACCGAGTTCTATTCATGCTCCACTGAGTCCTGGCTTATTCTTCTGCCTCCAGCTGGGGGAAAAGCTCTACTTTTAAAGGGCTCATGTGATTGAACTGCAACCACTCGGATAATCTTCCTTTTGATTAATTCAAAAGTAACTGCTTAGTAACCTTAATTGAATCTGCAAAATCCTCTTTGCCATCAACAGCATAATCACCAGTTCCTGAGATTACAGAGAAACTAGGGCGAGATGGTCACTCTAGAAATCTACCTACCACATGGATCATTTGTTACTTTTGTAAAAGAATTTAAAATTTTTCAAGATCTCCTAAATGTAATATTTTCACATTTATCTGATTTTGCTATGTATTATTATCCTATGGATATCACAAATTCCATTTTCTCAGGTGTTGTCTTCCTGTTTTGTTTTTTTTTTAGTTTGATATCTCACTTTCATTGTATTACTACTTTGCTATAATTCAAAGACTTACTGACAGTTTATTTTTGGTTTTGAAAATGCTTTTTCAACAGGCTCTGTGGGAAATGCAGATAAGTCTGGTCTTTGGGGTATTGGCAGGACCCCCCTGCCCTGACTCAAGGTACTTAGCAGTAACCTTGCAGCATCCCCTACAACTTAGTCCAAGCATCCCACTCAGTGTTTTAGTCTTTGGCCAAATGCCCTGGTCCACTCAGTCCAAGGACAGGCAGCCTGTGAAACTCCCCAGGCAAAGTGGCTCCAAGTGACTCCCTCTCCACTCAACTCTCCTACTTAAGCATGTTCCCCTATTGCTTGTGGCTGCTTCCAGGTCTGTGTCTCATTATATCTAACCGTACCTGCTTTCTAGCTTTCAGGAACTCCTCAACATGGCTTTCTTTCTTGTTTTATCGTGGTATGGGTTTATTCTGTCATTTCATAGGATTTTGAAAGGGCAAGAGGCTTATCATCTTGATCCCCTCATAGAACATTCACTTCATTAAAAAACACCTTGTTGTAGAAAGCAGTACAAAGATGTTAAAGACATGATTGATTCTTTGCTTTTAAGGGAAGAAATATTAAGAAAGTATTTACTCACTTAGTCATGCATTCAATAAATACATATTCTGTTTCTTCATGTTTCCATATATTGTGGGGCTTAGATAAAATGACAACAAATATAGGCATAGTTCCTGCCTTGATGGAGATTACAGACTAAAGATGATACATAAAAATAGACAAGTATTCATAATTAGGCATGATAAGTATTGTTATAGGTGGAATGTAGCAGGTTAGGGGAACATAACATAGGTTGAAATACTTTAGATGTGGCAGAAAGGGAACCATCATGAATGAATTGCCCTCCTCTGAGGCCTGGAAAACAGCAAACTAACAACAAAAGGTATTAATCTGATAAAGTTGATATTCTATGGAGATGTGTGTCTCTGATTTGAAGTTCTATCCATCTGCTGCTGCTGCTGCCAAATCCCTTCAGTCATGTCCGACTCTGTGCGACCCCATAGACGGCAGCCCACCAGGCTCCCCTGTCCCTGGGATTCTCCAGGCAAGAACACAGGAGTGGGTTGCCATTGCCTTCTCCAATGCATGAAAGTGAGAGGTGAAAGTGAAGTCGCTCAGTCGTGCCCAACTCTTAGCAACCCCATGGACTACAGCCTACCAGGCTCCTCTATCCATAGGATTTTCCAGGCAAGAGTACTGGAGTTGGGTGCCATTGCCTTCTCCATCTATCCTTCTAGATGCATAGAATTTTTTTGGTTCTGGCCTGGAGGCTCAGTCTTCAGGCCTACTTTCAGTTAACTCTCAGATAAGAATATAGTTTTATTACAATTTGTTATGTGCCAAGGTCATACTGATATGTGTGACATCTACTTACATTCCTATACATAAAGTGAATCCATAAATTCTTTTAATCAGTTATTAACTATGTAGGAACAATTATATGCAAAGCATTGTGTGACTATATGAATATGTGTGCTTACATACAAGTACTTGGCCCATTGGAATTTAAGAAAAAAATAGAAACAAAAAGTAAAATTTACCCCTGAAAATATAATCAACAGTGAGTTATAATCTATTGATTAATTCTTTTGTATCACCTTTGGTTTCTAAAAGAAAGTAAAATTTCTGAACATAATATAGAATTTTCCAAAAAGATCTCAATAGTTCTCAAAGGAATCAAACTACATCCTAACAACATGGCTGAAAAATAAAATCAAAATTCCTTAGTAATATAAGAAAGGAAATACCTTTATAGAAGTAAAGGTTTTCTTTCCTTATTGAATCAGAGCTGTATTTAATCAAGGCCTGAGTGGACTGCCAACTTCCCTTTTTATGTTTTACAAGAGAAAAGGCATCCAAAAATAGATTTCTGTTTCTTAGTACACTCTTAAGTCACTGATGTTTCAAATCTCAACTAAAATTGTAGTTTCATAGATTAATTCAAGTGGAAGGATGAAGAAATATTCCTTATAACTGAAACAAAATAACAGTGAATTATCAGCTTGGGTTCTATGTATGGTAAAAAAAAAAAAGAGAGAGAGACATGATAATAGATCTGGTTTTATTAGCTTAACTGTTGTATCATTGATATACAAAAACTGCAAATATTTTAATGTGTACAGTGTAATGAATTTGAACATATACAAGCACCACAGTCAAGGTCATGAATAGATTTAACACTTCCCAGATTTTCTTTGTGTCCTGTTTTTATTGGTGTGTTTGTTCTGATGTGTGTTGTGTTAAGAACAGTTACCATGCTACTTGCCCTCTTGGCACCTTTTGAAGTGAAATAGGTCTGTTCTTTAAGCTGTGCTTGTAAAGATAGAAGACCCCTCTAGATGATCCAAAATCCTCCAAAATCCTCCCCAGGGTGTGACAAACTGTCGGCTATCTCTTGATCACCCGCCAACGACGAGCAGAACTCTGCTTGCCGTCACCCTTCTGAAGTTTACTGAAATGAAATTTCAAGGCTGCTCCTAAATGAACATATGGCTGAATAAGTTCTACAACAGAAATAGTTTAGATATTGAACTTTGCACAACAATAAATTGCAGGTTTAACTGCCTCAAACAATTGTATATATGACCCTATTTTATGGCAGTTATATTTATGAAACCAATTCAAATGGGAAATCCAGGATATCTTTTTGAATGAAGAAATTGAACATCTTCAAACTTGGTTTAATCTTGCAGAAGTGTACTGGCTGTTCATAGATTTTTTTTTTCACATATGAGAAATATATGTGGTCAAACCGGTGTTAAATTCAACAAGCAAAAAGCCTTGTCATGGCTTTTCACAAGAAGAATATTATTCCTCAAAAGAATCAAAAACTTTCTACTCACTACACTATATATCATAAAATAACACTACAAAAACCAAAGAGATTAACTTTTGAACTGCACAATTCTTTAGTTGGGTTTATTTTATTGTATTTCATTTACCTTAAGCCATTCACTGTAAGCTACACCATTGTTTTATATCTATAACAACAATAAGGAAAAAATAGTGCCAATAAAAGGAAAACTCAGTGTTTTAACAACTGTCCTAATTAATGCAGGAAATAGTCACACTAACTCTTCCTCTACTCTGGAGTTTTGGGAAAAGCTTCTGACTTTTGCTACACTGCGGTGAGCAATATTCTACTACTGATCTTAAAAACAAAAATTTAACAGCTTCTTGCAGATATCTTTTACCCTGAGATGCTATGAACATTTGGCTGCTGCTTTGCAAGAAAATGATGAATTATAGTCCTTTTTCTAGTTATGAACATTTGTTTCACAAATATCAAATTTACCCCCATTGATCATTTTTCATGCCTTCCTGAGTAGATAGTAACTTTTTCATTTAATGCCAAATCATGGGGTAATTCTTTACAGACATTTTCAATGGCAATTACACTTAACATGGTTTGTGACAACAGGTTATATTACTCCATTAAAAGGCAGAAAAATATATAGGTGTATCTAAATATGTCCAAAAACAATGAAACTATGTCACAACTGCCACCTACCCCAAAGTGATTATAAGAGGATGTCAATTGTAATCCATATCTCAACTTCAGGTCAACATTCACACACACACACACACACACACACACACACACACACACACACAATATAGAGCTAAAAGGAAATAAAGTATGATGGAAAACCATCCTGACTTTCTAACTTTAGATTCTCTAAAGTTCTTTGTAATTAATTTTGGTCCTCACTTCCTAGCATTTGTTATGTGGTTACAGAACTTTTATCTTTATCCTTGTCCTTTTCATAATCTAAGTCTCTAAGCACTAAAATGAGGAAGAAAACATTTCAAACACTTCCTATGCAGTGAAAGCTAGTGGTTAGAAGATTTTGGTTTTTGAACTTTTTTTGGAGAATGCAGGAAACATAACAGAATTTTAAAGGGGCATCACATTTGAAAAGATTCTATAAGATTCAACTAATCAAGTGAGTCATTCCCTACCTCTCTCCCTGAAACCTCTGATAACCCCCTTAGAGTCCTATGGGTGAGAGATTTGCAGCCTGTCCCCTAGTGGCCTGAGGTCTGTGTTAGCTACTTGGGCAACCAAAACAAAATACCAAAGAATGGGTGGCTTAAACAAAAGAAATTAATTTTCCTTACATTTCTGTAGGCTAGAACTCCCAAATCAAGGTTTGGCATGGCTGGTTTCTGGTGAGGAGTCTCTTCCTGGCTTTAGATATTCGCTTCTGTCTACATCCTCATTTGACCTGTTCCTAATGTGTGTGCATGGTAGACATGTGAAGAAAAGAGAGAGGGGGAGAGATGAAGAGAGAGCCTCTTTTTACAAGCTCACCAATCATATTAAATCATGACCTCACCTTTATGATCTCATTTACTCTTAATTACTTTGTCAGAGGCGCCATCTCAAACATAGCCACACTAGGGGTTATAGCTTCCATATGTGAATTTCAGAATTGAGGGGCACAAAATTCGCTCCATAATCCCACCACCTGGGCTTCCCTCATGGCTCAATAGTAAAGAATCTTCCTGCCAGTGCAGGAGACACAGGAGATATGGGTTTGATCCTTGATTTGGGAAGATCCCCTGAAGAAGGAAATGGCTACGCACTCCAGTTTTCTTACCTGGAGAATTCCATGGACAGAGGAACCTGGTGGGCTACAGTCCATGGGTTTGCAAAAGAGCTGGATACGAATTAGTGGCTAAATAACAATAACAGCAACCTTTAGTACAGTTCAGTTCAGTTGCTTGGTCATGTCCAATACTTTGTGACCCCATGGACTGCAGATGCCAGGCTTCCCTGTCCATCACCAACTCCCAGAGCTTGCTCAAACTCAAGTCCATCAAGTTGGTGATGCCATCCAACCATCTCATCCTCTGTTGTCCCCTTCTCCTCCTGCCTTCAATCATTCCCAGCATCAGGGTCTTTTCCAGTGAGTCAGTTCTTCGCATCAGGTGGCCAAAGAACTGGAGTTTCAGCTTCAGCATCAGTTCTTTCAATGAATATTCAGGACTGATTTCCTTTAGGATTGACTGGTTGGATCTCCTTGCAGTCCAAGGGCCTCTCAAGAGTCTTCTCCAACACCACAGTTCAAAAGCATCAATTCTTCAGTGTTCAGCTTTCTTTATAGCCCAACTCTCACATCCATACATGACTCCTGGAAAAACCATAGCCTTGACTAGATGGACCTTTGTTGGCAAGTAATCTCTGCTTTTTAATACACTGTCTAGGTTTGTCATAGCTTTTCTTACAAGGAGCAAGCATCTTTTAATTTCATGGCTGCAGTTACCATCTACAGTGATTTTGTAGCACAATAAAATAGTCTGTCACTGTTTCCATTGTTTCCCCATCTATTTGCCATGAAGTGATGGGACCAAATGCCATGATCTTTGCTTTCTGAATGTTGCATTTTAAGCCAGGTTTCTCACTCTCCTCTTCCACCTTCATCAAGAGGCTCTTTAGTTTTTCTTCGCTTTCTGCCATAAGGGTGGTGTCATCCACATATCTGAGGTTATTGATATTTCTCCTGGCAATCTTGATTCCAGCTTGTTCTTCATCCAGCCTGGCATTTCGCATGATGTACTCTGCATATAAGTTAAATAAACAGGGTGCCAATATACAGCCTTAACATATTCCTTTTCCAATTTTGAACCAGTCTGTTGTTCCATGTACAATTCTAACTCTGGCTTCTTGTCCTGCTCTCAGGTGGTAGTCCCTTCTCTTTAAGAATTTTCCAATTTGTTGTGATCCACACAAAGTCTTTAGTGTAGTCAATGAAGCAGAAGTAGATGTTTTTTCTAGAATTCTCTTTGTTTTTTTTTTCAATGACCCAGCAGATGTTGGCAATTTGACTTTTTAAATACAGCTTGAACATCTGGAAGTTCTCAGTTCACATACTGTTGAAAACTGGCTTAGAGGATTTTGAGCATTACTTTTCTAGCATGTGAGACAAGTATAATTGTGTGGTAGTTTGAACATTCTTTGGCATTGCTTCTCTTTGGGATTGGAATTAAAATTAACATTTTCCAGTCTTGTTGCCACTGCTGAGTTTTCCAAATTTGATGACATATTGGGTGCAGAACTTCAGGAGCTTCATCTTTTAGGATCTGAAACAGCTCAACTGGAATTCCATCATCTCCACTAGCTTTGTTTGCAATGATGCTTCCTAAGGCCAACTTGACTTCTCATTCCAAGATGACTGGCTGTAGGTGAGTGATCATACCATCCTGGTTATCTGGGTCATGAAGATCTTTTTGGTATAGTTCTTCTGTGTATTCTTGCCACTTCTTAATATCTTCTGCTTCTGATAGGTCCATACTATTTCTGTCCTTTATTGTGCCTATCTTTGCATGAAATATTTCCTTGATATCTCTAATTTTCTGAAAGAGATCTTTCCCATTCTATTGTTTTCCTTTATTTCATTGCATTGTTCGCTTAGGAAGGCTTTTTTATATCTCCTTGCTTTTTTTTGGAACTCTGCATTCAAATGGGTATATCTTTCCTTTTCTCCTTTGCTTTTCACTTCTCTTCTTTTCTCAACTATTTGTAAGGCCTCCTCAGACAATCATTGTGTCTTTTTGCATTTCTTCTTCTTGGGAACAGTTTTGATCACAGCTTCCTGTACAGTATCATGAACCTCCATCCGTAGTTCTTCAGGCACTCTGTCTATCAGATCTAATCCCTTGAATCTATTTGTCACTTCCACTGTATAATTGTACAGGATTTGATATAGATCAGACCTGAACTGTCTAGTGGTTTTCCCTACTTTCTTCAATTTAAGTCTGAATTTTGCAATAAGGAGTTCATGATCTGAGCCACAAGTCAGCTCCCAGTCTTGTTTTTGCTGACTGTATAGAGCTTCTCCATTTTGACTGCAAATAATATGATCAATATAATTTTGGTATTGATCATCTAATTATGTCCATGTTTAGAGTTGTCTCTTGTGTTGCTGGAAGAGGCTGTTTGCTACGACCAGTGCATTCTCTTGGCAAAACTCTATTAGCCTTTATCCCGCTTCATTTTATACTCCAAGGCCGAACTTGCCTGTTACTACAGGTATCTCTTGACTTCCTACTTTTGCATTCCCATCCTCTCTGATGAAAAACATGTCTTTTTTTTCGTGTTAGTCCTAGAAGGTCTTCTACATCTTCATAGAACCATTCAGCTTCTTCAGCATTAGTGGTTGGGGCATCAGTTCAGTTCAGTCACTCAGTCGTGTCCAACTCTTTGCGACCCCATGAATTGCAGCACACCAGGCCTCCCTGTCCATCACCAACTCCCAGAGTTCACTCAGACCCATGTCCATCGAGTCAGTGATGCCATCCAGCATAGACCCGGATTAATGTAATACTGTGATATGTAACTATCTTCATATGTTAAAAATACTCTCCCTCTTCTCAAGCTGAAACTTGAGTCCTATAACTTCCTCCATTTGTTCTTCTATTTCCTTAGGGCTATAAAAGGAGATCAAATCTTCTTTCATAGTGCCATTCTTTCAAATTATTGAACTCATTATCTTTTCTGTATTAGTTTCACATTAGTTCCTAGAATACTTTCTTAGCTTGCATGATTGTTGCTATCCTTTTTTAATTAATCACTAATTAATCTTACTACTTTAAATTCAAATGAACAAAATTACCTATAATGTCTTCATGTGCTCAATTGAATATAGCAAAAAGTGGGACTATTACTATTCATGCCTTAAGTCTCTCCTGTAGTCCTCTTATCCCCTTTGAATAGAAACTAAATCATTTTGGATGTTGGTTTTATATACAGCCACCATTGCTACTTTGTAATTATATGTGTATGAATACAGACATACAATTATTTCATAATTATTTAAAGATATTTTCCATAGATAAGTGAAATAACTTCATATCTTATACTTTTTCTACGTGAAATAACTTCACCTATTCATTGGTACAGTAATATATTTTTGTGTTAGAATTTAGCCAGAATACAAAATAAAAGAATGAAAGATGAGAAAGGGAGCAAAGTTGTAATGGAGTAAGAAAAAGGCCTCAGAGATTAAACTGAATCGAGAAGAACAAATGAGGAGAGGTAGAAATTATAATTAGCATGTTTAATACAACAAGCTCTCTATATATGTACTTGGGATTTCTTCCCTCATCTTCTGTAAAAGATATAAAATTATATTAAGTAATAATTATAACAATGTATTGTTGGGTTTATAAAATAGATAAATTATATATATATAAAACACTATTAACTGGAGTATCAACTTAGTATAAATCTGTAGTAGATTCTGATGTTGTTATATGTGGTAAGTCCTAGAACAACCATTAAGAAGATAACTCAACAAATATAATAAAAGTCATTAAAGAAATTGAGAAGTTACACTAGAAAACAATCACTAAACTTTAAAGAAAGCAATAAAGAAGAAGCAAGAAAAATATGAGACATAGAAATCAAAAAAGTAAAATGATGTGGCCATTAGGCAAGAAAAACAAATAAAAGTCTCCATATTTGAACAGAAGAACTAAAATTATATGTGTAGATTACAGGATCCTGTATATTAAAATGGAGAAGGCAATGGCACCCCACTCCAGTACTCTTGCCTGGAAAATCCCATGGAGAGAGGAGCCTGATAGGCTGCAGTCCATGGGATTGCTGGGAGTCGGACACGACTTCACTTTCACTTTCACTTTTCACTTTCATGCATTGGAGAAGGAAATGGCAACCCACTCCAGTGTTCTTGCCTGGAGAATCCCAGGGACGGGGAAACCTGGTAGGCTGTTGTCTATGGAGTCGCACAGAGTTGGACACGACTGAAGTGACTTAGCAGTAGCAGTATATTAAAACGTCCTAAGGAATCCACTAAAAACCATTAGAACTAATAAGTTTGTTCAGTAAACTTGTGAGTAATATATGCTGCTGCTGCTAAGTCACTTCAGTTGTGTCTGACTCTGTGCGACCCCATAGACAGCAGCCCACCAGGCTTCCCCGTCCCTGGGATTCTCCAGGCAAGAACACTGGAGTGGGTTGCCATTTCCTTCTCCAATGCATGAAAGTGAAAAGTGAAAGTGAAAGTGAAGTCGCTCAGTCGTGTCCGACTCCTAGCAACCCCATGGACTGCTGCCTACCAGGCTCCTCAATCCATGGGATTTCCCAGGCAAGAGTACTGAAGTGGGGTGCCATTATGTATGTTTTTAATATATAAACATACAAAATTTTATTCTTGTACACTAGCAAGGAACAGTATAAAACTAAGAAAATAATTCCATTTAGAATATCCCCCAAAGTAACTTACTTATGAATAAATTTAACAAAATAAATGCAAAACTCTAAAGCAACCTCCCCAATTATGAGCCTAAGTGTGATTTTCTTTGAATATACACTGCTTACAGATTGTTAAGACTCTTGATCTATATATTAATTTTCTTATTAAATTTTAAAATTGTCATCTATTATTTCTTCAAACATTTTTCCTTTCTCCTTCCTTATGTGATTCATGTTACATGTACCTTACTGTGTTTGATGTTGTTCTGTTCATTTTGGTTCAGGTTAGATAATATCTGATATTGATCACACTTCATACTCACTGTTTGCTTTTTGTCAGCTGTTTTACATTTGGTAATCAGCACTACTAAAAGGTTCTCTGTTTCTCTCTTTTTGGCTTTTGTACTTTTAAACTCTACAGTTTCCATTCAATTCTTTTTTTTTAACTAGTTTTTATTTCTCTATTATCAAATAATTCAGAAATTCTTTAAATCAATAGAGAAGTTAAAATGATACTTAAAATATGTGTTTAATGTAAAATAATAAAATACAGGAGGAACTGATACAGAAACAACAATGACAAAAACATAAAAATCAAATATGTAATCTGGAGAACAGCCGTTATGGAACTAATAATTTCAAATTATAGTTGTAAAAACTAACAGAGGAATTAACCAGGTGCATTTAGAAGTATTTGTCTAACAGCAAATGAGGCAGTATGGGAAAACAGAGAACAACAACAATAAAAGAAAAAAAATAAAAAATATAGAAAATAAACACCGAAATAGATGTAAACCCAGCCATATAAATAACTACATTAAATGTGAATGGACTAATCACTTCAATAATAAGGCCAAGATTCTTAGACTTGATATTAAAAAACCTGACTTTCCTACATACTATCTATAAAGATACATTTTATATTCAAAGACACAAATAGACTGAAATGATAGGAAAAAATGTATACCCTACAAAGTGTCTCCATAAACTACCTGAAGTGGCTATATGAATATTACAGAAAATGACTTGTATTTCTTGTAAGAATTATTTCTAGAGACAAAGAGAGACATGCCATAAATGTGAAAGAATCAATATATCAAGAAGATATGACAATTACAAATGTATCAGTTCAGTTCAATTCAGTCACTCAGTCGTCTCCAACTCTTTGTGACCCCATGAATCGCAGCACGCCAGGCCTCCCTGTCCATCACCAACTCCCGGAGTTCACTGAGACTCGTGTCCATCGAGTCGGTGATGCCATCCAGCCATGACATCCTCTGTTGTCCCCTTCTCCTCCTGCCCCCAATCCCTTCCAGAATCAGGGTCTTTTTCAATAAATCAACTTTTTGCAAGAGGTGGCCAAAGTATTGGAGTTTCAGCTTCAGCATCAGTCCTTCCAATGAACACTCAGGACTGATCTTCTTTAGGGTGGACTGGTTGGATCTCCTTGCAGTCCAAGGGACTCTCAAGAGTCTTCTCCAACACCACAGTTCAAAAGCATCAATTCTTCGGTGCTCAGCTTTTTTCACAGTCCAACTCTCACATCCATACATGACCACTGGAAAAACCATAGCCTTGACTAGACGGACCTTTGTTAGCAAAGTAATGTCTCTGCATTTGAATATGCTATCTAGGTTGGTCATAACTTTCCTTCCAAGGAGTAAGTGTCTTCTAATTTCATGGCTGCAATCACCATCTGCAGTGATTTGGGAGCGCAGAAAAATAAAGTCTGATAATGTTTCCACTGTTTCTCCATCTATTTGCCATGAAGTGATGGGACCAGATGCCATGATCTTCGTTTTCTGAATGTTGAGCTTTAAGCCAACTTTTTCACTCTCCTCTTTCACTTTCATCAAGAGGCTTTTTAGTTCCTCTTCACTTTCTGCCATGAGGCTGGTGTCATCTGCATATGTGATGTTATTGATATTTCTCCCGGCAATCTTGATTCCAGCTTGTGTTTCTTCCAGTCCAGTGTTTCTCATGATGTACTCTGCATAGAAGTTAAATAAGCAGGGTGACAATATACACCCTTGACGAACCCCTTTCCCTGTTTGGAACCAGTCTGTTGTTCCATGTCCAGTTCTAACTGTTGCTTCCTTACCTGTATATAGGTTTCTCAAAAGGCAGGTCAGGTGGTCTGGTATTCCCATCTCCTGAAGAATTTTCCACAGTTTATTGTGATCCACACAGGCAAAGGTTTTGAAATAGTCCATAAAGCAGAAATAGATGTTTTTCTGGAACTCTCTTGCTTTTTCCATGATCCAGCAGATGTTGACAATTTGATCTCTGGTTCCTTTGCCTTTTCTAAAACCAGCTTGAACATCTGGAAGTTCCCGGTTCACATATTGCTGAAGCCTGGCTTGGAGAATTTTGAGCATTACTTTACTAGCATGTGAGATGAGTGCAATTGTGTGGTAGTTTGAGCATTCTTTGGCATTGCCTTTCTTTGGGATTGGAATGAAAACTGACCTTTTCCAGTCCTGTGGCCACTGCTGAGTTTTCCATATTTGCTGGCATATTGAGTGCAGCACTTTCACAGCATCATCTTTCAGGATTTGAAATAGCTCAACTGGAATTCCATCACCTCCACTAGCTTTGTTCGTAGTGATACTTTCTAAGGCCCACTTGACTTCACATTCCAGGATGTCTGGCTCTAGGTCAGTGATCACACCATCGTGATTATCTGGGATGTGAAGGTCTTTTTTGTACAGTTCTTCTGTGTATTCTTGCCACCTCTTTTTAATATCTTCTGCTTCTGTTAGGCCCATACCATTTCTGTCCTTTATCGAGCCCATCTTTGCATGAAATGTTCCCTTGGTATCTCTAATTTTCTTGAAGAGATCTCTAGTCTTTTCCATTCTGTTGTTTTCCTCTATTTCTTTGCATTGATCGCTGAGGAAGTCTTTCTTATATCTTTGCTATTTGTTGAAACTCTGCATTCAGATGCTTATATCTTTCCTTTTCTCCTTTGCTTCTTGGGTACCCCCAATAATATGAGAATTACAAATGTCTTCACACCTAAATATTCTTCACCTGAAGAGGGAGTAGGATGAGTTCTTCAATGTTTATATCCACCTGATTTCTTGCCATGAGCTCTTTGCAGTTATGGAAATTATTTTCCTTCTGACAAATATGATTTTGTAAACAATTTGCTAAGGAAAAAGATAGAAGTAACTAAATGTTGAAACCATATCCCAAAGTCATGAGCATAAAGAAAGAAATCATTTGGGCTTAGCTCTTTTGGGAATGATTGTCTCACATGGGAATGAATTTATATGCTTGTTATGTGGAGTCTGAGTCCACAGCTAAAGGGTACACTTTTTATTTTGGTTCATGCATGACTAAATCTTTCATTTTCTAGGTGTTAGGTGCTAAGCCTGAGCCTTAACAATACCAAGAACCTTGTACAGGTTGGGTTTTTACAATATACTCCACTGATTTTTCTAATATAATTTATCTATTTTTAAAATTTTGGTTGTGCTGGGTCTTTGTTGCTGCACATGGGCTTTCTCTAGTTGTGGAGAGCAAAAGCTACTCTTGGTTATCGTGTGTGGGCTTTTCCTCACGGTGACTTCTCTTGTTGCTGAGCACAGGCTCTGGGTGCATGGGCTTCAGCAGTTGTGACTCATGGGCTATAGAGCTCAGGCTCAGAAGTTCTGAAGCATGGGCTTAGTTGCCCTGCAGGATGTGGAATCTTCCAAGACCAGGGATTGAACCCATGTCCCCTGCATTGGCAGGTAGATTCTTATCCACTGTATACCACCAGGGAAGTCCAACTCTACTGATTCTTTAAGGAGCTTGTCAACTTGTCAGCATGAAAATTCCACCTTTGAAGAGTTATAAGCTATTCCGTTTTACTACTTCCCTAGAAGAAGAAATATGTCTTTAACATTATAGATTTTCATGAAGGCTAATATTATTGATTTATTCTAGCTAATCTTGGGTAGTACCATTTTAAAAAAATGAAGCATTTGGGGGGCACATGGATGAATGATACAGAACACACTTTGTCAGAAGGGTGCTTTGAGATTCAGGAACATAATCGTGCATTGTTTGTCCTGTTGTCTTGACATCGAGCTAATTTCATCAAGAATAGCTACAATAGAAATAAAAAATATAAAAGTTTCATTTCCCCATCCTTCAGAAAGCCTTCTGAGCCTACTTTGAAATCCCCAAAGAATATTCAGAAAAATGCCTATCAACTGAAAAATGTCAACGCTAATGCTCTACTTCAAAATTAAAGCACAGAGAAAAAGGCTGCAAAACAAGTCCGAACTTCTTTGGTGTCTCTGAAGCATTCCTGCCAGTACTAACTCACAAGGGCTCCTTCAGCTATGAGGCCACTAACACAATTTGCTCCTACGTCTGCTCACAGTACATCCTTTCTGTAAATAATTGGAGTAAGCCTATAAAAAAATGGGTGAATAAAATGGGCAGGTACCCTTGAAGTAAATTAAACAACTGTGGAGTTTGCATTGATACTTCAGACCAAGCCCCATGGACGATTCATGACTTGAAGGGAGTCACAAGTTGAATAGAATCTTAAGGTTCTGAAGCCTACATTCAAAGCCTATATTAAATGGCCTAGTGTTTCAGAACTGATTCTTAAAATGCCAGATTTCGAATAGCAATCATTTGAATTCTCTCAGCCTAAAGACATCCTTTTCTTCAATTTCTAAAGCATTCCTCCCAAGAGTGCTCAGTCTTCTCTTTGGTGTTTTTGATCATGGATGCCATACATTCAAGCTTCACAGTAATCATGCTGCTGCTGCTAAGTCATTTCAGTTGTGTCCGACTCTGTGTGACTCCAGAGACGGCAGCCCACCAGGCTTCCCCGTCCCTGGGATTCTCCAGGCAAGAACACTGGAGTAGGTTGCCATTTCCTTCTGCAATGCATGAAAGTGAAAAGTGAAAGTGAAGTCGCTCAGTCGTGTCCGACTCTAGCGACCCCATGGAGTGCAGCCTACCAGGCTCAGCAAAAGATAAGCACCTAAGAGTTCTTCATTCCCACAGTAGTAGTAATAAATGGTAATGATATCACAGTTCTCACTCACCATAGCTGGTGTTTTAGAAAATGCTGATGCTCTGCCCAGAGAACTTGGATGTGTATATGGGGGTGAGAGTAGGGGCAGGAAGTTGTCACATTTTGTGTTTTTGTGTCCAAAACTCAGCCTGTGCAATTTTTTTCGGACGACTGCCCTCAGGTTACCAGAGCTTTCTTTGCCTGCCTTGTACAGGGATCAGGAAGCACCTGGAAATTTATATCTCCCTCACCTCAAGTCAAAACAACACCGAGGCATAACAACATTTCCAAAAGCCCTTGCAAGATCAGAATGAAGCCTTTTTTTTTTTTTTCCTCAGAAATTTACCTGAGATGGGATCTTGCTTAGATTTTCCATGTCATAACCCTCCCCAGCCCTGCTTTCCCTATTCTCTTCCAATTTCCCACGAAGCATTTTCTTAATGAATCTCTCACCTGTCAATCCACACCTCAGTCTGCTTCTGGCAATCTCAACCCCTGTCCTAGCCTGGCACCATGGGATTAGGCCACCCTCATAAAAAGAGCAAAGACATTTTGGTGAAGTTTAGAGGATTAGAAGGGGCTTCCCTGGTAGCTCAGCTGATAAAGAATCGGCCTGCAATGCAGGAGACCTTGATTTGATTCCTGGGTCAGGAATACCCCCTGGAGGAGGTCATGGCAACCCACTCCAGTATTTCTGCCTGGGGAATCCCCATGGACAGAGAAACCTGACGGGGCTACAGTCCATGGGGTTGCAAAGAGTCAGACACAATTGAGCGACTAAGCGCAGTACAGAACAGAGGAGTAGATGGGGCTTCAGTAGCTAAAGGAAAACAAGGGTCCTGGTAGCCTTTAGTACCATGTATCTTATTCTTCACCACCCTTTCTCTTGCACCTTTTTTGTCCATCTTCAATTGTGCTGTGACATTAAACTCCCCTTAGAATTTCCTTGTGGGAAAACCATCATTAATTTCACTCCTTGCTCTCCTTCCATTAAAACATATTTGCTCACACTTCTTGGGTCTCAGAATTTTGAACACTGTCCTCTAATTTGATAAAGTAAGTTTAGCAAAATTTAGTCATAATTGTTATATGTTACTTACTTCTTATGGCAACCCACTCCAGTACTCTTGCCTGGAGAATTTCATAGACAGAGAAGCCTAAAGGGCTACAGTCCATGGGGTCGCAAAGAGTCAGACATGATTGAGTGAATGCTTACTTCTTATATTTATATACAAAATGACCTCTAGCATATATATTCAAAACAAAGCATTAAGATAAAACCATGAAAACAACTCAGTTCTTATCCTAAAGAAAGGTAAAATCTTCTTAGTGTAAGTCCACAGTTAAACTAGAACTTTTCAAGTGCCATAAAAGTGTTCAAAGAAGGAAAGGAAAGAAACTCTGGCAGGCATTTTTTTGCATGTCACTTCGTTCAGAATATTAAGCTAAATAATATGAAGTACAGGCTCGTACTTTCTACAGACAAGTCAGTGAGCTCAAATAAGTTAAGATATTATGAAAAAAATATGAACAAACTCTTTGGCCAACCTAATACTTGACTGAGGCACATCACAGGTGAATGCAAAAGCCAGGATTGAAAGCATTCTTTTTTTTTTTTTCCTTGAAAGTACTCTTTTTTTTTTTTTTTTTGCATCCAAAACCCATTCTCTTTCCTCTACATTACTTCAAATAAGAGCAGCAAAGAATGCTTAAAATTTAAAACATATTTAGGAAATTAGGTAAAAGATACCATTTTTATCAAAGATTGAAGTATTTACCTATATTATTCATTCTTGCCATAATCCTACAGAGTAGATATCATGTCAACCACTGACAAATTAAAAAAAAAAAAAATCAAATGAGGTAAAATTTGCTCAGGCTCACACAATGACAAGACGTGGGTTTGACCCCAGGTCTTTTACTCCAAAAACCTGATATTTTACTCAATTTTATTCTGGCTAGAGATTGAGAGGAAAGTTCACCAGACCAAGTGGAGAGTAGGGAGAAAAATAGAGCAGGGGAACTCTGAGTGTGTACAGGGAAAAGGAGTGGAGAGTTTGGCTGGGGCATCATTTGATGAATGAAGAGCAGAAGGATGATGTAGACTGGCTGATGCTCTGCTTGGGTCTATGGCGGTTTGATATCAACTCATGGGCAATGGAGTGTTGCTGAAGATTTTAAACTAAGAGCATAACATGGTCAGAGCTGAGTTTTAATAGGTCAACTTCTTATATTTTTGTGGTAAGATATTATATATATATATATATATATATATATCACACACACACATATACATTATATGTTAACCACAGAATAAGTAATATTTACTATTTTGGTTAATGTATTTTATATGAGGTAGATTTGGGGTCTGGTTAATTTCCTTTTGCATCATTTAATTAACATTATATAAGATATTGTGTATTTTATCTTCACCAAGACAGACTTTTCACAACCTTCAGATACAGTATTTACTAATGCCGTTACTGTTTATAAACAACAAAATGCCCACAGTGTCAACTGCTGTCCGTTCCCAGAGGGCCTTGGCCTGGCCATAAGGATGAATTGCCCATCAACCAAATACAAAACAGGGTGTGAAAATTTAATCTAATTGAATAAGATAACCATGACGACAAAGCTTGAGGGTAAGAGTTGTGGGTAGTGGTAACATTTGATGGTAGGTGAAAGATTAACTCATGAACAAGGACATTTATTAACCGTAAGGCAAAAATGGAGATAATCCTTGGGAGACCAACAATTTCAGGAACCAGGCAAGGGCGTCAGATGTCCCAAGATACTGGCTGGCATCAAGGGCAACTTCAGGCTCTGACTACTTTGGATGTGCACATGAGGTAGCTAGGAAGGGTGAGGGGAAGCCGGCAGAGGCATGAGAAAATATTGAGCAGTAGGAACTGACTAGAGAAGTCAGAGAGGAACCCCCCCCCACCACCACAAAAGGAGAAAGGATAAGACGTTCATTACCTGGTGCCCTAAACAAACTTAAGAGGTTGTTTATAAAACACTAAGAAATTGCTCCATGTCCATACAGGACATTTCTAGACCTAGGGATCGCATGAGAGCATATTTACTCTTATGCCAGGAAGGACTGACACAGTAAGTGACCATGATATGTGTAAGAGATACTGGGACAAAGCAAGGATCTAAATCAATTCATTTATTCATTCTATAAAGATGCATTGAGCACCTACTAGATGCTGGAAATTGTTCTAGGTACTGGGGATAAAAGAATGCAAAGTTGACAAACCAATGATGAAAAATAAATATTCCTCCCTCTTGAAGCTTACCTTCTGGTGAGGAAGACAGACAACAAATACATGGAACTAGTAAACACATAACATGTCAGCTGTAAGTGCTTTGAAATGCAATTATAAAATTCCAGTGACATGTCTCCTTGGTATAATTCTGAGCCCAAATGCACATGTAAGGAAGGAAGGACAGAAGAGAGTATATGATTCCTGACTGTTTGGCACCAAGGCTGAATGGAAGGAAAGGTCTTTAAAGGTTCCCAAACAACCCACATTGTCACCAAGTCACTTGCAGAGCAGCAAGTGAATTATTTGCTTCTCAGCATGCCACCTCTCTGTCATTTCTGAAGCAGTAAATGTACTGATGCAAGAATGTGAGAATGAATCCAACTCCCTCTCCTCAGGAGCAGCCCAGCACAGTTGCTTTGTCACTTTAAATAAGAGCATTGTTTTATTTTTTGAGTGAAACCAGCATTTATGGTATTAAACATGTAGATGGTTAAAGTTTTTTAAATTATCAATTACAGACCCCAGGATTCTGAATTTAATGGACTGTTACTCTAGGTTCATTAAAGCAGGACTAATTTTCACTCTGTTATAATCTATGTCTCTAATTTCAAAATAATGGAAACTCCTGGAAATTGCTATCAAACTTTGAAAGCATTATCTGCTACTGAAATATGTACTTCCAAAGAAGACTCTCTGTGTCTGTTGAACCAGCCAGCCTCACCGTATTACCATTAACCCTCACACATTGATTAAATACTAGTGTGACCCCAAGGCAATTTCAACTAAAATTTTTTTTTATTATTCCTTTCTATAAGCCTCATGCTTCCAAAGCTATTAAGCTACTCTATTCTTCTGCTAATTATCTGAAATGTTATTAATCTGAAGCCTAAAACTCATAGAACTTCTTGAAAGCTACTCTACAATGACAATGGAGTTGAAGTTAAAAATATAATTAACAGATTGAAGAAAGAGATTCTAGTGGTTAATTTCCAAACTTTTAGACCTTAACACACATGCTATTATCTTCTTTTGTCTGATTTTTTTCTTCCCCACCACAAATCATTTTTAAATGGTGAATTTGCAGTCTTTTGAATTTTGCAAAAAGCTTGGGAAATAGTCACCACTGAAAAACAAATGAATTATTTTCAGATGCTAGCTAATATTTTAATACTTCGATTCGAAAATCTGTGTAATCTATAACCTACTTTATTACCTTCCCAGTGGAACCCTCACCCCGACTCCGCTTGCACTCCTCAAGTTAACAGTGTCCCCTGGAGAGATGAAATTCTAGTAGCCCCAAAATTCTATAGAATTGTTACTCTTCTATACAGGTCTTAGCCCTAAGGAATGCAAAGATCAAACAAGCATGTATTGCGTCTACTTGTAAGGGGCTTCTCTGGTGGCTCGGATGGTTAGCTCAGAAAGAGATATAAAGAACTGTTAAACTGGGTATTCCTATAAGTTGTGCGTGTGTGTGTGTGTGTGTGTGCGCGTGCATGCGCGTGCGTGACCATACTCAGTCTCCTAGTCGTGTCCCACTCTTTGTGACAGCATGGGGTTCTCTGTCCATGGGATTTTCCTGGCAAGAATACTGGAGTGGGTTGCCATTTCCTTCTCCGGGGGATCTGGGTTTGATCCCTGGTCAAGGAACTAGATCCCACATGCCCCAGCTAAGAGCCTACATGCCACAACTAAAACCCAAAGCAGCAAATACATAAATTATTTTTTAAAAAAAAGTTAAAGTTACAGAAAGAAGATTACAATTCAAATGTATTAAAAGATTTTGCTAGATTTTATGAACACAAATCTGGAAAACAGGTGTGGGAATGTATTTTTATGATGTTAAAGCAGAAAAGGAAACAATTTCAAAAATACTGTTGTGAGTCAAGATAACCCCAGGCTCACGACCTATCTAGATCCTATGATAAAGTCTATGGCAACGTCTCTTCATCACGATTTTCAGAAATATTCTGATGCAAGTAGAAATATAACCTTTGGTAAGTGTTGTAATGACTGATTTCCATAGTCCAAGGGGTAACGAAAGATATTGCTAATGGAATGGATATTTGTTTTCAGTATCAATCCTGGAAGCAATCAAGAAGTTCCTCTAAGTTATAGGATGAAGATATAGATACTCTACTCAACTAGATAAACCATTAGTAGTTACTTATTGATCATGGAGTCCTAGCAATACTTTTAGTGGCTACTCAGAAAGTTCCTACATAAATCAGGTACTGGAAATATTTTATGTGCACCAATCAAAGATCTGATTTGACCCATTGCAATAACCATATCCTGGTACCCGATTCACAGAGCTGTATCAAATCACAGAATTCAAGACTTCTGAAGTTCTCTGGGTACATTTGTGTAAGGAAACTCTGATAATATAATAAAAAATATATTTTAAACTTTCTTAACTTTTTCTTACAGCTACTTTTCAGGCTTACTGTGTGCTGAGTAAAGTAAAATATCTATACTGCTTGAGGGTGATTGAATATTGATTCTTTTTAAAAAATTTTTTAATGAAGTTGATATACAATGTTGTGTTTCTGCTTCATAACAAAGTGAATCAGTTAAACATGCGTGTGTGTGCTTAGTCACTCAATCATGTCTGACTCTTTGCAACCCCATGAAATATGGCCCTCCAGGGTCTTCGGTCCTTGGATTTGCCAGGCAAGAATACTGGACTAGGTAGCCATTCCATTTTCCAGGGGATCTTCCCATCCCAGGGACTGAACCTGAGTCTGCTGCATTACAGGTGGATTCTTTACGTCTGAGCCACCAGGGAAGCTCAGTTATACATATATCTGCTCTTCTTTAGATGCCTTTCCCATGTAGGTCATTACAGACCTGTTGAGTAGCATCCCCTGTGCTAATCAGTAGATCTTTATTAGCTTTCTGTTTTATATATAGCAGTGTGTATGTGTCATATCACTTCCTCACCTCACTCACCTGTTTAGTTTGTGCACAGACAGATGTGTCCTGGATAATGACAGCATTTATTGTGAATGTAAACAAAAGATGATCAAAGCAATGTCTATTCTTCCTGTTGTCCCTTTGCTGTAGGAAATTAGCAAAGGGCTTTGTCTTTGTTACATTTGTTTCTGTTGCTGCTGCTGCTGCTCCATCAATTCATTCATGTCCGACTCTTCGCGACCCTGTAGATTGTAGCCAGCCAGGTTCCTCCATCCATGGGATTTCCCAGGCAAGAATACTGAAGTGGCTTAGCATTTCCTTCTCAGGGGATCTTTGCAACCCAGGGATCAAACCTGAGTCTCCTGCATCTCCTGTATTGGCAGGGGGATTCTTTACTACTTGAGCCACTGGGGAAGCCCATCGTTTCTACTTCCACAATGTAAAGAACAACAGAGGCAATTTGCATTCAGTCAACAAAGATATTGACATTATTTTATCTTTATTCTTATGCTTTAGAGTTGAATAATTATTGAAATCTGTGCCATAATTCAATGCAACAGAGCCTTGATAATCTCAGAATTTCAAAGTAAATGAAATTGGGCCACTCAAGTGATTGTCAAACTATGGTCCATTAGCCAAATTCAGTCCACGATCTGTTTTTATGAGTCTTGTGGGCTAAAACACACACATACACATGTACACCCACTAATATATGACGGGAACTAAATACGGCCCACAAACCCTGAGATATTTATGTTCTGGTGCTTTAGAGAAAAACTTTGCTGTAGAAAACTTTTCTACTCTGAGAAAAAACAAAAATCTTATCAACCCATGATCTACAATATCAATAAAATCCTATTAATAGAATCTAGTAAGCAGGAAGTGAGAGTAGTGTATGATAATTTTTTTTTTATTGAAGTCTAGTTGACTTACAATGTCATGTCAATTCTTGCTGTACAGCGAATTGATTCAGTTATACACACACACACATATATATACATTATTTTTTAATTATTTTCCAATATGGTTTTAAATAGGATATTAAATGTTTCCTGTCCTCTGCAGTAGGACTTTATTGTTTATGCACTCTATCTATAATAGCTTACATCTGCTAAAGCCAACTTCCCACTCCACCCCTCCCCATAGTCCTCCCCTTTAGCTAGCAAAAGTCTCTTATCTGCATCCATGTCTGTTTCTGTTACATAGATAGGTTCATTTGTGTAATATTTTAGATTCCACTAAAAGCAAAATGGCTGTCTGAGGAGGCCTTACAAATAGCTGTGAAAAGAGAAGCAAAAAGCAAAGGAGAAAAGGAAAGATATAAGCATCTGAATGCAGAGTTCCAAAGAAGAGCAAGAAGAGATAAGAAAGCCTTCCTCAGCAATCAGTGCAAAGAAATAGAGGAAAACAACAGAATGGGAAAGACTAGAGATCTCTTCAAGAAAATTAGAGATACCAAGGGAACATTTCATGCAAAGATGGGCTCAATAAAGGACAGAAATGGTATGGGCCTAACAGAAGCAGAAGATATTAAGAAGAGGTGGCAAGAATACACAGAAGAACTGTACAAAAAAGAGCTTCATGACCCAGATAATCACGATGGTGTAATCATTCACCTAGAGCCAAACATCCTGGAATGTGAAGTCAAGTGGGCCTTAGAAAGCATCACTACGAACAAAGCTAGTGGAGGTGATGGAATTCCAGTTGAGCTATTTCAAATCCTGGAAGATGATGCTGTGAAAGTGCTGCACTCAATATGCCAGCAAATTTGGGAAACTCAGCAGTGGCCACAGGACTGGAAAAGGTCAGTTTTCATTCCCATCCCAAAGAAAGGCAATGCCAAAGAATGCTCAAACTACCACACAGCTACACTCATCTCACACGCTAGTAAAGTAATGCTCAAAATTCTGCAAGCTAGGCTTCAGCAATACGTGAACTGTGAACTTCCAGATGTTCAAGCTGCTTTTAGAAAAGGCAGAGGAACCAGAGATCAAATTGCCAACATCCGCTGGATCATGGAAAAGCAAGGGAGTTCCAGAAAAACATCTATTTCTGCTTTATGGACTATGCCAAAGCCTTTGCCTGTGTGGATCACAATAAACTGTGGAAAATTCTTCAGGAGATGGGAATACCAGACCACCTGACCTGCCTCTTGAGAAACCTATATGCAGGTCAGGAAACAACAGTTAGAACTGGACATGGAACAACAGACTGATTCTAAATAGTAAAAGGAGCACGTCAAGGCTGTATATTGTCACCCTGCTTATTTAACTTACATGCAGAGTACATCATGAGAAACGCTGGGCTGGAAGAAGCACAAGCTGGAATCAAGATTGTTGGGAGAAATAGCAGTAACATCACATATACAGGTGACACCACCCTTATGGCAGAAAGTGAAGAGGAACTAAAAAGCCTCTTGATAAAGTGAAAGAGGAGAGTAAAAAAGTTGGCTTAAAGCTCAACATTCGGAAAACGAAGATCATGGCATCTGGTCCCATCACTTCATGGGAAATAGATGAGGAAACAGTGGAAACAGTGTCAGACATTATTTTTCTGGGCTCCAAAATCACTGCAGATGGTGACTGCAGCCATGAAATTAAAAGACACTTACTCTTTGGAAGGAAAGTTATGACCAACCTAGATAGCATATTAAAAAGCAGAGACATTACTTTGCCAACAAAGGTCTGTCTAGTCAAGGCTATGGTTTTTCCAGTGGTCATGTATGGATGTGAGAATTGGACTGTGAAGAAAGCCGAGCACTGAAGAATTGATGCTTTTGAACTGTGGTATTGGAGAAGACTCTTGAGAGTCCTTTGGACTGCAAGGAGATTCAACCAGTCCATCCTAAAGGAGATCAGTCCTGGGTGTTCATTGGAAGGATTGATGCTGATGCTGAGGCTGAAACTCCAATACTTTGGCCACCTCATGTGAAGAGTTGACTTATTGGAAAAGACCCTGATGCTGGGAGGGATTGGGGGCAGGAGGAGAAGGGGACAACAGAGGTTGAGATGGCTGGATGGCATCACCAACTCATTGGACATGAGTGTGAGTGAACTCCAGGAGTTGGTGATAGACAGGGATGCCTGGTGTGCTACAATTCATGGGGTTGCAAAGAGTCAGACACAACTGAGAGACAGGACTAACTTAGATTCCACATAAAAGTGATACCATGGCTTTCTCTTTCTGACTTGCTTAGTATGATAATCTCTAGTTTCATGCATGTTGCTGCAAATGACATTGTTTTGTTATCTTTGTGGCTGAGTAGTATTTTGTTGTGTATATGTACCACATCTTCTTTATTCATTCATCTGTCAATAGTCATTTAGGTTGCTTCCAGGTCATGGACATTGCGAATACTGCTGCTGTGAACATAGGGGTGCCGGTATATTTTTGAATTAAAGTTTTGTCTGGATATTTGCCCAGGAGTGGGACTGCTAGATCAAATGGTAGCTCTATTTTCAGTTTTCTGGGGAAACTGCATACTCTTTCCCATAGTGCCCCAGCAACTTACACTCCCACCAATTGTGTAGGAGAGTTGACTTTTCTCCATGCCCTCTCCAGTATTTGTTACTTTTAAATTTTTTAATGATGGCATTCCAAATGATGAGAAGTAGTTATCTCATTTGCATTTCTTGAATAATTAGTGATGTTGAGCATCTTTTCATGGGTCTATCGGCCATCTCTCTGTCTTCTTTGGAGAAATCTCTGTTTAGGTATTCTGTCCATTTTTCAGTTGAGTTATTTGGTATTTTGTTGTTAAGCTGTATAAGCTAATTGTACATTTTGGAAATTAAGCCTTTGTTGGTCATTATATCATTTATGGGGCTTCCCCAGTGGCTCAGTTGTAAAGAATCCGCCTGCAATGCAGGAGCCACAGGAGACACGGGTTCAATCTCTGCGTCAGGAAAATCCCCTGGAGGAGGGCATGACAACCTACTCCAGTATTTTTGCCTGGATAATCCCATGGACAGAGGAGCCTGGCAGGCTACAGTTCATGGGGTCAAAAAGAGTCGGACCCGACTGAAGCGACTTAGCACTTAGCACACTCATATCATTTGTAAATGTTTTCTCCCATTCTGTTGGTTGTCTTATAGTTTTGTTTTTGGTTTCCCTCAATTATGCAAAAGCTTTTGAGTTTGACTAATTTCCCTTTGTTTAATTTTGTGTTTATTTCTATTGCCTTGAGAGACTGACCTAAGAAAACATTGGTACAATATATGGCAGAGAATGTTTTGCCTATAAACTCTTCTAAGAGTTCTTTGGTGTCATGTCCTGTGTTTAAGTCTTTAAGTCATTTAGAGTTTATTTTTGTATGTGGTGAGAATTGTTTAACTTCACTGATTTGAGCCTGGCTGACCAACTTTCCCAATACCACTTGCTGAAGAGATTGTCTTTTTCCCATTGTATATTGTTGCCTCCTTTGTTGAAGATTAATTGACCATAGGAGTGTGAGTTTATTTTTGGGCTCTCTATTCTCTTCCATTGAACCATATGTCTGCTTTCATGCCAATACCATGCTGTTTTGTAGATACTTATAATACAAATGTATGCCATGAGGTATAAGATAAATCTCATGAATAACTGAGTCTGCCAAATCTGTGTCACTTCAGTGCTTCTGGTGTTTTCAGATACTTCGAAAATCCACTGTAAAGTACAATAGACTCACTAGAAATAAGAAAAATGCACAGTGCTTTATGGAACACCCTTTGGGTTTGGGAATAAAAATGCTTAGGTCTAATCCATTTGTTAAATGAACTCACTGACTACCAGCTTTGACAAGGGTCCAAAGCAAGAGAAGTGTCTCCATCCTCCAAGCACAGCGCTGCCTACCAGCTCTGTACTTGCTCCTCTAAACCAAAGGTTACTCAAGTTTTGGGGGAAGACTGAAATGCTCTATGAAATTAGTGACAGGCTCCAATAACAACAGGGCTCAGTAAAATGCAGACTACAGGGCATCTGCCTGATTTTACTGTCTTATTGGAGCACAGCCATGTGCATTCACAACCTCATTGTTTTGGACTACTTTCGTGTGTTCTACAGTGGCCAGATTGAACTGTTGTGACTGAGACCAAATGGGCCATATGCCCAAAGTCTCTACTAACCAGCCCTTTAAGAAAAAAAAAAAATGCTAACCCCCAAATAAGTGGTTTACAGAGGATTTCCTTAATATTTGGAGAAATTTACCTGTCAGATGCTACTCTCCTTTGAAGAAAAAGCCTTTGGTTTACTCTTGGTCCCTCGTAGAAACGAAGTGACTGAATCATGTGACCACGTGACCTAAACTGCCAATGATCCTGGGTGCATGTTAAGTCATTTCAGCCATGTCCAACTCTTTGCGATCCTATGGACTGTGGCTGGCCAGGCTCCTCTGTTCACGGGATTCTCCAGGCCAGAATACTGGAGTGTTGCCATGTCCTACCGCAGGCTATCTTCCCAACCCAGGGAAGATGTCTCTTACATCTACTGCATTGGCAGGCAGATTGTTTACTGAGCCACCAGGGAAGCCCTGCAAATGATCACTTGGATGTTGTTAGAAACACTGGCCTTAATTCAAAAATAAGCAGCAGCCCACTTTCATCAAGTACAAGTCAAATGAAAAGGACTTGTTTTCAGCAGGAAACTGTGTGTGTGTGCACTCAGTTATTCAGTCAGATCCAACTCCTTGCAGCCCCATAGACTGTAGCCCATCAGGTTTCTCTGTCCATGGGGATTCTCCAGGGAAGAATATTGGAGTAGGTTGCCATGCCTCCTCCAGGAGATCTTCCACACCCAGAGATCAAATGTGCATCTCTTGAGTCTCCTGCAATGGCAGGCAGATTCTTTATCACTAGTACCACCTGGGAAGCCTGTAGGGAACTAAGGCAAAGCAAGCTTCATGAGCATGTGGCTTACATGCAGTGTACCTGCTCTTGTCACTCCAGTCCCAACCCCCACCTCTGTTCTCCTAGGAGTTTCCCTATGACTGATGGACTGAGGAGGAAGACTGGCAAGAAACTAGCAAGACTGGATAACAGATGATATGCTGGACTGAGACTACTGTAGCATTACAGCTCCACTCGTATGTGACCCTAAAGTATAAACGGAGAAAGAAAGCTTTCAAAGGGAGAGAATGTCAGGAAGTATGTTCTGTGGTTCATTTGTTCCTAGAAGAAGCATCTCTCTTCCCAGAAAGGATATTCCTGGTGGAGATGCCTGGAAGGAGATACAATTTTATTCATGAGTAGTGACTAATCATTTGGTAGGTTTTCGGGGACTTGAACAAAACAGAAAGACTGAAGTCAAGGAGTCCTGGGAAAGAGCTGGACAGATCTTTCAAAATGGAACTAGAAAGTGATAATTCTGTTTCATGAAAAAAAAAAATTAACCTAAGTCTAATGCAAAGGAGGCTTTCAATAAACAAATGAAAAAAGAAATTAACTGTCATGTGGCTATCCGTTTTTTTCCTAAGTCACACCATTACATGCTCAATTAGCTCGTGAATGAAGTCTCCATTTTTGCAGGAATGGAGAAATTGCATGGAATCCTCAGTTAGATTTTCCTCACTAAGTCTTCACTGACTATAGCATTACTATTCAGTAGGCCAAATCAGGGATTAACTCTGAGCCCAATTCATGACCGTATTCTGGAGGACCTATATATAACTGGGTACCATACATATGTTTATTATACATGCATCTATTTTATGTTTATATATATTATTTAAATATATATAATATGTAATTATATTTACATATGGCTTTCCTGGTGGCTCAGATGGTGAAGAATCTGCCTGCAATGTGGGAGACCTGGGCTCGATCCCTGGGTTGGGAAGATTCCCTGGAGGAGGGCATGGCAACCCATTCCAATATTCTTGCCTGGAGAATCCCCATGGACAAAAGAGCCTGGTGGGCTATAGTCCATGGGGTTGCAAAGAGTCAGACACATCTGAGCTACTAAGAGCAGCCCAGCACATATTTACATATACATATAAATATACATTGTAGTATATATGTATTTACACATATATGCCCTTTTCTTATTCAAAAGAAGCATATTTTAGAGCAGAAAACTAAGACAATTGAATGATGCTCGTGATATTCACTGGTCATAAGAGGGAACTCAACCACTCAGAGGCAGCTGGCCTTATAGATAGTAAAATCTAGAACCCAGCAAGTCACGTTATATTGTAATATTAGTATGTTTTCAAAGCTGTATAGTTTATGCTCTGAAAAAGCAGTCGATATGTATAGCTGCTACCCTAAGAGAAAGTTTATATAGGTTCAGAACTGTTAGAAATGGTTAGAAATGTTAGAAATTTACCTCAGGAGTGGAAATGCTGGCAATTATATGAATGAACTCTAATTAGTTTAGATTAAACTTGTTCCTTCTATATGTATAAATTTGACTCGGTTGGTTTACTCTTGGTGTAGCAGGAAGTTACTTGTGCCAGGAGTCCAGAATTGTGAATGCTCTAATATTTTACCCTCCTTACACACTGACAAGTTGGCTGGTCAGTTTAGTGTGTGAGATGACTAGGTAAGAGAAAAGAACTTTATTATTCACAGAATAGCAAGTGAAATGAGTTTAACTCCCAATGCAAACTGATGGATTTGCCCACGTAGTTAGGTGCTGCATGTATGAGTTTGCATCACAGCTATTATAAACTGAATGCTTGTGTCCCCTTAGATTCATGAGTTGAAGCCTTAACCCTCCATTTAGCTATATTCGGACATGGGGCCTCTAAGAAAGTAACTGAAGTTAAATGATGTCTTAGGGATGGGGCCCTGGTCTAACAGGATTAGTCCTTAAAGGAAAAGACACCAGAGAACACTCTCTCTCTCGGTGACAGAAAGGTTGTATGTATTCACAGCAAGAGGTGACCACCTACAAGCTGAGAAAAGAAGACTTAGAATGAAATCTACTTTGCCAGTACCTTGATCTTGATATTCCCAGACTCCAGAACTATAAGAAAATAAATTTCTGTTTCTTAAGCTACCCAGTCTGTGTTATTTTGTTATGATAGTCTGAACAGGCTAAGACAACCGTCAATAAAACTGAATCTTAAAAAAACACAATTTTTTTTTAATGGACTATAAGCAAATCTATCTGAAATCTGCCCCACCTAGAGATGCTATCATTATTACACTGGGCAGCGCATAAACCTGCCCTCTGTTGGAGTATTGCTGTCAACTTCCAACCATTTTTGCTACACAAAAACACTGGAAGAAACAGTCCAGAACAAAATCTCATAGTGCCTTCCCTAGCAGATGTACAAAAATGTCTCCAAGCAAATTATCTCTCAAATCTAGTGAACATAAAAAAATCATATATTATATTGGAGAATACATATATATATATAATATATTGGAGAATAATATATTGGAGAATACTACATGCTGGTCATTTCAGGCTTTTCAAAAAGCCTGACCTTACCTAAAGGTTAAGAATTGATTTTGATATTGTTTGCACAACTGATATATATTATTAAGAAAAATGGAGCTGCCACCATTCCAACTTGTGTTGAAATGGTAAAGAGGATGTTGAAAACCAAGGAGAAGTATTCAGCAGAATTCATCCTAACTCTGCTGTATGTAGTGATAAAAAATAATATAATATCTATGAATAAGATTACCATGAACTCAGTAATAAAAACATGAGTAAAATAAACAAATACAAAACAAAATTTACTCTCAGGTGAAAGTCCTGAGGAGTTGATACACTGGTTAGGGGTAAAGGGAAGAGGAAACTGGTCAGAAAAGGAGAACTTTATAAATACAAATATATATAGATTTGTGACAAGTTGCATAATTTAAAGTATCCACTCATATTTTGTTCCCTTTTGTGTAATATTTTCCTTTATTTTTAACCCACAATTCCTCTACCTAAGTAAAACATGTAGACAGTAAATTTAAAATGTAACTTTATATTTATTTTATGATTAACCAATAGGTTCTATACTTTACCTGAGGATTATCCAAAGACCTGCATTTAAACCTAGAGAAAGTAATTGATATGTCTTATTTGGTTTCCTTTTTAATGAGAGGATATACTTACTTTTATTCAATGAGAATTGCGTTATGTTAAAAGGAACACATTATTTGTGTTGTTTAGGGAAATGTATGCATATGAAGAGTGTGTTTTGATTTTAAGTAGAAAATGTGGAATGAAAGTGAAAATCTGTCATGTTTGTAGTCTGTGTTTGCACTCAACATGTTTGGAAATCACTTCCTAAGTTGGGAGTACTTCATATTTAACTTCCACGTCCCTGATACAAATGGCACAGCTCATTCCTTAGCCTTCTTTATGCTACCATGGAGACACATGACCTTGATTTCAACCGAAGTTCATGTATGCAGCTATAGGAGATTGTTACTTAAGGAAGAAGACACAGGTATACATAGAGTCTGTCTTTTGGCCAGCATCATTGTGGAGGTATCCAGCTCTTTAGGAGTTCCAGTGTTGGAGCTGTGGCATTTCTGTAGGATGTGATATTAGTAGTACCTAAAGCATCAGTGTGATTCTCACAAAACTAATCTCCTCCATGTGTATATACTTCTGCTGTGTGTATTCTGAGCTCAGTTTTCTTGTCCACCTAGAAGTTCTGAGAGCTAAATGATGGACTGTAATACCTTCCCACTTATTGAAACTAACCCAAGTGGATTTTGTTAGTAAGATTCTTGGCTGATATTCCTGAATATGTTGCTAATCAACACTCATACTGTTAATGGGTCTGGGTATAAAATTCTACTTTAGAAATTATTTGTCATGAAAATCTTGATTTTGATTAAAAGCATTTTATCACATGTAGGGTTGATTGAGTGGTAAACATATAACTACCTTCATCGTTCTCTTCATCATCCAAGCTTTATCATTTCTCTCTGGATTATGGTAAAATTCTCCCCACTTTTATTCTTGACCTTAAGTCTATTCTCAACAAAGAGCCATGATGATCTCTACTGGACTGAAAGTCAGAGTCATCATCATTGCACAAGACCCTGCGTGGCCTGGGTTCTGGACGCAGTTTCTCCTGACGCTGGATCTCTTCTATCCTGCTACAGCTACATTGGTTCCTTGCACATTCCAGGCTCGTTCTGACTTCAGTTTTCACATGTTCCCTTTGTCTGCATAATTTTTATATCAAAGGGTTTCATGGCTAGCTCCCTTTCTCCTTCCAAACATTGTTCAGATGTCCTTCTTTCAGTCTGTCTTCCCTGACAACCCTAATTAAAATCATAAGCTTTTACTATTCCTCACAGCCCAGGACCCCACCAGGCACAGGACTCTCTGTCTCCTTGGTGTTCTGAGATTTAGTTTCCAATTGTGTGTGGGGGTTCCATCTACTTGGAGATAGCATTTGATCCTATAAGTTGAGAGTTCATTCCTATAAGCCATCACCCCACGCCGCCCACTTCAGGTGCCAATAACAAGCCCAGCTGTAGCCTGTGCTTCTGACCAGATGGATATAAACCAGAGGTTACCAAGACCTCTTCCTTAGTACAACTAATTTGCTAGAGTGGCTCACAGAGCTCTGAGAAATATCCTAGGTATGAGACTACTGGTGTATTATAACAGAAGGTGAGTCAGGAACAACCAGATGGTAGAAGCGCATGTGGAAGGGATGGGGAAAGATGCAGAGCTTCTGTGCTCTCTCCACCCTCCCACCCTTCCTCCCAGGGCCTCCATATGTTCACTAACTTAGCAGCTCTTTGAACCTGTCCTTTTGGATTTTTATGGAGGCTTCATTGGTCTCACCTAGTGGGAGCACCTGCAATGCAGGAGCCTGCAGGAAACATGGGTTTGATCCCTGTGTTGGGAAGATCCCCTGGAGAAGGGCATAGCAACCCACTCCAGTATACTTGCCTGGAAAATCCTGTGGACAGAGAAGCCTGGCGGGCTACAGTCCCTAGGGTTGCAAAGAGTCAGACACAACTGAAGCAATTTAGCACACATGTATGGAGGCTTCATTACATAGGCATAATTGATTAACTCATTGGTCATTGGCAATTGGGGCTGGGACTGATGGTTGCAATCCTCTAATCATAAGGTTAGTTCTCCTGTTAACCAGCCCCCAAATAAGTGCTTTCCAGAAGTCACCTTATTAACATAACTTAGGAATTCCCAAGGGCTTTGGGGAGCTATAAATCAGAAATCCCGGATGAAGACCAAATATATATTTCTTATAAAGTTAACCCTTGAACAGCACAGGTATGAACTGCAGAGGTCCATTTACATGTAGATTTTTTCAATACATATAGTACTATACAAATTAAGTTTGGCTGAATCTGCAAATGTGGAACCAAGAATATAGAAGGTCAACTATGGGACGTGAGCATCTCTGGATCTTGAGTGTCTTTGGTATATACTGAGGCTCCTGGAACCGATGTCACAATACTTTATCCCTAACTTTCTCTTGGCAGCGCTAATTAGCTTGTAAATTATGGTAGTATAGCATAGTGTAAACAGCACAAACTCTGGCATCAGATTATCTGGATTCAAATGCCACTCTGCCACTTAAAAGCTGTGAAATATTGGACAAATTAATTTTCTCTGTGCGTCAACTACTTGATCTGTAAATATGGATAATAATAGTCCCTACCTCATAAAATTGATATGAGGAATAAACAAGTTAGTGTATGTCTGTGAAGTGCTTAAAAGAGTGTGGATAAACATAGTAAATGCTACCTAAATATCTGCTAATATTAGCCATTATTGTCAAACACTGCTTACTTTTTTCTCTTCTTTCTCTCATTACTGGAATATAAGCTCCATGGCAGGGATTTTTGAATATACATTATGCACACATACACATTATCTACCTATCTACTTATCTATCTACCCATCCTTCTCAGTATAGATATTTGCTGCTGCATTCCCAACAACCAGAACAGTGCTGTGCATGTAGAAGGAATTCAATAAATGAGTGTCAAATGGACTTCAGTTGTATTTTGTAGTGGTTGCCTGGTTAGGTGGGATGGTTACCCAATATCCAATCTTTTCAGTCTTTTCCAATAACCTTCAAAATCTGCAGACGAATCCTCCAGACTGCTGGGTGTTATCAGCCTGAGTGTTTGCAGGCTGCAAACTGCAGTTTCACCTTTCAATATATGAATTTTAGTTATCTGTTTTTGCTTCAGTAGCCAGCATTCCCAGGTTCAAAGAAACTTCAGTTAAACTTTTCAGACATTAAACCTCCAGCTACCAAGGAAAAGGAGATATAGTTACCTGACTGAGGGGAGCTAAGAGAGGTTTTAGGTACCTAATAGCTTGCTAAATCCGATTCTTAACCAATGCACTTGTTTTCTGCCCCTTGCTCACCTCTAGACAATTGTGAAGGTTTTCACTATTTCCCAATCCTGGGCTATTCAGTGTCCTGTAGGAACCATAGGCATGCTCTGAGGTTCCTGTGCCTACCCTCCTTGAAAATCCCTGAGGGTCAACCTTGTGCATTCTTCCAAGTCAGCCATCACTCATCAATCTACATTCCAGCATTCAAAATTTTATTGTCTTCTTTCCAGCATTCATTTCTCTCAATTTCTCTTTGTTCTTAAGTATCTATGTCTATAAAAATATCTTGATAGTTCTTTCAGTGAGATTTTAGGAAAGAACAGATGTTAATATGTGAGTTCAAATCACTGTTTAATAAGCTTCTGATCTTTCCATTACAGTAAGTGCTTGACTCTGTCTGCTGATGGAAGTGAGAGGAATGATAAGAAAAAAATTTAATTTCATGAAAAATGATTATGAGTTAATTAGTATATCAGGGCTTTCTAGACAGAGAAAAACCAGTGTGCAGAAATGTGAGCATTTCATAATTTGTTTAAGAAAAGCCATTGCATTTTGGAACACATATCATTTGTTTGATTAAGATCGAGTTATCTTACATTAGCAAAGTTCCTGACAGAGTTTATATATCAGAATATATATAGATATTTTAAGGAGTTTTTTAAGAGATTATTTTAAGAAGATTTGCAAGTCATGGAAACCAAGGTTCTACTTTAAAGTCTTATTTTAGAATATCGAGGGTCAGTCTGATATATATATTTTTAAAAGCATCACAAGCTTATCTAATGTATAAAATTACCAGGATCTGTTCAACTAAATTAGTGTTTAGTAACATCTGTTGAAAATCATCTTTATGATAGTCCCCTGGATGATGGGGCTTCCCTGGTGGCTCAGATGGTAAAAAATCCACCTGCAATGCAGGAGACCTGGTTTGATCCCTGAGTTGGGGAGATCCGCTGGAGAAAGGAACAGCTACCCACTCCAGTATTCTGGCCTGGAGAATTCCATGGACTACTCCACAGGGTCACAAAGACTTGGACATGACTGAATGACTTTCACTTTGCTAAAAGACAAAATGAGTCATTTATGTATCACTTATTCACTTCATGGATATTTTAAAACAATCTTAGTATGCTCCCAGTTGTCGAGGAACTCATTCCCTAGCGAAGGATTATCCTTTAGTATAAAATGGTTAGGACTACATTGTTTGTGACAAAGTAAAGGGACATACATATTTCCTTGTAGGTCTATGATGTGTTCTTTTATCCTAATGTCCAAAATAATAGTAAAACAACAACAAAGAATGAAGTAGAGCAAAGATCTCATGGTGGCCCTGACTTCTATAAGAGATCTTTCTCTTAAACTCAAGCAAGGCACACAGTGTAGAGAACAGAATGATACCTTACCTTTTGGGGATAGCTACATTTACACAACATCCAGCAATGACCAATAGGCATGTTCTTCCAGTCCAGTCTAAAACTGCCATCTTGGATCAAGAATAGGTAGAGCAGGAAGTTTTTTAAAAAAGGGAAGGGCAGTAGCTACAGAGGGAATCTTCCTTTCACCTCCATCTTTCCCTGCAGCAGGACATCTATTATAACTCCCAGTCACCATATCTCTATTTATGAATCTGCTTCCCACACTTCATGAGTTTGAATCAGGAGATAAACATCTGTGCCCTTAATTAACAATTTTAAAACCACAAGTACCCCCAAAATAGCAAAGCTTAATATAGTCTTATTAAGAGTTAACCTACTCCATAATATTACTGCTTCAGCATCTGTTTTGTGTGGCTAATTACTTGAACTGACAGTGGCCTCCCCCAAATCTACCTGCCCTAAAAACAACCCACAGAGTCATAACTAAATGGAGGTTCCTGATATGATTCCCCCAACACCCCTTGTGATAGTCTTCCCTGCCTTCTAACTCCTTTCCCTGTGTGCCCCTTAGACAAGAATATCTTGGAGATTACCAAAACACCACTCTTTCTGGTTTGAACTGACCAGTCTGGCCTTAGGCATGCCACATGTGGGCCTTAATAAAGTCATGTGCCTAAGTTGCTGCGGCTCACTCCCCTGTACCCTACCCTGACCTTCGCACATGACCCCTCAAGAAATGCTATGTTCCTCCTCCAGGACATGTGACTAATTCACTGTTCTATTTCAGTTCCCATGTGGCCTTTTGTTGAACTTCATCATCTGCCACTTTGGGGGTTCCACCTAAAACAAGTTAATATAACAAAGTTACAGCAAGTCCTCAATGTAAAAGCAAATATAATTTAAATGAGTAACTTGGGTGATGACTTTTTTTTTTCAGAGAAAGAAAACAACAGAACCTAATACTCTGGGAAAGATTGGTTCAGCATATCTCATTTGTGGCTTATGTGAAAAGTGAGCCTGCACAATCCCAGATGAGGCACAGTGTTAAGCAGTGCCAGTTCCATCAGTCAAATCAGAGGAACATGGAGAAATATGCAGAGCTGGTTCCTTGCAGCCTGCCAGTATGCCACTGTGAGTGGAGTGACGCAAAACAATAAGCCTTTCCAGTTTTAGCCATATCTGGTCAGAGCTTGAATTCTTCAGCCAAAATCTGCAGCAAGACTTACTTGAGAAGAATTTTGCTGCTGCTGTGTGTAGGACCAGATAAAGACAATTCAAGCATTTAAGGTGCCTTTCTGGTGATGCAGTAAGTTTGTCTATATTAACTGAATGGTTGTGAAATCCTCATTTTGACTTACTCTATGCATACCAAGATGGATCCAAGTCCTCAACTAGCTCTTGAAAATATATTTACTTGAGTAAAACCCCCCATATTTAATTTAAAAAAAAAAGGAAAAAAAAAGCAGTGAGCCTTGTGTGCCTTAGCTCAATAGAACACAATGATCAGTAACATTTAGATAGTGCTTGTTATGAGTCAGCCTTCTTCTCAAATAGATCAATTTTGTAAATTGACTTTGGAAGTAAAGAATTTGAGTATTGATTTATCAATAATTGCCAATGTGTATTCTCTGGAAAGGCTTTCCATTTTCCCAATTTGGAAAAAAAAAAAATAAAAGGATTTGCAAGACCCTTATTGATAATTCCCCAACTTCTCTTTCCAGCTTCATCCATACATATGCCATTAACCACTGACCTCCACCTAGATTTTAAATATTTTTGTGTACCTACACATTCTGCTTTCTCTGTCTCTTACTTTTTCTCTTTGTTGGAACACACTTTGTCTTTCTCTTCCAATGGAAAATTTTAATTCATTTCTAATTCCATTCATGAATTTCATTTCCTAGGGAAATATTTAGCTCCTAAATACATGGTATATCCAGATGAAATATTTGTTTCTGCATACATGAATGACCTCTTCAGTTCAGTCGTGTCTGACTCTTTGCGACCCCATGGACTGCAGCACTCCGGGCCTCCCTGTCCATGGCCAACTCCTGGAGTTTACTCAAACTCATGTTCATTGAGTCGGTGATGCCATCCAACCATCTCATCCTATGTTGTCCCCTTCTCCTGCCTTCAATCTTTCCCAGCATCAGGATCTCTTCCAACGAGTCAGTTCTTCACATAAGGTGGCCAAAGTATTGGAGTTTCAGCTTCAGCATCAGTCCTTCCAATGACCTGTAAATAATGATAAATTGGTTCTCACTTTCCAATATGTAAATTGATTTTGTTCTATCCTTTTACAGAGCCTAGAATAGTAAGAATACTATTGGTTTGTTCTTGTTCCTAGTTGTGATTTGACTGTCCCTACTATTTATTTTCTGTGTATACTTGTCATTGTTTTTAACTAGATATTTTTCCAAAATCTTCCAGTGGACTCCATTGTTTTTCACTATTACAGTTCTTGACAAATATACAATATATGACGTTTCTGGTAGTTTAATCTCACAGTCTTTGAAATACTCTAATAAAGTGATGCCTCCACAATATTTCAAATATTTATTGCTATTCTCAGTGTTCTGCTCTGACCACAGATTTCCAGCTATCTCATGCAGTAATTTCATACATACCTTTTCGTTGTTGTTGTTCAGTCACTAAGTTGTATCCAAGTATCTGCGATCCCTAGCAAGCCAGACTGCTCAGTCCTCCACTATCTCCCAGAGTTTGCTCAAATTCATATCCATTTAAGAGACTTTATGTTTTGAGGCTCCAAAATCACTGCAGATGGTAACTACAGCCATGAAATTAAAAGACTCTTGCTCCTTGGAAGAAAAGCTATGACCAACCTAGACAACATATTTAAAAGCAGAAACATTACTTTACCAACAAAGGTCCATCTAGTCAAAGGTATGGCTTTTCCCGTAGTCATGTATGGATGTGACAGTTGATCTGTAAAGAAAGCTGAGCACTGAAGAATTGATGCTTTTGAACTGTGGTGTTGGAAAAGACTCTTGAGAGTCCCTTGGACTGCAAGGAGATGCATCCAGTCCATCTTAAAGGAAATCAGTTCTGAATATTCATTGGAAGGACTGATGCTGAAGCTGAAACTCCAATAATTTGGGCACCTGATGTGAAGAACCAACTCATTTGAAAAGACCCTGATGCTGGGAAAGAATGAAGGCAGGAGAGAAGGGGACAACAGAGGATGAGATGGTTGAATGGCATCACCAACACAGTGGACATGAGTTTGAGTAGTCTCCAGGAATTGGTGATGGACAGGGAAGCCTGGTGTGCTGCACATGGAGTCACAAAGAGTCAGACACAACTGAGCAACTGAACTGAAGTGAACTGAGTCAGTGATGCTATCTTACCATCTCATCCTCTGCCACCTCCTTCTCCTTTTGCCTTCAGTCTTTACCAGTATCAGGGTCTTTTCCAGTAAGCTGGCTTTTCACATCAGGTAGCCAAAGTATTGGAGCTTCAGCTTCAGCATCAGTCCTTCCAGTGAATATTCAGGGTTGATGTTTTTTTAGGATTGACTAATTTGATCTCCTTACAATCCAAGGGACTCTCAAGAGTCTTCTCCAGCACCACAGTTTGAAAACATCAAGTCTTTGGTGCTCAACCTTCTTTTATGGTCCAACTCTCACATGTGTACACAACTACTAGAAAAACCAGAACTTTTACTATATGGACCTTTGTCAGCAAAATGATGTCTCTGCTTTTTAATATATTGTCTAGGTTTGTTATAACTTGCCTTCCAAGGAGCAAGTGTCTGTTAATTTCATGGCTGCAGTCACTGTCTGCAGTGATTTTGGAGCCTAAGAAAATAAAATCTATCATTGCTTCTACTTTTCACCCTTCTATTTGCCATGAAGTAATGGGACCAGATGCCATGATCTTAGTTTTTTCAATGTTCAGTTTCAAGCCAACTTTTCTCTCTCCTCTTTCACCTTCATCAAGAGGCTCTTTCATATATACTTGTGACAGCTAGTTTTATGTGTCAGCTTGACTAATCAAAGGGATGCTCAGATACCTGGTTGAGCATTATTTCTGAATGTATATGTGAAAATGTTTCTGGAGGAGATTATCATTTGAAATGGTAGACTGAATAAGCCGTTGACTGCCCCCAATGTTAGCAGGCCTCATATAATCCACTGAAGATTTTATGTGTATGTGTACATGTGTGTGTGTGCTCAGTCATGTCCAACTCTTTACAACCCCAAGGACTGAAGCCTGTACCAGGCGCCTCTGTCCACGTGATGCTCCTCTGTCCACGTGATGCTCCAGGCAAGAATGCTGGAGTGGGTTTCCACTTCCTCCTCCAGAGGATCTTTCTGAGCAAGGGATTAAACCCGTATCTCCTGCCTGTGCTTCCTGCATTGGCAGGTGGATTCTTATTCTTTATCACTTGAGCCAACTGGGAAGCCCTCATTGAAGATTGGCATAGAACAAAATGGTGAAGAAAAGTTGAATTCACTCTCTGCCTAACTGTTGAACTGAAATACCCATTTTCTCCTGCCCTTAAAACTCCTGGTCCTCAGGCCTTCCGACTTGGACTGGAATCTACACCACTGTCTCTGATTCTCAGGCCTTCAAACTCATTGGCTTTCCTGGATCTCCGGCTTGCAGACAGGAGAGCATGAGACATTCAGCCTCCATAACCATGTGAGTTAATACTATACACACACACACAAATATGTATCCCCTATTGATTGTGTCTCTCTAGAAAACACTGATTATTACATACATGATGCCATGGCTACAAAAAGTAATTATAATAATGATGAAAATTTCTCTTTGTTGGTTCTGTGAATCAAGCATGCTATTAAGTGCTTTACAGACAGTGTCTCCATAGGTACTAGCCCTGTAGTTTAAACAGAGGATCTATGGAAAAGTGGAGTATATCCATCTCATTCACTATTATGTATTCAGTGAAGAGTGTAGTACCTGGCTCGTGTATTTTATTCCTTTAGATATTTATTTAACAAATAATTAATAGTTATTAAGCCCATTTGCAGATGAAGAAATAGGCACACATATTTTATATAATTTGCTTAAAGGTGGTTACTAAGTGAGAAATCTGTGATTCAAAGCAAAGTATATCTGATTCCATATTGCATGCTTAAATACTATTATAATGTACTTTTCCCTCATCTTTTCATCTGTTTTCTAAGTTAATAAGCCCACTTTAACCTACATTTCCTTCTCTGTTTAAACATGATGTTATTACTTTAATTATTCTTTCTTTGAAATCTTTCATTTCTCCTTGTCTAATTAATGTTTATAGGATAAATGAAGAAATGAACAAAGACCTATATGTCATTCTAAGAATGCATAGTCTGATTCTATAAAACAAATAAGACATAAACCATTGCTAGTCAGTAATTAATTATTATGTTTATTGCTTTAAATACATCAGGGCAGAGCAGTATGCAAAGCATGGTGATGAAATTTGCAGATCAGAAGAGAGAAAGTGCAAAGATACCATGGTGTGAACTACTTGCAGGCATAAGAAGAGTGTGCAAATAATATTATAAATAATATTAGAGATTCCTCATTATACAGCAAGAAAATTCAAGAGTTTTGACCATGCTTTTGATGCAGAGGATGCAGTGTTTATTGGACACTCTAATAAAATTTTAAATGGCCAACCTACTCACATATTTAGCATTTCATACCAACACAAGGCATAAGGACTGTATTTATAGCAAGATTACCTTAAATATTTGACTTCATGACAGTGTCAAAGGCAGTAAATCACCCACATCATTAAACGTTGCACCTGATGGTTAGTTTTAAGTTCCAATGTCCAATCAAATACTGATGTAGAGATTTTGTAGATATGATTAAATTACCAGTTGACTTTAAGGAAAGAAGAATATCCTAGATAAACTCCGTGGGCCTAATTCAATCAGTTGACAAACTGTGAGACTAAACTAGGCTTTCCTTAAGAAATTTTACCTGTGAATAACAGCTTCCATTCCCTTGTGCTCAGGAGTTTCAGCCTCCCCTTCCTGGAGGCATTCCTTAAATTTCAGAATTGCTTCACCAGCCCTGACAATCTCTTAAGTCTATTCCTTGCAATAAATCTCTTAATACAAACATCCTACTGCTTCTATTTGTCTGGTAGAACTCTGATTGATACAATGCCGTATGCTTTTGTATTAAAAATGATGAAGCTGTGTGCATGTGTGTGTTTGTGTATTTGTATTCATACATAATGCTCATCATCTGAAAAATTATTATCAAAGCTTTCCTGTTTTGTAAAGTTCAGGGCTAGGCTATGAACTGGAGTAAATATAAATTTAGTCTTCTTATCTTTATAATACATGCAAGTTGAGGGTTTGTCAATATTCTAGTATAGTCTTTTGAACACTTATCAGTCAGAATTGGCAGTTTTGACAGACCAACTATTAGCTGAATACCAAATGCAGAAGCAGTAACCATCATTTTTAGACAGGTTATTACTTTGAGATGATTACTATTTAAGATAACTTCCTCCATATATTTAATTCACACTTTCTACCATTTCAGCTGTGAAGTGCTTTGATGTAAACTGTATCTGTATGCAGTATATGTAATATTAATGCTTTTAGTAAGTATGCCTTTGTAGTCAAGGGGTTTTTGATTATTCTTAATACATCAAGGTATGAGATACACTGCAGTCTGTTTATGTTGATATTATATTAATACTTTAACATTGCCAATGGAAATTTTTACAGAATTTGATGATTACTTAGGCATAAAATGTGTTTCTTAAATTATTCCTTCAGAATCCATTTCAAGGGTCATTTTAATTCAAAATTCAAACAATATCAAGCTTTTTCAATAATCATGGGTATAGCTTTTCTGCCTAAGAGTAGAAAAAGCTTACAACAAATTTTATTGAAAAGAGGGCTGTAGAAAAAATAGGTACAAGAACTGCAGACACATATATACACATACATAGAGTGGAACTATTTCTACATCATTACATATGCATAGGCTTGATTCACCCTTGTTCCGAGTTTGTATTCTTAAGCAAAAGATGAGAATAAACTCATCAGCTAGTGAAAAAGTACATTTGCATGATACGAAATCCTACAACTCATTATAGTTTTTCTAATCAACTCATCTGAATAAGATATGATGGTGATGATGATGATGATGATGAAAATGAAGATATGAGAGCAATAACTATTTTTGCATAGTAAGGCTAGTCTATAAGGGTATAGTCCAATTAGATGAAACAGAAACATTTACCCCATATGATTTATTTATCTCCACAGCTGCATGATGTCAATGAGAATCAGAAATGCCAATTTTATTGTTTGTTCACAATTTTGGACTGCTTCTAGTGATTGGAACTAGAATCTTATTTTCCCCCAGGCAAGCTAAGATAGTACTCAAGAATAAAGTGAAAAACAATAGACAGTTTCTCAGTATATTTCAGAACTATATTAATTTATGAATTACTAGTTACTAAATTATATTGGCAACTTTTATAAAAGAAGAAAGAAAAGGTTGTATCATGAAAACATATTCAAAACAGTAACAGATGTTCCTAATAAAAAGCAATATGAATTACTATACTAAGTAAAGAAAAAAAATTAAATATATAGTAGTATAAAAATGTTTTTTAAAGATGCCTTTATTTAAATTAATATCAATCACCATCCTTTAAAACCAGAAATCCAAGCAAGATACTAAGTATTTGAAGTAGAAAATTATAACGAACCACTGCATCATAATAATTATTCAGATTCTAAGACCACACTATATCTTACTACATTTAACCTAAATTTAATAAAAAGAAAAAAAGAATAAACTAAGCAGTTAGATTTTTCTTTTTTAAAAGCATCATTACATTTGGATAATTATCTCCTGCCCTTCAAATAAAAGGATGCAATTGAATTCAGTGATCATGTGGGTAGATGGGTAAGGGGATGACAGGATGGGTGAGAGGTGAAAAAAGAGCTCCTAAATGCAGAGATAGGGGATAAATGCAGTGTTATATTCAAAAGAGCAATGAGGATATTACTCCACTAATAAATCTTTGCTCTATGTCAGTAATAATCATCAGAAAATTAATTCATGGGGAAAAACTTAGAAGATGTTTCATGGGAGCATCCTAGATCCACTTGAAGAAGGGCATATAACCAAATTCCAGGCAAGTGCAGGGTTGGGAACGTTTCTTGATTTAGGATGAAGAGCACAGACACCTCTATCAGCTGAATAGCACTTCACAATAGGAAATTGGATCATGAAGAGTTCTTTTAGGCCTAGTGGGGAGTTTAGATTCATCCCAAACATACAGCTTATTTGTAAAAGGCAGTGGTGCTTTATGAGAAAAGATTATGTTAAATCAAAAGGACTGGGGTTTAATTCTTATTAAAATACATATTTATTGTATTTGTTGTGTGCATTTAGGCAAGGAAAACCCCAAATCCACAGGCAATCTTGTCCAGTAACAAGTAGTAAGCAGCAGCTACAAAATTCTAATCCCACAAATTCATCATCCAGTGACCCTGCTAAGAGAAGTCTAAAGCTTACTAGCAGAAAACTAAAGACATTTTTCAAAGATGAAATTACACTCCTCAGCCTGGGGCTTCCCCAGTAGCTCAGCAGTAAAAAAAATCTGCCTGCAATGCAGGAGACGCTGGTTTGATCTCTGGGTTGGGAAGATCACCTGGAGAAGGGAACAACTACGAACTCCAGTATTCTTGCCTAGAAAACTCCATGGACAGAGGAGCCTGGTGGGCTACAATCCATAGGGTCACAAAGAGTCAAAGCAGAGAATTTAGTATTTCTGTTGAAGTCAATACAGATAATTCTAACTAATTTGGAATGAAATTTTTATAGCATTGTTATCTTTATAATATTGAGTTTTCCTGTATATATTGTGATATATCTGTCCATTTTTTTTCTACTTTGAAATTTTGATTTGTATTTTTTTGGGAAAATTTTGAACATCTTTTAAGATTTATTATTTTTAGCTATTGTAGACTTCTTTTAATTAAGTATTTACATTGAGATGATTATTAACTCACGTGCAGTTGTATGGAATAATACAAGAACCTCACATAAACTTTATTGAATTATCCCTAGTGAGAACATGTAACAAACTATAGTATGATATCATAACAAAGATCCATCTAGTCAAAGCTATGGTTTTTCCAGTAGTCATATGTAGATGTGTGAGCTGGACTATAAGAAAGCTGAGTGCTAAAGAACTGATGCTTTTGAAGTGTGGTGTCGGAGAAGACTCTTGAGAGTCCCTTGAACTGCAAGGAGATCCAACTAGTCCATCCTATAGAACAGTCTTATGGACTCTGTGGGAGAGGGAGAGGGTGGGAAGATTTGGGAGAATGGCATTGAAACATGTAAAATATCATGTATGAAACGAGTTGCCTGTCCAGGTTCGATGCAGGATACTGGATGCTTGGGGCTGGTGCACTGGGACGACCCAGAGGGATGGTATGGGGAGGGAGGAGGGAGGAGGGTTCAGGATGGGGAACACATGTATACCTGTGGTGGATTCATTTTGATATTTGGCAAAACTAATACAATTATGTAAAGTTTAAAAATAAAATAAAATTTAAAAAAAATAAAATAAAGAGAAAAAAAAATAAAGAAAATCAGTCCTGAATATTCATTGGAAGGACTGATGCTGAAGCTGAAACTCCAATACCTTGGCCACCTGATGCAAAGAACTGACTCATTGGAAAAGACCCTGATGCTGGGAAAGATAAAAGGCAAGAGGAGAAGGGGATGACAGAGGATGAGATGGTTGGATGGCATCACCGACTCGATGGACAAGAGTCTGAGCAAGCTCCAGTTGGTAATGGACAGGGAAGCCTGGTGTGCTGCAGTCCATGGGGTCACAAAGAGTTGGACAAAATTGAATGACTGAACTGATACTGATCATAACCAGGATGCTAAGTTGCTTCAGTCATGTCCAACTCTGTGCAACGCCATAGACGGCAGCCCACCAGGCTCCCCTGTCCCTGGGATTCTCCAGGCAAGAACACTGCAGTGGGTTGCCATTTCCTTCTCCAATGCATAAAAGTGAAAAGTGAAAGTGAAGTCACTCAGTCATTTCTGACTCTTCGCGACCCCATGGACCGCAGCCCACCAGGCTCCTCCATCCATGGGATTTTCCAGGCAAGAGTACTGGAGTGGGGTGCCATTGCATAACCAGGATACTGACATTGAAAAAGTCAAGATAAGAATAGTACATCACCTTAACAATTCCTGTGTCACTTTCATCGCCACATCCAACTCACATAACACACACTCTACCCTCTGTCGACTACGAATATGTTCTGTATTCTTAATAATTTTTTCATTTCAAGAATATTGTATAAACAGAATCATGGAATAGATACAACTTCATCATAGTATGTTATCTTTTTTATAACTTGCTGCATTTGCCAACACTCCGAGTAGAATATTATTTCTGTTCCAGAGAAGTACAGGTTATTTTTCTTTTTTTATTAGTCCTTACTTGGTTTTGAAATTAAAGTTTTATTATTCTCAAAGAGTACTTTGCAAGTGCTTTCTAATTTTCTCTACTCTAAATGCATTTGCATACATTGAGCTTATGTTTATTAAATACTTAATAGAATTACTTTATAAAACCATTTTGGGAACATTAAATTTAGATGTACTTTCCTTAATGGTTATGAATCTTTTGGGTTTTCTATTTCTTTCAGAGTCAATTCTGATATATTACATATTTCTACAGGTATAATTCTCCAAATAATTTTCAAAATTTATTGGTTCCAAAATATCCATAAATTTCTCTTATTAGCAATAAAACTTTGTATTTTGATATAACACACATACAGAAAAGTATATAAAGCATGAGTATAGCTTAATGATTTCTCAACAGGCAAATACATTGATATTCAGAACCCACATGAAAATCAATACCATTTCTAGCACCTGAGAACCCAATATATATATTTAGTTTAACAATGATAAACCCTCTTTCCTAGAAAAGTATAGTACTCCAAATTTTGTGATAATCACTTTTTCTCTTATGCTCCTAATTAATTAATTGAGAATTCTGACCCTTAACACTTTCAAATATTATAGTTTATGGATGCCTATTTTTAAGCTTTATATATATGAGAATAAACAGTATTGTTTGTCTCTGACTTCTTTTGTTCAAGATTACTTTTGAAAAATTGAATTATATTGCAAAAATTGATTCATATTCAATTATATATAGGATTTCATTTTATGAATTTGGAAAATTTATTTATCTGTTCAAATATTGATCACAGTTTAAAGTTTGTTTTGTTTTGTTTTCCACAGTGATTGACTATGTCAAGAAAGAATTAAGTAACTCCTAATTTTATCACTTCAGTCAGTTCAGTTCAGTTGTTTAGTCATGTCCGACTCTTTACAACCCCATGGATTACAGCATGCCAGGCCTCCTTGTCCATTACCAACTCCTGGAGTTTACTCAAATTCATGTCCATTGAGTCGGTGATGCCATCCAACAATTTCATCTTCTATTGTCCTCTTCTCCCAACTTCAATCTTTCCCAGATTCAGGGTCTTTTCCAATGACTCAGTTCTTTGCATCAGGTGGCCAAACTATTGCAGTTTCAGCTTCAACATCAGTCCTTCCAATGACTATTCAGGACTGATTTCCTTTAGGATGGACTGGTTGGATCTCCTTGCAGTCCAAGAGACTCTCAAGAGTCTTCTTCAACACCACAGTTCAAAAGCATCAATTCTTCAACACTCAGCTTTTTTCATAGTCCAACTCTCACATCCATACATGACTACTGGAAAAACCATACCTTTGACTACACAGACCTTTGTTGGCAAAGTAATGTCTCTGCTTTCTAATATGCTGTCTAGATTGGTCATAACTTTTCTTCCAAGGAGCAAGCATCTTTTAATTTCATGGCTGAAGTCACCATCTGCAGTGATTTTGGAGCCTAAAATAATAAGGTCTGTCACTGTTTCCATTGCTTACCCATCTTTTTGTCAAGAAGTGATGGGACTAGAATGATCTCTGTTCGTTTCCAAGGCAAACCATTCAATATCACAGTAATCCAAGTCTATGCCCCAACCAGTAATGCTAGATCAACCAGTAACACTAGACCATTCAGGTATGACCTAAATCAAATCCCTTATGATAATACAATGGAAGTGAGAAATAGATTTAAGGGCCTAGATCTGATAGATAGAGTGCCTGATGAACTACGGAATGAGGTTCGTGACATTGTACAGGAGGCAGGGATCAAGACCATCTCCATAGAAAAGAAATGCAAAAAAGCAAAATGGCTGTCTGGGGAGGCCTTACAAATAGCTGTGAAAAGAAGAGAAGTGAAAAGCAAAGGAGAAAAAGAAAGATATAAACATCTGAATGCAGAGTTCCAAAGAATAGCAAGAAGCGATATGAAAGCCTTCTTCAGTGATCAATGCAAAAAATAGAGGAAAACAATAGAATAGGAAAGACTAGGGATCTCTTCAAGAAAATCAGAGATACCAAAGGAACATTTCATGCAAAGATGGGCTCAATAAAGGACAGAAATGGTATGGACCTAACAGAAGCAGAAGATATTAAGAAGAGATGGCAAGAATACACAGAAGAACTGTACAAAAAAGATCTTCACGACCCAGATAATCATGATGGTGTGATCACTGACCTAGAGCCAGACGTCCTGGAATGTGAAGTCAAGTGGGCCTTAGAAAGCATCACTACGAACAAAGCTAGTGGAGGTGATGGAATTCCAGTTGAGCTATTCCAAATCCTGACGGATGATGCTGTGAAAGTGCTGCACTCAATATGCCAGCAAATTTGGAAAACTCAGCAGTGGCCACAGGACTGGAAAAGGTCAGTTTTCATTCCAATCCCAAAGAAAGGCAATGCCAAAGAATGCTCAAACTACCACACAATTGCACTCATCTCACACGCTACTAAAGTAATGCTCAAAATTCTCCAAGCCAGCCTTCAGCAATATGTGAACCGTGAACTTCCTGATGTTCAAGCTGGCTTTAGAAAAGGCAGAGGAACTAGAGATCAAATTGCCAACATCCGCTGGATCATGGAAAAAGCAAGAGAGTTCCAGAAAAACATCTATTTCTGCTTTCTTGACTATGCTAAACCTTTGACTGTGTGTATCACAATAAACTGTGGAAAATTCTTCAAGAGATGGGAATACCAGACCACCTGATCTGCCTCTTGAGAAATTTGTATGCAGGTCAGGAAGCAACAGTTAGAACTGGACATGGAACAACAGACTGGTTCCAAATAGGAAAAGGAGTTCGTCAAGGCTGTATATTGTCACCCTGTTTATTTAACTTCTATGCAGAGTACATCATGAGAAACGCTGGACTGGAAGAAACACAAGCTGGAATCAAGATTGCCGGGAGAAATATCAATAACCTCAGATATGCAGATGACACCACCCTTATGGCAGAAAGTGAAGAGGAACTCAAAGGCCTCTTGATGAAAGTGAAAGAAGAGAGTGAAAAAGTTGGCTTAAAGCTCAACATTCAGAAAACAAAGATCATGGCATCCGGTCCCATCACTTCATGGGAAATAGATGGGGAAACAGTGGAAACAGTGTCAGACTTTATTTTTCTGGGCTCCAAAATCACTGCAGATGGTGACTGCAGCCATGAAATTAAAAGATGCTTACTCCTTGGAAGGAAAGTTATGACCAACCTAGATAGCATATTGAAAAGCAGAGACATTACTTTGCCAACAAAGGTTCATCTAGTCAAGGCTATGGTTTTTCCTGTGGTCATGTATGGATGTGAGAGTTGGACTGTGAAGAAGGCTGAGTGCCGAAGAATTGATGCTTTTGAACTGTGGTGTTGGAGAAGACTCTTGAGAGTCCCTTGGACTGCAAGGAGATCCAATCAGTCTATTCTGAAGAAGATCAGCCCTGGGATTTCTTTGGAAGGAATGATGCTAAAGCTGAAACTCCAGTACTTTGGCCACCTCATGCGAAGAGTTGACTCATTGGAAAAGACTCTGATGTTGGGAGGGATTGGGGGCAAGAGGAGAAGGGGATGGCAGAGGATGAGATGGCTGGATAGCATTACTGACTCAATGGAAGTGAGTCTGAGTGAACTCCAGGAGTTGGTGACGGACAGGGAGGCCTGGCGTGCTGTGATTCATGGGGTCGCAAAGAGTCGGACACAAATGAGCAACTGATCTGATCTGATCTGATGGGACCAGATGCCATAATCTTAGTTTTCTGAATGTTGAGCTTTAAGCCAGCTTTTTCACTCTCTTCTTTCACTTTCATCAAGAGGCTCTTTAGTTCTTCTTTGCTTTCTGCCATAAGGGTGATGTCACCTGCATATCTACGATTATTGATATTTCTCTCCTGGCAATCTTGGTTCTAGTTTGTGCTTCATCCATCCCAGTGTTTCTCATGATGTATTCTACATATAAGTTAAATAAGCAGGGTGACAATATACAGCCCTGATGTACTCCTTTTCTGATTTGGAACCAGTCTGTTGTTACATGTCCAGTTTTAAATGTTTCTTCCTGACCTGCATACAGATTTCTCAGGAGGCAGGTCAGGTGGTATGGTATTCCCATCTCTTTCTGAATTTTCCACAGTTTCTTGTGACCCATACAGTCAAAGGCTTTGGTATAGTCAAGAAAGCAGAAATAGATGTTTTCCTGGAACTCACTTGCTTTTTCAATGATCCAACGGATGTTGGCAACTTGATCTCTGGTTCCTCTGTCTTTTATAAATCCAGCTTGAACATCTGGAAGTTCACAGTTCACATACTATTGAAGACTGCTTAAAGGATTTTGAGCGTTACTTTGCTAGCATGTGAAATGAGTGCAATTGTGCGGTAGTTTGAGCATTCTTTGGCATTGCCTTTCTTTGGGATGGGAATGAAAACTGACCTTTTCCAGTCCTGTGGCCACTGCTGAGTTTTTCAAGTTTGCTGTCATATTGAGTGCAGCACTTTCACAGAATCATCTTTTTAGGATTTGAAATAGCTCAACTGGAATTCCATCACCTCCACTAGCTTTGTGCATAGTGATGTTTCTAAGGCCCACTTGACTTCGCATTCCAGGATGTCTGGCTCTAGGAGAGTGATCACACCATTGTGATTATCTGGTACGTGAAGATCTTTTTTTGTAGTACTTCTTTGCATTCATGCCACCTCTTAATATCTTCTGCTTCTGTTAGGCCCATACCACTTCTGTCCTTTATTGTGCCCAACTTTGCATGAAATATTCCCTTGGTATCTCTAATTTTCTTGAAGAGATCTCTAGTCTTTCCCATTCTATTGTTTTCCTCTATTTCTTTGCACTGATCACTGAGGAAGGCTTTCATATCTCTATTTGCTATTCTTTGGAACTGTGCATTCAACCGTGTATATCTTTCCTTTTCTCTTTTGCTTTTCACTTCTCTTCTTTTCACAGCTATTTGTAAGGCCTCCTCAGACAGCCATTTTGCATTTTTGCGTTTCTTTTTCTTGGGGATGGTCTTGATCTCCTGTACAATGTCATGAACCTCCATCCATAGTTCTTCAGGCACCCTGTCTATCAGATCTAATCCCTTGACTCTATTTCTCACTTCCACTTTATACTCGTAAGGAATTTAATTTAGCTAGATCTGAATAGTCTAGTGGTTTTCCCTACTTTCTTCAATTTAGGTCTGAATTTGACATTAAGGAGTTCATGATCTCAGCCACAGTCTGCTCCCGGTCTTGTTTTTGCTGACTGTATAGAGCTTCTCCAACTTTGGCTGCAAAGAATATAATCAATCTGATTTCAGTGTTGGCCATCTGGTGATGTCCCTGTGTAGAGTTCTCTTGTGTTGCTGGAAGAGGGTGTTTGCTATGACCAGTGTATTCTCTTGGCAAAACTCTATTAGCCTTTGCCCTGCTTCATTCTGTACTCCAAGGTCAAATTTGCCTGTTACTCCAGGTATTTCTTGACTTCCTACTTTTGCATTCCAGTCCCATATGATGAAAAGGACATCTTTTTGGTGTGTTAGTTCTAGAAGGTCTTGTAGGTCTTCATAGGATCGTTCAACTTCAGCTTCTTCAGCAGTACTGGTCCAGCCATAGACTTGGATTACTCTGATATTGAACGGTTTGCCTTGGAAACGAACAGAGATCATTCTGTCGTTTTTGAGATTGCATCCAAGTACTGCATTTTGGACTCTTTTGTTGACTTCAATGACTACTCCATTTCTTCTAAGGGATTCTCACCCACATTAGTGGATATAATGGTCATCTGATTTAAATTCACCCATTCCAGTCCATTTTAGTTCACTGATTCCTAAAATGGGGTGCCATCTCTTGTTTAACCACTTTCAAATTGCTTTGATTCATGGACCAAACATTCCAGGTTCCTATGCAATATTGTTCTTTACAACATTGGACTTTACTTCCATCACCAGTCACATACACAACTGGGTGTTCTTGCTTTGGCTCCGTCTCTTCATTCTTTCTTGAGTTATTTCTCAACTGATCTCCAGTAGTATACTGGGCACCTACTGACCTGGGGGGTTCAGTGTCCTATCTTTTTGCCTTTTCATGCTGTTCGTGGGGTTCTCAAGGCAAGAATACTGAAGTAGTTTGCCATTTCCTTCTCTTCTGGAGAATTTTCTCACTTACTCATGGTTTAACTGCTCACTTAAATTTTCTCTAAATTGCTCCATAAAATATGGAAAGCAACACCTATTTCATAGCTCATATTGATTAAATAAGGTACTCATAATGTAAAATAGTCTTCCTTTTCATTATTATAATGTACTGTCCTCCTTTACATACTCACTGTTTAAGTATATAATCTTTTGAAGAATTCTGGAATATTTTCTCCTTTATAATTTGACTTTTAAAATGCATATGTTGCTATAAGGTTTGATGCATAAAGCAATCTATAATGTAATATAATACCCACTTATTTCCATTGAAATATAATTTTTCAAATGACTGCAAAATTAACCACACTTTTACATTTTCAGTACTTTACAATGTTGGTAGAATATGAAAATCAAATGCTTTAAAATATTTTTCTCCTTGGAGTCTCCAGATATACAAATTTTCAAATCATTTCTGTCTTTGAAATCTATTTTTCTACAAATGATTTAACATATCCAACTCTGAACAGTTTTCCTGTCTTTGGGAATTCTTATTTGCCTCAAGTCTGCATCACTCCACATCTTCTCTGTCACACAAAACAAACATGTAACCAGTAAAAATTCTGTATACTCTATGTAAATGCAATTTCAAGACTAGTTTTCCAGATCTAGAGTGACCACATAACTCATTTTGCCTGGAATATTCCCCATTTATATCTGTTGTCCAGGGGTTATTACTAATAGTCTAACTACTATTGAATCTCCCAGTTAGAATAATATAATTATAAGGTTACCTTCCCCATTTCTCCTTCTTACTAATTTTCTGGTGGCAAACTTACTGTTTCACTAAAGTGAAATTGCTCGTTTATTCTGTGTTCTTTACACAGATTTAAGCAGCTTCCTCTTGCTACATGAAATAAATCTGAAGTAATAGATTTTAATTATATGTTTCAATACATTAAGAAATAGTTAAGTTCTTCAAATATTTTATAAGATAGGTCAGCAGGTTTTATTAGTTTCCATTATCCAGGTTAAAAAATGAGTGACCGATTAACTGAGTGACTGTTGCCCTAGTTCAAGACAGAAAATAGAAAAACTAAAATCTCATTTTCTGATTTTTGGTTCATTGCTCTTTCTACTAAAGATCAAGCAGCAAATATAACGTTTGTATATAATTGACTCAATGAATAGGCATTATGCAGACTTACAGGGAAAGCTACTCTTAAAGAGAAAAGAAAAAAGAGTTCTCACCTAGTTGCATCAATTATATTTGGTAAAATGAGCAGAAATATCAGTACTTTTCTTTATTTTTAGAGTTTTTTTATATGTTAACATTAGAAGATTGACAAAGATTTAACCACATGAGCCACTCTAAAAGAAGATTGCATTCTCCCATGATAAGGGTAATGAACATACTTTATGATGCAATAGAATATTTGATTAAGCAAAGGTAGTTTTTCCACCAAATTAATTCATCAATAACACTTATTTACTCACATGCTGCCTCCTGTGTGGTAGTACCAGTCTTGGCTATGTCTACAGCTACTTGCTCCAAGGTTCTGCCTTCCTATATCCCAAGGCATATTTCTTTAATTTTCATGCAACTTAATTTGTTACTATTATGATCTGTCTGAAAATGTTCACCTTCTCATCTCCTCATGTTTCCTTTCCTCTTATCTTTCATTCTTTACAATTGGTTTTTCGCCAAAGAAGGTAGAAGGTTTCACTTCCACACTTTGCTGGTGATAGGAAGGTTCTGCTCCTATGAACTAATTGGATTATATGACTCTTGAAAGTTACTCCTGCATGCTTTATTGGGGATGGGCACATATTATAAGAAAGATGAAAAATACAGAAGTAAAGTATATAATTGACAGATAAAATGTAGAATGCATAGTTAACCTTAGTTGTTGATAAATAACAAAAATTTTTTTAGTGCAAATTCTGAATATTACATGGGGCATATTTATGTAAAAAATAATTTTTTTGTTTATCTTGACTTCAAATTTAACCTAGTGCTCTGTATTTTTTTTTAATTTTATTTTATTTTTAAATTTTACATAATTGTATTAGTTTTGCCAAATATCAAAATGAATCCGCCACAGGTATACATGTGTTCCCCATCCTGAGTCTGGCAACCCCCAAAATGAGGAAGGTGGTTAGAGGGCTCATATCGTTACCCTGATTTCTGGAAAAGAATACAACATAAAAATTAGAATAGTGGAGATAGCCAATTATCCTTTTTGTACCTTTTCTTCTTTCTGCTGTTTACTTTTTCTCTTCCTCCTTTTCCTTCCACTTTCCATCTCTCTTAAGGAGCACTAATAGTGGTAATATTAGTCGTAGTAATAGTGATGGGAGTACTGGTGGCAGTAATGGTACTAGCAGTACTAATAATATTACTCTTTGTATAATGCTTTCACATGCATCGTCTTACTTGATCTTTAGTGACTTAAGTATTTTCCCATGTAGATACTGAGAATGGGGAAGAAGGAAAAAAATCACAGAGATCCATTTAATATATTTCTCTCCTTAGACATATTCTTACTGTGAAAGTAGTACCTTTCTAAGTAGGGCAGGTAAAATGAAATTGAAACATAATCCAGATTAATTCAAAGCCCAAAGCTTCTGACTACTGAGTAAAGTTGTACTGGGGCTTCACTTTTAGGTGAGTTGCTATATTGACTTTGTTCATTGAATGAAAGGATTTTAATTAAATGTATTTACCTTGGCAAAATCTAGAGGAAATTAAGCAGACTATTCTGACAACTCTGTATTAATGAACTGAAGGAGAAAAGTGAGGCAAAAGTTATAATGTTACAGTACTTTTCCACTTGTTGGTCTTTTAATTTTAGTGATACAGGTTATAGTATATGTTGAATAGTGAAGTGGGTTGCCATTTTCTTACCCAGGGATCTTCCCAACCCAGGGAATGAATCCATATTTCCTGTGTCTCCTGCATTGCAGGCAGATTCTTTACAGCTGAGCCATTGGGGAAGCCCAATAGAGTAGTAGTTTTAAACATTTGGTCTTAAGTAATATTTCTAGAACATAAAAGTGATTGAGAACCATCATGTGAAACATCTTATTGGATACTGTGCCATAGTGACTTTTTTAAATGTGATATAGCATTTTGTTTTTGTAATAATTTGTATTGTCTAGTAATCTATCATCCTATAGTTAATTTTTTATGCAAAATTTATGTTCAGCATTGTAATAGATGGCTAACAAAAATTTCATTTTTATCTTCCAATATACCTCAAAGGAAGATATCACCCTTAATTTATGAAGAAAGGTTGATCTTATAGTGTATTAGTAAGTGGCTGAAAGTCACTCATCTGTATAGTTGTAAAGCAAGTATTTGGACATACATTTTTTTTTACCATTGAGTATAATGACATACAATAAGCTTTCCATCTTTAAAGGGTACAATTAACTTTTGACAAATGTATATACCCATGGGAAAAAATCACTGCAATCAAGATAATGTACATATTCATCATCCTTGAACATTTCCTTTTGCCCCTTTTAATCTACTCCTCCACCCTTTCTAGTCACTCTTCTTGTCCCCAGGAAATTGCTGATTTGTTTCATGTTACTAGAGATTAATTTGCATTTGCTAGAATTTCATAAAAATGGAATCATACAAAATATGCAATATCTTTTTCTGGCTTCTTTCACTCAGAAGAATTATTTTAAGATATATCCATTATATTTTAAGACATAATTGTTCTTATCGATGATTTTTGCTTCATATTGCTAAGCTGTATTGCACCATATCAATATACCACAAATGTTTACCCAGAATCAGTTACTATGTATTTGTATTATTTCCGGTTTGATGGCTATTACAAATAAACGGCTAAGAACATTTGAGTATGTCTTTTAATTGGGACTTCCCTAGTGGCTCAGATGGTAAAGCGTCTACCTACGATGCGGGAGACACGGGTTCATTCCCTGGGTCGGGAAGATCTCCTGGAGAAGGAAATGGCAACTCACTCCAGTATTCTTGCCTGGAGAATCCCATGGACGGAGGAGCCTGGTAGCTACAGTCCGTGGGGTCACAAAGAGTCGGACGCGACTGAGCGACCTCACTTTCACTTTGTGTTTAGATCTCAGGTGGCTCAGACGGTAGAGCGTCTGCCTACAATGCAGGAGACCCAGGTTCAATCCCTGGGTCGGGAAGATCCCCTGGAAAAGGAAATGGCAACCACTCCAGTACTCTTGCATAGAGAATCCTATGGATGGAGGAGCCTGGTGGGCTACAGTCCATGGGGTTGCAAAGAGTCGGACATGACTGAGCGACTTTACTTTTTAATGATCACTATTTTCAGTTTTCTTGGACGAGTACATAAGAATGAAGTGACTAGATCATAGATTACTGTTATCACTCAGTTGTGTCCGACTCTCCAGCCCTATGGACTGTAGCCCACCAGGCTCCTCTGTCCATGGGATTCTCTAGGCAAGAATACTAGAGTGAGTTGCCATGCCCTCCTTCAGGGGATCTTTCCAACCCAGTGATGGAACTCACATCTCTAACATCTCCTGCATTGGCCGGTAGATTCTTTACCACTGGCACCACCTGGGTATGAATTGTATAGTTACTATTTTATTTTATTTATTTTCTTCATTCATGAGCTACAGCTCTTTTTTGAGCTTTATTAGTGGTTTCTTTAGGATTTATGGTACACATTTTTAACATATCACAATATATCTTCACCTTATACCATACTGTTTCATGTATAGTAAACAAAACATAACAGTGTATTTCTTCTCAGACTTTGTGCTGTTATTTTTCTACATTTTATTTCTATCTGTACTATAAACTCCAAAATATATTGCTATTACTTTTGCTTTAAACAATTGACTCTTTTTAAATACTTTTAAAAACAAGAAAAGTTCTTTATATTTGCCATTTCCAGTTCTGTTTTTCCTATTGTGTAAGCCCAGGTTTCCACCTGCAATCATTTCCTTTTTACCTGAAGAATTTCTCTTAAAGTACAGGTCTACTGATAATACTCAATTATTTCAATTATGTGTATTTCAAAAAAGTCTTTATTTTTGATAGGTGTTTTTGGGAGACAAATATATCAAGATTGTAAATTATTTTGCTTAAAATTTAAAAATCTTTTCATCTATGTTCTAGCTTGTGTTGTTTCTAATAACAACAACAAAAAAACTAGTTTCACCTTTATCCTTGTTCATTCGTATGCCATATTTCTCATTTTTCTTGGAGTTTAATACTTTCTCTTTCTCTCTGGAGGTAAGTAGTTTTATTTTGATGTGCTCTGATGTATTCTTTGTGCTGGGGTCATTTTAAATTTCTGAATCTTTGAACTAATAGTTGTCATCAAGTTCAGGAAAAAACGTCAATCCTTACTTCTTCAAGTAATTTTTTCATTTCTCCTTCAGGTACTTCAATCTAATCTATATTTAACTCTTGAATTTGTCCCATAGTTCACTAAAGTGCTGTTCTTTTTTTTTAATCTCTGTTTTATTTTGAGTAAACTCTATTACTGTAGCTCCAAGTTCGCTACACATGTTTCTGCAGGGTTTAATTTAGTACTAATTATATCCAGGGCTCTTTCATTTTAAATATTATATTCGCATTTTTAGAAGTTAAATTTGACTCTTCTTTATACCTTCCATGTCTCTAATTTATGGGATTCCCAGGTGGTGTTAGTGGTAAAGAAAGTGAAGTGAAAGTCGGTCAGTCGTGTCAGACTCTTTGCAACCCCACAGACTATACAGTCCATGGAATTCTCCAGGTCAGAATATTAGAGTGGGTAGCCTTTCTCTTCTCCAAGGGATCTTCCCAACCCAGGGATCAAACCCAGGTCTTCTGTGTTGCAGGAGGATTCTTTACCAGCTAAGCCAAAAGGGAAGCTCAAGAATACTGGAGTAGGTATCCTATCCCTTCTCCAGAAGATCTTCCCGACCCAGGAATTGAACCGGGGTCTCCTGCAATGCAGGGGGATTCCTTACCAACTGAGCTATCAGGAAAGCCCCAATGGTAAAGAACCCACCTGCTAATGCAGGAGTTGTAAGAGATGGGAGTTTGATCCCTGGGACAGGAAGATTTCCTGGAGAAGGAAGTGGCAACCCACTCCAGTATTTTTGCCTGAAGAATCCCATGGACAGAGGAGCCTGGCAGACTATAGTCCACAGGGTCACAGAATCGGACACAACTAACTGAAATGACTTAGCACAGCACACATTTCTCTACTTTATACAGTCAATTTTTTCATTACATTCTCAAACATACAGAAGATAGACATATTCACTATTTTAATATATTTTGTACTGATTATATCATCTTAACCATTGTTGATTCAGTTTAGATGAATATTTCCCCTTATTATGGATAGCATTTTCCTATTTCTTTGCATGCTTGGTAATATTTGTTTGACTGAATAACACTGTGAATGTTAGATATGAGAACTTTTTGTATTATTAAAAATATCATTAAAATGTTCTAGGAAAAAGTTAAGTTACTTGAAGTCTGCTCCTTTCAGATTTTGCCTATAAGTTTTGTTATGTAGAATCAAAGAAATATTTAGACCTTCGTTGATATACTAGAGTTGGACTGTGAAGAAAGCTGAGCGCCAAAGAATTGATGCTTTTGAACTGTGGAGTTGGAGAAGATTCTTGAGAGTCCCTTGGACTGCAAGGAGATCCAACCAATCCATTCTGAAGGAGATCAGCCCTGGGATTTCTTTGGAAGGAATGATGCTAAAGCTGAAACTCTAGTACTTTGGCCACCTCATGCAAAGAGTTGACTCATTGGAAAAGACCCTGATGCTGGGAGGGATTGGGGGCAGGAGGAGAAGGGGACGACAGAGGATGAGATGGCTGGATGGCATCACTGACTCGATGGACGTGAGTCTGAGTGAACTCCGGGAGTTGGTGATGGACAGGGAGGCCTGGCATGCTGCGATTCATGGGGTCGCAAAGAGTCGGACACAACTGAGTGACTGAATTGAACTGAACTGAACTGATATACTAAATGATGGTTCATAAATGATCAAACTTTCTACTCTGTTTGGAACAGGCAATATCTCCTGTACTTTTGATGTCCCAATGTCAATGGCATCCCACTCCAGTACTCTTGCCTGAAAAATCCCATGGACGGAGGAGCCTAGTAGGCTGCAGTCCATGGGGTCGCTAAGAGTCGGACACGACTGAAGTGACTTAGCAGCAGTACTTTTCATTTAATTCTTTCTTTCTTTTCCTGAGTATTTTCCTTATATGTATAAGTTGGTCTATACTCAACTGAATACCTCAGGTGGATCCTCTGAAGATCTCTGGGTTTCTCTTCCTCTATTACAGTCCTCTCTTTGTAGTTACTCTCTGCTGCAAATTCTATTCACTTTGATTTCCTCTGAATCTTAACTCAGAAAGACATTGTCCTTTGATTGGGTATTCCAAGGACCACAGCCTGGAAAATTCCTCCGGTATAAGACATAGGTCTCACCCCATTTGTTTTTCATATTTTAAAGATTACTCTCCTTTGTTGTATGATGTAAATATCCTGAGAGCCTTTTATATATAGAGAGAGAGAGAAAGAGAGAATTGCCTTGTTTTTTAGTTTCTTCATGCAAAGAAGTAAATGAATCCTTATTACTCCATGTTGTATAGAAGTTGAATTCTTTGAGAGGCCAACTTTAAGTCTTCATATTAGAATAAATTGAGCAATTTATTTGAGAAGATGTAGCATTGTTGTGGGGCTTCCCAGATGGCACTAGTGGTAAAGAATCCACGTGCAATGCAGGAGACCAGGGTTCCATCCCTGGGTCCATAAGATCTCCTGGAGAAGGGAGTGGTTACCCAGTCCAGCATTCTTGCCTGGAGAATCCCATGAAGAGAGGAACCTGGTGGGCTATAGTCTATAGTGTCCCAAAGAGTCGGACAAATCTGAAGTTACTTAGCATGCACAGCATTGTTGTGTGAAAAGGAAACAATTCAAGATAAAGCATATACTTATTGTGGGCATATATTTTGTGTTTTAATTTTAGTAAAATATCTTGTACTTTATTTTTATATTTAAGAGAGTTTTCTGGATTCTAACTTGTTTTCCTCAACAAAGAATAAATCGAGATAAATCTTTTCCTACATTGACCCTGTATTTTATATTTATAGTGACTCTGTGCCATGGCAAATTATAACTTCCTTTATAATTTTCCAAATCTTTATCAGTGCTATAATAGCACAAATAGCACCTTAGTGAAAGGAAAATGTGTCACCATGCTTATGAAAATAGTTTAGAAAATGTAGTTTTATATTATTTTTATATTAGCTATTATAATTTATGACATACTTTGAGTCTAAGACTTCAGTTTCAACAGTAAACAGATATTTAATAAATGATTAATTATACTAAACTCTCCCGTGTCTTTTAAAGGTGAGAGGAAAAATTGAAACAATCATTTGCATAATTCAAGTTAAAAACAAATAAGCAAAGACAATAAAACTATTATTTGAAATCCTTTCAAATACAACAAGGGTGCAAATTGTTAATGCAATTCCCCACACAAATCGATTCAGAAATAAACTGTGGTTTCAAATATCTTGGATATTGTCCACATATACTTTACTTGCATCTCCACACATTCAAAGGGTTTAAGGGAATTAAGACAAGTATCTGCATAATTCAGAAAAGAATTATAAACCATGTTAACAATTCTTTATCAAGAGTTACACATGGAACTTATCAAGTAAAAAGCCCACTGCAGACTAAAGTGGGATTACAGAGTAATTACTGTAGTTTTCATAATTAGGAAAGTGATTTTTTTTTAATTACTTAAGCTTCCCTTTATAGGGAAACTAATGTACTTAAAACTAACAGAGGGCAATTTCTTTATTGAGCTTAACTTAGCTATAGTATATAATCAAAATATCGTTTTTGGATTCTCCAGTGGGTTGCCATTTCCTTCTCCAATGCATGAAAGTGAAAAGTGAAAGTGAAGTCGCTCGTCGTGTCCAACTCTTAGCAACCCCATGGACTGCAGCCTACCAGGCTCCTCCATCCATGGTATTTTCCAGGAGTACTGGAGTGGGGTGCCATTGCCTTCTCCATTAGCCTCAAAAGTACTCCTTAATTAGCACTTTCCACTCACTTCTGAATTGATGCTTTTGAACCGTGGTGTTGGAGAAGACTCTTGAGAGTCCCTTGGACTGCAAGGAGATCCAACCAGTCCATTCTAAAGGAGATCAGCCCTGGGTGTTCTTTGGAAGGAATGATGCTAAAGCTGAAACTCCAGTACTTTGGCCACCTCGTGCGAAGAATTGACTCATTGAAAAAGACTCTGATGCTGGGAGGGATTGGGGGCAGGAGGAAAAGGGGACGACAGAGGATGAGATGGCTGGATGGCATCACTGACCCGATGGACATGAGTTTGAGTGAACTCCGGGAGTTGGTGATGGACAGGGAGGCCTGGCGTGCTGCAATTCATGGGGTCGCAAAGAGTCAGACACGACTGAGCGACTGAACTGAACTGAACTGAACTCACTTCTGTGTTGACACATAGTTACTAATGAAAGTATGTTTGCTTTGCAGTCCAAATGTGCATGTGCTAAGTCACTTCAGTTGTGTCTGCCTCTTTGTAGTGCACCAGGCTCCCGTTGCCAGGCCCTCCTCTGGGGCCTCTTCCCAACCCAGGGATCAAACCCAAGTCTCTTATGTATTCTGCTTTGGCAAGCGACTTCAGTTGGCAAGCACTGGACTGCTAGGTAATCCAAACAGTAGGCCATAAAGATGGAGCCTTAGAACTAACTGAAGCATGCCCTACCCAGTTCTCAGTGAAAAAACCATCACTGGTAATTGTGAAATAATTTAATGGTAATTGTGACATAAGTTTTAAAACTTTTACTGATGGTGAATTGGCATCAAATCCTGATGGTTAATTACACTCTGAGTGTGATATATCTATTTTGAAAAGTATGAAGGAAATAGTAATTATAAAAATAATGGAATTGTATGGCTGGAGCTAAACTCCATTGATATATGCTGGCTTAAGAAAAGTAAAACAAAGATAACAAAAAGCTAAGTGTTTAGCAGGCAGTGGAAGCCAGGTATGAAATCTCTAGGACCTTCTTGGTAGCATAACCTCCAGGGGAGGAGCAGAGTAAGCTACTACCAGTGCCAGTCTGGATGTCTCAAGACTATATTACAGTTCAGAATATACTATGACAGAGTTGGGAGAGAAAATGTTTAATATTGTCTGTTCTTTGTAAGCACAAATTTTCATATGTGTGCCACATCAGCAAAAATTTTATTCGTTAAGGTCTTGCCAGAATCCCATTTGGAGCAACATACAGTCGATTGAATCTTGTACCTCACACCATGATGAAAGAAGCATATGCATCTTTGGGTTCCAGAGTTGATATATGCCACACCTGGAAATACTGCACTCATCAGTAAGACTACCAGCTTTAAATAGGCCTTAGAGAAGACACTGGTTAGAGACTGTGTTCGGCTGTTGCTTAGCAACCTCTTCAGGAACTCCTGGGTAAAATCTGATCAACTGAGACCTGGGCTGGAGGACTCCCCTTACTCTGGTTTACTGAACCCCCTCCTTTCCCTGCTTCCAAGATCTATAAATAATACACATTGTGACTCAGCTTCCTTTGTGTGGATGTATTGAAACCGCACCTTCATTCAAATCAACCCCATGGGTTTATTTTCCTAAAGTGGGAGCTTAAATGCTGAGGGAGCTACCTGTGGACTCTAAGCAAGTGCCTTCTGCCCCCTCATTCATTCTGCAGGTCATTATCTGAATATTCTTAAGTCAATATACCAGCTCCAGCGTCTCAGAACAATTAGCTTACTATGTGGATTCAAGCAAAAAAGTGGACACTAGCTGCCCTATAACACATGGGTGGCCTTAAAATTAAGTTGTGAAGAAAAATCCTCTCCAACAGTAGTAACTGATAGCCATTTTGTGTGGCAAGAGATAGGCAGTGAGGAATGCCTGATCAGAAGCTGAGTAGGAAACAAATTGGAAAAATAAAGACAAGAAGGTCTCCGGTAGAGAAACACAGAAGGACATATGGAAATGGGAGAAGAGTGTGAAGATCTTCGTACCAGCCTACCAGAAGTTAATGCCAGCCTACCAGAAGTAATTTTTCATGGAAGGGTCACTAAAACAGGCGAACAATTCAATCATTTGAAGTCACTCAGCCTCTGTCATTGGTCACCCTATTGTTGTGTAAATGGACATATGAACAGAGGGATCACAGTGCCAGAGATGGAGATTTTGCATGGACCTGTAGCCATGGAGTCTTACTTACCAAGGCTGATGTAGCTACCATGGACAGCAAAGGTCCACCAACAAAGACCAGTGAAGGTCCCTGTAAAGAAATGGAGCTGGGTAGCACAAGTCATGAATTACAGTGGATGCAGAAATACTTCATCCGGTTTATCTTTCAAGAAGGGATTTATCACCCTGAATGCATGGGATCCTATCAAAAACTTCAGGAATTATTTCATTTGCAGGAAACAACTTTCTTCATTACCCCACAGTTAAAAACACCAAATCCTCTATCTCTTCACACTCTGAGGGACCAGATATGATAGATGTGGTTATAAAGATTCAGCTATTTCTACCTAAAATGGGGCAATTCTAGTAGTCCATTTTAGCTCCAGAGTTCCCCAAGATCATGGCCAAAATTATTGTTGGGTTTGCATTATAGGTTCTACATGTACTCCTGCTTTTTTCCCATTCTTTTCACAAATGTTGACCCCAAAGGCACTCCTTAATAAACCTTAAAAACTAAACTCCATCTAAGAATCTGCTTTCAGGATACCAATATACTGCAATGATATAATGGAAAGATCAAATAATCTGAAGACCTATAGAACTGCATTTGCAATTCACCAGCTCCATATGGTGAACAAGTTATTTAACACTTCTACCCTGGTTTCCACATATAACCCTCTCTACCATACAGTTTTTCCTGAAACAAAACAGCAGCTTTATTCTCTGCACTGTGGTCTTCCCTGGTGGCTCAGGCCTCCTGCAATATGGGAGACCCAGGTTTGATCCCTGGATTGGGAAGATCCCCTGGAGAAGGGAATGGCAACACACTCCAGTGTTCTTCCCTGGGAAATCCCATGAACAGAGGAGCCTGGCAGGGTATTGTAGTATAGCAGGAATTATCTGGGTTATATCAAATTTTGGATTAAATCTCAAGTATTGCACTTATGTTCAAATATATGTATGTATCAGATCAGATCAGATCAGTCGCTCAGTCGTGTCCGACTCTATGTGACCTCATGAATTGCACGCAGCACGCCAGGCCTCCCTGTCCATCACCAACTCCCGGAGTTCACTCAAACTCACGTCCATCGAGTCAGTGATGCCATCCAGCCATCTCATCCTCTGTTGTCCCCTTCTCCTCCTGCCCCCAATCCCTCCCAGCATCAGGGTCTTTTCCAATGAGTCAACTCTTTGCATGAGGTGGCCAAAGTACTGGAGTTTCAGCTTTAGCATCATTCCCTCCAAAGAAATCCCAGGGCTGATCTCCTTTAGAATGGACTGGTTGGATCTCCTTGCAGTCCAATGGACTCTCAAGAGTCTTCTCCAACACCACAGTTCAAAAGCATCAATTCTTCGGCGCACAGCCTTCCTCACAGTCCAACTCTTACATCCATACATGACCACAGGAAAAACCATAGCCTTGACTAGACGAAACTTTGCTGGCAAAGTAATGTCTCTGCTTTTGAATATGCTATCTAGGTTGGTCATAACTTTCCTTCCATGGCTGTCTTTTAATTTCATGGCTGCAGTCACCATATGCAGTGATTTTGGAGCCCAGAAAAATAAAGTCTGACACTGTTTCCACTGTTTCCCCATCTATTTCCCATGAAGTGGTGGGACCGGATGCCATGATCTTCATTTTCTGAATGTTGAGCTTTAAGCCAACTTTTTCACTCTCTTCTTTCACTTTCATCAAGAGGCTTTTGAGTTCCTCTTCACTTTCTGCCATAAGGGTGGTGTCATCTGCATATCTGAGGTTATTGATATTTCTCCCAGCAATCTTGATTCCAGCTTGTGTTTCTTCCAGTCCAGCGTTTCTCATGGCATACTCTGCATAGAAGTTAAATAAACAGGGTGACAATATACAGCCTTGACAAACTCTTTTTCCTATTTGGAACCAGTCTGTTGTTCCATGTCCAGTTCTAACTGTTGCTTCCTGACCTGCATACAAATTTCTCAAGAGGCAGAACAGGTGGTCTGGTATTCCCATCTCTTGAAGAATTTTCCACAGTTTATTGTGATCCACACAGTCAAAGGCTTTGGCATAGTCAATAAAGGAGAAATAGATGTTTTTCTGGAACTCTCTTGCTTTTTCCATGATCCAGCGGATGTTGGCAATTTGATCTCTAGTTCCTCTGCCTTTTCTAAAACCAGCTTGAACATCAGGAAGTTCATGGTTCACATATTGCTGAAGGCTGGCTTGGAGAATTTTGAGCATTACTTTACTAGCGTGTGAGATGAGTGCAATTGTGCAGTAGTTTGAGCATTCTTTTGGCATTGCCTTTCTTTGGGATTGGAATGAAAACTGACCTTTTCCAGTCCTGTGGCCACTGCTGAGTTTTCCAAATTTGCTGGCATATTGAGTGCAGCACTTTCACAGCATCATCCGTCAGGATTTGGAATAGCTCAACTGGAATTCCATCACCTCCACTAGCTTTGTTCATAGTGATGCTTTCTAAGGCCCACTTGACTTCACATTCCAGGATGTCTGGCTCTAGGTCAGTGATCACACCATCGTGATTATCTGGTTCGTGAAGATCTTTTTTGTACAGTTCTTCTGTGTATTCTTGCCATCTCTTCTTAATATTGTCTGCTTTATCTGTGAGGTCCATATCATTTCTGTCCTTTATCGAGCTCATCTTTGCATGAAATTTTCCTTTGGTATCTCTGATTTTCTTGAAGAGATCCCTAGTCTTTCCCATTCTGTTGTTTTCCATTTCTTTGCATTGATCGCTGAAGAAGGCTTTCTTATCTCTTCTTGCTATTCTTTGGAACTCTACATTCATATGTTTATATATTTCCTTTTCTCCTTTGCTTTTCACTTCTCTTCTTTTCACAGCTATTTGTAAGACCTCCCCAGACAGCCATTTTGCTTTTTTGCATTTCTTTTCTATGGGAATGGTCTTGATCCCTGTCTCCTGTACAATGTCACGAACCTCAGTCCATAGTTCATCAGGCACTCTATCTATCAGATCTAGGCCCTTAAATCTATTTCTCACTTCCACTGTATAATCATAAGGGCTTTGATTTAGGTCATACCTGAATGGTCTAGTGGTTTTCCCTACTTTCTTCAATTTAAGTCTGAATTTGGCAATAAGGAGTTCATGGTCTGAGCCACAGTCAGCTCCTGGTCTTGTTTTTGCTGACTGTATAGAGCTTCTCCATCTTTGGCTGCAAAGAATATAATCAATCTGATTTTGGTGTTGACCATCTGGTGATGTCCATGTATAGAGTCTTCTCTTGTGTTGTTGGAAGAGGGCGTTTGTTATGACCAGTGCATTTTCTTGGCAAAACTCTATTAGTCTTTGCCCTGCTTCATTCCGTATTCCAAGGCCAAATTTGCCTGTTACTCCAGGTGTTTCTTGACTTCCTACTTTTGCATTCCAGTCCCCTATAATGAAAAGGGCATCTTTTTTGGGTGTTAGTTCTAAAAGGTCTTGTAGGTCTTCATACAACCATTCAACTTCAGCTTCTTCAGCATTACTGGTTGGGGCATAGACTTGGATTACTGTGATATTGAATGGTTTGCCTTGGAAACGAACAGAGATCATTCTGTCATTTTTGAGATTGCATCCAAGTACTGCATTTCGGACTCTTTTGTTGACCATGATGGCCACTCCATTTCTTCTGAGGGATTCCTGCCCGCAGTAGTAGATATAATGGGCATCTGAGTTAAATTCACCCATTCCAGTCCATTTCAGTTCGCTGATCCCTAGAATGTCAACATTCACTCTTGCCATCTCTTGTTTGACCACTTTCAATTTGTCTTGATTCATGGACCTGACATTCCAGGTTCCTATGCAATATTGCTCTTTACAGCATCGGACCTTGCTTCTATCACCAGTCACATCCACAGGTGGGTATTGTTTTTGCTTTGGCTCCATCTCTTCATTCTTTCTGGAGTTATTTCTCCACTGATCTCCAGTAGCATATTGGGCACCTACTGACCTGGGGAGTTTCTCTTTCAGTATCCTATCATATTGCCTTTTCATACTGTTCATGTATGTGTGTGTGTGTATATATATAGATATAGATATAGATAATATGCAAAGATATTTAAACAAGATTGTATATATACTTACAATCTTGTTTAAATACACTTTAAATACATTTGCACATACACAATATGTGAGCATTTAACTGTTTATACTTCTCAGGAGATACACTGTTGTAATATTTTTAAAGATTTCATCTAAACTGGCTATGCCTTGAGCCTTCTTTCTTCATGACAGTGTGGTAAAAATCCAGTGCAGAGGAAATTTTTCTCTATCGTGTCAGTAAATTGATTTACACATAAGCTAAAATAGAAAAGAAAAAAAAATGACTAGACGTATTTACAATTCAAATACTGTCATCCAAATGCATATTAAAATAAATGACTTTGGGCAGTGTTAATGAACCAAAAGTAATTCAGTTACACAAGTTAAAATATTCATGTCAGTTATTGATGAGTCTACATTTTGCTAAGTTGTTTCATTACCAGTAACCAGACAAAGGCTAATATCTTTTAGCTAGACTGAATTGGCTTTCATTATCCTCAAAGTACCTAGACATGCAGATAACTTTCAGTTTCAGTTCAGTTCAGTTCAATCGCTCAGTCGTGTCCGATTCTTTGCGACTTTGTGGACTGCATCATGCCAGGCCTCCCTGTCCATCATCAACTCCCAGAGCTTACTCAAACTCATGTCCATTGAGTTGGTGATGCCATCCAACCATCTCATCTTCTGTAGTCCTCTTCTCCTCCCAACTTCAATCTTTCCCAGCATCAGGGTCTTTTCCAATGAGTCAGTTCTTTTCATCAGGTGGCCAAAGTATTGGAGTTTCAGCTTCAGCATCAGTCCTTCCAATGAATATTCAGGACTGATTTTCTTTAGGATGGACTGGTTGCATCTCCTTGCAGTCCAAGGGCCTCTCAAGAGTCTTCTCCAACAACACAGTTCAAAAGCATCAATTCTTCAGTGCTTAGCTTTCTTTATAGTTCAGCTCTCACACCCACACATGACTACTGGAAAAACCATAGCTTTGACTAGATGGACCTTTGTTGGCAAAGTAATGTCTCTGCTTTTTAATATGCTGTCTAAGTTGGTCATAACTTTCCTTCCAAGCAGTAAGCGTCTTTTGATTTCATGGCTGCAGTCACCACCTTCAATGATTTTGAAGCCCCCCAAAATAGAATCTTTTACTGTTTCCATTGTTTCCCCATCTATTTGCCATGAAATGATGGGACCAGATGCCATAATCTTAGTTTTCTGAATGTTGAGTTTTAAGCCAACTTAAAGGAGAGGAGAGAAAAGTGAACTTTCAATTTACTTTCCAAATATTTAATTTCTACTTCCAGACAAAGTTGCAAACTCATTGATGACAAAGGCAGATTTTTATATTTTCTTGATTATAATGCTGTACACTATAAAATTATATTTTCCAAAAATCTTTACTTGTATTTTACTTATAACTGGTCACAATTAGTTGAGCTGTAAGTCTTCAACTTGTAAAACATGCCCCAATGTGGTTAATCAGATTTTAGTTTATAGAAGCAATAAATAAATTAAGTAAAAAATTCCTGGGGGCTTCCCAGGTGGTGCAGTTTGTAAAGAACCTGCCTGCCAATGCCAGTGCAGGAGACTTAAGAGACACGGTTTCGATCCCTGGGTCAGGAAGATCTACTGGAGAAGGAAATGGCAACCTACTCCAGTATTCTTGCCTGGGAAATCTCACAGACAGAGGAGCATGGCCGGCTAAAGTCCATAGGATCGCAGAGTTGGACATGACTGAAGTGACTTAGCACGCACCAAGTTAAAAAATTCCCAGTTGAGAATAGTAAAATCAATTGACCCTCTCCTGAGTAAACCTGTAATTCAAAAATTCGGCTGGTGAGATTATTCAATAATAAAATTGAGATCCCAAATACACACTTAGAAACGAGTATGAAAATTAGATTCTCAGGCAGTATAATGAACAGAATGCAATGTGTCAACACCCTCCTGCAACAATGGAAGAGACATAAAATCTCCCAAATATTGAAAAAAAAAAGTGAGAAATTCTGATTTAAAAACACCAGGTAGAGAGGATGTTTGCAAAATTTCAGGTTTATAGATTACTGAGTTATTACTAAGTAATCCTCAAGAGCAAAAATAAATAGAATGTGTCCCAAAATAAATTATAGTAATACTTGAATGCATTTGTTTAAAAAAAAGATAAGTTAAGCCTTTGAGTTACATTTTAGTTAAAAAATTCAATTCTGATTTTTCTTAGAAAATGTATTCAAGTGAAAATAGTAACCGTTTATTGAATGAAACACAACAGTGCAAAAGAAAATTCATCCTTTTAAAATAAAAATGATTCTGAGTGCATTACTGACAAATATAATTATTTTAAAAGTTCTAGTTTCAAAACTGAGATTTTAACCATCCCATTATAACTGTTAGCATTGTGTATTTTTTCGTTGATTAGAATCTATCTTCAGATATTATCCATTCACATTTTGATTATTAAAGCACAAGTTTTTGCCTATAGGTTCTCATGTTCGTTTTGTCCCCTAAATGGCCTATATTGAATAATTTGGCTGTTAAAACACTGCTGTAGTCCCATCACTGTATGTATCATAATTCAGTATGTTACAAGGAATAAACAAACCAATGAAATGAAGGCAATATGGCCACTGCCTAGAAGGTAATGTTAGCATCTTAGCATAAAGAGTTTATTTCCACATTTAAAAAAATACATTTTCACCTATTATAGACAGCAATGTCTGAAAGTGGAAAAATTTGAAAAGAACAATTTGAAAAGAACTTCTATTGCATTGGAAGTTATATATCATCTCAGTAACTATAAGAGGGCTGATAGAGGAGAAAAGGAAGGTACATTCTTTTGTAAAATGAAGGCACAAGTGCAATGATATAAGACACACACATCAAAGTATTCAGCAGGTAAAGACACAGTGACTTCAAAGGCTGGCTATATAACAAAGAGCAGTTAAGTTATTAATATGAGATTTTATCTTCACATCTAACACACGAGTGATCTTATGAAATATCCACTGAAGATTAAATGGGAATAGTGTTGGATCATACAACCACTGTGAAAAGAAGAGAAGTGAAAACCAAAGGAGAAAAGGAAAGATGTACCCATTTGAATGCAGAGTTCCAAAGAATATCAAGGAGAAATAAGAAATCTTTCCTCAGTGATCAGTGCAAAGAAATAGAGGAAAACAACAAATGGGAAACTCAAGATGTCTTCAAGAAAATTAGAGATACCAAAGGAACATTTCATGCCAAGATGGGCTCATTAAAGGACAGAAATGGTATGGACCTAACAGAAGCAGAAGATAGTAAGAAGAGGTGGCAAAAATACGCTGAAGAACTGTACAAAAAAGATCTTCATGACCCAGATAACCACGATGGTGTGATCACTCACCTAGAGCCAGACATCCTGGAATATGAAGTCAAGTGGGCCTTACGAAGCATCACTACAAACAAAGCTAGTGGAGGTGATGGAATTCCAGTTGAGCTATTTCAAATCCTGAAAGATGATGCTGTGAAAGTGCTGCACTCAAATTGTCATCAAATTTGGAAAACTCAGCCATGGCCACGGGACAGGAAAAAGCAGTTTTCATTCCAATCCCAAAGAAAGGCAATGCCAAAGAATGCTCAAACTGCCTCACAACTGCACTCATCTCACACATTAGCAAAGTAATGCTCAAAATTCTCCAAGCCAGGCTTCACCAATATGTGAACCATGAATTTCCAGATGTTCAAGCTGAATTTAGAAAAGGCAGAGGAACCAGAGATCAAATTGCCAACATCCTCTGGATCATGGAAAAAGCAAGAGAGTTCCAGAAAAACATCTATTTCTGCTTTCTGGACTATGCCAAAGCCTTTGACTGTGTGCATCACAATAAACTGTGGAAAATTCTGAAAGAGATGGGAATACTAGACCACCTGACCTGCCTCTTGAGAAATTTGTATGCAGGTCAGGAAGCAACAGTTAGAACTGGACATGGAACAATAGACTGGTTCCAAATAGGAAAAGGAGTACTTCAGGCTGTATATTGTCACCCTGCTTATTTAACTTACATGCAGAATACATCATGAGAAATGCTGGGCTGGATGATGCACAAGCTGGAACCAGGAGAAATATCAATAACCTCAGATATGCTGATGACACCACCCTTATGGCAGAAAGTGAAGAGGAACTAAAGAGTCTCTTGATGAAAGTAAAAGAGGAGAGTGAAAAAGTTTTAGCTTAAAGCTCAACATTCAGAAAACTAAGACCATGCATCTGGTCCCATCATTTCATGTCAAATAGATGGGGAAACAGTGGAAACAGTGGCTGACTTTTTATTTTGGGGGGCTCCAAAATCACTGAAGATGGTGACTTCAGCCATGTAATTAAAAGACGCTTATTCCTTGGAAGGAAAGTTATGAACAACCTAGACAGCATATTAAAAAGCAGAGACATTACTTTACCAACAAAGGTCCATCTAGTCAAGGCTATGGTTTTTCCAGTGGTCATGTATGGATGTGAGAGTTGGACTATAAAGAAAGCTGAGGGCCAAACAATTGATGCTTTTGAACTGTGGTGTTGGAGAAGACTCTTGAGAGTCCCTTGGACTGCAAGGAGATCCAACCATCCCTCCTAAAAGAGATCAGTCTTGAGTATTCATTGGAAGGACCGATGCTGAAGCTGAAATTCCAATACTTTGACCACCTGACGTGAAGAACTGACTCACTGGAAAAGACCCTGATGCTGGGAAAGATTGTAGGCAGGAGGAGAAGGGGATGACAGAGGATGAGATGGTTGGATGACATCACCGACTCAATGGACATGAGTTTAAGCAAACTCTGGGAGTTGGTGATGGACAAGGAAGCCTGGCGTGCTGTGGTCCATGGGGTTGCAAAGAGTCAGACATGACTGAGTGACTGAACTGACTGATACAACCACTAAGAGGAGAGATCCGTCCAGCTGAAGGCACATACTTCTCTTTGGGAAATAGCTCCCTAAGTCAGCTTTTAAAACGAGATGGGATGCTCAAACTTAAGTGGTCTGTGGAAGGTATATATTTTGACTTTTTAAAAAATTTACACTTAAGAAAACAGATGCAGTATGTTCATGTATATGTATGGAATCTAGACAAATGATATTGATGAAATATTTGCAGGGAAGGAATGGAGATGCAGAGTTAAAAAATGGATTTGTGGACACAGTGAGGGAGAGAATGATTGGGATGAATAGAGAAAGTAGCATCAACATATGTATACTATCGAGTAAGATTGATAGCTGGTGTAGCACAGGGAGCCCAGACTGGTGCTCTCTGATGACTTGGAGGGATGGGATGGGAGAAGGTGAGGGAAACTAGGGAGAGAGAAGATGTATAATTATAATGTGTGTATAATATGGCTAATTTGTGTTGTTGTAGGGCAAAAATCAATACAACATTATAAAATTTTTTAAATTTTAAATACAAAAAAAATTTTTAAGTGAATAAGCACTAAAAGATAGCTTCCAAACAATAAAGGAAAAACATTTGCTAGTTAAAAGGGCTAGGATGAAAGAAATTTAAAGGAAGCAGAGACAAAAAACAGAATAAATAAAAAATAGAATATAAGATAGGGAAAGAATTCAAATAAATGTATAAAGTCACCTAAGTTGCCAATTAAAAGACAGATATTCTAATATTGACTCTTAAATGGTATAGCTTATAATTTTACAAAATTAAAAAATGTAAAACCATAAAAATGTTGAAAATAAATGTTATTAATAGAATAAATACATTAGGAGAGAAATGATCTAAAGTTTGCTGATGGTGACATTGTATAAAATATACATTAGGGGAAAATGGTAATGGCGTAGGAAAAGAATCCTTAAATTCACCAGGATTATATAAAACTCTATAACCTGCTTGACGATAATAACCTATTCTCAAATTTATATGGGAAATAACTGACAGTGTTACATCTATAGATAGACAAATCAAGCATTCCTCTAACATTCTTCTTCCACTAATTGACAGTAAAGTGAACAAATAATGACACAGAATAATAATTTTGAAAGATCTGATAAACTCAATTGACAGATTGGTTTAAAAAACTTGTGTCTTATATATAATAGCTAATTCTAGAAATTATAGAGTTAATATCTTTCTCAAGCATACAAGGAACATTTATGATAAAGTAGAATAATTTCTAGTTCTTAAAGTGAGTCTAAAAATCATTCCAAAAATCAGTCATATAGGCCAGGAGTTTTATTCCACTCAAGGAGACAGTGGACGACAGAGAAGCCTGGCGTGCTACAGTCCATGAGATCCCAAAGACTTGGACATGACTTAGCAAATGAGCAACAAGTATTTTTAAATGGAATAAAAAAGAGATAACTGAAATCACAAATCTGTATAAAGATAGGGCTAACTTGTGGTTTCTCTGATATGGAACTGTGTTATTCCTAGGAACTCCAGAAGTCTGCTACCAACTGTTGTCCAAAGCAGGGATAAAATGTACTAGCTCATGATTTTAAATGTGTTGTATAAAGTCAAAAACTCCCTTAAAGGCACTCTGTGCTAATCTGTCTATGTTATTTACTGAAAATATATAAACTGATCACTCGAATCTGGTTTAAACAGTTTCCTAGTTTGGTTTTATGACCAGTGGGGCCCAAAAGACCTTCTATAATTTGTACCTTGACTTCCTTGCGAAAAAGGTATGTTTTCATGTATCTTGTTGGTTAACGATTTTAAGATAAAGCATCCTGGGCAACTGAGAAAGGACCCTGGGAGTTGTGTCTGGAATTTGTTGCACCTCTGTGTTTACCTGCTATACTGTTACATTCATTAAAAGCCTATGTGACTGTGCTCAGTGAAGTCTCATGGGCTCGTCAATGATCCATTCACTCTTATTACAGCAGTTGGTACTATGAGCACAATGATTTAAAGCAGGATTTGGGGACTCTACCAGCTCAAGTCCCACAGATGAGATTAAATAAAGGGGAAAAGATCAGGATTATTCAGAGGGGAAAAAAAAAAAAGGAAACAAAAATAAAAGGGAGAAAGAAAACCTTCAGGCAATTAAACTAGGTGGAAATGTTCAGATGATTCATTAAAGCTTGCCAGAAAAAGAAGGTGATAGATGGAGTATCTGTTAACATATTGTGTGCTTAGTCACTCTGTCATGTCTGACTCTTTGCGACCCCATGGACTGCAGCCTGCAGGGTACTCTGTCCACGGGAATTCTCCAGGCAAGAACACTGGAGTGGGTTGCCTTGCCCTCATCCAGGGGTTCTTCCCAAGTTCAGTTCAGTTCAGTTCAGTTGCTCAGTCATGTCTGACTCTTTGCAACCCCATGAATTGCAGCACTCCAGGCTTCCCTGTCCATCACCTACTCCCGGAGTTCACTCAAACTCACATCCATCGAATCGGTGATGCCATCCAGCCATCTCGTCCTCTGTCGTCCCCTTCTCCTCCTGCCCCCAATCCCTCCTAGCATCAGGGTCTTTTCCAATGAGTCAGCTCTTCGCATGAGGTGGCCAAAGTACTGGAGTTTCAGCTTTAGCATCATTCCTTCAAAAGAACACCCAGGACCAATCTCCTTTAGAATGGACTGGTTAGATCTCCTTGCAGTCCAAGGGACTCTCAAGAGTCTTCTCCAACACCACAGTTCAAAAGCATCAATTCTTCGGCACTCTGCTTGCTTCACAGTCCAAATCTCACATCCATACATGACTACTGGAAAAATCATAGCCTTGACTAAATGGACCTTTGTTGGCAAAGTAATGTCTCTGCTTTTCAATATGCTATCTAGGTTGGTCATAACTTTCCTTCCAAGGAGTAAGCATCTTTTAATTGCATGGCTGCAATCACCATCTGCGGTGATTTTTGGAGCCCCCAAAAATAAAGTCTGACACTGTTTCCACTGTTTCTCCATCTATTTGCCATGAAGTGAATGGACCAGATGCCATGATCTTAGCTTTCTGAATGTTGAGCTTTAAGCCAACTTTTTCACTCTCCTCTTTCACTTTCATCAAGAGGCTCCTTCGTTCCTCTTCACTTTCTGCCATAAGGGTGGTGTCATCTGCATATCTGAGGTTATTGTTATTTCTCCCGGAAATCTTGATTCCAGCTTGTGCTTCTTCCAGCCCAGCATTTCTCATGATGTACTCTGCATGTAAGTTAAATAAGCAGGGTGACAATATATAGCCTTGACGTACTCCTTTTCCTATTTGGAACCAGTCTGTTGTTCCATGTCCAGTTCTTATTTTTTTTTATTTTTTTTATTGATCAAAGATAATTTATTAAAAAAAATTTTAATATTTTATTTTTTTATTTTTATTTTTTTAATTTTATTTTATTTTTAAACTTTACATAATTGTATTAGTTTTGCTGTTGCTTCCTGACCTGCATACAAATTTCTCAAGAGGCAGGTCAGGTGGTCTAGTATTCCCATCTCTTGAAGAATTTTACACAGTTTATTGTGATCCACACAGGCAAAGTTTTGAAATAGTCCATAAAGCAGAAATAGATGTTTTTCTGGAGCTCTCTTGCTTTTTCCATGATCCAGCGGATGTTGGCAATTTGATCTCTTGTTCCTCTGCCTTTTCTAAAACCAGCTTGACCAACTGAAGGTTCACAGTTTACATACTGCTGAAGCCTGGCTTGGAGAATTTTGAGCATTACTTTACTAGCCCAAACCAGGGATCAAACCCAGGTCTCCTGCATTGTGGGCAGATTCTTTACCATCTGAGCCACCAGGGAAAGCCAAGAATACTGGAGTGGATAGCCTATCCTTTCTGCAGGGGATCTTCCCAACCCAGGAATTGAATTGAGGTCTCCTGCATTGCAGGCAGATTCTTTACCAGCTGCCAGGATGCTCTGCCTTCCACTAATAAAAACCAGTTGTAGGGCACCACATCATCTTTCTTAAAGTTGACACCATAGTGATTAAGAGAAGAAACTGGCTGCTGTGTTGCTGCAGAAGTGGCAGCTCCAGAACTGGAGTCCCCACAGAAAGGACGGCAGCAGGTCCGTGCCAATTGTCTGTGCTACCCACAGGCAAACACTGGGCCAGCAGGACTTCCTGGTGATACAGTGGATAAAACTCTGAGCTTCTACTACAGAGGGCCCAGGGTTTGATCCCTGGTAGGGGAACTAAGATCCCACACGCCACAAGGAGTGCATATGTGCTCAGTCATGTAGGATTCTCCGTGATCCTATGGACTGTAGCCCACCAGGCTCCTCTGTCCATGGGATTCTTCAGGCAGGAATACTGGAGTGGTTTGCCATTTCATTTTTAAAGGGTCACTATAAGTCAATAGGGCCTTCCCAAGTCGCCCTATTGTGGTAGAGAATCCACCTGCCAGTGCAGGAGACATTAAGAAGCAAAGGTCAACTAAAAATGTAATATATTCAGAAAAACAAATCAATAAAGCAGTATTGAAAATAAAAGGAAACTTGCACATGCAATTAAATCTTAATAAAATAATGTTACTAAAATATAGCTAGGCTGCACAATTTGCAGATTTATTAAATTTTAAAGAACAAAGACTGCCCATTTTGTAAAAATGTTTTTTTTTAGATGTAAAAATATGAGGTAGGCCATGCAAATTATTTTTTATGGCTTTCATGGGCTGCACAAAAAGGAGGCAAGAAGAAAAGAGACAAAGAGCAATGTTACATTTGAATGTATAGACTGAGATACTAAATACAATTTTAAAACTGAATTCATCTTCATCAAGTTAATATATTACTAAGTTTACTGAAGGAGAACAATAATATTCTAGCATTAGAAAATACTATCAATATAAGTTCTCTTTTGTCAGATTGTTGATGAAAAATCTTGAGAAGTAACTGACTTTTGATAGAATTAATAGTTAATTCATCTTTTAAATTCTCGTCAAACTACACATGCAAAGAAATTCCTTTAACCTGATGAATTTTATATACTAAAACTTCACTTTAAACATCCCAGAGATGAGTCACACTTTTAAAAAATTTCAATAAAAGACTGAACAGAAACAAAGATGACCTCTATATTCCAATTATTTCACAGTGAACTGAAAATTCTTGTGGCTAGCCAATTAAATAAGACAGAAAAACAGAAATAGAGGCAAAAATATTTTAAAGGAAAACAAACTCATACTTATTTGCTGACTCTGGTTGTCTATAGGATAACCTAAGACAATCTGTAAATCATTAGAAGCAATAAGAACGTGCAGCAAATTGTATTCAGATCACAATCTGCAATAACTGAAAATATATATCAATATTTAAAAATACCCCATTTACAATATCATCATAAACTAATACATTAAGGCAGGAAATTGCTGCGCTATATATATATGTATGTGTGTGTGTATATATATATATATGTAAGTTCTTTATGAAATAAAAGATTATGAATTATTGAAAAGCATAAAAGAAGCTCTGAATAAATAAAAGTGCATAATAAGTTCATCAGTGAAAAATTTTATATCTTAAGTTAATTCTGTCCCAAAAATATCAATCAGTGCAATACAAATAAAATGAAAATCTCAAAAAAATTTTTTTTTCTAGATCTTAAACAAACTGATCCTAACTTTAATGAGGATACAACAAAAATATCTAAAATATTTCTAGGGCAAAATTAAAAATAATAACAGAAGCCTTCTTACCAATGTCACAACTTATGATAACTGTGATTCATCTTTGTGTCATATCCTTTTGCCTTTTCATACTGTTCATGGGATTCTCAAAGCAAGAATGCTGAAGTGGTTTGCCAGTCTCTTCTCCAGAGTTTTGTCAGAACTCTCCATCATAACCCGTCCATCTTGGGTGATCCTACCCGGCGTGATTCATAGTGATTCAAGATCAGAAATGGACAATACATAGAATGGAGAACTTAGACCCAGAAAAACATGTTCTCTTGGTAGAGGGACATTACAAATCATCAGGCTAAAGTAGAACTGTAAGTAAGTGATGTTACAATAATAGTCTTTGCATAAAGGAAAAAAAATTGGTTCTTTTCTTACAACCAGTTAATCCTAAAGGAGATCAACCCTGAAATTCATTGGAAGGATTGACGCTGAAGCTGAAGCTCCAATACTTCGGCCACCTGATGCAAAAAGCAGACTCATTAGAAAAGACTCTGATTCTGGGACAGACTGAAGGCAGGAGGAGAAGGGGTGACAGAGGTGAGATGGTTGGACGGCATCACTGACTCAGTGGACATGATTTTGTGCAAACTCTGGGAGATGGTGAAGGACAGGGAGGCCTGGCATGCTGCAGTCCTTGGGGTCGCAGAGTCGGACACGATTGAGTGAATGAACAATATATCTTACATTATATGAAGTATTTCCAGATGGAATAAACAACTCAATAGGAACACTGAAATTTTAAAATATTACAAGAAAGTTGTAGGAGAACATGTCTGATATAAAATAGTGAATTAATTTTTAAATCGAATACATAAGCACATCTTATAAAATAAAGGTTGATGAATGTGACTCTATCAAAACTGTGAACCGCTACATGACTAACATTCCCAGAAACCAAGTTAAAAGATAAGCTAGGATTGACTAGAAAACAATATATGCTACTTTGTAACAGATAAATAATTATTATCCAATAGCATTTCTTAATTCACTAAGAAAGAACACATACATCCTAGTAGGAAAAATTATAAGATGCAATAATGAGCAATTCACTGAAGAGTAACCTGAGTCCAATATAACAGAATTATCCAAAATATTTTCAACAATAGGAGAAGCACAAGCTTAAAAAGAAAATAAAATTTCTTAGTCATATGGGCAAAAAAATTTTAAAGTTTGATATCATATACTAAAAAGGGTCTTGGGGAAACTGTCATAGGTTACCTAAGGGAGTATGTGTGTGGGTGCTCAGATGCCTCGGTCTGTGTACGACTCTTTGTGACCTCATGGACTGTAGCCTGCCAGATTTCTCTGTCCATGGGATTTTCCTGGCAAGAATACTGGAGTGGTTTGCCATGCCCTCCTCCAGGAGATCTTCCTGACTCAGGGATCAAATCTGCCTCTCCTGCATTGCTGGTGGATTTCTCACCACTGAGCCACCAGGGAAGCCTATATGGGAGTATAAAATGTTACAATAATTTAAGAGAAAAATTGGCAAAAATTGATTAGGATTAATTCCTTTTAAACCAATCATTCTAGTCTACCTATTTTAAAAAATTGGTGCACAGGTACACAAAAATATACATATGATAATTTGCATTTTAACTCCTTTTGTAGCGAGAAATAATTGCAGATAACTTTGTATGTCCATCAACAGACTAACAGATAAATGGAAAGTGTTATTAAAAGTACAATGAGATACTATATATAGAAGAAAAGGAATTAACTACATTAGCATATACTGATTTGTTGTTGTTGTTCAGTTGCTGAGTCATGTCTGACTCTTTGTGACTCCCTGGACTGCAGCAGGCTGCATGCTAGGTTCCCCTGTCCTCCACTGCCTCCCAGAGTTTGCTCAAGCTCATGTCCATTGAGTTGGTGATGTTATCTAACCATCTCATTTTCATATTGATATAATAGAGAGAAAAACAACTATGAAGAAAAGAAATTGCAGTAGTATGATCAACAATTAAATAAAACTCATATAAAGTACTATTACATGTTGCTCTCTCACATACAATCAAAAGACTGGAAATGTAAGCAATGTGTATTAATCACTGCTTTAGTACAGGGAAGGCACAAAGGGGTAGAATTTGGATGAGGGACAAAAGTGGCTTTAGCTTTATTTATGATTTTATTTCATTAAAATAGACCTAGAACAAATATGATAAAGTGTGGCAAATAGAAGTACAAAGAAGAAATATAAATCATTCTACCACCGAGAGAGCATTAACCACCAATAGAACTGAAATTTAGTGATTATTTCAGAGTTTTATTATTGCTGTTGTTTCTGCGTTTTTAATGAGGAAAAATGGTAAAATCATCTTAAAACTCCTGAGATTATAGTTTGGATGAGGTTATAAGTAAAGTAAGGGTTGACACTGAAAAATATTTAAAGTATACTTTATTATTGTGGTTCTCAATTTCTTTTTCTATCAAAACCACCAGATCACTTACCTTTTCATATGCAACTTATTTCCATGGGCCAACAAGGTTTTATAGACTAGAGCATAGTGATGAATGGTGATCACCGAGTGACACCATTTTATTTTTTCTCTACCACTGATCCGAAATACTGGTGTTTTCACAACATAGCTGACAAGAGCCTTTCATATTTTTAGAATTTATTTTTTTTAAGAATTGTAAAGCAAAATCGATTTTTTTTAGCTTCTTTGTTTAAGGGTATTTGTTTAATTCAGTTTGAGTCTCAGTGTTTTAATGATGAATTGGTATCTTTCACCTTGGTTGAAAACTCTAACACACCTAAGTATTGACTACTTCAACCATGTGGTAGTGAATGAGACCTAATTGCAACCTGCTGGTAGCAAGTAAATTCAATGACTGATTTTTCGATAAAGGAATACACCATTTTAAACATCTGAATCTACAAATCCACAGTTATGAAATAACAGCAGGCATTATCTGGCACCAAGCAGAGATTATGAAAGACAAGTGAAGAAAGTTTGTTCTGTTTTCACACTCAGAAATGTGCTTAGCTATTACCACTTACAAAAAGAAAGGGGAATCAATTGGCTTTTGGTGGAACATAAAATTTTTAACCTACAGCATTTAAAAAAAAAGTTTCAAGGCTGAGGTCATGTGAGTGTACTATACCCTTTCCTTTGACTATTTTCTAGGTATAAGTTATAAATAATGAGCCTGTTGGTGAAGCAAATACTTTTATATATGATCCTAATCTTTCTTTGAAATGAGAGAATCATCTGAAAATGAAGGCACTTCTGCTTCCTGAGATCATTTTGACATATATTTTATTGTCTTGATTTTGGGGTTTTCTGAAATACACACTCTATTCTTGCTTCTTGGAAGTCAACCAGAATGATTTTTGCCTCTACTCAGGCATTTTGATTTTCAAGGAGCTTTCACTGAGTAGTCCTAATTTCACAACTGGTAAAAGTTACTTCTTCAGTCATTTAAGGTTAGATACCATTTTACTGGGCTTCCCTGGTAGCTCAGATGGTAAAGAATCCACCAGTAATGCAGGAGACACCAGTTCAATTCCTGGGTTAGGAAGATCCCCTGGAAAAGGGATAGGTTACTCACTCCAGTATTCTTGGGCTTCCTTGGAGGCTCAGATGGTAAAGAATCTGCCTGTAATGTGGGAGACCCAGGTTCAATCCCTGCATTAGGAAGATTCCCTGGAGAAGGGCATGACAACCCACTCCAGTTTTCTTTTTCTTTTTTAAATTAATTTATTTTAATTGGAGGCTAATTACTTTACAGTATTGTAGTGGTTTTGCCATACATTGACATGAATCAGCCATGGGTGTACATGTGTTCCCCATACTGAACCACCTTCCTCCCCATCCCATCTCTCAGGGTCATCCCAGTGAACCAGCCCTGAGTGCCCTGTCTCATGCATCGAACATGGACTGGCAATCTATTTCATATATGATAATATACATGTTTCAGTGCTATTCTCTCAAATCATCCCACCCTTGCTTTCTCCCTCAAAGCCCAAAAGTCTGTTCTTTACATCTGTGTCTCTTTTGCTGTCTCGCATACAGGGTCATCATTACCATCTTTCTAAATTCCATATATATACATTAATATACTGTATTGGTGTTTTTCTTTCTGGTTTACTTCACTTGTATAATAGGCTCCAGTTTCATCCACCTCTTTTTAATAGCTGAGTAATATTCCATTGTGTGTATATACCACAGCTTTCTTTTCCATTCATCTGCCGATGGACATCTAGGTTGCTTCCATGTCCTGGCTATTGTAAACAATGCTGTGATGAATATTGGGGTACACATGTCTCTTTCAATTCTGGTTTCCTCGGTGTGTATGTCCAACAGTGCGATTGCTGGGTCGTATGGCAGTTCTATTTCTTGCCTGGAGAATCCACATGAACATGGGAGCCTGGAGGGCTACAGTCCATGGAGTTTCAAAGAGTCAGACAAGACTGAGGGACTAAACACACAGCACAGTGCCGTTTTATTGGATATCCCCATGTCTATGCAGCTGCAAGTAAAAATGTGAAGCAAAATATAAGTATGAACATAAGTAGGTGATAATCAAGCACTTAACCATTTTACATGGCTGCATTTAGGGTCTATATTATAGACTTACGAAATACAATATGTAGAAAGTAATTGACAAAAATTGTTGCATTAGCAGTTATCCAGGGAACTTATTAGAAGTATATTTATTTTTGAAAAATAAAAAGTAATCATATGTAGAAACTGCATTCGTTCATCATTTAGCAAATATTTGAGAACATAGGATATCATCAAATTTGTTGTACTTTGCCAAATCAAAAAGCATAAAGGAAGGCTTCCTGGTGGCTCAGTGGTAGAGAATCTGCCTGCCAATGCAGGGGACACAGGTTCAATCCCTGGTCTGGGATAATCCCACATGCCTCAGGGCAGCTAAGCCCGTGCCCCACAACTCCTAAGCCTACATTCTAGAGCCCATGAGCTGCAACTACTTTAAGGCCGAGTGCCTAAAGTCCGTGCTCCACAACAAGAGAAACCACTGTAATGAGAAGCCCGTGCACTGCAACTAGAGAGTAGGCCCCAGTCTCTGCAGCTAGAAGAGAAAGGCTACCGGCAGCAACAAAGACCCTGTGCAGCCATAAATAAATCTTATTAGAAGTATAAAAGATGTGTTTCTTGACCTTGAAGCCTAAGAAAGTGAAAGTGAAGTGGCTCAGTCATGTCTGACTCTTTGTGACCCCATGGACCTCTGCTCATGTGATTTTCCAGGCAAGAATACTGGAGTAGGTTGCCATTTCCTTCTCCAGGGGACCTTCCAGACCCAGGGATTGAACCTGGGTCTCCCGCATTGTGGGCAGACTCTTGCCTGAGCCACTAGGGAAGCCCTTTGACGTCTAAAGGTTTTTCGTTTGTTTGTTTTTATTTTTTTTATTTTTATTTTTTAATTTTATTTTATTTTTAAATTTTACATAATTGTATTAGTTTTGCCAAATATCAAAATGAGTCCACCACAGGTATACATGTGTTCCCCATCCTGAACCCTCCTCCCTCCTCTCTCCCCATACCCTCCCTCTGGGTCATCCCAGTGCACCAGCCCCAAGCATCCAGTATGGTGCATCGATCCTGGATTGGCAACTCGTTTGTTTTTTAAATACTACCTTCTACAGAGTCAATGAGAAGGAATAAAGTATAATGAAAAATGAAAAGTAAATGGCATGGCACAAGTAAGTACAATATGAATTCAGTTAGGGACAAAATTATTGGACAAGAACCTTGGAGAATTGTATCTTAAACTTGACTTTGTAGTAAAAGTAAGATTTGTAGTAGCCAAGAGAAGGTGCTCATAAAGACCAATATGTGGAAGTGTGTGTGTGTGTGCACGTGCACACACACACACACACACACGCACATGCATATGTGCTAGGGATGTTTATGAAGAATCCTGAATGTTTGCTTTTGCGGTTTAAGTTAGACTATGTGTAGAGATGGAGGGGTGATTGGGACACAGGAGGGGGAGAAGTGGAGGCAGTAATATTTAAGTACATAAAAAAGTGTTATTGTAAAGCAATAATATTTAAGTACATAAAAAAGTGTTATTGTGAGACAATAAAGAGAAAGTTTTTTTAGCAACTGGCAAACTAAAGACTTTCAGTTAAAGAAAAAAATTAATACTGACCAAGCTAAAAAAAAATAGATATAGAATTAGGAGGTCATCTGGTTGCAACCTCTAATCTTGGTTCTTTAAGGAAAGTTGAACAAATTTATTTCCCATTAATGGGGATGTATTCCTTGGCCAATTAGTATGGCAAACTCTTAAAAGGTGTTTTCTAGGAAAAATAAATGTCTTTTAAGGAAAATCTTATGCCGTAATACAGATACAAGGAAACTATATAACAGGACAACAGCCAAGTTCAAATAAACTCAGACATTCTAATTTTTTGTTTCATTCAGTTGAGCAGCCCAACTTTCATGAAAATATTCAAGAATAATCTTTGAAAATAATCTGTCAGGGCTATAAACTAGTAACAGTTAAGAACATTAAACTCAGTGTTTCCCTATTTTGCTTAATTTCTTTTACCTTCTTCTTTTATGTAATTATTCAAAGTTTGTGTTATTTTGGGGTCATTCAGCCCTGCAGGCAACAATTCAGCTCAATTATTTTGCTTTCTGCTGTTGAAATTACCTCTTTTCAGCAATGATGCTTTTTGAGATGTGAAACTCCCAGATGCTGCAATGATGAACATCATTTAAATACCTGAATAAACAAATTTATCCGAGGGCTATCAATTTTTCTTTTTGAAGCTCTCTGAAACATTTCTTAACATATCAACCTTTGTTAACAACTTCATCATGTTTCTAATTAACTGCTGTGTCTCCTTCTAGGCTAAAAACTATGCTAAGTATTTCCATGGTTAGGAAGGAAGTAGAGGGAATTCTTTTTCAACTTCCTTTTCTAAAGATTAAGAGAAAAAGTCTGAAATAAGCACACATGCTCCATTCTTCTCATGTTTGGCAGTGTACTCTTCATCAATTTGCAGAAGTTACTCCTTGGTACCCAGCTCAATGCCTAGCATATAGCAGACCTTCAGCAACTTTGTTTCTTTGCCCTATGAATCTTCTTGTATAGTCCTCTCTAGAAACTAGCCCCCCTCTCCTTCACGCCTTGGATCCTCGTCTTAAGCATGTTTCTCGTTTCTGTTACGTTTCATACTGTAACATCCCCTCTGTATTCAAGCTCCTTGTTCCAGACAACATGATAATGTGCCTGAATCATCTTGCTGTGACCTCTGCCTCCTTCATTACCCTCCCTCTTTGTGACGTGTCCTCCAACTGGGAGCGCACCTTTCACATACAAACCAAACAATCCAGAGGCCACACCACCACGAATTAACCCTATCAGATTCTCTTCCACTCTGGATTATCATCTACCTTCCCCAATCACTCAGGGCCAAATTTCAGACAAGAGACAGCCCTTATGCCCCAGAGCCCACTGAAATTATTCAAACTTAGCCAGTCCTAAGCCTTCTTACCTGCCCTTGTCTATTCCTTCTCACAAAACCACATCAAGGCTCTTGTTGATGTTTCTCCCTCTCTTTATGTCTTGTGATGGGTCCATTTGATCCTTCATCAAAGGAGTGTTCCCTCTCCTTAGGAACCATGAATAACAAACTATCTTTTCAGTGATAACCATCCCCTGATCTGTTGGCCTTTCTGTACCTCAAAATTTCCATTAACACACTCTAGTTTAAAACAGTCCCGGCATTTACTTTTTATTTATTTCTTTATCTACTTTCTGCTCAATATCTGCTCAGTTTCATTGAAACCTTCCCATAGTAGAGTATGTTTCTGTCTGTGCCTTGGATCTTGACCAAATCTCCAAATTTACCCTGAGTTCAGGGATTAGACATAAGGGTGAGTTAGCCCACTCTATCCTGAACTTTTCACGATTAAATCTGGTGAAATCCTAGTGCCTTCTGAATTTGGATGGTCTAGAGGCAACTCAAGCTCAATATATACTTCAGTTCAGTTCAGTTCAGTTGCTCAGTCTTATCTGACTCTTTGCGACCCCATGAATCGCAACACGCCTCCCTGTCCATCACCAACTCCCGGAGTTCACTCAAACTCACGTTCATCAAGTCAGTGATGCCATCCAGCCATCTCAACTTCTGTCGTCCCCTTCTCCTCCTGCCCCCAATCCCTCAATATATACTTAGAGTTATTCAAAATCTCACTTGAACCTCTCCTCTGTCAGTAATTTATATCTCAGCTCTTAGACTAGGGTAGCAAGAACTATCTGAATATGTTCATTCCACCAATCTGCCATTATCCTAGTTCTAGTACTATCATATTTTGTTTGGACTATGGCAGTGAACCTCTCATTTGTTGTTTTGCCCTTATCATCACATTATTTTTCACATTGACTACTATGTTTCTGAAATTTGAATGCAAACATGACCTTCAAGATAAAGCCCACAGCCTGTCACTTGACCTTTAATGTCCTTGATGGTCTAATTATTGCCTCTCAGCTTCACCTGCCGTATTTCCCTGTCTTCATTTTCTTCCACTAATAATGCTGAATTGCTTATAATTTCCTACCAAGGTGATGGAGTTTTATGCTTCATGCCTCTGTGATTGTCTTCCATCTGCCAACCACCTTCTCCAAAGTGTGGCCTTAGCTGAATCCAGCTCATTCTTTAAGACTTAATTCAAATATCATCTCTTCTAGAAAGACCACCTCTGAATCTCCCTCATCTGGTGCCGTGCTTTTATAGTAACTACTGCCTTGAAATGCTGTGTGCAGTTTACACACACTCTTGAATATATTTATTAAAGATTCTCAGCTGTATTGTATGTTTCAAGTGAATAATAATCATCTAGCTGAATATGCCTGGTGGAGTACCAGTAGACTCTGTACCTCAATTCCCTGGTCTCTTGGTACAAAGATTAATCAACATGGAGAGATTTAGTAAAAATATCTCCAATAAAAGACTCATTCTGAATGGCCTATCAGATTCATATTAATAAAAGCAGAAGCTAGTTAAATGTGCAATGAGAATTAGGGTTCAAACAATTGGGAAGGTAATATTGATAAAAAAATACTTGCAATAGAAATAGTTTCCAGGTTCCCTTTTACATTTATGTTCATCATATAAGTTTTACTTACTTCTATGCCATTCTAAAAATAAGTCTTTGTTCTTGGATTCACCTTTTGCCTTTAGGGTAGCATTTGTTTGTCTTAATGATTAGTTTGTGGACCAATGAATGGTATTTGGCAGTTACTACATTTAGAATGAAACTTAAGTCTCACATTTATCTCTTCCAAGCTGGCTCTTGCTCACTGTTGGACCCCCACATTTTACTCTGTTCCTCCAGATTCACAGATATCAATATCAAGAAATTGCAGTTTATTTGTAAATTATCTTTTATCTATAAATTATCATTGATTATTTTAGTATATTACATATATTTGATGTTACTTTTATAAACTTATGTATAAATTTACATATATTTTTATTATAACATTATATATACTCATAAATATTTAATGAGAAAATATATAAATTCTTTTTTCACTGCTTTTCTTTGTTCCATAAAGTAAGAAGGAATTACATCAACTGAGATTAGGCAGAGTAAGAGGTTATGAAGATTTAGAAAGCGCACTAATAAGGAAAATATACGGAGTTGCCAAGCATAGCTGAGGACCCAGTATATATTTATATATATATATATATGTATGTTTGTTGAGAGAAAGAAATGCATACACACACATGCACAAGTACATATATTTAGTATTATAAATCAATTTAAAAGCAAAGATAAATTTTATATAACAATATAAAATTCATGGAGAGCAATTTTAAAGATGAGTCACTTTTGGAACCTCTTTTTTAAATAAAAAGAATAGACATTTTGAAAGTAGGTAATGACTGTTCTTTTTTAGATGCGCTATTTTATCTCTTACTAAAATAAATTCACAGACTATAGTTCCTGAAACACCCTCTAAAAAAGTTTAATTTACAAATAGTTTTCTGGCACAGTGTTTCTTAGTAATGATTGGTTTCACATGGCCAGTTGTTTCTCCGTTGCATCCTAGAGTTCCTTAAAACCCTCAAGTGGATACCATCTGGTCCTGGTGATTAATTTACATTTGCTTTATGAACTTTGTGAAAGCACCCTGACTGTGGACCACTATTTGATCTTGTATATCCAATGTGCTCATTTCCTAGAACAAAGCCGATTTGGGAATCTCCCTAATAGTAATATCTTCCTAACTAAAGTATATGGCAAAGATTTACTTCTGTCTATCATGAAAGTGTTAGCTGCTCAGTCGTGTCCAACTTTATGTGACCCCATGGACTGTAGCCTGCCAAGCTCCTCTGTCCATGGGATTCTCCAGGCAAGAATCCTGGAGTGGGTAGCCATTCCCTTCACTAGGGGATCTTCCCTACAGGGATCGAACCTGGGTCTCCTGCATTGCAGGCAGATTCTTTACCATCTGAGCCACCAGGGAAGCCCTCTGTCTCTCATACCTCACATTTTTATCCTGTAGTATATTATTTGTCACAGAGTTGCCCAAAGATCCCAGTGATGATACACCAGCTGGATTTCTTCACTAGATAACAAAGAAATACTTTTTATTGGCTTGGAGTCTTTCATGAAATATCCTTTGTCAAACCTTCTTATTTATAGTTTACATCAATGAACTTCTCTTTTTTTTCTCATTCTATCTGTGCACTCCTAACACATATTTGCCAAGCAGTCTATTTTTTGCAAATACTTGGTATTTTTGATAAATACCACACATTTTTGATGTTCATAAAAATTTGTATATCACTATTAACTAGACACTTTGTACATATTGATTCTGAAAAAGACCTCATACTTTCTTTTCTTGACATGTGAACATCTATTTTTTTCCTCTTTACTCAGGTGTTGAACTGAGTTTTTGTAAAAACTATTGCTTAAAAAATTAAAGGCTATTATTATTAATAAGAAATCTTATTCTTTTCTGTAAGTACATGAAATTCCTGATCTTATCAATTGTTTGCTTAGCTGCACACTCTGTTGAAACAATGAGATAGAAATGGTTTGGGCTTCCTTGTATAAGGAAGTACCCTGCTAAGTCACTTCAGTTGTGTCCACCTCTTTGTGACCCTATGGACTATAGCCTGCCAGGCTCCTCTGTCCATAGGATTCTCCAGGCGTGAATACTGGAGTAGGTTTCTATGCCCTCCTCCAGGGGATCTTTTTAACCCAGGGATCAAACCCATGTCTCTGAAGTCTCCTGCATTGGCAGGAGGGTTCTTTACTAGTGCCACCTAGGAAGCCCATAAGTGAAAGTCGCTCAGTCCTGTCTCATTCTGCTACCCCATGGACTAAACAGTCCATGGAATTCTCCAGGCCAGAATACTGGAGTCGATAGGTGTTCCCTTCTCCAAGGAATCTTCCCAACTCAGGGATAGAGTTCAGGTCTCCCAATTTGCAGGTAGATTTTTTACCAGCTGAGCTATAAGGGAAGCCCATGGGACTAACTAAAAAGAAGCTTCTATACAGAGTCTCATATCATTTTTGAAATTCCACTGATTAATGAAAGTGAAGAGGAACTAAAAGGCCTCTTGATGAAAGTGAAAGTGAAGAGTGAAAAAGTTGGCTTAAAGCTCAACATTCAGAAAACGAAGATCATGGCATCCAGTCCCATCACTTCATGGGAAATAGATGGGGAAACAGTGGAAACAGTGTCAGACTTTATTTTGGGGGGGCTCCAAAATCACTGCAGATGGTGACTGCAGCCATGAAATTAAAAGACGCTTACTCCCTGGAAGGAAAGTTATGTCCAACCTAGATAGCATATTCAAAAGCAGAGACATTACTTTGCCAACAGAAGTTTGTCTAGTCAAGGCTATGGTTTTTCCAGTGGTCATGTATGGATGTGAGAGACTGTGAAGAAGGCTGAGCGCCGAAAAATTAATGCTTTTGAACAGTGGTGTTGGAGAAGACTCTTGAGAGTCCCTTGGACTGCAAGGAGATCCAACCAGTCCATTCTAAAGGAAATCAGCCTGGGATTTCTTTGGAAGGAATGATGCTAAAGCTGAAACTCCGGTAATTTGGTCACCTCATGCGAAGAGTTGACTCATTGGAAAAGACTCTGATGCTGGGAGGGATTGGGGGCAGGAGGAGAAGGGGACGACAGAGGATGAGATGGCTGGATGGCATCACTGACTCAATGGATGTGAGTCTGGGTGAGCTCTGGGAGTTGGTGATGGACAGGGAGGCCTGGCGTGCTGCGATTCATGGGGTCGCAAAGAGTTGGACATGACTGAGCGACTGAACTGAACTGGACTGAGAAAGACTAAATTCAGATTAAATATTTCTATTAATTTACGCATATAGGACTAATTCAATAAATTATCTTTCTCTGAAGATCTCAAAACATTTAACAGCTTTATCACTAGAAATCTCATAGTCTGAGCTGTGAGGTGGGAAAAGAAAAGGAGTGAGAGAGGTGGGACTGATCAGTATCACTTACCCCATGATTGCTAATTTCTGCTGCTGTCCTTATTCTGCTTGCAGATAGACATTTCAATATTTTCCACATGACACCACAAAGTATTTCAATACAGCAATATCCCACTAAAGCTCTTCACCTGTGCAAAATCCAAAAGTCATTTTACTTACAGCCATGGCTAGTCAGACATTTACAAACATCACAAAAAATAAAACTTTGATAATTGAGCAATTTTAATTCAGTATTCATCAGTGTAGGAATTATTGCTTTCTGTGCATCAACAACCAAATCTAATAAGTAAATGAAATTGGGAGCCATTAATGAACACAAAGGAAGTGTTAGCTGTGGAAGGAATAGTGAAAACTATGATTTGCCATAGTATTCATGTCAGCCAGGTAAATAACTGCTTATCATATTCTCCCTAAGGGATCAATTAAAACTGAATCTCAAATGATGAAATGTATTTTCAGCAATGGAAACAGACTCCTTTTGCCATTGCTCCTATTTTGTTTACATATCAGTTCAGTTCAGTTCAGTTGCTTGGTTGCGTCTGACTCTTTGTGACCCCATGGACAGGAGAATGCCATGCTTCCCTGTCTATCACCAACTCCCTAAGCTTACTCAAACTCATGTCCCATTGAGTCAGTGATGCCATCCAACCATCTCATCCTCTGTCATCCCCTTCTCCTCCCACTTTCAATCTTTCCTAGCATCAGGGTCTTTTCCAATGAGTCAGTTCTTTTCATCAGATAGCCAAAGAATTGGAGTTTCAGCTTCAGTATCAATCCTTCCAGTGAATATTCAGGACTGATTTCCTTTAGGATGGACTGGTTGGATCACATTGCAGTCCAAGGGACTCTAAAGAGTCTTCTTGAACATCACAATTCAAAAGTATCAATTCTTCAGTGCTCAACTTTTTTTATAGTCTAACTGTTACATCCATACATGATTTCTGGAAAAACCATAGCTTTGACTAGACAGAACTTTGTTGACAAAATAATGTCTCTGTTTTTAGTATGCTGTCTAGGTTGGCCATAGCTTTTCTTCCAAGGAGCAAGTGCCTTTTAATTTCATGGCTACAGTCACCATCTGCAGTGATTTTGGAGCCTCCAAAAATAAAGTCTTTCACTGTTTCCATTGTTTCCCCCTCTATTTGCCATGAAGTGATGAGAGTGGATGCCATGATCTTAGTTTTCTGAGCATTGAGTTTTAAGCCAACTTTTTCACTCTCCTCTTTCACTTTCATCAAGAGGCTTTTTAGTTCCTCTTCACTTTCTGCCATAAGGGTGGTGTCATCTGCACATCCAAGATTATTGATATTTCTCCCAGCAATCTTGATTCCAGATTGTGCTTCATCCAGCCCAGCATTTCATATGATGTACTCTTCATATAAGTTAAATAAGCAAGGTGACAATATACAGCCTGTTTGCCTATATTCATCAATATGTTTGCATATATTCATCATTAATTAGCATAATCATATTTTTCAATGTATTGTAATTAAGTAAAACATATTATTCCAAATTAAGAAAAAAATACCAATTACATGCATACACACACATGTATATTCACAACACACATGTATATTTCAGATGACTTTAATAGAACTACAGGTGAATTTTAACCTTGGATTTGTTGCTCACATGATGTGCAGCTTTAGGTAAATTATTTAAATGCTTGAATTTTAGAACTTGGAAAGTAGTTAAGATAATTTACCTGAGATTGATGCTACTAATTGATGTTACTAAATTGCATTTACATGTTGGGGATTATGCTTGAAAGAGATAAAGATTGATTTGGTGTAATGACACTTGGCCATCTAGGAAAACAGTCATGGACCTCATTTCTTCCCGCAGACTTGATAACCAACTCTGCACCAATTCTTTTCCTCCTTGTCTCCTGCTTTTATGTTTTGAAGTTTACACTCTTGTTTCTGTTCAATCACTATTTACTGTGGCCTACTGCAACCCCAAATTCACCTCTTCTTCCTGATTAAAATTTTACTCTCACCTTCCTCTTCTCATCTTTCTCATCTATGGAGAAGTTCTCACCTACACCTGTTTGGGGATTGTGGCTTCTCTGATCTGTTTCCAATATTAACACCTCTTTTTGAAAACATAAATTCTTTCTTAGTGACTTCTGCATTCACATAGAAAATCTGTTATAACCCACGTAACAGTTATACATATTGGACTTTGTTGCCAGAAAGCACCATTTTTCTGCCTAATTCTTAGCAGTTATTGACTTTGTTACCTACCTTATTTTACACTATATATTTTACACAATATATTTTACACTTATTTTACACAATATATTTTACACAATATATTTTAGAATATATTTTCTCAGATTGAGACTTTTGACCACTTGAGATTTTCCTCTCTACCTTTAGGGTTCTATAAATAGTTGCTTTAATAGTGCTACAAATAGTACATGAGACATTTCTTCCTGAACACTTCTTTAGACTCAGCTTCTGTCAAAGAGGATGTATTAGTCATCTGCATGTATGCTTTAACAACCATCACTGTGCTTTGATCTTGATGCACACTCAGTAAACTTAAAAAATTCAACTGAATAAGGAACTATTGAGAATTATAGAAGGAATTTCTATTTCCAGTGATAAATGCATATGTCTTTCACCCATCCGTCCCCATGGCCATTGAAGTGATAGGAATAATGTTTTGAACAATTAATGTATGACAGCCCTGGAAAATAGGAGAATTCCTTTAGCTGATTAGAAATGTGGGGGAATTTCTATTTTCAAAGAGTGATTTCAAAACAATACTGGGAACAGATCAAAGAAGCCACAGTCCCAAAACAGGTTGTAGGTGAGAACTTCTCCATAAATGAATGTCCTTCCTCCTTAGCTAACCTGAAGAAACTCTAACCTCAGAGTCATCTGGTAGGAAGAGTAATAGTGGCTTATGGGACAATCAACAAGTGAAGAGCAAGTATAGAGCAAGCATATATATATATATTATTGCTCTTTACTTTTTAAATTTTTTGATTGATATATGATTGCAGTTGTAATACATATATGTGTTTAGTGTACCAGAAGAAAATTAAAAAAAAAACACACATTTTAAATATCAAAGAAATAATAATTAATTTATATTAAATTTTTAAAAAAGAAAACAATAAGTTTTCATTCTGGATTTGAATTGAGAGAAAAGAACAAGAACATCCCATCTTCAGTAGGGGCTTCCCTAGTAGTTCAGTTGGTAAAGAATCTTCCTGAAATGCAGGGGATCAGGGTCAGGAAGATCCTTTGATCCTCGGGTCAGGAAGATCCCCTGGAGGAGGAAATGGCCACCCACTCCAGTACTCTTGCCTGGAGAATCCCACGGATAGAGGAGCCTCATAGGCTACAGTCCTTGGGATCACAAAGAGTTGGATACAACTGTGCAACTAACTTTCAATCTTTAATGTGTAGATTTTATTTTCATTGCTATTTTTTTTCATAGTGAATATGTATTTGACAGACACAGTTTCCTTTTCTGACTTCCCTGCTAATTAAGTAATATGATTCAATGATCAACTGTGTTGGTCTCAATCAATACAATCTCTATGAGTCCCCAATTTTCAAACCTCTGTGAAGCTAGCAGTCATGGTTTAAACCTGGCTAGCAGAGTACATTGGGAAGCTTGCTGGTAAATTCTGACAAATGGGACAGATGTTCCAGCACAGCCCTGTTTGCCCTTCATCCTGCCCTGAAAATAGATATGATGGCTGGAGCTACAGCAGCAATTTACATACAAGAGGAAATAAACATGAGTGTAAAAGAGTACAACTGTCTGTGACATTATTGTGCAGCTGAATGGCTGGATGGAGCTTCTCTGATGGCTCAGAGAGTAAAGAATCTGCCTGCGATGCAGGAGACCTGGGTTCAATCTCTGGGTTGGGAAGATCCCTTGGAGGAGGGCATGGCAACCCAGTCCCAGTATTCTTGCCTGGAGAATACCCATAGACAGAGGAGCCTGGTGGGCTACAGTCCATGGGGTCACAAAGAGTCGGACACAACTGAGCGACTAAGCATACATGGTTTGTTTGTGCATCCCTTTCCTCAAGAATATTGGTTAGGTGACAAAATGAAATCCCCACTTGTTTAAATGAATGTTTTTCTAGTTATCTGCTAGTTGTATTTTAAATTAATAACTTAAGAAAAAAGTTAACATTTCTAATTCCTCAGTTTTAAAAGTTTAATTGAATATAAATTATAAAAGTGCCTACAGAGATAAACATTTTAATATGAATATGAAGTAGTAAAACTAAACTTAACTTACAAACCAAGAGGGTTGATAATTTTCATGTTAAATTCCTACAAGCTTTTTATTGTTAAAAAAATCTCAAAATTGACATTAATGACAAGATTGTGTCAGATTTCTATCAAGCCCATTCAAATGAAATCATTTCATAGCCCTCCACTGAGTCACTAAAATATTCTCAAATTTAAAAGAATGTCAGCTTTTTATCCAGTTAGCCCTAGAAGGAGAGTCTGTGATATGGATATCCTGGACTTTTTTTTTTTTTTTTTTTTATCCTGGACCTTTGAAACTGACAGAAATGCCTAACTAACCTGGCACTGTTATAATGCAAAACACACCCTGTTTTGGTGACTTGGGGTCTGTCTATTCCTGTTTCTGACAAATACTGGCACTATCAAGAAATAAAGGCTGTCAGTCCTCTTCGATGGGTAATTTTATAAGGGGCTAATTTTTCCACACTGCCTAATGAAATTTTGCTAGCAAATAAGTGCCTGAAACATATGGAGATAACGATCATTAGATCCAAAGGAACTGTTATCTTTGGAACTGTCAGAGTTGAAATTTTAAAGGGATAAAACTTAATATTTATATGTATATATATTTAAATAAATTGCTTTTGTCTAGTCAAACACATGTGTTAAGGCTAAAGAGAGAATCTGTGATAATATCTACAACTGTTTGATAATTCATTAGCCAGCATCATGTTTACATGTTTTGCTTGCTTTTTTTGTTTACATCTTTCTTGCTCCATCCTGGTCACCTGAGTTTATTATTGGTATCATTTAATAGTAGTACTGTATTACACAGACCTAAATGAAGGTCTTTCTTTGTGTCTATAAAATAATTCAGCCTCACAATTATTATCTTTAGAATATAATTATTTTATGTACACACTCTATCTCTCCAAATTGATTGTAGGCACTCAAAAGAGAGACTGCATGTTAACTTTATTTTAAAGTAAGAACATGGAATTGTTCTGCCAGAAATAATTCAATATATTTATTATTAATGCTGATAATTATGGCATTTAATGATAGAGTAAAAATAGTATGCCTGCATTTTAATGATACTTATGAATTGCATACATGATTCACTTTTTGGTTGAGGGTTTGCTTCAATCAATATATTCTGTTATCACAGAATGGGAAATATCAGGTAGAAACTGGCTCATGCCAGAGTGCCTAAGTAAGTAAATTAACACTTATATACTCTCACCAAAGCAAGCCTAAGTAAAAAATAGCCTAAGTGGGGAGAGTATTGGTGGTGGTGTTTTTAACAATGATCACAAGAGAGTCTCTGATTGGTCGAAAGAATGTTGCTGTTGTATCCCTAAGTTTTGTCTAACTCTTTTGAGACCCCACAGACTGGAGTTCACCAGGCTCCTCAGTCCATAGCATTTTTCAGGCAAAAATGCTGGAGTGGTTACCATTTCTTTCTCCAAGGGATCTTCCCAACCCAGGGATCGAAACCAAGTCTCCTGCATTGGCAGGCACGTTCTTTACTGAGGAAAGACTGTAAGGCTAAATAAATAGACAAATAGATAAATAGATAAACTTGCCTTGAAGTCTAAAGTTGTTTTTTTTTTTTTTTTCAAAAGACCAGGATATATACAACATACAAACAGTTGCATGTTGTATACATTCTTATCTATTAAACAAGACTTTCCAATCATACCTGAGTTTAATGTGAGAGAAATCCCAAGTGTCCATAGGTATAGACTTCAGCCCAGCCTTTCACACTTAGACTAGCACTTGCATCTCCTGGTTCCTTTCTTTCTTTACCATTTTGTCTCGGACAGCTGATTTTATCCTTCTTGTTTATAAAGGAGGGCTATAAAAACAATGTAATTAAACTAGACCATGTACACAGGAAACAACACAGTCCCTTATGTTTTGTCTCTCAAGAGACACAGGAAGAGAGACTAATTATTTTCCCACATTTATTTAATGAAATGTTAGATAACATTTCCTGTTGGATTTATAGATCAGATTTGGTCTTAGAATCAACATGATATCAAGAGTTAATGTCAGAGTGGGGAACAGTATTTATAGGAATTAAAATTCAATGAAATTTCAGCAAAGGCTCAACAATATAACCATAGTTCTTTTCTTCTCTGTCACACAGATCATAAGGCTACCCCTTGGTTAATGTTTTACCTTACCTATAATCTCTAGACTCAAGAATGCAAAGGCATTTTGGTGACAAACCATTTATTTACAAGCGAATTATTGTTTCCTTTATTCATAGTGAACTCATCCTACTTTTGCTTACTCAGAGTAAGCAAAATCAAATTTTATACCATGTGAGCTTTATTAAAATTTTAAAAATAAGATCTTTTGAGACTTAAAATGAATTCTTCCAGTAGGACTATTCTGATTTAATCATAAATGTAGTGGTAAAAGGAAGAAAAAATATAGTCAAGGTTTTGGAATTACCTATTATGTTCTACTCCAAATATGGAAATCTGACTTTTCTTTTTTGAAACTAGGCAAGTACATTTAATTATGTGATTGTGCCTTGCCCCTGTAAATAATGAGTAGGAAAATTCACTTAACCTGGTAAAATGTGAAAACATTGATTATTTTCTAACAAACCCGGTACCCAGTAATCATACTCAGTATGTATTAAGCTCCATTTCATATTTTTTCTTTAATGGGAGGTGAGAAATTCATTCCTAGTTCAAATTTTTGTAGCAGACAAACATGGATTTGGATTATAGATTCAAATGGTATCTCTTCTTCAAAACCACCCAAATACATTTGCAGGGAAATAAAGCCAACATTGATAGCATATTTGGCCAAAGTGATGTCAAGAAAATCTGACAAAAATATTAGAAAAATAAAAGTTCATAATAAAAACAGTGAATTTAAAAATATTTCCTGAAAACATTATGTAGTAAAAGAAGGAGCATAGTAGCCAGAAGCAAGAGCACAGGGGAGAAAATATCACTGTAATCCCTTGCTAATTCTCACAGATCTGAACTCTCTGTGGAAACTGAGATATGAAGCTCACTGGCCCTAGGCATATTTATAAAACATCAAAAGTGAAAAAGGTTACACCAAGTTTCAAGAAAGCTTGATCTTTATGTTAAAAAAAAAAAATGAGAAAACCTAATCTTTTGCTAGCTCAGTGTAAGATGAGAGTTTTTCTAGTCAAATCATGAATGTTAAGAAAATACTTTCCAAAACAGAAATAGCATTTTTTGAAAGTCTCAATCAGTTCAGTCGCTCAGTCGTGTCCAACTCTTTGTGACCCCATGGACGCCAGGCCTCCCTGTCCATCACCAACTCCCGGAGTTTACTCAAACTCATGTCCATTGAGTCGGTGATGCCATCCAACCATCTCATCCTCTGTCATCCCCTTCTCCTCCCACATTCAATCTTTCTCAGCATCACGGTCTTTTCCATTGAGTCTGTTCTTCTCATCAAGTGGCCAAAGTATTGGAGTTTCAGCTTCAGCATCAGTCCTTCCAATGAATATTCAGGACTGATTTCCTTTAGGGTTGACTGGCTGGATCTCCTTGCAGTCCAAGGGACTCCCAAGAATCTTCTCCAGCACCACATTTAAAAAGCAACAATTCTTTGGCCCTCAGCTTTCTTTATAGTCCAACTCTCACATCCATACATGACAACTGGAAAAATCATAGCCTTGACTAGATAGACCTTTGTTGGCAAGGTATATATAACAAAACAATAGTATTTAGAATATCAAAGAACACATAAAGCTACACTACTAAAATGGCAGAGTTTTAATGATAACATATAACAGCTTTTTTATACAATAACATATCAGTTCAGTTCAGTTGCTCAGTCCTGTCCGACTCTTTGCGACCCCATGAATCGCAGCATGCCAGGCCTCCCTGTCCATCACCAACTCACGAAGTTCACCCAGACTCACATCCATCAAGTCAGTGATGCCATCCAGCAATCTCATCCTCTGTCGTCCCCTTCTCCTCCTGCCCCCAATCCCTCCCAGCATCAGGGTCTTTTCCAATGAGTCAACTCTTCGCGTGAGGTGGCCAAAGTACTGGAGTTTCAGCTTTAGCATCAGTCCTTCCAAAGAAATCCCAGGGCTGATCTCCTTCAGATTGGACTGGTTGGATCTCCTTGCAGTCCAAGGGACTCTCAAGAGTCTTCTCCAACACCACAGTTCAAAAGCATCAATTCTTCGGCGCTCAGCCTTCTTCACAGTCCAACTCTCACATCCATACATGACCACAGGAAAAACCATAGCCTTGACTAGACGAACCTTTGTTGGCAAAGTAATGTCTCTGCTTTTCAATATGCTATCTAGGTTGGTCATAACTTTCCTTCCAAGGAGTAAGCGTCTTTTAATTTCATGGCTGCAGTCACCATCTGCAATGATTTTGGAGCCCCAAAAAATAAAGTCTGACACTGTTTCCACTGTTTCTCCATCTATTTCCCATGAGTGATGGGACTGAATGCCATGATCTTCATTTTCTGAATGTTGAGCTTTAAGCCAACTTTATCACTCTCCATTTTCACTTTCATCAAGAGGCTTTTTAGTTCTTCTTCCCTTTCTGCCATAAGGGTGGTGTCATCTGCATGTCTGAGGTGATTGATATTTCTCCCGGCAATCTTGATTCCAGCTTGTGCTTCTTCCAGTCCAGCGTTTCTTGATGTACTCTGCATATAAGTTCAATAAGCAGGGTGACAATATACAGCCTTGACATACTTCTTTTCCTATTTGTAACCAGTCTGTTGTTCCATGTCCAGTTCTAACTGTTGCTTCCTGATCTGCATACAAATTTCTCAAGAGGCAGATCATGTGGTCTGGTATTCCCATCTCCTTCAGAATTCTCCACAGTTTATTGTGATCCACACAGTTAAAGGCTTTGGCATAGTCAGTAAAGCAGAAATAGATGCTTTTCTGGAACTCTCTTGCTTTTTCCATGATCCAGCGGATGTTGGCAATTTGATCTCTGGTTCCTCTGCCTTTTCTAAAACCAGCTTGAACATCAAGAATTTCACGGTTCACATATTGCTGAAGAATTTTGAGTATTACTTTAGTAACGTGTGAGATGAGTGCAATTGTGTGGTAGTTTGAGCATTCTTTGGCATTGCCTTTCTTTGGGATTGGAATGAAAACTGATTTTTTCCAGTCCTGTGGCCACTGTTGAGTTTTCCAAATTTGCTGGCATATTGAGTGCAGCACTTTCACAGCATCATCTGTCAGGATTTGGAATAGCTCAACTGGAATTTCATCACCTCCACTAGCTTTGTTCGTAGTGATGCTTTCTAAGGCCCACTTGACTTCACATTCCAGGATGTCTGGCTCTAGGTCAGTGATCACACCATCGTGATTAACTAGGTCATGAAGATCTTTTTTGTACAGTTCTTCTATGTATTCTTGCCACCTCTTCTTAATATCTTCTGCTTCTGTTAGGTCCATACCATTTCTGTCCTTTATCGAGCTCATCTTTGCATGAAATGTTCCCTTGGTATCTCTAATTTTCTTGAAGAGATCCCTAGTCTTTCCCATTCTGTTATTTTCCTCTATTTCTTTGCATTGAAGGCTTTCTTATCTCTTCTTGCTATTCTTTGGAACTCTGCATTCAGATGCTTATATCTTTCCTTTTCTCCTTTGCTTTTTGCTTCTCTTCTTTTCACAGCTATTTGTAAGGCCTCCCCAGACAGCATTTTGCTTTTTTGCATTTCTTTTCCACGGGGATGGTCTTGATCCCTGTCTCCTGTACCATGTCACGAACCTCACTTCATAGTTCATCAGGCACTCTGTCAGATCTATGCCCTTAAATCTATCTCTCACTTCCACTGTATAATCATAAGGGATTTGAAATAGGTCATATCTGAATGGTCTAGTGGTTTTCCCTACTTTCTTCAATTTAAGTCTGAACATATAATAGCAACTAAAAAAAATTTAAAGATTATATTTGATGATTTAGGTTATAAAACAATATCCTAGTGAACAAAATAAGTTATGTAAAAGATTTAACCTTTTATAGTTTTAAAGGATATTTTCCCTATAAGGATGAATTGTAAAATAATATATTTAGGAGAGATTGAAAACAAAGTCATATAATAAATTTTGATCATTGAAGAAAATATATGACTATTAAAATCCTAATAATAACCATCTTCCCATAGATCTTAATGATAATTTTATACACAATATTATACTTCTGGATTTGGATGGTCATTGGTAAGACATTAAACGATGAAATTTCTACTGAAACTAATTCATCATTGTCTTTCTAATGAACAAAAGCAAAGTCATTTAGAAGATAAAAAGATGCATCATAGAGAGAGAATCATCATGAGTATTTGTTTTTGTTTTGAATTTTTACTTCTATCATGTTAAAGAACAAATAGTAGCAGTTTTTTTTGTTGTTGTTCCATTATTGTGTCTGATTCTTTGCAATCCCATGGACTGCAGCATGCCAGGCCTCCCTGTCCTTCACCATCTCCCAGAGCTTGCTCAAAATCATGTCCATTGAGTCGGTGATGCCATCCAACCATCTCATCCTCTGTTGTCCCCTTCTCATCCTGCCTTCAATCCTTTCCGGCATCAAGGTCTTTTGAAGGGCTGAAATTTAGTCACCTACCACTTTAAATGAAGTATCCCCTTAGATTTTATGGCAATACTTCTCAAATTGAATGCATGTAAGGATCACCTGACTTACTAGATGAAAGTTAAATTTTTAGGTAATGCCCCTGAGATATTGATCATTATAAATCATCTAGAGACCTAGAATCTACAACTTTAACAAGTTCTCCAGGAGTTTGGGTTATAGTTGCATATTGGCTATATGTTTAAGAAATAGTATCCTAGAGACTCAAGTAAAAGCCCACTTCCCATATTTTTCCTCCCTGGTAGTAGAGAGAAGTCTTATACCCTTTTGAAATACAGAGAAAAGACTACTGCATTGTTGACTTACAGAAAGTCATGGTGGGGGACCGTCCAGCCACTAAAATCTTTTCTCTTCTTGGCCCATAGTAAGGACAGCTGTGACATGATTGCCCAGGGGCCACATTTGCAGATAGGTGAGCACGCGATCAAGCTCTCACCAGTAGAAAATCATTAAAAGTTGTATGTCATTTCTACTCTGTGCATTTAAGAATGGTGTCATGCTGAGACTTCCCTGTGTGGCCCAGTGTTTAAGAATCTGCCTTGCAAAGGAGAACATGGGTTTGACTCCTGGTGAGGGAACTAAGATCGCACATGCCATGGGGCAACTAGCCTTCATGCAGCAACAGCTGAGCCCATACGCCACAATTAGAGACGCCTGTGCATTGCAACAGGAGAAGGAAATGGTAACCCACTCCAGTATTCTTGCCTAGAGAATCCTGTGGACAGAGGAGCCTGGTGGGCTGCTGTCCATAGGGTCACACAGAGTCAGACATGACTGAAGCAACTTAGCATGCATGCATGCATTGGAGAAGGAAATGGCAACCCACTCCAGTATTCTTGCCTGGAGAATCCCAGGGACAGAGGAGCCTGGTGGGCTGCCGCCTAAATGGGGTTGCACAAAGTCAGACACGACTGAAGCAGCTTAGCAGCAGCAGTGGCAGTACATTGCAACAAAATATCCCACATGCCACAACAAAGACCTCACGTGAAGCAACTAAGACCTGACACAACCAGGTAAATAATAAATATGTAAGTAAACATTTCTCCCCTCCTTCATGGGACTTGCAGGGTGATGATCAGAGAGAATTTAAAAGCCATGTTGCAAAGTAGGAAGAGCTGCCTATCCCCAAATGACTGTCACTTGTTGATGTAGATCACCATTCCTGAACTAAGTGGGAGGGAAATCAACTCTATGTTTTAAAACCTCTGAAATAATGTTGACTCACTAATTAGTGATACTAGCTACTCTACAAAGTATAAAGAAAAATCTTATCTTTATAATACTTTTATTATAATTAATGTTGTTTGTTGCTGTTGTTCACTCTCTCATGTATGATTCTTTGCAACCCCATGAACTGCAGCAATCCAGGCTTCCCTATCCTTGAACTATTTCCCAGAGTATGCTCAGACTCATGTCCATTGAGTCGGTTATGCCATCCGACCATCTCATCCTGTCACCCTCTTCTCTTCCTGCCGTCTGTCTTTCCAGCATCAGGGTCTTTTCCAGTGCGTCAGTTTTTTGCATCAAGTGGCCAAAGTATTGGAGCTTCAGCTTCAGCATCAGTCCTTCCAATGAATATTCAGGACTAATTTCCTTTAGGATTGACTGGTTTGATCTCCTTGTCATCCAAGGGACTCTCAAGAGTCTTCTCCAACACGACAGTTCAGAAGCATCAATTCTTCAGCGCTCAGCTTTCTTTATTGTCCAACTCTCAAATCCATTACATGACTACTGGAAAAATCATAGCTTTGACTAGATGGACCTTTGTCGGTGAAGTGATGTCTACTTTTTAAATAGGTTTATCATAGCTTTCTCTCCAAGGGCCAAGCATCTTTTAATTTCCTGGCTGCAGTTACTGTCCTCAGTGATTCTGAAGCCCAACAAAATAAAATCTGTCACTGTTTCCACTTTTTCCCCATCTACTTGAATTCTAACTCTAGACCAAGCACTAAGCTATTGCTGTAAACATCACCTCATTTCATCATTCAAACCACCTCATAATGTGACACATTTTACCAGTAAGGCAGCTGAAGGCATAAAAAGGTCACAGAACTGATTTCAGGCTATTCATCCAGCAAATGTTAAGTTGGAATCTGCTAGAGTCAGGGTTCCAACCCAAATGTGTGTATTGAGATTTTTGCTCTAAACTCTATAAATTCAGGGAAAAAAATATTTGCATTAATTTCCACAGAAAACTTAGGAATTTATTGTATCCATAGACCTAATGATGACACTTTCCAGCATCATATTTAAACTGATAATCTTATAATCCCTAAAAAATGTCTCTTTCAGTGACAAGGAGATTAATATTTCAGGGGCTGAAAAAGAACTTTAACAACAAAACAATGTGAAATAAAGATCCGAGATAAGATATCCCCAAGAGGACTGGTCAACCATAGAATTAAATTAGGGATGGCATGGGGATCAGGCTTCTTAGACTCTGACAAAACAGACTATCCCACAACAAGATCAAGCCACAGTAGGAAAATTAGTTTCTTCTGCTTAGGGCAAGGAAATAAACTGGGATCTGGTCTCAGTAAAACAGCAAGCATTTTTTTTTTAATTCCCTCTTGTTTCTTAATTATATCCTTTTTATGATTCCATTTGTACCTGGCTATAATTTGTTCTTAGGAATGAATGTTGAAAATTATGACAAGAAAATAATTATCCACTCCTTATTAGGCAAGGCTGATAAAACATAAGAAATCCAGTGCCCAGTCCTGTTATTCACAGTAGAATCCTACAGGGGAGAACTGACAAGCCTGTTGTAGCTTGAAGACATTATGCTGCAGACTACAAGAATTCAGGGCAGCAAAAAATTGCTAATTTTTCCTTGTAAGATCAACTTTTTAAACACTTACCTGCACTTGAAATTCTGGTGTCCTGGGTATATACTGAGCAATTTCCTTCACCTCTTTTTTCAAGTGATAGAACAAATTGGAGTAAAAAAAAAAAAAAAAAGCTTCAGTAGTCTTATAGGTCAATGAATTGATGGCCCTTCAAACAAATACATTTAAAATACCTATTAATTATTAGTTTAGAAGAGCAGTTGAGTAGTCTAGGGAGGACTTCAGGAAGAAATAGTTTTAGCTCACATACTGTTTAACATAGAAGAAGTTCTATACTTCACAGGACTCTTGCCTTAGAAGGCATTTCATGGCTCATTCTATACAAAAATAAGGGTACTTTTGACTATCATGACTGAAGGGCATTGCTGGAATCGGTTGAAGGAGCCATGAATGAGTGACATTTTGCAATGTAAAGGGTAGTTTTTCTACACAGTAAGGAGCAACATCTGTCCCACAGATTTAATGCATTACTGGATCTTTATGGGTCAAGTACATGCTTATGACTTTCTGAACTTATTTTTGCATGATTTTAGAAGGCGTTAAATTCTGTAGTCATATAGCTGGAAATTTAGGGAAATTTTCAGCACTGTTCTCTTTTGAACATTACTAAGAATTGTTATCATTTAGAAAAATTAAATTACCAATGGTGGTGCTTGATTCACCATTTAAGGATATCTATCAATGTAAATGTGTGGATGTTGAATTCATAATAATATTTAAATATATAAGGATAATTATATACACACATATGTATATATATGTGTGTGTTTAATTAGTTCTCATTTCAAAATGCCAAATAAAGGGAAAATGTTAGCAATATTTAGTTGAAATTTGAAGTTGAGTTTTATAGCTTTGCCTACTAATCTACTGTCATGAAGTACTCTGCCAATTTTTCTTTTTTTAATTAAACAATGGAATGATCAAAATTAAGTGTACACTTGCCAAAAAAAAAACAAATGCCATTGTATTTGACAAAATTATACTTTCAAGATTTAAAGTAGTGTCTGAGAGCTATAATCCTGTCCCTGAAATGCTTATAAATATTCTAATCAGAATAATAAAGCACTCACTCCTTAAAAAATAGGAAATTGATGACAAAAATATCAAAAGCTAAAAAATATTGGAGAAATACATTTATCCACTTCAGAAGGTCATTAGTTCAAGAAAAGAGAAAAATCCAAATCAAATTATTTTCTTCTATTGAATTAAGCAGTGAAGATGATTGAAGAAGAATCTATAAGCTAGTGAAAGTTGAACAAAAAATCCATCTCTGTAATGAATAACAGATAAGCATCTTTTCTTTAGAGGTGAATGGAAGTACCCTGCTTAAAAATAAAGTTCTGTTGCTTGGAGATGTATGGTTTATCACTAATTAAAAAGCCAAAGAGGAAATGTGAGTTTCAGAATTGCTAACTTGGCAGCTGTGCTCTCAGGTCTGCTGCAGGGGGTGACATTCACTGATGTCAGTTGGCCCCTCTACTGTCTGGACCCATCATTGTATTCATAGTGAGGCCGCACTTTCTGTAGGCTGTTCCAGTGAGTGCAGCGGTGATACCAGCACAAGTCTATTCTAATAGGGCACTGCTGCTGCTGCTGCTAAGTCGCTTCAGTCGAGTCCGACTCTGTGAGACCCCATAGACGGCAGCCCACCAGGCTCCCCCATCCCTGGGATTCTCCAGGCAAGAACACTGGAGTGGGTTGCCATTTCCCTCTCCAATGCATGAAAGTGAAAAGTGAAAGTGAAGTTGCTCAGTCATGACTGACTCTTCACGACCCCATGGACTGCAGCCTACCAGGCTCCTCCATCCATGGGATTTTCCAGGCAAGAGTACTGGAGTGGGGTGCCATTGCCTTCTCCAATGCATGAAAGTGAAAAGTCAAAGTGAAGTCGCTAGGTTCCTCTAAAAGGTGACTTTAACTTGAGGATCTCCCATCTGCCTCTTCCAATTTCTTCTTAAAACTGCTCTGTAGTCCAAGGTTCGTTATTTCCAATCCTCCTTTTCCTCTCTCCTTTCACAGGTGTCAGACCTGTGTTGCAATCTGAAGACACTCTTTATCTTCTGTTTCCTTCCCTTTGTTCTTCACAGGCATTTCCTCAAATAAATTTGTAAATGTCTAATCCTGCCTTAGTTTTCTGAATGTTGAGCTTTAAGCCAACTTTTTCACTCTCCACTTTCACTTTCATCAAGAAGCTTTTACTTTCTCTTCACTTTCTGCCATAAGGGTGATATCATCTGCATATCTGAGGTTATTGATATTTCTCCTGGCAATCTTGATTCCAGCTTGTGCTTCTTCCAGCTCAGCATTTCTCATGATGTACTCTGCATATAAGTTCAATAAGCAGGGTGACAATATACAGCCTTGACGTACTCCTTTTCCTATTTGGAACCAGTCTGTTGTTCCATGTCCAGTTCTAACTGTTGCTTCCTGATCTGCATACAGGTTTCTAAAGAGGAAGGTCAGGTGGTCAGGTATTCTCATCACTTTCAGAAGTTTCCACAGTTTATTGTGATCCACACAGTCAAAGGCTTTGGCATAGTCAATAAAGCAGAAATAGATGTTTTTCTGGAACTCTCTTGCTTTTCCATGATCCAGTGGATGCTGGCAATTTGATCTCTGGTTCCTCTGCTTGAACATCTGGAGGTTCACTGTTCATGTATTGCTGAAGCCTGGCTTGGAGAATTTTGAGCATTACTTTACTAGCGTGTGAGATGAGTGCAATTGTGCAGTAGTTTGAGCATTCTTTGGCATTGCCTTTCTTTGGAGTTGGAATGAAAACTGACCTTTCCAGTCCTGTGGCCACTGCTGAGTTTTCCAAATTTGCTGACATATCGAGAGCAGCACTTTCACAACATCATCTTTCAGGATGGGAAATAGATGGGGAGACAGTGGAAACAGTGGCAGACTTTATTTTGGGGGGCTCCAAAATCACTGCAGATGGTGATTGCAGCCAAGAAATTAAAAGACGCTTACTCCTTGGAAGGAAAGTTATGACCAACCTAGATAGCATATTGAAAAGCAGAAATATTACTTTGCCAACAAAGGTCCTTCTAGTCAAGTCTATGGTTTTTCCAGTGGTCATGTATGGATGTGAGGGTTGGACTATGAAGAAAGCTGAGCACTGAACAATTGATGCTTTTGGTTTTTTTTGTATGTTTATTTGTTTTTGAATCAGATGTTAGCTTTATTTTTAATTTTTTGAGGTAATTCCATAATATCTTCCTTAGGGGTTGCACCAACATATATTTCTACAATACCCCAGAGCTCCCTTTTCTACAGTCTCAATCACATGTATTTTCTTTTTTTAACAGCCATATTAATAAGGAATCTTAGATATTAGCCTTCAATTTTCCTCCTTCAGTGGTTTGTGGTGATGTTCTCATATACTTTAACCTTACTTTTATTAAAACACACACCATATATATTATCAGTTTTATTTTTACCTGTGGCGGATTCATTTTGATATTTGGCAAAACTAATACAATTATGTAAAGTTTAAAAATAAAATAAAATTTTTTAAAAAAAGAGTTTTCAAACATAGATAATTGAGGCATTTCCTATTCATTCCCATATTTACCATTTTCAATGTTCTTCTATTAAGGAGCTAAAGATTCCCATGTGTTATTACTTTACTTCTGCCTGAATGACTTTCATTAAATGTTACTTCTAAGGCTAGCATAATGACCACAAATTTGCTCAGGTTTGTGATCTAAAAAAGGTTTTTTTGGTCTCCATTTTTTTTTATTTTTTTATTATTATTATTTTTTTTACTTTACAATATTGTATTGGTTTTGCCATACATCAACATACATCCTCCACTGGTGTACACGTGTTCCCCATCCTGAACCTCCCTCCCACCTCCCTCCCCATGCTTTTGAACTGTGATTTTGGAGAAGACTCTCGAGAGTCCCTTGGACTGCAAGGAGATCCAACCAGTCCATTCTGAAGGAGGTCAGCCCTGGGATTTCTTTGGAAGGAATGATGCTGAAGCTGAAACTCCAGTACTTTGGCCACCTCATGCGAAGAGTTGACTCATTGGAAAAGACTCTGATGCTGGGAGGGATTGGGGGCAGGAGGAGAAGGGGACGACAGAGGATGAGATGGCTGGATGGCATCACCGACTCAACGGACATGTGTTTGAGTGAACTCCAGCAGTTGGTGTTGGACAGGGAGGCCTGGCGTGCTGCGATTCATGGGGTCGTAAAGAGTCGGACATGACTTAACAACTGAACTGAACTGAACTGAATCCTGCCTTGGTGTCTGCCTCTTGAAGAACCTGAGCTGACACCCTAACAACGAGTACTTTATACTTGTGACAATTTTTATAACCTTTATATGTCAGTTTACATAAAAATTTTCCTCTCTACAACATCATTGCTTATGAAAAAGATGGAGTCCTGGGTATAGTAAGTCAGTAACATGGATTTAAAGTCTCATTTTAAAAGTTGAATCAAGTATTTTAGCATGTATTTCAGTATTCATCAGTTATACTTAACCACTGAGAATTTAAGTTAAAGATTTCATAAACCAAAGAATGTTGCTGTTAGTGACACTCATATAATTAATGTGACCCAATGAATGATTAATTTCACAAACTTATTGAAAAGACAATAAGGAAGAAATGAACAACTGATCTTAAACTTATTCTAAAAGGATTTTGTTCACTAATTGATTCTGTTGTAGAATGCTTTTAATCAAGTAAAAATTGAATAGCAAAGTTAAAATATTATGAAATGATGTGACATATATTTAATATGCATTTTAAAAGATAAATGAGGTCCTTCTTATGCAATAAAGTAAAAGAATATTAGTAAATTAATTATCAATCATAAACAATTTAAAAAATTCTTACTTGCCAAGAACTTTCAGTTTCTATCTTTGTAGCAGTTAAATATGGATAAGCTCAAGCACACAGAAATGAAACTACACTGCTCTCATTTGTGTTCTATTTAAAAAGATATAATGCTTAAATTTAAAAATCTGTATGAACATGCAATCCTAGATTGGATGATTAATCCATTTGAAATGGATATGAAACATGCTAGCCAGTAATTCAGGAAGAATTAATTAAAAGATGATTTTGAAGCCAGCACATGATTTAATACATCTAATTATGATAAGTTTTGAACCCAATTAAAACTTACATAACTTACTTCTGGAAAGAAACTAAATTTATTATTAGAGCATTTCCAGCTATGTATTTCAATTAAAACAGGTGTTTGAATAGAGTAATACAGTTACTAGAAGGCAACAAAGCCAATTAAAAATAAATAACAGAAAAATTTCAGTATTAAACAGTGAAAGAACAAAATTCTTTTGTGTAGCAGAGACACATGAAATGCAGAGATCTCATTGAACTTTTTTAGTAAAGGTGATCTAACATATATTTCATATTTGCTTACTAACTTGAAAATTATACATTCACATGTTTGTTAGAAGCATCTTTGTCTTTCAGGCTACAAGGACATAGTCTCAAAACATCTACTGTCTATATCTATAGCATTTCATAGTGTTATCTTTTTCTTTCAAATATCCAATTTTCTTCTATATGATTGCTAAGGTCTTTTATACAGAAACTAATATTTGTCTCTACAAGAAATTTTTACATTAAAAATTGCTTTTTCTTCCTTTGAGTAATAGATCTACCTGCATTTTAGGTTTTCACATGGTCACATTCCCTCTCTCCTCTGTAGCTAGGTTTGTCCTTATGACTACGTTTGGTCAATAGCCTAAGAAAGAGTTAATGTCTATAGTTTTGAATCTTTCCTTAGCAATGGAGCCCCATATCCTAGGTGTCTTTTCCCCACTTGCTGGTGGTTAAGAAGCGGGTGGCACTGCTTGCTACAACCTCGAAAGGACATGTTGGCATTGGCCAAGCCATCTGCTCTTCCCTGGACTGCTCACCTCTAGACTGCATTATAGGTTAAATCTATTGTACATAAAGCTTCACATTTGAATCCCTTTGTTAGTCTATTTCTTAACAGTACAAACTGTGCATTTGTTGGGTTTGTTTTCTGTGATACTTGTGACTGCTCTGGTCTGTGTCATAAAACAGAGAAGTGCTTTGCCATAACTTACATCTAAGGACCAGTTTATTTGTGAGAATATTTTCTTCTTCATTGCCTCCAACCTCCACAGTCTGTAATTTGTCTTGGCATATTATTCCAATGCCCATTAATGTCATTTCCTTGTTTCTTTAATCAAATGCAAAACAAAAAAAAAGCCATAACCTGGTCTATTTTTACTTTGCGTAACACCAATATTTTTCTGTCTTCTTCTATCCTTCTTATATAGATGGTCTCTGAGGTTTTTTTTTTTTTAACTTTTCTTAAAGCAACACTTAATAATTATAATTAATATTCAATAATTATACCTGAGTATGAATTATAATTCATATGAATATGTATGTATATATTTCATATATATCTATATATTATAGCTATTTCATTATATGTTTATATTTCATCATGTCTGAGTAATTTGCATTATCAGTTATTTCTTTATTTGCCTTTATATTTTAGATAAGAAACATATATAAATTTTTCAAAATTCAGTGTTTATGTTATCCATGGATAGTAAATGGAGCATGTCTTATAACTAGAATTTTATAATAGTATGTGTATTATTATAAAACATGAGAATAGAGTCCAAAAGTCTTGAAATCATTGCTCTGGCATGAAATCTCCCACTGCTAGCCCAAGTGGCTTATCCAAAACTCTCTTGCAAGTATGCATATCACATTTCTCAGGAAAAACTATGGAAAATACAGTCCATCTGGGCCAGTAGATTGGTGTCTGATGGATTGGAATTCATCACTGGGGTTCACCTAGGCCTTCAATCATTCAGGTCTTAAGTAGCCACATCAGTAAGAAATGTTTCAAGAAAGACTACCTTGGGAGAAACTAGATTTCACTTAAGGCAAAGTAGTAGAAGCAGTATCATGACATGGATGACATGAAGGAATGTTTTCTAGAGAAAAAGACATACCATGGGGCAGAGCAGTGTTAGGGGAAGCATACTGACTGAAACCGCCCACCCTGGCCAGGCACCCTAGTGACCATTTGCATGAGTTGTTTTACGACAGGAGGTCCTGGTAAGGAACACGGAACTAATAAGCCATCACCAACCAGAAGAGTTCGGGAAAGGTCAAAAGGAGACACTATGTGTCCGACCACCTCCCAGAATCCTTCTCATGGGCATCCATCTTGGCTGAGTGATGCATGCACCACCAGGAAGGACTCTGAGTCAGAATTATTAGCTAAAGACAACCCAGAAACTAATCCCATCAACATAAAACCCGAGACTGCGAGCCACATGGCAGAGCAGTCCTCCTGGGTTCCCTTACCCTGCTGCTCTCTGCCCAGGCACCCGTTCCCAATAAAATCTCTTGCTTTGTCAGCACATGTATCTCCTCTGACAGTTCATTTCTGAGTGCTAGCCAAAAGCCCACTTTCAGGCCCTAGAAAGGGTCACCCTTCCTGCAACAGCAGAACAGAAAGATACAGCATGGAATCCGGAGTCCCATAAATAGTTACAAAGATTAAAAGCTGGAAAAACAAAGGAAGAGGGGAAATTTTTCAGCTGGAGAATAAAAATATAGGAGGGATTTTCATTTAGTTATCCATTAACATGGGTTTCCCTGATGGTTCAGCAGTAAAGAATCTGCCTAAAATACAGGAGACATAGGAAATGTGGGTTCCATCCCTGGGTCAGGAAGATCCCCTGGAGGAGGACATGGCAACCCACTCCAGTATTCTTACCTGGAGAATTCCATAGACAGATGACCGTGGCGGGCTACAGTCCATGGGGTCGCAAAAAGTTGAACATGATTGAGTGGCTAAGCATGCATGCATCCATGAATACATTTGACTTCCATCTCTTCCACAGTTTGAAGCAAGCATTAGAGGGAGATTATGAAGCAAAAATACATCATGATCTTAATGCATATTGTAGAATAGTGGTTAGAAATAGGAGCTGAGTTGACTTTGAGGTGATGAGTAGCTATGACTTACTAAGAGACTGTTATCTGATACACGATATCTTAGGGGCTTTCTATATATTTTCTCATTTACTGTCAACATTCATGGAATCATAAACTTTAAACTGTAAATTTTATTTTATGTAAATTATACCTCAATACACGTGATTATCAAGCAAAACAAAACAAAAGAAAAACAAAAACAAAACCCTCCATGTATACTGGCTTAGATAGAATTCTATTATTTGAATCAGCTGCTGCTAAGTCGCTGCAGTCGTGTCCGACTCTGTGCGACCCCATAGACAGAAGCCCACCAGGCTCCCCCATCCCTGGGATTCTCCAGGCAAGAACACTGGAGTGGGGTGCCATTGCCTTCTCCTTGAATCAACTAGAGTTACTCATTTTTCAGTGTGGTTAATTCTTCTGTTGAGAAAAACACATGAGTTTATTTATTAGGGGAAGGAATGACAGCAGGATAAACCATAATCTAGTTGCAAAGTACAGTGAAAACAAGAAATTATTTTGAACATTTGGGAAGAAGGACAGGTACTAAAAAGGATATGATATAGGTTAATTCTCTACACATTTTAGTTTACCTAAACCTTTCTCTGAATGGGCCATTCTGAATCAGGAACACTAATTTTGATTCTATTCCCTCTAGGCTTTATTTGCATATGTTTTTTATCTTATACCACATTTAAGTAAATCAGACTAATTACTATACACAAACACATATGAGAAGCAATATTTGGACAGTGATGATCATCTTAAAATGTGACTGTATGAGGTGATTGGAATTTCATTAAAATTAAAAATAGAAGTCCCTGAGGAAGAAAACTTACATGTATATATGAATAAAGTTAATTCTTTAATATTATATCAACTGGGCATGTCTTTATTGTAGCAGGGAAGTGATACAATAGTATTTTTGGACCTTTGAATAGTCTTTCAGTGGAATAAAAAGAGATAGTATTTGGTGCACAGATGGTTTAAATAGTGTTTGTACATTGTGTAGGCATTAAAGAACTATCATTAAAATATTATTATCACTACCTGAAAGATATTACTACAAACATAATTTCTCTCAATATACAAGATTAAAACGTCTTATTTTAAGCAAAGTGATATTTAGCAAATATCAGGAATGTACATTTAAATGGAGTGATGGAGTATTAAATAAACATTTACTGGATTCATTTTATGTTTCAAGTACTTACATTACTGGATATTTTACTTCTGCTTTTCAGGGGAAAAAAAGGGTAATCGGAAGTTCCTAAGGTACTTCAGATAAATTAGTTTGATCATTATATAATAATAATAATAAGCGTTCATTTTAGAGCCTCCAAAGTTTGAGTGAAAAAAAAAGTGTCCTTTAAGGAAAACAGTGCCTTAAGGATTTGTGCTCTAAAGGATGGAGAAGGGGAGAAGATTTTGCTACCCCCAAATATGCCTCTTCAGCACAAGGATTATTTTGAGCTGGTTATTTTTAAAGAATTGCAAATGCAGGAGAAAATGTGAAAACCAGTATCCTTTTTTAAGAGAAATTTATATTTATGAGGGAACTCTCCATTGTGTCTCCCTCTCTGTACCAGAAAGAGGATGACTAATGCTCTAGAAATGTATCAATGGAGAATGCAGGAGTTTAAATCTGCACAACTGCCATACCCTTGTTTAGTGTACTTTGTCTGATAACCTCCCATCACTGGCTTCTCCCATCCACAACATCTTTGTTTTTTTAGTTTGGAGATGATATTTAATGTGATGGTTTGGGTCATTTCCAGGAGTTATTCAGTTCTTTTGGATATCTCCTATGTATAGGGCAGGTATACATGTTATTAAACTTCTGTTTGTTTTTCTCCTATTAATCTGCTTTTTATTACAGTGCTGTCTCAACCAAGAACTTAGAAACATAGAGGGAAAATTATTTTTCCTCTTCTACAACTACAGCTGTCTGTTGCTTTATACAGAATTGGTGTAATAGTGTTAGAGTCCACTTCTAATTTAGTTTATTCTATTCACATCATCCTTGCCTTGTTCAGAATTTTAAATTATATTCACAAGTTGATTATAGTCATTATATAATTTTCATACTATTTAACTTAAATTAATTAGATAAAATTAATCAAATGCTTACTAGGTACCAAAAGCTCTTGTAAGTAAATACACTCATGACTAAGACAGAAACTTAAGCCATCCTCATAAACTACATTTACATATTTTTATTTGGTTTCATTTTTCCTGTTCATTACTTTACTACCTTATCTATATTTCTCTTCTGTGTTGTAAATACATGAAAACATGGCTCAATCCACTTTATTTACTACTTACATTTAGCACAAAGCACAGGCTTCCCAGGTGATACTAGTGGTAAAGAACCCACCCACCAATGCAAGACGCAGGAGACATGGGTTTGATCCCTGGGTTGGAAAGATCCCCTGGAGGAGGAAATGGCAGCCCACTCCAGTATTCTTGCCAGGGAAATCTCATGGACAGAGGAGCCTGGCAGGCTACAGTGTTCAATAGTGACTGAACACTCACAGTGCTTGTCACATAATAATTGTTCATCAAACACTTTTATTTTATTTTTTTAATTTTATTTTATTTTTAAACTTTACATAATTGTATTAGTTTTGCCAAATATCAAAATGAATCCGCCACAGGTATACATGTGTTCCCCATCCTGAACCCTCCTCCCTCCTCCCTCCCCATTCCATCCCTCTGGGTCGTCCCAGTGCACCAGCCCCAAGCATCCAGTATCGTGCATCGAACCTGGACTGGCAACTCGTTTCATACATGATATTTTACATGTTTCAATGCCATTCTCCCAAATCTTCCCACCCTCTCCCTCTCCCACAGAGTCCATAAGACTGTTCTATACATCAGTGTCTCTTTTGCTGTCTCGTACACAGGGTTATTGTTACCATCTTTCTAAATTCCATATATCTGCGTTAGTATACTGTATTGGTGTTTTTCTTTCTGGCTTACTTCACTCTGTATAATAGGCTCCAGTTTCATCCACCTCATTAGAACTGATTCAAATGTATCCTTTTTAATGGCTGAGTAATACTCCATTGTGTATATGTACCACTGCTTTCTTATCCATTCATCTGCTGATGGGCATCTAGGTTGCTTCCATGTCCTGGCTATTATAAACAGTGCTGCGATGAGCATTGGGGTACACGTGTCTCTTTCCCTTCTGGTTTCCTCAGTGTGTATGCCCAGCAGTGGGATTGCTGGATCATAAGGCAGTTCTATTTCCAGTTTTTTAAGGAATCTCCACACTGTTCTCCATAGTGGCTGTACTAGTTTGCATTCCCACCAACAGTGTAAGAGGGTTCCCTTTTCTCCACACCCTCTCCAGCATTTATTGCTTGTAGACTTTTGGATCGCAGCCATTCTGACTGGTGTGAAATGGTACCTCATAGTGGTTTTGATTTGCATTTCTCTGATAATGTGTGATGTTGAGCATCTTTTCATGTGTTTGTTAGCCATCTGTATGTCTTCTTTGGAGAAATGTCTATTTAGTTCTTTGGCCCATTTTTTGATTGGGTCATTTATTTTTCTGGAGTTGAGCTGTAGGAGTTGCTTGTATATTCTCGAGATTAGTTGTTTGTCAGTTGCTTCATTTGCTATTATTTTCTCCCATTCTGAAGGCTGTCTTTTCACCTTGCTAATAGTTTCCTTTGATGTGCAGAAGCTTTTAAGGTTAAATAGGTCCCATTTGTTTATTTTTGCTTTTATTTCCAATATTCGGGGAGGTGGGTCATAGAGGATCCTGCTGTGATGTATGTCAGAGAGTGTTTTGCCTATGTTCTCCTCTAGGAGTTTTATAGTTTCTGGTCTTATGTTTAGATCTTTAATCCATTTTGAGTTTATTTTTGTGTATGGTGTTAGAAAGTGTTCTAGTTTCATTCTTTTACAAGTGGTTGACCAGATTTCCCAGCACCACTTGTTAAAGAGATTGTCTTTAATCCATTGTATATTCTTGCCTCCTTTGTCAAAGATAAGGTGTCCATATGTGTGTGGATTTATCTCTGGGCTTTCTATTTTGTTCCATTGATCTATATTTCTGTCTTTGTGCCAGTACCATACTGTCTTGATAACTGTGGCTTTGTAGTAGAGCCTGACGTCAGGTAGGTTGATTCCTCCAGTTCCATTCTTCTTTCTCAAGATCGCTTTGGCTATTCACGGTTTTTTGTATTTCCATACAAATTGTGAAATTATTTGTTCTAGCTCTGTGAAGAATACGTTGGTAGCTTGATAGGGATTGCATTGAATCTATAAATTGCTTTGGGTAGTATACTCATTTTCACTATATTGATTCTTCCAATCCATGAACATGGTATATTTCTCCATCTGTTAGTGTCCTTTTTGATTTCTTTCACCAGTGTTTTATAGTTTTCTATATATAGGTCTTTAGTTTCTTTAGGTAGATATATTCCTAAGTATTTTATTCTTTCCGTTGCAATGGTCAAACACTTTTAAATAAATGAATGAACAAATACATTTTTCAAAAAATTAACAATATTGTTAAAAATTAATAAATAACTTAAAAATTCAAAAGGAAACCAACCCAATTTTTTTAATTTGTTTTTTTCCTTCAGCGATAAAGCAAAAACATAATACATGCTGCCTAAACTCAATGATCATAGAGGTTAGATAGACTTAGACCTGATATAGACAGATATAAAAGGGAATAATTGTTCCAAAACATCATAAGTCTCTGAAGAAGAGGATTTAAGGTGATGGCTACCTGATCCCTAATAAAAGAATATCAGACACACAAGGGAGGAAAAACCATTTCCTCTCTTCCTTCCTTTCTTCCTTCTTCCTTCCTTTCCTTCATTTTCAGAGGTTCAAAAATGATCTCCAAGCAGCCACTAACTTAACTTCCTTTTCCCTCTATTATAATTTAGGATCATGCAGGGTTTATTCCCCCACTCTGACTGGTATATGGTACTGACTTTTCAATAAGTTGGTGAATTTTGAATGAATGTCAGTATGAGAAATGCTCCAGATTATGAATGGTGCAACAAGTTGTTCAACAGAGGAATTAGTTCTCATCTTAGTCATATGCTCTTTATTTAAGCGAGGACCAAATACTTGTAGGTGTCTGCAGTGATATATTTAGCTACTGTTTATTGGATGTGTGGGATGGCATTGAGCACCATAAATATTCAAAGTCACCTATTACAAAACCCCAAATACTCTTCCTGCCTTAGTGATAGGAGTAGAATGTTGGGAAAAATAGGAGGGAGGAAATAATATTAAAAAGTGTGGCAGTCTCAAAATACTGATATTATTTGATCAAATAGGCTATAGTACATATATGTGACAGCTATTTTTAACACACAAAAGAGCAATTGTAATAATATACCATAAAATCAAGGACCAGACACATTATTATTTTTTGTCTTCCCAATGATAACTGTTTTACAGATAGAAATAATAAGATATACAATCACAGGGAACATGATTTCATCCAGTATTTATGTGTTCTGTGGCCTTAGAGGACTTATATAATCCCCTTGAGCCTCAATTTCTGCCTACTCTCCATCTTTCACAGTGTTTTTTAGGTTATACAAATTGTTAGCCATAAGCAAAGTTGTTTCTGGCACATGGAAGTATTCTAAAAATATAAAAAGTCATAAAACTCAAAGAAGTTTAAAATTTTGCATGTTCTGTGCCCAATATATATATATATATTTTTTTTTTAATTTATACCAGCTAAGAAAACAACAAAATAAAATACCCGACATGTCCCAATATTAGAGTATCTTATCAGAAACATTTTAAAGAAAAGCTAAAATATTAAAATATTGAACTTCATCTGATCCCAGAAAGACAGGGATGGTTAAGAAATACCTCACTCTTTTGTGTTTCAGAAAATGCTTCCCGCAGAGAAACTCCCTATGCCATAAGACTTCCTAATAAGACTCACTGTCCACCCTTTCTCTTGACTCCCATCAAACCTGTAGTTGACTCCCTTATTTACCTGTGAAGAGGCAAAATAGAAACCTTTCCCATTTTGCCTGAATCTAAAAGCCAGATGTAGAACTTCCAAATCCTAGATTCTATCTCGTGAGTGATTAGCTGACATTACAACTGTTTATCCTTCTGAAACTAGCTAGACACAGGGATAAACATTTTCTGTTCAGCTAACTGACTGAGACATCTTCTGATTGCAAAACAACCCCACCAGTAAATCACCCCACCCATCGTGTCTAGTCCTCCCTATAGAAGTCTAAGGCAAAACCACATAGCTGAGACACTGACTTTCTGGCCTCCCTAATGCAATAGCCTGAATGAAGTCAATTCCCTTACATGCTTGTTTTTTTTTCCCCCAAAAGAGATTCATCTATATACTAATCAAATATTTATCCAGTACCTAGTCTATGCTATGCAGAGGTTGAAGTTCTGAGATTTTAGTAGTAAAACTGAATTTTGTCCTGGTCTCAAGAAGCTTATATTCTGGTGTGAGGTGAATGAAAATAAGAAGAAAATTAGTAAACACATATTTATAGTTCAGAGAGTGATAAGTATTGTGAGAGAACCATACAGCATGGTAAGGAACAGTGCAGAACAAGAATGCTACACAAGGGTATTAATACAGAGAGGAGTCAGAGATGAGATGGCCTGAATGCCTGAAGAGGCTGACATCCTGTGGATATCTGGGGAAATTGCATTCAGGCCAAAGGAAAGGTAAATGACAAAGGAGGCCAGTGTGATTGGCACTGCAGACTTTAGAAAGAAAAGTGGGAAATAAGATAAAAGAATTGGGGGCCTAGATCTATTAGGACCTTGATGTAAAGGGGAAGACACTGGTGGGTTTGAACAGAGAAATAAAAAATTTCACTTAAATGTAAAGACTTGTTCCTACTTTCTAGACTATTATGAACAAGAAGAGGAGCTCGGATTCCTTTGTGATGATCAACATAGGGAGAAATGGGGAAGGGAAGCAAATGATTGTGACTTCCTTTGATTTTTGAGGTGAAGTTGATGAGTCTTGGTCAGATTCCAGATTTATTTCCAAGATAGAGCCCAGAGATTTCACAAAAAGAGAAAAAGAGGTGGGTCTGTGATAACTTGGGGGAGAAAGGGATGGCAACCCACTCCAGTATTCTTGCCTTGAGAATTCCATGGACAGAGGAGGCTGGTGGGCTACAGTCCATGGGGTCGCAAAGAGTTGGACACAACTGAACATCTAACAGACACACACACACACATGATAACTTAGTGGTTCAGACAGTAAAGAGTCTGCCTGCAATGTGGGAGACCCGGGTTCAGTCCCTGGGTTGGGAAGATCCCCTGGAGAAGGAAATGGCAACCATTCCAGTACTCTTGCCTGGAAAATCCCATAGATGGAGGAGCCTGACAGGCTACAGTCCATGGGATTGCAAAGAGTCAGACACAACTAAGTGACTTCACCTCACTTCACTTCATGATAACTTCAAGTCACACTTTTCTCCTATTTTCTATTTTTAGCATTTATAGAAATGGAAGTAACACAGAAGACAATACTAGGTGTGCAGGGGGCATAAATCAAGATTTCTTTGGGGGATATATTCAGTTTTGAGATATCTATTTGGCACTGTAGGGGTTCAAAATAGGCGTCCCCAATTTGTGCCACATTTGCAAGAGAATTATTTTAAGCTAAAGGCACTTTGGGGCTTCACAGGTGGTTCAATCCATATACATACATACACAAACATATAGTCTTTGGAATTTTCCAATAGATACAGAAAAAAAAATGGTAATGATGGAGAGAAGGAACTATTTAAGGAGAAAATTCTTTAAATTAATGCAATGTTGATATCTGATACATAAATGGAGGTGCTATCATGAGATTGTGGCAGTCCGCCCATCTATTGTAATATGAGGAAAGACAAAATATATATGTACAGATAAGTTGGTAGACATGTAAATAGAAATAGATGGAGATTTTCCAACTTCTCTATTTAAATTAAAAAAAAAAAAAAAAAAAAAAAGGCCTGCTTAGTAACTGAGAGTGAGGAAGGACGAAACATTGTAGAGGCTAGAGGAAAGAGGAGCAGATGAGAAAAGTTGAGTGACAGAGTGAACCTACCCAGGAAACAGAGAGGATTGCCTGGCAGGACCGAAGTCCCTTTGAGGTTTGTAATCATGAATATAAAGTAAGTCCAGTCAGCACTTTTATGGCTTTTCTCAATCCACTTTTAGTTTTTTAGGTGCAGGCAAGGAATATGTGCAGAGTTGCATTTAACCATGTTAAAATTTTGCTAGAAGGAAGATTGTTAATGCCATGATTTAAATGTATTTTTAGAATTTTAGAATTGGAAGAAACTCTAAGAGTTTTTTTTTATTACCTTTGGGAGAAAATACATTTCAGAACACAGTTTCTGAAGCTGGGTGAACTTGTTTCCAAATGCCAGATACATCTATTATTGGACTTAGCAAATTACTTTTTTAAAAAACACTGTAAATTGGAAACAATAACGTATTTCTTTCAGAGTAGTTTACAGATTAAAATAGGACAAAGAAGAAAAATATTAAAAAAGTACCTATTACAGGATCAGGCACATAACTGGTGTTCAAGACACGCTGGTTTTCTTCTACCTTTGTCAACACTGAAAAATCATAAACTGGGGATGTTTAGAAACATTTTTAGAATATCAAAAATGTTTACAGCATTTTTCTCTGCTTCTGCTAACTGTTTTAAAATTTTTAATGGCCTAGGCAAAGGAGAAACTTGAGTAGAAAAACTGCAGTTAGCTGCCTCTTCTTAATCACACAAAATTTGCCTTTCCTTAAGGGCAAACAGTGAGATTAATGTCTCTATAGTGATTTGTCCCATTGCATTTCACTCACTGCATTCTTCTTGACCAATATTTGATAGAAAGCAAAAAGCTTTCTCTGTAGGCAGTTTACCATCAACAGAGAAAATGTCAAACTATGAAGTTTTTTTTTTTCAGGAAAAGAGTAAAACTCTTCAGCACCTGAGTTAACTTAAGAATAAATGTTTTAGCATAGGATTTTGGCATATTTAACCAACTCCCCCCCCCTGCCCCCGACCCTCCGCCACTCTGGTATTCTTGCCTGGAGAATTCCATGGACAGAGGAAACTGGAGGTCTACAGTCCATGGGGTCACAAAGAGTCAGACACGACTGTGCGACTAACACTATTGGGATGATCATTTTCCATAGAAAAGACCAGCGCATGCTCAGGTCTGCTGATACTTCCATGGGTCTGATATTCAAACCTCAGCTTGAGGACTTAAAATTGCTCTACTTTGATATTCCGGATGTATAAATATGACAATCACCCGCCTTGTTTGGCCTTTTCTGATGCTCGACTTCAATTCTACACACAGACTGCTAACTTGTGCTAAAAGTAAGCCCACCTCAGGTCTGGCAAGGCAGCCTTTTCTTCTGAGACCACCTCTTCTTAAGGCATCACTGTCGGTAAAAAAACTAGGCACTATTGTCTCGGTCCTAGGGTTCCTTCTCTCTCTCTCACCTCCAGCACACGACATAATAGTTATGCTAATGTTGTTTTAGTGAGAACACACTGTGTACAAGTCACACTTACACTGCTTTTCCTGTGTCATCTACTTATTCCTTCAGTAGAGGCTACTGTTACACCATTTTAGAAGCATAGATACCAAAGGAAAGTTAACTTGTCCCTGTCCTCTTGAAGCTAAATTCTAGCAGCAGAGATCATGATGAAATAACTAATTACAAAATTAATCATTAAACAATCATAGCAGTAAGTGCTATGACAAGGTCAGAAACGGTGGGAATATATCACTGTAGGCCTGACTAATCCGGCAAGTCTGGAAAATCAGGGAGAGCTTTCTTAAGGAAATGTTTTTTAAACTAAATTCCAGTGAGCTGACATTAACTATGATGATGGGGAAGGAGAAGGAAGGTCATTTCAGGAAGAAAAAAAAATTTCTTTTGACAACATTGCAGAAAGGACTGAGATAAACACAGAGGGACTGGAGTGCCAAGAAGGAAATGTGGCATAAGATGAGGCAGGAAGGCAGGCCATCACGCAGCACATTCAGGCTGCCCTGGAACTTTGTCATTCATCCTGAGAGCAAGGGAAATAGTCCCTGAGAGATCTGGGGAGAGTGAAGGGACGTGTCTGGAGTGAAAGCCTGGAGACCTGCTAGGAGAGATTGTATTCGAAGGCCATGACAGATGATGGCTGCATGGATGAGCATGGTGGCAGATGGGAAGGAAAAAGTAATGGGTGTAAGAGAAATCTGGTAGGAGAAATCAGCTGGATCTCATGGATGAATTAGCTATAGGAGTGAGAGTAATGAATGAATGCCAGTCAACTGGATGGAGCACTCCAGTGGCACAGCTTTAGTGCCCTAGAAAAGCTGTGTTTGTTTACCCCACGGGGATATAATGGGTACTTTTTAAATGATTATCTTTTATAGAGTTTAAAAATATTGTTCTTTCAGGATATATTTCAGGATTTGAAATATTTCCTTCCATAGTGCAGCTCTGCCACCTAGGATTGGGAAACTGAGGGCAGGTCTAGATTGACAGTGTGAGGAAGTTATTGGGAGGACCAAGCTATTAAGTGGCAAAAGGGTCAAAGATCAAAACCAGGGGTTTGACTATTTGACAGTGTGGCTTCAGGTATGGAGCAATTGATTTAAAACTCTGTGTTATTGATACTTTGGATAATGGATATCAATGCTATAATAGCATGATAATTGCTATATTGAGTGTCCACTTTCTACAGAGTATACATATAACCTGATTTTGTCAATCCGTATGCTAAACCTCTGGGTTAATACTCTGTGTGATCAAGTGGCCCTTCCAAAGTTAGAAGGGTGGTAAGTGGTGAAGGTAAAGTATGACAGAAGTATGTGTCACTCCTCAGCCTGGTTCTAAGTCACTCTGCAGCATATCCAGGCACGAAGGGAAAGTTCCTAAGAGAGGTGCCTCCATTCCCTCCACTACTGTCCTTTGTGACTTAGAACCGAAGTCTCAATCATGACCCAAGTCTAGCTAAACACCAGAGTGATGTTTTCAAAAATCCTCTTCCTTCCCTTTTGATTAGAGTTTCACATTCTGATGTGTCTCAGAGAAAATGAGTTGAGTCCATTTTCATCTAGTATCAACAGCTCTATGTGGTGAGGAATGGGTGGTGATGGAAGAAGGATTTGAGATAATTATGGTTGAAAAAGCTGGGTGCATTTTGGGTAGGAAGATAGGACTTGTAGGAAGTATCAGGTGTCATATACAAAAGTACCTGACACTAGTTTAACACTTTCAAAAGTACTAAATGAAAGTGCAAGTTATAGTTTGTTTTACAGTTTCTCTCTAAAAATAAATCTATTTTCACTGTCAAAGAAAAATCTTTAGTTTCTTTTCAGATATGGGACACTGAGATTCTTTCTCTATATTGTATTAGTGTTCAGATATCCATATCTTCCCAACTCCTTTTTATTATTTTTTGATGTAATAACTACAGTCCAATCCTTCCTTTGGGTTCAAGTCTCTTGAACCCACTTTTGCACACAAAACCACCCATAGCTGTCTGGGTACAAGGTGATTGGTGCAAAAAGACAACTGCTTTTCCTGCCCTTCACTGAACTCCCTTGAGTTGTGCATGGCACTGCAGGTAATGAGTTCCATCTGCGTGTCACCATCTTCGCCTACAGAGAAATAGCATTCAAATGTTCTGAGTCAAGAACCACCTTTAGAGAAGCTGTAAAAATGTATAGCTAAACAAATAATTAAGATGTTTATTTTTGGAGCCCAGCAGCACTGTACATAAACTGTCACCTTACCTCATTCTCCACTAAATGAAGCTCTTCAGAGGAGCTAATAGAGAAACCCGTCCAACTAAATAGCTCGTCATCAAAATCCAAAATAAAGGTTCTTAATATAATTTTCTCCAACCTACCTTATTTAGTGTGTGATTGGGCCAGTGATCTTTATAATGTGGAAGCTAAATCCACTTAGAATTTTCATATACCCCACTAGAATCACAGAATTTCAGAGTTGGAAGTGCAAAAGATGATAAAATGGTTAAAAGTAAGTCACTCTTTCAACCTGGGTAAATCAACAGCAGGAGGCTCTGTTTACTCCTGGGGAATAAAGACCTGTAAACATCTTTATAGAGTCACCTTGAGGGACTCATAACTTGACTTAAAATGCAGGGGAAAAAAAATTTATATGTATATACATTTTAAATGTATAATATTATGTATACAATATACATATAAATAGTATATATATGGGCTTCAGGGGCTTCCCTGATAGCTCAGTTGGTAAAGAATCTGCCTGCAATGCAGGAGACTCTGGTTTGATTCCTGGGTTGGGAAGATCCGCTGGAGAAGGAATAGGCTACCCACTCCAGTATTCTTGGGCTTCCCTTGTGGCTCAGCTGGTAAAGAATCTGCCCACAATGCAGGAGACCTGGGTTTGATCCCTGGGTTGGGAAGATCCCCTGGAGAAGGGAAAGGCTACTCACTTCAATATACTGGCCTGGAGAATTCCATGGGCTGTAAAGTCCATGAGGTTGCAAAGAGTTGGACATGACTGAGCGATTTTCAGTAATATATACACATATATATGTATATATATTTATAAATGTATAATATATATACTATATATAATATACATATAACATTATATAAATATACATCATTTATATATTTATTATATATATTATTTATATATATATATGACTACACAAAGATGATTGGCATTAAGTTGAAAAACATTAGGCCAAAGCATTGGGAAAGACCTCTTTGCAAATAAGCTATTGTAAGCTAACTGTCTCCAAATGGCGCTAGTGGTAAAGAGTCCTCCTGGCAATGCAGGTTAGACCTAAGAGACATGGGTTCAATCCCTGAGTTAGGAATATCCCCTGGAGGAGGACCTAGGGAACCCACTCCAGTATTCTTGGGTGGAAAATCCCATGGACAGAGGAGCCTGGGCAGGCTGCAGTTCATAGTTTCGCACAGATTCGGACACGTCTGAAGTGGTTTAGCAAGCATGCATAAACTAGGCATCTAATTTTCCTAAACACTGTTCAGGAGGCAATTTTTTTAGATTACAAAAGATATTTGAATGATATAGAAGAGTGAGAACAATTTAGTACTTGGTACAGTGTAGGTGACGTTTTCACTATAACGTCTGAAGTGTTTTCATACAGATTTCTTCATGCATCTGTTCGGCATTCTAATGAAGAAGATGAATTGTCCTTGTTTTACAGATGCGGAAACCAAAGCACACAGAAATGTTATGACTTCCCTCATATCAAAAAGTCTTTTACAGAGTCTCAGAGCTAAAATCCAGGTATCTTAAGTTTCTAGTTTAATACTGTCAGTTGTTAGATTTCACTGTTTCCTGACCTTGGGCCTCACTCAATACCTGAATGTATTATTAGTGTTCTGTGAAGTCTTCCCTGAAGATCTCTGAGAACAGCCCACACTGTTATTTTGCTTTGGGTACAATCTTACTTAGAAGGTGAAGGAATAGTATTTTTCTGCTTTTTAAGAGCTGAATCTTTCTATCTCAAAGTAGGTCAACAAAGAGTGTGTAATTTGCCAATATGGGGAAGCAGTTCAAATCACCCACAGTGGACTTGCACTTTGAATTCTGGAATAACTGATTCACATTGGCCTAGTTCAATTTTATTTTCTCAAATGGCCACAAGCCCCATTGTATAAAATTGGGTTTATATGGTACTAGGATAAAAGGTCTATAGTAAACATAAAGCAAACTCTCTTTAACTTGACTGCTCAAGCACCAGATAACTTTTAAAGCTGCAGCTATTTTGCATGTATTACATTGTACAGGGAATGAAACACCAACTGATCCAGACAATCACATTATTGAAAATAATAGATTTGCAGCATCTCAGGACCAAAAGATCTTAGAAGTCATCTATATCAATGCTACTGCCATTACTGGCCCTATAATATAATCATCTGGGAGATTTAAAAATAAATATTTCCACAGCCTCATTCCATTCAAACTGAATTTAGTCTAGAGTAGAGAGATCATATTAATACTTTTGGCTAAAGCTCTCAGGTGATTTAATATTTAGGCATTTTGAAAGACACATATTTATAGGAACTCTGCCAAATTGAGAGGGAAAAAAATAAACAACCGTTTTCTAGGGGAAAACTCAGTATTCTTTGGGCTGGAAAAGTATAAATTAGTTCTCTAACAATCTGTCATTCCTGAAAGAAGAGACCTCAGAAATCTCAGACCATCAGAGTTTGGAGATTATATCCTCAACCCCAGAATTCTAGCAAATAAAAACTGAAAATTTAACTTAAAATAAGTGTGGTTACAGTTCAGTGAGAAGATAGTTTTATTTTTAACAAAATTACAGACCGATGCAAGATTATGTAAAACAAATTTATTAAAGCATCAAAAAAGACGTGCAGTTTTTAAACACCATCATACAATCCTGGATGCTAAACAAAAAAGTCCTATTTCAATAGGAATTGGTATTTAACTTAAAATAGATACATATGGTTATATAAAGAAATATTTGTAGGTAAGTGAATATACATATACATGGTATATAGTTCCCTCTGTCATCTGCGAGATCATGGACACAGTGATATACCAGTTTCAAAGAGCTCAACTAACATCAAAATTTTGTAGTGCCAGAAAGTAAGTACTAAAAGCAAACAAACAAATTCAAAATAAAACAAAGGTGGAAATATGTCAAAGGAGTATGAAAGCCATCTGCAACAGCTCTCTATGGCCAAAGCTGGAATGATTTCAGCAACAAAATAAGTAAAATCATGTTGAATTATAATCCAAATACAGCATAGATATTCATGAATCCATTAGTTATAAATAAATGATGGATCAAGTAAATTAAAAGGAGAAAAAGAACAAATCTCCAACGCAAAGAAATTCCAAATAATTGATGTAAGTGCTCTGCTTGTAAGGAAATAGGGCATAACCTCATTGCTTAAATGTAAGCTATTAATAATGATTTTCTTCAGAGAATACAATACAAATTTGTTGTTGTTGTTTAGTCCCTAAGTCATGTCGTACTCTGTGACTCCATGGACTATAGCCCACCAGCATCCTCTGTTCATGGGATTCCCAGGCAAGAATACTGGCTGCTGCTGCTGCTGCTAAGTTGCTTCAGTCCTGTCCGACTCTGTGCGACCCCAGAGACGGCAGCCAACCAGGCTCCCGTGTCCCTGGGATTCTCCAAGCAAGAACACTGGAATGGGTTGCCATTTCCTTCTCCAATGCATGAAAGTGAAAAGTGAAAGTGAAGTTGCTCAGTTGTGTCCCATTCTTAGCGACCCCATGGACTGCAGCCTACCAGGCTTCTCCATCCATGGGATTTTCCAGGCAAGAGTGCTGGAGTGGGGTGCCATTTCCTTCTCCAGGGGATCTTCCCAACACAGGGGTCAAACCCACATCAGATCAGATCAGATCAGATCAGCCACTCAGTCGTGTTCGACTCTTTGCAACCCCATGCACGCCAGGCCTCCCTGTCCATCACCAACTCCCGGAGTTCACCCAGACTCACGTCCATTGAGTCAGTGATGCCATCCAGCCATCTCATCCTCTGTCGTCCCCTTCTCCTCCTGCCCCCAATCCCTCCCAGCATCAGAGTCTTTTCCAATGAGTCAACTCTTCGCATGAGGTGGCCAAAGTACTGGAGTTTCAGCTTCAGCATCATTCCTTCCAAAGAAATCCCAGGGCTGATCTCCTTCAGAATGGACTGGTTGGATCTCCTTGCAGTCCAAGGGACTCTCAAGAGTCTTCTCCAACACCACAGTTCAAAAGCATCAATTCTTCAGCGCTCAGCCTTCTTCACAATCCAACTCTCACATCCATACATGACCACAGGAAAAACCATAGCCTTGATTAGATGGACCTTTGTTGGCAAAGTAATGTGTCTGCTTTTCAATATGCTATCTAGATTGGTCCTTTCCTTCCAAGGAGTAAGCGTCTTTTAATTTCATGCAGTCACCATCTGTAGTGATTTTGGAGCCCAGAAAAATAAAGTCTGACACTGTTTCCACTGTTTCCCCATCTATGTCCCATGAAGTGATGGGACCAGATGCCATGATCCTCGTTTTCTGAATGTTGGGCTTTAAGCCAACTTTTACACTCTCCTCTTTCACTTTCATCAAGAGGCTTTTTAGTTCCTCTTTCCTTTCTGCCATAAGGGTGGTGTCATCTGCATATCTGAGGTGATTGATATTTCTCCCGGCAATCTTGATTCCAGCTTCCATTTCTTCCAGTCCAGCGTTTCTCATGATGTACTCTGCATATAAGTTAAATACACAGGGTGACAATATACAGCCTTGACAAACTCCTTTTCCTATTTGGAACCAGTCTGTTGTTCCATGTCCGGTTCTAACTGTTGCTTACTGACCTGCATACAAATTTCTCAAGAGGCAGATCAGGTGGTCGGGTATTCCCATCTCTTGAAGAATTTTCCACAGTTTATTGTGATCCACACAGTCAAAGGCTTTGGCATAGTCAATAAAACAGAAATAGATGTTTTTCTGGAACTCTCTTGCTTTTTCTTTTTTTTTTCTTTTTTTTTATTTTATTTTTAAACTTTACATAATTGTATTAGTTTTGCCAAATATCAAAATGAATCCGCCACAGGTATACATGTGTTCCCCATCCTGAACCCTCCTCCCTCCTCCCTCCCCATTCCATCCCTCTGGGTCGTCCCAGTGCACCAGCCCCAAGCATCCAGTATCGTGCATCGAACCTGGACTGGCAACTCGTTTCATACATGATATTTTACATGCTTTTTCTATGATCCAGCAGATGTTGGCAATTTGATCTCTGGTTCCTCTGCCTTTTCTAAAACCAGCTTGAACATCAGGAAGTTCATGGTTCACATATTGCTGAAGCCTGACTTGGAGAATTTTGAGCATTACTTTACTAGGGTGTGAGATGAGTGCAATTGTGTGGTAGTTTGAGCATTCTTTGGCATTGCCTTTCTTCGGGATTGGAATGAAAACTGACCTTTTCCAGTCCTGTGGCCACTGCTGAGTTTTTCAAATTTGCTGGCATACTGAGTGCAGCACTTTCACAGCATCATCTTTCAGGATTTGAAATAGCTCGACTGGAATTCCATCACCTCCACTAGCTTTGTTCGTAGTGATGCTTTCTAAGGCCCACTTGACTTCACATTCCAGGATGTCTGGCTCTAGGTCAGTGATCACACCATCGTGATTATCTGGGTCGTGAAGATCTTTTTTGTACAGTTCTTCTGTGTATTCTTGCCATCTCTTCTTAATATCTTCTGCTTCTGTTAGGTCCATACCATTTTTGTCCTTTATCAAGCTCATCTTTGCATGAAATATTCCTTTGGTATCTGATTTTCTTGAAGAGATCCCTAGTCTTTCCCATTCTGTTGTTTTCCTCTATTTCTTTGCATTGATCGCTGAAGAAGGCTTTCTTATCTCTTCTTGCTATTCTTTGGAACTCTGCATTCAGATGTTTATATCTTTCCTTTTCTCCTTTGCTTTTCGCTTCTCTTCTTTTCACAGCTATTTGTAAGGCCTCCCCAGACAGCCATTTTGCTTTTCTGCATTTCTTTTCTATGGGAATGGTCTTGATCCCTGTTTCCTGTACAATGTCACGAATATCATTCCATAGTTCATCAGATAGGGAGAAAAAAGGTAAGTTTATAGTGGGTAAAACTGGCAATGCTACATCAAGTTCGGTGATGTTTAAGATCAGCAATAAGTCATATCAATAGTATGTACCCTTGATATGATGTAAGGAAGATGGCACTTTGTCTCTATGGTTTTCCTCCTTAAAATACATCACACCAGTATAACCATGAGAAAATACCAGACAAATCTCAGTTGAAGGATATTTTATAAAATATCTGACCAGCACTCTGCAAAATTCTCAAGGTCACCAAAAACAAGAAAAGTCTGAGAAACTGTTACAATCAAGAGGGACATGACAAATTGATATAATTAGGTATCTTAAATAGGATCCTAGAAGCGAAAAAGGTCATTAGGTAATAACTAAAGAAATCTGAATAAAGTACAAATGTTAACTAATAATAATGAAATAATTCATTGTTCATTAATGGTGACAAATGTATCACAAATGTAGTATGTTCATAATTAGAGAAACTGAGAGTGTGGGTCAAGTGGGAACTCTTTCACAGTTTTCACAATAATTCTGCAAATTTAATACTGTTCTAAGATTAAATGCATATTAAAAAAATTTCCTCTTCCCTTAGGAAAAGATGGATTACCAACCTGTTCTTTGTTCTTGCACACAACTATACATGATTCCTGTTTATCAAAAAAAGTAAAGTTGCCCTAGATATTATCAATAATTCCAAAGACAATCTTCAAGAAGTTTTTCTATGTTAAATCTAGGGCCAGTTATTACAAATATTATCTATGCTATAATGGTTTCACATTACTGGGGACTAGTTTCATATTCTATGAAGAATAGTTCAAGTTTCCAAGGTAGAAAATCTCCACACATTGTTCTCCCCCTAGTAATAAAGCCTATAGTTTTTCATGGTCACTAGCTTTGCCAAGCTATTTTTCTCTTGGATATTCTCATGGATTTTTTTTTTTTTTCTAACAGTGGCTGCTGTTCAAACGTACATAATAGAATTGTCACACTTTATAAACTGTGTTGAATATTCTGATCCCTTTCATTTAAAGAGGTCCTCTATTTCATGCCCAACTAGCTTTGAGGTCCTTCCGAGATAATCAAGTAGTCATTGGCACCTTGCATGTAATAGCCACTGCTGCGTGAAGAGTCCATAAATTCAATTCTCTGCGCAAAAGCCCATGGAAAACAGAGCCTTATAGCTTAAATCACTGGCAAGCTACTCTATTAGATTTCTGAGGCTGACCCTGATAAACAAAATTTGGGAGGAAATCTTCTATTATTGATTGTACAGTATTCGATGGCTTTGATATAAATTTTAACAACTGTTTTCTCCATAGAGTAATGTTGTACACTGTTTTTTTGGGCTACTTCTTTATTATATTGATGCTATTTTCGTGATTTGGCTTCTTCAGTGATTTGTGATCACAGCTCCTCCAGCTCTAAAAACACCATTGTCCTGAGTCGGTGGGATAATATGATCTACTCCGAGAATTCAGTCTGCACTATTATTCCTGCTACACATCAGATAGCGAGTTGCTGCTGCACATCCTAAACTAGTTACAAGTAAGAATTCCATCTAACTAGTATTGATTGCCATGTATTTATAGCTGACCCGAGGCAGCTTCCAACACCGGTGATGCTCTGTATCTTGCTCTAATTGAAGTCTTCCTATATCCTCCTGAAAATAACTATTACAAACTCAACTTTGCCATTTTCTATAAATCTCACCCTAAAGTCTGTGTGGGGTGTTCATCCAAAATGCTTCAGTTGGAAATCTCTTTTAAAATATATATTTCTACTTTATCAGAGCTATACATCCTCCCCATATCATCTTTTCCCATAATGAAACTACAGGAGAAAAAAATATTTTATTTTTCTTTTTTTCTGTTTCATAACAGAGAAAGATGACATGGCATCATTAAGTTAGACTAGGCAAACAAGAAACCAACAAAACTCCTTCAAATTGAGGAGTAAATGAAAATAATCATAGCTAATACATATAAATGTGTGTTATATCTAATACAAACATACGTAGTATGTTAATTCCTGAGCCACAGAGAAATCACATTTTTTTTACTTTTTATTTTTAACAAACCTCTTACAGTTAGTGATGAGGATGCATTTTAAATTAAAAGATAAATAGAAGAAATGGCAAAAAACAGTACTTATATATTGATTCATTCCTTCTCATTAAACACTGATGATTTTACTTATAGAAGTAGAATTTCTATTCAACATTATACATATTTTGCATTCCTTTATCAGCCACAAATTTAATCCTCTTCCTTATCAGTAGCAAAAATAGGGTAAATAAAAAGCAACTCACATTTGCACTTAATGGAGAATCTATTTTTATAGATTATTGATTTCTGTTCTATTAAATAATTAACAGTATATCTAAGCTACACAAAGCATAGAAGTACTCTCAAATCACTCTAAATTTTCAAGAAATTCTACTGATTATGTACTAATTATGATAGTTTTGCTAACACTAATAAGCTAAAATGTTTAGATTTGTCAGTGATTTAAACAGTGACCAGTTCATAGTTCATCTGAATATAGAACAATTCTTTTGTGTCTTTCAACATCTGTTTAGCATTTGTGCAAAACATGCAATTTTCAATTTAAGATATTCCTCAAGTTTGCCTTTTATCTGTAAGGTATGTATATCTTATTATAAAATAAAAATAACACAGATTTTGATATAAACATCAGGCCTAGCCCATATTTGCTATGAATCCCAGTACAAGTTGTGGATCTTGCCAAATTCAATTTTCTATTTGTGATGTAAAGGCAAAAAGAAATATCCTTTAAATAAAGCCCTTGTTTAAAGTATAAAATAGGAAAATAAATGTTTGGCCTCTCAGAAAAATAATATATTCAGTTCAGTTCAGTTCAGTTCAGTCACTCGGTCGTGTCTGACTCTGCAACCCCAATGGACAGCAGCACGCCAGGCCTCCTTGTCCATCACCAACTCGCAGAGTTTACTAAAACTCACGTCCATTGAGTCGGTGATGCCATCCAACCATTTCATCCTCTGTCATCCCCTTCTCCCACCTTCAATCTTCCCAGAATAGGGGTCTTTCCCAATGAGTCGATTCTTCGCATCAGGTGGCCAAAGTATTGGAGTTTCAGCTTCAGCATCAGTCCTTCCAATGAACACCAAGGACTGATCTCCTTTAGGATGGACTGGTTGGATCTTCTTGCAGTGCAAGGGACTCTCTCAAGAGTCTTCTCAAACACCATGGTTCAAAAGCATCAATTCTTTGGCGCTCAGCTCTCTTTATGGTCCAATTCTCACATCCATACTTGACTACAGGAAAAACCATAGCCTTGACTAGATGGACCTTTGTTGGCAAAGTAATGTCTCTGCTTTTTAATATGCTGTCTAGGTTGGTCATAACTTTCCTCCCAAGGAGTAAGTATCTTTTAATTTCATGGCTGCAGTCACCATCTGTAGTGATTTTGGAGCCCCCAAAAAATAAAGTCTGTTACTGTTCCCACTGTTCCCCCATCTATTTGCCATTAAGTGATGGGACCAGGTGCCATGATCTTAGTTTTCTGAATGTTGAGTTTTAAGCCAATTTTTTCACTCTTCTCTTTCACTTTCATCAAGAGGCTCTAGTTCTTCTTCACTTTATTCCACAAGGGTGGTGTCATCTGTGTATCTGAGGTTACTGATATTTCACCCAACAATCTTGATTCTAGCTTGTGCTTCATCGAGCCCATAATTTCTCATGATGTACTCTGCATATAAGTTAAATAAGCAGGGTGACAATACACAGTCCCCATGGACCTCATGGACTGTAGACTACCAGGCTCCTCCATCCATGGAATTTTCCAGAGTACTGGAGTGGGTTGCCATTTCCTTCTCCAGGGAATCTTTCTGACCCAGGGATCAAACCCAGGTCTCCCGCATTGCAGACAGACACTTTACCATCTGAGCCACCTAGGAAGCAGCAATAATATATTAGATACTAAATATTTCACTTCATTACCTTGTACTGGAAAGGGCCTTGATTAGACTTTCATTCCTTCCTTCATTCAAGAAATACATATAGATCACCTTAGCCCTTTACCTTAGCACTCTCAAAACAAGATACTTAAGTATAATTCTAAAAAATTATGTATAGGATCCATATGAAGAAAACTAAAATTCTGATGAAAGATATCAAGTAAGAACAAGATAAATTGAGAGATAGTCCATGTTCATGGATAGAAGCTTCAATAGGGTCATGATGTCAGTTCTTCCTAAGTTGAGTAATAGATTCAGTGCAATCACAATAAAAATCCAAGCACATTATTTTGATGATATTGACAAGTTAATTCTCTTACATGGGGAGACAAAAGACCTAGGGTAGGCAACTCATACTGAAGAAGAGAAACAAAGTCATTGTACTGGAATTACCCAATTCAAGCCATATCATAAACCAACAGTAATCAAAACACTGATACTGGTGAAAGAATAAGTAACAGACAACTGGAATCAAATAGGGAACCTCAAAATATAGTCAATTGAATGTTGACAAAGGAGCAGAGACAATATAATTAAGGTATATATTTATATAATAAACAAATAGTATTAATATAGAAATTATTTGTTAATAATATAGTTCATTAATTGAAGTGATAACTACAAATGTAAATAAATCAAACACAATGAAAAAAGTGACACATAAACTAGGTATGAAAGAAGATTTAGCAATATGTAACCCTCAAAGAGAACTATTTAAAAGAAAAGATAGAAAACTATTTGAAAACAAAAGCTGAAAAAAATATAAATACTAATCAAATAAAATCACTAAAGTAGCAACTTCATTATTAAGGAAAATAGAATAAAAGGTGAAGGAACCATAAGTTATTAGAGAAATAATATACACTGGGAAAAAAATATCAAGAGGATATGTCACACTGCAAATATATACATTTACAGTATAGCTTAAATATTAAAGCAATAATTTACAGGATTATCTGGGAGAAGGAGAAAAATCAACTACTATAATTAGACATTTCAATGTACTATTTAAGAAGTGAACACATCAAAAATTAAAACTAAGCAAATTATTGGAAAGGTGAAAAAATAACAGCTCATAAGTTTAAATTTATATATGTATATGTATCTATGAATATATGTATATGTACATACACACACATGTATACAACTACTCCTTACACACAAAAAAAATCATAGCGTGCATAAACATTTTGAGCCTACATGGAACATACACATAAATAAGCTATATAGAAAAATTAATTTTAAAAGGCCAGAAATGAGTAAAAAGACCAATAAAAACAGTTTATCAACAACACTGATCTTTGGAAAGATGCAAAATCTAGGCAAGAGAATGAAAAAAAAAAAACAGACTGATCACCAAAAAGCAATAAATAAATAAAAATCATAGGGAGGAGGGACAGAAATTATAGGTGAAACAGAGACAAGAGTTACAAAATACTATTACAAACATCTCTATGTCAAGAAATTTTTGAACTATAGGATAAGAATACATTTTGGAGAAAATAGACTTGCCTTGTACCAATAGAAGAAATACATCATATTTTCCATAATAATGAAAAATTTAAGCTCTGACACAACAAGCATTATTCTTTAAAGTAACATCAATTTTAAAATGAGACTTCTGAATTTGTTCATGTGTTCTTGTTAAATTAGGAATATATTTGGATTGTTATAAGACAATTAATGAAATTTGAATGTCCTTATTAACAAAAATAAGACTTGATCCACTTAACTCATTTTATCATGTGTTTCCTGAAGACAAGAATTATGATTTGTGCATCTCTATGTCCCTAAGGTTGAGATTAGCACTACCTGAAATAGAGTAGGTGCTCAGTAAATGCTTACTGAGTGGGTGGACATGATCAAGTCCACAGATGGGTAGATACCATTTATAAACAGCACAGTATGATTAGGAAAAATGTCTATCATTGCTCAAAGATATTGATTAAAATGCGATAAAATGAAGGCTTCTTATGTTTGCATGAACAAACAGGTTCTTTTCTGTTTACAGGAAACTTCTAAGTTTGTCTTGTCATTTTAGGATGTCTATATTCAGCCAAGATGTACTGTTCAGGCATACACTCAACCCTCCTCTGGCTTCTTTTCTAATACAGGTACCGATGGGTTCTTAGATATTCTGGGTATTATAATTGTTACATAAAGTTAATATTGGGTTGGAAAAAAGTTTGAGTTTTTGAATGAACTTTTTTGGTCAACTCATAAATATCACTCTTATTCTCTTTCCAGGTTCATAATTGAGAAAGAAGAAAAGAGAGAGACAGACAGGGAAGGAGAGAGGCAGGGATAGAAAGAAAAAGGCTGAGAGAAAGAAGAGGGTGATGGGAGTCAGATGGAGAGGGAGAGAGAGAGAGGCAGGAAAAGAAAGAATGTGGAGAAAGAGAGAGCAGACAGAGAGAAACAGGGAAAGATAAGGCATATCTCCTCAAAAGTTGAAGACCGTGGTACCATTTTTATTACTGTTACATCTGATTGGAGACAAAGCTCTGATCAGATCAGATCAGTCGCTCAGTTGTGTCTGACTCTTTGCGACCCCATGAATCGCAGCACACCAGGCCTCCCTGTCCATCACCAACTCCCGGAGTTCACCCAGACTCACATCCATCGAGTCAGCGATGCCATCCAGCCATCTCATCCTCTGTTGTCTCCTTCTCCTCCTGCCCCCAATCCCTCCCAGCATCAGAGTCTTTTCCAATGAGTCAACTCTTCGCATGAGGTGGCCAAAGTACTGGAGTTTCAGCTTTAGCATCATTCCTTCCAAAGAAATCCCAGGGCTGATCTCCTTCAGAATGGACTGGTTGGATCTCCTTGCAGTCCAAGGGACTCTCAAGAGTCTTCTCCAACACCACAGTTCAAAAGCATCAATTCTTCAGCGCTCAGCCTTCTTCACAGTCCAACTCTCACATCCATACATGACCACAGGAAAAACCATAGCCTTGACTAGACGGACCTTTGTTGGCAAAGTAATGTCTCTGCTTTTGAATATGCTATCTAGGTTGGTCATAACTTTCCTTCCAAGGAGTAAGCGTCTTTTAATTTCATGGCTGCAGTCACCATCTGTAGTGATTTTGGAGCCCAGAAAAATAAAGTCTGACACTGTTTCCACTGTTTCCCCAGCTATTTCCCATGAAGTGATGGGACCGGATGCCATGATCTTCATTTTCTGAATGTTGAGCTTTAAGCCAACTTTTTCACTCCCCACTTTCACTTTTGGTCAAATAGCTTACCACTTGAATTATACAGATTTACCCAGCAGAGTATGGCATGTGAACATATCCTGTCCTTCTGACTCCCATATCATGGGAGCAGGCCAGGACACACCATCTCTGCAATTATTTTCAAAAGGAAGGAGGAAAGAGGTAACCTAAACACATACAGACATTTTTTCCAAAGAAACTACAGAAAGATATGAGAAGTAAGGAAAGAAGGCAGAGATGGTACCCAAGGCCAATGAAAGTCATTCCAGAAAGCAATGAAGTGAAAGAGAAAGGAGGTTCACTCTATACCTACAAGTGAACATAGAATTTAGGGCACTTGAGTGTCTTATGGGCTTCCCAGGTGGCTCGAGTGGTAAATAACCTGCTTGCCAATGCAGGAAACTTAAAAGATGTAGGTTCAATACCTGGGACATAAAGATCCCCTGGAGGAGGGCCTGATAAATACTAAATTTAGGATTCTTATCTTTTCTGTATATACAATGAGGCATTACTCTACGTTTCTAGATCAAAACCATTCAACAAACAGGAATAAAGCTCAGAAGAAAAGATATTCTTACCTATCCAGACCCATTAAGTTCCAAAAGCCAATCCTCTGAAACAGAAAAGAAACTAATCAGACGAGTTGTGGACGGCTAGAGAGCAAAAGTATACTGTATGAATCCTGCAGTTAAATTATGTATGTCAGATTGTTCGCACTGCCAAAAGCGTGTTTCTGGTTAATTAGGAACACACTTTGATCAGGTGGCTGGGTGAGCAGAGTTAGTAATTTCATGCAAAATAATGAAGTTTAGCAGGGCTGGCTCAGATTCAGATAGAAGACCCCACCTTTACCCCTGCAGCCATCTATAGTTCAGCCTCTTCTCTTAAAACAGAATAAATAATAAAATCTCACAGGGATATTTTCCCTATTTCAAAAATCTGATCACACAGCCTATCCTCAAATACTTACATAACATAAATAGGGTGGTTGTTATTTATAGCATCTTACACAAAATTTTTGAAATATGAAAAACTAGATGGTATGCCCAGCTCAGCTGTTGCTCTTCTGTGAAACTCACTCAGCTTCAGCCTCCTGAACTCTTAAATTGGATTAAATATATTTAGGATTCAAAGGAATCTAAAAATATTGAGGCTATTGATATTACTAAAATTACTCAGGAATAGAGCAATATACCATGGTATTTTTTTTTTAAGTCTGGGCTAGGAGCCAGTCTTAAGTTCATATCCTAATACCCTAATTCTCTCCCTTCCTAATACTGAATACATCACTTTAGGAAATTCACTTAATTTCCTTGTACATCAAGTATAAAATGCCTTTAGCTGTATTATACAATTATAAGCTAAAATCATATTCACTGAAATCTAAGACATCAATTCTTTGGAATTTCCTTAAAATCATCATTATTTGTTGGTCTCAACTCATTTCTGTTGTTTACTACAATTGTTTATATTATTTCTATAACTTTATAACCTCCAAAGAGTGCAAATTATAATGGGGACTCTTACTTTAAAAAGAGCAAAGGCAAGAATTAGATAAGGCTGGCTTTTCTTGGATGTTCACACCAGGATGTTTTTTAATAAAAATTTATTTATTTTAAAGGCCTAGAGTAGATTCTGACTATAAAACCTTTCAGCCACAAAAATTGAGGAAAGCATGGAGATCTTGGAAACTGGCTAAGGAGCTTCTTTACTAATATTATATTTCAGATTTTGGATCTAGAGACACTGGGGTTCACATATCTAGTAAAACTTGATAAGATTAAAGCAGGCTTTATTACTGCAACTGTGGATAAGCAGAGTTGTATCTTGGGGGTCATCAGAGTGCATCCATGCATGACTATCGCATTTCAATGGTCATGTAAGCAGTAGCAAATGAAACCCAGTCCCAGAAGTAAGCCATCAAATTCTCTGATAACACAAACATCTATGAACCAAAATGTATTGATCACTAACTTTTACTTTTTGGAAAGCATTTTTTAGAAAGTTTTTACTTAAGGCCTATGTCTCTTTATTTTAAACCAAAATCAACTAGGTAGCTGACTCATTGGAAAAGACCTTGATGCTGGGAAAGAGGGCAAGAGAAGAAGGGGGCAACACAGGGTGAGATGGTTGGATGGCATCATCGACTCAATGGACATGACTTTGAGCAAACTCTGGGAGATAGCGGAGGACAGAGGAGCATGGCATGCTGCAGTCCATGCGGTTGCAAAGAGTCTGACATGACTGAGTGACTGAACAACAGCAAATGATTATCTTGAATCCAAGGATAGAAATAAGTTCACTAAAGTATAGCAACAAAGGAACTGCAAAATCAGGCATACTGATTAGGTGCCATAAAATAACCAAAAAGGTGGGGGGGAAAGATTTTTGATAAATATACAGTAAAAAAGTCTTAACAGTTGGAGGCCATTTTTGTAAAGCTAATCAGGCAAGTATAGCTAAATAGCTTCCAAGTTCATTTTGTAATGAAAGTAGACCAGAATAATCACCAAATGTTAAAATTATGCTTTGAATACTGTTCTCCAAAGTCCACAAAAATTGGTGTCAATTTAAAAACTTTAACTCAAAAAAATTTAAATGTAGAACATACAAATAATGACTTTTACAGGAAGAAGTTTCATTTATGTGAAATGCTTTATTTCCATATAATGCCAGAGAGGTAAGCCATTGTTTCACTCTAGAGCTAACTGAATATCACCTCTTTGATACTATAACATTAACCATTAGGATTTTAAATGCACTCAAGTCCATGTTGCCTTAAGACAAGTAAACATTTGCCTTATGTTCCTTATTTTCTGTCTTCCCCACTAGAGGGATGGAAATTTTTGTCTCTGTTTATTGGTAAATCCATAGCGCATGCCACCACATACTACTTGTGTAGTAATTTTTATATTTGATTTATAATTCATAAGGATGCTGGGAGGGATTGGGGGCAGGAGGAGAAGGGGACGACAGAGGATGAGATGGCTGGACGGCATCACTGACTCAATGGACATGAGTCTGAGTGAACTCCGGGAGTTGGTGATGGACAGGGAGGCCTGGCGTGCTGCGATTCATGGGGTCACAAAGAGTCGGACACTACTGAGCGACTGAACTGAACTGAAAAGCAGATTTTGTCATACCAATCTGCAAAACTGATATTAACCCACAGTACTTTTGTTATTTAAGCCTCCATTTTTAACTCAGGGGGGCAAGCCTCTTCAATTAAAAATCCACTTCTAACAAAGTTAATAAAATGTAAGTAAATAAAATGACAACTAATGTTAATAGAACTAGTCTTGGTATGATCTCTAGCATGTTAAATACAAACTGTTCTTCCTCTGCACATCCCTATCCCTGATAGAACTTTTTTACTTTATTTTGTGTCTGTCTTTGTATTGTTTTGCCTTTCTTCTCTTTAATATTTAAAAGACAACTACATTTTTCTAATGTACAGTTAAATAAAACAAAAAAGATATCTGCTTCCAAACCTATGAACTATATATATGTCTCTTTATGCCAAACACTTGTGCGTTTCTGGACTGCTTTCTAAGACATGTGAAATAGGTGCAGGATAATTCCCAAAATACAAAACATAGCAGTACAGGTGTGCTAAGTTGCTTCAGTCATGTCTGACTCTTTGCAACCCCATGAACCATAGCCCACCAAGATCCTCTGTCCATGGGGATTCTCCAGTGAAAAACACTGGAGTGGGTTCTCATGCCCTCCTTCAGAGGATCTTCATGACCCAGAGATAGAAACCACATCTCTTATGTCTCCTGCACTGGCAGGAGTGTTCTTTACCACTAGTGCCACCTGGGAAGCCCTACAAAACACTGTAGTAGCCAAAGAATATAAAGTATTTAAAATAATAACTATCACTTATGGAATTCTTATTAAATGCCTAGCTGTGCATTTATATACCTATCTTGTCTAACTCATCTCAGTTATTATGCACACACTCCTGTATTTGTTTTCTATTTTTGCTGCGACAGTTCAGTTCAGTTGCTCAGTCATATCCAGATCTTTGTGACCCCATGGACTACAGCATGCCAGGCTTCCCTGTCCATCACCAACTCCCATTTGCTCAAATTCATGTCCGTCAAGTCGGTGATGCCATCCATCCAACCATCTCATCCTCTGTCATCCCCTTCTCCTCCTGCCTTTAATCATTCCCAGCATCAGGGACTTTTCCAATGAGTCAGTTCTTCATATCAGGTGGCCAAAGTATTGGAGCTTCAGCTTCAGCATCAGTCCTTCCAATGAATATTCAGGACTGATTTCCTTTAGGATGGACTGGTTGGATCTCCTTGCAGGCCAAGGGATTTTCAAGAGTCTTCTCCAACACCACAGTTCAAAAGCATCAATTCTTTGGCACTCAGCTTTCTTTACAGTCCAACTCTCACAACCATACATGACCACTGGAAAAATAATAGCTTTGACCAGACAGACATTTGTCAGCGATGTAATGTCTCTGCTTTTTAATATGCTGTCTAGGTTGGTCATAGCTTTTCTTCCAAGGAGCAAGTGTCTTTTAATTTCATGGTTGCAGTCACCATCTGCAGAGATTTTGGAGCCAAAGAAAAATAAGTCTGTCACTGTTTCCATTGTTACCCCATCTATTTGCCATGAAGTGATGGGACCAGATGCCATTCTCTTCGTTTTATGAATGTTGAGTTTTAAGCCAGCGTTTTCATTGTAACAAATGACCATAAAAAATTAGTGGCTTAAACAACAGAGTCTATTATCTACAGTTCTACAGCAGTCTGACTCAGGCCTCACTGGGTTTAAATCATGATATTGTCAGAGTTTTGGTCCTTTGGGAAGCTCTAGGGGGGGCACAAAAGTTGGAGTTAACTAAATGCAGGCTCAAAGCACATTTACTCGTTCCAAGAAGGGCAGCTTTGGGCCAGTTATGCACAGTGATTTCATACATGCAATGAAGATAATTCCTTCCTTACAGCAATTTTCTGACAAAGAAGCCACCATAAATATAAAGCATCTGTCACAATGACTGACACATAATGATGAGCCACTCACCTCTTGAACTTCACTTATTATGAGCATCTTGACCAGTAAACTAAATTGCAGATTTGCTGTTTGTAAGGCATGCATCCTGGAACAAACCATTTTGCCTCTTTGATCCACAGTTGCTTTATCTATGAAGGAGGACTTAAAAAAAAATCAACTTTCCCTGAGAATTAAATGAGATACAGAGGATGAAAGCACTTGTAAACCGTTAGGATAATTCATTATGTTATTCTGGGGCCACTAGCTTAAAGATCAGGAATTATTAAATCTGAATTATCAGTTATCTGATAATCTGGTGACCAGTGTTCCACATCTCAGAACACCAAGGGCCAATGATGTGTCTCATTTTCAATTCCAACATTGCAAAACTATTAAAGCTAAACCCAGGAAACACTTCTGAGCCAAAATTCAGAAGTTTTTCCCTAGGCTTCTAACACCAATTGTCCTCCTATGTAATACATTCTAACAAAAAAAAAAAAAAAAAATTCTAGGAACTGTTCTCCAAGTGCATGTCTGCAATTTCAAACAGACTCATGCTGCCATCTGCTCCTTCTGATAAGAGACTCATCTGTCTGCTGAGGAGGTAGGAAAAAGGCTCACTAAGAAAGAATAATGCTACTCTTCAGCCCCTACAGCATTGCTAGGTGCTTCATGGACATGCACCAACTAATTAGGGGTCAAACCAACATTTTTAGGATGTATTTGGATGGAATTTGAATTCATTGTGACTGTGCTCTAAACAGCACTACATAACAGCTACTGATGTAATTTGGACAATGAGCCCAGCATCTGCTACCTTTCAGCAACAAAGCATAACAAGAGAGAAGAGTGATTAAGGGAATTCACCTACCTCGGTGGTTTTCATGATTTTAAAAAGCTGAACTGAGAGATGCTTCTACATAGGAAAAGGAATATGTATGTGTGCTTGTGTATATATGATCTAATAACCATAATAATACAGCTTTCCCAGGGTAATGAAAATTATAAAATTAAACTTGTTTTTATATTTAAGGGAAAATTAAACTTAAATAATCCAAATAAACTCTCCAATTCAAAATAGCAGGACTTTAGTCAATAACATGGCACATTAAATTGTCCAACTGATATAATTCCTATTGTGTCTACACTGGCTTTATGGTTAGAAAACAAATAAAGATATTTAACCACATACATATGCCTGTATATGTACAGGAAATTCCTGGAGGTACATGCAAAAAAAAAAAAAAAGTGTTAGTAACACATACCACATAACACAATTTTGGTTGGGTGGGAAGTTTGGAAATGAACATCTTTAACTTTCCATCAATTATCTTCTGATTGTTTTGAAATCCTGAACCTATATTACTTTATAAACACTCATCTAATTAAAAAAGGGAACTGGAAATTAAATCTAATTTGATCTAATCAGTCTAATTTTAAAGAGTAATTTTGCCCTTAGAATCAGGAAATCAAGTTAGTTTTCCTCTTCTACTAACAGTACTGCAATTAATATTGAGGGACTTCATCTAAATGATCTTTGTTTCTCATCAGTGAAATTGGAACAGTATAATTAGATCTAATCCACCTTTCAGAGCTGTATTATATCTAAAATCAGATTTACTGTAATACATGGTATTATTAGTATTATTATGGTAATAAATTGTGGTCCAGTGTCTAACTACCAAGAGATGGAGGTAATTTTATATATACTCAGAAAATTTCCATTTACTTGAATAATTCAAATAATGCTACTAAGAAAACCAGCTCTTTATTCAAAATATAAAAATTATATTTTAAATGAATGCTATATGCTGACAACATTGAAGAGTATTTATACCTTAAAATAGTTATTTCATAAGTTTTCAAGACAGAAAACACTAGATGATTAATATTATTATTCAAAATCCCGTATTTGACATTTCTTTCACTTAGCATTCCTTTTAACTCATTAGAAAAGACTAACCAAGACTGATGATAAAAATATACTTTAGGTCTTTGACTTTCAACTATTTTACTTTTTCTGCTTCCATAGGGTACATTCATTACAATTCTTGATTTATATTTTTGAAAGTGCTACAAAATACCTTCCCAACTAAAAAGGAAAAATAATCTGTAAACTGGAGAGATAAGTGAAGGTTGCAGTATCCCATTTTTTCTTTTTCTTCCTCCTTAAATTTTTGCTCCAGCTAATTCTGAGCCTTCCTTGGAGTTTGGGGAGGATGGGGAGGAGTGAAAATCCGTATGCATGAATGAATAGATAATGCAAAGAATCAGCCAGTTCTGATGTTGGCTTCATGTCTTCAGTTACAGAGAAAAGATGAAAGGGAATATTTATTTGTTTCAAGGTAGAAAAAGACAAAGAATAAATGTAACTATCGGGAAATCTTCACAAAATTTGCAGGATCTATAGTCTTCTGGGGTTCTGTGAATGCTTATATCCTATTGCTCACATAACACCGGTGCTTCCACAGCAAGTAACAAGAGTGTGTGTGTGTGTGTGTGTGTGTGTGTATTTCAATCCCTAAATACTCTATTAGTAGGTGTGTTATGATGCTGAATGAATCACTGCATTTCTGTGATTATTAGGATGGTTATATGCATGCTATGGTTGGATTATTGTATGCCTCAGTAGAAAATGTCAAAATGGAATAATGGAAACAATTATGGCAAAAATAATCCATGTGGGGAAAAGGGCTCCTCTTCTTTGCACAGGTTTTCAGCAACTTAGAGGAACATGCAACATTCTTCCCCAATAGAACATTTTTTTTCTTCCAGCCAATGACAAGCTAATAACAATACAACACCTCGTATATTTCTAATACCTCTTCCCCAAGGAGGACACAGCATTTTGCAGATATTATCTCATAAATCTCCAGATTTCTGTGCACGTTGGAGGAACTATGTATTATTAAAGTCACTTTACTTAGCTGAATCAGGGCACAGAGAGGGAATATGTATTCCAGGGAAAATAACTAGATGGCTATAGGGCGTAAACTTCATCCCATCAAGTCCATGTTTTTGTCGTTACTTAGAGATTTGTTTTCATGTAATGATGATTGTTTTGTTCCTGAGATCCATGGATGAGAAGTGTCAGCATCCTCTGGGAACCTATTAGAAATTAGACTCTCAGGCCACATTTCAGACCCACTGAGCCATAAGCTGCATTTACTAAGGTACCTAAATGACTTGTCTGTTCACTGAAGTGTGAGAAGTAAGAGACTTAAGAGATTGTGGCATTAAAAAGACCTAACAATTTTCATGCTTTTAAAGTTCTTCCAGCACATATGTGGATGGCCGATGCTGGTTAGCTACTCACCAGCTTCATTTCTGTTTCCTTCTGAGAAAACACCCTCGGATTGCATTTCCCACTTTCTCTTGCAGTTAGGATCACACAGCTGAGCTTTGACCAGTTCCATATGGGTGGACATGATAAGCCCTCTTTTTAGTCTTAGCCCACATGACCCAATGCTCTTTCTCTCTCTTGTTCTTATCTCATTTTAGAGAGTGATCAGGAATGTAGTGAATGTACTGAAGTTAACAGAGGTTTTATTTGTTTGTTTTTAATTTTTATCAGAGTATAGCTGATTTACAATGGTGTGCTAGTTTCAAGTGTACAGCAAAATGAGTAAGTTATATATATTAAATATATGTATACACATATAGCTTCACTCTTTTTTTTTTAGATTCTTCTCCCATATACATCATTACAGAGTAGTGAGTATAGAGTTGCCTGTAGTATACGTTAGAATTCTTATTAGTTATCTGTTTTAGATATGGGTCTTCCCAAGTGGCACTAGTGGTAATTCCATATATAATAGTGTGTATATGTCAATCCCAAGCTCCCAATTTATCCCTCACCACCTTATCCACTGGTAACCATGTTTGTTTTCTACATGTGATTCTACTTCTGTTTTGTAAATAAGTTCATCTTTACTCTTTCTTAATATTCCACATACAAGCAATATCATGATATCTGAATTTCTGTGTCTGACTTAAATTCTTTCAGTATGACAATCTCTAAATCCATCCATGTTGCTGCAAATGGCATTAATCTTGTTCTTTTTATGGCTGAGTAATATTACATTGTATATATGAACCACATCAGTATCCATTTTTCTGTGGATGAGCATTTAAGTTGCTTCCCTATCCTGGCCATTGTAAATAGTGCTACAATGAACATTGAGGTGCATATCCTTTTCAAATTATGGGTTTCTCCAAGTGTATGCCTACGAGTGGGATGGCTGGGTCATATGCTAGTTCTTCCAAGGAGTAAGTGTCTTTTAATTTCATGGCTGCAGTCACCATCTGCAGTGATTTTGGAGCCCAAAAAAATAAAGTCTGACACTGTTTCCACTGTTTCCCAATCTATTTCCCATGAAGTTATGGGACCAGATTCCATGATCTTCGTTTTCTGAGTTTTAAGCCAACTTTTTCACTCTCCTCTTGAATACCAGACCACCTGATCCACCTCTTGAGAAATATGTATGCAGGTCAGGAAGCAACAGTTAGAACTGGACATGAAACAACAGACTGGTTCCAAATAGGAAAAGGAGTTCGTCAAGGCTGTATATTGTCACCCTGTTTATTTAACTTATATGCAGAGTACATCATGAGAAACGTTGGACTGGAAGAAACACAAGCTGGAATCAAGATTGCTGGGAGAAATATCAATAACCTCAGATATGCAGATGACACCACCCTTATGGCAGAAAGTGAAGAGGAACTCAAAAGCCTCTTGATGAAAGTGAAAGAGGAGAGTGAAAAAGTTGGCTTAAAGCTCAATCTTCAGAAAACTAAGATCATGGCATCCGGTCCCACCACTTCATGGGAAATAGATGGGGAAACAGTGGAAACAGTGGCTGACTTTATTTTTCTTGGCTCCAAAATCACTGCAGATGGTGACTGCAGCCATGAAATTAAAAGATGCTTACTCCTTGGAAGGAAAGTTATGACTAACCTAGATAGCATATTAAAAAGCAGAGACATTACTTTGCCAAAAAAGGTCCGTCTAGTCAAGGCTATGGTTTTTCCTGTGGTCATGTATGGATGTGAGAGTTGGACTGTGAAGAAGACTGAGCACCAAAGAATTGATGCTTCTGAACTGTGGTGTTGGAGAAGACTCTTGAGAGTCCCTTGGACTGCAAGGAGATCCAACCAGTCCATTCTAAAGGAGATCAGCCCTGGGATTTCTTTGGAAGGAATGATGCTAAAGCTGAAACTCCAGTACTTTGGCCACCTCATGCGAAGAGTTTATTCATTGGAAAAGACCCTGATGCTGGGAGGGATTGGGGGCAGGAGGAGAAGGGGACGACAGAGGATGAGATGGCTGGATGGCATCACTGACTCGATGGACGTGAGTCTGAGTGAACTCCAGGGGTTGCTGATGGACAGGGAGGCTGGCGTGCTGTGATTCATGGGGTCGCAAAGAGTCGGACACGACTGAGTGACTGATCTGATCTGATCTGATCTTTCACCTTCATCAAGAGGCTTTTTAGTTCCTCTTCACTTTCGGCCATAAGAGTGGTGTCATCTGCATATCTGAGGTTATTGATATTTCTCCCAGCAATCTTGATTCCAGCTTGTGCTTCTCCCAGCCCAGCATTTCTCATGATGTACTCTGCATATAAGTTAAATAAGCAGGGTGACAATATACAGCCTTGACGTACTCCTTTTCCTATTTGGAACCAGTCTGTTGTTCCATGTCCAGTCCTTGGAAGAAAAGTTATGAACAACCTAGATAGCATATTCAAAAGCAGAGACATTACTTTGCCAACAAAGGTCCGTCTAGTCAAGGCTATGGTTTTTCCTGTGGTCATGTATGGATGTGAGAGTTGGACTGTGAAGAAGGCTGAGCGCCGAAGAATTGATGCTTTTGAACTGTGGTGTTGGAGAAGACTCTTGACAGTCCCTTGGACTGCAAGGAGATCCAACCAGTCCATTCTGAAGGAGATCAGCCCTGGGATTTCTTTGGAAGGAATGATGCTAAAGCTGAAACTCCAGTACTTTGGCCACCTCATGCAAAGAGTTGACTCATTGGAAAAGTCTCTGATGCTGGGAGGGATTGGGGGCAGGAGGAGAAGGGGACGACAGAGGATAAGATGGCTGGATGGCATCACTGACTGGATGGACATGAGTCTGAGTGAACTCCAGGGGTTGGTGATGGACAGGGAGGCCTGGCGTGCTGTGATTCATGGGGTCGCAAAGAGTCGGACACGACTGAGTGACTGAACTGAACTGAACTGACTGATGCTAGTTCTATTGGCACCCCACTCCAGTACTCTTGCTTGGAAAATCCCATGGACGGAGGAGCCTGTTAGGCTGCAATCCATGGGGTCGCTAAGAGTCAGACACGACTGAGCGACTTCACTTTCACTTTTCACTTTCATGCATTGGAGAAGGAAATGGCAGCCCACTCCAGTGTTCTTGCCTGGAGAATCCCAGGGACGGGGGAGCCTGGTGGGCTGCAGTCTATGGGGCGCACAGAGTCGGACAAGACTGAAGTGACATAGCATAGCATAAGGATCCTCCACAGTAGTAGCTGTGCCAATTTGCATTCCCACCAATAGGCTAGGGAGGTTCCCTTTTCTCCATACCCTCTCCAGAATTTATTGTTTGAAATTTTTGATGATGGCCATTTTGACCAGTGTGAGGTGATACCTCATTAGACTTTTGGTTGCATTTGCCTAATAATTAGTGATGTTGAACATCTTTTCATGTGCTTTTTGGTCATCTCTATATCTTCTTCAGAGAAATGTCTGTTTAGATCTTCCACAGTATTCTTGCCTGGAAGACTCTATGGACAGAGGAGCCTGGTAGGCTACAGTCCATGGGGTCCCAAAGAGTTCGACATTTTTTGGCATGAGTTGTTTGTTTTGATATTGAGCTGCACAAGCTGTTTGTATATTTTGGAGATTTATCCTTTGACAGTTGCTTGGTTTTCAAATATTTTCTCCCATTCTGAGGGTTCTGTTTTTGTTTTGTTTTTGGTTTCCTTTGCTGTGCAAAAGCTCACAGAGTTTTAAACCACTTGGATCCCTCAGTCCCCTGAATTGCATGAGAGAGTGCAAATGCTCTTGTGTTTAGCCATTGAGTTTCAAGGTTTACCTATCTGAGGTAACACTTTAAATATTTTTCAGAGGTAATTATTAAGCTTTAAAAATAGTGTCTTGAATTACGGTATAGTTAAAAGAATCTTAGGTTGAATAATGTTGGGCTAGTTTTATCCCTTTAGCTGCATGAGTGCAGCCTCAACTCCCTTGGACTCATTTTATGTTGTTTCCCTTTCCTCATAACTTCTTTATTCATCTTTCCTTAAAATCTATTATTCATGGCTTCTTAGCTTCTAGAATTCTCTACATTGCTTAATTATTCCCATTTTCAAAGTCAGGGAAAATTTAGAGAGAAATTGCTAGCTATGATCCCAATTTGGTAGGTTCTAAGTGCCCCCGATCTACATTATTACTTATGCATGGCACCAGGGGAACTATGGCGATTTATAAGCATATTAGTTTCCCTTATTCATTTTTCTTTTTCAGAATATGCTCAATAATTTATGTATCTATTCAGAACATTTGTTTATTTAGTCTTTATTAAGTGGGCCATTTGTGGAAAAATTAGACAGCCCCACTGGCAGAAAAATTACCTCTTCTGACTCACGGAGTTTTAATAAATGATTTATAATTGGCTCTCTGATTTCTTGTTATGACTGGTCTCTGCAAACACACCACACTTTCAGATATAGATACAAACACAGTTTCTATTTTGAATAGATCTCTGCATTTATGTGAAGAAAATGATCTAAAATGGAGAATCATTACATATATTTTAAAAAACATTTCTTTGTAGAATAAAACCATGAAATGGGCAGTATCTGATTATGTACTACGCAGCTCAAGTCATTTGTCAGCCATTCAAAAGTACTGACTTCATTTTTTACAGATTTTAAGACTTATTGAGAAGAAGGGAAATGAGACCCTACAAGGAAAAAAAAAAAGATTTTCAAAGAAAGAGTTTTGAAGAGTAAAATCAATGCTAGTTTATCTTGTTTTACTTACAAAATATTCATAAACTAAAACAAAAATTAGTATTGATTAGTAGCCATAGTTAATGTAAATGATTTGTGCATGCTATTTAAACTAACTTAATTTAGGACTAATAAAAATAGGAAAATATTGAGGGAAAATATTTTTAATACTACATAGGTTGCTCAGTTCTTTTCTTTGAATTTGTAATAACGTTTTAATCCTTGTACTGAGATTTTAATTCTGTGATGCCTTGATTTTCTTCATTACAAAATCACTAATAATGATAATAATAGCAAATGGGGTATTTGTATCATTTCACCTGAAGATTACAGGAAATATTCTTATTCAGTTGAAGTGAACTGAATGAAAGTGTCAGTCACTCAGTCCTGTCCAACTCTCTGCAACCCTATGGACTGTAGCCCACCAGGCTCCTCTGTACATGGGATTAAATTCTCCAGGCAACAATACTAGAGTAGGTAGCCAGTTCCTTCTCCAGGAGATCTTCCCGACCCAGGGATCAAACCCATGTCTCCCACATCGCAGGCAGATTCTTTATCTTTTGAGCCATAGTCCGTTGTTATGGGGCAATTCTTAGCAAGCTTTGTTCCAGATCAGTGTATTGGTTGCTGAAGGGGTAGATCTGTCTTGTAAAACATGATAAAATTTTAATTGTGATCTCCCATTTTAGACAATTATAAAAATATACTTATTGAATATATTCTGCTCTGGGTTCCAGCGTCTGAGTTATTTGGGGTTAAGTTTGAGGCTTTTTGTATTTTTCTATTATTTAGAAGTTTAACTCCATCTTAAGACAGAGCAGAAATGTATCTGGCTTTGTTTTAAAAAGTCATTCTCAAAGAATAATAAGACCTATTACTTTGTAAAATGTATCAGTTGTTCATTTGCATCTTTTTCTTAATGTATCCTGCATCCTCTAATACCTTGGAATCTGTAAACACATTGTACCATGGAGCTTCTTTCCCTTTTTCCTTTGTGCACACCTTTCCAAGTTTTGAAAAACCTCAGACAAGTCAAGCCATTCTCTTCAAAGATCCAGAAACTAGTTCTTCAGAACCATTACTAGTTCTCCCTGGTTATCCACTGTTACTTGTTCAGCTCTCTGTGATTTCAGGAGCTATGAGTTCCTGAAATCAGGGTCATGATCACAAATTATTTGGCACACACAAGGATTTTTCTCTACCATTCCCTATGCCCTGCTCTTCCCTTGACCTTCCTTCACTCATCATTCATTCTGAAAATTTTAACCTGTGGAAACTTTATGACTCTTCCACTAGAAAACCGAATATTTGTACAAGCAGTAAATTCCAATTCCAATTTTAGCAGGTCCACAGACTACTTAAAGTATTTTCATTGGCTTCTGGTTAAAATCCTCTGTTTTAAATGGCTGCTGCTGCTGCTGCTGCTAAGTCGCTTCAGTTGTGTCCGACTCTGTGCAACCCCATAGACGGCAGCCCAATAGGCTCCCCTGTCCCTGGGATTCTCCGGGCAAGAACACTGGAGTGGGTTGCCATTTCCTTCTCCAATGCATGAAAGTGAAGTCGCTCAGTCATGCCCGACTCTTAGCGACCCCATGGACTGCAGCCTACCAGGCTCCTCCGTCCATGGGATTTTCCAGGCAAGAGTACTGGAGTGGGGTGCCATTGCCTTCTCCGTTAAATGGCTAGGCATGGTTATTTAATCAAGTCTTGATTTTTAGTTTCCTTTCTAATTAGAATCAGCACTTGCAGTCTTCCCTTTTTCAAAATATACACAAATTCAGTGAATGGATAGAACTTGGAACATTCTACTCCAAGATAGAACAGGTTTGGGAATCATTTCCATTTCCAGGCTCCGTGAAGTAGCTTCATTGTCTACTCAAAGCCTGTGTGGACCTGCGTACTCAGTCGTGTCTGACTCTGCATCCCTTTGGACTGTAGCCCGCCAGGCTCCTCTGTCCATCAGATTTTTCAGGCAAGAGAACTGGAGTGGGTTGCTATTTCCTTCTCCAGGGGATCTTCCCAATCCAGCAAATGAATCCACGTCTCCTGGGGCTGCATCATTGCAAGCGGGCTCTTTAACAGCTGAGCCACTGAGGAAGCCCACCATTGCACAAAGCTGATTGGATTTACCCCCTCTTCTGTTGGAATGGTTTTCTCTTCCTAGTATTAAGTTAACCAAAGTTATGGGACGTGTTCTAAGATAGCTACCCTCTTCCTGTATTTTTTCAATTCTCTGGTAAATTATAAGGGAGATAGAAACAGAAAATAAAGAAAACGAACACTAAAATAGCAACACATTTCTGCCTATCTGTATTTGTCATTCAGCAATCTTGGAACAAAATTTTCTACTTGAGAGGAAACTTAAGAAACTTTAATTAGGATTTTGCAACTTAAATCCGAGACCACCACAGTTAACGATGGTATTGCACTGAAGACTTGACTTTGTCATTGTTGTCTCCCTTCAGCAAGACATTACAAGTAAATAACTCCTTTCATTCATTCTTAAAATGTGGAGACACATCAGGGAAAAAATTAAAGTAGAAAATATTATCCCTCACTCCTCAGAGAAGTTGAGCAGGCATCTTTGATTTTAATGTCTGGGATTTGACAGAGCTATATTCAAGGAAGGAAAATAAGTGTCTGTGAGTTTCTAAGGGAGACCCCTTTGTAGTGGGCAGTTGCCTGTGAATAAATCATTAAGGATAAAACAGATCTCTTTTGTAACTGAAAGTCAAAAAGAGGAGGACTAGGCTCCTGGAAGGAGACTTTTTCAGGAGGCAGGTCAGGTGGTATGGTATTCCCATTTCTTGAAAACTTTTCCACAGTTTGTTGTGATCTGCACAGTCAAAGGCTTTGGCGTAGTCAATAAAGCAAAAGTAGATGTTTTTTCTGGAACTCTCTTGCTTTTTCTATTCCTCTGCCTTTTCTAAATCCAGCTTGAACATCTGGAAGTTCACAGTTCACATACAGTTGAAACCTAGCTTGGAGAATTTTGAGCATTACTTTGCTAGCATGTGAGATGAATGCAATTGTGCAGTAGTTTGAACAGTCTTCGGCATTCCCTTTCTTTGGAATAGAATGAAAACTGACCTTTTCCTGTCAGCCGTGCTAATGTCCTATGGCCACAGCTGAATTTGCCAAATTTGCTGGTGTATCATATCCTGCTCTTTGTGGACAATTTTCCAGGCCAGAATACTGGAGCAGGTAAAGTGACTTTTTCCTTCTCCAGAGGATCTTCCCAACCAAGGGATTGAACCCAAGTCTCCTGCATTGCAGGCAGATTCTTTACCAGCTGAGCCACAAGGGAAGCCGTTGGACATTTTAGCAATATGAATTCTTCCAATCCATGAACACATATCTTTCCATTTTGCATGTCTTCTTCATTTTCTTCCATCAGTGTCTTAAACAGTTCTCAGTGTAGCGGTCTTTCTTCCTCAGTTAAGTTTATTCCTAGGTGTTTTGTTCTTTTTGATGCAGTTGTAAATGAAATTGTTTTCTTAATTTCTCTTTCTGATAGTTTGCTATTAATGTATAGAAATATCACAGGTTTCTGCATGTTTATTTTGAACAATACTTTGCACTCTCTTAAAACTTAATTATTTACTTTTTAGTCACTTATTTATTTATTTTCACACCCAGGCAGCAACACTTCATTTTTTGGTCCTCTGAATCAACAAATACAATCCCTTTTTTTTCACTACCTATTGCCAAGTTATTGAATGCTAGTACATAGATTAGAACTAAACTGATATATATATATATAATTGCAATAAAATTGCAATGTGTTTAAATTACAATTTTAGCTGATCCATTCAATCATTTTACATATTCTTATTATTCTTGCTTTTTCATTTCTTCCAGGTATTTCAGAAATTCACTCTCTTCTAAAGTCATTTCAATCTCCACAAACTTTGCTTTTAGCAAACAACTTAAATTATAATCTCTCTAATACTCTTTCCTTTATAATTAACAAAATGTATTGTCACCATCCTTATTCCTGCTTCTACTTGAAAATGTAAGAGAATAATGCAACCTGCTTAATAATCACAGGATTCATTCACTAATGCCTTTGACATCAAGACCTCCCGTCTTTCCTCCTTTCCAGAGCTTTGTTCTATCAGTTCTATACCTCTCTAGCTATTCCTTTTGCAACCTGCAAACATATCCAAATCTCCATTTTATTTTCAAAAAACATCTCTCTTAACTATTTGCCCTCTTTATACTTCTGAAAAATCTTTTTGCCTCCTCATACAAATGTCTAAAAGAAGTAAGGACCTTTCCTATTTTCACCCTTTCATCTTACTTTTCCTCAACTCAATCCAGTAATTCACCTTTTATCAACTACCATACTCCCAAAGCAGCACTTCTGAGATTACCAGAGATGTTCTGATTCCCTCTCCCTATGAATATATAACATATTTATCACTTCATGGGAAGTAGATGGGGAAACAGCGGAAACAGTGGCTGACTTTATTTTTCTGGGCTCCAAAATCACTGCAGATGGTGACTGCAGCCATGAAATTAAAAGACGCTTACTCCTTGGAAGGAAAGTTATGACCAACCTAGATAGCATATTCAAAAGCAGAGACATTACTTTGCCAACAAATGTCCATCTAGTCAAGGCTATAGTTTTTCCTGTGGTCATGTATGGATGTGAGAGTTGGACTGAGAAGAAGATTGAGCGCCGAAGAATTGATGCTTTTGAACTGTGGTGTTGGAGAAGACTCTTGAGAGTCCCTTGGACTGCAAGGAGATCCAACCAGTCCATTCTGAAGGGGATCAGCCCTGGGATTTCTTTGGAAGGAATGATGCTAAAGCTGAAACTCCAGTACTTTGGCCACCTCATGCAAAGAGTTGACTCATTGGAAAAGACCCTGATGCTGGGAGGAATTGGAGGCAGGAGGAGAAGGGGACGACAGAGGATGAGATGGCTGGATGGCATCACTGATTCGATGGACATGAGTCTGAGTAAACTCCGGGAGTTGGTGATGGACAGGGAGGCCTGGCGTGCTGCGATTCATGGGGTTGCAAAGAGTTGGACACGGCTGAGTGACTGAACTGAACTGAACTGAACTTATCCTAATTCTACCAGACATTGCTAATTGCATTTGCTATTTTGTCAACACATTCTAAATATTCTTTATATCTTTGGCTTCTGTGATTCTCTAGTCTTCTGGTTTTCCTTGTACTCCTCCAGTAATTCCTATTCTATGTCTTTAAAAACTTGCCATCTTTATAAATTATTTTTTCTTCCAAGGTTCTTTTTGTCACCTACTATCTTTTATTCTATTCATGCTTCCTCCTCTCCTCTTACAGTTTTAATGCCAACCTGTAGTGGCTACTGCTAAATCTATATATCCAGGTGGTATTTCCACTCTATCTTTTGATTTATATAATAAAATCAATTAACATAATTATTAAGGGAGAATGTACTTCAGCCAGATTTTCTAAGTTTAAATTCTGGCTCCACTACTTAGTAGCTGTGTGACTCTAAGCAGATTATTGAGCATCTCTGAGCCTCTGTTTCCTCATATACAAAATGGAGGGAGGCAATAGTATAGTACCTGTTTTGGTATTTAAATGCATTAATATAAATAAAATGTTTTGACTAACACCTAGCACATTTGAAAATGTTATGTTTGTAAAAGCTAATCTGAGTAATAGCATTTTTAGATATGTGTACTAAAATGCCTCCTTCAAATTTCAAATGTTTAAACCTCACCTCCATCCTCTTTCCAGCTCAGTCAGCATCCATATACTCACACCAACTAGAAAGTGAGAATCATTCTTCTTTTCTCTCTTGAGTTCACTCCCAGCTCTAATCAATTTCCAGCTTTACTGTCTTTATCACATAAATGTTTCTTGGATTTGTGCTCCCTCCCCACTCTTTTTCTATCTGCTTCTTTTTTATTTATTTTGTAAACTTATCTTCATCTGGCCTCAAGCATTTCTCAAGAATTTCCCTACCCCTTCTTCATTTCTAATTCTATCCTGTCCTTAGTCAATTCTAGTCCAAAACACAGCTTTAATCATTTTCTTATGCAGATAGCTTCCCAATTTCTCTTTCCAACCAATAATATTCTTCTGAGGACCAGATTTATAGATTCACCAGCCCAGTTGACATAGTGATTTAGATGTTCGAAAGGTATCTCAAAATTCTATATTAAATCTGGTCCTTCCTATAGTCTCTTTGTCAATGCCTGGCACCAACATTCATCAATTTCCACATGATGGATGTTTGTTTACCTTTTTTGACACCTCCTTTGCTACAACTTCCTAAAAATCTAATCTATTATCAAGTACTATAATTTTTCCTACTAAATATCTTATGAATATGTCTATTTCTCTCCATCTCCATCCCTGCCACGGTATACCAAGCTAACATCACTTTGACAACTTCCTAAAGCATCTCCTTTTGTTCACTCTTTCACTTTTCCAATCCATTCTGCAAAGCAGGCTGCCTACAGCCAGGGTTACCAAGCGCCAGTGGTCTTAAAATCTAGTGAAGACTCTCCAAAATCCAACTCTGGTCAGATTCCTTACTCTTTCAATGGCTTGGTATTGAACTTAGAAAAAGAACAAAGCTATTGATATGATGAACAAGAACCATATTCTCTAGGACTTACCTAGCTCTTCAGCCTCCTTTTGCCTTTGGTCACATTAGACACTTCTCTCCAGCATACTGTCTATACTACAGCCTTGTTGTTGTAGTTCAGTTACTAAGTTGTGACCCTATGGACTGCAGCACACCAGGCTTCCCTGTCCTTTACTGTCTCCTGGAGTTTTCTCAAATCCATGTCCATGAATGATGCTATCTAACCATCTCATCCTCTGCCACATCCTTCTCCTCCTGCCCTCAATCTTTACCAGCATCATGGTCTTTTCCAATGAGTTGGTTCTTTCCATCAGGTGGCCAAAGTATTGGCACTTCAGTTTCAGCATCAGTCCTTCCAATGAATAATCAGGGTTGATTTCCTTTAGGATTGACTGGTTTGATCTTGAAGTCCAAAGGGCTTTCAAGAGTCTTCTCCAGCACCACAATTTGAAAGCATCAATTCTTCAGCACTCAGCCTTCTTTATGGTACAACTCTCACATCCGTACATGTCTACTGGAAAAACTATGGCTTTTTCTGGTGGATGTTAGATAGCATCACTGACTCAATGAACATGAATTTGAGCATATTCAAACTCTGGGGGATAGTGGGGCTTCTCCAGTGGCTCACATGGTAAAGAATCTGCCTGCAATGCAGGAGACCCAGGTTCAATCCCTAGGTCAGGAAGATCCCTGGAGAAGAGAATGGATGCCCACTCCAGTATTCTTGCCTGGAGAATTCCATGGACAGAGAAGCCTGGCAGGCTACAGTCCATGGGGTCGCAAAGAGTCAGGCATGACTGAGCAACAAACATGTTCACTTAACATTCCAGGAGATAGTAGAGGACAGAGGAGCCTGGCATGCTGCAGTCCCTGAGATCACAAAGAGTCAAATAGGATTTAGTGACTGAACAACAACCTTACCAACGCTCTTCACCATACCTTAGTTGTACCACGTCCCCTCCAACTGTAGATCTGTAGACACTTTGCTTTGGACACATCATGGCTGTTAGCACCTCTCTGCCACTTACTCCTCTTACCTTCCACTGCAGTGACTAGTCAGCATATGCCTTGGTCAGCTTCCTACTGGTGTGTCTGGCAAACCCAGCACTGGCCCTGTCCTCAGCCAGGTATCTCTCACTTCTTGTCCAGGGCCTTCTCTGATGTCAGTATTTAGATACCCGCAGAGAATATTCTGAGATGCATTTCAGAAGGTCTCATAGAAGTTGTCCCCAGGAGAATCAATACCTTCCTCCAGGGGATCTTCCCAACCCAGGGATTGAACCCATGTCTCCTGCATTGACAGGCAGGTTCTTTACCACTATCACCACCTGGGAAGCCCTCCTATGCATATATACCTATGATGATAAAGTCTAATTTATAAATCAGCATAGTAAGAAGTTAGCAGCAATAATCATAAAATAGCACAATTATAAAAATATACTGTGATAAAAGTTATGTGACTATCATCTCTATCCTTAATCAACTTCAACAGTAGGAGGAATGAGGCAATTTCTTCATCTGTGACAACTTCTCCAGTAATTATTATATTTTTCAGTCCAAATCTTTTCCTATTCCTGAATCTGTATAACTATCCCTTACTTGCAGGGTCTTCTCTGGTGGTTCAGATGGTAAAGAATCTGCCTTTAATACAGGAGACCTGGTTTCGATCACTAGGTCAAGAAGGTCCCTGGAGAAGGCAATGGCTACCCACTCCTGTGTTCTTACCTGGAGAATTTGGCCTCCCCTGCTGAAGCCTGTATGACTCAGTGTTTTCTGGCCATCAGATGGAACACATTTTCTGTTCCAGTCTTCCACCCACAAATGCAATGCTCTTTCTATTTTCCCCAAGCACTTATCATGTGCCATGGCCTTAAATTTTGCATTTTGAGAATATGGCAACAAAACTAGCACAAATTTCTTTTTCCTTCTTCCCAAATTCACAGATAGAAGATTTATTATTTCTTCAATTTTAGCAACCTCAACATAAGACATTTTTTCTTATTAAGTGAAGAACTCTCACTGTTTCACTTAAAGGAAGCACTTTTTGGCTTCTCTTCAGCCTATCACTGCTCTTTGCCAGCATCACCACTCTTGAGCTTTGGGTTCATTATTAAGTAAGACTAGAGTGACTTGAACAAAAGCACTACAATGCCACAAGAGTCAATCTGATAACCAGAGCAGCTGCTAAGGGACACATCAGACAAAGGGAGGATTCACGTCTGAGTGGACAGAGCAGGACTGTACACGATTTCATCAGACCACTCAGAACAGTGCACAATTTAAAACTTACAAATTGTTTTAATTCTGGAGTGTTTCATATAATTTTGGGGGGCCATGGTTGGGTGTAGGTACCTGAAACCATGGAAGGCAGAAGGGGAGACCAATGCATCTCATTCTCCCTTCCCTCTTTGCACATTTTTATAGGCATATTTCTCACCCTAGTGCTTCAGTTGATAGTTAACATTCGTTTGGGCCGGCATCAGCAAACATTTTCTGTAAAAGGTCATTTCATGAATATTTTAAGTTTTCTCACCCATGTATCACTGGCACAAGTACTTAACACTGCTGTTGCTTAAGTTTTTTAAAAAAGAGATGTGGCTGTTTTCTAGTAAAGCTAAATTTACAAAAACAGATGTGTAGCAGGTTCCTAGGGCTGCCCTAACAAAGTGCCAAAAATTGAGTGTCTTCGAAGCTATAGAAATTTGTTGTCTCCTGTTTCCAGAGACTGGAAGTTTGAAATCAAGGCCATGCTCACTCTGGCACCTCCCGGAAAAACAACTCTTTCTTCTTCTAGTTCCTCCATTTCCCAGAAATAGAAATTTGTTGTCTCCTGTTTCCAGAGACCAGAAGTTTGAAATCAAGGCCATGCTCACTCTGGCACCTCCCGGAAAAATAACTCTTGCTTCTTCTAGTTCCTCCATTTCCCAGAAATCCTCAACATTCTTTGGCTTGTTGGTGCATCACTCTGGACATATAGCCTTTCTTACCTGTGCATTTTCACTTCACCTTCCACTTTGCAAGTTTCTCTATGTCCAAATTTCTATTTTTTTAAAAAGGACACCAGTCATATTGGATTAGAGTGAACTGTAATTACTGAATTTTGACATGATTACTCCTATAAAGATCTTACTTTCAAATAAAGTCACATACTGGTGTACTGGGGATTAAGACAATATATCTTTTAAGCATGACATTAGTTCAGTTCAGCTCAGTTCAGTCGCTCAGTCGTGTCCGACTCTTTGAGACCCCATGAATCGCAGCACGCCAGGCCTCCCTGTCCATCACCAACTCCCGGAGTTCACTCAGACTCATGTCCATCGAGTCAGTGATGCCATCCAGCCATCTCATCCCCTGTCATCCCCTTCTCCTCCTGCCCCCAACCCCTCCCAGCATCAGAGTCTTTTCCAATGAGTCAACTCTTCGCATGAGGTGGCCAAAGTACTGGAGTTTCAGCTTTAGTATCATTCCTTCCAAAGAAATCCCAGGGCTGATCTCCTTCAGAATGGACTGGTTGAATCTCCTTGCAGTCCAAGGGACTCTCAAGAGTCTTCTCCAACACCACAGTTCAAAAGCATCAATTCTTCAGCACCCAGCTTTCTTTACAGTCCAACTCTCACACCCATACATTCAATCCATAACAAAGTCGAAGTCTAGATTTGATCCGAGAGCTATTGTTTGTCAATTCCTGATCTATGTAATGCTTTGTTAAAATCCATCTGCTTCATTATCTTGAAAGCTTGAGAGTAGTGAATGTGTCTATTTTTGCTTAACTTTGTACTCCCAACATTTAGGATATTGCTTGCTATAAAGAAAGCATTGAATAAATTTAGGTTAAAACAAGATTAAAATGGCACAATTTAGTCTTAAGAAAGCTCATGTTAGATTATTAGTTAAGAACCCTACATGTTTTCTTTTCCTATATTCCACTTTCTCTAAAATCATGCCCCACAAAACAGATAAACTTGGCTATCTTGAGTGACAAATTGTCAAATTCTCTTAGTTACAAAAAAAAGTCGAGGGATTTTTATTTCTATGGATATATTCTGGAGTTCTCTATTTCATGACTATTGGCTACCTGTCAGTCCCATGATCCATTGTTCTCTGGCTGACATTTGATGATGCTATAGCATTATAAGACATGGTTTCTGAAATATACTGAAACCCCATGGACTGTAGCCCACCAGGCTCCTCCATACATGGGATTTTCCAGGCAAGAGTACTGGAAAATCCCATGGATGGAGGAGCCTGGTGGGTTACAGTCCATGGGGTCGCTGAGAGTCGGACACGACTGAGTGACTTCACTTTCACTTTTCACTCTTATGCATTGGAGAAGAAAATGGCAACCCACTCCAGTGTTCTTGCCTTGAGAATCCCAGGGACAGGGGAGCCTGGTGGGCTGCCGTCTATGGGGTCGCACAGAGTCGGACACGACTGAAGCGACTTAGCAGCAGCAGCAGCTTTATTTTGCAGGCCCTTGGTATATATTGCTTTCCAGGCTTGATATGTCTGGCCTGTTTTCTTTGTCTATCATTTAACACAAAACAGTCAACTCAGGCATTATCAATCCCCAGAAATTATCCCTAGTTCTCCAATGATAGATAAAGTACTTGTCTGTATTGTGTCTGAAAGTGCATTTTACATACCTTTCATTGCACTTACCACAATAATTTATAATTATTTGTTTCTAGAGGGTAATTACCAATGTAGGAAGGAAATCACATCACCATTTCAGAAAGAATAAAAATATGGATCTGAAAAACGACATATAATTGTTTTCAGCCATTTAAAAGATTTTTATAAGGCATAAGTATGACCAACCTAGATAGTATATTGAAAAGCAGAGATATTACTTTGCCAACAAAGGTCTGTCTAGTCAAGGCTATGGTTTTTCCAGTGGTCATGTATGGATGTGAAAGTTGGACTGTGAAGAAGGCTGAGTGCCGAAGAATTGATGCTTTTGAACTGTGGCGTTGGAGAAGATTTTTGAGAGTCCCTTGGACTGCAAGAAGATCCAACCAGTCCATGCTAAAGGAGATCAGTCCTGGGTGTTCATTGGAAGGACTGATGCTGAAGCTGAAACTCCAATATTTTGGCCACCTCATGTGAAGAGTTGACTCATTGGAAAAGTCTCTGATGCTGGGAGGTACTGGGGACAGGAGGAGAAGGGGACAACAGAGGATGCGATGGCTGGATGGCATTACCGACTCGATGGACATGAGTCTGAGTGAACTCCGGGAGTTGGTGATGGACAAGGAGGCCTGGCATGCTGTGATTCATGGGGTCGCAAAGAGTTGGACACGACTGAGAGACTGAACTGAACTGAAGGGTTAGATTTACCCTTTATAGTTCAATAAGCTGGAAACATAACTGTTGTACAGTATTAGATTATTCTTAAGCAGAACTTTATTGTTGGAAAGGTTAGACGAAATTAAACAGGTAAAGTAGTTAACACAGGTAATGACGCCAGTATTTTCCAGTGTTTACTGTTGGTAGTAGTAGTAGCACGGCAGCAGTGAAAGTAAATTATCTTTAACTTAGAAATTTCATGATGTAAACAATGATAAAATGGAGTGAATTTATTTCAACATTCTAACACCATCTGAATGTTAGAAACAGACACTTTTTTTTTTAAGCATGTCAGGTTTTAAAGAATTTTTTTTTTTCCTTCCCTGGTACATATGCTTAGAATTTGCAGTTTCTATGACACCCAGATACACCAATGAGTACCTGAATACTTAGACTAGGAAGCTACATACGGTCACAAATCATGAAATTAGTGGAAAGAACTTTGTCATTTATCCAAACATAATTGAAAGCAAGTATGATTCTATAGAAATTCACATTCCTGATGTGATTTCATCAAGTCTTTATAAGAATTGGATTTCTTAGGCCTGAAAGAATAAATTTTTGGCAGGAGAAGTTGATATATCAGAGTCTCTGGCACTAAGAATCTAGTGTAGAGAATAAAGGTTGAAAGCATTACCAGCAGATTTTGACACATACGCATTCCCTTTACTAACTGATGAGAACAATTATCAGATATATAATAAAAATTCAGGGGGAAAAAGCCCACTCCTTGGTAGGAAAACAGAATCAAGAACTGAATTTATTACACACTGAATGATGTTAATTTATGATTCAGTTCAGTTAAATCTTTTGTTTTTAAAGTTCTGTTTGGACTTTTGAATATTTTTTATATATTTTTTCGACTGTGGAAAGAAAACCAACATGAATTGATTACCAACAGCACACCTGGCTCTAGACACTGTGCTTCACATACACAGCTTAACCAGAATTAAGAGGTAGGTGACAGAGCATGCATTTTTAATACATGGGTGGAATTCATAACAGATGGCACTGCAGGACAAAATTCATTGGAGCCAATTTTCTGGTCCTGAATTCTTTCAAAAGAATGGTTTCTTAAGATAATCCTTCATAGTAAATTTTTACTGAGAAGGTTACTCCCTTTATCTTTAAATTATAATGGAAGCTCTTCAGAGCTTTGGAAAACATAGTCCATGTCACATTACCCCCCAAATTCCGAAAAGACAAATAATCATATGCAAAAGTCCAATATTGTTACAGGTTTTTCACAGAAAGCGGAAGCAGCCTAATCCAGGGGAAAGTAGTAATTAACAGATAAGCGGTTCATTAAATGAATATGTAGTGTCATGATGTTAGAACTTGGCATTGATCACTGTTAGATACAGGTTTTCCTCTTACCAGAAATTCTGACACCACATTTATCACTTGATCTATTTTTAGAACTTTAATGAGTAGATCACTAAGACTTACCTCATTAACTGAGGTTCTGAGAAAACATTATCTACAGAGATAATAGTAGGTTAGAATAGTTACTACTCTCAAATTTGTGAAGAAAAAAAAATACATGAAGAGAAAATTAAATTTATTTCATAGCAGGAAAATCTGATCTTGTTTAACAGGTAAGCTTTTAAAATATTTGTGTTCCTAAAATTAATCATCTTAATTTTATATATATATGTATATGTGTGTATATACATATATTTTTTCTTTTTTTAAGCACATGAGAAATTTTTATTTAATTTTTACAGTTCCTGTGACTCACAACAGCACATCATTTAAAGTAATATTCAATACTTAGTATCTTTCTGCACTTTCAGTTAATAATTATTATATATTAGTAATCAGTACTATTTTCAAGAAGTATTTAAAAGCATTTTTTGTCTGACTTTGTTTACCTATAGTAATAGAGGTTACACTATAATTAGATGCATTTTGTATGTATTTTGAAGTTTAAAGTCATAAATTCAGTGTTTTAATAAATTAAATATAGCATAGAGAATGTGTGTGGCCCTTCCACCAATTCTATAAAAATGGTAGTGAAAATTAAAAAGAATGGCATAAACCCAGAAGGACAAAGGGGAAAAGGTATTGGGAGATGTAATATGTCTTCAATAGTTTGGACAATGAAAAGCAGATGGAGAGAAAAGGCAACTGACTAGTAGGTCAGAGGAGCCTGGAAGAGGAAGACCAGTCTTAGGCAGGTTGATTCCCTGCACACAACCAGATGAAGTCTGGGTAATGGAGGCAGGAGGGAATCTTTAGAGAGTAGGACAAAAGGAAACAAGATAATTGATTGTACATCATTGTAAGGAGCAATTGTACCCTTCTTGAGTTCCTTCCATCACAAAATTACTCCTTTCCCATCTGTGAAAAAGTCAGATGTTTCTGTGAGAAGGTCAGAGCTGGCAGTGGTAATAAGGGAGGCTGGAGAGAGCGTGGGGTTCTATGAGACACAAAGGAATCAGGTGAAAGTATGGGTATGAAATCCTGAGACCCCAACCCCACTATCTTGCTCAGCACCAAAGCAGATTTTTAATGTCTGGTCAAAATGGGATGGGGGGGTGGGATGGAAGGAAGGTTCAAGATGGAGGGGATACATGTATACTTATGGCTAATTCATGTGTTGTACAGCAGAAACTAATAGAACATTGTAAAGCAATTATACTCCAGTATAAACTAAACTAAAAAGAAAAAGTCTAGTCACAAAAGTTAAGAGTTTTCTTTGAGGAAAATAACCAACCCAGGAGAGGAAGCATATAGATACTAACAGCTATGGGCCTGATACTGTCCCAGTGACCTTTAGGGAATCTCTAATCAGCAAGATCTACTCAAATATTCACTTTCCTATGTGCTTTCAGTATGTTGGTATAAATATATAAATTAGACTCAAAGATCATCAAACAGTTGAGGAGTGCCTCCAACATAAAACATAGAAACCTAGGAAAATAAACCAAATTGAAAGGATTCAGGAGAAGAAAAAGACAATGGAAGGTAAGGATTAAAAAAAATTTTGAATTTAATATCTACAGGAAGATTAAAAAAATACATCCTTTAAGAGCAGAGTACTTTTTAAAAGAAATACTCAGAGAACAAGGAAGAGCTATTAGAAATTAAATACTATATGGCAAACATATTTTCAAATCCATTAAAGAGGCTAAAACATAATGTTGTAAATTTTCCTAGAAAATAGATTCAAAAATGGAAAACTGGTGAAAAATATAGGATCAATTCAGAGGTCTAATATTTGAACAAGGGGTTCTAGAGGGAGAATGTAGATGAGGGAAAATAATAAAGAAACAAATATTTTTATAATATACTGTATCTGAAAATCATCATTTTTTAGATAGTAGCGACCAAGATAATCACGATGGTGTGATCACTCACCTAGAGCCAGACATCCTGGAATGTGAAGTCAAGCGGGCCTTAGAAAGCATCACTATGAACAAAGCTAGTGGAGGTGATGGAATTCCAATTCAGCTGTTTCAAATCCTGAAAGATGATGCTGTGAAAGTGCTGCACTCAATATGCCAACAAATTTGGAAAACTCAGCAGTGGCCACAGGACTAGAAAAGGTCAGTTTTCATTCCAACCTCAAAGAAAGCCAATGCCAAAGAATCCTCAAACTACTGCACAATTGCACTCATCTCACACGCTAGTAAAGTAATGCTCAAAATTCTCCTAGCCAGTCTTCAGCAATACGTGAACCATGAACTTCCAGATGTTCAAGCTGGTTTTAGAAAAGGCAGAGGAACCAGAGATCAAATTGCCATCATCCACTGGATCATGGAAAAAGCAAGAGAGTTCCAGAAAAACATCTATTTCTGCTTTCTGGACTATGCCAAAGCCTTTGACTGTGTGGATCACAATAAACTGTGGAAAATTCTGAAAGAGATGGGAATACCAGACCACCTGATCTGCCTCTTGAGAAACCTATATGTAGGTCAGGAAGCAACAGTTAGAACAGGACATGGAAAAACAGACTGGTTCCAAATAGGAAAAGGAGTACGTCAAGATTGTATATTGTCACCCTGCTTATTTAACTTCTGTGCAGAGTACATCATAGAAATGCTGGGCTGGAAGAAGCACAAGCTGGAATCAAGATTGCTGGGAGAAATATCAATCACCTCAGATATGCAGGTGACATCACCCTTATGGCAGAACGTGAAGAGGAACTCAAAAGCCTCTTGATGAAACTGAAAGAGGAGAGTGAAAAAATTGGCTTAAAGCTCAACATTCAGAAAACTAAGATCATGGCATCTAGTCCCATCACTTCATGGGAAATAGATGGGGAAACAGTGTCAGACTTCATTTTTCTGGGCTCCAAAATCACTGCAGATGGTGACTGCAGCCATGAAATTAAAAGACACTTACTCCTTGGAAGGAAAGTTATGACCAACCTAGACAGCGTATTAAAAAGCAGAGACATTACTTTGCCAACAAAGGTCCATCTAGTCAAGGCTATCGTTTTTCCAGTAGTCATGTATGGATGTGAGAGTTGGACTGTGAAGAGAGCTGAGCACCAAAGAATTGGTGCTTTTGAACTGTGGTGTTGGAGAAGACTCTTAAGAGTCCCTTGGACTGCAAGGAGATCCAACCAGTCCATTCTAAAGGAGATCAGCCCTGGGATTTCTTTGGAAGGAATGATGCTAAAGCTGAAACTCCAGTACTTTGGCCACCTCATGTGAAGAGTTGACTCATTGGAAAAGAATCTGATGCTGGGAGGGACTGGGGGCAGGAGGAGAAGGAGATGACAGAGGATGAGATGGCTGGATGGCATCACTGACTCGATGGACGTGAGTTTGAGTGAACTCTGGGAGTTGGTGATGGACAGGGATGCCTGGCGTGCTGCAATTCATGGGGTTGCAAATAGTTGGACATGACTGAGTGACTGAACTGAACTGAACTGAACCCACTTAGTATTTTTCACAATAAAATAAAACTCATAACAAAGCATCATTAAATTTCTGAATTTTGCAGTAAAAATATGAGATAAAAAGCATACAAAAATGTAAAACCATTCCTTAAAAATAACATTAGAAAATAGCAGGATAAAGCTATCATCAAAATTCTGAGAAATAATTTTTAACCTACTTTTTTCTTTGACCAAAGTATGAATTGATTCTAAGGACAAAAAGCAATATTTTCAGATTTGATAATTCTTTAAAAATTTATATCCATCTATTATGCTTTCTTGGGCTTTCCTGGTGGCTCAGACAGTAGTAAAGAATCTGTCTGCAATGCAGGAGACCCAGGATCCATCCCTGGGTTGGGAAGATCCCCTGGGGAAAGGCAGGGCTACCCACTCCAGTATTCTTGTCTGGAGAATCCCATGGACAGAGAAGCCTTGTGGGCTGTAGTCCATGGGGTGACAAAGTTTCAGACATGACTGAGCAACTAACACTTTCATGCTTTCTTAAAATGCTACAGTGGGGAGAGGAGGAGGTGGTGATCTACTGAAATAAGGGAGAAAATAAAAGACAAAATGTACTGGGAATCCGGAGAAAAAGTCTCCAAAGTAGAAGACAGGCAAAGGGAATTACCACGATGGTAAGGAGACATCGCTGGAGAAGGCAATGGCAAGCCACTCCAGTACCCTTGCCTGGAAAATCCCATGGACGGAGGAGTCTGGTAAGCTGCAGTCCACAGGGTCGCAAAGAGTCAGACACGACTGAGTGACTTCAATTTCACTTTCACTTTCATACATTGGAGAAGGAAATGGCAACCCACTCTAGTGTTCTTGCCTGGAGAATCCCAGGTACAGGGAAGCCTGGTGGGCTGCACTCTGTGGGGTCGCACAGAGTCGGACACGACTGAAGAGACGAAGCAGCAGCAGCAGCAGCAAGGAGACATCCCAGGCTTCCCTTATAGCTCAGTTGGTAAAGAATCCACCTGCAATGAAGGAGACCCCTCTTCGATTCCTGAGTAGGCAAGATCTGCTGGAGAAGGGATAGGCTACCCACTCCAGTATTCTGGCCTGGAGAATTCCATGGACTGCATAGACCATGGGATTGCAAAGAGTCAGACACAGCTGAGTGACTTTCACTTTAAGGAGACATCCCAGGATAATAAATGTACAGCAGGCTTAAAAAATTCTGATCAAGACTGAGGCATAGCTAAAAGCTCTAATGAGAATATCTCTGTATATCAATTGAATGTTGTTGAGCAAAGGCCACTTCCAAACTTAATTATTTAATTTTTATTATTATTACTAACATATTTATAGACCAACTGAGCAGTGTCTGCATATCTGCGCTGGGCCAGACTGATATTGGCTAGACTTGTTCACGATGTGAGCAGCTAGTGTTGATAGATTATCTGAGGGTAGACTGCACTAGATTGGTCTTGTTGGACAACTCAGGTCTCCTTTATATTTATTTCATATCTTAACAGCAAACTAGCAAGCAATATGGAGAAGGACATGGCGACCCACTCCAGTACTCTTGCCTGGAAAATCCCATGGACCGAGGGGCCTGGTAGGCTACAGTCCATGGGGTTGCGAAGAGCTGGACATGACTGAGCGACTTCACTTACACTTTTCACTTTCATGCATTGGAGAAGGAAATGGCAACCCACTCCAGTGTTCTTGCCTGGAGAATCCCGGGGACGGGGGAGCCTGGTGGTCTGCCGTCTGTGGGGTCACACAGAGTCGGACATGACTGAAGCGACTTAGCAGCAGCAGCAGCAGCAGCAACAAGCAATAATCTCTTGAAAGGAAGCGCATTTCAAGCTGTTCCTAGTACTAAGTTTGCTACTCTCCTAGAAGACATGGCTCTAGGCAACCAATTCATATGGCTAAGCCCAGAGTCACTAGAAGAAAGATATCGAAGGGCATGGAGACAGGGAGATGTGAAAAACTGGGGTGATTAACATAATCTCTCTTCCCTAATCTCTAAGAAAAATGTAGAATGATACCCTTTTGTATTTCCTGATATTTTGAGAGGAGTTTTAGTATTTCTAGGTGAAAGTTTAGGGATAAGTTAGTAATAGACACACTGGAAAACCACATACACAAACACATTAGACAATTATTAATTTTAGGAAAAACAGAACTACAATCATGTCAAGACTTGAAAACAATTGATAACTATTACAAGAATGTTTTTAAGTCACAAGGAATGCATGGTAGATGGGCAGATATGAAAAGCAGATTTCTGAGTTCGTTACAAGTCTACAAAACAGTTGAGTTTTTGAACTCTGTGCATGCTGCTGCTGAAGTCTGTGCATATATTTATTTTAATCTGACATGTAAAACAAAAAGAAGCCAAAAGAGCAATGATATATCTTCATAAAGGACACTTTACAAAGATATCAAGACATGAATGACCTTAAACTTCCTTATCCTTATTTCCCTTAAAAACAAAAAAATTCAAATGAGCTAATCGATCTCTATCATTTCTTTTTATTTAAATATTCAAGATCCACAGTTCCAATAAAACTTGCTAAAGACTTATTCTTTAAAATCACATCCTTAGTTTAATGTCTTTATTCTTTTATTCATCTGTTCTATATATATTTTGTCTATATCCATTTAACCACAAATTCTGCTGTCCTGAGATCATTATTACTTGTTCCCCAACTGCCTGAACCAAAATTACTCCGTTTATTTCTGAGACTAAAAAAAGATTTTCAAAAAGGGCTAGAGAGTAATATAAGTACCTCAGGCAGAGAAGTAATTTAGAGCTCCTTCAGACTGCTGTCTTTTAAGTATTGGCTCAAAAACTACATAGTAAAATATAGCCAGTCAGAAATATTTTTGTTTGTCTGTTTTTTAAAGTTATTCTTAAGGCCATTACCTACTGCAGGAAAAAAGTGAATGCATTTCAATAGTAAGGTGTTACACATCGATGTAAACTTTGGTGTCATTTCTGATTTATTCAGTGGCATCGTGTGCTTCTTATGAATTGGTGCTCTAATCAGCTTCCTAGCTGGCACTCCTTGTTATTGAGTTTTGGTCTTAAGCGCTCTAGCATATCTACAGTGCTCAACAAATGTCAATGTGGTTTTTTCTTGCCATTTTTTTTTTCATGTTCACAGTATACAAAGCTGCTTGGAGATTTCATCATTATCCTTGCTTTTCCTAGGGTGATGTTATACAACATGCTAAACGTAATATCAGACTATTTCCTCTCCTAAGTAGCCAAAGTGAAACCTTTCCAGCTTAATCACCCACCTCTTCCTACTCATTACCATTCTCTTAGAAGAGACATTTAGTGTGTGACTAAATGTTAGAATATTTTTCAGGCAGAAATAGGGAGCAGACAGAAAGGATTGTAACAGGGATTTGAAGAAGGAGAAAGGTTCGATCATGGTGGTTTAATTTAATCTACACCCCATGTTGAAGATCACTTGACTGTCTCTGGGTGAGTTTATTTCTTAGATGTTTATTCTGTTCTATTGGTTGTTATATCATTACCATACTGCTTTAATTACTGCAGCTTTGTAATATATCTTGAAACCAGGAAGTTTGATGTCTCTAGCATTATCCTTTTTTCTCAAAATCACTTTGGATATTCTGGATAATTTGTTGTTCTGCATGGATTTTAGGAGTGTTTCTTCTACTACTATAAAAGAATGCCATTTGGGATTTTGGCCTCATGCATTGGAGAAGGAAATGGCAACCCACTCCAGTGTTCTTGCCTGGAGAATCCCAGGGATGGGGGAGCCTGGTGGGCTGACGTCTATGGGGTTGCACAGAGTCGGACACGACTGACGCGACTTAGCAGCAGCACTAGCAGCAGCAGCATTGAATCCATAGAATGCTTTGGATTGTCTGAACATTTTAACGATACTAGGTCTTCCAATCCACAAATACAGGCTGTCCTTCCCTTTATTTGTGTCTTCTTTAATTTCTTTCATCAATGTATCATAGTTTTCAGTGTACCAGTATTTCATCTCCTTGGTTAAGTTTATTCTTAAGTGATTTATTTTAGTTTAAATGGCATTGTTTTATTCGTTTCCTTTTTGGATCATTTATTTTTAGTATCAAGAAACACAACTGACATTTGTATGTTGAGTCTTTATCCTTTACCTTTATTGAATCTGTTGATTAGTTCTACCATTTTTTTGGTGTTGACTTTAGGTTTTTCTATATAAGATCTTATTATTTGCAAACAGAGATAATTTTATTTCTTTCTTTCCTTTTGAAAGTCTTTCATTTCTTTATCTGGCCTAACTGCACTAGCTAGAACTTCTAGTATTATGCTGAACAAAGGCAATTCTCACATGTTAGAATGGCTGTTGTTGTTTTCTTTTTTTAATATAACATGTGTTAGTGAGAGGAATTAGAACGCTTGCACATTGTTGGTGGGATGTAAAATGGTAGATCTGCTATGGAAAACATAATGGACATTCTTCAAAAAATTAAAATTAGAACTACCGTATGATCCAGCAACCTCACTTCTTGGCATATATCTAAAAAACCTGAAATTAAAATCTCAAAGAGATATTCTGTACTCCCATGTTCATTGCATTATTACTCACAACCAAGTTATCCCAAGAATAAAAAATAAAATGTCAATAAAAAATTATATACGGTAGGTATGAGAGCTGCCTCTCCTAGTACAGTTGGAACAATGACCTCTTCTATGTTAATAATATCTATATTATATACCCTGAGGGTTTCTCTGGTGGTTCAGAGAGTTAAGCGTCTACCTGAAATGTGGGAAATCCGGGTTCAATCCCTGGATCAGGAAGATCCCCTGGAGAAGGAAATGGCAAGCCACTCCAGTACTCTTGGTTGGAAGATTCCATGGATGGAGGAGCCTGGTAAGCTACAATCCTTGGGATTGCAAAGAATCAGACACGACTGAGAAACTTCACTTTATATACCTTGGAGGCACATGATTAAACTAGGTTGGGATAGCCAAGTGGCCAATGGGATAGTACATTTGTTGTTCAACAGATGTCAGGAACTGAGATTAAATGTCAAAGACAGAAGGATGTCCAAATAATGATTTTAAATGACTACAGACTTGGGGGGCAAATATGAATTTGAATCCTTGTGTGATCACTTACTAGCTGCTTTATCTTAAGCACAATGGTTCTGCATCTCAGTTTCTCCATGTGTAAGAGAAAAAGTTGCATATGGAAATTTGTGTACATTGCCAAGAGATGAAGCATTTGACAAAAAGAAAAGCAAGTGCACAGCTTTTCGTGTACTTAACAAAAGATTTACATATTGGATGTCATGTGCAAAATTACTGAGATTGAAAAGGTAAATTAAATATACATTGATCCTGAAGAAGCCAAAACACTAGGAGATAAGATTTGTGTGTGTGAGTGTGTGTGTGTGTGTGTGTGTGTGTGTGTGTGTAAATATACAGAGAAATGTCACTAGTGTTATCATGGAAAACACATGGAGAAACTCAGGGAGAGAGAACTGCTAGCGTATAGGAAAAAATGGTTTCATTTCTGACAAATAAAACAGCTAAGAAACAGGATTTAAAGTTTCTCGTAGATATTAACTCTGGGAGAGAGAAACAGCTCTTCTTCTCAGACCAGTAAGATTGCAGAAAATTAGGGTGAAGGGTGAAGTCACTCAGCCGTGTCCGACTCTTTGTGATCCCATGGACTGTAGTCTACCAGGCTTCTCTGTCCATGGGATTTTCCAGGCAAGAGTACTGAAGTGGGTTGCCATTTCCTTCTCCAGACAGAAAGATTAAGTAAATTTAAAGATATATATATTTATGGAAAGAAAATATTTATTTAGTGATAGAAATAATTCAGACTGTTTTTAATAAATTCAGAGGCAACTCATCATTAAAGTAGGGGGAAGAAAAGATAAATAGAGAAATGAGAGTACTAGAAAAGAATCAATAGACTGGTGAAAAAAATGAATGTTTTTGCCTGCCTAGATTGCTGTCTGCTTGCCTCCTTTCTAACCAATTAAAGTGCTACAGAGACTTCAGCAATATATTGGTCATGTCTCCTTAAAGAAATCTCTGTTCCTGGGTTTTTTTTTCTTTTTTCTGCGATTTCTCTTCTTAAATGTTCTTATATTGTATAGTTTATCCTGATAATATAACCTTATGCCATACAAGCATGACAATTTTTTCCAAATATTTCATGGATATATCTTGTCTGTAAGCTCCTCAAGGCTAGAGATGCCATCTGTGCTTATCTTTCACCATTTCTTATTCAGGAAACATTCCAAATTAATGAGTTGTACAACTTGTACAAAGACTTAGGGAAGGAGGCTGGTGAAAAAGTAAGATTATATTCCCTTTACTATTCCATAAACTATTTTCTTTTTATTAAACTGGAATGAATGAAAACTATTAAATCAGTCATATTTATATTTGTATAAAATATAAAGATTGCAAATGTATCAATCATGTTGTCTTTGAATTTATATATAATCCTTACCAAATAGTCAAAAGAATTTTGTAAATATTTTCAATGAGTTAGAAATGAGCCAAATTTCATTAGTTTAATGTCAAAAGAGGCTGAGTGGTGTATTACCTTATGTTGCCAAATTCTGTATCCATTCTAAAAGGAGCATCATCAAAAAGACTATAGAAAAAACAAATGCAAAGTTAAATAAAACAATGAATCTAATATCCATTCAGCATAGAGATTAAGTTGATTCATTCCTTTGTAAAACAATTAGAATAGTTATGATCATCATTTATTTAAAGATTAATATAAAATATTTTTATAACTTCAAAAATGATGTGTAATAATTTGAGGAAACATAGAAAAGTATAAAGCAGTTGAAGCTATCCATGAACAGTCCGACCAGAAATAGCCAGTGGTGACAGTTTAGTATATAATATTCCAGTGTTCAGTACCCATAAATAAGAGTACTTGTCTTGCGGGGAAATTAAAGAAGCTGAAGAGAAAGATGAAACCAGGACTAGAGTCTTAAATGCACCCTGGGAAATATAAGATTTTCTGCCACATTGTGATTCAATCTAATAGCATGGAAGCAATAAACACTGTATAAGAGACTCATTGCTAAATGTTTATTGAATTCATACCCAATTCCAGAGAACTGGATCAAACAGAATGGGGATGCAAAAAAAGAAAAAAAAAAGAAAAAGGGTTCTGTCCCTGTTCTTTTAAAAATCAAAATCTGGTAAGAGAGATAAGATAGAGAAACAGGTGAAAAAATAAACAGCACTAAAATACTTAGGTAAAAATTCAAGACAACAACAAAACAGATATCAGAAGATTGTATATGATTAATTAGCAAAGGAAGTCCATAGACAATAACTACTATCTGAGTTCACAAGCACTTGAGTGTGACTTATGGCAAGGCCCGTTAGGTAGGAACTCTAGCATAACCCCTAGGCTTCCTAGGAGAAAGCCACATATAAAGGACCAGTGCTCAAGTTCACCAACAAATTGAAGCTATTCTGTTTTGATTAGCTTGTCCTACTTTCCCCACTTTTCTGCATTGCAAAAAGCATCTGGACTAAGAAAGCCTGTATATAAACCTTGTTAATAACAATAAATAGTACTCTTTGGTCAAAGGAGCAGAAACCTGACCACCACGAGGCTCACCGTTGTCCAACCACCTACAGTGGTTTTAATCATCTCTTACAAGAAAAATCTCTGCAGAAGACCAATCCTGACAGTAGCAATCTTTATTGTTGTGGGGTTTTCCTTACACATGCACTGGAGGCCACGTGGATAGCTCTGTTTCCCTAAGCTAACAGAAAGTTTAAGTAATCTCCCTTTTGTTGAAAGACGTCTGTCTCTTTATAATATTAAGGGGGAAATGAGTGCTCGGACAACCTCCAGAAGATCAGAAATTTGGAAAGGAAGCAGTGTTTCTTTCTTTTAAAAAAATTTGTCTATTTATGTATTTGGCTGTGTTAGGTCTTAGCTGCAGCATCCAGAATCTTTGTTGCATCATGCAGGATCTTTCATTGAGGTCCACGGGCTTAGTTACTCTGCAGCATGCAGGCTCTTAGTTCCCCAACCAGGGATCAAACATGTGCCCCCTACACTGCAATGGGGATTCTTAACCACTGGACTTGCAGAGAAGTCCCGAGTGTTTCTGGCTAAGTGTTACTACCATCCTGACCTACTCCCACTATCCAAGTCTAAGGAGCAAGGAACCCACTCATGACCTTGGCAGCCCTGTGCCATTTATCCACAGGATTTGAGAGAGGAATGAATGACTCTCCTAAGTGACTGTATCCCAAAAGATGACTTCTCTCTGAACTTCCCAGAAGGGATTAAATCTCTCTCTTGGGCATGGGAAGGACCTGAGAGTGAATCACACTCATTTAGCAAGAATTCCTAAAGCTTTGGAGCCCCATTTGAGGTGCAGTTGTGTTCCTGTACTCCACCTGTCTACCTCAACATTTCCTATTTCTTTGGATGGAATAATAATAAATAAGGGGTGGGAAAGTGGGTACAGATGTGGTTTTTAGGTGTTCTTGGAAGCCAACAATATATGCTGGCAGAAAACTTTGTTAAAGGCATTGCACTACAATTTTCAGAATTGTTATTTCTAGCACCCAATTTCCAGAGAAAACCGGTGTAAGCTGTCGATAGATTAATTTCTGTTAGGCTATAAAAAGTTAATTTTTTTATTTATACACTTGAGCGGGTGGCGGGTGTTGTAAGGTAGCTCATACAACACTCTCCATCTTCTAACTTGACTTCATGTAATGAAAAGGCTGACAAGATAAAATGGCCTTTTTCAGACTGAAATTATCCATGTCACTTTGTGTTCCACCAATCATGGAACTGTGAGCAGTGTGTGATGAGGAGATCAAATCTTTGGGGAACCTCAGTGACAGAGGCACCTGGTTTTTCAACAGTTGATTTCAGGCCTTGGGGCAGCGAGAACACTGGTGCTTCAGCAAAAGCAGCCGTATGTCTGTGTCTGTGTCTTTTTCCTGCCCAAGGTATCTCTGACATCATCATTCTTAAATAAGTAGCAGCCAGAATGGACATTCCTGACTACAATTAAAATTGATAAAAATTTGGGAAAAGTTTATGATTAATTAAGAGCAGTTTACTTGGTCATTCTGGAAAAAAGTGGATTTGAGCCAGAAGGTGTAGATCAAAAAATTATTCTACAACTTAAATGTATTCAACCATCCCTGAGCATTTAATGAGCACCAGGTATGAGTTAGGTGCCATGCTAAGTACTAGGACTACAAAGATGAAAATATCTAATCCTCATTTAAAAAAACCTAGTGAATTTTGATATCCTGTAATAGGGCCAATGATAGAGGAAAACAGATGCATTATAACACAGAAAAAGTAAGCAGGTCAGTTCAGTTGTCTCAAGAAGAATACCTGGAAGGGTAGGGGTTAATACCTAAAATTTGGAATAGGAATGTGGGGCATTTCCAGCAGATTGGAGAATGTGGATGAAGAATGAAATGAAACTAGAGGCTGGTGTTTCTTCAGATACTAAGTGAAGTGCTTGGTAGGGAGAACTATAGGGTGAAAGCAGAAGGTACCTGTGAGTCAGAGGATAAAGGTTGCTGTAAGCCATGTTGGAGAGCCTGGATGATACCTATAGACATTATGGGAATTAGCTATGGAGTTTCAAAATGGTGATATTGTAAAGTAATTAGCCCCTAATTAAAATAAATAAATTTAATTTTTTTAAATGGTGTTAAAATGCAGGTAATAAATTTAAATAGATCACAATAGCAGCGGAGAATGCACTGGCGACCTACTCCAGCACTCTTGCCTGGAAAATCCCATGGACAGAGGAGCATGGTAGGCTGCAGTCCACGGGGTCACGAAGAGTCGGACACGACTGAGCAACTTCACTTTCACTTTTCACTTTCATGCATTGGAGAAGGAAATGGCAGCCCACTCCAGTGTTCTTGCCTGGAGAGTCCCAGGGACGGGGGAGCTTGGTGGGCTGCCGACTCTGGGGTCGCACAGAGTCGGACACGACTGACACGACTTAGCAGCAGCAGTACAATAGCAGTATGAAGAAGCTAGGAAGGCTGGTGGCATAGTCTCTACATGACATAACCTGCCTTGGAACAAAATAGAATAAAGCAAGGGATGTTTAAAAAATATTTCAGAAGTAAATGATGTAGGGCTTTATATCAGAAGCACAGACTTTCCTCTGACTCCAAGTTTCTCTTTTGAGTGTGTAGGTAGAATGTAAACAACAGAGCACAACACACTTGGACGTTAGTCAATGGAAGAATATTGTCCAGTTGTCCTTTCTGCTGCTGCTGCTGCTAAGTCCCTTCAGTCGTGTCTGACTCTGTGTGACACCATAGACAGCAGCCCACCAGGCTCCCCTGTCCCTGGGATTCTCCAGGCAAGAACACTGGAGTGGGCTGCCATTTCCTTCTCCAATGCATGAAAGTGAAACGTGAAAGGGAAGTTGCTCAGTCGTGTCTGACTCTTCGCTACCCCATGGACTGCAGGGGTAGGACAGGACCCCTCTGTCCATGGACTACCAGGCTCCTCTGTCCTTAGGTAGAGTTAAAGAGTATGGCAGGGCCGGCCAGTGCAGGAGACGCAAGAGTCAATGGTTGATCCCTGGCTCAGGAAGATTCCCTGGAGTAAGAAACCTGCTCCAGTATTCTTGCCTGGAGAATGCCGTGGACAGAGGAGCCTGGCAGGCTACAGTCCATGGGGTTGCACAGAGTCAGACACAACTGAGCACAGCACAGCACACACAATATTATGGCAGCCCGACTGGGAAAAGATTCAGACAGCTTACAGTTCCAGAAGCAGTGCCTGACTGAGTGAGGAGATGAGTGTACAAGTTATAAAGGCTTTTTCCTTCAATATTGTTTTTTCTTTACATTCTGCTATTAATGTAACAATTGGGCATGTACAAAAGAAGTAAATATACCAATACCTCTTCTCATGGGAGACAAGAAAACATAGCAGAAAATGATTAATAAACATTCCATGACAACTTCTGAGTAAATATTTGCTTCAAAGCAAATTACCCACATTACTGATATGAGTGTGAGGTGAGTGTCACACCTCACTGGTAAATGGAAGTAGACGCTATATTGTATTGTTAAAGAATTGTGCAATTATCCTAATACATCAGTTTCATGCTTTCTACATACTGCTCAAATTTTAAAAGATTGCCTCTCACAGAATTAATGCTTAAACAGCTTTAATGTAATTTAGTGATTCTGTCAAGTGAATTCAACAATGAAAATATTAGGACAATCCCAACTAATATGACAGAATGGCAAGAGAAGCAGCTGGCTGAACAATATTTTCACCTCTGGATGTTGTCTTCAATTAAATTTCCTATCAGATGAAAGAATTGATTAGTCTTTTCAAGCAAGAAATCTTGCTTCCTGCAAGTAAACAAAACTGTTTCCATTAAAGCTTTCAGTCCCTTTAAGAGGTTGTCATCTCTGGCTGGTGAAGCAGTTTATGGCATCTCAGCACCTGCTTTCAATACATGCAATGATTTGGCCATCAATGGTATGCTGCAAGTTCAGGAGCATCCCCTACAAAAGCCATAGTTGGACCCCTGAAAAAGAGAAAAAAGGGTCAGCCAGTTACCTTTGAGTTTTATGATGTGTATTTCTATGCTTTGATATGCAGTTGTGTATACACAATCTAATTAGTGCCAACACTAGCTTTATAATGAAAACAATCCATTTTCTTACTCAATATCTAATTTTCTCATTTGTGACATCTTTGATTAAAAAGAGCACACCACACCGTCTTGTTGATTGCAGCAAGGATGGAGCCCATTATTACATTATTAAGGCAATACACTGAGTGATAAAATGAATTTGGCCAGGAAAAAAATCACATTTAAAATAATTATGTTGAGTGGTTTTAATGGAGATAATCACACGTTTATTTAAAAACACACATGAGCTTCTAAAGCATAGGGTAAATTTTTGAGTGGATATCCTGAATATTCAAGATACTTGTAAAAGGTATAAAAACTAGTAAAGATGAATTAGGTAGTTCTCATTCAACATTAAGTCTAAATATGATTCAATTCATGTCTTGGCTATATACATATCTTTTTAGTCATCAATTTATTTTAGCAATTTAAAAACATCGTGTTCATTGATGACTTATGTTAACTTTCTGATATTCATGGTACAGTACTTCAGGAATACATTCTTATATTTACATAAACCACATGATTTTATACAGTTTGTGATGAGCATCTGTCTACCTTATAATGGATCTCCATGGAAAAGAATATTATGCTTCCAAGATTTCTTTTCCCATACTGTTTATCATTTTTAAGAAATAACTTATAAATAGGTTACTATCAAGGATAGTGTGGAAATCAAAACTATAAATATATTAGCTATGATTACTGTCATTTACAATTTCCATGCACATATATGCAGTTGCATGGCAGTGGAAATAAGGAATATGAACATGTATTTTAAAATAAACTGTATTTTGTACTTATAGTTGTATATAAGTATAATGTTACCATATACAGAAAGATCATGTTTTTGCTTCAGAAACTCTTAATATCTGTCATTTAATGTAGTACACAGGGTGAGTTCAGACACTTTCCATACAGGTATAATTCATGTTATAAAGAAGACTCTCAAATAGAAATTTTATGTAAGTCTGAAACTATCACAAAAACTAAAAAATATGCTATGAGATAGCTATTAAATATAGGCATTAGCTGCGACTATAACTGTGCTTTGATTTTAGTTTGGCTTTGATTTTTATTTTGATGACTTTCCCAGCGTTGTATGTTCCTTTAAATACTTTTTTATCAAAGGAGCAGTGCCAAGTATCTCCTCTGTACATTCTTACATCTAGAAAAAAGTGCACCTCTTAGTTCTTTGTTTTTTGGGGTTTTTTTTAATTTTATTTTATTTTTAAACTTTACATAATTGTATTAGTTTTGCCAAATATCAAAATGAATCCGCCACAGGTATACATGTGTCCCCCATCCTGAACCCTCCTCCCTCCTCCCTCCCCATTCCATCCCTCTGGGTCTTCCCAGTGCACCAGCCCCAAGTATCCAGTATCGTGCATCGAACCTGGACTGGCAACTCGTTTCATACATGATATTTTATATGTTTCAATGCCATTCTCCCAAATCTTCCCACCCTCTCCCTCTCTCTCAGAGTCCATAAGACTGTTCTATTCTTTGATCCATGAAACATCTTCCTGCTTCTCCATCCTTATTATAAAATAAATACATGTCATTAGAGAAAATTGGCAAACTGATAAATATAAGGGAAATCACCATGATCATATTTCCTAAACACAGGTATTAGAGAATTTTTGTTGTTTTCTTTCCTCATATATGTTTTTTTTTCCTCAGATATTTTTCCATTTTCAGACTTTTATCTTACTGGACATGTAATTGCATGCCCTGCTTTTTATCCTATTTATACCACAGATGCTTTCATGGATCAGCTTTTTAATAATTGAAGCATGACTGATTTATTATATTAGTTTTAGGTGTACAGCGCAATGATTTGAAATTTTTATACATTATGCACCATGCAAAGTTATTATAGCTGAATATATTCCCTGCACTGTACATTACATCCTTGTGACTTACTTATTTTATAACTGGTAGTTTGTTTCTCTTAATCTCCTTCACCTCTTCACCTTCTCCTACTCCCCTTCCATGTGGCAACCACTTGTTTGTTCTTTGCAACTTAAAAAAGTATACTTTATGTTTTAGCATAGTTTCAGATATTTAGAAAAGTTATAAAAATAGTACAGAAATTTTCCCATATACCCAAACCAACTTCGCTGATGATGAAATAAGGTTGATGTATCATGATCAAAGTCAACACTATGTTCAGATTTCCATAGTTTTCCCTAATGTCCTTTTCCTGTTATAGGATCCTGCCAAAGACACCACATTACATTTGGTGGTTATGTCTCCATAAGCTTCTCTTAGAAGTGAGTTTCTCAGACTTTCCTTGTTTTTGATGACTTTGACAGTTTTGAAGACCACAATCACATATTTTGTAGGATGCCCCTCCCTTTAAATTGGTCCAATGTTTTTCTTATGATTAGACTGGTTATGTGAGGAAGACCTCAGAGATAAAGTGCCACTGTTATTACACCATATCAAGGATACATACTATCAACATGACTTATCGCTATTGATTTTGACCTTGGTCACCTGCATAAGATAGTGTGTGTCAGGATTTCCAGTGTAAAGTTAGTCCTTTACCCCGCTTTTGATACTGTTCTCTTTGAAACGAAGCCACTCTGTACAACCTAGACTTAAAGAATGGAAAAGACTGTTCCACTTCTGAGAACAGAGAATTTACATAAATTATTTGAAATATATCTCATGGGAGGATTGTCCATTCTTCCACATTTATTTGTATAGTCAATATCATTTATATCAGTGGGGATTCAATGATATTTATTTTATACTTTGAGTTATGGTTCAATACTACTTTATTTTTATTGCTCAAATAGTTGTAGGTTTGACTCTTGGGATCTCTCCCAGTAGGTTCTTTAACCCTTTGATATCCTCCTATTAGTCTGCAGTTGTTTTTTAACACTTTCTGATTTTCTGGCTCTTTTCTGGATCATCAATCGCCTAATGTGATACTCCTCAGACTATAGCAGCTGGGAGTTCAATAGAGTCATAATAACTGTTAATGATAACATCTACTTCCGATTTATTGATTACACCAAAGCTTTTGGCTGTGTACATCACAACAAACTGTGGAAAATTCATCAAGAAATGGGAATACTAGACCACCTGACTTGACTCCAGAGATATTTGTGCTAGTCAAGAGGCAACAGTTAGAACCAGACATGAAACAACAGACTGGTTCCAAATTGGGAAAGGAGTACATCAAGGCTGTATATTGTCAACCTGCATATTTAACTTACATGCAGAGTACATTATGTGAAATGCCAGACTGGATAAAGTACAGGCTGAAATCAAGATTGCTGGGAGAAATATGAATAACTTCAGATATGCAGATGACACCACCCTTATGGCAGAAAGTGAAGAAGAACTAAAGAGCTTCTTGATTAAAATGAAAGAGGAGAATGAAAAAGCCGGCTTAAAACTCAACATTCAGAAAACTAAGATCATGGCATCTGGTTCCATCACTTCATGGAAAATAGATGGGGAAACAATGGAAACAGTGACAGACTTTATTTTCTTCAGCTCCAAAATCACTACAGATGGTGACAGCAGTCATGAAATTAAAAGACGCTTGCTCCTTGGAAGAAAAGCTGTGATCAACCTAGACAGCATATTAAAAAGCAAAGACGTTACTTTGCTGACAAAGATCCATATAGTCAAAGCTATGGTTTTTCCAGTGGTCATGTGTGGATAAGAGAGTTGGACTGTGAAGAAAGCTGAGCACCAAATAATTGATGCTTTTGAACTGTGGTGTTGGAGAAAACTCTTGGGAGTCACTTGAACTGCAAGGAGATCAAACCAGTCCATCCTAAAGGAAATCAGTATTGAGTATTCATTGGAAGGACTGATGCTGAAGCTGAAACTCCAATACTTTGGCCATGTGATGTGCAGAACTGACTCATTTGAAAACACCCTGATGCTGGGAAAGATTGAAGATGGGAGGAGAAGGGAACGACAGAGGATGAGATGGTTGGATGGCAACACGGACTCAATGGACATGAGTTTCAGCAAACTTTGGGAGTTGGTGATGGACAGAGAAGCCTGGCATGCTACAGTCCATGAGGTCACAAGGAGTTGGACATGATTGACTGACTGAACTGAACTGTTAATAAAATATTAGTCTTCAGACACACCATCATCCCACAGCAGAATCTCTGGTTGTTGTTATTGTTCGATCACTCGGTCATGTCCAACTCTTTGCAACTGCATGGACTGCAGCAGGCCAGGCCTCCCTGTCCCTCTCTGTCTCCCAGAGTTTGCCCAAGTTCATGTTCATTGCATCGGTGATGCCATCCAGCCATCTCATCCTCTGATGCCCTCTTCTCCTTCTGCCCTCTATCTTTCCCAGCATCAGGACTTTTCCAATGAGTTGTCTGTTCGCATCTGGTGACCAAAATACTAGAGCTTCAGCTTCAGCATCAGTCCTTCCAGTGAATATTCAGGATTGATCTCCCTTAAGATTGACTAGTTTGATCTCCTTGCTGTCCGAGGGCTTTCAGAAGTCTTCCTCAGGACCACAGTTAGAAGGCATCAATTTGGTGTTCTACCTTCTTTATGGTCCAGCTCACACAACCATATGTGACCACCGGGAACACCATAGCCTTTAGTATATGGACTTTGGAAGCAGAGTAATTTCTCTGCTTTTCAACACACTGTCTAGGTTTATCATTGCTTTCCTGCCAAGAAGCAATCGTCTTCTGATTTCATGGCTGCAGTCACCATCCACAATCTCTGGTATGCTCTGTCAAATTCCTCCCTTATAGCTCTAGCGAAAGGCAGAGGCTCCCTTTGAGCAACTGTGAAGAGCCGTGACTGACCACACATTTCCCCTCAGAGTTTCAGTCCTGTATTTATCCCTGAGAATTAGCTCTTTATTCACTCCTAATGACAAGTGCAGTTCATGTCATAATTCTTGACATGATGCCTGGTGATAAACCTTGAACAAGTGAATTCTCTGATTGTTTCCTTAACTGCCTACTAAGAAAAATATCTTTGTCTAGAACAGCTATAAGGAAAAGTAAATATTTTATGTGTAATATAGATGTATTATATTGCATAATATACATTTATATAATATACAGAAATCAAAATATAAAATATATCCTATACACTCACCTTATACAAACACACACACACATACAATAGATATTTAACACATGGAAGTTCCTTTTGCTCCCAGATTTAGTGCATTTCTGTGATTCAGAAGCTTCCTTGGATGGTTTCTTTACTTAGCTCTTCTCATTCATCCTGCTAACCCATGTTCTTAAGGTCTGGTACAGAAAAAAAAATTAAATATCACATAGTGATAACCTTTATCTGAGGCCAGTCATTGTCTGGAGAAGGCAATGGCACCCGACTCCAGTACTCTTGCCTGGAAAATCCCATGGATGGAGGAGCCTGGTAGGCTGCGGTCCATAGGGTCGCTAAGAGTCAGACACGACTGAGCGACCTCACTTTGACTTTTCACTTTCACGCATTTGGAGAAGGAAATGGCAACCCACTCCAGTGTTCTTGCCTGGAGAATCCCAGGGGCAGGGGAGCCTGGTGGGCTGACGTCTATGGGGTCACACAGAGTTGGACACGACTGAAGTGACTTAGCTTAGCTTAGTCATTGTATCTGAATCAAGTTTGTGTTGGCTTAGTGCCCTCTATCTCGGAGAAGGCAATGGCACCTCACTCCAGTACTCATGCCTGGAAAATCACATGGATGGAGGAGCCTGGTGGGCTGTGGTCCATGGGGTCGCGAAGAGTCAGACACGACTGAACAACTTCGCTTTCACTTTTCACTTTCACATATTGGAGAAGGAAATGGCAACCCACTCCAGTGTTCTTGCCTGGAGAATCCCAGGGGTGGGGGAGCCTGGTGGGCTACCATCTATGGGGTCGCACAGAGTCGGACACAACTGAAGCGACTTAGCAGCAGCAGCAGCAGTGCCCTCTCTTTCCCCTTCTCCTTTAATTGAGTTCCTGATTAAGGAGACTTGTGTGATGAATACTTATAGGAGATGGCCCTGGAGAGGCAGATACTCAGTGTTTCCTGTGACTGTACCTCCCAAGGGCGTCTTAGGCTTTCTCATGAATATTCTGCCTGACTCACATATGATCTCAGTACAACCAGCCAGGTTGGAGCCACAGTGGCACACAGGTCTCTAGCCCTGATCATTTTCCTTCCCCATATCTGTAATGGAACCATGTGCATTCTCTTCTGGAAATATTATTTAACCCTTTGTTTCTCTATGAACACTTCCCTAAGTGGAGCAAATTGAGAAGGCATCTATGATTTCTAGCTGCCAGTTCCAGCTGAAGCTGCATGAGCTAGAAGACCTGGAATGAAGAGAGAAATAAGTGAGAAATGTAGAAAAAGGGGAAGGAACACTTTTGAATTTATTTCCTTCTTCCTTTGCTCTCATACACTATTTTATTTTATTTAAAGTAAAACTTTATTTTGATTTTAAGTATATGGTAAATCAGACTTTCTAAGGTTTACTACTACTGAATGATGAAAAATAATATTTAGACTCTACATGTGGAAATTTCTAGATGTACACAAAAGTAGGGAAAATTGAATTCCCCTGATTCCACTGTTCTCTTCTACTACATTTTAAGGTTCCCTCATGTTATGTAGCAAATATGGTTAACTGCCTAACCTAGACTCACTCCTTCCCACCCCACCCACTTTCTTGTTAAAGGAATCTTGATGTGTGTCAAAATGGCAACATCCTACTGTGTCAAGCTTAAAGCAATCTTCCCTTCTGAAAGACAGTTTCCAGCCAGCCCTCCAGGAAGGCATGAACATATCATCCAGTTCTGGCCAATGACATATAAGAAGAATCTTCTTTCTCTTTGGCAAAAGAAAGCCTCATTTAGCCCATATTTTTCCTCTTTATTTTATATCATAATATGTGGATGCAATACCTGGAACTCTAGTAGCTATTTTGTGGTCAGGAGGTAAAGAAGATCATGTGAATGACTAAGATGCCAATCCAGGGCACTGATATTATTCATTCATTTTACAAACCCTGGAACTGCTTACCTTCTCCAGATTATTACCTGTGTGAGATGATAAGAAGGATGAATTGATGCATCACTGTTGCAGGCAGCCAAAATCTTTTGGTCCATTTTCATAATAGATTAATATATTTGGTTTCATATCATAGGAAGCTATATAGAATCTTTAGATTTGTCATGTCCTGGGCTCACACAGTAAAGAATCTTCCTGGAATGAGGGAGACCTGGGTCAAGAAGATCCCCTGGAGAAGGGAAGGGCTATCCAATCCAATATTCTTGATTGGAGAATTCCACAGACAGAGGCTATTGTCCATGGGGGTCACAAAAAGTCAGACATGATACTGATACTTTCTTTTCACTTTCAAATTCGAAGTTGAGATATACCTCACAATGTGACTGGTAAATCAGTGAAAGTACTTGATCAAAATTCCTCTCTGGGAGCTGGAAGGAAGACATGCGATAGTGAGCTCCAAAAAGAATGGTCAGAGCAAGGCATCTGGCTTTTTATGCTGGGCTTTAAACTTGTACCAACAGCTCACCCAACATGAGAGATTTGCCTTTTTTGATCAGTCCTGGTGATAAAATGATGGTCACTGCTACTCATCTTGGAAATAATATTGATCAGCTAATGTGGAATGACTGAGCACCAAAGAATAGATGCCTTCAAACTCTGGTGCTGGAGAAGACTCTTGAGAGTCCTTTGGAAAGCAGGGAGATCAAACCAGTCAATCCTAAAGGAATGTGAAGAGCTGACTTACTGGAAAAGACCCTGATGCTGGGAGGGATTGAAGGCAGGAGGAGAAAGGGACAACAGAGGATGAGATGGTTGGATGGCATCACTGACTTAAAGGACACGCGTTTGAGCAAGCTCCAGGAGATGGTGAAGGATAGGGAAGCCTGGCGTGCTTCAGTTCACAGGGTCACAAAGAGTCGGACATGACTGAGTGACTGAATAACAACAAAAATGAGGAATGTTCTCTGTGGCAGCACATATTTCTGCCAGCTGCTCTCTATGTGTATACGGGGGATATTTTGACCTGACTATCAGATCAGATCAGATCAGTTGCTCAGTCGTGTCCGACTCTTTGCAACCCCATGAATCATAGCACACCAGGCATCCCTGTCCCTCACCAACTCCCAGAGTTCACTCAGACTCACGTCCATCGAGTCAGTGATGCCATCCAGTCATTTCATCCTCTGTCGTCCCCTTCTCCTCCTGCCCCAATCCCTCCCAGCATCAGAGTCTTTTCCAATGAGTCAACTCTTCGCATGAGGTGGCCAAAGTACTGGAGTTTCAGCTTTAGCATCATTCCTTCCAAAGAAATCCCAGGGCTGATCTCCTTCAGAATGGACTGGTTGGATCTCCTTGCAGTCCAAGGGACTCTCAAGAGTCTTCTCCAACACCACAGTTCAAAAGCATCAATTCTTTGGCACTCAGCCTTCTTCACAGTCCAACTCTCACATCCATACATGACCACAGGAAAAACCATAGCCTTGACTAGATGAACCTTTGTTGGCAAAGTAATGTCTCTGCTTTTGAATATGCTATCTAGGGTGGACATAACTTTCCTTCCAAGGAGTAAGCGTCTTTTAATTTCATGGCTGCAGTCACCATCTGTAGTGATTTTGGAGCCCAGAAAAATAAAGTCTGACACTGTTTCCACTGTTTCCCCATCTATTTCCCATGAAGTGGTGGGACCGGATGCCATGATCTTCGTTTTCTGAATGTTGAGCTTTAAGCCAACTTTTTCACTCTCCTCTTGCACTTTCATTCAAGAGGCTTTTGAGTTCCTCTTCACCTTCTGCCATAAGGGTGGTGTCATCTGCATATCTAAGGTTATTGATATTTCTCCCGGCAATCTTGATTCCAGCTTCCGTTTCTTCCAGTCCAGCGTTTCTCATGATGTACTCTGCATAGAAGTTAAATAAACAGGGTGGCAATATACAGCCCTGACGAACTCCTTTTCCTATTTGGAACCAGTCTGTTGTTCCATGTCCAGTTCTAACTGTTGCTTCCTGACCTGCATACAAATTTCTCAAGAGGCAGATCAGGTAGTCTGGTATTCCCATCTCTTGAAGAATTTTCCACAGTTTATTGTGATCCACACAGTCAAAGGCTTTGGCATAGTCAATAAAGCAGAAATAGATGTTTTTCTGGAACTCTCTTGCTTTTTCTATGATCCAGCAGATGTTGGCAATTTGATCTCTGGTTCCTCTGCCTTTTCTAAAACCAGCTTGAACATCAGGAAGTTCACGGTTCATACACAGCAGTTAAAGCATTTTAAAAGGTTAAATTCAATTTAATTTATTTTTAAAACTAATTCCTTGACTTATTAACTGATTACTGTGAAGTTTTGATTGTATTTTCCCCTATGAATTTTCTTTGGGGATGAAGTTATAAACCTTGGTTTGAGTCTAGCATTTTCACCCTCTGGCCCCTCTGGCCCCTCTGGCTGGAAAGCCCACTCCAGCAGTCTTGTCCTTACTTGTCCACATTCTCACACCTGGCACCAGGCAGTGTGTGTGTGTGTGTGTGTGCATGTGCACTCAGTCATGTCTGATACTTTGTGACCCCATGAGCTGTAGACTGCCAGACTCCTCTATCCATGGAATTTTCCAGGCAAGAATACTGGAATGGGTGGCCATTTCCTTCTCCTGGGGATCTTCCCAACCCAGGGATCAAACCTGTGTCTCTTGTATCCCCTGCTTTGGCAGGCAAGTTCTTTACCAGCTGAGCCACAGGGAAGCCCCGGGACCAGGCACTGGTCACACTTAAATATGTGAACACAATCTGATCTAACTGCTTCCAGATCTTCCTATGGTGCTGAGACATTTCTGATATGTATCAGAACTGTTCTTTACAAAATTCCAAGGAAGAAGTTTTTTGCCTTATGCTGTACCTCCTTTTTTTGAGGTGTCCATGTCATTTCTGGTCCCTGAACAGCTCCCATAAATTTGGACTATTCTACTTATTCCCATCATGTCTGAGTCACTTAGGGCTTTGGTATTCAAGGTTTAAGCAAAAAACTCACTTTCATGGTCAAAATTTAAGCAAAGCATAGTTCCAAGATATGCCTTAACCCAAAGTAATAGGTGGGGGTGGCAAGTGGGGCAAGTGGACACTTTCATTGACTGAGTGCTTATTATGTGGCAGGATCTGGGCTAGGTTCTGCTCCTAGGATGTTCCAGCAGACTGAGAGCATAGAAGCAGGAATCAGGTGATGTGATCTGATGGATGGATAGTGTACCGCTCAGATGCCACCCCAACCAAATTAAAAGAAAACACTCACTCCCTTCCAAAGATTGCTTTTGACTGAAGAGAGGTACATCTTCTAATATCATGTCCTTCATGCCCCGTTCATAAAGGCGGCCTGTATCCTGTGACTGGTGAATACAGGTGTACACAGGTCCCCTTGCCCAACTCTGCAAGACCATCCCAGACCCAGAACCCTGGAGCTGTGACCTTTGTTGTGAGTTTATTCTGGTTCAGCTTCCCTCTCTGCCTGTTCTGTCACTCTTCTGGTATGCTGATTTGAAGAGCCCTTCCCCCAATACATGTCCTGCAGGTTAATTGCTAATTTCCGCTTCCCAGAGTAACTCACCAGCAGCCCCTCTGCTCACTGCCTTGGGTCTCATGTTTCTACCTGGAAAACTATGGAAGGTGGTTTTGTTCTATAAAGCCTATTTCTGACTCCATGATGCTAAGGAAAAAAGGATACAGGGTTGGGAGAGTTTTTGTATACTTGTTGTTTAGTCACCAACTCTTTGAAACTCCATGGACTGTAGCCTGGCAGGTTCGTCTGTCCATGGGATTTTCTAGGCAAAAATGCTGGAGTGGGTTGCCATTTCCTGCTCCAGGGGATCTTCCTGACCTAGGGATGGAACCAGAGTCTCCTGCATTGGCAGGCAGATTCTTTAGTGCTGAGCCATCTGGGAAGCCCTTTGGCACATTAAGTAACAACAAAGTAGCCACCTCTTCCTGGATCAAAGCCTTGACGCTGGAGCTCTGTGAGGACCTGCGTGGGTCAGAAATCTCTGCAGTCATTCTTCACTGTCACTGATCACTGTGACCTATTATATATTTTATTCTTTTCTAGACTTTTCTTGTTTCTCAACATGTAGTTATGTATGCCATATGTGAGATCATTTTTTCCCTTTCAAATAAATCATGTAACTTTTGTGTTTGTCAAGAAACCCAAAGTAGAGAAACGTGAGATGTGAATTGAGAAAAGTTCAGGTGACTGAGCTCCATTAATTCTCAGGAATGACGAGTCAAGGTCAGTCCAAGGGAGAATAAAAAATATCACAAAATGATTTTCTTTTAAATGGGAAAAAATAAGCCCAAGGAGGGTGTTCACCTTAGTTCTTTTGAAAATATTTTATAGCCTATAAATAAGATATGAGTTTATAAAACAAAGACCATAAATTCTATAGTTTATAAAAGTAAAAACTTGATTTGATATATTTTGACTATATTTAATATTATTTAAAATAAAATCATTCTATTCTCTTAATGATCCTGAAGCTTCCTTTAAAAAAATTTAAAAGACATTGAATGAGCAGTCTATTTACTTCATACTAAACTCTCAGATTTCATTAAATGAATCTCACTATATATTTAATGGAAATATCTTGTATTTCTGTTTGCATATTTACTTTACTATTTAGTGGTAGATGCTTGGCATCATTTAAGAAAACACTTAGTTGATAATATAATTTTTAATCCATATATTTTAGCATCACATAAATAAATAAGTCCTGGGAGCAAAGCCAGAGATAATGAAAGCATAAACTTCCCGAGATACATTTTATAAGGTATTTTCTCTGGATATTTTAATATTTCTTTCTTCTTTTTTCAGGTCCCCAATCATTTCAATAAATAAAGCAATATATACATATATATATATATATATATATAATTATTGGCCCCATACCAATAACAGTTCTTTAGAAAATGACATTTCTGACAGACTTTAATACACTGATCCAGTGTTGAAACCAACCTGTGAGCCTAAGTTTTGCCCTGAGCTTAATGAAAAGACCACAGTGTCATTTTTCCTAGATGACTGTCTTATTCTCCACACTGATTGCTCAGCTTCTTCTCTTGTCTTTCTGTTGTTCAATTGCATCCAGTGATGTCTTATAACTTGACTATGATTTCACCACTCCTCTACTTAAAGTCCTCTAAAGGAGCTTCATATACATATATCTGTGTATATCTATAACATAGAGATATATACATGATCCCGCACCTCTCCTCTCCCCTCATGATGACAACCCGTGTCAGGCCCCCTTTGCCCTTGGCCCTTAGTAGCCATTCCCTTCTCCAGGGATCCTTCTGACCCAGGCATTGAACCTGGATCTCCTGCACTACAGGCAGATTCTTTACCATCTGAGCCCCCAGAGAAACCCAATTCTAACTTGTACCTTGCATTAAAATTGTTCCTGGCATGTGGTGCTAATTCTATGGCTTGTCGTGAATTGCTGTCCTAAACACTGAACCTGAGTTCTTTTTTTTTTGTTCCATATTATGAATGGATTATTGTCACAGTGTGCAATAAAAATGACTCTCAGGTACATACAAACTCTGAATAGTAAATTGCCCCCCAAACAGGCTTATCTTCGATTTATGCTTTGCAGGTTTCACCTCTCATAGTGATTAATATCATATCACTATGTAAGGCTCAGATCATTCAACAATGTAGCCACCATACTTTAGAAGTCAGACAGTGGAAAAACACTTACTTTGCTAGTAAAATAGCATCCTTTGACATCCTGATTAATGAATATTTGTGTTACATAGAATAAAGATACAGACAGTATCAGGAGTTAATCTTGCAAACACACACACACACACGCACACACACAAACCCTTTTTCCTGAGAGAAAAGGCAATTGTAAAAGATATTTTGGCAATAAAAAAGCACTAGCTCACAAAGAGGAACCATTTAAATTTATGAAAATGCTAGGGGATTAAAGAGAAACTTTAAAATATGAGCTTAGGGTCTTGGGTCCAGAACCATTTGGATAAAAATCCTGCTAGCGTTGGATGGATTGAAACTTGGATTCAATAAAAGAATGTGTTCCAGGCAAGACCTTTAAAAAAAAATCTAGTAAAAAATACAAAATTGAGCTTTAAAATAAGCTCCAGGAAGGAGCTTATTTTATACTTCATCTAGGAACATGAACAAGCAAACTTTGCCAAAAGTAGCTTTGTGTAGTTGTTTTTCATTTGTTTATATTTTTAATTTTTGCTTTTACTTAAAGACTAATTTCTTTTTTCCACACATTCTAATAAATATTGTCACGACAACTTAATAGGTTACCAAAAATGGACATTCTTAAACTTAAGCTGGGTGCCCCCTCTTTCTTTGTCAAGCCCCCTTTTGAGCCAATATTGTACCTTGTACCAATTTGACATTTTAATGTAATTGCATTTAATGCACTGTAAACGGTGGGCTAAACTTTGCCTAGTGCTAAGGATACAAAAACAATAAAGACCTTGTCCCTGTCCTCAAGAAAGTTACATTCTAGGAAAAGAGAAACAACATTCAAACAAATAAGTCTGCTAAAGTGTTATACAGTTCACAGGAAAAGAAGGAAATTGAGGAAAAGGTGACCCCCACAGGGGGTCTCAGAAGGGTATACTTCTGAGAGGCAGTTACCTTTGAACTGCATCTTGAAATATCAGATATTCTGTTTTCAACACATATTGGGTCCAATATATTTCAGGCCATGGAATCACTATGAATACAGGCATGGAGATCATGATGTAGATTTGACACCGGGGTTCTAGAATGAGGAGTTATTTCATTTAAATTCAGATATTCTTTCATTTTTTTAGAGAAAGTGTTGATGCAGGGAGCTTAGGGACAAGGGTGGCAGAAATAAAGCCAGGAACGTCTGCAGGAACTTGACCGTGTACCACTTTATGGCCTTAATAATGATTTTGAACTTTATTTATTAATCATTTGAGAACGTTTCAACAGTTTAGAGCTGCTTGAGTATCTACTTCCTCCCTCCTTTGAAAAATGGGAATAATAAAAAATGTCTACCTCATAAAAAGGATTAAGTGAGAAAAATTATATGAATCTATTAGTTCATTGTGACTCTCAGTTGTTATTATTACATATTTGGCATAGAGGATTTATAGTGGTCATGAAAATCACCTTTTAAAAAAGTAAAAAATATTTTTGTGGAGAGACATAAGCAATTCTCTAATATTAACATATATCTTTCCTTTGAATATCAAATTTTAAACTTCAGCATTTCTTAAATGTTCAAATGTTCTGGAACTAATTCTTGTACAAGTGAGAGTGTGATGATTATTTTGTATTGATATGGACATGACAGTGTTCAGTAAATATGCAGTTAACCAATATTTTTTACTAGTAGAGTGGTATGAACATGTATTTCCTTATGCAGGCTAGAGTTCTGACTCTTTTAACACTGAAAAGATTATTTTTCATCAAGTTGACAGCTGATGAAACTGCAGGATTATTGTGAATCCACAGCTACCTGTCAATATAATGTGAAGTAAATGATTTTGAGGGAGATCCACAAAATGAGGATATCAGCACGAACTAGAATGGTTGCCTTCTTGTCCAATTTATTCAATGTGCTTGGTCTTGACAGTATGAGACACTAAAGCTGACAGCTGGCATCATTTTGAGCACGTTCCAGGTTCATGGGCCAATCAAGGACTATTTAGAATCCTGTTGTCCTGGATCTATGTGAGTGGGATAAGGGTGAAGTAGCCTTCAATGTTTGTGTAAAAAGGGGCATGAGAAATTGACTTCTTGTAAAACTCATTTTATGACTTTACCAAGAAAAGCTTTTGACAGTTCATTGGTCTTCTGTCACTCATTAGCAAAAAACTGCTTCCCAAGGTCAGTGTGACATGGCTCAGTATTAGAGTGCATTGTTCTTACAGTAGATGTCTGATCACACATGGGATGGTAAACAGTGAAAAATTAGCTCTTATTCAAGGATGTATGCTTACTGCTCTTTGCCAAGAGTTCAGATTAAATAGGTACAGTAGCTTTTGTCCAAATGGATTAAAGAAAGCTCCATTTGTGATTTACAAGAGAAGAAAAAATGAGATGGTTATGGGGTTTTATTTGCACGTTTTGTTCTAAGAAATTTATGGACCAAATTTTGTCCTCAGATTTACATAAAAGGTTTATGGACTGTGTGCACATTAGAGCAGAAATTGCTTTTATTTAGTGATGCTGTTTTCCCAAAATGATATTTCTATGCAAAATTCATTCATCATAATTTTTGAAATTCGTAGAGGCCTTAGTTACTCCAAAATTAACCCATAATGCATTTTTAATTGAATCATAAATGTGGTATTGCTCAATATAAGTGTACTGGCTCTTCCTGCAAATCTTATCACAATGTAGATGAGAAAAAACAACATTTTCTGGATATCCAAGTTATAAAACCTGGGGGGGTGGGGAGGTTTCAACTATGAATACTGTTTCTGTCTTTAATGAGAAACAGTAGCCCCAGATCTCAACTTTTCACGTTTGAAAAATAAGGATAAGAAAGGGTCCTACCTCACAGGGCCAGCACAATACCCAACACAATGAGAGTAAGCACTAGCTAAATATTTATGAGTATTATTACCATGAAGAATTGAGTGGTCTCTTTTTGTAATTTCATTTGCCTTGCATGTTCATGTTTTGCCTCATTTAGATTCTTTAGCCAATAAAAATATGCAATAGTTGCATATGCTACTTAGGGAAATGAAAATGTTTCTGCTATTTTCTGCCTACCGTATTGAAATATTTGATGGTGATAATGAGTTTTATTAAGTGAAGTGAAGCAAATAATCAAATGGAAAACATGAATAAAGGTTGAAATTTAACCAGGGTTGTGCCCTAGTCCAATAGCACAGTAACAGCTTGAATTTTAAAGATATATTTGTTACACTTACTTACAGTACATCTTAAATTTGTCCATCTCATTTCAACTTCCACAACATGTCTCGTCTAAGCCACCCCACCATTATCTCCCACCTGAGTGGTTGCAATGGTTTCCAGACTATCTCTCTAGATGAGTTATTATGAGGTCCCTCCAGTTCATTGTCCACACAAAAGTCAGAGAAATGCTTTCAAAACATGAAATGTTTGTGCCATTCATTTGCATAAGTCAGAATGACAGCGATCAAGACTGTATGCTGTCACTTTCATACGGAATCTAAAAAACAAAACAAAGCAAGGAATATAACAAAACAGAAATAGACTCACTTATATAGAAAACAACTACTGGTGACCAATGGGGAGAGGGGGTGAGGGACTAAGAGGTACAAACTACTAAGTGTAAAATTAATAAGCTTCAAGGCTATATTGTATAACACAGGGAATATAGCCAATACTTTATAATAATTTTAAATTGGATTATAATCTATAAAAATATCCTATCACTAAAAAAAGATCTTCTAATCTTGCCAAGTGATATGAACAGTATCTATCCAAAAGTTACTTCAGATTTTAGAAATCCATTGCATTCACCAAAGCATTTAGGATCCTGCCCTTTCCAAAAGCTTCCTGAGTTGTTTTGGTAGATTCCACTGAAACTTGGTCTTTCTGATTTTAGTTAACTTGATAGTGAACTAACTCAAAACTAGTACAGAAAACTAAACCAGAATAAATTACAACATGCACCCACACACACACACACAAAGATACACAAAACCAACAAAATTCCCATACCAATGTTTCTGATATGGAGATTTAACCATATGGGTCTTGTTTGGCTTCGTTTTGTTTTTTAGGTGAATATACTGGTGAAATCTTTGTCTTTGAGCAAATTCAAATTCCATCAAAGTCTCCCATCAATGAGATTTTGTAGCCTCTAGCAGTATACAGAGTTATTTAACAACACTTTCTGAGTAACTATCAGATGGGATCATGTTCTGGGATGATTTAAACATCAAAGTAAACTCATGTACAGAAAATCTGAATGATAACAGTTATTCCTCAAGAGGTCATTTGAATGGTCTTCAGAGACCATTTGAATTAAAAAAGAAAACACAACAAAACTGTGAGATCTGAACGGTGAACACATTATAACATTAATCTGAAGTTTCTGCAAAGAGGAACTTCACTTAAGTGATGATCAGCGTTGGCTATTTTTATCCTATCATTGTTATCATTGCTTATCTTTTTAAAGGTTTTCCTAAAAGTAAACTATAAAGTTGCATAAAAATTTCAAAGTTCCTTTGACTTATAAACTAATTTTTTATATCAATCATCTCCAATCTGACTTAATGCAATGTAAAAAGTAAGATAAAGAAAATAAAGTTAATACAAAAGTTTTTAAAAATTTAAAAATATATTTTAAAATGTTTGCTGCGTAAGAACCTAAAACATGTTATTTATGCTGTTTTCAACATTATATATACATTTTGACCATACTGTGGTTGGATCAATCAAGTCAATTACTTATTACCTTTGAAAAGAGAAAATCAGAAAATTTATGAGTTGATTGAAAACCTCTGGAAAAACTACTTATATGATGCTATGATGAAATGCACTTTGAATTCACTAAAAAATTGCACATCCATTCATATTCATATGAAGCTTTAAGATCTACACTAAGCTTACAACTTTTCATGAGTAGCGGTCTTGGTAAAGATGTATCACACTCAATTTATGATTCAAAGGGATAACTGACATTGTGTATTTGTTATAATAGAGAGAGAATTCATTGTCCAAATTGGACATACCAAGAATCCCACCATAAATTTGTCTCAGATGGTGAGGAGTCGTCACTCTAGAACAAGAAATAGCAAATTTATTTAACCTTTGATATTAAAAGTATACATATAAATAAGCCATATATATACATATGTTTTAGATATGTGATATAAATGTAGATATAGAAATATATATGGTCTTCCCTGTTGGCTCAGATGGCAACAAATCTGCCTGCAATGCAGAAGACCCAGTTCCAATACCTGGGTCAAGAAGAGTCCCTGGAGAAATGAAAGGCTACCCACTACAGTATTTTTGCCTGGAGAATCCCATGGACAGAGAATCCTGGCGGGCTATAAACCATGGGGTCACAAAGACTGGGAACGACTGAGCAGCTAACACTTTCACTTATATATAAATATATATATATATATAAATTTATAAATAAAAATATATTTTATACATATATAAATATAAATATATTTATTTATATATATAAATATATATATTTATATATATATATATAAAAAATAATGTGTGTGTTTTACAGAAAAGCAAATGTAAGGGACTTAAAATGCATATAGCATAAAAACTTTTTGTACTTCTTTTTTCCATTACCTAAATTATATTCCAGGCTTCCCAGGTGGGTCAGTGGTAAAGAATCCCTTGGAGTAAAAGCTATGACAAATCTAGACAGCATACTGAAAAGCAGAGACATCATTTTAATGACAAAGATCCTTATAGTCAAAGCTATGGTTTCTACAGTAGTCATGTACGGATATAAGAGTTGGACCATAGAGAAGACTGAGTGTCAAAAAACTGATGCTTTGGAATTGTGGTGCTGGAGAAGACTCTTGAGAGTTCCTTGGACTGCAGGGGAATCAAACCAGTCAATCCTAAAGGAAATCGATGGTGAATATTCATTGGAAAGACTGCTGCTGAAGCTGAAGCACCAGTAGTTTGGCTACCTGATGTGAAGAACCAACTCATTGGAAAAGATCCTGATGCTGGGAAAGATTGAAGACCAGAAGAGATGGAGGTGGTGGAGGATGAGCTGGTTGGATGGAATCACTGACTCAATGTACATCAGTTTGAACAAACTCCAGGAGACAGTGAAGGACAGGGAAGCCTGGCATGCTGCAGTCCATGGGGTCACAGATACAACTTAATGATTGAACAACAACAACAACAGAATAAAGTTACTCTCTAAAGTTGAGAGCAGTAGCTAGAGAGGCCAAGATCCACAACCTCTTTAGATCACTGGATTGCCACTTAGAATATATGGTTCCAGGGAGTTAGCTTGAATTTAATTATACCCTATCTGACTGATATTAATCAGTTCTCTCTCTTGAATTGGCATTTCAACAGCCTAGGTCTTCACAACATCATTAAAAAAAAAAAAAGATAATTTAGCCTAATCTATTAATCAGTCCCTTAATTTTTAATGATGTTTATTTTTATTTGAAATTTTACATCATACAATGAGTTGACTGATACAGTGAATAGACTGATATAATGAATACATCAGTAATTTTAGGATACCATTTAAACACAGAAAAAATAGTTTATTAGAGAATACATTGCATATATTGCTTGGTTTTTGACATTTTATCATCCTTATATGTTAATTGATGCAGAATATCCCAATAATATGTTGGAAACTTTGGATATTAACTCTTTCCTTTTACTTACTTAACTGAGACCATTCTTGTAATGGCCTAAAAGACATAATGGCTCAGACAGTAAAGAATCTGCCCACAATGCAGGAGACCTGGGTTCGGTCCCTGGGTTGGGAAAATCTCCAGGAGAAGGGAAAGGCTACCCATTCCAGTATTCTGGCCTGGAGAACTCCATGGACAGAGAAGCTTGGAGTCACAAAGAGTTGTACACGACTGAGCAACTTTCACTTCACTTCACTTCCATGACGTGAAGATCCTTCCTATAACATGAAAAGAATAAGAATTGTCTCACAAATCAGGTAACATTTGCAAAGCGTTTGATATGGGGTATCTGTTCAAATAACATTAGTTTGGGCTTCCCTCATAGCTCAGTCTGTAAAGAATCTTCCTGCAATTCAGGAGACCCAAGTTCGATCCCTGGGTCCGGAAGATTCCCTGGAGAAGGAAATGGCAACCCTCTCCTGTATTCTTACCTAGAGAATACACCTAGGCTTTAGCCTGTGGTGTCGCAAGAGTCAGATATGACTTAGTGACTCAGTCAGTTCAGTCTCTCAGTCATGTCCGACACTTTGCAACCCCATGGACTGCAGCATGCCAGGCTTCCCTGTCCATCACCAACTCCCGAAGCTTGTTCAAACTCATATCCATCCAGTCGGTGATGCCATCCAACTATCTCATCCTCTGTCATCCCCTTCTCCTCCTGCCTTCGATCTTTCCCAGCATCAGGGTCTTTTCCAATGAGTCAGTTCACCAATCAGGTGGCCAGAGTATTGGAGCTTCAGCCTCAGCATCAACATCAGACTTAGTAACTAGACCACCACAAAAGACATAATATACTTCTCAAACGTTCTAATTAATTGGGTACCCAAATCATAAATTATATTAAATTGCAGAGTCATAGAATCCTAGGTCCTGTGAGAACACTTTAAGTCATCTATTCAAACCTCCCACCAGATGAAGCAAATGGAAGCAATGGTTTGTTCTCAGAATGATTAACTAGCTCATTAGTTCTATAATTACCCCACATACCTCAGCTCATTTCTATGCTGTATTAATCTATCCTCTTTAACAATGTCCTTGTCACTTCCTTTAGAAATATATATAGTTTAAACATCTAAGTTATAGATCTATTCGTCTATAAATATTTGCAGATAATAAGAACAAATCAAAAATACTAAGATTGGTATTCATATTATTTTTTCAAGGTCCAAAAGCTGCTTAGTAGTTGATATCTTTTTAGCAGTAGGAGCTGCTTAGCAGATTTCCGAGCCTACTACTGTAAAATGATAGGAACACAGAAATACAGATACCTTGCAATTCTGACACACACAGATGATTCATTCCAGTCTCAGAAAAAATGCACAATTGGCACTTCCCACCATTATGGGAGTGTTTTTGCTCCCCACTGCAGTATTGATTTACCCTAAAGTTTGGATTACTGTAGATTGAATCACATTAAACTAAAGGTAAATTTTGTCCAGGAATTTCATACCAAGTTTTATATCAAGGAATGAAATATTATCTACAATTAGATTGTGAATCCATAACATAAATATAATTAGTTTTTATTAATTATCTTAAATCAAGTACAATATTCACAATAATGTATATAATAAATACATCTTATATTTGAAAAACTATATGTAATAATGTAAGAAACAGTTCATTGTTTTATTTGATCACATTAGTACGATTTTTCAACATGGAATTGCAATTTATAATCATGAAATATTTTACTGCCATAACTTGTATGAAAAATGATATTTACCGAACAATCCAATTCAATGATGTAATTTTTCTCTGTTAATTTTCTTGCCTAATCACTTAAACCCCTTGGAAATTTGACAAGTCTGTCTTAGAAAACTAATCTGGAACTGGATTACAGAAAGCAAGGACATTGATGAGAACTGCCCTTGAACTCATCTGTAAGGTTTAGGTATTAATTTGATTACTACCAAGATAATGATCAGTAGCATGTGATACAAACTTAATAAGAAAATTAGCTGAAAAAAGTTATTAGAATTTGGATAATAGATGAACTTTGTAAAATAAAATGGTACAAATTGAAAACACTATTCAGTAGGTGGTTGGTGGCTCAGATGGTAAAGACTCTGAGTCCCCGATGGCTCAGGTGGTAAAGAATCTGCCTGCAATACAGGAGACCTAGGTTCAATCCTTGGGTTGGGATGATCCCCTGGAGAAGGGAATGGAATGGCTATCCACTCCAGTATTCTTGCCTGGAGAATTCCAAGGACAGAGGAGCCTTGCAGGCTACAGTCCATGGGGCTGCAGAGTCAGACATGACTGAGTGAATAACATGTTTCATACAGTAAGTCTGTGGTTAGTGCCAACCACGTTAATAAATTCTTTTAACATCCTGTCAACTATAGCCATAAAAAGAAGCAGGTCACAGACTGAGTCAAAGCACTAAATGTTTTCTTCCTCTCCCCTTTGAATAACATCTTTCTAGTGCCATAAGTGAAACTTTCCATTATTTCATCATTTTATACCTGATGAGTGAGAAAGCCAAGAGACAGGGGAGAGTATCAAAGGGGAAGAAGACCAAGAGACATGAAGAAAAAACATAATGTCTAAATATTGCCCTCTTTTCTTATCCTTTCTCTTGTCTCATTTTCTCTTCCTTCTTCCAGATGCCATGTTTGCTGATGAATGCTAATTCCTTAGTAGAAAAACCAAACCCAAAAGTTCTGGGGTTTTTATCAGAAATATGAGAGAGAAAAAGAAAAGGAGAATAAGAGAGAGGAAGAGACAGACACAAAGATAGAGAAAGACAGAGAGACAGAGAAAGAGAAAGGTTGATCAAAAGTTAAAGAAGGAGATCAGGAACAAGAAAGGAATGCTCCCTCTCACCACTTTCATTCAAACTATTACTTCAAATCCTAGGCAAAGAAATTTGGCAAGAAAAAGAAAGAAAAGGAATCCATATCTGAAAGGAAGGAGTAAAATTTTCTGTAGTGGCAGATAACATGACTTTATATATAGAAAACCCTGAAGATGCTACCAAAATGCTGTTAGAACTAATACCTAATTTCAGTAAAGTTGCAGAATACATAAATCAATATACAAAAATGAGTTCATTTCTACATATGAACAACAAACTATCAAGAGAGAAATTAAGAAAAAAATGTATACTATAGCCTTGAAAACATCATAATTCTTAGAAATAAATTTAACCAACAAGATAAAAGACCTATACACAGAAAATTATGACTTTGATTAAAGAAATTGAAGATGACATAAATAAGTGTAAAGATATCCTGTGTTTATGTATTGTAAGAATTAATATTGTTGAAATATCCATACTACTCAAATTAAACTATAAATTCAATATAATCCCTCTCAAAATTTCAATGGCATTTTTCACAGAAATAGAACAAACCTAAAATTTGCATAGGACCCACAAAAGACTCTGAATAGCCAAAATAATCATGAAAAAAATAAAAGAACAAAGCTAAAGGTATCATACCTCCTGATTTCAAGCTGTATTACAAAGCTACAGTAATCAACAGCATGACAGTGACATAAATGTCACATACATCATGTAGACACAGAGATTGAGGAAATAGAAAGCTCACAAATAAACCTCTGCATATATGGTCAATTATTTTTTTTACAAAGGTGCCAAAAGTATAATGGAGAAAATATCGTCTTTTCAATAAATAGTGTTGGATAAACTAGGTAATCACAAGCCAAAAAAAAAAAAAAAAAATGAAATTGGACTGCAATCCTATACTGCACAAAAAAATCAGCCAAAAATGAATTCGACTTGAACACAAGACCTGAAACTATAAAAATTCTAAAAGAAAACACAGGGAAAAGCTCCTTGACGTTGGTCTTGGCAAGAACATTCTGGACAGCAAAGGCTTAGGAAAACAAGCAAGTAAGACTACATCAAACTAAATAACTTCTGCATGACAGAAGCAAAAAAATCATAATAAAATGAAAAGGCAATGTATGGAATGAGAGAAAATATTTGCAAACAACATATCCACTAAGGGATAAATATTCAAAATATACAAGGGACTCATACAACTTTATAGAAAAAAAAAAACCCTCAATTTTTGAAAAAATGGGCAAAGGATCAATATAGGACTTTTCCAAAAAAGACATACAAATGGGCAGCAGGTATATAAAAAGGTGCTCAACAATACTAAACATCAGGGAAAGGCAAATTAAAACCACAATGAGATATCACTTCATACGTGTTAGGATGACTATTATCAAAATGACCAACAAATGACAAGTGTGGCAAAGATATGGAGAAAAGGGAACCCTTAAAAGCCTCTTGATGAAAGTGAAAGAGGAGAGTGAAAAAGTTGGCTTAAAGCTCAACATTCAGAAAACTAAGATCATGGCATCTGGTCCCATCACTTTATGGGAAATAGATGTGGAAACAGTGTCAGACTTTATTTTGGGGAGCTCCAAAATCACTGCAGATGGTGATTGCAGCTGTGAAATTAAAAGATGCTTACTCCTTGGAAGGAAAGTTATGACCAACCTAGATAGCATATTAAAAAGCAGAAACATTACTTTGCCAACAAACGTCTATCTAGTCAAGGCTATGGTTTTTCCAGTAGTCAGGTATGGATGCGAGAGTTGGACTGTGAAGAAAGCTGAACGCCAAAGAATTGATGCTTTTGAACTGTGGTGTTGGAGAAGACTCTTGAGTGTCCCTTGGACTGCAACGAGATCCAACCAGTCCATTCTAAAGGAGATTGGTCCTGGGATTTCTTTGGAAGGAATGATGCTAAAGCTGAAACTCCAGTACTTTGGCCACCTCATGCGAAGAGTTGACTCAATGGAAAAGACTCTGATGCTGGGAGGGATTGGGGACAGGAGGAGAAGGGGACGACAGAGGATGAGATGGCTGGATGGCATCACCGACTCGATGGACGTGAGTTTCAGTGAAATCCGGGAGTTGGTGATGGACAGGGAGGCCTGGTGTGCTGCGATTCATGGGGTCACAAAGAGTCGGACACGACTGAGCGACTGAACTGAACTGAACTGATAGTAGGAATGTAAACTGTTACAGCCACTATTACATACAGTATGGAATTTACTCAAGAAATTAAAAATAGAACTTCCACATGATTTGGCAATCCCACTTCTAAATGTATATCCAAAGGAAACAAAATCATTATTTTAAGGAGATTTCTTTACTCTCATGTTCATACTGCTGCTGCTACTGCTAAGTCACTTCAGTCGTGTCCGACTCTGTGTGATCCCATAGACAACAGCCCAGCAGGTTCCCCCATCCCTGGGATTCTCCAGGCAAGAACACTGGAGTGGGTTGCCATTTCCTTCTCCCATGGATGAAAGTGAAAAGTGAAAGTGAAGTTGCTCAGTTATGTCCAACCCTCAGCAACCACATGGACTGCAGCCTTCCAGGCTCCTCCATCCATGGGATTTTCCTGGCAAGAGTACTGGAGTAGGGTGCCATTGCCTTCTCCACCCATGTTCATAATAGCAACATTATTCACAAGACAAGATATGGAAAAACTTAAGTGTCCATCTGTAGATAAATGGTTAAAGAAGTTGTGGTATATATATGGGGACTTCTTTGGTGGTTCTGAAGGTAAAGAATATGCCTGCTATGTGGGAGATCCAGGTTCAATCCCTGGGTTGGGACGATCCACTGGAGGAGGACATGGTAACTCACTCTAGTATTCTTACCTGGAAAATTCCTTGGACAGAGGAGCCTGGTGGGCCACAGTCCATGGGGTCAGAAAGAGTCAGACATGACTGAGCAACTAACACACTAACACTAACTGTGTGTGTGTGTGTGTGTTTAATAGAATATTATCCAGCCTTAAAAAATAAAACTTGTCATTTGCAAAACATGCATGAACGTGGAGGGCATTCTGCCAAGTAAACTAACCAAACAGAGAAAGACAAATACTGCCTGGTGCATGGTATATCTTATGTGGAATCGCAAAAAAAAAAAAAGTTAAAATCAGACTTAGAGTAAAAAAAGTGGTTTCAGGGAACTAGAGAGTGAGAGAAATAGGTGACGGTTATTGGAAGGATAGCGGTTAATGGCAGGGAAGCCTGCTGTGCTGCAGTCCATGGGGTCACAGTGAGTGGGACATGAATGAGCAACTGAACAACAACGATGAAAAGGTGTAAACTTCTAGTTACAAGGTGAAGAGTTTTGAGGATCTGTAAGTGTAACATGATGACTGTAGTTGGTAACACTGTACTGTATAGTTGAAATTTGCGAAGAGAGTAGAAAAATGTTCTCACAAAGCCACAAAAAGGTAAATAAGTGAAGTGATGGATGTGTTAACTCAAGAGAGTGAATCCTTTCACAGTATACATGCACATCAAATCATTCCACTATACACTTTAACAGTTTTACATTTTTTGTCAGTTACACAAATGAAGCTGGAAAAAAGTCAAAGAAGAAACTTCTAGTTTTTAGCTATATGGATCATCTTACAATTAACACCATTCAATTAACCTTTCATGTCATTTCTAAGGTTAAAAAAAGACTCTAAATGTGGTGAATTCTTAGAGCTATTTGCAAGGTGTTTAACTTTGTTCCTAATAGAATATTATTATAGGTTAAGGGTTGGGAGTTGGTGATGGACAGGGAAGCCTGACGTGCTGCAGTCCATGGGGTCACAAAGTCGGACACGACTGAATGACTAAATTGAACTGAACCGAAGGGCTAATCATTTACCATACACTTCGTAAAACTAAAACATGGACTTGTCACATACTTCCTATTTAATCTATTAACATACATTTTTCATCTGTAAAATGAGTTTTAATATCTCTTCAGGTTATTTTCAAGTATAAAATGAGATAGCAGAATATATGTGGCAAGATTTGTTTTCTTTTTTGTTTGTTAAAATGCCCAAATGCCAAATTAACTATTTGTATACTGGACTGGTTCAAAATTGGGAAAGGAGTATGTCAAGGTTGTATACTGTCACCTGCTTATTTAACTTATATGCAGAGTACATCATGAGAAATGCTGGACTGGATGAAGCACAAGCTGAAATGAAGGTTGCTGGAGAAATGCCAATAATCTCAGATATGCAAATGACACCACCCTTATGGCAGAAAACAAAGAGGAACTAAAGAGCCTCCTGATGAAAGTGAAAGTGGAGAGTGAAAAAGCTGACTTAAAACTCAACATTAAAAGAACAAAGATCATGGCATCCGGTCCCACCACTTCATTGCAAATAGATTGGGAAACAATGGCAAGTGTGACAGGCTTTATCTCCTTGGGCTCCAAAATCACTACAGATGGTGACTGCAGCCATGAAATTAAAAGATGCTTACTCCTTGGAAGGAAAGTAATGACCAACCTAGATAGCATATTAAAAAGCAGAAACATTACTTTGCCAACAAAGGTCAGTCTAGTCAAGGCTATGGTTTTTTCCAGTGGTCATGTATGGATATGAGAGTTGGACTGCGAAGAAAGCTGAGCGCAGATGAATTGATGCTTCTGAACTGTGGTGTTGGAGAAGACTCTTGAGAGTCCCTTGGACTGCAAGGAGATCCAACCAGTCCATTCTGAAGGAGATCAGCCCTGGGATGTCTTTGGAAGGAATGATGCTAAAGCTGAAACTCCAGTACTTTGGCCACCTCATGCGAAGAGTTGACTCATTGGAAAAGTCTCTGATGCTGGGAGGGATTGGGGGCAGGAGGAGAAGGGGACGACAGAGGATGAGATGGCTGGATGGCATCACCGACTTGATGGACGTGAGTCTGAGTGAATTCCAGGAGTTGGTGATGGACAGGGAGGCCTGGCATGCTGCAATTCATGGGGTGTCAAAGAGTCAGACACGACTGAGTGACTGAACTGAACTGAACTGAACACAAGGCATTTTTAGAAATTCTAACTTGGAAGACTCCTACATATGTATCTTAACATCACAACAAAATTTGAAAGAATATTTTAAAGCTTTTTGTTGTTCAGTCCCCCAGTTGTATCTGACTCTTTGCAACCCCATAGACTGCAGCACACCAGGCTTCCCTGTCCGTCACCAACTCCTGATGTTTGCCCAAGTTCATGTCCATTGCATCAGTGATAGAAACGTGAGTTCTATCCCTGGGTTGGGAAGATCCCCTGGAGAAGAGCATGACAACCCACTTCAGTATTCTTGCCAGAAGAATCCCATGGACAGAGGAGCCTGGTGGGCTACAGTTCATAGGGTCGCAAAGAGTCAGACACGACTGAAGTGACTTAGCACACACCCATGCATACGCCAATGAAACAAAATATTAAAAAAAAGACTACTATTCTTAAAAACTGATTGTTCCCATAATAAAAGACAAAACCCAACAGTCTCTTTAAAATATAAAACGTACAAGATTCACATATAGAAATATAGTAACTCAAAATTTAAAATATTCAGTCAATAGAAACTATTCATATAAACATATTCATAAATAACTTCCACTAAGCCATTTTAAAGCAGGAATCTAATTCTTCAGCTTTGTAGAAAGAAGGTGCACTTACCCTATGCACAGATTCAAGAGAGACTATCCTAAAGAAGGAATATCTGCCTTCAGACAAAAACTGATCCCAAGCCCTCCTTGGACGCAAGTGAAGAGCACAGAAAATTGTCATGCACAACTAATGTGTGTGTTGCTCATCAGATCAGATCAGATCAGATCAGTCACTCAGTCATGTCTGACTCTTTGAGATCCCATGAATTGCAGCACGCCAGGCCTCCCTGTCCATCACCAACTCCCAGAGTTCACTCAGACTCACGTCCATCGAGTCAGTGATGCCATCCAGCCATCTCATCCTCTGTCGTCCCCTTCTCCTCCTGCCCCCAATCCCTCCCAGCATCAGAGTCTTTTCCAATGAGTCAACTCTTCGCATGAGGTGGCCAAAGTACTGGAGTTTCAGCTTTAGCATCATTCCTTCCAAAGACATCCCAGGGCTGATCTCCTTCAGAATGGACTGGTTGGATCGCCTTGCAGTCCAAGGGACTCGCAAGAGTCTTCTCCAACACCACAGTTCAAAAGCATCAATTCTTTGGCACTCAGCTTTCTTCGCAGTCCAACTCTCACATCCATACATGACCACAGGAAAAACCATAGCCTTGACTAGACGGACCTTTGTTGGCAAAGTAATGTCTCTGCTTTTCAATATGTTATCTAGGTTGGTCATAACTTTCCTTCCAAGGAGTAAGCATCTTTTAATTTCATGGCTGCAGACACCATCTGCAGTGATTTTGGAGCCCAGAAAAATAAAGTCTGACACTGTTTCCACTGTTTCCCCATCTATTTCCCATGAAGTGATGGGATCAGATGCCATGATCTTCATTTTCTGAATGTTGAACTTTAAGCCAACTTTTTCACTCTCCACTTTCACTTTCATCAAGAGGCTTTTTGGTTCCTCTTCACTTTCTGCCATAAGGGTTGTGTCATCTGCATATCTGAGGTTATTGATATTTCTCCCTGCAATCTTGATTCCAGTTTGTGTTTCTTCCAGTCCAGCGTTTCTCATGATGTACTCTGCATGTAAGTTAAATAAGCAGGGTGACAATATACAGCCTTGATGTACTCCTTTTCCTATTTGGAACCAGTCTGTTGTTCCATGTCCAGTTCTAACTGTTGCTTCCTGACCTGCATACAAATTTCTCAAGAGGCAGATCAGGTGGTCTGGTATTCCCATCTCTTGAAGAATTTTCCACAGTTTATTGTGATCCACACAGTCAAAGGCTTTGGTATAGTCCATAAAGCAGAAATAGATGTTTTTCTGGAACTCTCTTGCCTTTTTCATGATCCAGCGGATGTTGGCAATTTGATCTCTCGTTCCTCTGCCTTTTCTAAATCCAGCTTGAACATCAGGAAGTTCACAGTTCACATATTGCTGAAGCCTGGCTTGGAGAATTTTGAGCATTACTTTACTAGCACGTGAGATGAGTGCAATTGTGTGGTAGTTGGAGCATTCTTTGGCATTGCCTTTCTTTGGGATTGGAATGAAAACTGACCTTTTCCAGTCCTGTGGCCACTGCTGAGTTTTCCAAATTTGCTGGCATATTGAGTGCAGCACTTTCACAGCATCATCTTTCAGGATTTGGAATAGCTCAACTGGAATTCCATCACCTCCACTAGCTTTGTTCGTAGTGATGCTTTCTAAGGCCCACTTGACTTCACATTCCAGGATGTCTGGCTCTAGGTCAGTGATCACACCATAATGATTATCTGGGTCATGAAGATCTTTTTTGTACAATTCTTCTATGTATTCTTGCCATCTCTTCTTAATACATCTTCTGCTTCTGTTAGGTCCATACCATTTCTGTCCTTTATCAAGCCCATCTTTGCATGAAATGTTCCTTTGTTATCTCTGATTCTTGAAGAGATCCCTAGTCTTTCCCATTCTGTTGTTTTCCTCTATTTCTTTGCATTGATCGCTGAAGAAGGCTTTCTTAACTCTTCTTGCTATTCTTTGGAACTCTGCATTCAGATGTTTATATCTTTCCTTTTCTCCTTTGCTTTTCACTTCTCTTCTTTTCACAGCTATTTGTAAGCTCCCCCCTCCCCTGGACAGCCATTTTGCTTTTTGTATTTCTTTTCCATGGGGATAGTCTTGATCCCTGTCTCCTGTACAATGTCACGAACCTCATTCCATAGTTCATCAGGCATTCTATCTATCAGATCTAGGCACATAAATCTATTTCTCACTTCCACTGTATAATCATAAGGGATTTGATTTAGGTCATACCTGAATGGTAGTGGCCATCAATGTTTTCTCTAGTGGGAACTCATAATTATTTTGCTTTTCATAAAAAGGACAGAAAAGGGTTCAAAAAATTAGAAATGATAACATAATTAGTATTGAAGAAAATATATTTAGTATAAAATATCTAGTTGTGTTAAACTGCATTTAACACTTAAGTGCATAGACAGCAATGTCATGCCAAGATCATGGTATCTGATTCCATCACTTCATGTGGAATAGAAGGGGAAAAATTCAAAAGAGTGACAAATTTTATTTTCTTGGGCTCCTAAATCGCTGCAGACTGTGACTGCAGCCATGAAATTAAAAGACACTTTCTCCTTAGAAGACAAGCTACGACAAACCTAGATGGCATACTGAAAAGCAGAGGCAACTTTTGCCAGCAAAAATGCATATATTCAAAGCTATGATTTTTCCAGTAGTTATATACAGATGTGAGAGTTGGACTGTAAAGAAAACTGAGTGCCAAAGAATTGATGCTTTTGAATTGTGGTGCTAAAGAAGACTCGAGAGTTCCTTGGAGAGCAAGGAGATCAAACCAGTCAATCCTAAAGGAAATGAAACCCGAACATTCATTGGAAGGACTGATGTTGAAGCTGAAGTTCCAATACTTTAGCCACCTTTGCATCAGGGGGCCAAAACCCCTGATGCTGGGAAAGACTGAGAGCAGGAGGAGAAGGTGGCAACAGAGGATGAAACAGTTGGATAGCATTGCTGACTCAATGAACATAAGTTTGAGCAAACTCCGGGAGATGGTGAAGGACAGGGAAGCCTGGCATGCTGCAGTGCATGGGGTCACAAAGAGCCAGACACGGCTTAGTGACTGAACAACAACAAATCCAGGGAACTTGAAGAATGCTGAGTAATGGGGAAAGGGATTGATACATTGCCTGGTTCTTCATTCAAGAACAAACATGAAAAGAAAACGTTATATTAACCTGGGGAAACAATCACTGGCATTTCTATATTTTGGGTGGATTTTTGAAGCATAGTGCATGTCTAAAGTAAAATTAAAAAGCACCAAATTATGCTGAGCTTCAAAGAAAAACTTTGAGCAGGTAGCAGGGCCAAAACTTATCACATCTATCACTACAGTTTCTACAGGAGAAAATTAAGATTAAGGCATATTAAGTTTCTAAGTTTAAAATCAGGTTGATTTAGGAGATGAGTACGACTAGACCATGTATGTTACCATTTCACTGCTTTTATCATTATGCTTTCCTTTAAGTTCCCACCATACGTTCACATTCTCACTTTGTAAGAAAAAAGTTTCATCCTTTTTTGTCCAAGGAGCTAGAGTATTAAAATCTGTCTGGATGCTGCAGAATTACATAAATCAAACATATTAATTGATAGATCCCCATATTTCCTGTGGATTCCAATCATTTAGGATTTATGTAGAGTTAAGTAATGTAAATGTCAAATAATAGTAAAAGAGAGAAATAATCAGTACAGTGGTTCCTGTACTTACATTTAATATCACTCACAGAGTGGTTTACCAAAGAAGGGCTAGAAGTGTGAACGGCATTCTAGAGCTCTCTGGGGAGAGCTCTACCCTGTCCTATCATGCCAAATCCAGACGAACACTTACTGCTTTTCCTGGCCACAGTTGCCAATAACATCTCACTGAAATTCCAATTATGGCTTCTCAGCCAAGTGCAGAAGAAGCTCCTAACACATCCAACAAGACTGGCCCCAATTTGTTACATCTATCTACACATGAATATCCATGTTCTATATTTGAACTTTTTAATTAGTTTCATCTTGTGCTCAATTATCATGTAAGTTAGAATTTCTTGTACCTCTCTAATCTTTCTTTTTTACTCAAACAACTTTATGTCAGGTTCTCAAACTGATATTATTTCTCGCTGAATATTTATTCTATGTATAATAATTCAAAATGAGCAATTATTGAATGAATAAATGAACAAATTCAAAGCTTTTGATATCTCTGAGATATCGTTTAAAGACTATTATCATAGAAGTGGAGAAGGAAATGGCAACCCACTCCAGTATACTTCCCTAGAGAATTTCATGAACAGAGTAACCTGGCAGGCTACAGTCTGCGGGTCACAAAGAGTTGGACATGACTGAGCAACTAACACTACTACTATCATGGATGAAATGGGCAAACATGATTTTGGTAAGAAAGAGAACTTGAATGCCTGGAAAACACATATTTCAATGAAATCTGAGTAGTACGAGCACCATACACTTCTAAGAGAAAAATTTAATCTTTTTTTCTCTAAACTAGGTTCAAACCCAGCATAATAAAAACTTATCTCCCATGTCTCATATTCAGTGAAAGCCTGGAAAATAGGCATAAAGTCAAATGCATAGCTAATAATAATGCTTTACTTTACATACTGCTTTATAATTTATAAACTTTCTCATAGTTATCTCATTTGATCTTCAGAACTGCCTTTCACACTATAGAAGTATAGAGGTATATGATCTTTTATCTCCTCTTTCAAAATTCAAAAATCTCTGAAAACCAAGTTTTTTTTAAATTTTTTTTCGGTTTGCTGCCAAAACCCATTTAAAGACAAAACTAATCTGAGCTTTTGTCAGTATGTTTATAGACCTTCTTTCCCCACTTAGTATAAATATTCATGAATCACTGCAAATATGTGAATATGTTTCTCTGTGGGATGCTGCTCCAGACCCCATTTAGTATTAAATAATATATGATAGACGCACTACATGATTTTGCTAAATTTGAATTTAAACACAACTGGGCCCGCAGGTTTCACAGAATATGTTGTGGGCCATTGTTTACATGGTCGATTTAATAATGAAAAAACTAGTTCCTAGTGGTTAAAGCAATTCACCCAAGTTCACACTTCCAAGTAACTCTCATTTCAGGTACAGGGCTTTGATGGCCTTCTTCAAAATCATATTTGCTAGATAAAGAAGATTTTTAGCCAGTGCAATAAACACTTAAAGATTTTTAGATCATAGTAACTTTGTTTCAATACACTACTTACCCAGAATGAGTAGAGGACAAAATATAATCTTCATTCTTGTTTAAGTAGGCCTATGGTCAATCTACTCACTGGTCCTCTAAAGGAAGAAATATAGATGTGACTTGCAATCTATAACTTGCTTCAAGTGACAGTCCTTCAAAACTGTAAGTAGTTATTTACCCAAAATGAAAGTCAACTTTTCAGTTAATGTGGTACACCAGCAAATAAATATTTATCTAATAGTGGACACTTACTGAGAGCTTCCTTAGTGGCACTAGTGGTAAAGAACCTGCCTGCCAAAGCAGGAGACGTAAGACATGGGTTCTATCCATGGGTCAGGAAGATCCCCTGGAGGGCATGGCAACCCACTCCAGTATTCTTGTCTGGAGAATCCCATGAATGGAGGAGCCTGGTGGGCTACAGTCCATAGGGTTGCAAAGAACTGGACACAACTGAAGCAACTCAGCAAGCAAGCATGCATGCAACATATAGTATAGGGATAAATGAAAGTCTTCTCTGCCTGAAAATATTACTTAAAATCATGTAGGTCTTTAGAATCAGAAGACATCTCAGAGGCCATCTAGTTTGAAAGGTCACCTCCTGCACTTCTAGAAAGGAAAATTTAAATTCTTATGTTACATTTTTGTCATCTGTATTATAAAAATTCAAAATAACTTCCTATAACTTCCATACATTTCAGCATACTAGCTCTGAAAAATAGAGAATAATTTCAGTCCCTTCCATGTAAAAGTCCTTTATGTGGTCGAAACCTGATACTATGACCTCCATTTCCCATAACTTCTACATCCCCACAATAATATAAATAGATATTTTGTTTGATTTTTTTACTTGCATTTTTCATAGCAGTGAAAATTAAAAAATTATATTAAAAGGAATTGATAAATTGCAAGGCTGGATTAAAGACAAATGGTAATTGCTATAAAGATAATAATTAATATTATATGATTCTTACAATTACCAGGAACTTTTCTAGAATTACTGTAAAGTGTGCCCTGTATAATAAAATTTAATCCTCACTCTCATTTTATAGGCTATTCACTATTATTATTCCCACTTTATAAAAAAGGAAAGTGAAGCACAGGGAGATTGACTTCCTTATGGACACATAGTAAGTGGCCAAGCTGAAATTTAAACCAGTCATATCATTATGCTTATCTTTTATGTCATACTATAGAATCTATAAGGAGAAGGCAACGGCACCCCACTCCAGTACTCTTGCCTGGAAAATCCCATAGGCGGAGGAGCCTGGTAGGCTGCAGTCCATGGGGTCGCGAAAAGTCGGACACGACTGAGCAACTTGACTCACTTTTCACTTTCATGCATTGGAGAAGGAAATGGCAACCCACTCCAGTGTTCTTGCCTGGAGAATCCCAGGGATGGGGGAGCCTGGTTGGCTGCCGTTTATGGGGTCGCACAGAGTCGGACACAACTGAAGTGACTTAGCAGCAGCATAGAATCTATAAAGAACTAATGGAGCAAAGCATGTCCCCTAAATACTAAGCAATTAACAGTTGGTAACCCAAACACGGAGAAGGCAATGGCAGCCCACTCCAGTACTCTTGCCTGGAGAATCCCAGGGATAGAGGAGCCTGGTGGGCTGCTAGTCTATGGGGTCGCACAGAGACGGACACGACTGAAGCGACTTAGCAGCAGCAGCAGCAACCCATACACATGAGGACAAGGAACAAACGAGAAAATAAAGTCAGTACATGTTGTCGGATAATATAATTGAACTAGTACAGCAGTGAAGTTATCGTCATGCAATTTCATCTGAGTTTTAAACTTTCAAAACCTCCAACTACCAATTAATAATGTGTTTGGAACAAGTTATTTCTCTGTAGGTGGGATCACATGGTCTCAGAACTGGATTATTAGAAATAAGAGTAACCTAGAAATAATTAAATTGATCTTCAGTGGCATCTTAATATATATCATCCTCTTTTATAAAAATAATGGAATAAGAGCAATTTTACTCATTATTATTTGTTCACCTTACAGAAGACCCATTCATTATATAAATCATTATTGTGTCATTACTATATTCCAGGTACTATTGAGCACCAAAATACCATAATGAGAGACACTATATTCTGTCTTTAAATCATGCACAGACTGGTAGAGGGAACAGAGAAGTTAATCAAAAATTATAATCCACTGTAAGTGCAGAGTAGGTGTAATAACAGGTGTTGTGAAAATAGAGACACTTCAGGTAACCCTGATGGAAAGGAAGGAATCATTGCATGGAGTCTTAAAGAATCTTTCAAGTTAATTATAGAGAAAAATAGAGAAAATAAATCTTTGAACAGAAGTAAGGCAAATTACAAAGTGGTAAGAGAAAGCATCTAGCAATGGGAAAATTGCTAACAATTTGTTCCTATTTTAGAGACTGGTTAAAGAGAGACTTCTGTTACGTTTCCAAGCAAGATTGTTAAGTGAGTGAGTGAGTGAAGTCGCTCAGTCGTGTCCGACTCTTTGCGACCCCGTGGACTGTAGCCCACTAGTCTCCTCCATCCATGGGATTCTCCAGGCAAGAATACTGAAGTGGGTTGCCATTTCCTTCTCCAGGGGATCTTCCCAACCCAGGGATCAAACCCAGGTCTCCCGCATTGCAGGCAGACGCTTTAACCTCTGAGCCACCAGGGAAGGAACCATATTTACCCTCTTGCCTTGGACAACCAAAATAAATAAATAAATCACAGCATATATAAAACATTATTTTAAAGACACTAACATAAGCCACTGATTTAAAGTGATCCCTGAGAAACAGAAATACCATGAGAGCCCTACGGCTGTTCAGTGGCTTTGATGTATTTCCTGGTCATAATGCAGACAAGGGGAGCCCAGCAGAATATTTAAGTTGAACTGGAAGTTCTGGGTGACCAAAAGGACTAACATTGGCAGTACTGAGAACCTACGAGAAGAGTGCTGCTCAGAAAGCATACTCTGAATATATAAAGGGAACTTCTCAAGTATTCAGCTGAGTACTGATCAGCATACACTTCCAAGAAGACTAGCTCAGGGCTGAGGCAATCCAAAAGGATTAAAAGAAACAGAGCTGATGCTGACATAAGGTGGATAGTGACTCCTCTCACTAGCTAGACCGAAAGAACCCACGACTCACTGGACATTGGCTAGAGTACTCAGAAGAAGCTTATCTCAGTAGCAGAAATCAGCATACAGTAGATATGGGTCAGGTCTCATAAAACAAATCTTAAAAGTAATACATAAGGGATCAAACTGTTCCAAGTACCTAGATGCGTCCTGCAGTAAACTTCAATCATTTCTTTGTCTGCTCAGTATGTCTGCTCTTTCCGACTCCATGGGCTGTAGTCCGCCAGGCTCCTCTGTCTGTGAAATTCTCCAATCAAGAATATTGGAGTGAGTTGCCATTTCCTACTCCAGGGGATCTTCCAGACCCAGGGATCAAACACATGTCTCTTGTGTCTCCTGCATTGACAGGCGAATTCTTTACCACTCCAACCACCTGGGAAGCCCCAACAGTATCTGTAGGAATACAAAAATATCTAGGACAAACTAGACAAACAAGTTAAAATGAACAATGTCTGAGATTCAATAAAGAATTTCCACATATGGACAGAGACAGAAAAAATTATTGCCTGTCATTTTAATTTTTTAGACATAATTGCAGTCTTCCCAGGTGGTGCTAGTGGTCAAGAACTCACCTGAAAATGCAGTAGACATAAGAGATGTGGGTTCCATCCCTGTGTCAGGAAGATGCCCTGGAGTAGGAAATGGCAACCTACTCCAGTATTCTTGCCTGGAGAATCCCATGTGGACAGAGGAGTCTGGTGGGCTATGGTCCATGGGGTCACACAGAGTTGGATATGACTGAAGCAATTTAGCCATGCAAAATAATTGCCTGTTTAAACAAAAATAGTATCAATTTGTGTGGGTTTATTATATATTAAATGTGAAATATAATAACATAAAGAGTGGAATGGGAGAAATGCAAGATACTATTAGAAAGTTCTCATACATGAAGTGTTGTAAGTTCACTTGAAGATATACTGTGATAACAAAGTTATATGCTGTAAACCCAAATGCAAACACAAAAATAATAAAGATTCATAACTGATAACAAAGGAGATAGAATCATAAAAAGTAATCAAAGAGAAGGCAAAACAAGAGGGAGAAAGCAATAAAGAAAAATTGGGGAAAGCAAAAGAAATATCAAGAGGAAAGACTTAAAATCAAACTTATCAATTGCATTAAATATTATGGATGTTGTTCAGTCCCTAAGTTGTGTCTGACTCCTTGCAACCCCATGGACTGCAGCAATCCAAGCTTCCTTGTCCTTCACCATCTCCCAGAGTGTGCGCAAACTCCTGTCCATTAAGTCAATGATGCCATCCAAGGGTCTAACCAGATAAATTATAGATTTGGGTAACAAGAGCAACACTCCACTATAGGCTGCTTATGAGAAACATACTTTAAATATAAAGATAAGCATGGATGAAAATTTAAAGGGTAGAAAATATGCATCATGCTAATATTAACCTAAAGCAAGTTGGGATAGTCATATTAATATCAGAGAAACCAGACTACAAAGCAAAGAATACTGCCAAGGCTAAAGAGGATAATTTCATAATGACAAAAATGTCAACTCATTAAAAGAACATAACAACCCTCAAGGTTTATAAACCTAGAAACTGAGATACAAAATGCTCATAACAACTCTATGTAAAGAATATTTTCAAAACTTCTATGAAGAATTCATTAACAGACTACGCTTTACCTTTGAACAACATAGATTTGAACTGTGTGGGATCATTTATACATGGATTTTTCAATCCTTGATAGCTCAGTTGGTAAAGAATCTGCCTGCAATTCAGGAGACCCTGGTTCTATTCCTGGATGGGGAAGATCTGCTGGAGAAAGGATAGGCTACGCACTCCAGTATTCTTGGGCTTCCCTTGTGGCTCAGCTGGTAAAGAATCTGCCTGCAATGCAGAAGGCCTGGGTTTGATACCTGGGTTACAAAGATCCCCTGGAGAAGGGAAAGGCTACCCACTCCAGTATTCTGGCCTGGAGAATTCCATGGACTGCATAGTCCATGGGGTCACAAAGAGTCAGACACAACTGAGCAACTTTCACTTTCTTTCAAACACTACAGTACTACATGATCCACAGTTGGTTGGAGCCAATTAGAAGTTGTATTCAGATTTTCCATTATTTTCTAACTGTAGAGGATATTCAGCAAGCTTTTGCTTTTTAATGTATTCTGACTTTTCAGGACTAGAAATCTACCCATATAAATTGTTAGAAGTCATTTTTCTTCTTCACATGTCTAAATAGCAAGCGCCTATAACAATGTTATTATATTCATAGTGACAAATAAGGCTAATTCAGACTAGTAAATTTTATGTAGCAAAATAAAAAGATAATCAATTTTTCTGTTACATAACTTTTTAATGTAAATAGGTAATATTGCACACCCCATGTACATTTACTCTAATATAAGACTGTCATGACATTCAGACAATTGTGATTTTTAAGCTAGCACAATTGAGATGAATCCTAACTTGAAAACTAATTTAAATTTTACTTGTACGAAAAATATAGGCATGATGGTTTTTTCAAAATGTACTCATAAACTCCAGTACTTTGGCCACCTCATGCGAGGAGTTGACTCATTGGAAAAGACTCTGATGCTGGGAGGGATTGGGGGCAAGAGGAGAAGGGGACGACAGAGGATGAGATGGCTGGATGGCATCACTGACTCAATGGACATGAGTCTGCATGAACTCCAGGAGTTGGTGATGGACAGGGAGGCCTGGCATACTGCGATTCATGGGGTCGCAAAGAGTCAGACATGACTGAGCGACTGATCTGATCTGATCTGATTTTTAGCCACACTATTAATCAACCATTAATGAAAAGAAAATTTCTCTATTACTGTAAATATGATGATTATACCACTCTAATTTATTATATTATGGGATCTAGCCTTTGCTCTCTTCTGCACTAATATATACTGCCTAAATTATCACAAGTGGATTTCCTACTGTTATGTACAAAAGCTAATAGTAACATAAATTTAAAAAGACAGGATACTTAAAAGCATCTACAGGCAACTCATCATTATAAATGTATTGTCAACAGGGGAACAATATTTTAAAGCTATAAAAGCCAATAAAATTATAAAAATTTTAAAATATAAGTCTTTGGCTTCTACTGGAGAATACAATTTTTTTATTGCATATGCCCCTGGTGACAGTTAACAATTTTCACTGAATATTTTTATCAATAAAAATCTTAGCAAAAAATACAAGATGTATAGATTTCTACTTGCTGTTAAATTAAAACTGAAAGAAATAATGATCCATTTTATACAGAGATAAAATTAACAAATGCATTCCATCAGGAAAGTACCACCCACCTATGTTCACCACCACTAAATCTAACAAGGTGTCCTTTAACTCATGGTAAGATCTATGTTAAATTTAGACATAAACTTGATTTAAGCATCCATATGTTGCACTTGACTAAATAAACTTTCCTAAAAATGTTAAGTTGAACAAAATAAATATAATTCATTTAAAAAATAAAATAAAAAGAGGTTGGCAGTCACAGGTCACTTAAATCTCACTTTTATGGGAGAAGAGTTGGAGTTTCCACATATAATTTCTATATTCAAGTTCTAAGTTTGCTTTAATTACAATGTATTCTTCTGAATGTTATATCTTATTTGCAAAGACAGCTACATTCTCTGTCTTTGAATGCTATGTTAAATTAGGCAGCACTTGTGGAATCTGGTGGCTATGAAAGTTCTAAACACCCCTTGTTTTATTGGCAGGAAATTGCTTTCATCAGTGAATGAGTCATAAAGATATGTATATCCACCTCAGCTGTGTTATCATGAAAGATAGGGCTGAAAGCTAAAGGCAAAACCAAACTCCTCCAATAATTCTATACTGGACATCGATCGATCTTTTGTAGTCAAAATCTTCAGAACTGATTATACCTGCAAAGTGAACTTTCATTAGCAATTTTAATGACTTTAAAACAATTTTTTCATTGAGTTCACGTAAAAGATTATGCAGCAAATAGGTTAATGTTTATATATATATATTTTTATCATGTTCTCCTTTTCTTTAGAAACTGTACATCCTACATGGATTTTGAAATCTATTGCAGCTTCTAATATTTCTCCTATTTGAGCCTAAATCAAGGAATTGTTTAAAAATTATGTCAACCTATGATATTGAATAATGATAATATAAATAAAAGTTCAAACCCATCAAAAAGATTTTGAATTATATAATGATGTTCAAGGTATGAAAATTTAAATATCTTTTCATCTAATTTATTACGTAGTATTTAACCAACTAGTATATTTTAAATATTTTAGCATACTATGGTTTATTTTCTTAAAAAGAGTGTGATAAAAATTTGAGACATAAAACTTTATTTCAAAATACAATGAAACAGTATGAGAATGCCACTTGTGTGTACAGCATTTCATTAATTTGACATTATCTTCAGACTCCCAACTTCTTGTTTTACGTTACATGGTTCAGCTCAGTTCAGTTCAGTCTCTCAGTGGTGTCCGACTCTTGGCAACCCCATGGACCGCAGCACACCAGGCTTCCCTGTCCATCACCAACTCCTGGAGCTTACTCAAACTCATGTCCATCGAGTCGGTGATGCCATCAGCAAGCTGGTGATGATGATGTTACATGGTGCACTGAGCTATATAATACAGTGTCCAGAAATGGCAGGAATTCTAACAAGTGTGCTCAAGAGTTTTTATTACATTGTCTGAAGGCTCTGTCTACACCTGAAAATTATTTATGAAAATATGATTTATAAAGTTCAAATTACTAGAATGAACTCCACACGGACAGCTATTAACATGAAAATGAGATTCAGGGACTTCCCTGGTAGTCCAGTGGCTAAGACTCCACGATCCCAATGCAGGGGGCTCAGGTTCCATTCCTGGTCAGGGTACTAGAGCCCACATGCCACAGCTAAGAGTCTGTATGCCCCAATTAAAGATCCTGCATGCCACACCTAAGAACCAGCACAGTCAATTATAAAAAAGAAAAAAAGAAAAGAAAATGAGATTCATTCCCAAACAACCATTCCACACCATTTTGGATGTCAGATCACCACCTTCATGCCTTCTAGTCATCATCTCTGCCCTGTGTCATTATTTCTTCCCCTGGACTACTTCTACAGAGATAATGTCTCTAGGTGTCTTGTCTTTACATTCTTCACATTACCAAGGCTGCAAGAATGGTATTTGGTTGTGCCAACAACCAGTTTGTGCCAACTTTGCATAACTGTATTGTTAATTTATTCATTTCTCCCTCCCTCTACCTGTTTCCCCCCACCCCCCCCCCAACAGGAAGCTTCTAGATGAAACTTTCTTCTTTTTAATCTATCCTTGTTTTCCACTCCCAAAAACTAAGGTCACTGGTTATGGCTTACCCATTTCCTTTTCCTTTGGAGAAATTCTTTTTCCTAGTGTCAACTTTTATGCCTGCTTATTTGACAAGATGGCTAATTGAAGGGCCAGGAAAACAAAAAGATGGTGGGTGGGTGAACTAGTATTCTCCACTATGTCCTCTTATAATACCAAATTTCCATTTCTCCAAGTTCATTTTACTGGAATGGGTGTTATTTTAAATTTTATCATAAGAAATGATAAGATATTCAGAGTTCTAAGCTTCATTTTCCACAGAATCCTTTCTACTTGCAAATTATTATCTTCCTGTTTCTCTATCTTTCCTCTTATTTTCTGAAATCCAGTGCAGTGGAGACATAAGGGATTAAGATACCTTTTATCTTAATCATGTTTCTGAAACTTTAGTTCATCAAGACAAAGATGTGTTGAGTTCAGTTCAGTTGATCTCTCATGTCCAACTCTTTGTGACCCCATGGACTGCAGCATGCCAGGCTTCCCTGTCCATCACCAACTCCCAGAGCTTACTCAAACTCGTGTCCATCAAGTCGGTGATGCTATTCAACCATCTCATCCTCTGTCATCCCCTTCTCCTACCACCTTCAATCTTTACCAGCATCAGGGTCTTTTCCAATAAGTCAGTTCCTTGCATCAGGTGGTCAATGCTTCAACTTCAGCATCAGTCCTTCCAATGAATATGCAGGACTGGTTTCCTTTAGGATGGACTGCTTGGATCTCCTTGTAGTCCAAGGGACTCTCAAGAGTCTTCTCCAACATCACAGTTTAAAAGCATCAATTCTTTGGCACTCAGCTTTCTTTATACTCCAACTCTCACATCCATACATGACCACTGGAAAAACCACTGCTTTGACTCTACGGATGTTTGTTGGCAAAGTAATGTCTCTGCTTTTTAATATGCTGTCTAGGTTTCTCATAGCTTTTCTTCCAAGGAGCAAGTGTCTTTTAATTTCATGGCTGCAGTCACCATCTGCAGTGATTTTGAAGCCCAAGAAAATAAAGTCTGTTACTGTTTCCATTGCTTCCCCATCTATTTGCCATGAAGTGATGGGACCAGATGCCATGATCTTAGTTTTTTGAAGTTGAGTTTTAAGCCAGCTTTTTCACTCTCCTCTTTCACTTTCATCAAGATGCTCTTTAGTTCTTCTTCGCTTTCTGCCATAAGGGTGGTGTCATCTGCATATCTGAGGTTATTGATATTTCTCCTGGCAATCTTGATTCCAACTTGTGCTTCATCCATCCCAGTGTTTCTCAGGATGTACTCTGCATGTAAGTTAATAAGCAGGGTGACAATATACAGCCTTAATGTACTCCTTTCACAACTTGGAATCAGTCTATGTGTGGTTCTAACTGTTGCTTCTTGTGGTTCTAACCAGTCTGTATGTGGTTCTAACTGTTGCTTCCTGACCTGCATACAGATTTCTCAGGAGGCAAGTAAGTTTGTCTGGTATTCCCATCTCTTTAAGAATGTTCCACAGTTTTTTATGATCCACACAAAGACTGTGGCTTAGTCAATAAAACAGAAGTAGACTTTTTTTCTGGAATTCTCTTGCTTTTTCGGTGATCCAAGGATGTTGGCAATTTGATCTCTGGTTCCTCTGCCTTTTCTAAAACCAGCTTGAAAATCTGGAAGTTAACAGACATGTACTGTTGAAGCTAGGCTTGGAGAATTTTGAGCATTACTTTGATAGTATGTGAGATGGGTGCAATTATGTGGTAATCTGAACATTCTTTGGCATTGCTTTTCTTTGGGATTGGAAGGAAAGCTGACCTTTTCCCATCCTGTGGCCACTGCTGAGGTTCCAAATTTGCTGGCATATTGAGTGCAGCACTTTCACATCATCTTTTAGGATAAGAAAGCCCTCCTCAGTGATCAATGCAAGAAATGGAGGAAGACAATAAAATGGGAAAGACTAGAGATCTCTTCAAGAAAATTAGAGACTCCAAGGGAACATTTCATGCAAAGATGGGCACAATAAAGGATAGAAACAGTATGGATCTAACAGAAGCAAAAGATATTAAGAAGTGGCAAGAATACACAGAAGAACTGTACAAAAAAGTTCATGACACAGATAATTACAATGGTGTGATCACTCACCTAGAGCCAGAGATCCGGGAATTGGAAGTCAAGTGGGCCTTAGGAAGCATCACTATGAACAAAGCTAGTGGAGATGATGGAATTCCAGTTGATCTGTTTCAAATCCTAAAAGATGTGTGGGTTCTTCATTTATTTGATACCTTTAATGCCTTGATTAGATAGTAATATTTTGAAGAAAAAAGCCAATAATGGATATTGTTCCATTACCATTTATTGCATCTATATATTTTACCAGCTACATCACGGATTAAAAGAACAATTCTGGATTTGTCTAGAAACTTAAGCCCATTAAATATTTGCATGTCCTTAGACTACAAATTGACAAATTGGAAATTGCCCTTTTTATTACCAATCATTAATTGTTGTTAATTAATGGTCTTACCAACTTTCCATTCCAGAGAAAACAGAAGAGCTAATTTTTAAATGTTTGTTATTATAATTATTATTTCTATAAGAAGATATCTTACCCTTATCCTAATTCAAGTAGGATTCTTTTGACAATAAGAAGCTCATATCATTGTGACAATGGATTTTATTCTTTCATTGAAAACTCCTAGTTTTTCTTTTTTTCCTGTGTACAATTTATTGCCTAAAAGTTTGTTAAGCTCTGATCCTACAGCCTCTATCTATGCTGAATAACTATGCTATAATCTGAAAATAATACCTGAGAACTACTTATCCCAGAACAGTAAAAAAAAAAAAAAAAAAACTTACTTTATTATCTTTTTTACAAAAAAGGAATTAAAGCACAAAGATTTTGTGAAGTCACTAGACGGTCATGACCTCTTTTAAAACTTGTATGACCTGGAATGGAAACTATAATTTAATTCTTCACTAGAGGGAACAAAAATTGAACTTTAGTCACATAAGGGAGGACTCTTAGGAAAAGCTAACTTGACTTGCCTGAGAGCTGAGGCCAAGTCATGAAGACCTAACTTAATTATGCATGAGTAAGGAAGAGCCAGAATTCTCAGAAAAATCATGGGTCAGGGGATCAGTGAGTTAACCCTGGCTGATAGTTTCAGGATCTTGGGAATGATAACAATATAGGTACGTTCTTTCCTGGGGGATTTTCTTTAGAATTTTTATAAATTTGAAAAGTGTACTTCAACAACAAAAGTACATTTCTCATTTAGAGACAAAGGATCCAAATATAACTATTGATAGTGATAGCTTATGGTGAATGATGTTGATATCAGATTCCTGATCTCCAAAGAAGATTTACTTTCAGGACCAGGGACCAGGCTTGATCACTCAAGAGCTTTTGTGTAGCAGAGTTTATTAAAGTATAAAAAGGGACAGAGAAAGCTTCTGACACAGACATCAGAAGGGGGACAGAGAGTGCCCCCTCGCTAGTGTTAGCAAGGGAGTTATATACTTTTTCAATTGGTTATTACAGTAAATTAAAAAAAAAATGTCTCAAGGTTGTAAAAGTCTTACCAGACCCACTCCCACAATTTATATTTTAAGATAATGGAATTAGAACTATAAATGGAAAGATCTTACTAGACCCACTCCCATAATATACATTTTAAAAGGACAGGATTAGTCAGTCAGAAGGCAAAGAGAAACATGTCCTCAAGCAGGATACATTGTTGTTATATAATCACTGGTACAGAGTTTAAACTGAGTTGTTTTGTTCTGTAATCATCAGCTCTGGGCTTAGAGAAAAAAATGTTTTATGTGACTAAGATGAAGAAATGTAGGGGGAAAAGTTTGTCCTTTTCTCCTTCTCTAGAGCCCCAGCCCCCTTCCTCCTCAGGGATCCTGGACTTCTTATCAACCTACCCAAGAATTGACTCTCTCAATAGAGATCTTCTATAACATAGCAGTAAAAACTCCTGATGGAAGGGTCAACTGTGTGAAGATGGAGGGGAATGGGGTGGATGTTTTGATAGGCATAGACAAAGACTGTCTCTACTGCCTGGCCCTACAGTTATCTCTGAGTAAGCTGTAAGAAAACATTTTCTGTGTTCCAGGAGAAGGACAGAGGTTCACAGGAAGTTCAAAAGGGATGAAGGATAGGGGGCCTCTGAGGGAAATTAGAATTGTATTTTTGGGTGACCCAAATTTTTATCCTTTCCCCCATTAAGGATTCTTTAGTAAAATCTACATTAGTCATTAGTGCTTTGCAAAATCAACTTTGTATGTGTGTGTGTGTGATAAAAATTTTGTTTCAAAAATTTTTGAAACAAAAGAGGAAAAAAATAGAGGCTGCCTCCAGGACAGGCAACCATAGCTGGATTAAATGCAGCATGAAATAAGGAGATTGTTAAAAAGCAGTAAAGATAAACTGGAGTTTCAAACTCTTGTTTGCCTGGATTCTGGGGAAGTTGAAGCTAGAATACTCTTTCACCTTGGACAATAAGGGGCTTTCCTGGTGGCTCAGATGGTAAAGAATCTGCCTGCAAAGCAGGAAACCTGGGTTCAGTCCCTAGGTCAGGAAGATCCCCTGGAGAAGGGAACCCACTCCAGTATTCTTGCCTGGAAAATTCCATGGACAGAGGAGCCTTATGGGCTATGGTCATGGGGTTGCAAAGAGCCAGACACAATTGAGCAACTAACACTTTCACTTCACTTGGACAATATGAACATCAAGAGCTTCTCGTCACAACTGTGGGTGACAAAATTCAGTTCAATTCAGTTCACTTCACTTCAGTCGCTCAGTCATGTCCGACTCTGTGCAACCCCATGAATCGCAGCACACCAGGCCTCCCTGTTCATCACCAACTCCTGGAGTCTACTCAAACTCATGTCCATCGAGTCGGTGATGCCATCCAGCCATCTCATCCTCTGTCGTCCCCTTCTCCTCCTGCCCCTAATCCCTCCCAGCATCAGGGTCTTTTCCAACAAGTCAACTCTTCGCATGAGGTGGCCAAAGTACTGGAGTTTGAGCTTTAGCATCATTCCTTCCAATTGTCACGTGAGTGTATGTTCCTCGGTTCTTTGTCTCGTCACAACAAAGATTTGGAGCAACGGACGTTAAAGCCCCCGGGTGTCACAGCTCTCGGTCTTGGACAAACCGTGTTATAGCTCTTAGGCAAATCAGTGTTACAGCTCTATTTTATTTAGAAGATAGCAGGAGAGGGAGACAGAGAGAAAGAGCGCACGCACACGGGAGAGAGAGAGTCCGTGAGAAAGCGCTTTGGCTCCTCCTTTTACATGTTTTTTCCCTCCACCTGGGCCTGCCCTATGCAAATTGGGCTTAGCCAGGAGTGCTGTTTGTTCTGCCTGAAGTCTTCACTCTGGTCCTCGGACCTTCCTTTGACCTTCCTTGTCTTTTAGCCACCACCATTTTGGACTCCTTTTCCCTATTCTACCTACCTAACACAATGAACTCCCAGGACTGATCTCCTTTAGGATGGACTGGTTGGACCTCCTTACTAATTGGTGGTCATCAAAACTGCAAAGAGCACTTTTGAGAAAGCTGTAGATGTATCAAGAAGCATGAGGGTGATGGTGATCCAGATGGTCTTAAAGTTCTTCTCAGCTTGAATGAATTTCAGACAGATTTCTTTCTGACCATGGCCCCCTAATCTCCATTTTCTCACAACACTTACTTTAGAAAATCTGTCATTGTAAATTCTCTCTCTCCTTTTTTGAAATGCATGTGAATTCTTCTCCTAGGCTTTTGCCAATTTTACAACCCATAAAATGTCTTTCTCAAGACATTTCTCCCATGCAAATGTCCCTGAGTATTTCTTTGATTATGTATGTGTATGTTAGTCACCCAGTCGTGTGCCACTCTTTGCAACCCCATGGACTGTAACCCACCAGACCCCGCCATTATGAGGAATCATATGATTACATGATTGCTCACATATGTTTAGCAAAGCATCTACTTCATCCAGCATTCTGTGGCCCAGGCAGCACTACAGATTTTCCCAGTTGCCACCACAATGACCTCTGTGGTTTCAGCCACTTATAACGCTTAGATGGCATCATGTGGTAAAGTGTGGGGAAGTGATACATTTGGCTCTCAATTTTTCACTATGTTCTATTCATGGGTCTCATGATAGCTTTCAAATGAGGATGAAATACATTTTAGGCAGTCTGAGTGATAGATTTATTAATACTGATAGAAATAAACATAGGTGGCTTGTTTGAGATACTGACTTTGCATAATATCAGTTAGGAGAGGAACAGAAGATGAGGTAGAAAAGGTAGTTCAGAACCAAGCTGTGAAGGATTTTAATAACATGCTACTTTTTCCTTTAGGACAAGTGCTGAGGCATTCCAAAAGATTTTAAATAATAGAATTACACAGTTAAATCTTTTTTTTAAGAGTCTCAGTCTTGGTGTTAATGTGAAAGACATAATTGTGCTTAGAGGCAAGGCGACCCACTAGAGTGGTAGAGTAGAAAGGATAGTTAGAGATAAATGTCTAGAGATAAATGTCTAGATAAATGTCTAAATCATCTGGATGGAGAGAGACAAATTGGGGAGACATTAACTTATTTAGTAAAGGCTATAGGAAATAATCCCAGGAAAGTTAATACATCTGTAGCAAAGTAGAAGCTAGGAGAGAACCCTGGGGATGATCAACATTTGAACCACTGTGGTGATAAAAAGAAAACAGAGTTGGAAAGACAATCAGAGAAGTAGGAAGACCAGAAAAAATTGGATTTGTGGGGTCCGAGGCAGGGAAGGGTTTCTGAGAAAACACTCAGATGTCACCTGATAAGAGCTGAAAGCAATCCTCAGGTGTGGCAGGTAGTCTCATCAGTGCATCTTCAGTGTTGCACCAGTGCATGAGGGCTAGTCAGTGGAGTGGTGGGTATGTAAGTTCACTGGCAATGGATTAAGAAGGCTGTAAAATAATCAGTCATGGTAGGGTTTCTTTTGCTCCAGTGGTACTGGTCTTGGACTAACAATTTGATAATATCAAAAAAATATACTTGAAATGTTTACTCATTTCAGAAAATCAGGTTTAATATTCATGATATATTTTTCCCCTGTGTGGAATGAGTTTTCTTCAGAGATGTCTCATTCCTTGTGTAGTCAGAACACTGGCAACAGCTCAAGATTCATGTCCTCTTCATTTTACCAGATGTACACAGACACATCTGATTTTTACTTGGTCTCTAGAGGGGCCCTGACACATTAAAAAAAAATTTTGAAATTTTACCAGCTACCTTTAAATTAAAAAATTGGTCACCTCATTTTCTAACTTGTTTTTTCATTACATTACTTCATATCTTAATTTATAATACTAAACATACCATTCAGGTATGACCTAAATCAAATCCCTTATGATTATACAGTGGAAGTGAGGAACTAGATCTGATAGAATGCCTAATGAACTATGGATGGAGGTTCGTGACATTGTACAGGAGACAGGGATCAAGACCATCCCCATGGAAAAGAAATGCAAAAAAGCAAAATGGCTCTCTTAGGAGGCCTTACAAATAGCTGAGAAAAGAAAAGCGAAAAGTAAAGGAGAAAAGAAAAGATATAAGCATCTGAATGCAGGGTTCCAAAGAATAGCAAGGAGAGATAAGAAAGCCTTCCTCAGCAATCAATGCAAATAAATAGAGGGAAACAACAAAATGGGAAAGACTAGAGATCTCTTCAAGAAAATTAGAGATAACAAGGGAACATTTTATGCAAAGATGGGCTCGATAAAGGACAGAAATGGTATGGACCTAAGAGAAGCAGAAGATATTAAGAAGAGGTGGCAAGAATACACAGAAGAAATGTACAAAAAAGAGCTTCATGACCAAGAAAATCACGATGGTGTGATCACTGACCTAGAGCCAGACATCCTGGAATGTGAAGTCAAGTGGGCCTTAGGAAGCATCACTACGAACAAAGCTAGTGGAGGTGATGGAATTCCAGTTGAGTTCTTTCCAATCCTGAAAGATGATGCTGTGAAAGTGCTGCACTCAATATGTCAGCAAATTTGGAAACCTCAGCAGTGGCCACAGGACTGGAAAAGGTCAGTTTTCATCCTAATCCCAAAGAAAGGCAATGCCAAAGAATGCTCAAACTACCACACAATTGCACTCATCTCACACTCTAGTAAAGTAATGCTCAAAATTCTCCAAGCCAGGCTGCAACAATATGTGAACCGTGAACTTCCAGATGTTCAAGCTGGTTTTAGGAAAGGCAGAGGGGCCAGAGATCAAAGTGCCAACATCCGCTGGATCATTGAAAAGGCAAGAGAGTTCCAAAAAAACATCTATATCTGCTTTATTGACTATGCCAAAGCCTTTGACTGTGTGGACCACAATAAACTGTGGAAAATTCTGAAAGAGATAGGAATACCAGACCACCTGACCTGCCTCTTGAGAAACATATATGCAGGTCAGGAAGCAACAGTTAGAACTGGACATGGAACACAAGACTGGTTCCAAATAGGAAAAGGAGTTCGTCAAGACTTTATATTGTCACCCTGCTTATTTAACTTCTATGCAGAGTACATCATGAGAAATGCTGGACTGGAAGAAGCACAAGCTGGAATCAAGACTGCTGGAAGAGATATCAATAACCTCAGATATGCAGATGACACCTCTCTTATGGCAGAAAGTGAAAAGGAACTAAAAAGCCCCTTGTTGAAACTGAAAGAGGAGAGTGAAAAAGTTGGCTTAAAGCTCAACATTCAGAAAACTAAGATCATGGCATCCGGTCCCATCACTTCATGGCAAATAATGGAGAAACACTGGAAACAGTGTCAGACTTTGTTTTTGGAGGCTCCAAAATCACTGCAGATGGTGATTGCAGAAATTAAAAGATGCTTACTCCTTGGAAGGAAAGTTATGACCAACCTAGATAGCATATTGAAAAGCAGAGATATTACTTTGACAACAAAGGTCCGTCTAGTCAAGGCTATGGTTTTTCCAGTGGTCATGGATGGATGTGAGAGTTGGACTGTGAAGAAAGCTGAGTGCTGAAGAATTGATGCTTTTGAACTGTGGTGCTGAAGAAGACTCTTGAGAGTCCCTTGGACTGCAAGGAGATCCAACCAGTCCATTCTAAACAAGATCAGTCCTGGGTCTTCTTTGGAAGGACTGATGCTAAAGCTGAAACTCCAATACTTTGGCCACCTCATGCAAAGAGTTGACTCATTGAAAAGACCCTGATGCTGGGAGGGATTGGGGGCAGAAGGAGAAGGGGACGACAGAGGATGAGATGGCTGGATGTCATCACCGACTAGATGGACATGAGTTTGGGTAAACTCTGGGAGTTAGTGATGGACAGGGAGGCCTGGCATGCTGCGATTCATGGGGTCACAAAGAGTCAGACATGACTGAGCGACTGAACTGAACTGAAACATAAGAATTTCACCATTTAATCAATTCTTCTTTTCTTATGATCATTTTCTTACATTCTCTGTTCTATCTGATTATTTTAACATCAATTTAAAATACTTTTATATTTTTATCTCAATCGAACTAATATTAGAACTTATACATGTGCTAAATAATAATATTATGTTAGTAAAATAGAGATAAACTCTCTAAAAATTGGAAAATATTGATAAAGCCCTCTTTTAAGATACTTTAGCTTGTTCTTTATGAGGTGTTTTAAAGGAACTTAAGAATATTTGCTGTTGGCAAATAACTTCTTAATGTTTAATCCTCCTAACTTTTGATTGAAATATTCTTCATGTAAATATGCATAATAAGTGATTGTACTTCCAGATTTTCAAATCTATGCTAATATTTAGGTGAAAAATTGGCAAAAATATGTATTATAGAGTTCAAAAAAGTAACTATTACATCAACACATCTTGAAAATATGTTTTGCTAAACTCTCTCAGACAGCATATATCTGGCATATCCAGGGAAGGTGTTCTAATTTGCTTGGTGTACCTAAGCATGTGCCCTAATGTTCAAGAGAATATACTGTGCAGAATGTGGAAAGTCCTCCTTTTTTATGTTAGAAAAGTATGTTGTTAGCATCCTTTGAAATGTGTCTAGAGGTGAAGTTGTTATTTTACATGATATTTTAAAATTTCATGGAGAAAAGTTTTTTTCAGAAACAATTAACATTGCATATTCAAATACAACTTACACTTTATTTCTCTGCCAAGTAAAATCAAGTTCTTGGATTGTTGTTCTAATAAAAGAAAAAAACTTCTAAAGAATGATATCTTTTGGCAATTCTAAATCAAATATATTTTGTCACCAAGGAGATATCATGCTTTTGACTTGTTTTTTTTATAACAGATGTCCATTTAGGCCTGTTTCCAATTTTAAATAAATCTCAGACACATCAATTGATACCAATTAATCTGATTCCATGTAGTAAAAATTTAAGAAACCCAACAAATAAAACTGAAGCATAAATACTTAAAATGATATAAATAAATACCTTTGGAAATTAAAGGAAGAAAATCCTGCAATATTATCCTAAATCCTAAATCAACAAAACATGAAATCCAACTTTTGAAAGGATTTTGGAAATGTATTTAACACAATAACATTCCTGAGCTCCATTCAGACTTCCTTTTGTTCCATGGTTTATACTGTGCCAATCCAATAATTTCATTTAATCTTCACAGAACCCATGGAAGCAGAGATTATAATTACCTGGCAAGTTGGTATATGACAAGGCTGGAACACAACTGACTTAGAAGACCGTGTCAAGAAATGAGTGTTTTTGATTAATGTTGATTTCCAAGACATCAACATTAATACTTTCTTGTCAAAACATCTCTTATACCAGTACTTTCTTACAAAATGAGAACTGGTAATATTTATCCAGAGTTAAATCCATGACTTAAGATCAAAGGACAACAGTAAGTCAGAGGATAATGTCTAAGAGTCTTAGCTTTAGAGTCAACCAGCATTTATTTAGTATGTTGGTTATTCTTTTCATTATGTGAAATGGGTCAGTGATAATTACCTCATAGATTTATTGTAAATAGCAGTGTAGTCAAATGGCAGCTAGTAAGAGCACCATATTTCAGGATGCATAAAATAATGTAAAGCAGAGTTTCCCAGAATAGTAAACATGTACTTTGAATTTATTTTATGTGATATGTTAAAGAATCTATTTTAATAGTTCAGTTCAGTTTAGTTCAGTCGCTCAGTCGTGTCCGACTTTTTGCAACCCCATGAATCGCAGCACGCAAGGCCTCCCTGTCCAACACCAATTCCCGGAGTTCACTCAGACTCACGTCCATCGAGTCAGTGATGCCATCCAGCCATCTCATCCTCTGTAGTCCCCTTCTTCTCCTGCCCCCAATCCCTCCCAGCATCAGAGTCTCTTCCAATGAGTCAACTCTTCTCACATGAGCTTACATACTTATTTTATATTCAAATAGCAATAAATATTACCTTAAAACTATGACTTTATGGATGTATTTCCTTAAGTTGAGAGTTCTTTACCTTGAGGCTAAGACAACACTGTGAGTTGGTTTAAGGTTAGAATTAAGAAAAATATTCTCTTTCAGAAGAAGAAGACAAAAAGAAAGACCATGAAAAAATACTTGAGGAGATAATAGTTGAAAACTTCCCTAAAATGGGGAAGGAAATAATCACCCAGATCCAAGAAACCCAGAGAGTCCCAAACAGGATAAACCCAAGGCAAAACACCCCAAGACACATATTAATCAAATTAACAAAGATCAAACACAAAGAACAAATATTAAAAGCAGCAAGGGAAAAACAACAAATAACACACAAGGGGATTCCCATAAGGATAACAGCTGATCTTTCAATAGAAATTCTGCAGGCCAGGAGGGAATGACAAGACATACTTAAAGTAATGAAAGAAAATAACCTACAGCCCAGATTACTGTACCCAGCAAGGATCTCATTCGAATATGAAGGAGAAATCAAAAGCTTTACAGACAAGCAAAAGCTGAGAGAATTCAGCACCACCAAACCAGCTTTCCAACAAATGCTAAAGGATATTCTCTAGACAGGAAACAAAAAGGGTATATAAACTCGAAACCAGAACAATAAAGTAAATGACAATGGGATCATACTTATCAATAATTACCTTAAACATAAATGGGTTGAATGCCCCAACCAAAAGACAAAGACTGGCTGAATGGATACAAAAACAAGACCCTTATATATATTGTCTACAAGAGGCCCACCTCAAAATAGGGGACACATACAGACTGAAAGTGAAGGGCTGGAAAAAGATATTCCATGAAAATAGAGACCAAAAGAAAGCAGGAGCAGCAATACTCATATCAGATAAAATAGACTTTAAAACAAAAGCTGCGAAAAGAGACAAAGAAGGACACTACATAATGATCAAAGGATCAATCCAAAAAGAAGATAAAACAATTATAAATATATATGCACCCAACATAGGAGCACCCAATATGTAAGACAAATGCTAACAAGTATGAAAGGGGAAATTAACAATAACACAATAATAGTGGGAGACTTTAATACCCAACTCACACCTATGGATAGATCAACTAAACAGAAAATTAACAAGGAAACACAAACTTTAAATGATACAATAGACCTAATTGATATCTATAGGACATTTCACCCCAAAACAATGAATTTCACCTTTTTCTCAAGCGCACATGGAACCTTCTCCAGGATAGATCACATCCTGGGCCATAAATCTAGCCTTGGTAAATTCAAAAAAATTAAAAATCATTTCAAGCATCTTTTCTGACCACAATGCAGTAAGATTAAATCTCAATTACAAGAGAAAAACTATTAAAAATTCCAACATATGGAGGCTGAACAACACGCTGCTGAATAACCAACAAATCACAGAAGAAATCAAAAAAGAAATCAAAATATGCATAGAAATGAAATGAAAATGAAAACACAACAACCCAAAACCTGTGGGACACTGTAAAAGCAGTGCTAAGGGGAAAGTTCATAGCAATACAGGCATACCTCAAGACACAAGAAAAAAGTCAAATAAATAACCTAACTCTACACCTAAAGCAACTAGAAAAGGAAGAAATGAAGACCCCCAGGGTTAGTAGAAGGAAAGAAATCTTAAAAATTAGGGCAGAAATAAATGCAAAAGGAACAAAAGAGACCATAGCAAAAATCAACAAAGCCAAAAGCTGGTTCTTTGAAAGGATAAATAAAATTGACAAACCATTAGCTAGACTCATCAAGAAACAAAGGGAGAAAAATCAAATCAATAAAATTAGAAATGAAAATGGAGAGATCACAACAGACAACACAGAAATACAAAGGATCATAAGAGACTACTATCAGCAATTATATGCCAATAAAATGGACAAATTCTTAGATGAGTACAACTTTCCAAAACTGAACCAGGAAGAAATAGAAAATCTTAACAGACCCATAACAAGCACGGAAATTGAAACTGTAATCAGAAATCTTCCAGCAAACAAAAGCCCAGGTCCAGACGGCTTCACAGCTGAATTCTGCCAAAAATTTAGAGAAGAGCTAACACCTATCCTACTCAAGCTCTTCCAGAAAATTGCAGAGAAAGGTAAACTTCCAAACTCATTCTATGAGGCCACCATCACCCTAATACCAAAACCTGACAAAGATCCCACAAAAAAGGAAAACTACAGGCCAATATCACTGATGAACATAGATGCAAAAATCCTTAACAAAATTCTAGCAATCAGAATCCAACAACACATTAAAAAGATCATACATCATGACCAAGTAGGCTTTATCCCAGGGATGCAAGAATTCTTCAATATCTGCAAATCAATCAATATAGTATACCACATTAAAAAATTGAAAAATAAAAGCCATATGATTATCTCAATAGATTCAGAGAAAGCCTTTGACAAAATTCAACATCCATTTATGATAAAAACTCTCCAGAAAGCAGGAATAGAAGGAACATACCTCAACATAATAAAAGCTATATATGACAAACCCACAGCAAACATTATCCTCAATGGTGAAAAATTGAAAGCATTTCCCCTAAAGTCAAGAACAAGACAAGGGTGCCCACTTTCACGACTACTATTCAACATAGTTCTGGAAGTTTTGGCCACAGCAATCAGAGCAGAAAAAGAAATAAAAGGAATCCAAATTGGAAAAGAAGAAGTAAAACTCTTACCGTTTGCAGACGACATGATCCTCTACATAGAAAACCCTAAAGACTCCACCAGAAAATTACTAGAGCTAATCAATGAATATAGTAAAGTTGCAGGATATAAAATCAACACACAGAAATCCCTTGCATTCCTATACACTAATAATGAGAAAATAGAAAGAGAAATTAAGGAAACAATTCCATTCACCATTGCAACGAAAAGAATAAAATACTTAGGAATATATCTACCTAAAGAAACTAAAGACCTATATATAGAAAACTATAAAATACTGGTTAAAGAAATCAAAGAGGACACTAATAGATGGAGAAATATACCATGTTCATGGATCAGAAGAATCAATATATTGAAAATGAGTATATTACCCAAAGCAATCTATAGATTCAATGCAATCCCTATCAAGCTACCAATGGTATTTTTCACAGAGCTAGAACAAATAATTTCACAATTTGTATGGAAATACAAAAAACCTCGAATAGCCACAGCTATCTTGAGAAAGAAGAATGGAACTAGAAGAATAAACCTGCCTGACTTCAGGCTCTACTACAAAGCCACAGTCATCAAGACAGTATGGTACTGGCACAAAGACAGAAATATAGATCAATGGAAAAAAATAGAAAGCCCAGGGATAAACCCATGTACCTATGGACACCTTATCTTTGACAAAGGAGGCAAGATACACAATGGAGAAAAGACAATCTCTTTAACAAGTGATGCTGGGAAAACTGGTCAACCACTTGTAAAAGAATGAAACTAGAACACTTTCTAACACCATACACAAAAATAAACTCAAAGTGGATTAAAGAACTAACTGTAAGACCAGAAACTATAAAACTCCTAGAGGAGAACATAGGCAAAACACTCTCCAACATACATCACAGCAGGATCCTCTATGACCCACCTCCCAGAATACTGGAAATAAAAGCAAAAATAAACAAATGGGACCTAATTAAACTTAAAAACTTCTGCACAACAAAGGAAACTATAAGCAAGGTGAAAAGACAGCCTTCAGAATGGGAGAAAATAATAGCAAATGAAGCAACTGACAAACAACTAATCTCAAAAATATACAAGCAACTCCTGCAGCTCAACTCCAGAAAAATAAATGACCCAATCAAAAAATGGGCCAAAGAACTAAACAGACATTTCTCCAAAGACATACAGATGGCTAACAAACACATGAAAAGATGCTCATCATCACTCATTATCAGAGAAATGCAAATCAAAACCACTATGAGGTACCATTTCACACCAGTCAGAATGGCTGCGATCCAAAAGTCTATAAGCAATAAATGCTGGAGAGGGTGCAGAGAAACGGGAACCCTCTTACACTTTTGGTGGGAATGCAAACTAGTACAGCCACTATGGAGAACAGTGTGGAGATTCCTTAAAAAACTGGAAATAGAACTGCATTATGACCCAGCAATCCCACTGCTGGGCATACACACCAAGGAAACCAGAATTGAAAGAGACATGTGTACCCCAATGTTCATCGCAGCACTGTTTATAATAGCCAGGACATGGAAGCAACCTAGATGTCCATCAGCAGACGAATGGATAAGAAAGCAGTGGTACATATACACAATGGAGTATTACTCATCCATTAAAAAGAATACAGTTGAATCAGTTCTAATGAGGTGGATGAAACTGGAGCCTATTATACAGAGTGAAGTAAGCCAGAAAGAAAAACACCAATACAGTATACTAACGCATATATATGGAATTTAGAAAGATGGTAACAATAACCCTGTATGTGAGACAGCAAAAGAAACACAGATGCATAGAACAGTCTTTTGGACTCTGTGGGAGAGGGAGAGGGTGGGAAGATTTGGGAGAATGGCATTGAAACCTGTATAATACAATATAAGAAACGAATCGCCAGTCCAGGTTTGATTCAGGATACAGGATGCTTGGGGCTGGTGCACTGGGATGACCCAGAGGGATGGTACAGGGAGGCTGGTGGGAGTGGGGTTCAGGATGGGGAACACGTGTACACCCGTGGTGGATTCATGATATATAGCAAAACCAATACAATATTGTAAAGTAATTTAGCCTCCAATTAAAGTAAATAAAGTTAAATTTAAAAAAAAGAAAAATATTCTCTTTCAATAGGACCAAAAGATTTATAACATGGTAAGAAATACAGTCAATAAATTTTAAATCAGTTGGGATGTTCCTAAAAACCCAAATTAATATTTTGGGAGAAAAAAGAAGGGGAAATAAATAAAATAATTTTGTAATCATTCTATAGAACCTATGATTTGTAGATTTAGCTAAACTTGTTTTCTAATGTTACGTATAAAACAATTCAATATTACCATATTAGTGACCTATTTTGGTTCTACATATTAATAAAAAGCTCACTATAACTCATAGAAAGCAGATGTATAATGGACTGTGTACAGCATTTTACAAAGTGCAATAGGTCTAGTTATTTTCACAATTGTTTAATATTCATTCATTCAATCAACAATACCCTTGAATGATTTTTATAAAGTAGACTATTATAATCTAGCATTATAATGCTAGCATTATAATCTAATGCTGAGAATATAATGGTAAATAATACAGACATAGATCCCTGCCCACATTCTAGTACAAAAGACATGAAATAAATAACTGGATGTCTACTTCGTTGTAAAATATCACTGGGTTTTTGAGCTAGTCACACAATTTTATACTTAGATCCATTCCATTCGCTTTTCTCATTGGATTATGCTAATGCTTTTATCAATAAGATTAGACTGGAGGATTTAAAAACATGAGCATATATTGTTTTGATAAACATATTTGTAATATATAACGGTTAACTTTTATGTAACATTTCTTTCTCAGTATGTATATTATAGTTTCACATAGCCTTCATGCTAAAGAATGTGGGTTTTCAGTATTAGGATTTCAGTTGTGTTCACTCAGGGAACACCAGCTACTTCTGCACCTTCTCATCAATATTGCAACCTTTCAGAGCTCCTATCCAAACCATCTTACAGTCAGTTTTTATTTAAAGAGCAGAGCAAACTTAGTATTCAAGCTTCTCATAAAAGCATGCTTTCTTTCTTCTGAATAACTCAGAACAGTGATCTTTTAATTCTCTGTCACTCTGAAATGACTATGTAACTTTGATTTTTAGATTTTTTCTCTTCAGAATTAATTTTTTTTTAAATTGAAAAAAGAAGTGATTTACTATAAACTCATCTTTATTTTCCAGTGTCTTTGAAAAACAGAGGCCCAAACAATAGTCCAAATTTAAACTTAGAAAGATATGTAGGACACAACAACTTTGTCTAAGTTCCAATTTGGTAGAATTAATTAGAGGAAAAAGATTCCATTTGCAAACATTTCAGGGAACCAACAGATATTTTAAAGTATTTCACTACCACCATCACTTCAACTAAGGAAAAGTAATTTTCCATAAAGAGCTGTCAGAAGAGAAAATACAACCGATGAGTTATTTTCTTAACCGCCATTATTCCTGCTATTAAGGTTTTTGTTTTTGTTTTTGTTTTTGCTTTGCCAAGAAACCAGTTTTAGGAAAACTCAAACTCTGAGCAAATCAAGTTTTTTCTTCCACTCGCTGACTTCAACCTTGAGGTTCTGAGTGTACAATCCATTTCCTCACTTTGGTCACAAAAATAATTTGAATTTTTCCAATAATTCCAACACATGGGGTTGTTGGATACAAACTGAGAGACTAGCCAATAAGCTATTTAGGAGAATTATGTTGGGCAAGGAAGTACTAGCTAATTATTCTGTCAGAAATTGTCAATGCAATGAATTGAGAGATTGATTTAGATGAATTTTTCTTTCAAGGAAAAATCCCTGAGTCCATAAGGCAATTAATTATGCCTATGTGGAGATTAATTTGGTAAAGGCATTTTTTTTTGTTGTTCAACAGAAGTAAAAGAGATAGATCTCAGTCTTCCAGAATTCAATAACTACACATAGAAAAAAAAAACTGCATAAAACCCATTGCATATTGAAATCTAAATGAGTGAGTTCAAGGAGAGCTTCAGTCATGTAAGACTTTATGATTTCTTCATGGAGGAAGTAAGACTTTATCTGGATGAAGAAGGAGAAAGAGAAAGCACCTTAAATATCAAAGGGCATAGATATTTTGACAAAAATGTGAAACCATGAGTAAATATGCTCAGAGCACAGGGTTTCTATAGAAAAGTGAGGCCATTTTAGGAGCAAGATTGTAATTCCACATAAAATGCTGAGAAATCTAGCATAGGGCTGGGACACTTTTGATTTTTTTTTTCTTTCTTTAACTCTGGAATGAATTTAGAAGACAAGCATTTGTTATGTGTCACCAAAGAGATACTTCTATTGTAATAATATATGATCATAATTGGGCTTCCCTGGTGGCTCAGATGGTAAAGAATCCACCTGAAATGTGGGAGACCTGGGTTCGAGCCCATGGTTGGGAAGATTCTTGTCTGGGGAATCCCTATGGACAGACAAGCCTGACAGGCTACAATCCATGGGTTGCAAAGAGTTGGACACGACTTAGTGACTAAGCACATGATCAAAACTTATTTTTCCTATTCCTCAATATTCTAAGAATATGTAGTCACTGGGCACTGTGCCCACTTGTAGGACTGTTATTTCATAAAACGGCCTAGTGACCTGCAACAAAATCTAGCTTTGTCAATCCCAATCTCCCAATTTATCCCTCTGCCGTATCACCCCTGGTAGCTATTACATTGTTTTCTATGCCTGTAACTCGATTTCTGTTTTGCAAATAAGATCATTTAACCATTTTCCTTGCCCACAGTAGTAGATATAATGGTCATTTGAATTAAATTCACCCATTCCAGTTCATTTTAGTTCACTGGTTCCTAAAATGTCAATGTTCACTCTTGCCATCTCCTGTTAGACCACTTCCAATTTACCTTGATTCATGGACCTAACATTCCAGGTTCCTATGCAATATTGTTCCATACAGCATCGGACTTTACTTTCAACACCAGACACATCCACAACTGGGCATTGTTTCTTCTTTGGCTCAGCCTCTTCATTCTCTCCAATATGCCTGGAGATGTTTCTTCTCTCATCTCTGGCATACTGGGCACCTACTGATCTCGAGAGTTCATGTTTCAGTATCATATCTTTTTTGCCTTTTCATACTGTTCATGGGGTTCTCAAGGCAAGAACGCTGATGTGATTTGCCATTCCCTTCTCCAGTGGGCCACGTTTTGTCACAACTCTCCACCATGACCCATCCATCTTGGGTGGCCCTACATGGCATGGATCATAGTTTCATTGAGTTAGACAAGGCTGTGATCCATGTGATTAGTTCGGTTAGTTTTCTGTGATTGCAGCTATCATTCTGTCTGCCTTCAGATGGATGAAGATAAGAGGCTTGTGGAAGCTTCCTAGTGTGAGGGACTGGCTGTGGGTAAAACTGGGTCTTGCTCTTGTGGGCAAGGCCATGTTCAGTATATCTTTAATGAAATTTTATGCTGATAGGTGGAGCTGTGATGACCTGTATGCAGGTCAAGAAGCAACAGTTAGAACAGGACATGGACTGGTTCAAAATTGGGAAACAAGTACATCAAGGCTGTATATTGTCACCCTGTTTATTTAAATTATATGCAGAGTACAAAATGAGAAATGCTGGGAAGGGTGAAGCACAAACTGAAATCAAGATTGCCAGGAGAAATATCAATATCCTCAGATACGCAGACACTACCCTTAAGGCAGAAAGCAAAGAGGAACTAAAGAGTCTCTTGATAAATATAAAAGAGGAGAGTGAAAAAGCTGACTTAAAACTCAGCATTCAAAAAACGAGGATCATGGCATCTGGTCCCGTCACTTCATGGCAAATATACAGGGAAACAATCGAAACAGTGACAGACTTTATTTTCTTGGGCTCTGAAATCACTGCAGATGATGACTGCAGCCATGAAATTAAAGACGCTTGCTCCTTGGAAGAAAAGCTATGACCAACCTAGACAGCATATTAAAAAGTGTTGACATTACTTTGCCAACAAAGGTCCATCCAGTCCAAGTTATGGTTTTCCCAGTAGTCAGGTATGCATGTGAGAACTGGCCCATAAAGAAGGCTGAGCACTGAAGAATTGATGCTTTTAAACTGTGGTGTTGGAAAAGACTCTTGAGAGTTACTTAGACTGCAAGGAGATCCAACCAGTCCATCCTAAATGAGATCAGTCCTGAGTGTTCACTGGAAGGACTGATGCTAAAGCTGAAACTCCAATACTTTGGTCACCTGATGCAAAAAGGTGACCCATTAGAAAACACCCTGATGATGGGAAAGACTGAAGGCAGGAGGAGAAGGGGGCAACAGAGGATAAGATGGATGTATGGCATCACCAACAGGATGAACATGAGTTTGAGCAAGCTCTGGGAGATAGTGAGGGACAGGGAAGCCTGGCGTGCTGCAGTCTATGGGGTTGCAAAGAGTCTGACGTGACTGAGCGACTGAACAACACCATTCCACATACATGTGTTAATATGTGATATTTTCCTCTTTCTGACTTACTTCACTGTGTTTGACAATTTCTAGGTCCATCCATGTTGCTGCAAGTGGCATTTTGTTATTTTTTATGGCTGAGTAATATTCCATTTCATATACGTACTGCATCTTCTTTATCCATTCATACTTCTATATATAAAATAGATAACTAATAAGGACCTACTATGTAACACAGTAAACTCTACTCCATGCTCTGTGGTGACCTAAATGGGAAGGAAATCTAAAAATGACATAATCTAAAATATGTATATGTATAACTGATTCACTCTACAAAAGAAAGTAACACAATACTGTAAATACTCCAATAAAAGTTTTTTTTAGAAGTTTATCTGTGGTAATGCCAATGTCATTACGATGGATAGACTATTGTGGGCTTGAGCAGCAGGGAGGGAACACGGATGTCCTGAAGATATGTCCATCAACTCTGCTTGTGAATTCAGTCAAAGCCACTAAAGCTCTGAGCTACAATGCAAAACCCTAAATCCACAATAAATTGTCTAATCCAGTTTTCAAAAACAAATATCCCAAAATAAATATTTTGATCAAAAAAAATTTTGGAAATAGAGGCAAAATGAGTCTAGAAATTTAGAGATATTGTAAAAGGAAAAAAATAATTGTCCCAAAACACAAACAAGGATATTAAAGATTTGGGGAGGTTTGACAGCATATAACCAAAAGTAGATAGTGGAGACAAATTTTTCTCAGTATAACCTTAGTAAAATAAAGGATGGGCTTCTTAGGTGACTCAGTGGTAAAGAACCTGCCTGCAATGCAAGAGACAAGGGTTTGATCCCTGGGTCAGGAAGATCCTCTGGAGAAGGAAATGGCAACCCACTCCAGTGTTCTTGCCTGGAAAATCCCATGGACAGAGGACCCTGGCAGGCTACATACAGTCCATGGGGTCACAAAAGAGTCAGGCACAACTTAACAGCTAAACAATAAAACTAAAGGATAAATCCATTATATTAACTTAGAAAATTTCACAGATAGGAAAACCCTTTTTCCCAGAACAGTATTTCCACACTGCTCTGATACCCTGAATGGGTGAAAATTTTTCCCTGCTCTTCTATTTCTAGAGTAGAATGAAACGTGAAGAAATCTCTAAATGGCAATGCCTTCCTCTCAATAACAACATGAAAACTATGCATTTACAATTTCACCATTTTCTGCTCATCCACACAGTTGGAACTTTAGTTCCTGCAGAGAGCCTCGCTGCCCTCGAGTCTTGGCACAAGAATCTGGACGTATCTGTGTGTCACAAAAAGGTTTTCTTGACAGACTGCTACCCTAGCAGAATCCAACATCCCAAATGTAAGGCCCTGGATTCATCCACCTTGTCTCAATTTCAAAACATTGAAGTTAACATCTGTGAAAAATTCAGAGTTTGGATAATAAATCATCCAGGCTACACTGTCCAAGCTTCGAGAAGGAAATAAGGAAAGGGGGGAAAAAAATTCATTCATTTAACAGTTACTGAGGTTGATTAGCATAGAAATAGTGCTCACATATAAACCTCATATGTATTTCATCTTGTAAGAGTTCCACTTTGTTCGGTTTTTAATATTTGCTATTATAGTCCTGATTACATGCCAGAAATTTCCATTTAAGTTGAAACGAAATTTTATGATTATGTCTTGTGTCCGGGACCAATTTGGAAAGCAGGAAGTAGTAAATCTATAGAGGCAAATTTTTCATGGAGCTAGATGGGGAAGGAGCATCCTTGCCACTAAGTAATAGCACAGAAATTCACCTTTCAAGATGCAGGGGGTTCCTCAGAGGTCAGTACAAGACCTCCTGGGCAATCTCAAGACTGAAATGGAGCTGAGCATCCCTTCAGTTACTTTCCTGCGCTTCTCTGAGGTATTCAGAGAAATAACATACCTGACAGTGATGAAGCTGGAGACCTGGGGACCACGATGGCTACCCAAGAGTATGGAGCCTGCAGGAGAGATATGGAGAAATCTCCTCTCCTGTCTGTCTCCCAGCACATTTTTAGCTTGATATTTAAATAACAGAAAATAATTACTTCAAATTTAGATCATTACTTCATGTTGATGACTCTTGAATATATGTCACTTGGGTCCTATCAAACTCAGTTCAATATTCAAAAATAAAATCCTTAAGTCTCCAATAAGGTATAAGGAGTCAAGAATTTCTAGTTAAGGAACAGCAATGTATTTTTTAAATATTTATTTATTTATTTTTGACTGTGCTGAGTCTTTATTGCTGTGTTGTTTAGTCAAGGCTATGGTTTTTCCAGTGGTCATGTATGGATGTGAGAGTTGGACTGTGAAGAAAGCTGAGCACCGAAGAATTGATGCTTTTGAATTGTGGTGTTGGAGAAGACTCTTGAGAGTCCCTTGGACTGCAAGGAGATCCAACCAGTCCATTCTGAAGGAGATCAGCCCTGGGATTTCTTTGGAAGGAATGATGCTAAAGCTGAAACTCCAGTACTTTGGCCACCTCATGAGAAGAGTTGACTCATTGGAAAAGACCCTGATGCTGGGAGGGATTGGGGGCAGGAGGAGAAGGGGACGACAGAGGATGAGATGGCTGGATGGCATCACTGACTCGATGGATGTGAGTCTGAGTGAACTCCGGGAGTTGGTGATGGACAGGGAGGCCTGGCATGCTGCGACTCATGGGGTCGCAAAGAGTCGGACATGACTGAGCGACTGAACTGAACTGAACTGTGCTGTTCTGAGTTGTCCAGTCATGTCTGACTCTTGGCGACCCCATGCACTGTAGCCCACCAGGCTCCTCTGCCCATGGGGATTCTCCGGGCAAGGATACTGGAGTGGGTTGCCATGCCCTCCTCCAGGGGATCTTCCCAAGCCAGGGACTGAACCCAGGTCTCCTGCATTTCAGGTGGATTCTTTACTGTCTGAGCCACCAGGAAAGCCCAAGAATACTGGAGTGAGTAGCCTATCCCTTCTCCAGGGGATCTTCCCAACCCAGGAATTGGTCTGGGGTCTCCTGCATTGCATGTGGATTCTTACCAGCTGAGCTACCAGGGAAGTGCCATCTTTGTTGCTACTCCGGCTTTTCCTCTAGTTGTTTCAAGCAGGAGCTACTCTAGCTGCAGTACTCAGGTGCCTCATCGCAGTGGCTTCTCCTGTTGTGAAGCTTGGGCTCTAGGGCATGAGGGCTTCAGTAGTTGTGGCTCCCAGACTCTAGAGCACCGACCCCGTAGTTGTGGCTCAAGGGCTTAGTTGCTCCACTTGTGAGATCTTCCTAGACCAGGGATCAAACCCATTTCTCCTGCACTGGCAGACAGATTCTTTATCATTGAGTCACCAGGAAAGTCCAAAGAAGAGCAATGCATTGTTCACCTCTGGTTCATTTGTAAGCAGAACTCAGTTTAAATGGTATTTGTTTTAATAATTTTAAGACCTTCTGAATAAGTTTTAAATAGAATTAAAATATGGTGCATGCAACTGATTATATAACTGTTGATGTATATAGAACTAAATCATTAGAAATTTTTCAAAATTCTGAAATAATAAGACATATTTGACAAGTGTATTTGTTGATCTAAATAAGCAGTAATAGACATTTAAAATAAAAAAATAAACATCCAATTTGTGTCTACATCAGTAACAGAGAACATAAGACAGTGTATGTCATAGTGCTTAGCACTGCAGGAGCTTCAGAAGGTAGTCTAACTTTTAGGACTCATGATATATATAATTCCAGGCCAGAATGGCCTTTTTGATCATAGTAACACTCACCGCACTGCATCTAAAAACCCTCAAAAGTCTTAATGTAATCACAGAATCAGGAAAGCCTGGGACCTGGTGATTTATGTCAAGTCTAAATATGCATCCTCTTGGTCTATAGATCTAGAAATGTAAATAGAAGAAGAGACTGATAAACTGACAGGTCTTTTTTTTTTTTTTTTTTTTTTACCTCAAACATACATCACACAATCCGCGGAATAGAGACAAGAGAACTCCCATAAATGCTTACATTGAAAAGGGTAAAGAAGGAGAAGCACATAGAAATCACCATTCCATGGTAACTCAGAATTCTACTTTGCAAGTCAGTCCATGCATGCTGTCTCTTCAATCCTGTGTGACTCTTTATGACCCTATAGACTATAGCCTGCCAGGCTCTTCTGTCCTTGGAATTCTCCAGGCAAGAATACTGGAGTGGGTTGCCACATCCTCCTTCACGGGATCTTCCCAACCCAGCGATCAAACACACGGCTCTGTGTCTCCTGCATTGGCAGGCAAATTCTTTACAATTAGTGCCACCCAGGAAGCCCCATTCCCCTCTAACTGAAGGTAATGAATGGTCCTTGATTAAGTCCAAGTCCTGGGTGTGACTCTCAGTCTGTGCCTCCCCTTGGCTTTAATCTCTTCTATGGGGAATTATTCTTTTTTAATCATCATTCAGTTCAGTTCAGTTCAGTCGCTCAGTCATGTCCAACTCTTTGCTACTCCATGAATCTCAGCACGCCAGGCCTCCCTGTCCATCACCAATTCCTGGAGTCTACCCAAACCCATGTCCATTGAATTGGTGATGCCATCCAGCTATCTCATCCTCTGTCGTCCTCTTCTCCTTCTGCCCCCAATCCCTCCCAGCATCAGAGTCTTTTCCAATGAGTCAACTCTTCACATGAGGTGGCCAAAGTATTGGAGTTTCAGCTTCAGCATCAGTTCTTCCAATGAACAGCCAGGACTGATCTACTTTAGAATGGACTGGTTGGATCTCCTCGCAGTCCAAGGGACTCTCAAAAGTCTTCTTCAGCACCATACTTCAAAAGCATCAATTCTTCAGTGTTCAGCTTTCTTCACAGTCCAACTCTAACATCCATGCATGACCACAGGAAAAACCTTAGCCTTGACTAGACGGACCTTTGTTGACAAAATAATATCTCTGCTTTTTAATATGCTGTCTATGTTGGTCATAACTTTCCTTCCAAGGAGTAAGCATCTTTTAATTTCATGGCTGCAGTCACCATCTGTAGTGATTTTGGAGCCCCCCAAAATAAAGTCTGACATTGTTTCCACTGTTTCCCCATCTATTTCCCATGAAGTGATGGGACCAGATGCCATAATCTTTGTTTTCTGAATGTTGCGGGGTTTTTTTGTTGTTTTTTTTTTTTTAATTTTATTTTATTTTTAAACTTTACATAACTGTATTAGATTTGCCAAATATCAAAATGAATGTTGCGTTTTAAGCCAACTTTTTAACTCTCCTCTTTCAGTTTCATCAAGAGGCTTTTGAGTTCCTTTTCACTTTCTGCCATAAGGGTGGTGTCATCTGCATATCTGAGGTTATTGATATTTCTCCTGGCAATCTTGATTCCAGCTTGTGCTTCTTCCAGCCCAGTGTTTCTCATGATGTATTCTGCATAGAAGTTAAATAAGCAGGGTGACAATATACAGCCTTGACGTACTCCTTTTCCTATTTGGAACCAGTCTGTTGTCCCATGTCCAGGTCTAAGTGTTGCTTCCTGACCTGCATACAGATTTCTCAAGAGGCAGGTCAGGTGGTCTGGTATTCCCATCTCTTGAAGAATTTTCCACAGTTTATTGTGGTCCACACAGTCAAAGGCTTTGGCATAGTCAATAAAGCAGAAATAGATGTTTTTCTGGAACTCTCTTGCCTTTTCTATGATCCAGCAGATGTTGGCAATTTGATCTCTGGTTCCTCTGCCTTTTCTAAAACCAGCTTGAACATCTGGAAATTCACTGTTCACATATTGCTGCAGCCTGGTTTGGAGAATTTTGAGCATTACTTTACTAGTGTGTGAGATGAGTGCAATTGTGCGGTAGTTTGAGCATTCTTTGGCATTGCCTTTCTTTGGGATTGGAATGAAAACTGACCTTTCCACCTATAAAATGGTTGTTAAAGAAAAAAGTTCTGTCACATCTAAGTAGCTCTCTTAGCCTAAATTTTGCCTGCAAAATTGAAAACCAGCTGTTATTTTTTACATTAAACAGCCTCAATGTCATCTAGGCTTGGCTTGCGATGCCTTAGGCATGTTCCCCAATATCCCTGAATGTTTTATATACTTGTTTATAGTTACTTATGGGCTTCCCTGGTGACTCAGATGGTAAAGAATTCACCTGCAATTCAGGAGACCAGGTTCAATCCCTGGGTTGGGAAGATCCCCTGGAGAAGGAAATGGCTACCCACTCCAGTATTCTTGCCTGGAGAATTCCATGGATAGAAGAGTCTGGAGGGGTCTCAACGAGTCATACATGACTGAGTAACTAAAATTTTACAGTCAACCACATTTACAAAAGTAACAAATTTGTGGGTTTTATTGTGTCTTCTATTACCATAAACTATATTTATTAAAGCCACAGACAGACCTTTGTGTGCTTTCAGTACTATTGGTCCATTAAGAACCTGTGAAACTGCTTTCTCATGACATTTAATTTCTATGAGGATATTCTAGGTGGCACCTTAATTCTTTCAAATATCATAAGAAAGCACAGGAGAGCTGTTCCTTAATTTGGACTGTACCCCTAAGCTACGTCTTAAAGACCCTTGATTTTATCTTTGCCCCAAAGCTGTTTCTTAATTTGATCATATTTTTCTGTCTAGCAGGGTTAGAGAGGCAGAAAATTTTTAGAGCTTTATGTGCATGCGTGCATGCTAAGTCGCTTCAGTCATGTCCAACTCTGTGCGACCCCATAGATGGCAGCCCATCAGGCTCCTCTGTCCACAGGATTCTCTAGGCAAGAATACTGGAGTGGGTTGCCATTTCCTTCTCCTTAGAGCTTTACAAACCAGTGCATTTGGGGACTTTAAAAGGGAAGAGCACTTTAAAGAAGAACACTCTGTTTGGGGGGAGGAATTGCAAAATTTTGTGAAAAGCATGTCTGTTGAGGAAGGAATGAGATCTACTTTACTATTAAAGGATTCTGTAGAACAGATAATGATTTTGTTGCATTTTATACTCAGAAATGAATGTAAACCCCTAAGATTTTTCCAGGAGGCCACTGAGATCAAAGGCTTGGTGATACTAGAACCAAAAGTATGTGTAGGGCAGTCTGGCTACATGCCACTCAAAAGTCAGTAAAGATGCAAGGCTGGTGAAGAGGAAAGTTTGCTTTGTTTTGGATGCCAGCAAATGGGAGTAGTGGGAGGAGTGGGGTGGGGGGCACTTCTGTCTGAAGGCTGACTTCCCTCTCACCTGCTAACAACCAGTGGACAAGAGTTTTTACAGACGGCAGGAGGGGGCTCCAGAAAACAGCACAGTCATCTCTGACAGTCATCCTGAAATTGGTCATGCCATGATCCAATCAACCTCATCTTAATTGTTTTGGGTAAGTTAGCCTTCATTTCCAGGGTCGGTTTATCCCCATTTCTTTGAGGCTAATTCTTGAAATTGTGGCAGCTCATCTCATGGCTACAATCTTCATGTCTTGGCTACAGTCATCATGGAGTTAACTTCTTCCAGCTGGTGGGGGTTTCAATATCTACAAGGCAGCTCACAGAATATGGTTCAGAATATTATCTATAGCCCTTGAGAAGGAACTGAAGGTCCTTGACTTTGTTTACTGACAAGCTATTATTGCTTGTCCTGTTTGACTGTTCTTTGCTTCTGCATTTTCTCACTTCTCCAATTAAACTTGTTCTTTGGTTAAAGTTTTTTTACAGAAAAAAAGCAGGCAGCGAACATGGAGCATGAACTAAGGTCCTGCTCTGTTTCAATATTGGAGCTAAGGAAATAGATTAGGACAATACTGGTATACAGGCATGTAACAACTTTGCAGCACATGCAATATGACAGGATAAAAGGGATACTATTTTGGAATAAATGCAAATGCATGATGATAGATTGCAGAAAAGAAGATAGAAAAGGAGGCTAAGAAGGAACATTAGTGTATAAAGTACACGTGAGCAGTGTGGTAGATACAAAAGAAGTTTGAGGGAGGAAGAAATCATAAAATGTACAAAAAGGTAAATAGGGCTAAGACCTAGAAATAGATAATTACATTTGGCAATTAACAGGTATTATTTCCTTGCTGCTGCTGCTGCTAAGTCGTTTCAATCATGTCCGACTCTGTGTGACCCCATAGACGGCAGCCCACCAGGCTCCCCAGTCCCTGGGATTCTCCAGGCAAGAACAGTGGAGTGGGTTGCCATTTCCTTCTCCAATGCATGAAAGTAAAAAGTGAAAGTGAAGTCGCTCAGTCATGTCCGACTCTTAGTGACCCCATGGACTGCAGCCTACCAGGCTCCTCCGCCCATGGGATTCTCCAGGCAAGAGTACCGGAGTGGGTTGCCATTGCCTTCTCTGTATTTCCTTGCTACAGATATATAAAGTAATCGCATAATTTGTACATGGTTTATGACATCTAAATACAAATTATGGATCACAGCATCTGTCTTTAAGGCTGCCTACCCTGAGTCTAATTTAATAAACATTAGACTTTGCCCTTCATATTTCTAGGGGCAAATCTAATATTAAGATTCTTTGATATCTATATCTAAGACATTCTTATAATTAGATACATGTGGAAGGAAAGTAATTCAAAATACAAATTTGAAAAAAAGAATTAGTCTGACAATACCTCTTTAGTCTCTCTCATTTAGAATATGGGTAATAAAAATTATAATTAGAATAAAGCACATTAGGAGGAACAAATTTCCCAAGCCTACTCTACAAGTTTTGACTCTGTGATCCAGAGGGAACTTATCTAAATGAGCAAAAAGAAAATGCAACCCACTGGGAATAACAAAATCATAAGTAATATCAGTAAAGTCATTTGCTCCCCACAATAATATCTGTTAGAATTCCATACAAAGATAAATAACAATGTTATTCCCACCAAGAATAAAACTTGTTCAGATAGGTTATATAAAGAGAATGCTATACATGGAACATGCTTAGCAAAGTTTCATCTACTTTTTTTATATATGTGACAAGAAATATAAAGTAACTTTGGCCACAAATGTTGATTTTCATGTGTGCATTGGGAGTTAAATCATGTGCTTTCAAAAAAATGTGTATTGAAGAGTCCTTTGGACAGCAGGAGATCAAATCAGTCAATCCTTAAGGAAATCAATCCTGAATATTTACTGGAAGGACTGATGCTTTAGTTAAGCTCCAGTATTTTGGCCACTTAATGGGAAGACCTGGCTCATTGGAGAAGACCCTGATGCTGGGAAAGATTGAGGGGAGGAAGAGAAAGGGGCAACAGAGGATGAGATGGTTGGATAGGTGGATGGTATCATTGGCTCAATGAACATGAGTTTGAGCTAACTCCATGAGATAATGAAGGACAGGGAACCCAGGCATGCTGTAGTCCATGGAGTCACAGAGTCAGACCCGACTTAGCAACTGAACAACAACTCCCCAGTACCTTAAAATGCAACCTTACTTGGACATAAGGATTTTTTCAGTTACTTTTCAGATGTAATTAGCTAAGATGAAGTCAAACTGGAGTAGAGTGGACCTCCAACACAAGATTCAGTTTTTACAAGGTTGTGTCCCTTCCGAGGGCACTCTACCTCCAATGTCTCATCAGACTTGACATTCATCTCCTCTAGGGAGCTTCTGGCAAGGCCTCTCACTTTATTTATTTAGATGCACAGAAAGTGAAAGGAAAGTGAAGTCACTCAGTCGTGTCCAACTCTTTGCGACCCCATGGACTGTAGCCTACCAGGCTCTTCTGTCCATGGGATTTTCCAGGCAGTGGTACTAGAGTGGATTGCCATTTCCTTCTCCAGGGGATCTTCCCAACCCAGGGATTGAACCCAGGTCTCCCACATTGTAGACAGATGCTTTACCGTCTAAGCCACCAGGGAAGCACAGAAAGTCCTGATCAACTCAGCCAGTAGCTCTAAAAGGTCATTCTAGCTCAGAGCTCACCATATTGACTGAGACCATGATTGCAGTTGAATCCTCCGCTTCTCCTTCTGCTCACTTCTGCTTCATACCCCCACTGACCCACCCACCCACTTCACAGGTATTGATCCCAAAGGCTGTCCTTAAGAGGATGCTGCTCAACAAATTCCTTGTCACAGTTGGCTTCCAAGGAAATAAATCCCCAACCCCCTCAACCTAAGCCAGCTTTGTTTCAAAGGAGACATAACCATAAATGCTGTCAAGGCAGGCCTTTATTCTCTCTGTTAATGACAAACTTGACATTCCTCTCCTCTGGGGAGCTTCTCCTGGCAAGTCCTCTCACTTTATTTATTTAGATTTTCACTGTCAATCATGAAAATCTTTCTAGTTAAAATATCATTACCTTTACTTTTAATCCAAAATAGGTATCTGCAATAGGCATATAAAATGCAGAGTTTCACAGAGTTGATTGAAAATATAATATGTATAAGTGAACTATTTTCCTGAATTTCAAAGCTCTCAGTTTGCAGAACTTTCTGGAATGTATAGAAACATCAATAAGAGGTCTGAAGATAAAACAATACAGGCTCCCTTAGGAAGGGGTTCGTTACTTTCCAAAGAAAAAATAGTATTGATTTCTACAGCTCTGCTAAAATATTCTCTCTTTCTTTCAGTATCTTCAGATAAAGGCAGGAAAGATAAAGGAAATTGGGAAAGTAACAAAAGTTAAGTTTCATCTGACCTACAGATTTTTCATTAATCACTCCATTATCAAATTATCTTACATACATCAAAATGATACTATATTGTCTTTTTGTGTAGAATCAATGAAACAAATTAGGAGCTCAATGAACATGTAAAATGAAATAATGAATAAATTGATAGAAAATCACCTGCAATTTATTTCCCAATAAAAATCTGAAAATTATATTCTTCAAAAAACAGTTTTGTATGTATATACCTTGAACTGCAAGGAGATCCAACCAGCCCATTCTGAAGGAGATCAGCCCTGGGATTTCCTTGGAAGGAATGATGCTAAAGCTTAAACTCCAGTACTTTGGCCACCTCATGCAAAGAGTTGACTCATTGGAAAGGACTCTGATGCTGGGAGAGATTGGGGGCAAGAGGAGAAGGGGACGACAGAGGATAAGATGGCTGGATGGCATCACTGACTCGATGGACGTGAGTCTGAGTGAACTCCGGGAGTTGGTGATGGACAGAGGGGCCTGGCGTGCTGTGATTCATGGGGTCTCAAAGAGTCGGACACGACTGAGAGACTGAACTGAACTGAACCATGAATATGATGCATTACAAGGTTTGACTCTAAATACTTAGGGTTAGATGAGTAAAAAAATGGAGTCGCTTAAATAAAACCAGGTAGGCAAGTAAGAAACAATTTATACAGAACATAGATCTATGTAATTGCTACCTTATTCTAGCAGAAGCAGCAACATATACAGAAGTTCTACTTTGCACTTTTTCCCGTGGGTAACTGCATTTTCAGAAATTATATATTTAAAGTTACTCTGCACTATTATACTTACAGGATATTTCAGTGACCATTCTGCCCAAAGTCATGTCTAAATCACCATTTATCTATGAAATTCCTCTAAAATTAATACTGTACTCAACAACTATTCCTATGTATTCTGGCAGCACTTCAACACCTTGAAGAGAGGATGTCTAAGAAAATTATAAATATCCTGTTTCTGATGAGCACACTAATCAATTACTCTTCCCAAGGCACTGAAACATAACCTCAAGGAAGTAAAAATTTCTTGGTTTTCCTTGTATGTGTGTTAGTATCCTCGTGTTAGTTTTTCAGTCATGTCTGACTTTTTGCAACCCCATGGACTGTAGCCTGCCAGGCTCCTCCGTCCATGGAATTCTCCAGGCAAAAGTACTAGAGTGGGTAGCCATTCCCTTCTCCAGGGGATCGTCCCAATCCAAGAATCAAACCCAGGGCCCCTGCATTGCAGGCAGATTCTATACCATCTGAGCTATCCAGGGTGGCAGTAATAGATTAGAAATAACAAACTGCAGTGAGCTGATTACTCCACCACCACTAGACTACTATAGACTATAAAAAAGGGCAACCAAGCCTTAACTCTTGTGTGTTTCCACTACAATGAGAGTCTTGCTGATTGCCCAAGACCTTTAACAAAGTGTCAGTATTAGAATACTCAGTTTGAGCTCTGTAAGATTATGAAGTAAATGGAGAATTTAGGACTGATGCTGCACAGCAGGATCTGAGATAAAGCAATTGAAGGGGCTCATAGATGTGAATCTAATTCTAACATTTGAATTCAAATGTGATCCTATGCTAATCTTGCTAGCAGTTTGCTACCTACAGTTAAATTAACCTAGGAAATAAGTCATTAAATTCTAAGCCAAAGAAAGGTACATTTATATAGAATCTGGACAAGTTGGCAGTGATTCAATTCATTAAAGTAACCTTTTGTCATACACTCTGCATTTATCTTTTTTAGGACATCTGTATACACAGAAATAAACATTATTGCTAAGAGCATCTTCAGATTGCAGGATTGTAAATTGAGTGAAAATATTTAATTTACTTATGCTCAACTCCAGCAAACATGAAAGCAATATGATGGAAGGGACTAGGAAAAGCATGAGTTAAAGGAAATATTATTTCTAAAAGACTTTGATTCTTTTCTCCCCTATTTTTTCAGGTCTAGAGGTTGGAACACTGTGTGTCATTCTTTGATTGACCTTTCTTTCCCACTTAGTGATTAAGCAAGCAAAATCTGCAGGGCATGTTTTATAGAATTAGTATAAGAAATGTGAGAAATAGTAGGCAAAATCAATAAGGAATTCACTATGAATTTCTCTCCAAGATTTGTCAATCTTGAAAGTGACTACAAATACTATTAAAGTTTGTAAATTCTCAGTACTTGCAACCTTTTCACAGTGAAAGATTTTAGACAGCATTTAAGTTTCCTAAGTTCTTCCTGTGATCAGAAAGAACTAAGAGCTTTGAGTGAGGATCCTATGTAGGAAAGAAGCAAAAAGAGAGGAATGGAAACAGAGAAAAAGAGAGTTAAAAAAAAAAATCAAGCTTGAAGCTTGAACACCTCTCCTCTCTTAGGTAATTATCATAATTGAAATAAAGATGGAAAGAATCAATGTTTACCTTTTGTATCAAAGTAAACAAATGAACCTTTTGACAAATTCTTTACCTTTTTGAGTTGCAAAAGCCTAGATCATTAAAGTAAGAGGCAGGTTCTTAGCGTTAATATAGGCAGAGCTGAGTAAGTAATTCATCAGTTCATGATATCCACAGGGCTTCCCTGATAGCTCAGTTGGTAAAGAATCCACCTGCAATGCAGAAGACCCCGGTTCCATTACTGGGTTGGGAAGATCCGCTGGAGAAGGAATAGCCTACCCACTCCAGTATTCTTGGGTTTCCTTTGTGGCTTAGCTGGTAAAGAATCCACCTGCAAGGTGGGAGACCTGGGTTTGATCCCTGGGTTGAGAAGATCCCCTGGAGAAGGGAAAGACTACCCACACCAGTATTCTGGCCTGGAGAATTCCATGGACTACAGTCCATGGGGTCACAAACAGTTGGACATGACTGAGCGAATTTCACTTCCACTGATACCCCCAGGCATACCTAAAACTACTAAAGATTTTTGTGGTTTAGGAAGAAGGGAGAAGAGGCAGAAAGTGAGTGGCATTAAAGGGGCCTTGGATCTTGCCCTATCTAACATTAACTCCAGAGTGTATGTGTGCCTGAGGGGGGAAATTGATCTTCAAGGTGTTTCAGAGGAGACATGTTTTTTGCATGCTTGGAAGCACCCTAAGACAGTGTCAAGAGACACCCCACATGCTCAGACAGGAAACAAGGAGCAACTAACCCCTAGCCCCTTTCACATCCCTTAGTGGAGGGTGTCGAGGATATGACACCCAGAGTTGATGGGCCTGAAAAGACATGCCTTCGTGTAATTGGAGAATGAATCAAATGGGAGTTCTCCTGGCACAAGGCGATAGAGAGATGCTGAGACCATGGACTGGGAACTTCCACAGTTCCTGATGGTGTAGGCAGAACACGGAGGGAAAATGTTCCTGGGAAGATGCAGGATTGAGAAGAATCCTAAATTCATTTTTTAATCTTAAATTGACTGAGTTTGTATAAATTCACTAAGGAAAATAATGTTTTTCTCCACAAAGGTTGAATGGAAACATTTTTATTGAAACAAACAAAGTTATCATTTGCCACATCTGAGTTGTAGCTTGAGATTGTGTTCACAAAAATACGTCTCTCTATTTGTGAGCTTCCAATTATTTGCTTATGTTGTCTTCTGAGAAGGTTCTAAACTAGTCTCTGCCTTATTAAATTTACCTGTCCTTGCTACATCTCCAATGCCTTGAGTTATACCTGTGGCACTAAGTTGGCCCTCAATAAATATATATTAAGAAAAGGAGGAAGGAAGGAAGGATTACTTGCTTCCAAAAATAATGAAAATTGTGATTTAAATCTTAGCCTGTCAGTTAAATTACTTTGACCCTCTAAGGCTTATTTTCTTAAGTGTAAAATAAAGATAATGATACCTCTCTCCCTGGATTCTTGTGAGAATTTAGTCAGGTGTTGCCTCTAAAGTGTTTACTAAGGTGCAGCATTTAAAGTCAGCCTTAAGTACATGCTGATTATTATTGCCATTATTATTTGTATTATTGCTAATAATGTACACTGTCTATATCTCACCACTCAGCACTTATTATTTTCTAATTATTTCACATTTATTCATTCATTAAGATATATTATCAAGCCAGATAGCATTAAAGAAAATATTTTAAATTACAGAACACCATAAACAAAAACTGACAGATATACTTCAAAAGGAGGACAATATTTTAGTACATAAGGTAAGAGATTAATTGCAAGAAATAGTCCAAGTCAAATACAAAGAGATAAAATTAAAGAAAGAGAATAAGCTATGTACAGGAAATCATTAGAAAGTTATTTTAAATGTCCAATCATTAAAATATGGGAAAGAGCCTCATTAATTTAAACTAAATAAAATGGTAAATTAAAAATTGATAATAAAAATGAGAGTAAAAATGATAACCCAGTCCCAGATCCAACAATTTGGAGGGCAGTTTGACAATTTGTTGTTCAGTCACTCAGTCTTGTCTGGCTCTTTGAGACTCCATGAACTGCAGCATGCCAAGCTTCCCTGTCCTTCACTTTCTACAGGAGTTTGCTCAAACACCTGTCCATTCAGTTAATGAAGCCATCTTATTCTCTGTCATCCCCTGCTCCTCCTGCCTTCAATCTTTCCCAGAATCAGGGTCTTTTCCAATCACTTGGCTCTTCCCATCTGGTGTCCAAAGTATTGGAGCTTCAGCATCAGTCCTTCTAATGAATATTCAGGACTGATGTCCTTTAGGATTGACTGGCTTGATCTCCTTGCTGTCCAAGGGACTCTCAAGAGTCTTCTCCAACACCACAGTTCAAAAGCATCAATTCTTCAATCCTCAGTCTTCTTTATGGTCCAACTCTCACATCTATACATGATTACTGGAAAAACCATAGCTTTGACTCTACGAACCTTTGTCAGCAAAATGATGCCTCTGATTTTTAATATGCTGCCTAGATTTTTCATAACTTTTCTTCCAAGGAACAAGAATGTTTTAATTTCATGGCTGCAGTCACCGTCCAGAGTGATTTCTGTGAAAGTGAAAGTCACTCAGTTGTGTCCAACTCTTTGTGACCCCATGGACTATACAGTCCATGGAAATCTCCAGGCCAGAATACTGGAGTGGGTAGCCTATGCCTTCTTCAGGGGATCTTCCCAACCCAGGGAGTGAACCCAGGTCTCCTGCATTGCAGGCAGATTCTTTACAAGCTGAGACACAAGGAAAACCCAAGAATACTGGAGTGGGTAGCCTATCCCTTCTCCAGGGGATCTTCCCAACCCAGGAATCCAACCGGGGTCTCCTGCATTGCGGATTCTTTATCAACTGAGAAGTTTTTCACTGAAAGAAAATAAAGAAGTCTCTCACTGTTTTCAGCGTTTCCCCATCTATTTGCCATGAAGTGATGGGACCAGATGCCATGATCTCCATTTTTTGAATGTTGAATTTTAAGCCAGCTTTTTCACTCTCCTCATTCACCTTCATCAAGAGGCTATTTAGTTCTTCACTTTCTGCCATAAGGGTGGTGTTATCTGCATTATCTGAAGTTATTGATATTTCTCCTGGCAGTCTTGATTCCGGTTTATGCATCATCCAGCCCAGCGTTTCTCATGATGTACTCTGCATAGAAGTTAAATAAGCAGGGTGACAATACACAGCCTTGACATACTCGTTTCCCAATTTTGAACCAGTCCATTGTTCTATGTGTGGTTCTAATTGTTGCTTCTTGACCTGCATACAGGTCTCTTAGGAGGCAGGTAAGGTGGTCTGGTGTTCTCATCTCTTTAAGAATTTTCCATAGTTTGTTATGATCCACACAGTCAAAGGCTTTAGCATAGTCAATGAAGCAGAAGTAGTGTTTTTCTGAAATTCCCTTGCTTTTTCTATGATCCAACCGATGTTGGTAATTTGATCTCTGGTTCCTCTGCCCTTTCTAAATCCAGCTTGAACACCTAGAAATTCTCGATTCACATAGTATTGAGACCTCACTTGACAATGAATATCACAGTTCTTAATATGCATATGCTTTGACCTATAAACATCACTTCTGAAAATTTAGGAAATAGACATACTGTAAGTGGTAAATGTACAAGAATATACACAGCTGGGTTTTTTTATAGTGGTGCAAAGTATGATTAGCCTAAATGCTCATCAGCAGCATTTAGTTACATAGCTAGATCCATACAATAAAAAAAAAATATTCTGTGGAAATCAGAAAAAATTATATTGTTGACTTCTGGATGGGTCCAAATAATATTGTGAAAAAAGAGAACACTCAAAACCATGTATTCTATGATAGTATTTTTTTTGATAAGTAGAAAGGAAGGAAAGAAGGAAGGTATAAGGCAAGAAAAGAGAGAGAGCAAGAAGGAGAAAGGAAAAACAGAAACTAGGAAAATATTCAATAAATATACTAAAAATTATTCTTAGATTATGGATGATTATGACTTTCTTCCTTAAACTTTTAGTTTAATAGTTTAAAAATATTTGTAACACATAACATTTGTGTCACAGAAATAATCTAAATACTAAATTGCTTTCACAAAGAAATGAGATAATAACAATATCTCACTTAAATATAAAGGTAAATTATATAGCAAGAATTTCACAAAAAGTAAAAAAACAAAATGGAATAATTTAAATAATGTTCAGATTTATTCACAAAAAATATATACTACAAAGCAACAATAATGCCCCATGTCTAAACAAAAACAATGCCCCATTTATAAAATGATTCAGATAAAATATTTTATAAAATCTTAAGTTAGTGAAGTTATGAGAGGGTGGATATGGTCAATTGTTATTGACAAGATATGTCTATTTTTAAGAAAATATACAGGAACTTAAAAATGAAAACTTTTAAAAATATAAGCAGCTGAAAATTCCTTTAAATGTTAAAAACAATACTAATATCAAGAAGCAGAAGATAGATCAAACAAATTATTATAAATCTATACAATGGAGTATCATGCAGGGATTAAAAAGAATGTGGTAAATTGACATGAAATGGCACAAAAGGTGGATTGTAATAAATACTCAGTAAACATAAAATAAAGGATAAATCACAGAACGGTGGTTAAGAATGGTCATATTACATAAAATTAGTTTTATCATGCAAAACTGGCTAGTTCTGAGAAAGGGAGGAAGTGATCATAAAGACTAATTTTTTTAATTTTTATTCATATAGTAGACCCTCTGTATCTCTCTGTGTGGTATTGTTTTGTCATATACTGGTTTATATTACTACTTTTTTTTAATAGACAATTTAAAATTATTGTAAAACATTCAAATATAAAATTCCAAACAGTATAGTAAAAATACTGGTCTTCTGGGATATGGTCAAATATCTATTTCTCTATTTATCCAAATATAAAAGCCATAATCAAATTAGTTTTAAAATTCAAAACTGGAAAAATACACTCTAATGTATTGATGTTTTTATAACTTTATAACTTAATATTATTAATGCTACAAACATACAGAAATTAAAGATAAAAGTGTTTTGTCATAAATACAGAGTAATTGTCAGGACTTACATAATAATAGCAGTATTTATAGTGTCTAACTTTATTTCAAAGTTATCAAAGACTCAAAATGTGCATTACTATCTTATTTGAGGTTCATAAAAAGCATGCTAAATTATAGATGAATATAATACAATTTTAATGGAAATTGCTCCCAAATACCCATATTCACACATATAAACATCTTAGACAAAACACTGCATTTAAAAATGCATTGTAAATATAAACTTAAACACAGATTTTAAAAATGTGTCTATCTTAAAATTTACCTCTCTGAAGGTTTAGAAGAAAAAAAGATTCCATATTAGCATGGCTTATGTACAACAGCAAATTGTTTTTTCCATATTTAAAGCTAATAGGCTTCCCTGGTGGCTCAGTGGTAAAGAATCTGCCTGTGATACAGAAGACACAGGAGAGACAGATTCGATCTCTGGGTTGGGAAGATTCCCTGGAGGAGGGCATGGCAAACCACTCCAGTACTCTTGTCCGGGGAATCCTATGGACAGAAGAGCCTGGTGGGCTACAGTCCATGGGGTCGCAAAGATTCAGACATGAGTGAAGCTACTGAGCACTCACACACAAAGCTAATAATTATAATTATTCCTGTGTATAATATAAATTAAGTCTAGTTTGCTCCACATGCAGTGAATTTGTACAAACTAGGGGAAAAACAGCATTCCCTCCTTCCTAGCTGCAGCAGTATATAAAGCTGCTGCATGACATACTCATCAAAACCACACAGGTAGGACTTTCAGATGCAAAAATGAAACACGCTGACATTTTTCTTCCCCTGTCCCCACAAACCCTTTCAATGAGAATTAACTGTCTCCTTTTCCAGATGAAATCTCAAGCAGAGTTCATATATTTTTCTGTCATTGTCTGCTTTTATAAAGGCCTCAGTCACATTACTGTCTCCAATTATCCAAGAGATCCATTCCAGTAACTGTTACTTTCAAGCAAAGTAACAGTCAAAACTGTAAACTTCAATAAAATGCAAAGCTTCTTTTTGTCCCTTTACTTGAACCCACTGACGGCAAGGACACTTCAAGTGGAAAGAAGTAGGGGGCTGCCTAGCTCCTCTCCTATTCTCTCCTCTTCCCTTTGCTCCTCCTTTTCCAAGCTGGAAGAAGCAGAGAGCCAGGAACGTCTTATTTTTGTCTATTCTGAGACCACAGTAAGCCATCCATGGATTCCCTCCCAAAGGAAGTGGCAACCCACTCCAGTATTCTTGCCTGGAGAATCCCATGGACAGAGGAGCCTGGTGGGCTATAGTTCATGGGGTCCCGAAGAGTTGGACAGGACTGAATGACTAACACTTTCATTTTTCACTTTCCCTGGAAACAATTCTTTCTTTTGGAGTTTCTTATCCCTCCATCATACTTCATGTCACTCTTTAGGAAATACTGGATAGGAAATATGTATTTCCTTTTTTTTAATTTAATTTTTGTTAATTTTTAGTTAACTTTTATTGGAGTGTTGTTGCTTTACAATGTTGTGTTAGTTTCTACTGCACAACAAAGTGAATCAGCTATATGCATGCAAATATCCTCTTTTGGGGGTTTCCTTCCCATTTAGGTCACCACAGAGCACTAAGTAGAGTTCCGTGTGCTGTACCGTGGGTTCTCATTAGTTATCTGCTTTATATGTAGTTTCAATAGTGTGTATATGTTAATCCCACCTTCCCTTTTATTTTTTCAGTTCAAAATGCTTGGCTGCAGACACAGGACAGTGAGTGTAATTGAAATGGCAGTATCCAGACTAGGAACTGCCAAGGGTTTCCCTGGTGCTTCAGACCATAAAGAATCCACCTGCGATGCGGGAAACCTGGGTTCAATCTCTGGGCAGGGAAAATACCTGGAGAAGGGAATGGTACCCTCTCCAGTATTCTTGCCTGGAGAATCCCCATGGACAGAGGAGCCTGGTGGCCTACAGCCCATGGGGCCACAAAGAGTCATACAAAACTGAGTGACTAAGCACATGCAGACAAGGAAAGGGATCTCTAAACCCAGAAACCAGACATGACTGCCCTGGGAGAATCATTTTCACACAGCACTGCACCTAATCCAGCACTTATGCTCAAACTCTGAAAGCTTTCATAAAAAATATATTATCCAGTTTAATCATATTCATATGAATTCGGAAGCACCCATCACAGTATCTTAACCTTGGTTGTAATTCTATTTCATGTATATACTTATAATTTATGCCCATTATATATCTTTAAGCTTTTTAAAAGTAACGACCTTTAACAGTTTTTACATTGAGTGGTATGTAAGAAATTTTTCAAAATATTTTCAAGATCAGGAAAGACTCATGAATAAATTATTTTAATATTTCTCATATATGCATAGATTCAGCTTATAGAGAACTTTAAAATAGCAACTAGAGGGACTTCCATAGCAGTCAACTGGTTAAGACTTAACCTTCCAATGCAAGGGGGTACGGGTTCGATCCTTGGTCAGGGAGCTAAGATCCCGTATGCCTCGTGGCCAAAAATAAAACAAAACATAAAACAGAAGCAGTATTGTAACAAATTCAAAAAGCACTTTAAAAATGGTCCATATCAGAAAATATTTTTTAAAAATTACTACTGGAAAAAGCAGCAATTATTCAAGTGAGGAATTTTCAAGTCAAAGTAAGTTGACACTGTTACTTTATATTAAAGTATTTGTAACATATGCTATTTCAAATACAAGAAATTCAATTTTCATATTTGCTGACAAAACTTACATAGAATACGCATACCTTGCATGAAGTGAAGTCGCTCAGTCGTGTCCGACTCTTTGTGACCCATGGACTGTAGCCTACCAGGCCCGTCTGGGCCATGGGATTTTCCAGGCAAGAATACTGGAGTGGGTTGCCATTTCTTTCTCCAGGGGATCTTCCCAGGGATTGAACCCAGGTCTCCCACATTGTAGGCAGAGGCTTTACCATCTAAGCCACCAGGGAAGTCTATACCGTGCATGCTGCTGCTGCTGCTAAGTCACTTCAGTCGTGTTCGACTCTGTGCGACCCCATAGACGGCAGCCCACCAGGCTCTCCCTTCCCTGGGATTCTCCAGGCAAGAACACTGGAGTGGGTTGCCATTTCCTTCTCCAGTGAATGAAAGTGAAAAGTGAAAGTGAAGTCGCTCAGTCGTGTCTGACTCTTAGCAACCCCATGGACTGCAGCCTACCAGGCTCCTCTGCCCATGGGATTTTCCAGGCAAGGGTACTGGAGTGGGGTGCCATTGCCTTCTCTGATACCTTGCATAAGGTATTGCTTATTTCTGCCTTCCTAGCAACCAACTACCTAACTCCACATTATCAGTCAGTAAGCTTACCATCCACTTGCTACAATCAGCATCTCTGTTTTTGAAATTGATATCTTGTCCTATTCCTAGTAGGGGAAAACAGATGAGTCGCTTATCACTTATCACCATAGGAAAGTAAAATGCACAGTTCTATTACAAGTTGGGTATCAGAACAAGTACAGACATCCAAATTTAGGATTTTTACATTTAATAAACATGATTTTTTCAGGTAATATTTGTCTGGAAACCAGTGGGAAATGATTCCCTGTTTATCACTATTGGCAAAAAGCAGGGCAATGTCAGCATCTATGTAGTTTGTCTCTCACAAAGACCAAAGAGATTTAAGAGCTAGGGTTCATGATGTGGTTATGAGTGAGGAATTATTTGATCTTAATCATATTTTGGAAAAGTTGTACAATGTTTTTCTATCCTTGCATTCATAGAAGAGAGTATTTGATGTTTGTTTATTCTACAAAATATGTGCTATGCATCTACTCTGTTTAAGCACTCAAGATACAAGTATGGGTGAGAGAGACTAGTTTCAACCTTCTAGGGCTGTATAGAATGGAGATAGACTGAAATAGGCATGCTAACCAAAAATTATATTGCAAGGGTTCGTTGCTCTAGTAAAGTTATATACCAAATGCAAGAAGAATTCAAGACTGACAAGATGAAGAGGCTTGTGGGTGACAGTGAGCAGCAGGGATGATAGATGAGAGGACTATCAAGTGTGAAGGTATGCATCTGACAGGGTCTGGCCACTCCAAGTGATTCCCAGGGGCATGTGGAAGGGTGAATCAGGTGAAACACAACCTGGATGTAAGGTTAAGACCAGATTTTATTCTTTAATTTTTTTTTAATTGCATTTCCATTTGTAGGTGTCTAGTTAGCTGTGTGCTGAAAAGATCACTCTGGAGATGATATTTAGGCTGGACTAGAGAAAAGTAAGCTTAGAGGGAGAAAGAAAGAGAATATAATTATCCAACTGAGAAGAGTGAGGGAAGAGAATTAGGGCAGGGGCAGTAAGGATGGGGCTGATGGGGGCAGAGGGGTGGGAACAGACCAAAAAGGGAGATGTTTAAGGCAGTGAGACAGTGCTAAGTTTTGACTCCAAAAGGTAAACAAGAGGGGAAATCTAGGCTGACGGTCCTCTGTTTATGGATTGGGCTAATGAGAGAATGATCTTAATAAGACAAGGTATATAGAATGGAAAATAAGTTTGTTTTGTCTTGTTTTTAGCAAGAGTTTGAAGGAAAGAAAGCTTTCTTTAGGTTACATTGAGTTGGAAGCTCCTATGTAAACCTTGATGGAATTTGTTACTGGAGAAAGAATATTTTTAAATCTATTTTTTTTTTCGGTTTTACATGATAAGGAAGTTTTCATAAAATCTCTACAAATGGTCAAAAAAACTTGATATCTAATGTTAGTAATATTTAAACCACTGATATTAGAGTAATTGATCCAGAAGTTGCATTGGAAGTACGTGGTCTAAAGAAAATATAAAGTAATTGTTCTCTACTCTTTAAAAACATATTTTAGCATTTTAGTAATATTTTAGATATTTTTAGTATCATGCTCTAAGGCTTTGCCTTCAAATGTTTTTGAAAATGGCTTACCTGATGTACCAATTCATGCTTTCTATTAGAGTCAACAAGAGGTAGAATTGAGAAAACTCAGTGATAAAATGAGTGTCATCTCCATCAGTGAAATTACAGCAGGGCCAACAAGAAGCTGACCAGGCCCTGAAGTGCAGTAAAACAGATAAAATTGCACTTAATGAAAACTCACCTTGAACAGAATATTGGATATGGTTAGAAGCAAGATGTTGATAAATCATGTAAGGTCTGGGTGGAGATGAGTAAGAATCCAATGAGCCCTTCTTAAATAACAACATATGGTCACTAAATGGTTTTCCAAGAAAGGTGGGCCCTGTTATACATATTCAAGGGCCTTTGGGAAAACAGCCTGCAATTTCTGAGACAGAACTAATTTCCTGGTTATAAAATAGGAAACATCCAACTCTGCCTCCACGAGTCCTCCTTCTCTGCCTTGGTCTTGACTTCTCCTCTAAAAATTGTCAGAATTTTATTTGTTTAAAAAGGTGCCAAATTACTTGGCCTGTGTGAAGCACCAATTGTTAATATTCTTAGAGTATTCATGCATTTAATCCACTTAGTCCAAGAAGATAAATTTAAAATCCTCAAAAAAAAAAGTCCTTCATGGGCTAAAAGGTTTTGTTTTTCCTTGCATTTTTCACTTCTACCCATTTGCTATTATCTATGGTGTGCTTACACGTGATAGAAACACCTCTTTCAGGGTCAGTATGTTTTATATTGGCATGTTTACATCTAATATCCAAACTTGAACAGGTTTATGATTATGAAAAAGAGGCAATATGCTGGCAATATTAGTACATAAATCATTGTCAGGAAACCAATCCTGTGTTTCAAAGCAGCAAAAAGCTTTTAAAGTATTGATATAGGTCCAACCAAAAGAGCATGCAGCATATTTTTTTTTGTTCTAACTGGATATCTCCTAGAGATGTGGCATTTTTTGTCTCGAGAAATTCCATTGATTAAACATTCTTATAAATATGTTCATTTAACAAACTTTGATTTAAGAAAATCTGTCAAAACTGAAGTTCTTTTCCTAATATCTGTCATTTTACATCATTCTGTAAATTTTCGAGTTAGAAATGTAAATTGTTCTTTTGGAACTAGAATACTCAACCAAAACAGCAACTACAGCATTTTTCTAAAACAGCAGAAACAAAGACAGTCATTCTAATTCATGTTAAGAATGGGGAACACATATATACCTGTGGCGGATTCATTTTGATATTTGGCAAAACTAATACAATTATGTAAAGTTTAAAAATAAAATAAAATTTAAAAAAAATAAATTAAAAACAAAAGAATTTAGGAAGATTTATTGTTAAGTTTGGTCAAATTCTGACTTGCCAATCATGCTGAGATATTCAAATAATGTGTATTTTCTTTAGCATCATTCAAAAAGTCTCCATTAAATTGCTTACATTTAGCTTATTATTTCATCCTTTAACTTTATGAAGAAAGTTTTACTGAATAATAATAGCAAAAACTGATCTGAATCACCATATTGAACTTTCAAGTCACAATTGTTTACCTCATTGTTAAGACATTTCCACATTCCCTCCCTATGTAAGACAGGATCAGGACAGACTCTAGTGAATAAAAGAAGAAAACATCTTTAAATATCTAATTAAATTATTTTTTAATCTCTGGAACTGTATCAAAAGACTTGAGACCTGGCTCTGCTATGGGTGGTTTGTGCCTTGAGTCTGAACAATCTTTAAATCCTTGGATCTCCGTTTTCCCCAAATAGAAATGAATAGAAAAAGCAAACCGTTTCTGTTGCACCTAGTTTATACCACTCTTCTATGATTTTATGATAAAATAAGTTTAAATAATGAACTTTTGTTCTATTTATCTCCCCAAGTCATATACTCTGAGATCCCTCGTTAGGTTTTCTTATGACAAGAATGTAAATAAAATTAAGTTAAAATCATATGAAAATTCTCTTTCCTTTAAAGAAATAGTCATCCTCATGATGAAGGTAAAACATTTGACAATAAAGTTATCTTTACTTGATTAAACACCATGGTGGAACTCAAGTATAGGAAAGAAATCCATATCAGTGAAAGCAATGGATGAAGTAGGAAGGGGAAAAAAAGAAATATTATTTGGAAACATTTCTTACACAGACATAATAGTACAGCAGAATAGATAGCAGATAGAAATAGACTTGAGTTTGGATTATGGTAACATAACTTCCTGGAGAAGGCAATGGCAACCCACTCCAGTACTTTTGGCTGAACAGTCCATGGATGGAGAAGCCTGGTAGGCTGCAATCCATGGGGTCGCTGAGAGTTGGATGCGACTGAGCGACTTCACTTTCACTTTTCACTTTCATGCATTGGAGGAGGAAATGGCAACCCACTCCAGTGTTCTTGCCTGGAGAATCCCAGGGATGGGGGAGCCTGGTGGGCTGCCATCCCTGAGGTCGCACAGAGTTGGACACGACTGAAGCGACCTAGCAGCAGCAGCAGCAGCAACATAACTTCCTAATCATATAACCTCAATCAGATAAATTATTCATCCTTTTAAACCTAAATTTTCTAATCTCTACAGTGGAGTTAAAAATAGAAAATGACTTCGCTATTGCTTTGAGGACTAGACGAAAAAATGCATTAAAGTTGCTTACTAAAGGAGCCAACAAGTCCTTAACAGCTGGAAGGGATCTCAAACATTCCTGGAGTTTAGTCTTGGTAGGGACCTCAGGAATACTTGAAAATCTAATCTTGAGGTTACTAGTCTCATGACAAATACTCAAGAATGAACAATGATCATCTTGTAACATTTCCTTACTTGTGGAGACCAGACAGACAGCTAACAGCATTTTCAAGGACACTAAGCAAGATAGTCATGAAAGAATGGAAGAGAGCATGTTTTTCCATTGGTCAGAATTCTCACTTGGGTGGGTGTAACATCAGTAATTCAAATCTCTGTGGGTAACTGTGACATAGTAAAGACAATGTATCTTCATCTTGAATCATAACACAACCTTATTTGTATATTTGTCATATCTACTGCCATTAAAAGTATTCTATTTTTTAACTTTCCATCACTCTTATTTCCATTTTTCTACCAAACAGAAAAGGCATAAATGTGGGATTTCATGTAATAAGCTTGCTCATTCTGGCCAAAGGTCACTTTTCAATCCCAATCTTCTATAGAAAGTCTTATGAGGTGTCTTAGATCTTTAGGAATTAGACCTAAAAATTATCAGGATAAACAAGCTAGAAAAGCCTGTAATAAGATGGTTGTAATAAGATCTTAACAAAAACTTTAACTTCCATAAACAAATACTTCCTGAATCTCTGCTTTTCTTTAACTGCTCCCATTCATCTTATTTCCTCTACAATGCCATGTTTCTCCCCAAATCCCCACTTAAAATTTGCTTCCAATTGTTGATTTACAAACATGTGCTCCCCTGTGTTAGTGACTGGAGACTTTCAAGTAGCATCCCAGTTGAATCACATATTATTTTGAAATAACCATCCTCAAACTGAGAAATCCTTGGACTTTTGTTTTATTTTTGGTGGTGTTAGTTTTTAATAAAAGTTGTACCCGTCCTTTTAGTCAAACATTGTCTTTTGCAGGATATCCAAATCCAATAGAATAATTTACCATAAAATTAATAACAAAAGAAAACAAAGAAAATTTTAATTTGAGTAGAATGAGCTTCTTAAACTCTAATTTTGAGAACCTGAGACTTTTTGATGAATTTTTTATTTTGAAATTCTGCTTTTCTTGGTTCTAGCCAAGTGAATTAGAACCACAGGCAACTGTTCAAACTCCCAGATTTGAAAACAAGCTCTATATTTTACTCACTTTGTTAGTGTCATTTCATGCCATGACTACCAGTTCAGTTCAGTTGCTCAGTCATGTCCAACTCTTTGCGACCCCATGGACTTCAGCAAGCCAGGCTTCCCTGTCCATCACCAAAAACTCTCAGAGCTTGCTCAAACTCATGTCCATTGAGTCACTGATGCCATCCAACCATCTCATCCTCTGTTGTCCCCTTCTCCTCCCACCTTCAATCTTTCCCAGCATCAGGGTCTTTTCAAATGAGTCAGTTCTTCGCATCAGGTGGCCAAAGTATTGGAGTTTCAACTTCGGCATCAGTCCTTTCCAATGAAGATTCAGGACTGATTTCCTTTAGGACGGTCTGGTTGGATCTCCTTGCAGTCCAAGGAACTCTCAAGAGTTTTCTCCAACACCACATTTCAAAAGCATCAATTCTTCAGCGCTCAGTTTCTTTATGGTCTAGCTCTCACATACATACATGACCAATGGAAAAAACATAACCTTGACTAGACAGGCCTTTGTTAGCAAAGTAATGTCTCTGCTTTTAAATATGCTGTCTAGGTTGGTCACAGCTTTTCTTCCAAGGAGCAAGTGTCTTTTAATTTCATGACTGCAGTCACCATCTGCAGTGATTTTGGAGCCCAAGAAAATAAAGTCTCTCACTGTTTCCACTGTTTCCCCATTTATTTGCCATGAAGTGATGGGACTGGATGCCATGATCTGCATTTTCTGAATGCTGAGTTTTAAGCCAGCTTTTTCACTCTCCCCTTTCACTTTCATCAAGAGGCTCTTTAGTTCTTCTTTGCTTTCTGCCATAAGGGTGTCATCTGTGTATCTGAGGTTATTGAAATTCTCCCAGCAATCTTGATTCCAGCTTGTGCTTCATCCAGTCTGGCATTTCACATGATGTACTCTGCATATAAGTTAAATAAGCAGGGTGACAATATACAGCCTTGACGTACCCCTTTCCCAATTTGGAACCAGTCCATTGTTCCACTTCTGGTTCTAACTGTTGACTCTTGACCTGCATACAGATATCTCAGGTAAAGTAGTCTGGTGTTCCCATCTCTTTAAGAATCCTAAAATGTGTCTGTTGAATGAGTCTAGTCCAAATCCACACCAAAACCATACAAATCATGGATCAGAAAGTACATTTATTTGTATTGAATTGCCTGAAGTGATTTTTCTACCCTGATTTAATTTAAAATATTATTATTTTTCTCTTCATTCTGCTTTGTGTGTGTGCTTAGTCACTCAGTTGTATCTGACTCTGCAACACTGTGGACTGTAACTCACCAGGCTCCTCTGTCCATGGGGATTCTCCAGGCTAAAATACTGGTCATTCTGCCTTAGTTCTCTTATTTGCATGGTCTCTTCCCTTGTTGTGTTTTTCTTCGGAAGGGGGGCTCGTATTGCAAAATTAAAACTTATTGGACAATTTCATAAGTAATAAGTATAAAAGTAGTACAAAACTAATAAAATTATTGTAAAGTAAGTGACATAATCAGCCTTGAGTAACAATAGCAGCAACAAAAATTCATGATATATGTATAAAAGTACTTGGATACTGCTGTCCAGAAAGGCACTCAAATTATCACATAAGCTTGAGTAATGAACAATCAACACTCTGCCAGGTTTGTTTTTGCTTTTTGGAAATTGCAAAACATTCAATAAATGTATGCTAATGTGGCCCTTGAAATGCCCTTACATCCCTGGGATAATTCCCACTTGATCATGGTATGTGGTGAGATTTGGATTGCTAATATTTTATTGAGGACTTTGGTCTCTGTGTTCATCAGTGATACTGGCTTGTAATTTTTGTTTTTTTATCATATATTTTTCTGGTTTTGATATCAGGGTTATGGTGGCCTCCTAGAATGAGTTTGGAAGTGTTCCTCTGAAATGTGTTAAAATAGTTTCAGAAGGATAGGTATTAACTCTTCTCTAAATGTTGGATAGAAATGACTATCTGGTCCTGGACTTTTGTTTGTTGGGAGTTTTTAAATCAGTTTCAACTTCAGTCCTTGTGATTGATCTGTTCATATTTTCTACTTCCTGGTTCAGTCTTGAAAGATTGTATCTTTCTAAGAACTAGTCCATTTCTTCTACATTGTGCATTTTAATGGCATATAGTTTCTTGTAATAGTCTCTTACGATCTTTTGTATTTCTCTGGTGTCAGTTGTAGCCTCTCCTTTTTCACTTCTAATTTTATTGGTTTGGGTCCTCTCCCTTTTGGGAGAAGGAAACGGCAACCCACTCCAGTGTTCTTGCCTGGAGAATCCAGGGACAGAGGAGCGTGGTATGCTGCCGTCTATGGGGTTGCACAGAGTCGGACATGACTGAAGCGACTTAGCAGCAGCAGCAGCTCTCCCTTTTTTCTTAATGAGTCTTTAAGGAGATCTTTAAGCCTTGATAATTTCAGGAGGCATTCTCAATCCAGGAGCTGTGTCTGATAAAATATGCATTGGCTGTTCAAGCCAAAAATCAAGCTACAGCATAGATAAACCTTGAAAACATCATGCTAAATGAAAAAAGCCAGTCATCACATATTGTATTTTGCCACTTATATAAAAGATCAAAAATAATCTAGTGATTGCCTGGTCTGTGAGGAACTGGGACTAGAAAGAAATGGGGAATGGCTGTTAGCGGGTATAGTAGTTTTCCTTCAGGGAGTGTTGAAAATACCCTGAAATTAGATAGTGATGAGGTTGCACAACTCTGTGAATACATTAGAAACATTACATGGTACATTGTAAATGGGTGAATTACATGACTTGTGAATTATACCTCAATAAAACTGTTATAAAAGATAAAATTGAAGAAAAAGCTGCTCGCAATATTCGAAGGGATCTGAGAGTTGGAGGGCTTGCTGCCAAAATAATCTCTGTGGCCAAGAAAATGACACACATGGTTTGGCAGAGTCTAAGTCCTGGAACTCTGTTCATAAGACAACGGATGGAATCAGTTTCTAAAGAACCATATGGATTTCCAAATGCAATTCAGGTCTTTTCAAAAGGAAGGAATGAAGCAACAAATACAGTCAAGGCATATACAAGTGTCTGTCAAATATGGCAGCCATTTTTTTTTTTTTTTTTTTTTACTAAAGTAGGGATTTTTCTACTTCTTGATAAACAGAGAGAATTCCACACATTTCTTTTTGAAGCCTTGAAAAACTTAGTTAAATAAAATTTTTCTTTGGTCCCTATTTTATGGATGAGAGATTTTCAAGAGAGGAAGAGGCCAAGATTGGAAAGTAGGCCTTTTGGCCAGAGGCCCCGTGGTCTTTCCATATATCAAGCTGCCTGACTCTTTTAGGATTCCACTAACTTATAATATTTAGAGTTCTCTTGTTTTGAAATCAGTACCGCCCTGGAAATGCCTGCAGAAAGGGAAGAAACATTCTACTCATTAAGTGTTTTTTGCCATGCAGTGTGACATGTGGGATCTTAGTTGCCTGACCAAGGATCAAAGCCAAGGCTGAGGCAGTGAGAGCAACAAGTCCTAACTACTGGACCACTAGACAATTCCCTTTAAGTTCTTATTTATTTGATTTAACAGAACATAATTTGACAAAGATGTTTAATTAAATGACTGCTTTATTCTGAACCTACAATGTTCTTCTATGAAAAGTAAAAAAAAAAATAAAAAGTTGCAAGAGAGCTACACTTCTGTTAAGTGTAAAATTCAGTGCAGTCACTTTGAAAAACCATTTGTCAGTATTGACTTCAGTTCAGTTCAGTTCAGTCACTCAGTTATGTCCGACTCTTTGCGACCCCATGGACTGCAGCACACCAGGCCTCCCTGTCCATCACCAGCTCCCGGGGTTTACTCAAACTCATGTCCATTGAGTCGGTGATGCCATCCAAACATCTCATCCTCTGTCATCCCCTTCTCCTCCTGCCTTCAATCTTTCCCAGCATCAGGATCTTTTCTAATGAGTCAGCTCTTCGAATCAGGTGGCCAAAGTATTGGAGTTTCAGCTTCAGCATCAGTTCTTCCAATGAAGATTCAGGACTGATTTCCTTTAGGATGGACTGGTTGGATCGTCTTGCTATCAACTTAGGGTGAACTAATGCACACTCTGTGGCCAAGCCTAGTCACACAACAACCAAACATGTGCACACAGTCACCAAATGACATATCCAAGAATGTTCACAGCCTCTTACTCTTAATAGCCAAAAAGCCTGAAAAACGATCCAAATGGAATACATTTGTTCTATTCAATTAGAGGACTGATGCTTTCAGACCGTGATGCTGTAGAAGACTTGAGAGTCCCTTGGACAGCAAGATCAAAACCAGTCAATCCTAAAGGAAATTAACCCTGAATATTCATTGGAAGGACTGATTCTGAAGCTGAAGCTCCAATACTTTGGCCACCTGATGCGAAGAGCCGACTCACTGAAAAAGATTCTGATGCTGAGAAAGATTAAGGGCAAGAGGAGAAGGGGATGATGGAGGATGAGATGGTTGGACGGCAACACCGACTCGGCAGACATGAGTTTGAGCAAGCTCCAGGAGATAGTGGAGGACAGGGAAGCCTGGCATACTGCAGTTCGTGGGACTGCAGTGTATTGGACAAGAATTAGCAACTGAGTTAGCAACAACAATTCAATTAGTGTAATACTATATAGAAATCCCTGAAAAATGGGCAGCTATTCATGACAACATGGACAAATCTAGAAAAACATACAAAGAAACAAACAACAAAAGCCACATATAAATGAGTACATACAGTATAATTCTATTTATATGAAGTTAAAAACCAGGAAAAACTAACCTAATGTCTTAAAAATCAGGACAACAGTTACTCCTAGTAGGGGTGGGAGGAAGGGAGGTAACAGTACTTGGAAGTAAAACAGGGGTGACTTCTCATGGATCGGCAGTGTTGTTGTTTGTTAATATGCTACTTCAAAGGAGGTATTAATGTAGTAACAATTGACCAAGCTATCCACTTATGCTTTCTTATTTTTATATATGTGTAAATGTACATATTCTAGTGTTTATTATGTGAACTCCTTCAGGAGGGTTATCCTGAATTTCTACATTTGTGCCCAGCAAAAGCCTATATAAAATATGCATGTGACAGATTTTCTCTCAGACACAATACACAGGCCCCAGGGAGAAATCCTCCACTATCATGGATTATGTATGCACTTGTTTCAAACAAGCACCTACACACAATCACACAACATGGCACTGTGCACAAATGACAAATTGCTCCAGGGCCTGAACCTAAGGAGACCTGATACCACCTGAGAGCCAATTTTGACACTAAAGAGATATAACATAGTAAAAATAAGACTCCAGGAAGTGTTCCTGAGCAGGTGGCCTTGAGAAGGTGACATTTGGCAAAAAAGAGTCAGCAGAGTGAAGCCCTGGGACAGAGCTGCCTAGGCAAGAAGAAACAGTAAATGCCAAGCTCCTGAGGTGAGAATGAATATGGAATTCATGAAAAATAGAACAATGCCTGGTTGCTGGCTACAGTGGAGGCATGGAGAAGTGACAGAGATGGTTGGACCAGCAGGTAGTGGGTGGGGACTAAGGTCGCTGACAGTAGAGAAAATGGATTTTAGTGCAATTCTGAAGCCCCCAGAAGGTTAAAACTAGTCAGTAACATGATCTAATTGGCATTTTCAAAAGCTCGTTCTGTCTGTTGTATAGAAAATGGATTGTGGGACAGAAATGGAGGCAGAAAACCTATCACAAGGTCATCATCATAGCCTAATAAAAGGCATTAGCAGCTTATAGTTGATAGGGATGCACCGAAGGAATCAAAGACTTCCCAGTGGCTCAGTGGGTAAAGAACCCACTTATCAATGCAGGAGACTCAGGTTCGATCCCTGGGTGGGGAAGATCTCCTGGAGGAGGGCATAGCAACTCACTCCAATATTCTTGCCTGGAGAATCTCACGGAAAGAGGAGCCTAGCCTACAGTCCACCTGGTCACAAAGAGTCGGACATGAATGAAGTGACTGAGCAGCCACACACTGAAAGGATTGCATGTAGGGGTGAGAGACATAGAAGAATCCAATATTTGAGGACTTGAACAGATCAAAGGACAGAAATTCCATTCACTGAGAAAACTTGGAAAGACTAAGATCAACTGAAAGGATGCATGCACTGCATTTAGCCCAAACCATAGGGCTTCCCAGGTGGTCCAGTGGTAAAGAATCCACCTGCCGATGCAGAAGACACAGGAGATGCAAGTTTGATCCCTGGATTGGGAAGATCCCCTGCAAGAGGGAATGATAGCCCACTCCAGTATTCTTGCCTGGAAAATCCCATGGACAGAGGAGTCTGGCAGGCTACAGAACATAGGGTCGCAAAGAGTTAGACAGAACTGAGCACACAGGCACATAGGAATGTTTCATTAATGCCATTCTAAAAATTGTTTTCCCTGTTGGATTGCCTCATCAGAGGCTATAAAACCCTTAATATAAAGCATTGTCTGTGCACTTGATCATGACAACCATAAAAAGTCCCATTAAGGTTCTTCAACATCAATTTTCATACTTAATTCTGAAATGAGCTTCCCTTTTACAGGTAATGAGACTAAAAATTAAAGAAATTATTTCACTCAATGCCAACTTTATTCTCAAAGCCAAATTGTCCTGAAATCTATTCTTATGAACATGAAATCTCTTTTAAATTGCTATGTAGTAGAGTACATATATTATTTATAACCAAAGTCAGCAGTAGTCACTTGTTCCCTCTCAGGGCAGCTCAGATGGGTTGGAAATACATCTGTGTTCTGCAAATGCCAAGAGTGATTCAATATCTTCTGTGCTGCTAAATGATGGGACTCGAAATAGATAATTTATCTGTTGTCAAATAGAGCACATTAAAGAGTCTTTTTTACAGTGAGGTAGAGTCAGAAAGAGTAGAGAATTAAACTTCTTTGTATGTTAGAGCAAATGAAATTGAGTTTTCAAGAGGCTGACTTTTCCATAGAAAAGGCCACCCACAAATGTTTTGCATGGGTTTTTTGTAGGTTAGAACATCATGAAAATTCAGTTGATGTTTCATATCTGATTAGATAGAGGGCAGAGGGAACAAAGGAAATGAAGCAGCAAATACTTAGAGGACAAATCATAAATTGGGCTAATTTGGAGCACACACCTGTACACACACACACACATATACACACACATCTGTGTACTTAATTCAAGTCCAACAGTAACGGTAACAATTGTGTATTGCTTAGATCAAAGATATTTTCAAGGAGGATAATTTTATTATTGGCATTATTTAGAACTGTTGGCATGTGGTGATAAAAATATCAATGTGTCAGTTTTTTTAAAATTATCTAAGAGGACATCTGTATCAAGGGTATACCATACCCAATCCTCCTCCCTTTGTCTGTATATTGTAAAAAAAAAAAAAAAATGGTATGCAGAAGTAAATGGATTACTAAAATTAGCATATATAGGTGCATATACATCTCATATATATGTTTGTGAAATATACATACATATTTTATTAAAGTGCAGGGTGATTTCAGCTAACAGCTGTGTTACACTTAGAATGTACTTAGTGTAAAACACTGACATTTATCACAAGACCAATAATTTCTAGAGCTACAAAAATACAAGCATGTAGTATAAACATCTTTCTTGAAAGGATGAATGTTACAGTTTATATACAATAGTTTGGTTTTCAAATGTATCCTGAAATGCATGCAGTATTCAAAGATATAAGCTTTAATTTTATACCTAATGTCAGACTTTATATAAAGATAATCATTTCCAATGATGTTTATATAAGATGAATATAATAAAGTTTTTGATTGCACATTATATAAATTCATATTAAAACACAGATGATACCACATGTACAGAAAACCTTTCAAGTTCTCATCATTTTCTAAATCTCATTTTTTCCATAAAGAATAATGGAATCTCAGGATAAACATCCTAAACTTCAAACTATTCTCTTTTACTCATTTTTTTTGTAATCGTGTAAATGACACACACACACAAATAAAAGCCATGAGCTAAAATGACCTTAAAATTTAGCTTTAATGTTGACTCTATAAAGTGACTCTTTATGTGAGTAAAAGATTCATCAATATATCATACAAGCAGTAAATTTTCTGGAAGTTTCTTCTCATGTGGATAGCAAGTATCCTCATGAGGCTTTCATAGTTATATGGCAAGTTATTTTACATTCCCTTCATAATTTGAAGAAGGTAAAACAAAAGCCCAGAAATCTAGATTGCTATAGTGCACTTGAAAAAAAAACTGTTAGAAGTAGTTGAGATATGTTTATGCCTTTGTACCTACCAGGCACACATGTATTTAAAACTGGTTGACAGAAAATCAATAAAATGCATTAAGCCTGACTTGGTTCCACAAGTTAAAAAAATAAATAAATAAAAATGAAAACAAAGCCTATTATTCTATTTGAAATACACGGTCACCTACATGGTCTGAATCCTCTAGGAATACAGCCCATATTTAAGGGATTTACTGAGACAACAAGTAATGGGAGGGTTAAGATTTAAGATCCATACTACATCTTATTGTATCTGTAAATAGCATTCATGTCCTTCAAATAGTTGAGAAATATTTGTCTTAAACCCTGTTTGGCCCATGACAAAGAAGTGCCAGATTTGATCCAAATTGTTAGCATATTGCATTAAGGACTAAGTACTTTTTAAAACTCCAGTTCTGGTTGGTTCCTTTGTACTCAGCATCAACTAAAGCTATCCTGTCACTTGACAGAAAGGCTTCTAAGGGAGCAACTTTGCCCAGGGCTGAGCCTTTGAGCACTGACTGACTCGCTGTCTCAGAGAGATGTTTGGTGTTCTGTCTTGCAAAAGCTACTGCTTTTTTGTGGAGTCACCTGCTGTTTTAGACTCTGCTTGGTCCCTCCCTTGGTCTCAGGTGGTTATCTCTTGCTCTGATGTAAAAGAAAGCATTTCGTTTCTGCACAATTTGGTGTAGACCTTTCAGTTTGCAGACATTCCAAAACCACCACCCTTTGTTGGCTTTGTTATCTTATTAGCCTGCTTAGAATGTATGGAATTCCTTCCACCACCATGTTCTCCCTTCAGCTTCCAGCTACAGCTAGACTAGTAGAGGGATCCTGCAATTCCTTATATGAATCCTATTGGACTGACTTTACTCCATGACCTTGGTAATATTGACTTGTCATCTAATGCTTAAGTTGGTTACAGGATTGTGTGTCTTTGAGCATATCCTTTCATATCAGTGGGTCTCAGATAACTCACTGGTAAAATGGAGGGGGTAAAAGGTAGACAAATTCATGTGCTATTTTAAATATGAAAAATGAAATAAATCATTATTGTCTGTGGTAAGTCAGTCATTCAGAAATAAAGAGCAAAGGATTAGTTATTAACACATTCATTCATTTACTTATTAGAAGATAAACTTCATGCAGACAGGAGACTTGTTTTTCTTCTCCAGGCATCCAGTATTAGAAGATAGTGTATGTCACAGGCTTAGAGAACAAAGTTAGGGTTGCTGGAGGAAAGGATAGGCAGGAGGGATAGCTAGGGAGCTTGGGATCAATGTGTACACATTGCTATATTTTAAATGGATAACCAATAAGGACCTACTGTGTAGCACAGGGAACTCTGCTCAATGTTGTGTGTCAGCCTGGAGGGGAGGCTGCCCTGGGGGAGAATGGATGTATGTATATATATATGGCTTTGTTCCTTTGCTGTCCACCTGAAACTATAACAGAATTGTTAGTTGGCTACACTCCAGTACAAAAGTGAAAGTGTTACTCACTCAGCCCTGTCCAACTCTTTGCAACCCCCTGGACTATAGCCCACCAGGCTCCTCTGTCCATGGGATTCTTCTGCAGGCAAGAATACTGGAGAGGGTTGCCATTCCCTTCTCCAGGGGATCTTCCCGACCCAGGGATTGAAACTGGGTCTCCTGCATTACAGGCAAATTCTTTCCCATCTGAGCCACCAGGAAAGCCCTACTCCAATAGAAAATAAAAAGTTAAAAGACAAAAAACAGTGTCTGGCACATATTCGCATATCCAGAAGATAGAAAGATATGTCAAAAGAAATAAAGGTAAGTTATTACCCTCAAGTAAGCATTCCAGTTGTTTTACAGTGAACAAAGCTTGGGGGAAGAAACCTCAAAACACTAGAGTTTCTCCTTCCACTTTGAAACTTACTTGGAATGTGATCTTTGACATCATTTAACCACACTTTCACTTTCAACCTCAGTTTAGTCATCAGGAAATGGAATAACGTGTACTGCATGAGAATAATATATTGAGTTCAGTCATATAAAACAGAAAATCCAAGTGAGTAATAAAGGCTTAAACAGGAAGAGCATATATTTTTCTTCAAGTAATAAAAATTCCATTATGGGCAATTTAGGTCAGGCTTTATAGCTCCACGATACTAGCAAAGACTCACATTCTTCATGCCCCTTGCTCATCTGCCCATGGGATTTTCCAGGCAAGTCCACAGCTACAGTCTGTGGGGTTACAGAGAGCCAAACTCTACTGAGCACATACACAATTTCTCATCTGTCCTTGGCATGTTCACCTCATTTCATGGTGACAGATGGCTATTGGAGCTTCAGTATCACAATATTCCAGGCAGAAAGATGGGAAGAATAAAAGTGCAAAGGGCCATTCTGGCTGAGGTGGCTTCCTTTTAAGAAATTAGACACACGCTATACTTTCCCTTAGATCACAATGGCAAAAACTATATCATGTATTTGCAAGGGATTCTAGGAAATGTAATTTTTTAACTGTTCACTTGCATATCCAACAAGTTCAAAACTTTGTTACTAAACAGGTAGGGAAGAATAAATCTTGAGGGAAAAACTAGCTGTTTCAGTCACAAGGAGATCAAAGCAGTCAATCCTAAAGGAAATCAACCCCGAATATTCATTGGAAGGACTGATGCTGAAGCTGAATTTCCAATACTTTGGCCACCTATGTGAAGAGGTGACTCATTAGAGAAGACTCTGATGCTGGGAAAGATTGAAGGCAGGAGGAGAAGGGGATGACAGAGGATGAGATTGTTGGACAGCATCACCTACTCGGTGGACATGAGTTTGAGCACACTCCGGGAGATAGTGAAGGACAGGGAAAACTGGCATGCTTGGGATTGCAAAGAGTTGAACAAAACTTAGAGACTGAACATCAACAACAAATCAACATTTATTGTGTGGGTATTTATGGTTAATTATTTTGCAGTGGTTCATATGGAGAGAAAGTAATGTCCAGCGGTGAATAAAATAAAATGCTTTCTCTAAACTGTTTGTGTCCTCTATTATTCATATGTTGAAACCTAATTTCCAAAGTGATAGTATTAGAACATGGGACCTTTGGGAGGTGATTGGGTCATGAGAGTAGAGTCTTCATGAATGGAATTAGACAAGAGACAAGCCTACACATGGACATCACCATATGGTCAATACCAAAAATGTCCTTTTTTAAATTAATTTTTATTGCAGTAGAGTTGTTTACAAAGTTGTGTTAGTTTCTGCTGTAGCAGAGTCAGTTATACATATATCAACACTTTTCTAGATTCTCTTCCCATCCAGGTCACCACAGAGCACCAAGTTGAGTTCCTTATGCTAAACAGCCAGAACTTCCTTGGTAAACTGTTCTCCAGTTTGTGGGTCATCTGCTCAGTAGCTCTTTGGTGGGGCTAATTGCAACCTGCTCCAAGAGGAGTTATACTACACGTGGTGACTCCCAGGTCTGCAGTGCCTCCCATTACAAGACCTTCTAGAATTAACATCAAAAAAAAGATGTCCTTTTCATCATAGGGGACTGGAATGCAAAAGTAGGAAGTCAAGAGATACCGGGAATAACAGGCACCTTTGGCCTTGTAGTACAAAATGAAGGAGGGCAAAGGCTAACAGAGCTTTGCCAAGAGAACACACTGGTCATAGCAAACACCCTTTCCCAAAAACACAAGAGAAAACTCTACACATGGACATCACCAGACGGTCAATACCAAAATCAGATTGATTACATTATACAGCTTCAGCCAAAGATGGAGAAGCTGTATACAGTCAGCAAAAACAAGACTGGGAGCTAACTGTGGCTCAGATCATGAGCTCCTTATTGGCAAATTCAGACTTAAATTGAAGAAAGTGAGGAAAACCACTATTCAGTATGACCTAAATCAAACTTCTTAAGACTATAGTGTGGTAGTGACAAATAGATTCAAGGGATTAGATCTGATAGATTGCCTGAAGAACTATGGACAGAGGTTTGTGACATTGTACAGGAGGCAATGATCAAGACGATCCCCAAGAAAAAAAAATGCAAAAAAGCAAAATGGCTGTCTGAGGAAGCCTTACGAATAGCTAAGAAGAGAAGCTAAAGGCAAAGGAGAAAAGGAAAAATACACCCCTTTGAATGCAGAGTTCCAAAGAATAGCAAGAAGAGATAAGAAAGCCTTCCTCGCTGATCAATGCAAAGAAATAGAGGGAAATAATAGAATGGGAAAGACTAGAGATCTCTTCAAGAAAATTAGAGATGCCAAGGTAATATTTCATGCAAAGATGGGCAAAATAAAGGACAGAAATGGTATGGACTTAACAGAAGCAGAAGATATTAAGAGGTGGCAACAATACACAGAAAAACTATACAAAAAATATCTTCATGACCCAGATAACCAGGATGGTGTGATTACTCACCTAGAACCAGATATCCTGGAATGTGAAGTCAAGTGGGCATTAGGAGGCATCACTATGAACAAAGCTACTGAAGGTGATGGAATTCCAGTTGAACTCTTTCAAATCCTAAAAGATGATGCTATGAATGTGTTGCACTCAATATGCCAGCAAATTTGGAAAACTCAGCAGTGGCCACAGGACTGGAAAACATCAATTTTCATTCCAATCCGAAAGGAAGGAAATGCCAAAGAATGTTCAAACTACAGCACAATTGTACTCATCTCACACATAGCAAAGTAATGCTCAAAATTCTCCAAGCCAGGCTTCAACAGTACATGAACTGAGAATTTCCAGATGTTCAAGCTGGATTTAGAAAAGGAGGGGAACCAGAGATCAAATTACCAACATCCATTGGATCATTGAAAAAGCAAGAGGGTTCCAGAAAAACATCTACTTCTGCTTTATTGACTATGCCAAAGCCTTTGATTGTGTGGATCACAAGAAACTGGAAAATTCTTCAAGAGATGGGAATACCAGACCACCTTACCTGCCTCCTGAGAAATCTGTATGCAAGTCAGGAAGCAACAGTTAGAACAATGGACTGCTTCCAAAATGGAAACAACAACATGGAACAATGGACTGGTTCCAAAATGGGAAAGGAGTATGTCTAGGTTTTATATTGTCACTCTGCTTATTTAACTTCTTTGCAGAGTACATCATGTGAAATGCCCGTCTGGATGAAGCACAAGCTGGAATCAAGATTGCTGGGAGAAATATCAATAACCTCAGATATGCAGATGACACAACTCTATGGCAGAAAACAAAGAGGAACTAAAGAGCCTCTTAATGAAAGTGAAAGGGGAGAGTGAAAAAGCTGGCTTAAAACTCAGCATTCAGAAAATGAATTCAGGGCATCCGGTCCCAACACTTTATGGAAAATAGATGGGGAAACAATGCAAACAGTGACAGACTTTATTTTGGGGGGCTCCAAAATAACTGCAGATGGTGATTGCAGCCATGAAATTCAAAGACACTTGTTCCTTGGAAGAAAAGCTATGACCAACCTAGACGGCATATTAAAAAGCAGAGACATTACTTTGCCAACAAATGTCTGTGTTGTCAAAACTATGGTTTTTCCAGTAGGCATGTATGGATGGAAGAGCTGGACCATAAAGGAACACATGTATACCTGTGGCGGATTCATTTTGATATTTGGCAAAACTAATACAATTATGTAAAGTTTAAAAATAAAATAAAATTTTAAAAAAAAAAGTAAAATATATGGAAAGAAAAAAAAATAAAGAAAGAAACTGAGTGCTGAAGAACTGATGCTTTTAAACTGTGATGTTGGAGAAGACTCTTGAGAGTTCCTTGGACTGCAAGGAGATCCAACCAGTCCATCCTAAAGGAAATCAGTCCTGAATATTCATTGGAAGGACTGATGCTGAAGCTGAAACTCCAATGCTTTGGCCAGCTGATGCAAAGAACTGATTCATTGTAAAAGACCCTGATGCTGGGAAAGATTGAAGGCAGGAGGAGAAGGGAATGACAGAGGATGAGCTGTTTGGATGGCATCACTGACTCGATGCACATGAATTTGAGCAAGCTCCAAAAGTTGGTGATGGACAGAGAAGCCTGGTGTGCTGCAGTCCATGGGGTTGCAAAGAGTCAGACACAACTGAGTGACTGAACTGAACTGAACTGATGCTATATAACAGATTCTTATCAGTTATCCATTTTATATATAGTGCTGTATGTATGTCTGTCCTAATCTCCCACTCTATCCCACTCCTCCCTCTTCCACTGGTAACCTTAAGTTTGTTTTTTACATCTGTGACTCTATTTCCGTTTTGCAAATAGATTCATCTGTGCCATTTTTCTGGATTCCACACGTAAGTGATATTATACGATATTTGTCTTTCTCTGTCTGACTTACCTCACTCTGTATGACAATCTATAGGTCCATGCATGTTACTGCAAATGGCATTATCTTGTCCCTTTTATGGCTGAGTAATATTCCATTAATTATATATGAAACAGACTTCAGAAGACTCTCTCACCATTTTCATCATGTAAACCATCTGTAAATGAGGAAGTGGATATTAGATCTGATGGAGCTTTGATCTCATATTTCCCAGCCTTCAGAACTGTGATAAATAATGTTTCCTGTTTAAGCCACACAGTCTTTGATATTTTGAGAGTACCAATGCTCTTTCTAACATCTTGGAAAAGAGTTAATAAAGAAATATTTATAAATCTTTTCTCCCTTCAGCAAGTCTATTATAATGCTTAACAAAAACTTGTTGTAGAAGTCCCAAAGCTACTATAAAAGATTGGGATGCTGACTCTGTTACAGACTCAGTTCTTTGATTCTTTCATCAATAGAAATTGATACGAGGCCAGATAAGAAATTCAGCAAGGCTTTATTGGGACTCTTGCTGCAACATGAGGGATCGAAAACAAGAAACTGGTTTCCCTGCCCACTCTTTGTGTCAGGGAAGGGGAGAAGGGGAGAGCTATTCCCCTCAATGAGGTAAGGGTGGTGTGGATCATTGGTTAGGGTGGGAAGGGTGGCGTGGGTGGTCTGCCAACCCTCTTTGTGGTGGTGTGCACAGAGATCATGCACAGTAATCTGCTTTTGCTCCTGGGTTATCAGGGGTGGAAGTCAGATTTTTGCCTTTCTGTATCACTTTGTTCATACTTTACCCCAGCTACTGGACTACTGGGCATGTGTGAAGTTGTTTTTAATCCCTTAGACTTTCTTTGTATTCTGTTGCTTCAGGAGCTATTAGTCTAGGGGCAAGCTCTCCAGTAAAAAGTACCAGGTCCCAGGTTACAGCCTGTCTCATTGTACCTCTTGGTTAGAGAAGCATGGCAGGAGTTACTATATCCATTTTTGAGAACAATTTTGTACATTTCATAGGGTGATCAATGTTATTTTTGTCAACTGAGTGGCAGAGTAACCACCCACGCTAGATTTCTTTACCAAGGTCAAAATTCTCTAAAGCATTCACACAATAGGAGATAGTACCCGGAAACTTTACTAATTTTAAACTCTCCACCTACATTTCTCAGGGATAAAATTGCCCCATAAGAAGCATAAAATTCTCTACCATACTATTCTGTTTCATTTGACCCATTCTGTAAATTGCAAATTGGCTATCTTGATTATGACAATATTTTATATTTCCTCATATTTAAACATAGAATGATATCACTGACTTTATTAATCAAAGAAAGTTTACATGTCAGCTCAAGTAATGGAATGAGAGTTCTTCACCAGCCGCAAATTACTGTGAAAATATGAACTGTTTTTATTATTATACTTTGCTTTGGTTCATCTTGTTCTGCTCTATCAACATTATTTTTCCTCCTACATAATTCTTTGCTCAATAATGATTTGATAAAAACACTTCATCTTCTTATGGCATGGCAATCCTTCATAATCAAAATGAAAGTAAAAGAAATTAAATACAGACATAATTTTATTTCCTTCTGAAAATTCTCCCCTAATTTGCCATCCTAGTTATTACCTTCACATCTCACAGCAATAACCAATGTGAATTTCAAAGTATGTTTGAATATTTGAATGGTTATTTATTCATTTCTATAATTTATACTCATTGTTTGCTATATATAGGCCTATTCAAATAATTCATTTACAGAAAATTCAACTATTAGCTATAATGAAGAGAAACAGGACATTGATCATTTAAAAGAGTGTTCAGGGCAGTTCTTATTTGTTTGGGGGGTGAACTTTCTAAGAGGATTAGCTTTCATAATTATATTTTTTTTCTCACTAGAATTAAACTTTATTTGCATTCCTTTGGCAGGGAAGCATGAGATGCTGAGAAGAATTCCAAGTACAGTGAGAAGATGGTCTGGATATAAACAAAATTCCATTATGAAGAAGCCACACAATTTTAAAATATACTGGTCATTCACAGCTGATCACATAACACATTCGCTTATGTTCATTGCATTTCTCTACCATATTATAGAGTCCTTAAGTAGAGGGGCCAACTGCAAACAAGTTCTATAACTGTCAAAGTGAAATGTACTGCACCAAGCCCTTAGTCTGAATAGGATCAGTAAGTAGCAAGAATATTGTCACTTCATTCTGGGGTTGCACACATACACACATAATTCTGGGGTTGATCCCAAAGCTAATAAGCTGATGTGATTTTGTTCTGTCTTTTATTCTCTCCTTTCTGATATAATCATTTGGCCTGTGTTTGTGCATATGTCTATATGCAGAGAGAAAGACAGAGGAAATTGGGTAGAATAATAAAAGAAAATGATGTTCCAACTGATTTTTCTTTTCTCCCCAAATTCACAGTGGCATCAAGAATGATTTCAGGGGAGAAAAACAATCAGATAAACACTTAAAACTCATAGTTCATAAATATAAAGTGATTTTGGAGTTTACCTCCATGAATGTAACGGAACACTTAATGCTTGTATTTAATTTAGAATAGGATACGCATTAGCTGTCTCTTGGCTAGTTTCATTTATAAACTATTAATGATTTAATTTGAATTTTCATCAAGAAGGAAAAAAGAGAACAGTTATTGCTTAGGTTTCTTTTTCTCCAGACTCTGAGTCATAATTTGATTAAGCACTGTTTACAGTTTCCCATACCACATTTGCATTATCTAGGTCTGCAACTGAGTAAATATATTTAATTTATCCTCTCATATATTTTTTAATCTAGGCATATGAAGATCATTAGATTTTCTTATAATGCCATGTTTCCTTTAAACTCACAGACAATACTTACACTTCCTTTTCTTTGAAAATAGCATTGTTCACAAGTTGAAGACCAAAAGAAAACCAAAATATTCTGTGCAACTTTTCAGTGACCTAGTTCACAGATTCCATTTTAAAAGTAATTGCATTTTTACTGTATATTGTGTGGTGTTTCGAAATTACTTTTTTACACAGCCTTAATTCTCCCACTGTATGTCTCCCTTTAAGAGCTATGTAAGTAGTTAACCATGTTTTGAAATTTCTAAAAAATCCTTAATAGAGCTTAAGCTAAGGTAACACAAAAGAATATTATTAAAATGGAAGAAATGAATGCAGTATATGAGCTCAAGAGACTGTGATTATAATCTACAATAATAGAAAGTATTGTTTTCAGGAAAGAGAAGTATAAAATTACAAAAATGAAAATTGATTTTGGCTATTAGGGAAATAGGATGGAAGTCTTTAAACTCTGTGATACACTTCTGAACTAGGTATGTGTAATAGTTTATTAACTTCTTTATATCTTATTTTTTTTAACTTTGCAATATGCCAGTTTAATCCTTTTTAATATTTATGTATTCATCTATTATTTTTTAACTGTAGTACAAATAGTTTGCAATATTGTGTTGGTTTCTGCTGTAAACAACATGAATCAGCTATATGTACGCTTATATCCCCTTCCTCTCTAGTCTGTCTCCCACCCCCTCATCCCAACCCTTTAGGTCATCACAGAGCACCAAGCTGGGTTCCCTATGCTATATAGCAGCTTCCTGCTAGCTACCTATTTTACACATTATAGTATATATATATGTGTGTGTGTGTGTGTGTGTGTGTGCGCGTGCGCACGCGCATGTGCACTACTCTCTCAGTTCACCCCAGGAAAATGAATACTTCATGTGTAATACTTTATTAGCTTGTTTAAAAGTACATGAAAGAAAAGCAGCAGAGAAAAATCTACAACTGCCTTTATATGTATGTACATATGTATGTATCTCTCTGTCTGCATGCATATTCCGTCGTGTCTGACTCTCTGCAACTCCATGGACTGTATGTAGCCCACCAAGATCCTCTGTCCACAGGATTCTCCAAGAAAGAATACTAGAGTGGGTTGCCATTTCCTCCTCTAGGGGATCTTCCTGACCTAGTGATTGAACCTGCCTCTCCTCCATTAGCAGGCAGATTCTTTACCACTGAGCCACCTGGGAAGTTCATCTGTGTATCTCTCATATATCATCTCTACATCTGTATGCAGATATTTAAAGAGAATATTGTAAAACTTACCAACATTTCACCAGAGTGGTGATGCCACTCCAGCCTAAGATTCACTCTTTTTTGAATTAATTGTTATTAGAATATAGTTGCTTTACAATGTTGCGTTTCTAGTGTACAGCAAACTGAAATCAGTGACACATATGCATATATCCCCTCTAAAATTCACTCTTTAGACCCATGGATCTCTTCACCAATGGTAAAAGGAGCCTTCAGACTCAACTTCCCCAACCTTTCTGGGCCTCCCCTCAAAAAAAAAAAAAGAGACCAGGAGACCAAGAATCAGAACTTCACTGTTCTAGAGTTAGAACATCCAAAAATTGGACTTGGAAATGGGGCTGAACTATTTGGAAGCATAGGGCCAAATTCAGAGCAGCAGAAAGTTGGAGCAGATGAGCTGGTGAGCTGGCCTGAGCTTTGTCATATGACTATAGGAGGAGTAATAAGGTGAGAAAATGACATGAGACATCTCCTCTGAGTCAGAATAGCGCTGAGGTAGCTGTAACTCAGGGGTGGCCACTGTCAGAATTAGAAAAAAACTGTATCTGGAGGAAAGTTTCCCCAAGATACCGCAGGATTAAGATAACAGACAGAGACTATCAAACACACTAAAAGCCAAATCTCTATCATGATAAACAAGACAGAAAAAATTGAAAGCAAGAACTGCAGATTTGGGAACTGCTGGATATAGAGGATGGAATAGCTATGTATAAAATGCAAGGAAACAAAGAATATGTTCATAAAGTAGACATAGAAGAAGTCATAAAGAATGGTATATTTGAAAAATACATTGAATTTCTAGAAATGACAAAGAGAACCGCTGAAATAAAAACAAACTCAGTGGACAAGTGAAATGACAGATTAGATGCATTTGAAGGAGAATTTTATGAACTTGGAAAAATACACGTGAAATTACTTCTGAAAGCAATAAGGAAAGATCAGGAGATGGAAAACAAGAAAGAGAGATTAAGAGATGAAGTACAAAATGAAGATTCATAAGTCATGTCTAGCTGAAGTTTCAAGAGCAAAGACTAAACAGAATGCTGAGGAGACAATATTTAAAATCATAATAGCAGCAAGTTTTCCAGATGTAGAAATATGGATCCACAGATTAATGCAACCCATTCAGTTTTCAAAAGAAATCTATGCCAAGACACAGAAGGAAAAATGAAAAAATTGCCAAAGACAAAAATCTTGAAATAGAAAAAAGGAAAGCCTGCCTACAATGGAATGATTGTTAAAAGGACCACAGAATCTCAACAATAGCAGCGGAAGTCAGAAACATGAAATGTTATACTTAAAAGTTTGAGAGATCACTGTCAATAGGAATTTCTACTTAAAATACATTGTTATATTATTTTATATAATTCCAAATTATTATCCTAGACGCTATATATTATATAGGATAGCATGTATGTGTAATAGAACTATACTTACTGTAGTACAGTATTTTTGGAATAGTGGCTATACTAAAAGGAGGAGAGGTAAGAATATGGGGTAAGGGAGGAACACATATATAGACGTATATTACAAGAAGTTTTGCATTTTTTAATATGTGTTGATTCATGGGTTTACATTGTATCATAATAAAAAAGCGAGCAAGCATAAACCAAGATAATAGTGTGTCATTAACCAAGTTCTGGGTTATAATAAAACACCAAACAAAAAATAATCTTTATCCATTAAGTAACTGAACTTAAGTAGATAATGAGATACAATAATCACTCAGTACTATTATGTAACTGTTAATAATAATCCTTAAAATCTTATAAAAGGAATAAGCAGCTCTCAGGTTTATGGATATACTCTGGGACTAGTCCTCAACAACATCGATTGCTTTTCTCCCCTCAGGGTTGAAATGGAAAACAGCTTCAACATGATTTCCTAGCATCATGGGCTCTGAATCTCTTTTCTATTGTACACAGAAAAACACCTATCATCAAAATAAATAGTTACTAATCTGTTTCTAAAGGCTGTACACAGGCTCAGAAAGAAATGGGGTGAACTTGAAATGCTACAGTAAGTCTATGAGGGAAATAGCTTTAGGAAAGTATCAAGTATAATTTATCAAGAGAGAAATAAATCGGGATGACTATGTTCATGAAATTTCTCTGATTTTATTTTGCAAAATTATTGAGTGCTGTTATTTTATATCATGATGCATTTTGAAATACTGTCTCCATTAGTCCTACATCACTTAATATTATTTCTATCACCACTTTGTATCACCCTGGCCTGGAGTAGCAATATAGAGAAAGAAAGACACTGATTTGAATCACAGAGTCTTGCCAGGATTTGTTGATTCCATGATGGCTGCAATCAACATTGGCATAAAGCTACAGATAAATTCAACCAAGTTCAAATGATATACCTCTGACCAAAATTTACTTTAGCTAAATACAGACGTTTCAACATTTTTTAATTAAAATGATCACATGCTTGTAAAAGAATCTTTGTACCTTGCTATTAGTTTTTAATAAACAAAGGACTATGTTAATTTTTTACATTTTCCATATATCATCTGTATTAAATTCTTTCATACTTGAGAATACAGATATTAAATGTTTGCTTTAGCATATTGTTGTATCAGAAAATCTTCAATCAGGTTTGATAGAAGTAAATATGTTCCTAGAAAACTTGTTATCAGTTCAGTTCAGTCGCTCAGTCGTGTCTGACTCTTTGCGACCCCATGAATCACAGCACGCCAGGCCTCCCTGTCCATCACCAACTCCCAGAGTTCTCTCAAACTCACATCCATCGAGTCAGTGATGCCATCCAGCCATCAAATCCTCTGTCATCCCCTTCTCCTCCTGCCCCAATCCCTCCCAGCATCAGAGTCTTTTCCAATGAGTCAACTCTTCGCATGAGGTGGCCAAAGTACTGGAGCTTCAGCTTTAGCATCAGTCCCTCCAAAGAACACCCAGGGCTGATCTCCTTCAGAATAACTTGTTATAGATTCTTTCAAAATGAGTACTTCTTCAAAAAGACTTGAAATCAGCCTGATACGTATATAGTAATCTTTCATGATAGCTGTTAATGTAAGAATAAGACTATAAATAAGTTCAATTCAGTTCAAAGAAACTTTATAATGTAGCTTCCAAGATGTCTTTCCTTACAACACTGAAGATTTCAGAGCAATAATTTTTATACCATAACAAGAAATTAAATAGCTCTATAGAAATATACTAGTTAGGCTAATATGATATACATGCATAAATAAACATAACAAAGAAGACATATTTTTCAACATAAAGATATGTTAGTCTCCAGATTAATCTATGTTGTCACAAACAGCAGGATTTCCTTTTTTAAGGCTGAATAATCTTCCATTGCATGTATGTACCACATTTTCTTTATCCATTCGTTAGTCAATGGACATTTAGTTTGTTTCCAAATCTTCACTAGTGTGAATACTCTTCAAGATTCTGATATCAATTATTTTGGATAAATGCCCCAAAATGGGAGTGTTGAATCATATGGTAATTCTATTTTTTTTTTAGTTTTTAAGGCAATTCCATACTGTTTTCCATAGTGGTTGCATCAATTTACATACATACACTCTTACAAACAATGCACAAGGATTCCCTGTTCTCCACTTTCTCAGCAACTTTCTCAGCAACACTTGCTATCTTTTTTTTTTTTTTTTTTTGATAATAGCCATCCGTACAGGTGTGAGGTGATTTCTCACTGTGGCTTTGATTTGCATTTCTTTGATGAACAGTGATGCTGAATATCTTTTCATATACCTGTTGGCTATTTATGTGTCTTCTTTGTGGAGATGTTTATTAAATACCTTTGCTCATTTGTTGGAGAAGGAAATAGTAACCCAATCCATTAGTCTTACTTGGAAAATCCCATGCACAGAGGAGCCTGGCAGGCTACAGTCCATGGAACTGCAAGGAGTTGGACATGACTGAGCAACTGAGAATGAATACTATTTATTAGCTGGGTTATTTGTTTGGTAGGACTGATTTTGAAGCTGAAACTCCAATCCTTTGGCCACCTGATGTGAAGAGCTGACTCATTTGAAAAGACTCTGATGCTGGGAAAGATTGAGGGCAGGAAGAGAAGGGGACGACAGAGGATGAGATAGTTGGATGGCATCACCGACTCAATAGACATGGGTTTGGGTGGACTCCAGGAGTTGGTGATGGACAGGGAGGCCTGGCATGCTGTGGTTCATGGGGTCACAAAGAGTTGGACACGACTGAGCAACTGAACTGAACTGACATTTTTTTTTAACTATTGAATTATGTATTTTAGATATTAACCCTTTATGAGATATATACATGTATAGTGGGCAAATATTTTCTCCCTTTCTGTAGTTTGATTTTGGCTTGTTTGTTGTTTGCTGTGCAGAAGCTTTTTCTCCTGCATTTCTTTTATTTTCATAAACTACTGTATTTACCTACAATTAGCATATTTAAATCTGTACATATTTAATGTAAACAATGTAATGAGTTTGGAGATAAGTATATACTTGTGTAGGACTTCCCTGATGGCTCACCAGTAAAGAATCCACCTGCCAATGCTGGACACACAGGTTCCATCCCTAGCTGGGGAAGACCCTTGGAGGAGGAAATGGCCACCCACTCCAGTGTTCTTGCCTGGAGAATCCCACAGACGGAGGAGCCTGGCAGGCTATGGTCCATGGTGTCACAGAGTCAGTCATGGCTGAGCACGCACATACACATTCACTTGTGAAACAAGTCACAATTAAGACCGTTTATTTATGAAGAATTTACTCTTTATTTATGAGCAGTTTACAAGGCTTTACTTTTATGAGAAATCTGAATGAGCCAAACTCATAGAAATACAGAGTAAATGGAGGTAGCCAAGGGCTGTGTGCGTGTGTGTGCTCAGTCGTGTCCAACTTTTTTGCAACCCCCATGGACTATAGCCCAACAGGCTCCTCTGTCCATGGAATTTCCCAGGAAAGAATACTGGCATGGGTTGCCATTTCCTTCTCCAGGGTATCTTCCTAACCCAAGGATTGAACCCACATCTCCTGTATCTCCTGCTTTGCAGGCCGATTCTTTACCACTGATCCACCAAGGAAGCTAGGAGAAGGATGAAAAGGAGGAAGTATTCCTCAAAGAGTATTTCTTTTTCAGTTATACAAAATGAATAAGTCTACAAAAGAAGTTTCAGTTCTATAAAATGAATAAGCCCTAAAGGTCTACTGTACCCCCTAGAGCCTATAATTAGTAATCTGTACTATATACCTACTCAATGGACATGGGTTTGGGTGGACTCCAGGAGTTGGTGATGGACAGGGAGGCCTGGCGTGCTGCGGTTCATGGGATCGCAAGGAGTCAGACACGACTGAGAGACTGAACTGAACTATATACCTAAAAACTTGCTGAGAGTAGATATTCAATTTTATTATCACAAAATTAATAATAATAATAAAGAGGCTTGGAGGAGACTTTGGGAAGTGATGGATATGTTATGGCACAAATTGGTGATAGTGTCACAGGTGCATATTTCTCTCCAAACTCATCAAATTTATATATTAATTACATGCAGTTTTTTGTGTCAATCATACCTCAATAAAGTATTTTTAAGAGCATCCTTCCTAAAATAAACCCTATCATTTTCATATATGCATCCTAACAAATCTTAAACATCACTGTTGAACGAAGGTGCTGTATTTATCCTAATAAATGTTTGGAGGAGACCTCAAATATGATGCAACATTTTGGGGGATATGCAATAGAGAACAAGAGCTTGCGAATATAAATGCTTAAGATAAATGACATACTGTCTATGAGCACAGGCATAAGAGATAGAACTGAGTTTGAAGCTTGGCTTCACTGCTTCCCAGCTGGTGACATTGGGCAAGTTTCCATATCAGAAAATGGGGATGGTAATGACCCTAGAGGTAGTTTTTTAACTTTAAATGATAAATACATGTAATGGTTTGGCAGAAGACCTATCACTTAATAAGCCCTCAGTAAATGGTCACTATCTCACTAGTTTATTTTGAAAGGTAGCATAGGAAGAGAAAGAGAATGTTAATCCAAGCGCTGATAACCTATGTAGTCTGTGAGCTTAATAAAATTCAGGATTTAGTCTCAGAAAACTTAATTAAATATAGTCATTCTCTCACTTCTTTTCCCTATAACTCAATAACTCCATTTTGGAAGGAATCCAAATTTTTGAGGAGCCGGATTCTACTTTTTTGCAAGCGCGCTTGCTTTAGCTTCATGATGTGGAACAACAAAGCAGATACGATGCTAGGAAATACGAGATGGCAGAGTGCAAATTTGATGGGCCAAATAGAATTTCTGCGGGTGTAATGATTTTTAGGAACTGACAGCAAGCTGTCTAATACTATATTTCCATATTCATCCTCCAGTAGCATGAGCCACAAAATTCCTAGCTCAAAGCCTTACTGGTTGGCTGGGTTATAACTTTGGGAAGCTTTATAGCTGAACTTTAAAATAAATCCACACGATTTGGGGCTTTAAATTCAATTTTTGGAATATTAATCTAAGAGAACAACAGACATTTATTCTGTCCAAATGTGCCACTGGCTCTCTTAAAACCATGCTCCACAGTTTCTGTGAATGATTGAAAACCTTCTATTGCCTTCTTGTCACCATAAGGTTCATGAAAGGCAGTAACTCCTTAATGGATATTTGTTCACCTGTCTCATCTATTCCAATAAAAAGCTGAAATACATATACACTTGAATTGCTTTGAGGATTTATTCACAGAGAAATTATCTGTCAGGAAGTTAGTTATATCCACGAGACATTCATCTCCTCTCCGTGTATAGCCGGCCACCAGATGGTAGCTCTCCACAGCTCTCCTGGGCTGTGAATTGGCACTAATTGAAACATCAACACTCGCTTCAAGGCTCCTATAGAAGAACCACATCTCCCATTCTCCAAGCCCTCTAAACCACGAATTTAGAGTGTTCTGCATTTAATGTCATTGTTTTTATTTTGCAAAAATCAATAACATCTTCACAGAAAATGTTACACATGGGTTGGGGAAAAAACCCTTGAAGTTTAATCATTTACATTTCACATAATTTTATCCTGATTCTAAATGGTTCCAAATAGCATTTTTTCCATGACGGTACAAAACATTGCATGTGATGATTTCACTCTAAGAAGGATATTATTTTGAATTGCTTTGATTTCATTGGGGGTATATGTAGATTTTTTAATGATCGGAAATAAAAGTAAATTACTATTTGATTATCTCCTGTATCATTTTCATGACCCTGAACTAGACAGATAAAAGGGCCCTTAAACAAACTATAGCTACTCAATTAAATAATGCCCCATCTCATTATTTTCCAAACATATTTTATATAGATCAAGTTCCTAATTGTTGACAAAATGCAATAATAAAAATGATTCCATTTATTAAACGTTTACTGAAAACTCACAAGTACTAACCATTGTGCTAGTCATGGCAGGAGAACTAAGGTGGCTATATAATAATTTCTGACAATTTGCGGCTTCCTTTTCAGTGGGAGAAACCCAAAGTAGATGAAGACATAAAAAGAATTTTAGGGAAATTGTGGTGTTATAATAGAGGCAAAAAAAATAACTTTTCCAGAAATATAATAAAAAAATAAATTGGATTAGAATAGATTTGGATGAGGAAGGGCATAGAGAGAACATGCATGTGTGCGTTCTTAGTCATTTCAGTTATATCCAGCTCTTTTGCAAGCCCATGTACTGCAGCTCGCCAGCCTCTCCTGTCCATGCGATTCTCCAGGCAAGAATACTGGAGTGGGTTGTCACTTTTTCCTCCAGGGGATCTTCCTGACCCAGGGATTGAACCCAAAACTCCTGAAACTCCAGCACTGGCAGGAGGATTCTTTACCACTGAGACACCTGGGAAGTCCAGACAGAGAGAACATTATAAAAAATAAATATGAAAGTAGTCAGTGGGGTAAATTCCAGAGAAGAGATTGAATATGCTGAACAAAAGGCAAAATGGAGTCCACTCTGGAAGTTAGTTGGTAACTATACCCAGATGTAGGTGTCACTGACATGGACTTTTTCTGATCATATTAAAAAATAACACAGGATACTCATTTTTATTCTGAGATTAATGGCTCTTCTTGTAGCTCACAGCATGTTAACTTTCACATTGCACATCTCCTCAGTATGAAATGGTGAGGTTGAAAGTCAGATTACAAAGGAGTCAAGGATTAAAGCGTAACCAAGAAGATCAACCTAAGAAATGTGGACGGTGTGGCAGGTCAGAAAGCATCAGCTGTTAGAGATTCAGTTCAGTTCAGTTCAGTCGCTCAGTCATGTCCAACTCTTTGCGACCCCATGAATCGCAGCATGCCAGGCCTCCCTGTCCATCACCAACTCCCGGAGTTCACTCAGACTCACGTCCATCGAGTCAGTGATGCCATCCAGCCATCTCATCCTCTGTCGTCCCCTTCTCTTCCTGCCCCCAATCCCTCCCAGCATCAGGGTCTTTTCCAATGAGTCAACTCTTCGCATCAGGTGGCCAAAGTATTGGAGTTTCAGCTTTAACATCAGTCCTTCCAAAGAACACCCAGGGCTGATCTCCTTCAGAATGGACTGGTTGGATCTCCTTGCAGTCCAAGGGACTCTCAAGAGTCTTCTCCAACACCACAGTCCAAAACCATCAATTCTTTGGCGCTCAGCTTTCTTCACAGTCCAAATCTCACATCCATACATGACCACTGGGAAAACCATACCCTTGACTAGATGGACCTTTGTTGGCCAAGTAATGTCTCTGCTTTATAATATGCCATCTAGGTTGGTCATAACTTTCCTTCCAAGGAGTAAGCGTCTTTTAATTTCATGGCTGCAATCACTATCTGCAGTGATTTTGGAGCCCAAAAAATTAAAGTCTGACACTGTTTCCACTGTTTCCCCATCTATTTCCCATGAAGTGATGGGACCAGATGCCATGATCTTAGTTTTCTGAATGTTGCTTTTTAGTTCCTCTTCACTTTCTGCCATCAGGGTGGTGTCATCTGCATCAGAGTGTGTAGAAAAATATATCATACTTCACGGAAATCTGTTTTAAATTCATTGATCGGGTCTCTCCAAAACTCGATTCGGCAAACAGATTATTTTAGCAGGAAAAATTTGTGCGTGAGAAATTCTGGGAGGCGAAAGAGAATAGTGTGAAGAAAGTATTAATACTTAAGGATGAACATGAACATTGGCATTCAACACTTGTGTTCAAATCAGACTCAGGTTGTGTAACCTTCTGCAAGTTATCAAAACTTTTGGTGTCTCTGTTTTCTCATCTGTATAATGAGGTAACTAATACGTACTTCAAAGTGTTGCTTGTGGATAAATTAAATAAGTGCTCAGAATAGTGCCAGAATGTAGTGACCATTCAATAAAAGATAGCTATTAAAAAAAATGTGACCATAGTTTACAAACTGGATAAGCAAGTGAAGAACTGATTGCAAAGAACAAATTATCTGTTAAAAAAAAAAAAAAAAACAGACCTATATTTGCCTCCTCTTATATATGGAATAGGATTGAAATTCTTTTGGAAAAATGCTCTTTCAGAGTTTGAAAGTGAAAGCCACTCAATCGTGTCTGACTCTTTGCAACCCCATGGACTATACGCTCCAAGGAATTCTCCAGGCCAGAATACTGGTTGGGTATTCCCAACCCAGGAATCAAACCTGGGCCTCCTGCATTGCAGGTGGATTCTTTACAGCTGAGCTATCAGGAAAGCCCATAAGGTTTTTAATTGACTTTGTCATTCTCACAGGATCTGAATCTGTCTCTCTCCCCCTCTCTGCATCTCTATCTCCATCTTTCAGCAACTACTAGTCAAAAATGCCTGGACTCCACAGTGGGTCTCATCAACAGACTTATTGCTTCAGATCTTGGATATAAACATTTTGCAGAGGTCACATTATTCAGATAATACACAGAATGTGTGTTAGTTGCTCAGTCTTGGCTGACTCTGCAACCCCATGGGCTGTAGTCTGCCAGGCTCCTCTGTCCATGGAATTCCCCAGGCTAGAATACTGGAGTGGGTTGCCATTTCCTTCTCCAAATACATAGAATATCATATTTCAAAGTGTTAGTTGCTCAGTCATGTCTGACTTTTTGTGACTCCATGGACGATAGCCCACCAGACTCCTCTGTCCATGGGATTCTTCAGGCAACAATACTGGAGTGTATAGCCATTCCCTTTTCCAGGGGATCTTCCCGACCCAAGGATTGAACCTGGGTTTCCTGCATTGCAGGGAGTTTCTTTGTTTCATCTACTTTTTAAACTTTCATGTAAATAAAATAACACTATATTTTCCTAATACAGATTTTTTTAAGACTTGCCTTTTTGCTCAATATTAGTTTTGAGATTTAATCATATTTGTTCATATTGCTGTTAATCAATTTGTTTTCACTTTTCACGTAACATGCGTGTGTGCTGAGCCCTTTCAGTAGTGTGTAACTCTCTGCAATGCTACGGACTGTAGCCCACCAGGCTTCTCTGTCCATGGGATTCTCCAGGCAAGAATACTGAAGTGGATTGCCATTTCCTCCTCCAGGGAATCTTCCCAACCCAGGGATCAAACATGCCTCTCCTGCTTCTCCCATATTGCAGGCAAATTCTTTACTTCTGAGCACCATACCATTCTATAAAAGTACCTCGACATTTATATATTCTTCAGCCAACAGGTTTTGGGGACACTTTCCAGTGGTTTTCTATTATAAAATTGCTATTTTAAGTATTCTCATCATATCCTTTGGTACACTCACACAAGAGTCTTTCAAGATACTACTTGTATGTGTACCTTCAATTTTACTGGATAAAATGATGCCAAATTATTTTCCGAAGTGTCTGTACAAATTTGCCCACCTACAAATATTAGACAAAAGATCTTCTTGATCCATACCCCTTCTCATGCTTGATACTTTCAGATCTGTTGATTTTTGCCACAAAGATATATCTTAACAAAGAGATTCTTCTCTATTGAGCAAAAGAGAAAGCAAAAGTTTACATGACCATAAAGTTCTAGTCTTGGTGAATACTAGTAACATTATTTATGACTATAACTCATTTGAAAAGGACCCTTGTGAGGAAGTGCATCCAAATACAATCTGTAAGTTTTCATTAACAACTAGGCTTGTAACTAGTCAGCTCTTTGCTATTTTTGCTTTGTAAAAAGAAAAAATAGTGGACAGTAGTAAAATAACAGAAATTTTAATTACTTATATATACTTGTGCACATATACAACCTTCCTACATTGTGACAAATGCATATTTACACATCTCTTTTATGTCTAGCCTTGCTTATACTTTATGACTTGACATCTGTCCATAGAAGCTCAAAATTTACTTAATTTTTATGATAATATAACATAATGAATTTAATCATTTGACAAAATAATAAAATTCTATGAAATCATTATTTCATATTAATAGGGCACTTATAGACATGTGTGAGAGAGATGTGTCTTATTAGAGGCTTTGTGTGATTAACTTTACAACTCTATTTTTAGTTGGTGGGCAGTAAATGAAACTATGGAAATCACAGTGACACTCAAACAATGTTTTTGGTAGCCCAATTTAATTCTGAGGATTTAAAATATTGAAAACTTTATTGGTTACATCAAACCATAGTTTATCTTAGAGAACTAAGGGACTAGGAGGTTAGGGAAATAGTTAATTTAAAATGGACTGAGTTCCACAGCAAGATCTCTTTTGATCTACCTCCTAGAGTAATGAAAATAAAAACAAAAATCAACAAATGTGATCTAATTAAACTTGAAAGCTTTTGCATAGCAAGGAAATCATAAACTAAACAAAAAGACAACCCACAGAATGGGAGAAAATATTTGCAGACAAAGCAACTGACAAGGGATTAATCTCCAAAATATACAAACAGTTCATGTAGTTCAATATCAAAAAAACAAACAACCCAATAAAAAAAATGGGCAGAAGATATAAACAGACTTTTCTCCAAAGAAAACATACAGATGGCCTGGAGGCATGCAAAAAGATGCTCCATGTTACTATTATTCAGTTCAGTTCAGTCAAATCAAAACTACAATGAGATATCACCTCACACCGATCAGTATGGCCATTATCAAAAAATCTACAAGCTATAAATGCTGGAAAGGGTGTGGAGAAAGGGGAACCCTCCTACACTGTTGGTGGGAATGCAAAGTGGTTCAACCATTATGGAGAACATTATGGAGGTTCCTTAAAAAACTAAAACTAGAGCTACCATATGATCCAGTAATCCCACTCCTGGGCATATATTCCATGAAAACCATAATTGAAAAAATACATGCACCACAATGTTCATTGCTGCACGGTTTACAATAGCAAGAACGTGGAAACAACCTAAATATCCATGGACAGAGAAATGGAGAAAGAAGTGATACATATATACAGTCATAAAAGAGAAAGAAAGAATGTCATTTGCAGTTACATGATGGACCCAGAGATTGTCATACTGAGTGAAGTAAGTCAGACACAGAAAGACAAATAACATATGACATTGCTTATATGTGGAATCTAAACAAATGGCACAAATGAATTTATTTACCAAACAGAGTCACAGATGTAAAAAAACAAACTTATGATTACCAAGAAGGAATGGGGATGTGTGATAAATTGGGATATTGGGATTGACATATACACACTACTATATATAAAATAAATAACTAATAAGGACCTACTGTATAGCACAAGGAACTCCACTGAATACTCTGTAATGACCGATATACTAAAAGAATCTAAAGGAGCAAGTATTTCTAAATATATAACTGATTCGCTTTGCTGTTCAGCAGAAATTAAAAACACAACAATGTAAATCAGCTATACACCAGTTAAAAAAGTTTAATACATAAATGAAATGGATTGAGTTCATTTTCCATGCTTATGTCTGCTTTATAGGCATTTGTTTAGATGTAATATAAAGAGAGTGGAACTATTTAAGCTTTTATTCTTTTTGCTCTTTTTGTATGATTTTTTTTAAAGTAATGTTCAGTATTCTTTAAGCACCATACTGGAATACTTTCCATAAATGCCTGTATTGTTCACATTGCTTGAATGTGCTTTTCTTGGTTCTCATTGCCCAAATCAGGACCGAATCTATATAAATCTATAAAGTCCTTAATCATTAACACCATTTCCCCTCACAATAAACTCCAGCTCAGTCATGAAAATATTAATCAGTCTTAATATGGATCCATGGAAAGTCTTGACTGCGATGGTCCTGAGTGCCTGAGCAGTGTGCGTGCCAAGCTGATTGGACCATGTTTTTTTAACAATAGCTTTTTAGTTTGGTGTAGAGAGGGGAAAAGTCTGCCTTTTCACACAATGCCAAACCTTGAATAGTTCCAATTTCAGCCTAATCACACTGTCCTTAAAATTTCACTCTGCTTGAATAATGGAAAAGGGTGATATGAAAATTGTATGAAACTAGCGTGCCCCAGGACAGGTAGAGTAGGATGTAATTACATCTGCTTCAACAGCTGGAGCAACGTGCTGCAAGGAAGGCTTTTCAGGTGACAGAAGTTAATTGCACAGGTTTTAGGGCAGAAGAAAATGTATGTGAAGAAGCAAAGGAAAAGGACACAAACCCAAAAGGGTGTCAGATTTAGATATTTGAGAGAGAGAAAAAAAAAGCTTCTTCCAAATTAGAAATGGACATAAAAAGGTAAATGGTGAGCCACTTTTGTTCCATAGAAGAAATATAAAGGAGAATCTTGGCTGAGTGACCTCCCAAGCATAAAGCTCTTCATATTGTACCTGCATATAAAACAGGACAGCCGCCTATAAACCAGGCTGCGATATTTCCCCAGTGACACTGGTCCACAAGGCAGCTCAGTAAGAAAGAGCGTATTTTCCCTCAATATCTGTAACAACAGTAGTGTCTATCTTGGATTGGATATTGTAGGGCTATAGAAACCGTGATGCATTCAATCTTGCCTCCAGCTGAAAGACACAAAGCTTTCGAAAGAGACCCTTTGGGTGGCATTTCTCTAATGAAGGCTGAATCACTTGCTGCAAGCTGTGTGAGTTTGTCACAAAGAAGAGAAAGGGACTATGTATGATAGTAGGTGTCATATTGAAAATAAAAGTTTCAAAAGGAAAAAAGGAGTAAGTTGTCTTATCAGTCTTGGTCTAGTCCATCTTCCCTGGAGGGCTACCTTTTTATAGAGTTAGCTGGACATGAGCTATGCTGTTCACTCCTGGTAGGTGTGCAATAATCACAATTTCTTACAAATATAGTCTTCATTTTGCAATGTTTTCAGAAAGATATATGATAAATCACCAGAAAAGAAATTTTTTGGATTTTGTATAATTACAGACTCTTCTAGAAATGTGGAAGGGTGTACAAGTATTTTTATAAAGCTTGATATTGTGAATTATAACATTTACTCAAGGATATTATCACAAAATCTTTAATTGATACTAATAAATTAATTGTATGGCACTAAGACACTTAACAAAGGCTGAGACTTGGCTCAGAGAGTGAAAGTTTATTGTTGAATTTTAATGCATAATTCAAATATATCGGTTTTAATTGCTCGTTCTTCCCCCTTCTTTGGACACTTCATTTTGATTAGCTAAAAGTGTTTTGAAGACATTTTTTCAGTTTGCTGAAAAAGTCAAAATCTTTCCTAAGCTAGAATGTAAACAAAAACACTAAATCATTTACTAAATATCTGTCAGCAATTTACAATCCTATAACCTCATTTCAAATTAAAATCTCTTAATGATCCATCATTCTCCCCAGGGAAGTTCAGCTTGAAATTCTCAAGGCAAATACAAATTTCTCCTCCAGATTCAACTTAATCCTGATTTCTCATTAGAAGGCTTATTTAGAGTGACATGATGTAATCTGCTTTCTCATTATAGACAGCTGTGTTTATCAGCCTCCAGCTATTTTAAAGGTACAGATACATTCACTCATGATTTTTGAAATATAAAGCAATTTCAGTTATTTTTTATAGGTTCTTTTGTATACCTTTGCATGAAAATTTTCACCTTACTATTGTATTTGGTCAACTTCATTTTTATCTCAGCAGTCAGCTATTTTTAAAAAAAGCAGTTTTTGGAAAGAAAAGCATAACCCAGATTTTGCTTGTTGAAAGTACTTTTAAGAAGTGGTACACTGGCGCGGATACCGCCGCCACCGTCGGGGCTTCTTACTTCTAAAATGGCGCCCCTGGACTTGGACAAGTACGTGGAGATAGCGCGGCTATGCAAATACCTACCGGAGAACGACTTGAAGCGGCTATGTGACTACGTTTGTGACCTCCTGTTGGAAGAGTCAAATGTCCAGCCAGTATCAACACCAGTAACAGTGTGTGGAGACATACATGGACAGTTTTATGACCTTTGTGAACTATTCAGAACTGGAGGTCAGGTTCCTGACACAAACTACATATTTATGGGTGATTTTGTAGACCGAGGTTACTATAGTTTGGAGACCTTCACTTACCTTCTTGCACTAAAGGCTAAATGGCCTGATCGTATTACACTTTTGCGAGGAAATCATGAGAGTAGACAGATAACACAGGTGTATGGATTTTATGATGAGTGCCAAACCAAATATGGAAATGCTAATGCCTGGAGATACTGTACCAAAGTTTTTGACATGCTCACAGTAGCAGCTTTAATAGATGAGCAGATTTTGTGTGTTCATGGTGGTTTATCTCCTGATATCAAAACACTGGATCAAATTCGAACCATTGAACGGAATCAGGAAATTCCCCATAAAGGAGCATTTTGTGATCTGGTTTGGTCAGATCCTGAAGATGTGGATACTTGGGCAATCAGTCCCCGAGGAGCAGGCTGGCTTTTTGGCGCAAAGGTCACAAATGAGTTTGTTCATATCAACAACCTAAAACTCATCTGCAGAGCACATCAATTAGTGCATGAAGGCTATAAATTTATGTTTGATGAGAAGCTGGTAACAGTATGGTCTGCTCCTAATTACTGCTATCGTTGTGGAAATATTGCTTCAATCATGGTCTTCAAAGATGTAAATACAAGAGAACCAAAGTTATTCCGGGCAGTTCCAGATTCAGAACGTGTTATTCCTCCCAGAACGACGACGCCGTATTTCCTTTGAGGCCTTCGCCCCATCCTGCTGACCCATTTTTCTGTCCTCTTCTTACCCCAACTTTTGTGTATTACCCTCTACAATATACTTTTTATTGAGCACTTTGCTGCTGAAATGCTGCCTCTTGCCTTTTTTTTTTAATTTTAAATTATCTAAATTTATTGCTTGTTATGGTGTCTATAGCAATGTTTTTCTATCAGTTTTCTCCCCCATCCCATCCCCGCCTTGGACTCATTTGAGAAGACTTGAGAAATGTCTTAATACTCACACTGCTGCATGTAGCTCTTGCTTATTTACCGGTCTGAGGGAAACAGAATGTGTTTCCTTTTTTAAAAAGCCAATTGACAGAACAGACTACTCTGAAATACTCTTCCTTTTGTATTATTCAGTCTTTTGTTTTAGTTTGGTAAGTTTTAAGAAATTTCAGCAGCAAAGTTGTTATCCAGTGGGCACGATGGACTACAAATGACTCGAGTTATGTATACCGTCCCAGCTGTAAACTCATTGTCCTTTGTTGGATGATATTTTAAATGGATATAAAATAAATTGGTCTAAAGGGCAAAAAAAAAAAAAAAAAAAAAAAAGAAGTGGTACACTGATAAAGAATCCACCTACCAGTTCAGGAGACGCATACGTACATTTATGGATGTGTATGTACATACATATGTGTGTATGTGTGTGTGAGAGATATAAACACAGAGAAGGACGTGACATTCAGAAGTGATCTGATATTGGGGCTAGGAATTGCTAGTTGGATAAGAGCCATTGACAGAATAGAGAAAACTTTCAACGAAAGACTCACAAGTAAAAGAATTTAAATACAAAAGGTAGAAGGTGAGTTGAGACATCTAAACTATCAACTTAAACCCTCTTGTTAGTCCCAATTCCTATACTATTTTGTTGGTGGTGAGTGCTTTCCAGTTTTAAATGGTTTCTTCTATTGGCGTTTGATCAAAGAGGGCAAGAGAACTAACAAGAGCATGTGGCTTTACTGACATTAACACAAAAGCTGTAAGCCCAACTCTTTTCTTTCACCTTTTTACACTCATTATAAGACAAAGTAAAACAAATTTAAGAATCTTGAAGGCTACCAAAAAAATGCATGTTCATTTTTATTGGTTAATAATCATAAGTCAATCCATTATACAACTGCAAATGGTTTCCCTTGATGTAAGACGTGGAACTTATTTATCCAACTGAAAGTCCCAAATATTAGCTAAATGTTGAGAAGATATTTTAATAACACAATGGCGAATACTGTGAATTCAATTCTAAAATCAGAAAATCTCAGGCAAACTGACTGGTTAAAGGATTAGGAACCTTGCATTGCTGAGCTAGCTCATGAAGGTGACATTTTCCTAGGATTAAGAGTTGTGGTTTCAAAATTACTCACACACATCATCCTGTAATAAAAACGGAAAGTATGCATCAGCCTAGCATCAGCTAATAATGCTGGTGCTTGTTCCTGGTCTCCTGTAATCTGGATCCTTGTTGAACAGCCATTTGCAACAGGCAATGGCTTGCTTTGTTGTAGTTTAGTGGCTAAGTCCTGTCTGACTCTGTTGCAAACCCATGGACTGAAGCCCACCAGGCTCCTCTGTCCATGGAATTTCCCACGCAAGAATACTGGAGTGAGTTGCCATTCCCTTCTCCAGGGGATCTTCCTGATCCCGGGATTGAACCCAGGTCTCCTGCATAGGCAGGCGGATTCTTTACCACTGAGCTACCAGGGAAGCCCTTAACTTTCTTACCTTCCCATTAGGTGAACTTTCTCTCTTCACAACTTCCTTATCTAGATCCACAGTACCTGTGGTCTTTCCCTGGCCAGTCAGACTGATCCTTACTCTTGTTGGCCAGTCTTGTCCTGTCTCCTAAACCACAGCATGACAAAAAAGCATCCTACCTACTTTTACTCAAAGTTACCACCAGATCTCTATTCTTTCAAACCCTATCACTTATGAACAGACAATGCAATTAGAAAATGCAAACAATATTCAGTGATCACCAAAGACAAACCGAAAGTTAGTCCCCAGAGCAAAAGAGGTAGGTGGAAAAACTCATACATTTGAATATTAAAATAATTATTTCCTTGGATCTTGAGCTAAATCAAAGTTAGAGTGAATAACAGGTGGAAAATAGGGGAGGGGGAAGAAGAGAGAAGATATCTCTGTCCATCTGTATTTATGGAGATGTGCCTGTGATGCCATTTTACGAATGATGAAGACTATAGTTAGGGTGAACATTTATCTTGGTTTGCCAGAGACAGTTGTAAATTTTGCCTTTTCCTGGTGTAATTACTAAGAGCATCTTTTTTGCACTTAAAAGTGTTCCACTTTGAATAATAAATCTCATGATCATTCTACCTAGAGTCAGAGAAGTTGTCATGGTAAGGATGAGTTATAAAAAAAAAAAAAAAACCAGTTCTGACTGAGAGAAGAGTATTATGACCTGTGGAAGGCAATGAGCAGTGAAGTGATAGGAGACCAGGACTGGAGGTTGAGACTGCTGATTCCTATGTGCTGAAGAGTGAATATATTTGCTTTTGTGGAGCGCAGTGTTTGACTTTAAATGTTACAGAAAATGAGATCAACTAAGCAGAGAGAATCCTAGTGATTAAGAATTTTGAAGCCCGTAATTTAGAATTTTAATTAGACTTTAGCCAGTAATCATTTTTCTCCTCAGAATAGGAGCATGGCTGTTCAATTTATACAGACAGATCCGTGATTCTTCTGGCTTCAGAAAGTCACAGTTGAAGGCACAAGATACTGAAATCGGTAGAAGTGGCTGTTGTCCTGGTCTAGACACAGGGTGGATAATATACAGACTGTAATTATGCCTGTGCATATGAAGAGAAGTCAAAAAGAAAGAAAAATCTCAGCTATGTATACAGTGAGGCTGAGATAAAAACAGCATCCCTTCTCAACTGGTACTTATACATTTCATTGACTCCGAGAGTATAAAGAGAAGGGCATTCAAAACACTAATTAATAACATGCATCACGATACTGGATGCTTGGGGCTGGTGCACTGGGACGACCCAGAGGGATGGAATGGGGAGGGAGGAGAGGGGAGGGTTCAGGATGGGGAACACATGTATACCTGTGGCGGATTCATTTTGATATTTGGCAAAACTAATACAATTATGTAAAGTTTAAAAATAAAATAAAATTAAAAAAAAAATAAAAATTAAAAAAAAAAAAAGATTTTGGGGCTTCCCTGGTAGCGCAGATGGTAAAGAATCCACCTGCAATGCAAAAGTCCCAGGTTTGATCTCTGAGTCAGCAAGATCCCCTGGAGAAGGGAATGGTTATCCACTCCAGTATTCTTTCCTGGAGAATTCCATGGACAGAGGAGCCTGGCGTGTTATAGTCCATGGAGTCACAAACAGTTGGACACAGCTGAGCAACTAACACTTTTACTTTTTTCATCAAAATTTTTAACTGCTATGAACTCCCTTTCTTTATTGACTTTTCTCCTATTTATATCTCAGGAAAAGAAAGAAAAGCAAAATGTGAACCAGATAGTATAAATATATCTTAGATTACTTATTTACTATACATACAAATCTTACATACTTTAATGACCAAAAATAAAAATAGTAAATCTGCGTTGTCCTGTCCTGTGCTCTTAACTAGAGGCATTATATCTGCCGAGCCTTTCCTATCAGTGCCCAGTTGCTGGGTTTTCAGTTCCCAGGGGCTTTTAAATGGCTAATAGGTAACTGTGTATGTGTGCTAAGTCACTTCAGTCATGTCCGACTCTTTGCCACCCCATGGACCATAGCCCACCAGGCTTCTCTGTCCATGGGATTCTCCAAGCAAGAATACTAGAATGGGTTGCTTTAACCTTTTTCAAGGGATCTTCCCAACCCAGGGATTGAACCCACATCTCTTATGTCTCCTTCATTGGCAGGAAGGTTCTTTACCACTAGTGCCACTTGGGAAACCCAACAGGAGACTGTAGCTCATGTGAAAAATTAAACTACGTCTAGTTGTGCATTAGACCTGAAAGCACAGCCCACTAATGAGCCACCTTTGCTTGTATGTTGCTTTTCATTCTCCTTAAATGTGATTAGACTGGATGTAGTGACCATTTTCTTGTTCAGTCACTAAGTCATGTCTGACCCTTTGTGATCCCCATGGACTGTAGCATACCAGGCTTTCATGTCCTTCACTATCTCCTGGAGTTTGCTCAAACTCTTACCCATGGTGTTGATGATGCTATCCAACCATCTCATCCTCTGCTATTCCCTTGTCCTCCTACCCTCAATCTTTTCCAGCATTAGGGTCTTTTTCAGTGAGTTGGCTCTTTGCATCAAGTGGCCAAAGCATTGGAGCTTCAGCATCAGTCCTTCCAATGAATATTCAGGATTGATTTCCTTAAAGATTGCCTGGTTTGATCTCCATGGTTAGTTGTCTTCAAATCCATTCTCCTCCCTTACATTTTTCCATTTGGTATCACTGAGGGGCTGAAAATATAACCCCCAGACAAACCCCCAGACTCCTTTAAGGAATTGATCTCTGGTTCAGAGTGCCAAGTCCCTTCAGTCATGTCCAACTCTTTGTGACCCTATGGACTGTAGCCCACCAGGCTCCTCTGTCCAAGGGATCTCCAGGCAAGAATACTAGACTGGGTTGCCATTTTCCTGCTCCAGGGGATCTTCCTGACCTAGGGATTGAACCTGGGTCTCCCTTGTCTCTTGCACTGCAGGTGGATTCTTTACTGTCTGAGCCATAGAAAGGTACTGGCAAGTGATTGACAATAGAAGAAGAAGAGAACCTGGAGGAATCCCTCCCTCCCTTTCCCCACCTCTGCTTCAGGCATGTGTCTATGACAGTGACTGCTTCTCCATGTGCTTCCAACATCCACAACTTCCGGTCCCAGCACCTTTCTTTTCACAACATAATGCCCTCTCCTGATTATGTAAATGGAGGTTTAGAAGCACCCCACTCCAGTACTCTTGCCTGGAAAATTCCATGGACGGAGGAGCCTGGTAGGCTACAGTCCATGGGCTCGCAAAGAGTCAGACATGACTGAGCGACTTCACTTTCAAGCAGTTAGATCTAAATCTAATCTAAAGCAAAGAGATCTAGAAATTTAGACAGAGATTAGAGGGTTAGCAGTTGGAGGTTTAGAGGTTAGAGGTTAAGTGGAGATTTAGAAGAGGTTTAGAATAAGGTTGTTATTATGATCGGACTGATTGTATTCATTTTTTTACAGAAGATTCACAGTTTATGCCTGTTGTCCTGACATAATTATGAAAAGAAGCCTCTTTCATCTTCAAAGATGTTTCAGTTGACAAATAGTATGGTCACTGTACTCATTTACATTCTAAATTTATTTCAATTTTTACAAATTTGAAGATGACAAATTCCCACAGAAAATGTGGAATTCAGCGCCATTTCTGTAACTTGACAAACCCTAATTCTTTCCCAAAGTATTTGAGCTTCTCTCTTATCCCAGAGATCCTGGGGTGAGACTAGCTTACATTTTCACAGAGTATACAAATATTTAATGGGTAAGTTTTGAACACATAAATGGGTAAATATTCACTTAATGCCTGGAAAGTTTGAATCCATATAAATTATAACAAAAAACACTAAAACTTGTATAAATTGCTAAACAAACCAAAATATTCTTAAACAGTAATGTCCAAAGGAGTAGAATAGACATGAGGATTGTGACAGAAATTGGTGCTTTTACCAATGTATCCATGTGGCAATGATGTTTAGGTGTTTATTTGTGCTAGCCTATGGACTAAATGACGGAGAAGGACAAGGAGCAAAACAAGACTTATTTGCTTTCAGTGGGGCTCCATTGCTAACAACACGGAGAATTAGAACTACAGTTTTAGGGAGAGAAACCTATATGCAGGTCAGGAAGCAACAGTTAGAACTGGACATGGAACAACAGACTGGTTCCAAATAGGAAAAGGAGTACGTCAAGGCTGTATATTGTCACCCTGCCTATTTAACTTATATGCAGAGTACATCATGGGCTGGAAGAAGCAGAAGCTGGAATCAAGATTGCCAGGAGAAATATCAATAACCTCAGATATGCAGATGACACCACCTTTATGGCAGAAAGTGAAGAGGAATTAAAAAGCCTCTTGATGAAAGTGAAAGAGGAGAGTGAAAAAGTTGGCTTAAAACTCAACATTCAGAAAACGAAGATCATGGCATCTGGTCCCATCACTTCATGCAAATAGATGGGGAAACAGTGCAAACAGTGTCAGACTTTATTTTGGGGGGCTCCAAAATCACTGCAGACGGTGATTGCAACCATGAAATTAAAAGACGCTTACTCCTTGGAAGGAAAGTTATGACCAACCTAGATAGCATATTAAAAAGCAGAGATATTATTTTGCCAACAAAGGTCCATCTAGTTAAGGCTATGGTTTTTCCAGTGGTCATGTATGGATGTGAGAGTTGGACTCTGAAGAAAGCTGAGCACTGAATAATTGATGCTTTTGAACTATGGTGTTGGAGAAGACTCTTGAGAGTCCCTTGGACTGCAAGGAGATCCAACCAGTCCATCCTAAAGACCAGTCCTGGGTGTTCATTGGAAGGACTGATGCTGAGGCTGAAACTCCAATACTTTGGCCACCTCATACGAAGAGTTGACTCATTGGAAAAGACCCTGATGCTGGAAGGGATTGGGGGCAGGAGGAGAAGGGGATGACAGAGGATGAGATGGCTAGATGGCATCACCAACTCGATGCACATGAGTTTGAGTGAACTCAGAGAGTTGGAGATGGACAGGGAGGCCAGGAGTGCTGCAATTCATGGGGTCACAAAAAATCGGACACGACTAAGTGACTGAACTGAACTGAACAGAAATATATTACCAAGGGCATGGCATTATCTACTCAATGGATGTGAGTTTGAGCAAACTCTGGGAGGTAACAAAGAATAGGGGAGCCTGGTGTGCTGCAGTCCACGGGGTCGCAAAGAGTCAGACACAACTTAGCGACTGAACAAATAAATGTCCACATCTTTGATTATTAATGTTCCTCAACACTTAATGCTAATTAAATAAGGACAACTATCTATAGGCAAAGTCCAGTACCCAAGACATAGCTTGCAATGATGTCTGTAATACCAAAAGTTAGGCTACTGATAGGCTATTAAATAAATGCACATACATGTAATTACATGTCTGCTATTGTTATGATTACATTAAAAACTAGAATGTGAAATACAAAAATAAATGTGATCATTTTAGAGAACAGTGACTTTATAGTTTTTTTTTTTCAAATAAACTTTCTGTAATATCATTTTCTCAGGTCCATTTTAAAATAAACATAAAGAATAAATTCACATTGGCCTGACAAATAATTAAGAATTTAAGACACTGACACTTGAAGTTACTTTCCTCAAGATGAAAATTAAACACTTATGAAATGAATGCTTCTTTGTTTCATCCTATAATACTGTGATGAAGCCTCAGTGTGATTTTAAAAATAACGAATGTGGGCTGAGAGTCACAAGCTGGGGTTTTGTTGCTTTTCTGTCAATATCCAAGAGCTAACTTTGACTAAAATTTCTTGGAGTGTAGTTACTTATCTATAAACAGGTGAATATAAACTCAATTAGCTATTGGTATATAAAAAGCTTTTTTAAAAAGCATAAAACATTTTAAGTCTATGAAAGGCTGCTATTACTAACAGCTATAACTAATTGCATTTCCATTGTAAAATGGAGCTCATTTGAAATAAGGTTTATATTTTTAAACCTGCATTTATCATTTTATGCTTAAAATGTAATTTTATAGATCACTGATAAATCCAGAGACACACAGTTTTAATATAAATGCCATAAAAGTGGTAGACAGTATCATCCTCCACTTAAAAAAAACAGCTATTTTGTTTTCCTTTTTATTGTAATAGTAATGATGTGTGAAAAAGGTGTTATACAAAAAAACTCATGTACCGTATAACATAATCACTTTTTATTAAAATGAAACAAAAAGATAAAGAGGCCCCTAGGTAGAATGTCCCTAACAAACAGAGAGGGCATTAAAATGTGACAGGTTGACAGACAGGATAATCTGAAGAACTCAAACATTTTTATTGAACTTGTATGAACAGCCAAGAGATAGGATACAGAGAAAATTACTATATTAATTATTTTGTCATTATAATGAGTATTTTAATTGACACAGAATTTACTTAAAAGTTCATTTTTGAATAATGTTGCATTCATAAAAAACATTCATGTGAAAAGTGCACAATAGCTTAAATAAGGTTGGGCCTATTCCATATATGTATTTCTAAATACACTTGGTATGTCTTCAATACTTATATATTTAAATATTTAAATAACAATTAGTAATACTGAAATACAGTACACATGTTTATGGATGTATACCAAGCTCCTAGAAGAGTGACTGTCACATAGTAGGTGTCAATAAGTATTTTTCAAGAGAAAGAACAGATGATACACAGAAAAAAATATCCAATTTCTCACCTAAGCTCTTGGAGTTATATTATTGTTAAAATGTCTCTCTCAAAAATGTACTGTTTATTAGAAAAAATGGTACTGATGAACCTATTTCTGGGGCAGGAATAGAGTCACAGACATAGAGAACAGACTGTGGACACAAAGGCGGAAGGGGAGAGGAATGAACTGAAAGAGTAGCATTGACATATATACACTGCATATATAAAATAGATAGCTAGCAGGAAGTAAGCACAAGGAACTCAGCTCAGTGCTCTGTGATGACCTGGAGGGCTGGAATGGCAGTGGGCAGCCGGGAGGGGGCGGTTAGGAGGGAGGCTCAAGAGGGATGGGATATATATGTGTGTGTGATTAGTTGCTCGGTCATGTCCAATTCTTCGCGACCCCATGGACTGTAGCCCAACTGGCTCCTCTGTCCATGGGGATTCTCCAGGCAAGAATACTGGAGTAGGTTGCCATGCCCTCCTCCTGGAGATCTTCCAACCCAGGGATTGAACCTAGGTCTCCCACACTGCAGGCAGATTCTCTACCATCTGAGCCACCAGGGAAGCGGGTATATATACATATATATTTACAGCTAATTCACAATGTTTTAGAGCAGAAACCCGGGCTTCTCTGGTGGCTCAGATGGTAAAGAATCTGCCTGTGATGCAGGAGATCAGGTTCAATCCCTGGGTCGGAGAGATCCCCTGGAAAAGGAAATGGCAACCCGCTCCAGTATTCTTGCCTGGAGAATTCCATGGACAGAGAAGCCCGGTGGGCTACAGTCCATGGGGTTGCAAAGAGTTGGGCATGACTGAACACATCTACCTATCCACAACTTAGTGGCTTAAACCACAATAAACTTTAATAACTCTCACAGTTTTTGTGTGTCAGCTATGTGAAGACGGCTCATCTGGGAAGCTCTGACTCCGTGGCGCTTGTGAGGTTACAGCAAGTTGTCAGCCACAGCTGGACTCCTCTGAAGGCATGTCCAGGGTTTGCGGATCTGCTGTAAAGGATGCTCCTCGTGACTCAATTGACTGACAAGTTGGTGATGACTGTTAGCAGGAGATCTAAGAATCTCCCCACCTAGACTTTTATCATGATTCCTGGAACATGGTCATAACATGGCAGCCCCAGGGCCCGAGAATGAGTGATGAGAGCTAAAGATAGAAGCCATGGTATCTTTTGCAATCGAGCCTCAGAAATCACACTTTGTCACTCTCATGACATCCCATCCTTTGAAAAGAGTCACTAACTGCAGCCGATGTTCAGCACAACAGAAGAATGAGGCTGCTCCTTCTGAAAAGAGGAATATAAGAGAATTTGTGGACATATTTTAAAACCACTAAAGCTACTTAACTGACTTTACATATAAGCTCTTTATTCATTGCTATAGTCATATAGGGGAAATGAATGAGGGGAGATTTTCCATTTTATAATAAAATGAGTCCTATTATCTTCCAATAGATATTCTTGCACACTAAGAACCTTTCTCCCCAGAATTAGGCAAGTTATTATCTCCACTTTCCACTGCATTTTGTCTATGAGTACACATTATATGTAGAGGAAAACACTTTATTACCAAAGGGTCTAATACTTACTGTCTGGACTATTGTAGGTATCCATAAGAACCCCAGGGATGCTTATTAATAATGCAGATCCTTGGATTTCAACCCAGACTGACTAAATTAGAATACTGAATGTAAGATACTGGGATTTTCATTTTTGACAAGCTCCTAAGGCTGATTCTGATTCCAGCTGGTCCATGAACTCTAATCTAATAGGCTCAGGAAAAAAGAACTGGTGATTTAGGTTCTTTCCATGTCCTGGCATGGAAAAAACCAAATGTCTATGGACAAATGAATGGATAAAGAAGGTATGGTATACACAATGGAATATTGCTCAGCCATAACAAGGAACAAAATTGGGTTGTCTGTAGGATGTGGATGGGCTGAGAGTCTGTCATACAGAGTGAAGTAAGTCAGAAAGACAAAACAGCATATCGTATATTAACATGTACATGTGGAATCTAGAAAAATGGTACTGCTGAACCTATTTCCAGGGCAGAAATAGAGATGCAAAGGGAATGGACATGTACACACAGTGGGGGAAGGGAAAGGGGTAAAAATTGGGAGATTAGGATTGACATCTATACACTTCCATGTGTAAAATAGACCTGTGGGAACCTGCTGTATAGCACAGGGAGCTCAGCTTGGTGCTCTGTGATGACTTAGATGGGCAGGATATGGTGCAGGATGGGAGGGAGTTTCTAGAGGAAGAGGAAATCTGTATATATATAGCTGACTAACTTTACTGTACATCAGAAAAACATAACATTGTAAAGCAATGATACTGCAATTAAAAAAGAAAGAACTGGTAAAACAGGGCATCATTTTTACTGTAACCATGCTAAGACGAATGTCTAGATATAATTTCTCATGTTGGGCCAAAGAACTAAACAGACATTTCTCCAAAGAAGACATACAGATAGCTAACAAACACATGAAAAGATGTTCAGCATCACTCATTATCAGTTCAGTTCAGTCAGTTCAGTCACTCAGTCATGTCCAACTCTCCATGACCCCCTGAACCGCAGCACACCAGGCCTTCCTGTCCATCACCAACTACTGGAGTCCACCCAAACCCATGTGCATTGTATCGATGATGCCATCCAACCATCTTATCCTCTGTTCCCCCCTTCTCCTCCTGCCCTCAATCTTTCCCAGCATCAGGGTCTTTTTAAATGAGTCAGCTCTCCACATCAGGTGGCCAAAGTATTGGAGTTTCAACTTCAACATCAGTCCCTCCAATGAACACCCAGGACTGATCCTCTTTAGGATGGACTGGTTGGATCTCCTTGCAGTCCAAGGGACTCTCAAGAGTCTTCTCCAACACCACACTTCAAAAGCATCAATTCTTCAGCACTCAGCTTTCATTATAATCCAACTCTCACATCCATACCTGACTACTGGAAAAACCATAGCCTTGACTAGATGGACCTTTGTTGGCAAAGTAATGTCTCTGCTTTTGAATATGCTATCTAGGTTGGTCATAACTTTCCTTCCAAGAAGCAAACATCTTTTAATTTCATGGCTTCAATCACCATCCGCAGTGATTTTGAAGCCCAGAAATTATTACCACTTATTATCAGAGAAATGCAAATCAAAACCACAATGAGGTACCATCTCATGCCGGTCAGAATGGCTGCTATCAAAAAGTCTGCTGCTGCTGCTGCTGCTAAGTCGCTTCAGTCATGTCCGAATCTGTGCGACCCCATAGACGGCAGCCCACCAGGCTCTCCCGTCCCTGGGACTCTCTAGGCAAGAATACTGGAGTGAGTTGCCATTTCCTTCTCCTATGCGTGAAAGTGAAGTCACTTGGTCGAGTCCAACTCTGTGCGATCCCATGCACTGCAGCCCACCAGGATCCCCCGTCCATGGGATTCTCCAGGCAAGAGTACTGGAGTGGGGTGATCAAAAAGTCTACAAACAATAAATGCTGGAGAGGGTGTGGAGAAAAGAAACCCTCTTACACTGTTGGTGGGCATGCAAACTAGTACAGCCACTATGGAGAACAGTGTGGAGATTCCTTAAAAAACTGGAAATAGAACTGCCATACGACCCAACAGTCCCACTGCTGGACATACACACCAAGGAAACCAGAATTGAAAGGGACGCGTGTACCCCAATGTTCATCACAGCACTGTTTACAATAGCCAGGACATGGAAGCAACCTAGATATCCATCAGCAGATGAATGGATAAGAAAGCTGTGGTAAATATACACAATGGACTATTACTCAGCTATTAAAAAGAATGCATTTGAAACAGTTCTAATGAGGTTGATGAAACTGGAGCCTATTATACAGAGTGAAGTCAGAAAGAAAAACACCAATACAGAATATTAATGTGTATATATGGAATTTAGAAAGATGGTAACGATAACCCTGTATGTGAGACAGCAAAAGAGATACAGATGTAAAGAACAGACTTTTGGACTCTATGGGAGAGGGCGAGGGTGGGATGATTTGAGAGAATAGCACTGAAACATGTATATTACCATATGTGAAATAGATAGCCAGTCCAGGTTTGATGCATGATACAGGGTGCTCAGGGCTGGTACACTGGGATGACCCTGAGAGATGGAATGGGGAGGGAGATGGGAGGGGGGTTTAGGATGGAACACATGTACACCCATGGCTGATTCATGTGAATGTATGGCAAAAACCACCACAATATTGTAAAGTAATTAGCCTCCAATTAAAATAAATAAATAAATATTTTTTTAAAGAAAAAAAAAATTTCTCATGTCAGAGGCTATTTAAGGGAAGTGAAAGTATTAGTCGCTCAGTCTTACCTGACTCTTTGCGACCCTGATGGCCTGCAGCCCACCAGGCTCATCTGTCCATGGAATTCTCCAGGCAAGAAACTGGAGTGGGTAGCCATGCCCTTCTTCAGGGGATCTTCCTGACCCATGGATCAAACCCCAGTCTCCTACATTACAGGTAGATTATCATCTGAGTCACCAGGGAAGCCCAGTTAAGAGGAAGAGGATTGCAAATGTGCTTTTTTTTTCCCCTTCAACTTTATGAACTACAGCATCAAATAGAACTAGTAGAGGAAAATCATAATATTCTTCACAACTCTACTGTTAATTAGGAACTAAGCAAGAAGTATTGATAGGCTTAAATCATTATAGAAGCCTGAAAATTTTTTTGAAGTGAAAAATTGTATGCCTTAAAATTAGGTTTCTGAGTTACAAAACAGGAAAGGAAAGAAATCAAGCATTAGTCATCACCAGTTACAAAAGATATTATGAAAAATGTTGCCTCATAAAACAAAAGGAAGGAGAAAGTCCTGACTGTGACTCTTCCCAGACAACAGTCATGTTTGCAATTATTTTCTGAAAATAAACAAGCCATTGTTTAATATTTGTAAAATGTCAGAAAATAATTAAGTAAACAGCTCTAACTGTGTTAAATTTTAATTTTATTCAAATGATTTTCAATGTACATTATTTTACATCACCTTTTTAAATGTTTCATTTTATATTAGGGTACAGCCAGTTAACAATGTTGTAATAGTTTCAGGTGGGCAGTAAAGGGATTCAGCCATACATGTACATTTATTCATTCTCTCCCAAACTCCCCTTCCATCCAGGCTGTCACATAACATTGAGCGGTTTCATACAGTAGGTCCTTATTGGTTACCCATTTTAAATACAGCAATGTGTGCATGTCGATCCCAAACTCACTAGCCATCCCTTTTTAAGTAAGTTTGGAGCTTCATGAAAGATGACCCGCAGCTGTATCTTTTTCCATTCATTCACAATAGTGGAGGAATGAAGGCAACAGTTGGGCATCCCAGGTGGTACTAGTGGTAATGAACCCACCTGCCAATGCAGGAGAATAAGAGACTAAAAGAGTTCAATCCCTGGATCAGGAAGATCCCCTGGAGGAGGGCACAGCAACCCATTCCAGTATTCTTACCTGGAGAATCCCACCGACAGAGGAGCCTGGCGGGCTACAGTCCATGGGGTTGCAAAGAGTTGGACACAATTGAACACAGCACAGCTTCTTGGGGGTCAGTTTTATGCCAGGATTCTGATCCAGACGCACAACCACATTCACCTCTGTTAGCACTACACTTTGTCTTGTCTGTGATAGCCTTGATTATGAAAACCAAGCCAAGCTGTATTCATATCAGAAATTCATGTTATCTGTGTATACATGGATAAGCCTTTATCTAGATACATTAATTTAAATGTTTTTATTTTCCTAGTTATTGATTTTCTTTAAGTGAGTATAACACTAAAGTACACAATTAAAATAAATAAATTTATATTAAAAAAAACAAATTACATAAGGAGCATTTTAAAAGTTAAAAGTTTAAGACTTGTATCCCAAAGATTCTGATTCAGAATTCTTAGTCAGGAATTACAATATACTTTGTTTACCCTTTGTAAAAAATTCCTTTAGCTATTTTTAAAAGAGCACATGTTTATATAAACAAAAAGTTGAAACCTAAATATTCACAAAGCATAATTTAAACATTCCCCTGTATTCTTTTTTTCTATTTCACACCTATTAGGTTAACAATCTGCTGTGAATCCCTCTATAATTTTCTATATGCTCAAATAAACAAGTTCATCTATTTTATTTGTTTATAAATGGGATTATATAATAAATATTATCTGCACCTTTTTTCACTTAATTATGAATTGCTGATATCATGTAAACATGTTTAGACCAATCTCATTATTTCAATTATGCAGTATTTCATTCCATATACTACAGTTTTTTTCCATGATATACTACAGTTTTTTAATTCCTTTGCACACAGATGGAGGTTAAGTATTATTTCTATACCTGTGAGCTGGGTGCTTCCAGAGGTGAAACCTAGAAGAAATTTTTTAGATAGCCTCCGAATCCAATATATTCTTGAACACAATATAGCTTATTGACAATTACAGAAGAAGACATAGAATGCAATTTGTATAACAGCAACACAAATAACTTCAGCAGGAACATCAGTCATCACCCTTTTTATATTGTCTTGTGCTCCTGCTTTAAAAATGTCTTCAATTCACAATATCTTAATCTGCTGGTGTTTTTATTTTGAAATGTGATTGCTAATCAGTGGTATCTGGCTTTTAAATTTAAATAGAAATTTCCAAGTTACTTTTTTAAATGCTGCATCAGTTCATACTTCATAAACAATGTAAGATGGTATTCATTTCCTTGCATCATTACTAGCATTAGATTGTATTAGATTTGTAGTTTTTCTAAATTTGAAAAGACAAATCACAATACCTCATTGTTGATCTAATTTACAAAATGCATGACACAAAAGGCCAGTGTCTCCAAAATGCACTAATCTCTTACAAACTAATAACAAAAGAAAACATCCCAATGGAAAAATGCACAAGGAGTATGAATAAGCAATTTAAAAAAAGGAAATTCAAGTGGCCAATAATCAGATTAAAAAATACTGGGCCTCATGAAAAGTAGAAGACATATCTCCCCAAGAAGGATGTAAGTTCCACGAGGTAGCAATTTTTGTCTGTTCTGCTTATTGATGTACATGGTGCATCTCCCAGCACCAAGAGCAGTGCCTGGCACATGACAGGTCCTCTGTAACATATGGCGAATACTTGGTGTCTGTGCAGAGAGACCGACAATAATGGAGGAAAAGAATCTGCTTTAAAAAACCCAGAATGACACCAGACTCATTCACTCAAATGGAACAGAGGAAAAAAGTAAGACGTGTGCTAAAAATCAGGTATTAATTGAAGGTACTCTGGCACATGGAAAGGCCAAGAGCTAAGCTTTTAATGAAGGGGTAAATGTGCACAAAACTCTCTGTGTTTTTTGTGTGGGTATAGTGGAAGAACATTCTAGATTCAGGCATTGGCTGAGCCTTCAGTGAAATATCCATTCTTCATGAGTTAAGCAGTACTTGCCATCCAAAATTTCTATCCATGTAAATACAAACTCAAGCCACCTTCTTACTTCTTCATTATTATTATGAATGACCAAATGAGAACCATTAGACATTTGAGAAACTCTTACAAGTCAAAGGAAGAAACAAAGATGAAAGGAAAAGAGGTCCTAGAGGATACAGAGATAATTCAGGGAACAGAAAAACTCAATGAACAAAAGGAAGAAAGGAAAGTCAATTCATTATGTCAAAGAAATGGCTATCCATTCCAGTATTCTTGCCTGGAAAACCCTATGGACAGAGGAGCCTTGCAGGCTACAGTCCTTGGGGTTGCAAAGAGTCAGACATGACTTAGCAACTGAGCACAATCTTGTAAATAATACTGCAATGTACATTGGGCTGCATGTATCTTTTTAAACTATGGTTTTCTCTGGTTATATGCCCAGGAATAGGATTGCTGCATCATATGGTAGTTCTATTTTCAGTTTTTTAAGGAACCTCCATACTGTTTTCCCTAGTAGCTGTATCAATAGCCAGGACATGGAAGCAACCTAAATGTCCATCAACAGAGGAATGGATAAAGAAGATGTTGTACATAAACACAATGGAATACTACTCAGCCATAAAGAAGAACAAAATAATGCCATTTGCAGGAACATAAATAGACTTAGAGACTGTCATATTGAGTGCAATAAATCAGACACAGAAAGACAAATGTCATATAATATCACTTATACATGGAGCCTTATAAAAAAGGGGTACAAGTGAACTGATTTACACAACAGAAGGAGAGTCACAGATGTAGAACAAATGTATGGTTACCAGGGGATGGAGGGGAGGGATGAGCTGGGAGATTGAGATTGATATATACACACTACTATACATAAAATAGATAATAAGGACCTACTGTATACCACAGGGAGCTCTGCCCAATACTCTGTAATGGCCTATATGAGAAAAGAATCTAAAAAAAAAAAAAAAAGAGTGGATATATGTATATATATAACTGATTCATTTTGGTGTACACTTGAAACTAATACATTGTAAATCAACCATATTGCAACAAAAAATTTTAAAATAGGAATGCAAAATAATTTGTAGCTATGTAAATTATATCCAATAGAGGTTTAACTGATTTTTTTACCCACTGTGGAAAACATCAGTTTTTCCTTCATTTGCATATTCATCTTGATATCCCTAATCTATAAATGTATTCCTCCTTTGATCTGGAGGGACATCTTACCAATTCTCTCTTTAAATACCTAAAAAAATAATTTAGATAAAATCTTTAAACTGTGAAAAAAAAAATTTTAAGTGTCAAGATAGGACTGGTATCCAGCCAGGGAATCCTGCAAATACAAATCTGAGCAGAATAAAAAAGAAATACAGAAGAAAAAAAAGCTACAACTTTAATGCTTAAAAAACAGCATGGCAATATGGTTATATTTCCTTTCTCTTATTCCAGAGAGAAGAATTGTGAGTTGGCCAAGCAGCCAGACGACATGGAAGGAGAAAAGTGCTGAGGAGTCACTGCTTCCAGCATGAACTGTAGAAGCATAATGAAACTGAGTAACACCCTCCTTGTACAAATTCAAATGACAGCTTGTGCATGTACTATCTTTCCTGGGTGTGCATGCTCAGTTGCCAACTCTTTGTCGCCTCATGGACTGTAGCCTGCCAGGCTCCTCTGCCTATGGGATTTTCCAGGTAAGAATACTGGAGTGGGTTGTCATTTCCTCCTCCAGGGGATCTTCCAGACCCAAGGACTGAACCTGCATCTTGTATCGCCTGCATTGACAGGTGAATTCTATAACACTATAATGTATATTTGAATCATTACTTAATGTAAACAGTGCCTTAACTAGAAAGTACCTTGGAGGTGGAAATTTTAGATGAGCCAGTGAAGGGGATGATTCCATGTAACAATCATCAAATCCCTCAAGCTTATCAAGTTGCTCACTTATCTGCTCTAGGATCTGAAGAAGCGAATGGTGTTCAGGGACTGGGTAACAACGTTGGTGGAAACATGAGAAAATATTCATTCCTTTGTTATTTGGTTTTTCTCGTTCTTGAGTCTTCTTAATATCATTTTCTTCTATATTTATTGAGACATAAAGTCATTTTAATTATTTCTTAGAAATAAGTGACATATAAAACTAGAATTTAATTTTTCTCATAGCATTCAAAAATTTTAATTTAGTGAAATATCAAAAAGAAATTGAAAGGCAAACTGCAAAAAAAAAAAAGTTCTGAGCTAGAAATTGAGGATTATCACTTAAAATTACATGTTTGTCATCAAATGCTAGTATGGTCTCTACCTGTCATGGGGTCACACATAGATAATATGAGCAATTTGGGAAGGAAAAGAGACAAAGAAAAAATTATTTATATATTATAGTTACTATTGAGCTGTTTCATAGGGGACAGGATGCAATAAAAATACCTGATCAATAATATATTATTTTGATGGAACCATGCACTTAATCTATCAAATGACTCAGCACTTTCTCAAATCCCAAACAAATTACTTTTGAAATGTATTCTTTTCATTCTTGAGGTTGAAATCACATAGTAAATTGTCTTTACATACTATAAGCAGTTCCAAAGAATAGCAAGGAGAGATAAGAAAGGCTTCCTCAGAGATCAATGCAAAGAAATAGAGGAAAACAACAGAATGGGAGAGACTGGAGATCTCTTCAAGAAAATCAGAGATACCAAGGGAACAGTTCATGCAAAGATGGGCTCAATAAAGGACAGAAATGGTAAGAACATAACAGAAGTAGAAGATATTAAGAAAAGGTGGCAAGAATACACAGAAGAACTGTACAAAAAAGAGCTTCATGACCCAGGTAACCACGATGGTGTGATTACTCACCTAGAGCCAGACATCCTAGAATGTGAAGTCAAGTGGGCCTTAGGAAGCATCACTATGAACAAAGCTAGTGGAGGTGATGGAATTCCAGCTGAGCTATTTCAAATCCTGAAAGATGATGCTGTGAAAGTGCTGCACTCAATATGCCAGCAAATTTGGAAAACTCAGCCATGGCCACAGGACTGGAAAAGGTCAGTTTTATTCCAATCCCAAAGAAAGGCAATGCCAAAGAATGCTCAAACTGCCACACAGTTGCACTCATCTCACACGCTAGTAAAGTAATGCTCAAAATTCTCCAAGTCAGGCTTCAGCAATACGTGAACCATGAAATTCCAGTTGTTCAAGCTGGTTTTAGAAAAGGCAGAGGAATCAAGATCAAATTGCCAACATTTGCTGGATCATCGAAAAAGCAGGAGAGATCCAGAAAAACACCTATTTCTGCTTTATTGACTAAGCCAAAGCCTTTGACTGTGTGGATCACAATAAACTGTGGAAAATTCTTCAAGAGATGGGAATACCAGACCACCTGACCTGCCTCTTGAGAAACCTATATGCAGGTCAGGAAGCAACAGTTAGAACTGGACCTGGAACAACAGACTGGTTCCAAATAGGAAAAGGAGTACGTCAAGGCTGTATATTGTCGCCCTGTTTATTTAACTTATATGCAGAGTACATCATGAGAAACGCTGGGCTGGATGAAGCACAAGATGGAATCAAGATTGCCAGGAGAAATATCAATAACCTCAGATATGCAGATGATACCACCCTTATGGCAGAAAGTGAAGAGGAACTAAAGAGCCTCTTGATGAAAGTGAAAGAGGAGAGTGAAAAAGCTGGCTTAAAGCTCAACATTCAGAAAACTAAGATCATGGCATCTGGTCCCATCACTTCATGGAAAATAGATGGGGAACAGTGGAAACAGTGTCAGACTTTATTTTTGGGGCTCCAAAATCACTGCAGATGGTGATTGCAGCCATGAAATTAAAAGACACTTACTCCTTGGAAGGAAAGTTATGACCAACATAGATAGCATATTCAAAAGCAGAGACATTACTTTGCCAACAAAGGTCCATCTAGTCAAGGCTATGGTTTTTCCTATAGTCATGTATGGATATGAGAGTTGGACTATAAAGAAAGCTGAGCACCGAAGAATTGATGCCTTTGAACTGTGGTGTTGGAGAAGACTCTTGAGAGTCCCTTGGACTGCAAGGAGGTCCAACCAATCCATTCTAAAGGTTATCAGTCCTGGGTGTTCATTGGAAGGACTGATGTTAAAGCTGAAGCTCCAATACTTTGGCTACCTGATGTGAAGAGCTGACTCATTGGAAAAGACCCTGATGTTGGGAAAGATTGAGGTCAGGAGGAGAAGGGGACGACAGAGGATAAGATGGTTGGGTGGCATCATCCACTCAATGGACATGAGTTTGGGTAAACTCCAGGAGTTGGTGATGGACAGGAAGGCCTGGCATGCTACGGTTCATGGGGTTGCAAAGAGTCGGGCACAACTGAGCAGCTGAACTGAACTGAACTATAAAATACCCACTTGCCAAGGCAGGAGATGATGTAACAGAGGCAAGTTCCTTTCCTGGGTTGGGAAGATCCCTTGGAGGAGGGCATAGTAACCCACTCCAGTATTCTGGCCTGGAAAATCCCATAGATGGAGAAGCCTAGCAGGCTTCCATCCGTGGAGTCTTTTTTTTTTTTTTTTAATGGTTTTTCTTTTCTTTTATTTTATTTTATTTAACTTTACAATATTGTATTGGTTTTGCCATACATCAAAATGAATCTGCCACAGATACACATGTGTTCCACATCCTGAACCCTCCTCCCTCCTCCCTCCCCATACCATCCCTCTGGGTCGTCCCAGTGCACCAGCCCCAAGCATCCAGTATTGTGCATTGAACCTGGACCGGCGACTCGTTTCATATATGATATTATACATATTTCAATGCCATTCTCCCAAATCATCCCACCCTCTCCCTCTCCCACAGAGTCCAAAAGACTGTTCTATACATCAGTGTCTCTTTTGCTGTCTCGTATACAGGGTTATTGTTACCATCTTTCTAAATTCCATATATATGCGTTAGTATACTGCAGGATCCTCTATGACCCACCTCCCAGAATATTGGAAATAAAAGCAAAATAAACAAATGGGACCTAATTAAACTTAAAAGCTTCTGCACAACAAAGGAAACTATAAGCAATGTGGAGTCTTTTTAAAAACAGGACATGAATGAAGAGACTTAGCACTCACACACACAAAAGTACAATGCCATCATTCTGCATGCATGCATTCTAAGTCACTTCAGTCCTGTCTGACTCTTTGCAACCCTATAGACTATAGACCACCAGGCTCCTCTGTCCGTGAAGATTCTCCAGGCAAGAGTGGGGTTGGAGTGGGTTGCCATGCCCTCCTCCAGGGGTTCTTCCTGCCCCAGAGATCCAACCCACGTCTCCTGTGGCTCCTGTGTTGCAGGCGGATTCTTTACTGCTGAGTCACAGGGGAAGAAGCCCACCATCATTCTAGCAGAAGTGATTCTTTTCCACCAAATTTTATTTTAAAATATGATGAATCTTTATTTCCCTCATTGTCAAAGTTGGAAGAGAAAAGCAGTACTTGGTTAGACACAAAAATATTATCTCAGTTTAAAATATTATCCACAAAATCCATTCTCAAGAGTGTAGAATCAAAAACTCTATGTTGAAGATATAGGTTAATTTCAAGAAAATTTAAATTGTCTTTGGAAACTATTCTGAGAAAAAGGATATAATTATTCATTCCATTAAAATATGTTTTGCTATTCTACTGCAATTTAGTCAAATGAGAAAAACACTAAAAGGAATTAAAACTTCTCTCTGGTTTCACTCGAATAAAAAAAAGGATAATGAGCAAATAAAGCGGAGAAGTGGAGGGGAATCAGATTTACAATACATAAGTTTCAGAAGGAAAATTTGAGACATTATTCAGCAAACAGCTATTGAATCATAAAAGGACATTAAGGTGGGGAGTGTCAAAATTGTCGGCTATAGTTGTAAGCACAATCTTCTTAAAGAAGATTGATCTTGACTATCTGAGAGTTGACCTCTGAGAGCTGTGTTCCAGAAAAGTGTGGTTAATAAGTCTTTGCTCTATGCGGATATGTAAGAAGCAAAGATATGTGCAGGAACCCTCACTTTGGTTCTGCCCTTGAAATAAATAGCCACTCAATACTTTAAAATGTCACACCGATGTCAGCACATCACCTTTGTGAGCTAGGTCTACTTGACGGATTTTTTTCAGTACCAGGTCTTATTAACATCAAAGAGATCTGTAGATGTCTCAGACACATTTTCATGGTTCACTTTGCCTACAGGCTTCTGCTTCTGTATGTGCTATTTCTTGGCTTCACTATGCTTCTCCAGATATAAAACTGAGAAGAAATTTTGAAATGATCCCAAGATCCACTCCTGGAATTTTTCATAAGTATAGAAAATTTCACCAGGGGAGATGGAGGGGTGCTTTATATCATAGCAAGACAAATAACCTTTCAGGGAACATGAACCAACATTTTTAATTGTCCTTTAGCCTACTCACCTCCCCAACGCTTATTAATCTCCATCATTCCAGCATTTTTTCATTTTATAAGCACCTCTTTTGCTCTTCTCTTTTTTGTCACTTCATATTTTTCTCTTCTCTTCCATTTTGGACCAAAAACTACAAATTGCTAATCTTCTATCCATTAAAAATATAGCTTCCTTCTCCTACATATGATGATTTGGTATCTGACAATATTCATGCCACCCTGGCCCCATCTAGCTTAAGAATGCAAAGTGTTTTCAAACGAAAAGGTCTAATGCTAGCTGGTAAAATAAAGAAACAAATTTCTCCCCCAATTAATTGCTTGAGGGTTAAGATCTTGTTTCCTCTAAAACAGCATTGCAGTGGTTGAGTATGGAGCTTTGGCGTACACAAGACCCAGGTTAAATGTCAGCCCTAGTAGTGAACAAGATATTTATCCTCTCTGAGCTTCAAAGGTAATATTTTCTACTCTCAAATGTCATACCTAAATAAAGGATGCCTTTAAGTGTCTAGTACTATGTTCAGCACATCATCTATGTACAATACTGAATGCTATTTTTCCCAGCATTAATGAGATATAATTAACATATAACATGATGTAAGTTTAAAGTTTACAACATGTTGATTTGATACATTTATAATTACTAAATAGTTACCACTATAGCCTTAGCTAACCATGCATCACATAATCACCATTTTTTTGCAGTGAGAACATTTAAGATCATAATAACTTTCAAATATATAACTATTAAATATAATCACTACATTGTACACAGTAAAGATTGGATGCTATTTAGTTAATTTCTTGGGTTGAGGTGGTGAATTTTGCATCCACCTCCAGACCTCTGTCACTTTTCTCTTTTTGTATCTTCTTAGCATGTGCACATTTCATTTACTGAATCAAAGGATAAGGTCCTTTGAGAAGAGTTAACTAGCGCAGATCTCAGATTTGACCTCAAGATCAGGCCTATGCATCTGTCTGACAGTAGATCCTAGAAGAAAATTTCAAGTGACTGTATTCTGATGTTTCAGACTGGATGAAATAGTTATAAAAGGCTTATAGTCAGTAAATACAAAGAAAACTAGAATTTTCACTTCCTACTGATTTGAGCTCAGTGTTTGAGTCTGAGTCTCATGGTCCTTGGTTATGCTAAAGAAAAGAAAACATTATAATGTCTGGCCAGGGTCCAGTAGAATTATAGGGAAAAATACCTTTTTTCAAGAAAATACTACTGAGAGTTTCTAATTAATATCCTGTAATTGTAAATAATACATGTTTTTTAGACAAAAAAGTTAATTTTTGCACATTTGAGTATTTTTCCAAGATAAGTAGGTAGAAGATTGAAATGTGATTAGATGCTGACACTGAAACATAGCTCATATGGCTGCATACCATGATTGACAGAAAGCATGGACCTATTTTTTTTTAAGTTGACCTGATAAATATATTTGAAAGTAAAGGCTTCAGAAATTTAACTTTAATTCTAGCAGGTAATGTGAATAAGCATGATTAGAGATGGAAAAGGAGAAAGACACATGTATAGGGGAAGTCTTGTTATTCCACCATTAACACAATCATTATCATAGTTAACATCTTCCAGCAATTTTTACCTGTCAGCCATTGTGCTTGAAGATACACATAGTGCTTTAATTAATTGCTGCAGAAACTCCATTTTAAAGATGAAAGAGATGAGCTTTAGGATTTTTAAGTCAATGACAGGGTTACACACAGTGGTAGGTTCACAAGGTTCTAGGAGAAGATACCACCTTGCCTTTCAGAGACATAGTTCACACTTCTATAAACTTTTCCTTGGTAGATCCAGACACATTGGGACTATACTGAAAACTTGGGATGGGCTAAGGCACATTAACGACTTCTCTTCTGTAGAAATCATACTCCTCTCAAATTTAATTAGAACACTCAGGTAGCAATAGTAATATTTTTTAAATAGAAATTTTACTCCTGGAATCCCATGTTTCTGTAATGAAAACTAATGAAGAGTCTTGGCAATAGAACAGAAGAGGACAAAGAAAAACAAATAAGACAAAACATATTTAGAGGTGATTGATTTTGTTAGTCTTTGATTGTGACTGATAATTTGTGTTTCATTATCACTTGTTCAGTATTGCTGTATAGTCTGTTTATCATGAATCATTGTAGGTATCCAGCTACATATTTTGATGAAATCTGCCTAGTTGCTATGGTGATAGTCATTATAAAACGAGTAAAATGAAATTAAGACACTACATGTCTAGAATAAAATCAATGTAATACTTTAGAAGTACGCATTTTCCTTTTTATATGTTGTTAGATGACTGAAATAGAACTACATTTGCCCTAAACAGTCAGCATCTCCAGTTTTACATTAATATATATGAAAGAGACAGAAAGGGCAAATATTAATATAGAGTGATTGCATGAAAAAAGTGAATTATGTAAGATGTTCTATATTGAGATTGAGTATATAATAAAGCATATTGTTTTGAGTTCACAGGTTCAAAAATTAAATTTCAAAACTGATTTTGAAATATCAGCCCATACCTCATGCAAGTTTTCCTGACTGCATGGTTCTGCTTTTGTCCATCTGTACTCAACAAAGGAAAATGGAAAATACCCCTCTTTTTCTTTTAAACTACTGACTCAATTACTACTTGGTATTTGGCAGACAACCAAGAATAGACAGTTCTCCCCATGACAGGTTCTTTTTTTTTGCTTCCCACAAAAACATTCATCCTCTTTAAATTCTAAATATGTGTTTTCTGATGACAACAGATTGAATATGTCTTTGGATAATTTGAGAAAATATCCTACAACTCCTGGGCTTTCACTATCACTTGTTCACATCAAACAACACTGCCCATCTCTTTCTAAGGAGCAGAGAAGCTTATGGGATCTTGAAGAACAGAGTCCATAAAGTTTAATCTGCTCTCTTATATTGTGAGAAGTTTGTAAATCGATTCCTTACCAGATGCTGCAATTCTTTTGGATTGAAGATAAATTGTTGAATTCCAAGAGAGTACAATACCAAGAAAGCCATGACAATTCAGAAACCAAATAAAGCACATTTCATTTGTTGTTCTAAAAAAGTATCAACTTTTAAAGGTCAAAAGAATGATCATGTACATCTTTTCACTGATTTAGGAAAAATAATTGGCTTATTTATGAATAACAAGAATAGAAATTTCATTAAGGAATGTGAAATTAATGGAGAAATAAAAGCTGGGGAATTTTACAGAGCATACAGCATACAATCTCATCAGTTATGTGGACAATCACGGCTTCCTTTTTTGTTTTGTTTGTCTTGTTTTTGTTTTTAATAATCTTGCTCTAGTGATGTTTTGCTTAACTGAAAACATGGAGAGTCTGAGGCTTGTTAGCTATTGGTGATTAGGTCTTGAGACTTTGATTCAAAAAAACCTTGCAAGATTCACAGAAAAAGCCCAGGATTCCAAGAGAGAAGCATTCTTATTCTATTATCATGCTCACATCTCCAGCCTCTGTGAATTTAATCATTCCCTCCATCACTGCCTGTCTCACCTTAGAAATTAACATATATTTTACTTTTCTTTCTCTAACATTAAAAATGCATTTCAATAAATAATACAGCAGGGCTGTGTATAAAACTAAGACTTCTGCATCCTCTTTTAAATGTTTGTTCTTCAGCAGAGATCCTCTGAGGAAAAACATATTGAAAGGATGAACAGTAATTTAATTTTTTATCATAAGCATTAGTGGCAAATAAAGGACAAAAGCACTTTGCAAGGCTAAAGAAAAAAGATGAGATATTCACCAAGGGAAAATACTGCCTTCTTATTGACTGCCAGGTCATTCATATTCTTTTTCTTTTCAAACAGAGAAAATCACAATATTAATATGGAGACCCTGGAAGTATTTTCTATGTATGTCACAAGCAGCAAATATTGCAGACACTTGCTATATATATTGTTGGTGCTTTTAGAAAATCTCTAAAAGCTTTTATGAAAAAAGATGAGGTTACTAAACAACATTTTTATTAAAATATGAATCTAAAATTCAGAATTATATTGTTTTCCTAAGTCTCTTGAACCAAGAGCTTTTCTAAAAATCACTATGAGAAAAATCTGTTGTCAAGTTAGATTGTTAATTAGCTGTGTAAAATAAGGACAAAACAAAATCTCAGTTTTGACTGGTGCCCAAAGTCGTCATGACATATTCCACTTCTATACTAATTTTGTTAATTTGACTAACAGAAAGCTGAAAAAGCCTACAGGTCAGATTCAGTGAAACAGTACTGCCAATCATTGCTTCAGAATTTTGCAGCAGTCTTACAAAGAAGGATAAAAATAAGGTATTGTCTTATATTCTAAGGAAAAGTTTAGAAATTATTTTATATTTGCCTGTGATATTTCTAAGTTCTATCATATTTGATCCATGAGTAATGAAAAAAAATTAATTGGGAAGGTTTTCTGGTCTGTGAGGAAATAAAACTGAGTCTCATGTAGCAATAACTCTATTAAACAATAATATAATTAAATTGTTCACCTAGACTTGAATTGAAGGTCTCTATTTAATTATCTATCCTGACCTTCAATTGTAGACCAGTGTTCAGGAACTAAACTGTAATACTGGCAGTATCTAACCTTCAAAAAACTGAATCTTCTCATCCTAGGCTCCTTCTCCAGTTTTCCATTTTTCACCCTTGAGCAAAGTTTCCCAAACATGGGACCTTTAGTGTCTCACCAATTTCTTAACAGTACCCTTAAGCCAAAAGAAATACCTAAGTGTTCCATTTGTTAAGTTGTGATATGCAACAAATTAATAAGTATTTCTGTCCTTAACAGCTTAGTTGACTATTGAAAAGATAATACACATAAATTGAAAGAAAAAAGCAACAGTGTTGTTTCATTCTTAAATAACTGTAATTCCTTACTTACCTACTGGGCATTGTGCAACTTCCAACTCTTGGGAACCAGACTGAGCATCTTAAGTAGCCACTTGTTCTTTATATGGCAAATATTGACCAATCCCACCCACCAGCCCCACTTTTCAGAAACATTATGTAACTGAAAGGAATATCATAAGATCTAATGTTCAGTTCCAAGTGAATAACCTTGAGCTAATAATTTTCCCAGCCTTCACAAATGACTAGTATTGATACTTTCTTCAAAAGATTAAAATTCCTATAGCACCTCTAAATTCTCTGAAGTACCCAAAGAAACAGCAGAATTAGGGACCCAAAAGCCCTCAAAGAAATTCTGGAGGGAAGTCAGGCAAACTACATGTATGCCTATCCTTCTCTCTAAACCCCAGATGATAAGCTTTTGCTTCCAATTCCAACTTCATCTCCTTCTCTCTCTCTGTCTGCCATACATACACACATGCACACACACACTTTGGGCACATTCTACTAACTAATCTATTCCTTCATTCAAGAAATATTAGATATTATTAAATGTCTACTATAGATACCTTGATAAACTTATGAACATGGCAATGAGCAAGATTCAGTGCTTGCTCACTAATAGTGAAAATCTAAAGAGCAATTAATCAATTCTAATGCTATTCTCCTAAAGAGAAAAGAGTATAGAGCATTATGAGAATACGTAGACAAGTCAACTGGCCAATCTGGGGAATTTGAAAAGTGTCAGTAAACCAAAAGTCTAACATTATCCTTAGACAACATACACAAATATTGTTCTGTATAGGGCTCAGTGCTTACTTAAATGATGTACTCTAACATAAACATATTTTTTCCATCCTTTAAAAATAAAGTCTCTAAAACTGGTAAGCATTTGAAAGAGTTGTACCTTTTAAATCATTAAAGGGAAAGAATAAAGCCTACATTGCAATGCACCCCTAGAATGATATCAGAACTAAGTAGACAAAAGCAAAGTGTGTAAACTTAAAGGACTCCTCTTTGAGATGGTATTTTGAGGAACTTTGGAAAACAACAATTGCTCCATGAGAATTCTGATGGAAGAGTATCATATTTCACAACTCACTGAAAAGGGTCTTTAGTACTCAGAGTATCTCCAAATGCATGCTTTTGTTTTTGTTTTTGTCAGTGTTTTTTGTTTGTTTGTTTGTTTGTTTGTTTTGGCCTGCTACAGCGTCCTGGGCCCTGCCTGCAGGTATGGGACCTTTTGAAGGAAGTCACCATTATCTTCACTACCTCCACCATAGTTTGGCCTCAGGTCAAACAACAGGGAGGGAACACAGCCCCACCAACAACAGAAAATTGGATTAAAGATTTACTGAGCACGGCCCCACCCATCAGAACAAGACCCAGTTTACCCCTCAGTCAGTCTCTCTGATCAGGTAGATTCCATAAGCCTCTTATCCTTACTATCAGAGGGCAGACAGAATGAAAACCACAATCACAGAAAACTAACCAAACTGATCACATGGACCACAGCCTTGTCTAATCAATGAAACTATAAGCCATGTCGTGTAGGGCCAACCAAGATGGACGAGTCAATGGTGGAGAGTTCCAACAAAACATGGTCCACTGGAGAAGGGAATGGCAAACCACTTCAGTATTTTTGCTTTGAGAACCCCATGAACAGTATGAAAAGGCAAAAAGATAAGACACTGAAAGATGAACTCCCCAGGTCAGTAGGTGCCCAATATGTTACTGGAGATCAGTGGAGAAATAACTCCAAAAAGAACAAAGAGAGGGAGCCAAAGCAAAAACAACACCCAGTTGTTGATGTGGCTGGTGATGAAAGTACAGTCTGATGCTGTAAAGAGCAATATTGCATAGGAACCTGGAATGTTAGGTCCATGAATCAAGGCAAATTGGAAGTGGTCTAATAGGAGATGGCAAGAGTGAACATTGACATTTTAGGAATCAGTGAACTAAAATAACTGGAATGGTGAATTTAACTCAGATGACCATTATATCTACTACTGTGGGCAAGAATCCCTTAGAAGAAATAGAGTAGCCCTCATAGTAAAACAGTCCCAAATGCAGTACTTGGATGCAATCTCAAAAACGACAGAATGATCTCTGTTTGTTTCCAAGGCAAACCATTCAATATCACAGTAATCCGAGTCTATGCCTGACCAGTAATTCTGAAGAAGCTGAAGTTGAACAGTTCTATGAAGACCTACAAGACCTTCTAGAACTAAACTCAAAAAGGATGTCCTTTTCATTATAGGGGACTGGAATGCAAAAGTAGGAAGTCAAGAAACACCTGGAATAACAGGCAAATTTGGCCTTGGAGTACAGAATGAGGCAGGGCAAAGTCTAATAGAGTTTTGCCAAGAGAGCACACTGGCCATAGAAAACACACTCTTCCAACAACACAAGAGAACACTCTACACTTGGACATCACCAGATGATCAATATCAAAATCAGACTGATTATATTCTTTGCAGCCAAAGATGAAGAAGCTGTATACAATCAGCAAAAACAAGACTGGGAGCTGACTGTGGCTCAGATTATAAACTCCTTATTGCCAAATTCAGACTGAAATTGAAGAAAGTAGGGAAAACCACTAAACCACTCATGTATGAACTAAATCAAATCCCTTATGATTATACGGTGGAAGTGATAAATAAATTCAAGGGATTAGATCTGATAGAGTGCCTGAAGAACTATGGACCGAGGTCCATGACATTGTACAAGAGGCAGTGACCAAGACCATCCCCAAGAAAATGAATAGCAAAAAAGACAAAATGGTTGCTTGAGGAGGCCTTACAAATAGCTGAGAAAAGAGAAGCAAATGGTAAAGGAGAAAAGGAAAGATATACCCATTTGAATGCAGAGTTCCAAAGAAAACCAAAGAGAGATAAGAAAGCCTTCAATGCAAAGAAATAGAGGGGAAATAATAGAATGGGAAAGAATAGAGATCTCTTCAAGAAAATTAGAGATAAAAGGGAATAGTTCATGCAAAGATGGGCACAATAAAGGACAGAAATAGTATGGACCTAACAGAAGCAGAAGATATTAAGAAGAGATGACAAGAATACACAGAAGAACTATACAAAAAAGTTCTTCATTACTCAGATAACCAAGATGGTGTGATCACTCACCTAGAGCCAGACATCCTGGAATGCAAAATCAAGTGAGCCTTAGGAAACATCACTATGAACAAAGCTAGTGGAGGTGATGGAATTCCAGTTGAGCTATTTCAAATCCTGAAAGATGATGCTGTGAAAGTGCTGCACTCAATATGTCAGCGAATTTGGAAAACTCATCATTGGCCACAGGAGTGGAAAAGGTCAGTTTTAATTTAAACTCCAAAGAAAGGCAATGCCAAAGAATGCTCAAACTGCCGCACAATTGCACTCATCTCATGCGTTAGCAAAGTAGTGCTCAAAATTCTCCATTCCAGGCTTCAACAGGACATTTACCATGAACTTCCAGATGTTCAAGCTGGATTTAGAAAAGGCAGAGGAACCAGAGATCAAATTACCAACATCCGTTGGATCATCATAAAAGCTAGAGAGTTCCAGAATATCATCTACTTGTGCTTTATTGTCGAGAAGGAAATGGCAACCCACTCCAGTGTTCTTGCCTGGAGAATCCCAGGGACGGGGGAGCCTGGTGGGCTGCCGTCTATGGGGTCGCACAGAGTCGGACACGACTGAAGCGACTTAGCAGCAGCAGTGCTTTATTGACTATATCAAAGCCTTTGACTGTGTGGATCACAACAAACTGTGGAAAATTCTGAAAGATATAGGGAATCCCAGACCACCTGACCTGCCTCCTGAGAAATCTGTATGCAGGTCAAGAAGCAACAGTTAGAACTGGACATGGAACAGTGGACTGGTACCAAAATGGGAAAGGAGTATGTCTAGGTTTTATATGGTCACTCTGCTTATTTAACTTATATGCAAAGTACATTATGCAAAAAGCTGGGCTGGATGAAGCACAAGCTGGAATCAAGATTGCCAGGAGAAATTTCAATAACCTCAGATATGCAGATGATACCCCCCTAATGGCAGAAAGTGAAGAAGAATTAAAGAGCCTATTGATGAACATGAAAGAGGAGAGTGAAAAATTTGCCTTAAAACTCAGCATTCAGGAAATGAAGATCATGGCATCCAGTCCCATCACTTCATGGCAAATAGATGGGGAAACAATGGAAACAGTGACAGACTTTATTTTCTTGGGCTCCAAAATCACTATAGATGGTGACTGCAGCCATGAAATTAAAAGGCTTGCTCCTTGGAAGAAAAGCTATGACCAACCTAGACAGCATATTAAAAAGCAGAGACATGACTTGGCTGACAAAGGTCCATCTAGTCAAAGCTATGGTTTTTCCAGTAGTCATGTATGGATGTGAGAGTTGGACTATCAGGAAATTTGAGTGCTGAAAAATTGTTGCTTTTCCACTGTGGTGTTGGAGAATACTCTTGAGAGTCTCTTGGACAGCAAGGAGATCCAACCAGTCAATCCTAAAGGAAATCAGTCCTGAATATTCATTGGAAGGATTGATGCTCTAGCCAAAGCTCCTATCCTTTGGTCACCTGATGTGAAGAACTGACTCCTTGAAAAAGACCCTGATGCTGGGAAACACTGAAGGCAGGAGGAGAAGGGGTCAACAGAGGATGAAATGGTTGGATGGTGTCACCGACTTGATGGACATGAGTTTGAGTGAGCTCTGGGAGATGGTGATGGACAGGGAAGTCTGGCATGCTGCAGTCCATGGGATCACAAAGAGTCAGACATGACTGAGCAAATGAACTGAACTGAACTGAAGAGCTCAGTGGTAATAAAGTCTCTGCCTGCAGTGCAGGAGCCACAGGAGACACAGATTCGATTCCCCAGATCAGGAAGATTCCCCTGGAGAAGGGAATGGCAGACTACACTCCCATTCCAGTATTATCTTGGAGAATCCCATGGACAGAAGAGCCTGGTGGGCTACAGTCCATGGGGTTGCAAAGAGTTGGACATGAGTGAGAGACTAAGCATGCACCCAAGATCATGTATGTATGTGTGTGTGTATATATATATACACACACCCACTTAAGTGTGTTAGGTAGGTAGAATAGGGAAAAGGAGTCCAAAATGGCAGTGGCTAAAAGACAAGGAAGATCCGAGGACCAGAGTGAAGACTTCAGGCAGAACAAACAGCACTCCTGGCTAAGCCCAATTTGCATAGGGCAGGCCCAGGTGGAGAAAAAAAAACATATAAAAGGAGGAGCCAAAGTGCTCTCTCTTTCTCTCTCTCTCTCCCTCCCCACACACTCCTCCACTCTCTTCTCTTCGAGTCTTTATGTTGGCATGCCCTCACACTTCGAGGATGGATTCTCCTGCTATCTTCTAAATAAAATAGAGCTGTAACACTGATTTGCCTAAGAGCTATAGCACAGTTTGTCCAAGACCCGAGAGCTGTGACGCGCCGAGGGCTTCAATGTCCGTCGCTCCAGTTCTTTGTTGTGACAAGACAAAGAACCAAGGAACATACACTCACGTGACAAGTGTATGAAGATCTCAGAGTAACTCTACCAAACAATTTTTTTCTTTCTTGAAATATTTCTTTTTGGGCAGTCATTAAGGTACCAAATTAAGTATACATCTTACAAGCTTGTTGTCTCTGGCTGTTAAGTGGCAAATTATTGTTATCACTGATGTACTTATTACTTCTATCTGTACATTTATACAGTGAAGCTTAAAGCACATGTGATGCCAGAAGCCCCAGGGCATATTCCAGAAAGCATTCATAACATGGCAAAGAGAACAGGTGTCATCTGAATGAAAGCATGCTCGCTGGTACAGTTTCCATTCTATACATCCTTCCCTAGCCTTCCCTAAGTGAATAAGAATAATAATAGCAAGCTATTATTCCATGCTTACCATGAACCAGATAATTTTCATCATGCTTTACCTAAATAAACTGATTGGCTTCCATACAACCCCATGAATTAGGTACTCTCAGTATCCCAAATAAGAAATGGAGACCCAGAAAAGAAACCAGCAAATGGTGAAAAGTGATTTAAAATACAGACAACCTGGTTTCAGAGTCTGTTTTCAAACCATCATGTTATATTGCTTCCTGCCCCAGATTTTTACATTCCCACCAGACATGCACACTCACCTACAACCCCTGCAGAAGGGAACTTAAGAAGAAATGTTGAGGATTTTTTAAAAAATGAGAACAGCCACATTCTCAAGTTCTGTGGAAAGATTCAAGTTCACCATTATTGCTAATTAAGATTCTCTTATCTGAGCTTTCCTCTGAAGGGTGTCCCCATATATCAAAAGGCACAAACAGGTCTTTCAAGCTCAACACAGTTCTCACAAATTGGTGTTAACTAAAATGTTAATAGGAGACGTCTGGACCTCTCTCTGTCTCTCTCTCTCTCTATCTCTATCTCTCCCTCTCTCTCTCTCGGTGACTATATATAAAACATGCCTTGCTGTCCTTTGGTTCTTGCTGTCTACATGTTTAGTCAGTCTATGAATCCCTAGATCTGATTTTTAGCTCTAATCCTTATTTTTAAACTCAAAGCTGCTTTGCAACATTGACCTATTTCCATGATATCACCGGTGACTGGAGGTGACCTAACCTCTATCTTCCCTCCCATTCCCTGGGTCTTTCCCAAGGACCTGAGCCTGTGTTGACACCTGGTACTGTCATCCTTCTCCAACACCATGCCCAGGGGCCGCAGGATATGATCACAATACGTCTGGCACTTGCTGGGGAATGCAGGCTCCTTTCCTATCCACCCACCCCCCTCAAACCCCCTGCACCACCCACCCTGAGCTGACTTGAATACCATGCCACAGAGGTCAGAAAATAGTCCTTCAGCAGTCTGCATTTGCAAAACACTAATATTCATCAAATGCAACAATATCACATTAGTTTTTAATGTCTGCCTCTCTGTTGTAACCCTTGAGTCATCTAGGCTTGCAGTCCTTGCAAACAACGTTCAACCTCACAACATACAGGGATGCAACACATACTATATTTTAGAACTTATTTTTTTCTCACAGCTTGCGAGATTTGCATAAAATAGCAAGAATAACATGGTCAACGCATTCTTCAGGTTGATTTTCAGCAGAGAAGTATCTGGTCAAATGTCAGAATAAGTTCCAGTTGACTGTGATTTTTTTTTGTTGTTGTTCAGTAAAGGATCGTGATAATAACTTGATGATGAGTTTGATAGAAAAGTGTGGGTTCTGTATTGTCCCTAATCAACAGCACCACCTTCTGTCTGCAGAAATGCCAAGTTCTGGTGAAAGCACAGCTTGCTTTGCCATGTGGGAGCCTAACTCGGGGCTTAAGCCAATGATGCAAATCCCATTTTCTCCTTACTTGACATCAGTGAAGTCAAAATCATTTTCAAATAGCCCAAACTGCACTTTAGGCCAAATAATCTAAAAACTGCAGCTAAGCACTTGGACAGAAATATCACAGCTTCACTATCATTCTGCTAGACCTGATAAATCTTCCAGGTATATCCTTTTATCTATTCTCCCCATATGGAAATTCTCCAAAATAGGCTGCAAATTTCATGATTTTTACAAAAAAGGAAAGTGTGAGCTCTAGTTTGTTACAACCAAAATGATTTAGAAAACTATGTCTCAAATCTCGTAGTTAGCTCCATCTGCTGTTACAGTATGGGAAAATAGGCGATCTAGGGGTTTGAGTCGGAGAAGGCAATGGCACCCCACTCCAGTACTCTTGCCTGTAAAATCCTATGGACAGAGGAGCCTGGTAGGCTGCAGTCCATGGGGTCGCTAAGAGTCCAACATGACTGAGCGGCTTCACTTTCACTTTTCACTTTCATGCATTGGAGGAGGAAATAGCAACCCACTCCAGTATTCTTGCCTTGAGAATCCCAGGAACGGGGGAGCCTGGTAGGAGGCCGTCTATGGGGTCGCACAGAGTCGGACACGACTGAAGTGACTTAGCAGCAGCAGCAGCAGCAGGGGTTTGAGTAGAATCACCAACCAGTTGAAGTATGTGTGCCTTCCAAATAAAAAGCTGTATGAAACTCACGCTGTCGCTCTTTTCTGCATTCTAGTTTGGATAAGTGAAATAACTGAAACCTTGAGCAATTAAAGAAATTATAAAGCCAAAGTTAACTTGCTACTAAATCCGTAAAATTCCTGAAGTCATGTAATGAATAGCAATGTAGATAAATGTGGAGGAGGGCACAGCAGAAATCTAACTCATCCTTGGATATATTTGGGTAAGTCTATAAGATCCCCTGGAGAAGGGAATGGCAACCCATTCCAATATTCTTGCCTGGAGAATCCCCACAGACAGAGAAGCCTGGTGGGCTACAGTCCATGGGGTCGCAAAGAGTCAGACACAACAGAGGGACTAACACTTTCACTTTCTCTTTCATGAAACAGGAAAAGGCTTCCCATGTGGCGCTAACAGTAAAGAACCAGCCTGTCCATGCTGCAGACATTAGAGACACAAGTTCCATTACTGGGTCAGGAAGATCCTCTGGAGGAGGGTATGGCAACTCACTTGAGTATTCTTGCCGTGTCCCATGGACAGAAGAGCCTCGTGGGTTATGGTCCATAGTGTTGAAGAGTCAGACACAACTGAAGTGACTCGGCACATACAAAACAGGGACACGGTTTCTGCAAGAGTCTGTCTTAGGGGGGTTCTTGGAAGAACTCGTCTTGAGATGAAATGAATTCAGGCACCATGTTCTTAAACCCATCCTTCATCCTAAACCATTGACAGTAGAACAATTATGAAAACATGCCTTCCATCCTCAGATCTACCTAGTTAAAAACTGAGAAAAGCTTTGATGCTAAAACTCTGTCACACGTGGGAACACAGGCAGACCTACCTCCATCAAAAACATCACTTAAGAGGAGTGAAGGTTTTGATCCAAATTTGCCAGGCACCACTGTGAAATATTGAAATTGTAGAAATCCTGTTCATTATTGATGATGGTGTCAGGCGAAGCATCTCTAGTGCTTGGAGAGAGAACTTTGCAGAAGATACTTGGTGAATCCATTTGAAAAATATCATAGTGGGACTTCTGAGAACAGGTGGCAACCAAAATGAGCAGGAGGGATTCATGAGGAGGAAGGATTTGTGGGAAATAGAGAGGCTCATTGTTACAGACAGACAGGCAGACAGAATGCAAGGGCAGTTAGCATTGTTTTTAAGTCCTCTATTTCCACTTATGAAATTATAGAATCCAAGTGTGAACACAGGAAGGCTAAACTCTGGAAAAATTGCAGAAAACAATATATATCATTGGTATGTTAGAGTTCTCAAAGGACTATATCTACTCATTTTGAGCTCAACATTCAGAAAACTAAGATCATGGCATCTGGTCCCATCACTTCATGGGAAATAGATGGGGAAATAGTGGAAACAGTGTCAGACTTTTTTGGGGCTCCAAAATCACTGCAGATAGTGATTGCAGCCACGAAATTAAAAGACGCTTACTCCTTGGAAGGAAAGTTATAACCAACCTAGATAGCATATTCAAAAGCAGAGATATTCCTTTGCCAACAAAGGTCTGTCTAGTCAAGGCTATGGTTTTTCCAGTGGTCATGTATGGATGTGAGAGTTGGACTGTGAAGAAAGCTGAGTGCTGAAGAATTGATGCTTTTGAAGTGTGGTGTTGGAGAAGACTCTTGAGAGTCCCTTGGACTGCAAGGAGATCCAACCAGTCCATTCTAAAGGAGATCAGTCCTGGGTGTTCTTTGGAAGGAATGATGCTAAAGCTGAAACTCCAGTACTTTGGCCACCTCATGCAAAGAGGTGACTCATTGGAAAAGACTCTGATGCTGGGAGGGATTGGGGGCAGGAGGAGAAAGGGACGACAGAGGATGAGATGGCTGGATGGCATCACCGACTCGATGGACATGAGTTTGAGTGAACTCTGGGAGGTGGTGATGGACAGGGAGGCCTAGTGTGCTGCAATTCATGGGGTTGCAGAGTCGGACATGACTGAGCGACTGAACTGAACTGAACTGAACTGATAAATAGTCAAAGTACTACAGAAATTTATGAGTTAATCTAAGATTAATCCTTCAGGCATAAATGGAATTTTTCCCCTTAAAAGATAACCTATTATACATTGCTTGCGAAGTCAACCAAAATTCACTGTCATATTACACAACTCTCCATTTAGTTTTGGCTAGATAGGTGGACTTTGACATTATTAAGAGTTATTTTTTTCACTGCCTGGAGACATAGAAGGAATAAATGATCTCTTGAAGCCTTACTATCTGTGATTTTGTTTGTTACCTTGTTTAAAACTTTCTACAGAAAGAAGTTCCAGGTAGAGCCAAAGGTTTCACGGCAAAACCCTGCCCAAGACCCAAAGTCACAGATTTCCAAGGATCAAGCCGCCATGCCAGTATTCCTGTGTGCAATACAGAAACCAAAATTGTACCAAATATAGAAATATAGGTGTCCCAAATGTCATCTCAATGGCAAACAAGTGACTTTTCTTCCAGTACAGAACTGTTTCCATCACTGCAATTCAGTTTTTAAAAATCACTTCCTGCAGGAACCCACTGATCAATGCAAAAATACAAGTAGAATAATAGGTTGCTATAAAAAGTATATAAATTAACCATTAGGTACAAATATTCTTTAGCTTTTCATAATTTATACTTCTCTTTAATATTTCACAATCTGCATTAAAACATCATTAAAAAGTTCTCAGAACCAAAACTCATGGTACTATATTTTCTTAGTTTCCTTCTTAGAAGAACCCTGAGTGTGTGTATGTGCTAAGTCGTTTCAGTCGTGTCTGACTCTTTGCAACCCCATGGACTATAGCCCACCAAGCTCCTCTGTCCATGGAATTCTCCAGGCAAGAATACTGGAGTGGATAGCCATGTCCTCCTCTGGGGGATCTTCCTGAGCCAGGGATTGAACCTGCTGCATCTCTTACATCTCCTGCATTGGCAGGCGGGTTCTTTACGACTAGCATCACCTGGGAGGCCCCAAAAGAAACCTGTCACCAAGCAAGTTATCTACGTTGTAAATAATACTTTAAAGATACTGGCTTTTCGAAGATGCTATTAACAAGAGATGAGAGTGTTATTTTAAGGGAATATTCCTTAAGTTTCCCTAAGAGTAGATCATTTTCAAGCTATCAGCAACATACATTGCAACTTGGATAGCTTATGCTTGTTTGTTTTTACAGTTGATCTCTAAACAAGTACCTTTCAACACAGTTGCCTGTGTTGCAGACTTACTGTGAGTCTTTAAGCAAAACCAAAGAGACCTTTTGAGACAGCTCAGCAACAGCCATTCAGTCTATAAAAGCTCCATCTGCTTTGTTACCCAGGCATTAGGCAGCTACCTATCTCTAGTGTCTCCCTTTGCCCTGAGTTCCCTGCCAAAGTTAATCCAGAAAAAACAAGTCATTTCATATTGGGATTCAGCTTTTCATTCAAAGTTGCTGTCCCTTCTTCTCCCTTGGATTTTAATCATATTCTTAATGTGAAATAGTATCCGGGAAAAATCATCCAGGCTTCATTCCTACTTTACTTAACCGTACCAGTGCCTTATTCAGTTGTTACAAATTTTTTTTAAAAATTAAGTATGTGAATTATTTCTCCTCAGAATGGGATCCTAAGGATTAAAAACACTAAAGTCAGTTCTGAATAATCTTATGCTAGGGAAGCTAGTGTTATAAAAACCAGCCCTTCAGTACTTCCCTCCTAAAACTCAGCACTAATCAAGATGCTGATGAAAAAGCTCCAAGTGAACAACTTCAAGGAATCCATGAAAGGGAATGACTCTTGTCCAAAAGAAACAAAAAATTGGCCTTCCCTTAACCCCCTAATATCAGGGAATGTTGATATCCACTGACTCTTTTAATATAATATTCTATTTTTTGCTTTGTAAATTCCTAGATCAAGAGAGGGTAAAAAGCTCAAGAGTAAAATCCTATCAAAATATATCCCACAATGTGATTGTTCCAAAAATATGCTAGTTTTGAAACCAAAGAGCCATAAATAAGAAGCTTTGCTATTACCTTATAAATAAATAAAAATAACATCAGTGACCTCATTGAAATCAGTTCAGTTCAGTCCAGTCACTCAGTCATGTCCCACTCCTTTTGACCCCATGGACTGCAGCACACCAGGCCTCCATGTCCATCACCAACTCCCTGAGTTTACTCAAACTCACGTCCATTGAGTCAATGGTGCCATCCAACCATCTCATTCTCTGTTGTCCCCTTCTTCTCCTGCCCTCAATCTTTCCCAACATCAGGGTCTTTTCAAATGAATCAGTTCTTCGCATCAGGTGGACAAAGTAATGGAGTTTCAGCTTTAGCATTAATCCTTCCAATGAACACTCAGGACTGATCTCCTTTAGGTTGGGTCTCCTTGCAGTCCAAGGGACTCTCAAGAGTCTTCGCCAACACCACAGTTCAAAAGCATCAATTCTTCAGCGTTCAGCTTTCTTTATAGTCCAACTCTCACATCCATACATGACTACTGGAAAAACCATAGCCTTGACTAGACAGATCTTTGTTGGCAAAGTAATCTCTGCTTTTTACTATGCTGTCTACGTTGGTCATAACTTTCCTTCCAAGGAATAAGTGTCTTTTATTTCATGGCTGCAGTCACCATCTGCAATGATTTTGGAGCCCAGAAAAATAAAGTCAGCCACTGTTTCCACTGTTTCCCCATCTATTTGCCATGAAGTGACGGGACCAGATGCCATGATGTTACTTTCCTGAATGTTGAGCTTTTAGCCAACTTTTTCACTCTCATCTTTCACTTTCATCAAGAGGCTCTTTAGTTCTTCTTCACTTTCTGCAATTAGGGTGGTGTCATCTGCATATCTGAAGTTACTGATTCCAGCTTGTGCTTCATCCAGCCCAGCGTTTCTCATGATGTACTCTGCATATAAGTTAAACAAGCAGGGTGACAATATACAGCCTTGATGTACCCCTTTTCCTATTTGGAACCAGTCTGTTTGTTGTTCATGTCCAGTTCTAACTGTTGCTTCCTGACTTGCATACAGATTTCTCAAGAGGCAGGTCAGGTGGTCTGGTATTCCCATCTCTTGAAGAATTTTCCACAGTTTATTGTGATCCACACAGTCAAAGGCTTTGGCCTAGTCAGTAAAGCAGAAATAGATGTTTTTCTGGAACTCTCTTGCTTTTTCCACGATCCAGCTGCTGCTGCTGCTGCTAAGTCACTTCAGTCGTGTCCGACTCTGTGCAACCCCAGAGACGGCAGCCCACCAGGCTCCCCCATCCCTGGGATTCTCCAGGCAAGAACACTGGAGTGGGTTGCCATTTCCCTCTCCAATGCATGAAAGTGAAAAGTGAAAGTGAAAGTGAAGTTGTGTCCTACTCTTAGCCACCCCATGGACTGCAGCCTACCAGGCTTCTCCATCCATGGGATTTTCCAGGCAAGACTACTGGAATGGGTTGCCATTGCCTTCTCCGCAATGATCCAGAGGATGTTGACAATTTGATCTATGGTTCCTCTGCCTTTTCTAAAACCAGCTTGAATATCTGGAAGTTGACAGTTCAGGTAGTGTTGAAGCCTTGCTTGGAGAATTTTGAGCATTATTTCCCAAATTTGATAATTATTTAACTTGTATTTTTTTTAAATAAACTTTATTTTGTATTGAATATCTGATTAACAACATTCAGGTAGATACCAGAGGAACTCAGCCATACATATACATGTATTCGTTTTCCCTCAAACTCCCCTCCCGTCTAGGCTGCCACTTAACATTGAGCAAAGTGCCCTGTGCTATACAGTAGGTTTTTGTTGGTTATCCATTTTAAATCCAGCAGTGTGTACATGTCAATCTCAAAGTCTCTAATTATCCCTTCCAGCCATCCTTCCTCCTGACAACCATAAATTCATTCCCTATGTCTGTGAGTCTATTTCTGTTTTGTAAATATGTTCATTTGTATCATTTCTTTTTAGATTCCACATATAAGGGGTGCCATACAATATTTCTCCTTCTCTGTCTGACTTACTTCACTCAGTATAACACTCTATAGGTCCATACATGTTGTGATCAACTTTTTAAAAACTATAGTATTCGCTTCTACCATTAGTAATAATCTTCTTTGTTTGTATAGCAAAAATATACATTTACACCAACATTACAAGAATCTAAAATCACCCTGCTATTTTTCCCATTTTGCATTAATTTCAACTACAGAAAACTAAAAAGGATTTACTTCCCTTTAGGCCAGCACCAGTCTACTCAAGTATTAGTTGTGAATGAGTAAGCCATTCATGAAAGCAGAGCTATGCATGTAATGTGGTGGGCAAAGCTTAAGATAAAAAAAGAAATTAAAATTTAGTGAGTTTAAAGAAATTAAAATTCCACTGTTCCTTTCTAAATTCCTAAATGAATACATGTCAAATCTTTACATATTACATACATTCCTTCCTACTTTACTAACCATATGCTAAATTAAGCAAATACATATTGAAAGTGTTTTTCATATTTCTTTCCCAAATATATGAGGAATATATTTGCTGAAATATATGAGCTGCCACTTTGAAATTCTGAAGAATTCACCGTTCACAACATCTGCTAAAAAATGTTCCTTCTCTGTCATGAAGAAGGGTCTGAAACAAAGACAGACGTGAATCATTTTAGAAGATAAATGAGGGATTTTTCATTTACAATTAGATTATAAATAAAGACAAGTCATTTGAAGTAAACGGGAGCTCACTGTTTTTTTAAAATGCAGGAGAGCTAAGAGCCTGAAAAATCATTATAGCTTATTTTACATTGGAGAATTGGGAGGTCAAGCCATTAACTTTGTGAATTTGTGGAGGTTTCCCAGAAGCTTACTCAAATCCACTCCTAGGCCAATGTTAAACTTATTCAACTCATTAGCATAATAACATAAATGACCATTTGCAAAACGAAGACTGACAAGAGTTTCTAAACATCGCTAGTGAAAACTCAGGGTCACATTGAAAAATGGTAAAATGATAAACAAGAGTCTATACCAGCACCAAGCCAGGCAAAAGACAAGTCAGTCTGTTATCCTTCTGTAAAAGACAGCTAGCCTTATTTCTCTGTGTAAACTTGTTTTTATAATAATTACTAGAACTAAAAATTAATAGTCTCTACAAGCAATTAAAAAATGCATGTGATTTGAAAAAAAAAATAAAAACACCAAGTATTTTTATTAAATATACTCAAAGTACTTAGTAAGTTTTAAATTGTTTAATGTTGCTTGGCAATTGACAGAAAAAAAATAAGTGATAGTGACTGATAGATTTTAAAACAGTACATTTCTTTACTTATTCCAAGCTAAATCATAGCAGTATTTAATTCAAGGAATAAAGCAAGATGAAAACATTTAACCATGACAACTCTTGTCTTTCTTAACAATTTTGAAGCAAAATTCATAGTTTGTATGTATGCTCTGTCTATGATTTTTCCTCTAGCCAAACATCCGATATATAAGAGAAGATATTACTTTGCCAAGGCCTAAGAAATGCCCAAGAGAGAATATACATCAAAAGCTCTTTATACCTCTTGACAAACCACAGAATCCAAGAAGACTGTATTAACATAAAAAAGCAGAGCATTTATTCAAGATTTCAGATCAGAAATACTGACCGATAATCATTTCGGTTTGTATGGATTATGCAGAGATATATATGCAGAGAAGCCTAGATTCTGAATTTAATTCTACTATTTATTCATACAATTGTAGTCAGGATTAGATTAGGTAATGTAGGTGAAGTGCATGCGTGCATGCTTAGTCGCTTTAGTCATGTTCAACTCTTATGTCACCCGTGAACCATAGCCCGTCAGGTTCCTCTGTCTATGGAATTTTCCAGGCAAGAACACTGGAGTGGGTTGCCATACTCTCCTCCAGAGGATCTTCCTGACCCAGGGATTGAACCCGAGTCTCCTGCATCTCTTGCACTGCAGGCAGATTCTTTACCCACTGAGCTACCTGGGAAGCCAAATAGGTGAAGTTCCTAGAGCCTATTGCTGCAAATAATAAGGCTATTTGATTTTCTATTGAATTGCTTGGCAATCAATACAGAGTTACAGCATACTTTGTAGACAACCATGTGCTGGGTTATATAGAGAACATCACAAAACTATATGACATAACTTCTGCCCGTAAGGGGCTTACAGAAAAGATAGTTAAGAAACATACAGCTAAATTATGCTTTGAGTAGATAAAATTTGTAGTTCAGATTAAACAGTGGTCAAAGAAAGGAAAAGAGTCATAACATCAGAAAACGTTGTAATTAGAAGAAATCTTAGAATTATCATTTGAAATATCCACTAGGGTGGAGTCCTTTTAAGTCATCTCTTATTTCCTAATTGATAAAGATCTCTAGCTTTTTTTTAAGTCAAAAATCTTCCTTTCTGGTACTCCCAACACTAGCGCTAGTTTTGTCTTTCAGATGGCTTCAAAATTTAGATATTTTGATATTCAGAGATTTTCCAACGAAGAAAATTTAAAACAAATAGGCTAACAAAAATAAATACGAAAATTAAGAAAAGTAGTGTATTCTTTCTCTCAACAGATATGTTTCAAAATTATTTTATGTCGTGTTGTTAAGAAATATATTCACTACTTATTTGGATTGATGCCTTCCTGAGAAGCACTCACTAGGGACCTGTGACTAACACAGATCCATTCAACTCTTCATTTATACAACAAATATGTATGGAACACTTCTATGTGCTAAAAGCAATATTACTATTAATATTAACACTGGGGATGAAGTAGTGAATATAACAGGTAAAAATCCTTTTGTTGTCAATTTATCTCTCAGAAATTACATTAACAAACATGAGAGTGATTTTACTTACTTTCTATTTGTTTGATTTTCTTCCCAATATGTGAGGAAGTACAGAAAAAAAATCCATGCCTAAATAAACCAGGAGACCTCCCAGAGTACACGTACAGACTGTCTCATTAATAGTGACTTCTTAAAGCCTATGGGGGAATAAAGTAATTTGTATTCTAATTCCAAATTCATGAAGAGTCTTAGAGTGTCAAGGAAAGTTGTTCTCTTTGAAGATGATCTAAGTAAAGATATATAGTTCAACCCAATGTGCTCAGATTACTTTAAACTCTTTTCTCTTACCAGTTCCTAAAAATGAGGATATCATTTGCTTTAACATTTGCTTTTTATTACAGTGCTATATCTTAAAGAATTGATCTTGGCCAAGTAAGAAAAATGCTAAACCCTTTGTTTTTTGCTTATATCCACCATGAAAAGAATCCTCTCTGCTGTCATTAAACTGCTGGGCTAATAGTAAAAACTGAAGAGTTTGACTATTTCAAACAGATCTGTATAAATAATTGAGAGGTCTGAATGCTTAGCCACTTTTCCAAATCATATGAAATTCTTGAAACTTTACAACTGATATACATCAAAAGAACCAAATCTGGAGCTTTTCATCAAGTCAGGCTGAGGATTTTGACATGTCTCCAATTTATTATGTTTTGGTTATTGGTGCAAATGAAAATTGCTCCTAGGGACACAATTTTGTCCCATATGAGTCACAAGAAGTTCAAAGAAATACTATATGAACTAGTTTCTGCACTGATTCGAGATGAAATAACAATGTACAAAGAGGAGGCACCTTGCTTGTCCTCTTGTGCAAATTCTGATACTGTTTACTAAGTTTGGAGGAAGAAAAAAGATCTTTTATTTATTGACACTCTTCCTAGCACAGCTTTGCCCTTTCGTTCTTTCCAATCCTTTTCACCAACCAAATCATTAGGTCAACCACTCAGCATACTACTTCACCATAGTGTGAAGAAGCAGCATATAAACTATCAGTGGAGAGCCCAGAATTTATCTCAGCAGAATAGAGAAGAGGAATAGAGATTATGTTCATATTTCTTCAAATTCCTTCCATTCTGTTCCCCAGTGACTCTTCTTCCTAGTCTAGATCTGTGTCTGCTTAATTACTCATGTTACACTCTGTGTATAGGTTTAATCTACTCCTATTAGTAGAATGAAACTTTTCCCTTTTCATCTAGGGATCTATGTACCTAATTTTTTTTTTCCCCTTTCAATGTTATAAGTAGTCCCCCGGCTTCTTATTCATTAAAGTTTCTCTATAATCTTACAGGTACTTCTAGCCAAGCAAATCACTCAAAGCTGTCTCTTCATCTATAAATAGGAAAAAAAAAAAATCCTAGATCATGGAGTTGTTAGAAAAATCACATTGAATAGGATATGTAAAGTGCTAGCTAGCACTGCACCATGCCCAGCTGGCAGAAAAAAACAAAAGGAGCTCCGATACTTATTCTGTTACTTACCTTTTCTTATTTACCTGCTATCTACAACCCACACCATCCTTGCTTGTCTGTCTCTTAAAAACTCGTGTGCTGTTCTGTTTTTAGTAGATACATTTTGATTCATTATTCTGCTGATCATTTATTGCTTATAAATTTATGGTTATATCTGCCCATAATAGTTAACATTTATATGACTTATTTCTAAACAATCACATCAATACAGAGATTCCAATGTAAATTTAATACTCTCATCAAAAAGTACATACTCCTTTCTCTACGGTACCATAATCTCTTCTTGTAATTATACGTATCATTCTTGCTAACATCTGCATCATATGTGTGTATGCTTATGTGTATCTATTACATGGATATAATTAAACATGTGTGTGTCAATGTGTGTGTAGAGAGAGAGAAAGAGACAGAGAGACACATGCAGGTAAAAAGGGAGGGACAGAGTCTTCATTTTTGAAAACAAAAATAAAACTATTACAGCAAGGTATAGTATATGTTTGCAGCATATATTTTTAAATGTTTACTGAGTTAAATTTAATAGGGCCAGGACTTACAAGTCACAAAAGGTTAGGATGCCACAGAAAAGGTGAGTCACAGTGCTTCTTAGAAATATACAAACTTTGTAATATTTATCCAGTGGCAATTCCATTTTCGTTCCATGAATCTCACTGCCTTCTACATACAGCTTGCACACATGCTTGCTAAGTCGCTTCAGTCGTGAGCAACTCTTTGTGACTCCGTAGACTGTAGCCCGCCAGGTCCTTCTGTCCATGGGATTCTCTAGGCAAGAATACTGGAGTGGGTTGCCATTTCCCCCTACAGGGATCTTCCTGACCCGGGGATCAAACCAGCATCTCTGACACCTCTTGCGTTGGCAGGCAGGTTCTTTGCCACTAGCATCACTGGCGTGTAACTCTTGTGCTGCACGGTCCCAATCTGTTCAGTTCCGTTCAGGTCAGTCACTCAGTCGTGTCCGATTCTTTGCAACCCCATGAATCATAGCATGTCAGGCCTCCCTGTCCATCACCAACTCCCGGAGTTTACCCAAACTCATGTCCATCGAGTTGGTGATGCCATCTAGCCATCTCGTCCTCTGTTGTCCCCTTCTCCTCCTGCCCCCAATCCCTCCCAGCATCAGAGTCTTTTCCAATGAGACAATTCTTCTCATGAGGTGGCCAAAGTACTGGAGTTTCAGCTTTAGCATCAGTCCTTCCAATGAACACCCAGGACTGATTTCCTTTAGGATGGACTGGTTGGATCTCCTTGCAGTCCAAGGGACTCTCAAGAGTCTTCTCCAACACCACAGTTCAAAAGCATCAATTCTTCAGTGCTCAGCTTTCTTCACAGTCCAACTCTCACATCCATACTTGACCACTGGAAAAACCATAGCCTTGACTAGACAGACCTTTGTTGGCAAAGTAATGTCTCTGGTTTTGAATATGCTATCTAGGTTGGTCATAACTTTTCTTCCAAGGAGTAAGCGTCTTTTAATTTCATGGCTACAATCATCATCTGCAGTGATTTTGGAGCCCCAAAAAATAAAGTCTGACACTGTTTCCACTGTTACCCCATCTATTTCCCATGAAGTGATGGGACCGGATGCCATGATCTTCGTTTTCTGAATGTTGAGCTTTAAGCCAACTTTTTCACTCTCCTTTTTAGATGCCCTCTATTCTCCTTGACCATTCATGCAGCCCAAAGAGGCAAAAAGAGATCATTTGTTTCTTTCTGTCTCTTTATAATTACCCACAGTGTCTAAGTTTCTGAAAAGTTAGACACAATAAAAGTTATTAATCATTGCAGTCACTTAAGGTCATTCATATTCCCAGGATCTTCAAGAGTTCTGCCTATGAAAACTCATAGGACCAATACCCATAGGATGTGACAGGGGTATGGCTTGGCGGGGAGAGAGAACACAGCTCTACTTTGCCAATGGCCAAGTACTGCTGTCAAATTTCCCAGGAGGAAAACATTTTGGTTATGTTAATAAAATCATATTAATTATGTGAATTCACTTAGAGATGCCTGTCCAAGTCAATTTTCTTGCTAGCACAGAAAATTGCTTATGACGTCACCTGACAAATATTTCCCTAGAACGAATTGAAAATATAAAGTTGTATTCCTTCCTTATCCCCATAACATACATTCATGTTGCCAAAATGTCGGACTTCATAAAAACCCGTTTGCAATAATTCTGCCCATGCATAAGTCAGTGTTATATTTAACAACTCTCCGTGCTTTTAAGTGCCCCTTTCCTAACCACACTTGTCATTTCTTGGCAACTCTAGCCGTCTTTTGGCATCAAATAGACCCAGCAGAGGCTTACCAGTCATCAATAATGAACTGAGAGCAAAGTAAAGAGCTTTGGTACTGTAGGGACTAAAGAATAGGTCCCCTGATGCACAGGAGAAAAAAAATCAATCATGGACCACACAAAGAAAGCTGAGCCTAATCTAGCCTTTAACACTGTTTGAATTGTGGTTTGTTTTTGAAAAAGAAATACCCTAATTAAAACAAATAATATATGACTTAAAACTTAATTAGAAATTCAATAATTTATTTAATTATTCAGTTACTGAAGAGTTACAAGTGAAAGTGAAAGGCGCTCAGTCAGACTCTTAGTGATCCCATGGAATTCTCCAGGCCAGAATACTGGAGTGGGTAGCCTATCCCTTCTCCAGTGGATCTTCCCGACCCAGGAATTGAATTGAGGTCTCCTGCATTGCAGGTGGATTTTTTACCAACTGAGCTATCAAGGAAGCCCTGATATCAGGAGAGTTACAAATCTCTGATATCAGAATCTCCTGATATCAGGAGAGTTACAAAGAGACATAAATAAGACAAAAAAAAAAGAAAAAAAATAAGAACAGTAAGGGGCATATGTAGGTTTTTTTCAAAGACATGGAAAAAAGAGAGACTCAGGAGGATTGATACAAACAAAATATTTTCATGGGACATAAGATTCTTCCTAAAGCTTTTAGAACTTCTTGTGTTTTTGAGATGTTAGGAAAAAAGGAAATTCCAACAATTGAAACACAATTCATTGGTACAAGAAACAATGAACCATACTCAGAAACTGAATGTTGAAAGGCAAACTATTTTCATATTTTAATAGGGCTAATTGCATTATTAAGTTATAATGGCAAATGCTAACACTTGATTAAAGCAGCAATAAGTTAATTATTGTGCTTATGATAATATATCAATCAGGACAAGGACTAGAATGCAGTTGGAGAGAGTACAAAATTGATTAAAAGTGGTGTCAAGAGTTACTAAAAATTAAAAGCAAAGAAAATCCAATTAGAAGAATAAGTAACAGTTGAAGCAAGCTTAACCATTAACATTTAATCTAAATCCTACAAGGTCCTACAACAAAGGAAAGTTAAAAATAGGATGCATAGTTAGGCAGAAATGATTCTTAAATATCTTTCAAAGAGTTTGCATCCTGGGAATAGGAAATGAGAATTATCAAGATGAAGGCAAGGCTAAAGCAGGAAAGCTTTAGACACATTGATCGTGTTTTATCTAAGAGTCACTCCATTTAAATCACTACTGAATAGGGGTCTGGCTTTTCCAGGACTCTAGCTGGCCACAAGGTGCTCCTCTGAGAAGATTCTTCAAAACGGACATAAAAGTGAAAATGAAAACAGCTCAGTCGCGTCCAACTCTTTGCAACCCCATGGACTATCCAGTCCATGGAATTCCCCAGGCCAGAATACTGGAGTGGGTAGCCTTTCCCTTCTCCAGAGGACCCTCCCAAATCAGAGGTTGGACGTAGGTCTCCCACATTGCAAAACTGACAATATATCAACCAAATTTTAAAGGTAATGTATTGACATGATGGTTAGAACTGTGACAAAAAGTCATTAGAAGGAACAGTATGAGAACAAGACCATGAGAATCAGAGAAATTATAGGCAGAAGAAGCACATATCAGGTAAAACCTGCATCCACTTCTCCCAGCTGGAGAGTTCTTCCCATTCACTTTTTTTTTAACTTTATTGGAGTATAATTAATTTACAATGTTGTTCCCATTCACTTTTATTTCTCTGCACTAAGAAGCTTGTATGGGTTTCCCTAGTGGTTCAGATGGTAAAGAATCTGTCTGCATTGAAGGAGATCTGGATTTGATCCCTGAGTTGGGATGATCCCTTGGAAAAGGGAATGGCAATCCACTCCAGTATTCTTGCCTGGAGAATCCCATGGACAGGGAAGCCTGGCAGGCTACAGTCCATGGGATCGCAAAAGAGTCGGACACGACTTAGCAATTAAACAACAAACAACCTCAGAGTCTATTCTTAAATTTAAAAGTCCAAAATACCTGATATAATTCTTTTGTTTTCTAATTGTGATCATTAACTGTGATCAAACAATAGCAGAGATTAAAGCAAAACCAAACAGAAAAGTATGTTTGTATAAAAGTCAAAATTATATGCTAATGCATTTAGCTATATATTTCAGGCATTCTTCATTGCGGGTTTTTTTTTGTTGTTGGTTTGTTTTTTATGTGTTTCTACTTAAAATATTCTGATTTAAAATTGGGGTGGGAGGAGTTCTGATCTAATTTTAATGCTATGGTTGGAAATCAACTGTCCCTACACATGAATTCAACCACTGCATCTCTCTGTTAGCTGGCTGAACACTCCAGAAGAGGTCATATCTTCTGAAATTATTAAGAAATAGCAACATATGCCTGATTTTTTCCTAAATATTTTCCAAAGTACTCTATCATACTTCATTATGTATACTTATGGTGATAAGGATGACCTTTTTACCACTGATATACATTTTATAATAATTTTACTTATAAATTTTATTAACTTTCTGTAAGAAGTATAATTTATTCTCATTTAAAATATTCTAGAATATGACCCTGAAAAATATATAATTAATTTAAATATTGTGCTTCCTACGTGGCTCGGTTGTAAAGAATTTGCCTGCAAATGCAGGAGTTGTTGCTTGTTGCTAAGTCACTTCAGTCATGTCCAACTCTGTGTGACCCCATAGACGGAATGCAGGAGACATGGGTTCAATTCCTGGATCAGAAAGATCCCCTGGAGAAGGAAATGGCAACCCACTCTAGTACCCTTGCCTGGGAAATCCCATAGACAGAGGATCCTGGTGGGCTATAGTTCATAGGGTCACAAAAGAGTCTCTACTAAACAATAACAACAATTTAAATATCACCTCATCCTTCCATTTGACTAAGATGGCCTAATGTTCTGTTTCAACTAGATTAAATGGCAGGCAGGCTTTTCCTGACTGGCCCACTGCTACTGTTACTGCTAAGTCGCTTCAGTCGTGTCCGACTCTGTGTGACCCCAGAAACGACAGCCCACCAGGCTCCCCCGTCCCTGGGATTCTCCAGGCAAGAATACTGGAGTGGTTGCCATTTCCTTCTCCAATATATGAAAGTGAAAAGTGAAAGTGAAGTCGCTCAGTCTTGTCCAACTCTTAGCGACTCCATGGACTGCAGCCTACCAGGCTCCTCCATCCATGGGATTTTCCAGGCAAGAGTACTGGAGTGGGGTCCACTTCTAATGGACTGGCCCACTAGCCCCCTCTTTGTTTAGAGCATTTACTTTAGAAAGCTTGCTATCCTAAATCCTTTCTTTCCCTTTGAGATATAGATATTCAGCTTCTTTGTCAGTTTTACAACCCCAGAACATCTTTCTCAAGGACCTGAGAGCCATTCCTTTGAAATATAATTGTTTAGAAAGACAGTGACTTTATCTCCCAGTCTCTGATGGATAAGTGACACTTAGCAATCCCATAAAGCATAATCATATTGACCAATCGTCCCCTGTAACTACCTCCAGTACTTTTCCACTAGCTTACACCAGTACTTAAAAATTCTTTCTGCTTTTTGTTTCAGCGAACTTGAGTTCAATCTCTCTCCCCATTACAGTGGCCTTGAATAAAGTCTTCCCTGTGTCAACTACAAATTGACATTTGCCAAGAGCATTGCCAGCAACTGAACAATAAGGGCGTCTATCATCTGCCTCTGCAGTTACAGGGAAGTTATGGGCTTCCCTGGTGACTCAGACTGCAAATAGTCTGCCTGCAATGCCAGAGACTCAGGTTCGATCTCTGGGTCAGGAAGATCCCCTGGAGAAGGAACTGGCAACCCACTCCAGTATTCTTGCCTGGGAAATTCCATGGACAGCGGAGCCTGGTGGACTACAGTCCATGAGGTTGCAAAGAGTTGGACACGACTGAGCAACTAACACTGAACACTCTGCAGTTACTGAACCCTGCGCTGCTGCAGTTATTGACCTTCAACACCCTCTGAGTTCAGGGTGGAGTGAGGCACTCTGTGCTCCAGGGAATCTGGTGGAACTGGTCTTTAGATAGTTAGATAGTTTTAGGAACTAATTTCATTATCCCAATCCTTGCATCTCTTCATCTCTAGAAAAGCACTGCATCCCTTCATGGTGACATCAGCTCCTCAAGACTAACAGAAAACCTTTTGTAAAGTAAGCACTTGATTGGACTAAACTCCCTCTTCACCAAAATCTTATTTATTGACCTTCCCCTACTGCCTCTTTGGAGCTATCTAAGGTGCTGTCTCCCAGGCTCCAGTCCTCATTTTGCCCCAAATAAAACTTAACTCAAAACTCTCAAGTTGTGCATCTTTTATAGCAACACTTCCATGATTAACTTGTCTAACTGAATGTCTCTTTGAGACATTACATCCTGTATCATCTCAGTGGAGAAAGGAACACTTTCCCTAAAAGAAGTAATATTTAACAGAATTATTCAGAGTAATATATTATGCGCCATTTTTTATGATGATGAAAGACAGCAGAAGAAACAATGTGAAAACAAGACTGTGATACATAGAGAAGTGCACTCATTCCCACACTTGTGCTAACCACAGCCATAGCCCAGCCTCAGCTTCACATGCTGACATCCCCTGATGTTAGAATCTGACTGCATTTCTGTGAATAAATACCAAGGATTGCATACTATTTGCAGGCAGAATTGAGCTAGGAGGCTATGTTTGCCAGTAAGTTTGAAAATCACAGAGTCCACCATTGTTTCTGGTGAACTTGAGGTTCTCAATGTCTCTTCACAGAAAGAATCCAAAGATAGATGAGATGATTGGATGGTATCACTGGCTCAATGGACATGAGTCTGAGCAAACTCCGGGAGACGGTGAAGGATGGGGAAGCCTGGCATGCTGCAGTCCACAGGGTTGCAAAGAGTCAGATAACAACTGAGCAACTAAACAACACGATACAAGAAGTGGATTTCTTTGGGCTTCCCTTGTGGCTCAGCTGGTAAAAAATCCTACTGCAATGTGGGAGACCTGGGTTCAATCCCTGGGTTGGGAAGATCCCCTGGAAAAGGGAAAGGCTACCCACTCCAGTATTACGGCCTGGAGAATTCCATGGACCAGTCCATGGGGTCACAAAGAGTCAGACACAACTGAACGACTTTCCCTTTCACACTCCACAGACAGAGTGTGGGCCAGCTCAGAAGGTGAGAGAGCCCTAAAACATGGCATGGTTAGTTTTTGTGGGTTGGGTAATTTTATAGGCTGATGAGTGGGAGTATCATTTCAATTATTTCAGGAAAGGGGTGGGGATTTCCAGGAATTGGACCACCACCCACTTTTTGACCTTTTATGGTTGGCCTCAGAGCTGTCAAGGTGCTGAAGGATATGTCATTTATCGTACTAGTGTATTACAATGAGTATATGAAGAGGCTCACTAGAATCTAAATATTCTGCCATCTTGAACCATGTTGGTTATAACCAGTCTTTGTCATATCCTATGGCTATGTTGTTTTTTTAAAGGTTATGCCCTGCTTTCTTCCCTACTGTTTCATTATTACCCATATATCTGACACAATTTGATTTGCTTACATTACCTTCCTGAGATCACTTGATATATTAAGGTTTTTAATATATAGCACCTTTTTAACTGACTTTTGACAAAGGTGTAAAATCAATTCAATCAAGAAAGGATGGCCTTTTCAATAAATTATGCTGGAGCAAATGGATATCTATAGACAACTGATGAACCTCAACCTAAACTCAAAATGAATAATGGACTTAGTATAAAATGTAAAAGTATAAAAATATTTTAAATAAGAAATCTAGGACTAGACAAAGAATTCTTAGACTTGATAATAAAAGCACAATCAATAAAAGGAAAATTTCTATTTTGTCAAAGTCCATATTAAATGAATAAAAATACAAATTGCAGACTTAGAGAAAATATTTTCAAACCATGTATCTGACAAAGAACTAGACCCTAGAATAAAGAATTCTCAAAACTCAACAGCAGTAAAACAAACAATCCAACTGGAAAATATGAAAATATGTGAAAAGACATTTCAACAATAAGAATATACAAATGGCAAATAAGCACAGAAAAAATGTTCTCATTAGTTATCTATTTTATACATGGTTATCAGTAGTGTATATGTGTCTATAAAAACTAATACAACATTGTAAAGCAACTATATTCCAATAAAAATTAATTTAAAAATAAAAATTAAAAAAAAACTTCAAAAAATTGTTCAACATTAGCCTTTAGGGAAATGTAAATTAAACCATAATGAAATATCACTAGTTACCTTCAGAATAGCTAACATGAAAAACAGTGACATAAAAAGCTGACAAGGATTCAGAGAAACCGAATCCCTAATATGTTACTGGTAGGAATGAAAAATGATATATAGATGCTGTAAAATAGCTTGTCTATTTCTTGTAAAAGTAACCATACCATTACCACATGACCCAGCAATTGCAGTCTTTGGCATTTGTATCAGACATTCAAGCTTATATTCACACAAAAATCTCTACAAGACTCTTCATAGAAGGTTTAGTCATAATCAGTAAAGCTAGGAAATGACAACCCACTGCAGTATTCTTGCCTGGGAAATGCCTTGGACAGAGGAGCGTGACAGGCTATGAGGTTGCAAAGAGTTGGACATGACTGTGAGTGACGGAGCACACAAAAACCACACAGATGTCCTTCAACAGGTGAGTAGTTATACTGTGGTACATCCAAATGGTACATCAATGCACCATTGATACACTCAAACCACTGATACACAACACCCTTGAGGAATCTCCAGAGAATGATGCTAAGTGGAAAAAAAAAATACAAAAAAGGTTATATGCTTGCTTTATGATTCCATTTACTATAACCTTCTTGAACTGAAAAAGTGATAGAAATTGAGATTAGCTGAGTGATTCCAGTGCACGGGGCAGAAGGAAGGTAGAAATGGCCACAAAAGGGTAACAGGAAGGATCCTTGTGGTGAGGAAAGAATTCCGTACCTTAACTGTATCAACATCAGCATCCTTGTTGTGATGTTATACTATAGTTTCATAAGCTGTTAGAGGGTGAATGTGCTAGTCCCTCAGTCATGTCTGACTCTTTGCAACCCCATGGACTGTTGCTCCCAGGCTCCTCTGTCTACGGAATTCTCCAGGCAAGAATACTGGAGTAGGTAGCCATTCCCTTCTCCAGGGGAATCTTCCCAACTCTGGGATCAAACCTGTGTGTCCTGCATTACAGGAAATTTCTTTACTGTCTGAGCCACCAGGGATATTATAGGGAGTGAAAAGATGGCATACAGGCCATCTTTCTGTCTTAATTTTCACAAGTGCTTCTGAATCTATAATAATTTCACAATATAAATTTTAATTTTAAAAATAAAGAGAAAAAGTTTACAATCTGCATATTTCATACTAAGCAAAAGTATTTGCCACGTGTGAAAAAACAAGAACAGAGTTGTAAAAATACACTATTTTAAAAAATACTTAAAGAGAGTATCAAACAAAAAAATGAAGCAAAATTAAACTCTCAAGAATAGGATATTCAGGACATTCAGGATTAGCTCTGAAACGAAGGAAGCAAAGACATAAGTCTGAAGAAATACTGCACATCTGGCTACAAAAGTGATGTGCAAATATAACAAGTTACCTTTACAAGAGGGGAATATAAATGAAAATAACATTTTAATAGAAGTAATCTATAATACCAAATGTTCTTTTAAAAACAAAATGCTAAGGATCGAGCACTTTAATGGCTTCTGCTCTACATTTAATGGTAAGAATAAGATAAATAGTTGCTTTACAAATTGTGATCCTAGAATAACAATTTTTGAATATAACATTTTTCTTTCATCACCTTCTCACAAATTTCTGTATTATTCACTGCAGATTTTCTCAAAATGAAAGCAAGATCAGATAAAAATCACAATTGCCTATTAAATTTTATGTAAAGTTACATATATCTGTGTTTACATCATTAAGTATAATACCTACTTAAAGTTAAAATACCGGAGAAGGCAATGGCACCCCACTCCGGTACTCTTGCCTGGAAAATCCCGCAGACAGAGGAGCCTGGTGGGCTGCAGTCCATGGGGTCACTAGAGTTGGACATGACTGAGCGACTTCACTTTCACTTTTCACTTTCATGCATTGGAGAAGGAAATGGCAACCCACTCCAGTGTTCTTGCCTGGAGAATCCCAGGGACAGGGAAGCCTGGTGGGCTGCTGTCTCTGGGGTCGCACAGAGTCGGACATGACTGAAGCAACTTAGCAGCAGCAGCAAAGTTAAAATACATGTTTGCAGTATTAAGTTTAACTTCAGCATCCAGTTATTAATCACAAGTTCATCCAAGTGAAGTGATGAAGCTTGATAAAGCTTCATCATCCATAAGCAGTATTTATAATTTGGCGCTGTGTGCCATTATTTGGATCTGTTGTTTGTTTATGGTTTTGCATTAGGTGCTGTATAAAAAGTGATGCATATCCTAGATGGTAGAGTGCCATGATGAACACATAAAAACAGCCAGCAGTTTCTCAGTTCATTTCAATGCTCATTTAAATTAAGGTGACTAAACAGCCTGTAATCTGACATAAAGTCATGATGTGACTTTGGCACTTACTGTAAGTTCATAATGAATATCACAATAAGACTGTTTTGATCTTAGGCCCTAGGCATCTGAACACCACATCCAAAGCAAAACCGTAGAAATTGTCTTCATTCTGGAGGAAGATTTGGAGGGAGGGGGAGAGAGACAAACAAGGGAAGTACTCTAAAATCTCAATCTAATGTATTGTATTTGGATACTAAGGGCAGGTGGTGCAGGGGTAAAGAATCCATCTGCCAGTGCAGGAGATGCAAGAGATGTGGGTTCTCTCCTGGGTCAAGAAGATCTCCTGGAGTAAGAAGTGGCAACCCACTCCAGCAGTCTTGCCTGGAAAACTCCATGGACAGAGGAGCCTGTCGGACTACAGTACACGGGGCCACCAAGAGTCAGACACAACTGAGCGACTGAGCACGCGCACACAAATTGAAAGTGAAACTTGATCAGTCCTGTCTGACTCTTTGCAACCCCATGGGCTATACAATCCATGGAATTCTCCAGGCCAGAATACTGGAATGGGGAGTCTTTCCCTTCTCCAGGGGATCTTCCCAAACCAGGGACCAAACCCAGGTCTCCCTCATTGCAGGCGAATTCTTTACCAGCTGAGCCACAGGGAAGCCCACACACACTCAAGGCAAACATTAAAAAGATACTTTGAGATAAAGCTTAAAACCCACAGTTGTATCACCTGTATTATCGATCTAATTGTCTCACCTATTCATCATGTTTTGGTGAAGGTCCCTTAGTTTTTCATAACCTCTCTTTAGATTGTTAACATTCCCAGCCGGAATAATCTTTTCTTACAGCAAAATTTCTGTGATTAATTCTAAGAGCCGAAAGTAAGCCTGTGAATTGACCTAAACAAAATCTTGATCTTATCTATTTTCTACTATACACTTTCTATGCTACCTCTATTTTAAAAAGCTGTTCTTAGAGACATTGTACTAGATCCCACAGTGTTTCCTTAGCAACTTCTGCAATGCCCCTGAGCTACGGATTTTAATTCCACCACATGCTGTATTTTTTTTTAAGTGTAACATGTCTTAAGCTTCAGCATTAGTATACAGAAAATTCAACACAATTTCAGGTTTTCCTATGGGTACTTATAATAGCATCTGTTACTAGCTGTAGCTAGAAGTAAGAAAAGCTCAAAAAAAAAAAAAAAAAGACAATGAATAGCATGATTTCATAAAACTGAATTATGATTCTTTTGAATTTAACATCTAAATCCTCTTATAAAGATCCACAATGTTAGATCCACATTTAAATCTTGTTTCCGTGTTTGGTCCAAATGAAGAATTACTGTCATCTGAATAGCTTGAAATGCATCTCTCTCATAGATAGCTCAAGGATATTACTTTCTGAGCCCCTTAATCCTGAACCACATGAACTTTTTTTTTATTTAAACTGTGTCCAAATGCTTTTAAGCTTTAATGTGTACAACTGTATAACAATGATTTCACATTATTTTTGAATTTAATTTCTATTCATTGTTTTTCAAAAAGAAAACAGAAAAAATGCAGGAAATTTTACCACTATATTATTAATTTACCATTCTATTTATATTAATCTTATCACCCATTTTCTTCATAAGAACAAAAGAGCAGATGTTTGACCACATTAGGTGCTCAATAGGAGTAACTAAGATAGTAATAATGTGTGTAGTTTGACTGCATCTTTTTCTAATAGTAAGCTATTTTGTAAACACAAAATCACCCTCAGCTCTGTACAGGAGATGCAGGGTGATGATATGGAAAGAGCAATGGACTGAACAGGTTGAAAAGATTGGTTCAACTTCCAATGTTGTTTTTCCAACCATTCCTTTTGGTGAATTACTTACTCTCTTTGCTTACTATTTCATGCATGCTAAGTCACATCAGGCATGTCCAACTCTGCAATCCCATGGAGCCCACCAGGCTCCTCCGTCCATAAGATTCTCCAGGCAAGAATACTGGAGTAGATTGCCAAGCCCTCCTCCAGGGGATCTTCCCGACACAGAGATTAAACCTGCATCTCTTATGTCTTCTGCTTTGGCAAGCAGGTTCCTTACCACTGCTGCTGCTGCTGCTAGCGCCATATAAATAAAATACATCTACTTCAAAAGACTGAGGGGTTTATTTTCCTTTTCAATTGAAGATTTTTTTTCACATGTTCTATCCAAAGAACAAACATTGTCTAGGATTCAAGTAAGGTGGATCAGTCCAACCTAATGAAGTCTGTATCCTTTGTGGAAAAATTGATTCGGTTTTGGGAGCAATTATTGAGACTGTACCTCCAAGACTGGACGACATTATATAAGCAGACTTGGAAAGAGTGAGAACTTGGCTGCATTTTCATAGGTCGTTCTGGGAGAGCTGATGGTGACCCGTCTTGATATCAGAGGCATGTGCAGAGAATAGAAGATTGCTTTGAGAATGAAATGAGACAATATAATTTTCATAAGCAGAGCTATTTATAACACATCATAGCCATTTGGAATAAATATTAATCATCCTTTGTTTTGTCTCTTTAATTCTCAAATAACATCTTTTGAAAAGCAATAGTGTAAATGTAAATAATATGATGTAAATTTAGAAAATAGAGCATTTTCTAAGTGGTGCCATGTTATATACATATTTACATAGATGGAAATATAGATACTAAGTAGATAATCAGATACTATTAAGTGGATATCATTTCCAAGCCCTGTGCAGAAAGTTTTAAGTCAATCCTCAAATATTTTTGGCCAACCCAATAGTTTTCTGAGATGGATACTATTATTAGTCTACTTTGCAAAGGAGTAAACTGATAGTTTTTGCAGAAAAAGTTACATGGCTAGGAAAGGAGACAGGGAGCAAACTAAACCATCCAACTCCAAAGCCCAACTCCAGCAGATATCAATAATAAAGCATAATCAGTTCAGTTCAGTCGCTCAGTCTTGTCCAACTCTTTGCGGCCCCATGAATCGCAGCACACCAGGCCTCCCTGTCCATCACCAACTCCCGGAGTTCACTCAGACTCATGTCCATCGAGTCAGTGATGCCATCCAGCCATCTCATCCTCTGTCGTCCCCTTCTCCTCCTGCCCCCAATCCCTCCCAGCATCAGAGTCTTTTCCAATGAGTCAACTCTTCGCATGAGGTGGCCAAAGTACTGGAGTTTCAGCTTTAGCATCATTCCTTCCAAAGAAGTCCCAGGGCTGATCTCCTTCAGAATGGACTGGTTGGATCTCCTTGCAGTCCAAGGGACTCTCAAGAGTCTTCTCCAACACCACAGTTCAAAAGCATCCATTCTTCAGCGCTCAGCTTTCTTCACAGTCCAACTCTCACATCCATACTTGACCACAGGAAAAACCATAGCCTTGACTAGACGAACCTTTGTTGGCAAAGTAACGTCTCTGCATTTGAATATGCTATCTAGGTTGGTCATAACTTTCCTTCCAAGGAGTAAGCGTCTTTTAATTTCATGGCTGCAGTAACCATCTGCAGTGATATTGGAGCACCAAAAAATAAAGTCTGACACTGTTTCCATTGTTTCTCCATCTATTTCCCATGAAGTGATGGGACCAGATGCCATGATCTTCGTTTTCTGAATGTTGAGCTTTAAGCCAACTTTTTCACTCTCCACTTTCACTTTCATCAAGAGGCTTTTGAGTTCCTCCTCACTTTCTGCCATAAGGGTGGTGTCACAATTGTTGCACCAAATACATGTTTTAAAATGTAAATTTCATAAGGTAGTCACATGTCACTCTTTAACATGTAACTTTAAATTTGTTTCAGAATCCTCTGACTTACCATCTATTTTAAGGTTCAGGAAATAATTTTAATGAACATTGCAGAACTCTAATTCAAAGTCCATTTGTTCTTACAGATTTTTAAGCAGGATTTTTAGACCTTTGTCAAGAACTATAACGACATAATCATAGACTACAAATATGAGAAGAAAGTTTCCGCTTAAAAAACATCTCCTAGAACTATCAAGTGCCTAATATAAATCCCACACCCAAATATAAACACTGTCTTTTTAAAACTCTGTGCACTAGATTCTTGAAAAGATTAGACAGCTATTGGGAAACACAGCCTGTCTTAGAAGTCAACCCCAAACTATTTAACTCTGTAGGAGATAAATAGAGATTTGCCTGGAGAGGGAAGCAAAATATTGCCATGAATCACCTCCCTCACAGCAGTTCTGAAGCTTTTAATTTTCAGCATTGCTGGTCTCCAGGTACGTGCCCTTGATTAACAGTTAACAGAAATTGAACCAACTGCATGCAGAGTTGTCAATGTTAGTATGTAACACTATTTTCAACAATGTCTTCCTTCTTTCTCCCCTTTCCTCTTCCTCGATCTGTACTCTTTTTTCTTGCTTTCTTTTCCTTAAAAAATTGACATTATTTATTTATTGCATGAATATCCCAAACATATTCCAAACAAGCTGAGAAAGGCATATATGTTTGAGTTTTTTGTTTACTATTTTTTTTCTTCTTCCACCATCACTTCCTAAACCTTATAAGTAAACCAATCAGATCTTCACTGGGAAATGACTCAGCAAGATAATACATGCAAACCACTGCCAAGAATAATTTCTATCTTTCCATCCTCTCCTTTGTTTCGTGTTAATTTTTTATTCATCTTCTAGTTTCTCTTACACCAATTTTCCCTTCCTTTATCTCCTTGGGGTATTTGGCTTTCATAACATTTAAATACTGATGCTCAGATTGTCTAAGATTCAGGCTTACAAAGTCTCTCAAGAAATTTGGTGACCTTATTTGCATTTGCAGGTAGCATAAAATATATTCATTTTCTCTCTTTTATCTTAAAGCAATATATGGATTTTGTGAGATATGTCACATATATTTGCAGATAACTGTGTAAATATGTTTAATTACTTCATTAGCAACCAAAAATAGTAGGAAGAAGGGTTATCTTTTGGAACGTCACTCTAACCTCCATCCAAAAACTTAGATAAATCTGCTGGGAAATCGGATCTCTCCCATGCTACTAAATTTACACAGTGTGAAAGCTGTTACTCAAAGATAGGGTCAACATCAAATTAAGAAATAGCTGTTAGATGTAAAAAACACAAAGTGTCATGTAATAAGTATTTCTCGATATTAATGATAAGCTCCAGAGGAAAAAAAACATGTAGCTAAAATAGGTTTCTTGACTTCTAAATCTCATACTAAATGCAAGAACGAAATATCCTCAGCCCCAGCCTCCTATTGTAAACCCAGGGACTTACTTCTGTGCCTTGCTGCCCTGCAGTTCTGCTTCAGGTAGTTAAGGTAGGTGAACTGGTGATTCTCAGAACCTTGTCACCTACTCACAAATATTCTCTTCAGATTTGGTCAACTTTGGTGTCTTTGCTTCCTTTTTGTCTCCAAGGCTGGTCCTTATCATTCCAAAGAAACCAATGCTTCCTCATCTTTCCTTAGCAGACAGTTCTGTTTTCAGCAACTGGTCCATCCATCACCTGCAATAAAGTCCAGCTCTTACAACAAATTGCCAAAACCCATCAAGAGGAGGAGGATTTATCCAGAAGAGGTCCAGCCTGTATATTGCCCTTCTCTTTTGGGCTTACCCCATTCCCCAATCCTAAGTAACTTACCCCTCTGTATCACTGTACAAATCACCATACCTTACCCCTCCTCCCAAGGCATTGCCCCACAGTCCTGCAGTAAGTATAATGTGACCAGAATTGCCGGGGTCCAGCCCCAGTGGATTCGGCGAATTCGAAATGGGCATGGCGTTGGCAAGGATCAGGAAACAATTGCTTAATTAAACGTTAATTAAGGATATAAAGAGTGGTTAAATAAGGATAGCTCAGTGAGGAAATTCAGTGGAGAAAAGAGGCTGAAATAAGGATAGCTCAGTGAGGAAATTCAGTGGAGAAAAGAGGCTGAATAATTCAGCGAGAAGGTGAGAGAAAGAACGACATGGGGAGACCAAGTTTTGGTGAACAAGGCCCGCACTTTATTTTCCAAAGTAGTTTTTATACCTTAAGTTATGCATAGAGGATAATGGGGGAAGAGGTAGAGTCATGCAGTAAGCCAGGCTTTTTTCCTGCAAACTTATCATATGCAAAAGTTTAGGTGATTTGCATCATCTTCTGGCCCGGAGGCCTGTTAACATGTTAAGACCCTTTCTTCAGAAAACTTATTTTTCTCTAAAGGTGATTAGTCAGGTGCCACCCTCCAAAAGCATTAAAGTTGCATTCCTATAGGGCAAAGGTATGGTGGGCTATAACAAGAAAAATAATTAACTCAAGGGTCCAAGGTTACAAACATTAAAGCTACTACTTACACCAATTATATTAATCAATACACTGCCAGGGACATAGCAGGTAAGGGATATGGAAACTTAGCAGCAAACATTGGCCCAACAAGTGAAAAACCCTTCACCAATACAATTTCTAGTCAATCTTTTAACTGCTGAAAGGAATCTGTATTTAGACAGTTTAGAACGTCTCATGCCTCTCACAGTTGGGAGGCTCTGAGCAATCACATGTGGCTGGAAAAACCTATTCAGGCAGGCTAGAGGACTTCCAAAGGAGTTTGTAGGTTGAAACACTATCACACCCAGGAACTTTATTAGCTGGAGCTGTAAGTTAACTCTTTTTTTAGAGAGAGGTAGTGGGGGACAGCCCCCTGTAAAGTCAGAGGTGTAGGTGAGAGCACAAAGCAGAAAGTAGGCAGACTCTGGTTTTGGGGGTAGATGCTCGAGAATTTCCAGGGGGACTCCTGAGGCTTGATCCCGCCTTTGCGTATGCAGAGCCTCCTCCCTCATGACCTTTGCCACGGGTGGAGTTCCTCACGCTGGCTCCTGGCAGTGATAGAATTCCAGTTGAGCTATTCCAGATCCTGAAAGATGATGCTGTGAAAGTGCTGCACTCAATATGCAATATGCCGGGAGATGGCTCCCGGCACAGAATCATCAATCATGAGTCAATTCGTGTGCATGCACTAGTCGCTCAGTCACGTCTGACTGTAGCCCACCAGGCTTCTCTGTCCATGGGATTCTCCAGGCAAGAATACTGGAGTGGATTGCTGTTCCCTTCTCCAAAAGATCTTCCCAACCCAGGGATTGAACCCTGGTCTCCTGCATTGCAAGCAGATTCTTTACCGTAGTCAGCTAGAGCTGATGCTCAAAGGTTGTGCTCTGGATTATAGAGCTAGAAGAAAAATCATCTTCTTCCCAGAGTTCAAGCAACTTTACACTTGCATTCCAACATGCAAATTCTTAGGTAAATTCATGTTAAAACCACGTATTAGCAGAATACTCAGTCGTGTATACATTGGCAATAAATGTTTTAATGTTTAATGTGTATCACTAAGATTTTGGCTAAACGTCAATTATATCTTTTATATGTCTAAACATTCCTTCTAAAATTAATCTCTCAGGGAAGTAATTTGGAGTTAATAGCATGGCAAATGAATTTTGGTGTTGTATACTTCAGAAACCTCAAGCCATTTTCTCCCTTGATCAATAGATATTTGACATATAATAGCTGCATTTTGTAATCTAATTAAAGGATTACTTGACATACTAATAGCTTTAGCACATTGAATCAAGACTTTCTGACAGAGAGCACTGATGTTTAATGTTTATTTTCTCATGAAATCCTTACTTATACACCGAGGACTTGTCTCATAATGAAACACCTCATGTATAACATTAGTAATCATTTGTATCAAGAAGAGTACTAAATAATTTCTAGATTACTCAATACCATCCATATGACATAGACTGATTGTATCATATAGAAACCAGGAGAAACAATAATTTCAATTAAACCTCAAGGTTAAAAACCCTTCTAAGGGAAAAAATACCAAAAATATTACCTTCTGATTGCAATTTAAGTCACTTCCAGTTCTCAAGTTAGCACTTGATCTTGTATAGTGAAAGCGTTATTCACTCAGTCGAGTCTGAGTCTCTGCAACCTCATGGACTATTGCCCACCAGGCTCCACTGTCCATGGGATTTCCCAGGCAAGAATACTGGAATGGATTGCCATTTCCTTCTCCAGGAGACCTTTCCAACCCAGGGATCCAATTCAGGTCTCCTGTTTTGCAAGCAGATTCTTTTACCATCTGAGCCACCCATGACATACCATAATCTTGCATAACTATATGTTATGTTCTTTTACTCATTTAAACATAATTCTTCTGATGCAATTTACCTCTTCCACTTAGAATAATATTTATATTATCCCCAAGTTCATCATGAGTCTTGTATTTATATATTAATATTTTTATAAAATACATATTTTCGTAGTATACTTACCACTTGTGATATATAGATTATAGTGATCTAGTTTTATCAGTTAATGAAATCAAGATTCAAATGTCTTGCCTTAGGTCACATAGCTAGTAAGTATTATAGTGGGAAAGGAATAAAATCTTCTGTTTCCAATGCACATATTCTCAAAATTACTTTCACTTTTATTGTGCCCTGGAGGGAAGTTTAGCAGCAATATAGAAAGGGAAGACCAACAGAAAATGTACTCATCTAGAGGGACTGACACTTCCATGTGCTCCATTCCTTGTGCATATTTTGAGATTGTTTTGGAAGTTTCTGAACTAAATCTTAAAGCCATTCACAGAGATCACAGATAGATGAACATGACTTTAAAAATCTTGTTCTTTACTTTGAAAATATATTTTTCCTTGCCAACCATGTATTCCAACCTATTACCTACTACAACTGTTAATCATTGAGAACTTACCATGCCAGGACTTCAAGAACTTGAGGTGTAGCAATGATAAAAGCAGAGCCCAATGGCTGTTGTTGTTGTTCAGTCACTCAGTCATGTCCAACTTTTTTAGACCCCGTGAACTACAGCATGCCACATTCTCCTGTCCGTCACTATCTCCTGGAGTTTACTCAAACTCATGTCAATTGAATCGGTGATGCCATTCAACCATCTTATCCTCTGTTGTCTCCTTCTCCTCCTGCCATCAATCTTTCCCTGCAGGGTCTTTTCCAATGAGTCGACTCTTCATGTCAGGTGGCTGAAGTATTGGATCATCAGCATCAGTCTTTCCAATGAATATTCAGGGTTAATTTCCTTTAGGAATGACTGATTTGATCTCCTTGCAGACCAAGGGACTTACAAGAGTGTTCTCCAGCCCCACAGTTCAAAAGCATCAATCCTTCTGCACTCAGCCTTCTTTATGGTCCAACTCTCACATCTATACATGACTACTGGAAAAACCATAGCTTTGACTTTATGGACCTTTGTCGGCAAAGTGATGTCTCTGCTTATGTTGTCTAGGTTTGTCATAGCTTTTCTTCCAAGAAGTTCATGCCTTTTAATTTCATGGCTGCAGTCACCATCTGCAGTGATTTTGGAGCCCAAAAAAATAAAGTCTGTCACTGTTTCCATTTTTTCTCTATCTATTTGCTGCAAAGTGATGGGACTGAATGCCATAATCTTAGTTTTCTGAATATTGAGTTTTAAGTCAGCTCTTTCACTCTCTTCTTTCATCCTCATTAAGAGGCTCTTTAATTCCTCTTTGCTTTCTGCCATTAGGGTGTTATCATCTGCATATCTGAGGTTGTTGATATTTCTCCTGGCCATCTTGATTCCTGCTTGTGATTCATCCATCCTGACATTTTGCAAGATGTACTGTGCATACAAGTTAAATAAGCAAGGTGACAATATACAGCCTTGATGTACTCATTTCCTAATTTTGCACCAGTCCATTCCATGTCCGGTTCTAACTGTTCTTTCTTGACCTGCATATGGGTTTCTCAGGAGACAAGTTAGGTGGTCTGGTATTCCCATTTCTTGAGGAATTTTCCACAGTTTATTGTGATCCACACAGTGGAAGTCTTTAGCATAGTCAATGAAGCAGAATAAATACTATTAATTTAATTTATTAATATAGTAACTGTACTTAATATACTATTAAACAATATATTTCTTGCTAAAATCAACAATTAAAGACTGACTATAATTTGGACATGTTTTCTGTTTACATGTACAATGATATCTTGCTAGTATTGTATTTGAAAAAATATAATAGAACATCATCATTTTACCTATATTTTTAACTTTTTTTATTCCCATTAACTTACCATGTATTTTCATAAATTTACCACATTTTTCATGTTTTCATTTGCAATACCTTTTATACTGATTCTTCATTCTATATTTGCATAATTACCAATCTAATATAGTCCCTCATCATTTTATTTCAGGATAATCTTTGACTCTTTATGAAACAATGGGTTGCCTCATTAACAAAAGAAAAAAATGAATGCTAACAAAAGAAAGACTATCCAAATTTCAAGCAATTAAGAAATATGAAGACATAGTACTCCAAGAGCTTACAATATATTTATTAAAAACAGGCAAATAAATAATTACAATACAAGTATGATTAAGTATGTATTTAGACAAAACAACATAGCAAAACTGAGTAATGGGAGAAAATAAGTGGACAAGGGAAAGAAAATGGAGAAATGCATAAGAAATGTTTTCCCAAGACAAGGTGCTCAGGCTGAGTCTGGAGGGCTTACTAGACCAGCACTAGGAAGAATGTTGTTGTTCATTCTCTAAGTCGTATCCAACACTTTGTGAGCCTATGGACTACAGCACTCCAGGCTCCTCTGTATTCCACTATCTCCCAGAGTTTGCTCAAATTCAAGTCCATAAAGTCAATGATGCTATCTTACCATCTCATCCTCTACCACTCCCTTCTCCATTTGTGTTAAATCTTTCCCAGCATCAGGGTCCCAGCTCTTTCCCAATGAGCTCTTTGCATCCGGTGGCCAAAGAATTAGAGCTTCAGCTTCAGCATCAGTCCTTCCAATAAATATGCAGGGTTGATTTCCTTTAGGATTGACTGGCTTGATCGCCTTGCTGTCTAAAGGACTCTCAAGAGCGTTCTCCAGCATGACAATTCAAAAGCATCAATTCTTTGGTACTCAGCCTTCTTCACAGTTCAACTCTCACTCCTCACTAGGAAGGTAGGAAGGTGTAATGAAAGCAGTCTGAGCAGAAATAATAGTGAAAATATGCTTCCACTGTGTTTATATTAATACTTTTTTCCATAAAGTACCCAAAATTGCACAGGTCATTACTAAGGCTTTCAGGTACTGGTGTAGACATAGCACACACACTCAAAGAGGGTAGTTGACCATTACAACATTATGGGCAGAATTAAGGGAAACTGACCATGAATGATGAGTACCAGGACTAGCAAAAGGGGGAGCTGCAACAACCCTTGGGTATAAAGGAACAATGAGAAGGAATAGTTACCTGAATCTGGGAAAAACTGGCTCTGAAAGGCTTTGAAAAGAGCCAGAAAGATGCCACCAACCTGTTGCCCTCAAGCAGGGAAGGAGCCAGGGCAATAACAATTTAATCTTAATTTCTTCTCATCTTCTGATCTCCCAGTAGTGTCTCTCGTGGATATAGACAAATGGAAAACAGCAAGTAAGCATCACTGTTCATAGTTCTGCTTCATGCAGCACAGAATAGAGAGGAAGAATGGAAAGGAGATCTGGAGGGATAAACAGAAAATACTAAGTGCAGTTCTTTAATTTCCCACAGCACCAAGAAAAGCAGATTGTATTATTTTTAATATTTTACAAAGAACTCGAGGAGAGCAGCAAAGAAAATTACCCCTAGAATCTTTTACAATTGGATCTTAGAAACGTGGCTCCCAGAGCTGAAGATTGTTGACAATCCTCAAATGTTGTCTGTACACTTACTTCTCTACCTCACACAGGTTCTCCTCCTGTTGGCTTCCTTCTACACTATCTTTCCCCTGCACCCAGGACATTCCAAGTTTATCTAGACTCTCTAGAATCTAAACCAAACAAAGGAAAATTTGTGGTTCCAAGGTTTACTTACTGTCATAGGACTTGCCTTTTTCCACCATGATCGAAATTGAAATGGTACACTTCCCTGGTGGCTCAGATGGTTAAGAATCTGCCTGCATGTGGAAGACCTGGGTTCAATCCCTATGTCAGGAAGAGCCCCTGGAGAAGGGAATGGCTACCCACTCCAGTATTCTTGCCTGGAGAATCCCATGGACAGAGGAGCCTGGCAGGCTACAGTTCATGGGGTTGCAAAGAGTCGATCATGACTGATCAGCTAATAATTTTCATCTTCCACCTATGACTTTAATCTATGACTTTGGGAGAATAATATTATACAATTGAAAGAGCCCAGTATCTGTAAAAGAGAAGCAATAGCAGAGGGGTGATTTTATCACATTTCACCCTTCTGAAATATCAAAAGACAAATTTTTCCTCTTACATGTCTCAATATATGGATTATTTAACTTTAAATGACTACAGATGTCCTCATCAACACTACAGTCCTCCTAGATTCTCACAGAGAGTTGGGGTTTCTCCCTAAAAATAAAGAACATAACTCATATCCTTCCTGCAGTTTGTAAATCTCACTTCCAAGCTCTTCCAAGCTGCATCTTAAATATATATATATATATGTATGTATCTCCAAAAAAACAAGCAACAATTTGCAATCACACTATAATTAAAATCTATTTTGAAAAAGACTTTTCTCAAGAGGAAACACAATATAGAGATGCAATTCTGCTTACAACACAAAAATGTTATGCATTGTTACCCAGGGTAATTTACTTAGAGTTGCAACTTCTCACACTTCTCAATTTCTGCTTATGATGGGGGTCCCCAAGACCACCATCAGGTCTGATAACATGCTGGGCTTCACAGAACTCAGAAAAGCTGTTTTACTCAAGGTTAGAGTTCATTGCACAAAAAGATATAGATTAGAATCTGCAAAAGGAAAAGATACATAGTGGGATCCAGAAGCCAGACTCAAGATTCCAGTTGTCTTCTCTCAGTGTAATCACACAGACAGAACTTAATTCTCCCAGTGCCATGTATGACAAGACATTCAAAGTGTTATGTAACAAGAAAGCTCATCAAGCCTTGGGTCCAGATTTTTTTTTCCTAACTGAGGCTCAATCACAGAGATGTGAAGCTCCTGCATGACTGACCTTGACTATTTAGTCTCCAGCATCCCCAGAAGTCAAACTGATATAGCACAACCTTGGATCACAGGCAAAGAAAACAGGCATTCACCATAAACCAATTATCACCATAAACTCTCTGGTCCAGAGAGTTTGGACCAAACTCTGGTCCAGAGTTTGGACAACCTAGGCCTGCTGAGTTAACCCTTTGATTCACATTGCTTATGGACTTTTAAATATATCTCTGCTTAAAGAAATAGTCCATTGCTTTGGTCTTTCCATTGCAAAAACCATTAGCAAGAAAGGTATGTTCAGAGCACTGCTTCAAAGATAGAAAACTGCTAGTAGCTTTACAATAAGAATGTTTTGCGTATCTTTTAACCCAAAGTCCAACCTCTTATGGTTTCAAAACTCTCAAGGCCAGGTTTTAGTCACAGCTCTAACTCAAAGTACCTTGCACTTCCCTTTTCCTCAGTAGTTGTGAAGGAAACACATACCAACAGTATGGCTAGAAATAAATGTTCAGATCTAGGGAAATAGCAGGTTAAAGTGAATTCCCTTTTTGCAGGTTGCTTTACAGTTTCCTCCATTTTAGCTTTTAGAAACTGAACTGTCAAGGCTCAGTTTGAACCAGCAAGTCAAGTACATTCTCTTACAGAAATCAAGTAATAATGTCATACTAAAGTAATAGTGGCAATTCTATATGACACTCAAAAGAAAGAGCAGTTGACAAAATGAAAATAAAAGTCAGCACTATTAATTTTAAAAATAGAGTATCATATTACTAGTCAGTAAACATATTAATTCTGGGATTCTTCAGGCAAGAATACTGGAGTGGGTTGCCATTTCCTTCTTCAGGGGATCTTCTTGACCCAGGGATCAAACTTGGGTCTCCTGCATTGCAGGCAGATTCTTTACCATCTGAGCTACCAGGGAAGCCATTAATTCTTTACATTCTGCTTTGTAAGTATTCTTTTTGACAAATGCTATTTTCTTTCCTACACATTACATTTGACACACATTGATTTCTATTGAAATATCTTTCTGAAATATTCATCTTTCAGACAACTCATGTTGAACTAAATGGTTCTATGAAAAAGGCAGTATTTTTATAATGCAGTCTTGTGAATTGTGTTCTACTGCCCCTAATGGGTCTGAAATGAAAAAAAACAGAGGCTAGAATATAATCAGAATAAATGAAAGAGCCTTTAAAGAATGCCCATTCTTACATCTTTTATTTAATGGCACTGTGACAGACATGCTGGTGTATTGTGGTTTAAAGAACAAAACTATAAAACCACATATAAGCCCTCAGATGAAGGTGACATATATAACAAGTGCTTCAACTACCAGTTCTGTCCATCCACTGCCAAAACTGGAAATTAGACAATAAAAGTATAAATTCAGCTGCATTATTTTGAAGCAACTAAACTTGCTTGATCACTTGGACTGTGAAAGAAAAAGAGCATTTGCTGTCAGAGGATTAGATCCATCCGTGAGAGGAGAGATAGTACAGCATAAGGTAAAATACTGATTTAAATTTTGCCTCAAGGTCTGGAGGGACTTGCTTTCATTTACTAGAAATAAGCAAAACACAAGAAGGCTTAGTATTGCATAGAAACAGTTATCAATCAAGATATCTACCTAATGCCAATAGACCTTAGGGGACAGTTAAATAACTTGTATGCAACACAAGGCTTCCTGAACATCAGAAGAAAACCACAGCATGATGGCGAAAATCAAATTTCACTTTTATTGAGCCATTTATTGTAAATCAAAAAATAACAGCAAAGATTAAATGGGGGAAATATCTGTTGTTTGAATTAAAGTATTCATCTTTTTCCTTTCAAGAATGCATAAGATATATACATTTTTTCCTGCTATTCTGAACTCAAAAAAAGAGCAGGTAGTCAAATATTTTGTGTTGGATTTCTTGGCCTAAGCCATGAAGAAATTAATTTGATGTTTTTTTAATGATGCATTGCTCTCCTGAGTGTCTCTGTGCTTGGGTGATCAAAACATCTCAACACATTGAACACAGCATGATTTCTCTTTCAGAACTTCCTGTATAATAACTATTTGAAAAAGGGGTTTTAACTCTCAATGCTTTAGCCAAAATAAGATTTAGTAAAAATCAATTGATTAGTTATTTGTCCACACATTATAGCTGCCTTCTCCTCTATAAAACAATTTTATTCTACAGGTGACTAATAACTTCATGATCAGAGTATTGACACGAAGCAAAATTGAGCCTCCTGAAATATCTCTTTCCCTCTCTGAGTTTCTGGGTGACTATTTTTGTCAAGCATCTCCCCTTACCTAACAGATCCATTTTTACCTCTTATCCCACTTCTCTTTTTCCCAGCATTCCATAACATATGTTCTCCCCAAATTCCAGTCCTCTACCTCTGTACTCTTTCTTTTCTTGAGATTGTTTTTCTTGGTAATGTGATACCTTGCAGTATAGGGGAATGACCCTGAAACTGTGGTCTCTATCCCACCACCCTCCTTCAAATTCCAGTGTTCCATCTCCCAGTGCTTGACTGATACTTGTCAATAGATGATCCACTGGAACCTCTAACTAGCCAAATATATATATATATATATATATATTACCCTTCCTTGGTCCAGATCCCTCACCTTTTATTCCTTCATTCAACAAATAATTTTTGTTTGTTTTTTTAATTTATATTTTTTATTGAAGGATAATTACTTTACAGAATTTTGCTGTTTTATGTCAAACCTCAACATGAATCAGCTATAGGTATACATATATCCCCTCCCTTTTGAACCTCCCTCCCATCTGCCTTCCCATCCCACCTCTCTAGGTTGATACAGAGCCCCTGTTTGAGTTCCCCGAGTCATACAGCAAACTCCCATTGACTATCAGTTTTACACATGGTAATGTAAGTTTCCATGTTACTCTTTCCATCTCACCTTCTCTTCCCCTCTCCCCGTGTCCATAAGCCTATTCTCTATGAACATTTCTCCATTGTTGCCCTGTAAATAAATTCTTCAATACCATTTTTCTAGATTCCATATATATGCTTTAGAATACAATATTTATCTTTCTCTTTCTAACTCACTTCACTTTGTATAATAGGTTCTAGGTTTATCCACCTCATCAGAACTGACTCAAATGTGTTTTTTTTATGGCTGAGTAAAATTCCATTGTGTATATATACCACAACTTTATCCATTCATCTGTCAATGGACATCTAGGTTGCTTCCATGTTCTAGGTATTATAAATAGTGCTTCGATGAACAATGGGATACATGTGTCTTTTTCTATTTGGTTTCCTAAAGGTGTATGCCTAGGAGTGGGATTGCTGGGTCATATGGTGGTTTTATTCCTAATTTTTTAAGGAATCTCCATACCATCTTCCAAAGTGGCTGTATCAATTTATATTCCCACAAACAGTGCAAGAGTGTTCCCTTTTCTACACACCCTCTCCAGCATTTATTCTTTGTAGACTTTTTGATGATAGCCATTATGACCGGTGTGAGGTGATATCTCACTGTGGTTTTGATTTGCGTTTCTCTAATAATGAGCAATGTTGAGCGTCTTTTCATGTGTTTGTTAGCCATCTGTATGTCTTCTTTGGGGAAATGTCTGTTTATGTCTTTTCCCCACTTTTTGATTAGGTTGTTTGTTTTTCTGGCATTGAGTTGTATGAGCTGCTTGTATATTTTGGAAATTAATCCTTGGTCAGTTGTTTCATTTGCTATTATTTTCTCCCATTCTGGGGGTTGTCTTTTCAGCTTGCTTATAGTTTCCTTTGCTGTGCAAAAGCTTTTAAGTTTAATCAGGTCCCACTTGTTTATTCCTGTTTTTATTTCTGTTACTCTAGGAGGTGAGTAATAGAGGATCTTGCTTTGATTTATGTCGAGTGTTCTGCCTATGTATTCCTCTAAGAGTTTTAGTTTCTGGCCTTACATTTAGGTCTTTAATCCATTTTGAGTTTATCTTTGTGTATGATGTTAGGAAATGTTCTAATTTCATTCTTTTACTTGTAGCTGTCCAGTTTTCCCAGCACCATTTATTGAAGAGGCTGTCTTTGTCCCACTGTATATTCTTGCCTCCTTTGCCAAAAATAAGTACCCGTAGGTGCATGGGTTTATTTCTGGGCTTTCTATATTGTTCCATTGGTCTATATTTCTGTTTTTGTGCCAGTACCACACTGTCTTGATGACTGTAACTTTGTAGTATAATCTGAAGTCAGGAAGGTTGATTCCTCCAGCTCCACTCTTCTTTCTCAAGACTGCTTTGGCTAACCTGGATCTTTTGTGTTTCCATATGAATTATGGAGACTTGGGTTCGATCACTGGGTTGGGAAAATCCCCTGGAGAAGGGAAAGGCTACCCACTCCAGTATTCTGACCTGGAGAATTCCATGGACTGTATAGTCCATGGGGTCACAAAGAGTTGGACATGAGTGAGTGACTTTATATATATATATATAAAATGAAATTTTTTGTTCTAGTTTTGTGAAAATTGCCATTGGTAATTTGATAGGGATCACACTGAATCTGTTGATTGCATTTGGTAGCATAGTCATTTTCACAATATTGATTCTTCGTATCTAGGAACATGGAATATCTCTCCATCTGTTTATGCTGTCTTTGAGTTCTTTCATTAGTGTCCTATAATTTTTTGTGTACAATTCTTTTGTCTCCTTTGGTAAGTTTATTCCCAGGTATTTAATTCTTTTTGTTGCAATGGTGAATAGGATTGACTCAATTTCTCTTTCTGATTTTTCGTTGTTAGTATATAGAAATGCATGTGATTTCTGTGTATTGATTTTGTATCTTTGCTGAAACTTTGCTAAATTCACTGATTAGCTCTAGTAATTTTCTGATACTATCTTTAGGGTTTTCTATGTACAGTATCATGTCATCTGCAAACAGTAAGAGCTTAACCTCTTCTTTTCTGATCCAGATTCCTTTTATTTCTTTTTCTCTCTGATTGCTGTAGCTAGGACTTCCAGAACTATGTTGAATAATAGTGGTGAAAGTGGAACCCTTGTCTTGCTCCTGATCTTAGACGGAGTGCTTTCAGTTTTTCACATTGAGGATAATGTTTGCTGTAGGCTTATCATGTATGGCCTTTACTATGTTGAGGCAGGTTCCTTCTATGCCCATTTTTTGAAGAGTTTTAATCATAAATGGGTGCTGAATTTTGTCAAAGGCTTTTTCTGCCTCCATTGAGATTATCATATGGTTTTTATCTTTCAATTTGTTAATATGGTGTATCACATTGATTGATTTGCATATATTGAAGAGTCCTTGCATCCCTGGAATAAACCCAAATTGATCATACTGTATGAGCTTTTTGATGTGTTGCTGAATTCTGTTTGCTAAAATTTTGTTGAGGATTTTTGCATCTATGCTCATCAATGATATTGGCCTGCTATTTTCTTTTTTTGTATTGTCTTTGTCTGGTTTTGGTATCAGGGTGATGGTGGCCTCGTAGAATGAGTTTGGAAGTATTCCCTCCTCTGCGATTTTTTGAAAGAGTTTTAGAAGGATAGGCATTAGCTCTTCTCTAAATGTTTCATAGAATTCTCCTGTGAAGCTATCTGGTCCTGGGCTTTTGTTTTTTTGGAGATTTTTTGTCACAGCTTCCATTTCAGTGCTTATAATTGGGTTGTTCATAATTTCTATTTCCTCCTGGTTCAGTCTTAGAAGATTGAACTTTTCTAAGAATCTGTCCATTTCTTCTAGGCTATCCATTTTATTGCCATATAGTTGTTCATAATAGTCTCTTATAATCTTTTGTATTTCTGCATTGTCTGTTGTAACCTCTCCTTTTTCATTTCTAATTTTGTTGGTTTGATTCTCCTCTTTTTTTGATTGACCCAGCAAACAAAGGAAATCAAAAATTATATTTACCAGTTAAGAATAAATCTAACTAAGCACAAACTGGAAAATAAAACTAAAGCAAGGTGCCAAGTTGGGATTAAAGCAATGAAAACAAAGCTAACAAATATGTTGAGCGAAAGGAAAGAAAGAATAGATATGTAAAGTTAAATAGAGGTAGATGAAGATTTATATACATTAAAGTTTAACTGCAAGGGGAAAAGAACAGTAGGAAAGGCAAACAAAGGAATAAATGTAGAAAAATATAAGAAGTTTAAAAAATTTAAATTATGAAAAAGAGAAAAGAAAAAGAAAAAGAATGGAAGAAGAAAGAAAAAAAGGGGGGAAAAAGGAAAACTCCACAAAACTGCAAAAACCCAACATAGAGGCAGAGGTTTATAACAACAATAAAGAGTGTGACTGAATATACACATATACATATACACCCATAAGCAAAATCAAAACAGTCCAACAAAAACTGCAAAGGGAAAAGAACAGTAGGAAAAGCAAACAAGGGAATAGATGTAGAAAAAATAATAATTGGTTTAAAAATTTTTAAAAGAGGAAAAAAAAAAAAAAAGGAAAACTCCACAGAACTGCAAAAGCCCAATATACAGGCAGAGGTTTATAACAACAATAAAAAATGTGACTGAGAAAGAAAAGAAAAAAAGGCTCAAAATCTTAAATAGATTTCATAGTCCCAATAAAATTGACAAGTACAACAGGGGGTGGGGGCGGGGTGGGGGGGCAGAAGGAAAAAAGAAAGAAAAAAAATCCAAAAGAATTTACAGAACAAGTCAAAACATAAGCATAATAAATGTTTTTCTTGAGTCACTGCTGTCAGAGTCCTTTCCCTCGCTGGGAGTCACAGTCCACCTCACCTCCCCAGGATGCCCTCCAACACTGTGCTCGTCTCTGGACCTGCTATGAGGGCAGCTTAGATTCCAATTTGGTCCTTTTCCTGTATGTTCTTTCCTCCAATGTCCACAACTATCAGAACTAGTGTGTTTTCTTTTGTGAGAGCTCTCAATGACCTTTTATGTATTCCATAGACACAGAGTCATCCTAGTTGATCATGTGGATTTAATCTGCAGCTTGTACAGCTGGGGGGAAGGTTTTGAGTCTTCTTCCTTAGCCACACTGCCCCTGTCCTTCAATTATGGTTTTATTTCCACCTCTGCATGTGGGTGGTCCACTGGGGTTTGCTCCTGAGGCTGCCCTGGAGGACTTGGGTTTGCCTCTGTGAGGGCCAGGTGTGGAGCTGGTGCAGCTGCTTGGGTTGCAGGGGTTCTGGCAGCACCAGGTACTCAGGGGAGTTGGCTGCCGGAGTCCAGCTCCAGCAGCCTGGGAATCAGCCTGAAGGGGTGAGGGGTGTCAATGGACAATGATGTAGCCTCTGACTCAAGGTGCGGGGCTACATGTTTATTTCAAGCTTCAGGTTTTCTTTTATACTTTGACAAAAGCATTAGGTCAAAGATTTGACATTTTTAGTTTCCCCCACCCAGATTTATTGTCTCCAGAAATCATTGTTGCCCTACAAACAGAGTTCCTGCTTCAGCAATTCTCTCAGAATCAGCTTTGCTATCTATTATCTACTTCCACTTATGTGTCCTATACTTAACTTGTGATTATATTGTAACTCATGCTACATTCCTCAGTTTATTTCTTATCTTTCTAAATCCTGTTTGCCCCTAGAATCTTAATATCACTAACTCCTAAAAAGGCTTCTAGCTATTAATATCTCTAAAATTCCTAATCTCTATAAGCTATAGTAAAATATGCTAACACTACAACATTCCTTAAACTTTTAGCTTCTAACTATTCTTAATTACTCCTAAACCCTAAACTCAGCAAACTTCTTTTGCGATAAATATTTCCCTCACAAACAGGTCTCAGATAACAATCCTTCCCATGGCCTCAAGCTATGGCCTACGTGCTCATCCTGGAACATTCTTTGTAAAGATCCTTGAACAAATGTCAATGGTTACTTTATAGATTATTTTCTGGGCACAACTGCAGAAGGCTTTGTGCTTTCTCATGCTTCTCTCAAGAACAATAAGCACCTTAACATTCTTTCCAGCCAACTCAACCGAAGAAAGGAAAGAACAAGTCAGAATCACAAGACTTAACTCCCTCATCCCAGGACCGTGCCTGAAGCATGAAGAGAGGTGGTTGGGGCCGTGCCTCCATTTTGTCAGTAATGCCTAATGCGGCTCCCGACAGTTGGCAGCTAGGGCAGCAGGAAATATAGTGTTCTAGAAGGGTACGACAACCAGTACTGGTCAATACACTCTAGTATTCTTGCCTAGGAACCGCCCCCACCTCCCTGACAGAGAAGCCTGGCAGGCCCACAGTCTCAGTTCAGTTCAGTTCAGTTCAGTCACTCAGTCATGTCCAACTCTTTGCAACCCCATGAATCGCAGCATGCCAGGCCTCCCTGTCCATCACCAACTCCCAGAGTTCACTCAAACTCACATCCATTGAGTCAGTGATGCCATCCAGCCATCTTGTCCTCTGTCGTCCCCTTCTCCTCCTGCCCCCAACCCTCCCAGCATCAGAGTCTTCTCCAATAAGTCAACTCTTCGCATGAGGTGGCCAAAGTATTGGAGTTTCAGCTTTAGCATCAGTCCTTCCAATGAACACCCAGGACTGATCTCCTTTAGAATGGACTGGTTGGATCTCCTTGCAGTCCAAGGGACTCTCAAGAGTCTTCTCCAACACCACACTTCAAAAGCATCAATTCTTTGGCACTCAGCTTTCTTCACAGTGCAACTCTCACATCCATACATAAGTGCTGGAAAAACCATAGCCTTGACTAGATGAACCTTTGTTGGCCCACAGTCTACAGAATCGCAAAGAGTCAGACGCTACCAAAGCAACCCTGCGTGCATAGAAGCAAGACTTTTTTTGCCTGTGGCAGCTCTGCTCCAGTGAGAGTTGAGTGTGAAGGTGGCACAGCTTTGTCTTGCGGGGTCCCTGGTGGCGCCAAGTGTTCAGGGACACGGACTGCCTCTGCCACAGGAGTTATGGCCCTATCAGTCTTTTTTCAAGCCTCTTGTAGCTGGCGATCAGAAGCCCTCTTTGGCCAGTCTTTATCCATATCGCCACCTATTCAGGCACTTAGAGGGCACCCTTGCCTGGGGTCCTTCTCTGTTGTTTGGTGCATCAGGCAAACAGAGGGGCCCCCCTGGCTGGGGTCCTACTCTGTAGGTAGGCACTTAAAGGGGCACCCTGGGTGCGGGGTCCCACGCTGCAGTTCAGTGCATCAGGTGTTTGATGGGCCAGCCTCTCTATTGTTCAGCTGCCGATGCTGGCGTGTGGGGAGAGAGAGGCTATGGTGATGGCTCCACCCCCTCCGCATGACTCAGCAGTATCCCCTTGCTTCCATGGCTGCCTGGCTTTCCTCCACAGGTATTTCCTGCCACAGTCTCCTCCATCACATCCCTCTGTCTCTCCTCAGTCAACAGCAGCCCTCGCCCTGGGATTTCTCCACAATCCCTAAACTCCAGCTCCCGGCCGCTGAACTTCCAGGGGAACTGTGTCCCTGTCCTGGGCATGTATGGATGCGGCAAGGACTGTCTGATTCTCATTCCGTTTAGGCTGCCACAGATCAGTTGTTTCACTCTCTCTCAGCCTTAAATGTTTTCTCCTCTGACTCAGACAATTGCCCAGATATGGGGATTGGACCCCTGCTTCAGTTTCCCCACCCGCCGAGGGCAGGTCCAGTCCTATTAATACTCCTGTTTTTCCCCCTAGTTCCTTCATCCCACCAAGTTTTGCATGCTTCTATATATTATTTTCCACTGGCCAGGTACTCCTGTCCACTCTCAGCTGGTGTTCTGCATGCACTTCTGTGTCTGAAGGTGTATTCCTGATGTATCCGTGGGGAGAGATGTTCTCCATGTACATTCACTCCTCCACCATCTTGTTTTCTCCCAACAAATAATCTTTGAATACTTAGTATGTGTTAACTTTCTTCTGGATAAGGTATCAACATGCTTTTCTCTTTGCCCTCAATAATATAAAATTTTAAAAGAACTTCTCCTAGGTCTGCTGATACTGACATTCTCTGTTTACACAGCAACCTGTGTCAAGTTTATTCCCTATTACTTTCTATAATTCACTCAGCCAACAATCACTTTGGTCCTTCTTTGTCTCAGGTCTTCACATTATCAAACAAAACAGTTTGTATGGGGGAAAAAATCTTATAGATGTTAACTTTAGCTTTATATCATTTCAAGTTCTGTCAATATTCATATATAAATGGTTATATTTATAAATAGTTGAAATATTTTGTATTTCCAAATTTAATCTTTTTTTAAATAGGCATTTCCTATATTGACTTTATTTTTAAAGGCTTTTCAAACAGTTTTATTGAGGTAAAATAGATATATAATAAGTTACATATATTTAAAGTGTACAATATATTTTTACTTATATAGTCAAAATTTTAAATAACAACTTTCCTGAGACACAATTCACATATCATAGGAGTCACCTTTTTAAAGCAAACAATTCAGCGATATTTAGTATATTCAGAATTCTGCAACTATCGCCATTATCTAATGTCACAATTAGATCACCGCAAGAAGAAAGCATATATCCTTAGCTAATCTTCAGCCCTATTCCTCCCAGCCCCTAGCAAACACTAATTTCCTTTCTGTCTCTATAAATTTGCCTATTCTGAGCATTTCATACAAATGAAATCATACAATATATGCCCTTTTGTGTCTGGTTTTTATCACTTAGGACAGTGTTTTCAGAGTTCATTCTCATTGTAGCAGGTATCAGCATTTCATTCATTTTCCTGCTGAATAACATTCCATTGTATGATACACCACATTTTGTTTTGCTATTCAACAGTGATGGATCTCTGTGCTGTTTCCACTTTTTGGCTGTTATGAATAGTGCTATTATGCAAAGTCATGTATGAGATATTTTACATATAGATGTATGTTTCACTTCTCTTAGACCTACCCCTAGGAGTGGAATTGCTGGATCATGTGGTAACTCAGTATTTAACATTTTCAGAAATGCAGCTGCACTATTTTACATTCCCAGCAGCAATGTATGATGGTCTCAATTTTTCCTCATCATATGTATAAGTTTTGTTTTTTCTGACAGAGTGGGTACTGGTTCAAATCTTTCCCACATTATTCCTGGACTATTGAAATAGCCTCACTATTTATTATTCTGTCCTCAGTCTTTCATCTATTTCAATTCATCCCACAATGCCATCAGTATCAGTTTCATCCTAAACAATACTAAGCAAATATCACTGTCCTACGCCACAGAAGTCTCAGCGGTTACTTACCATTTGGAGATAAACTGCTAATGGCTCATTCTGCAAATCCCTAAAGAATTATAGACCAGAAAAATTGGATCTCTGTTTCCCAACAGCTTATAACATTCTGCAACAGAAATTCCCTTGTTCAACCAAAACTATTTATGCCTAGCCTGGTTACCTCTTCTGCAGACAGGGCTGGCTTCATCAACCTGCCACTGTGTAGTCACATAGGGACATACATGTAAGACACCCTTGCACTTAGTTCTGGGTTATCTTGTCACCACCTTGAAATTTTAATAATATTTTAACAAGAGGCTTCACATTTCAATTTGCAGTAGACCCTGCAAATTTTACAACTAGTCCCTGGTGGCTCAGACAGTAAAGAATCTGCCTGCAATACAAGAGATTTGGATTGGATCCCTGGGTTGGAAAGATGCCCTGGAGAAGGGAATGGCAACCCACCCTCGTATTCTGGCCTGGAGAATTCCATGGACAGAGGAGCCTGATGGGCTACAGTCCTTGGGATCACAAAAAATCAGATATGACTGAGGACCAACACTCACTTTGCACTTTCTATCCATGAAAGTTGAGTTTTAGTGTCTAACTCCATCCAATACAGCACACACTCTTTTGCATCTCATCTGCTTTTGTTAAGATCTCAAAGCACTTGCCTTCCATTTTTCAGACTAGCTAGTTTCTTCATGTCCTTTTTATGATATTAATGCTTACCAAGTTTTCATTCTGAGTTCAGTTTCCATCTTTATTCTTCCAGAGAAGTCATGATACCCATCATTATTTTATTTTTAGTTCACAGCTCAAGATGACATATAACCTTAAATAGTTTAGCAACTTTATTTTTGACTTTGAGATACAGACGCTTTGGGCATTTGCTTTTAAAAAGTACTCTAGCTTAGAACAAAGGCTCTCACAGTAGAGGTTTTGATCAAATATATACCTTGATGATGCTAAGGCCCCTCAGGCAAAAAAAGGGAAAAAAGGGGAGGAGGGAAGCATACATTCTCTAAGTGGGAAAAATGTCTTGCCTGTAAGTTTCTTTTCTGTCCTAAAAAGCAGATAATACCTTTTAGCTTTAGCCCTCAATTTTAGCCCAGTTGTAGAGATGTACTTCACTTTCTGAGAAGTGTCACGCTCCAAAGCAAGTGTATGTGAATTGAAGTTTTATAAATTTAGATACATCCTTTCATTGCTATAAATTGAAATATCAGTGCTAAGAGGTAGAACTCCACAAGAAATTGTTTAAAAGAAGGCTTTAGACCTGCATTTTAAGGTCTAATCTATTTCATCTGACTACTACTGACAATGTTACAGCAAACAGTGGAGTAAGCCCATTTTTAAAACTAGTTACATTGTTTGCACTTGGGGAGATTGTAGGTACATGAAAATTAAAATTTTTTTTCTTTATCTAAAACAAAACAGTGTGCGTGCATGCCATGTGTGCATGCTAAGTCACTTTCGTCATGTCCAACTCTTTGTGACAAAATGGATTGTAGCCCCTGCCCAGGCTCCTCTATCTATGGGATTCTCCAGGTAAGGATACTGGAGTCAGTTGTCATTCTCTTCTGCAGGGGATCTTCCCAGCCAGGGATTGAACCTGGATCTGTTACATCTACCTGCACTGGAAGAGGGTTCTTTACCACTAGTGCCACCTGGAAAGCCCAAAACAAGACAGTTTTTATCAAGAACTTGAAGAAACATCAGGAGTTAGCAGCATTATTTCCTATTCACAATTAGCAAAGTTTTTTAGAGTAGTTTTACATTCACAACCAATTTGAGAGAAAGGTACAGAGATTTCTCATCTACCCATTGCCCCCACACATGCATTATCCGTTATCAACATCATTCACCAGAATGATACATTTGTCACCAAAGAGGTTCAGATGATGGTTCCCTGATGGTTCAGATGGTAAAGAGTCTGCCTGCAATGTAGGAGACCTGGGATCAATCCCTGGGTCAGGAAGATCCTCTGGAGAAGGGAATAGCTACCCACTCCAGTATTTTTGCCTGGAGAATTCTATGAACAGAGCAGCCTGGAAGGCTACAGTCCATGGAGATCACAAAGAGTCAAACATGACTGAGCAATTAATACAACAAAACAATAATAATATAATTATAATATTATACAGAGTATTTCAGTCTTAAAAATCTTCTGTGCTCTACCTAGTCATCCTTTTCCTCCCCTTCCCCTGGCAATCACTGAATTTTTTTTTTATTATTATTTCCATAGTTTTGCCTTTTTCAGAATGTCATATGTTTGGAATCATACCGTATACAGCCTTTTCAGATTGGCTTCTTTCAATTATTAATGTGCATTTTAAGTTTCCTTTATATCTTTTCATGGCTTGATAGCTCAATTCCTTTTAGAAGTGAATAATAATCCGTTGTCTGAATGTACCATCACTTATTTGTTCATTCACTTACTAAAGGGCATCTTGATTGCTTTTAAATTTGGGCAATAATGAATAAAGCTGTTATAACACCTGTGCTTGGGTTTTTGTGTGGACATAAGTTTTCATGAGAAATGCTGGGGACTTCCCTGGTGGTCCAGTGGTTAACAATCTACCTGCAAATGCAGGGGACACGAGTTCAATCCCTGGTCTGGGAAGATTCTGCATGCTGCAGTGCAACTAAGCCCATGTGCCACAACTACTGAGCCCAAGCGCTACTGAAGCCTGCAAGCTCAAAAGCCCATGCTCTGCAACAAGAGAAGCCACCACAATGAGAAGCCCTTGCACCACAACTAGAGAGAAGCCCCCACTCGCCATACTGGAGAAGAAGACCCCACTCACCACAGCTGGAAAAAAGCCCTCGTAAAGCAAAGACCTCGCACGAACAAAAATAAATAAATGAATAAAATTTTTTAAAAAAAGAAATGCTGGGCTGGATGAGTTAAGAGCTGGAATCAAGATAGGCAGGAGAAACATCAACAACCTCAGATATGCAGATGATACCACTCTAATGGTAGAAAGTGAAGAGGAAATAAAGAGCCTCTTGATGAGGGTAAAGAAGCGTGAAGGAGCCAGCTTAAACTAAATATTAAAAAACTAGGATCATGGCATCCGGCCCCATTACTTCATGGCAAATAGAAGGGGAATCTGCTGACAGATTTCCTCCTCTTGGGCTCTAAAAGCACTGTGGATGGTGACTGCAGCCATGAAATGAGAAGACAGTTGTTTCTTTGCAGGAAAGCTATGACAAACCTAGGTACAGGCAGGAGAAGAATTTGTGGCCATGTTTAGAATCTACCACAAATGTGTTGCTAATATTAACATTGGCAACAGTGTGTTGAAAAACAGAGACATTACTCTGCTGAAAAAGGTCTGTGTAGTCCAGGCTATGGTCTTCCCAGTGATCACGTATGGTTGTGAGAACTGGACCATAAAGAAGGCAGAACAACAAAGAATTGATACCTTAGAACTGTGGTGCTAGAGAGACTCCTGAAAGTCTCCTGGACAGCAAGGAGATCGAACCAGTCAATCTTAAGAGAAGTCAACCCTGAATGCTCATTGGAAGGACTGATGATGAAGCTGAAGCTCCCATATTTTGGTCATCTGATGCAAACAGTCCACTCATTGGAAAAGACCCTGATGCTGGCAAAGACTGAGGGCAGAAGGAGAAGAGGGCATCAGAGAATGAGATGGTTGGATGGCATCACTGTTGCAATGGACATGAACTTAGGCATACTTCAGGAGATGGTGAGGGACAGGGAAGCCTGGTGTGCTGTAGTCCATGGGTTTGCAGAGTTGGACACAACTGTGTGACTGAACAACAACATGTTTTCAACCGTTCTGTGTTAATACCAAAGAGAACAATTGTTGGATCGTATGATAAAGAGCAAGTTTAGGTTTATAGGAAACCACCAAACTGTCTCCCAATGTGGCTGTACTGTTTTGTGTTCCCACCAGCAATGAATGAGAGTTCCTGTTGCTCCACAGCCTCATCAACATTTGGTGCCCTCAGTGTTCCAGATTTTGGCCATTCTAGTGGGTATGTAGTGATAACGTCACTGTTGATTTTATTTGCATTTTCCTAATGATATATATGAATGAAAGTCACTCAGTCCAACTCTTTGCAACCCCATGGACTATACAGGCCAGAATACTGGAGTAGGTAGCCTTTGCCTTCTCCAGGTGATCTTCCCAACCCAGGAATCAAACCCAGGTCTTCCACATTGCAGGTGGATTATTTACCAGCTGAGCCACAAGGGGAGCCCAAGGATACTAGAGTGGGTAGCCTACCCCTTCTCCAGCAGATCTTCCTGACCCAGGAATCGAACCAGGGTCTCCTGCATTGCAGGCAGATTCTTTACCAACTGAGCTAATGATATGTGAGGTGTTAAATATTTTCATGTGCCTATTTGTCCTCTGTACCTCATCTTTTGTGAGGCAGAAATTTTCTTCAAGATGTGATCTTCCACTCTTCATAACAGTCACTAGCTATATTTAATCAAAATTTAATATAATCATTCTCTGTTTATTAGACAACAAATTTTGGTACAGTTTCTCTGGATCTGAAATAAGTAAGAGAAAATTGGAGTATTAAACATACATTATTATTTGTCATCAAGACTTAAGAAAAAATGGAATTCCTGGTGATTGGCTTCCAAACTGAATCTTTGAGTAGTTGTAAATTACCACCTTCTAATCTATTTGCTAAGTAACTTCTACCGGCTTATTTTAAAGTAGAGTAGACCTGTAGAAATACCACATCAAACACTCTACTAAAAATATGAAAGGAATTTCTCTGTCCAAATACTTCTCTTCAGTCAGAACAATCAAGTACAACTTTCAGGAGTCTCTTGTACCAACACAAATATAAAAAGAAAAAGGATCTGAAATTTCACCTAATAGAGCTTAAATTCTGCAGCTCTAGGTTGTTTAGATCTTGAAATCAACTGGATAGTTTGCCTTCACTAAGTATTCCACACAAGAATGATTGCTAATTAACGATTCATCATCAAAACTATCCCAAATGAGAACATGCACAGAAAATACACAGTTATATTATTACCTCAAATATAGAGACAGTACAACTCAATGGCTTTCAATATGGTAGCATATTTTAGAATCACTTGCATAGATAGCAGAGATGGAGAGGAGAACAGAGATGGAAAAAAAAAAAAATACCCTAAGAATTTCTGATTTATTTGGTTCTGATGGAGCTGAGGAATGGACTTTTAAGTACTCCGGGTATTTCTAATGTGCAGTTGTAGTGGTTAGAATTATTTTTTTTATTTATCAAAATAAAAATGGATCAAAATCAAGCCTGTTTCAAGACAGGCTCAGACTCATGGGTCATGGATTAGTTGTGGTCACAGTAAAGACACGTGAAATCTCAGTATCAGTGTTCCATGCGAAATCAGTTGTTCTGTCTCATGTTAAATGCAGGCACATTCCTTAAAGCAGAGCCCCAGACTGCGGTGGTGTAGTTTCTGTTTGCTTTATCTCACTTTGTGTTTCATCTCTGGGTAGGATAATTACAGCTGAGTCCCAACAGCATATGGTAGTGGGTTGCAGAGAAGAAGCCAAACAAGGACAAAAGCACAAATACAAAAATAAAAACGTAAGTCAAGTTGGTGCTGCTGAGCAGTTTTCTTTCATCTTTCTGTGAGGTTAATTAACTGCATGATATGTCTTTGCCATTCTGATGCATCAGAAGCTTCCCAGAAGACTCCTCCTCCACAATCTAAATTATAATGATGTCTGATGACAGTAGAATTTTCAGTTTAACTAGAGGGAAACGAGTCTGTCTGAGCAGCATAGAGGCACACCTTCACCATTGAAAGTGAAAGTGTTAGTCACTCAGTTGTGTCCAACTCTTTGGGACCCAATGGACTGTTGCCCGCCAGGCTCCTCTATCCATGGGATTCTCCTGGAAAGAATACTGGAGAGGGTAGCCATTCCTTCTCCAGGGGATCTTCCTGACCCAGGGATCAAACCCAGGACTCCTACATTGCAGACAGATTCTTTACCTTCTGAGCCACGAGGGAAGCCCTTCTTCACCATTATCCTTACGATAAACTGAATCCCCACTGCATGGTCTCACTGAAGCCAAGAGATGGCGCTGGTGGGTTTCCCCACATCAGGGTGCACTCTGGCCTCACCCTTTATCATATTGAACCTACCAGATGCCCCTATGACCCACATTAAGTTCTCTTTAAAAGTTTTTACAAAGTGTTAAAATTTTTCTTTCAAAATTGTTTGCCTTAAAAAAAAAAGTGCCTGAGGCCATCATTTATTTATAATTGACTACAATTTTGGGTGCAATTGCCGCCAATAGAGAAAAATATAACCCTCTAATTCTCCTTTTATGGACATTTACACATTATTTTATTTGTTTAGATTCTCTCTTTGTGTTTTGCACCCAACGTTTTCTTTGTAGTCCAAGATATTTTCAGTGGCTCCTGAATTCTCTAGGGCCTAAGACTTGTGCCCAAGTATCTGATGGATAAATGTGTCTTTGTTGTAAGATTCCAGTGAGGAACAATATACAAAAGGACAATGGCAGACCAAATTCTGAGCCACAACTTCTATGGCAACCAGCTCAGAACAGTGAGGACTTGGTCATTGCCAGCTTTTCTATTCCCTTTGCTATCTAATCAGAACATGCCTGAAGCCTTCGTTTATTCCTCTATAAAGCTTTCCCACTTCTCTACCTGCCTTTGAGTTTCCGCCAACCACAGGTGATGCTGGCTGATTCTCTTTCCATAGCAAGCCCTCAATAAATAGCTCTTGCATATTCTCATTCAAGTGGTCTTCACTGGTTTCCAGCCAGCAAAGAAACAGTGGGAAGGGGCTGGTGAGTGAATCTAGATCTGACTTCTCAATGGTGTCTCTCATTTCTGCTTGCATTTATGTATGCAAGAGAATTCTAGAGACTAATATATTCTCTAGATACATAGACAACAGATGAATGAGGAGGGAAGCAGTTGTTTTTATTGTATAGGCTAAAGAATTTAAGTTATGTCACAGTGGTTACTATTTTAATTGATAAAATATTAAATATATTTTAAAATAATAAGGTTCTGAGTAATAACATTTGGGAATAGATTAATCTACCCAGTGGCCCTTATACAAAGTGTCAGATATGCCCTGCCCAATGGTAAAACATCATTTAAGATCATTCAAATGCCTGGTGGCTCAACAGTAAAGAAACTGCCTGCAACACAGGAGACACGGGTTTGATCCCTGGGTCAGGAAGATGCCCTGGAGAAGGAAATGGCAACCCACTCCAGTATTTTGTCTGGAAAATCCCATGGACAGAGGAGTCTGGTGGGCTACAATCCATGGAGTTGCAAAAGAGTTGGACATGACTAAGCAGCTAAACAACAACAGCAACAAAAAAACAATAAATCCAATCAGAAGTATCAACACAACTAGGAGTGGCTATTAGTCCCCTGAATTGCATAAAAAAAAATTTGGTAATAGAAAAAAAAAATCTTTAAGGCTGCTGTTGCTGCTGCTGCTAAGTCGCTTCAGTCGTGTCCAACTCTGTGCAACCCCATAGACAGCAGCCCACAGGTTGTCATTTCCTTCTCCAATGCAGGAAAGTGAAAAGTGAAAGTGAAGTCGCTCAGTCGTGTCCCACTCTTCGCGACCCCCTGGACCACAGCCTACCAGGCTCCTCCGTCCACAGGATTTTCCAGGCAAGAGTACTGGAGTGGGGTGCCATCGCCTTCTCTGATATTCATGGACATAATTAAATGAAACAAAGTCTAATGTTAATCCATTTCTTGCCTTACCTTCATTTACTGCCTTTCTCTGTATTGTTTTCATTTTCTCACTTGCTCCAACAGCATAAGACAGAAAGTCAGCAATTTTAAATAGTCCATTCTATTATAGCTGCAAAAGCAAACCGGTGAAGAGGAAAAACATAGAACTTAGCTTCAAGTTTTGAAAACTGTCTAATTAAAACTCAAGCTTATATTCCCCACTGAGTAAGTGGTGCCCTAAATTTGGGACAGCTTTGTTTCACTGTAGCATCTTTTATTGTTCTCATTTGATGACTGATACAAACAGAAGAAATTAGCCTGTGTGTGTGTGTGTGTGTGTGTGTGTTTATCTCCCAAAGAGCCTTACTCCCCTTGTTTCTACATACCCTTGAAAATACTTATAATTCTATAAATAGATGGAAGTAAAGCACATATACTTTCATTTATTATAAAATATGCATTTTAACATTTAATCATTGATAAAACATCAAGAGAGAATAAAGTTAAAAACAATACTGAAAGAAGTACATTCTATGAAACATAATGTTCATTATCTTACCATATAATTTTCAGGTGAAGTTTCTATCAGTTATGTTCAGACATTTTGCCAGTTATGGTAGGGTAGCAAGTTTCCCAGACGACCCCTCAAGATTCCCATCTTCCAGTATTCACTTCCTTTTGCAGTCCCCTCACACACTTAACCGGAGTTGTTTGCTGTTTTTGTTCAGTCGTTAAGTCATGTCCAACTCTTTGTGACCCCACGGAATGCAGCAATCCAGGCTTCGCTGTTCTCCACTATCTCCCAGAGTCTGCTCAAACTCATGTCCATTGAATCAGTGATGCCATCCAACCATCTCATCCTCTGTCATCCCTTTCTCCTTCTGCCCCCAATCTTTTCCAGCATCAGGGGCTTTTCCATTGAGTTGGCTCTTCGTATCAGGTGGCAAAAGTATTGGAGCTTCAGCATCAGACTTTCCAGTGAGTATTTAGTCTTGATTTCCTTTAAGACTGACTGGTTTGATCTCTTTGCTGTCTGAAGAATCAATGCTTTCCAACCTGCGTTGGTACATACAACCAATAGAATATGGCAGAAACAATGATAACATCACTTCCAAGATTAAGTTGTGAAAGTCACTGTGGCTTCTGTCTTGGTCCATCTGTGTGTGTGTGTGTGTGTGTGTGTGTGTTTACCCAACTCTTTCTTTCTCTCTCATGTTACTTGCTCTAGGAAAAGCCAGCTGCCACAACATGGGCAGTACGAAGGACAAGTCGATTTATCAAGGAACGGAGGCCATGTGAGTGAGTGACCTTGAGGCAGATACCTCCAGTCCCAGCCAAGATGACTATAGCCCAGTTGACATTTAACTGCAACCTCAGGAAAGACCCTGAGCTAGAATGACAGTTAAGCCACCCCTAGGCGCTTGACCTTCAGAAATTGTGTGAGATAAAAATTTTTGTTACCTTAAGCTGCTGTTTTGTAGTAATGTTATGCAACCATGCTGCTGCTGCTAAGTCGCTTCAGTCATGTCTGACTCTGTGAGACCCCATAGACGGCAGCCCACGAGGCTCCCCCATCCCTGGGATTCTCCAGGCAAGAACACTGGAGTGGGTCGCCATTTCCTTCTCCAATGCATGAAAGTGAAAAGTGAAAGTGAAGTTGCTCAGTCGTGTCCAACTCCTAGTGACCCATGGAGCCCACCAGGCTCCTCCGTCCATGGGATTTTCCAGGCAAGAGTACTGGAGTGGGGTGCCATTGCCCTCTCCAGTTAGTATACATTAACTGAAAAGATAGCAATAAGCTGCTGTGCAAACTTACTCACTTGTAAAAAAATATATTTTTCTAGGTGTAGTTTCATTTTAAATGACTAACAAATAAATGAACACATATAAAGCATTTACAACAATGGCTGACACAAAGCAAATGCTATGTAAATAGCAAATATGATAATGATGTTGATTTAACACCAAAGGAAAAAAAAAATACTACTTAATGGAAAAATGTTTAAGGGTGTAAAATAGAAATTCTCACAACGTGAGTACAAGTAAATTCGTATATTATTTTGTGGCTAGATGTTAACACTCATCCCTTCCAGTTAGAAGAGGGATTTGGAATCAGAAAGCTTCTCACTGGAGCCTAATGCTGTCCATCCTAAATGGCTAAAACAAAAATATTCACTGTTAAGGTGAGTCCTCTGAATGAATGAATAGCTTGGGAAGATCCTCTGGAGAAGGGAAAGGCTTCCCACTCCACTGTTGTGGCCTGGAGACGTTCATGGACTGTAGACTCCATGGGGTCGCAAAGAGTCGGACACGACTGAGTGACTTTCACTTTCACTTTAACCCAACAGTGGCAAGGTTGATGGTTACAAGCCTTAGGTTAACGTCATGTTAACAGGCAAATTATGCTTTTCTTATATGCCACTAAGTGTGCTTCCAGCTATAACAGCGTCCTCAGTAACTAGGGAGAAACTTAAACCTTATTTATCTTCTCATCAACTCAGAGGCTATGTATATCTCATTAGCATTTAGCAGAGGGCCAGAAATTTTTTCTGCTTTTAAAACTAGCCTTTCAATGAACTACTTCCCCTACACTTTGCTGGTGATGTTAAGTAGCTTTTCTTTTAAAATATCTTTTTTTTTTAAATTTTCAGAAAACCTAGAATTTCAGACATAAGAGCTTCAAAAACGGCCATTTCAGAAACAGGAGCTATGAAAATGGGTCGTTTCAAGCTGCAAGAGCTTCAAATGATTCGCCTTTTGAGACAGCAGGTGTTAGATTCAGCAGGGTCCTAATGCCAGGAACACATTTACATTCAAATTAAACTGAATATAATTCGAAGCTATTTCTTCAAAGTAGGAACCCCTTTGTGTAAGAAAATAATTGCACGTATGCAAAATTTGAAACAAATTTTTTATACTTAAAACACCCATCTTGGACATACTAAAAAGGAACTGAAAATCGGTTCAGTATTTCCCCTTTTTGATACTAAATGGTGCTGCATGCTTATCCTTCCATTAACTTTCCCATCATTTACTTTGAATTCTAACTTGAAAAATCAAAAGTGTATGCCCATATTCAAAATAAACATGACTGAAAAGCAAATTTCCATTATAATTGCCTAAGTTATTTAAAACACTTTAAATGAGACAGATTTCTATAACTAAAGCAAACCCCCTTTGCCCAACCTACCTCCCTGACATGTGCTGCTCTCAGTATCTCTACTGAAACAGGTAAACGTTCCTTCTTGTAAAGTCTGATTGTGGTTTATCTGATCTGATCCCCTTACAACAATGACACCATGACCATGCCTTAGAAAACATTTTCTCCTTCAGTGAATATCAATGATGCTACAGAAATATCAAGAGGATACCAGGAAAAAAAGGTTTCTCAGTGACATTATGAGACTTTGAGTGAAAAAACGCACATCTCCCAAGCTCATCTGCAATGACTTCAGGAAGAAGGAAAATATACTGGCTTCTGGTTTTTATTGTGGTTACAGGTAAGCACAGGTTGAGGGATCCCACGTGTAGGTAGGAGCTTGTGTGGTTTGAATATTCCACCAAAAGAGGGAGAATCCAGGCTTTCTTAGCTTGCACAAATGTAGAGAGGAAAAGGGAGGCATGGATCTTAAAAGCTGTCATCAGCCAAGTATCAAAAACATGGAGTCAGATTATTTATTGCAAAGGGATTTGTATGATTTGAGGAAGTTTACCAATGTGTGATGCAAGGAATTTGCATAGATTGTTATAAAGACCTATATCTGAATTATTACATGCATCATATCTAGGTTTGCATTATCCACTCAACTCCCAAGAGCAGCCAGAAACACAGATAACTGTGGATTTAATGTCCCTATTTATTAGCACTAGACTTTGAATAACCTGAGGACAAGAAATATATTTTATAGGCTTGGTATTTCCAGATTCTACTATGGTATCTGGCACATAGTGAATGATCAATAAATGTTTATTGAATAAATGAATCCATTAACTCTACTATACTATAAAATTCATTTTAAAATACTTGAGCATAAATGATGCAATAGCTGGCATAATAGTTTGCCCTAGGGGCAGTTAGATAAAATGTGCAATACTTTCATCAGGATTATACCCTCCAAAGTGGTTGGTTAACATTTTAAAGACTCTTATCAGAAGTTCTCATTCTAGAGGAAGCTTCTACAAAAGCTCTAATTATCTTTATGTATCATAAACATTTATAGGGTATGAATTAGCAAAAAGGATCAGAAAGTGGTATTTAGCTGATAGAATATGTTTTGTCCATCGTATGTGGATTGACTAGAAATACATCATAGGTCCCTCAGCCCTGGAAGGAACATAATCTAAGAATCTAACAAATCTTGTAGCCCGTAATGTTTATAATTTAGGGCTCTGTTCAGCCTCCACCTCGGAAAAGTTCAGAGGAGTCTGAGCATCAGGGCTCCGGTGTATAGCCCTACATAGCAAAATGTGACTTTGACCTCGTTCTTTCCCCACAGTTGTATTAGAGGCTGGTAACATCCTGATACAGAAAAGGCTGGGGACTTCCCTGGTGGTCCAGTAGTTAAGAATATGCCTTCTAATGCAGAAAACATGGGTTGGATTCCTGGTCGCGAAACTAAGATGCCACATGGCGTGGGGCAACTAGAGAGACTGTGTGCCACGACTACTGAGACTATGCGCTTCACAGCCTGCCCTCTGCAACAAGAGGAGCCCTTGTACCACAACTAGAGAAAGCCTGCATGCCTCAACAAAGAGCCCACACAGCCAAAAATAAAACAAAGGAAAAGTCCATAGAAGAAAAGAAAGAAAAGGAAGGAGCTGCTCTAGATTATTGTTGCATCTGCCTCAAGTGAACATTTTAGAGATGATGCTAAGTGGAGTGCCTAAAAAGACAGAGGGCTGGGACCACATAGGGCTTACAAGCACAGCATAAATGATTGTTTTGTGCCTCTTGTCTAGTATCTGCTTTGAAGTATGCAGAATTTGGTTTGCAACTTGATGTCTTTTAAAATACAGCCATGTGGCTGATTCCTATTATTGTATGGCAAAAACCACTACAATATTGTAAAGTAATTAGCCTCCAATTAAAATAAATAAATTAATTTAAAAAGAAGTATTTGAAAACTATGCACTTTTGAAATAGTTAAATAATATTTCTGGAATTTCAAATCCTGGAAATTTATTTTGCATATTTGAAGCTTCTAGTATTTTTGTTAACTATTAATTTGGTCTTGAATTATAACTAAACTAACTTTCTTTATATTAAAAATTATCCCTTGATGATAAAAAAAAATAAGTTTAAAAAAAGGAAATACAGCCATGTAGTGAGGTTGTGTGGGAAGCCTAGAGCCCTCACCTACTCCCACTAATTAAAAACAACAATACCATCAGAAGAAAATATAATAAGTGAAAGCCACCCAAGTGGCTTAGATAAGTCCAACATCTCATCTGTAAAATAAACTAATTTAATATAATATAAAGGAACATTCCTTAAGACTTGCAGACTTTTAATTAAGAAATATTTCATGAGGAAGGTCTGAGTTATTTTCCTAGGGCTGTTGTAATCAAGTACAACAACCTGGATGGCTTAAAATAATAGAACTTTATTGTCTCATGGGTCTGGGAGCTAGAAGTCCAAAATCAAGATGTTGACTGTCTTGAACCTGTTGGGAATCCTTCCAGGCCTCTCCCTGCCTTCTAGTGGCTTGTGGGCAATCATTGACTTGTAAATGCACCACTCGAGTTCTCTGTCATACCATGACTTCTCCCTGGGTGCCTTTCTCTTCATATAGCTGTCTTCCTGGAGAAACACCAGTCATATTGAAATAAGAGCTCACCCTCATCCAACATAACCTCATCTAAACTTAGTCAATGACATCTATGATGACCTTATTTCTTTAAAAAAAAAGAAAAGTCACAACCTGAGGTACTGGGACCTAGGATTTCATGTCTTTGTTTGGGGGTGGGGGGCAGAGAAGGGAGACAATTCAACCCATAACCAAGTCTATTTTTGATCTTGCCTATGTGAGAATTCCAATCCCAAAAGATGGCTGATTTTTTTAAGCCTTTTATCACATTTGTTACAATATTGCTTGTTTTTTATGTTTTGGTTTTTTGGCCATGAGGCATTTGTGATCTTAGCTTCTCCACAGGGATTGAACCTCCACATTGGAAGGTGAAGCCTTACCCACTGGACTGCCAGAGGAGTTCCTGATTTTTAATTTATTGATCAAGGGATAGTTTTTTGAGTTCTTTTAATGTAACAGAACTAAAATCTCAGTCCTTGCTCTCAGTGAGCTGTTAGTCTAATGATAAGGCAAACATATAAACAAGTAAATACTGTGAAGCTGCTGAGCTAAGGGAAGCATGAGCCTCATTATGGTGAAGCATAAAATTTGAGAGATGAAAATAATTATAACAGATTGTGTTACCATTTTATTGAAAATTAAAGATAAAAAAAATCCCACACATTGCCCTGAATTCTAAAATGCTCTAAGCTCTCATTAAGAACTTTTATATCTCCTGAAGAGAAAGCAAAACTTTTTAATGTCTTATCTCAGAGAAAGTAAGACTAATAGAGTAAATGATTCAGCAATTTTGAAAGTAATTTTGGAAGCAAAAAAGAAAAAGCTAACATCCGTTTTTTTCAGCTCCCACATATCTTGTGTTATAGGAAGTAATCAGTATTGTCAGCCTCACAGAAGAATATATGAGAATAGCATTCTCATTTTCACTGACAGATCAAATCATATCCCAAGCCCATCACCAAGAAAGCATTTTCCTTTGAAATATAATTTCTAATACATTTAATGCTTGTGTAACTCTTTTTTCCTCTGCACTTAACATCAGAAAGTAAGGGCAGCACATACATTTCCTATAAAGAAAAACAAGAAACAAGAGCAATAATAATAATAAAACTAAATGTTGCTCCTAAGCAGCACAGATGAGCAAGGTCCAGAAAGGTTCTCAGAAAAGCTCTTAAATTCAGGCTGGGGCCTTGGGTTTGCAATGTACAGAGCCCTCCACAGACAGGGAATCTTTCCAACTCACTCACTTGCCTTCAATTGGTGAGCTTCCCAATTCTCATCTTTTAGGGAATCCCAGACTCTCCCATATCCTCCGTGCTAAACTCTGAGGCTCTTAGATCATTTATCTCTGCTTCCCACTGTCCCCCCCCCCCGCCCCCACCTAAAGTTCCCTTCTGCTCAGCTTCCAACAGGGATTGGAAGTCAGGGGCCCCATTGCTTCTTTCCAGCAATCTTACCTTCTCTATACTGAAGACTTCAAAACCATGCACCTAGAAGCATTTATTTTTGTGCATTAAGCTAAAAATACCCATCTCTTTCTTTGTCTTAAATTGCATTAAGGTGGGAAAGCAATGGCAGGTGGAAGTCCTCTCATCCCTTGACCTGGGGAGTATCTGGTTCCAAAATTGAAATTGGCCAAGGGTGTGCTCCAGCTACAGGGGAAATTAAAAGATGCTTGCTCCTTGGAAGGGAAGTCATGATAAACCCAGAGAGTATTAAAAAGCAGAGATATCACTTTGCTGACAAAGCTCTGTACAGTCAAAGCTATGGTTTTTCCAGTAGTCATGTACGGATATGAAAGTTTGACCATGAAGAAGGCTGAGCACCAAAGAACTGATGCTTTCAAATTGTAGTGCTAGAGAAGACTCTTGAGAGTCCCTTGGACTGCAAGAAGTTTAAGCCAGTCGATCCTAAAGAAAAATCAACCCTGAATATTCATTGAAAGGGCTAACGTTGAAGCTGAAGTTCCAATACCACCTGATGTAAAGAGCCACCTCATTGGAAAAGAGCCTAATGTTGGGAAAGATTGAGGTCAGGAGTAGAAGCAAGTGGCAGAGGAGGCAATGGTAAGATAACATCACCAACTCAATGGACACAAGTTTGAGCAAACTCCCAGAGATTAGTGAAAGACAGAGAAGCCTGGCACACGGCAGTCCATGGGGTCACAGGGTTGGACATGACTTAGTGACTGAACAACAACAAGGACATGCTCCAGCTACAGAGAGAGAGGGAGAAAAAAAAATTCAGATATTTCATTTTGAGGAAAAATTGAATCTTATATAAAACTTGGGCCAGAAGACATGACGTTCTAACCATGTCCTTTTATGGTATAACCATCTCTTATATGTGTCACAGGAAAAAATACTGTGAAAGAAAGAAGGAAAGGAAGTAAAAGAGAGAAGGGGAAAGAGAGTGAGAAAGAAAGGAACAGAAAGAAAAAAAGGCAGGAGGGAGGGAGAAAAAAGTCCAGAAAAGGAGAGCTATTCTCTCAGAATGTAACAAAAGAGTGTTCCTTTTATGTGTTGATTTTGAAGGCTGAAATGAAGGACAGAAATTTCTACCATGACATTAAGGGTTGTAACTAACACAGATAATTTTTCTTCTTTGAGCCATTCATGGAAAAGTTTATATGTTTCATTTTAATGCTAATATAAGATATATTAGAATTATTTTTAGGTAAGAAAAAACCCTTAAGTTAACAATTTTTTTCAATCTCTTAATATCTTCTAATACCCTAAATGGCTTCATAATATCATAAATTGTTGTTGTCGCTAAGTAATGTCCAACTCTTTGCGACCCCATGAACTGCAACACACCAGGCTTCCCTGTGCTTCACTATCTCATAAATAGTTTCTAATTATAAGAAATGCTTTTTAAAAATAGATATTGTCTAAAAAGAATACATTTGAATCAGTTCTAATGAGGTGGATGAAACTGGAGCCTATTATACAGAGTGAAGTAAGCCAGAAAGAAAAACACCAATACAGTATACTAACACATATATATGGAATTTAGAAAGATGGTAATGATAACCCTGTATGAGAGATAGCAAAAGAGACACAGATGTATAGAACAGTCTTTTGGACTCTGTTGGAGAGGGCGAGGGTGGGGTGATTTGGGAGAATGGCATTGAAACATGTATAATATCATATGTGAAAGGAATCGCCAGTCCAGGTTCGATGCATGATACAGGATGCTCAGGCCTGGTGTACTGGGATGACCCAGAGGGATGGTATGGGGATGGAGGTGGGAAGGGGGTTCAGGAGGGGAACATGTGTACACCCGTGGCAGATTCATGTTGATGTATGGCAAAACCAATACAATATTGTAAAGTAATTAGCCTCCAATTAAATAAATTTATATTAAAAAAATAAATTTAAAAAAATAAAAATAGATATTGTCTAAATTCTCTCTTACTCTGTTATCTTAAATATATTTTTTCTGATTCACTGTAATTCCATATAGAAGTAAATGATCTCTACAACAAGTATTTTGTGTAGAAATTTGTAAATAATGTGATATAATTATCACATATGATTATAAAACAAATTCTCCAAGTCAGTTAATATGAATGCTAACTCATAAAGAGTTGCCCTCTGCAGACGGTGCTTGCATTAAAGAATTTATTTCCTAGCAGAAGCCTTAAATAGTAATTTTCAACATTCCCACTGACCAAAATTTGCAACCTATAGATGCAAAATGAGTCTGGTTGATCAAGTTTATTGAATTGTATCACTCTATTAATAAGATGCTTTATGGCAATACATAGAGTTTGCAGCCATTTTCCAAGACATGTTCTAAAAAGTATTTTTTATTTCAATATGAATGTGGCAGATAAGACAATGATCTCCTGATCCTCACAACCTGTGAATATGGTACTTTACATGGTAAAAGGGATTTTGCAGGTGCAATAAAATTAATGGTCTCAAGATGGAGAGATTTACTAGATTATCCAGGAGAGTCCACTGTAACCTTGGGGTCCTTATAAGATGGAGGCAGGAGGGTTAGTTAGAGAAAGAGAAGGGACACGAAAGCAAGAAGCCTCTAGAAGCTGGAAAAGCCAAGAACTGAGCTCGCTCCTCCAGCCCCGAGCAGGAACTCAGCCTTTGATTTTAATCCTGTAGACCCATTTCAGACTTAGGACTTTCAGACCATAAAATAATGAGTTTGTATTGCTTTGATCTACTAAATTTGTAATAGCTTGCTGCTGTAGCAATAGGAGACTAATACAATGGGTTACATTATTTGGTATAAGAGAATAAATCAAGTATAATATTGAGAGCTCAGGCTCTGAATTCAGACAGATGGAGTTAGAATTTGTTTCTCTGCCTTTTGTCATGTAAAAAGAATCTTTCAACAATGCAGGAGACCAGCCTCCTTCTCTGGGTTGGGAAGATCCCCTGGAGAAGGGAATGGCTATCCACTACAATATTCTTGGGCTTCCCAAGTGGCTCAGCAGTAAAGAATCCACTGAGGAGGCTTGCAAGAGCCACAGGAGACATGGGTTCAATTCCTGCGTTGGGCAGATCCCCTGGAGAAGAGCATGGCAACCCACCCCAGTATTTTGGCTGGGAGAATCCCATGGACAGAGGAGCCTGGAGGGCTACAGTCCATAAGGTCGTGAAGAGTTGGACACAACTGAAGCAACTTAGCACACACGTGCACACACCCTGGGCTAGGCAATTAACATCGTCCAGCCTAAATGTTTCTTGTTTATAAAATGGATATTAAAGTAGGGCTTTAGTAAAGATTACAGGAGGTATTTATAAAGCACTTCAAGGAAATGGCAACCCACTCCAGTGTTCTTGCCTGGAGACTCCCAGGGACAGGGGAGCCTGGTGGGCTGCCGTCTATGGGGTCGCACAGAGTTGGACACGACTGAAGTGACTTACCTACCTACCTTTAAATAGTGTCTAAGTCTTTAGCAACGCCTTGCTTCTAACATTAGCCACTGTGATCACGTATTATAAATACATTAGCACAAAATTTTTGCCAGTCATTCAAGAGAGGTTTGTTTTTTGGGTTTTTTTACTATTTTCAGGTGAGGATTGGAACCACCTTGTCTGGGTAACTACTATTATCTCTTCATTGCTGTGAATGAAATGAGACTTCAGAAGTTGAATTGAACCAAGTTATCCTGAGCCATTCTCACAATTTTATGGTTAAATATGAAACAGAAGATAGAAGAGCTGATTCTGAGAAATATGATCCATCTATAACATCACAAAATGGAGGGAAGAACAGATTAAATTGTGACTTGGATCACATTTTTTAAAAATATTCCTTTCCAGAAACAAAAGCATAATCAGGCAATTTGTAGTCAGCTTTCTATTATACATACCAAATCATAGTCTTGGAAAGCTTGAAGGTAATTGACTTTTTATTCATTTTTAAATACCTGAAGTCATAACTTTAACCTACCTTATAAAACAAATGTGGCTTTTTATTTTCACATCAGGATATTTTTAAAAGGTTAGTGTGAAGTGCCTATAAATATGCAAAGATTTCAACAGCTAAGACAAACATCTCAGTAAATAACTTAATTGAGCTGTGAATATTTAGTGATTGAAATCCGATTACTTTGTGGCTTAATTTGTGTACTGCTTGACTGCTCTGCAGTTTCAGGCAATTTAACAATGTAGACAGTATATGAAGATGGAATGTTAAATAGTGAGTGAGACATTCAAGGCAAAAATGTCTTGAGTTGTGTTCATTTTTTAAAGCATCTCGCTGAGTGAGATGCAGGCTCGATGTAAAGACTCCAAGTAGGCAGATTATATAAAAGTCATGGAAGGCACAGGTTCTTTCCCCCCACATCTCTGGATAATTAGTTTTACCCTCTTGTTGAATTTTGGTGCCTATTAGGCTCATAAAGATTAATAACATGGCGCACAAAATCACCTTCCCTCCTGTAAACTGTTTTTCTCTCTATGACTGCAAATAAGAAGAATCAGTGAGTTTTTGTGATGATCTAATGCTATCAGAAGACACATAGAGTACAGGCCCTTCTGAGAGATCCCTTGTTATCCTAAAACCCAACTAAATGGGATTCTGATATTTCATAGAGCTCTATTCCCAGAAACACTGAATTTTAAGAGATTGATAAGTTGGGTCAATAAAGAGAACAAATTTAGATACTGTGTGCCAAACACTGGAGTTTCTCTTCCATGTGTCTTTTAACAAGCACATTCCAGAACACTGCTTTTGTTATCTGCTTATTTTATTCTACCTTCAAAATAAGGCCATCAGTCTGTCGCTCTCCACCCTCTGCACTCACACCTAAACCACTTGGATTAATACAAGAATCCCAGTATTTCCTCGTGGATATCATTCCCCCGCCCCAATTCCATTCTTCTCACAGAAGTTGAATGAGCCCTTCAAAAGCTAGTTGTGTTTCTGTCATCTCAAAACCTGTTGATGTCTTCTTGGGCAGTTATGGAAAAAAATGTCCTTACCCTGAGCCTCAGGGTCCTGACGTTCTGACTACTGCTCACGTCTTTATTTACATCAACATATCCACACATAATTGTTTCAATATGTAGCCAATATGACGGTAAGCTATTTCATACATCTTTGGTCATACTAAATTATCAAAATCTGAATCAGCACTTCTCCATCCACATCGGTCCCATGTCTAGCCATCAACAGGCACATGTAATGCTTATGTGGAAGTCACAGTTCTAGAAAACTTATCCATTAATATCGATAAAAGTATCAAATGATGAGAAACATAGGTCACTAAATAAATTATTTCCTTCACAAACTAGAAAATATTATTCCAGAGTCAGAAAAAAAAATCAAGTAAAATCTTTCCTCCAAACTGTTAAGTATTAATTTCTAAGTTAAGTATTTTATGTGAATATAAATTACTCCTAGCAATTTAATAAATTCTAATATCTTAGATTTAATAGTTGCTCCTTTGATGAGTATTGCCTTTTTGCTTTGTAATGATTACATAATAATGTAGCAAATTATGAAGTTTCAATACAAGTATCACATGCTGAATGTCTTTACCAAGAAGTATTTCATGAAAACCATTTTTGGCATTTATAATCAAATTAATGCAACAGTAAACTCAGCAGCAAGTTCATAATTACTGTGATAAATGTGGAATAATTGTAGGAGCTAATAACATCTATTCTTTAAATAGTGTAACTTAGCAATTGAAGGGACTTAAAATGGATTTAAACATTTTCTAATTTTTATTGTCAATAATTTGAAAAGACAGAAAGCTACAAAAATTGATTGCAATGTGAGCAAAACTACACACAATTAATTCTGCCCTAAATTATCTTGTTGTCTGGTTGATTATACCTTTTCGGCTTTTATATTACTGAGAACCAGGCCATTGTTCAGTCATGAAAGACCATTTAAATTCAGTATTTTTAAATGGTCATTTGGACTTACTAAATAAAATCCTGAATGCCAAGGTCTAAATTGCCATAATCATGTAGCAACTGACTGATGGGTCATCTATTCTCATAGCAGAAACATGTCTTCAAATTAATCAGTGGTCACAGGCACAGCCAGACATAGGAATTTAAGTATAATTCCACTTACACTATATCCCAAATGCAGAATTAACACGAATTATTATTTTCCAAAATGAGGAGCTGCTGTTGGCAAGTTACTAGAAAAGAGCCAGGTTATAAAAGTTCAGTAAACCTTGCTTTCTCATTGCTTAACATGTTTTAGCTGCAGCCTGGTTAAGCCGTGTCTTGAGTTCTTGATAAAACAAGGTTACCTTTGTCTGTAATTCAGATGTAACTTCACATTTCAAGTAGAGACTGTTTTCCTAAAAGCCACCTGACACTCCAGGCTGCTAGTGTTCTTTCCCTTCATTATAAATACACAATCTGATGAAGTTATCTTTCCCTGTGGTCTTGTCCTAGGTAAGTTTCATTGTCACTCTTCCAGGTATTTCTGGTTTGATTCTAATATCTTTTCAAGCTTCTGTTGAGCCTTTTAGATCTTCAAACGATATTTCTAGATCCTTCTCCATTTCTGTCTCCTATCTTAATTCCCACTTCCTTTCCAGGAATTATCTCAGTCCTAAATTTCTGCCTATGATCATTCTTTCTCCTTTCAATAGGTTTTTGTGACATTATAAAAATAACATTCCCAAGATCAGTATGTTCATCCAGATACACATGAATATACTTAACTTGTTAAAACAGGTATCTTGGTTTTCTTCACATTGTGAGGAAGAAATAAAAGTTCCAGTGTCTACAAAGCAGTACCTCTCAACCCCGGTTGCACAGAAGAATCACTTGGAGGGACTCGGATCAGACCTCAGAGATTCTGATTTAAATGGCCTGGGAGGAGACCCAAGCATCTGTATTTATAAAAGTAATTCTAATGTACATTCCAGCATAAAAACCCACGCTTAAGTGTCCGAGAAGCCTTGAGTAAGGAAATTACTACCAGCTTAGGCACCATGGAAAGAAGTGCTGAGAAGAGATGTTGTGAAGTGGACTTGCCTAGGAGGAAGGATCGAGAATAGCCAGGGAGTCTGGGAACCAGACAATGGGGAAGGCTGTCTATGTTACAGCTTGAAGGCCCTTTGCAAGCAATTTATACTAAGAATTTAAAAGAGAATTAGAAACATAAAGACACAAAGTGGGTATTTAGTGACAAGCTAGCAGCAGGACTTCCCTGGTGGTGCAGTGGATACGAATCTGCCTGCCAATGCAGGGGATAAGGCTTCCATCCCTGGTCCAGGAAGATTCCACATACCGAAGAGCGACCCATGGGCCACAACTATGGAGGCCTGTGCACCTACAGCCCGTGCTCTGCAACAAGGAAAGCCACCGCAATGAGAAGCCTGAGGGCCGAAACAAGGAGCAGCCCCTGCTCGCCGCAACTAGGGAAAGGCCTCACAGCAACAAAGGCCCAGCACAGCCAAAATAAATGATTGTTTTTTTAAGAAACTACCAGCAAAGTATAAATCAAAATACTGGATCAGGCCAAAATCAGTCAGAATGTACTTTTTATACGTTGAACAGAGATAATAAACCAACTCTTAACAAGACACATGGTCAAAATTAACATGCAAACAAGTTAATGTTTAAAAAGCCCTTCTCTGAATCCGAGGAAGAAGGGATATATGTATATGTATGGCTAATTCACTGTACCATGCAGCAGAAACTAGCACAGTATTGTAGAGCAATTAGTTAGTTAGTTCAGTCGCTCAGTCGTGTCCAACTCTGCAACCCCATGAATCGCAGCACGCCAGGCCTCCCTGTCCATCACCAACTCCCGGAGTTTACCCAAACCCATGTCCATCAAGTTGGAGATGCCATCCAGCCATCTTATCCTCTGTCGTCCCCTTCTCCTCCTGCCCCCAATCCCTCCCAGCATCAGAGTCTTTTCCAATGACTCAGCTCTTCACATGAGGTAGCCAAAGTATTGGAGTTTCAGCTTCAGCATCATTCCTTCCAATGTACACCCAGGACTGATCTCCTTTAGGATGGACTGGTTGGATCTTCTTGCGGTCCAAGGAACTCTCAAGAGTTTTATCCAATACCACAGTTCAAAAGCATCAATTCTTCGGCACTCAGCTTTCTTCACAGTCCAACTCTCACATCCATACAATAAAAATTAGTAAGTAAATAACCCCTTCTCTGAACCCTGTGACTACATCTATCTAAATAGGTAGATGTAGTCTCTTCCACTCACTGCCACTCTGAAGCCACCTTCAACCCGATCAGTAGTGACTCTTTATTGGTAAATCCCATGGGCTGCTTTCAGTGATCTTGCAGGGACTCAAGCAGGTTTTGACAGAGGTAACCTTTCTCTGAATAGTCATTGGAAGGACTGATGCTGAAGCTAAAGCTCCAATACTTTGATCACCTGATGCAAAGAGGCAATTCACTGGAAAAGACCATGAGGCTGGAAAAGATTGAAGGCAAGAGGAGAAGGGGACAACAGAGGATGAGATGGCTGGATGGCATCGCTGACTTGATGGACATGAGTTTGAGCAAGCTCCAGGACATGGTGAAGGACAGAGAAGCCTGGCATGCTGCAGTCCATGGGGTCACAAAGAGTCAGACGTGACTGAGCAACTGAACAACAACAGCAAACCATTCTCTCAAATTCCTGTCTTTCCTTGGCTTTTGTGACACTATTTTACATGGACTAGCCTCCCATATCTTAGAAAATCTTACTATTATTTTCCTTTGGTGGTTAACCTGTCCCTCACCATCCCATTCTTATAGCTCTCAGGACTCCATCTTTGGCTATAACCACAAATCACACTTTACCCAGGTATTTCTGTCAACTCATGGTTTCAGCAACTCTCAAGAGGCTGATGATGTAAACATCTTTGTCTCCTGCCCAGATATCTAGTTCAAGCTCTAAAACCTGCATGTTCTTTCATAGTTTTCCCAGGTACATTACATGCAATATGCTCAAAACTGGATTCATGATCTTTATCTCAACTTTTAAACTTTTATTACCAGATTCCTTTAGTCATTGTAGTCTGAAATAAGAACCCATCCTTCACTTTCTTCCTCTTGTGCCCTATAAAATACATCATTTTACTCCACAAAAAATGGTCTGAAGACATCTGAGAGCTTGTTAGAGGTGCAGAATTTCAGTCCTCACCCTACCCCTAGCAAATCAGAATCTGAAGTTTTTGCCAGATCCTTTGTTTATTCTTATGTAAAGTTTTAGTAGCATTGCTCTGCAATTCACACCTTAAAAACTCTCTAACCCAGCTCCCGCTCTTCACCTCTACCCCCACAATCATACTCCAGGACCTAAATAAAATTAGCTGCATATCACAACACTTTGGAAATTTCTTTTTAAGTACCCACACCAGGTTCTATCCCTGGAGATTCTGATATAATTCACTAGAGTGAAATTCAGGAATCAGTAATTTTTAAAAACTCCCCAAATTGTTTTACTGTATAGCCAACACTGACAGCTACTTATTTAAACTATCATCACCCTTCAAACAGACTTTTTAAAGTGAAAGTAGGTTAGTCGCTCAGTTTTGTCCGACTCTTTGTGACCCCATGGACTATAACCCACCAGGCTCCTCTGTCCATGGAATTCTCCAAGCTAGAATACTGGAGTGGATTGCCATTACGCTCCACAGGTTCTTCCCAACCCAGGGATCAAACCCAGGTCTTCTGCACTGCAAACAGATTCTTTACCATCTGAGCTACCAGGGAAGTCCCTTAAACAGATTATTATAACATGATAATCTCCTAAATGGTCTCTCATTCTTCTGATTTTCCAATTCTCCTTATTTACAGTAAAGTGATCTTTCTTAGAAGCTGTGTTTCAACGGTTAATGTTGACTCCAGCGCTGAGCCCATACCCTAAAGCATGACAGACACACCCTGCAGTATCTGTTCCCAACTCATTCAGCCAAAGTCATGTCTCACTATAACCTCTCCTCCCCTTGTGCTCTTCTGCATCACAGTCCGACTGAATTGTTTGCAGTTCACCAAATGGACCTTGGTATTTGTAATTGTTTCTGCTCTTTTAACAGCTATATTGAGGCATAGTTGATATGCAAAGCACTGTAAATATTTAATCTGCACAGTTTGATGAATTGGACATTTTCAAACATTCATGACAGGCTTCCCAGGTGGTGTAGCAGAAAAGAATCCGCCTGCCAATGCAAGAGACACAAGAGATATGGGTTCGATCCCTGGGTCGGGAAGATCCCCTGGAGAAAGAAGTGGCAACACACTCCAGTATTCTTGCCTGGAAAATCTCATAATTATAATGTTAATAATTCTTTACAATCAAAGGATTGAGTGGTTTGATCTCCTTGCTTTCTCATGATCCAACAAATGTTGGCAATTTGATCTCTGGTTCATCTGACTTTGCTAGACCTAGCTTGTACATCTGGAAGTTCTCAGTTCATGTACAGCTGAAGCCTAGCTTGAAGGATTTTGAACATAATCTTACTTGCATGTGAAATGAACACAATCAAATGGCAGTTTGAACATTCTTCGGCATTGCCCGTTTTGGGGATTGGAATGAAAACTGACCTTTTCCAGCCTGCGGCCACAAGCTGAGTTTTTCAAATTTGCTGACATATTGAATACAGCACTTTAACAGCATCCTCTTTTAGGATTTTCAATAGCTCAGCTGGAATTCCATCACCTCCACTAGCTTGGTTTGTAGTGATGTTTCCTAAGGCCCACTTAACTTCACACTCCAGGATGTCTGGCTCTAGGTGAGTGATCACACCTTCGTGGTTATCTGGATCAGTAAGACCTTTTCTGCACAGTTCTTCTGTGTATTCTTGCCACCTCTTTAATCTCTTCTGCCTCTGTTAGGTCCTTACTGTTTCTGTCCTTTATCGTGCCCATCCTTGCATGAAATGTTCCCTTGATATCTCCAATTTTCCTGAAGAGATCTCTAGTCTTTCTCATTCTATTGTTTTACTCTATTTCTTTGCATTGTTCACTGAAAAAGGCCTTCTTCTCTGTCCTTGCTATTCTCTGAAACTCTGAATTCAGTTGGGTATATCTTTCCATTTCTACCCTGCTTTTTGCTTCTCTCCTTTCCTCGCTATTTGTAAAACCTCCTCAGACAAGTACTTTGCCTTCTTGCATTTGTTTTTCTTCAGGCTGGTTTTGGTCACTACCTCATGTACATATGTTACAAACTCCTGTCCATAGTTCTTCAGGCACTCTGTCTACCAGATCTAATCCCTAGAATCTCTTCATCACCTCCACTGAATAATCATAAGGGATTTGATTTAAGTCATACCTGAATGGCCTAGTGGCTTTCCCTACTTTCTTCAATTTAAGCCTGAATTTTGCAGTAAGGAGCTGAGGATCTAAGCCGCAGTCAGCTCCAGGTCTTGTTTTTGTGACTGTATAAAGCTTCTCTATCTTCAGCTGCAAAGAATATAATCAATCTGATTTTGATATTGACCATTTGGTGATGTTCATGTGTAGAGTCATCTCTTGTGTTGGAAAAGGGTGTTTGCTATGACCAGTGCATTTCCTTGGCAAAATTCTGTTAGCTAGCCTATCCTAAAGGAAATCAATCCTAAATGTTCATTGGAAGGACTGATGCTAAAGCTGAAGCTCTAATACTTTAGCCACCTTATGTGAAGAGCCAACTCATTGGAAAAGCCCCTGATGCTGGGAAACACTGAAGGCAAAAGGAAAAAAGGGCAGCAGAGAATGAGATGATTAAACAGCATCACTGACTCAATGGACATGAACTTAAGCAAACTTCAGGAGACAGTGGAGGACAGGGAAGGCTGGCATGCTTCAGCCTGTGGAATCACAAAGAGTCAGACATGACTTAGTGACTAAACAGCAACAACAACAAGGGATACTGGCCAAATGGCATCTGACTGATGCTGTCCACTAGTGGTATTAATAATCTTCCATCTTTCACTCAAGCAAGAACACTAATTATTGTAAGATTAAAAATTCACTCAGTCTTTTGATGCTGAAAATTTAGATACTTGGACACATCTGGTTAATTCACAGAACTTTTACTTTTCATCCAGATGGCCTGTCATTATAAATGTTACAACGTAAACACAACAAAGCGTGAACTACTCGACCTTGCCTAAATGGACCTTGAAACACTCATCACTCCTTCAGAAGTGTAATGATGACTGATACACTACCATCTTTTCTGTGATTTCCTATAATTAAGTGAACATGGTATCATTACAAAGATACGAAACTAGGAAATAGAAAGTTGAGATGAGATATCTAAAGTTGATTGCTTTCTGAAGAATCTAGAAAATGGAGAAATACCACCGGTGTTGCAGTCCCCTCTGGGGACTGAGGAACTGATGGACAATACAAGCACCTGCATGTTTTAATGTTTTAGTGTCTTAGTGTTTCTGTTCAGATATTCCCCCTATTATACAAGGGGTTAGGGTCCAGCTTTCTCCCAGCAGTGAGACCATAGGTCACGATGTCATTATATCAGATAGTAGCCAGTAATTTTTTTTGTTTTCATAGGGACAGCTTGAAATGTAAATAAGATGAGCTTTATTGCTCTTCAGACACATTTAGTATTTATGGGCCACATCTCACATGAAAATGGAATAATAATACCTGCCCATGTCAATACTCTTAAAGAGCTACCATCAGCAGGAAAAAAAAAATCTATCCTCTTACTTCTTTGGGGTAGGAACTTTAATTTTAGCTAATAAACATTTATTTTATACTGATTAAGCTCTGAGCCACATGCATCATCATTGTGCTGTGCTTCGTCCCTCAGTCATGTCTGACTCTTTGTGACCCCATGGACTGTAGCTCGCCAGGCCCCTCTGTCCAGGGGATTCTCCAGGCAAGAATACTGGCGTGGGTTGCCATACCCTCCTCCAGGGGATCTTCCCAACCCAGGATCAAACCTGCATCTCTTACATCTCCTGCATAGGCAGCCAGGTTCTTTATCACTAACGCGCCTGGGAAGCCCTCATCATTGGGATGAGATAATAGAGTTCTATGTGAAGCACCGATAGGCTCCTTTAGAAAATCAGATGGATTGCAATTAGGAATTATTGAGATATTTCACAGAACCATGGAGCCTTCTGAGTCACCTTCTGCTTGTTCTTTGGGACGAGCCATTCACATGAAGCAGCTGGAACTCCAAAAGGACATTTGACTGGTAAATTGACTTGATTGATTCAAATTTGATTACATACTGGAAACACATTTAGTTCAAGTTAAGCACATTAATATATATCAGTTAGAATAAAGACCCAAATGCTCCTTTGTTATTCATTAATGAAACTTAATTACTTCAACAAAACATTAATGAAGAAAATATATTGGCTTGCATAATTCACTTGGAAAAATTAATTAATTGTTGTATTAAGGGCAGCCTGTTCCAAAAAGTAATTACTGAGGCTTTGATGGAGAATTGTTTTATGTTATTTATTTAGCAAGCTGTTGTTTACCTTTTTCATTTTACATTGATTTGTTGCGCATATTGTTTTTTTCTCCTACAGAGGGAAATTAATTTGAATGGATGACTGTAAGTATGTACTTATAATTGATAAGGTAGCTACATTTTAATATGATGTTTACTAAATTCAACATGCAATACAAAGATAAAAGGATTATTTAGTGGTAATATCCTACACAATTAGATTTTCAGCACAGTATGTGACAGATAATATTCTTATTTAGTAGGTAACTAGAAGGCAGAAATGGGATAAAATAAACTTCAGCAAGTTAGCATCAAGGCTTTCTTTTTCACTAGGCAAAGTCATGATTTGTAATTGTTTTAACACAGAGGTGCCAGATATAAATATTTAATAAGAAAATTTAATGTTTTTAAAAATGCAGTATCAATGGCTATATGAATGAATAATTCAACATAAACCTGAATCAATAGTTTAGAATTCTCATTTTCTTTCAACTTCTGTTTTCTTCTGTGACTTTGATCTACATACTAAACCTCATCATATCTATTTATGTAAAACAGAAATATTAACAGAAAAATTCTTGATTAGAGTTTACTGGCTAATGACTTTAATTGGTTTGACAATTAATACAGTGGTAAGATGATTATTAAGATGATCCTTAGTAGAATGTTCATTAAATTATCTTTTCATTAGCTGCAACTCTGAAAGAACAAGTAATTTGTTTTAAATTTATAAACACGTGATCAAAAGCTACCCTTCTTTTAGAAGATAACTCATTATCCGCTGTGAATAAATGAAAGTGTTTCTACATTGAATTGCTTCAGACAGACTTTCATTCCATTACTGGGTAGATTATTTTGCAGGTAATGGCCAGGCCACTTGCATAATAGTACCATGTTTCATTAAGATAAAAAAAAAAAAGATAAAACCTGCAGGATTCACGTTCCAAAATAAATCAGCCCAGCTCTCAGCTGATGGGCTTCAGCTTTTTCATTACCATATGGATATGATGGATATTTTTCAAAACCTAGTTTAGACAAACTGCTCAAAAAGAAATGAGTTCTCCTGATCAAACCAAAATTAAGGTGAAAATTGATGTCCCTTTCCCCTCCCCTTCCCCGTAGAAATATTTAAGAAGAAGAGACAATTATTTCTCAGAACTGTTAAGTCCTCTCAGGATTTGTCTCCTTCATACATTATGCAGTGACTATTTCAAACTCAGCCTATCTCTGAGGGGTGAAAGATAGAGAAAATAAATGAAGGAATGCCACCAATATCATTCTTCCTGGAGACAGAAGGCACGTGCGGGCTTGCGTCTCTTATTTCTCTTATTTCTCAGAAGCAGATAGCTCAAATCATTTATTTAAACATTACACTTCTCCACTTTATTCATTTCTCAAGTACCCACCGGATGGCAGCATAGAACGATAAATCAAAATTGATTCCTAATTCAGAAGCACCCACCAGAGGTTATTAATCAGGCGTGACTTCTTTCGTGCCTTACACATGGAACTGCTAACAGATTTATTCGTAGCGAAAACGTGTGTGATATTTAGTCCCACCGCGCGTGGTTGCGGTCACACTTTACCACGTAATTTCTCAATTTAGTCCAGCAGAAACCATAGCTGAATCTTTCATACTATAGTGTTCCCGTTGGTAACATGAATTTGTAGTGAGAAATAGGAGAGCTTCACAAGAAAATGTGAAAAGTCCATAACGGCCTGAGAATTTGCTTTTTAAAAACCCATTCCAGGTTTCACTGTTTCCAGCTCCGTGTCTCTAGCTCATAAAGAGGGAAGTAAAATGTACAAAAATCCTTTTGGAGTGTATCAAGTGATTTGGGCTCGTTAACACAGGCTTTTTAATAGTCCCATTATCTTCTGCAGAACCGGGTATAATTTATCTTCAGACTGGATGAACCAGCCAGCGAGTTTTAGGGACTGTTGGTTTCCCCCCACCCACCCCTACCCTGAGTCTCAGGATGCCTCAGAGGGTCCTCCACTAACTGTTTCTCTTCTGTTTGGGAGCCATTTTCCTCATTATCTTGGCTCTTCTCCCTCCATTTGGATGCTTTTGTTTATCAAAGATGCTTGGGTCAGCTCTCCCTCGGGTCTTAGCTCTGAGTGCCACGCCGCCCCACCCCCCACCCCCACGAGTTGGACCACTTAGACGTTCTTGACTGGCCATAATTTTTCTTGCTGCCAAGCTGTGCTTTGAGAGTTTACACCTTTTTTTTTTTTTAATGAATGGAGATATAACTGACATATAGCATTATAATAGCTTCAGATATACAACAAAATGATTCAAAATTTGTGTTTATAGCAAAATGCTCTCCACAGAAAGTCAACATCCATCAACACAGAGAGTTACATTTTTTTTTTCCTTGTGATGAGAACTTTTAAAGAACTCAGGTAATTCTTTAAAGCTTAAAAATTGCATTATTTTTTAAAATTAAATTTAGAATCCCCATTCTATATTTCCTTGCTTTACATGTATTTCCTATTTACTCACATGCCTACATAACAGCATTTTCATTGGAATATTGTGGAGTACTACTTCCCAAGGAAATGTTTCTCAAGAGGAAGTCTATTTGAGGCCTAATATATTTCTTTTGGAAAGAAAGAATACATATTAACACATGAAGTCTCTGAAAAGTCACACAAAAAATAATTATTTCACTGATTATAAATCCAGCTTTTTAAACCCTGCTATTAACCTGCATTAAGAAACGCTAACTTAGAACATATGAACCAAATCATTAAGATTACATTTCAAGATCTATAATATCTTTTACATGCAAAATTGGCATTTGACCCCACAAGTACAAATTCAATTAGTTATCAATACAGAATATTTGTTAACATTGAAAATACCATCACATTCCTGAAAGAACAGTTTTGGCTTATTTTAAAAGTTTCTCGTGTATCTTAAATGATGTAAATCACTCAGTTAGCTTAAAATAAACCTTCTGTATGAAAATTGTGCCCTGTGGAACTCAGACTTGACTTGTGAAAATCATCTAATTTAGCGATATATATTGCCATCTAGTGGCCATGTGTTAAATCACAGTTTGAGCTCAAAAAGAAGTGGCCATTTGGCAGGACGCTGTCATACACAATAATTATATTCAGAAATAGATTATCACTAAACTTCTATGGTGACTCAGACGGTGAAAAATCCGCCTGCAGTGAGGGAGACCTGGGTTCGATTCCTGGGTTGGGAAGATCCCCTGGAGGAGGGCATGGCAACCCACAGTCCATGGGGCTGCAAAGAGTCCAACACGACTCCAAATAGAAAAAAAAAAAAAGTATATTTAAAAGCCTCAGTGTAGAAAGGAGCTTAACCTCTTAAGAATCACTAGTATCTGTATGTCATCATCCCTTTGCTGTATTTTATAACTTCTTGGACCCAAATGTTTTTAGGATATGTATTTCTTCCAGTTAATGCTGTTAACATGTTATATCTCTTTATGTTAATGAAACTCAGGCTTGGTTATATTCCAGTGATATCTGCTCCTCATTTTCCCCAGACTGAGCACACTAAACTAGCCAGTTCAACCCCAAATGTACAGAAATGTAAGTCCACTCTCAGCCACATGCCCACTATACCAGGCGTGCAGGCTTGGAGACTCAGGTGTTGGGGACATTATGGAGCAGAGATTTTCATGAGACAATGATTGTGGTATGGCCTTAAGACATGGATTGGTTGTTGATCCCACTCACATTTGAATGTAGAATGCAAGTTATTTGGGGGCATTTTCATGGGAACAAAATAGTTTTCAGTTTGAGTAAGTGAGTGTTAGTCCACTCACTCATGTCTAACTCTTTGCAACCCCATGGACTGTAGCCCACCAGGCTCTTCTGTCCATGGGATTTTCCCAGGCAAGAATATTGGAGTGGGTTGCCATTTCCTTCTCCAGCGGGTCTTCCCAACACTTTCCAATGGATTGAACCCCAGATCTCCCTCATTGTAGGCAGATGCTTTACCTTCTGAGCTACCAGGGAAGCCCTGTATTTTATTTTTTCAGTTGAGGGCTCTGGATATAATTGCTCAAACTACTTACAACTAGCCCCTGGGAGTCTCCCCACACAAATACCAAAGGGCTGAGCTCAGCTCTTGAGTGACAGTGGGAACACTCAAAATGATGCTGACCAAGTATGGATGACTTTATTTATTGTATACAAGAGTGTTCCTCTCCCTTCAAAGATAGACTGAGTATCTTCCTTCATTGTAGTCAGAGTAGTAGGGAGTGGAGAGAGAAAGAGAAAGTAGAGTTTTTACAGCCGTTTCACTTGGAAAGAAGTTCAAAAGTACCTGGGGAAATAGATGCATCAAACATCAAATGAAGGGGGGGGGAAATGCATGTGTGTTAAGTCCCTTCAGTCGTGTCCAACTATTTGTGACCCTGTGGACTATAGCCTGCCAAGCTCCTCTGTCCATGGGATTCTCCATGCAAGATTACTGGAGTGGGTTGCCATTTCCTACTCCAGGAAATCTTCCCAACCCAAGAATTGAATCCACATCTCTTGTGTCTCCTGCCCTGCAGGCACATTCTTTACTTGCTGAGCTATTGGGGAAACCCAAATATTCTTATTAAAAGCCTTCAATTCTGATATAAGGGGACTGATAATTTGAGTGAGCAGACTTGGAAATTATAAATGAAAAGCCACTGTGAGTAGAAGTTCTTGGGGTTCACCTTGAGACCTCAGCTTTGATAGAAAGATCAAATGCAGCTTTTATCTTTTGGGACATGAAGCTGTGTGGATACGAGACAGCAAAAGAGACACTGATATATAGAACAGTCTTATGGACTCTGTGGGAGAGGGAGAGGATGGGAAGATTTGGGAGAATGGCATTGAAACATGTATAATATCATGTATGAAACGAGTCGCCAGTCCAGGTTCGATGCACGATACTCGATGCTTGGGGCTGGTGCATTGGGACGACCCAGAGGGATGGTATGGGGAGGGAGGAAGGAGGAGGGTTCAGGATGGGGAACACATGTATACCTGTGGCAGATTCATTTCGATATTCGGCAAAACCAATACAATATTGTAAAGTTTAAAAATAAAATAAAATTTAAAAAAAAAAGAACAGAAATGACATCTAACTGTGATAGTTTAGGCTGATAAAATTTGGGGATGATACGTATTTTGTTATTTGTACTTTCATGTCAATGTTTATATTTTTGAATAATGAGTTTGCATCATTTTTATTATGCAATACTTATTTTTTTAAGAAGCCAGAAACATAAAAAGTATAATGGAATAATCAAAAATATTCACAAAACACAAGCACTAGAAGGTTTATCATGATATTAGCAGTTATCATCTCGTGTGGCCTTTACTATTTTGGCATGATTTTTTCTTCATTTTTATTTTATATTGGAGTGTAGTTGATTAACAATGGTGTATTGGTTACAGGTGTATAGCAGAGGGATACTGTTATCCCCATACCAGTATCCATTCTTTTTCAAATTATTTTCTTATTTAGGTTATTGCAGAATATTAAGCCAAGTTCCCTGTGCTATACTGTAGGTCCTTGTTGACTATCTATTTTAAATATAGCTGTTGGCATGTTCTTACAGGCTGTCAAAAACTTAGAACACCTTATCTCTTTAACGTTTACTCTTTCTTCGTTAAAAGTGCTTGGTTGGTCATTCTCTCAAAATGACCCCTTTATTCTCAAAGGTCTTATTTGAACAAATTTTCAGCCGTGAAGCACTTCTTAGTTAATTGAAAAGGTAATCGAAAGTAAAAACCAACTTTGAAACCTACTTGTGAGGATATCTCATAATTACAACATTAATTGGGTTGATTAAATCAACACAATGTTGAAAATTATCTTCACAAAGACAATTCCTATGTCCACATATTACATTTTATCAGAAGAGAAAGATCATTCTTTGACAATGAAAACCATAAGAAATCTCCAAAAAAGGATTTTAAACATGAAGGCAATGATACTAGATATTTTAAATTGTACTTTAAAAAGCAGAAACCACTATTCCTTGTTTTAAACTGATAGCAAACAATTTTATGACTTGAGATCAAATGTGATACTTAAAGTATATAAAAATATAAAGATATTTACCCACTGTACAGGGAAATCAAACATAGCACCATAAGATATTCTATATAAGCATTACCCAAGTCAGAAAAATTTTATAAATATTTTTATGTGCAAGTTCTCTCATTGAGCCTGAACTATTAGGATTTAGTATGTTACTTATAACACAATGGGGAATAAAACTCAACTTTCAGACAATAATGTGTTCTTTAATTTTTTTTCATTCCTTAGCCTGTCTGGCAAATGAAATGCCAGAAAGTGGGGAGAAACATGGGGAAAATTGGCATCATTTGGGTAGTTACAAACTCTATAGACTCTAACATCAGAGACAGACTAAGAAGATCCAAACTCTCCTTCCTACCTAAAAACATCAAGAAAACAACCAGAAGCTATCTACACCAGCTTTGTAAGAGTTCTGGAAACAATGGTTTGTAATGTGCAAACAGCCAACCATGAAAAAGCCATCTCCAAAGTGGCAGGAAAGTTTTTTGGGGATTTTGGGGAGGAGGGGGGGCAGGGGGTGATCATTTTAAATTTTCCATTTTATTTCAAGTGTATTTATAATTATTCAAATAATATACACAGATGGTGTTCTAGTAAAAAAAAAAAAGTCAAACCTTCTAAATAAAGTGAAAGTTCTGTCAAATCCTCATATAGTCATATTCTCATTCTCAGAAATTACCACTAATATAGCCTACTTTCTGCATGTCTTGGCTTTAGTGTATTAACTTACAAGCATACACATATCCTCTTTTTTTTAGAGCAGCTTTAGAGTAACTATGGAAATCAAGCAGTGTACATCCTCCGAACTTGCTTTCCTTTTTCAAAGTTGCTTGAACTATTAAATTTTCTTTTCACTTCCACATGAATTTTAAAATCAGATATAATTTTTCAAGTGTCCATTGGGATGTGGATTATAATTACATTTAGTTTATAGATCGGTATGGGGATAATTGACATCTAAACAATATTTAGCCTTCTGACCCATTAACACAATATATCTGTCCTTTTATTTTTCTTTAAAATTTTTGTGCAGTGTTTTTCAGTTATCAGTGTACAGGACATGTACTCTGTCAACTTTATCCTTAATTTTTTTTTTTTTTTTTTTTTTAGTGCTATTGTCAATGACTTTGTCTGGATTTCTACCTGTAACAATTCTGGTAGGAAAGATCTATTGGTAGTGAATTCTTTCAGCTTTTGTATATCTGGGAAAATTTTTATTTTGCCTTGAATTTCAAAATGTATTTTTGCTGAGCACAGAATGAGAATTGACCTTTTTTTTTTTTTTCTCCCTTCATCATGGTAATCTTCTCTGTATCATTCCAATTTTTTAGTATATGTGCTGCTGAGGCAAGTAGTGTGGTGTTTTCCATCTACCCTCACCTCCTGCCTGGTGCAGTGGCAGACTTGGTCTTAAGCAGCAGCAACCCAGTTCCCACATCTTTGGACTGGAGGGAGCAGAACAAACTTTATTTGTAAGTTACTATGTACATGCTGCTCAGTCGCTCAGTCGTGTCTGACTCTGCAACCCTGTGGACTGTAGCCGGCCAGGCTCCTCTGTCCATGGGATTTTCCTGGCAAGAATACTGGAGTGGACTGTCATTTCCTCCTCCATGGGATCTTCCTGACCCAAGGATCAAACCATGTCTCCTGAAGCTCCTGCATTGGCTGATGGATTCTTTACTGCTGAGCCACCTGGGAAGCCCCAAGTTATTGCATAAGTCTGTTCTAATCTGGTCGGAGGATATTTGAAGGGCAGAGTCCCTAGCCTCTGTGTCACATAACTTGGAATTCAGGCAGGGTCAAGTGCCAGACTCCTCCAAAGAGCTACAAGGGGCTTTCGCTGCTGAGCTACCAGGGAAGCCCCACAAGGGGGCTACAAATTTGCAGACACCTGGAGTTCAAAGGTTACAGATAGACATGCACTAGACCATCGAAGGCCTAGAGGAGAATCTGGAGTGAGGCTCTAGGAAGTCAGGACATCCAGAAGCAGCTGCTTATAGAGGAGATTCCAGCACATCATGTATATGCCAGATGGCAAGATGCAGGCTCAAAAGAGTCATGAGGAGACCTTACACTTTCACTTTGTGCTGATCCATGAAGGACTATCTCAACAAAAAAACTAGTCTGAAAAAAAGGAGAGATAGTTGTTGGGTTTTTTTTCATTTTTTCTTTTTGGTGTATTTTTGTTTGTCATTGAGATATGACTTTACATCTGCTGAAATGGCTACAGTCAAAAAGCCTAAGATAATAAGTATTGGCAAAGACGTAATGAAATAAGAACCTTCATACACCATTTGTGGTCATGTAAAATGGTACAGCTGCTTTGAAAAACACTTTAACCGTTCCTCAAAAATTTAGACACAGAATTACCACATGATCTGGCAATTTCACTCCTAGCTATATAACCAAACAAAATGAAAGCATATGTCCACTCGAAAATGTGTACATGAATGTTCATAGCAGCATTATTCATAATAGCTAAAACGTGAAAGCATCCCAAATGTTCATCAGTGATAAACAAAATGTGTATAGCCATACAGTGGAGTATTTTTCAGCCATAAAAGGAATGAAATAATACACATGCTACAATATTGCTAAACCTTGAAAATATTATCTTAGGTGAAAGAAACCAGTTTCACAAAAGACCACATATTATATGGTTCTATTGAAATAAAACATTCAGAACAGACAAATCTGTAGACACATAAAGTAGTGGTTAAATATGGATGAGGGTACAAGGGGATTGTAGCTAATGAGTATAGGATTTCTTTGGGGGAGTGATGAAAATTGATTGTGGTGGTGGTTGCACAACTTTGACTATAATGAAAACCATTCAATACATTTAAAGTAGACGAATTGTATGGTATGTGAATTACATCTCAATAAAACTGTTAAAATAAGTAAGCTAATTGATGAGCAGATCAATAAATAAGTAAATGCAGAAAACTGATTCAGTTCAGTTCAGTTCAGTTCAGTCACTCAGTTACGTCCAACTCTTTGCAACCACATGGACTGCAGCACGCCAGAATTCCCTGTCCATCGCTAACTCCCAGAGCTTGCCCAAACTCATGTCCATTGAGTCGATGATGCCATCCAACCGTCTCACCCTCTGTCGTCCCCTTCTCCTCCTGCCTTCAATCTTTCCAAGCATTAGGGTCTTTTCCAGTGAGTCAGTTCTTCGCGTCAGCTGGCCAAAGTATTAGTTTCAGCTTCAGCATCAGTCCTTCCAATTCAGGACTGATTTCCTTTAGAATGGACTGGTTGGATCTCCTTGCAGTCCAAGGGACTCTCAAGAGTCTTCTCCAACATCACAGTCCAAAAGCATCAATTCTTCGGCCCTCAGCTTTCTTTACGGTTCAACTCTCACATCCATAGTAGAGATATAATGAATTTTTTTTAACTGAATTGATGTAAATGTAGCAAGAAAGAGGAGTAAAGTAACAAAAAACAGATGATACCAAAAGAAAACCAGGTTCCTCTGTCTAAGGGATTCTCCAGGTAAGAATGTAAGAGTGGGTTGCCATTTCCTTCTCCAGGGAATTTCTTCACCCAGGGACTGAGCCCAGGTCTTCTCCATTGCAGGCAGATCCTTCACCATCTGAGCCACCAGGGAAGCCCATGGTATACTCTTAGCAAATTATCTAGTAAAAGAAAGCTGGTATAGCTGTAGCACTATTAAACAAATCAGAATTTAAGGCTAAAAATATTATAAGTGATACAAAGAAACACTTCATAATGATAAATCAGTTAAACAGAAAGATTAAATTTTCATAATTCCAAATATGTATAAAATTGTCAAAAAATTTAAAAGACAGGCAAATAATCATAGTTGGAAGTTTTAACATACCTCTCTCAGTACAGATGTGTGATACCATGAGCAAACCAAATTTGAGGTAAAAATATATATATATATATATATATATTTGAAGAGCCTAATCAACCAAATTGACCTAGTTCAGTTCAGTCGCTCAGTCATGTCCACCTCTTTGTGACCCCATGGACTGCAGCACGCCAGGCTTCCCTGTCCATCACCAACTCTCAGAGCCTGCTCAAACTCATGTCCATCAAACTGGTGATGCCATCCAACCATCTCATCCTCTGTCTTCCCCATCTCCTCCTGCCTTCAATATTTCCCAGCATCAGGGTCTTTTCCAATTTTTTTTTTCCCATTGGAAAAAGGGGAAATGATTGACCTAACCAACATATATAAAACTTTACTTTCAACAACTTCAAAAAACATATTCTTTTACATTTTGAAAAGCAGCTAAGTAGAATACTCCATTTTTTAGACCAATTTCAAAAAACAAAATGTATTGTGCATTGACTTGAGAAGTTTTCTATGTGATTTTCAGCATTATAACTACTTATGAACAAAAAAACATAGTAGAAATTGAATAAACATTCTGAAGGAAACAAATCGATGTATGAATTTAAGCATCTCCATCTCTTTGCTCCCTCATATCTCTACGGCTCTGTGCCAGTTCCTGAATTTTTGGCCTTAGGCTACTTAATCTACAAAATAAAAATAATAACATGTCAGAATAGAATTATAAACCATCCAACATGTATTCAAAAATGTTGGTTTTCTTTCTTCCTTTCTTCTTCCCAATTATCTAAAACAATACAGATTCTGGTTATAATCTTAAATTCATCTAGATAGAGTAGTTACAGCAAGAAATGTGATGTGTTTGCCATACAGATGTAAGATGTTACATATGAAAAAGTACATATAGATGAAAAAAGAAAGAGATGTTGTTGTTTAGTCACTGAGTCATGTCTGACTCTTTTGCAATCCTATGGACTATAGCACACAAGGCTCCGCTGTCCATGGGATTCTCCAGGCAAGAAAACTGGAGTGAGTTGCCATTTCCTTCTTCAGGGGTCTTCCAGACCCAGGGATCAAACATGCATCTCCTGCATTGGCAGGTGGATTCTTTACCACTGAGCCACTAGGGAAGCCCTGAAAGAAATGTATCCCTCAGTAAATCATTATGTAATTTCCATCACCGGACCTTCAGTATGAACATAGAGGTCTAAGTCAGTGGTTTTCTACTTTTCCTCTTGAACTTCATTAAAAATAGAGCAAAATAAGCATGAATCCATGAAGCTCTATTTTGAGTGAAACCAGGAGACACCCTATAGTGTTAGACCCAAGGGTAACCCCCCGTGGTTTCCCACTTGCCAGCATCTACATCTTTGTGGCATCCCTCCCTTTGAATGCAAGCTGGACTTGTGATTTGCTTCTAGCAAATGGAACATGGCAAAGGTGATGGTATGTAACTACCATGATGCGGGAGTTACAGTATAAGACTCCAGCTTAGCAGACAAACAAGCAGCTGGGTTGAAGATGCCCACATGGCAAGATACTGGGGGACTTACTTGGCCTGAAAGACCCTATAAAGACAATAGTCAGCAAAATACAGGGATCGGTTCCACAGCCGTGAGGAAATGAAGTCTGCCAACAACACAAAAGAGTGTGGAGGTGATGCTTCCTGATCAAGCCTCCAGATGAGAGCACAGCCCAGCTGACATCTTGAGCGCAACCTTGTGAGACCCCAAGCAGATAACCTCTCTAAGCTGTGCTCACACTCCTGCCCCGTGCAGCTGAGATGACAGAGGTGGGTTGTTTTAAGCCTCTAAGTTTGTAGTAACTTGTTACACAACAATAGAAAATGAATCCACAGATCTAATTCTCAGGCAACAAAATATATACCACAGTTACTAAAAAGCAGCAGAAGTCAAGTAGAAACATTCCAAGGAAGAAAGAAGCACTGAACTGAAAGTGTCAGTAAGGGAAAATCTAAGAATATACCAGTTGCATGTTCCTTGAAAGTGAAAGTTCATCCTTAAGTACAAAAGCTTTCGAACTTGTTAAAAAAATTGTATAGGCTCTGACGTCAACAGTTACCTTCGAGGAACCACGTTAGTTCGCAGATGCAAGGAAGACAGGATTATAGAAAGCACAGCATGGCTGCACTGTAGGAAGAAGCTGAAGGGCATCTTCAGCTGCGAAGCTGATTGTTTTCTCCCTCCCATCCTCAGGGACCTCCTCATCTAGCTGACTTAATACATTCCCTTTTGTTTAATGCTAATGGAATTTATTCTTCTCAAAGAACAGAAACATCATTAGCTGCCTGGAAAGAGTCAGGGATATTTTAGGCTAATAAAAGGAAACTAATCATCTATCACTTTAGGGCATAAACAATACATGACATTCCTTAAAACAAAGCCTCTTCACCCAGGTGCTGTGCCACTCAAGTGATTAATCATTAAATGGTTTTTTTGTTTGTTTAGATCCTGGGACAACTAGGGATAAGACGCCAAATTTTCAGGTGGTACAGCAGTAAAGACTCTTCCTGACAATGCAGGAGATACAAGAGACACGGGTTTGACCCCTGGATCAGGAAGATCCCCCGGTGTAGGAAAAGGCAACCCACTCCACTGTTCTTGTCTGAAAAATTCCATGGTCCGAAGAACCTGGCAGGCTACAATCTATGGGATTGCAAAAGAGTCAGATACAACTGAGCCACTGAGCACACACACACAGTGATAAAAGTTAGGGATCCAAATGGAACGTGCTAATTGATGCCCCTTGATGTATTAGTCGGAGTCCAGATACTAAGGTCACTCAACTCACTGTCAGGGCCTCTCCAGTATCATAAGTTGAGGGATTCTAGAAAGTGATGAAGCTGGGAATTCAAACCGAAATCTTACTCTAGATGTGGTCATATTAAATAATCAGACAAATGCTGACATTCACTGAACACTCTCTCAGTGCCCGGTTAAGTTCTAAGTACTTCACAGGCACTGGCTCAGTTCAAGCTCAGAGCAGTCCAGTAAGGTAGGCACATCTCATAGATCTCCCCTGATTAAAAGCCACCAATGGGTTCTCACTTCGTTCAGAGTAAAATCTCCCACAAGAAATTTACAAGAACTGTATATCACTTCCAAAAGAATACTTTGCAAAATTCATCTGAAAAATTTCCAGGTCAAGAAATCACTCCAGCTTGCCATGTAATGTTATTGTTAAGGAATAGAAAAGAAAGCTTCCCATTAAAATTGCCTCAAATAACATAACATATTTGATATCACTAATAACTGTCCATTATTCCTGCCTCAAATGTTGTAGTGAAATACACTTTACTTGGAAAAAAATCCCCACTGTCCAAAATGCAGGGATTCTGAAACTGCCTAAATTTGAAGGGGAAGGGAAAAAGTCACCTCATCAATGAATGAGGTATGAGGTATGAAATGAATGTGGTCAATATCTACATGTTTAGAAAATCTTATTTTAGGAAGAAGGGCTTCCCCAGTGGCTCAGCAGCAAAGAGTCCACCTGCAATGCAGGAGCTGCAGAAGATATGGATTTGATCCCTGGGTCATGAAGATCCCCTGGAGGAGGGCATGGCAACCCACTCCAGTATTCTTGCCTGGAGAATCTCGTGGACAGAGAAGCCTGGCAGGCTACAGTCCAGAGGGTCACAAAAAGTAGGACACCACTGAAGTAACTTAGCACTCATGCATGCAAATTTTAAGTAGAAAATAAAGGAACAGGGAAAAGCATCACTTATGTGGGTCTCTATTCTGAAATCTTAACCTTGTTAATTTTAAAATAGAATTTTAGAAATATAGACCAGAGCCCAAAACTGGAATTTTCACCTAATGTTGACAAGGTATGAAAAATAAATTAATTTTCTCATGGAAATCATCTCCAGTACATTTATTTGATTCATGTTTGGTATAAGCAGCAGCAGCAGCAGTAGGAAGAAAGCACTTGTAAATAGCTATCTACCAGACATGAACTGCACTGAGTTTTTATGGTGTGCTATATAAAGCATTTGATTTTAAACAGAGAAGAGGAAAGGGGGAAAAAAAGAAAACAGCAAGTTAACTGCGAGTTCAGGTAGAGCTGACATAATTAAGAATAAAGTGGATTAATAATCACTCTATTATACACTAGTCACGTTGGATGCCTTTCTAAAATTATCTAAACATTATTTGGGCACATAAAATAAGCTCAAAGATAAAATTAGCTCTGTAGTAAAGCAATTGGATGAATGCCTGATCTCTTCTTATAGTGAACGTCAGTAAACACAATTAAGGTGATTTTTAATTTATAATAAAAGATAAATTGCCAAATCTAATCTCCTTGAGATCCTGGCTTTAACCTGCCAAATCATCAAGAAGATGGTTCTGTATGTTTGTTTATCTGCTAGGCTCCTTGGATCATACATATATACATCCTTTACCTTTCTTACTACTGTGAAAACTTGTCTGACTGTTGTACAGACAAATCGAAAAACTACTGTGGAATATGGAGAGCCCAAATCATGACATCGGATTAGGAAGGACATGCCGGCTCTGTTTAAGAAGAATATTTTTCAAGCATTGTAGCAAAAATGGATCCACTTGGGGTGCAAACAAAACATTCAAAGATGAGGTAAGCAGGCTGGAGGGCAAACATCAAATCTGAATCAAACCAGGCTCGTGTCTGTAAAAACATGTTAAAGGACAAGATTTAGATTTCCAATGTTAGAAGAGAACCAAGATGCCAAATGCTGATATTGGCAACTTTGGCTCCCCGAAACACTTGCTGGGTCATGCCTTTTTATATATTCCTTGTGATATTCCAGAGTCACTCACGTGGGAGCCTCCATGATGACACGTGAGGAGGTCATCTGGCAAAGCTAGGAGGCCACTCAAATCTAACTTGGGGAGGCTTTATAAGACAAGAAGGAGAAAGAGGAGCCAGCGGGAGAGGAGGCGGGCAGGAAGGAGAGGAAGAAATGAGAAAGAGGGAAAAGCTGGGAAGAGAACTTTAAAAAAGACAAGAAAGTGAAAAGGAAGAGGAGAAGGAAGAAAAGAGGAAGAAGAAACCCCTTTCTATGAGTCCATCTCACCTGCGGAGTAGGAACTGTTGTTCTAATTCACATCTCTCCTCTTCTGAGAGCCCACCAATGGGCTCTTGCCTTATTCAAAGCAAGACCCCAAACCATGCTCATAGGTTCAGAGCCCAAAGTGACACCCCTTCTTCAACCTTCCCACCCTTCCTCTCTTGCACTCAATTTCAGCAGCACCAGCTGTATGGAGCACATCATCAAGCAAAATCCTGCCTCAGAGCATCTGTGAGTTGTCTCCTTTCCCCAGAACATTCTCTGCCCTCCCCTGCCCTCTCAACAGGGCTTTCCTCATTCACTTCCTCCACATTGTTGCTCAAATATCACCTAACCATAAAGACCTTCTCAACCGCTGTTTAATAAAATAAAAATCTCCCATATGTCTGTATGCCCTTTTTCTGCTTTTCTTTTTTCTTTACATCATTCATTGCTGTGTGGCATGTATTTCTACACATATTCTTTATCTATCTCCACTCTCTTCTTGGGATTTGTCTTGAGAGCACAGACTGGCTGTTTTATTCACTGCTATATCTTTTAGCACCTAGAATTGTGCTTGGCATGTGGTAGTTGATCAAGAAATCATTGTAAGTGATTTAGTGACTGACAAGGAAGGAAGGGAGGGAGGGAAGTGGAGAGTGAAGGAAGGGATTTACTTTAGACAATCAACTGGAGCACAGTGAATTTAAATACTTTGGGTTACATGGCAAGTTAAATAATTTCCTATAACGAGCCAATAAATCTTTGTAGAAATTTAGAACATGCATTGCATCAAATTTAAACCTGATGTTTTCTTTGTGTATACGTGCACAATATATATTGTGAGATACATATATATATATATATAGTGAACACTATATATATATATATATATATATATATATATATATATATATATATATATTGTGTTCCTGTTTTATTTTCTTGTGCTTCCCTTTGGCTCATCTATCAAGACAGTAATCTTATTCTGTCACTATGTCTTTGGTGTAAGTGTTGGTATATAGATTGGAGATAGAAAGTTAGTCTACTAAAAGCCAGAAAGAGGCTTCCCAGGTGGCTCAGACAATAAAGTGTCTGCCTGCAATGTGGGAGACCCTGGTTTGATCCATGGGTCAGGAAGATCCCCTTGAGAAGGGAAAGGCAACCCACTCTAGTATTCTTGCCTGCAGAATCCCATGGACAGAGGAACCAGCAGTCTATGAGATTGCAAAGAATCGGACACAACTGAGCAGCTAACACTTTCATTTTTTCACTTTCACAAATCCGGTCAGAAAACAAGCTAGAGGCACTTACAACTTTTTCAAGGATGAGCAAAATAGCTTGAAAAACTTAGAGTGTACCCTGGATATGAAGATCTCAGGGAGAGAAACCCTTCCTTCTGATCCTTAATTGCTTGAAGTACCATAAACTCTCTGAAACTTGGACAGGATCCATGAATAGATGAGTGAAAGAGAACCTTCATTTTAGTCTGAAAAAAAAAATGTTCATTTTTATTTTATTATGGTCAACCAGCTAACTAAGCTGTGTGGGAAGTGTGAAGATAAAGACAAATTATTAATTAGTTATGAAAAAAGTTGACATATTTTCTACATCTGATTTGTGATCATGCATATTAGCTGTATCCTAGGTTTACACAGATACAACAGAATTCCTTCGAAATCATGTAGGATTTTTCTGAATCAAGGGGGTGCGGTGAATAAGGCTTCCTTTTGAAGAGTACAGTGTTTTGAGAATTGGACTGAGGAAAGTATTCAAGTTTAATTCTGAAGACATCAAGTTAAAAGTACAGAATAAAAAAAAGTGACTAAACCAATGTGCTTCTAATAAAATTCAGATCACCTTTTTTTTCTCTCTGCTTTGTTTTTTTTTCTTTCTATGCCTAATAGATTTAAGCAATTTTCCTCTATTTCCCCAAATAAACATATTATTCTCTATCTACTTTACTATGATGATTTTAAAAAAAACACAAAAATTTTAATGTATCAGGAATCTTTGTGAAATTGCACTTTTGCTTGAAACCTGTCACATCACATCAGAGAAACTCTCATAGTCTATAAGCCAGAATGCCAGGGCTGCAACCGGTAATCGATTCACCACCACAGACAATTTATTTCTATACAGGCAGTGCATCTAATAAGGTAACCCGAAAATCTGTCTTTTATTAATAATTTTAAAAATGTGTAGACACTATTTGTGGTAGACATATTCTAGATAGCTTTTTCAGATGAGGTTTTTTAAAAGCAATCTTGAAAAGGAATGCATTAACTAAATGGGCCAAAAGGTTCTTTTTCTTTGATGAGAGCTAAGTCCTTCCTCAAAAAGTTTCTTATGCTCCAGTAAATTAAATGTAGACTATTCTCATCACTCTTGCTGCTAATCAAGACATTAGCCATATAATACAGAATTATGCAGTGCCTTCATAACTAAAACTTTTATACTACACTTTTTAACAGCATTTGAGGAAGGGAAAGGGGCATTTGTCTGAATATGGATTCAAAGTTGTATATATTTCCTGTCATTCTACAAAGTGACTTTGTGAAGCAAAATTTTGCTAAATGTTAAACTTGAAAGTTTAGTATACTAGATTAAAATACTGTCCACTAACTAGTTCATAGACTTTAAAAGTAAAATACGTACAACTGTTAAAACAACATGAAGAAAATTTCATTTTTTTTCTGCTGCTGCTGCTGCTGCTAAGTCGCTTCAGTCGTGCCCGACTCTTTGTGACCCCGTAGACGGCAGCCCACCAGGCTCCCCCGTCCCTGGGATTCTCCAGGCAAGAGCACTGGAGTGGGTTGCCATTTCCTTCTCCAATGCATGAAAGTGAAAAGTGAAAGTGAAGTCGCTCAGTCGTGTCCGACTCTTAGCGACCCCATCGACTGCAGCCTACCAGGCTCCTCAGTCTGTGGGATTTTCCAGGCAAGAGTACTGGAGTGGGGTGCCATCGAGCAGTTAAAAGACAATGCTAAAATATTAAAATGAAAATAAAACAAATACTTTCCAACCAAAAAAAAAATTGTGTAGACACATTTCACACAGCTTGTATTTACTTTATGTGTTTTAAAAAGATAACAAAATCAATTTTAAAATATGTGGGAACTTAGTAACAAATATTCAGGTTTCTTCTAGAATATTACATCCATTAGCTTTCCCTTACATAAATTACTAGCTTATAATATCCCACATGTATATGTTTCCCTCCCATTATGGTTCTGCTGTGCACAGGAGAGAGACAGTTATATAAGCATAGGTTGCATGTATTTCTGCCAATGTTTATCTTGTTTCTAATGGGCTCCAAAGAGCCTTCTGCTTTTGAAGTTACATGTTAGAACAACAGTGTGCTTCTCTGGCACAGCACATGTGTTTGTGTAGCCGCAGGTGTCTTCAGGTTTTGCTCAAACACAGCAGATGTGTGAGTAACTGAAGGGTGTGTCCTCCATTTTACAGATACTTAAAAGCGGCCCCGGATTCTGGGAATCAAAGGCAAGGGCAGAACACCAAGCCTCTCCTACCTTGAAGACTCATGGAAATCACACCTGAAACCAGTTTTTCTTGAAGAGAAGTATGTCGGGTATTTTTTCCAATGTGGTGTTTTCTCAGGTTGACAGGTTGATGTACCGTCAACCTATGTTTGGGTATACGGTGTGGTATGGTTAAGTGTGAGCACAGTGTTGTACAGCAGATCTCTAGAATGTTCATCCCCCATGATGGAAACTCTACATCCATTGAACAGCAGTTGTCCCTTTCTCCCTCCATCCCCAGCCCCCAGCAAACACCATTCTACTCTCTGCTTTTGTGATTGTGGCTCCTCTCCATACATTACATACATACGATCGTGCAGTACTTGTCCTGCCGTGTCTGGCTTATTTCTCTTAGCATAATGTTTTCAAGGTTCGTCCGTGCTGTAGCACACGACATGGTTTCCTTCTTTTTTTAAGGCTGAATGGTGTAGCTGCTGTGAGAAACATATGGTCGTTTCTCAAAAATTAAAAACAGAACTACTGTATAAGCCAAAAAAAACCCTGAAATCATGATCTTGAAGAGATAACCTCAACTCTAACGTTCACCACAGCTCTATTCACAAGCGCCAAGAGGCAGAAATACCCAAAGTCCAGGGACGGATGAATGGATAAAGAAAATATGGTGTATACTTACTTCCCTGGCTTTCAACAATTACCAGTTCCTTGTTCAAATAGTACCAAAAACCTCAAAACGTCTCCAGAAATTCCAGAAAAACATCTGTTACTTTTCTATTTCCAATTTCTTTTTGAAGTCATTATTGAGTCAAGGTGGCAGAAAATAAGCCTCGGTCATTTGGGATTTGACCTTCAGCTCTTTTCTGGGGTTAAGCCTCATCACTCCTGCAGAGTACTAAGCGGCACTGAGTAGGAAGAGAGTCTGGTGGTCGGCCATCAACTCACTCAAGCACTCAAGCAGTCACTAAGGAAACTCCTACTCTGATCATGGTCACCTGGGTGCCTTAGACTGGAGTCTCTAGGTGTTAATGTTCTGGCACACTTACAGAGTAGCTAATAAACACAGAAGGACTTAGTTGCTTAAATGAAATGGCAGTTGGGGAATAAAAAATACTATTAGAAAGAAAAAATTCTGTAGAATTGTTTGTGTATTATGAGCACAAATTACAGATGGGAAATAAGTGTCTTTCCCCCATTCTCCTTTTTGGCTATATAACCATTAACTTTTGTATTGTATTAAATTCAACTACATAATTTTACCTCCTGTATACCTAACATTCATAAATGTTTTACTAGATACAGTGTTCTGGAGGAGGGCATGGAAACCCATTACAGTATTCTTGCCTGGAGAATCCCGTGGAGAGAAGACCTTGGTGGGCTATAGTCCATACGGTCGCAAAGAGTTGGACACGACTGAAGCGATTTAGCACACACAATGTTCTACATGCTTTAAATATATTAACTCATTTAATCATCCCCATGACTCCATAAAGTTGGTATTGCTTTTTTTTTTTTTTATTTTAGAGATAAGAAAACTAAGGCTTTGAGAGGAGATAGCTTTTCTAAAGTCACACAGCTAGCAAGTGGCAGAGCCAGGATTCAGATTCAAACAATCTACCTTCTGACTCTAGATTCCATGCTTCTCAGCCACTGTGACCCAAAATCTAACCAAACCAAGTCTGCCGAACACTTGGAATTTATCCAATATTTTGCTGTCACAAACAAAATTCAAGGAACCTTGTCAAAGTTAAATGTTTACTCACAAAAATAATGACCACAATAAAAGCTCTTAAAATTGAAATCTTAGATTAAAATTGAAAGATTTTGCTACAACCCACACATTCTTTAAATGGGCAGTCTTACATTTGTGGGGAAGCATAATGTGTGTGCACGCACACACACACACACACACACATACACACACCAGGGGAAAGATTTGCCGTGAAGTGCACATAACTATATAATCCATTTGTGGTTAAAGCTGGGAGGGCATGCATCCTATAAGTGACAGACCAAGAAAGAAATATCACCTTTTTTTTATAACTCATTTTTTCTTGACTACACTGCTCCTCCAAGCAAGAATACTGTATCACTGTATTAACTCTGGAACACTCTGCAATCACAACCTTATAATACTTCACTCAGTCAAAATCAGCTGATAGACACATAGATGGTGAGCAGACAGCTAGATATTTGGAAAGCTGTTCTCTAAATAGCAATCTCCTCCCAAATAGTATAACAATGCTAACGATTTGGTACTGATCCCTTCTCTTAAGTATTTCCCTGTAACTAAAATGAACCTATTATTGAGGATTTGTTTCCATGCTAGTCTAAAGTACAATTTTGCAACATGACCATCTTGGAATAATTTAATCTCTAAAAACAGCAAAGACAAGAAATAAAATTAACATTGCTTTATTACACACCTCATATCTGTAAATATTGCTTTACACATTAAATGTTTGCTTATTTTAACCTGCTATGCTCCTCTAAAAGCAAAGTAACTTCTTTTAAGAACAAAATTAAAGCTCTGTTAAAAAGGTTGCAAAACCTCACTGCATTTTTAGACAGATAGTTAGCTGCTTCCTTACAAAAATAAGAAAAATGATCTGTACATTGCCATAAAAATTCAAGAACATTCACTGGAAGAAAAGTGAAAGCTTCAAAATGATACATCCTTTCACACTAAAATAGCCTAATTTTCACCTTACATATAAAAGGAAAGAAGAATACTCTTTGTTAAAAATGTTTACATTAAAACTAAGGCTTTCAAAGGAAAACTTCTCTTTAGCATGTCTAAGAAGCTAGATTTCAGGAGCAAATTAGAAAACAGAAAATGGAGCATCAAATTCACAGACACCCGTTTAATGGAAGACCTGCTATCTTAGAGAGACCCACCCAGAGAGGCATAAGAAATCCCACGACTCCCATGGACGCTGTGTTTGTCCTGCACAACCAGTTCGGCCAGTCCTGAAAATGCCTTCAGACTCAGCAGGCAGTCAGCTCTCTTGTTTCCACACTCTATATAAGGTGAGGCTCAGAGAAAGGCTTGATGACGCTTCAGTGATACTTCACCAAAACCAAATGGCAGCTGCCACTGGCCTAAGGAAAAAACGGGGAAGAGAGGGCCTGGCCTAGGACAATTTAAGAAGCAAACAATGCTGCTTTTACTCCCACTCATGTCCTTTTGGTGGCCTCTCTCTTTGCCCTTGAAGGCCTGGGTTTTCATGTTCCTCTATGTGCAAATACCCACTAAGGCATGCTCTCTCCTGGAGTTCCCTGTGTTCCTAAATGACCACATGATCTTTTTCGTTCATGAATTCAAAATTCTTAATTCTTCTATTATTTTAAAAATTTTAATAAAGCAAACTCATAAAAAGTGTAATTCATACTAAAGGGTGATTGACAGCCTGAAGTATTTGCTAGGTAAGTGTTAGTGACAAGTTTGGGAGAGAGATGAAAGAAAGTGGGCCTGATGGCTGATTTCCTTGATTCATGTCTATGTCTCTTTAAAACATGGCAGTGAGGGACTTCCCTGGCAATCCAGTGGTTAAGACTTCACCTTCCAAAGCAGGGGGTGCAGGTTCAAAGCCTGGTAGGGGAAGTAGGATCTCATATGCCTCGTGGCCAAATAAATCAAAACATAAAACTGAAGCAATATTGTAACAAATTCAATAAAGACTTTAAAAGAGGTCCACATCCAAAAAAAATTTTTAAATAAATAAAACAGGGTAGTGATTAGGAAAATGACATTTTATAGTTTCCAGATTAAAACCCACTGCAGAAGTGATAGATTTGGGATCTTACGACAGTCACAACTCACTTATGTAAAATTTTCATGCCCTCCCCCAACCCCTAGCTCCCTTTACCTGTTAAAATCTGACTGAGAGAACATGATTATTTGGCTCTAAACTTTTCAAAGTGTTGATCGGTGGGAGACATAAAGAAAATGGTGATAGAAGATTTATTTTTACCAGAATTAGGTTAAAAGAAGTTTTTAATATTAGCACCACAAAAAAAACATTTCATCTCTGGAAACCTGCCACCAGAAGTCAAGGAGCCTTAGCTGGAGGGAAACTTAGCCAGTCACGTTTGCTCCCAGTTCGTGGATAAGAAAAGAGACCAAAAAGCAAATCTACAGTTTCACCTAATTCCCCTCTTTCCACTGAAACCAAAAAAGCTTAATTAGCTGTATATGATTTTAAACATTACACAAATGTACATAACTATCTCCTGATATGCTTAGTTATCATGCAGCACCTAAGAACCAAACATAAGTTCTATTTTTTAGACCCTGTATTCCTATCAGAGGACACACCATACCCCAGCCACACTTAAAAGTAGTATCTTCTCCTTTGCTTTTTTACTTTGTTTTAGATGTTGCATTGATTAATGGTTATACAAATATTAATCAATAAATGATATATATGTGCAGAACCGGAGAAAGCAATGGCACCCCACTCCAGTACTCTTGCCTGGAAAATCCCATGGGCGGAGGAGCCTGGTAGGCTGCAGCCCATGGGGTCACTAAAAGTCGGAGACAACTGAGCAACTTTCCTTTCACTTTTCACTTTCCTGCATTGGAGAAGGAAATGGCGACCCACTCCAGCCTGGAGAATCCCAGGGACAGCAGAGCCTGGTGGGCTGCCGTCTATGGGGTCGCACAGAGTTGGACACGACTGAAGCGACTTAGCAGTTAGCAGTATGTGCAGAACAGTGCTCCTATAGAACCTTGCTACCTCCTGGGCTAACTCAACAAATCTGCCTCCAAAGTCAAATAAAGAATTTTTTCTTTTTTTTGACAAGAGTCGGGGTGGGGAGTAGGTCCCAGTTCTTCATAGTTGCAAAATATTTAAATTAATTTAACCTTAAGTATTTTCTTTCAAAATTTTTTTCAACTAGTGATACCTATTATTTGTCTATTTTTTTTATCATTTGAAGTAAGTATACAATAATGTGATATTAGGTTTATCATAAGAACAGATGCTAATTATTTAAAGTTTAAACATCCTTGCCTTGGGGAATTCTACAAGGCTTTCCAGAGGTTCTAGCACATGAACGAATTTGAGAAGCACTAATTTAAGCAGCATCTTGGAAGATGTTAAATTGCACCTAAGGTTTAAGTTTCCTTCCCTATATTTGTTTGATTCTTTCTAGCACTGTGTAGTATTTACCTGCTTTAATAAGGAACAATGTATTTTATTTGAAAATAGTAGTAAATACAAATGCCTGTTAATACTCATTGCTACCATAACAACAAAGGGAGTGTTTTTTCAGATTGACTCTATGGCATAATCACAGTCCATCTAAAAATAAGATACTCTAATTGCAAATGACTACTGTCAGTAGAAAAATAAAGAGCCACATGTGCTAAACATGCAAATGAAAATATGAAAGTACGATTCTCAAGAGGAGAAAAGCAACTTTTTCTCAGTGTAATTTTCATTACTGACAAGTTACCAAGAGTAGTCCTGAATCTCAGGGAAAGGTCTGTGGAGCAAAAATGGAATTTCTAGTCCAGAAAGCTGTTCTACTATATTCAATCAAGTACAAGTTTCTATTGTTGGACTAATATTTAGCCAATGCATTTACTGAAAACATATTTGTAAATGAGAGATGGTCCTTTATAGACCTTAAATCCAATGCTATAGCATGAGATTTCCTGGTTGACTATTTACTCAGTAATAAAAGAGGGAAAATCTGTTCTAACATTTTTAACTTCCTAAAAAAATCAGTGGCAAATTGCTTGAAAGTACAAATCGGTAGATAGCATAATTTTTAAAATTTAGAAAAATTCATAAATATTCATAATATCTATATATTGCTAGATATATAGAAATAAATTGAATTTTATAATATCTCTTTTAGAAAGATGATGTCTGACAAAGACATATCTAATTGTAGCACTGTAACATTATCTCTTTGTGCATGTTTCTGCTAAGGCAGTAAATTTGGCTTCCAAATTATTTAAAAAGTCAAGGCCGTCTTCTTCCTGCTTTTCACTGCAGCAACCCACAGAACCGGCTGGAGACCCTCTTCCTTCATAGTTGTACGTAAGGACATAATCTTGTGATGGCATGTGCTCTTCATCCTGATTACACAGATGCAATTTCTGTAAAAAAAAAAAAAAAAAGGGGATTGTATTATTGTTTCAAACACACTGAAACCGATAAACATAAAATTTATTTTTATTTACCTTTTATGTTTAATTTTTAACCAGTGTGTCCTCTAATGGGTTCCTACATACAAAAAATGCACATGGTTGGTCTATATCACAGCCATACCACAAAGTCAGTACATTTTACATTTCTAGTAACCCATACAAATAAAAAAAAAAATGCACATTATATTTAAGTATATTTAAATTACTAGTGTAATATTTAAAATATTAATTAATATTTCATTTAATTGTTAAGCACAATTAAATTATTATTAAATTAAGGCTTAATTTAATAAATTTTAAATCTTAAAAATATAAGATTAAATTCTTATCCCTAAATTTTATATCACCACAAAATGGTGATAATATGCATAGTTATTTGGAATTTGAGCTTGGATAGTTAAACAGTCCTGATCTGGAGTCATAAGCTTAGTTTGTCAACTAGCTATATGAATTTGAGCAAGTTACTGAACATCTTTAAGCCTCAGTTTCCTGATTTCTAAAATAAGAATACGGACAATAACTATCTCACTGGATCATAATTAAATGACAAAATAATAATGCATGAAAAACACTCTTATTAAATGTTCAATCAACATCATCTAAAATTGCTATTATATGCAGAAATAATGTGGGTAAGGATTACCACATTGTCTTCAGAATCAAGTTTCCAAGAGAGCCAAAACACAGCAAGATAGAAAGATGCACAAATTTTCAGTGAAATTTAAAGATAATCAAGATAACCTACACTGTAAAAACTGGGCCAGAATAGAGGCCAGTGATCAGCCATATTTACCCTGGCTGGCTGTCACTGGCCTGTCTGTGAACTTGTCAGACTCATGAACTCCCTCCCTTTCTCACTGGTGTACCTATCCCTTCTCAAAACCAGCACATACTTCCTTGGCTTATGTTAGCAAGTGTCTCTCTTTATGACCATTTTAGCATCACACCCCATTATAGACATATACATTGGAGAACACCCCTAAGAGTGTTTCTTAAGCTTTGCTCCTCCTCAATCAACCTGATCTCATATGGTTACTGGCTGTCTAGAAACAGAAACGAGATTAACTCAGTACCAGAAAGAATACTTAATCCAGTGGCTCTCTACTCAGGTTGCACATTTGAATCATAGAGGAGATTAAAAATAAAAAAGAAAGAAAAGCCAAACCAATTAAATCAGAATCATTCAAGGTGAAGCACAGCATTAGCACTGTTTAAAAGCTCCCCAGTGAATTCTGAGGTGCTGCCATGACTGAAAATCCCTTACTGAACTTCACATCTTTTACATCCTTGCTTTCCTCTGATTAGCAACCACTATACGTTTGCATGGTGCATAGCTCATTATGGGCTTCTCTGATAGCTCAGATGGTAAAGAATCTGCCTGTGATATAGGAGACCAGGGTTCGATCCCTGGGTTGGGAAGATACCCTGGGGAAGGGAATGGCAACCCACTCCAATATTCTTGCCTGGGGAATCCCATAGACAGAGGATCCTGGCTAATTTGCATGGTGCTTTTACATAAAAAAAAAAATAGTTCAGACAGATCATATTATTTCATTTTCATTCTAGAATTCTGTACAGATGCTTTGCTTTCACAGAGAGATGCAGAATTGACTTGGGGATTTTTGTAATTGTGAAGAAAGAGATTTCCCCCTCTATTTTTCTAAATGAAAAGAGTTTGTGAGATAAACATACATCTAAAAGTAAAATGTAACTTCAGTGAGGAAGAGTAGACTCCTCCAATTTTCATGAGATTTTAGAAATTAAGAGAAATGTGACAGATGAAATAAAATCTTTGAACTTAAGTAATGAAACGAAATCAAAGAGCAGGGGCAAAAATAGCCAGAGAGTGAGAGGAAAAGATACATTGGAGAATATGAAAAAGAAGTTTCTGAAAATAGATGTTAATCTCAATTTCCTAAAGTTCTCCACTGGGACATTTAAATTGTAGAGACAGAATGCTCAGGGAAACTCACTTCACCAAGACGGGGTTGAGTGAAATTTTGCCACTCGGAGTAAGTGTATCTGGAGTTCTCCACCTCAACAGCGCCTCCTCTGCAGGAGTCCAGGGTGTGATGATGTCCAGCCCCGCGGCACGACTCCAGCGTATGCTGTCCTCCTTTCACCATTTCAATGCTTTCCTGCCCTCCATTTTTGACTCCAGATCCCATAGTGCCACAAAAGCCCTGGTTAGCGTTGTTGACTGTCTGGGTCATAAACCCATTGGCAGAACACTGAAATAAAATAAAAGAGGACAATTCATATCGGTTGGAAATGGATTCGAAGTTAAGTCAAAAGGAGGCAAAGGAGAGAGCTTGTTTACTCCTAAATTTTTTATTCATTCATTCATTCAACAGACATTCATCATTTTCAGTTGTGTGCCCAGTCTAGGATGCAATAATAGAGACGTGGTCCCTCAGTGGCCCCAACGAGCTCTTACTCCAATGAGACAGAAAAACAGACAATCACTCTAGGAATATGATTACCATGATGTATAGGTGAACACATCAGAGGGCTTCCCTGGTGGCTCGGTTGGTAAAGAATCTTTGTGCAATCAAGAGACTGCCTACAATGCAGGGCACCCAGGTTCAATCCCTCGGCTGAGAATATTTCTTGGAGGAGGAAATGGCAACCCACTACAGTATTCCTGCCTGGGAAATCCCATGGACAGAGGAGCCTGGTGGGCTACAGTCCATGGAGTCGCAAGAGTCGGACATGATTTAGCAACTACACCACCACATACGTGAACACAGAATGCTAGAGGGACAGAGGAAGAGTATGAAAATTCAAGCTCAGAGAAACTAAGTGGGACATACTGGGGAAACTCCAAGCCGAGGGACTCCTACTTGAAATGGGAGAAGAATATATTATTTGCAAGAAGATCTAGATGCAAACACAAATAGACTTCCTCGAGGGTTCTCAATTATAGCCTGTTGAGAATGGTTACCACGGATGTTCAGAGAGACAGAGAGAAGCTGGAGAGGTCACAAAAGGCAATGCTAAAATTTTTTAGAAAATCTTGAAGACTATCAGTTCAGTTCAATCGCTCAGTCGTGTTTGACTCTTTGTGACCCCATAGACTGCAGCACACCAGGCTTCCCTGTCCATCACCAACTCCCAGAGTTTACTCAAACTCATGTCCATTGAGTCGGTGATGCCACCCAACCATCTCATCCTCTGTCATCCCCTTCTCCTCCTGCCCTCAATCTTTCCCAGCATCAGGGTCTTTTCAAATGAGTCAGCTCTTTGCATCAGGTGGCCAAAGTATTGGAGTTTCAGCTTCAACATCAGTTCTTACAATGAATATTCAGGAGTGATTTCTTTTAGGATGGACTGGTTGGCAGTCCAAGGGACACTCAAGAGTCTTCTCCAACACCACAGTTCAAAAGCGTCAATTCTTTGGCGCTCAACTTTCCTTATAGTTCAACTCTCACATCCATATATGACTACTGGAAAAACCACAGCTTTGACTAGTCAGATCTTTGTTGGCAAAGTAATGTCTCTGCTTTTTAGTATGCTGTCTAGGTTGGTCATAACTTTTCTGTCAAGGAGCAAGTGTCTTTTAATTTCATGGCTGCAGTCACCATCTGCAGTGATTTTGGAGCCCAAAAAATTAGTCTGTCATTGTTTCCAATGTTTCCCCATCTATTTGCCATAAAGGGATGGAACCAGATGCCATGATCTTAGTTTTCTGAATGTTAAGTTTTAAGCCAGGTTTTTCACTCTCCTCTTTCACTTTCATCAAGAGGCTCTATAGTCCTTCTTTGCTTTCTGCCATAAGGGTGGTGTCATCTGCATATCTGAGGTTATTGATATTTCTCCAGGCAATCTTGATTCCAACTTGGGCTTGATTCAGTCCAGGATTTCTCATGATGTACTATGCATATAAGTTAAATAAGCAGGATGACAATATATAGCCTTGACGTACTCCTTTTTCTATTTGGAACCAGTCTGTTGTTCCATGTCCAGTTCTAACTGTTGCTTCCTGACCTGCACACAGATTTCTCAGGAGGCAGGTCAGGTGTCTGGTATTCCCATCTCTCTCAGAATTTTCCACAGTTTATTGTGATCCACACAGTCAAAGGCTTTGGCATAGTCAATAAAGAGAAGTAGATGTTTTTCTGGAACTCTCTTTCTTTTTCGATGATCCAATGGATGTTTGCAATTTGATTTCTGGTTCCTCTGCCTTTTTTAAATCCAGCTTAAACATCTGGAAGTTCACGGTTCATGTACTATTGAAGCCTGGCTTGGAGAATTTTAAGCATTACTTTACTCGCGTATGAAATGAGTGCAATTGTGTGGTAGTTTGAGCATTCTTTGGCATTGCCTTTCTTTGGGATTGGAATGAAAATTGACCTTTTCCAGTCCTGTGGCCACTGCTGAGTTTTCCAAATTTGCTGGCATATTGAGTGCAGCACTTTCACAGCATCATCTTTCAGGATTTGAAATAGCTCAACTGGAATTCCATCACCTCCACTAGCTTTGTTCGTAGTGATGCTTTCTAAGGCCCACTTGACTTCACAGCCCAGGATGTCTGGCTCTAGGTGAGTGATCACACCATTGTGATTATCTGGGTCATGAAGATCTTTTTTGTACAGTTCTTCTGTGTATTCTTGCCACCTCTTCTTAATATCTTCTGCTTCTGTTAGGTCCATACCATTTCTGTTCTTTATTGTGCCCATGTTTGTATAAAATGTTCCCTCGATATCTCTGATTTTCTTGAAGAGATCTCTAGTCTTTCCCATTCTATTGTTTTCCTCTATTTCTTTGCATTGATCACTAAGGAAGGCTTTCTTATCTCTCCTTCCTATTCTTTGGAACTCTGAATTCAAATGGATATATCTTTCCTTTTCTCCTTAGCCTTTTGCATCTCTTCTTTTCATAGCTGCTTGTAAATCCTCTTCAGACAACCATTTTGTCTTTTTGCATTTCTTTTTCTTGGGGATGGTCTTGATCATTGCCTCCTGTACAATGTCATGAAGCTCCATCCATTGTTCTTCAGGCAGTCTATCAGATCTAATCACTTGAATTTACTTGTTACTTCCACTGTATAGTTGTAAGGGATTTGATTTAGGTCATACCTGAATCGTCTAGTGGTTTTCCCTACTTTCTTCAATTTAAGTCTGAATTTGGCAATAAGGAGTTCATGATCTGAGCCACAGTCAGCTCCTATTCTTGTTTTTGCCGACTGTATATAGCTTCTCCATCTTTGGCTGCAAAGTATATAATCAATCTGACTTCAGTATTGACCATCTGGTGATGTCCATGTGTAGAGTTTTCTCTTGTGTTGTTGGAAGAGGGTGTTTGCTATGAACAGTGCATTCTCTTGGCAAAACTCTGTTATCCTTTGCCCTGCTTCATTCTGGACTTCAAAGCCAACTTTGCCCGTTACTCCAAATGTTTCGGAGAAGGCAATGGCACCCCACTCCAGTACTCTTGCCTGGAGAATCCCATGGACAGAGGAGCCTGGTGGGCTGCAGTCCATGGGGCCGCTAAGAGTTGGACCCAACTGAATGACTTCACTTTCACTCTTCACTTTCATGCATTAGAGAAGGAAATGGCAACCCACTCCAGTGTTCTTGCCTGGAGACTCCCAGGGACGGGGGAACCTGGTGGGCTGCTGTCTATAGGATCGCACAGAGTCAGACACGACTGAAGCGACTTAGCAGCAGCAGCAGCCAGGTGTTTCTTGACTTCCTACTTTTGCATTCCAGCCTCCTATAATGGAAAGGACATCTTTTGGGGATGTTAGTTCTAGAAGGTCTTGTAGGTCTTCATAGAACCATTCAACTTCAGCTTCTTCAGCATTATTGGTCAGGGCAGAGACTTGGATTACCATGATATTGAATGGTTTGCCTTGGAAAGTAACAGAGATCATTCTGTCGTTTTTGAGATTGCATCCAAGTACTGCATTTCAGACTCTTTTGTTGACTATATGGCTACTCTGTTTCTTTTAAGGGATTCCTGCCTGCAGTAGTAGATATAATGGTCATCTGAGTTAAATTCACCCATTCCAGTCCATTTTAGTTCACTGATTCCTAAAATGTCGATGTTCACTGTTGCCATCTCCTGTTTGACCACTTCCAATTTGCCTTGATTCATGGACCTAACACTCCAGGTTCCTATACAATATTGCTCTTTACAGTATTGGACTTTACTTCCATCACCAGTCACATCCACAATTGGGTGTTGTTTTTGCTTTGGCCCTGTCTCTTCATTCTTTCTGGAGGTAGTTCTCCACTGATCTCCAGTAGCATATTGGGTATCTACCGACCTGGGGAGTTCCTCTTTCAGTATCCTATCTTTTTGCCTTTTCATACTGTTCATGGGGTTCTCAAGGCAAGAATACTGAAGTGGTTTTCCATTCCCTTCTCCAGTGGACCACATTTTGTCAGAGTTTGAAGACTGCTGCTACTTCAGTCGTGTCCGACTCTGGAGTGGGTTTCCATTTCCTCCTCCAATGCTTGAAAGTGAAAAATGAAAGTGAAGTCGCTCAGTCGTGTCCGACTCTTCACGACCCCATAGATGGCAGCCCACCAGGCTCCCCCATCCCTGGGATTCTCCAGGCAAGAGTACTGGAGTGGGGTGCCATTGCCTTCTCCGAGTGTGAGACTATGGGGGCTCAAAATAGGGATTTAATAACAGGCAGGGGACTTTTTGCTTTTGTTTTTGCAGCACTAGGTCTTAGTTGCGGCAAGAGGAATCTTTGTTTTGGCATGCAGGATCTTTAATTGCAGCATGTGAACTCCTTGCAGCACGCAGGATCTAGTTACCTAACCAGGGATCCAACCTGGACTCCCTGCATTGGGAGTGTGGAGTCTTAGCCACTAGACCACTTGGAAGTCCCAAGTGACATATTTTTTCTAAATAATATTAGACAACAATGTGAAAGACAATATGAAGGAGACAAGTTTAGTGTCATGGATATCAGAGAAGTCAAGAATAATTCTAGGTGAAAAATGACAAGGATCGAAACCAAAGTAGAAACAGTGACAATTAAAAGAAGAGGATGGACTCCATAGAAAGCTTACTGGTGGTTAGATGGATGAGGCAGCACAGGGAAGGTCAGGAGTTATTCCTATGTGTCCTGCTTGTGCAGCTAGACAGACGGCATAATTCACAGAAATGAAGGATGCCCTTGTAGGTGAGAGGAGGGTGAGCAAGTCAGTTTTGGACATGGTAAACTTGAGAAACCTGTGGTTATCCGAGATGAGTATATGAGAATGTAGTCTGGAGCTCAGGTGAGAGACCTGAGCTAAAGTATAATTCTGGGAGTCACTTCCATGTAGCAGGAGCTGAAACCATGGGAGTAAGTGATCTCATCCAGAGAAAACTGCAGACTGAAAGAAAACAAGCTAAGAATAGAACAACAAGAAAAATCATGTTTTAAGGGGTGGATAAAGGAATTAGAGCTGTGACAGAATTAATCTGGAATAACCATTGAGATAATATAGAACTAAACAGGCATGACTCTGCAGCTAACAGAGGATTAGGGTAAGGTCAATGTTGCAGAAAAAATCCAAGTAGGGTAAGAACTGGTTCAAATAAAGTAAGCACCCATGAGAGTCAAGTAAAAAAGTGGCCAGTGGTGATCCTTGTCAGGAAAATTTCCAGAGTGCTCAGTGAACAGGACTATAGTCTTGGAGAAATTAAGTAAAAATCTTTCTCTCAAAAAAATCAGTTTCAAAGAAAAAGAAATATGGAGAGATCTGGGGGAGGACAGAGTCAAGACAATGTTTGAAAATGAAAAAGATTTGATTAAACATTAACTTAATGGTGGAACTGCACATCAACCCTCCAGGTCATTGGGGAGAATTTGAGTTATAGCAAATCATAACCTTGGTGTATCAGTCCACACTGTAAACCTTCACTTTCATGACAACACCCCCAGTATAAATAGGTACCGTTATGTCATCTTACTAATTTATTTTTTATATTTAATAGGCAGAGTCTCTATCAAAACAAGAATTTTCAAGTTCAGATGATTTACTGAATCTGAAATATATCCATAAAAGTCATATATACTATTTCACTGCCTGAGGAAAAAAATACAAGTAAAGAGAACTGAAAAGTAGCCATTTGGTGGCACTGTTATCCTACATTTTCCGCTTAGGTTGTTGCTACAGTTAAATTCTATTACCAAAAAAAAATTATTATCAAATCCTCTTGATGGCATGATTTACTCATTATAAGTACATGTTCAGAGATCATATTTTGAAGCTAGTGAAAGGGGAATTGGAAATAAACTAAAATCAAACCTGAACCCACAGTGCCATTTCACATTCTCTCTGATCTTGGTTCCTTCCCACCCACCTCCAAGGACCTCCCTGAAGTTTGTTCTCACGGGGCATCAGCAACTCCTTCTCCATATCAAGGATTTTCAGATTTACTTTTTCAGTTTTGATATTTCACCCAACTCGTAACTCCATGTGAATGCCTTTGACTTAAACTCAGATCTAAAGTTACCACTTTTACTCATTGCATTAAAATAAGTTTACATACAAACTGTGAAATATTGTTGCATTTTGTAAAAATATGCCTAAAATTATACACTGGTATAAAATTAATAATTTCAAGTCCTTTTGAGAAGTGCTAGTAACAGAGAACAGGTAAATAGGTGTGAGTATGTTATAGTGAAGCAGCTGATCAACGCCACCGACTCCAGCACCAAATGGCAAAGAAAAAACAGTGAGTGCAACACAGTCATTCCATTCCTAGACATAAAATAAGAAGTTACTATGAGTAAAATAGGGATAAGAAATATTTTAAATGTATAAATAAGATTGTTTACCACCAACCATGGTATAATGGTAAAAGAATCTGTCTGCCAATGCAGGAGATGCAGGAAACATGGGTTTGATCCCTGGGTTAGGAAGATCCCTGGAGGAGGAAATAGCAACCCACTCCAGTATTCTTGCCTGGAAAATCCCACGGACAGAAGAGCATGGCAAGCTAGAGTTGATGGGGTCACAAAGAGTCGGACATGACTGAGCACTCAAGATTGTTTACTTTTAAATAACAAAATAAAAAGTAGAGTCAATGTGACAGAAGCTATAAGCCAGGGACAGTGACTTGATATCAGGCCTTTTCTACATCTCAGGGTGAATATAGATATTTCTTATCAACTGTTTTTCTTTCACTTCCTTTCCACCGTCAGACAAAATCATAACTCATCTATGTTTGACATGCCTGCATGAGATACCCTGTAATATTTCTCCATCCATAAAATAGATTTCGTCCCTAGTCCTTGACTCATACTCTCTGGGCTTCCCTGGTAGCTCAGCTGATAAAGAATCTGCCTGCAATGCAGGAAACACCAGTTCAATTCCTGGGTTGGGAAGATCCCCTGGAGAAGAGATAGCCTACTCACTCCAGTATTCTTGGGTTTCCTTGGTGGCTCTGTTGGTAAAGAATCTGCCTGCAATGTGGGAGACCTGGGTTCAATCCCTGGGTTGGGAAGATCCCCTGGAGAAGGGAAAGGCTACCCATTCCAATATCCTGACCTGGAGAATTCCAAGGACTGTAAAATCCATGGGGTTACAAGAGTCGGACACGACTAAACGACTGCAACCCCATCGACTCAGGCCTGCCAGGCTCCTCTGTCCATAGGATTTTCCAGGCAAGAGTACTGGAGTGGATTACTATTTCTTCTTCTAGGGATCTTCCTGACCCAGGGATCAAACCCACATCTCCTGCATCTCCTGCTTTGGCAGGCGGATTCTTTACCACTACACCATGGTTGGTGGTCAACAATCTTATTTATACATTTAAAATATTTCTTATTCATCCATATTTCAATTTTCCCATAATCATTATTCTAGAAGAGTTATCTAGCTCATGCTGAAACTACCAAAAGATCCCAATTATTTATCCTCCCCAGTCCTATGTTTTCCCAGTCTTGTTGGTCAGCATACCAGTTCAGCATCACACTACTTACATTATGCCACTTTCATGCAGAAAAGCCATGACTAGCTCTCCCGTATCAAGAGAATATAAAAGTCTCATCTCCCACTGCTTTTTTATTACATTCTCTTCCTCCAGAACCTAATTCAAGTGTCAAATCTCTATTCCAGAACATCATTTCTTCCATTTTAAATCAATTTGTGTACTATTTGTTGAATAATCCCTAAACGTTGCCATCTCCTTTTTTCATTCATTAGGCTGTTGTTCATATCTTCACTTTCAAACCCTCCCTATTCTTTAAGTTACAGACTAATCTCTGAATCTTCCACCAGGCCTAGAAAGGCGATCTCTGGTTTGATCCAGAAATCATGAATATACTTATGCAGCACCAGTATCTTTAAACTCCACCTGTACCCTACCAAACTGGTGCTGTTTACTGTCATGCTCCTATTTAGTTTTCCCACAAGAGTAGATTCAATTTTTCATAAAGTGAAATCTTTTTGAGGGAAGAATATGCCTTATAGGAACTCTTATATATTTCCCCAAAAAGAGAAGCTTAGGCCCAAGCACTGCAGAGATATGTAAGAAAAAATAGTGGCAGTCATCTTCCAATCTAAACCTGTCCCCCACACACATACATTTTTTAAAACACATATATCTTTTTTATATTTTCTTAGTTTATCTTGAGAGTTCTCAGCAAGTTTTTCCTATTATAAATGGTCAAAGAGTGAGATAAATAATATCTGAAAATACACATTGTAGACGGCAGTCAAAAAGATTGCTCTTATAGTAAATTCACAACATCAAAGCAGTACTAGTAAATCATAACACGAGAGGATGGAAAAAAGATAACTAAAACAATATAACTGGTGTAAGATGTTTAATAAATGCCACTACATAAGTCTTTGAATATTGGCAGATAAAATATGTATGCCTACAAAATCTGACCAAATTAAGAATATAAATTAACTCCTAAATTTTATAGTAACTTCATAAAGATGAGTTAAAGAAATTATGGAAAATACTCAGAGATAAATATCCGTTTTTAAAAAAAAAAATCACTTACCACCTTATCATCTCCAGGTGCTTCTGTGTTTGATATAATTAGATTTTGCTGGGCCAAATCATCTGGAAAAGCTTTTTTATTTCTGGCACTAACAATTCCACATACTAAAGTTAGCAATATAGCTGAGTTAAAAACAAAAACAAAAGTTTAACATGAGCAGAATAAAATACTCATCTTTTATTTCTTATTACCTAAGATACACAAGAAGAAAATAAGACACTGAACATGGTGTCCCACAGATGACCTTGGCCTTTCTAAAGTAATAGGCCATGATTTGGCTTACTTTTAAAATTTAAAGTAATTATATTTATATTTTGATTACAGCCCTCTTTAAGAGTTTGAATTCCACCCACCATTTAAGTATTTCAAATCATGAATTTTTAAAAAATTAATTATATTTATTTAAACAAAGACTTTAAAGAGATTTACTGACTTACAAAAGAATGGTTTGCCAATGTGAAAATATAACAAAACAGACTTCTCCCCCCACCACTGCCCACCCCAGAATAGAATTATCTCCCCAGGTATCTTAATTAAATTTACTTTGTAATTTGCATATCAGAATTCTCATTCTACCTAATAACTGTACGAAGCTGGACTATGTGATAATATAACTAATAGCAACAGCAACCACAATTCTTCACAAGGTTCAATAAGCCCTCATACCAAGGACTGGCAACCTATAGCCCTGAATCCAGCCCACCGTGCTGTGTATCACTCATGAGCTGTGGTTTTTGTATTTTTAAATGACTGAAAAAATTCAAAAGAATAATAGTTTATTACATGTGAACACTATATGAAATTCAAATTTTAATGTCCATAAATCGAGTTCTAATGGAACACAGTCATGCCAGTGGTTTAAATATTTTCTATGGCTGCTCTCTCGCTACAAGAGCAGATGTGATTGGTTACAACTGAAACCAGATGGCCGGGAAAGTTTAAAATATATACTGGCTGGCCCTTTACAGGGGCTTCCCCTGGTAGCTTAGATGGAAAAGAATCCACCTGCAACGCAGGAGACCCAGGTTTAATTCTTGGGGCCGGAAGATCCCCTGGAGGAGGAAATGGAAAGTGGACCAACCCGCCACATCGTGGCCCCTTGTTACTTTTCTGGCTCCATTTCTTACTCCTTTTCCCTCACCCCCTACTCTCAAGCCACTTCAAGCTCCTTGCCTTCCTTGATTTCTCCAAGCATTCCCTCAGCTTAGGGCCTCTGAACTGACTTTACCCTCTGACGCAAAAACTCTTGGCTGATTCTTTCACCTCTTTCAAAAATCATCAAGGATAACCTTCTCACTTAGGCTGGCCCAACCATCTATTGAAAATGACCATCACTAACATCCAACCTCACCCTCACCCAGACACACTCTACCCCACTATAGACCCTAATTATTTGGCTCTATTTTTCCCTCCAGGGTGTTTATTTATCACTTTACTGTCACAAGGAAGACTTTGTTTTGGTTTGTTAATTTTCATCTGCTTTGTCCATTGATGAAACCCAAGCACCTAGACACTTCCAGTATATAGTAGGTGCTCAGCATATATTGGGCTTCCCTGATAGCTCAGTTGGTAAAGAATCTGCCTCCAATGCAGGCAACCCCAGGTCAGGAAGATCCCCTGGAGAAGGGATAGGCTACCCACTCCAGTATTCTTGGGCTTCCCTTGTGGCTCAGCTAGCAAGGCAATGGGAAAGGCTATCCACTCCAGTATTCTGGCCTGGAGAATTCCATGGACTGTATATGGGGTCGCAAAGAGTCAGACACAAGTGAGTGACTTTCACTTTCTCTTTTTCAACATATATTAGTATTTATTTTGTTGAGTTGACGAAAAACAATGAACACATTAAAAATATACCATGCGCTGTTTTAAGCTCTTCATATGCATTAACTCAGTGAATCCTCAGTGTTACCCCATAAAATAGCTATTATAGGGCTTTCCTGGTGGCTCAGTGGTAAAGAATCCACCTGCCCATGCAGGAGACATGGGTTCAAACCCTGGTCCAGGAAGATCCCACATGCTGTGGGACAACTAGGCCCATGAGCCACAATTACTGAGCCCATGTTCCAGAGCCTGTGAGTGCCAACTACTGAACCCACACACCACAACTACCGAAGCCCATGCCCTAGAGCCCATGCTCCACAACAAGAGAATACACGCAATAAGAAAGCTGGGCTGTGAACTAGAGAGCAGCCCTCACTCACTGCAACTTGAGAAAAATCCCCAGGCACGCAGCAACAAATGCCCAGCACAGCCATAAATAAATAGATAAATAAAACTTTTTTAAAAATAAATAAGAAAATAAGCTACTACAGTCATCCCCTTTTCAGTGAAGGAAACTGAAGCACAGTAAAAAGTAACTTGCCCCATATAACACGGCTTAAAAATAATACAGCCAAAGTCCAAAACCAGACAGTCTGGTTCCAGAGTCTTACTCTTAACCACTAGTCCTATCACAGAATAAAGGAGCAACAGCTAAAATAGGCTGAAGGATTGGATGGACATAAAAAGACAAGAAAAAAACATGGCCCCATTGGGAACTACACAACTGGTGAGAAGGAAGTTAACAGAATTTAATAAAGCTGGCAGGGTACACCTAAGAAGAAATACTGCTGTGATTTGAACATCTCCCACAAATCTGTAACTGAAACGAAATGATGTAAAATGCAAGTGGCTTTTGGTGGACTTGCATGTGGCAGAAGTTTTTAGATTGTTTGATTTGAGCCTTAAAAGGGGTAATACGAGGACCAAGAAATAAAAGCTACACCATGACGGGTTTGGCACGATCTAAGGAATTTTCAACAGTTCTGTCCCAGTATGAAGTCTCTGATCTCCAAAAGGATCTTGCTACCTCTCACAGAAAGAGGCAATCAGAACTCAGAAAATAACACAAAAAGAATTTGTAAAGGGGACTCATGTCTGATGGATGGTTGGTCAAGATTTGTTTTTAAAGACCTTTTCTTGCACTCATATTTGTCTTTTATGTTAACACTGGGTAAGTAAAGGGACTTACAGAAAAGTAGTGCTATGCCCAGAAGTATGGCAAGGATCGCCCATTTGCCAAGTATCACGTCTGCCCTCCGTGCAGCGGCCCGGCATTGAACGGGGTTAGTACAATCACAGAGGTTCACTCTCAAGATTTTTGTTGCAGATAGCCCTGCTCTGTCTTTTACAGCAACAGGAATGAAATATTCTTGAAATTGGGCATTTTTCTGATATGCAAGACGGGCAGCTGTATCTGAAAGAAAATAAAGGAATTATATTTTTAATGAACATGAATTCCTCTTTAAAATTTGTTTTACCACCTCTATTTTTTTAAAGATACCATTCTCGGAGAACCACCTGCACGTGAAAATGGATGAAAAAAGATGACGATCTTCAACCTTTTCAAGCATTAATATCACCATATATATGTCACCCACTGTAACTTTTTCGAAGAGAGGCTTAAAGAAATAACTTGGCATTGCAGTGACCCAGTAGCATTTCAGCAACATTTAATATCCCCTTATCTCTTCCCTTATCAACAAGCTAATGATGCTAGATTGGCTCTTGACATACACTCTAAGCATTTCTCTAAAGTAGCAGCTTACGATACTCATAAAAAATTAACACCAATAGTTACACGTAACAGATGTCCTATGTTGATATTCTCTTATTTATTTACCTCCTGGTACCTGTCCACTGTCTTTAGGTATAAGACAATGTTTCAAAACACAACAGACCCTTGGTTAATAACGCCTTCCCTCTGTAAGTCATCTCAATACCAGAAAGCTAATGAACATCCCCCAGGCTAGGTAGGCTCACATCAACATGGATATAGTTATATCCTAACAACACAAATTTATACAAACTGTGATATTTCCCCCATGATCTTGTCACCTTATTTCAATGATCCATATTATCAACTGGCCAAAAGCTCCACACACTTTCAATGGCAACGACAATATTTTGGGTTTTGTAATAAATGAAATGACAAAATACCGCAATGTACATCCTGGAAGTGATCTGTAATGTTTAAGCATTTCTTAAAAGCACTGTTAGAGCTAGTAAGAACTTCAAAGATTTCTGGCTGTACCTCAGACCCAAAGCTCCCCAGAGGAATGTGAATTACCACTGAGGGTTATTTGGAACTTTTGCAGGATTATATTGTGCCGTAAGTAAAACCTTTCAAATCCCTCTCGTCCCTCAAGACCACAAGCTGAGCCATATCCATGTCTCATTCATTCATATTAGTACAGCAGCCTCTGACTTTCCTTGCCATTCAACTCTGTCCTCTTCAGATTACCCTCCTAATTGTTATCCCTGTCACTTCTTTAAAGACATAAATCCAATACAGCATTGTCTTGCATGCACACTCTTAAAGGTCAGTCTGGCTGGTACAGAAGGCCCTTCACCACCAGATTCCATCCTTCCTCCTGCCAAGCTCTCGGCATTCCTACTAAAACCTTCTAAACACCAGTGCTTACTTATTGTCCTGGTATTTTCCTTCTTTTATGCATATTTGTTTATCAAACATTTATTAAGGAGTTAGTGTCTATTAAGCACTGGACTAGGTGCTGGAAATACACAGATGGGTTAGAAAAGTTCTGAGGAAGTCATGTAATAGAGTAGAAATGTAAACAGATAATAATACAACATGAAGATTATATGTAGACAAAATAGGTCAATAGTAGGTTCTCCATAAATATTATGAATTAATACCAAGCTAGAAGTGGGCAGGCTTCCCTGATGGCTCAGTGGTAAAGAATCCGCCTGCCAAAGCAGCAGATGCAGATTCAATCCTTCCTTCTCAGGAGGATCCTCTGGAGAAGGAAATGGCAACCCACACCAGTTTTCTTGCTTGGGAAATTCCATGGACAGAGGATCCTGGCGAACTGCAGTCCATGGGGTCACAAAAGAATCACATATGACTCAGCTACTAATCAACAACAACAAAGAAGTGGGAAGGAGGTATTCTAGGCAGAAGGAACAGCATATGCAACAGTTGAATTACATGAAAGAGCATAGCATAGTAACAAAACAGTAGTGATCTATGCTGTAACATAGAAAATTGCAGCCTCTAGAAACTACCATTGTATGAGGTTGCGCTGCAGGCTTCAGTGGCTGGCCTCTGTCCATAGCCTACCATGTTTCCTTCCAGAACATTACAGAGTGTTTATCCCATATACCCAGATAGCTCATTTCCAGAGTTTTTTTTCACTAAAATTTAAGGTGCCCATCTTCTGTTTTTTCTTCATCTTACTGTAGTTACTTCAAAAACACAGCAAAAGCAATTTGTTTTAATAATAAGTTGCCCCTGCTAAGCTAAGTCATTTCAGTCATGGCCAACTCTGTGCAACCCCACAGACGGCAGCCCACCAGGCTCTGCCGTCCCTGGGATTCTCCAGGCAAGAATGCTGGAATGGGTTGCCATTTCCTTCTCCAATGTATGAAAGTGAAATTGCTCAGTCATGTCCAACTCTTAGTGACCCCATGGACTGTAGCCTACCAGGCTCCTCCATCCATGGGATTCTCCAGGCAAAAGTACTGGAGTGGGTTGCCATTGCCTTCTCCAAAGTTGCCCCATAGTTTAACAAAGATTTTTGTCTTTGTTGTAAATGCAAATATTGCCTTCATAAAAATTATGAGTTTTTTTAAATTTTATGTATTAATACAATATATAACACAGGCCCCACACAATATTTGCAAAAGTTAAAGTTAGCTTTCTAAAATCTGTTCATGAGAACCCATTTTACATTATGCTTCATGTGAATAAAGCAGTAAATCCATCCTCAGTTATTTCAGAGCATACAAATCATTATTTTTCATAAAATACCATTAACTCTGGTGATCGTCCATAGTCTGTTGATTTCTGGAGAAGTGTTTGCCAAGCTGAAGTAAAATGGAGCACCGTTGATGGAACTGTCACGATCGACAGCCGAAATGTCAACATAGTCCATGTTTGCTTTGCAAATAACTAGATAATCTTGAGATATTTCTGGTGGATTATCATTCACATCTTCAATGCTAACTGCGAGGGTTCCAGTACATGATCTACCATCTAGGAAGAAAGAAAAAAAGTTGAGCGTAGTTCACAGTTTTTTAAGGAAAAAAAAAATCAGCTAGATTCTAAATATGCATGGGCTTTTTAATTTTTTTTAATTTTATTTATTTATTTATGGCTGTGCCAGGTCTTCATTGCTCGCACGTGGGCTTTCACTAGCTGTGGCAAGCCGAGGCCACCCTCTAATTGCAGTGCGTGGGCTTCTCATTGCAGTGGATTCTCTGGCTGCAGAGCACAGACTCTGGGGTACATGGGCTCAATAGCTGTGGGGCACAGACTTAGTTGTCCCACAGCATGTGGGATCTTCCCAGACCAGTCCCCTGCATTGGCAGGCAGACTTTTTTTTTTTTTTTTTAACCACTGAGCCACCAGGGAAGCTCCTGGGTTGTTTTTTTTTTTAATAAATAAACTGATAATTAGAGAAAATGGCAAATAAGAAGGTAGATGGATAAATGAAACCTGTAGAGCATCTAAAATGACTACTGTGCTGTTGCTAGTATCAGATATAACTGCCCATAAACTTTAACCAGAATTTTTACCAAAAAATAAAAATAAACGTCTGAATTTCAAACTCTCTAGTTCCTTGGGTTCCTTTTGGTACAGATGTTAGAAAGAGTAAAGTGACCATGGAAAAACTTTTCTAATCCTGGTACATATTTTAACCATCTAGGCAGATTTTTTTAAAACAATATATGATGTCCAGGCTCCCAGACCAGGGATTCTAATTCAGTTGGCCTCAGATAGTCTCTATACCTTGAAATTACTTTTAAACATCACCAATTATTTTCATAGTTAGCCAGGGTTGAGAAATTCTGGGTTTCCTTAAGGAACAGAATGTAAAGAAAAAATCATTTTAACTCTATAGTCCACTGAACTATTTAATGATTTAATTTAAAAAGACATAAAGAGATCTAGAAGAGTCTGGTGAGACCATTTCATCTAGTCCTAGACTTGAGTTTCATCTTGCCCTCTGACACAGAGATCTATAAGCTTGTAAGATGTTGCCATGCTAGGGACATAAAGATAAAGAAGGTATGGTTTCATGCCACCAAGCAGTTTCACCTTGTTTTATGGTTAAGATAAATAGAAACAATCTTTAAAGTAATTTCTAAGAACTCTATCTACTTGGTGGCTCTGATGGTGAAGAATCTGCCTGCAATGCAAGAGACCTGGGTTTGATACCTGGCTTGAGAAGATCCCCTGGAGAAGGGAATGGCTACCCTCTCCAGTATTCTTGCCTGGAGAATCCCATGGATGGCGGAGTCTGGCAGGCTACAGTCCATGGGGTCACAAAGAGTAGGACACGACTGAACGACTAAGACTTCACTTTCAGCACAAGAATATGGGTTTCCCAGGTGGCGCAGAAGTAAAGAACCCACCTGCCAATGCAGGAGACACAAGAGACTCGGGTTCGATCCCTGGGTCAGGAAGATCCCTGGAGAAGGAAATGGCAACCCACTCCAGTATTCTTGCCTGGAAAATCCCAAGGACAGAGGAGCCTGGCGAGCTATAGTCCATAGCGTCTCAAGAGTAGGATAAGACTGAGCACACACACACACACACACATATAGCACAAGAGTAATTCTGCCCAGAAATAACTGCAGTTTATTCTCTAACTCTTCTATCCCAGATGAAAACTCGTGTTTTACCTTGATCTATTGCCAGGACTGTAATATTATACAACTCATTTTTGGGAGTCATAACCTCCCTGTCCAAAGTTTTGGAAGTCTCTACTGAGACTGAACCTTCATTAATGGTGATCCACTCTTTAGTATCATGCAATATTTTGTACCTGTTAATAAAAAATAAAAACGATTTTAGCACTATAAAATGTATTGATATATTAGTGTCTCAGTCATTACAAATACATTGTAAGTATGTGGTTATAGATTTCTTGGTACCTTAAACCACTGGAACTTTTAGTTTCAGGGTCATATGCCTTATAGCCACTGATCTTTGAACCCACTGCGGAGTTTTCTTTAATCCGTATATATTGGACTTGAGGGCTGCATTCAGGCCCTTCATCCTGATCCTTCACATGAACTGTGACCACAGCTCTGTTCATGGTTGTCATCCTGAGTGCAACATCTCTAGTAAATGGAGCTTCATTGGCCACTCCAATTTCCAGGACCACTTGATGGCTTTCTTCATAATTCAGTGGCTTTCAAAAAAAAAAAAAAAAGGACAAGTATATCAACATCTGTGTAAAATACATTAGGTATTTCAAATAACAAGTGAACTTTTGTCACTATGAACAGTGCTGCATAAATTCTGTGCTCCCATTTAGCCAATATTGACTTTCATCCTTCACTAAAGAGAGAGGTAATTTTTCACTATGATTTTAGCAAAAGAGGCCTGAAAATTGTGTAATCCAATTCCTAAAATATTTCTATAGCTCATTCTTACAAAGGGAAAATATTCTGAACCTGAAGATAATACAAAAACAGGACAGAATTCTGGTCTTGTTTAGAAGACGAACTTAAGGGTCATCTGACTCGTGGAGAATGTTCAACTTACTATTAATATTTTCCACTGACAAGGGCTCTTATAAAATTAGATGTTGACTTGAAACTGAGATGGTGCAGTGATTTTATCTCTGATAGAAACCACATTTCAAATGCATGTTTGAATTGTCCTGTAAGGCATGCAACTGAACAATTTTTATTTAAGCTTTTCCTTCTATCAAAATCCACACAGGTTCTCATTTCTTCTTAGAAATCTGCTTTGGCTTTTTGCCAATTCCTTCTTTGTTGAATAAAATTTTTACCCCTGCTCATCATCTACTTGCATGAAAATTTTATCTTTGACAATTCGAGAATTATACTTTGGTATCACTTGTAGTTTATCCAAAGAAACTCTCACAGTGAAAATGCAGAAGAGGTGGTGCTTGCAGTAAAGAACTCGCCTGCCAATGCAGGAGATGTAAGAGACACAGGTTCAATCCCTGTATTGGAAAGATCCCATAGAAGAGGGCATGGCAACCCACTCTAGTATTCTTGCATGGAGAATTGCATGGACAGAGGAGCGTGGCAGGCTATGTTCCATAGGGTGGCAAAGAGTCAGACGCAACTGAAGCAACTTAGCATGCACACACCCAAGAAAAATACATGTGCTAATTGGTACTATTATTATCATCATCCCCATTTTACAAAGCAGGAAAAAGAGAAGAGGAGATTAATTGGTTTTCCCATGGCCAAAAGAAACCCATTTGCGCTAGAGTTTGAAGCCATGTAGTCTGGTTTGAGTCCGTATTCCTAACCACATCACTATAATTCTGCTTAATTGATTCACCAGCCTGTGAAATCTTTTGAGCCAATTCTTTACTTACAGCTGATTTTTATACAGCAAATCAAGTTAAATCTAGAAAACACTATTTTACTGTACTGAAAAACTAAAGCATTTTTCTTTTTTATTGAAGTATAGCTGATTTATATTGTTGTATTAATTTCTGCTATACAGCAAAGTGATTCAGTTACACATATACATTGTTTTTATATTCTTTTCCATAATGGTTTATCTCAGAATGTTGAATATTATTCCCTGTTTTATACAGTAAGATCTTTTTGTTTATCCATTCTATATATAATAATTTGCATCTACTAACCTCAAACTCCCAGTCCATCTTTCCTCTTCTCCTCCCCCTTGGCAATTATGTTTGTTCTCTACGTTAGAACAATTTTTCTTTGATTCTTTTTCTGCTTATTAAATAATAACTGGCTAAATATTAAACAAAATCAAAACTGAAGAGCTAAATTTTTCGTTTAAACCTTTCTCCACATCTGAGTATTATCAAGTTGAAATACTAATGTGCTGTGCTTTGTTGCTTCAGTCATGTCCGACTCTTGTGACGCTATGGACCATAGCCCACCAGGCTTCTCTGTCTTTTACATCTCCTGGATTGGCAGGCGGGTTCTTTACCACTAGCACTACCTGGGAAGCATACTAATACTAGTCCAATAAGAAGTCAAAAAATTTCTGAATCTTAGAATCTGCAAAATGCATGTGAAACTCTTTTTGACTCTTTTATTAAAAGCCCAGAAAATGTATCACCAAGAGAGAAAAAGGATTGATATCTGTTTATTTGTTGCTAATGAACACTATCTCACAAATTACATGTATTGCTATGGTCATGCTGAGAGTTAGAGCATCTGCTGATGATAAGAAATGGATAGAAAACAGCTGCTGCCCTGGAGAAAGTGCAGTTTGTTTGATCTAGAGTCACTTGCTATAAGCCCTAAAATTTGTTTATGTAATTTTTAAGGCTCAAGATAGATATTGCCTTAGTGGATTAAACTCTCCAAAATTAGAAATCTGGTGAGATGAAATAATGATTATTGAAGAATTATGAATTCTCCTCAACCACAGGGTATCTTTTTGTTTCATCAATTGAAAAAAAAAGTCCAAAAATATTCCATAATATCCCTTACCTGCACTAAGATGCTAACAACTCCCTAGAAAATGTAATGTGAAGATGGAACTAAAGATGCTCTATGTTAAAATGACCAAGGGAAAAAAGTCACAAAATTGAAAGAATAACAGTGAATATTAGTATTAAATATATTATTAAAACAACTATAATTCATCTGGGAAAAAATATGACCAAGCAGTAGAAGGGGGCAACAGAGGATGAGATGGTTGGATGGCATCACTGACTCAATGGACATGAGTTTGAGTTAACTCCAGGAGACAGTGAAGGACAGGGAAGCCTGGCATGAAGTTCATGGTGTCACAAAGAGTCAGACATGACTTAGCCAATGAACAATAACAAGTTGGAGTCAAAGAAACATAGACTCAGATTTTGTCTCTACTACATCCAAGCTGTGTCACTTTGTGTAAGTTTCTTAATGTATATGAGACTAAGTTTTCTTTTCTATACAATTCTTAGAATGACATTTAACATTAGCACACACGGTAAGTGCTTTAAACTACAAGACAATTTTCTTTCTTGTTCTGGGTTAAGAACACAAAACCAAGGGTCTTTCCCCAAAGACCTTTTTCTGCCCTCATAACATGGATCCTAGAACATAATAGTGGAACCAACAGTACAATATATAGAACAAAGAATATGTTTATTCAGTGCTGTTTGAGGTAATACTATATCTCATCCTCAATATCACCTTTTAAAAAGATCAACTATACCCAGGCTTATATTCAAAAGAGAAAGAGTGAGAACAATATGAGTTAATAAATTATATCATTTAACTATTGTTAAAGGAATTGGAAATATTTATCCTAGACAAGGTAAGTCTCAAAGGACATAAAAGCCTTTTCAAAGCGTTACACCTGTTCTGTAAAGCATTAGATATAAAACCTGCTCCAAGACATGGGTTACAGAGAGAATAATTTAGACACAGTATAAATAAGACCTTCTGAGGATCAGAGATCTCTAGACATGGAGTAAGCTGCCAGTGGAGATGTGGAGATTCTTAATAATTGAGAATGTTTAAGCATAAGTAGGTGCCTAATAACTGATAACAAAATTATAGAAGAAAGATAGCATGAAAGCAGAACAGCTGGACTAAATAGATTAAATTCTCTTACAACTTATAAAGTGTATAATCTGAAACCATTTATTTGATTAAACCACTAATTGATTAAAACTTAACTTGCCTCTTCAATATTTGAAAATCAATGTGATATACCACATTAACAAATTGAAAGATGAAAACCATATAATTATCTCAATATATGCAGAGAAAGCTTTTGACAAAAAACTATAAAACATTGATGAAAGAAATCAGAGATGACACAAATAGATGGAAAAATATACCATGTTCATGGATTGGAAGAATCAATATAGTGAAAATGAGTATACTACCCAAAGCAATCTATAGATTCAATGCAATCCCTATCAAGCTACCAATGGGATTTTTCACAGAGCTAGAACAAATAATTTCACAATTTGTATGGAAATACAAAAAAAAACCCTCAAATAGCCAAAGCAATCTTGAGAAAGAAGAATGGAACTGGAGAAATCAACTGCCTGACTTCAGGCTCTACTACAAAATTACAGTCAACAAGACAGTATGGTACTGGCACAAAGACAGAAATATAGATCAATAGAACAAAATAGAAAGCCCAGAGATAAATCCATGTACCTATGGACACCTTATCTTTGACAAAGGAGGCAAGAATACACAATGGAAAAAAGACAATCTCTTTAACAAGTGGTGCTGGGAAAACTGGTCAACCACTTGTAAAAGAATGAAACTAGAACACTTTCTAACACCATACACAAAAATAAACTCAAAATGGATCGAAGATCTAAATGTAAGACCAGAAACTAAAACTCCTAGAGGAAAACATAGGCAAAACACTCTCTGATGTAAATCACAGCAGGATCCTCTATGACCCACCTCCCAGAGTAATGGAAATAAAAGCAAAAATAAACAAATGGGACGTAATTAAAAGCTTTTGCACAATGAAGGAAACTATAAACAAGGTGAAAAGACAGCCTTCAGAATGGGAGAAAATAGCAAATGAAGCAACTGACAAAGAATTAATCTCAAAAATGTACAAGCAACTCCTACAGCTCAATTCCAGAAAAATAAGCAACCCAATCAAAAAATGAGCCAAAGAAGAAGACATACAGATGGCTAACAAACACATGAAAAGATGCTCAACATCACTCATTATCAGAAAAATGCAAATTAAAACCACAATGAAGTACCATCTCACGCTGGTCAGAATGGCTGCTATCAAAAGTCTACAAACAATAAATGCTGGAGAGGGTGTGGAGAAAAAGGAACCCTCTTACACTGTTGGTGGGAACGCAAACTAGTACAGCCACTATGGAGAACAGTGTGGAGATTCCTTAAAACACTGAAAATAGAACTGCCATATGATCCAGCAATCCCACTGCTGGGCATACACACCAAGGAAACCAGAATTAAAAGAGACACGTGTACCCCAATGTTCATCGCAGCACTGTTTACAATAGCCAGGACATGGAAGCAACCTAGATGTCCATCGGCAGATGAATGGATAAGAATGCTGTGGTACATATACACAATGAAACATTACTCAACTATTAAAAAGAATGCATTTGAATCAGTTCTAATGAGGTGGATGGAACTGGAGCCTATTATACAGAGCAAAGTAAGTCATAAAGAAAAACACCAATACAGTATATTAATGAATATATATATGGAATTTAGAAAGATAGTAACGATGACCCTATATGTGAGACAGCAAAAGAGACACAGATGTAAAGAATAGACTTTTGGACTCTGTGGGAGAAGGCGAGGGTGGGATGATTTGAGAGAATAGCATTGAAACATGTATATTATCATATGTGAAATAGATCGCCATCTAGGTTTGATGCATAAGACAGGGCACTCAAGGGCTGGTGCAATGGGATGACCCTGAGGGATGGGATGGGGAGGGAGGTGGCAGGGGGGCTCAGGATGGGGAACACATATACACCCATGGCTGATTCATGTGAATGTATGGCAAAAACCACTTGCCAAATTGTCGATTACTCATTATTTACTGTACCTTTACAACAGACAAAACACCTTCATTAGTTGCTTTGTCTGTACTGATTTTGAAATGTCCATTTTCATTGCCCTTTAAAATAGTAAAATTGGCTCTCCAATTGGCAGTGTTAATCAAATCCTTATCTTCTACAGGTATTCTTAGAATTTCCATGTTGACCGTGTTTTCCTCGACTGATGCTTCATACTGAAACAGAGAGAACTCATTAAAACCTTATCTTATAAGGGAAACTTCTACAAAGAAAGTAAAACATGTCTTTCACTCCAAAAGTACTTGTTCTTAAAGCTTTTTCCTAGATTATTTCAAAACATGAATCATGAAAGCATTGTTTTATTAAGAGTTACTTTTACATGAACGTAGAACTTTGATACAAATGAAGACTAATATCATAGCCTTTAACAAAAGAAAGATAATATAAATACCAATATGAATAAATAAGAGATTTATATGCCATATGTTTCATTTTATTGATAAAACAAGCATAGATACTTTGAAGAATGATAAATACTCTATTAATTCCAATTAAATTAAAAACAGCAACAGAGATCAATTTTGATATTATCTACTTACAGCATTCTGTCTGAAAGTGGGCAAATTGTCATTTGAATCTTTTACTGTTATGATGCAAGTTGCTGTACTCATCAATCCAAAAAACTGGCCATCCATATCTTGTACTTTCATTATCAATGAGTATTTGTCTGCAACCTGAAAACAAAGGAAGTACATAATTAGTTTTGAAAACCTTTGTTTAGATGTATAAAGGAAACCACAGTGGCACACACTTCTATTAATATGTATCCATGCTTTTATTTGATTTCCCTATTTGTATATACCCAAAAGCATGGTAGACAGGAAGAAAGCTGAAAGTAGGCAGAGCTTCAGTGACAAAGATCCATAGTAAGAAAGTAGATTTACATTTTAGGTTGCAGGTAATAGAAGGTTTTATGGGAGTCATATGGGGAGTACAAAATGGGAACATTTGAGTTTTAGAAAGACTGTTTTTAAAGACGGTTGAGCATAATTAGAAGTGAACTGAGCTGGGATTCAAAGGAACCTGTTGAAGCCTCCTGAAACAGTCCAAAGCTGGGGCCTTGGCAATAAGGACATAAAGCAAGGGTGATAGGAAAGTTATTTATAAGTCAAAATGCAGTTTGACTTGAGAACAGACTGTATGCCTAGTTACGAAAGAAAGGGGTTGAGGATGCTGCTCTGGGGTCCTACTTAGATAGATGGGCAGACAGAGGTATTACAGGAAGACAGTGGTTCCTTGAGGAGAAAAGTACTGGCAAGGTTGGCAAGGAGGAGTGAAAAAAAATGAGTTTTTCCTGGTGTATATTGAATTCTATATTCCTGTGGGAAATCTAGTGGAAGCAGAGTGGCTTCCCACTCTGATGGCTCAGTGGTAAAGAATACACCTGTAATGCAAGAGACTCAGGATATGCAGGTTCAATCCCTGGGTCAGGAAGATCCCCTAGAGGAAATGGCAACCCACTCCAGTATTCTTGCCTGGAGAATCCCACAGACAGAGGAGGCTGGTGGGCTACAATCCAAAGGGTCACAAAGAGTCTGACATGACTGAGCACACACATATACACACACACACGGGAAGTCTAAGGAGAAATGTCCAGAAGATAGCTGAATAGATAGACCTATACTTAAGGGCAGCTCAAGGACTGAAATACCAATCTTGGGGTCAGCAGTAGCTGGACAGTGATTGAAATTATGGCAAGAATCAAATTTCCAGTGAGAGAGTGAGTGAAAGTCGCTCAGTCGTATCGGACTCATTGCAACCCCATGGGCTGTACAGTCTATGGAATTCTCCAGGCCAGAATACTGGAGTGGGTAGCCTTTCCCTTCTTCAGGGGATCTTCATAATCCAGGGATCGAACCCAGGTCTCCCGAATTGCAGGTGGATTATTTACCAGCTGAGCCACAAGGGAAGCCCAAGACTACTGAAGTGGGTAACTTATCCCTTCTTCAGAGGATCTTCCTGCCCCAGGAATCGAACCAGGGTCTCCTGCATTGCAGGTGGATTCTTTACCAACTGAGTTATCAGGGGAGAGAATAAAGGATGAGAAAAGCAGAGGATGTAAGGAACACTAGTATTTCATGTTTAGGAGAAGTAAGAAGAGTAAGCAAAGGACAGATGCTCAAAACAAAAGATCAGGGAAGCAGGAGGAGAACCAGAAATCCAAGAGAAGAGAGAGTTTTCATAATTGCCAGCAATAGAGCTTTAATAACTAACCACTGGATTAGGCAGTTAGGTGATCGCTGTGGACCTCTGAGAATGGGGTTTGCAGATAGTGTGCTGATGCTGCGATGGACTCACTGGTTTGTGACACAATCACCTCTGTTGCCTTCTCTTCGTTTTACTCTTCTTTAGCCACTCCTTTTGTTCTTTTATTTTTCATCATTTTCAATTTCCCTCTATTCCTTCCTTGGTCTTTATTTTACTCATCCTTTTTTACAGTGGAAACTAACATTCCCATCCCAAACTGTTCCTTCCAAAGGCTCTGGAACTCTCTGAGACCCTCCTCTAAATGAAGTTTCTTCATCTCCCTTTTTCATTTCTTTACTTCCTGCATTGTCCCCTACAACACATTTCATGGTTGTTACCCACAAAATCCCATTCGATTTTTTTTGATCAAGCAAGTAAATCTGGGGTTTGATCCCAAATCTGTATCTTACAAGCTGTGTAACCCTAATTTATTTATTTACTCTAAGTCTCATTTGTTGATATTGAAAAACTAGGAAAAATCCTTGTTTTCACTTGATTACCACATCCCACAGATACAAAAATATAATCATATAATTCCCTTCAAACATTCCCATTTGTTATGACCATTGTGTGTTTTATTACATGGAATGTCACAATCTCACAAAAATAAAAATAATAATAAATAAAAGCTTTGTAATTTTTTTATTCTTTTTGATATGTTCTCACCATCCCTCCCTTTTGCTCTGGGATCAAATACCATTGATTTCTGTTCTAATATCTCTCCCAGCCATATCGATCCTTCTGTTTACGTTATTCTAGTTTTAGTAGGTACCACTGAAGTGTTCTAATAAAGCTACTTTGTACATGTGAAACTGATTGATCTGCTTTGGTCAATAATGCAAGACTCTGGATTAAATATGGGCTTATGAAATGTATAAGAGCAACAATGAATGATCAGAGAATACAGTGCAGTAATTTGACCAGGGCAAGTCAATCCATCCTTCTGACTGTCACCTTTCTTCTCCATAGAGTGGATGTAATCCCTACCTAATCCAACAAGGAAATTATCAAGATGAATTAAAATTATGCATAAAGAATTTGAGCATCAAGTGCTATACACATAACAATATGCTATTAATATCATCCAAATAGTGCCGCAAATTTTTAACAATCCATCTACTTTATCTTAACTAATCTTTTTCTGATTAAAAGCTGTTTTTTTTTCTGTTGTTGTTTAGTCATTAAGTCGTGTCTGACTCTTTGCAACCCCATGGACTGTAGCTTGCCAGGTTACTCTGTCCAGGAAGAACATTGGAATGGGTTGCCATTTCCTTCTCCAAGTACATATCTATAATAACAGGATAGGGATCAGGGTATAATCTACACTCATGGAACAAGCAAAACTAATTGTCCTACATGAGAACTGAGCTGGAACACTGAGCTAGAACCAACTAGTCATACACAAGAACTAAAACAATATTCAATAATATCAACTTTCATAAGTAATATCTTTTTTCTCACTCCTTCTGAATACTAATTGATTTTTACTTCTATCTTTCATGGTTTCTCTTATATAAGGAAATAGAAATCATATTATAACAAGTCTTAATAATATAGCCAGGAATTCTTATTGTCTTATGCCTAAGTAAAATAAAATGAGAAACTCTTAATCCACCAGCTTCTCAGGTAGCTCAGTGGTAAAGAATCCACCTGCCAATGCAGGAGACACGGGGGATGTAGGTTCAATCCCTGAGTCAGGAAGATCCCCTGGAGTAGGAAATGGCTACCCACTCCAGTATTCTTGCCTAGAAAATCCCATGGACTGAGGAGCCTGGTGGGCTACAGTCCATGGGTCACATCAGACATGACTGAGCATGTACACATGCCTAATCCATAGGATAGCAAATTATAGTAAATTGGAGGTGGTGCATTCAACCCCCAGTAAAATAATAAACCTGTAGATTGTGAAAGTTACCTCTCTGTCCAAATAATGAGAGACTGTGGTGATCACACCCGTGCTGGGATGCACAGAAAACAGCCCAGGTGATCTTGGTGTCTGCTCCAAAATGCTGTACTTCAGGCGCGTGTGCATCGTGTCTGGTTCATCTCTGTCCGTGGCACAAACCACTCCCACTGTAGTACCTACATGTTTGTTTGTTTTAAGAAAAAAGGAGTCTTTACTTTCCAAAACTGCAAAATATGTTTAGGCGTAACTACACTTCTCAAAGTCTAACATTGATAGTGGAAACCTTATTTAAGTTGTATTTCTTACCAGCAATATTCCATCTTTACATAGTACTGGTGAAGATGACTTCAAATTTATAACATGAAATACTTTAATGCTAAGAATCAAGATTTACTTTGTCCACAGTTTAAACTATTTGAAAGTAAATTTACTAAAAAACATACAAATAGCATCCAAGAATAATTTCAACATGTATTCCCACATATTGAAATATGGAGAGATAACCATATCTCTAAAGTATATCAGATTTTTAAAAATCAAAGTTTTGGTTAATAATTAATCAAGGCTGACTTGGAATATAATTGGATAGATGATCATGTTGACCTTTCACATCTCAGTCTCTCCTTTCTATGATTTTCTTTTTGCTAATTCTTGAATTGCCTCATTCTTTCACCAGATTAGTATCCAAACCCCATTGCTGCCAGCCTTACTTAATCTTATTTCATACTATTTACTATTTAGGGAGAATTTAAGTCAACTGTTGCTTCAGTTGGAGCTACTGGTATTTTTCATCAGTATGGAAAGTAAGAATATTGCTCTGGTAAAGGATTTCAGGTATCAAAGAGGACATACATGCGGCATTTTAAAGTGTAAGAAGAGTGTTCCCATGAAATTATAATACATAGATCCACTTTGCCTAGCTGGCCTGTATGTGAGGCTGGCCTGAGGAATAATATATAGACACATACAATAATATACATTTATACATATATTCATTGAAATGTTATATTTGAGGAAATAAAAGCAAATAAAAGTATCAGTGCAAGGAAGTATTGATTTTAAATAATTTTGTCATTATATTTTTAAACGTTATATATGTGTATGTATTTGTGCTTAAACATACATATGTGTGTGTGTGTGTGTATATATATATATATATATATATATATATATATATACACATACATATATATATACGTAGCCTGCCAGGCTCCTCTGTCCATAGAATTCTCCAGGCAAGAATACTGGAATGGGTTGCCATTTCCTTCTCCAGTATGTATATAAATATAGATATAACTTTGTAGAGAATGTCCAAATACATATTTATAACAAAAAGATTTTTGCAGTGGATCAATATGAAGACATGAAGTAATAATCTTATTATAAGAAAATAAATGATCTTCTCATAAAAAACTATTTATAAGCTTTATAAGATATAAATTTTCTTTCTGCAATTTCACTTACAGGAAGACATAAACACTATTTTAATTCTCTGGATATAGAACACCTTTACTTATTACATAAAATCGTCCTAAAATCTTGACTTGGAAATTCTTTTCCACAAGTGCTATACTTCACTATTAGCTGAGCATCCTTTGCCCAAAGCATCTGTGTGTAAAATAAATTCAAGGAACACCGTTAGACTAATACAGTTTTAACTGGTCTGAACCTACTGGTGTGAGATGCTTAAAGCATCCTGGGTTAATCTGGGCATCAAAGTGTTTGTCCTCAATTTTTCTCTGTTACTATTAAAGAGAGAGAATGTTAGAGAAAGAATCTAAAACCAATCATCCCTCTTTGAAAATAGAAAAATGTAACAAAATCATAGACTTGAGAGGTTAAAAACATTTTAAATCATCTAACATAATTAAACTCATTCTATAGATCAGACAACTCAAAGGAACTTCAGTGAGTTCTCACAGTGAAATAATAACAGACCCTGAATCAAAAACTAGGCTTCCTAAACTCCAAACCAACTATTTTCATTTTTTTAATTGTACCATGTGAGTACTAAGGAGGTTAACATCTATGACACCAAATTACCAAAGCAAAACGTAAAAAGAAAGAGCAGCTGTAAGAATCCAATGAAAATGTAAATAACTATACTAGAAACATTAATAAGCAAGTTAGTAAAGTCCCCTTTATGGTTCAGCTCACTTCCTTTCAACTTTATTGCAAGAGGTAATTCTCTGCTGGCTCTACAATAAGGAATCTGCCTGCAGTGCAGGAGACACAGGAGACGTGGGTTCGATCCCTGAGTCAGGAAGATCCCCAAGGAGAAAATGGCAACCCCTTCCAGTATTTTTGCCTGCGGAATCCCATGAACAGAGGAGCCTGGCGGGCTACAGTCCAAAGAATCACAGAGTTGAACACAACCAAGCAACAACAAATACGTGAACAATTTTTCACATTTCAAGTCTAGAAGACATCAAGAATGCCACATTTAAGGGCGAACTAAAGTGAAACACTATGGTTTTTCCTCATGTGAGAGCAAGCGTTTAGGATGGAGAACATGCGATGCAAGTTTCTTTAAAGTTATTTCAGTATTCATTCTAAATTGGGAGTAGTAAAACAGTACTTTAAAGAGAAAAGATAAATAAGATTTATTTATTAAATAAATTGTGTACTCAGTGGATGCCATTCAACACCTTCCTACATAAAACCTAATTAAAATATCTACACTGATTTTAGTTTTATTAGAGTCTACACTGCATATCCTCCCTTGGAGCTGGGGATAATGATAAACCCACATAATAATAAAATGAAATGAAGTACAAAAGCAAAATATGGTACAAAGCTTGAATAACTGTTATCTGCCTTTATAACTCATTGGTATACTGGCAACACCACAAACTCCTATGTTGCTGTTGTTTAGTCGCTGTCATTTCCAACTCTTTTGCAATCCCGTGGCTCTCTGTCTATGAGACTTTCCTGGTAAGAATCCTGGAATGGGGTGCCATTTCCTTCTCCAGGGCATCTTCCTGACCCAGGGATCAAACTCACATCTTCTGCTTGGCAGGTGGATTCAGTACCACTGAGCAACCTAGGAAGCCTATAATATCAAACTCCTATAATACCTTGTAAACTACACATTGATTGAATCTGATGGCATTATATGTATCCAATGAGCCCAATGTCATCTGGCATTGAGTAAAATCTCAATCTCTCAAACAATGCATATAAACATTTAATACAGCATATTTTGCTCTTCAGTGTTGTCTCACCAACTCTACTGCTTTCCAGAACTTCAAAATTATAAACTGCTTCTGTGAAAATAGGATGGTTGTCATTTTCGTCCTCCACTCTGATGGGCAGTGGGAGAGGGAAGTCTGCTGAATATCCGTCTGCAGTTGACGCGTAGGCAATCAGCTGTAAAACAGTGAAAGCCAAACTGAACAGTCCATTTTGAAAGATTCCAGCAAGAAAGAATTCTATGCTTTATCTAATACCTTCTCTGCAAATCTTTTCAGTAATAAATCTTTCCAAAAATTTAATACTTCTTTAGTTATCAGAGCATTGAAGGTAGAAAGACTATAACTATTAATATTATAGTTCAAAGTATTCAGTGTTTGGTAGAAGTGGCTACACTTCAAATAAAACCTAGGTCAGAATACAGAGTGTCAGAGAATACTCAGGCCATTAGACTAAGGAATTAAATGTGAATATAGCAGGGTGGATTATAGTCTTTATTCTCCCCATAATCATAAAATCATAAATAGGGAGAAACAAGTCACTTCACTGCAGTGGGAAAAATCCGAACTACATCATCTAAATAAAGCAAAGATTACCAAATTTTGTCACTACTAAGCCCCTTTATTATTTTACCTCATAGATCACATATTTGTAAGAGGTTTCCTCATAAAACTGCTGCATTTACTTCTGCGTTACTGGTTAACCAAAAGCAGTGTAAAGTCAAATAGAACATATTTCTCTTCAGCATGTGATTATAACACTGAGTTGAAAATTTTCCAGCCAAAAGCAAAGTGTCACGTGGTGACCATCAGTCATGTTTTACTTACCCAGCATCTCTTCCTTTTTCTTTTAGGAAGAGAAGCCCTCTTTTTTATGGAGAATCAGCTCCCCTGAACCACAGGAATAATTACATAACCCCAGAGCATTTATTATATCATGCTGAAAATTGTCTGAATTATTACACTGAAAATTAAGTGACTTATTCCCCATTGATGTAAGGAAATGGCATCCCACTCCAGTGCTCTTGCCTGGAGAATCCCAGGGATGGGGGAGCCTGGTGGGCTTCTGTCTATGGGGTCGCACACAGTCGGACAAGACTGAAGCGACTTAGCTGCAGCAGCAGCAGCATCCTTACCAGTATACTGACTTATCGTGCCTTGTTTGGGCTTGATCTCCCACTTTTGCTACATTATGTAGTTCTCAGATATCATCAGATAGTCATACATGCTGAAGAAAGACCAAGAAAGAAAGGGGGAAAAAAAAAAAAGGAGCAAAAGAGGGACATTGGAAGACAACTCTTCCAATCAACTGTGGCCATGTCCTAGAGAGAGGAGAAAGGACCATGACCAGAGAGAGAAGGAAAACCTCAGAAACAAAACCAACTTTTGGAAATTTGCTGGAATTTGCATCCAAATGCAATTAAATTTCTTGGCTTCACTTTAGGCTTACCTAACAGAAGTTGAGATAAAGAGCAGACCAAGCATTCCAAAATATTATACAATCTATTTCCTTCGTCTTTAAGATGCCCTCAGAAAAGACAGTGCAGAAGACAGGAAAGAGTAGATGGAGTATCAGAAGAAACATAGTTTAATCACTTAAAAGTCATGTGTATTGATAAAGCTCCTACATCAAAAACGTCATATTCTTCACGATCCACAGGCTGGGTACAATACAGATTTCCAGTGTCTCTTTCTATGAAAAACAAATTTAAAGGTTCCTTGTCAACTCCACGCCCACTTATTGAATAGAAGATGGTATAGTTCTGTGCAGCATCAGATTGAACCTAAAAGGAAAAAGCACATGTAAAAAATTTTTCATTAAAATGCTGTTTTTTAAATACAACTTATATGTTTACATTGTTTATTAAAGAGATTATTTTAAGAATAATCACCTTTGTCACTTCATCAACCTGCAAAATGGTAACAAACTATGATAATTTGGCAAAAGATTTTTTAAAAGCTCCCAAATTTAATGAAGACAATGTTCAACATAAATAGTAACCAAAGAAAACCTAATTGAAAGCAAAAAGGCATAGGTTCCCATCTAGTGATTTGGCAAAGGTAGAAAAAAACAATACTACCCATTGTGGGCAGGGATGAGGCAAACAGGGACTCTCATATCCTGATGAAAGGAACGTCAATTGGAATGTTTCTTAGGGAGATGAATTAACAAAACTGAAAAGAATGACAATAAACAGAGAAGACTCTTCTTGGCAGAGGCAACAGGAAGTGCAAAGTGATCAGACCAGAGCTATGTCTGGAGTGTTCAAGGAAGGCATTGTGTTTGGAGTAGAGAGGACTAAGGGAAAAGAAAGTCGTAGATGACGATGAATGCAGTAACAGGGCAATGGCTTATAAGAGATTCCAAGGATGTTGGCTTCTTCTTGGAGTCAGACTGAGAGCCATTGGAGAATTTAAATAATAGTAATATCCAATTTCTGGAGTTCTGGTAGCTCAGTGGTAAAGAATCCCCTGCCAATGCAGGAGATGTGAGTTCCATCCCTGGGTCAGGAAGATTCCCTGGAGAAGAAAATGGCAACCCACTCCAGTATTCTTGCCTGGGAAATCTCATCTCATGGGCAGAGAAAGCTGCAAGGTGACAGTCCATGGCATCTCACAGAGTCGGACATGACTAAGCGACTAAACAACAATATCCAATTTATATTTTATTTTTTTATTTTATTTTATTTAACTTTACAATATTGTATTGGTTTTGTCACCAATTTATATTTTAATTCTTGCTGTTCTGTTAAGATTAGACTTGGGTGAGAAGTAAGGGAAGAAACAGGAAGGCCATTTAAAAGTTACTGCTTAAAAAAAAGTTACTGTAAGAATTCAGGAGAGAGAATTGTTTGTTAGACTAGCATGGCAGCAGCAGCAGTTGTGAAAAGCAGTTAGATTCTGGATCGAATTTGACGATGCAGCCAACAGGATTTGACAATGGATTGGCTGTGTGGTGTGAAGACTGAAGTCAGGGATGTCACTAAGTCAGAGGAAGCTAGTATTCCCCGATGTCTATTCTGCCCCTCTTCCTTAATGTTAGAACTTACAGCTGAACATAAGATGGTCCAGAAGAAAGATTTTTCTATCTCCCTTGCAATTAGGTATGATCATGCAAAAAGGGATCAATGGGATTTAGCAAAAAAAAAAATAATATTGGGCTAGCCAAAAATGTTTGTTAGGGTTTTCCGTAACATCTCATGGAAAACCTCAAATGAACTTTTGGCCAACCCAACACAGGTGAGATTCAGACTGTGCTCTAGAAAAGTGGAGGTGTGTGTTCCGTCATTTGGACACAAGGATGAGCCATCTTGAACCTGAGAAGATGGCCAAGCTTAAAAAGGAAGAAGCCTGGGTCCCCGGCAATTTCTCAAATTAGAATCTCTGTACTGGATCACACTTTGACATGAAATGACTAAATCTCTGTCATACTTTATCCCCTATAATTTAAGATTGTAGTAAAACACAGCTAGATTCTTATCCTATAATAATAAAGGAATTACAATTTTAATTGTAAAGAATGGTTGGATATGGTAAATAGGGGCTCAACATCTATTTCATCTGGAGAAGGATATGGCAACCCACTCCAGTATTCTTGCCTGGAAAATCCCATGGACAGAGGAGCCTACCTGGCTACAGTCCATGGGTCGCACAGAGTGGGACACAACTGAAGCGACTTGGCACAAACGCAGCAAATTCCTATTGATTCCTTAAAGAGAAGTATGCTCTCCACAATAAAACCTTACCAAACAGACTCTTCTGTGGTAACAACTGAAAGGATGGAGCCGCCATTGAGATGGGAGGACATTTTTTATAAGAAAATCCAAATGTTTGATTTTTATATGCAAGGTTTGATGTGTCTACTTAACTTCCAGGTGGATATCTTAATTAGGCATTTTGGGCTAGAGATAATGAAGTTTTAAGTTTCCAGTGTATAAAAAGTACTTAAAGCAATGAAGCTGGATGAGATCACCAAGAACATGAATATAAATAAACACAAGACAAGGTTCATAGATGAGCTCTCCAAAGTTTAAGACTGAGGGGTTGGGCTGGTGGGGAATAGGGCGAAGTGGGAGTGAGGATGAACCAGCAAGATATACTAAGAAGGAGTGGCCAGCGAAGAAGGTGGAAAACTGGGTGAATGTTGTCCTGGATGAAGAAAAGGAGAGGTCGGCTAAGTCAAATGGACACACACATCAGGGAAATGAGGACTGAGAGGTGGTGACCAGTTTAACAGTACTAAGGCCGTATTTACCTCTCATCAGTACAACTTTGGTAATCAGAAATCAATTTCTTAATAGGCCTCATCAGTGCTTAAAGTACAATTACCTAAAAGAAGAAACAAAGGGACAGCACTGGGTAGAATTTCCCATAAGTGAGAAAGACACGGGAAGCATAGTTAAAATCGTAAATAAGTAGGACCCAGGGGGGCACCATTAGCATTAAACATTGACCGGAGTAATGGAAATTTAAAGGAAAAACACAAGCTCCATGCCATAGCTCGGCCTCAGTCATTATTTTCATTGCATACTTATTATTTTCATTTATGAAAAGTAAATCTGACCCTGCTTTAAAAAGACTTGTTTTTCGGAAGAAGTTAAACTACCCAGCAGAGCACAAATGGCCCATTCCATTTGGACCCTATCTGTCTTTCTGCCCTGTCTCCCTGTTCCACTCCCATCATACACAAGAAGACTAAGCTCTTGAGAGCTCCTATGAGGAACCATGCTTGGTTTCACCTCTGTCCCTCTTTCTCCTTCTGCAACAATTTACCTGCATGACACTCTCCCATCCTTCAGCACTGAGCTTAGTTGCCTCCCCCTCTAAGTCTTCTTTTTGTTTTTTACCACCTGTCATCTCAGGACATGGTACTCACCCCATGAATTCTCCAATCCATTCCCATCTCAGCGCTTATCACTTAATGTTACAATCATTTGCCTACTTCTATCTTCCTCACTAGATTAATAAACTACATGAGAGCAAGTTTTAGTCACTCAGTCATATACAACTCTTTGCGACCCCATGAACTGTAGCCCTCCAGGCTCCTCTGTCCATGGGATTCTCCATGCAAGGATACTGGAGTAGGTAGCCATTCCCTTCTCCAAGGGATCTCCCTGACCCATGGATCAAACCCACGTCTCCTACACTGCAGACTGATTCTTTACTGTCTGAGCCACCAGGGAAGGTCATGAGGGCAAAGGCCATGCCATGCTAAGTCACTTCAGTTGTGTCCAATTCTGTGTGACCCTATGGACTGTAGCCCACCAGGCTCCTCTGTCCATGGGATTCTCCAGGCAAGAATACTAGAATGGGTTGTCAAGCCCTTCTCCAAGGGATCTTCCCAACCCAAGGATCAAACCCATATCTCTTAACTCTCCTGCATTGGCAGGCAGTTTCTTTACTTCTAGCACCACCTGGGAAGCCCAAATGACTAAATGTATTTCTAGCTTAAGTACTTAGAGCAGTTCTTTCAACAGGACAGAATAGGTGCTCAATAGCCAGCTGCTAAATGAATGAATTAACTAATAAAGATCATTTAATGGCTATAGGGGAGAAGGCAATGGCACCCCACTCCAGTACTCTTGCCTGGAAAATCCCATGGACGGAGGAGCCTGGTAGGCTGCAGTCCATGGGGTCGCGAAGAGTCGGACACGACTGAGCGACTTCACTTTCCCTTTTCACTTTCCTGCATTGGAGAAGGAAATGGCAACCCACTCCAGTGTTCTTGCCTGGAGAATCCCAGGGACGGGGGAGCCTGGTGGGCTGCCGTCTATGGGGTCGCACAGAGTCGGACACGACTGAAGCGACTTAGCAGCAGCAGCAGCAATGGCTATAGAGTCTGTACTATATTATAATTATTAGTTTTTAGCAATGTTCTAGTTTTTCTCATTATTAATTTTTTAGTGATTTTACTCTTCATGAATATCTTCAAATCTGTTGATTTTTAAATGTTTAAAGAATTATTAAAACCTGAACAAAACAGACTCTTGGAACTAAAGCAATCCCAGTCAGAAGGAATGGAAAACCTACCTGTTGAAGGAACAAGGGGAAAGGTCCCAGGGAATTCTCCTGCATCGAGCAGGGAATAGGCGCCCATCTCCTTTTGGAACGCCTGAGAACAGTTTCTTTAGTGTGTCTTTTCCTCAATACCTGAATCGAGAGAAAGACAAATAACAATTTTAAACAAAAAGCATCACAGCCTACTTCATTGTAAAACAGTAGATGGACCAGTCTCCAGTATGTCAATGCTGAACCTAAAGACCAGATAATACGGTCTTCTCTGAATTAGGTTAAAAAAATGTAACCAGACTTTAAAGACTTCATGAACCAAAGAATTTCACTTTGTATACATTTCTATATTAATCCTGACCAAACTTTCAGATTAGGAAAATCATCACTGTACTTTCAGTTCTTTCTGTTCTGTCCCAAAATGAAACAAAGAATACATCCTCTTTCTAACAAGCTATAGACAGCTCTTGTTCTTTCTGCTAAAACCTCATACTCCCAGGTGAACCAGAGTGAGATCATGCATTTTCTTCATTGCCTGAACACTCTAACTCCACTGTCCAATAAGGAAGCCACAAGCCACATGTGACCATTTAAGTTAATTAGAATTAAGTAAAACATATATTCCATCCTTCAGTTACACTAGTCACATGATAATTGTCAGGAGTCATTAATTAATTAATGTTGGGTGACCATATCACACAGTGCAGATTATAGAACATTCCCATCATTGTTGAAAGTTCTATTGGAGTTTTTAGTGATTTCCATTTCATTTCATGGTATAGTAAGGAAGATGTGGTATTTCCTGAGAATTACTTAATGATACATTAAGCAATTATTAAAGTGCTAAGCAGAAATTTATTCATTTAAGTGACTTTTTCATTAATATAATACACTTCACACTGATTAGTTGTAATTCACTACGGCCTTCCTCTTGATGTAGAATCTAGAACTACAGTGAATAATCACTGGTTGATGGCTAATACGGTTCAGACACATACATACTACAGGATCTCCATCCTATTTTAACATCAGAATGACTGTGGCACTTGAAATCAGCCCCTTATTCACTGGGAACTACTGCATTTGATTTAAAATGCACCTATTGACTCTGGGTGAGGGGTAACTGAGCAGTAGTAACAGAGGTAACAAAAGGGATTGACTCATGTCCTTAAGCAACTGTGGATAGATTGTTTACACTAATAAAAAATTACCAATGCTACAACAGAGGGATTACCACACTGACACAGGCAGGCAAAAGCAAGTAGACTTTGGAGGTGGAAGAAGCCTTCACAGAGAGGTGCCATTAGATCTAATAAAGCCAGATCCAAAGTCAATGTCTAACCAATGTCGAGAGGGGAAGAGGAGGGAGAAAAGAAGACAGGGAGGAAGGAAAAGCAAACAGAAAGGGGAAAAAGAAGAGGAAAATAAATCTTATTTATCCTTTTCTTTGCAATTTTTAATGAGAGCATTTAAATGAGAAGAAAAACACGCCTGAAAGTATCAATGGACTTTGAATACCTTCTTCTGATATTCCAGGAGCACAAGAATCTCTTTCTGTGTCTGTTTCTTTGTGTCAGAGAGCCGTATGGTAAAAGATCTTTTCTCATCAGGCAACACAACAGCGTGGGCTGTGTATACTGATCCATCTTCTAGAACTCTGAAATCAGGATCACTGGACTGGATGTGGTCTACAGATCCAAGGCACTCTTTCAAATTAACTGCAAGTAAGAATTTTCAAAAGTAAGAAACACATGCAAAAAAGGGGGGAAAAATGTTCTAATAATGTATACAATCTTCTTCAAAACCCTGAAGTGGAATGAAATGAACCAATCAGTCTGCATTTAGCAAATATCTTAGCCAGCCTCTTTACACGTATTTTTTAAAAGTGATCATTCTTCTTCTATTAAAAATGATAATTCTGGATTGCAAATTTGTTTAAAAAAGGTACTTAAAACTTTTATATTCTTCTAAAAGGCTTATGAAAATGATCTTCCTATTGAAGACAGATGCATGTTGCAATCAGGACAAAGCTGAACTACACACCCACACACACACACACACCTGGATAAACAAACAGAAGAGTTTTTCTTAACAATATAGTAAGTCTTCTAAAATACACCTGTCTTCAGCCAGAAATTATACACATGAACCCAAAGAGTGACAGAGTATATGAGTTTGGCAAATAGTCAAATAAGAAAAATCTTTAAATTCTTCTTGCCCCACCCCAACCTCACTAACTCCCCTGGGGACCACAGTTCTCTTTGCGTTGCTGTTCCTTTCTTTCTGGGGCTTCCTATTGCAATTCTGAAATTCTTCTTTCGCTGGGAATCTTCCCAAGTGCAAAGTTATAAAATACAAGTCTCATACCAGTGTTTCAATATTATATCTAAAAGTGTCAAATGCATCCCATTCTTCCACTTATCTGCCTTTACAGAAACCAAACTGATAGCCTAATACCCACCTAAGTAATATCCTCTCAAAGAATTCATATGTTACCCATGTGTAGTGTTTTTACTTTAATTCAAATCTGTCACAGAGGGAAACGTTAAGTCAAAAAAAAAAAAAAAAAAGAAAACTAAACATCTTTAAAAGTGATGATATATTTCCCTTCTGTTCACATTTTTACCAGAGTGATAACCTCTGGTCCATTTCCCTAGAAGAACATCCCCAACCTTTCTTTACATCCTTGCTTTTCTTCCTTCCCAGGAATGGGACACTTTTTGAAAAAGTAAATTTGGTATCTCTGGGACAAGCTGTATCTCTCAACAAAATCATGATATTTTCCTCCAATATTTCCTGTACCATGGAGAAATTCCATTTGAACAGAGCTGCCTGGGTGTTGGGAAAGTTTGAGGTTCCCCAACTTCTCATTGGGCAAATGACTGATTAAACCCAATTTTGAAAGGAACAGCATACCGTGTGATATATCCCACTGCAGCCATAGCATTGATAAAAATTCTGCTCCGACTCTCTGAGCTCCTTACCTATGTCTCTCAAATGCTTGGAATCCTGGAGTAATGATAGGGCTACATTCTACATATAATTATTTACATAATTTTTACCGTTAAAACATAAATGACCACAAAAGCATGGATTAGAACATTTGCCTTAGAATCGATGACAGAATTCTATAGAGTTATAAAGAACAGAACATATATTTTAACATATCTTGAATTATATCTAATTATATATACGTTCGGAGAAGGCAATGGCACCCAACTCCAGCACTCTTGCCTGGAAAATCCCATGGACGGAGGAGCCTGGTGGGCCACAGTCCATGGGGTCACTAAGAGTCAGACATGACTGAGCGACTTCCCTTTCACTTTTCACTTTCATGCATTGGAGAAGGAAATGGCAACCCACTCCAGTGTTCTTGCCTAGAAAATCCCAGGGACAGGGGAGCCTGGTGGGCTGCAGTCTATGGGGTCGCACAGAGTCGGACACAACTGAAGCGACTTAGCAGCAGCAGCAGCAGCATATATATATTCAGGCTAATTCCAAAAGCAAGCATTGGATAATATGCTCTTTCCAGCATAAGTAAATTACATTTCTGTTTTAAAAACATTGTTTTGAAAGTGCTCACCTCTGCCAATCATTTTGCCTGCCTCTAGTTTGGAAGGTATATTAAATATCTCCTTTTTGCAGGCTTCACAAGCAAAACTGAAGACCTAAGGGAAAAAATGGTCACATTAATACAGTATAGAATAGAGAACAAAGTTTTAGATATGCAAAATAAATAAGTCCTAGAGATCCACTGTATAGCATAGTGCCTACAGTTAACAATACTGTATTGTATACTAAAAGTTTTGCTAAGAGGATAAAACCTAAGTGTTCTTACCGAAATAAAACAATAACAATAAGTGAAGAAGGCAAGAGAAAACTTGGAGGTAATGGATATGCTTATGGCATAGAGCCTGATGATCTTGCAGCTACATACTTATCACCAAGCTCATCAAGTGGTGTGCTTTGATATGCATGGCTTTTTCTGTGTCCATTTCACCTCAGTAAAGTAGGGGTTTTTTTTTTAAAGAATTAAGAACAAAGCATATGATCATCTCAATAGGTGCAAGCAATTGACAAAATCCAACACTGATTTACAATTAAAATTTTCCAACAAACTAGGAATAGAAGAGAAGTTGCTCAACATGATAAAGAGCATCTAAGAAAAACATCATGATTAACAGAGAAAGACTGAATGCTTTCCTCTGACAGAAGGAACAAGACAATGATGCCTGCTCTCACCACTTCTATTCAACCTTGTACTGGCGCTTCTAGCTTCTAGCCAGGGCAGTTACACACACACACACACACACACACACACACACACACACACAATAAAAGGCATCCAGATTGGGAAAGAAGAAGCAAAATAGTTTCTATTTTCAAATAATATGATTTGTATTACACATAGAAAATCCTAAGGAATCCACTAAATGACTATCAAAAATAATAAATGGTTTCAGCAAGGTTGCAGAATACAAGGTTAACATACAAAAACTGATTGCATTCCTGTCCACTAGCAATGAAAAGAATCTGAAACCGAAAGCAAGCAAAGAATTTCATTTACAATGGAAAACCCATCTTCATAGGTCAAAACACATATTCCCAAAAGTCATCTGGCAGATTCAAGGCACTCCCTATCAAAATCCCAAATAGTTTTTTGTTTTTTTTTTTTTTTTTTTTGCAGAAATTGAAAATCAATCCTTGAGAAAATGCAGGGCACTGAAAGACCCAAATTAACTTGAAAAAGAACAAAGTTGAAAATTTTCCCAATTTCAAAACTTACTACAAAAATACAATAATCAAAGCAGAGCGGTACTAGCATAAGGATAAACATATAGATGAATGGAATAGAACTGAAATTCCATAAACAGGCCTTTATGTTGTAAAAAATACATTATTGGTCTGGTTTGCTTTTATTTATTTTAATATTTAAAATACATGATCATAAGAGAGATCAGACTTCTACTTTTTCTTCATACCATCTTAATAAAATGAGTTAGGGAGACTTCCAGTTTTTTTTCCTATTCTTTGAAGCAATTTATAAAAGGTAAAGGTTATCTGTTCCATATATTTATGGAAGAATTCACCTATCACACAGGTCTAGGCTTGATATGAGGGTGTGTGTAAGTGGAGACATTTGGCTTCTAATTCAGTGTCTTAGAAAGACACTTCAAAGTCTACTTAGAATTTGTACACCTCCTCAAATGTTGGCAATTTGTACCTTGTAGAAAATTGCCTATTTTGTCTCTTTTCAGATTAACTAGAATAATATATAAATATTATTATCTATTTTTTAAAACTTCTCTCCTCTCCATAAATGTGTCTGTTTTCATTCCTAATATTGTTTTACTATGCCTTTTCTATTTTTCTCTTGTGCAATTGTAGCAGGTTTGTCTGTACTTTCAAATAATAGTGTTTGGTTTTGTTAATCCTCTATATTGTTCATTTCATTTTTTTAAAAACTGTCCCTCTTAAGATATATTCTAACTACACTTGTATTTTAATAAAAAATAAAAGGAATGCTAGGGCACTTGCCTTAAAGTTATAGTTTACCTTAAAGTTACAAAGTCTTAGAAATAAAACATTACTATTATTTTCAAAGTTCCTATTTAACTCTCCCCAGTTGCATTTTCCTCCCTGATGGAGAGAACTCTCCAAATTCAAGTAAGCTCTAACGGATGATTTTTTTTTCTTGGTAAATCATTTACTTCCCCATTTCCACTTAATTGTATCCCATGTGTATGTACCCCTAAAGAAGACTGGTTCATTTTATCAATTTTAAGCTTTTACATATATATAGTCATATGCTAATTGTAAGCAACTTGATTTCTTTGCATGAATTATGTTGTGTAATTTATCCATGCTGAATATATAGCAGCAGGTCATTCATCTTTGTCTCTGTATAATAAACATCACTGAAATGATATACAATTAATTCAAGGTGAAAAGTATGCTATAAAGGAAAATGCTATTTTAATTCCTTTCAACGAGCCCTTTTAGCAAATGATATATTAACCACATCCAAGTACATACCATTTATAATATAGAATAGATAAAGTAGATGAGCAGACAGAAGTATCACCAACCAATACAGAAAGAGAATAGTTCCTTGAGGAGCAGAATACCGGCAAGGTTGGCAAAAATGGTGAAAAAAAATGAGTTTTGCCTGGCGTATATTAAATTTTATATTCCTGTGGGAAATCTAGTGGAAGCAGAATGGCTTCCCTGATGGCTCAGTGGTAAAGAATTCACCTGTAGTGCTGGAGACTCAGGAGATGCAGGTTCGATCCCTGGGTCAGGAAAATTCCCCCTAGAGGAAATGACAATCCACTCCAGTATTCTTGCCTAGAGAATCCCATGGACAGAGGAGCCTGGTGGGCTATAGCCCAAAGGATCACAAAGAGTCTGACATGACTGAGCACACACACACACATGGGAAATCTAAGGAGAAAGGTCCAGAAGACAGCTGGATAGATAGACCTATACTTAAGGGCAGCTCAAGGCCAGATATACAAATTGGGGAGTCAGCAGTAGCTGGAGAGTGGTTGAAATTATGGCACAAATTGGATTTCTGGGGAGAGAGTGAGTGAAAGTTGCTCAGTCATGTCTGACTCTGCAACGCCATGGACTATACAGTCCATGGAATTCTCCAGGCCAGAATACTGGAGTGGTTAGCCTTTCCCTTCTCCAGGGTATCTTCCCAACCCAGGGATCAAACACAGGTCTCCTGCATTGCAGGCAGATTCTTTACCAACTGAGCCACAAGGGAAACCCAAGAATACTGGAGTGGGTAGCCTATCCCCTCTCCAGGGGATCTTCCCAACCCAGGAATCCAACTGGGGTTTCCTGTATTGCAGGCTGATTTTTTTTTACCATCTGAGCTATCAGGGATGCCCTAATATAAGGGATGGATATTGCAAAGGATGATATTCACATATAAATTTCAGTTATGCTAAGTTTCCTGAAATATAAAGTCCAGGTTTGATGCAGGATACAGGATGCTTAGGGCTGGTGCACTGGGATGACCCAGAGGGATGGTATGGGGAGGGAGGTGGGAGGGGGGTTCAGGATTGGGAACACGTGTACACCCGTGGCAGATTCATGTTGATATATGGCAAAACCAATATAACATTGTAAAGTAATTAGCCTCTAATTAAAATAAATAAAAATTAAAAAAGAAAGAAAGAAAGAAATGTAATGCTATGTTAGTGAGACTTGGATATATTACTGAAAATAAAGTAGAAAAAAAAATAATAAAACCACCATTAGATGACAAACTTTTAAAGGTATTTTAAGAATAACTGGTGACTGCCCAATGAAAAATACAAGATACAAAAAAAAATTTGTTCATATTAATGAATTCTGGGTTGACTGAGTTATAAAAAGAATTCTTTTTAATGAGGAACCCTCTAGAACAACTTTAAATATCTAGTTGATAGAACCTGGAGTTGTAAGCAACTTTAAATTAAAATGTAACAAATTAAGTTTTTTAAAAAAAATGATAATATAAAGTATTGTCTATGCTAGTTTGGGAAAAACAAATTGCTTAGTTTCATTCCACAGTACTGTCCAAATTTAATTAATCGTATCATAGAAAGCTTATCATACAAATCATCAAATCCTCAAGGAACTGTCTAAGGCCAAGAGAGAATGAAAACTAACGGTGTACCTCCCAGTATTTCATTTTTATACTATTGCTCAATTTTAGAGTGAATGCACGAGGTACGCTTTCTAAAATGACACCATTCTCAACAGAGGAAAAAGAAGCCAAAGAATAAGAGTTTATAGAATATCTGAAAATAAAGGATATCTCCTTGAGCATAAAGATCACAGAATTTTCAATTCATTATTTCTCCTGTGGACACTGGCTGTCTCCAAGAGAGAAATCTTACCTTTCAAACTCTTACCACCTTGAATTGTTAAGATTTACCTTTATATAGTCTCAATGCTTTGATGAGTCTACTAAATTTCTTTCTATCCAAACTCCATAAGATGGGACCCTAAATGGGAAGTATAATTAGCCACAGGTCACCAGAGATACCATATATGGCATAGCAACTGTCACAGGGATTGCAAGAGGACCAAAAAATGTGCATGGCTTACACATATTTAGTGACTCAGAAAGTGCAGTAGAATATAGCTGTATCTCAGTATGAACACCAATAACAATAACCTTCTTTGAAGAAGGTAAATAAAGATGCACTGATATAAATAAATATAACTCTGACTTCCTAAGTACACAGTTTAGAAATAAGCTAGTTCGCCTCCTTTATTTGTCCTAAGCTTTTTTTTCCCACCAATGCAGAAGATAATAGAAAGTATTATACTCACTTTTATCTTAAAAAGGTGAATATGTCAACTGTTATCAAGAACAGCAATAACCAAAAAGTCTGGGAAAGGAGTCATATTATTCTCATTATTTAATGCTATAAATTCTGGGAAAAGACACAACGCACATAGGTTGTCAACACAGGTTGCAGGTAGAATTCCACATACTTCAAGGGGGGAAGTATGTTATAAAGGAAAATGCTATTTTAATTCCTTTTGAAGAGCCCTTTTAGCAAATGATAGATTAACCATGTCCAAGTACATACCATTTATAATACAGAATAGAAAATGTAATTCCCAAAGTGGATTTGATATGGCAAACAATATTAAATACACATGTAAAAGGATCTCATTACTTATAATAGAGGACAAGCCATCTGAGCAACTGAGCTAATGCGAATTAGTTTTCACCATTCCCATCAATTTGTGTTGCATTAAAAAGAGAAACATTTTAAGAGACACTCAGTTCTTTCAGTAGTAATAGGAAGATCCGACATGGTTCTTTTCTAAATTCTCCCTCTCCTTTCTTCCCTCCCCCCTCCCTTTCTTTGTATATGTGTAAGGAAACATGATTAGGATTTGCAGTTAATTGTAGCAGTTTAGGGCCTTCCATGGTGGCTCAGAAGGCAAAGAATCTATCTGCAATGCAGAGGACCTGGGTTCGATCCCTGGGTTGGGAAGATCCCCCGGAGAAGGGCAAGGCAACCCACTCCAGTATTCTTGCCTGGAGAATCCCCATGGACAGAGAAGCCTGGTGGGCTCCAGTTCCTGGGATCGAAGAGTCAGACACGACTGAGCCACTAAGCGCATTAAGTAGTGGTTTAGAGTACACACAAAGTATACTGAGGCTAGTAGGGTGGGACAGGGATGCAGATTCAGAAGAGAAAAGTGAAAAAGGGTAGATCCCACAAGCTATGGGGCGGTTGCATGGGAAAGTGAACACGTCAAAAGTTTCAGTTCGTGTGTTAAAGACCTGCTTTGAAGGGTTCTCACTTTAAACAAGGGATTGTCTTTGCGAGCGCCATTAAGGGTTCCATAAAATGAAAATTGCGTTTCCAAAATGCTATGCCCTTAAATATTAAACTGAAAAGTGGAAAGGTCTTAGGAGTCAAAGGAAATACAGACATAAGATGGTTAACAAGAATTCTCAGGACTTCCCTAGTGGTCCAGTGGTTAAGACTCCTCTTCCAATGCAGCCGGTGTGGGCTTCATCCCTGGTCAGGGGAGCCAAGATACCATTCAATCTAATCTTTAGGAAATTATCTTAAAAAATAATCCTAAACAAGAAAATCGTATACTAAAGCTGATGTTATCTGTATTTAGGTATACAGGCACCTTCTTGTCTTGCCACACCCCAACACCCGATCCACCACCCCCTGCCACCCAGACAGTTCCTCCAATTCCACGCCCTCCCCTCCAGCGAATACATGGGAAATCTTGGGAACTCGGCACCTCCACAGTTTCTTCTCTCTGTTCCCAAATTCCTTTCTCAGAGAAACCACAAAACACTAAATTCATGCTTTTAAACAGATTAGCTGGAAATGCTTTGAAATATATCAGAAAAGAACACACTCTGAGAGCAGTTCTCATGGGTAAAGTCATGTCATCAGCTCCTTTTTTTGGGAATAGCTGCCAGGCAGATCGACGTGCCCATTTATGCGATGCTTTGTCCATAAATATATCTTAGATCATAGCTACCAATCCTTTATTCATAACTCGATGATTCAAACAGAGGACAAAGCTTGCACCCACTCGCCCTGCTTGGGGGCAGAAGAGCACTAAGAATTCAACTAATCTGAGTCGACCGGCTCTCGAGCCAGGCTGGTCCCTCTCACCACCCGACCGCAAGCGCGAGGAAGGCGAGGGTCCTAGGCTCCTTTCCAGAGCACGCCTAGAACGCAGCTCAGCGGGATCACACCATCAGGGTTCCCCACTTTCTGCTTTGTGTCTCCCGAGTTCGAGAATCGTCCCAAACTTCCTCTCTGGGTGAATCTCATCTTGGGTCTCAGGTATCCCAAGCACAAAAGACCCCAGGCTGGGCTCTAGGCTTGTGCAATCCTCCTTGGACCCGGACAAAGTACCACCCAACCCCACACTCCTACTCCAACATTCCTCTCAGTCTGATTCTATCTGCTCTGCCCCACCCCACCCCACTCCCCCATCACACCACCGAACCCCAACATCCAACCCTAATTCAGCCGTCCACCCTCTGACGCCCCAGGTACACTCTGCCCCCGGCCGGGTGGCTCACGGGGGTGGACCACTCCAGTGAGCTACTGAATAGCCATCAAACGAGGCAAAACCTGGAAGCCGCTTTTCAGAGGTAACTCAATCCCGGGACCCAAGGACATCGCTCCAACCCCTTCACCCACCAATGTCCCCATCCCAAGGGACCCCGGAGTAACTCACTCCGTGTCCGATTCTTTGCAACAAACACCATGGACTGTAGCCCACAAGGCTCCTCTGTCCATGGAATTCTCCGGGCAAGAATGCTGGAGTGGGTTGCCATTGCCTTCTCCAGGGGATTTTCCCGACCCCGGGATAGATTCCCGGGTCTCCTGCATTGCAGGCAGATTCTTTATCCGTCTGAGCCACCAGTAACGCCCTGTAACTCACTCAGGGATCCTCAGAAACCTAACCAAACACTCTTCTTCCCTCTTTACCCAAACCCACCCCCACCACCATCACTAGGAGCCAAGAAAGGAGCGCGAACCCCAACCCGGGACCACTCGCGGCGGCGCAAAAGGGAGCTCAGCGAAGCCAGAGCCCAACCCCTGTTAAAACAATCGAATAAGTCCCAAATAAAAACCTCGGTCCGGGTGCGTCTCGCTAGGACGCTTTTCCTTTCCTCATCCCACCCAGCCCGAATTTGGCTCGTCAGTGCCCCGCAAGATTGAGCAGACGCGCGGACGTCCCCTTTCGGTCGTCTTCGCCCGCATCGGTCCCCCAGCAGGACCACAGCCCATCCACCATCACCCCCTGCTCCATCCCGACTCTGGGTAGGTCCCACCTCACCCGGGCTCCACTCACCACGAGGGTCAGGAGCAGCTGCCTACAGAGGGCTCCGCGCAGGGAGCTCCGGAGCCGGGGCGCAGCCATCGGGGCGCGGGCCCGGGAGGGGAGGATGCGGACACCGGGCGGGATGCAGGAGACCAGAGGCCGCCGAGGTGTAGGGGCGCCGCGGGTGCGCTGCTCTCGGCTGCTCGTTAAGTCGCCCGGGCCTCTTTCAGGCTTGTCTTGCCAGAGAGCGTGTTCGCTCCTGAGACGAGATTGGACTCTGGAGACGCCGAGCCGCCCCTCCTTGTTATTTCTCAAGTTTTATCACCGCGAGAGCCGCCGGGGGAGCTGCCCGAGCCTGCCCCTCGGCTTCTCGGCGGCCTGGCGGGGTGCTCGCTCTCGGGAAAGCGGTCCAGGCCACCCCCTCTCTGCCTGCTCTCCCACGCCCCGCACCCCGCGGCTGCCCCGCCTTCCGCCCAGACTCCTGGGGCGTCCTCCTTGCAGACGCCGCTCGGCTCATTCCCACTGCAGAACCCCAAACCGCCTTCAGGGATCCCTGCCCCAACACGGGCGCTCCTGGGTGCCAGGAACACTGTTGTCACTGAACCGGCGAATCCTCCCTCCAGCTTCTGATCAAACGCTGAGCGAAGTCTCCTAGTTAATGCAAAATATATGTATTCTTCCCAAACTTGACTCCCTCGATAGGATAAAGGACGGAGGAGAAATTATCGCCAGTGGCACGAATAATCTGACACTGGTTACATCAGAAATTGAAAGCAAATAAAGGAAATGCTGACATCTCACCATTTTCACGCACCCCAAATGTGAGGGATTAAGCTCAGAGCTTTCATGTACTGCCGATGGTGTGGCCTTATTTGAACCTTGTAAGAAAGAATTTGTTCTTCTTATATGAAACTATTGATTTGAGGAATTACCTGGTAATTGTACTAAGATGCAGTTTGTCGATTGGTGGTCAAAGAAAAATTCACCACACAAAAGCTTCTAGTCTAAAATGAGGCTTCCAGATTCAATATCATTTAACAAACGGTTCATCAGGGCCAAGAGTTGCACAGGCACTGGAGGAAAGGCAACAACCCAGATCCCGCCCAAAGCAATGCAAAGTCTAGAAGGGATTAAAGGTAATGATCATTGCCCAGTATGCTAAACCTTTTAATAAAGAGGTAGCTTATAACATTAGAGTATGCATGCCAAGTCGCTTCAGTCATGTCCAATTCTTTGCAACCCTATGGACTGTAGTCTGCCAAACTTCTCAACCCATGGAATTCTCCAGGCAAGAATACTGGAGTGGGTAGCCATTCCCTTCTCCTTTCTTGGGGATCTTCCCAACCCAGGGGTTGAACTGAGTCTCATGTCTCCTGCATTGGCAATCAAGTTCTTTACCACTAACACCACCTGAGAAGCACCCTAACATTAGGGCACATTCCTTTATTTCTCTCTAGACTGAGTATTATGTTCTCTAAGCCTCTACCTACTAGACTCAGGATGAACTCCCTCTTGGATATGTGTTGTTGCTTCTCAAAGTCTGTACACAAATTCCAAGGTCAGGATTCTCAGGCAGTGCAGATTATTCAGAGAAGGCACTGTGACCTTCATTCACCCCATGGTCACCCCCAATAGGCTATTTGTCTAAGTCGTGGGTTTTCCTAAAGTCCTGGGCTTTCCTGAACTACTAGGCCTAAGCTCTCAGGATGCAGACACTAAGCTCAGTTTCCTAGTCCTGTCTCTGAGGCATCCAAGGCTCCCATGCACTCAACAGAGACTTTGTCTCACCTCTGGAGGCCTCTGTATGGAGGAGCTCTTCCAGTCTCAGAGAAAGTTCTCCACACTTCACTCCAACTATTTTCATCTCCCATCCTCCAGACCTTCACCCTGACCATGACCTCAAGAGCGAGCCTCTCAAAGTGTTTTCTGGCCTCAGATAGACTTTAAAACATAAGCCTGGACCATAGCTCTCATCAGAAAGGAAATCTGCTAGCCCCTTGATTTTTAACCCTCAGCCTCCAGGGCTGAATAATGCTTGAGATAAGAACCAACAGAGAAAAGGGGAAGGGTAGGAGCATGTTTGGGGTTAAGGCTGTATAAATAACCCTAGCGGAACTCTGGAGAATCTTGTGAGGGCTTCCCACATCAAGGAAACAGAAAGAAGTTTCTTCAGAACCATGGATGGAAGAACTCCTGAGCTGGGAATTAGGTTAGAAAGATAGTCTCCTAACAAACCAGGCTGAGGAGTTGAATTTCATCCTGGATGAGATGGAGAGCCAGCCACTCAGTCTGTAAAATGATCACTTTGGGTGAGTTAAATGGGCTCACTAACTTCATTAATGAACCTCTTTCTGCCATTATATGGGTTTTCCTTGTTCAGTTGCTAAGTCATGTCCAACTCTGTAACCCCATGGACCGTAGCGCCCCAGGCTTCCTTGTCCTTCACTATCTCCTGCAGTTTGCTCAAACTCATGTCCATTGAGTCAGTGATGCCACCCAACCATCTCATCCTCTTACCTACTTCTCCTCCTGCCCTCAATCTTTCCCAGCATCAGTCTTTCAGTACTTCCAGCTTTGTCCACTAGAGTCTGACCTGATTCCTACTCTCTTCTATGTGACTAAAACCACAAGATAACTATCATATACTGTATAATTAAGCCGATTGTTAAACCTACTGATTATATGACAGCTACTCTGAGCTTCCACGGCTAGCTTCTACAAAATAAATGTTCTAGGGATTTATCCTAGAAATGCTCAAAGAAAGCATATGGGTGATATTTTCTATTTGTATTATAAAATTCTAGGTGCAATATGAACACCAAATAATTTCTATATGGAGTATTAGTAACTATCTTGGAATTTCCTGTTTTGCTAAGGCATATATCTGTCCATCATGTGTATATTAGCCTAGTCCCAATAAAAAGCAATGCATTTTTATAATTTAGAAGTGAGTCTTCATGGGCAGTTATGATTATAACATAACTATGACTTGAAGATAAATTGAAACTGCTTTTATTTTTCCTATGAAAATTATAATTGTAAATGAGATTATTGAAAATGTATTTAAAATATGAGCTTTGGTTTGAGTATGGTTAGAATCAGATGCCTTCTATAACAGCATTAATTTAAAATCATCATGAGACATTGCAAACCATAAAGAGTTATTCTGAAATATCTTTATTGCAATACTCTACCCCAAATTGCAAAGTTAGTTGGAAGTCACTACTAAAAGAATAATGTGCAAAAAATGGAAAAGAAATATTAGTTTTCCTTGTTATCTTCTTAATTTGAGGAGTGAGAGCAATAATTAAATAGATCAAAAATGGAAGGTGAGCTTATGCTAACGTATAAAATGTCAGAGATCTAGGTGAACTGTCAAATTTTTCAGTAGAAAGCAAATTTAAGATCATTAGGAAGAGTTCTCCATAGCTAAGAGAACTCTCTAGCCACAGAAAGGATAATGACCCTAGGAGCTGGGAGCTGACACCTGGCCCACTGAGAAGGCTGCCTTGCACAACTCCATGCCCACAGGTGCTGGTTTCTCACACCCACTCTTCTCAGTGGTTTAAATAGGCGTGACACCCCAAATGTGGATCTCCTCACATATCCCTGTAAAACACGACCAGAACAACTGTATGATAGTTGGCACAAATTTGCTGGTAAGGGAAGAAATATTTATGAAAAGCAGACAATACAACTGAGTGAAAGTTTCACACTGAATAGTTCTGCTAGTGCCACAAATGAGCTCTGCCCTGAAACATTAGCTCTGAGGCATTTGTAGAATATTGTTTAGGATAAATAGTCCCCGTGATAAACAGTATCCAAACAAATTGCTTATTGGAGCAACAATGAGGAATACTGAACAAATATGTTTTCAAATGCCAGGAGCCTTCCCAGACTTTATTTTTAGAAATTAGCTCCCCAGGATTATCTCCCCTTAATGTGAGCTTCCCACGTGGTTCAGTGGTAAAGAACCCATCTGCTAGTATAGGACACACTGGAGACGTGGGTTCGATCCCTGTGTTGGAAAGATCCTCTGGAGGAGGGCATGGCAACCCACTCCAGTATTCTTGCCTGGAGAATCCCATGGACGGAGGAGCCTGGCAGGCTATGGTCCATGGGGTTGGAAAGAGTCGGACATGACTGAGCACACAGGAATGCACCCCTTAATGTGTACACTTGCTGTTTTGGAAAAGCTCCTCCCTGGTGCTTGGGAGCTGGACAGTAGGATTCTCTCATCCTTGCTGCCCCTTTCCTCCAAGAGTAATTAACTCTGTTACTGCCATGCCAACCTCCAGGAGAGGACTCTGCTTTCCTGTTACCACATTTCCCTAAGTGTGACTGAAGTTCCTCGGCTAAATTCCCAGAGCATCACTAAGAAGAGCTTGATTTGGGCGGTCTTTTAAAAAGACTACTGGAGACAGTTGAAGTCAAGAGTAAGCTATAATATTTCACTGCTGCTCAGGACATGAGCCATCCCAGGGTCTTCGTCTGCCTCCCTCCCCTCCCGTCTTCCCCAAGGCAAGCCACCCATCCAAGCTCTCCTTTCACCCCTACGGAAATGCTCCAGGAAGCAATGAAAACCTCAAAACTAGACCACAATGAGCCCTGGCCTTCCAGGGAACAGCAGTTTACCCTTTCTCATCTTTCATGCTCGGTTCTTAATCTTGAGGATTAATCTCTACAGAGAGTGATTGACAGTAGGACTATCCATTTCTTCTCAGAGAAAACATTGCCCTCCACAGAGCTGTGGCCTTTTGCTCAAACTCTGCATCAAATATACACAGTTTGAGCATTGGTACATCTTTCAAATTCAGAAATATTCCATTTAAGCAACAACCTTGTCAGTAGTTCAATCCAGATAGGGTGTGCCAGGTTCAGAAATGCTCCCTTTCAGTCTCTCCTTACTTAAGAAATGATTCAAGTCACTGTGACAATGGTTTTACTCTTCCTCCAGGAAAATCTTCAGAGGCCTTGACCAACAGCCTGTCTTCTGCAAACAGCCTTTCAAGGAGAGAGGAGGAGCGGTCTCCTGATGACTTCACACCAGGCTGGAAGGAATAGGAATTTCCACACAGACAGCAACTCCATTGTGTGAGTGATGACTTCTTACAGTAACTGGAGGAACCCAGTGTAACAAAGCCCTGTTACAGGGTGAACTTGGTTCCTCTCATCTTAGAACCTTCCCATAATCCTTTGCTTCATTCAGCGTGAAGATGTCCTCCCACTGGGTGAGGCTGTAGTTTCTCCTGTATGCTCTCATGATGCCAGGAGCTCACTGTGTGTGTGCTTCTGTTGTTCAGAGGGCGTTACTTGAGCTCCAAAGCTACAGGTGTGAACAGGCCACCTTCCAGATCCCATGTGTCATTCACCTGATTCATTGCCCCGTCAGCCTTCTTTCTTCCCAGAAGTTTAGGAGGACCATCCCTCAAAATCAGCTGGGGGAAGGGGCGGACCCTCAGCTCAGGAAGCTCACTCAGGAAGAAAGAAGCAGCTTTTCCCACCAATTTTCTATGGGCAGTCAATGATTTACTTCAGCAATTATTATTTATTGCTATTAATCATTTATTTTATTGATTATTCATTACCTACTCTTGAACGGCATTTACTCAAGATTTATTCTTCTTAATTTTTTCTTTCTCTTTTCAGTCTGCTCAGTTTCCCAAGCCCTTCTGTATCCAGATGAACAGTAGCTTTCACCAATTAGCTACTTAGTGTTCACTGAACAGGTTAAAGCCAAGGTTCTTTTCTTGCTTTGCTTTCAAGGATCATAATTGCATTTGCCTTTCAGTGTTATAATAAGCTACATATTTTCCTAATTGACAAGTTCTAGTTTTAACTTGCAGGGCTTCCCAGATGGCTTAGTGGTAAAGAATTTGACTGCCAAGCAGGAGACACAGGTTTGATCCTTGGGCCAGGAAGATCTCCTGGAGAAGGAAATGGCTACCCACTCCCATATTCTTGCCTGAGAAATCCCATGAACAGAGGAGCCCGGCAGGCTACAGTCCATGAGGTCAAAAAAGAGCTGAACACAACTTATTGACTAAACAACAATATTCCCAAGATATCTGACACTAATGTCACCCGATATCCACTTTTCCTTTTCATTCGGCACACTGGGAATAAGGTTTTCTCTCTCCAGAGAGATATTGAAAAGTGATAAGCACACACATGTTCTTAGGACATAATGTAAGATAAAGACATCTTATTTTCAGCCACATTCCTTTACCATAATATACAAAGTATTCCCTGAGAACAGATGGTCTGAGCCTTGCTCTGCTAGTCTCTCTCAGCAATAGTTTTCCAAACTTTTCTATTCAAAGAAGCAGGAGATCCTGTGTAATGGCAATTGGCCAGGAATATGCCAGGTTTTTTTTTTTTCCCCAAGTTTGTCCATGGCCCTCTAGCTTATTCTTCCCCTAATCCTTTCTTTTAATTTTGAACAAGTGGACGCAATGTTCTTTAGTTCACAGTAAACCTTTGTACTTGGCCATTGTTGAGGCAAAATCAAAGAGACCTTTTTGGCAACAACATAGTATTAGCAAAATAAAGAAATTCCCTCTAAAAATAACAGGGATCCAAGTCAGCCTGATCTGGGTACTCTAACCCCACCTATTTAGAGATTGTAACTGAAGTTTTAAATTGCCTGTTAACTTATTTGACATAATTGTCCTGGGGTAAGTAGGTATTAAGTCTCTAGCCTCTGCATCTTGTGATGTGTAAATTTTTAGAAAAGATTTTTCCTTTTACATCTGAATTACACAGGATAAAATTCATAGACGTTAAGCATTCACTTCGGTAAGTTTTGACAAATGTAAGTGTACAAGTTTTGACCAGGTATGCTGTGCCTAGTCACTCAGTCGTGTTGACTCTGCGACCCCAAGGACTATAGCCTGCCAGGCTCCTCTATCCATGGGGATTCTCCAAGGCAAGAAACTGGAGTGGGTTGCCATGCCCTCCTCTAGAGGATCTTCCCAAACCAGGGACAGAAACTTGACCATGTATATATGTATGTAAATGTGTTATTAATACCATCATTTATGAATAAAGCTGCTGTGAACATGTGTAAGTCCTTTTGTAGGCATAGAGTTTCATTTCTTTCCCGTATGTCCCCAGTAGTAGATTACCTAGGACAAAAGGCATCATGATGTTACTAAATTTGTACATGCCAAAAGTTGTGTACATGAACTTAAAAACAAATCCAGGGGAACCTCAAGTAGACTACCTTCAAATTTAGGAACATCATCACCAGGATCAGTAGTTTTTGCAGTGGCTTCTCTTGTTTCTGAGCACAGGCTCGCGAGTACAAGGATTTCAGCAGTGGCAGCACGTGGGCGCAGTATTGTGGCATGTGGGATCTTCTCCGACCAGGTATCAAACCCATGTCCCCTGCATTAGCAGGCAGATTCTTTACCGCTGGACCACTGCGGAAGTCGGGAATGTAGACGCTCTTGACTCACTCTGAAATATGATGACAGATAAAAAACCTAGGAAATGATGAGACTGATGTTGCAAGAATTCAGGTCTCTTGGTTTTCCTAAGATGCAAATTCCTAACCTCTTTTCATCTACAAGTAAATCATTTCCCCATTTTTTAGCCCTCTTTTTAGCACTTAAACACTCTATTTAATCAATACTTTACAAGAAAGACTCAGGTCTGCTTTTGTATACTTCATCAAGTTTTTTCATGGTGAGCATGGTGAAATATATTCTGGTTTCTGGTTCATTTATTACCTGGACTGTTGTTACCTATATTTTTTTATTCTTATTTTCAAAGTCTTTCCCTGGATTGCAGTCAATTATGGAAGAAATCTATATCAAGGAAGTATTTCCTCCACAGACTCATTTAGGTCCAGATGTTTCCTATCTTTGGTGAAATATTCATGGCTAGCAAGATTCTAATGGTTCCATTTTCCTATTTCAAGGCAAGAGTATTTATTCTAACTCTTGGGGCTTGGAGTTTTAAGTGATTTCCAGTTTTTTCAATTGATTAAGACTTTGCTTACAATTGACACAATTCTCACCATTTACTTAGATGCACGCAGCCATGGGGAAAAAGAAGAAAAAGATCAGGTATTGTTTTGGTATTCATTCCACTTAGACAACCAAAGCTATCATGTGAGGCTTTTTAACATCATAACACAGAACACACAGGACAAAGATCGGTGTTTCCATGGCCTTCACACTAAGTACTGCAAGGCAGTATCAGGATATAACTTTCAAACCTGTGGTTTCAAAAAAACCACAGGTCCCTTTGAGATACGTCTGCTCATTTCTACTTGGATGTTAGGGGTTTTGTTTTTTTGTTTAATATTTATATGTTTATTTATTTATATTTGGCTACATTAAGTCTCAGTTGTGACGAGCAGGCTCAGCAGTTGTGGCATGTGGACTTAGTTGCCCTGTGGCATATGGGATCTTAACTCCCTGATGCCAGGGACCAAACTGGCATCCCATGCATTGGGAGGCTGATTCATAACCACTGAACCACCAGTAAAGTCCTTTTGGTTTGGGGTTTTTTTTTACATTTTGGGATTATTTTTCTTTTTTATTAATTATATTTATTTTTAATTGATTGATAATTGTTTTATGATATTGGTTTGATTTCTATCATACATCAACATGAATTAGCCATAGGTGTATATAGCCATAGATGTACAAAACCCTCCCCTTGGGTTTTGTATTTTAAAAAATCTCTTACTTTGGCTCATGGCTTGCCTACTTTTTTGCTTTTCCATTCCACATTTCCGAGTCTTAAGTGGGACAATAAAAATAGAAGTGTTCTTTAAGCACATGTAATTGACAGTGACGAAGGCATGCTTCCTGAAACCATAAGCTTTCTGCCACTCCTTTTTTAGGAAGACCAAACAGCCTTAATACCTAAGCTAGTTTAAATATCCTGGGAAATGGGTATTTTATACAGGTCATCTAGACAGATTCATGTATGGATGTGAGAGTTGGACTATGAAGAAAGCTGAGTGCTGAAGAATTGATGCTTTGAACTGCGGTGTGGGAGAAGACTCTTGAGAGTCCCTTGGACTGCAAGGAGATCCAACCAGTCCATTCTAAAGATCAGTCCTGGGTGTTCTTTGGAAGGAATGATGCTAAAGCTGAAACTCCAGTACTTTGGCCACCTCATTGGAAAAGACTCTGATTCTGGGAGGGATTGGGGGCAGGAGGAGAAGGGGATGACAGAGGATGAGATGGCTGGATGGCATCACCGACTCGATGGACATGAGTTTGAGTGAATTCCGGGAGATGGCGATGGACAGGGAGGCCTGGTGTGCTGCGATTCATGGGATCGCAAAGAGTCAGACATGACTGAGTGACTGAACTGAGACAGATTTACCGAGATGTGAGCTTGGAGATCTGAATGATAGAGGGGAGCAGTAATCTGGAAGAAAAGCATCCCAGTCTGAGAGAATATAGAGTGCAAAAACCCTGGATATCAAGAACAAGTTTGTCTGTTCCAAGAATACAGAGACACCAACAGGTGCTGGAGAGGAATGAAGTCTGCTAGCACATAACGTAGTAAAAAAGAAGCAAAAAAGGAAAAAAAAAACTCATAAGCCCTGTTAAAGAGTTTAGGTTTTATTTTAAATTTCATCTGCTCATAAAAATGTATAGAAACCTCTTGAAGGAAAAAAAAGGTATAGAAAGATTTTTGGGTAATGGTGCGAGAGGCAGCCATGGTCTGATTTATGCATTTTATAAATCAATTATGGCTGCTGTAAGAAACTAGTGATGAAATTTAGATTTGTGATATAACTGAAATTAGACTTTGTAGGAGTCATCAATAGATTGGAGATGGGATGTGAGAGAAAGAAAAGATTCAAAAGTGTCAGACAAGGGCTTTGGACTAAGCAGCAGTATGAACACAATGAATAAATGAATGAAGGAAATGGGACAGAATTTGGCTTAAGATACGAAGGGTTTTATTTGGATGTGTAAAGTTTGGACACATTTGGATGTGTAAAGTTTGGACGCATTTGGATGTGTAAAGTTTGGACGCATTTGGATGTGTAAAGTTTGAGGCAGGTACGTGGAGCTGTCAGCCTAAGCAATTTGAAATTGGGTTCTAAAATGTTCTGTGGGACTCAAAGTCTTCTGCAACAACATCATTCAGGTCTCTGTTATGTAGGTTTTTCTATGAAGGGGCACAGAAAAAAAATAAGGCAATAGCTGAAGAACAACTTGAGGTAAATAAGTTGTATTCACATGAAAGAAGCAAATTGCAGAGTGGTTAAGAACGTAGATTCTGGAGTCAGATTGCTTAGTCTGGTTCTATCACATCCTAGTACCACTACCCTGAGTAGTCATTTAACATTTCTGTCTCACTTTTCTCATCCATAAAATGGGAATAATAATAGTTCCTAATTTGAATGAGTGTAAAAATAATTAACATATGTAAAGTCTTTACAGTAGAGCACATAAAAACTACTATATCCATGCTAACCATTACTTCCATTAAGCATTTTTATTTACCATCCAGCAAAGAAAATGATTCAGGCCAGAACAGATTATAGATAATGCAGGAGCGGTTTGGGCTTCCCCAGTGACTCAACAGGTAAAGAATCTGCTTGCAATGCAGGAGACATAGAAGACTCAGGTTCTGTCCTTGGGTCAGGAAGATCCCCTGGAGGAGGAACTAGCAAGCCACTCCAGTATTCTTGCTGGGAAATCCCATGGATAGAGGAGCCTGGCAGGCTACAGTCTGTGGGGTCCCAAGGAGTCAGAAATGACTTAGCAACTAAGCACATACACACTGGAGAGGCTTAATTTCTTAAACAAAGATCTTGAGGAAGCAAAAGGGCATGGGAACCAGTGTATTATTGGAGAGGTTGATTTAAAGGGAAGGAGAGAAATTCAACCGTTATAAAGGATGGAGGTCAAATTACATGGTATAGTTGGAGTCTGGTAGAGTTGGTGGTGGAAAGATAAGGGAGTTCTCTTATGTTTTTATTTTGCCATTACAAGCAGATGCAAAGTTATCTGCCAAGTGAGGAAGGTCAGTTGAGACTTATGCAGAGACTAGGTGTAAAACAGCAAATTGACCAGACCAGTCTTTTGAATTTTGACTCTACTAAACAAGAAGTATTTTTAATGTTGTAAAAATGGTACACATTTCATACTTGTAATCTGGAACTTAAATTTCATGAACAATACCTACTATGCCCATGTGTAACACACAGTGACCATTTCTGTTCATCGCCTTCTAATTCATTAATAATGCAGGTGATCATTCTTCAGGTTAATTGGCTGTGTTCAACCAGTTGTCTGTGTCTCACTGTTTGAAAAACCCTGAACTTGGGTAACAGGGCAGAATTGTGAGAGTCAGCATGGTTAACTGTTTTTTTTCTTCTTGAGCCGTGTTCAAGTAAGATTCATGAAATAGTTGGCAAATGGGGTTTATCCAGTGATAGGGTTTTACTGAGTAATTACAGACGGAAAGGGAAAGTTGAGGTTATAATGGAACATAGTAATGAATAAGTAAACTGAAGTCGAGAAAGGAAGGAAATGGTGAGAACAAAAAAAGAACGAAAAAGTAGAAGGGTTTTGCAAGAGACTGAAAATTGCCAAAATGTTATTGGAAGAATTCCTAAAGGAATTCAGGCCCCAAAAAAGGCAAAAGAGAACTTAAGTAAATGAGTTTTAGGCACATATCCAGGCAACTATATAAATCAAAGCGTCTACAGTAGAGTTCTTGGATAGACTTGTGCATTTTGTCTGTTAAAGACATTTTATCAGGGACACTAACCAGCTTCATGTTATCCTGGAACCAACACCAGACTAATCCAACTACCCTTCCCAGTCCTTGACGTACATTCCCCCACACCACAGATACTGCAATGCAATCTCTTTGACTTGGAGGACGTTTGGAGATCAGTGATAAACCAAGACTGAATTACCACTTCACTTATTTAATTAACGGGATCATAGAAAATTATACCAAAGTGACTAGATATTTAATCTGGTCTAGTGTGTTAAGCACTCAGTCATGTTCGACTCTTTGCAAGCCCATGGACTGTAGCCTGCCAGTCTCCTTTGTCCATGGGATTTCCCAGGCAAGAATATTGGAGTGGGTAAGCCATTCCTTTCTCCAGAGGATCTTCCTGACCCAGGGATAGAACCCGGGTCTCCTGCATTGCAGGCAGATTCTTTAAAGCATCTGAGCTACCAAGGAAGTTAATCTAGTCTAACTTCTAATTTTACTGAGGAAACATACACCCAAAGAAGAAATTATGTGATTTAGCTAAAGATACAGATGAGTTCCAAAACAGTTGAGATAAAAATTCAGAATTTGGACCCATATTCCTTTTTCTTAAAAATAAAATTTATGGAGATAATCTGTTAAAACCAAAAATGGTTGAAACTCATTGTGTTGCTTTTTTTCTTTCCTGCTTAAATGTAAAGATGTACTGCTGCTGCTGCTGCTGCTGCGTTGCTTGAGTCACGTCCAGCTCTGTGCGACCCCATAGACAGCAGCCCACCAGGGTTCCCGTCCCTGGGATTCTCCAGGCAAGAACACTGGAGTGGGTTGCCATTTCCTTCTCCAGTGCATGAAAGTGAAGTCGCTCAGTCGTGTCCGACTCTAGCGACCCCATGGACTGCAGCCTACCAGGCTCCTCCATCCATGGGATTTTCCAGGCAAGAGTACTGGAGTTGCACTGGCAGGTTTTAAATTATTATTAGTCTTGTAAGAAACAGCACCCAATTTCTAAAAATTAAACTGTATCCACAAGTTAAATCCTGTTCTAGGAAACTATCCAAATTCTTTTATTGTGAACAGTCAATGAACCATATAAAGAGTTTTGGAAATAATTTTATTAATTAGAAGTTTTAAAATGATATTTATACTCTAAAACATTTCTATATGCATCATGCAAAAAGGAATTTAAATTACTGATGCTTATATGGAAATGTTGTGTAAAGGAGATATTAAAATAATTAGAAAATGACTTTTTCAGCAGTCTTCTCAAAGTCTTAACTTCATGTCCATGGTAGGAGGAAGTGATAAAGCTTGGCTTACCACAAATGAACAATTTACTTGGTTCACAGTTGCACTCGTGCAAATATCTGAAATAGTTCATTTGGCATGTCTAGAAAATTGATTACTTTTTCTTGGTCCCTAGCCAGCATATGAAAATTGACTTACCAAGTTTCCTTAGTTAGTGGAAACAAAGTTGGTATCTGGATTCATGTCTTTCAGAGTTAGGGTCCATGGTCACCACATTCGTAATCCTCAATTATAGTACCTTGTATCACAATAATGTATTACAAATCATTTATTTTCCCTTTATGGGACATTGAGCTTATTTCCAATTATCCACATATCTCACATCACTGAGCTAAACATCCTTGCGTGTGTGTAGAGTCTTTGCACCATTATCTCACCTTGTGAGGATAAATTTCTTTTACCTGATTTGACTGGTAATTTTGCACCAAAGTTCAGTAGCTTGACCCTATCACTCTCCTTTCAACTCTAGCTTTCACAGCATCTCATTCCCCATGGCTCCACTTCATGTCCTTGGTTCTCAGAAATTTTCCAGTTGGCCCACTTTCCACGGGAAACATTCTTTAAGCGAAAGTCTTAACTCTTCCCCAAGTACCTGTCCTATTTCATAAGGCCCTCTGAAGCTCCTAGCCATCATGGTTATCCAGCGATCAGTGCCTGTCACCCTACCTATCACAGCTTCCAAGTAACATCATAACGCTGCCAAGTATCTGCCACTTCATAGACAGTCACCTGTTGCTCCTGGTGCTGACCTCCTTGTCCCATTTGCCTCTGGAGATTTGACAACCCTGACTAGTTCTGGGAATATACACAACATAATTTGCATGTATTTTATTGGCTAGAAGCATTTATGTAGCAAAATTAGTTCATTGTTATTGAGTGTTTACTTAGTACCTTCATCCCATGATCCTACCTTAAAACTTTGCCTCCAGTTCCCCTCCATGTGGTTGGCAAGAATCACAGAGCAAAAAATTCATTCAGAAATGGCTAATTAACTGAAATTATGGGATTTTACAAACTCACGTGTGTCAACTTTGATATATTTCCAGCATTTTGCACAAAGCAGCTGATATGAAGAAGCAAACTTAAAATACTTGTTTCATAAGCTTCCAAATAATTACCTAAACCCAGTTACCAATCCCTCTCTGTGGTTCTCAGACTTTAAAGGCTGTAAAAATGACCTAGGAAATTTATGAAAAAGCGCAGCCTTCCATACTTCTTCTCAACAGCCTGTCAACCCTGTAATTCTAATTCAATACAAGAGCTTTATTTTAACAAACACCATGGGTAATTCCGAAGCAAATGATCTATGAACCCACATTCTAAAAGATAGTGCCAGCAAATGTTTCAGCAATTTGCCGAAATTTGCTACTCTTCGTCAACTGTGACAGAATCAGCATTTTGCTCCATCCTCATTCCTACATTCTAACATAACTAAGAGTAGGCAGGCAACCAGGAGAAATTTGAAAGCTCTAACCTCTTAGCTTTGCACAGATTTTCTGCAGGAGCACAAGGGACAACTCCACCATCCCTTGTCCTGTGTCAATGTGGATACCGAGCATAGCTGATTCAGCTTGCTCCTTCTGACATATGAGCACAGTCTGTATTAGGAAGGCCTTCCGTGGCGGTACTGGGAAGACATTAGATGACTGTATGCAAAAAAAATGAACAAACAAAATTGTAATTAAAATTCTCAGAAAGTTTGGCAGTTTGGAGCAACAAAGGGATGTGCCATGCAGGCAAAAAAGAGAAACTGAGAATTCTCGAGTTTCATGTAATTACAAGGATACTACACAGGAAACTCAGGAAGGCCTGACTGGATATGGTAACACACTGTTTATCTTTACTCATGAGTTAAAAGTTACCAGAGTAACGTGGGTCTCACAGAAGAACGGGAATGAGAGATGCAGACCTACACAGATCTCATACAACCTTAGAGCTTTGTTATGCATGGAGGTAGAAAAAATGATGGTTCTAGGTCCATAGATGGAAGCATTTTGTCCTCAAGACATTACTGCCTAAGGGGACGACCACGGCAAAATCTGGGCTTGAGATTTCAATCAGGAGCCCAGGAAAAGGCTGGAGATGGAGATGAAAGGAAAGCTTGTTGTCAAAGTCAGATTTTCCACTAAAAAAAAAAGGGAACCAAGATAAAGCCAGTATCAAAATGGGGATCCCTAAAAGCAAAAAGTGATTACATGGAGACCCCCAAATGCAGACTGCACTGAGCTAATGGCAATTCCCTCTAGGTTTCCCCTGTTGAAGCAGTATCTTATAAGGAAATCTCTAAGATTTTGCTTCCTTTTTTGCTTCCCACACCAGTGTATGACTTATGAGGAATTTTATCTGCTTTTCGTTTAATTCTGAAAATTGATCACACTGATTTGTGGGCTATGAATGATTTAGCTTCTTGACTACCAAGAATGAGTGACCTGGACACTATTACCAGCCGTGATGTTCTCAAAGACTATCACAGGTAAAACACTGATCAAGCTTCTGGGAAAAATATATGGGAACATCGTGGCAAGATGTCAGCTAAAGAGAAAGTGGAGCCTGAATCTATGATTATTCCCAACTATGGCATCTTCCTCTCCTATTGACAACAGCAGCAGGAAACATACATGTGTGCTTAGTCGCTCCGCTGCTGCTGCTGCTGCTGCTGAGTCGCTTCAGTCGTGTCCGACTCTGTGTGACCCCATAGACGGCAGCCCAACAGGCTCCCCCGTCCCTGGGATTCTCCAGGCAAGAACACTGGAGTGTGTTGCCATTTCCTTCTCCAGCTTAGTCGCTCAGTCGTGTCCAACTCTTTGCGACCTCATGGAATGTAGCCCACCAGGCTCCTATGTCTATGGGGATTCTCCAAGCAAGAATACTGAAGTGGGTTGCCAAGCCCTCCTCCATGGGATCTTCCCAACCCAGGGATCAAAACCCAGGTCTCCAGCATTGCAGGTGGATTCTTTACCATCTGAGCCACCAGGGAAGCCCAACACATATATTGAGGGCTAACTCGATGCCAGGTCTTTTCATGAATTTCTTTTAATTCTGACAACTATGAAGCAGACTCCCTCAGTCCCTGGAGGAGGGGAGGGCCTGGCAACCCACTTCAGTGTTCTTGCCTGGAGAATCCCACAGACAGAGGAGCCTGGCAGGCTACAGTCCATGGGGTTGCAAAGAGTCAGACACAACTGAAGCAACTTACCACCCATGTAGACTCTTCCAACACCCTCAGTACAGGTCATACAAGTGAGGAAACTAGACTCCAAGTCTGAGTGACTTCTCCAATCCCACAGCCAATAAGGGAGGGGCTGGGCATTTGCATTAAGACAGTCTTTCTGGAGTGTTTGCATTTAGGTTACCACGGTGAATGCCAGAGTCTTAAACTCCCAGGCAAGCAATTGCTTGCCTCTGAGGAAAACCATTCCTTAGCAGAAGAAGCTAGAAGAATAGCTAAGAATAAGCTTGAAGGAGGAGTCTTAAGCACATGTAATTTTCACAGGGGTCCAGAATTAGTGCCCATTTTAAGAAGTGAATGTTCTTCTTTCCATCCAATTTGAACAAAGTTTCATATTACTTGCAACAAAGCAATCCTTTGCAGATACTTCAGCAGTCTTTGCAATGTATGTTCTGAAACACTGGAAATAGAAGACTCAGTCATTGGATGATCATTACAGAGAAACATATGCTCAACTGACAGATATTCAAAAGTCAAAAACAAAATAACAACAACAAAGACAATCCTTCCATTATCTTATTTTCTTAATTGATTTTTGTTAACATGAAATGGGTTATTAATGCAACTTATTTAAAATTGTTTATTTCTATTAGGAGTGCCTTTTGGGTGGACCACTCTGAGTGACTTTCATGCTTAAAAACCATTTTTTATTCAAATGTCTTACAGCCACCCCAGGAGAACCCTAGAAAAGGAGTTCTATTTATTATCCCCCATTTTAGATGAAGAAAACCAGACATGGAGAAATAATGCAACTTCACCAACATTCCATAGCATTACAGTCTTTAGAACAGTAAAATTAGATAAATGTGATGGTAACAACCAAAGACCTCTCCAAATCAACCTCTAAAATTCTAAAATGTGTAGAACAGGATTCTAAAAAAGCATCACTTCTTTAAGAAAAACACCATCCCATAAGCTCATATCAGACACATGATTAACAAACACACTGATTTTTAAAACTACCTGATTTACTTTATCATAACTAGTCATGTATAAGAATTTTATAAATAATATTGAGAAACTGCATTTTTGACTGAGCAGCAATGAAACTATTGAAAAGATTAACAGATTATTCAATAAACTACCCAATGTTAATTCTTAAAAATAATTGGTATAAGCCAATCTTGTGAATCCAAAAGCAGGCATATTATTAACTATTCTAAATATTAGAAATATTTTTTAAATGTCCAGTGGTTAGTATAGATAGAAAATTTATTGATTGAAATCAGCTGTGAAACCTAGCCTGGAATTTGATTAGCTATTAGGTTTAACTTTGTCTTATTAGTTTAAAATTTAAACAGTTTGGACCACTTCTACATTCATTAAAAACTTTAATCTTATAATATTTAAAAAAAAAAAAAACTTTACAAACACATAGATGTAACTAGCCATCTCATCTAAAAAGCTATATTATTCCTAGGCAGCTTTCAAGATCCCTGCATTTCAAAGCTTATTTCAAAAACCATCACTATTTTGCATTTATAAACTGGATCTTTGCAATAAGGAACTATAAATATACTACCGGGCTTCCCAGGTAGCGCAGTGGTAAAGAATCTGCCTGCCAATGCAAGAGATGCAGGAGACAGAGGTTTGATCCCTGGATGGGGAAGATCCCTGGAGAAGGGAATGGCTACCCACTCCAGTAATCTTGCCTGGGAAATCCCAGGGACAGAGGAACCTGGCATCTACAGTCCATGCAGTCACAAAGAGTCAGACACCACTGAGCAACTGAGAACCAAACAAATATACTATTATATACTAAATGCCCACATCCCAATTTTAATTACAGTATTCCTTTTGTTAACATAAAATGCTGCATCTAATAAAAGCATGATACATTTCTACAATTCAGTGGCAAAATTAAAGGGTCTTTGTAGAGAAGATAATGAAGCAAGCACCAAAACAGTTCAAACAATAAAATCAACATTACATTGATTTTAAAAGAAAAGCCAAGAATATATAGGTGCTTATATAAAAGAGAAACACAGAACTTCATACGAGAGGAAAGAGAGATGGCTCTTAACTATATTTAGATTCTCCGGCCCAAATGAAAACTTTAAGAACACAAACAAGATAGAGACAGAGAGAGAGAGGGAGAAGGGGACGAAGGGAGCAGAGGGAAGGTGAAAGACAGAGACCGAGGGGGCGCTGGAGAGCAGGGCCGAGGAGACCAAAGACCAAAGCCTCACAGAAATAAAAATATACTCTTGAAGCATTTTTTAAAATGTAAATGTTTGGAGAAGGTGAATAAAAGAGCAAGTGTAATTCAGGGCCAGATTTCACAAAGAATACAAGGTAGAAACTAAACTTCACCAAAATGGAATTATAATAACAGTCAACACTTGCTTTATGAAGACAGGTCATGTTACAAGACTAAAACAACATCAAGAATGCAGTATAAACACTTCAGAATGTTTAGGAGAACAGCAGTCTTTAAGTACCATACAAACGATTAATGAATCAGGTAACTGAAGATTACGTTAGAGCAAGGTCTCTACAATTTTCCATTTGGTTCTACTTCAAGTAGTCTATGATATACACATGAATTCATTACACTGTATTGCACTATACATTGGCTGCTGTCATTATACCCAAATGTAAACAATAACGCAGACTTTCTTGTCTATCTGCAGGTGTCCTTAGGTGGCAGTAAGTAATTAAACAATATGAAAAAGCCAGGAAATTTGTGTAGCTATTTACAGCATCCCTCGGTGAATGCACATTTGGCTAAAGAGATCCCAACAAAATAAAGGGGAAAAGCCCCAAATATAGCATCTTCTATGTTTAAAAAAAATCTTAGCTTATAAAAACAAAAAAAGACGATAAACCCATTGGCTTTTGTAGACCATCTAGAAGGCACTCATCTCTTCATGCATGTTTCCGCAAGTGTCCTAAATTTGGGTCCCAGATGATCCAAAAATTCAAGCCCATCTTCTTCTTGTCGTTCGCTGCAACAGCCCACAGATCCAGCTGCTGATCCTCTTCCTTCGTAGTTATAGGTCAGGACGTAGTCTTGAGCTTGCATATGGGTGTTATCCTGATCACACTGCCGGACCTTCTGCCAAGAGGATAAAACACAACATATTTTATTATTATTATTTTAAACACCAAGACTTACTAGCATAAAAATAATTGCTTTGATTTACCTTTCATTGTTTAATTTTTAACCAGAGTGTGTCCTCTAATGGATTCCTATGTATAAAAAATGCACATGATTGGTCTGTATCATAAATCACACCATCAGTTAATTCACTACATAGCAGGTTTCTAAAAGTCACACATGTGGCAGCAAGTATGCAAGCATTTGTTTTAAGTTATCATTGTTTTCCCTTTCCAGATTATGGCTAATGTGAAATGCATTCGTACAAGTGAACCCGAATGCATGTGGCTCAAAGCTTTCCAGATAGGCAGAGTGACTGCAGGTTGGAGTTGCCTTAGATTCCACTGTTGGTCTCTAAGACCTGATTTGTCTGATGGGAAATGGTAACACAAAGCCATGAGAAAAAGAATTTAAGTATCATCTTATTCTTTCAGAAAGAATGAACAACCAAACAAAATAGGAAGAAAAGTCAATACCCATTTAACCTCTGATTGCAATTCAATCAAAATTAAGGAAAATCAAATTTGTAATAAGTAGATTAATTAGGTGAAAAATCAAGATCATAATCATTTCATAATCATTTAGAAAGTTGAAAAGAAAGCAAAACAGATTTATGGGAAACTCACTTCACCAAGACGGGGCTGAGTGTAAGTATACCACTCGGAGTACGTGGATTTGCAGTTGTCGGTTGCTATTGGTCCTCCCCTACAGGAATCCAGAGTGTCCTGTCCACCTTCCTTACACCGTTCCAGGGTGTGATGATGCCCGGTTTCCTGGCAGGACTCCATGGTCTGGTGCCCTCCTTTTACCATCTCGATGGTTTCTTGCCCTCCATTTTTCACTCTGGATCCCAGGGTGCCACAAATTCCATGAGCAGAGCCACCCACAGCATGGGTTGTGAAATCATTTGTGGAATACTGGAACAAAATAGTTGGCATTGGGGAAATACAGAGAAAAACAAAAAATAAGAAAAAGAACAAATCAAGCAGATAATGCCATGAATTTTCGTGCTAGGAGGTAAGCATTCCAAGGGCTGGAACTCAATCTGTCTTGGCAACCTTGGGTGCCTAACTACCTTAATTCTACTACTTCACTAGGTAGCTTCCAATACAGGAAGCCAACTGCAAGATGTCAAGTGGTCTGAGCCCTGAGACAAGTCAGAAAACCTGATGTGTACTCCTTTTTTAATAACTTCTTAGAATACTGTACAACTTCATCTGTGAAATCCTTCCAGCATCTCACATCTCAGGCTCAGGATTCCACACTATTGTCTCACACAGACTAACGCTGCTTAAATTCATTCCCTTCACCTGACTAGAACAGAAACAGAAATAATAATCGGTATTTTTATTCAGTGCCTAATTGAGTTCCCTTCAACTGAAACAAAATTAACAGAAATAACAAGTTGCCGTAAAAAGCGGCAATACTAAATCCTTGTCATCTAATTAAATAAAGACAAATCAGCAGAGAAAGTAAGAACACCAAAGCTCTGGACACTAACTTTCCATGTTATGTTTTTCTAGGAAACTCTTAAGTTTCATTTTTTCTAATACCTTCCTAGATGCCAACATCCTTTTGTTTTCTAGATCCTTCCTGCTCTAATCATCAATTACATTTTGGTAGGGAATTTATTTGTTCCTCCACATACTGGGGCTTCCCTCATAGCTCAGTTGGTAACGAATCTGCCTGCAATACAGGAGACACCAGTTCAATTCCTGGGGTCAGGAAGATCCACTGGAGAAGGGATAGGTACCCACTCCAGTATTCTGGCCTGGAGAATTCCATGGACCGTACAGTCCATGGGGCTGCAAAGAGTTGGACACAACTGAGTGACTTTCACTTCACTTTTTTCCTTCATCCACATACTAGGCTGGAACTCAAAGCTGAAGCAGTACAATCACCTGTTAGCATGATTGCTTCATATATTTGACCACAGGCTCCTTTCTAACCCATAGTAGAGGCTGAGAGCCTCCATTAAAGTTCTTCCCACGATGATCAAAGCCTGTAGTCATTTTATGGCTGCTGCCAGAAAAAAAATTAAAATTATTATGCTGATGATCAGTGAATAACTAAATGAAACCCTTTTATAGCACAACCAGCAGCTTCAATATATAAAAAAGACAGGATTTAAAGTTGAAGCAGTGACACACTTGAAATAGGGGGGAAAAAAAATAACAATATGCCAAAGGATTTTTACTATTAAGTAACATTACATGCCCAAATTGAAATGCCACATATCACCATGGGATCAATGTCATTTGATTTGTCCCCTGCAACTGATGACATGTTATATATTGTAAGCTATCTGATTTCAAAAAAACTTTTCCCAGAAAAGATCACTACAGTTGTTTAGGCAAATTTATTGTTTGAATGTATACTAATATTTTGGCTGAGCCACGTGGCAGGAGGGATCTTAACTCCCTGACCAAGGACTGAACCGGTGCCCCCTACAGTGGAAGTGCAGAGTCTTAACCACTGACCGCCAGGGAAATCCCTATCATCTGTACCTATTTTGAAAAGACAAACAATTTACCACTTTGTCATCGCCGGGAGCTTCAGTGTTTGACACAATGAGGTTCTGCTGAGCTAAATCATCAGGAAATACTTTTGGCTTTTTGGCTGCCCCAGTAGTCGCCCCACAGACCAAAGTGAATAAGATACCTGCAGGATAAGAGAGATGACTTTGGTTTATCATAAAGGATTATTATGAATTTATGATGACAAATAGAAAAACAACTTTCCAGAAAACATAAATATTATTGCTTGAGTCAAAGCAGCATCCATTAGAAAAGCCTGCCTTAAATGGATATGCTACAAACAAAGACACGCTCAGTGCTGTACTTGTGTTAAATTTTATGTCTGCACCAATTACAACAGCACTAATATGATACCTGCAAGCACTTTCAATATAAGAATTAAATATGTGTGTGTGAAATAGAAACGTAGCTATATACAAATGAGCAGCCATAGATAACAGTGTTGATTCTAAGAATGTGTCCTGAAAGTCATTTTAAAGGTTATCGTTTAAATTCATGAAAGGACTTACAAAATAGCAATGCTATGCCCAACAATATTGCAAGGATGGCCCACTTTCCAAGTATCACTTCTCCGTTGCCAATCCTCGGAACTGGCCTAATGCTGCAGTCATCTGGGGTAACACAGTCACATAATATCACCTCTAACTGAGTGACGAGCGACTGGCCAAGTCTATCTGTAACTCTGACAGGGACTGTATATTTTCCAAACTGGAGGTCATTCAGATAGGAGAGACGTGCTGCTGTATCTGAAAGGAAATAAAACCATGACTTATAGATTGCCATTGATTTCTCCTGAGCATAAATAACTAGTGACAGGATATTCAGCATTATTTCCATACCATGGATATTCCTAATGGGAATGGCACAAGTGCTACACGATTGTAAGTGTGCATGGACAAAGTCTTTCTGATCATATACAAGTTTGTTTATGCTGCCTCTTTGTATAAAGGTCTTTTGGCTTTTGTAATAATATATTTTATCTGTCCATACACAAGTCCTTCTTATCACAAATAATAGATTTGTTGAGATTGACTTTTATCATATCTTTAAAAATTTTAATATGACCAAAATTTTAATTTTAATATATCTTCTTTTATGCACGATTCATCAGAGAATTTCATAGTCTGAATTCCGGATGTTTCTCCTTACTTTATTTTCATATATTATGCCAAACCATGAACGCACTATCAAGGCATCAGTCATATGCTGGAACAACTTCTCATGATCCTATAAGACACTGGGACCAACCTTATATTTTTTGCTTTTGATGTTTTTAAGTCAAGAGTGGAAAATATCCAGATCAAAATCCAACAGTCTTGGGGACAGAGCCAAAAATATACTACTTTACATATAGATTACACATGCCCATGCCCAAGAATAATCCTCCCAAGTTAGCTGGCCCAGTGTGACATTTTTATTATTTCATATTTGATGCTCTAAATGTAAACCTTCAATACTTGGGTAAAAAAATAAATCATTGAATTGAGTCAATGTTAAAGGAAAGCATGATTAACCCAGTGTCCATGAATGTGTAAGAAATAATAATATGCCTAACAAAACCAAAATTTATGATTCAAAACATATTGCCTATTGATTGCCTACGCAATCTATTGGATTGCCTATCTTGTTTACTTCCCCCTATAATCCCATTTTACATATGAATAAATGAATGCCCAAGAAGAATAAATAGTATAATGAGACCTAAAGCCTCCTTGCTGCTGCTGCTGCTAAGTCACTTCAGTCGTGTCCAACTCTGTGCAACCCCATAGACGGCAGCCCACCAGGCTCCCCCGTCCCTGGGATTCTACACTGAACACTGGAGTAGGGTGCCATTTCCTTCTCCAGTGCATGAAAGTGAAAAGTGAAAGTGAAGTCGCTCAGTCACGTCCGACCCTTAGCGACCCCATAGACTGCGGCCCACCAGGGTCCTCCGTCCATGGGATTTTCCAGGCAAGAGTACTGGAGTGGGGTGCCATTGCCTTCTCCGAAAGCCTCCTGAGGATACAGTCTTCTCCACTTAGCATTTTTCAGGCTTTTGGACTATTTCACAGCCCAGCAAAACTTTAAACTAATACAGTTTTGACCAACATAATCCTGTTAACATTTCACTGTACTAAGCAGGAATTTTTAATTACTGCCTCTTTTAACATTATATAAAAAAAATGTGATATTATGACACCAAAGAAGTAGAGAGGTCATCTAAATATAAGGTTGCTTCTCACATACACACTCATTGGTATGCTAAGTTGCTTCAGCTGTATCCAACTTTTTGCGACTCCATGGACTATAGCCCTCCAAGCTCCTCTGTCCGTGGAATTCTCCAGGTAAGAATACTGGAGTGGGTTGCCATACCCTTTTTTAGGGGATCTTCCCCCAGGGATCAAACCCACAGTTCTTATGTCTCCTGCATTGGCAGGCACACTCTTAACCACTAGCTCCACCTGGGACTCACTGGAATGCTATTTAAAAACACTGAAAATTGTGTCTATCAGTTCACAGAGCAATTTATAATAGGAAATCAACAAATATTCACTGCAAGCATGGGGATGAAAACCATTCAAGGGCATTTTAAAGGCAACCCCCATTCAGTTTACAGTAGATGAAGGTTAGAGTTAGGGTCATGAAAGTTGGAGTGACAGGACATGGTGCACAGGTTGTGCAGTCAGGAGACACAGAATATGCTGGAAAGTTACGAGCTGATGTAGGAGTGAGGCAACGGTGGCACGGAGAGAAGTTCCTTTTGCTTTTGCCATTCTTGTCACCATGGATTTTAACAAAGGTAAAGTCAGAAGTACACACTGGGACCAAGTGGGGGAAGAATCCCACATAAAAAACATTAGATAAGAAATGGTCAAAAGTCAATGCAGCACAGAAAAGGTTTCATACAGTGGACACTGTGATGCACTCCCAGATCCCCCCCAATCAGGGATGTATTGTCCCAGCTGCTTGGGAGGCTATCGGCACCACCAGGGACTGGGTCTTCCTGCCAAAGGTCATGCCCCCTCGGGCACCCCAAATCACAGACAGTCACGAAAGAGCACAGAACAGAATGGCCATTGAGGAATGGAGATGACTCATGCATTAGTCAAGGCTGTCCTTTGGCCTGAGCTGCAGCTTGAGTTCTCTGTTTGCTCCACTCTGCTTTCTTTCCACTCACATATACTGATGCCAAGGAAACACCTTGATAAACATTCAGCCTAGAAAGACTGCCTCAGCGTCCACTTCCCTGGGAACACACCTGCAAATGGGGATTCCCTTCTGACCAAGGAAACCATGTGAAAAATCTGTGTGGCTGGGAGGCACACAAGCCTGGCAGTGGTTCTATCAGATCTGGTCTGGTGGGATTGGGGCGGGAGGATAGCAGTGTAGCATGGGAATGAGAATTCACGTAAACCGTAGGGAATCCTGGCACAGGACTGACCAGAAACAGGCTCTTCCCACCACACCAATGCTGAGAAACTCACATTCATTCGTTGGTGGTTACCATACAGCAAATTATTCTTCTATATTTTAGACATTTTGATACTGAAAACGACAGAGTAACATTTAGAAATACATACCATTAACCTTTGTCAGTCTCCACATTCTAAGTACCTCTGAATCAGAAACACCTTCCAAACTGAAGTCAAAGGGTGGGCCGTGTATGGGTTCATCAGGATCTACAGCAACAATCTCGGCCGATGACATGACAGTTTTACAGATTATCACCGTCCGCTGACGTATGACTGGGCCATTATCATTCACATCCTCAAGAATAATCCCCAGGACTCCATTACATGTTCTCCCATCTAGAAAATTGGATATGAAAATATAATTTCTTGATTTTTGAGTTTCTATTATGCAATTACACATTGAAAATTACACATTATTAGGCACTTGTACCATAGAAATGACAGGAACAGGCACAGTCTTAGGTTACATCGCTAAGTTACGTTAAAAGAAAGACATAATCCATTTCAAAGATGTTGTACAGAAAATAACTGCTATTTAGATTTGTTGTCCATTCACTAAAAAGTTGCAATAGACATGGAATTTTTGTAGAGGTGAGGTTTGACAGATTTTTTAAAAGAGGAAGGAAGAGAGGACCAAAAAGGGCATTTCTGGTATAGTGAAAACACAAGGAGATTTAACAAGGTGGGAAATCACATGCACAAACCTATGTTCTGGACACAATGAAAGGGAAGGCATGTGGAAAGCACTTAAGGTTTGGGGGCAGGAAAAGTAAAATGGGTAAAAGGCATAAGATATGCAAGTGGAAGATTAGAACAAAATTAGTACACAGAAATGTTTAACACACAAAAAACCCCAGAAGTGGGAAATCACTTGCAAACTTGAATAATCACTCTGAGGTAGCCTAAGGAACTCATCTATCAATACAGTCAATAAACTTACTGAGTAATTACTTTGTACAGAGCACTGCAGTGGAAAACCTGGGAGACTCGAAGATGAAGTGGGCATGGGTCCCGGCTACAAATGAGTAACACAGTTGTGAAGCCTAAAAGTGAACATAAATCCAGGACTTGTGTCTCTAAACTATTTTTTCTTTCTGCTTATTAATAAGGAGGCCATGGTTATGAGGAGTGGAAAAGAGGATGAAATAAACTTGTGCCATCTGCGACCCAGGGCTGTGTCTTATACGAAGCTGCCCTCCTAAGGAAAGCGAGGAGACCAGGCAGAGCCCTGCAGCCACTACCTCAACCCAACAGGACCAGTTGTATTTCCAGGGTCATCCTGGGCCAGGAGCCATAGCCCATCAAGTTACGAAACTGGTGCTGAACTGGGGTCACAGAAAAGGACATGGTGGAAGCAACTGCAAAATTGCTCTGGGTACCCTTATGGCAGAAAGTGGAGAGGAACTAAAAAGCCTCTTGATGAAAGTGAAAGAGGAGAGTGAAAAAGCTGGCTTAAAGCTCAACATTCAGAAAACGAAGATCATGGCATCTGGTCCCATCACTTCATGGCAAATAGATGGGGAAACAGTGTCAGACTGTATTTTTGGGGGCTCCAAAATCACTGCAGATGGTGATTACAGCCATGAAATTAAAAGACGCTTACTCCTTGGAAGGAAACTTATAACCAACCTAGATAGCATATTCAAAAGCAGAGACATTACTTTGCCAACAAAGGTCCATCTAGTCAAGGCTATGGTTTTTCCAGTGGTCATGTATGGATGTGAGAGTTGAATTGTGAAGAAAGTTGAGCGCCGAAGAATTGATGCTTTTGAACTGTGGTGTTGGAGAAGACTCTTGAGAGTCCCTTGGACTGCAAGGAGATCCAACCAGTCCATCCTAAAGGAGATCAGTCCTGGGTGCTCATTGGAAGGACTGATGCTGAAGCTGAAACTCCAATACTTTGGCCACCTCATGCGAAGAGTAGACTCATTGGAAAATACCCTGATGCTGGGAGGGATTGGGGGCAGGAGGAGAAGGGGACGACAGAGGATGAGATGGCTGGATGGCATCACCGACTCGATGGACATGAGTTTGGGTGAACTCCAGGAGTTGGTGATGGACAGGGAGGCCTGGCGTGCTGCGATTCATGGGGTTGCAAAGAGTTGGACACAACTGAGCAACTGAACTGAGCTGAACTGAACTGATAGTGGAATAGAGGAAAAGTCTGAAGTTAGAGGCAAGTCAATACCTTCTATTTAATATCCTGCAAATTAAAATTCCAGAATGAGCAAGGTTAATGTTTAAAGGAAAGCCAACAAAATCACTAATCAGAAGATTTACTCACTTTATGCAAGATAGCTTCAGAACATGCATATTTACTATCTACAAAAACATAAAGTTAACTGTTTAAATAAGAATGCAATTGACAGCTGAAATTCCAGTAGAAATAATCTAATAATCATCTAATAGGGACTCTAGAAGAAAAGGATAAATAAAATGGTAGGGAAGCAATACTTAAAGAAATACTGGTTGAGAATATCCCAGAATTAAAGAAAAACATGGGCTTTTTTTTTTTTTAATGTTCTGATCTGATTGCACTGCTGGGTGAATAAAACTAAATTCTCAGCATAAACACTGAATTAAAACTATATATTGAACATAACCTAGGGAACTACAAAAGTTATCTGGATGTATGACCTACAAAAAGACAACAGACACTAAAATAAGCATTGGCAACAAGAAATGTCAAAGGACGATGGAGTATCACTTGCAGGGTACTGAGGCAAAGAAAGAGTTAACTCAAAATTTTAAAGCAAGTCAAATGACAAAATCAAAGATGAAGATGATATTGAAGTATTTTTCAGAACAATAAAACTGACAGGGTTTATCACCCACATCATACCACTGAAAGAACTAGTAAAGGATACAGTCCAGCAAGAAGAAAAGAGAACTTGAAGAGAAGAAATGAGATACAAGAAACAAGGCAACTATCTCTCACTTTGGACAACTTGAAAAAAAAAGACAGAAAGGTAGCAGGAATATATGCAAACATGTATTTTATCTGCCTGACAAACTTTCCTATTAGGACAGAATACTCTCTCCCCTCAGATTTTTCTGGTTCTCATGCTATGTGGTGTTTTCCTGCTCTCTCTAAAAATAAGGATTGCAGGACACGATTTGGGTCCACACACAGAGGTGAAAGCACATGTCTTACTGACTGAATCTGATTAATTGTAATGGCTTTAAAAATTGACCTCTGCAGTGTTTGCTGTTCTACCACTGTAATAAATGCTTGAATTCCCCTTTCATGAAATGTGTAGAATTGTTCAATAAACCTTTTTTTTGCACATCGTGACCAGTATTGGTATAGAATATGTCAACCAAAGATTTTAGACATTTAACTCAGTGTCTCACAGCTCTGTTCTTCATGTGTTAGTAATAAATAATATTATTTTATTTACTGGAATATATGCATGTAAAAGCCTCTTGATGAAAGTGAAAGTGGAGAGTGAAAAAGTTGGCTTAAAGCTCAACATTCAGAAAACGAAGATCATGGCATCCGGTCCCACCACTTCATGGGAAATAGACCAGGGAAACAGTGGAAACAGTGTCAGACTTTATTTTTCTGGGCTCCAAAATCACTACAGATGGTGATTGCAGCCATGAAATTAAAAGACACTTACTCCTTGGAAGGAAAGTTATGACCAACCTAGATAGCATATTCAAAAGCAGAGACATTACTTTGCCAACAAAGATCCACCTAGTCAAGGCTATAGTTTTTCCTGTGGTCATGTATGGATGTGAGAGTTGGACTGTGAAGAAGGCTGAGCACCGAAGAATTGATGCTTTTGAACTGTGGTGCTGGAGATCTTGAGAGTCCCTTGGACTGCAGAGATCCAACCGGTCCATTCTGAAGGAGATCAGCCCTGGGATTTCTTTGGAAGGAATGATGCTAAAGCTGAAACTCCAGTACTGTGGCCACCTCATGTGAAGAGTTGACTCATTGGAAAAGACTCTGATGCTGGGAGGGAATGGGGGCAGGAGGATAAGGGCACGACAGAAGATGAGATGGCTGGATGGCATCACTGACTCAATGGACATGAGTCTGGGTGAACTCCTGGAGTTGGTGATGGACAAGGAGGCCTGGCGTGCTGCGATTCATGGGGTCGCAAAGAGTCGGACACGACTGAGCGACTGATCTGATCTGATCTGATGCATGTAATGCTCACCTTCTAATATTAATACAATTCTATAAGTGTGTGTGCATGGTAAGTCACTTCAGTCGTGTCCAACTCTTTGAAACCCTATGGACTGTAGCTCCTCCATTCATGCGATTCTCCAGGCAAGAATTCTGGAGTGGATTGCCATGCCCTTCTCCAGGGGATCTTCCCGACCCAGGGATCAAACCCGCATCTCTTATGTCTCTTGCATTGGCAGACAGGTTCTTTACCACTAGCGCCACTTGAGAAGTCCTGGTTCCCAATTCTATATGGGTAAATACCAATTTCAAAAAAGTCCTGCAAGGTGGTCCACAATTTACGTGCATGACACTCTCCTGCTAAATGCTTTTACAAATCTGAAAGCACACTCCTCCTCCCAGCAGTGAGAATCTTACAAGAAAAGAAATGTAAAACTCAACTACACAGAGGAGACACCTGGGTGAAACTGCCAGCTGAGGTTAGATCAAGAAAGGAAACTGAACTCAAAGCTTAAAAAAGACCTATGTTTAGAAGAGGGGAAGGCAGTACAACTAAAAAGTACAGAGATATGAGAGGAATGTGTGGAAAAGTTGAGACATTGAAGACTTGAGGGAGAATTTTTAAAAGAGGAAGAAGCAAGAGCTGTAGGGAAGCCGGAGAGAGGAATTTAGCATAAGCCCAGAGATTAGTGCTCACAGAAGACAGATTTCTCATATGGAAGCGGGTGGGGTGGGGAAGGTCCAAAGGGAATGAGTTGATATAGATCTTTTAAAAAGGTAAAGAACAAAAACAAATAAACAATAAACATACTTTAGTACAATCTCAGTTCATATTAAAAAAAAAAAAAATACGTGGAGTTACTTATCCCTGACCAGCTTCAAAAGAAATGAATGGAAAAGACCCCATTACACATTTATTTTCTACTACAATGATACAGAGCCTCTCTAAACACCATGAAACATTTGCTCTCTCGCTTATTTTTATCTCCTCTGCAACAGAGGAAAATGTGGAATAAAATCATATCCAAAATCTCTCATTCCAGACTAATTTTGATTTCATCAATGAACAAACCATTTGCCAACTGCAATATAAAATGTAAAAATAATGGACTTGATATTCATATTACTTCTCTTCTTTTCACCTGACTTTGACCTAAAAGCATATCTTGACAAAGGGACAAAGGAAGCTGAGGTCTTTAAGGATAGTGTTTAATTGGATGAAGTCAAATTAACAATGGTTTCAACTTTACCAAATCAATCAATGGATATGAGCCATTTCTCATTAATTTAGAAAAAGCTGAAGTGCCTAAAACGTCTTCCAAAATCACTTCTAAAATCTTATGTTGCAAGCTATGGTATAATAATTTATGTTTACTGTAATTAACATTTATTTTACAGAGGCACAAAGTTCAAGTGTATGTTACAATAAAAATTATATTTTATGTAATAAGAGGATCCCATTCCTGATCATTGTGCTCACATTCCAATTTTTCAGGGCTCATGCTGCTGCTGCTGCTAAGTCACTTCAGTCATGTCCGACTCTGTGCGACCCCCATAGACAGCAGCCCACCAGGCTCCTCTGTCCCTGGGATTCTCCAGGCAAGAATACTGGAGTGGGCTGCCATTTCCTTTTCCAATGCATGCATGCTAAGTCGCTTCAGTCTTGTCCAACTCTGTGCGACCCCATGTACAGCAGCCCACCAGGCTCCCCTGTCCACGGGATTATCTACGCAAGAATACTGGAGTGGGTTGCCATTTCCTTCTCCATGCAGGGCTCATAGAAAATGACTACATTTTACATTATTTTGTGGATTCACAGTATTTGTTATTCTAATTTTATAGTATCAGAATACTAATCCCCAAGTATTGTTAGTTTCCTGTAGAAAGATACAACGTTTTTAGGATTGTGTGTGCTAAGTTGATTCAGTTATGTCTGACTCTTTGCACACCATGGACTGTAGCCTGCCAGGCCCTTCTGTCCATGGGATTCTCCAGGCAAGAAACTGGAGTGGGTTGCCATGTCCTCCTCGAAGGGATCTTCCCAACCCAAGGACTGAACCAGAATCTCTTATGTCTCCAACACTGGCAGGCATGTTCTCTAATACCAGCGCCACCAGGGAAGCCCTTTTAGGACTGTCTATGAGGAAATTAAGTATATTATCTCTATAATGAATTTTCCTGCCGAAGTGAGTATTTTTTAAGAGATATGAATAAATAAATTGAAGCTGATTTTACTAAAGTAATTTTCTTCATAAAAATGAATGGTTATTTAATTTTAATAAAGTACAGTCATATATTTTCTATGACTAAATTATTTTATACTTACATACAAAACTGAAGGTGCTACTGGAAAGCAAATTTGAGTTAATAAATCATAACCAACCCCTCAATACTTGTCATCTGGGGAGGAAAAAACTTTGAATGTACATTGTTAATTTAAAAACAGAGGATGTACGTGATTGAGAGTCTACATAGCTGGCTTAAACACAAAGTCCTTACCTTTGTCTGAGGCAATGATTGAAATATTATATACACCACTTCTGGCTTCTCTATCGAGTCTTTTCAAAATTGTGATGACTCCTGAGTTTTCATCCACATCGACCCACCCTTCTGGATCACTTGATTTCCTATACCTGTGAATAATGATGAGTTAAAATAGCAAAACAGATCATAAGTCAAATTACAATCCTAGTATCAAAATAAATTATACATTTTAAACAGTGAAAGTTGCTCAGGCGTGTCTGACTCTTTGCGACCCCATGGACTGTGGAATTCTCCAGGCCAGAATACTGGAGTGGGTAGCCTTTCCCTTCTCCAGGGGATCTTCCAACCCAGGGATTGAATCCAGGTCTTCCCCACTGCAGGCAGATTCTTTACCAGCTGAGCCACCAGGGAAGCCCAATGTACACAGAAACTTTTTTTTCTTTTCTAAGGAAAAAAACATGGTCAATTTGACGTTCACTAAAATAGAATTACAAGTACCTTATGCCACTGCTACTTCTTGTTTCCGGGTCGTATGCTTTATAACCAATGGTCTTTGTTCCCACTGGTACGTTTTCTTTAATTCGAACAGTTTGCACCCGAGGGTCACACTCAGGGCCCTCATCCTGATTTTGGACATTAACAGTGACTGTTGCCATGTTCGTGGTGGATCTTGAAGTACCAGTATATGGAGCTTCATTAACTACACCAATTTGCAGGGTCACCTGCTGTTTTTCTTCATAATTCAGTGGCTACAAAAGCAAGCATGTTGAAAATGAGATCAAGAGGCAGTATTTGGCCATGAGAACTAGTGTGTAACTACTTAGCTTTGGGAATGTGTACTAAGTGCTGGCTCAGGAAGAGTCCTGAAAATACTAAATGTATACCCACAAATGTGCTGATTCAGTATTTGGGTAGAGCCAGCAAAAAAAAAAAAAAAAAAAATCCCTCAATTGCAAATTTAACACAATATTACAGGTCCTAATGGCAATTTCAGATTGTATTTAATGAACTATTATTATTTGAAATATTACTTTTGGGACTCCATGCCCTAATCAACAGTAACTTACTATTCCATCAGTTTGGGCACAGTTTATCCTATCCTCCTGCGATGAAAACAAATATCTATACCTTGTTTAAGGTAGAAAAGGTGGGTCAAATTTTATAAGATGTTTTTAAGATAAGAGACAAGAAAATAGAAAGATCATGGGCATTACACTTTCCTTTTCTATCTTTTTTACCCCAGTTACCCTTTTAAAAATGGGTAGTACCAAGTTTAATAGAAGGTGTTAATTTTATTTTGCCTGATTCATTGCTGTATTGAAAATGGGTGAAACCATTTCCCAGAAGACAGCATTTTTTTTTCCTTTATTTTTTAATTGGAGGAAAATTGCTTTACAATGTTGTGTTGGTTTCTGCACTACAACAACTCGAATCAGTCATAACTATACATACATCCCCTCCCTCTTGAGCCTCCCCTCCCTCCCTCCCTCCATCACACCCCTCAAGGTCATCACAGAGTGCCAAGCTGGGCTCCCTGTGCTGTCAAGTCTTAGATTTCACAGAGATAAATTTCCTTTCTATAATGCCAAGGATTAGGGCAGGGTTGGATGAAGAAAGAAACAAGATTTAAGGGACAATCCCTTTGCTGTTTGAAGCAGAAATTAACCCACAGACTGCAGCTAATTTTCATCACAGTGAGAAAAACCAATCATCATTTTTAACCCATTCTCCTTGTGAATGTAGAAAAGGGAAATCAGAAACCCAGGACAGAATCATGTTCTAGTAAAAGATGCAGCAGAATCATAGGCTCCTATGGTTTTGTCCAAAGCCAGAGCTCAGATGACTTTATGGGTTAACTCTGCCACCTGAATTAGCAGTGATGTCTCCTGAGATAATTAGAGATTATTAGAAGAAGGTTTTGGAAGTATTTACATTTTGAATGGTTGAGGACTCCTGTTCCGAACCAGGAAGTAAAGAACATAATGTACACTGTATCCAAAAGTAAAGATCTATAAAACAGCTTCCCTATGAGTCTGACCAAGAATAACTCATTATTTGGGAAATTCAGTAATGAAGTAGCAGCTCCTTGACAGTGATAGAAAGAATGGACTAGGAAAGCCTGGCAGTGTCTTGCTGTTGCCAAAACTGTGCTAGCTTTTTAATTGTTAAGAGATACTGGTTAAAACAAAAAAAGGAAAAAAAATAAACCCAGAGATACTTGTTACAAAGTGGGTACTATATCTTATTAATTGAACATACATATATATAATAATTCTAAACTATCATACCTTTTCAAAATGTTCCCCAAAATGAGTACAATCATCCCACTATATACATGAAGAACACAGCATTTACATAGACAGACTTAACTGTCTATTTTAGATCTACATTTACTAGAATTCCTTTCTTTTCATTAAGCTCTAATATACTAATCTATCATATTATAAGCTGCAAATAACTAATCTGCTGATTTATTCTTACCTTAACCACACACAGAACTCCTTCATTGGTTTGAGAATCTGTTACAATTTTAAAATTTCCATCTTCATTACCCTTTAAAATGGTATAATTAGCCCTCCAATTAGCAGTATTAATTAAATCCTTATCCTGAACGGCAACACGTAAGATTTCCACATCAATTCTATTCTCCTCCACTGATGCCACATACTAAAATAACAAAAAATGACAAAAGAAGTTTAATTAGTAACTCTCACAAAAGCAGAACATCATGTAAAGTAAGCCTGGCTCTTCTAATTTCCAAAAATTATGTTTGAAAAGTGTAAGTGAAAGTTGCTCAGTCGTGTTGGACTCTTTGCGACCCCATGGACTATATATACCGTCCTGGCCTGGAATGGAGTGGGTAGCCTTTCCCTTCTCCAGGGGATCTTTCCAACCCACGGATCGAATCCAGGCCTCCTGCATTACAGGTGTATTCTTTACCAGCTGAGCCACAAGGAAAGCCCAAGAATACTGGAGTGGGTAGCCCATCCCTTCTCCAGGGGATCCTCCCGACCCAGGAATCAAACTGGGGTCTCCTGCATTGCAGGAGGATTCTTTACCACCTGAGCTATCAGGGAAGCCCAAAACTATATTTACATGATTTTAAACCCTAAGTCCAAACTACTTACATATGGCTGGGAATACTTCATTTGAAATCATGGGGCATGAAGGAGATGTGCATATTTAGCAATTAACTCTGCCTTTTACATTTTCTTATATTAAAATCACACACTTACAGAAGAACGGGTGAATGTTGGCAAGTTGTCATTCACATCTTCAATATTAATGATGCAAGTTGCAGTTGTGTGCAAACCAAAATACTGACCATCCATGTCTTGAACTTTAATTTTCAGCTGGTATTTATCAATTAGCTGAAAAGAAAGTAAGAATTTAATTACTGAGTGGAAGCAACATTATAAATGAAATCATAACTTATTCTATAATTTTCCTTGCATTGAAAATTTAAGAAGTACACTATTAGACTTTATAGTTTTCATGTACTGGCAGAGGAATAATTTCCACATACTAATTTTCAATTAATTTATGAAAATATAATAGTTTCTCAAATTTAAAAGTGCTACTCATAGAATCAACTTGGTTTTTGCATTACTTAACAGAAAGAAAAAATATTGTCATAGCCACTTAAAATTGCCTAGTAATTAATCAAAATCTTTATCTCCTATTCAAAGTACATTCTTACATTCAAAAATACATTAACAGTGACTCTATACCAGTCTTATAATAAAGCAATAACATATCCTCTTGTAAAAGTGGTGGATTTTAAATATTTACTTGACATTTATTAAAAGATCATTAAATTAGCATAGGAAGAAAGTTCTGGAGCTTTGTAAAATTTTCTTTTTTCTCTTCATGGAAAATAGTGTCTTTTTTTTAAGGATTTTCCATTCTTTAGAGATTGCAGACTCATCACTAGTTTAAGAAAGTGTGTCTTTCTTAAGATACACAGATAATGGTCTCATCTGTCACAAGTATTGAGATATTGAAGGATTAACAGCATCTCTAATAATAATGCCACCTAGACTGAACATTAGGAAGCTTGGGTTCTATTCCCAAGTTCAAAAACAGCAAATGTAATCTTTGGCAGTTGGGAAAGTCTTTTTCCTTAGTTTTCCTCTTCTATAAAATGATGATAATAACACCTTTGCTAAGTAATTGACCTTTTATAAGACAAAAAATATATAAAATACTTCCTAACCTTCCACCTAGAATAGTTGCCATTCTTTTAAAAAACCAAATTGAACCGGGATCTCCTGCATCGCAGGCAGATTCTTTACCAACTGAGCTATAAGGGAAGCCCTTTCCTTCCTTTAGACTTCTTAAACTTTCTAGTCCTCATGCACTGGACTCAATATTACCTAAAATAAAACTATTAATAATATTTCTCTCAATGGCTATGGTTGTTACACTTCTGATTTTTCCTGATTTACTCCTCTCTCATAATCAATCACATACGTAGAGCTGAAACAATTAATGGTCTTCTTTTATTCAAAATTTTTAAAAGCTCAGACTAGTATACTTCTAGGAGGAAATATGGATTCTGTTTGTAGCAAACTATGATTTATTGGGAATGATCAACTGGCAGATAACACAAAGACAGAAATGAAGGTTGGGACTTAAATATCAACCTATAATTATCTTCAGATGGAAGAAAAGTTCTAATGCTTAAAGAGATTAAAGCGTGGAAGGCCAACAGAAAAAAAAATCAGAAACCTGGGATCAGAAAGTGAGTCCAGAGCTTTCTTGGGTAAAAGAACTCCAAGACTCCTTCATTAGTCAAATGTTCTCAAGTGTTTTATCAGAATAATCTATTTAAGACTCGACAATAAAAGAAAATTTGGTTTATAACCTGCTCTTCCTGAGCATCCAAATTCCATGAAGAATCTCTATAATCTGTAGACCTGTGACAGCAATCCATTCCTTTAGCAAATGATACCCCATTCTTCACTGGCATGTGCGTGCATGCATGCTTGCCCAGTCGATTCAGTGTCTGACTCTTTGTCACCCTAGGGACCATAGCCCACCAGGCTCCTCTGTCCATGGGATTCTCCAGGCAAGAACTCTGGAGTGGGTTGCCAGTTCCTACTCCAGGCAATCTTCCTGACCCAGGGATTGAACCCACTCTGCATTACAGATGGATTCTTCACCCCTGCATCACCCAGGAAGCCCCTTCACTGGCACAGACTCATTGTAAGAATATATCAATTATAAACAATAAAATTGAATTAAAAAATAGAAATTAAAATAATAGAATTAAAATAATAAAACTGAATTTAAAAATCAAAATTTTACTTAGGAATGTCCTTGTAAATGCAGTAAAAATGATTAATTTTAACCACTGTTATTAAATCTCAGCCTTCAGTCCACATGAAGAAATGGGAGGTATGTATAACAGCCCTTCTGCATAATATTATATGATGTTCTTCCAAGGAAAAGTACTTTCAGGATTGTTTGATTTAGAAGCTAAGCTGTTTTTACATAAAAGACACCTAAGGTTATTCAATTTGGGATCTGGAAGACATTTTGACATACATAAGGCAAATCTGTCTCTTAAAGAAAAGGCTATCTGATGCAAATGATCGACTGGAGCTTTCAAGCAAAAATAAGGATTCTAGAAAACTTTTATGAACTATTGTGGTATTAATGGAGATGAGTAGGAGATTGTTTTAATATTGTTTAATTAAATGTGTCAATATTTGGAGGATCTGCATAACTCGGTGAGCCAGTACTTCCCACATGACCAGTGCATGATGTTACAAAACCACACATGGTAAATAAACTAGTCACTTTTAGTACAAGACAATGGATCTTGATGTGACAAAGTATGAAAGTTCACAGACAAGGCTTCTTAAGAGTGCACACCGCAAAAACCATTTACGAACCTACCACCTGTCAAGCTTTGATGTAGTATATCAAAGAAGACTATCCACAGTGATCTGGAATTACTATTAAAACACTCCTCTCTAGTCTTACTTCAGGTCATCTTGGATTTTCTTTATATACCTCGACTAAAACTATATAGCAGACTGAATGCAGGAGATATGAAAACTAATCACTCTTACATTAAGTCAGGTATTAAACAGATTTGGAAAATGTATAATAATGCTACTCCTCATTCAATTGTTTGTTTTGGAAATGTAGTTGTTTTTATAAAAATATTATTTATATTAACATGTAATATCTTAAATGGGTAAGTAAATATATATTTTTTAACTTCTATCAGTTTTAAACATTTTTGGATTAAACAGTGATAAATATAACCCACATAAACAAAAGCCTGGAATTGTCAATAAAACTTAAGACTGTAAAGAGCTCCTGAGACCAGAAAACTTGCAAACCACTTCCCTAATCCATGGGAGAGGAAATGAATTAATACAGAGTTTTAGGAATCAAAGAGAAACCTGACAAACATATATTACTATATTTTAAAATTAAGGATTATAAATGTAGGAAGTAGGCCAGATAAGTACTATAAGAATTCAGATAAATAAATGCTAACAGTTGAGTAACAGTTGAATAACAAAATGAGTAATTACTAAACTAGGATAGCTGCAGGGACAATGGATAGACGTGAGTATAAGATCATTGTGGAGTTAATATCAACATGCTTTGGAACGTAATTTGACTTGGAAGAGGAGACATCAAATACAATTTTGAGAACACAAAGCCAAGGTGAAAATAGAAAAATCACTAAAGGAAAAGAATATTCTAATGTCATTTTAACTAAAAGCATGGGAAAGAGAGCATGTTCAGAAGGAAAGAAGAATTCTAGATATCCTGCATCTTAGGTAGCTGTGAAATGTTCAAATAAGGATTCCTGTCAGTCAACTGAAAATGTTGAATCAGAGATCAGCAAGAGATAAACTTTCATTTAATCCATGTAAGGGGAAAATGTAGATGAGATTGCTAATGAAGTTACACAGATAGAAAGAGAAGCTTTGTTATCTGCAGATAAGAAAATTCCACAAATTCCAAGTTTTACTGTACAATTACAACATTTCTTATTTTTTTCCAACTACAAATATGTTTATATTAGGAAATTTGATTTTATAAATCATATAATTCAGGAGAGAATGAATTAGCAGTTCAAAATCAGCATGCTGCAAGGTTAAGGACCTCCATCAACCTACCTAAAATAATTTTTGTTAGATTCACAATATGCTTTTCAAAAGCTTATCTGCAGGTGATATACAGAGAAACATAGGTACTACCAAAAGAGCCGACTCATTAGAAAAGACCCTGATGCTGAGAAAGATTGAGGGCAGGACGAGAAGGGGACGACAGAGGATGAGACAGTTGGATGGCATCACGGACTCAATGGACATGAGTTTGAGCAAGCTCCAGGAGGTGGTGAAGGACAGGGAAGCCTGGCGTTGGCATGCTGCACTCCATGGGATCGCAGAGTCAAACATGACTAAGGGACTGAACAATAACAAATCAGGTTTTATTTGTTAATATTTGTTACCTCTCTGTCTAGCTGAGATGACAATGTGGTGATCACGCCTGTAGTTGGATGCATAGAAAAGAGGGTGGGTGATACTGGAAACTGCTTAATGATGGAGTACTTTAGACGCGTGTGCAGTGTGCCAGGCTCATCTTGGTCTGTTGCACAAACCTGTCCCACGGTAGTACCTACATACACAAAAATCCTCTTTAATTTCCAAAACCTTTACAGTTTCAACTTTCCCTTTGACTCCTCTCTACCACAAAAAAGTTTTGCACGACAAAATTAATAATAGGAATAGCATTTGTACATTTTCAGGATTCCATACAAAGTATCACTTCCTTTTAAATATCCCAATCTTCCAACATTTTGAAATTTGGTGACCATATCCATATTTACTACGTTTACTGTATAATTTTATAAATGTTGATAATATCCCCCCATGGCCTTAGTATTTCTTAACTAAAGAATTCCAATTATTCTTTAAGCTTTTTCTGTTTATAAGCCTGCACTTAAATTGATCATATGGGTCAGTTTTGCTCTGAAAATTCTTAGCTTACTTCGATCTTTCTAGAGGAAGACTAAAAATTTAATTCTAACTCCTAGTTGAAATGGTCCATTTTTCAAGAGATTAAGAAAATTTATTCTCCAAGACCTTTAAAACAATGCCCAGAATGCATGTGTGCATGCATGCTAAGTCACATCAGTTGTGTACAACTCTTGCGACCTATGGGCTATAGCCCAGCTGGCTGCCCTGTCCATGGGATTCTCTAGGCAAGAATACTGGAGTGGAAAAAAAAAAAAAGAATACTGGAGTGGGTTGCCATGCCCTTCTCCAGGGGATCTTCCCGGTACAGGGATTGAACACACATATCTTACATCTCCTGCCTTCGTAGGCAGGTTCTTTACCACTAGGGTCACCTGAGAAGCCCAATGATGCCCAGAATACAGTCTATCATTTAATCACTATAGAATATCAGCAGATCTCTTCAAGGCTAAGACTTCTATGGCTCAATAACTTCTTTTCAGAAAAAAAATATTCTTAGAATATTTAGAAAACATGGCCTCTTAAAAGTATTTCTTTTGTCTCACACAGAAAGGCAAAATAACATTGAGGCACTGTGCTTGGCATTCAAGGTATACTGCACTTCACTTAACCTTGTATGTTAATATCTCATGTTACAGATGAAGAAACCAAAGCTTGTCAAGATTAGGAAACTTGCCCAAGGTGACAGCACACAGCTAGCAAAAGGCAGAGTAAAATGCCTGCCAGAGCCACCCATCTGGCAAGTCCCTTGCTCTTGGCAGCAGGCTATGCTACCCCCCAGTGGCCAGAATGAAAGTCAACTAATGAACTGAAACACTAAGTTGCCGTACATTGCCAGGGTGGGTACTCACCAACTCTGCTGTTTTCAAAAACTTCAAAACTGTAACTTGTTTCTGTAAAAATTGGGGCATTATCATTTTCATCCTCAATTCTGATGACCAAGGTCAATGGATATTCTGGAGTATATCCATCCGGAGTTGTTGCAAAGGCAACTAGCTGTGAAGAGAGAAACATTGAAAAAAAAAGCAAAAATAAAATATGGTTCAAACTTGCTTATGCTTTGCCTTTCATTTGGAGACTGTTGAGCATCACAGTGTGGGTTTTACCATTTGTTACTACTTTTGAATGTGAGCATAATCTTAATGCCACAAGAGATGGCTAATTTCATGGTGTACTATAGCATTTTATAATATATCTGATATAATAACATAGATAAATTCGGTTTCCTCACCATTGCTGTATTGTTGTTCATGAGTGTAATGGTTATTATTATTATTTTCTTGAAAGGGTCCTGAGAACTCTTTTGTTTTGCTTGAAAGTTTCAAGTGCATGTATTTTAAATACAATTTTCTGGATCTTATATAACTGAATTCTTAGGATTCCAAACTCCCCAGGTGCAGTCAACTGAGATACTATTTTATTTTCTAATTAGAATTTTAGCCATATTGATGGCTATATTTAGATAACTGTCTTCATAATAATTGTTTAATTTAAAAAGGGGAGTCAGAAATGGACCAAATGGCCATACATTGTGTCTAGAATGCAATTTATTCTTTTGATTATACAATATCAATTTAAATTCCATTTTATCTCCTAACAGCTGTCATAGAAAGAACAGACCACCACAGGTACTTAGAAGGCCATGTCGTAGTAATTATAAAACTAAAGAATTAATTCATCCAAAAACATATAACTAAAGTTGAGTTAAGCAAAATAACCAGTTCCTGTGGGAAATTCAATACAACATTAGGTTAAATTCTTACATAGTAACACTCATCCCACAATGGGAGGTTGCCTAGATGATAAAATGCCTTGTTATCCTAGTTAAGCACTGTCCACACTCCTTACTCGCTCACAAATTAATTGTCTCTCATTGCAAAGGTTCTGAGGCTTAACTTCTGAGCTGGACTTACCTCCTATGGCATCACTCTCAGTACCATAAAGAAGTTCACAGATCTTTTCTGCCAAATAAATAACTACTTTCAAAGTAGTGCTCTTTTTTCTTTTGAAAACAGAAATAGTAAAACTGTAATTCCCAGAACAATCTAATAAAACTGAAGACTATTTATTTTATAAAATTCTTTTTGCTTCCAGGCAACTATCAGGTCCATACAATACTACCAGAGCAGAGATGAGAAATTCAGGAGACAGAAAAGAGTAATTGAATTGAGGAAGAGAGGCGAAATAGCCAAGCTTAATGTTACTAACACAATATGTAAACGTTACCTCAAATGATGGATATGTTTCACGATCTATAGAAGCAGTACAAAACAGGTTTCCAGTATCTCTCTCTACATAAAATAAATTGCGAGGTTCTTTGTCAACTCCAGGCCCACTTATGGAATAGTAAATAGTGTAGTTTTGGGCTGTATCAGATTGAATCTAGAAAGTAGACAATATATACATAAAAGACAAATTTTGTATTTCAGCAAAACTTTCATCTACATATTTATGCAATCACATTGATATTTTCATTACAATAAGTAATTACCCCCTTTAATTTATTACTATGTATGAATAAAAGACAGCAATAGGAAAAGGAAGCCTAATAACTGAGAAATTCAAGAGCAAGGCATGAGGAAAATAATGAAGTAGCACCTTAGTTTTCCAGAATAACTAACGAATACTTTCAAAGGCTACATGTACCTACATGGATCAAACATTCTGGACTTTTCTTGTCTTAGAAAACGAAGTATTCTGAGCATGAAAAGTTATCCTTTTATCAATTGTTTTAACACCTGAAGTTTTATTATATATAATGTAATATTTGAGACACTGGATTTAAAGTATACTGTCTGCAGGGCAAACATCTGGAAAGTGATTTCCTTAATTAGTTTTCATTTCTCAGCATTGTCTTTATTATAGGGGTTGAACAGGATGAAAAAGAGTGAAAATATCTTGGTGAATGTGCTACTTTGATATTTGATTCAAAAAGAAAATTTTCTCTGGGATTTCCCCAGTGGTCCGATGGTCAAGACTTTGCCTTCAAATGCAGGGGGCATGTGTTCCATCCCTGGTCAGAGAACTAAGATCCTACATCAAAAAACATTTTTTTCCAAAGTATTTTCAGCCTCTTAGTAGGATCCTGACTACCTATCAGAATGACTAACAATTATTTTCAAAAAAATTTTTTCCCAACTTTAAAATGCTCTTCTCTCAGCTGCACTGAATTTATTGGTGGGCTCTAAATAAGGTATCTCTCTCACAGATTAAAGAATTGGTGGAAAAGAAACCTAAGAGCTAGACTGAATGGTAGTGACCACTGATAGTGGAGAGAGGCACAAAGATTTGCTGAGGTTCCCACTGAAATTTAAAAGAGAAAGAGAAAATGTGGACCCAGTGTGATTTAAATAGTGAACCTGGAAAGAAACCATGGAAAGGTGTACCATCTTTCCCTTTCATGGCATTTGACTTTTTATCGGCAATTTCATCCTTTATTATGGAAGATGTTTGGGGGTTTTCTAGACTACGTCCAGGCTCTGAGATACACTTGATGATATTAAAATCCATTGAAGAAGCACGTGTTTGAGAGTGCTAGATGGGCTTCACAGCTTTATAAATGGCTTTTGCATGACTACAACTGCAAAAAAGTTTATGCAGGTATAGAGAGATGTATTTATACCATATATTGAAGCATATGATAGACACACTCATTCACTTATATATTCATATATGCACATTTTAAAAAATAATTGCATACTTATTGTCCAAATTTTTAAAAGAGATGGAAACCATAGACTCTCACAGTGAAAAGAAAGTAAATTGTACCTGTTGAAGAAAAAGTGGGAATGGACCCAAGGAATTCTCAGGCACTGAGCAAGGAAGAGGAGCCCATCTTCTCTTGGCACGTCTCAAAACTTTTTCCTGAGAATGCCTTTTCTTTAGTACCTCAATTTAGAAAACAACAACAACAACAAATAATCAAGTCAACAGCTACTTTATTTTTAAACTTGAAAAGTGATACATCTTTCTTCTCTCATTATCTCATGAGGATTAGCTGGGGAGGCGTAGGACCACGGTAGTGCTTGAAAACTAAACAAAATGTCAATACCATTAAAAAAAAAAAAAAAGAAGAAAGCCCTGCCCTAACTGTTATCTCAGCAATCCTCTTGAGAAAATAACTTGGTGGGAACACAGAAGAGAGAGAGATGGAATCTGAAGCCTAGAAGCAAAACTGGAAAAAAAAAAAAATTACTGTTGCCACATTGCCATGCAGAAACACAGGAGAAGAAATATGCAAAGAACGTTAAGTGGATAGGTGTCCTTCTAAATTCAGCATAAGCATCTTCCACTCACCAGCAGCTAGGAAGAGCCAGGGGACCAACAGAGAGATCTGTGTCAGAAGGAGGAGAGAAACACGGGGACAACTCTCAGTCGGACGTCGTGAGTAATGGCCAGGGGCTGAACAGAAGTCATTTTGATCTTGGGTGTCACAAAGTCAAATGCGTGCATGAGATCCGAAATTTAACCTAAAATACCCCTCCATTTTCTAAGAGGAAAAATTATGCCAAGATACATGAAACCTATCTCTGAAGGCCTCAGGTGTCAAAGCATAATTAACCACATGATGACCCTAGTACCGCTGCCCGAATAGGACATCACAGTATGTCATTAACATGTCATACGAGTTCCTGAATCTTTAAAAGCTACATACTCCAAATTACATACGAACATCTTAAGCAATAATGTTTATTGTTTTGGAAACCTACTCCACAGTGAAGATCAAGAAACGCTGCTCCATGTCTAATCTCAAGTTCTCCTTCTGTCCCGTATGCCAACTTCTCCTTTTATGCCCCAAATAAAAGGAAATTATAACCTGGGATAATCTAGGTTGAACCACTCTTTTTCATTTCAACACTGTTAACTTGAGTCATGGTTTTCCTTCTTCTTCAAGCTAAACTAACCCCCATCTTTTCTGATTCACATCTTCTCTGGTCATGTGAGTTACACCTGAAGAAGTCAATTCATTATACTTCATTTTTACACTTTGGCATACCTTTGTTTGATGTTCTAAAAGGACGGGTATTTCCTTCTCTTCTTGGGTCTCTGTGTTGGAGAGCAATATGGTAAAAGAGCTCTTCTCTGAGGACAAAAGAATGGCATGGGTTGTATAGACTGAGCCATCTTCTAAGATTTGGAAATCAGGGTCACTTGAGTGAATGAGAGTTGCCGATTTAAAGCATTCCTTCAGGTTAACTGTAGAAAATGCACAGAGCAATCATTTGTGAGCTAAATCAAAGCAATATATAATTTTAACTGTAAGCTATGCATTTGAGGTGGGACAATCAAGAACTTTGACTACATTGACACTTGTAAATTTTGCATTTTTTAAAAGGACATATGAAACTACATGGTTAATTAAGTTTTTCTTAATTAAACATATCTACCATGTTATTTACCTACTTCATATCCTTTTAAAAAAAGAGACATTTGTTCTTAAATAAAGACATATAAACTCCACAGTTTGAATATTAAACTCACACCAAAAGAAGTTTTTCTTTATTAACTGAAACTAGCCATAGAGCAACACAATAAAACACATAAAGTATGTTAAATAGAACCTAGAAATTAAAACTGGAAGCTATTAAATTATTACTGAACTCTTTGCATCTGTTGTTAAATAGTCATCATATTCTGTCTCTACATTGATCCAATCTTTAGTTATACATTTGAGTTATATGAAAAAAATTAATTGATAAAAAAGCAATGAAAATGTTAGTCACTCAGTCATGTCTGACTCTTTGCGACCCCATGGACTGCAGCCCACCAGGCTCTTCAAGTCCATGGAATTCTCCAGGCAAGAATACCAGCATGGATTGCCATTTCTTCCTCCAAGGGATCATCCCCACCCAAGAATCAAACCCCAGATCTCCTGCATTGCAGGTGGATTCTTTACCATCTGATTTTTACCATTTTTTGCCATCTGATTCGTCATCATCTTTACTATTCTTCCCCACCAGAGAAGCCCATTAAAAAAAAAAAAAAAAGGTGGAAATAAATGTCAGGAAGATGCCAAAATTGTTTAGGATAAAAATCCAAAAACAACACCTTTAAACTCAAGAAATAATTTCAATACTATTTCTCAATTTCAAAGACATGTTTTGACACATACCATAACCTACCTCTAATGTAAATATTAGTAATTACTTCATTAATCAAATTAAAACAATTTTATGTTATATAATCATGTCTTTCAATAAAGAACAATATTTCATTCACTGGATTAACACCACATGTATTAAAATGTATTGTAATAGTTTTAACTACTAATTCCAATACAGTCACTCTTCTAAAGATTACACTAATTTTACAAGATCACAGCAAACTAGGATTTATTACATACTTTGGCAGTTTCTTACCTCTACCAATAAATTTTTCAGCGTCTAGTTTAGTGGGAACATGTAGTGTCACTGTTTTGCAGGCATCACAGGCAAATGTTAAGATCTAAAAAAAACAATATTATGCATGAAAAGGAGCCTTTTCATGTGTACACAGTTTGCACACATTTGTATAATTATATATCTGTTTATAAAATTATCAAAATAAAATACCAAGCATATAATGGGATTAAGAATTCAGAAAAAAAAAATTGCATAGAAGAATAAAACCAATAGAGAGCCATGGTTCCCTCCCTCACAAGGCATGTAAACCCAGAGAATTCCTTATCCTCTTGGGCTTTGTTTCCTAGTCTGAAAATGGAGTTAATAATGGAGAAGGAAATGGCAACCCACTCCAGTACTCTTGCCTGGAGAATCCCAGGGACGGAGGAGCCTGGTGGGCTGCGATCTATGGGGTCGCACAGAGTCGGACACGACTGAAGTGACTCAGCAGCGTCAGTAGCAGCAGTAATGACACCCTTTTGTGGGAAACTATTAGGAAGGCAGCACAGATATGTAAAAATAACAAAATGAAAACAAATCTAATGAGTCAGCAAATCATTTCAATTATCTGAACTGCCTATGAACCAAATCAAAAATATCCTAAAGAAAAGCCCAACACTTTTAAAGACAAGCCCTGACTCACTGCCATGGAGTGATATAAAAATTATTTACATGTGACCCCACACATACAAGCACACAACTTTGAAATATGAACTTATTTTGAACTTATCATTAATGAAAATTAAGGTCAATGTTAAAAATATTTCACTTAAAAAATGTAAACGATTTAGTGATTTATGGTGAACGAGTTCCAATACAATACATATCTGAGCCCACTGAAAATAAATTTAGTTCTCTCTGAAACTATAAACAGATGCTTCTGAAAGACTGAGAGTTTTGTCCTATATTTTTGCAAAGGTTTTTAGCCAAAAGCAAAATAACTCCAGCATTTATGTTGTTATTTAAAAATCTATAAACATAAATTAAAATCATCAAAATTGGAATGAAAATTTTTATCTCCAAAACACATTAAAAACCCTTTAATTATCCAATTTAAATTGTGTATGAAGGACTAAGCATGGCAGAGATTACATTTCAATTGGAACTGAGCAATGAACATAACCAAGGGACTATACTCAAATAAAAATATTGAGAAATAAAAAGATGAGAAGAATTCTCACTGGTTGCCTAGTCTAGAGCAAATAGGAGTAGGACGTGTGAAGAGCCCAGCTCAAGGTGACAGAAAGCACACACCCCACTGATTCATTCAACCCACGTTTTTTGGTTACCGCCTGGGTGCCAGGCAGTGTTCAAAGGCTACCACAGTGAACAAAGAAAACTCCTTGACTTCATTGAGATTATTTTATAATAAAAGACAAAAAGTCAATACACAAATGCACCAAGATCACATAACGCCATGAGTAAGTGTTATAAGAAAAGTAAAACAGGGAGAGAGGGTGATAAAAGACCAGAATGAAATAAGAAAGCAAACCAATTCACTAACCAGGGGAGAGCCTTCCAAGTGGAGCAAAAGCCACGCCAAAAGCCCTGAGAGGCGACTTCACCTGGTGTGTCAAAGGAACACAAAGGAGCCCTTAGCTGTAAACACCGACTTCCCAGGTGGCTCAGTGGTAAAGATTCTGCCTGCCAAGCAGAAACGTGGGTTCGATCCCTGGGTTGGGAAGGTCCCCTGGAGAAGGGAATGGCTACCCATTCCAGTATTCTTGGCTGCCAAATCCCATGGGCTGAGAAGGTTGGCAGGCTACAGTCCACGGGATCACAGAGTCAGACCCAACCGAGCAACTCAAATAACAAACGTACAGCAGTAAACACAGAGCAGGAAGAGTGACAGGACGATACTGAAAAGACAGTCGTGGGCGTATTAGATAGGGTCTAAAAGACCACAGGGACGAGTACAGTTTTATTCTGAGGGCAAAGAGAAGCAACCGTATGTTTAGAGACTTATGGCATCAGTTGTGAGCATTTACACAGACTCATTCAGGTGGCCACGGGAAAACAGACGGAAAAGTGAAGTGTTAGTCGCTCAGTCGTGTCCAACTCTTTGCGACCCCATGGACTGTAGCCCACCAGGCTTCTCTGTCCATGGAATTCTCCAGGCAAGAATACTGGAGTGGGTTGCCATTTCCTCCTCCAGGGGATCATTTCCACCCAAGAATCAAAGCTGGATCTCCTGCATCGCAGGCGGATTTTTTACCATATGATTTTTAGCATTCTTTGCCATTTGATTCTTCACCATCTTTACCAGTAGCCAGGCTGCTCTGTCCATGGAATTCCCCAGGCAAGAATACTGGAGTGAGTAGCCATTCCCTTCTCCAGGGGATCTTCTCAACCCAGGGATCGAACGCACATCTTCTGCATTGAAGGCAGATTCTTTATTTTTCTGAGCCACCAGAGAACATACTATAGAGGACCAGAGTGGAAGCAAGGAGACCCACTGGGAGGAATCTAAGAGAGGAGGGGTGGTGACTTGGACTAAGGTAAAAGTGATGGAAAAGGTGAGGATGGCCAAATTAAGACAACATCTCAGATAACAGTGTCCTGGACATCCACTCATTCATTCATTCAACAAATATTTATTGAATGTCTAATATGTTCCAGACACAAGCAGCAAACAGGGTTCTCGTGAAACATTCAAGTCAAGGGTAAGACATTTGCAATTTCAATAAAGGAGGATAAAAGCTATGACAGGGAAGTTCAAGGTGCTTTGGGAGAGCACTGGGAGCCAGCCCCTTCTAAGGGACAGGTGAAGAGGGGAGACATGTTAGTCACGTCCAAGGAAGGCAGAGTTTATATGTTCCCAGCACAGGAACTGCATGTGCCCAAACCCAGAGAGGCCACAGACCTGAAAATGCCATTTGCCATGGCTGATGTATATAGCACAAGAGGGAGAGGAACTGAAAATGGATTCAGAGAAGCAGGTGTGGGAGAGAGTCTTTTTTCCTAAAGATAATAAGAAACCAAAGATTTGTTTTAAGCAGATAAATGACATAAGCAAGCTTTCCAGGTAGCTCAGCTGTAAAGAATTTGCCTGCAAAGCAGGACCATGGGAGATGTGGGTTCAATCCCTGGGTCGGGAAGGTCCCCTGGAGGAAGGCAAGGCAACACACTCCAGTATCCTTGCCTGGAGAATTCATGGACAGAGGAGCCTGGTGGGCTACAGTCCATAGGGTTGCATCGAGTTGGACCAGACTGAAGCAACTTAGCGCGTGTATACACACACACACACACACACACAAACGACATAAGCAACTTTCTATTGGAATAAGGTAACTCTGACCAGTGTGACAAATGAACTCGGGGAACAATTTTCTTTGCCAAGAAGGGCCCTAGGGCGTTCAGTCAAATCCTTAGGCCAAAATTAAAAATAACGGATACATGTTTTTAAACCATCCTAAAACATCTTACAAGGAAGTCCTAGGCAAAAACTGAGGATTAATGTGGAAAACAGGAGTAACCAGAAAAAACTTCTAATCTGAAAAGATTAGATTTTGGTTTTTTGGCCTCAAATAGATGGGAGTAAAATCAAAGCATGGACCTGCCTATGATCTAAGAGACGAGCCACTCATGTTAATCTGGATTCCCAAATGCAAAACCTTCACTGTAGGTATGAGCTAGAAGTGAACTAGCCTCGCATGGACTTGTGAGCCACACTCATGTCATTCGGATGTTCTAGGAAACTCAAGCCACTATGTAAGTAGACTTAGTGTGTGATCAGCACCATGGCTGCTGAAAACCATTTGGCCAAATTCAATAACCATTCTTAAACTTTTTTTTAAAAAAAGAGCCCCCAATAGGAATTGATAAGTGCTATTTCAATATGAGTTTTATTTTACATTATAATCACATCACCAATAGAAAAGCCCTAGGATAGCCTCACTAAACTCAGAAACAAGATGGACTTCCCAAGGGTCATCACCTATAGCTAACATTACATTAAAGTATATTAGATATATGAATGAAAAGAAGAAGGTAAAAGTAAAAACAACTATTTGCATTTGATATGACTATTCATCTGGAAAACCCAAGCAAATTAACCATAAAACAGTAAGAGAATTTTAGTAAGGGAGCAGAAATAACTGCTAAAATATACAAATCATTAGTCTTCATCCACATAAGCCAGTTAAGCAATATATTGGGAAAAAAGAAATCATTTTCAAAAGTGGTAAAAGAAAAAGTTAGAATACCAAAAAGGAAACTTAAGCTTATGTGAGAAAAATCTGAAAATATTTCTGAAGGACACAAAAGAAGACTTGCACAAAAATAAATATGTATCATTATTTTGAATAGAAAAAAAATCAACAGTGTAAGTATATCAATTTACACAAAGTTAAATTATGAAGTTTATGAACCTAATAAATCCCAACAGTACTTTTTTTCCAGAACTAGACAAGCTAACTTAAAAGATCATAAAGAAACCCAGAGATTGTCATAATGAGCAAAGGAACTTAAGTCAGACAGGAGAGTGTATGACATCCCTTATGCACAGAATCTAAAAAGAAATGATACAAATGAACTGACTCCAAAAACAGAAATAGACTCACAGACTTAAGAGAACAAATTTGTGGTTGCATAAATCGGGTGGGAAGGATAGTTAGGGAGTCTGGGATGGACATGTACACACTGCTATATTTAAAATGGATAACCAGACTTCCCTGGTGGTACAGTAGATAAGAATCTGCTGTCAATGAGGGGGATACTGGTTCGATCCCTATCAGGAAAATTCCACATGCCATGCTGCAATGACCGAAGCCCGGGCCCAGCGACAAGAGAAGCCACTGCGATGAGAAGACCACTCACAACAACGAACAGCAGCCCCCTGCTTGCCACAATTAGAGCAAAAGCCCACCATGCACAGCAGGAAGACCCAGTGCAGCCAAAAATAAATGAATTAAAAAAAAAAATCAGGCTTAATGGATAACCAAGGACCTACTAAATAGCACAGGGAACTCTGTTCAATATTATGTGGTAATATGGAACCATCCCCTGGATGGGAGGGGAGTTTGGGAAAGAATGGATACAGGTATATGTATCACTAAGTCCGTTTACTGTTCTCCTGAAACTATCACAACATTGTCGGTCAGCTACACCCCAATACAAAATAAAAAGGTTTTTAAAAAATGAAGTGATAATTTTGATACGTTTTTGAAGAGGTCATAAGGAAAAAATAAACAATTAAAAATAGAAAAATTATGAAAAAGAAGAGCAGTTAAAGGATATTAGCATTAGCTGACAATGAAAGGTCTTAGGAAGTCTCGGTAATTAAAACAATGCAGCATTTGGTAGGTATATCAACAGAAGGAAGTGCATACAAATTGGAAAGGAAGAAACAAAACAGTTTCAATTCACATTTGTTACAACCCATATAGATCATAAGGCTGTAGTTTTTTGTTACATTCACCAACCATCTAAGAGCTTCTACTTCTCCGCATTCTTGCCTACAGAGCCTGCTCTCAAACTTTTGGATGTTTGCCAAATGAGAAATGACATTTCAATGTAGTTTTAAAATTCACCTTTCCCTATTATGAGTGAGGCTGAAATATTTTATGAGACATTTTTATTACTTTATGGTTTTTCATGTTAATGCTGGACTTGATTTATAAGAACTCTATCTATTGGTAGATTAGCTTTTTCATAAAGGCTCCAATCACAAGATGAAATTGCATTAAGGAATGACTTGAATTTAACAGTGAAGATCCCTGATGACCTTAGAGAAGCTTCATTAGGTGTTTAGGCAGAAAGTTACTCAGTCATGTCTGATTCTTTGGGACCCCCTGGACTGTAGCCCACCAGGCTCCTCTGTTCGTGAGGATTCTCCAGGCATGAATACTGGAGTGGGTTGCCATTCCCATCTCCAGGGCATCCTCCCCACCCAGGGATCAAACCTGGGTCTCCTGCATTGGAGGCAGATTCTTTACCATCTGAGCCGTCTGGGAATATTTATGGCCTGTGCATTTCATTGCCTGAACCTAATCATGCTTTTTTCTTTCAAGGGCATTGGTTCAGAAAGAAGTGTCCAAAAAAGGGGGGGATGGAGGAGTCTACTTTACTGAGAATCTAATCAAAATCGAGACATTTTATGACAGTTATTTACATATTCCATTCTCGATTTCCTCGATAGTTAACTGTTAATTGCTGTGCACCTCTGTGCCCTTTGTGTTATTAATGTGCCCCAGGAAATGGGTTAAGGTTTGAAGTCCATAAGGAAAGCCATTCTAATGATAGCAACGACTACAATTTCATTCATTAAAAATTTCAGGAATTCCGTGAAACAGGACAGCGGTAGAGTAAAACTGGATATTTCACGCCGCCAGTTCCACCAGTCCCAGAAGGAATTCCCCGACTGTCTGTTCTCCAGGTTCGTCCCCGTGTCCTTCAGGTTTGCCTGGAGCCCTAACGCCTGCGGCTCAGCTTGAAAAGGCCACTACGGGCTTAGCCCCCTTGCTCTTGGTCTCTGTGATTTTTCTTCTTCCAGGGTACCCCGGGAGCTCTATCTGGGGAACCTCTGGTCCCACACTCTCTCAGCGGCTGCTCCCCCGCTCTAGATTCCGTGCCTGCAGCCCCCTCCCCCAAAGAGAGCCCGGGCTTTTTTGCCCGGGGGTGGCGGGGTGAGGGTGGTGGCGTTGTCCTTTCCAAATAAGGCCACCCCCACTTTCTCTCAGAGCTTTGGGGAGGTGGGCTCGTAGCTATTGTGTTTCATAAAGTGAAAAAAAAACTGGAGCTGGAGGGCGGGGAGGGGCAGGCGGTGGGAGGAAGAATCCGGATGCCTCCGAGGCGACCATTTCCCCAAAGTTTAAAGGGAGTGAAACCTCACGTGCGGACCCATAATAGAAACCTTAACTGAGGACCATTTGGGAGCCGTCTACCATTTTCACGCGCAGAGGGTCCAGACCGCCCGGTCTCCGCGCTTCCCTCCCCTTCACCCACAGCCTAAGATAAATTCCCCAAAACGCGCCTAGACCTCTCTTTCACCCCAGGATCGGCGGGTTTGGTCGCGTCCGCCCAGCGGCTCGCCTGGTCGGTGACCGGAACCCGGCCCTGAGCCTGCCTGGACTGTCCTCCCCCGCGAGGTGCGCGGGCTGGAGGCGCTCGGAGGCTCGTACCCAGGGGCCACGGATTTGCATGGGCGTTTGCAGCCACTACAGGAGACACCCTCCTCCTCGTCCCCTGCGGGATCGCAGCGCCCAGGTCGCCGTCCTCTGTCCGCCCTCCCCCACCCCAACCGGCTGCACTTTTGCAGCCAGCCCCAGGCGCCAGGAGCCCCCGCCTGGCTCGCCACCCACAGATCTCTGCTCCTAAAGGTGCCCTCTCTCCCACATCTGTCCGTGCGCCCTCCGGGCCCAGAGTCCAGGCGGCCACTCACCGCGAGGGTCAGCAGGAGTTGTCGGCAGAGGGCCCCGCTCGGGGAGCCTGGGGCTCGGGCTGGCGCCATGGGAGAACTCCGGGGCAGGTCGCCGGCCGAAGCACCCGGAGGCCGGGGGAGGGAGGGCGCGGCGGGGCCAAGGGCCGCGGCCGGGGCGCAGGAGTGCGAGGCCGAGGACCTGGCGCGCGGAGGAGCTGCTTTTCTTCTCGGTTTTTCTGAAGCTCCAGCCTCTCAGCCCAAAGGCTTTTCCTCTGGCCGAGGGTGGGGTTTCCAGGCGCGTCCGAAAGACACCGATCGGCCCCTCCTAGGTATTTTCTTAAGTCTTCATTTCTGGAAGAACGCAACAAGTGGGAACTCCCTTTCGCCGCCACCCTTTTACCTGTGCTAGGTGTTTCTCACCAGCGGACGCCACCTATAAGCCCCATCTCCCCCACCCCCACCCCCCCACGCCCCAGTGTCCGCCTGGAGGATTAACAGCTGGCCCTGCCCAGCAGAAGCCCTGACTGTACAAAGACTCACTCTCCAAGCGCGCCGGGCCGCGGAAGGGGGCGAGGACCCGGGCGCGCTCCCGGCCCGACTCCGCCCCGCGCGCTGTGGTCAGTTGCAGACCCGCAGAGGCCGCCGGGGAGGGAGGTGGAGAGGTCGCACTTGGGTGTCACGGCTGCCTAAGGCCCACCTAGTAGAGGGTTGGCCCCAGGGGGACTGGGCTTCCCTGGTGGCTCAAACTGTAAAGAATCCTCCTGCAATGCAGGAGACTTGGGTTCGATCCCTGGGTTGGGGAGATCCCCTGGAGGAGGGCGTGTATTCTCCAGTATTCTTGCCTGGAAAATCCCCATGGACAGAGGAGCCTGGCTGGCTGCAGTCCTTGGGATCGCAAAGAGTCGGACACGCCTGAGCGATCAAGCTCCCAGGGAGACTGTTTTCCACACTCTCCTGGAGTTAATTTCCTGCGGACAACCAGTATGCACACCCTTCTGGGGTCTTATTTGATCGTTGGTTTCCGGGGAGGGGGATTGTCTTTTTTTTTTTTTTTGTAAATAAATGTCATGGCCAGAATAACAACGATACAAGGAAATTAAAATAATTAATTAATTAAAATAAGGGAATCCAGGCATCAGGGGTGAGTTAACTACCGAATCTCTCTGAATCCTAGACATTGGCTAAATGTGACCTCATGATTTTCTCCAAGACCTTCCTTTGTCACAGTTAAAGCCAACCACTGACCTTCTTATCACTTATCTCCTAAGTTGGATTCCTGGACGTCTTACTGAGATTTCTTCCTTTCCCACCACCCAAACCAGAGTTCGTGGTAAGAAAAGAAAAAGAATAGGATAAAATCTATGTTTAGGTTTGAAGTATACTTAACCTAGGTGAATTATAGGAGTGCTTAACCTGGAAGATTAAAATATAAAAGCGGTATTCTTGCAGCTCTTCAGAAAGCAATGACGGGGCATTCTGACTCATTATGCTGTACCTCTTTTCAATTACTGGCTTAAACCAGAGAAGTCTGACCACAAAGGAGAAACCTGTCCCATTTCATTTGGTTTGTCTGCACAGGGGTGTGTGGAGAAACCTGTTTGAAAAGCCAGCCATAACATTCAGATTTCAGCTCTTGAAAATATATGTGGTCCCAATACCATTATATACAGAGCCAAAATTATTATAATATTGACCATATACTTAAAATCAAGAGTATTGTCAAACAGTACCTGTCTCACATTCTAAGTATTAGTCCCATGCTTTATTTTACTATTGAATGACACATAGTGAGCTGTTCTGTGGTCTCCATATTTATAAAATTATCACTGAAACTGCTTGTAAAATCAGCCTGGGTCATCGGCATGAAACTCTGGTTGACATCCTTCTGTTTCCACATTTTTTAACCCTCATGTTTTTCCAGCAGTGATTTCATTAACACTCCTCGTCCTGTTAATGATGATATCATGCCAGTTTCGTGTTCAACAAATGTACTCAGGCTGTTATGGTCTTTGATAATAGAACATTTTCAAATTCTTGCTTACCCTTTAACCTTAAACACCTAAGGGTGACTCATGTTTTTCCACATTCCAGAAAAGGGAAGAGGGTAATTTGAAAAGAATTTGCCTTAGATCCTTATTTTCATCTTTCACACTAGGTAACTGACTAAAGCTATTAAGATGGTAATTTGTTTGTTTCTTTGTGAATTTCTTAAAGAAATGAAATATAAACTCTAAACAAGGGACCAGATTTATTTAGTAGTTTTAGATTAGACTATATGGTTTCTGAAATAGTTTCTTTAATAATACAATCTTGAAATAGCAGATATAATTTAAAGAGAAATGAAATGTGAGAAGAGGAATTTTTTTTAAGAATGTCTTTTGGCTGTGAACATGATTTTGCTGATTTGAAGTGATCTTCCATTGGGCTATAGTAAAGGATGCACCAGACCAACAGTCAGGACCAAGTTCCTTTGTGTTTTGGGCTGCTCATGTAACCTCAGCCCTCAGCACTCTTCATTCATTAAGGAAGATAATTAAAATAATACTGGATGCTGTCTATGGCAGCTTCCACGTCTAAAATTAAACTGTTTAGACTCTTTGTGGCTGGTTTTTGAGAAAGTTGGCTGGAGATGGGTGTTCCTTTTCAAAGAGAAAGTCAGAACCAGAGTTGTTCTTAAAAAGATGAACAAATAGCAACCCCAGGCCCTTGGGGCACATCTCTGCAACCACGCTTCACAATTCTCTAATTTCAGAAAGTGGTAATTGAATATAAATGGCAAGAGCAACAAAATACCACTTCATCACTGATGTGCACACAGCAACAGCTCTCTTCGAGCTGCACGAGTCCACTGTTGGAGCCTGGAGAGAAGGGTCCATGTGGACACCTGATGTTTAGGGTGCATCTCTCTTGGCATGGGCAATGACACAGAATGGAACCCCAAAGCAAAGGAAACAGACCGAAGGGAGAAAACAAAAACAAGACTGAAGGACATTGTCTAGTTATTTACAGGAGTGAGTAGAGGGAAATATCTGATAGCCATGGTAAAAAGAGCACAATTAGACTATTTACTTCTCAGAGTTGTTACAGGATTAAATAAGGTTCATGAAGTCATGCAGAATAAAACCTAGCACATTCTAAGAACTCCGTAAGTGTTGGTTAACATGGGTATCCCTCTTTACCCCACAGCCTCATACCTTTACAACCCACCTCATCCCTGTGACAGCTCCCTAGTTCCTACTTTTCCAGTATCTCTCCTCAGGTCCTGGTTGAGGGCTGAAACCCAGTATTAATGCACTCACCGATCCCAGATCCTTCAGCCTCCTTCCTGTTGACAAGACCTTCAAACCTTGTCTGATTCAAAAGGACTAAACGATGCAACCCTAAGATGAGATGCTACAGCTTGTGCTAGTTTCCTACTTACTGAAAATTTGGATCAATTTTTTTTCAACATTTAACAAACATTTATTGAATATCCACCATGCATTTCCATAGCCCTCTTGTCATGCATTCCTAGTATTGTGATTAACATATTCAATAGAAATTCTGTTCATTTTTCCTATTTGTCCTTTACACTGTGAGCTTCTTAGGGCAAGGACCATCCAAGTCCTTTTATGATAGGAAAAAATGTTTTTTTCTTTCTAATGCTGCATTATCCAATAAATAATTTTTTTAATGCTGTCCTTATTTCTTTGAAGTTTTCTTCCAAATTGTGCTCAGGAAGAGTGTACTCTTCAATTTCGATTACCTTTCAAAATGTATTTTTAAAATAAGTAAGTGAAACAAACAATAAGTCAATTTTTATTATAAACTTGCTTCCCTGGTGGCTCAGACAGTAAAGAATCCACCTGCAATGTGGGAGACCTGGGTTCGATCCCTGGGTTGGGAAGATCCCCTGGAGGAGGGCAAGGCAACCCACTCTAGTATTCTTGCCTGGAGAATCCCCATGGACAGAGGGTTAGCGGGCTATAGTCCAGGGATTTTCAGAGTCGGGCAGGACAGAGCAACTAAGCACAGCACAGCAATAAAAAGAAGCCAATGAATGAATTCCCAGGCAGCTGTGGTGAACCTGACCATGTCTGCTCTTACCTTTAATAGATGCCATTGACAAGTGCCACTGTGGAGTGCTATGAACAAATATATCCTTCAGATCAGATCAGTTGCTCAGTCGTGTCCGACTCTTTGCAACCCCATGAATCGCAGCACACCAGGCCTCCCTATCCATCACCAACTTCCGGAGTTCACTCAGACTCACGTCCATCGAGTCAGTGATGCCATCCAGTCATCTCATCCTCTGTCATCCCCTTCTCCTCCTGCCCCCAATCCCTCCCAGCATCAGAGTCTTTTCCAATGAGTCAACTCTTCGCATGAGGTGGCCAAAGTACTGGTGTTTCAGCTTTAGCATCATTCCTTCCAAAGAAATCCCAGGGCTGATCTCCTTCAGAATGGACTGGTTGGATCTCCTTGCAGTCCAAGGGACTCTCAAGAGTCTTCTCCAACATCACAGTTCAAAAGCATCAATTCTTCGGCGCTCAGCCTTCTTCACAGTTCAACTCTCACATCCATACATGACCACTGGAAAAACCATAGCCTTGACTAGCCGGACCTTTGTTGGCAAAGTAATGTCTCTGCTTTTGAATATGCTATCTAGGTTGGTCATAACTTTCCTTCCAAGGAGTAAGCGTCTTTTAATTTCATGGCTGCATTCACCATCTGTAGTGATTTTATATCCTTAGACCCACAGAATTTTGAATTATTTACTTTGCTAACTGGCTACTTTGACAAGTTATTATTCAGTATCTACTCTGTCTCCGGCATGCTCCCAGCACTGAGATTGCTGTGGTGCCTAAAACAGAAAGGGCTTGTGCTCCAGGCAAACACCTAAGGGAGCCCTCTTCATCTGCGATTCATCTCATTTTGATGCTTTTGTAAAAGAAAAGGCTAATTTCAAGTTAAGTGCAAAATGATACATAAACAGCATTCTATAAGGATGGAAAATCACCTTGCATAAAAATCATTTGTTACAATGTTAATCGCTCAATTTGTACTTCCCTCTCCCCCCACTGTGTCCACAAGTCTGTCATCTATGTCTAGGTCTCCACTGCTGCCCTGAAAAATAGATAACCAGTGGGAATTTACTGTATGATGCAGGAGCTCAACCTAGGACTCTGTGACAACCTAGAGGGGTGGGATGGGGTGGAAGGTGGGAGAGAGGATGAAGGAAGGGACATATGTATACCTATGGTTGATTCATGTCGATGTGTGGCAGGAACTAACACAACAATATGGTAAAGCAATTATCCTCCAATTAAAAATAAATTTATTTTTAAATCATTTGATAAATCTGCTCATGAATTGCAAACTGTTACCACCTTCTGAGGGTCTCCCTGGTGGCTCAGTGGTAAAGAATCTGCCTGCCATTGCAGGAGACCCGTGTTTGATCCCTGGTTGGGAAGATCCCTTGGAGAAGGAAAGGGCAACCCACTCCAGTATTCTTGCCTGGGAAATCCCTTGGACAAGGAGATCTGGAGGGCTACAGTCCATGGGGTTGCAAAGATTTGGATACGGCTTAGAGACTAAACAACAACCACCTTCTTCTGAAGTGGACCTAGGGACAGGAAACTCACTATTTTGTGGGATCACTTCACCTAGAACCTATTTGCTCTTGGCTTCTCCTGTTTTCTTCTTTCTCTGCTGGCTGTGTCTATGCATTCTCATTGCCTGGGTTCCTCTGCATGATCTGATCTCTAAATACTGCACACAAACACATCTTTTCATATCTTTGGACTCAAGAGGCTCCTACCATCGCTGGGTGCTTTGTATCTGCTCCTCCCTCCTCCTGCAACTCTCTTCTGTCTCTCTCCTGTCTCTCCTCCAATTCATCCTATAAATAGTAACTCTTATTTCCTTCCCCACAAGGTCAAACCCTCTCTGATAGGGTCAAATCTTTCTTACCAAACAGCTGCCTCTTCTTTAGAACACCTGTCACAATTACAATGTTAAATTTTAGTCATTATTTGATTAATATTTGCAGGAGACACCAAAAATGTGGGTTCCATCCCAGGGTTGGGAAGATTCCCTGGAGAAGAAAATGGCAACACACTCCAGTATTCTTGCCTGGGAAGTCCCATGAACAGAGGAGCCTGGTGGGCTACAGTCCTTGTTGCAAAGAGTTGGACACAACCGAGTGACTGAGCATGCACACACATTCACCAAAGACTACATTTTCATGACTGCAGTTGACTTTTTTTGATTCTGCTCATCTCACCAGCATTGATCATCATGAGTCCTGGCATATAATAGATGCCTAGTAAATATTTATTGAATGTGTGAGTAAATGAATAAATGAATGAATGATTCCTGACAGGCTCTTTGTTTTCCTAATTTTAACGCTTATTGGCCTATTAAAGTAAATCTTGTCTTGAGTCAAATTCAGCAGGGTGGGCATTCCTAATCTGATCTCAAACATGATGGACACATATTGGTATATTTGTCAAAATGTAAGCTGGGCCAACCAAGAATTTCCAGCATGGTTTTTGCACAAAAAACAGACAAATAGGCTAACGAGCTTTAAATTAAAATTCAGAAAGACACCAGTGCAGAAACAGGAACTTATATATGATGAAAGTATGGACAGTACACACCACCGGAAAAGAAAAGAAAATTATTTAGTGGTCGTGTTAGGAAAACTGATTCATTATTAGAGAAAAACAAAACTGATTCTCTACTTAACCTCAGTTAGAGATAAACTCATACCCAAGTTCAGGAGTTTCTCTTTAAGGTCATGCGCAGTATCTTAAGTAGGCTCTAGAACTGCCCAGTAGTCTCAGTCTATATCTAGTCCTTTCACTTCCTCACTCTCCTCAGCAGTATTTTTGCTCTTCCTTACTTCTGCTCAAGCTTCCCAAACACCCTCCTTTACCCTCGGTTTCTGTTACTGACTTAGCTTTCTATTTCACAGAGAAAACAGAAATTATTGAGGAAAACTATCAAGCTTCCCCACACTGACCCAGCTGTCTGCATCTGTGCCGTATACATGGCCTTTTCTTCTATATGTGGAGGAACTGTCTCTGCTCACGGCTAGGGTCACCTTTTCCATTTGGTCATCCATTCCCATCTCCTCCCACCTACTCAAGAACATTGCTCTAGCAATTCTTCCCCTTCTTTCCTATGCCTTCAATTTAGTCCATCTCTATCTCCCCTGGGCTTCCCAGGTGGCACTAATGGTGAAAGAACCCTCCTGCAATGCAGGAGACCCAAGAGATGCGGGTTCGATCCCTGGGTCAGGAAGATCCCCTGGAGAAAGGCATGGCAACTCACTCCAGGATTCTTGCCTGGAGAATCCCATGGACAGAGAAGCCTGGTGGGCTATAGTCCATAGGATCACAAAGAATCAGACATGACTGAAGCAACTTAGCACACACTATGAACTTCTAGTTACAACATTGATTTGTAATTACAAGCATAGAAATTTAATTGTCATAAAGACAATTCTATGTAACTCCCTCCAAAGAAACTGATAGGAGGGATTAATTTACTAAACTGAGGTTAAATGTTTTTCATCTGATCAGTTTTGGGAAAGCCAGCTTAAAAATGTGGAGAGATACACAGGTAGATATATACATAGAGCTACATATATATAGATAGATATTCGGGATGTAGAGAAATAGGGAAAGCTGGTCAACAGGTGCAAGCCTTCAATACAAGATGAATAAGCTGTGCAGATGTAATGTACAGTGTGATGACCATAGCTAATAAATTACGATTGTTGTTCAGTCGCTCAGTCGTGTCCGACTGTGATACACACAAACAAAAAAATTAAAGTATGTCAGTTGATGAATGTGTTTGCTGCTGCTGCTGCTGCTAAGTTGCTTCAGTTGTGTCCGACTCTATGCAACCCCATAGACGGCAGCCCACCAGGCTCCCCCGTCCCTGGGATTCTCCAGGCAAGAACAATGGAGTGGGTTGCCATTTCCTTCTCCAGTGCGTGAAAGTGAAAAGTGAAAGGGAAGTCGCTCAGTCATGTCCGACTCTTAGCGATCCCATGGGCTACCGCCTTCCAGGCTCCTCCGTCCGTGAGATTTTCCAGGCAAGGGTATTGGAGTTGATTCCAATAATCATGTCATAAAGTATACAGATATGAAATCATCACATTGTACACTTTAAGCATATCAGTTTGGTCAATTGTACCTCAATAAAACTGAAAACAAAACAATCCAATCATTCTCCAAACATTTACCTGGCCAGCAACCATGTTAGTATCTTTAGCCTATCCCCGCTCGGAGTTCAGTCCTAGCAAAGTGTGTTTTCTAGGAGACATAGTCACTAATCTAAAATTTCTTTTTAATTTTGAAAAGCTGTTCACGTATTTCAAATCTTTGCTATTGCTAGGGCTCAGGGCAGGCCATCTCAAAACATGCCTCCATGGCATAGTGATTATTTTGAGTTAAAGTTATTTAAGAAATGTCCAGTACAGGAAGGACACTCTGACCCTCCTCTCTGTCTCCCTGAAAGTGGGAAATAAATCTCTCCATGCCTTCCTGAATCTGGAGGTGAAAGATCATCCTTATCACGGAGACAAGGAATTTGGGCTGAGAAACCTGTATATACAAACCTTTTACTTCTTTAATTGACTACCTCAAGCCCAAACTCTGTTTAGATTCTTTACCAATTAAGCACCAAAACCTAAGCTGCTTTGTCCTGTCAATTCCTCACAAATTTCTTGTTTCTTTGTCTAAAAAGTATAAAAGTTGCCTGCTTTCGCCACTCTTTAGATTCATTTCTATGACACTTCTGTGCTTGCAAATTAAAATATGTTTATTTTTCTCCCATTAATCTATTACCTGTAGATTTTATTATTAGTCTGGGCACAAGAACTCAAGAGGGTAGAGGGGAAATTTCCTCCTTCCTGACACTAACTAGCCTTTTCAGGGGTATTCTCAATACACAGCAATCGCCTTTAAATTGTTTTCTTGCGGACTTTCCTGGTGGTCTAGTGGTTAAGAATCTGCCTTGCAGTGCAGAATTCGATTCCTGGTTGTGGAACTAAGATCCCACGTGATGAGGAGCAACTGAGCCCTTGCTCCACAAATGGAGAGTCCTCGGGCCACAAGGAAAGATCCCATATGAAGCAACAAAGATCCCATATGAAGCAACGGAGCTCCCATGAGCAGGAACCAAGATTTGACAGCCAAATAAATACATTAAAAAAAAAAATATTTTCTTCCCGTGGCTAGCCTTCTGAGTGCCTGTTATACAGTTTGCTGCTCGTTCCTGAAAATTTAAATGTACTTTTTTTCTACTTTTTCCTTTCTCAGCCTCAGCAATAACAACCATCACAACATAAATAAAATGAACCCCCTCCTCACTCTCTGAAGTCTTTTTTTTCCCATCTCTTTTCTTTCATTTTTTGATAAAAGATTTATCCAGATATAATCCACATCCTTTCTCACATTGATTTTATTTCACCCAATAGTAATCCTCACTGACATGCCACTGACAACTTGATTTTCATAACAAAGCCCTCTAGCTTAGAGTCGGGGTGAGGAGTAGGGGCGGGGCTTGGGGTCAGAGAATGAAAGAGGTATAAGGGGAATGCCTAGTCCGTCCTCACCCAGCAGAGGAAGGAAAAGATGCTTTGAATATACATGCAGGAAAAAGTATTTATACCATTTATTAACTAGATAGAAAACTAATATTAATAAAAAGTGCTCCCTGCCCTAAGTGAGCATCCAGTGTTTGGGGGAGGATTACATGGGTATTAAGTAATAAAGAATGGCTGGTGGGGGTCCAGAGCATCAGGTCTGTTCATTGAACAGGAAGTAACTTCCTGTTCAGTTCAGTTCATTTGCTCAGTCGTGTCCGACTCTTTGTGACCACATGAATCGCAGCACGCCAGGCCCCCTGTCCATCACCAACTCCCTGAGTTCACTCAGACTCATGTCCATAGAGTCGGTGACGCCATCCAGCCATCTCATCCTCTGTCATCCCCTTCTCCTCCTGCCCCCAATCCCTCCCAGCATCAGAGTCTTTTCCAATGAGTCAACTCTTCACATGAGGTGGCCAAAGTACTGGAGTTTCAGCCTTAGCATCAGTCCTTCCAAAGAAATCCCAGGGCTGATCTCCTTCAGTGAAAGAGGAGAGTGAAAAAGTTGGCTGAAAGCTCAACATTCAGAAAACGAAGATCATGGCATCCGGTCCCATCACTTCATGGGAAATAGATGGGGAAACACTGGAAACAGTGTCAAACTTTATTTTTTGGGGCTCCAAAATCACTGCAGATGGTGATTGCAGCCATGAAATTAAAAGACACTTACTCCTGGGAAGAAAAGTTATGACCAACCTAGATAGCATATTCAAAAGCAGAGACATTACTTTGCCAACAAAGGTCCATCTAGTCAAGGCTATGGTTTTTCCAGTGGTCATGTATGGATGTGAGAGTTGGACTGTGAAGAAGGCTGAGCACCAAAGAATTGATGCTTTTGAACTGTGGTGTTGGAGAAGACTCTTGAGAGTCCCTTGGACTGCAAGGAGATCCAACCAGTCTCCTGTAAATACCTCAAGTTCAGAATATTCCAAACAGCAGCCACTATCTCTCCACAACAAAACAGCTTTGGTTCCCTCCTTGTGGTTAATGGTTTCATGATCTTCCCACTTACTCAAGAAAGTAACTAGGGCCTCATCCTCACACCCTCACATACTGTCAGTCTCCAGATTCATTGCTGTGTTTAACCCCTCATCTCTTTTCTGGACCGTCTTCACTGGTCCTCCAACTCTACAACCCCACCAGCCCACCGTCCCCCACCCCTGCCCCCAAGTGGTTTTCAAACTGTGGTTTTTGGAGCTCAAGTAGACCTTGGTTTTTGCTTGTTTCATTTTGCTTTGGGTCACTTGCTTTTGGCTTTGCTTGGTTTTGAAATCCTTACTTTCATTCCACCTAGAATGTCTTCTACCACTTTATTCAGGGACCTTTCTCTACTTGCCCATGGAGGGGAAGCATTGTGGGTTTTCTGTGTGCTCACTAGCTTTCATAGTGTGCCTCTATAATTTGTTATCTGGCTAAAGTGTTGTAATTATTCAATTTATTAATCTGCCTCCTTTGGATGCATTCATGTGCTATTCTTTTTATGCTCTGCTAATTGCAAAATTCTGGGTTTGATATTTGTTTGGACAAAGAGGCAATGGTGTTGTTACTAACAAGGGTAGGGATGGCAGGAAAGTCTTAGTGCATGTAGGAGTTAAATCACCTGCTTTTGAAGGTACTGAATTTGAGATTTCTGGGAGCCATAAGATCAGAAAAAGCAATGAAGTGAAGTGAAAGTCACTCAGTTGTGTCCGACTCTGCTACCTCATGGAATGTAGCCCACCAGGCTCCTTTGTCCATGGCATTCTCCAGGTAAGAATACTGGAGTGGGTAGCCATTCCCTTCTTAGAGTGGGTAGCCATTCCCTTCTTGGAATCTTCCCAACCCAGGGTTTGAACCTGGGTCTCCTGCATTGGCAGGTGGATTCTTTACCATCTGAGTCACCAGGGAAGCCTGGAATAAGCAGTATGGATATGGAATTCAAGAGAGACGTCTGCTTTGGAAATGCAAATTTGCATACTATCAGGATACGAAGAGTTAAGAGCAACTCCAAATGGAAGCCATCTATTTAACCCATTGATTCTGGTGTGGAGAGAATGGGTCTGATGTGAGGAAGATGATGTGTCTTCCTCTTGGCCACAGAAATGTCTCAGGTGAAGATCAAAATTTACATTATAGAAGGTTGTATGTAAAATATTAATATTTAACACAGATTCATAGGAAGTGTATTTTCTTTCAGGCTTGATAAGCTTAAAATGCTTTTCCCGCTGTATTGTGGACCCGAGACAGCCATTTCAGGAACAATGCTCACGGGGTCATCTTTGCTCAGACTTGGATTTAAATCTTTGCTCTAGGGAAGCCTAGCAGTCTAATCTTAAGTGAGTTAACCTCTCCCAGCCTCAGTTTTCTTATTGGTCAAAGGGAGAGTAAACATCTAAACTTGAAAGTATGTTAATAATTTTTTTTCAATGAGATAACATTTGTATATGTATCCTATAATGCTGTCACATAGCAGGGGCTTAATAAATGTCTCCAACAAACATTTACTGAGTTCCTTCCATGTTTCAGGCACTGTTCTAGACGCAAAGATCTCTGCCCTCATAGAGCTTCCACTCAAATGTGAAGATGGGAGTGAAGACAGTAACAACAAACGTAATGAAGAAGCAAATTACACTGTATAGCAAACGGCAACATAATCCATTTTATATTGAAAAGTCATGGAGTGCAAGCCGTCATAACCTTTAATGCCTGCAGGGTCCAGGAAAGAAATTAAAATAAACATATTAGGTTGGTTTAAGCAGTCCTTTTTCATTACTCTGCTTTTTTTTTTTTTTTTTTTGGCCATTAATGCATTCTCTTTATTTTTTTAACGATTTATCCTTTATTTATTATTATTATTTTTTTTTTACTTTACAATATTGTATTGGTTTTGCCATATATTAACATGAATTCGCCAGGGGTGTACACGTGTTCCCCATCCTGAACCCTCCTCCCTCCTCCCTCCCTGTACCATCCCTCTGGGTCATCCCAGTGCACCAGCCCCACGCATCCTATATCCTGCATCAAACCTGGACTGGCGATTCGTTTCTTATATGATATTATACATGTCTCCATGCCATTCTCCCAAATCATCCCACCCTCTCCCTCTTCCACAGAGTCTTTTGAGAAGATAAAAGCACAGAAAATATCTCTTTTCTTCCCTACATCCACCTTCAGAGAACAATAGTAAAAGTGTCATGATACATGGCAGTTGACAGCCTTCTTATCTGAGACAGAAATGGCAAGCCTCAGAGGGCACTGGAGCTGGCAGGGGCCCTCAAGAAGTCACTTGTCACTTCTTAGCAATTGGTGGCCTTTGGGAATATGGACTCAGTGTTGCCACACCTGCCAATTTTTCAAGGAAAGTCACAAATTTGCACGTGGAGTGAAATGTCCTGGTTTACTCGTAATATTTTCAACTGTAAAAGCTTCTCTTCTCCTCAACCTCAACTCCTCCCTCCCCTCCCCCAACAAAATTTGCAGGTCACATCTGGCTTAAGGATGTAAACAGGTTTTAATCTCTGAAAAAAACTGAGGTTTTATTTATGTGACTTTTAAAACTTATGCTTTGCAATATTTTTTAAAACTTGACAAGTGAAAGAGCATGACCCTTCAGCCTAACTACTCTGTAGGCCCTTAACTATTATATAAGGAATAAATATTTTGCTAAGAATCTTATTTGCCTAAAAAGAGTGAAAGTATTGGTCACTCAGTCATGTCCCACTTTTTGTGACCCCATGGACGGTAGCCCACCAGACTCCTCCATGGGGTTCTCCAGGCAAGAATACTGGAGTGGGTTACCATGCCCTCCTCCAGGGCATCTTCTTAACCCAGGGATCGACTCCAGGTCTCCTGCATTGCAAGTAGATTCTTCACTGTCTAAGCCACCAGGGAAGCCCCTTATTTGCCTGGAGCAGGATAATACTGGTTAAGAATAAGAAACCATGGGCTTCCCTGGTAGTCCAATGGTTAGGGCTCCATGTTTCCACTGCAGGGGTTGCAGGCTCTGTCCACATGCAGTGCAGCACAACCAGAAAAATTAAAATTAGATTAAAAAAAAAAGACTAAGAAACTATATTTTTCCATTGTATTTACCCACAGATTACCTCCTATCATTATTAAACATCTTCCTTAGTTACAGTGCCCTGACTTTGATCAGCTGAAATACCACATTTCTCACTCTCTCTTGAAGACAGGGATAGACAAGTGACTAAGTTCTACAAAGTGTATGTAGGCAGTTGTTGGAGGAAGTCTCTGGAAATGCTCCCTAAAAAGAAAGTCTTCCTCCTTCCTTGTTTTTTACTCCAGACTCAGATGTGATGGCTGGCATTGCATTACCCATTTTGTGATTGTGAAGTAACTTGTACAGAGGATGGTTGAGCAGAAAAAGGGAAGGCTCCTGGAACACAGATGACATTAAGAAGCTTTTGTACAAGTCCAAGACTCTCTACACTTGTTTTACATCAGTGAAAATCAACTTTTACCTGTTGATTTTCTTAAACCACTTTATAAGTAATTGATTAAGAGATAATTAGGAGGTAGAGTGAACTGGCTGTAATTCTATGTGGGATACTGGGGTGGGGAAAGGAGTCAAGGGTGATGCCCATGGTTCTGGCTTGGACTACTGAAAGACACTATGCCCTGAGCTGCAAGGATCAGATGGTACATGACTTAAATATAAATAAATAAATAAACCACTTTATCTCTGTCATCAAGTAGTCTAATGCAAGTCCTAGCTAATTCACTGAGGTCAATTTAAAAATATCTTTTTGTATAGTCTCTAATACGAAAGAATATAATTCCATCTAAGTCAATCAGTATATGGACTCACCATTTGTCATACAGCAAAACCATAGTTGTCTTCTTTGTCACCTGCTGAAACTTCCTCAACTTTCTGTTTGTTGAACTCATCTTTACTCATTGTGAAGTCTAGTTGAGTTGGCATAAGAAGCATTTTAGACTGTGATGTAATTTGTTGGATTGATTAATAGGAAAATAAATTGTATTTATTTTTATTTATCTGTATGGTAATTGGGGCTTTCCAGGTGACACTAATGGTGAAGAATCCACTTAACGCAGGAGACATAAGAGATGCAGGTTTGATCCCTGGGTCAAGAAGATCCCCTGGAGGAAGGCATGGCAATCCACTCCAGTATTCTTGCCTGGTGAATCCTGTGGACAAAAGAGCCTGGTGGGCTACAGTCCATGGAGTCATAAAGAGTTGGATATGACTGAAGTGACTTAGCATACACCTATAGTAATTAAGTGAAAAACAATGCCTTGGGATATTAGAATGCAACCAAACATCGAATCCCTCAGACTTAAAGGGGCACATCCATTTGATCACACAATTTACAGGGACAGAGACTGAAGCAGTAGAAATAGTATGCTAAATCTTTAAAAGTGTGTTTTAAAAGTAGGGAAGATATTTTCATTAAAGATTTTAACTTAATGTATCAATTAAATATTAAATGTCGGGTATATATACTATAAACATACACACAAGCAAACAAATAAAAACCCTTGTCAAGCACAGGTGTAAGGGAGAACACAATGATAGCTGAAACATCATCCTTGCATTGAAGAACATCTGTTTGGCTGATAAAATCAACAGTAAAATCCTTTTTATAGTTGAAGAGTTGAATTAAATGAGATTCGATGAATTGTTAAAGATCATACACCAGATTAATAGAAGAATCCAGATCCTTTACTGCTAGAAACATGGATTTTGACAAAGTCAGGCTTCAAGAGTTAAAAAAAAAAATAAAAGAGTATGTTCAAATGACTCAGAAAAGGCTCAGTGGTAAAGAAACCACCTGCCCAGCAGAAGATATAGGTTTGATCCCTGGGTCAGGAAGATCCCCTGGAGAAGGAAATGGCAACCCACTCCAGTATTCTTGCCTGAGAAACCTCACTGATAGAGGAATCTGGCAAGCTACAGTTCACGGAGTCACAAAAGAGTCCAACACAATTAAGCAACAAAACAACAACAAATAATTAATACTTTATTTTGTCTTGGGACTTTTCAGAGAACACTGAACTATCTTTGAAATCAACCATTTTTGACATCTTAGCCTAAAGAAAATGAGTTCCCAATGCAGATTAATTTTAATTTTATTGAATCATGACTTAAGTAAAACAATTATTTCTATCCAACCTCTATTCTCCCTACATCAGATTAGACTAGCTACTTTTAACAGAAAATCTAAAATTGCCTTGCTTAAATGCAGAAAGCTTTATTCACTCAAGTGGACACGTCTAGAGGCATGAAGTCCAGTCTCCACAAAGCCACTAGGGATCCGGGCTCCTTCTGTCTTTGTGCTCTACCACTCTCAACAAGTGGCTCATGGTTTCCAATTTGCAGCATCATAAGATGGCTGCTTGAGCACCAGGTATCACATCTGTGTTCCAGAAATCATGAAATGCAACCGAGGGAAACAAACACAAAAACTAAAGACAACTTCCAGCTAAACCAGCTCCTTTAAAACACCTACTCAAAAATTTCAGACACAGCAATTCACTTACTTCTCACTGACCAGAATTTAGTTCGAGGGATTGGGATATAATGGTCTCCTATAGCAATCTCAAATGAAATTAAGCTCCATCTGTAAGAGATAGCTAGGTTAGGGGATAGTTGGTAGATAATCAGCAGTGTCCCCCAGTGGACTTTCACGAACTATCAAGGGATATATGTTTGTCAGTGTCAAATGTCTCCTTAATATTTAACTTTATTTTCTTTAAGATTTTTTTTGACATAGACCATTTTTGAAGTCTTTATTGAATTTGTTACGATGTTACTTCTGTTGTTTAGGTTCTGGTGCTTTGGCTGTGAGGCATGTGGATCTTAGCTCCCTGCTCAAGGGTCAAACCCACACATTGGGGAGCAAAGTCTTAACCACTAGACCACCAGGGAAGTCCCTAATATTTAGCTTTAAATAGGTTTAATATTAAAACATCAATACCAAATTAACATTTAATTTTTAATAAGTATTTGTCATATTTGTTGTTGTTTAGTAGATAAGTCATATCCAACTCTTTGCAGCCCAATGGACTGTAACCCTCCAGGCTGCTTGGTCCATGGGACTTCCCAGGCACTAATACTGGAGTGGGTTGCCATTCCCTTCTCCAAAAGATCTTCCCAATCCATGTCGCCTGCATTGCCAGATGGATTCCTTACCTCTGAGCCACCAGGGAAGTCCATTTGTTATATATTTAACATTATATAATTATATAATTAATTTAATATTAATTAATCATGTATAAATATTAAATCATTAAAATGAAAGTAACTCTGAAAATTTGTTTTCATTTTCTTCTGCTTGATTTTCCAGTTTGAAACTAAAAGAAATAATAATAAAAGAATATGTTTAGTCAGTAAAACACAACTGGTTCTGACAGCTTCCTAGCCACACCTATGATGCTCTAAGTCAGCTACACCCAGAAAAATAAAAGGTTAAAAAGGCACGTGGTGATGAACTGGCTTAGTAAGAAAAGAATATGTCAAGACACCTATTTGCTAAAATTATCTCAGGGTACTGCATGCATTGCTTAAACTATCCAGGTTATTCAAGCTGATTTTTAAACATAATTTGGTAAATTTGTTGCCTAGACATGATCAGAAATAATGTCAAAGTCTACCATTGTATATTCTCCGACATATGGCACCATAAGGTACAAAATTCACAGAGTCAATTATCCAAGTACAGAGTAACACAGAGTTGGGTGGAGGGTTCTGCTGTGTGGGGGGACAGAAGACAGAAGACAGCTGGTCTTGAATTGGGGTCACGAGGTGAGCCGGGACAAATTTCCCTACCCTTTGGCAGCCATAGACCTGCTGTCTGAGACTCTCTGGGCACTCACTTTAATTGGCTAATCGTGTTGTTCTTCTATTAGTTTTTTCAGGTTCCAATCAAGGGGTCATCTACACAGCGCATGTCAAAATTTCACGTACAGAGGGATTTCCTGGAGGATCTTGCTGAAGCGCAGATTCTGATTCAATAGGTCTGGGGTGGGGCCTGAATCCACTTTCTTCAGGTGCTGTGAACAGCACTGAGTAGCAAAGACCCAATACAGAGGTGAATTTGTACACTGCAAACACCTGGAGGGCCTCCCCTGAGAGTTTTTATTTAGTGAATCTGAGGAAGAACCCAAGAATTAGCATTTCTGGCACATTTCCAGGTGATGCTGATGCTGCCAGTTCAGGAATCACACTTCAAGAACCACCGGTTTAGAATTTCATTATGGATCTCCAAGAGGTGAGAAATATGGTGAATGTAGAACAATAATCTGTCCCTCTTGTGGAATGCCTAGTATGGACAAAAGGTCTTTGTGAAGTTGGATTTTAAATTTTGTGTAAATGAATTATATAAATGTCATTCACTTTTAATTTCTAAGTTTTCTACATATTTTAAGAAAGACAAAATCAAAACAAGAAAATTCTTTCATTTCCACATTGGATCAAAGGGTTCCTTTTAGTTCTTCTTGAACTATACCTGGCAGAAAATAATTCTATTTGAATTTTTGGTATGAATTCTAGGTAAAAACTCAGGTATCTCAAAGGAAGCACTGAAGTTTCTTTTTAATAATAATTCCATGTTTTAGCATTTAACGGTCCCTAAATATGAACAAATAAAAACACTCCATGATTATAGCTATTCACTGTTGCACTCTGACAATTAAACTTTAAACATTTCGATATCTCACGTATTCTGAGGCCAAATACAGAGGACAGTCACACTTATTTTTTAATTGTTTTTTCTCTAACATTAGTAAATAATCATCTTCTCTACAGATTGACTTTATAGAGTGCATTTTATTCCTATTGTTCAAAACACTTACTTTAAGAAGTAAAGATTTTAAAATAATTTGATCTACCTGAATGAAATGCATATTATAAATATACTTGGCACATAACCTTTCTTAAACAATTATTCTACTTATATATTAGAAAGTGGTTATTGTTTCATTTGTAGTGGCAAGGATTTGAGATAAACTGTGGTTTTTACTTCTCATGCAACACTATCCTTTCAAAGAATTTTTTTAAAACTATGCTCGCTCAAATTTACTAGGCCCTATGAAGTATGCCAAGGTCTATCCATTCTTAGTAATGCTTTCTGCTGCTATAAATAGTCCTCTTTTCTTTTATCTAACCATGTAGTAAGACAAATGCAATGTCTGGCCAAATGAAAAATGTTCCTTCAGATTTATTAGAAAAGCAGATAAAAGAGACCAAAAATATGCAGCAATATACAGTTTGTTTCATTAATCTAATTGAGGAATTTCAAGTAGTACAGGACTTGTATAACTAACACACACAAAAAAAGTTAGCTTTTCCTCTCTATGATAATGAAAGTCCTCAACCCTAGAACAACTATTGTGAATATTTTCCAAATAACAGCATATTCCATTCTCTAAAAGTAAACACATGCATAGATATCAAGTTTTACAAAATATTTTTTAAAAACCTAGGAGGAATTAAAAGCTCAATAAAGTTAAGGAAGTATTTAACAAAAGTTCATTTATAACAATTATGCCAATTTTCTTCTATTTTGGAGTTTCCATCAAGTTTTTCACATGAAATAGTTTGAGATCTTGATAAGATAAGAAAGTTTTAATTGTATGTTTTCCATAACTATGGATTTCATTATTGAAAACAATTCAGAATGATTAACTTACCAACAATTAAGTCAAAATTAACATACATGAAATAATTCATAATATACAATATTTTATTAACTAAATTCATAAACAGTCTAGCAGAGTTTCATAAATTTCATTAATCATACAATTAACATTTGATTTTGAGTGTAACTAGAGAATAACTTTGAAATTCCTAAATAAATCAAAAGACATCATAGTTCTTCTATGAGATACATTTTAATGATATTTTGAAACATCTTAAAATAGTCAAATTCCTTAATATGAATTCATTTCCTACACTTGCTAATAATTCTGGTCATAGTTTTAAAGTATCTTCTCTTGTTGATTTGAGAAATCAGCCTTTGGCCTTTATTTGTACCTTATGTTCAGACACAAATTTTCAGATACAAATTTTCTCTTTCACACTTAAATTTAAGAAATACGAAGACAAACATGTAAGCTAATGTTCAACTAATTATTTTTAGTTGCTCAGCAAACATTCTGCACCTATGTTCAAGAATATAACTTAGAACATTATTATGATATATTTCCAAAATTTTAATATTATAAAATTTCAAAACTAGCATCATTGTCAGAATAACATGTACATCAGATAACAGATATTCAGAAGCTGCATTACTCTCCAAAATTATTTTACTGACAATGCCCATAAAAATAATACATAGAGGACACCTTTTAAAATAAAAATTTTATTTACTAAAGCTACTATTTATTCTGCTCTACTATTCAATTTCATTTCAAGAAACACCTTTATTTAGATCCTGTGACTAAGAAGGAAAATAATTCACAAAATTTGAGAAAATTAGTCACTCATTTTTTTTGAAGGTTAAGTAGCTAAAAGATGAGAAAAAGGTTTTTTTGTCTGAATGAAAATGTCCTTGTGATATATACTGCTAATTTTTTATGAATCTATAGCATTTGGCACAAAAAAATGTTAAAATATTATTTAAATATATGGTTTTTTCTAAATTAATAAAATAGAATATCTTATTAAAATGCTATGTATTCAAAATAGCTCATTAATTCATGTTTTCATTCTTTTATCCAGCATCACTCAACAAATGTTTTGTAAGAATTGAGTTAATAACACATTTCAGTTTTTTAACATATATATGCCAGACACTTTTTCTTATTTAACATTTTCTGGAAGTGATTACCAATGTAGCCCGAGTATCCATTCCAGTATGGATAGTCATTCAGTATTTAGCATATTCAAAGGGCTATCAGGGTTTGTAAGCCTAATGCCTACTGGTCTAGTTACTCAAATGCTTGAGGATAGTGGGATGGTGTCAAACTAGAGAGAACATGTCCTTGCCAAGGTATTTACATTTTTAAAAAGTAATAATACATCATGGTGGGCCAACAAAACAGATTTGCATGTTTCAGTCAACCCATGTGCATTAAGGCTGCAATTCTTTCATGGAAATGCTTTTTTTTTTAAATCTCAGTGACTCAAATTTCTGTGAGCCTCTTCTGGTCCACATCTTTCCAACAATTCTAGAACCTGTAGGAACCTGAAAACACATCCACATCAACAGAGATCCCAGGATCAAGCTCGGAGCACCTCCACAGGGTGAAAACACAATGAAAGATGAGCTCTTATTCACCAAATCAAAGATTGCATCAGAGAATGCATAAAAAATTCTTCAGCACAAAGCCATTCAGGTAAAGGAAGCAATTCTGTAGCACCAAAGACAATACTTCTAAAAGCATAATTGTCCCCAAGATTCTGAAGAAAATATTTCATTTTCATCTAAAATAACAATGTATTTTTCTTTAACCTCCACAATCCCTAACTCCCTCACATACTCTTCCAGAGCATACCGAGTAACGTAAGTTTTCAAACAGAAGGTGTGAGAAAGCACACAGTGCCATCCTGGAAAGGGCAAGAAAATGTACATGCATAGAAAAGGAAATTAACAAATGAAGCACTGATGTCTAGAGAAGACTAAAGTTATCTCAGACAAGGGGAATTTAAGGGAGCCTTATCTATACACAACTGGAAGTTTACCTCCATAAACAAATACTTTAGCAGATGCTGCTATTGTTTTACATTCAATAAACTCCTACATAGGCGCTGGTAGACGTTACGCTATTAAAAGGCACATTTTATTTCTTTACGCATGTTTTCGCTAGCGTCCTAAATTTGGGTTCCAGATGATCTAGGAAGTCAAGCCCCTCTTCTTCCTGCCGATCGCTGCAGCAGCCCACGGAGCCGGCCACAGACCCTTTCCCTTCATAGTTATAGGAGCGAACATAGTCTTCGCAGAGCTTGTGTTCCTCGTCTTGTCCGCACAGATACACCTTCTGTGTCGAGAAAGAGCACATTTTATTATTTTTTTTTAAAAACACCTAAATGTATTAGCTTAAAAATAATGGCTTTGATTTACCTTTTACTGTTTAATTTTTAACCAGAGTGTGTCCTCTAATGGATTCCTACATATAAAAAATGCACATGATTGGTCTGTATTATATTCATTCTTAAAATATAGCAAATATATAAATGCTCCTAACTGAACACATTGATAAAAACTAAAGCTCCACATGCATCACACAACTAGCTTACAATTTCCCATTTAAACATGAAATTTGTATCATTGGAATGTGTCTACAACTTTTTTACATATTTAAGGGAAACAAATATAAGCTATGTCCCTTATGTTTATACATTATTACCTACTTATAGTAATATATTTAACTGGCTAATATTAATCTACATTGACTGATCCGAACATAAAATGAGGAACTAAAACCCAAAATAAAAGCTTAATGATCTGTCTGGTTGATGGCGATCATTAAGATTTTATAATCTTAAGAATATTTATAATTTGTGATCCACGTAGTACCCTGTAACATTTCACTCTAGGTGATTTTCCTGACAATTTTTAGGAAAGAAGCTATGCTGCTGCTGCTGCTGAGTCTTTTTATACTTAAAAAGTAGAGAAATGCCTACATATGCCACTCCTAGGTCAAGTTTTGGAAACCTTATTTTAAAAATTGAACTTTACGAGGTCATTTTCCTCTTTGGGTTTGGATCTACTATTCATTTATCTATGATAATTCAACATGAAAAAGGTGATGAGCTCCAGATGTATAAGGAGTGAAACTTTGGGGAAATCCTGATTTATAAACAGAGTTTAACTTTCATGTAAAATGAACATGAAGACAGCGGCACTTACTTCGCCAAGCCGAGGTTGGGTGAAGTTGTGCCAGTCACTGTACATGTATCTGCCAGTGTCCGTCACTCCCTTAACAGATTCCAGGGTCTGATGTCCGCCTCCTTTGTTGGCATCCAAAGTGTAGCCGCCTTTGACCATCTCAAAACTTTGCTGTGTTTTGACTCCCTGGCCACCAAGGGTGCCAACAGATATGCTTGTGTCACAAACGTTGGATGTCTGTGTGGGGAGTCTAATATTTGCATCCTAAAATAAATAAATCAAATTGTAACTAACAGTTTTCTTTCATTTATTTCCCACCATGGGCAAATCTCATAGGGGTAAATCTGAGGGCTTCCCTAATAGCTCGGTTGGTTAAGAATCTGCCTACAATACAGGAGACCTCAGTTCGATTCCCGGGTCAGGAAGATCCCCTGAAGGAGGGATAGGCTACCCACTTCAGTATTCTTGGGCTTCCCTTGTGGCTCAGCTGGTAAAGAATCCGCCTGCAATGTGGGAGACCTGGGTTTGATCCCTGGGTTGGGAAGATCCCCTGGAGAAGGGAAAGGCAACCCACTCCAGTATTCTGGCCTGGAGAATCCCATGGACTGCATAGTTCATGGGGTTGCAAAGAGTCGGACATGACTGAGCAACTTTCACTTTCACATGGGCAAATCACTTACCTGTTGTACCTCTCTAATTCCCCATATGTAAAATCAAGATAATAATAATACTCGTATCATAGGTGTTATAGGTTAAATCACATCCTCCACCCCAATTCAATTGTTAAAGTCCTAACCCTCAAGTGTCTCAGAATATGATCTTATTTGAAGACAGAGTCATTTTTAGATGCAATTAGCTAAATTAAGACAAGGTCCTAATCAAGTAAGATGGGTCTCTAATCCAAAAGGGGAAAGTTGGGCACAGACACACACACACAAAGCCATATGAAGACTCAATCAGTGATGTCATAAGCCAAAGAATTACCAAAAGCTGGGAGGGAGAATTGTGATAGAATCCTAGCACCTTCAGAGGGAGTAGGAGTCTGTCAACAACTAATCTCTAATGTCTAGCCTTCTGAACTGTAAGACAATAAATTTCAGTTCAGTTACATTCAGTCTGTCATGCTTTGTTATTGTGTTGCCATGCCTTCCTCCACGGGATCTTCCCAACCCAGGGATCAAACCCAGGTCTCCCACATTGCAGGTGGATTCTTTACCAGCACAGCTACCAGGGAAGCCCCTGCTTGGCATAGTAAGTGCTCAAAAATATTCAGTTCATTTCAGTCACTCAGTCGTGTCCGACTTATTGTTACCACATGGACTGCAGCACCCCAGGCTTTCCTGTCCATCACCAACTCCTGGAGCTTGCTCAAACTCATGTCCACCAAGTTGGTGATGCCATTCAACCATCTTATACTCTGTCATCCCCTTCTCCTCCTGCCTTCCATCTTTCCCAGCATCAGGGTCTTTTCCAATGAGTCAGCTCTTCGCATCAGGTGGCCAAAATATTGGAGCTTCAGCTTCAGCATCAGTCCTTCCAATGAATACTCGGGGTTGATTTCCTTTAGGATTGACTGCTTTGATCTCCTTTCAGTCCAAGGGACTCTCAAGAGTCTTCTTCAACACCACAGTTCAAAGGCATCAATTCTTTAGCGCTCAGTCTTCTTTATAGTCCAACTCTCACATCCATCCATGACTACATCCATACGTGGCTAGAAAAACCACAGCTTTGACTATACAGACCTTGGTCAGTAAAGTAATGTCTCTGCTTTTTAATATACTGTCTAGGTTTGTCATAGCTTTATTTCCAAGGAGCAAGCATCTTTTAATTTCATGGCTGCAGTCACCATCTGCAGTGATTTTGGAGCCCAAGAAAATAAAGTCTGTCACTGTTTCCATTGTTTCTCCATCTATTTGCCGTGAAGTGATGGGACCAGATGCCATGATCTTAGTTTTTTGAATGTTGAGTTTTAAGCCAGCTTTTCACTCTCCTCTTTCATTTTTATCAAGAGACTCTTTAGTTCCTCTTCACTTTCTGCCATAAGGGTGATGTCATCTGCGTATCTGAGGTTATTGATATTTTTCCTGGCAATCTTGATTTCAGCTTGTGCTTCATCCAGCCCAGCGTTTCTCATGATATACTCTGTATATAAGTTAAATAAGCAGGATGGCAATATACAGCCTTTTTGTTCTCCTTTCCCAATTTGGAACCAATCTGTTATTCCATGTCCGGTTCTAGCTGTTGCTTCTTGACCTGCATACAGATTTCTCAGGAGCATTAGCTGTTATCATTATTTGGGCTTTCCAGGTAGCACTAGTGCTAAAGGACCCATTTCCAAGGCAGGCAGGTTTAAGAGACTCAGGTTTGATCCCTGGATCAAGAAAATCCCCTGGAGGAGGACAGGGAACCCACTTTAGTATTTTGCCTAGAGAATCTCATGGACAGAGGAGCCTGGCAGGCTGCAGTCCATAGGGCCGCACAAAGTTGGATATGTGAAGCGACTTAGGTTGCACGCAGGTTATCATTATTACTATTTTATGTAATAATCAACTGTTATCATTGAACTTGGGCTTCCCTGATGGCTCAGATGGTAAAGAATCTGCCTGTAATGCAGGAGACCTGGGTTTGATGGAGAAGACAACAGCAACCCACTCCAGTATTCTTGCCTGGAGAATCCTGTGGACAGAGGATCCTGTGGGGCTACAGTCCATGGGGTTGCAAAGAGTTGGACTTGACTGAGTGACTAAGCACAGCACAGCCTCATTAAACTACCATACCAAAAAAGGTGAAATCTGATTTACCATCACTTCTTCTCCAGGTCCTTCAGTATTTGATACAATTAAATTTTGCTGGGCTACATCTTCTGGAAAACACTTCTTTACTGTTTTCTTAACAGTAACACAGAAACATGTGAACAAAATACCTAAAAAATAAAAAATATATAAGTAAAATCACATTTTTTCATGCTGGTACTGTAGATCATGTGATTTATAGTAAATGATTATAATCATTTGAATTATATAGTAAATCATTTGAATCAGATTGTTTTACGTTTCTTCACAGAACTTTAAAAAAATTGGTTCCATAAATTGAGATTTCTTTGGGTCATAAAATTTAAAAGAGATTATTAACAAATATATATAGACTATCTCTGAGGTTATGTTATTAGGCTAAATAAGAAACAAATCAATAGAAAGAAAGAGGAAGTGAACATAGTTTGTGAATAGCTCTCTTCCCAGGTTCAGAAGTCAACATTTTCCTTCTTTTCTCCACACTGAAATAGTAACTTCATTTGATTGGACTTTAAGCTAGTATTATTCGCATTAAAGTCCATATGGAACAACTCAAAGATCTTAGAATCACAAAACAAAGAACATTAGACATAAATCAAACAGGAAAAGCCATTACATAAAACCAGTGCTTGGTTTTGAAAGCGTCCATCAAGTGCTAAGAGGAATATCCAGTTTAACCTGAAACACAAATCACTGAACACAGACACAGCAAAGGCTATGGGAAAAGTCCGTAAATGCAAATAGACTGCGTGTAGTCAAACAGATTTTTTTAAAAAGAAAGGAAGGAAGGGAAAAGAAGCAAAGGAGGGAAAAAGGGGAGAGGAAGGGAGGGGAAAGGAAGGGAGGGGAGAAGCCCGAGCAAAGATTTCCATCACCTTTGCCTCTCCAAAAACCAGTTTGCAGAATGCAAAATCTTCCACTGCTTTTCCTCAGTGACTCATCATATGGCCATTTCCCTCACACTTTGTAGTCTAATTAAGATGTATGCTAAATGATGTCATTAATATTCATTAATATCATTGAGCACAAACATCTAAGTAAATTTTTAAACTACTCTTTTCACTAACTCTTTTTGTGCATCCACTCCATGAATGTGGCTGGTTGAAAGATAATCATACTTTGCATGGGAGGGAATCTTAACATTAATTTTACCCAACCTCTTCATTGAACCATTTAAAAAAAAAGAGCTTAGAGAAGAGGAAATGATTTATCCAGTGTCTCACACCTAATTACTGGAAGAACTGTGGCCATAGTTCTGAAAACTCCTTTTCTTCTGTGACTCACAACTCCAAGCCATTGAGTTTGCACAAGATTTTTAAAAGGACACACTTCTCAAAGGCTATCAATGTCACTAATGTAAAGAATTGTCATATATTTTTAAAAATATTAGATAACATTTCTAATATTAAAGTATTAGATAACACATTCTATATAATTATACTTACATAACAACAATACAGAACCCAACACCATGGCAAGAATTGCCCATTTTCCAAGGAATACATTTGCGAGTGGCGCATCTCTCGTAAGTTTATCAGGCATTCGACATTCGGATGGAATTGTACAATCACATACTCTCACTGATAACATGTGTGTTGCAGAAGCGCCATGTCTGTCTTTTATTTGGATAGGAACAGTGTAATAGTCATAATCAAGATCTTGCCGCCCCCGAAGAATGGCAGTTTTACCTATGCAAAAAAAAAAAGAGAGATTTTGATTTCTTGAAAAGACAGGAAAAGTAATTGATATTTACTATTCTATATTTACTATGTTATTCAAATATTTTATTTAAATGGATTTGTCTGTTTTCTTAAAGATATTCAGGATAAGAATCTAATCATATTAGTCATTGTCTTAAGAAACAAGGTATTATCCTTGATCTGGGATCAATAAAATAATTTACTAAAATTAAGATTTACTTAGTATAAGTAACTAAGGTAAAAGTCTAGGCCACCAAACATTCTAAGGTCCTATTGATTAGAAGGTTTAGCATAATTACACACCATCCCTTGTCTCTACTGTCCAAAGTTTGCTGGCAGAATTATCAAGAATGAATTGAAAAGGTGGCCCATTGTCAGGTCCATCTTGATCTGTAGGTTCGAGGACAACATAATCCTTATCATGCCGGCAAATTGTCAGTTCTTCTTCTTTTATCTGCGGTGGGTGGTCATTTTTATCTTCCAAAAGAACTACTAACGTTCCAGTGCAAGATCTGCCATCTAAGAAAAATAAAAAATAGGATTTTTCTCCACTTGAACACTTATTTTCAAAAATCTCTATGATGTACAGTTGACATCTGCTTTCTACTAGTTGTCTGAACTTGAATTTCACACACTTTCCAAACCACAAATACCTCTGCTACCAGTACAAAATAGTGACATTACTCTTCCCTGGAGATTGGTAGCTGTATCAGATGACATCGTGAAGTGGTTTTTAAAATTAAAAGTTATGAGATTATGAGTAATGTCACTACAGAATGACCGATTTAGAAGATAATTGATTTCTTTCATCCTTCTTTGAAAGTGCATTCATGCTTAAAATATAAACACTTTACATTAGGTCACAATCACTTCCTGACTTTCTCTCCTGACCCTTTCCCTCATATACTCATTGTTCAAACTTTGTCATGTGTGTGCTTAGTCACTCAGTCAGGTCCGACTCTTTGCGACCCCATGGACTGTAGCCTGCCATGCTCCTCTCTCCATGAGGATTCTCCAGGCAAAAATATTGGAGTCGATTGTCATGCCCTCCTCCAGGGGATCTACCCAACCCAGGGATCGAACCCAGGTCTCCCATATTGCAGGCAGATTCTTTACCATCTGAGCCACCAGGGAAACCCAAACTTTGTAAAACTGATCATCAAACCCAGAAACTGTGCTCCATCCTGTGTGCAGCTTTGGCACATGCTATTGCCACTGCTGGGAATACTTTTCTCCTCCCCTTTGCCTGATAAAACCTTATTATCCTTTAAGAATCCGTTCAAATGTCACCTCTGCATGAAACTTGCCAATGACTTCTATGGACAACGTTTGCACATTCTCCTTCAGTTTCTCAAAACCCTTATTCATCTTTAGCTCATGCACTTAACTTTTCATCCTAAGGGCTACTTTGTATTCATCTTGACAGTTCAGTGGTCTGCCCAGTATTTCCTGGCTAACTTAATATTAACACACTGAACACTTGCAGTTCAATTGCTAAATTGTTTTAAACTCTTTGCAACCCCATGAACTTCCCTGCCCCAGACTTCTCTGTCCTTCACTGTCTCCCAGTTTGCTCAAACTCATGTCCATTGAATTGGTAATGCCATTCAACCATCTCATCCTCTGCCACCTTCTTCTCGTTTTGCCTTTGATCTTTCCCAGCATCAGGGTCTTTTCCAATGAGTCAGCTCTTCACATCAGGTGGCCAAACTATGGGAACCTCAGCTTCAGCATCAGTCCTTCCAATGAATATTTGGGGTTGATTTCCTTTAGAATTAACTGGTTTGATCTCCTTGCTGTCCATAATTTGAAGGCATTAGTTCTTTGGTGCTTAGCCTTCTTTATGGTTCAACTCTCACATCCTTACATGACTACTGGAAAAACCATAGCTTCGAATATTCGGACCTTTGTCGGCAAAGTGATGTCTCTGCTTTTTACTGCCTGGGTTTGTCATAGCATTAATTTTTATACTTAAAAAAATCAATTGAACAAACTGTAAAAACGTTGTACTCCCCACCCTAATCTAATTAATATTCTTTTGAGAATAAGAACTCTTACCTCCAGAACTCCATTATTAATGGCCTAATGCTTCAACACATAAATCTAAATAAATATCTTAAATTAGCATAATGCCCATTATGCATGTTTAAAAGATAATGAAGTTTAGAGAACATGTTCAAATTTTAAAGCTTGTGATAAAATTACAAACTACTCTAAATAGTAAGATTTCAAAATTGAAATAAACAGAAAAATAACTGATGAAATTTCTCACTTTCATTGCTTTGAATGGTGGTCTAAATTTTGGTGCATAAACATTGAATTTATCATACAGACTACCATAAATCATGTGCAAATTTAATGTTCTTTCTTTTTAGATTAAAATAACAATTAAGCCATATCAAGTAGCATATTTCAGTGAATTTTTTTCTGTTGAATAAGAATTTATTCAAAGTGACTTTTAAATTAGTTACTTACAAGGTAACAGCAGTACATACCTATTTAAAAACTATTCAATCTAAACAAATTTAACAACATCTAGAAATTAAAGAGAAATAACAACTTTTTTGTTTAAAAAAAAATCTACAATAGCATAGATATCTCCCTGGTGATTCAGACAGTAAAGCGTCTGCCTGCAGTGTGGGAGACTCGGGTTTGATCCCTGAATTGGGAAGAGCCCCTGGAGAAGGAAATGGCAACCACTCCAGTACCCCTGCCTGGAAAATCCCATGGACAGAAGAGCCTGGTAGGCCACAGTCCATGGGGTCACAAAAAGTCGGACAGGACTGAAAGATTTCACTTTTACAATAGCATATAAACATTTTGAGATTGCCATAAATTTGTAAATAAATTTGAGTACAAATGACAACTTCAACACCTGAAAAAGAAGCGAGAAGTGGGAAAAATAAGCTTTTTTAATGTAAAATATAATACAGGTACTAGTGTGAATCAACATGGGTGTTAGGATTTTAACTATTAAAATATAAGAAGAAAGCTATTTCTCTTTAAGATACAATAGAAATCACACTTTAAAAAGTGAAATAAAGAAATAGGGCAGCCATCCAGAAGCAAATAAAGACTCATTTAATTCCATGTTCAACCAACATTTATCACATAAAGGATTATTTTCCATCACAGTCTCTGTTTTAAGCATGTTGTTAAAAAAGGAAAACTCGAAACTGTTAAAACGGATAGTAGGCAAAGCCACAGCTGAAAACTAAGTCCTGCTGCTGCTGCTGCTAAATCACTTCAGTCGTGTCCGACTCTGTGCGATCCCATAGACAGCAGCCCACTAGGCTCCCCCGTCCCTGGGATTCTCCAGGCAAGAACACTGGAGTGGGTTGCCATTTCCTTCTCCAATGCATGAAAGTGAAAAGTGAAAGGGAAGTCGCTCAGTCGTGTCTGACTCTTCGCGACCCCATGGACTGCAGCCCACCAGGCTTCTTCACCCATGGGATTTTCCAGGCAAGAGTAATGGAGTGGGGTGCCATCGACTTCTCCGAAACTAAGTCCTAGATGTCTTCTAAAACTACGAAAGCCTGATTGCAAATTTTTTCCTTCTGGGAAACAGAGCAAAAAAAGAAAAAAGTAATTCTTGATAATATTTGAAGACTATGAAAAGGTAATTAAGTATGTATATTTGCCTGCTTCTAAACCTTATTTTGGGCTTTCCAGGTGGCTCAGTGGTAAAGACTCTGCCTGCAGTGCAGGAGACACTAGTTCAATCCCTGGGTCAGGAAGATCCCCTGGAGAAGGAAATGGCAACCCATTTCAGTTCTTTCTTGGGAAATCCCATGGACAGAGGAGGCTGGCGGGCAACAGTCTGTGAGGTCACAAAAGAGTCAGACACAACTAAGGAACTAAATAAGAACAAACCTTATTTTAAGTTAAACACGTAAGCAAATGCCAAGAATCAGTGAGTAAGGAATGTCATGATCTCCTAGAAAGTACATTTTAGGTTAACTAAAATCTAAATTTACAACAATAAGAACTCTGAAAAGCAAGAGTTCCCCATTGTTATTTAAATGTTTCCAGGAACAGAAAGTTCACTGGGTTATAAATCACCCCACTCCATATACAGAACTCTTTAATTAACGATTGGAAAGTTTTCAGATTCTTTCTTACCAAGCTGTAATACATCTCCTAATCATTTCTCATTTTTTCTTTTTTTGGACTATACATGCAAAAAGTTTACCTCTTCCACATGACAACCCTGAAATATTCATTTTAAGAAAATTCTTTTTACACTCAAGTATATCAAAGCATGTGTAAACTTTTGAACTCAAGTTTCTACATTAAAACTAAGTTCCAAGTGCCTGTTATGCACCTGAATTTGCAAAGGACTAAGCAGTAAAATTCACAACCTGGAACCTGGAGACTCACAGAACAGCAGAGGAATAGCAAATACCAGTACCTACACGAAGCAAACATGCCAGGATCTCTGCTAGATGCTTGGTAAAAAGATATTTAGCAAAGATAAAGGTCTTTATATGAACCTGAGTTCATAGTCAGCCTAGCTAGAGGGAAAGACTGTACGTGAGAAACAATGAGAGCTCCATTTTATAGAGAAGACACATCATCTATATGTCTTATACTTAATTATATATAAGTATATATGCTTATGCTGTGATAATTACAGTATTATTCCCAGGGAAGGAGGGTTAAAAAGGTCCTCAGAGAGGAACTAAACAGAGATTAGTGAGACTTATCACAACACTCATCACAGCCATCCATTTGAAGAAGCAGAGGGACCTAAATTTCAAACAGAAGGGGCAGCCTCATTGTAGGTGGAGAGGGTACAAAACAGTGCTTTTACAGCGAAAGCAGGGAAGCAACCTGGTTGACAAAAAAGAACTGACACAAAAAATACAAGGAAATTAATTGGATACCTAGATGGTCACATCATGAACTATATATGAGCATCAAAACTAAATGTTCATGTAGAAATACAAGTAATTACTTATATATTTGACCCTTGGAAGCATATATTAAAATGGATTAAAGTTTAAATAAACAAAATCCTTCACCATATAATCTTCCATTAAAATTTCTTACACCCTATCTTTCCTTCTTGAGCACAGCCAGGTTATCCATGAGCTTGAGACATAGATATGACATTTCATTTCTTTGTACTGTGATCACTACGCTTACAGAAATTCTTTTATCACCCAAAGACAAAATTAGCTTCTTATCTCTCTGTTTTCCATATTTTCCTTCTCCCCAAAGAGTATTTCCTTTTTTATCAACAAGCTTTTGCATTTCTGTGAAATCACCTCCCTTTATCCTTTCAGCTTGGTAACACTTTAACTGCTTTCCACTTCTTATGATATTCATACATTCTTTGATGGGGAAAGTTTTTATACCAGAGACTCTTTTATAAGACTATAATCATCCTTCAATTGATATTATGTGAAAAATTCGATTTTGTCTTATGAATCCTAGTTTTCATGGCTTAGAACTTAGGACTTAAAAGACAACACTGGTGTAATAAGTGAGTAAATATAAATCCTTGTTTCACATCATAATTGTGTTCCTGAACCAATCAGATTTCACCTTTGCTTTTTTATAACCAGCAAATCACCATGATTATAAAGTAGTGGCAGTTTTAACTGTATTTCTCAGTTCATGTTTCCCCCACTGTTTAGTAGGGTATTTTTTTTTTCCTACTTATACTGAAAGATTTATAATAAAAGATTCTGTGAGAGCTGCCAAGAGGAGAGGAAGGACTTCTCTAGTGGTCCAGTGGTTAAGAATCTGCCTGTCAGTGCAGGGGACACAGGTTCGATCCCTGGTTGGGGAATATTCCACATGCAGTTAACCCTGCACACCACAACTATTGAACCAGCGCTCTAGAGCCCCCAGAGCCACAGCTACTGAAGGCTGCAAACTCTAAAGCCCATCCTCTGCAACAAGAGAAGCCCCACCATGAGAAGCCCTCACGTGGCCATTAGAGAGTAGCCCCTACTCACTGCAACTAGAAAAGAGCCCATGTAGCAATGAAGACCCAACACAGCTGAAAATAAATAATAAGTGAATAATTAAAAAAAAAAGATTAAAGGAAAATCATATGCACATTATTAGGCAACAATATTCAAATTTTGGTTTTCTTTCAGACTTTGAAAGCGAAATATTTTCCACTCGTGGGCATACTTTTTTCAGACTGCTTGGTTTTCTCACTGATTATGACATGTGACAGACCCTCCCCATTCCCAGGCAACAAGAATACACCAAGGCTGAGAGAGAAAGTAAGGAAAAAACCTAAATGGGACAAATGTGAATGGACTGGCTTGCCCTTGCCATGTACATCATAAGCAGCAGCATCTTTATTAGTTTAACCTTTGTCTCTCAACAGAGAATCTATTGAGATGTGGCTTTTATTGTAAAGCTATAGAAAAAAGTAGAAGTATAATATGTGAGAAAATATTTGTTTTATCTTATTATCAAACTATGAAAGGGTAAAATGAACAAGCATGAACAAGTAATTTTTCATAAAATGAATAAGTCATTTCATGACTTTGGACCATTTCAGCTTTTGTTTCTTTCCATGGGATTTGACATGTTTATTCACTTGCCCACTCCTGCTAAAGAAATTCAATGATTCTGTAGAAAAAGACCAAAAAAAAAAGAAAAAGACCATAGCATTGCGGTACCAGCTTGTTTGTTTTGAACATCCAGTGTATAAAAATATGCTAACCATACCATTGTAGAGCTCTATACCAAGATCACAGGTGTGGAACCCTGCACCATCCTCACAGGACAAAAATCTCTGAAACTGACCAAACCCCATAGCAACTGTTGCCATGAGCCTCTAGATCTAAACTGGCCAGTTCCTTGACCCATATTAGGTTTAAGATACCCACCCTATAGCATCCTAACCAATCATCTAATGCCACCATTTTCAGTAGGAATTTCCTCTGTCTTGAGGCCATAAAAATCAGCTACTAGCCCAAGAAAAGGGTTGGTTCTCCCTTGAGCCGGCCTGCTGTTCCAACAGCCTCTCCAACTCTAATAAACTTTATTCATCTCTCATTCTACCTCATGTCTGGAAATTCTTTTCCAACCCAGGTACAGACCATGACAACCATCTTGGATTAAACAGATAGTCAAAAACATAGGCTGTATGATAAAAACCCAAGTTCACTCATCTTTATCATTTATGGAAATTTATCCCAAATGAGTGAGTGTATAATTGATGAGATGAAATGCCATATTGTGACTTTTACTTATGTTTTTTTATAATCTTCTCTTAAAGTCTATTTTTATAATGTATACATAGTATGTTATGATGTTAGCATATTAGTATATATATATAAATACACACCAATAAATATCCTGGGGTAGTTGTTTAGCAGGTCTCAGCCTATCAATAATCAAGGTTGGAGCTGAACTGACTCTTGTGATCATAATGATTGCAAGATGCCCTAAGTAAAAACCATCAGGAAGCTTTGGGGGCAGGGGAAGTTTTATTATTTACCAGTCTTGGAAATCATTCATCACACAGCCAGAGTAAATTTGTGGGGGGCGGTGTGGGACAAGGGGAGTGACACCTGGGATTCTGTTTGTATTGAGGTGGAGGCTGGGCCCTTGGGTTTCACAGGCTCATTCTTTATCGATGAATTTAAAACACAAGAGCAAGAATTTAAAGCACAGGAAGAGAAAAACAAGCAGCTCAAATAGTGAGTTATTGAAATCAACCAAGATCTCCAAAACAAAGGAGCCTGGGGAGATGGGATAGGGGGTTGACATGGTTCTGGATCTAGCTCTGTGGCTCAGAATGTGTTTATTTGAGATGGCAATCAAAGCTTAAGTCAAGCACTTGCATTGCAAAAAGAGAAACCAACTGACAGAGCTTACACTGCAAAGGTTCATATTAAAAAATGATTTACTGCTTGGAGGGTATGTTCAAAAGGGTTTTGAGATCAGTATTTTAGGACATTTCTTCACAAGATAAGTTCTAGAATTAACCTTGGAGAATGATTGCTAATCTCAGTAAAAAAGACTCCAAAAACCATTGTTTGGACATTTATTTAGGAAATAGGATAAATGTTTTATTCCCCAGTAAGAAAGACTCAGAACAAACCTATCTGAACCCATCTGTTTTAGGGAGATGAACCCCTCCAGCAATTTCAAATCAGAATAATCTAAACCTAAAAATCCTGAAAACAATAGATATCCTTGATGATGCCACTAGGTCCATGGCAGACATCAAATAATATGAAACTTGAAACTGAAACCTCCAAGTTTTGAATTAGTGATACACTGAGACCTCAACTGGGTGGTTGCCAAGAAATTAAGCAATCATGATGCAACCATTGTTTGCAATTAAACAATTATTGTTTGTATTAAATTTTGATATGAAAACAAACAAATTTAACTCCAAGATGTCCTTAAAAATATGTCCTATATTTATATTTTATTTCTAGAAACTTGCACTCACCTGCATCGAACGCAATCACAGAAACATTGTATTGGTTGTTTTTTACAAATGTTGATTCTCTATCTAGCACTTTTACAGTTTTCAAGTCACCAGTGTATTCATTAACTTCAAACCAGTTATCTTCATCTTGTATCTTCTTATACCTAGTTTTCAGAAATCAAATGTAAAAGTTCAAACCAAAGAGTGGACATAAGCTCAAAATCTGTCATTCTGAAAAACACATGGAATGTTCCCAAATCGGAACTCAATCATCAATCACAACTGGGGCTTCCCAGGTGACTCAGTGGTAAAGAATCTGCCTGCCAGTGCAGGAGATGTGAGTTCCATCCCTGGGTGGGAAGATCCCCTGGAGGAGGAAATGGCACCCTTATCCAGTATCCTTGTCTGAAAAATTCCATGGACAAAGGAGCCTAGTGGGCTACAGTCCGTGCGGTCACTAAGAGTCAGTGTCTACACAGTCCATGGGGTCACAGAGAGTCGGACACTACTGAGCGACTCAACGTGAGGATGAACATCACAATTGAAAAGAAGAAAATTTTGAAAATATCTTACCTTAAGCCCTCGCCAGTGCCCCTTTCCGGGTCCACTGCTTTGTATCCAAGGAGTTCTGTGCCTGCGGGGAGGCAGTCTTCACTCTGAATGACTTTTACTGGTGGTTGGCATTCAGGGCCCTCATCATGGTCTTTAACTTTAACAGTGACAGCAGTAGTACACATAGTCGTAGTAGTTTTTGAGCTTACTGCTTTAGCGAACTGCGCTTCGTTAAGTACGCCAATTTGCAAAACAACTTGGCGATTGACTTCATAGTTCAGTGGCTGTTCAATAAACACACTTGAATGAGTCAATATTTAACACTATATACAGAAGACAAAAGTATGATTCTAAGTTTTAGCACCAGAGGGAGAATCGTTATGTATCAAATGTTACCGGAAGTTGCAGCTCATGTATTAACAATGAATAATCAGCTTCCTATAAGCAACAAACACTACCAAGGGCAAAATTGTTTATTTTTAAGATTCAACCAATTTTTCTTCTTGCTTTCCTTTGGGAAGTTCCTGCCTCCATTATTTTTTTTTTTTTTTTACAAGTTTGAATAGGAATAAAAATACAGAATATTTGAATGAATTTCAATGGGCAATTTCTCATTATTTTATTATTTATCAGATGGGGTAACAGTGATAACTAAATCAGCAAAAGTCCCTCCAAGCTAAGTATATAAAATAATTAGATAGACTGTAACCAAGCAGGACCCTATGGGGCCTTCCTAGGGCAGCCTTGTCCCCCATATCCTCTGCTTTAGCTCCTTTCTGAAGTAGCTAGATAATGACACGTGGTGCACACTTGCTGAGTTCTTTTAAAGATGTGAAACCCCGCCCCCAACCCACCAAATGGAAGATGTTAACTCCTTGATGACCATGAGCACATAGCCCCCCGACCTAAAGACTGATACTGTTAACTCCTGTTACCTCACCATCAGCCAATCAGAGCACTGTGCACAAGCTGACTACATACCTAGAATGTCCCTTCCTCACCTTGCCTTTGTAAATGGCTTGTTGAAACCCTTAGGGGCTTCCCTGGTGCCTCAGACAGTAAAAAAATCGGCCCGCAATGCAGACCTGGGTTTGATTCCTGGGTCGGGAAGATGCCCTGGAGAAGGGGATGGCAACCTACTCCAGTATTCGTGCCTGGAGAAATCCATGAACAGAGGTGCATGGTGGGCTACAGTCCATGGGGTCACAAAGAGTCGGACACGACTGAGGAACTAACACACACACACAATAGGGGAGTCTGGGGTTTTCAAGCACAAGTCAGCCACTCTCCTTGTACTGGAACCTTCACAAGAAAGCTGCACTTCACCACAACTGAGCATCAGTAGATTGTCTTTACCATGCAGGAGTGAGGGGACCCAAGTTGGGCTCCGTAATAAGACCACTAGGACATGAGACTTGGCTATAATGGAGCAGTTACTGTGAGCGTCTAAATCAAAAGACATAATTGCATTATCTAGCAGCACCTTTTCAAAGTACATTATATTTGGGTTTGTTTGTTCCTGAAGTGAATAACTAGAAAGAATCTCCAAACAATTAACAATTAGAGACTAAATCTACCAAAATAACAAAAAAGAAGAGAGAACCAAACCTAGAAAAAAAGTCCAAAAATTTTAAAAAGAAAGCAATAGAGAAAAAAGATAGAATAGGTAATATTATAATTAAAGGACATTTTCTTAAAATTTCATGGGGAAGGCAAAATTTGTGCATATCCCTTCTAGGAAAATAAGAAATTTTCTAAGAAATTAATATGGAAAGTTGTAAGAAGTTAGTGAACATTGCAGGTAGAAGGTCTCAGAAAGAAACCAAGTTCAGTTAAAGTGAACATTCTCTGAGCCAGCAAATGCAATTAAATTTTAAAAATCCCAACACGCTAGTTACCTCAAATATAGGAGAATTAATGGGAATAGATACTAAATGTTTAGTAAATAGTCTGTCTTATAAAATATATTGTAGAGTGGTAAAACTATAATGTGAGTGTGAAGAGAATCGAAAAGTCAAGAGGTTAATTTCAAATATTGATTTTTCCATTTCTCTCTGTCTTATACTTCATAAGGAATTAGATAAGTGGGTGTCTAAGACCCCTTCTAAGGCTAATATCTCTTTAATATTGTTAAATATTAAATTGTTATATATAATATATATATATAATAAATATTGTTAAATATTGTTAAATAAATAAACTAATAAAATAGTTTAATATTTCTCTGCCTTGGTTTTCCTCATATATAGAACAATCAGTTTTGTACCAACCACCTCTTTCGTCTAAGGGAAAAGAAGGGTAAAATAATAATAAAGCTCATGTATGAAACAATATAAATCATTTCAGCATTGCATTGCAACAACTCTAGTTATATACATATAGGAATTACTATATACATACAGGAATTACTATATACATACATATATATTTATATAAATATTTTTTACCTTGACAACACACAAGACCGCTTCATTTGTATTTGGGTCTGTACTAATTTTGAAGGTTCCATTTTCATTTCCCTGTAGGATCTGGTACACAGCCCTCGAGTGCGGCGTGTTTGGCAAATCATGGTCATGCACCGCCATTCGTAAAATTTCAACATCAATTCTGTTTTCTTCTACTTCTACAGTATACTGAAACAATTCCCCATTGTTATTATAAATTCATAGTTTTAATGATGTAATTTTCTACTCAAAGTTACATTTAAAGAAAAAGAAAGCAAAGTGATATGGAAATGTGCAAACACGCAGTGGGAAGGATGTACACATTTAATGCATAATGCTGTTTCAAATCTTGTCCATTCTTCATGCCTTACCTTTTCAACTTCCTGACCAACGAAGGCCTGTCTAGTCAAAGCTATGGTTTTCCAGTGGTCATGTATGGATGTAAGAGTTGGACTATAAAGAAACAGAGCACCAAAGAATTGATGCTTTTGAACTGTGGTATTGGAGAAGACTCTTGAGGGTCCCTTGGACTTCAAGGAGATCAAACCAGTCCATCCTAAAGGAAATCAGTCCTGAATATTCACTGGGAGGACTGATGCTGAAGCTGAAGCTCCAATACTTTGGCCACCTGATGCGAAGAACTGACTCATTTGAAAAGACCCTGATTCTGGGAAATATTGAAGGCAGGAGGAGAAGAGGACAACAGAGGATGACATGGTTGGATGTCACCACCAACTCAACGGACATGAGTTTGAGCAAGCTCCGGGAGCTGGTGATGGACAGGGAAGCCTGGCGTGCTGCAGGCCATGGGGTCACAGAGAGTTGGACAAAACTGAGCAACTGAATTGACTTACTGAGGTGATTTTTCTAATTCAAGCCTGCAGATCTAGCTTTAGTCTGAACCTTTACAATATTTACAGTCTATTACTCCTCTTTTTAAAATACATAAATGCTTTCTATTAAGATATTAAAACTTCAGTTATACAATTATAAATTGTATTTTTTAAACTTTTAATTCACAGGCAAACACTTTAAGGAAAAAAATTTGCCTTTTTTGGGAAATGAAATCATAATTTCTCTCCCCTAACCCCCTCAAGAAATATGGTTATAGAAAAGGATTTTTAAAAAGCAGTAAATCAGAACATTCTAGAGATGTAAAATAAATTCATAGAAAGATGATAGCCTAATAGCCTTTGGAATACAACAGCTCTAGATTCTTTTTTTTTTTAATAATAGATATAGATTCTAATCCCACATTTTTCTCTTATATGGTCTCTTGGTATGAGAGCATGGGCAAGTTACCTAACGGAACTTTCATTTTCTCCTATGAAATATGAGATTAAACATATCCTTATAAATTACAAGGATTAATGTAAAAAATTACATGAACGTGCTTCTCACTACAGGTTTTCTCTTCTTTGACTTGTATTCTGGTATAGGTTAATGAAAATGTGGAGATTACTCATGAAAAGTTCAAGGAAGAATCATTTTCTAGAAGTATCATCCAATGTATATTTCCTGTATTGTGTACTTCCTAAGTGAAAGTGTCCTCATATATAAGCCATATATAAACAGCCTGTGTACAGATGGCAGTGGGCAACCTATACTATTGAGCTCGCAGCAGAGCAGAAGATACAAGATAGTCCCTTTGCTCTCTTATGAAGATGAGGTGTAAAGAACACAGACAAATGCCCTCTTTTCCTTCACCCTATAAAAGGAATTTAAATCCAAAGAATTTGATTCCAAAGCTTGGTATCCAAGAAACACTAACTATATGAATGAATTCAGGGCTAAGAACCTGATGCAAAGAACTGACTCATTAGAAAAAAACCCCGATGCTGGAAAAAATTGAAGACAGGAGAAGAAAGGGAAGACAGAGGATGAGATGGTTGGATGGCATCACCAAATTGATGGACATGAGTTTGAGCAAGCTCCAGGAGTTGGTGATGGTCAGGGAAGCCTGGTGTGCTGCAGTCCATGGGGTTGCAAAGAGTCAGACACAACTGAGCAACTAAACTGAATTGAAAGACTTGTAGATGACTAAGAGAGTGCTTATTTTCCTTGCATCGTGATTTTCCTTGCATCCTAGCACTGACTATTTTTACAGAAATCATATTTTTCTGTGGATGTTATTTGTAAGTGGTAGCTATTAAAACCAAAATGTATAATCTCATGGAGCTACCAGACTCTAGATTTGTTTTTTGAAGATGTAAATGAACCTAGATAAATGAATAGACATATATACTCACAGAAGTTTCTGTAAAATATGGTGCATTATCATTTTCATCCTCTAGAGAAATAGTAATTGTTCCTGTATTAAATAAGCCAAAAGGTTGGCCCCCCATGTCTCGAACTTCCATTATTAACTTGTACGTATCACATTTCTGGAAGAAAGGAAAAAGATACACTGATGAACACATATTTCCCATAACTTGTAATCTAATAGCCATTTCTCAGGCCTTGATTCTTTCACAAACATTCTTTTTTGATTAAAAAAAAAAAGAAGCCACCATAAATGCAAATAAAGAAAAGATATTTCAGTCAGTACAATGAAAAGCTGGTGTTTCTGATATAATACTTTTAAAAGTAAAGCTATTTTAATATCCACACATCAAACCAGGTCAATGATCTCTGAGACCTTGTATCTTCCCACGATCTCTGTAGGGACAAAGGAATAGACCTGAGAAGACTTACACACAGTCTATATGGAAACAGTCTTGGAGAGGTGGCCACCAAGAACCTTATTGTAACTTCTCTGGGAATTCATGATCAGTTTAAATATAGTTTAGTGATTGAGAAATTAAGCAATTCCTTACTTCTCTATCCAGTAAAGGTGTAGTTGTGGTGATGACACCTGTGTCTGGATGTACAGTGAAATGTCTTGGATTGTTTGGAATTTGCTGCAAGATTTTGTATTTCAGACGAGTATGTAGAGTGTCAGGCTCATCGAGGTCTATTGCAGTCACTTTTCCCACTGACGTTCCTGTTTAGAGAAATCCAATGTTGTCAACAACTTAAAATAGTGATCTAATTGAATTACAAACAAAAATAAAATCAACGCATTGCTGTGGCATATTCTCCCCTAAAACCCCCAGGTTGATTAATTTATCAATAAATAAGCCTGCCACCTGATGAGAAGAACTGACTCATTAGAAAAGACCCTGATGCTGGGAAAGATTAAAGGCGGGAGGAGAAGGGAACGACAGAGGATGAGATGGTTGGATGGCATCACTGACTTGATGGACATGAGTTTGAGTAAGCTCAGTGAGTTGGTGATGGACAGGGAGGCCTGGTGTGCTGCAGTCCTTGGGTCACAAAGAGTTGGACATAACTGAGTGACTGAATGAAGCATGCATGCATGCTCAGTCATGTCCGACTCTGTGACCCCATGGGCTGTAGCCCTCCAGGCTCCTCTGTCCATTTCTCAGGCAAGAGTACTGGAATGGGTTGCCATTTTTTCCTCCAGGGGATCTTCCTAACCCAGGAATTGAATCCACATCTCCTGTAACTCTTACACAGATAGGCAAATCTTTTTTATCACTGAGCCAACAGGGAAGTGACTAAATGCTCTCCCACAGCTTTAAGCTCCCCTTACCTGGAAACTTCAATTAGGTGGCTACCACTGATAATATGATTTGTATTCTACATAGGTAAGAATATCCGCCCCACCCTTGGGAACAAGGGTGCTCAAATTCTTCCTCCTAATCTAGTCCATGACCATTTCTGGATGAGACCTTCTCTATATATCTTGTTTCTTTTATATTCAACTTGATAATGTTAAAGGAAAAGACTAGCTTTGCATATGATAACAAAGGTTTCATGCTTTTATATTTTAACAAATGTGCTGAATTGCTAATACATACAAGACAAACATTATACAACAGTCTGAGTGTCATCTGGACAAGCTTTATGGCTCAGAAATCAGAGTATTAGTAATGCTACCTTAGCAAACCATTTCTTGTGGAGAGTAACATTAAGTATGCAAAGTGACAACAGAATGGAGAAGGCTTAGACACTAAGAACATATCTTGTGATTTTTAAGAATAAATTAGACTTGTTACACCCTTTGGTTTGATGAGGTCACAATCTTGGCTGCTAAGAGCATCAGACTAGTTTAAAATTTTTTTTTTCATTTTGTTTGGAAAATAAGCATAGTAAACGAATACATATGTTATAAGCCTGATCAGCATTTCCATACCATAATCTATTTTTGAGTCCTTGAAAAGGTATTGTGACTTTGTAAATATTCAAAAGATCTATTGCTTTATAAATACATCATGGACACCTATGCACACGATCAAAATAGAAAATATAAAAAGCATTTATCTGCCGTTGTGGATTAATCTAACAAAGTTAGAAACTTTGTGGATCAGTTAGCAGCCTTCTACATGTGCCTAGAAAATTAGTACAAAGACTTTGACTTTGAAGAGCCTATGATCTTATAAGACTACAAAGTTTTATGTAGATAATTTTTTAAAATATTTATTCATTTAGCCGCACTGGGTTTTAGTTGTGGCATGTGGGATCTAGTTCCCTGACCAGGGATGGAACCTGGACTTCCTGCAATGGGAGCATGTAGTTTTAGCCACTGGACTGCCAGGGAAGTCCGTATGTAAAATACCTTGAAAGTCAAACATTTAAAAATATTTTGCCTAACCCTGCTTAAAACAGTAATAAAGAATTCAACTGAAGCAAAATATCTCGTATTTTCCTAAAACATGAACTTACCAGTTCGGCAATTCTCAGGCACAGTAAAGACGGTCAGTTTGTTTTCAAAATATGGGGCATTATCATTGTCATCTTCAACTTTGAATACTAGGGGAAGTGGATACTCAGGTGCATAACCATCTGCAGTGGTCGCATAGGCATAGATCTGAAAGGTAGATGAACACCATCAGTTGATTCTTAAAAACAAATTAGGCACAAAATTGAACTTAGCAGTTGGGGAAAGTCATAATACTTAAAAAAAAATCATTGCCAAAGGTCTAAGAATGTATGCAACAGAGAAACAACACAGCTGCACATTCTATGCCTGCCCTCCAGCTTCAATCCTTTCTCATTGTTTTCCCATCAAGGACCACACACTCCGGCTCAATGAGGCTTCTCTGGTCCCCGAATTAACTGTGCACTGTTCTCCTTGTTAGAATGCATGTAGACTTCCTCAGGTCATGCTAATGACAAGTTGTTTTTTTCTTTTTCCCTAAAGTTTGTACAAAATATGATTCTAGTTATTTGTAGACTTATATATGGGCAACAGAGGATGAGATGGTTGGACAGTATCACCAACTCGATGGATGTGAGTCTGAGCAAGCTCCAGGAGGTGGTGATGGACAGGGAAGCCTGGCATACTGCAGTCCATGGGGTCGCAAAGAGTCAGACACGACTGAGCAACTGAACTGAACTGATACACATATATGGAGAAGAAAATAGCAATCCATGCCAGGATTCTTGCCTGGGAAATCACATAGACAGAGGAGCCTGGTGGGCTAAGTCCATAGGGTTGCAAAGAGTTGGACATGATTTAATGACTTAAGAAATAAACAATATGTATCAATGATTTCTGGGTGATTCAATTATGCTCTTTTCTCTCTTTACCTGTATTTTCTCATTTTTCTATCCTTAAGATGTATTTCTTGTGTAGTAAAAGTGTTAGCAAAATCATATATGCATTCCAAACTCTATCTCAAAAGGATATATCTTGACCCCAAGTGCAATAATTTAATGCCCTTTCTCTTTAAATACCATCAGATTATTTTTGAACTCTTCTTATGTAGTACATGCATAGTCAGTCTTTGGTAAATGGTTGTTGAGTTAAACAGATTTTCTCCACTGACAGAAACAACTAAAGCTGCCCAGAGTGAACTCTGTGTGAATTCAGTTCTTCACCATAGCTAACTTTCTTGATTCCCCTACTGTAACCATTTTCTACAATGAACCAAGATTAAAACCCCAGGTATCTAACCCCTCCCTCTTTAGCCTTATGTTAGTCAATTGCCAGACTCTAGAGACTGAAGCATTTCTGTGCACTAGGTTCTTGAGATTACAGCATTTCTGTGTCTCTTTATTATTCATCTCCTCTTTTCTATTTCCAAAGCCACCATCCTCATTTGACCCCAAATGCATCCTATCAACATTCCTGTTATACTATACACATGTCCAACCAGTTCAGTTCAGTGGCTCAGTCATGGCCGACTCTTTGCAACCCCATGGACTGCAGTATGCCAGGCTTCCCTGTCCATCACCAACTGCCGGAGCTTTCTCAAACTCATGTCCATTGAGTTGGTGATGCCATCCAATCATCTCATCCTCTGTCGTCCCCTTCTTCTTCTGCCTTCAATCTTTCCCAGCACCAGGGTCTTTTCCAAAGAGTCAGTTCTTTGTATCAGGTGGCCAAAGTATTGGCCGACCAACATTCCAACCAATGTCCAACAAACTTTCCTATAATTTTCCTAACTGACCTTCTCCAAACTATGTAGCTCTCAGGAGTCAGACGCATTTCCATAAAGCACAATTTTAATCATGATATTCCTGAATAAAACTCTTTTGTGATCTCACCATTATCTACCAAAGTAACAGAAAATCCTCATTGCTATGTTGAAAAGCCATATTTCATCTTCGCATGCTAACCTGACGGGGAAGACATTTCCACTTCTAATCTCTAGAAGATAAGTTTTTGAAATAACCGTCCATGTTCCCTCTGTTCCCTTTTTCACTTTTCCCCAAATAACCTCCAGCTGGGCTTTTTCAGTAATAAGACTTATACTTTGGTTTCCATCAGGCTGATCCCTGTATCTTAATAAATTCCACACTAAGGGATAAAGCAGTGTATTATCACCACTTCACCATAACCATCATCACCTCCACCACCACACTTTCAGGCTTCCTATCAAACTCTCCCTCTCCCTTCATATTTGATGTAATTTTTCTCTCTTTCGACTGCTGTCATTTTGAGACTCTTGGCTAGAGGAAGCTCTATAATTGTTTTATGTCCCTATTGGTTTCCAATTTTTTTCAGAGTTGAAGCCTGAGAGTAAGAATATTTGTGTGACTAAACCACCTAACACAGTGCCTTACGTTGAATAATTCTTCAATAAACAGCTTTTTTCATATAATTCCATCCATCTTTCTTTTTTAGGAGAACAAACTACCCCCAAGCGTTTGCCCTCTGTAAAAACTGCCTTACAGGACCACTTATGATGAATTTCTTTACCTCATCACATTGGCAGTAAAACATCTCCCCATCTAACCTAAGTCCATCCTGCTGTAATTTACATTAGTTTTTGATAGTTTTTCTCCTCAATGGAAATGATCATCTACTTCTTATGTTTAAAATGATCATCTACTTCTTACGTTTAAAATGATACGTCCCAATGTTTAAAATAAATATCATTATTTGACATTCCACTGACTTTTCAGATGTAGTGATTTCTAGATTTATTTTTCACTATTCATGTGCTGAGCATCTCAAAAAAGATGATTTAAACTGGAGATTCAGCTAACTTTAAACTACAGCCTGGATCCCTAGGATAATTCACGTATGCTCAGATAATAAAGAAACTATAAATATTTTCATAATTAGTTATTACAGCAACAGTTTCAAAAAGCTCAATGAAACTACTGACTTTGTAGGCTAGTTCCCATAATTCTATATTGAAAGCAATAATAATATATTTAAATATTGCTATATTAAGTATAAATAGAATATTGTATTTTATAACTAGTCATATTTTTAGCTGAGTTAGAAGACTATTATTTAAATTTTATACCATCGACTACAAATTTCCAACTGGTGACTCAGACGGTAAAGTATCAACCTACATTGCAGGAGACTCAGTTCTATCCCTGGGTTGGGAAGGTCCCCTGGGGGAGGGAATGGCAATCCACTCCAGTATTCTTGCCTGAAAAATCCCACAGACAGAGGAGCCTGGTGGGCTACAGTCCATGGTGTTGTAAAGAGTCGGACAAGACTGAGCAGCTAACACTTTCACTTTCATCCTGAAACAATTAAATTGGAATTTCTGGGAACTGGCCCAAACACCAGTATTTTTTAAAAATTATCATGTGATCAGAGCTAAGTTATTATAGAGAACTTTAAATTCATTAAAATTCACCGCTCTTGTCCCAGGATTATACACATCAAAACCTGTCCTTTAAAATTTATATTTTCCCTTCCCCCTCCCTTTTATTCCCTTGTAATAATCATCCTTTTTCATCTCTTGTACCAATAGAAATTTAAAGTCTATAGGACACATGGACAATATTTAAAATATTAAGACAAATCATTGATTCTTCTGATATGTATAAATAGCTTCAAAATACTAAAGAAAGTGAATTCGCTCAGTCGTGTCCGACTCTTTGTGACCCCATGGACGCAGACTACCAGGCTCCTCCATCCATGGGATTCTCCAGGCAAGAATACTGGAGTGGGTTGCCATTGCCTTCTCCAGGGGATCTTCCCAACCCAGGGATTGAACCAGGTCTCCCACACTGCAGACAGACACTTTAACCTCTGAGCCACCAGGGAAGCCCCATGAAAATACTAAACCAGTAATAAAAAAACATAAATCTGAATTAATGATGCAATCATCTTACCGGAAACTCTTGATATTGCTCACGGTCTATGCTTCTTGTACAAAATATATCCCCTGTATCTTTTTCTATGAAGAACAGATTGAAGGGCTCTTTGTCTACCCCTGGTCCACTTATGGAGTAAAAGATGGTGTAGTTTTGTGCAGCATCAGACTGAACCTGTAACAATAATTGACAGTTTAGGAAAAGAGCAAATATATCATGATAAATACTTTCAACCTAATCTCTTGTGATAGTTTATTTAGTATTGTTGTTTAGTCACTAAGTCGTGTCCGACTCTTTTGTGACCCCATACACTGTAGCCAGACAGGCTTCCCTGTCCATGGAATTTCTCAGGCAAGAATACTGGAGTGGGTTGTCTTTTCCTTCTCCAGGGGATCTTCCCAACCCAGGGATTAAACCCAGGTGCCTGCACTGGCAGGCAGATTCTTTACCACTGAGCCACCAGGGAAGCCCTTATTTTTTATTTCTTGCTCTCTTTCCCACATATCTATTCTTTCTTTCCCAGTGTCTCCCATATTTTAAAATTCTCAGTTATATCCTGCATTGTGCGAAGCCACAAACTCTGTCATTTATTATTGAATACTAAATTCTTTGAAGTTATCTGCATAAGTATGGAAAAATCATGGCATTGATTATTATTTTTCTATTCTTTATTCACTTATTCTTATTCCTGTATACAGCCATGATTTCAGTGGTTTTGAATTATTTGGAAGGGAAATTTTTGTGACTAAAAAACTGGAAATAACACAACTTTCCTCCCATAGTTAATGCATCATGAATTGTACAATTTCAACTGAAGATCATGGCATCCGGTCCCATCACTTCATGGCAAATAGATGGGGAGACAATGGAATTAGTGACAGACTTGATTTTCTTGGGCTCCAAATCACTGCAGATGGTGACTACAGCCATGAAATTAAAAGACACTTGCTCCTTGGAAGAAAAGCTATGACCAACCTAGACAGCATATTAAAAAGCAGAGACACTACTTTGCCATCTAGTCAAAGCTACGGTTTTTCCAGTAGTCATGTACAGATGTGGGAATTGGACTATAAAGAAAACTGAGTGCTGAAGAATTGTTGCCTTTGAACTGTGATGTTGGATAAGACTCTTGAGAACTCCTTGGAATGCAAGGAGATCAAACCAGTCAATTCTAAAGGAAATCAGTCCTGAATCTTCATTGGAAGGACTGATGCTGAAGCTGAAGCTCCAATACTTTGACCACCTGGATGCAAAGAACTGACTCATTGGAAAAGACCCTGATGCCAGGAAAGATTAAAGGCAGGAGGAGAAGGGGACGACAGAGGATGAAATGGTTGGATGTCATCACCGACTCGATGGACATGAGTTTGAGCAAGCTCCGGGAGTTGGTGATGGATAGGGAAACCCAGCGTGCTGCAGTCCATGGGGTCACAAAGAGTTGGACAAAACTGAGCAACTGAACTGAACTGAACTGAACTGAAAATTGGCCTAAGTTAAGTGGTAGTAATACTACTTTTTGGAAAACAGATATATTGGCCTTTTTTTGTGAGGGTAAGTGCTAATGAAAGGGAGAATTGAATTATGCAAAACCTGTAGGCATGTCCTCTGTATGTGAATGCTAAATTCTGGCAAGATATTTGAGAGAATCTGGATGCAGACCTAAAAGAATCAGAAACTCAAAATATACAACTTGTTTCTAATGCTAAAATGTGACTTTTGGAGGGAAGTGATAAAATTCAAACTGTCTTCTATAGGACCCTAGTTCTCGTAAATAGGTGGTCCTTATTAGTACCAACAGGTTAAAACCCTTATTCAACTCAAATGGAAAGTTCTAAAAACAAAGAAATAAAGCTAACATATAACATCAAATAAGTTGACATGTACCTGCTGCACATGCTGTGGAAATGGACCTAGTGAGTTCTCCATCAATGAACACGGAATAGGCGCCCATCGCCTCTTGCTTCGCCTGAGGACTGTGTCTTTCATATGTCTCTTAGGAACCTGCATTGGATGAGAGGTGAAAAAAATACAGCATTGCTTATCATTCTAGATCCAGTGATTTTTCACATAAACAGTAACATGAAGAAAATAGGTAACAGTTGCACATAACAATTTTATGGATAATGCCCAATTTCTCTCTTTTTTTGTTAGTAACACACACACACACACAAAACCAGTTTCACCTATTTCCTGTTTTAATCACTTATCACCTAACCAACCAGAACTTTATAGGGTTTTGATGAAAGATACTATCTGAAGAAATACTGACCCGCTAAAAAGAAATAATCCAAAAAATAAAGACTTAATTTTATTCCACTAAGAGTGGTACAACCAGAATTTGCTAAAATACTAGCTAACTTGAAAATGTATACATTTGTATACCTATATAAAGACACACAGTGTGTGTTCCAGCATATTTCATTTCATATGGAGACTCTTTACAATTTGGATATAAAATAATATTGTATAAGCCTTATGTTACATTAAGGCTTATGTTAATGTTATGTAATTATATAACATTAAGTCTAAATGTTAAACAAATGTAAAGGATATGTAATATGTAAGCATATTCTAAATTTGATGAAGATTCTTACAGTCAAAAGGAATTGAGCTGAAAAATTTCCTTATAAATCAAATCACTTATTAATAAATTATCTTGTAAGACCAAATTCATTGTGCATAATTTGCTTAAAGTGAGATTTATATGAATTCCAGGAACCTTCTCCCTTCTCACTTCCTAAGCACCACCACTCCCTGCAAGAAGACTAGCTTAGAGTCAGAACATTCAAACCAATCCTGTGGACTGGCCATACAGCATTCTCTGAAGAGAAGGACCTTGTAAAATGTTCTGTTAAGATAGGAATAAACTGGAGACCTTCTCATCTTTTCTTTAAAGAGACTCAAACCCACAGTCACTTGAGGGAAAGCCATTCAGGGTGGAGTGTCACGCCTCCAGCCAGGATCAATCTTCAGTGAGTCTTAGACCTGCCCTGCCTTGTTCTGCAGGTAGGTCACTCTTGTTGCCACACCTCAGAACATCACTTGAAACCTTTTATATTCTGCCTTCGTTCCCTGGCTACAGAGCTGTTCATTTTTACACCACTTATAAATCACTCTATGACTCATTAAAGCAGTCTAATCTTTACAATATGTTTGTTATAAATGGAATAGAAAAAAAGTGAGTATTCAAGAACAAGAATTTTAACAAGGATGGAAATAGATGAAGGGCTCTGGTGAGCAGATTATTGGGCTTACTGCTGCTGCTAAGTCGCTTCAGTCGTGTCCGACTCTGTGCGACCCCATAGACAGCAGCCCACCAGGCTCCCCCGTCCCTGGGATTCTCCAGGCAAGAACACTGGAGTGGGTTGCCATTTAAGTCTTGTCTAATATACCTTCTTTCCTCCTGCTTCCAGTATGATTTCTATCTCCTTCTGCCCCTGCCCCTGACTGTCTGAGAGCAAAATCGAAAAACTCTTCTTTTCAGAAGACAAAACAAGGGCATGTGTTGTGTAAATGGAGCCATCTTCTAGAATCCTGAAGTCAGGATCACTTGACAGGATTAGGCTGGCCGACTGGAGACACTCCTTCAGATTCACTGCAGGGAAGAAATTTCACAGTAATTTGTAAAGTGAAACAAGGATAGAACAAGTTTTACAGGAATGACAACCTCTAGTTAATGTGGGAGAAGCAAAAAGAGGGAGGTTACGCTAGGGGTGTGGAGTACTTACTATTCTAAAACTTATAGGTCATAAAAATTAAATAATTAAATTGATGGAGTTGCTGTCTCCACTGATTTCATTAGCAATTAATTTATGAATAGATATAAAATATTTTTAATGTCACTGGATTTATTGTTTCCACTTTAACTCATTATTATGCACAAATGCATCCTTCTCTATTACATGTAGTTAAACTAACTGCATAATGTCAGATTTTGAACTTCTTTGTAATCATCTATGATGGTTATTAATAAAACTGTCTTGCAAAAAAATTAGAAAACTGTCCTATACTTGAATAATATTTCTCAGTAATATTGCAAGTACTACTTCTATAAAATCTTTTGGAAGCTTAATAAACTCCATGCTTAATTATGCTTAGAGGTTGTATCAAAATATTTCCTTTGCAGATTCATATTTAATATATTGGATTGGCTAAAAAGTTCATTCAGATTTTTCCATAGGCTGTTACAGAAGAAACCCCAATGAACTCTGTGGCTAACCCAATATTTATCATATTTACTTTGTGTCTTTAGAGTGTAGGCTGTATATCCTTTCAGTACTTTTGAAAGAAAAAGGGATTAATTTAAAACCTCCAAACACTGGGCAAAGCATTGTCTGTCTTGGAAAAAATACCACTTCTGTATATGAGATGTGTTTTTCTAGTGGTAAACTTAAGGCTAGTGAAAAATATTGATGAAAGGGATGTTACTCCTGGACTTAGAACAACCAACTCATGCCTCAGATATAGCTGTGACAGTGTGTGTATGCATCCTCAGGCACTCAGTTGTGTCTGACTCTTTATAACCCCATGATTGTAGCCCACTAGGCTCCTCTGTCCATGGGATTTCCCAGGCAAGAATACTGGAGTGGGTTGTCAATTCCTTCTCCAGGAGATCGTCCCAATCCAGGGACTGAACCCACATTCTCTTGCGTCTCCTGCATTAGCAGGCAGATTCTTTACCGCTAAGCCACCAGGGAAGCCTGGCTGTGATAGTAAGACTGTTGCTGCTGCTGCTAAGTCGCTTCAGTCATGTCCGACTCTGTGCGACCCCACGGACAGCAGCCCACCAGGCTCCTCCATCCATGGGATTTTCCAGGCAAGAGTACTGGAGTGGGGTGCCATTGCCTTCTCCGACAGTAAAACTACTTAACATTTTATTTGACTTTCAGAAGCTTTTCTGTAAAATAGATCACATAAATTCTTGCTGGGCACCTGGTCTTTGTCATCAATCTCCAGCATAAATTTTCTTTTGGGGCGCTTCAATTTTGTCATGTCTATTTTCTATCTGATCAATGAAAGAATGCTGGTTTGGCGATTTTGGCAGCAGATCAGTCATAGGAAATTAAAACACGTTTCTCATTTTGGTGCTTTGTTTGTACTAAACTAAGATAATTTAGCCTTCTGATGTTTGCTAATTTTCCTAGCAAGAAAAGTACACAACTAGCTTGGTGCTTTAATTGTTTCTAACCACAACCAAAAAACAAGTGGTTTATCTTTCAAGTCGAATTTTAATGCCAAAATGACTACCGTATGGCTTGAACAGCTGAAAGCTAAGTGTAGCAGTTAAAACTATGAAATGCTTTACATCCTTTCTCACCTTTGCCTACAAGTGCTTCAGCCCGAAGATGAGAAGGAACTTGAAGAGAAATTTTCTGACAAGCATCACAAAATAATATTAAAACCTCAAAAGAAAGAAAAAAATCAGGAGTTACATTTGATCAGAAGCTTTCACGTTACAGTTCTGTCTTACTGATAAAAATATTGTGAATTTCAATAACAAATTAATCTTCTAATCTTTCAATATTTTTCATATTCATTTTAAAAGGAAACAGCAAAGAAAGTGGCTTTAGGAACCCAACAGTCATTTAGTAGCAATGACAAAATTAAAATGAACAGAGTTCTTAGAACCTGAATTGTATTGCATCATTTCAATAAAATGTGTTACAAACTATTGACTTTATATGAGAGTTTATCATCTCTAAGGTCATTTGTAAATGTCATTCTGATTTCTCAGGGAAAGTCACTCAGTTGCACCCAACTCTTTGCAACCACATGGACTATACAGTCCATGGACTTCATCAGGCCCAAATACTGGAGTGTAGCCTTTCCCTTCTCCAGGGGATATTCCCAACCCAGGGATCAAACCCACATCTCCCTAATTGCAGGCAGATTCTTTGCCAGTTGAGCCACAAGGGAAGCCCTTCTAGAGTTAGGGGACCCATTATTTGAGAGAAGGAAAGAAAACCATCAGCTATACTATGGATGTACATTTCTTTTCTAACTCAACCCAAGTCTATTGGCTATATCATGTAGGCCTATTTAAATAGTCTGTAATTTTACAATAACTCTGTTAGATAACACCAAAAGCTGGAATTTAAAAAGTTGTATTTGTATTCTGGCTTTAAATTAAATAACCTATTTTTAAAAAATGGGTCTTTTTACTACTTACTTGACTTCTTAATATTTTCATTTCTAATGTCAGGGAATGTACAAAAATATACCTAAAGAACTTTATGTATATAAAAAAATTATACTAATAATGGTCTAAGTATATAATGTGGAAGAGCATTTTATAATTAGAAATAGATACGTGTATATACACATAGATTCATAGACCTACACATCTATACTATATAGTCACACATTATTCTCAGAGGATACATCTATATATCCTCTCATGCCTCCATCATTTTTCCTTCCTGCCCTAGGGTCCCCACTTCATTGGTTCTGCCTCACAGACAGAGCCAGTGCAGATCTCTAAGACATACTATATCCCAGTCTTCAAGTTAAACAAGCAGCTTAGTTATTTGGAGGAAGCTGGGGTCAGACTCATTTTTAGGCATCATGGGCATAAGGAATGGATGGGCAGTGGACTAACCAAAGGGTACTGGGCAAAGCAGAGACCAAAAGTAAAAGAAATCTGGGTGAATATCTTGGAAAGCTTTCCCTTCATTTTACCTAACTAATAATACTAACTAAAGAACTCTATTCTCCCCCTACACATATCCCCAGACAATTATAGGATGAGTATATGACCATTAACCCCACTTAGTGTATTTTTTAAAATTTTATTTATTTGGCTGTGCTGGATTTTAGTCACGGGATCTTAGTTGAGGCATGAGAACTCTTAGCTGTGGCATGTGGGATCTAGTTCCCTGATATAGGAATTGAACCTGGGCCCTTCATTGGGAACGTTGAGCCTTAGCCACTGGACCACCAGGGAAGTCCCCTAGTGTACTATTTATACAGAGAAAATATTTACCCTGATACAATAAAATCTTTAAATACTGAAAATATAATTCGAAGCTAAAATATTTTATTAAAATGAAAACAAGAAAGAAATTGAGTGCTCAGAAATGCCAGATGTAGATATGGGACAACTCCCCTCTTCCTAACCCCCGCCAAAGGAAAAAATTAGCACCTAAATACACAGTTACAAAAAACATAAGTGGAAGTCAAGTTCCTGTATTTTATCAATGAATGTCACATTTTTCTTTATTATTATTTTTTCCCCAGTTAAACGCCTTCCTTGAACTAAGAGCTCTGCCCTTCTCTCAGCCCTTTCTGGCTAAAATGAAGCGAATCCTGAATATTTCACATCTTCATCCAGACCCCTTTACCTCTTCTCAAAACTCAGGGGAACTAAGCAGGTGAAACAAGTACAGCTTATTTAGTGACTAGTAGCAAAAGCAAACCTCAGAACTTTCCAGGCCAAATGCCTGAGAAGTGAATTCATCCTATTGCTCCTTAGAAAAACACCCCAGCAAGATTGAACAGGGGATTCCCTTGAAAAATGAACAGCTTGTCGGTGGAAACTTGAAAAGCAAACCAAACACCAGCCGTCCTGGGTCACAAGTCTCTGTGCTTCCTTGAATTTTACTCAGCTCTGCTCCTGTTCTTCCAGTCTCCCTTCTCTGCCTTCCACTCCCGCCCTCCTCTCTTTCAAGCCCAACCTGAAGGAAGGCAGCACTGAGTAACATGCATAGACTCCCTAATCCTTTGCTTGTTACTCACCAGGAGAGAGAATAGGAGCTGCTTCCAGAAGATGCTCCCTGGGGCGGCAGAGGCCACAGCCATCAGAAGTGGTCCTGATGCTCAGGGATGGTGACTGGATAACAGGGCAGCTTGGAATACACGGGGCGGCTTCGGCAGATTCCCCACGGCTGGCACCTGGGCAGGGTAACCTGTTGCCACCTTGGCGCAGATGAACTTGGTTTGGAGAAAAGTCAGCAGGCAAACGGGAGAAATGACAGGAGAGGGAGCAATGGGACAATTGCTTTCCTCCTATTCCCGGGTCAGTCTTCGTCCTTCAATTCAGTTACCTCGGAATGGAAAGAGGTTTTCCTACAACTGGGGAGGGTGGGGTACAAAACACCCCCAAACGCAGCCACTGGCTCCTCCTCACAGCTTTCAAAATTTCTCCTGCCACTTGACACATCGGCAGAAGCAACAGGGAACACCCTCCATCCTCGGCCCTCCTCCCTTCCCCCCAGGTCAATGCTCTGAAGTCCTCCCCAGTTATTACCCACTCCCACGTCCTCCCCTCCTTCCTAGCCTTATTAACCTGTCTTGCCCCTGGGCACAAACATAGATTGTGCACGAACTCCATGCAAAGAAGCGATGCCTCCTCAACCACCCTTGGCAAATCAGGGATACACAGGCATGTGGAATCACATACATCAGGAGTTATCTCCCCGTCTAAGCATTTAGGTGTAGTCTGTCACACACAGCAAAGCCGTTCTGCTAGAGATCAAGCGCCGCCGTCCACAGCAGCAACTTCGCAGATGGCACTGTATCTGCTCCTTATTATCGACTGCACACTGGTTTGATTCTCTAGCTGTCAGAGGAATTTACTACAGTGTATATTGATATTATAACAGTAAGTGAATGAGATATAATTTTCTTATTGCAGTCTTCAATTTTTTTTTAATTCCATTTATTTAAACTGGAAGAAAACAAAAACAAAAAACCCCGAGTTCACCCATTTCTTCCATCATTTCCCACCTCCTGCTTCTCTTCTAAACCACCAATCTGTTCTCTGTATCTATGAGCTTAGCTTTCCATCTATTTATTTTTTTTCTTAGATTCCACATGAAAGTAAGATCATGGGCATTTGCCTTTCTCTGTCCTATTTATTTCATTTAGCATAATGCCCTCCAGGTCCATTCATGTTGTCGCATGAATAATATTCCATTGTATATATACACACCACAATTTCTTTATCCACTCATTCATTGATGGAGACTTGATCAATGGAATCCAGGTTGATTCTATATCTCATCTATTGTAAACAATGCTTCAAAGAACATGGAGTTGCATATATCTTTTCAAAGTAGTGTTTTCATTTTCCTTGGATAAATACCCAGAAGTGGAATAACTGGATATGGTAGTTCTATTTTTAATTTTTTGAGGAACCTCCATACTGCTTTTCATAGTGGTGGTACCAATTTACATTCCCATCAGCAGTGCAGAAGCGTTCCTTTTCTCCACATCCACACTAACACTTATTATTTCTTATCTTTTTGATGATAGCCACTCTAACAGGAATGAAGTGATATCTCATTGTGGTTTTGATTAGCATTTCACTGTTGATCAGTGATATTAAGTATCTCTGCATGTACCTACTGATCAATCTCTGTGTCTCCTCTAGAGAAATGTCTCTTCAGACCTTCTGTCCATTTTTATACTGGATCGTTTGCTTTTCTGCTATTGAGTTGCATAAGTTCTTTACATGTTTTGATATTAGCCCATTATCAAATATATGATTTGCAATTATTTTCTCCCATTTAATAGATTGTCTTTTCATTCTGTTGATATTTTCCCTTGTTGTGAAGAAGTTTTTTAGTTTATATAGTCCCACTTGCTTGTATTAGTATTTGATTTTGTTGTTTTTGCTTTTGGATTAGATTCAAAAAATCATGGCCAATATTTATTTCAAGGAGCTTATCCCCTTTGTTTTCCTTTAGGAGCTTTATGCTTCCAGGTCCTATCTTCAAGTCTTAGTCATTCTGAGTTTTTGTGTGTGGTGGAATATTGTGGTCCTGTCTCATTTGTTTTTGCATTTGGCTGTCCAGTTTTTCTAGCACCATTTATTGGGGAAACTCTTTTCCCCATTGTATATGCTTAGCTCCTTTGTTGTAAATCAATTGACCACATTAACTGTAGGTTTATTTCTGGGCTCTCTATTCTGTTCCATTGATCTGTCTGTCTTCATGCCGATATCATACTATTTTCTAAAAAATAATGTTAGGCAGTACTTCTGATAGAGTGCATCATGGTCGGGGTCCTCCTCTCCCTCCTTGAGGAGGTAGCACCCATTGGCTAACATCGCCCTCCCTTGGCACACTTAACTAAAGCTTCACTCGAGAAACCCTGAGGCTGACACCCACCCCTGTGTGCCTGGGCCTCTGGCCTCTCCAAGCCTGGCAGGTGGGTCTGGGGAGACGCCCCGTTCACTGGCAACTCCATGGGTACATGGACCTGCACCGCTCGAGCTGTCAAGCCTTGCTCACTGCACCACTGGATCCAGATCCAGCTGACCAGACATGCTGGGTCTTTAGCTCAGCTCTTGCTGCAACTGCTCCACTCTGCTCCTGCAGCCACTATCCGAGTGCAATACCACACTATTTTGATTATGATAGCTCTGTGATAGAGTTTGAAATCAGGTCCCACAATGTCTCTGATTTTATTGTTTCTCAAGACTGCTTTGGCTCTTTTGGGCCTTATGTGGTTCCATACAAATTTTAGGACTGCTTTTTCTCTTTCTGTGAAAAATACCATTGGAATATAAAATATCAATTCTCTTCTTATTGCATTCTTTTTATTACTCATGTAGAGATGTTTTCCCTTGAATATCTTTATTTGAGAACACCTAAAATCTAAGACCAACTCTTTTTAAAAATCACTCCATTCATCCAAATTACTTGTGCATTACATGCAGGACATTCTTGCCTAAAAGTACATTTTCCCATCAAGCTTAGTTTTTTTAAACACTAATGACCCCGGCAGTGGCAACTTTAGCATCATTTCTCCCATCATAACTCAATGAGTTCAATAGCAGTCAGTATCAATTGCACACCCACAGCAGCAATGGAAGTTGGGAAAGGAGGGTAAATATTTTCATATGGTAATTGTTTAATTTGGAGCATCAAAAGGAAACTTAAATTCATATTTAATTAGCCACTACTAAGAATCAGAGGGAGAAGGAAACGGCAACCCACTCCAGTATTCTTGCCTAGAGAATCCTGTGGACAGAGGAGCCTGGTGGGCTGCTGTCCATAGGGTCGCACAGAGTCGGACACAACTGAAGCAACTTAGTAGCAGCAGCAGCAAGAATAAGAAACCACTGACAGGCATTTCACTAAATCCTCCCAAACAGCCCAATGAGGGCTCCTTTTAGGTAATGAAACCGTGAGAAAGGAAGTAACCAACCTCTGCCCATTAACCCAGAGAAAAAGGAGAAGTAAACATGTGAACTCGGGTCTGACTGTCACCAAGGTGCTACTCCTTCACTCTTTCATGCTATTCTGATAATAAATATATATCAATATACTGAAAATGGGCAGAAAGTGATGGTCACGAATGTGAGAATTCTGTCTTGTTGAACGATAAGCCAGTTTGAAACCAGTGAAATGTATTCAGAAGCAGTTATATGCTACACCTCTTAATTGTAGTCAGTTATTCTAGAATACTGTGGGCATCTGGCCTCTTTTGTGAGGGTCTTTCTATAGGCAAAGTAAAATGGCTATTCAACTACTTACTTTACAAATGTTTATACTTGAAATTGAGCTTCCCTGGTGGCTCATATGGTAAAGCATCTGCCTGTAATGCAGAAGACCCAGATTCAATCCCTGTTTCAGGAGGATCCCCTGGAGAAGGGAATGGGTACCCACTCCAGTATTCTTGCCTGGAGAACCCCATGGACAGAGGAGCCTGGTGGGCTACAGACCATGGGGTCGTGACTGTGGGATCACAAGTTGGACATGACTGAACAACTAACACAAACATATACTTAAAATTAGTCTTCTTGCTCTTGTTACTTATATTTCTACCTCAAAAGGAAAAAAAAAGGTACAGTTTAATCTCCATGCTTCAGAGAAAGGAAATTAAAGATTTTTTTTTTATAATCTGACAGAATATGTAGAGATGGAAATAATAATATAACTGGAAAATAAAAGGTCCTGGAAAAAGAACTGAATGATATTTTGTAGTATGTTATTGCCAAAGATAAAATCACCAATAAATATATATTCTGAATCTGTGTTGCAATTGATTTTCACTAAGAAAATAAAATCATTTCAATTGGCAAATTTTATATTTGATGTTTTGGAAGAAAAGAAGGAAAATGTCGAAACAGGAATAATTACCTAAAATGTATATGTGTAAATTCAACTGAAACTCTGTGTATGTTTAAGCATAATTATCTAAATATAGATTTAGATAATAAAGATATATTTAATTATATATATATATATATATATATTCCTGAATTCAAAGACTAAAGTTCTTCAACTCTTGAATCCTGGAAAGTTGGGTTATATTTTCCAATTAATGTAGTCATAATTGCATCTTCCTATATTATGACATTCTCCGTTGAAATTGGGAGGAATGCATTACAAAAATTAAATTGGTGATACTGAAAAAATTAGCATGTATGACCTGTAGAAGAGATGCAAGGCATTCATCACTAAGTTCAAGTTAATCCAGAATCTTCTCCATGGTTCTGGAATCTTTTTTTTTTTTATTCTACTTCTTTTAGCCTGCCTGTTACATGGTCTTTGTTTTTCCTCCAATTAATTCTTTCTTGAAAGTCATTAAAAAAACTTTTTAAAAGGCTAACTCTGAATCATTGGTTTGCAAATTTACCACATCAGCAATATTTTCCCTGTATTTGCTACTTATACACAAAATTTTCCTTAAAAATTTAAGTACTTTATATGAAAACAATTTATTTTTATAATAAAATAAAATAATAAATCAATTACCTTAAAATCAAGTTAAATGAAAATAAAAATCATCCCTTTCAAATTTCCTGCCATCAGGTTTTTCAAAAAGAGCTCTTTTTTATTTTTATGTGTACATTTGTTGTATTTTGTTTCTTTTAATCTGTGTCTGAATTAACAACATAACTGACTGATAGTGTAGTACAGTGGTTAAGGGCTTAGACTCTGGCTTCAACTCCTGGCTTTACTATTTAGTCACAATATGCCATTAGGTAAGTCACTTAACCCTCTGTGCCTCAATCTCTTCATAGTAAAATGGGGGTAATAATAGCTGCTAATTTAGGCTATTATGAGGGTAAATATGATGTTACATAGAACACTTTGAACACTGTCTGGTTCATAGCAAGTACTAATGTTTTATACCATATAATTGCCCAGGAGTGTAATAAAAAAATCAGAGACTGAATTTTAAATGAAATAAACACTAAATTATTGCAAACCCAAGGTCTCTTGAAAATGTTATCTAAAGATATATGACCAGATAGATTCATTGGAGAAATATTTAAAGGTTTGTATACTGGGCTCTGACCCCTGCTAAACAATTAGCACCATATACAGAAAGAAAAGAAGATGAAATCTTACTATTCATAAAGCCATACTTTGTGGAGCAGAATACAAATCTATTCTCTTTTAGTTCAAAATCACACCACAGCACATAGGTTAAAAAGAGGCAATTTAACAAATATTAAATATCTTAACAATTTAGAGAGAAATTAAGAATAGATAAGGATTACATGCTTAACAGAGAGACTCCTGTAAAAGAAAAGAATTAATTTAAAATATGTATATATTGTATATTTTGTTTTCCACCGTAGACTTATTTGTTTAGATTTATTTATTTCTCACACAGAGAAAGATTTAAGTCTAAAGAGCCACCTGACCTCTGCAGTTCTTTAGTTTTTAGTTTAAGAGGTGTCAAGAATATATGCCTTTCTGTGAATTTCAAAGAATGTGTGTTATAGAAGCACAGTGACAGTTTTCATAAAAGATATTTATTCACAGCTAACTTGCAGAAAGTACTGCTTATGAATAAAATCTAGGCCTCAAAATAGCCTCTTGCTTATAAAATATTATCTATGTCAGGCTACCCAGTTTATTCTGAAAGACTCTGGACTGGTAGGAATGCTTTACATGTTAATGAAGCCCTCACAAAGCATATTTAGGTTAAGTGTATAGGACTGAAGAAAACAGAAACTACAGGAATAAAACAGAGTGTGTGGGCTTCATGTGGAAGATTAGAAATGTATAAAGGAGTTAAAAAGAAGTTAACCGTAGAAGCCATCTGGGTCTCAGAGATTCAATGTGCCATGGAAAGTCCCTACAATTCCAGTGAACTCATGGACTTTTATCTGGGTAAAATGTTACTAAAAATTAGAAGTAACTCATAGCTATTGACAATTACTAAGGAACAATTTCTTAAGGCTGTTTGCATAGAGTACTGACTAATTTTATGAAAAATGACCACTTCCCATTATCATCAAAATTGTTGGCAAACTTATGAAAAGAAACATCAGCATAAATATCTGTATAATTTAGAACTCTCTCTATTCAGCACACACACCCAACTTAAATTGGCTTAAGAGAAACAAAACAAAACAAAATTATTGAGGATAAAGGCATTTGTTAGGTCATGTAATTGGGAAGTCCAGGGATGTCCTGGATTCAAGCATAGTTCAAGTCAAGCGATCAAATGATGTCACCAAGATACTGGCTGTCTCGGACTTCCCTGGAGGCCCAGGGGTTAAGAATCTGCCTGCCAATGCAGGGGACACCAGTTTGACCCCTGGTCCAGGAAGATTTCACATGCTTCACAGCAACTAAGCCCTTGTGTCACAACTAACGAACCTGAGCCCGCACATCACAACTACTGAAGCCCATGGGCCTGAAGTCTGTGCTCTTCAACAAGAGAAGCCACCACAGTGAAAAGCCTGTGCACCACAGTAAGACCCAGTGCAGCCAAAAATAAGTGAATAAATAAAGCTATTGGTTCTCTCCATCTCTTAGCTCTGACTTTCTGTTGGTTTCACTATCATTCAGTGTGTTCTCAGTGCAGAGCCAAAGATGGTAACCAGAAACTCTCAGACTACAGTCAGTTATTCAGTAATCCATAGTTGGAAGAGCATGTCTCATTTTTACTAGTTGGAGTCAACACAATCCCACTGGGGAGTCTTGCCCCAAAGGCTAAACTCAAGGGAAGGCCAGAGCACATGGGCAAGAAGTGGTGAGGAAGGTCTTGCTCCAAGACAGTTGTCAGCTACTGACAGAAAAAGGTGTCTGGAAAAACAAATTATACGATGCCCAGTAAACTGACCTTTTCTTTATTCTCATTTCAACAGTGTCAGTGGATTATCCATCAATCATTTATTAACACCTTCTGTTTCCTAAGCAGTACTCATGGTGCTGCTGAATGGAAGCTGGAAAAAACACCATCTCTGCCCTCATGAAGCTTACAGTCTACTACCAGTTTTGAAAATTAAAGTACTTCATCCTGGTGAAAGAAACACAATGAATGTTTTAGACTTTTAATCTCTTTCTGATATTTCCTCCAAATATTATTTTCTGTGCTGGTTTTCAAAATTAAGTTTTTAAAAAGTATTTTTAAATGACAGATGGAATTTTACTGTCTGTTATTCATATTACATATTAAAAATCATGTTTTTAAATGTTGATTTTTAAACATAAAAATATACATTCCCTACCTAAACTTTGTTAAGATAGAAAGTGAGGAAGGGAATCTTCACCTATGATCTAAAGGTAATCTTCCAGGGTATATACTCCAGTCCAGTTTCTGTATATAGAATTTTTTAACATTGTTACACTGTGCTATAAATATAATATCATAGCATGCCTTGTCCACTTAATAAAATAGAACAAACATTTGTCCTATGTCATAAGTCCTACATAGTTTTACCAGTGACTGTATTAAACTTCTTCAAATAAATGATTTATGATTGATTTACCCAACTCCTTAATATTGGATATCTAAGTCATTTAATTTTTTATTTTTATGGTTATAAAGACCATCTTGACAGATAAACCCTTCTCTAGATTTGTTTGCTAAGTTGCTTCAGTTGTGTCTGACTCTTTACAATCCTATGGACTAGAGCCCACCAGGCTTCTCTGTTCATGGGATTCCCCAGGCAAGAATACTAGAGTGGGTTGCCATTTCCTCCTCCAGGGGATCTTCCCAAACCAGGGATCAAACCTGCATCTCTTGTCTTCTGCATTGGCAAGCAGGTTCTTTACCACTCGTGCTATCTGGGATGGCTCTCTCTAGATTTAGGAGCATCTTCTCAAGATAGAGTCCTACAAGTCCTACAAAGTTCTAGATCAAAAATATTTAATGGGATTTAATAGCTTTTAGTATTGGAGAAGGAGATGGCAACCCACTCCAGTGTTCTTGCCTGGAGAATCCCAGGGATGGGGGAGCCTGGTGGGCTGCCATCTATGGGGTCACACAGAGTCAGACACGACTGAAGTGACTTAGCAGCAGCAGCAGCAATAGCTTTTGGTATATAAAATCAACTTGCATCACAAAAGCAGAGTATCCATGTACATTCTTTTTTTTTTTTTTTCTAATTTTGTCAACCTGGATATTTTCTTTTTTAAAATTAATTAATTAATTTTAATTGGAGGATAATTACTTTACAATACTGTGGTGGTTTCTGCCATACATTGATATGAATCAGCCATGGGTGCACATGTGTCCATCCCCCAATCCTGAACCCCCTTCCCACCTCCCTCCCCACCCCATCTGGCTGGGTTGTCCCAGAGCACCGGCTTTGAGAACACTGCTTCATGCATCGAACTTGCACTGGTCATCTATTTTACATATGGTAATATACATGTTTAAATGCTATTCTCTCAAATCATCCCACCCTTGCCTTCTCCCACATAGTCCCAAAGTCTGTTTTTTACATCTGTGTCTCTTCTGCTGCCTTGCATATAGAATCGTCATTACCATCTCTCTAAATTCCATATATGTGAATTAATATACTGCATTGGTGTTTCTTTTTCTGACTTACTTCACTCTGAGAAATAGGCTCCAGTTTCATCCACCTCTTTAGAACTGACTCAAATGCATTCTTTTTTTTATAGCTGAGTAATCATATTCCCTTATCCATTCGTCTCCCAATGGACATCTAGGTTGCTTCCAAGTCCTAGCTGTTGTAAACAGTGCTACAATGAGCATTGGGGTACATGTGTCTTTCAATTCTAGTTTCCTCCATGTGTGGGAGCAATCCCCCAGCAGTGGGATTGCTGGGTTGTATGGCAGTTATATTTCCAGTTTTTTAAGGAATCTCCACACTGTTTTTTCCATAGTGGCTGTACAGTTTGCATTCCCACCAACAGAGCAAAAGGGTTCCCTTTTCTCCACACCAGCGTTTATTTTTTTGTAGACTTTTTGATGGCAGCCATTCTGACCAGCATGAGATAATACCTCACTGTGGTTTTGATTTGCATTTCTCTAATAATGAGTGATGCTATCTATGTACACTCTTAGTGACAGTGAAGGCAACAATAAACACTCTCACCAGGGTCAAAAGTTATCATGTCACTAAAAATCTTTCTATGTTACTAAGTAAAAAAAATTACAATTTTAATTTGAAGTATTTACCTAATCATGATGTATAGCACTTTTCACAACTACCAAGCCATTGTAGTTTTTTCTATAATGCCTATGTTCTTTTTTATGTATTGGCACATATTTGAAACCATAGAACACACCAAACAAGTTAATAATTAAAAGCCTTTCTTCAATGGACCTTCTTGAGATGAGAAAGTTTTTACACTTAATTTCTAGCCTTTTGTAACTTTGTGATTGAGTCAACAGAACACATTGACCACAAAAGTATTTCTGCCTTATAAGTCCATTGAAACACTAATCTTCCCTGAGAAACTACTGACATTTTCTGAAGTAAGAACCATGAACTCACCCAGAGCTTTATAAATTGATTTTTGGCTAGATTGAAATACGTGTTGTCATTTCTATAGCAAATGTGATTCATACTCAAAGGAATCATTTCTAATTTCTTTCATTCTTGAACTAAAAGTAAAACCCATTCCCTAAGGTTCTTGTAGCTTGTTTTGGATGTCATAAAAACAAATCTCTATTGATCTGATTTTGTATAGTGTTTCATGAAATGCCCCTAAGAATTTGTTCTTATCTAAGGTTAACTGAACAAACAGGCTGTCAAATCATCAAATCAGTGGTCCTGCTGCTGCTTAAGGCTCAAAGAGTAAAGAAGAGGGATTAAATTGTTGGTCCTTACAAGGGTTGCTATGAACTGCTGCTATTTCTTATATGTAGTGTTGTTCTTTAGTTGCTTAATAGTGTCTAACTCTTCGTAATTGCATGGACTGTTGCTCAGTAGGCTCCTCTGTCCATGGTGGGATCTCCCAGGCAAGAATACAGTGGTGGGTTGCCATTTCCTTCTCTAAGGGATCTTCTTGACCCAAGGATCAAACCCAATTCTGCTGCATTGGCATGTGGATTCTTTACATCCTGAGTCATACACAGGAAGATAATGAGAATGGGAAGCAGAAACTGCTGTGCACGATCAAACAAAACATGTTCTCCCGTGTGAATAGAGAAACACTTTGTAAAGTGTTTTGTCTTTTAGTAAAAGTTTCCTTATACACATTTGAACTAGACTGTTTCTGAGAATATTTGTACTTCGAAGATGTGCCTGGCTTCCCACTGTGCTTCTCTTGAGACTGATCAGAGGTCTCAGGTACAGTGAAAGAACTCTGCTTTATCTCAACTTGGTCTCAACTATTGTGCTGACTCTTTTGCTATTTTACCTTTATTCAGAAAGAAAATAATTCTATAGTCTGTTTTGCTGAAGCCCTGATGGTGTTACTTTCATTAATAGAATATATAAGAATTTTTAACTCATAGAATATATAATGCATAAAATAGTGATTGATGGAGAAAGGGAAGGTAGTGCCCCTTGAATATTTGTGGACTAAGTTACATTAAAAATACACATTTACACTCTAGGTTTGTATTAACTGTGTAAACACATTCCTTTATGTAAATGGATTAAGAATGATTAACATTAAACAAAAGAAACCACACCCTTTAAAGCATACTCCCTTTATGAAATAGCCTCAATTAGCCACTGGACTCAAATTATTGTTGCACTGTAGATGCTTCTGCAATCAACTGGGAACATACAATTCTCCAGCCCTGGAATAATTTAGGGAAAGTGAGTCTAGAAAGCACTGACTGTAGGAACTTGCAGACTTAACTCGCAGAGTTTGGATTCGTATTGGAACAGGCCCAGTATTTTGCCAGGTCGTCAGTGTGAATTAGAATAAGACCCCTATTTATTAATAAGGATTTGCTGTGTGTCTACTGGAAGGACTGATGTTGAAGCTGAAACTAAAATACTTTGGCCACCTGATGCGAAGAGCTGACTCATTGGAAAAGACCCTGATGCTGGTAAAGATTGAAGGCAGGAGGAGAAGGGGATGACAGAGGATGAGATGGTTGGATGGCATCACCGACTTAATGGACATGGGTTTGGGTGGACTCCGGGAGTTGGTGATGGACAGGGAGACCTGGAGTGCTGTAGTTCATGGGTTGCAGAGTCGGACACGACTGAGTGGCTGAACTGAATTTAACTGAACTGATGTGTCTATCACACTGCCTGGGAATGTGAGAAAAACAAAATTTGTAGGGGAAAACACTTATGCCCTAAAAAATGCTTACAATGTTGTGAAGTGGACAAAATGCCTATGTTTCAAAGAGAGAACAGAACAAGAAATATATGAAAGAAAGAAAGTGTTAGTTCCCAGTCATGTTCGACTCTTTGCAATCTCAGGAACTGTAACCCATGAAGCTCCTCTATTCATGGAATTCTCCAGGCAAGAATACTACAGTGGGGTCCCATTCTCTTCTCCAGAGGATCTTCCCAACCCAGGGATCAAACCTGGGTCTCCCACATTGCAGGCAAATTCTTTACTGCCTGAGCCACCAGGGAAGCCCCATGAAATACATGAGCACATGCTAAATATTGGTCAGAATTTTAGTTTACAGCATTCAGAGGAAGGACATTCACAGAAGAGCAGGACAATCAGAAAACCAGACCACCAGAACATCTTAGCCAGTATTAGGTCACCAAGCATAGACACCAACACGTTCTTCAAGCCTAGACCAAGGACTTCAAGCACAGACCAATAAAATGGCCCTGAAATCAAAGTAAGTGTGTATTAAAACAAGGATAAACAAGTTAATGGCGCCTCGCTAACTATAAGTGAAATTGAGGTTCAGAAAGAAAGTGTATCTTGTAAATGGAGAATCAAAAGATAGATAGGAATTAGATAAGCGAAAAGAGGATGCAGAACATCTGATCTAAAAGAGGCACGTGGACACAGCGCCCCCACCCCTGGTTGCAATTACCTTCCTTGGATGCCAACCTGTGGATATCAAGACCCAATTGTCCTATGTCATTTTATATAAGGGACTTGAACATCCACAGATTTTCATATCCTCAGTGGTGTGAGTGGGGCATCCTGGAACCAGTCCCCCTTGGATACCCAGCAACAACTGTAAATTTGAACAGAGAACTGACCAAAATGGATTAGCGTTACCGGCTAGTATAGGTAGGACCAAACTTATCAACTGATAATTAGCATGCCCCTTCTTTGTATATGGTGCTTTTCTAGGTTTTCCAGGATTACAGACATGGCCTCTTCTTAAAGTGTGAAAAAAAGAAACAGATGAGAAAAATTATAACACTGCATGATGTAATAGGAGCTCTGCACAAATGTCAAGAGAGTACAGAGAAGAGAGAGTCACTTGGCACAGTGGATAGGAAAGCAGTGCGTTAGATTTGGTGCGTCATAAAGGAGGAGGCGCTGTTTGAGTGGCTCTTGAAAGATGAAGTGAAGTTAAGCAACTAAAGGGATCCAAAGGAAGAACAATCTTCAGAGAAGCTTATAACCAAAACCAAAATCAGTGTGAAGAACAACGCTTATTCAGGAAATGATGAGAAACTCCCAGGATGGAGGAACTTGAAGATGTAACACGTAAAGGATCATTAAAGAAACTGGGAATTTCCATCCTATAGAAGAGAGGATTCAGTGGTGATATTATATGATAGTTTTTCCAAATATTTATCCCATGGGGAAAATCTTACACTTGAATATTTTTGTTGTTGTTCATGTTGATATGTTTTAGAAGAGTTTCAATCTTCTAGAAAATTTTCAAGAAGAGTACAGAGTTCCTAGACACTCTACACTCACTTTCTCCTACTATTATCTTACATTATTGCGGTACATTTCTTATAATTGGTGAGCCAAGATTGATACATTATTAACTAAAGTCCATACTTTATTCAGATTTTTCTTTAGCTTTTATTTTGATTCCTTTTTCTGTTCCAGCCTCCCATCAGGAGGCTGATGTTATATAACATTCAGTAAGTGCGTCTTCTTACATTCTTCTTGACTGTAGTAGTCTCTTACATTGTCCTTGCTTTCAATGACCTTGACAGTTTTAAAGAGTACTAGTCAGAGACTGTGTGTCCTATGGGACTTGTCTGATATTTTTCTCATGATTAAATTGCAGTAAAAGTGCCATTTTCATTACATCATTTCAAAGTACATGCTAGCAACATGACATACTTTACACTTGTTTTGAAACATGCTGAGAAGCAGATAACATTCAAAAGGAGATGGTTATAGAGAAAGCTTTAAATACATTAGTCAGAAGGACTAAGGATCAGAGAGAATGAAGTTCCTTGCCTGAGTTCACATGGCTAGTAAGTAGCTAGACCAATTGATTTTAAGTTTTAAAACCCAGACTCAATTGATTTTAAGTTTCTTCTTCCACTTTATTAGGTTATAATGGATTAAATTAAATGAATAAATGCTCATAACATTCCCGCCAGGGATGCACGGAAGGCGCGTGTCCTGGTTCTTTATACCCGACTATGCACATCTCTTCCAAAATCTGCTCTCAGAGACATCACGTTGGTAGCTTGAAATCAACAATGGTGTGGGTATTTACCCCATGGCAAACATCATAGGCTCTAAATCAACCTTTTTTCAAAAATATATTGTTATGGAGAACTGGTTGTTTAACAACCAACAGGGACCAGTTTAGTTCAGTTCAGTCGCTCAGTCATGTCCAACTCTTTGTGACACCATGAATCGCAGCACGCCAGGCCTCCCTGTCCATCACCAACTCCCGGAGTTCACCCAGACTCATGTCCATCGAGTCAGTGATGCCATCCAGCCATCTCATCCTCTGTCGTCCCCTTCTCCTCTTGCCCCCAATTCCTCCCAGCATCAGAGTCTTTTCCAATGAGTCAGCTCTTTGCAGGAGGTGGTCAAAGTACTGGAGTTTCAGCTTCAGCATCATTCCCTCGAAAGAAATCCCAGGGCTGATCTCCTTCAGAATGGACTGGTTGGATCTCCTTGCAGTCCAAGGGACTCTCAAGAGTCTTCTCCAACACCACAGTTCAAAAGCATCAATTCTTCAGCACTCAGCCTTCTTCACAGTCCAACTCTCACATCCATACATGACCACAGGAAAAACCATAGCCTTGACTAGACGGACCTTTGTTGGCAAAGTAATGTCTCTGCTTTTCAATATGCTATCTAGGTTGGTCATAACTTTCCTTCCAAGGAGTAAGCGTCTTTTAATTTCATGGCTGCAGTCACCATCTGCAGTGATTTTGGAGCCCCCAAAAATAAAGTCTGACGCTGTTTCCACTGTTTCCCCATCTATTTCCCATGAAGTGATGGGACCGGATGCCATGATCTTCGTTTTCTGAATGTTGAGCTTTAAGCCAACTTTTTCACTCTCTTCTTTCACTTTCATCAAGAGGCTTTTTAGTTCGTCTTCACTTTCTGCCATAAGGGTAGTGTCATCTGCATATCTGAGGTTATTGATATTTCTCCTGGCAATCTTGATTCCAGCTTGTGTTTCTTCCAGGGATAACATTGATTATTTATTCTATTTGTTTTATTTTTAGACTAGGACAGTCTTACTCTATTTCCAATTGTGAGGGGGGAAAAAAAGTGAAAGAAAATATATCAATATGTTTCACTTTCTTGTAAAGAATTAAAACAAAATAAACATATTGGTGTCTAAGTAAAAAATCTAACTACAGAGGGCCTGAAGATTCAAGTGAAAAACAGCTGCAGGTAAAAGCAAAGAGTTCAGCAAAAAAGGAAAATAGAAAAAGAAACTCTGTGGGTTCTTGCCCCTTTATTTTGTCATTATTTTCATTGGTGATGATGCTGTTCTATTCATTTTTGTTGGTTTGTTAAGTCTGGAAATCCTAGTATGCTTGAAGCAGCAAGCTTGAAACCTCAATAAACTTGAGGTTTATTTTCTGAATACAAGTTCCAAAGAAGTCTTTCTCTGTGAAATCCATACTTCTAGAACTCCATGCTGATTTAAGAAGTACAAATGTGCTTAATAGATACTGTAAATTAGAATGCTGCTTATAACATTTAAACTATGAAAATATAGACGGAATTACTTCCTTCTCACCCCACCCCAGAAACTTCGTTGCAATTTGAGTCCTGGCTGAAAGGCACCTGTCTAACAAGAAACACCTTTTGCAGAATCTCACTGGGCAGAGTCACTTGAAAAGTCTAGTCAGCAGAATGGAGCTTCCTTCCCAACCCCAATTAGTGATGAAAGTGTTAGTCGATTTCTCTGTGATTCCATGGACTGCAGCTTGCCAGGCTCCTCTGTTCATCGAATTCTCCAGGCCAGAATACTGGAGTGGGTTGCCATTCCCTTTTCCAGGGGATCTTCCCAACCCAGGGACTGAACGCAGGTCTCCTGCACTGGAGGGAGATTTCTTTACCAGATGAGACTCCAGGTGTTACCTCCCAAAGGAGGATGAGCACGAGGTGTTCTGACAGGGGGGACTTGAAGGAAATTGAAGGAAAGTGCTTGATTGTATGCATTCTATATTCAATGTCAGACTCTAAGAATGTCATTTAAGAATCCCAAATTCATGTGGATAGAACATGGTGATTCAGTCAGTGAAGAAAGTAGCATCTGATTGCAAAGCAATTTTCCCTAAAGAAAAATATCATTTAAAAAACTCTTCCCAGTGTTTAGAGTGATTAAAAATACACAAATATTTTGCCGCTATTTGGTTTTATTTATGTTGTGGGCATCTGTGACTGTGTGTGCATAAAATGAATATTCGAATTGGTCCTTGAATGCTCTGAAAGGGATGGATGGTTAGTTAAACCAAATACATGTGCACAAACACATACGCAAGGAAAAGGTAGAAAATTTTAAAAGAAAAACTTTGTTTTTTCAACGAGAGGCAGCAGTAAGATGGATTGGAGGGAATTTTGTCATCAAACAAAAAACAGACCAGTTGAGCTTGTTAAGCATTTTTATTGGACTTCTCCTGTGTTTCTCAAACTTGGCTGATTATCAAAACACCCAGGGTGCTTGTTAAAAGCCCAGATTCCTTTGGTCCACTTCAGACTTAAGGAATCAGATTCTTGAGGGAATGACCAAGGAAGCTACATTTTTAATAGTTGCCCTGGTGATTCTGATGATTAGCCAAGGAGGAGAAACACTGCTTGGGTCAGGGGTTCTCAACTGCAACCAGTTATAAAGTCAAAAAAAAAAAAAAATTACTGATGTCTGGGCCCCACCCCAAGCCAATTAAATCCAAATCTCTGGGATTTGAGCTCAGATACTTAAATAAACAAAGAAACCAAAGATATCCTTCCAGGTGATTTTAATGTGCTGCCAAGAGTGAGGACCACTGGCCAATCTAAATAAGCTAAGAGAATCCTCCTCTAACAAGAACTAACAAACTTTTCACAAGAAATGCCTTTCGTCCAATCTGTGGATATCTTTAGAAATTTAAAATAAAAGGTAGCAAATTTGGGGCACTTCTGCATGTTTTGATGATGACAAACAAATGAGTCTATTTCTTCCTCTTGTCATTTCATGTATTAATTTTTATTTTTTTATTTTTTTTTTTAATTTTATTTTTAAACTTTACATAACTGTATTAGTTTTGCCAAATATCAAAATGAATCCGCCACAGGTATACATGTGTTCCCCATCCTGAACCCTCCTCCCTCCTCCCTCCCCATTCCATCCCTCTGGGTCGTCCCAGTGCACCAGCCCCAAGCATCCAGTATCGTGCATCGAACCTGGACTGGCAACTCATTTCATACATGATATTTTACATGTTTCAATGCCATTCTCCCAAATCTTCCCACCCTCTCCCTCTCCCACAGAGTCCATAAGACTGTTCTATACATCAGTGTCTCTTTTGCTGTCTCGTACACATATTAATTTTTAAATAGAGAAAGGGAAGGTAGAGAGGAAGAAAAAGTGGATTTACTTACATGCATATTCTGAGTGTTTAAAATCTCTGAGGACATCTCACTCATTCCCCAAACAATTTAAACCAGAGCATACATAGCAACTCACTCCAGTATTCTTGCCGGGAAATTCCATGGACAGAGGAGACTGGCAGGCTACAGTCTATAGGGTTGCAGAGTCAGACATGACTAAGCGTGCATGCACACACACATGCTACCCTATGTATACAAATATCTACTTGCTATTTAAGAATTTTCTCTTTATTTTCATTACTCAGCCTTGTAGAGAAAATTTTCTTCTTTAATTTTAATAAGGTCCAATGAACATTAAAATAAATGAAAAGTGGCTCATGGCTAAGATCAATATTATTGGAGAAAACTTTCTTTTAAAAAAAATATGTTTCTTTAAAATTTCCAGTTTAGACTGGTTGTGAATCCCAAGTGTTACTTATGCAATAAAACATAGAACTAATGTAATTATCAAGAACAAGATACAAAGCTGCAGATTTACCTATAAAGGTTTTCTTTCAACAGTCAAGAGAAATGTCGTGCTTTGTATTTACCAAATTAGGAAGATTTAGCTCGCTTTCATATATTCTAATTAAAGGGCTCTATGAAACAAAGTACAGCATTTTTTAAAGTAAATCTTTTTTTAAAAGTTTTTTTGGTTGTGTGAAATGTGGGATCCTAGTTCTACAGTCCGGAGAAGGCAACGGCACCCCACTCCAGTACTCTTGCCTGGAAAATCCCATGGACGGAGGAGCCTGGTAGGCTGCAGTCCATGGAGTCGCTAAGAGTCGGACACGACTGAGCGACTTCACTTTCACTTTTCACTTTCATGCATTGGAGAAGGAAATGGCAACCCACCCCAGTGTTCTTGCCTGGAGAATCCCAGGGACGGGGGAGCCTGATGGGCTGCCGTCTATGGGGTCGCAAAGAGTCGGACACGACTGAAGCGACTTAGTAGCAGCAGCAGTTCTACATTCAGGGCTTGAACCTACACCCTGTGCATTAGAAATGTGGAGTCTTAATCACTGGACCACCAGGGAAGCCCCGACCTTATTTTTAGAGCAGGTTTAGGGTCACAACAACATTGAGAGGAAAGGACAAAGAGTTCCCACATACCTCCTACCCCCACACATTGTAGCTTCCCCTATTTGCAACATCCCCACCAGAATGGAACATTTATTACAACTGATGGAATACTGATACATCATTGTTATCCAATGTCCAGAGTTCACATTAGAGTTTATTTCTGGGTATATACTGTATGGGTTTGGTGAATGTGCATGTAGCCTCCATTACAGTATTGTACAGAATAGTTTACCTACCCTAAAATTAGGCTGTGTTCCACCTATTCATCCTTCCTCCCCACCCCAACCTTTGCGGACCACTGATCATTTTACTGTCTCCACAATTTTGCCTTTTCCAGAATGTCATATAGTTGGAATTACACAGTATGGAACCTTTGCAAATTGGCTTCTTTCATTTAGTAATATGTTTAAGTTTCTTCATTGTTGTCATGACTTAACAGCTCATTTCTTTATAGTACTAATTAATAGTCCATTGTCTGAATGTATTGCAATTTGTGAGTCCATTCGACTGCTGAAGGACATCTTGGTTTCTTCTAAGTTTTGGCAATGGTGAATAAAAATGCTATACACATCTGTGGGCAGGTTTTTGGGTGGACATAAATTTTCGGTTCTCTTAGGTAAATACAGAGATACAATTGCTGGATCACATGAGTATGCTTGTTGTTGTTGTTTAGTCACTCAGTTGTGTCAGACTCTTTGCAACGCATGGACTGTACCCCACCAGGTTCCTTTGTCCAAGGGATTTTCCAGGCAAGAACATTTATGCATGCTCAGTCACTTCAGTTGCGTCAGACTCTGTGCAATGCTAAGGACTGTAGCCTGCCAGGCTCCTCTGTCCATGAGATTTTCCAGGCAAGAATACTGGAGTGGGTTGCCATTTTCTTCTCCAGGGAATCTTCCTGACACAGGGATCGAACCTGTGTCTCCTGCTTTGGCAGACTGGTTCTTTACAGCTGGGCCACCTGGGAAAGAAACTGTCAAGCTGCCTTTAAAACAGCTGCATCATTTTGTTTTCCTTTTATTCCACATCCTTGTCAGCATTTAGTGGTGTCAGTGTTCCAGACTTTAGCCGTTCTAATAGGTATGCTGCTGCTGCCGCTGCTGCTGCTGCTAAGTCACGTCAGTCGTGTCTGACTCTGTGCGACCCATAGACGGCAGCCCACCAGGCTCCCCCGTCCCTGGGATTCTCCAGGCAAGAACACTGGGGTGGGTTGCCATTTCCTTCTCCAATGCATGAAAGTGAAAAGTGAAAGTGAAGTCGCTCAGTTGTGTCCAACCCTCAGCGACTCCGTGGACTGCAGCTCTCCAGGATCCTCTGTCCATGGGATTTTCCAGGCAAGAGTACTGGAGCGGGGTGCCATAGGTGTGCAGTGGTATCTCATTGTTATTTCAGTTTGCATTTCCCTGATGACATGATGTGAAGCATATTTTCATATGCTTATTTGCCATCTGTATATCATCTGGAGAAGGGAATGGCAACCCACTCCAGTATTCTTGCCTGGTGAATCCTGTGGACAGAGGAGCCTGGCAGGCTACAGTCCATGGGGTTGCAAAGAGTTGGACAGGACTGAGTGACTCACACACACACATACACACACACACATACACATCATATTTGATGAGGACTCGAGTTCTTTGGCCCATTTTTTAATTGACTTGTTTTTTTTTACTGCTGAATTTTGAAACATTCTTTGTATATTTTTGACTGCCAGTCTTTTATCAGATACATCTTTCACAAATATTTTCTCCCAAAGGTGTAACATTTTTTTGTATGTGTGCAATTTGAGGATAGCTTACCAAGTTATAGGTGAATATATATACATTCTGTGGCTTCCCAGATGGTGCAATGGTAAAGAATCTTCCTGGCAGTGCAGGAAATTCAAGAGACTTGGGTTCAATTCCTGGGTCAGGAAGATCCCCTTGAGAAGTAAATGGCAACCTACTCCAATATTCTTGCCTGGAAAATTCCATGGACAGAGGAGTCTGGTGGGCTACAGTTCATTGAGGTTGAAAAGAGTTGGACACAAATGAGCGCATATGCATAACACGTATACTTTCTGTGTGTTCGTTTCCGTATATTCCTTTCATTTAAGGCAATCATGTAGGTATTTCCTAGTTTATGTTTATATTAGCTTAGTAGGGCTGCTGTAACAAAATATCACAAACCAGGTGACTTAAACAACAGAAATTTATAATCTCATTGTTTGCAAGATGTGAGCAAAGTGTTTTTTCCAGGGAGAAGGATCTGTTCCAGTCCTGTCTCCCTGGATTAGAGATGACTGTCTTTTCACATGTCCCTTCACATTACCTTCCCTTTTTATGTATCCCTGTGTCCAAATGTCCCCTTTTTTTATAAGATACCAGTCACATTGGATTAGGGTCCATAATAATAGCCTCATTTTAGCTAATGGGCAGATGCTATGACCCTGATCCCACAGAAGGTCACATTCTGAGGTACCAGTCCTCAGCATATAAATATTCCTGTGCGTGCTAAGTCGCTTCAGTCATGTCTGACTCTTTGTGACCCTATGGACTGTAGCTCACCAGGCTCCTCTGTCCATGGATTCTCCAGGTAAGAATACTGGAGTGGGTTGCCATGTGCTCCTCCAGACGCTCTTCCTGACCCAGGGATCAACCCACGTTCCCTGCAGCTCCTGCATTGCAGGTAGATTCTTTACTGCTGAGTCACTGGGGAAGCCCATATGAATATGGGGGGAACACAATTCAACCACAGAGATGTTGAAGTCATTTATTCAACTCTTCCAATCCAATGAAAGGAGACAATCACACCCCCTGTGTTTCATGCCCCGTTAATGACATATAATTCCCCTTATGCCCAGATGTCTGCTTGGACGTTACCTGTGTAGGCAAATCTTTCCTGGTTCTTTACCCCCTCGTGAATTGGTACTAGGTATGCTTCTCATAGAAAGCCTCCTTTTACTCTGATTAGTCATTTCCAGTTGACTGGCAAGTTTTCCTTCTTGGACAATAAATTCTTTCTGTTCAGGGACTGTTTAATCCCATTGGCTAGAATTATGCCTCCCACAGAGAAACAAATACATTTTTGTTGAATAAAAAAGAAAATGACAGGATCAGGTGTTAAGAAATTAATTGGTCCCCATGGACCACACAGGTAAGTCGTCATTCTTGCCTTGACTTAGCCACGCCCTATCCCTCTGTCTGGAATTTCTCCTCAGCAGTTAGTTCACTCCTGGTTCATCCCCCTTTCCATGGTGGTGGTAGTATAGTCACTCAGTCGTGTCCCACTCTTTTGCGACCCCATGGACTGTAGCCCACCAGGCTCCTCTGTCTATAGGATTTCCCAAGCAAGAAACTGGAGTGGGTTGCCATTTCCTTCTCTGGGGGATCCTCCTGACCCAGGAATCCAACCTGAGTCTCCTGCTTTGCAGGTGGATTCCTTACCACCTGGGAAGCCATGAATCAGCTCATATCTTCCTCTCAGAGAGCTTCTCCTGGCCACCTGAGAGCAGACCCCACGATCCCAATGACTTTCTCTGCCAGTCCCTTTTTTGTTTCCTTCCTAGCAGTCATTACGATCGTATACTGTATCTCATCTATTCTTGTCTCTTTGTCTATCTTCTCCATTAGAATGTGCCCTCCATCAGGGCAAGGCCCCAGGAGTCTTGCTGATCATCGTATCCACAGAGTCCAGCAGCATCCAGCACACAGATTTTTGTCCCTTCCCTTGGTGCTGGGGTTTCCCTGGAGGGGGGGAAAAAAGCGTATGATGAAGAGACTATTTCTCTTGTCCCTTTAGGAAAAATTAACAGGCTTTTGTATTCTGAGTTTGGAATTCCTTGCCGAAAAGTCTACAGAGTCCTAAAAATTCTTTTCAAGCAGCGGACTTCCCTGGTGGTTCCCTCTGTGCTTCTAATGCAGGGGGCCCAGGTTCCATCCCTGGTCAGAGAACTAGATCCCACACGCTGCAACTAAGAGTTCGAATGATCCCACGTGCTGCAACAAAGATCGAAGATCCCACATGCCAGCACAGCCAAATAAGTGAATAAATTATTTGCAAGCATAAAAAGGAGAGAAGTAAAGATAGAAGAAAAAGGAAGAGGAGGGATCGGAAACCTGGCTGAGCTCCTGGAATAATGCTCTCATTTAGCATTATGTGCTCATGCTAAGTCACTTCAGTCATGTCTGACTCTTTGCGACCCCATGGACTGTACCCCACCAGACTCCTCTGTCCATGGAATTCTCCAGGCAAGAATACCGCAGTGGGTTGCCATGCCCTCATCCAGGGGATCTTTCCAACCCAGGGATCAAACCTGAGTCTCCTAAATTGCATGTGGATTCTTTACAGTCTGAGCCACCAGGAAAACCCCATTCAGCATAATAGGTAATGTCATTTAGCCATTTAGTCTTTTAAAGGGTAGGTTTGCCTCTTACGCTTGTGTACTTTGAGTTAAAACACTTTCCTGCACATGAATTGCTTAACCTGTGAAATTTGCAGTCACCTGGATTAAATATTGAATTTGTTACAACATTGTTTCTCTTTGGTTTGTGAGTTGGGAAGCATGTGATATCTTAGCTCCCTGACCAGGAATCAAGCCCCTAACTCCTGCATTGGAAAGCAAAGTCTTCACCACTGGGCCACTGGGGGAGTCCCTCAAATATTCATATATAAATCTAAAGGCAAGTACATTTCACAGCAAACAGAATCCTGATATAAGGTTGCAGAGTTTCTGTTTTTGTTTTTGTTTTCATTTTTGACCTCTTCATTTGTATGAGAGAGAACATTTTAATAAAAATCATTTGATTTCTTTTTATTTTATTGAGGATATTAAATATTAAACTCTAGTTTTAGCTTAGCAACTTAGTGGAATTGCATTAATAAATAGAGTCAAACAATATTCTTAGGAAACTTATTTAGGAAATCATTCCAATAAAGTAGCTGCTAGGCTTCTTGGGAGAATTTCCTTCAAAAAGATGACTCCTACTGTTATAAACTACAAGTCTATTAAAGATAATATAACAACATAAGATATAAACTCCCAATTATCCTCCATGTACAACATGCAAGTATCCATATTTACATTCTGCTTATAATCCCTGCCAGTGTGTTTTAAATACTATAAAATTAAAATGACGTTTTCTGAGCAATAATTTATTCAGGACTTAAAGTCACTTCAAATCTGTGTGGTGGGGAAATGGAGGGGACATGGCAAAAAACTGTACGATCAGGAGGCAAGATGCTCTTTGTATCTGTATTAAGTCAGCCAGGAAACATGCAGATCTGGGAAAGAAACAAGAGAAGGCAAGAGGTTCCAAGAGATCAAGGGGGGAACATACAGTATGTCCCATGCATTACATTCATTTCTTAGAAATGAATTTAGGCTGTCAAAGACCTGATGCTTTTGAACTGTGGTGCTGAAGACTCTTGAGAGTCCTTTGGACAGCAAGGAGATCAAACCCATCAGTCCTAAAGGAAATCAACCCTGAATATTCATTGGAAGGACTGATGCTGAAACTCCAATACTTTGGCCACTTGATGTAAAGAGCCGACTCATTGGAAAAGACCCTGATGCTGGGAGAGATTGAGGGCAGGAGAAGAAGGGGACGAAAGAGGATGAGATGGTTGGATGGCATCACCGACTCAATGGGCATGAGTTTGAGCAAACGCTGGGAGATAGTGAAGGACAGAGAAGCCTGGCGTGCTTCAGTCCATGAGGTCGCAAAGAGTTGGACACAAATGAGTGACTGAACAATAACAAAGGAAAGCTGTCTTCCCAAAGGAAGAGGGAGTTTTAAGATTCAGCAGTGATCCCTGTAAGCTGTCAGGATTCCTGGCTTCAGACAAGAGAAATGAACACCAGTTAATATCAGAGAAAAGGAATTTGATGAAGTGATAAGACATACATGACAGAATCAGCACAGAAGCTAATGAACCAGGTCCAGAAAACTGGGAAGAGCCAGGGAGACATCACTCTGAGAAAACACAGGGAAGACCCTGTTACAGGATGCCTCTGCCTAGGATGGCCCCTGCGGTGGCGGGACACAACACTGTCACCCTCACAGGCTTTCAAAGCCTCTGATACAGCCAGGAATATCTTCCCAGCCTCTGTTTCCCTTGCTCAAGCATCAAATCCCCAGGAAAGGGAGTCAAAACTCCTAGCTCACATGCCAGAAGGCAGGGAGAGGGGATCCCTCACCGTTGCATTGCCTCCCACGAAGTCTCTCATTCCCTGCATCAAGAAGAGTAATAGCTTGCATTTTTTGGCCTCACTGTGGGGCATGAGGGATCTGAGTTCCCCAACTAGGGATTGAACATGCATCCCCTGAATTGGGAGTGTGGATGAAGTCTTAACCAGTGGACTGTTAGGGAGGTTCCAATAATAACTATTGCTAATATAGCTCATATGATGTTCTAGGTCCTGTTCTGAGCACTTCACAGACATTAACTTCTTCTCACAACCACCCAATGTGATAATTATTATTATTTTCATAGAGGTTAAGCTGAGAAATCCAGTAGCCAAATAGCTCCCCAAATATTACACTAGTAGAAAGTGGCAGAGCAGAGATGGAAAGCCAGCAGTCCGTGGGTTACAGAGCGTTCTTGGGACAGGGTCTCATACACTGACTGGCACATGTGGGTAGCCACAGGTTCGTTGATCAATGAAGCAAGACCAACTGTTGAACTCTTAGATTTAGATAATGATACAGAGTGCCTTCCGAGCTTCAAGGAAAGGAGGGGCAAATGGATGAAGATGCCATAGATGATGGTTTTGAGGTTCTCGTCTTGATTTAAGTTTCTGTTCAAAATAATTAAAAACATCACTCCAAAAAAAAAAAAAAAAAAAAGTTAGAATGAAAGTCAACTGCAAAGGGCAAGCCTTTGCAATGACCACTGTCTAGAAAGGTCTTCCCTGATGGCTCAGCAGTAAAGAATCTGCCTGCAATGCAGGAGAGGCAAGTTTGATCCCTGGGTTGGGAAGATCCCTTGGAGGAGGAAATGGCAACCCCCTCCAGTATTCTGCCTGGGAAATCCCATGGACAGAGGAGCCTAGTGGGTTACAGTCCATGGGGTAGCAAAGAGTGGGACTTGACTGAGCAGGCACAATATGACTGTGTAGAAAAAATAGCTAAAGCTTAAGAAGGTGAATAAGTATGAGCCCTAATCATCCTTTTTTGGTAATTATACTTGAAAAGTCCAACTAAGATGAAGAGAACATAAATTCAAATTTGACATTTATTGGTTAGGACCAGCAGAAACCCAAGGGTCAAAAGGTGAGAGAGTAAATGATGTGATGAACTGTAGTACCTGAGCTGGACGAATGCCTCCGTCATTATTATAATTACCATCATAGTCATACTAGCTGTCATTTATTGACTGGTTTCTATGTATCAGACCTTGCTAAATGCTCTACGTGCATTATCTCAAACCATACTCATAACAATTTTATAAAGTTGGTGCTGTTATTATCCCATTTTTATAGACAAGAAAACTGAGGCCTAGAGAGTTCAAGGTCAGAGAGCCAGCAAATCATGGAGATAAGAGTTGAACCTACCTGAAAGTAGTAGAGCCCTGTGGAATGGACAAAATGTAAGAATCAAAGATTAGAAATTGGGGAGAAAAACATTACAAGTTGGAAAACTGGTAAAGTAAAAGTAAGAAAGGGAGTATTAAGATTGGTTAAAGTCAGAGAACAGAATGTTTGGGTTACTATCTTACCCCTCCAGTGGCTCTGGGTGACAAGCTCCAAGGTTCATTCTGGGATTCATTGACTATGCTAAAGCCGTTGACTGTGTGGATCACAATAAACTGTGGAAAATTCTGAAAGAGATGGGAATACCAGACCACCTGACCTGCCTCTTGAGAAACCTATATGCAGGTCAGGAAGCAACAGTTAGAACTGGACATGGAACAACAGACTGGTTCCAAATAGGAAAAGGAGTACGTCAAGGATGTATATTGTCACCCTGCTTATTTAACTTCTATGCAGAGTACATCATGAGAAATGCTGGACTGGAAGAAACACAAGCTGGAATCAAGATTGCCGGGAGAAATATCAATAACCTCAGATATGCAGATGACACCACCCTTATGGCAGAGAGTGAAGAGGAACTCAAAAGCCTCTTGATGAAAGTGAAAGAGGAGAGTGAAAAAGTTGGCTTAAAGCTCAACATTCAGAAAACGAAGATCATGGCATCTGGTCCCATCACTTCATGGGAAATAGATGGGGAAACAGTGGAAACAGTGTCAGACTTTATTTTTGGGGCTCCAAAATCACTGCAGATGGTGACTGCAGCCATGAAATTAAAAGACGCTTACTCCTTGGAAGGAAAGTTATGACCAAACTAGATAGCATATTCAAAAGCAGAGACATTACTTTGCCAACAAAGGTCCATCTAGTCAAGACTATGGTTTTTCCAGTGGTCATGTATGGATGTGAGAGTTGGACTGTGAAGAAAGCTGAGCGCCGAAGAATTGATGCTTTTGAACTGTGGTGCTGGAGAAGACGCTTGAGAGTCCCTTGGACTGCAAGGAGATCCAACCAGTCCATTCTGAGGGAGATCAGCCCTGGGATTTCTTTGGAAGGAATGATGCTAAAGCTGAAACTCCAGTGCTTTGGCCACCTCATGCGAAGAGTTGACTCATTGGAAAAGACTCTGATGCTGGGAGGGATTGGGGGCAGGAGGAGAAGGGGACGACAGAGGATGAGATGGCTGGATGGCATCACTGACTCGATGGACGTGAGTCTCAGTGAACTGCGGGAGTTGGTGATAGACAGGGAGGCCTGGCGTGCTGTGATTCATGGAGTCACAAAGAGCTGGACACAACTGATGAGACTGAACTGAACTGAACTGAACTGAAATACACACAAAATTAGAAGACACTTGCTCCTTGGAAGGAAAGCCATGACAAACACAGCATATTAAAAAGCAGAGACATCACTTTGCTGACAAAGCTCTGTATAGTCAAAGCTATGGTTTTTGCAGTAGTCATGTACAGATGTGAAAGTTGGACAAGAGAAGGCTGAGCACCAAAGAATTGATGCTTTCGAACTGTGGTACTGGAGAAGAGCCTTGAGAATCCCTTGGACAGCAAGGAGATCAAACCAGTCAATCCTAAAGGAAATCAACCCTGAATATTCATTGGAAGGACTGATGCTAAAGCTGAAGCTCCAATACTTTGGCCACTTGATGTGAAGAGTGAACCCATTGTAAAATACCCTGATGCTAGGAAAGATTGAAGGTAAAAGGAGAAGAGGGTGGCAGAGGATGAGATGGTTAGATAGCATCACCAACTCAATGGACATGAATTTGAGCAAACTCTGGAAGATAGTGAAGGACAGGGAAGCCTGGCATGCTGCAGTCGATGGGGTTGCAGAGATTAGGATATGCCTTAGTGACGGAACAACAAAAGCAAATACACATGATGCCCAAGTATGCAAAATCTTAAACAACAGAGGACACAAACTGCTGGAGAAGTAGTTCTCCCTTTTATTCTCAAAAGTTTTCAGGGACATTTCATAAGGCCTCTCAGAAATTGACATGGGATTGAGGGCCAGTCACCTACAGTGTTGATCAACCCAGTAATGTCCCCGTGTACTGGTTCTTCTTTCCCTATTTTTCTCTCTCCCACCCTTTACTCAGTCTTCTTGGGGTTACTTCTCAAATAAATAAACTGAGTTTAAGAGTCTACATTGCCTCAGGCTCTGCTTCTAAGAGAACCCAAGCCAAGACAATAGACAATATACTATCCCTAGAAGAAAAAACTTTAAGATGAATGGGCCTTCCTGGGAATAAGCATTCTCTTTCCAAATCTACCCATTTTCTTCTCATTGCCTTCAAACCTATTATCAAGTTTGGGTTTGGGGTTAGAGTTTTCAGAGAATCAGAACCAACAGAAAAAATATATATCAAACACTGGGTGTGTGTGTGTGTGTGTGTGTGTGTGTGTGTGTGTATGCAGATTGAAAGAGAAAAAGAGGACTATTTTAAGGAATTGGTCTGGATGATTGTGAGGTCTGCCAACCTGGAAATCTATACAGCAGGCCAGCAAGCTGAAAATTTATGAAAGTGTTCAACATGAGTCCAAAACCTGCTGAAGAACAAACTAGAAACTCAGGTGAGGATTTTTATGTTGCAGTCTTGAGGAGAATTTCTTTCAAGGAAACTTTGTCTTCACTCTTAAGTCCTTCAATGGATTGGATGAGGGTTGCCCATATTGTGGAGGGTAATATGCTTTATTTCAAGTCTACTGACAATTTACAACTAAAATATACCTTCACAACAACATCTAGACTGGTGTTTGGCCAAACAACTGACACCATAACCTAGCCAAGTTGACATATATGATTGAGTATCACAGGTCTCACAGGGCTTTATGGAGAAATACAATCTCTGCTTTGGGGAGAAATAGCTTATACACCAAAGGAACTGAAAGAGCTTGTCTGTCTATACTGGTAGGAACTTTGAGATCACATGTAGGAGTAGATGTTGGGCTTTAGAAGGTAGGATATAAAGCTGGTTAAGAAAGGCTCAGACTGTAAAGAATCTGCCTGAAATGCTGGAGACCCAGGTTCAATCCCTGGGTCAGGAAGATCCTCTGGAGAAGGGAATGGCTACCCGCTCCAGTACTGTTGCCTGGAAAATTTCATGGACAGAAGAGGCTGGTGGGCTACAGTCCATGGGGTCGCAAGGAGTCAGACACGACTGAGCAACAAACACTTTTGCTACTTCACTCAAGGAAGAATTATTTGATATGAGAATATTCCTTTGTGCCTCAGGATTTAATGTCTGCAAGAATAGTTGGAGCCATTCCTAATATGCTGCTGAGAATATTCCCTGGAATTTTGATATGGAAGTGACCAACAGTAAATGAAGTGGCAATGTTGAAGTTCGAGGATTAGAAGGTTTGGGAGGTGGGAATATTTTCATGAATGTGTTATGTGAGATGGTAGAATCCACTATCTGATTATGTCCTTGAGAAGGCCTACATGGTGCTCATGCCCAATCATGTCCAACTCTTTGAGACCCCATGGACTGTAGCCCACCAGGCTCCTCTGTCCGTAGGATTCTCCAGGCAAGAATACTGGAGTGGGTTGCCATGCCCTCCTCCAGGGGATCTTCCTGACCCAGGGATCAAACCTGCATCTCTTATGTCTCCTGCATTGGCAGGTGGATTCTTTACCACTAGCGCCATCTGGGAAGTCCCAAGGCCTACATGGCACTACTTAAACAAGGAGATAAGGACTGCACTGGTACAAGGATACTGGCATCTTTGAGACTGGAGTTTACTGTAATAGATGCTGCCACCATTCAGATCAGATCAGATCAGATCAGTCCCTCAGTTGTGTCCGACTCTTTGCGACCCCATGAATCGCAGCACGCCAGGCCTCTCTGTCCATCACCAACTCCCACAGTTCCCTCAGACTCACTTCCATCGAGTCAGTGATGCCATCCAGCCATCTCATCCTCTGTTGTCCCCTTCTCCTCCTGCCCCCAATCCCTCCCAGCATCAGAGTCTTTTCCAATGAGTCAATTCTTCGCATGAGGTGGCCAAAGTACTGGAGTTTCAGCTTTAGCATCATTCCTTCCAAAGAAATCCCAGGGCTGATCTCCTTCAGAATGGACTGGTTGGATCTCCTTGCAGTCCAAGGGACTCTCAAGAGTCTTCTCCAACACCACAGTTCAAAAGCATCAATTCTTCGGTGCTCAGCTTTCTTTACAGTCCAACTGTCACATCCATACATGACCACTGGAAAAACCATAGCCTTGACTAGGTGGACCTTTGTTGGCAAAGTAATGTCTCTGCTTTTGAATATGCTATCTAGTTTGGTCATAACTTTCCTTCCAAGGAGTAAGCGTCTTTTAATTTCATGGCTGCAGTCACCATCTGTAGTGATTTTGGAGCCCAGAAAAATAAAGTCTGACACTATTTCCACTGTTTCCCCATCTATTTCCCAGGAGGTGATGGGACCGGATGCCATGATCTTCATTTTCTGAATGTTGAGCTTTAAGCCAACTTTTTCACTCTCCACTTTCACTTTCATCAAGAGGCTTTTGAGTTCCTCTTCACTTTCTGCCATAAGGGTGGGGTCATCTGCATATCTGAGGTTATTGATATTTCTCCCGGCAATCTTGATTCCAGCTTGTGTTTCTTCCAGTCCAGCATTTCTCATGATGTACTCTGCATATAAGTTAAATAAACAGGGTGACAATATACAGCCTTGACGAACTCCTTTTCCTATTTGGAACCAGTCTGTTGTTCCATGTCCAGTTCTAACTGTTGCTTCCTGACCTGCATACAAATTTCTCAAGAGGCAGATCAGGTGGTCTGGTATTCCCATCTCTTTCAGAATTTTCCACAGTTGATTGCGATCCACACAGTCAAAGGCTTTGGCATAGTCAATAAAGCAGAAATAGATGTTTTTCTGGAAACTCTCTTGCTTTTTCCCTGATCCAGCAGATGTTGGCAATTTGATCTCTGGTTCCTCTGCCTTTTCTAAAACCAGCTTGAACATCAGGAAGTTCACGGTTCACATATTGCTGAAGCCTGGCTTGGAGAATTTTGAGCATTACTTTACTAGCGTGTGAGATGAGTGCAATTGTGCGGTAGGTTGAGCATTCTTTGGCATTGCCTTTCTTTGGGATTGGAATGAAAACTGACCTTTTTCAGTCCTGTGGCCACTGCTGAGTTTTCCAAATTTGCTGGCATATTGAGTGCAGCACTTTCACAGCATCATCTTTCAGGATTTGGAATAGCTCAACTGGAATTCCATCACCTCCACTAGCTTTGTTCATAGTGATGCTTTCTAAGGCCCACTTGACTTCACATTCCAGGATGTCTGGCTCTAGGTCAGTGATTACACCATCATGATTATCTGGGTCGTGAAGATCTTTTTTGTACAGTTCTTCTGTGTATTCTTGCCATCTCTTCTTAATATCTTGTGCTTCTGTTAGGTCCATGCCATTTCTGTCCTTTATCAAGCTCATCTTTGCATGAAATGTTCCTTTGGTATCTCTGATTTTCTTGAAGAGATCTCTAGTCTTTCCCATTCTGTTGTTTTCCTCTATTTATTTGCATTGATCGCTGAAGAAGGCTTTCTTATCTCTTGCTATTCTTTGGAAGTCTGCATTCAGATGTTTATATCTTTCCTTTTCTCCTTTGCTTTTCACTTCTCTTCTTTTCACAGCTATTTGTAAGGCCTCCCCAGACAGCCATTTTGCTTTTTTGCATTTCTTTTCCATGGGGAAAGAATGTGGTCCACTGGAGAAGGGAATGGCAAACCACTTCAGTATTCTTGCCTTGAGAACCCCATGAATAGTATGAAAAGGCAAAATGATAGGATACTGAAAGAGAAACTCCCCACGTTGGTAGGTGCCCAATATGCTACTGGAGATCAGTGGAGAAATAACTCCAGAAAGAATGAAGGGATGGAGCCAAAGCAAAAAGAATACCCAGCTGTGGATGTGACTGGTGATAGAAGCAAGGTCCGATGCTGTAAAGAGCAATATTGCATAGGAAATGCAAATGGAATGTCAGGTCCATGAATCAAGGCAAATTGGAAGTGGTCAAACAAGAGATGGCAAGAGTGAATGTCGACATTCTAGGAATCAGCGAACTCAAATGGACTGGATGGGTGAATTTAACTCAGATGACCATTATATCTACTACTGAGGGCAGGAATCCCTCAGAAGAAATGGAGTAGCCATCATGGTCAACAAAAGAGTCCGAAATGCAGTACTTGGATGCAATCTCAAAAATGACAGAATGATCTCTGTTAGTTTCCAAGGCAATCCATTCGGTATCACAGTAATCCAAGTCTATGCCCCAACCAGTAATGCTGAAGAAGCTGAAGTTGAACGGTTCTATGAAGACCTACAAGACCTTCTAGAACTAACACCCAAAAAAGATGTCCTTTTCATTATAGGGAACTGGAATGCAAAAGTAGGAAGTCAAGAAACACCTGGAGTAACAGGCAAATTTGGCCTTGGAATATGGAATGAAGCAGGGCAAAGACTAATAGAGTTTTGCCAAGAAAATGCACTGGTCATAACAAACACCCTCTTCCAACAACACAAGAGAAGACTCTATACATGGATATCACCAGATGGTCAACACCGAAATCAGATTGATTATATTCTTTGCAGCCAAAGATGGAGAAGCTCTATACAGTCGGCAAAAACAAGATCAGGAGCTTACTGTGGCTCAGACCATGAACTCCTTATTGCCAAATTCAGACTTAAATTGAAGAAAGTAGGGAAAACCACTAGACCATTCAGGTATGACCTAAATCAAATCCCTTATGATTATACAGTGGAAGTGAGGAATAGATTTAAGGGCCTAGATCTGATAGATAGAGTGCCTGATGAGCTATGGAATGAGGTCGTGACATTGTACAGGAGACAGGGATCAAGACCATCCACATGGAAAAGAAATGCAAAAAAGCTGCCACCATTACCTCTATGGTAATGACATTCCAGCATGGCAGAGGCCAGAGGTAAGTTTGACACAGTTATTACAATGAGTGGCAAGGCTGGAATGACAGTTATTAAGGTCTGGAGAAACTGGTATTTGTGGTAATGGACCACAGTTTGTGGTGTTCTCAGAGTGGAAGTAGATAATCAGTCAAAATACTGCTTCATCAAAAGATGGTGAGCAAAAGACTGGTAGTCATCAGGACAGAAAATGCATGGTCCGTCATCCAGTTTTCAGATGTAAGAGAGCTTGTAGACCCAGAACCATTCATTGAAGGGTAAATTGGATCTCTTTGAGGAAGGACCCTGCAACTGAGTCTTTCCATCAATAACCTAGAAATAAGACCTTGGTCTTACCTGTGAGAACATGAAAATTTTATTACCTGATGGAAATTGAAATTTTGGGATGGGTCCCAAGAAGGCCCAGAAGACACAAGTACATGATATGATTAGGTGGCCCTGACTCTTGTGGCACCTATTTCCTTTGTATTCTTGTCTCTTTCCCAACTAACACAGATAACCTCATGGGCATTAATTATGGTCCACAGATGAAGCAGGGCAAAAACAAAAACAAGATTAGAAATAAAAGCTCCTGGCTCACAGCTGAGTCAGCACCGTATGTCAGAGCCAGTTGTAGGAGGACTGCGGCCACGTTACAGCCCCACTCAGGGGTGGCCGCGCTGGTGAAGGGAGATCCTCCCAAAGGGCAAGGCCAAGAGCAGTGTACTTGGTTTTTCACTTTGTGTAGAGGAAGAAGGAGCCTGAATCAGGGATATTCATGAACTCCTGGGCAGGGATGAATGGCTAGGCTCACTGGTCAGAGTTGTCAAAAAAATAAGATTAGAAGATTGGAGAAATTCAGAATGAAAGAAGATGGTAATAGTGATAATAGTAGAAAAAGTAGGCAATGACATCTAGACCCCCCTGCCAGCATTTCCTCCATCATATCATCCGAAGCGTGTCGATCTATTTGTCATAAATACTCACCCCTTCAGCCTCCTTCCTCCTTTCCCTACTGCTTATATGATTTCTCCATTTCGAAGGCACTTATAGACTTGGAGAGCTGAAGGGGATGAATATTTCTGAGGAATTGTGTTGTGGTCAATTAAGGGTCAATAGTGAGTAAAATAAAATAGATAACTGGTAAGGACTCACTGCAAAGCACAGGGAACTGCACTCAGTTCTCTGTCTGTTCTACCTGTTTAATCATTCAGTTGTGACTGATTCTTTGTGACCCTGTCCATGGGCTTTTTTCAGGCAAGAATACTGGAATGGGTTGCCATTTCCTCCTCTAGGGGATCTTCTCAACCCAAGGATCAAACCCGTGTCTCCTGTATTGCAGGCAGATTCTTTACCTGCTTGAACCATCAGGGAAGCCCACTCAGTACTCTATAATAACCTATATGGGAAAAGAATCTAAAAATCAGTGGATATATGTATATTTATAACTGACTCACTTTGCTGTATACCTGAAACACAGCATTGTAAATCAACTATACTCCAATGAAAATCATTTTAAAGTAAACTAATAAATAAATTTCAGATTCACTCATAATAAAAAAATTAAAATAGAAATTAAAAAATACTGAAAACCAATTATCCTCTAATAAAAAATAAATTAATCAATAAAAAAATTTTTAAGAGTTTTCTAATCTAAAAAACACCTTTTACATTCACCAGAGCTTCTGCTTCAGAACACAGTATTTTAGTTGGAGTTTCCAAAATCTGTCAATATTTGCATGAACAGTTGATGTGTTTAAAATATTTAATCTTCCAATTTAGTCACAAGCTAAGACTCTCGATTTATTATTTTATATGTATCAGTAATGTTTTGAATTTTTTTCATATGGATGATGCATATATCTTATTCAAGTCATCTCTAACCATACTATATTTTATTCTTATGGTTACTTTTAAGTTCTCTTTCCACAAATCTGCTGCATATATTTGTTTGGGTTGATCTCTGAGTAGAGGGACCTGGGGAAGGGTGAGTGGGAGGTGGAAGCTGACGTGGTCTCCTCACATCAACTGTATACCCTGGTGTGAAGCTGTATGTGCCAAAAGGAAGAGCTCCTTTGTCTATTTCACACACAGGTATCTCCTGGATCCTGTGTGTGTGTGCATCTGTGTGTGTGTGAGAGAGATTTTAATCATCATTTATATCCCAAATATATTGATTTACATATTCCTCTTCCTTATCATCCCTTTTAACAAATATATTTTTTATTATTTTTTCCACTGTCCACTAAGATGGAAATACTAGCTGGTGTTGCTTAGTTTCTGGGTATTCATTTCGACTTAGCAAGACCCTGTATTTAGAGTTCACGATACCTTGAGGGTTAAACTCAAGCCCTATAAACAAGGCAAAAGAATTTATAAGAATGAGTAAACCTGTATTCTACATTGGAACTGTAGTCAGCCTACTATAAATGTTTCTAAAAAATAAATTATAAAGATGCGTTTCACAGAGGTTCCCATGAAGCACCAATACACAACTTTCTTTTGGTTGTTTACTAATTTCACGCACGGTAATATGTTGATTGCCTGCAATGCAGGAGACCGGGGTTTGATTCCTGGGTCAGGAAGATCCCCTGGAGAAGGAAATGGCAACCCACTCCAGTATTTTGCCTGAAGAATCCCATGGACAGAGGAGTCTGGCAGGCTACAGTCCATGGGATCACAAGAGTCAGACATGACTTAGCGACTAAACCACCACCATCAATATGTTGACTAAAATGTTATGTGCAAACAGCAATAATTTTTCTCTATTCCCTTCCAATTTTTCTAATTTTCTATCTCTCTCTGTTGTCGATATTATACTTGTATGCTTTTGAACTGTGGTGTTGGAGAAGACTCTTGAGAGTCCCTTGGACTGCAAGAAGATCCAACCAGTCCATTCTGAAGGAGATCAGCCCTGGGATTTCTTTGGAAACAATGATGCTGAAGCTGAAATTCCAGTACTTTGGCCACCTCATGCAAAGAGTTGACTCATTGGAAAAGACTCTGATGCTGGGAGGGATTGGGGGCAGGAGGAGAAGGGGACGACAGAGGATGAGATGGCTGGATGGCATCACCGACTCGATGGACATGAGTGTGAGTGAACTCCGGGAGTTGGTGATGGACAGGGAGGCCTGGCGTGCTGCGATTCATGGGGTCGCATAGAGTCGGACACGACTGAGCGACTGAACTGAACTGAACTGAACTGATACTTGTTGGAATATTGCTGCTGCTGCTGCTGCTAAGTCGCATCAGTCGTGTCCGACTCTTTGTGATCCCATAGACAGCAGCCCATCAGGCTCCCCCGTCCCTGGGATTCTCCAGGCAAGAACACTGGAGTGGGTTGCCATTTCCTTCTCCAATGCATGAAAGTGAAAAGTGAAAGTGAAGTCACTCAGTCCTGTCTGACTCTTAGCAACCCTATGGACTGCAGCCTACCAGGCTCCTCCGTCCATTGTTGGAATATTATGGATCTACAAAATTGATCAAATTGGGAAGGAAGAAGGTGGCACTGCCCCCTCCTGAGTCAGGGTGACCCTGAAGCTGCGCCTCCACACCCCTCCGCTGATCCACAGGTTGCCAGTGCTTTTCTGCTCTTCAGCACGTGGAGCTCCCTGGCCACGCTTTCTGTGAGTCAGTGTCCAGTCAGCCACATTGTCCCAGCCTTTTACTGACCACAGTGCTACCCCTGACAGAACTTCACAGGCACACCAGGGTTTCCTGGAGGTTTGGAGAGATGAGGGAGTGGGTAGGAGAAGCTAGGAAGCAAAAACAAGAAGACAAAACATTACAAGATTAAAAAAGGCTTCTTCTTAAAATCCTGGGATTTACTCAAATGCCTGATAGCTTTTGTCATTCTCTGGCTCCAACCCATATGGTCATGCCTGAATTCCCTCTCTCTATTCTCTGCTTTCTATTCTTTCCTTTTCTATTTTCTGCTCTGATCTCTTCTCTATTCCCCTCTAAATTCCGGTTTACTTCTAATGTAGAATGGTTTATCCATTTTTGGGGTTTGTTTCCTTAACTCTTCCCAGTCTTTACTTCAAGTCCTCACTTCATGTCAACAAACTTATCAAAGTATATCATTGAACAAGGGCATTTTTTCTCCTAAGGCAAAGGTCTGGTGTCAGATGCCAAGATAACCTCCTAAGGATGGTCAACCACCAGTAGAGACATGGATGAGGCAATACAACAGACAAATATGAGTTCACAGATTAAGCTGGGCGAATTTAGCTAAAGTTAAGGAAATGTATTTATCTTCCTCAGTTAAAAATATTACAGTGAGGTTATTAGGAATAGCTGCCAAATTCTGTCAAATGCCTTTCTGCCTATCTTTTGAAATGATTCTTTATTACTGTTTTACACACTGATAGGAGACACTCAGCTTCATTCACAGATATCTCACTTATTTTCACAGTTCTCCCCTGCCTTCTTTAAGCTGGTTATCATGCCTAAGTATGGATTTATTTATGTTTATAGAGAGGAGCCAATGGTTCCTAAAGATTAGTGAAAAGAACACTTCTTTCCTTAAATCCAAGACTCAAAACCTTACTTGTTTCACACCAGGTATTTAGGCCCAGAAAACTGGTCCACTGACTTAAATATAACAAATAATAAGTAAAACTTTTTCCACCTTAACATTTTCTTTGCGCTATTTTAAACTTTGGCTACCTGATGCGAAGAACTGACTCATTTGAAAAGACCCTGATGTTGGGAAAGATTGAAGGCAGGAGGAGAAGGGGACGACAGAGGATGAGATGGTTGGAAGGCATCACTGACTCAATGTACATAAGTTTGAGCAAACTCCAGGAGTTGGTGATGGACACGGAAGCCTGGCGTGCTGCAGTCCATGGGGTCGCAAAGAGTTGGACATGACTGAGCGACTGAACACCAAGCCAGCAATCCTGGCTTCAACCATTACACAAAACTTCTCTAATAAATAGTGGAGCAGTTGATGAGGAATATGTTTCACGAGTATCCTTTTATGGTGAAAGCACTTCCTTTGGAAGGAATTTACTGTAAATTCCTAGCAGTTATCATCCTAGAAAATTGAAGAGAAATTGGGTCTCATCTGAAGGGCCTGTGGGGTGGGTTTGGGGGAGGAGCTGATAGAAAAGGAAGCGAAATGGCAGAAAAGGAAATGTTACAGTTTTGGTTCTATCCCTGCAGATCTCCACCCTGGCTGGACCAGGCTATGAGAAACATTCTGTTGCTGCCTTAGCCACACCCATCTTGTATTTCCAGCTGCTGTTCTAGTCACTGGTAACCCGCAGGCGTGTTCTCCAGTGGCATCTAGATTACAAGCATTGGGAAACACCCAGGTGCTCAGTAAACCTGATATTCCTGATCTGGTTCCAGATCAGATGACTGTGTCCTGGGTTGGGGGGAGGGGGCGGAATCAAGGAAAATGCACTTTTAGCAAGAACCACAGGCAGGATTTCAAACTACAGGTTGCAAACTACTGCTTGACCACTTTTTGTGGGTGAGTTTTTCATGTTGGTTAGCAGTGGGGCTTCCCTGGTGGCTCAGATGGTAAAGAATCTGCCTGCATTTCAGGAGACCTGAGTTCGGTACCTGGGTCAGGAAGATCTCCTGGAGGAGGGCGTGGCAACCCACTCCAGTATTCTTGCCAGGAGAATCTTCTTGGGCAGGGGAGCCTGGCGGGCTATAGTCCATAGGGTTACAAAGAGTCGGACACGACTGAGTGTCTAAGCACTGAAATAACTGCAAAGTGGGTCCCTTTACCTAGATTCTACAGTCCTGGGCACTTGTGTGCTAAGTCATTTCAGTTGTGTTCGACTCTTTGTGACCCCATGGACTGTAGCCGGCCAGGCTCCTCTCTCCATGGGATACTCCAAGCAAGAATACTGAAGTGGGTACCATTCTCTTCTCCAGGGGACCCTTCTGACCTAGGGATCGAACCCACATCTCACATTGGCAGGTGAGTTCTTTACCACCGAGCCACTAGGGAAGCCCTCCTGGGTGCAGAACCCCAACATAAACAATGAGCCTGTTCACCTTAGAACTCAAGTGTTCCCTTGATGTAGCAAATAACAGATTGGAAAATGCAAAAAATCTCTTTTCCTATGAAAGAGAGCCAAAGATATACCTCAAAAAGATTAGTATAACTAACCTAACCTTAACAAATCTATAGGTAAAGAACTTTACAAAATCAAAAATCCATTAGTCTCCTATTATAATTTATTTTACTAGGAAATAGATGGGGAAACAGTGGAAACAGTGTCAGACTTTATTTTTTTGGGCTCCAAAATCACTGCAGATGGTGACTGCAGCCATGAAATTAAAAGACGCTTACTCCTTGGAAGGAAAGTTATGACCAACCTAGATAGCATATTCAAAAGCAGAGACATTACTTTGCCAACAAAGGTCCATCTAGTCAAGGCTATGGTTTTTCCTGTGGTCATGTATGGATGTGAGAGTTGGACTATGAAGAAGGCTGAGCGCCGAAGAATTGATGCTTTTGAACTGTGGTGTTGGAGAAGGCTCTTGAGAGTCCCTTGGACTGCAAGGAGATCCAACCAGTCCATTCTGAAGGAGATCAGCCCTGGGATTTCTTTGGAAACAATGATGCTAAAGCTGAAACTCCAATACTTTGGCCACCTCCTGCAAAGAGTTGACTCATTGGAAAAGACTCTGATGCTGGGAGGGATTGGGGGCAAGAGGCGAAGGGGATGACAGAGGATGAGATGGCTGGATGGCATCACTGACTCAATGGAAGTGAGTCTGAGTGAACTCCGGGAGTTTGTGATGGACAGGGAGGCCTGGTGTGCTGCAGTTCATGGGGTCGCAAAGAGTCGGACATGACTGAGCGACTGAACTGAACTGAACTGAGTATTTGTAGTTGCTCTAATGGAGAAGGAAATGGCAACCCCCTCCAGTATTCTTGCCTGGCAAATCCCATGGACAGAGGAGCCTGGCGGGCTCAGTCCATGGGGTCGCAAAGAGTCAGACACGACTGAGCACACCACACTCACATAGGTGGTCTAAAGCATCTTTTGTCACTTATGTAAGAAATGACTGTGTTACGTGTCTCACAGTACATCCTTGGGATCAAGTATTCTGATGTTGATTTTGTGGATTAAAATGTATTTTCAAATGCCAAGAAATAAAAAAATGTCCATAAACATAAATGTCTGTTGCTACATTAAGCAGTATATAATTCTACCATTTAATCTAGTACCAGGACACTTCAGATCATCCTAAATATAACTGAGCCAAAGAACGATACTCCAAATCTGCACATTTATGGGAGCTAAGAAAAAGAGATCAACTGAAGAGCAAATCATTTTCCACATTGAATTTTATAATTTTACATCTTTAATTTGCATAATAACTAGATAGAATATAATCATCTTCAGCTTATTCTTCAACATAAAGTGATAGCATTCCTTTTAAGATATACTTTTTTTAAAATTTTATTTGTTTTTAATTGGAGGATGATTGCTTTACAATATTGTGTTAGCTTCTGCCATCTATCAACATGAATCAGCTCTAGGCGTATGTCTCCCCCTTCTTGAACCTCCCTTCCACCTTCCACTCCATCCAACCCTGAACCACTAGGTTATCACAGAGCACCAGATTTGAGCTCCCTGTGAGACTTGTTAGTTTTGAAAGAGAGCACAGTCCATAGGGACACACAGAGTTGGACCAACTGAAGCGACTTAGCATGCATACACACACAGGCATGAAGTGAAACTGGACAAGATTCTATTAATTTGGCTTATCCAATCTTGAATCATTTGGGATAATGCTGACAACTTCAGAGTCTACTTCTGTTTGAGAGTTGGGTCTTCCAAGGCATATAATTGAACAAGTTTCTACTTGTATTCTTAGTGCTTATCCCAATTCAAAATATGATTCAGTCTATCTGTGCACGCAGAACAAGTTTTAGTTTCTTGTTAAGTAACGATCACACAGAGCGTTTCTCATTATGAATTGACTAAGCATTTGCTGATGCAAAATAATGAAAGTCATTAGAAGATGCTACCAAGTGGATATTTGAGGTTCATTGCTTCAGATGGCGTTCATGTTGAGAGAGTGTCACAAATAACCCTAAGGATACAATCCCAGTGTCTGTTGATGATAATAATATCTTATAATGAAATCATCTTTCATCAGGAATCTCAAATGGATTCTATAAATACTAATTTCACCTTTTCCTGAGATGTGTACTAATAGCAATTGTACAGGACAGAGAAAAGGGCTAGGAAACAGCTCCAACGTGTTCAACCCTTGGGAAACCCAGTGAAAGAGAGGCCCAAAGTGAGCTGGAAGCATGACAGGCAGAACTGAATTTGATCCCAACCACTGTCCTGGGAGACTTAGAGAAGCTTTTTTTTATTTGGAATTTTGTTGGGAACTCAAGCAGATTTAGGTGAAAATGTATCCCTTGGACAAATTAAAACACTTAACTTCTTGAGTGGATGTTGATATAAGAAGATATTTTCTCATAATGTGCATGGAGATGGTCCCATGAAAGTTAGAAACGAAAGATGGAATTACTACAATCAAGTCCCTAACCTACAGTGCCCTGGCCAGGACTTCTTGGTGGCTTAGAAGTGACTTTATGTTATGGTGACCCCAAGTTCCAGAACCCTCAGACAGTCCTAGTCTCTACCCATTATTGCAAGATAATAACATTAATATCCATCAACTTCAAAAGTGTTCTGGATTAGGTAAGAACATATATGATCACTAAGATCACTTCAACCTCAGTGCATAGTTCTACACATAAAGATCTTTCTTTAGAAGAAAGGAAATAGACAGCCTCAACGAGTAAAGAGAGAATGTTCAGCTCTGCTTATCCTTCCTAATTCTTAAGTTTCTCATAAGGAATATGAATAATGTAATCTACTTTACATTGTTGTTATGAGGCTTAAATGCACTAATACAAGTAAAGTGCCTCCTTCCCCCCACTTCTACACACCCTCCTCGAAGGGCTTGGCATATCTCAAGAAGGTCACATCTCAGTCTATTCATTCTCAGTTTATTCATTTCCCTTTTCCCTTTATCACATCAAAAGAAATTTCTAAGAACCATTCTATTCTAAAGAAATGAAGAGTTGAAGCATCTTCTTCACCTTATCAAGTCCTCAGTGGCACAGCAATTTTCTGACAATTGCAAGAATTCTCAAGGTCCCTAACACTCCTTTTTTGGAGGAACATTGGACTGCAAGGAGATCCAACCAGTCCATCCTAAAGGAAATCAGTCCTGAATATTCATTGGAAGGACTGATGCTGAAGCTGAAATTCCAATACTTTGGCCACCTGATGCGAAGAACTGACTCATTGGAAAAGACCCTGATGCTGGGAAAGATTGAGGGCAGGAGGAGAAGGAGACGACAGAGGATGAGATGGTTGGATGGCATCACCAACTCAATGGACATGAGTTTGTGTAAACTCTGGGAGTTGGTGATGGACTGGGATGCCTGGCATGCTGCAGTCCATGGGGTCACAAAGAATCAGACACGACTGAGCGACTGAGCTGAATTGAAGATGAGAAGATAGGAGCTTAGAAACTCCAACAAGACTTCAGATATATCTGCCTGCAGAGGACAGAGGCCCAACTATCAGATGGGGCCAAAACTTCAGTTCAGATTAATCTCAATTAAACATAAGAAAGAACCTTCTAATTACAGTAAGTCTTCTACATATGAACCTTCAAGTTGTGAACTTTCAGTGTAAGAGGTGCAGGTTCAATTCCTGGTCAGGGAACTAAGATCCCATATGCTGCAGGTATGGCCAAATATTTTTTAAAAATAATAATACAAAATATGGCATTAAATTTAGTCTATAGGAAATTGAAGTGTGTAAGTACTTGCACTTATGCAAAATACAAAATATACATTTAGTAATAACTATTGAAATCTACTCTCATATGTACTGTTCCTCTCTTGACTTTTGTTGCTGTTTTGAGCTTCTTATCTTTCCAGAGAATAGCCAGCAGTGAAAACTTATGTGAGAACAGCCAGCAATATATTTGTCTCTGCCATCCTCTGTACTCAACAAGTGCATTCTATGAGAAAGTCAAATAATGTGAATTTTCCCTAAATCCTAAGGGTATTCTGAATTTTTGTTTTAAAACTCTTTTGGCTGCGAATTACACACATGGAGTTCAAACTGGTTTTGAAGCCAAAAATAAAAATGTATTGATTCACCAAAACAAAGAAGCAGGGTGAACAAGATGGGTAGGAGACTCATGGGATGATAGGACAAAGACTCCAGCCCTGCCAGGCCTCCTACCCTATTTCCAGTCCCTCCCTTTGCCTTCACATTCTTCCTCAGAAGATGGTCTCGTGCCTTCACCAGCAGAGGTGAGAAGGCTTTTTTCTCTTAACTCCAATTTTAATCAATCCCAAGGAGACCCTGTGCAGATATTCTTAAGCCATGTGTCAACCCCTGTGGCTTAGTGAGAATATTATGATTAATACCACCCTCTGAATGCATGGCTTAAAAGGATAGGAAGATGAATTTTCAGAGGAACAGATGTGTTGCTCCCGGGAAAGTGGAAAAGTGTTAAGGGGAGAAGGCTATAGTTGTCCCCTATAACTAATGACTGTCTTTGGAAGCCTATTTGAATCATCAAACTATGACACCATTAGAAACATCTTTCTTGGTCTTTTAATTATGTAGCTCATTAAAGTGATGAGCAGGGGCACAGTTAGGAAACAAATGGAAAAGACCTTAGAAAACTGGGGTTTATAAAATCCTATGTGAAATATATTCCTTACACTATCTGTCCCCAGCCCCTGGGGCATGGATCGGTACCAGTCAACCCATGGACTTTTAGGAACCAGGTTGCACGAGCAGCTGCCAGCTAGTGAAGTTTCATCTGTATTTACAGCTGCTCCCCATCACTCACATTACTACCTAAGCTCCCTCTCCTGTCGGATCAAGGGTGGCATGAGATTCTCATAAACACAAACCCTGCTGTCAGCATCTCCCATTATGCCTGGATGGGACTAGTTGCAGGAAAACAAGCTCAGGGCTCCCACTGGTTCTGCAATATGGTGAGTTGCATAATTATTTCATTATATCACAATGTAATACGAATAGAAATAAAGTGCACAAATAACTGTGATGCACTTGAATCATCCGGAAACCATCTCCCACCACCCCCCCAAACCAGTCCGTGGAAAAATTGTCTTCCACAAAACCAGTCCTTGGTGCCAAAAAGGTTAGGGACCACTGTTCTACACGTCAAGCTTGGTCTGTGATTTTGCCTAATGTCATTAAGTCAATTATTTGGCCTAAGATGCTGTGGTTTCTGTTTTTTTTTTTTTATGTTTTTCTTAGACATCAATCAACCACAGACATCCTTATACTATTATTTTTTAAAATGCACCATTCATTAATTCCTATTGGATTATTTATTCAGAATTTAGTCCAAACACTGAGTTCTCAGTTTAAAATATTCCAAGATTCATATTGGTGATAGAGTCAGTTGTAAATGCCTTGGTGAAAATTAAGTGGACATGCCTGTTCATTAAGCTCAGAGGTTCTCTTACCGAAGCTAGAAATGACAAGTGATGACAAGGATCCTGGAAAGAATCAGCTTGAAACTGGAAATTATTGGAGTTTCACCAGACTAAAATTTTACAGTTGCACTCCTTAAGTAGCCAGATACTTTAGCTGTCATATCCAACCTTCTGCTGAATCACCTTGGAAAGCAAAGCGTTGGCTGTTCAACATCCTCTGTTTCTCAAACAGTGGATCCGTATTCATCACTTTAGCAACACCCGGAGAGTTTTTTCATCATATACTAGGGCCTGGGTCCAGCCTTACCAACCTGAGTCAGTTGGTCTGTGTTGGCTCCTTTAGCTGTTTATTTTCTTGCTTTGTTTTTCTGATTTCTCAGGTGATTCAGAAGCACTGCCATCTTGGGGAAACCATAAATGTAAACTCAAATGACTAATCTTTCCACAGATTTCATTAGTAATAATTTGCAGTGTATTCATTTTATATAACTCACAAAAGAATGCTGTTCTTAAAAATCAGAGTATTAGCAAAAATCCAATCCTATGTGGCAGTAGATATGGCCTCTATTTTGCTCACCTATAAAATGAGAGGTATAGATGACATGATTCTTAAACCTTTAAGTCGTAAATTTTCTTAACCTATGTAATCCTACAGAATTAAAGAGAAATGCAAGTAGAAGTATATTTACAATTTTTTTCAAAAGTGTATGGCTCAAATAAAATTGTAGAGAAAAATGTAGAGCAAATCAAAAAGCCATACGTAAATGAGATTAGTTGTTGAATTTAAAAAAAAATCCATACTCAGAGCTGAATCCATCACAAGAGCCAGCAGTAAAGTCATATAATGACTTAAGCTGACTTGGTCAGCATTTTCATATAATTTCCTTGCCAATCCAGAACAACTTGGTGACATGTCTAGAAAGTAGTTGTCAGTATGCTGAGCTTAGGCAAAGAACAGTTTCCAGGATGGGTGGAGTAAACTTTTCTTTTTCAGTGAGATCTCATGCCTGTTTGATTAGGACGCCCTGAATCACTGTATTTGGCATACTCTCAACTGAAACATATGTCTGCTTTTCTTCCTTTGGTCTCTCCCTCACATTTCATCCTGGGAAGAGATACAACTCACAAACTACAGATGAAGATACTACCACTCAAAAGAAACATCCTGTTTTAGAAGTACAGAATCTTACCTTGCTTAGATTGCCTTCAACCTAAAAATATTACCTGTGATAAAATGGTCTGAATGTTTGCTTTGCTCTTTTATGCCCTTCAATTGAACTCTGAGCATATTTACTTTTCATTCCATTCCATTGGTTAATGGTTCTGGATTAAATACTAAATAGGGACTGCTAGACTTTCAGGGGGCAGTATTACAAACCATTTCTTAAACTTTGGTGATTATTTCCACCTTTACTCTCTTGCACCCTGAATAACCCACTTCCATTCCTTTGCTAATAAATGCTATTATATAGATATCAGTTCCACAATGGACAATAAAAAAGAGAAATAGTCATGAGTTTTATTTAGAGTGTTGTGTGTGCTCAGTCGCTCAGTTGTGCCCAACTCTTTGCGACCCCATAGACTGTAGCCCATCAGGCTTCTCTGTCCGTGGGATTTTCCAAGTAAGAATACTGGAGCAGGTTATTACTTCCTCCTCCAGGGGATCTTCCTGACCCAGGGATCGAACCTGCATCCCTTGTGTCTCCTGCTTTGACAGGTGGATTCTTCACCCTAATAGCTTCATCAAAGTAAAGTCTACAAGATCTTGGTTCCTCTGCCTCCACTTTTTCATTTACTTTGAATGAAAGTCAAAGTCACTTCCCTTAGAGTCATTCAACAAGAGTCACTTTCCCTATTGCAAACCTACCTTTGGACCCTGGCAATACACTGCCCTCAGAGAGACAACTCCAGTGAGCTGCAGAAGGACACGTGTGAAGCAGGACCTGGGTAGGAGAACAGGGCAGAGGCAGGGTCCAGGAGAGGCGGCCTGGCTCTAAGATGACACCCAAGAAAGTCAAGAGGTTATGAATGAGATTGTAGACTCGTCATTTAAGGCCTGAATGGAACATATCATAAGAAAAAAAAAATGTATAACTATGTACGGTGACAGATGTTAACTAGACTTATTGGGGTGATCGCTTGTGCAATACTTACAAACATCAAATCATTATGTTGTATAGCTGAAACTAATATAATATTGCATGTCAAAGAAAACAGAGACAATTCCTTTCCAAGTGTTCTCCCTGGCCCACTGACCCTGCAGTACAGATCTAAGATTTCCTCTCTTGACGTTAAAGCAGCTCTGATACCACCACCTCATCCTTTTCTCTCTTTTGGGTCTTTTATTCTTCAAATCCAAATGTCTCCCTGCTTTGAAGAGCTCAGAAATGAGACACTGGACTTTTAGATTGATACAAGCAGATAAAACTTGATTTTCTTCCAAGACTCCAACTTCTCTTGTTCTTTTCATCAGTGACTGACTTCATTTCACAGCTCACAAAGTGGGGACAAATTCAGGGTTGGCGGGTCAAAGAAACAGGCCACCTCTTGCACCAAGCAAAAACGATCCTGTTGGAACATTTAAACCCATCCTGAGGCATGAAATTAGTACTTTGGTCAAAATTAAAGTACACATTTACTAAATGTACCTCACCCTGTAAAAATCCTTTCCAAAGCAAAACTTTTGGTCTATATAAAATCTAAAACGTCTGACACATGTATGGAATGTATGTGTCAGAATTTAATAATAAAGTGCAAGACTGAGGTGTGTGATTAACATTTACATGGAGGAATGCAGGTTATATTGCCGGCTCGGTGCCTGTGCCCATTTTCTGAACAATGAAGCAGCCATAAGCCTCCAGGTCTCTCCCAGGTGTCCTGCTAGTGATGATTTCTTTCCTGTCCTTTCTTTCTTCTTCTTTTTTAGTCTTTTGGCCACACCACATGGAATGGGAGATCTTAGTTCCCTGACCAGGGATTGAACCCGTGCCCCCTGCATTGACAGCACAGAGTCTTAACCACTGGACTTACAAGTAAATTCCCCTGCTAGTGATGATTTCTATGCAAACCCATCTATATAAAATTCTTAAGCACCCAAGCCCATACCTCCTCCATGTTGAGACTTGCCCCACTAGTCTTCCAAGGTTGCACTAAATGCAGGCGAAAGTCCTGATTGCTGGCTGAGACAATCTGGAATAACTTTATTGCATTTTGCAACTTCTCAGCTTGGCGGTGGTGGTGGTTCAATCATTATAATTGAGGGATTCCATAATGCCTTCCTAGAGATTTCTATCCGTATCAAAAGGCCTCACCTAGATACCATGGGGTTTGTCTTGGAACTTTACACTCTGCAAACTTTAGGAAGCCTCTTCTATAAAAGTTGACAGTTTGTTTGCATTAGCCTTGACCTATAGTTTGGCAGAGAAAAACGCCTTTATTGCTTCCCCACGTGAGAACGTATGATATCGTAAAAATACAGAATACACAGCAAGAGAAACCAGTGTTGACGCACTAGATGTAATATTCCAGACACACTGTCTTAAAAATATACTTTTCTAAAGTAAAATCATCTACAGTGACAAATTATGAATATTTTAGGGAAATGTATATTCTATAACCAGGAAAGGCACTTTGCCCTAAGTTTACCTACCTGTTTCCTTTTTAAATCAGTTTCTTAACATGTCTTGAAATTATTTGTAAATGTTATCATGTATAGACCAAACACAGTGTTCATTGAATTTATGCTTAGAAAATGCTCGTATTCTCCTTTTTTGAAGTAAAATATTTCCTTTCACTTTCCACAATATATTGTTTCTAAAACAGAAGATCCCAAATCAAGTCCTTAAACTCTAGAATGTAACTGTCAGAATTTTTAAACAGGAGCCATCTACTGTCATGTTTAAGAGTGCTCATTTTTGCACATTGGTGCAAACACTCAGATCTTGCAGAAATAATTAGTATCATGCAAAAACAAGAAATACAGAGATAATTATACGCATGCTTGTAGTATTATGGCTGAATACAATTTGCTGGAAAGCTCTGCTCATAAATGCCATTTTTTTCCCCTGAGAAATTGCCTTTGCAAACTGTAGAATTATACTTCTGAGCATACTTTTTCCCTTTCAACAAATATTTATGGAGAGCCTGCACAGCTGTTTGCTGGACCTGGAGTTAGGATGAGGGGACACAGTGCTGAACTGGGAAGCTGTGAGCCCTGCCTCAGAGGAGGGGTCTTAGCGGGGGTGGTCCGATAAGTAAACAACACTGAGGGGGAGGGGGTGGAGCATGTAGGAGGGATGGGTTGGGGGGAGGGGTAGGAGGGATGGGTTGGGGGGAGGGGGAGGAGGGCAGGGGGTGGGAAGGGCCAAGGCAGCAAAGCAGTGAGCTGGCATTGGTAGCACCCATTAGCAACTCCAGTGCAGACTTCCTGAAAAGGAGACCCGTGTTCCATTCCTCCAGGCAACTGTCTGCTTTTCAAAACAATTATCGATGCTGCAAGAAAGGCTGCCACACCTTCAGCCCACCCCTACTTCCTCCCACAATTGCCGGTCTTTGGCGCCTCTATTATAGACATATCTCCTGAGGCCCCGCCACCCACCCCCCATCCTTTGCAAGTGAAGCAGGGAAATTGTTCTGGATGTTCAGATCCTCCAGGGATAGAGAATCTATAAAAAGCTCGTGGAGCTGAAATGGCCACCCGCAACTCAGCCTCAACAACTTCCTTTCCTGGCAGTGGAACATGTGATAATTTTCACATCCTACTAAGAAGTCAAGCTGAGTAAATACTGAGCAGCTGTCCTGATTCCTAGTTGCTTGTGTCTGTACATTGTATATGCAAAGGGCACTGGGCTTGCAAGTCAAAAGGTTCGAACTTTGGTGATAGCCTTGCTACCAGACAGCTCTGTGATTCCAGCAAATAGTATAACCAGTGTAGCCACATACCCTTCCTCTGTGAAACTGGAATCACACTCCTGTCTCAATGACTTTGAAAGGACATCTGAGAGAACTGGTAAGAAAAAGCATCTAAGGTAAAACTTAGTAGCAAGAGCTGTCATTTTTTAGGCACTGTGTCTGGCTATGCTACATTATTTAATCCCCATAACACCTCTTCATAGGTATCACTTTTCACTTTCTACAGGTGAGGAAAAGAACCTCTAAAGGAGTTAAGCAACTTGTCTCTAGAGCCACATGGCTAAGTGAAGGAGCTGGGATTTGAACTCGGTTCTAAGCTTATATTGGGCATCCCTGGTGGGTCAGATGATAAAGAATCTGTCTGCAATACAGGAGACGGGTTCGATCCCTGGGTTGGGAAGATCCCCTGGAGAAGGGAATGGCTATATACTCCAGTATTCTTGCCTGGAGAATCGCAGGGACGGAGGAGCTTGGCAGGCTACAGTTCATGGCGTCACAAAGAACTGGACATGACTGATCAACTGACACATTCACTTTTTCACTTCCAGTTTATACCAAAGCTTCGCTCTTCACCCCAGAGAGGTTCTCTCTTCTCTTCTTTCCTATTTCTTACACTTCAACCACATAGTGCTATAAATACTAAATACAAACATTTTCATCATAAAACCCCCAGATACTACTTAGGTATGTGCATCATTTCATGAGCAACACATTTTTTAAATATGATTAATTCAAGTAATAATTCTGTCCCACCCCGATATCAGGTCTGTCCCTTTCCCAATACCATCCTCCGTGTCCCAGAGACGTGCAATCCTGTGTTTGCTCAAGCGAAATAGACTCAGCTGCTCTGGGCCACTCACCCCGCCAGCGGCGTGAAGCCTTCTGGCTGCCTGGGTGAGTCATGAGTGATTAAAGACAACAGAGTAAGAAAGCAGGGCCCTGATAATAGAGCCGCCAGAGAAAAAAACACTCAAGCCAATTGGAGCCACTGCAGATGATTTATTGGGAGAGCCCCACCCCACCAAGCCCAGCAATTTCCCATTTGTCCCTTCCCAATCCTGCCCCTCCCATGTCTCCACCTCCCCACCCCAGCCCCACCCCCGGCCGCCCTTCCCCGGCACCTCCCGATTTTGAGGGTGATTGCACCTCTGCAGCTCCGGGCTCACACGCCACACCCTGTCTACTGCACTAACTTTGACTCCAGCAGATCCTCTTCGCCCGACTCTCAACCCCCACACCCACCTCCCACCCACCCCACCCCCACCTCCCACCCACCCCACCCCCACTTCTACCTTAATGAAGCCTCCCATTAAGGGGTTCTCCTTCACTGCTCCGCAGATAGTTCTCACCTAGATTCTTCAGCCTGTCTCCCTGAATTTCCCTTCTCATCTTGGATTCTTTCCAAATTACTTCAACTCACCAGCAAACCGGATCAACTGAGGAAACCTCCTGGATGACTCTTCCCAAGGACAGATCAACCTGGCAAGCATGGATGGCTGGATTCAACTGGTCAATCCAGCTTCCCCAGTCATGAGGCAATGCCTCCTATAAACGCTATATCACGTCCATTCCAGTGCAGATAGACAACCACATACCGCTGACTAACAATTAGGATGGCTCTTATTTCCTTACAGTAACCATCTAATAACAATAATAATAATAACTTCCATGTATTGGTCTAGAACTCATTGTGTGGCAGATGCCTTTCATGTAGTTTCTCACTCAGTCCTCATAAGCACCCTGTTTAGGTAGGTATTTTTATTCCATTATAGAGATGTGCTTTCCTTATAGCTCAGTCGGTAAAGAATTTGCCTGCAATGCAGGAGACTCCAGTTTGATTCCTGGGTTGGGAAGATCCTCTGGAGAAGGAAATGGCAACCCACTCCAGTATTCTCGGGTGAGAATCCCATGGACAGAGAAGCCTGGCAGGCTATAGTCCATGGGATTGCAAGAGTCGGACACAACTTAGTGGCTAAACCACCATAGGGATGTAAAGGAAGAGAAGGGGGTGAGAGAGGATAAGATGGTTGGATGGCACTGTTATTGTTCAGTCACCCAGTCTTGTCAATGCTTTGCGACCCCATGGACGCCAGGCCTCCCTGTCCCTCACCACCCACTGAGGTTTGCCCAAGTTCATGTCCATTGCACCAGTGATGCCATCCAGCCATGTCATCCTGTGATGCCCTCTTCTCCTCCTGCCCTCAATCTTTCCCAGCATCAGGGACTTTTTCAATGAGCTGGCTGTTGACATCAGACGACCAAAACACTGGAGCTTCAACATCAGTTCTTCCAATGAATGTTCAGGACTGATTTCCCTTAAGACTGACTGGTTTGATCTTTTTGCTGTCCAAGGGACTCTCAGGAGCCTTCTCCAGCACCACAGTTTGAAGGCATCAGTTCTTTGGTGCTCTGCCTTCTTTATGGTCCAGCTCTCACAACCATGTGTGGCCACTGGGAAGACCATAGCCTTGACTATATAGACCTTTGTCAGCAGAGTGATGTCTCTGCTTTTCAACACACTGTCTAGGTTTGTCATAGATTTCTTGCCAAGAAGCAATCATCTTCTTATTTCATGGCTGCAGTCACCATTCACAGATTACTGACTCAATGGACATGAATTTGAGCGAACTCCAGGAGATAATGAAGGGCAGGGAAGCCTGGCATGCTGCAGTCCAATGTATTGAAAAGAGTTGGACACAACTTAGCAACTCAAGGACAATAATAGAGATGTTCAAAATAAGACAGAAAGAAATGAAGATAGATATTTGTTATATGGAATTAAGTACCAGACATAGGTGCAAACCCAGTCTCTCTGAATGTATAGCCTTCCTAATGCCACCAACATCTGATCTTCCCTCCACCCATTACCAGCATCTCTACCCTCTTCATCACTTAACACCACAAACCACATAGTCATGGATGGTTTCTCCTTATTCATCACCTTCCTTAAACAATCCTTGCTAGAATCCTATACCTTGTATCTATTTAACACTTTTTATAGTTGGTCTCTTTTTCCTTCTCACTGTAACTACCCTAGCTCAGACCTTCATTACCTTTCTCCTAAACTATCCTAAAGAGCTTCTCTGGTGGCTCAGTGGTAAAGAATCAACCAACCAGTGCAGAAGACATGGGTTCAATCCCTGTGTCAGGAAGATCCCCTGGAGGAGGAAATGGCAACCCATGCCAGTATTCTTGCCTAGGAAATCCCATGGGAGAGGAGCCTGGTGGGCTATAGTCCAAGGGGTTGAGAAAAGTCAGACATGACTTAGAGACCAAGCAACAACAACAGAGTACCCCAATGTTCTTCTGATTCTGATTGTTCAGTCTCTCTCTCCAAATCCAGTCTTCGTGCTACTGCATATCCTTCTTACTTAAAAATAAATAAATAAATAAAGTCAGTATCTTCCTACTTAAAAAAAAAAAATGAGTATCTTTTCTCTGCCACTTGAATAAGGGAAAAGTCTCACCCTGGCCTTGACCTAAAAAAAACCTTCATAAAATGAGATCTGGCCCACGTGTTGCCATATTTACCTAAAGTAGTCATAAAATATCACAGGAAGGGCTTGGAAACAGAGACCAACCACACAGACAGATTGAGGATCAGGACTAAAATGTCTATAAAGGACCTGATTCTACAGAAAGAGATATTGGGCAGGAAACCAAGACTCAGCTTCAGGCAGAGAGATGAGAACTACTGAGGGCCATAAGTTTTGTAGTGGCGGAAAGAGCACTCACAAGAAACAGGTTCATTTAGAAGATACTGCAGAGAGAGGACTGGGGCAACTTAGTGAGAAATCGGGGTGGTGGTGAAGGAGGTAGTAAAAAGAATGAGTCAGAGAGAGTGTGGCTTTGAATCTAAGTGAATGAGAAGGTGCCTGTGATGCAAAGAGGGAACAGCAAAGAGAACATTTGACCTAGAAAGATTGAAATTTTGCTTTAACCCAATTTATCCCTAATCTTGAGATGATAAACTTTTGGTGCTACTGACATAACCTGGTACACCTACCAAAATGAATGGAGCAAATACACATTTTTTGCTTTCACCATCCAAGACATGTCTCATTTCTAAAATTTGCATGTTGAGGAACTTCCCTGATGGTCGAATGGTTAACTCTGCCTTTCCAACGCAGGATGCACAGGTTCAATCCCTGGTTGGGGAGCTAAGATCCCACATGCAAAGGGGTGAGGTCAAAAAAACCCAACAGAGCAACGAAAAACTGCTTGTTGAGTCTAAAGATTAAATCCTAGATTCTACATTAAAAAGAGAACCATTTTATGCTTCAGTCAGTCAGAAACTTACCAGCATATTTGGAATCCATTTTCATAGTTTATGATTTTCTTTGCCTTTAAATAGTTGCTACAGGGTTTTCCTGTCAATGCTTATTGGTAACAATAATATGTTATGAATTAGGAAAGAAAGAGTCCCATCTCAAGCTCCTGTCATTAACCTCCTCTACACTTTAAATGAAATATTTGCATGAACATTGGTGAACTTGGGCTAGTGACTAAAATATTTCAAGGCTATTGATCAATGAAAATGTGTTACAATATATGAATACTGAATCCAAAATGAATACTTGTTGAAAAATAGCTCCCATGGTGCTTAAAACTTCCATTATTTTATTCATTCTTTTTGTATGTACATCATTCAAATAATTGAGGGAATATTTCAGAGGAGTTATTATAAATATGAATAAAGCTGATTATAATAAAAATTACCATTATTATTCCTTTGGAGAGCAAGGTAAGGTAAATTGAATAGTTAAACCATGTAATTATGCAAATTATTTAGCAAGGGATAGTCACCCGGAACATACCTCATAGTTCTTTAACACTCCCACAAGGATTCCTTAGTGAATGAACAATCTGATGCCTTGTAAAAAGATGGGGAGAGAGTGACAATGGATATTTGTGAAGAAGAAGAAAAGGATTAATTCAAATGTTAAGTAAGAAACAATTTTTTTTTTAATTAGCAAATATTATAACACACATTATAAAGAATCTGGCTAAGTCCTATTCATTCACATTTTAATTTAGTGTTCTCTGAAAGGTAGGGCCACTTGAGGAGGCACTCTCTTGGAATTTCAACTTGGAATCATTTAGAAATTTAAGAGTAAGAATAGGGGACTCCCTCTTCAGTCCAGTGATTAAGACTCAGACTTCCAATGCAGGGGATGTGGGTTCAGTCCCTGGTCCAGGCATTAAGATCCCACATGCTATGGGGTGAAGCCAAAAGTTAAAAAAGAAAAGTAAGAACAAATTTGAAATGTACATATTGTATACTTGCTAAACATCACCCACACTAAAAACTACTCTGATAGCAAAGTCTGTGTACAGAAACAAAAACAATTCATCTCTTTATTTTTTAATGTGTTTTTAAACTTACACACAGTAAATTTTGCTTTCTGTGATGATTAGTTCTAAGCCTTTTGACAAATACATTGAGTCATATCCGCCATCAAAATCATCCCAGGAAACAGTTCCATCACTCTCTCTCCCCAAGTTTCCTTATCTTGCCTCTTCGCAGGGAGTTCTTCCTCCCACTTCCAATCCTTATCCACTGATAAGTTCTCCATCCTGTGCTATTTGTTATTGTGTTTAGTTGCTAAGTCATGTCCAACTCTTTTGCAACCCCATAGACTGTAGCCCACCAGGTTCCTCTGTCCATGGAATTCTCCAGGCAAGAATATTGGAGTGGGTTGCCATTTCTTTCTCCAGGGGATCTTCCAGACGCAGGGATCGAACCTGCATCTCCTGCATTGGCAGGCAGGTTCTCTACCACTGAGCCACCAAGGAAATCCTCTCCATTCTATAGTTTTGCCTTTATCAGAATGTCATATAAATGGAATTCTATTGTATATAGTTTTGGGGGTTTGACTTCTTTCACTTAGCAAATGCTTTCAAGGTTCAACTATGCTGCTTGTGTGTACCAAGTCTGTTCCTATTTATGGCTGAGTAGTATTTTCTTAGGCTTCCTGGTTGTTCAGATGGTAAAGAATCTGCCTGCAATACAGGAGACCTGGGTTTGATCCCTGGGTCAGGAAAATCCCCTAGAGAAGGAAATGGCAACTCACTCCAGTATTCTTGCCTGGAGAATTCCATGGACAGAGGAGGCTGGTGAGCTGTTACAGTCCATGGGATGGCAAAAAGTCAGACATGACTGAGTGACTCACACACACAGTTATTCCATCATATGAATGTACCATTGTTTGTTTTGCAGGCAGATAAATTTCTATAGAATGGATTCTTAAAGTATCATCATAAAGGCTCTCTTCTTGGCATATAGTAGCACTGTCCTTCCTGGGTCTTTTTTGGTTAGGCATGATCACATGGCATCTTCAGCCAATCAAATGTGAGCAAAGGTGATGGATGTCACTTCTTGAGAACTAGCCCCTCTTAGCCTGGGTCTTTGTTTTTTTAAGTACTTTTATTTATTTATTTTTAAATTTTGAGCTGTGCTGGGTCTTCATTGCTGCGCAGGTGCAGGTTTTCTCTAGTTGTGTTGAGCAGAGGCCGCTCTAATTGCAGTGCACAGGCTTCTCATTGTGATGGCTTCTCTTGTTGCAGAGCACGCACTCTAGGGCACGCAGGCTTCCGTAGTGGCAGCTCTCGGGCTCTAGAGCACAATAGTCGTGGCACACAGGCTTAGTTGATCCCCACCATGTGGGACCTTCCCAGATCAGGGATCGAACTTCTGTCTTCTGCATTGGCAGATGGTTTCTTTACCACTGAGCCACCAGGGAAGCCCCTTAGCCTGGATCTTTAAGTGACTACAATCAGCAATCTTCCCAGTCCACCTATACTGCTATGGAGCCCTAATAAACCTCTATTGGCTTAAGCTTCTGGCATATCTATCTGAATATGCATTATAACTTAACCTGTCTCAACAGATACACTTTCAAGGAGTTAGAATCATGTGTCAAAGAACAGTGCATTTAAGAAACTTTAATAGGTAGTGCCAAGATACTTTCCAAAGAAATAGTAGCATTCCATAAATTCATCATTTTTTTTTAAGCTGCCAAAACTGGAAATTGCTATTCTTTAAAATTTTTGCCCAATAGATGAAAAATGACATCTCATTGTTCCTTAATTTTTGTTTCCTTAACTACTATTGACTTTGAGACATTTCTTCATATATTTATGGGTAATTTGTATTTCTTCTTTGAGGAATTGTTCATTCATATCCTTTGCTAATTTAGTTACTTTTTCCTTTTTAAAAAATTAATTGTGGAGTTCTTTTTATTAATTCTGTTAATACTTCATACCTCAGACACATTGCAAACATTTCATTAGATCTGTTTGTCTTTTGATTTTGTTTTGTCATTGTAGAGGAGGAAAGCTTTTCCTTTCTTCTCTGCTAGGTTTTTTTGCTGGTTGACAAATTGACATAAGATAGATTCATAGGAAAAAAACAAATTTAATTTTGTATGCACAGATGCTCATTAAAAAATGTGAGACTCAAAGAAGTGACCAAAGCAGGCAGTTTTTATGCCTTTTAGACAAAGAAACAATACATTTGTTAAGAATTGATAAGACAAGAAGTTTGTGTTGGGGTAATAAATTAGTGAAGAAGTAACAAAGTTTGTTTATACAGCCTTCTTGACTCTGAATTCTCCATCTCTGGCGATAAGATAATTCTCTAACTCTGCCTCTCTCTCTCCTGGTACTTGGAGGGTAACTTTCACCTGTGAGATTCATTTCCTGCTTTCAGAGGGAATCTACCTGCAGTGCAGGAGACCTGGGTTTGATCCCTGGGTCCGGAAGATCCCCTGAAGGTGGCAATAGCAGCCCACTCCAGTATTCTTGCCTGGAGAAGTCCATGGGCAGAGGAGCCTAGCAGTCACAGAGAGTCGGACATAACTGAGCAAATAACAATTTCACTACACTTTCACTAGCTATCTCTGGCTCTAGCCACCCCACTAGATATAAACTTCTTTCCATAATTAGAACACACTCATCTCCTTTCTAAGGGAGAGAGTCTTAACATCTGATGCAGTTATTTCATCCAGCTCAAAGTCCAGGATCTCTGATTGAAGTACAATCCTCTTCATCAAGTCAACATATTCTCTCTCTTCCATACCCCCCACCCCTAAATAAACAGTAGAGGAGCAGGTACACTGTTGACTGCAATAGAATCTCCATTTTGGAAAAGGAACATTTGAGAGAACACTGGAAACAATGGTCTAGTGCAACTTTTACTCTGCTTAAAAGGAGCTGTTTATCCATCTCTGCTGACAGTGGAGGTCCTCTGTGGTCCATCTGGCTGTCCCTGGTTCCGCTCTCTGAGAGCAGCTCTTCTGTTCAATGTGCTTACTGGCTTTGCCTTCTGAGAGCTGTTTCACGTCTCTAACATGTGCTGAAGCAGTGAGGGGCGGCCGCGCAGCGCTGGAGCAGTGAGTGGCCGAGAGGAGATACCCCAAGTCCAAGGTCAGGAGCCGCGCCTGCACTTCCCTGGAGCAGCCGTGAAGAGATACTCCATGCCCAAGGTAAAAAAAAAAATGTTGTACCCCATGTCTACCCAGTAAGACGGTAGGTACTGGAGCAGCTGTGAGGAGATACCCCACGTCCAAGGGCAAAGAAGAAGCCCCAGCAAGACGGTAGGAGGGACGGATTCCCATTTAGAATCAAACCCCTTTCTGCCAGAGATGCTCAGAGGGCTCAAACAAACCTTGTGTGCACCAGGACCCAGGGGCCCCACAGAGACTGAGACAGAACTGTGTTTGAACGTCTCCTGTGGAGGTACGGTTGGCAGTGGTCTGCCGCAGGAATAGGGGCTCTGGGTGTGGGTATGGCATAATCCTCTTGGAGGAGGTTGCCATTAACCCCACTATAGAGCTGTCAGAACTTACATAGGACTGGGAAATAGACTCTTGGAGGGCACAACAGAGCCATGTGCACCAGAACCCAGGAGAAAGGAACAGTGACCCCACAGGAGATTGCCTGGGTGTCCAGGAGTCTCCAGTGAAGGCAAGGGTCAGTGGTGGCCTGCTGCAGGGCTGGGGGCATGGACTGTAGCAGTATATGCCTGGGATCTTTTGAGGGAGGTCACCATTATCTTCATTACCTCCACCATAGTTTGGCCCCAGGTAAATGACATGGAACAACAGACTGGTTCCAAATAGGAAAAGGAGTACGTCAAGGCTGTCTATTGTCACCCTGCTTATTTAACTTATATGCAGAGTTCATCATGAGAAATGCTAGACTGGAAGAAACACAAGCTGGAATCAAGATTGCCAGGAGAAATATCAGTAAGCTCAGATATGCAGATGACACCACCCTTATGGCAGAAAGTGAAGAGGAACTCAAAAGCCTCTTGATGAAAGTGAAAGTGGAGAGTGAAAAAGTGGGCTTAAAGCTCAACATTCAGAAAACGAAGATCATGGCATCTGGTCCCATCACTTCATGGGAAATAGATGGGGAAACAGTGTCAGACTTTATTTTTGGGGGCTCCAAAATCACTGCAGCTGGTGACTGCAGCCATGAAATTAAAAGACACTTACTCCTTGGAAGGAAAGTTATGACCAACCAAGATAGCATATTAAAAAGCAGAGACATTACTTTGCCAACAAAGGTCCATCTAGTCAAGGCTATGGTTTTTCCAGTAGTCACGTATGGATGTGAGAGTTGGACTATAAAGAAAGCTGAGCACCAAAGAGTTGATGCTTTTGAACCATGGTGTTGGAGAAGACTCTTGAGAGTCCCCTGGACTGCAAGGAGATCCCACCAGTCCATCCTAAAGGAAATCATTCCTGGATGTTCATTGGAAGGACTGATGCTGAAGCTGAAACTCCAATACTTCAGCCACCTGTTGTGAAGAACTGACTCATTTGAAAATACCCTAATGCTGGGAAAGATTGAAGGCAGGAGAAGGGGACGACAGAGGATGAGATGGTTGGATGGCATGGACTCAATGGACATGAGTTTGAGTAAACTCGGTGAGTTGATGATGGACAGGGAGGCCTGGCGTGCTGCAGTCAATGGGGTCGCAAAGAGTGGGACATGACTGAGCGACTGAACTGAACTGAATGTGTGTGTGCACATGTGCTCAGTTGCTCAGTTGTGTCCAACTCTTTGTGACCACATAGACTGTAGCCTGCCAGGCTCCTCTGTCCATGGGATTCTCCAGGCAAGACTACTGGAGTGGGTTGCCATCTCCTTCTCTAGGGGGTCTTTCAGACCCAGGGATAGAACTCTTGCGTCTCCTGCACTGGCAGGCAAATTCTTTACCCCTGAGCTTCCTGGGAAGCCCCCATGTCTCTAATACTCTATGGTAACTCTTCAGTGAATGCTGGAGAGTATGCATTCCTTCAGGACTGCTTCAGACCTTGAAGTCTGGGCTTTGCAGGCTAGGGTGATGGCTAATTTAGTAACACAATCCCTTAAAAACACAGTAATCTGTGTTTTTTGCTTATAGAGTATTTGTTTTGCTTTTGCAAAGATTTGTTTGCTTACAGCGTATTGCATGCTCCAATAACCTCACTCACAGTTTTTTGTTTTTGTACTTCTTTAGTCTTGAGCATTTCTGTTTTCTGTCTCCTGTGTTGTAACCATCATTCTCAGTTTATCATGCCAGAAGTTTCCAACTACTTCACCTTAAAGTGCAAGCTCAGTGGGAAATTTGTCCTGCAAATGATCGCATGTAATATCAATACTTTTACCAAATGTTTTCACAGCATGAACAACGGTAACCATCTTCGCAGTTTACTATATGTATACCCTTGCTGTATGTTCAGGCCAATATTGCATCTGTTTTTGTAGCGGCTGCACCTCACTTTTAGTACTAATTTCTCTGTTATGGCAAAACTAAGCTGTAGTCATACAGAGACTCCCAAATACAGTGGCTTTATTAAAATAACCATTTATTTCTTTCATATGTAACATAACAGTCCCCAAATAGATGATTCCGTTTTCCAAGGTAACTCTGCTCCATGTAGCTGTCGAGGTAGCCAGGTTCCTTCCATTCTATTGTTTCATCACATCTCAGATTTTATTCCTAACTTTATGGCTAAAACTGGCATGTGAACATGTTTGTATTCAGCTTGTAGGAAGAGGAAAACCACTTTTTCTTTAATTTATAGCAGAGATTTTTCATGTCACTTCTATACAATCCACTGATGATAACTTAGTCACATGACCACAAGTAGGCACTCTCTTCCTCTTATGCCCTATGGTTAGCTTTCTATTTTTAAGAGTCACAGATAAATTAATATTTCTCTATTATTAATTTGAATTTTTTAAATTCTTATACTTCCCCCAACAATTTGTCTATCTCCTACATGGAAAAAGAAACTTTTAGAATGCTTTTATTTTCCACACTTTCTTCTCTTACTCTGGTGCTTTCCTAAACCAGTTCTAAAAAATTATTTCTAAGCTATTACTTAGTTTTCTATTTGTACAATGTTTCTCCTGGTTAAAAAATAAACCTAATGTAAGGGCAAGAATTGTGTTGATCTTAGTATATTTCCTGGCACCCATTATACATGTAATAAATTTTTATTGATTAAATAAATAAATACTTTTTCCCACTGAATCATCATGTCACATACATTTTATATATATCTATTTATATCTAACTATATTTAGGCCTTCCCCAGTGTCTCAGCGGTAAAGAACCTGCCTGCAATGCAGGAGACACATGAGACAAGGGTTTGATCCCTGGGTAAGGAAGATTCCCTGGAGGAGGAAATGGCAACCCCTCCATTATTCTTGCCTGGAAAATCCCATGGACAGAAGAGCCTGGCAGGCGACTGTCCATAAGGTTGTAACTATATTTATTATATATATATATATATATCAATAGTACTCTTGCCTGGAAAATTCCATGGATGCAGGAGCCTGGTAGGCTGCAGTCCATGGGGTCACTAGGAGTCGGACACGACTGAGTGACTTCACTTTCACTCGTTGGAGAAGAAAATGGCAACCCACTCCACTATTCTTGCCCAGAGAGTCCCAGGGATGGGGGAGCCTGGTGGGCTGCTGTCTCTGGGGTCGCACAGGGTCAGACATGACTGAACTGACTTAGCAGCAGCAGCAGCACACCAATATGTAGGTATTCATTGGGATTCCTTGCTGGCTTAGTCAGTAAAGAATTTGCCTGCAATGTGGGAGACCTAGGTTCAATCCCTGGGTTGGGAAGATCCCCTGGAGGAGGGCATGACAACCCACTCCAGTATTTTTGCCTGGAGAATCCCCATGGACAGAGGAGCCTGGTGGGCTGCAGTTCCAAGGGGTCGCAAAGAGTCAGACACAATTGAGTGACTAAGCACACACACACACATATATATAATAGCCATATAATTCTAATACTATATGTAACTGAGAGAGAAACATAACACAGTGAAAATATACAGTATTTTATTAATATCATTTAAAAACTTTAAAAAATAATATATGTTATGCCAAGTAATCAGTATTTATTAGTATATGGCCAGATGTTTTTTCCTTTCACTAATTTTGAGTAACACTTTGTTATGCTGTTCAAAAAAAGTCCATAAACTGTTTTCTTTCATTGGTACTTTGATTATTGCTTTATTGTGGTTATGTTTTAGTTATGATTAGCAATCACAATAATACCACAAGGCAAATCGTTTTCACTTGAGAAATATAAGTAAAGATATTTTGTATATCAAATATTTAATCAAGTCAACAGTGAGTAGCCAATTTTCTTTTAACTCTGCTGCATTTTGTCAGTTTCTTTGCTTTGTTTACAATAGGCCCTACCTATTGGTCTGCTTGGCAAGTCACCAAGTCTGAGGAATTTATGATCATTTTATACACATAAACAGTTCTCATTCTAACAATTTCTTGGAACAAGACAAACAAACACTGCAATATCTCCATCTGGCCAAAGAAAAAAGTGAAACTGGAGATGTATAAGAAATAACAATAACCAGGAGGTATGGAAAAGATATTCTAACTCAAGTCTCCTAACTGAAATTTACAGTTTGACTGTGAGACAAAACTATCTCCAAGAGTTAATTCACTTGCCTGACATTACAAAATACTGTACTGTCTGTACGTTTGTGAGAATTACAATAGTCCTGTAGTTTTATCATAAATAATAATGCATTGCTTAAAATATCACCTACTTTTTATCGATCATAGGGAAATTATTTTCCACTTAACTTCTATTATTTTCTCTACATTTCTGATTGTATAATGACCCCATGCTGTAACTCCTAGGTATGACTCAGAAGTATAAATGCACAGTAAAAGAACAGCAGAATAGTCATTCAGGTAGCTATCTGTTTTAACTAAATAAGATTAACAATGCTCTGTTTAAACAAGTATTCTTTTCAGGAATGAATGATGGCCTTTCTGTTCAGTGAGTCATACCTAACCAAACATGCCAGAATGATGCAGTGAATGTATGGGAATAATATATGCTTTGTCTGACTTCTCTGAGAAAGGAAAAGGTGACCTATATTAGTTAGTCAAGTAAATTTTGGATTAGGTGAGACATTTAATTGCCAAATGAGTATAAAAATGCTTCAAAATAAATTTAGTAGTTTATTTTCTAAAAAGACCATACACATACGGTCTTACTCAATGGAATAAGTCCCATTCAATGGAATGTCAAATTCAGAGTGATTCATAGATTTATAGTTTTTATGGAATGCCAGATTATAAGTAAAGTTGTTTTGAAAATCAGGGGAAATACCACACTCTTTTAAAGAAGTGAGCCTATTTCTTTCCAAAAAGATTCAAATTTAAAATCTTTCCCTGAATTTTTATTTAATAATATTTTTATCAGAATCTTTATTTGACTAGAAATGGGAAGAAGATCAATAATGAAGTAGTGGACTGGATGGATGTTATAAAATCAATAGACTTAAAGCACAGGCACTTAATGCATTGAAGATTCACTTGAATACTCTGTCAGAAACTGTTTACTTTTACTTTGAACATGTATCACTTCAGTTCACTTCAGTCACTCAGTCGTGTCCGACTCTTTGTGACCCCATGAATCTCAGCACGCCAGGCCTCCCTGTCTCCCCGCATCACCATCTCCTGGAGTTCACTCAAACTCATGTCCATTGAGTCATTGATGCCATCCAGCCATCTCATCCTCTGTCATCCCCTTCTCCTCCTGCCCCCAATCCCTCCCTGCATCAGAGACTTTTCCAATGAGTCAACTCTTTGCATGAGGTGGCCAAAGTACTGGAGTTTCAGCTTTAGCATCATTCCTTCCAAAGAACACCCAGGGCTGATCTCCTTTAGAATGCACTGGTTGGATCTCCATGCAGTCCAAGGGACTCTCAAGAGTCTTCTACAACACCACAGTTCAAAAGCATCAATTCTTCGGCACTCAGCTTTCTTCACAGTCCAACTCTCACATCCATACATGACCACTGGAAAAACCATAGCCTTGACTAGACGGACCTTTGTTGGCAAAGTAATGTCTCTGCTTTTGAATATTCTATCTAGGTTGGTCATAACTTTTCTTCCAAGGAGTAAACATCTTTTAATTTCATGTATAGATAAGCTTTATTAATTTGATTTCAAATCCAGTAATGATTAGGATCACTTCAAGAAAATTAGAGATACCAAGAGAACATTTCATGCAAAGATGGGCACAATAAAGGACAGAAATGGTATGGACCTGATGGAAGCAGAAGATATTAAGAGGATGTGGCAAGAATACACAGAAGAACTATACAAAAAAGAATTTCATGACCCAGATAATCATGATGGTGTGATCATCAACCTAGACCAGACATCATAGAATGAAAAGTCAAGTGGGCCTTAGGAAGCATCATTATGAACAAAGCTAGTGGAGGTGATGGGATTCCAGTTGAGCTATTTCAAATCCTGAAAGATGATGCTGTGAAAGTGCTGCACTCAATATGCCCCCAAATTTGGAAAACTCAGCAGTTGGCCACAGGACTGGAAAAGGTCAGTTTTCATTCCAATCCCTAAGAAAGGCAATGCCAAAGAATGCTCAAACTACTGCACAATTGCACTCATCTCACACGCTAGTAAAGTAATGCTCAAAATTCTCCAAGCCAGGCTTCAACTGTAAGTGAACTGTGAACTTCCAGATGTTCAAGCTGGATTTAGAAAAGACAGAGGAACCATAAATCAAATTGCCAATATCTGTTGGATCATAGAAAAAGCAAGAGAGTTCCAGAAAAACATCTATTTCTGCTTTATTGACTATGCCAAAGCCTTTGACTGTGTGCATCACAATAAACTGTGGGAAATTCTGAAAGAGATGGGAATACCAGACCACCTGACCTGCCTCTTGAGAAATCTGTATACAGGTCAGGAAGCAACAGTTAGAACTGGACAAGGAGCAATAGACTGGTTCCAAGTCAGGAAAGGAGTACATCAAGGCTGTATATTGTCACCCTGCTTATTTAACTTATAGGAAGAGTACATCATGAGAAACGCTGGGCTGGATGAAGCACAAGCTGCAATCAAGATTGCCAGGAGAAATATCAATAACCTCATATATGCAGATGACACCACCCTTAAGGCAGAAGGGGAAGAAGAACTAAAGAGCCTCTTGACGAAAGTGAAAGAGGAGAGTAAAAAAGTTGGCTTAAAGCTCAACATTCAGAAAACGAAGATCATGGCATCCGGTCCCATCACGTCATGGCAAATAGATGGGGAAACAGTGGAAACAGTGACAGATTTTATTTTGGGGGGCTCCAAAATCACTGCAGATGGTGATTGCAGCCATGAAATTCAAAGACGTTTGCTCCTTGGAAGAAAAGTTATGACCAACTTAGACAGCATATTAAAAAGCAGAGACATCACTTTGCCAACAAAGGTCCGTCTAGTCAAGGCTATGGTTTTTCCTGTGGTCATGTGTGGATGTAAGAGTTGGACTGTGAAGAAAGCTGAGCGCCAAAGAATTGATGCTTTTGAAGTGTGGTGTTGGAGAAGACTCTTGAGAGTCCCTTGGACTGCAAGGAGATCCAGCCAGTCCATCCTGAAGGAAATCAGTCCTGAATGTTCATTGGAAGGACTGATGCTGAAGCTGAAACTCCAATACTTTGGCCACCTGATGTGAAAAATTAATTCATTTGAAAAGTCCCTGATGCTGGGAAAGATTGAGGGCAGGAGGAGAAGGGGACAACAGAGGATGAGATGATTAGATGGCATCACCAACTCAATGGACATGAGTCTGAGTAAACTCCGGGAGTTCGTGATGGATAGGGAGCCCTGGGGGCTACAGTCCATGGGGTCTCAAAGAGTCGGACATGACTGAGCGACTGAACTGAACTGAACAGTCAAGTAGGAGAGTTAAGTACATATAAAAAGGACAATGATTGTTCATAATGTTGATTCTGAATTATTAACAAAAAGGAGAAATAGTGTTAAAAAGAGAGGGAAAGTGCATTGCACCTTTTTGCAGATTTTCATGCATCTTAAATTTATTTATGTATTTAATTTTGGCTGTGTTGGGTGTTCGTTCCTGCTAACGGCTCTAGAGCGCACGGGTCAGTAGTTGCAGCACGTGTGCTCAGTTGCAGCATGTGGGATCTAGTTCCCTGACTAGGAATTGAACCTGCAACCCCTGCATTGGGAGCACAGATTCTTAGCCACCGGATCACTAGGAAAGTGTTCATATAGCTTAAATTTGAATTTCTGATTCCTATACAAAAATTGGACTTGAGTAAAACTTGCTCCTCTCATATACTGTATCTTTTCATGTTAAATAATTCTCTCTTGCAAATAAATCATCAAAATTATACAAATAAAACCTAAACAGCTTTCCCTGAATATTCATGGAAAAAATGAAACCTAGACTCTTAGCCTAAGGACCTAAGATTGTACAATTAGGCTATTACCATGTACAAAAGAAATAAATGTACAACTAGTACAGTGTTTCACAAAGCATATTAGAACTATATTAATGAAACCGTTTATGATTATAGTCATTCTATTTCATTGTTGTTTTCACAAGGTGTTGTTAGCAAATTTTACCTTAATTTTTCCTAAGGAAACAGCACTGGAGATTAAAGCGAACAAAGGTCCTCTGCAGACCACCTGCTTCCCAACTTCCTAATCCCTTAGGCTGAATTATGAGAGCAAAGGAAGGAGACTATGAAAGACCCACATAAACAGTTTAAGAAAAAACTGGTACAAGACAAAAGTTACAACAATATATAATGATGAAAGGATTAATTCATAGAAAAGCTATAACAAGTAAATACATCTGCAACCAACATATATACCAATGTAACATATATTAAGATATATACCCATATCCAAACTACATATATTAAACAATTATTAACAAATCTGATGGGAAAAATAGGCAATAATATAATAATAGCAGGGGGGCTTTAATACCCCTCTTTTCAGTTCAGTTCAGTTTAGTCGCTCAGTCGTGTCCGACTCTTTGCGACCCAATGAATCACAGCACGCCAGGCCTCCCTGTCCATCACCAACTCCCAGACTTCACTCAAACTCATGTCCATCAAGTCAGTGATGCCATCCAGCCATCTCATCCTCTGTCATCCCCTTCTCCTCCTGCCCCCAATCCCTCCCAGCATCAGAGTCTTTTCCAATGAGTCAACTCTTCTCATGAGGTGGCCAGAGTACTGGAGTTTCAGCTTTAGCATCATTCCTTCCAAAGAAATCCCAGGGCTGATCTCCTTCAGAATGGACTGGTGGGATCTCCTTGCAGTCCAAGGGACTCTCAAGAGTCTTCTCCAACACCACACTTCAAAAGCATCAATTCTTTGGTGCTCAGCTTTGTTTACAGTCCAACTTTCACATTCATACATGACCACTGGAAAAACCATTGCCTTGACTAGACAGACCTTTGTTGGCAAAGTAATGTCTCTGCTTTTCAATATGCTATCTAGGTTGGTCATAACTTTCCTTCCAAGGAGTAAGCTTTCACTTTTAATTTCATGGCTGCAATCACCATCTGCAGTGATTTTGGAGCCCCAAAAAATAAAGTCTGACACTGTTTCCACCGTTTCTCCATCTATTTCCCATGAAGTGATGGGACCAGATGCCATGATCTTAGTTTTCTGAATGTTGAGGTTTAAGCCAACTTTTTCACTCTCCTCTTTCACTTTCGTCAAGAGGCTCTTTAGTTCCTCTTCACTTTCTGCCATAAGGGTGGTGTTATCTGCATATATGAGATTATTGATGTTTCTCCTGGCAATCTTGATTGCAGCTTGTGCTTCATCCAGCCCAGCACTTCTCATGATGTAGTCTTCCTGTAAGTTAAATAAGGAGGGTGACAATATACATCCTTGACGTACTCCTTTTCCTATTTGGAACCAGTCTGTTGTTCCTTGTCCAGTTCTAACTGTTGCTTCCTGACCTGCATACAGATTTCTCAAGAGGCAGTTCAGGTGGTCTGGTATTCCCATCTCTTTCAGAATTTTCCACAGTTTATTGTGATCCACACAGTCAAAGGCTTTGGCACCCCTCTTTTAGCAATGGCTAAATTATCCCAACAGAAATCAGTGAAGACATATTGAACTTAAACCAAATATTCAAACAAGGGGACTTAATAGACATGTATAGAACATATCACCTAACAGAAACAGAATATACACTTTTCTCAAGTACACATAGTTCATTCTCCAGAATAGACTATCTGATAATACATGAAACAAATGTTAATAAATTTAAGAATACTGAAATCATAACAAGTACCTTTTCTGACCACATGATATGAAATTAGAAATCAACAAGAAGAAAGTTGGAAAATCCACAAATATGTGGAAATTAAACAACATACTCTTGGCTAACCCATGGGTCAAAGAAGTAATCAAAGGAAAATCAAGAAATATTTTGAAGGAAATGGAAATAGGAGGACAATATAACAAAACCTATGGGATGCAGTAAAAGCAATTCTAATAGGAAAGTTTATAATGATAAATGCATAATTAAGAAAGATTTCAAATAAACAACCTAACTTTATGCCTCAAGAACCTAGTACAAGAACTAAGCTCAGTTAGCTTTTGGATTTACTGTCTTCTTACTTCCATTAGTGCAAATAGTGATGTGTTGGCACAAATGGCAGAAGAAGACATATTGCTTGAGTTTTGAAGCAATGAAACTTGTGAATAATGTACATGGCAATTAAAGAGACAGCAAAAATAAATAAAACATCACATTCCAAACTAGCAGCAACAATTGAAACAATATACTTGGCATCATGTAACAAAATTAGTCTATTAAAATACCTTTTAATAGTTGTTGAAGACTTGTAAATAATGCATTTAAATGGGATAGGCAGGTAGAGCCTCAGACCCTTTTAGTGTTTGCCTGGATTGAGAATGACACAGATTTGACTGGAGATTATAAAATCTTTAGCAGAGCACAAGTCCTCATGATTCCCTCTTCTCCTGGGGGTCTTCTCATGCCAGAAATGCATGTGCAGAGGGCCCCAGGCCAGAGACTTTCTGGTATATTTTAGAAGAGGAGTAAATATGGAAGGGAGATTTTCATGTTTCCTGTGGATTAAAAAACTCATATTTGTTTTATTAACAGGAGCCTATATTAAGGTCAACTGCAGTATCTCTGGATATTAATTCTTTGGGGGATAATTTCTTCCCTTTATTAGAATTTCTCAGTCTTCAGCCATCTGAAATGAAGTACATTTAAGCCTAACTCTGGGGCTTCCCCGATAGCTCAGTTGGTAACGAACCTGCCTGCAATGTGGGAGACCTGGGTTTGATCCCTTGGTTGGGAAGATTCCCTGGAGAAGGGAAAGGCTACCCTTTCCGATATCCTGGCCTGGAGAATTTCATAAACTGTATAGTCCATGAGGTCGCAAAGAGTCGGACACAACTGAGCAACTTTCACTTTCAAGTCTAACTTTATGGACAAAACCTGTCCTATTCCTTAATGAACAAGTGAACTTCCACCTACTGTGTCTGTATAAGAATCATAGAAGGTTGGAAAGTGGTTCCTATTTGGTCAATTCTAATTTATCTCCAAACTAAACTATCCATGTTTTGTCATCAAATTTGTCCTAAAAGTTTGTGTAGGTTTCAGTTTAAACTCTGGATTTTAAACTGAAACTGAAACTGAAACTGGAGGAGAAGTAGAACTACTGAGGGGCTTTCCAGGTGGTGCTGGTGGTAAAGAACTCGCCTGCCAATGCAGGTTAGACTTAAGAGACGTGGGTTTGATTCCTGGGTTAAGATGATCCCCTGGAGGAGGGCACAACAACCCACTCCAGTATTCTTGCCTGGAGAATCCTACGGACAGAGGAGCATGGTAGGCTAAGGGCCACAGGGTCACACAGAGTTGGACACAATTGAAGCCACTTAGCTCGTGCACACATGCGCATGCACACACACACACACACACACAGAACTACTGAAGGAACTTTACCTATAAGAATGAACCAAAATTTGTGGGTGCATGCGTGCTAAGTGGCTTCAGTCGTGTCCAACTCTTTGCGACACTATGGACAGTAACCCTCCAGCCTCTTCTGTCCATGGGAGTCTCCAGGCAAGAATACTGGAGTGGATTGCCATACCCTCCTCCGGGGGATCTTCCAAGGGATTAAACCTTCCGTCCCTTATGTCTGACCTGCATGGCAGGCAAGTTCTTTACCACTGGCACCACCCAGAAAGCACCAAAGATCATTTAAAACCTCAAAATTCATTTCTGGGCAAAGAAGGCAATATTTACTGAGGGCTCAATACATGGAGCATAGTACATGGGCCATCCTCTTAAATCTTCTAATAAGAATCTCACAACTTTGGTAAAATAATCACCCTATGTTACAGATGAGGTACTTGAGGCTTGGAAATGTTTAGTAACTTGCTTGAAGTTATACAACCTGTAAGTGTTAGAGCCTTAGTTGAATCCAGGAAGGCTCTTCTTCCAGGACTTTTAACCATTGGTGTTTGTAACATTTGATGGAATGTCTTCAAGTACCATCCATTTTCTGCACACATTGACACTGTTGGAGGCTCTAATATAAGACACAGACTAATAATTGTAGGAAAGGAGTCCAATTTTTAGAATTTGGCATATATTTGTAGTTCTTATGTTATGATTTGTTCTACAGAAACAGAAAAACTTACTGAGTAATGAGTGGTGCTTAAAACTGCTTCTTTTTAAAAAAAAATTTTATTAGAGTATATTGCTTTACAATGTTGTGTTAGTTTCTGCTATACAGCAAACTGAATCATCCATCAGTTCAGTTCAGTCACTCAGTCGTGTCCGACTCTTTGCGACCCCATGAATCACAGCACGCCAGGCCTCCCTTTCCATCACCAACTCCCGGAGTTCACTCAGACTCATGTCTATCCAGTCAGTGATGCCATCCAGCCATCTCATCTCTGTCATCCCCTTCTCCTCCTGCCCCCAATCCCTCCCTGCATCAGAGTCTTTTCCAATGAGTCAACTCTTCGCATGAGGTGGCCAAAGCACTGGAGTTTCAGCTTTAGCATCATTCCTTCCAAAGAAATCCCAGGGCTGATCTCCTTCAGAATGGACTGGTTGGATCTCCTTGCAGTCCAAGGGACTCTCAAGAGTCTTCTCCAACACCACAGTTCAAAGGCATCAATTCTTCAGTGCTCAGCTTTCTTCACAGTCCAACTCTCACATCCATACATGACCACTGGAAAAACCATAGCCTTGACTAGTAATGTCAAGTAATAGCTTTGCTTTTTGAATATGCTATATAGGTTGGTCATAACTTTCCTTCCAAGGAGTAAGCATCTTTTAATTTCATGGCTGTAATCACCATCTGCAGTGATTTTGGAGCCCCAAAAAATAAAGTCTGACACTGTTTCCACTGTTTCCCCATCTATTTCCCATGAAGTGATGGGACCAGAATCACCCATATATGCACATATATTTCCTTTTTTGGATTGCCTTCCCATTTAGGTCACCACAGAGCATGGAATAGAGTTCCCTGTGCTATAAAGTAGGTTCTCATTGTGTGCTCAGTTGCTCAGTCATATCTGACTCTTTGTAGCCCTATGGACTGTAGACCAACAGGCTCCTCTGTCCATGGAATTTTCCAAGCAAGTATACTGGAATGGGGTACCATTCCCTACTCCAAGGGATCTTCCCGGCCCAAGGACTGAACTGGAGTTTCTTGCATCTCCTGCATTGGCAGGCAGATTCTTTACCACTGGTGCCACCTGGGAAGCCCCAGGCCCTCATTACTTATTTATTTTATACAGTAGTGTATATATGTCAATCCCAGTCTCCCAATTTATGCTACACACCCCCTTCCCTTCTTGGTGTCCATACATTTGTTCCCTACAACTGCGTCTCTATTTCTGCCTTGCAAATAGGTTTGTCCATACCATTTCTCTAGATCCCACATATATGCATTAATATATAATATTTACTTTCCTCTTTTATAGATCTATCCATGTCTCTGAAAAGGGCACAGTTTCATTCCTTTTTAATGGCTGAGTAATGTTTCATTGTACATATATGCCACATCTTTATCCATTCCTTACAACTGCTTCTTCATAAACACATGTGCATAAAAGAGATCTGGACTTTATATTGTGCCCCATTAGGCCTACTGAATGAGTGAGTGAATCTCCTTTCTCATTTCTAAAAGCCAAGTTACTAGAGTTGAAGTAGACCTACAGCTTGCCCTTGGTCCCATGCAAAGAAAATTTCAGTCCTCTGTTCCAAATCTGACATTTTTTTCCCACTCATATTCTTCTTAATCATCATTTACTTCCTCATGTAAGCTCTAACTAAAGAATGAACAGATGAAATGAATTTTAGAGAAGAAAATATACACTTGTTTAAGTGAACTAATATAAACTAGAAATAATTTCCCAAACAAGGATGCATTTAGCATCACTTCCCTATTTAAAGATGTGCTGATCTGTTTCCCACTATTAAAATCAAATATGGCAAAATCGTAAAAGAATGTCTTTCTTCCCCTCAGTGTTTCCTTTCTTTCCCACAAGATGCCCTCCTTAACCTCAATAGAATCACAAACATACCAAGCATCTTGAAACTTCATGCTCTCTTTACAGTTCAGCTCAGTTCAGTCGCTCAGTCGTGTCCAATTCTTTGGGACCTCATGGACTGCAGCACGCCAGGCCTCCCTGTCCATCACCAACTCTGAGTTTACTCCAACTCATGTCCATTGAGTTGGTGATGCTGTCCAACCATCTCATCCTCTGTCGTCCCCTTCTCCTCCTGCCTTCAATCTTTCCCAGCATCAGGGTCTTTTCAAATGAGTCAGCTCTTCACATCAGGTGGCTAAAGTGTAGTGCTCTCTTTACAAAGCATCACCAAGTACCCCAGATTTCTATTCTTACTTCCTTCTTTAAAACTGTTCACCTCTCTTCCCTTTCTTCAAACCTCCCCTTTCTCAGGGAGATTGATATGTTATATTCAGGAAATATATCTGAATAAAATAATTCATACTAAGATGTGAATCACTAAAAATGCTAACTAGTTTGTTTAAAGGGCACTGTCTTTAGAGTCAGAAAGATCTAAGCTTGAACAGTATTTTTACTGATGAAAGAGTTTCTCTCAACCTCAGTTTCTTTATCTCTGCAAAACTGGCAGAATAGTATCTCACAGACTCATTGTGACAATTAAATGTGATAATATTTATGCAAAGTATAGCACCTTGATGTACTGGATTATAAAAAATTGTTGTCTTCCTGCTTGAGTCTATGACAATGTCTAAGCATGTTAAAAAAGAAACCTGTTTACATACCTAAATCTGAAATTGACAGTATTGTAACATGAAGTCCTTTTTAGATCACTCAACTCATTTTATTTCTCACTCTACCATAGGCTTCATAGCCATATTCAGTAGAATGCATATTTGTAAAACATTATAAATAGAAACATACAGAGATATTCACGCACTAAACCCAACTCAAGACAGCCTTAGATGTAGTTAGTAATTCATTCAACAAACTACTTGCTAGACCCCTCCTCGTTCAGGCTCTATGCTGGACACTTGACACTGGCAAAAAAGACATCATGAGCTATGAAGACCAAGAGGAAGCAGCCAATCCTGTTGGAGAGGGACTAAGCCAAGGTCTTTAAATCAGATCAGAAATTGCATTCACATCTTTGCTATGTTGCAATCTTCCAATTTATGACCATAAATGCAATCTCCATTTAGCTGGCTCTTCTTTGATTACTTTCAGCAGTATTTTGTAGGTTTCAGCAGACAAGCTTTATATGTGTTTTGGCTGATTTAAGATAAGTGTTTTGTTTTTTCTTTTGAGCAGCTATAAATGGAATTGTATTTTTAATTTTGATGTCCCTGTGTTCATTGCTATTGTATAGAAATAAAATTGACTTCTGTATGTTAAATAAATTAATTAATCACGTCAAATTGTTAACTCTTGGTTGTATTTTTAAAATTATATTTCTCCCTTTAAGACCCGGGGAAGAGGTACTTGGGGACACAGAATTTCTGCTGAAGTTCCCAGGAATCTATGTGAAAATGGTGGTTGTGAAAAGGATATACCTCCTAACTCTTTGTTGCCTTAAAATTTTTATTCTAGAAAGAATAATGATGAAGGAATCAAGAATGCATATTTTGGTTTTTACAATATAAGAAAGTTTGTTTGGGGTTAGTATGTGCATAGGCCTGTATGTAGAGTCTCTAAACAGAACTTCAATGAGTAATATTTTATCATGATCTTCCCACAGTAATACATGGCATATTTCCAACATTTCTCCATGTATTCACGTCTTAAAAACACAAAGAAACTTTAAACATGCCCTTTTAGTGGAATGTTTGATCAACAATTAAATCATGCTCTTTAGTTCATTTTTAAATATAGTTTTAAAGACTGGAAATTAAAAGAAGTCCTGTTTATTTTGTCATAGATACTTGTCTTTTCTCTCTTCTGTGTATAATTTTTACATAAAATAAAGTTCTCTGTTCAAATGTGGCAATGTCTCTTTAAAAGTCTCCACCAAACAGCCAGCAAACCAGTTTAGCAACTTTCCTGGGTGGATTCTCCTATGAATAATTAGCCTTGAGCAATGAAACTGTTCAGCAACACCTCCTCTTGAAATCTTTGATCTGTGTGAGACTGCAAGATTCACAGTAGAGGTGTTTGTTTCATGATGTATCAGAATATTGACCAAGGAAAGGAAATTCTTCCTTTGCTTTAATGCTCCAGATTTAGGTCCCAGTCTACACAATTACTATGTGTGGTGGAGAGGGAATCCCCTACGCAGGCCCACCAGCCCTCACCATGTCACCCCCTGCCTGTCTTGAAAGTCTTCTTTCTAGTTTCTCAAACCCTACTTTCAAAAGCTCAAATTACATGACTCATTTATTTTGATACCATCAAAGTTCTGCTGACAACATGGAAACTATGCCTGCCCTATGTTAACAAGTATATTCTTCAGGTAATTAGACTGACAAATTCAGGCTCTGGTTAAGGGCCTAGAAAAGGAAACTTAAGCCATTGTTCATTCGAGTCTCCCCCTCACCTTTCATCAAGGTGGTCATTAGGGGATCAATGAATTGTGTGACAAAAGATTGTACAGTGTCAGAACCTACAAAAAGTCCCATCCAGTAATTCCAGACAAAAAGTCATAGACTAACCATATGTCCATAGGACCCAAAACAGTATCTTATATGATAGACATATAGGTACGTGCATTTCTTAAAGAGTATCTATACACTGTACAATATAACTGACTTTTTACCAAAATGTGTTGAACCAAGTTGCTGTGTCATTGATGGATTTGCCAAAGATTCAGTGGTTTTATTAACATTGGAAGAGCAATCATTTGAAGGAGTAGTTTCAGTAGATTGGCTTTATTGTTCTTATGAGATAATAAATTCCTTGCAGCAAGAACAATGTTATTTCATTTTCTTTATGAGGTGCCTGATAGACTGACAATCAATAAGTACTATTTCAGTGAATGTATTTGAGTAGGTGACCACTTGAAAGTAACCAACACACAGAAAAGAGGTGTTTTTTAATCCAGATTCATTCATTGCTAATTGTGAAAATTCTTAAATCACTTAAATGTACTGGGTCTCAACGTTTTAATACATAAAGAGTAGGGTGGATAAAAGTGTTCTCTGAAGTCATTTTTTATTCATTGAATGTTTATTTAATGCAAAGTAAAAGAATATTTCTACTCTCATGGAATGTATATGATAGGTACATGGGATGATTTCTAGCAGTAAGAACTGCTATGAAGACAGGACCGCAAGGGAAAGGAATAGAGTTAAATCCCGTAAGATGTCTTTGCTCTTTGGTTTTGTTTTAAATTTCTCCTTTTTCTTCAAACAGAAATCAACAGATTTTGATAGTTAAAGGTGACTTTAATTATCTGAATCAACTCTGGAGTGTTCTACAAATGCAGGTTTTAAATGTTTCCTGGGAGAGTGTGGCAAACACTAAGGCTATAGAACTGCAGCCCTAAAACCTCTAGTGTCTTCATAAAGTCTCTGAAGACATGCTGGTATCTGCTGGAGGCAGTGGACAATAATGTATGTATGTGTCATTTATATTTCAGTTATCTCTAAGTGTGAGGCTCTGTAAGCAATGTATTTTGAAAACCACTCAAGTTTTCCTCACTGTGACTTCCTCACTGTCCTTAGCTAGTACAACTATGGACTGAGTCGACTTCTAAAATACCTCATTACAACTGACTTGAATACATTTGATAAACCCAAAGCATTATAACTCATTAATTCAGATAACTTACTTCCAGGAGAATCTAGCAAACTGGAAACTAGACCTGGTATGTGAGCTCAGAGGGGTAGGAATGCTACACCCTGGTCATTGTGGTTAGCCAGGTAAGACTTCCTTATGTAAACTTGGCACACGAAGCATGGACATGAACAGAAGATGGGGTCACCTGTTATCTTTAGCACTGTATGCCTGCTCAAGAACTGCAGGATGGGGAAACCCCACAAAACAGAGCCAGGGCTTCAATCACCCAACTGTGGGGCAGATGGAATTGACATCACACTTCCTCTGAGCGGAGAACTACAGCAGCCTTCCTGGCTTGTTCCTTGAGCTCTCTCCCCATATCAGACGTTGGCCATGCATCGTGGGGGTTTTCAGGGTATGAAAAAAAGCTCTCCAAGAATGCTTTTAAAAGGGATGGTGGGACTTCCCTGGTGGCCCAGTGGTTAAAAATCCACCTGCCAACACAGGGGACATGGGTTTGATCCCTGGTCTGGGGAGATCCCACATGCCGCAGGGCAACTAAGCCCACATGCCACAACTACAGAAGCCTGCGTGCGAGAACTCGTGCTCCAGGACAAGAGAAGCTATTGCGACAAGAAGCCTGTGCACCACACCTAGAGAAAGGCCATATGTGGGTGTCAGTACATAAAATTTTAAAAAATAAATACAAATAGATTATGGACTTAAAAAAAAAGGGATAGTGACTATGTTTTCAACATATCTATGTTTTCATACTATCAGCATTCTAAATTTGCACTTATCGGAAAAGCCCTTTTCCTCTCTTTCCTACATTTTTCTTGGCCTATGAAGAATGTGCTAAGTAAAGATACCCTGGATAATAAAGAAACAAACCAAACAAAAAAAGAACACCACTTGCACTGGAATGGAATCTGAAGGTAAGAGTCTGAAATGGCCATTTGCCAGTCTTGAATCTGGCTAAGTATCTGTAATGTGTGGATATTATCCAACCCACAGAGGTTTTGTGAGGATTAAATAAGAAATACTTTTGATATGAAGATGCTCTGTAAGATTCAAATGCACACTTAGAAGACTTGAACAGTTACTGGCCTGTTCTTGCATACGGCATGTGGGACACTTAAAAGAGTCAACACAAGACTGGGCTAATAATAGATTATTCGAAGTCAGCATCAGGTTTTTGAGATACAAGCTTTAGAAAAGGACTGGAAATGAAGGTAATCTAATGTTCCTGAGAAGGCCATTCTAGTAAGGAATGGCAGTGATACCCTGAGCCTCATGGTCTTGGCTAGCTTTTGGCTAGTCTTATGGTGGCTCAATGGTTCAGAATCTGCCTGCAATGCAGGAGATGCAAGAGATGTGGGCTTGATCCCTGGATCAGGGAGATCCCCTGGAGGAGGAAATGGCAACCCGTTCCAGTTTTCTTGCCTAAAAAATCCCACGGACAGGAGGAGCCTGGTGGGCTACAGTCCATGGGGTTGCAAAGAGTTGGATACAACTGAACACACACACACACACGTTGTTGAAGAAATATGACAGGACTGAGGGCAGTAGGAAGTGGAAAAACACACAGATTCAGGAACCACGTTTCTGAAGACCAGAACCACATGCAAATTGCCAAGCAGCAGTGTAATCTGTAAAGGCCCAGGATGCAATAATATTTGAAGTAAAATGATAATAGGAAAGTGAAAGATTTACAGTAATAGTCTATCTGACAGTAGAGTCTAACAAATGACAAAAATGGAATCTCTCTGTCAGGGTTCCTAACATACATTTAATTTCTTACATAATAGCTTCTCATCTCCTTTGCACTCATGATTTGACTTGTCTTTTGGGACGCGGCTTCTTAAACTGGAAAGGAAACTGCTGAATCTCAAATTGTACTTTGCCAAACAATGACAGTCTTCATTACCAACATCTAGAGCACTCCCTTCTTTAATCCATTCTACCTGATCAAACACCGCATTTTATATATCCCTGAATTGTTTTAAGAAGGGTGAAACTGCAAACCCAAAAAAGAGATGTTTAGAATGAAATGAACTATAGGTTAATTGGTAAGGGATTGAATGAAGGCCAAAATAGGAACTCATATAAATCAAACTTTCAGAAAGACTCCTATGTTAAGAGAGTAAAAAAAAAAAAAAAAGAAAGAAAACTGGCTTCAGTCTTTTATGTTTATTGGTAAAAGTTCCTAAAAAGTCATCGGAAAGCACTTCAAAACTTAAACATTATTTTATTTTATACTGAATGTCTGAAGATCTATTAGAAATTGCTCTAGTTAGGAAAGAGAAACAGGGACTTCCCTGGTGGTTCAGTGGTTATGAACTTGAGCTCAGTTGGTAAAGAATCCACCTGCAATGCAGGAGACCCTGGTTCGATTCCTGGGTTGGGAAGATCCACTGGAGAAGGGATAGGCTACCCACTCCTGTATTCCTGGGCTTCCCTTGTGGCTCAGCTGGTAAAGAATCCACCTGCAATGTGGGAAACCTGGATTCGATCCCAGGGTTGGGAAGATCCCCTGGAGAAGGTAAAGGCTACCCACTCCAGTATTCTGGCCTGGAGAATTCCATGGACTGTATAGTCCATGGGGTCACAGAGAGTCAGCCACGACTGAGCAACTTTCACAATTTAAATTTAAACAACAGGAGGTGAGGGTTTGATCCCTGGTCGGAGAAGGCGATGGCACCCCACTCCAGTACTCTTGCCTGGAAAATCCCATGGACAGAGGGCCTGGTGGGCTGTAGTCCATGGGGTCGCTAAGAGTTGGACACGACTGAGCAACTTCACTTTCACTTTTCACTTTCATGCACTGGAGAAGGAAATGGCAACCCACCCCAGTGTTCTTGCCTGGAGAATCCCAGGGATGGGGTAGCCTGGTGGGCTGCCGTCTATGGGGTCGCACAGAGTCAGACATGACTGAAGCGACTTAGCAGCAGCAGCAGCAGCAGCAGCAGGGAACTAAGATCCTACCTGCCTTGCAGCCAAAAAAACAGCAACAGAAACGACAGAAGCAATATTGTAACAAATTCAACAAAGACTTAACAAATGGTCCACATTAAAAAGAAAGAACCAAAGAAGACAAGAAGGAGGAGATAAAAGGGCTACCCTCAGAGAAAAGATGGGTCAGATTGGGTAAATTTTGCTGACAGCTGATGCCTCAGAGAAACATCAGATTAATCAACCAACTGCTACAATCTGATTAGAAAGCAGGAAGTAAAGAGATCTTGACCACCTTTGTCAGAGGCAAAAGCAGCAAGAATTACAAGCAGAGAGATGCTTGTTAGCCTGGGAGGTTAGCTGAGATTCTTCTCCAATACTTAAGCTGGAAGACAGCTCACAGGGATGAGCTTTGCCTAATAGCCCTGGAAAGAAATAAAGAACTAGAGGATTTTGTGAAAGAAACAGGATTGTAGACTATGAACTACAAAAATTAAGAATCTTTGCCATCATAATTATATATAAAATTGGAAGTTCATTAAGATTTTAAATACACCTTATGGACTCTACTGTTTGTTTTGTATGCCTTAAGGAGCAATGAGGATGAGAATTCCGCCACTTGGAAATAGTCCATGAAATTAACTCCCTCAGAAAATGCATAGGATATGGAATATAAAGAGCTGCTATCACAGCATTGACAACACATGTCATCACCCCAGTCTTGGGAGAGATATAGCTCTTCTAAATAAATCATTGATTTATCCACCTTTAAGATGAATCAACTGAGGAACGTGTCTTGGTTTTTCTCTTGCTCGTGACAGAAAAAAAAACGTCTAAGAAACTAGTTTGCGTACCAAAAACTAGTTAAGTTGTATGGAGCCCAGGCTATTTTTTTCATTAAAAATTTTTTATTGAAGTACAGTTGAATTACAATGTTGCATTAATTACTACTGTACAGCAAAGTGACTCAGCTATACATTCTTTTTCTGGTTTCATTTTTATTGCAACATCGCAACTTCTGGAGAATTCTAGGGAAGTATTTTCAGAAGAATGGTGCAAGTGTCTGCATTTTTCAAGATATGTACTTTTTCTTCATGTTCTTCTTGAATCACTGCTCACAGAAAGGATGTGTTTGCAGAAAGAGCCAGCACTGATCTCCTTGATTATTTATTCTCAGACAGTTGATGTAATGGTGTTACCACAGTGCGTTTCTGACACTGTGGGACTGTGTTGGGGATTCCAGGCTGACGTTTTACAGACATCATCCTGGGGATTGACTGTACTGTTTTTTATTTCTTTTTCTTCTTTTAGAGTTGGCTTCAGGGTCTACTTGATATGGAATTTATCTAAAGAAAAGAAAATTGTTCCAACTGCTTATCTTCCTCTGAGAATCACAGATTTCTAAGATTTCTCATGTCTAGTCTAGGGTTAGGTATGACAGATATTTATGGTTGAGTCAGTATAAAAAAACACACAATATACTTAACCTTTATTCAGTCTGCATGTCTGCATTATAAATGTGGAGCCCAGGCTTTTTACCAAGGTAGGGTCAAGAATCAGAGCTGCCAACTACCATTTAAGTATTTAAAACAACCTCCCTTCCTCTGTGAAGTGTTAATGGACTCAGTCCAGCACCTGGCATATATCTGTCTATATCACACATAAAATAAATTTAAATTGGCAGTGCCAGCAGAGAAAATGAGATTTCATGGGTGTGGAGACAAGCCAAACATTCAGGTGAGAAGTGACCTCAGTACTAGAGAAAGATAGTCTTCTCTTGATGTGTTCTGAGAAGCCAAACATTTTAAACACCTTCTGCACTGTTTTCTAACCCATAAAGAGCAGGTACAAGAAACAATGCCCTCAGACCTCCTATGATGAGAAACACATCCAATTCCACAAGCATGTGTAGCTATTGTGTAAGAGTAGTGATTACACACTTACAGGTTTATTTCTACTTCTGTTTTACTCATTTAAAACTCATTTACTCTCATAACAGTAGGTAAGTGGGAGTGTGTAGGTGTCAACTATTGTTAGGCTTTTTCCACTTTTCAAACAGAGATATTTGATACTCATCCTTGCTAAAGAAAATATGGAAAATCAACATGGTAATCTGGTTAACACTTTGATATATTCTAAACATTCTCTTGAAATATGACCTAGGTGTTACAAATGAGCAGCTCTTCCTTAAAAATGTTGACTGAAATCTCCAACAGCACATAAGTTCATACAAATGGTCCTAACGGCTTTATATCTCTTTCAAAACATGTCACCTAAGATAGAAGCGGAGAAGGCAATGGCACCCCACTCCAGTACTCTTGCCTGGAAAATCCCATGGACGGAGGAGCCTGGTGGGCTGCAGTCCATGGTGTCGCTAAGAGTCAGACACGACTGAGCGACTTCCCTTTCACTTTTCACTTTCATGCATTGGATAAAGAAATGGCAACCCATTCCAGTGTTCTTGCCTGGAAAATCCCAGGGACGGCGGAGCCTGGTGGGCTGCCGTCTATAGGGTCACACAGAGTCAGACACGACTGAAGCAACTTAGCAGCAGCAGCAGCAGCAAGATAGAAGCACTGTAGTGAATACTGATAGGAATAATAAGAATAAATACCAGTGTGTCTTTTGTACATGATCTCATTTCCACTTTCTCTCAGATGTTATCACGGTGGTATAGGGAGAATCTGCCTGCCCATGCAGGAGACCAGGAGACTCAGGTTGGAGTCCCTGGTCGGGAAGATCCCCTGGAGGAAGTAATGGCAATCCACTCCAGTATTCTTGCCTGGGATATCCCATGGACAGAGGAGGCTAGCAGGTTACAGTCCATGGGATCACAAAGAGTCAGACACGACTGAGTGACCAATCATACACACACACTATTTAATGAATGTCTGCATCAAAATAATTGCTTCAGAAAGCTGGAATAATGGCATAGAACATTATAGAACTTTTTTTTTTTGGCCATGTGGTGCAGCATGGGAGCCTAGTTCTTCCACCAGGGATGGAACCCGAGTCCCCCCTGCCCCCCACCCCCCCACACACAGAGGAAGCGTGGATCCTAACCACTGGACTACTAGGGAAGTCCTGGCATAGAGCATTTCTTAAAGTACTTCTTTTAAAACTATTTGTAGACTCAATTTATGTCACAAATAGACTATAATTTTTATTCTAAAATACTTCCTTACATCTAAAAATGCATCACTCAACTTAACTTAAAGAACTAATTCAGAAACTTATTTTCTGAATGATTTTTGGTCATTGTTAAAAATCAGTCCACCTCAAAGCACAGAAGTTTGACACCAGAAATTTTGGCACAAGCTTTAATACTGAGAGATATGGCCAACAATGTATAATAATTGAGTCGTTTTGCAATATGAATACATTGAAGGAATATCACTAATTTTCTAGGTATATTTGTGTATAAACCAAATTAGCCATATCAAGGAGAGGAAGAATATTGAGTAGTGAATATTTTTTCTTTTGAACATTTCATTTAATAATGTTATACTATTAGCATTATTTTTAAATGTTCTTAAATATTTTAAAAGATATAAATAAATCTTTTTTTAAAAGGATATTCCACTTATTCATTGGAAATGCTAAAATCCTTTGACAAACTGTATGCTAGACCAGTAGAAATGTGGTAATTTCGTCACACTCTTTAACCTGGCAATAATATTACAATGATGGGGAGTTAGACAATGATTATGATAGCAAAATAAGCATTTTACTTAAAAAATAGATTTAAAAAATGTGGACCATTTTTAAAGCTTTATTGAATTTGTTACAACATTGTTTCTATTTTATGTTTTGATTTTTTGACTCCAAGGCATGTGGGATCTTAGCTCCCCCGACAAGGGGTCGAACCTGCTGCACTGGGAGGCAAGGTCTTAACCACTGGACCACCAGGGAAGTCCCAGATAAGTATATGCTTTGAACACTGCCATCTATCACTGTCATGTTCCTAACCATATAAAGTATACTCGTTAAAATGGAAAGTAAAATACACAAACGTGCTAAAAAATAAAAGAGATAAATGTAGTTGTAAACAGAAATATGGACATTGTCTAATGGATAGACTATTAGACATAGTCTAATAAAGCTATGCTGCAGTAGAGTTCTTGCCTTACTTTGGAAAAGAATAGAAATTACAAAATAACTTTAGACTTTCTTAGGAAAAAAGATGTGGGGTGTGTGTGTGTGTGTGTGCTAACATTTGAAGATAAATACTAAAACTATAGATATACAACTTCTGCTTCTAGAAGTACTCAGTGTGAGGTAGAATGCTGGAGTCCAGTTAATTGCCTAAGTTTGCATGTTGTAGTGGAAATACCCACCACTTTTTAAATGAGCCTTAAAAGGTTCAAACTACTGCCTAGAGTGAACGCTTATACAAAGTCACTAGGGAAACTGGGAGAACGGACACACTTTTGCAGTCAGTAACTGGGCTGACACATGTCCTAGCTTAGTAACTAGGGCAGCATGTTGCCAAGATTAGTAGAAGATTCATAAAACATGAATATAAGCCCTGATTTGATGTGATGCCCTCCAAGTCATCTCAGAACTGCAAAAGACACAAAAGCGTCAATAAGGAGAAAGGGGGAGAATAAATAAGTGTTTTAGTGAGTTCACAAATCAAAATTTCAAAACAAACCCATGCTTAAGCAAACGTGGCAGTAAGAAAGACAATAAACAAAATCAACAATCAGAAAAGTAATTATTCTAGATAAGATGAACATGTAGGAGCAGTCTGTAAATAATTTTAAAATAAATATGATTAGGGTATTAAGAAAGATAAAAGAAGAAATTTCTGGTAGAGCAGGAAATCAAGCAGCCAAACAAGGCAGAAATGAGACAAGGATTGAAGTATATGCAAGTGCAGATTTGTGAGTCCAATTATAAATAGGGATACCAATAAAATAAACAGACTTTGCCTTGAAATATTCTTATCAATTTGACTGTAGTAGTCCCATTGAATCACAGAAAGTAAGTTTATTTTCCCTGTCTTCTTTTATCAAAACTTAACTCATCCCTAAAAAAGAGTCAACTGTGTCAATTGACTATATGATGTTTCCGATTTTACATATTTATATCATATAAGGAGGAGTAATACTAAGACTTTGTAGAATTGTAGCACTGAAGGTTTTTTTTCAAATATTTAAATTTTTTATTCACCAAAATCCAATTCGTGTTGTACATGAAATTATATGCATTGTATTGCGGATACAGTGGTATCTCACTCCAGTACTCTTGCCTGGGAAATCCCATGGATGGAGGAGCCTGGTAGGCTGCAGTCCATGGCATTGCAAAGAATCGGACACTACTGCGCGACTTCACTTTCACTTTCATAAATAAAATGTTTAATTATTGTTGAAAAATTAAGTAGCATTATTTGTAAATGAACTATAATACTTGCTAAATAATCTAGTATTGATTCTTGAGAGTCTCAGATATTATTTTATAAATGCTATGTAATTATACCATGGTCCTATCATGAATAGTTGCATAAATTATATTCATTTTTTCTGACCTTGATGGAGTTGATTTCTTTTCATATCAACATTATAGATTAGTTGTTAAGAGCACAGGCTTGGAAGACTATTTGAATTTTAGGTTTAAATTTTATATTTGAAATGTGAATCCAATAGGATAAAGCCAGGAAACAGAAACCACTTTAAGTCTCTTGAATAAAGAAAATTAAGTAGAAAGTTACTCAAATGATAAAAGAGCTGAGAAGTCCATCTACAAGGCTATTTAGAGATTAACAACAATAGGAAGAAGTTTCCTCCCTGATAGCTGGAGGGACCGGAGGGAGGGCATAGGGTTCTCAAGGATTTAGAAGCTTAGTAGGAACTAGAACCATGGAAGAGATGCCAGGTAGAGCTGAGACCTTGAAGAGAAGCCCATCTGGTAGGAGCTAGAACTAATGAGAAGAAGCAGCTGTTCTGGAGACGTCCCAGGAAGCAGAAAGAGAAGAGGAGAGATATACCTACTTTCTCCCTTTCTCCCACCCTCCCATGTTCCACCAAGACCTCCCATTGGCCATGTCTCCTAGAAGCCAGAGAGCAGGAAGCCTGGGAAATGTAGTTCTCTGTGATATAGGGCAAAAAAAAAAAAAAAAAAAATAGGGCAAGAAATATAGATTTGAGGAAAAACAGGATACTTCACATTTTTTAATAGTTCTATTTTATTTTCTCTTGTGAAATGAGCATTGTAACCCAGTGTTGTTGCTAACATTATTGTTGTTCAGTCGCTAAGTTGCTAACATTAAATCATGCACTTAAAGCACAGAGTGGAGTGACTGTCATAGTATACACTCTCATTAAATCTTAAGTATTTTTATGATAATTTTAAGTCCCTGTGTTGTTTAAAATCTTAATCTTTACTGTGTTTTGGTTTCTGTTTATGCTCTTCTAAATTATAGCTTCATACTCCAGAAGTATTACTTTGTCTTTCCTCTTTATAGCAAATATGACTTCCTTCTCTTCAACTCCAAAATCCTTATCAAAGTAATGCATTGATGGTTTCATGTGCAAATGATATCTAGAATTTCTATTTGGCTGTGAGAAATAATTTAAAAATTATTTGAGAACAATTTTCTTGAGTGCCTATGATATGTCACGTTTGAGGCCTTAAATACTGTATTTTATTTAATCCTTGTCGTAATCTATTATCGTAACCATATATAATATAGGTACTATTATCACCATTTAAGAGAAGAGAAGGCAAAAGATCAGAAGATGACTTGCTTGGAGTCAGTCTAACCAGACCTACTGCTGAAATCCAGGTTTGTTCAACTTCAAGGCCCATACTTTGACCACTGTGGTACCGACTGCCTCCCCACCACTTTGGTCCATTTTTTCAATATTCATATACTAAATTACCATGGGGATTTCTCTGCCATTTAAATGTTTCATAATCCAATTATTTTCATTCATTCCTTCAACAAATATTTTTATCGTTTTTAAATTATTAATTATTTTATTTTAGTTTTTGCCTTCGCTGGGTCTTTTTTGCTGCACGAGGGTTTTTCTCTAGTTGCAGCAAGTGGGGGCTACTCTCTAGTCGTGGGGCATGGGCATCTCATTGCACAGCTTCCCTTGCTGTGGAGCAGGGGCTGTAGAGCTCAGAGGCTTCAGTAGTTGCCGCGTGTCTGTTCAGTCGTTGTGGCTTGAGGGCTCCAGACCAAGGGCTCAGTAGGCGCAAAGGTTTAGTTGCCTAGCAACATGTGGAATCTTCCTAGACCAGGGATTAATCCTACATCCCCTGCAGGCCAGGCAGATTCTTAACTACTGGACCACCAGGGAAGTCCATCTGCAACAAATACTTTTAAACGCTATGTGACAGGTACTTTTCTGAATGCTGAAGTTTATATCCCACTGGAGAGAGACAACAAACTGGTGTCTTCACATTCTCTTGCTGTGTAACAAATTACCACTCACTTAGCAGCTCAAAACAACACACATTTAATATTTCATAATTTCTGTGGTTCAAAAGTCCAAGCACAGCTTAACTGGGTTCTCTGATTAGAGTCTCACGCAGCTGTAATCAAGGTAGTGACCAGGCCCAGCTCAGGGTTTTTCCAAGCTCATGTGGTTGTTGGCAGCATTTATTTCTTGCAGGTATAGAACTCCAGGGTTTATTAGCTGCTAGCAGCTTCTGCTGCTCCTTGCCACATGGCTTTCTCAAAACACAACAGCTTCTTCTTCAAAGCCAGCAAAGATAAAGTCTCTAAAGCAAGTCTTCTAAGGAAATGGAATCCTTTATAATGTAACCTAATATCAGGACGACACTCCATCACCTTTGCAATAAAAGGTGACATCCCATCACTTTTGCCACATTCCGTTGGCTAGAAGCAAGTCAAAGGTCCTGCCGATACTCAAAGGGAGGAGATTATTTATGTTGTTTAGTCCCTAAGTCGTGTCTGACGCTTTCTGACCCCAAGGACTGTAGCCCACCAGGCTTCTCTGTTCATGAGATTTCCCAGGCAAAAATACTGACTGGGTTGCTATTTCCTCCTCCAGGGGATCTTCCCAACCCCAGGGATCAAACCTGGGTTTCCTGCATTGACAGATGAATTCTTTACCACTGAGTCACCAGGGAAGCCCTGGAGGAGACTATACAAAAGTGTAAATACAGATGAAGATGACGGGGGTACCTGAAGTCTGTCTGCCACACCTGTAGATAAATACACGAGGATAGTAGCAAATGGAAATAAGTACTCTACAGAGAACCAAATATGGTGCTATGATTATGACTGGTGTCTCTTGATTGAATGACCAGAGAAGGCCTCCTTGCAGAAATAGTGTCTGAATGGAGACCTTAATAACTAGAGAAAACTAGCTAGTCTGGCTATGTTGACAGTGAGATGAGCTGGAGAGCAGTGGATGACAGGGAAAGTGGCATGAAATGAAGTCAGACTGGTAAGCAGAGGCTGGACCATGTAAGGATTTACAGATGGACATATTTCTTCTCTACGCTATTATTAGAAGGTTTGAAATAGTGTGATGGTGTGATCTGGTTATACACACACACACATATATGTATATATATTTTGAGAGGTCACTTCAATTGCTATAATGAAAATAGAGCCTAGGGATTTACTAGTGGAAGAAAGAAGAGTCACTCAGTCTTATTCAACTCATTGGGACCCCACAGACTAGAGCCTGCAAGGCTCCTCTGTCCATGGAATTCCCCAGGCAAGAATACTGGAGTGGGTAGCCAGATTTCCTAAAGGAAATCAACCCTGAATATTCATTGGAAGGACTGATGCTGAAGTTGATGGGAAGAGCTGATTCATTAGAAAAGACCCTGATGCTGGGAAAGATTGAAGACAGGAGAAGGGGACAACAGAGGACAAGACGGTTGGATAGCATCACCAACGCATGGTTGGTGATGGACATGAGTTTGAGCAAACTCTGGGAGAGGTGAAGGACAGGGAAGCCAGGCGTGCTTCAGTCCATGGGGTCTCAAAGGGTCAGACATGCCTGAGCAACTAAACAATAATCAGTAATAATCCAGAGTGATAAATATTTTGATGTAAATGAGAACTTCATCTAAATTAGATTACTTTAGACTATTTAAGTTATCTTTGCTTTTCTCTCTCTGCATGTATATATACACACATATGTACATGTATGTGTGAGTATATATATGTAAAACCCTTTAGTACATCCAGGTTGGGAATCTTTCTGATTTCTGAGCTCTTTTTCACTCATCCAGTTTATTTGAATCAGAGAGTCAGACCACATAGCTAAGGTTCCCAGAGACGACAGGTAGGATCTTGCCTTCAGCCCAACAGGCAACTACATTCCTTGTTTTGCCAGCATTGCTGATTCAAAGTGGAGCCCCCAGATCAAAGGTGGAACATACCCTCAGCTCTTAAAAACATCAAAATGCTCACTGGAGTGCTCTTTCAGTCCATGTTTTCTTAAATCTCAATGAATTTGGATTCTTTTTTCCTCTTTTCATGATTCCTGAGAAAAGTTACATATCTTTATCAAGAAGGCCAACGAAAATATGTTTAGCTAATAGAAATATAAAACTAACTTATTATGAGACATTTATAGACAGAGAAGTAAGAATGCCAACACTGGCCCGTCCCCCCACCACCACCCCTGGTCCCTCGTTCACTGTTTCACAACTGTTTGTATCCCCACAGCTTGTCTGTACTTGTTTATACTTTCAGGGGATGGTCCACTTCTTAAAGTAGTCATCTCTTTTCATATTACTTTAAGAAAAATCAGTAGGATTCTGGTTACATTATTCATAGATAATGTATAAAATTCTGTCTTTCTTTCTTTTTTTTTTTTTTTGCCAGCTTTGTATAAACCATGAATATCTACAAATACAGAGAAGAGAGGGAAGAAGCAGAGTACCTCTCACAGACAGAACTCCAAAGGGACTGCAAACTGGCATTGACCCTGGGGTGTACTTATCCCCTTTTAACCATGTTAGTAATCATGCTCCTTTGAATTTACTCACTGTCTTGGGGGTGAGGGAACATAGCACACACACATCATCAGAGCTTGCCTCTCAGATCCCCCACAGAGGAGGACAGAATGTAGTCCATCAATCATCCTGAATTCTACTGCACAGAGGACTTCTCTTTAATCATGCAAACACTCCAAAGGTTACAACATAATACTTCTATTACACACTGTAAGAGAATGGCTCACCCTTGATTTCATTCATTCATTCATTTGCCACAGATTCCTGGAATGCCTAGAACTATAAACACTTGGTGAAGAGTTGAAGATACAGAGGTGAACAAGGCATTCTCTGCTTCCAGGAGCTCACCATCCACTGGGTTTCCTCATTCCAAAGCCTTTCTTGAGCATCTACCATATGCCAGACCATGTTCTAAGTGTTGGGACACAGCAGAGAAGCAGACAGAAAATTAAAAGTTTTTTAAATAGTGTAATTTTAGGAATTGATATGTCCTATGAAGAGAGTGAAGCAGAGGAGGTGATTGCAGGTGCTATTTTCAGTAAATTGCTTACAGAAGCGATGTTTGAGCAAGGACCTCCATGATTAAAACAGTGAATCAATTTTCCTGTGGAAAAGTATGCTGGGCAGTTGTAGCTGTTGTTCAGTCACTAAGTCACTTTCGACTCTTTGTGACCTCACAAACTGCAGCACACCGGGCTTCCCTGTCCTTCACACTCTCCTGGAGTTTGCTCAAACTCATGTCCATTGAGTGAGTGATGCCATCCAAACATCTCATCCTCTGTTGCCCCCTTCCCCTCCTGTCCTCAGTTTTTCCCAGAATCAGGGTCTTTTCCAATGAGTTGGCTTTTCACATCAGGTGGCCAAAATATTGGAGCTTTAGCTTCAGCATCAGTCCTTTCAATGAATATTCAGGGTCGATTTCCCTTAGGATTGACTGGTTTGATCTCCTTGCTCCCCAAGGGACTCTCAAGAGTCTTCTCTAGCACCACTGTTCGAAAGCATCAATTCTTCCGTGTTCAGCCTTCTTTATGGTCCAGTTCATCTGTACATGACTACTAGAAAAAACCATAGCTTTGACAATACACACCTTTGTTGGCAAAGTGATGCTGGCCAGAGAGAACACAAAACATAAGATCTAAGCAAAGGAGGACCATGAACTATTTCTTCTGAAGCTTGACTACATTTTTAAGATCATATGAACAATGTCCAACTTTGCTACATTCAAATTTAAACCACGTTGCCATTAGGTCTACCATGCACAGTCAACACTAACATATGTTCTGTACACTGAGCTTAACATTTGTACAGCTTGATATCTCATGTTTTTCTCTGTTTTGTTTACTGACATTTGTATGTACTTTCCATGCCTGAAATCTCCAGGAGAAATGCAAATCATTCAAATATATCACTAGTCCATACAAATCCTTGGAGACAAACCCACCAGAGTTCTCTATCCTCCTCTGACCTGAATAGTTTGCTCTTAAGGCTGGATATTCAGTTATCATATTGGGTCTTTCTTTCACCAGCATCCTGAGCATTTTCTTCTCTCTTGTGTTGGATCTCCTGATTCTTGATCCAATGTCATCCTCTTTCATCATTGTTCATCATGATGAACATTCTGAATTAAGAGAGTTCCAGAAAAACATCTATTTCTGCTTTATTGACTATGCCAAAGCCTTTGACTGTGTGGATCACAAGAAACTGTGGGAAATTCTGAAAGAGATGGGAATACCAGACCACCTGACCTGCCTCTTGAGAAATCTGTATGCAGGTCAGGAAGCAACAGTTAGAACTGGACCTGGAACAACAGACTGGTTCCAAATAGGAAAAGGAGTACATCAAGGCTGTCTATTGTCATCCTGCTTATTTAACTTATATGCAGAGTACATCATGAGAAATGCTGGACTGGAAGAAACACAAGCTGAAATCAAGATTGCCGGGAGAAATATCAGTAAGCTCAGATATGCAGATGACACCACCCTTATGGCAGAAAGTGAAGAGGAACTAAAAAGCCTCTTATGAAAGTGAAAGTGGAGAGTGAAAAAGTTGGCTTAAAGCTCAACATTCAGAAAACGAAGATCATGGCATCTGGTCCCATCGGTTCATGGGAAATAGATGGGGAAACAGGGGAAACAGTGTCCGACTTTATTTTTCTGGGCTCCAAAATCACTGCAGATGGTGACTGCAGCCATGAAATTAAAAGACGCTTACTCCTTGGAAGGAAAGTTATGTCCACCCTAGATGCATACTCAAAAGCAGAGACATTACTTTGCCAACAAAGGTTTGTCTAGTCAAGGCTATGGTTTTTCCTGTGGTCATGTACGGATGTGAGAGTTGGACTGTGAAGAAGGCTGAGTGCCAAAGAATTGATGCTTTTGAACTGTGGTGTTGGAGAAGACTCTTGAGAGTCCCTTGGACTGCAAGGAGATCCAACCAGTCCATTCTGAAGGAGATCAGCCCTGGGATTTCTTTGGAAGGAATGATGCTAAAGCTGAAACTCCAGTACTTTGGCCACCTCATGTGAAGAGTTGACTCATTGGAAAAGACTCTGATGCTGGGACAGATTGGGGGCAGGTGGAGAAGGGGACGACAGAGGATGAGATGGCTGGATGGCATCACTGACTCAATGGACGTGAGTCTGAGTGAACTCCGGGAGTTGGTGATAGAAAGGGAGGCCTGGCGTGCTGCGATTCATGGGGCCGCAAAGAGTCGGACACGACTGAGCAACTGAACTGAACTGATAAAAAGAAAAGTGCTAATGTGAGAGATAAGAAGCTTACATTTCAAACTTTATGGTTGAGACAGAAATAGAAATTGCTAGACCTATCAGAAGCTATATCTCTTTACATTCGATCTGATGCTTGTGAATTTAAGCTAATTGAATTCATGAACAGTTACAAGGCTCAAAGATAAACATAAAGGGTATAATTTCAATGTCAGAGATATATTACTAAAAATGATGTTTCATAGGTGAAGCGTAACCAAGGATTTTACAATGGAACTCTTTCTGTAACACATGTTTATCATTAGTCTTTAAAGAATCTGAGTTTTAGAAAGTTCCAGTAACATCGGAACAAAACTATGGAACTGGCTAAACAATTTTTAGGCTTCCATCTTAAATTTAAGAGCAATAAAAAAAGGAATAGCTACTCAATCAGAAAGGTTATAAAATATTCAATAATGCCAAAGTTCTGATATTTTCTGGAACTCTCCTGATCTCTTTACTTTCTTTTTCAACTGTATTGTAACACTGCTCTATCAAAACTTGTTTTCATTTTTTACAAATTATTATTCATGTTATAATAACATACTGAAAGTACAAATCAATGCTTTACCTCTTGCCCTTTTTAAAAAAATAAATCAGGCATGCATGAACAGATCGAAAATATTTGAGAGAAAGGAAATCAGTGTGGTGTAATAAAGAGGATTAAATATCACTGACTGAACACAAATATGTATTCTCTTTGCCAAAATCCCACTAAATAAAATTTTGAACAACAATCTTGGAAACCAGAAGATAATGGAGCAATATATTTGAAATTCGAAGGGGAATTAATTTGTTGCCTAGAATTCTGTATCTAGTCATACAATCAATTAAGTGTAAGAGTAAAATAAAGACATTTCCATAAGGTCAAGTCTCAAAATGATGATTTCCAATGTGCCTTTTCTCAGAAGCTGCTCTCTTCAAGGAATAAATTAAGAAGCAAAAGGATGAGACCTGGAACAAGAGATGAGACCTGGGGAACAAGAGATCCAGCAAAAGAGAAAGGAATAGAAAATGCTAAGACTAAGAGAAAAGTGGAGCCCTAAAGCTAATATGATAAGGACAGCAGGTCAAACTGGAGCTGAGAGAGTGTACCCTAGAAGGGAAGCTTAAAAAAAAAAAAAAACAACTGAACAAATAAACAAAGAAAGTTGTTTTCATTCACCCAGGTGAATGATTATCTAGGTTTTCAGAGCTCTGTGGAAGTACTGGGAATTATTTAATGAAAAGTACATAGAAATCTAAGCAGTGAAATGACTGCTAACAAACTCCAAGGAAATGGAAAACTGCACACACACAAAGGAAATGGGATCACAGTGTGCCGTGTAATTCAGCTGTGAACAATACAGACGGAATAACGGAAGCTCTGAATTTTCCTCTTAGCCCAAATGATGGCATAGCTGCACGGGACCATGCGTTGAGAGAGGAATGTCTGTATCAAAACCAGGTTGCTGTTTCGTTTTGTTTTTCTATTTGTTGGTTTTAAAAAGAGCTAAATGATCATGTCATATTCCATAAAGGAATTTAATGGATTGTACCTCAATTTTTAAACTTAAGAGTATATTTAAAATTTGAAAGAAATCCTAGAAGAAGCAGACTTGCAAGTGGGTTGCCCCTGGTAGGCAGGTCAGAAGAAATGGGCATGAGATTGCTAATTTTTCTCATAAAACACTTTGTCATTTTACTAGACATGTTTAAAGAATACTGATGCTTTTTTTTTTTTTTTTTTTTAATGAGTAGGGACTACTTAGATTTAAATCCTTGCCCTGGTCTGTTTATTCAGTAGCCTAGAAAGGTTTATTGACTCCTCTGAACTGTACCCGCATAATTCGAGGGTAGTTTTTGAAACAAAATGAGTCTCCAAATATTTTCTCCCTTGACACTTAGGCACATTTTAAGCATATTTTCTAAACCCAGAAGTTCCAAATTCTTGACAAAGCACAACTTGACCATATCGTCTTCCCATATCAAGGTTTCAAAAGATTTTTGCTTAACTAGACTTCCACCCTCCACCCCCAGCTTCCTGTTAAAAGGATTCCACAGAGGCTGAGGAATAATAAAGCCCAAAGTGACCCATAACTCTTAAGAGATAATTCCAAGATAAGGGACAAGAGGAATTTCCAAGGCATCTCGGATGTCCCAGGATTTTAGAGACTCCTCAAGTCTCAAGTCTCAAGTCTTTGCAACAATTCCATATGAGCAGCAGAAGGGGTGGCTGTACAGGTCCAAAGCCAGGAGGATAGGAAGTTAGGCACCCTTATGACATCGTGTGTCTATTGGTTTAAGGAAAGAAGAATATGATTTCCTCTTAATTCAAATTTATACCTATGTATCAGATATTTTTACAAGAATGTTTAAAACTTTTATTTCACATTTTAAAAGATGGAATGTATTTTTCCATTTCATTATTCTTAAACTAATAGCTTTGGAAATTTGTAGGCAAATAAAGTGGAAATAGAAGATTGAAAGAAATGTTCTAGAACTCATCACTGTTTTTCTGTTTCATTTGCTATTTACAGTTACTATTGACAAAGCTAACCGCACCTCCTTAACAGTTCTCACTCTGAAAAACAGATCCACATTCCTCTCTTATCAGGGACTGGGCTTTTACACTCAGCTTAATGTTCAACTAGAGTAACTCACATTTGTTTTACTTATTTCACACACTTTACTTATTCCAGGAGAAAGAATGCACATTGAGCAGCGCTGAGTATATATTTTATTCAACCACATTTAGATGTTTTACACTTATAAACACACATAATTATATTCTGTCTCCAGCCTATTTATACTACTTGCAAATGCATGTAGCAACTGCCTGCTTACCACCATATGATTTTAAAGTAATCTCTGATAATGCAAATTACAAAAAACAATCAAATATATCAATTTATATTTGATATATTTATATCAAATATAATATAAATAATCAATTTATATTTGTGTATACAAAGTCAGACACGACTGAAGAGACTTAGCAGCAGCAGCATAATGAGTCCTAAATTTTAAAAGTATTATAATTGAGTCTTTTATTTTCATTAGGACTTCGATATTGGGCAAGACTTCAAGTCAGAACGGTTCATCCCCTATTATTCCAGCAGAGATGATCATTTCTCCTTCTATAGTTGGTTACTGGATTTTTTAAAAATATAAATTTATTTATTTTAACTGGAGGCTAATTACTTTACAATATTGTATTGGTTTTGCCCTACATCAACATGAATCCGCCACGGGTGTACACGTGTTCCCCTGGATGTTTAATTATCTAAAAATCTAAAATAAATCTTCAACTATAGCAGCCAACAGGGTGTTTCATGGTTTAGATTTTGGGTTGCTGTTTCCAGTCAGTCAAGGATAGAGTCCTGAGTCAAAATGAACCATGTGGAAAGCTTTACCTTAATCTTTACTATTCCAATATCTCCCCCCATGAAAAACAAACATACAACCAAAATGTGATATTGTTTGCCCTGTAGTTTACATAGAAGAGAATGCATAAATCCTTACTGTGCAGTTCAATGAATTTTGAAATAGTACCCAGTTAACCAAATTCCAGGTCAAGGTATAGAAGAACATGTCTGTCATTCTAGAAAATTTCTCCAAACCACTTTCCAATCACCAGAATTTTTCTGATTTCTAACATCAAAAATTAATTTTGCATATTCTTTGCATGAGCTCAATACGAGTAAAATTATAAAGTCTATACTGTTGGGTGCCTGATTTCTTTTGATCAATAATTTTTGAGATAAATACAAAGCCTGAAGTTTGGAAAAAGAGAAGTAAAAATGGTTTTTCTTCACAGATGGCACGACTGTGTGTAAAAGTCATAAGGCATCAGAAAAAAGGTTATAAATACTAAGAAAGTCAGTCAAGGGCTATACAGTCACCATATAAAAATTATTACATCTTACTATGCCTTTTGAATTTGCCAACAAAGGTCCATATTGTCATAATTTTATGGTTGATTAAGAAATTACTCGCTGAAATAGAGACCCAGGGACACACACAAACATAACACCAAAACAAACATGATTAACAAGGTTAAAAAAAAAAGACCTAAAATATCTGTGAAACCTAGCAAGCAATCAAGATTTTAAAAAAAGTGTTCTAGGCCATGCATAGTAAAAAGTGTTTAGCTCTTGTATCCATCAATTTATCCTTCTCTTGAAGAACCTTTGTTTTCATATATATATCCTTATTACCCTATGAATACAGTTTTTAAAAATCAAGTTGCAAAGTATTTTACAGAGTATGATCAACTGGAATTGGGACTTTATGCTTCTTCCCTTTGCTTATAAATAGAAGATACTTTTATGAGTAAAGAATTAAATGAAAACACTTAAATTGTCTTAAAAACTGAGCTACCTCTGCATACTTGATGTATGTGTACATGTATGCACATATTCTGTCTTTAGAAGGTATCAACACACACAAAGTTTACCTGGTCAGACAAAACAAGTGCAGTCCTTAAATAGTTGTAATCCAATGTTTAAAGGTTGGCTGTAGACTATGTACAAAACAAGGCTCCTAGATCATTCATTTTTCTATAACCAACTGAATATAACGTAGAAAATGGCTGTGGACACATTTGTTCTGAAATTTTCAATGCTAGACACTCTTCTAAGAACTTTGTGTTCCTTATCTCATTTAATCTTCACAAAAACTGAAGCACATAATAGTCCCCCCATTTCATAAATAAGAAATCAAGGTTGAAGGAATTCAGATAACTTCCCCCAAGGTTTCACAATAATTAAGTAAAGAAACCAAAATTCATTTCGAGTCAACAGCTTACTTCCATGCCCTGACCCCCTTTGGTATCTTGCTCTATGTAAATCAATATTCTCCATTTTCTTTTTGAACATCCATCTCTTAAATGAAGGTAAATTTGTATGTATAAGTAAATTTCCTACATGTGTTAATTGAAATGAAATAAATACTTAACCCCATAAGGTCAGTGTGACATAGAGATTAAATTCTAATAAAGGAGATCTTAATAACTGGAATAAAAATCCATCATAATCCAATTAAATACTTTTATTTTTACATGATGAGCAAATAGTGATTTCCTATATGTGATTTTCATGTAAATCTCACAGTAATTGAATGGGAAAAGTATTTCTACAGTTTTACAAAGAAGCACACTTGGGCTCAGAGGTAAAATGATTCTCCTTCAAAATCACAACCACTTCCTGTCTCTGGACAGTTACAAAGCTCATTCAACTGCAGATGTGAACAGAGTTCACAGAAAGAAAAATGCAAATGGCCAATAAAAACATTAAACCTCAACTTCATTAAAATCAGAGAGATTACCATTTAAGCCACAAATGATAAACATTTGTGTTATGTTTATAAACATGACATAAACATAAAGGGCCACTGATGGCCCTTTCAGCCGTCAGGGCCAACATAGGCAATTCAAATTTTCAAAACAATGAAAAGGATGTGCAGGTAATGGAATTCTCTCTCATTCCTGATAGGTATGTGAATGGATACAACATCATCTAATTAATACCTATTAAATTTAAAAATTTCTCCCATTTGATTAGGAAATTTCACTTTACAACCAATCCATCACAAATACAAACTTTGGATATATGTACCAGGATTTTTTTTTTACACCCTCCTTTGCAATAATATATGTAGTGAAGTGAAAATGTTAGTTGCTCAGTTCAGTTCAGTTCAGTTGCTCAGTCGTGTCCGACTCTTTGTGACCCCATGAATCGCAGCACACCAGGCCTCCCTGTCCATCACCAACTCCCAGACCTCACTCAAACTCATGTCCATTGAGTCAGTGATGCCATCCAGCCATCTCATCCTCTGTCATCCCCTTTTCCTCCTGCCCCCAAGCCCTCCCAGCATCAGAGTCTTTTCCAATGAGTCAACTCTTTGCATGAGGTGGCCAAAGTATTGGAGTTTCAGCCTCAGCATCAGTCCTTCCAATGAACACCCAGGACTGGTCTCCTTTAGGATGGACTGGTTGGATCTCTTTGCAGTCCAAGGGGCTCTCAGGAGTCTTCTCCAACACCACAGTTGCTCAGTTGTGTCCAACTCTTTGCAACCCCTTGGACTTTAGCCCACCAGGCTCCTCTATCCATGGAATTCTCTAGGCAAGAATACTGGAGTGGGTAGTCATTCTCTTCTCCAGGAGATCTTCCTGACTCAGGGTCTCCTGAATTGCAGGCAGATTCTTTACCATCTAAGCTACCAGGGACACCCAATAATATGTGTACATCTTTAATAATATGTGTATATACACACACTTAAATATGTAAATTAAAACTAGATCCACAACAGTGCAAAAGTCATTCATTGGAAAAAATGTTAATCTTCTCAAGAAATGATGCTAGAACAATGGGACAGCTATAGGTAAGAAAATGAACTTCAACCTACATCTTATACATTATGCCAAGGATCATAAATCCGTTCAGTTCAGTTCAGTCGCTCAGTCGTGTCTGACTCTTTGCAACCCCATGAATCGCAGCACGCCAGGCCTCCCTGTCCATCACCATCTCCCGGAGTTCACTCACACTCATGTCCATCAAGTCGGTGATACCGTCCAGCCATCTCATCCTCTGTCATTCCCTTTTCCTCCTGCCCCCAATCCGTCCCAGCATCAGAGTCTTTTCCAATGAGTCAACTCTTCGCATGAGGTGGCCAAAGTACTGGAGTTTCAGCTTTAGCATCATTCCTTCCAAAGAAATCCCAGGGCTGATCTCCTTCAGAATGGGCTGGTTGGATCTCCTTGGAGTCCAAGGGACTCTCAAGAGTCTTCTCCAACACCACAGTTCAAAAGTATCAATTCTTCAGTGCTCGGCCTTCTTCACAGTTCAACTCTCACATCCATACATGACCACTGGAAAAGCCATAGCCTTGACTAGACAGACCTTTGTTGGCAAAGTAATGTCTCTGCTTTTGAATATGCTATCTAGGTTGGTCATAACTTTCCTTCCAAGGAGTAAGCGTCTTTTAATTTCATGGCTGAAATCACCATCTGCAGTGATTCTGGAGCCCCAAAAAATAAAGTCTGACACTGTTTCCACTGTTTCCCCATCTATTTCCCATGAACCGATGGGACCAGATGCCATGATCTTCGTTTTCTGAATGTTGAGTTTTAAGCCAACTTTTTCACTCTCCTCTTTCACTTTCATCAAGAGGCTTTTGAGTTCCTCTTCACTTTCTGCCATAAGAGTGGTGTCATCTGCATATCTGAGGTTATTGATATTTCTCCCGGCAATCTTGATTCCAGCTTGTGTTTCTTCCAGCCCAGCGTTTCTCATGATGTACTCTGCATAGAAGTTAAATAAGCAGGATGACAATATACAGCCTTGACATATTCCTTTTCCTATTTGGAACCAGTCTGTTGTTCCATGTCCAGTTCTAACTGTTGCTTCCTGACCTGCATATAGGTTTCTCAAGAGGCAGGTCAGGTGGTCTGGTATTCCCAACTCTTTCAGAATTTCCCACAGTTTCTTGTGATCCACACAGTCAAAGGCTTTGGCATAGTCAATAAAGCAGAAATAGATGTTTTTCTGGAACTCTCTTGCTTTTTCCATGATCCAGCGGATGTTGGCAATTTGATCTCTGGTTCCTCTGCCTTTTCTAAAACCAGGTTGAACATCTGGAAGTTCACAGTTCACGTATTGCTAGAGCTTGGCTTGGAGAATTTTGAGCATTACTTTACTAGCGTGTGAGATGAGTGCAATTGTGCGGTAGTTTGAGCATTCTTTGACATTGCCTTTCTTTGGGATTGGAATGAAAACTGACCTTTTCCAGTCCTGTGGCCACTGCTGAGTTTTCCAAATTTGCTGGCATATTGAGTGCAGCACTTTCACAGCATCATCTTTCAGGATCATATACCTAGATTTAAATCTTAGAGTACTTAGAAAAAAATTTTTTTAATCTTTGTGACCCAGGGTTAGGTAAAATGTTCTTAGAAGTGACACAAAAAACTCAATCTACTCAAGAAAAAAATGATGAATTAAACTTCGTCCAAATTAAAAATGTTTGTTTTGTTTAAGACATTATTAAGAAAGTCAAAAGGCAAGCTACAACCTGGGAGATAATGTTTGCAAAATCACATATACAGTAAATTACCTATATCATGACTATATGACGAACTCTCAAAATTCAACAGTAAGAAAACTTAAAAACCTATATAAAGATGTACAAAAAAATTAAACAGACACTTCACCAAAGAGGATCTACAGATAGCAAACAGCACTTGGAAAGATAATCAATATCACTAGCCATTAATATCAATATATCAATATCCAATACCAATATCACTACCCCGTGGACTGTAGCCCACCAGACTCCTCCATCCATGGGATTTTCCAGACAAGAATACTGGAGTGGTTGCCATTTCCTTCTCTAAGGGACCTTCTTGACCCAGGGATCAAACCCGGGTCTCTTGCATTGCAGGAAGACTCCTTACCACCTGAGCTATCAGGGAAGTCCCATCACTAGCTATTATGTAAATGCAAATTAAAGCCAAGGTAAAATTCTACTACAGAACTATTGGAACAACTAAAATAAAAAATAACGACAACATCAAATGCTGGTAAAGATGTGGAGCAACTGGAACACTCATATATTGCTTCCTGGAATACAAAATGGTATAGCCAGTTTGGAAAAGTTGGGCAATTTCTTCAAAATTAATCCTTTACTGGAGAGAAATAAAAATTATTTTCACACTGAAAGACCTGTACCTGAATGTTTATTCAGCATCTTTATTCATAATAATAAAAACTCCATCAACCAAAGACTCCATCAATTTCGAATGGATAAATAAACTTTTGTAAATTCACATCAAAGGAACAAACTATTGATAAACTCTACAGCTTGACTGAATCTCAATGACATTGTGCTAAGTGAAAGAAATCATCACACTTTAGCTTTTGTAGTCTCAAAGGGTGTATATTAATGACTCCATGTATACAATATTTTCCAAAAAACTAAACTAGCAGTTTGAGAACAGTTCAATGGTTTCAAAGAGTTAGGATGCAGGAAGCAAGGCTCAAGCATGCATACTCTGTGGTCGACTCTTTGCGACCCCGTGGACTGAAGCTCACCAGGCTCCTCTGTCCATGGGATTCTCCAGGCAAGGATACTGGAGTGGGTTGCCATTTCCTTCTCCAGGTGACCTTCCTGTCGCAAAGATCGAACCACTTCTCATTATGTTTCCTGCATTGCTTTTTTACCACTAGCCCCACCTGGGAAGCCCACACAGGAAGCATGTGACTATAAAAGGATAGCATGAGAGTTTTTGAAGGTGATGAAATTGTTCTGAAATCTGATGTAACCTGTAAATTTCAGTTTTACACAAATCTCAAATTCAAAAACTGTACACCCCACCAATAAATTATACTGTATGATAATTTAAAAATCAAAAATAAAACCCAAAATTATTGAATAAAGAATAATTCTTCTGTGTGTATAAAATATTGTATAGTCATGAATGTGAATGAATTAATCTATCAATACCTAATAATCTGAGTGGGTATCTCCAATATGTTGCTAAGTGATACAATCTATTTCAAGTATTATGCTTATAAAATATGATCCAATTTTTACAAAAATTAAAACAAAAATAAAATTTATATGTGCATGTATACATATATGTATGTGCATGAGCATGTGTGTGAATGTGTGCATCTGTGTATATGCATCATGTTTCTATCAATATCATTGAAGAGAAAGATACTTAGGAAAGAGATAGAGAGGGGTTTAGAGGTGAAGTGGAGAAAATGGTTAACTTTTGTAATAAGTGTATCATTTCAGTGATTAAATACTTAGTTGGCCAAAAATTTCATTCAGGTTTTCCCATAACATCTTATGAAAAATCCTGAATGAACTTTTTGGCTAATATTTATTCTTTTTGTTGAAAAAGAATAAGATAATATCTCTTATATAGGAATGAGTATTTTGGAAGAATGCTACTTCCACAGAAACATAAATATGATTGTTATTATACACAGAAAGATGTTTTTAAAAAATGCCTTTTCATTATTATTTATCTGTGATTTTAGTCTTCAAAACATGGTAAGAATTGAGGAAATCTAAGGAGTTTATTGTCAATTACAAAATTCTATAGGTCCTTAGATTTAGGTAGATTTACACTGTAGTGAGCTATGACCATGAACATATTTCAAAATAATTAATAATATTTCAACCCAGTATTGCATGAAAGAAGATTTTTGAAATAACAGCATAATTTTCTTCAGCACACCTTATGGAGTTAATGAAGCATAACTATATTAGTAGCTACAGGATTAAAGGCATAAGAAATTGTAAGTAAACTGTTTTATCATTTAATCCCTTTAAAGGATTTAAAGGATTTTAAATCCCTTTAAAGGAATATTATGTAGTTATTTATAAAACCATTTGGACTAATGTATGTATTTTGCTAAGTCAGGGATAATATTTTAAAGTATGTAAAATTCACATTATATTTTTATTAGTAAAAATGATTCCTTTTTCTTAATAGAGTAACCTCGCCCATTTCAAATGATTTCCAAAATAGAATTTTTTTATATAAGCAGTACTATTCAACATTCTGTTATCAGGTAAATGAAAATTATAATTTGAACACAGAGAATGTTTAATGCTTCTTAAGCAGGAGTATGTTCCTCAATATCACGTGCACAGATTATCATAAGGTAAAATTTCCTGAAGGTGGCAGCATTCTAAGCAAACCTGCCCTCAACTTCTGCTGCAAGCTCTTATTTATGAAGCATTATTACATTTGCTGTTTAAAATGGCTGGTAATATTACAAACCATTAATAATTATGAAAACAATGTCACTGTAACCATCGTACTGAAATCCCATCATGATGGGATTTCAAAGGAATTCCTACTAGTTATAGTCTATACTTTAAGTTATTCTTCTATATATAAGCATATGCTATATATCTGCTGTCCCTAACCTTTTTAGCACCAGGGACCAGTTTTGTGGAAGGCAATTCTTCCACAGACTGGGGTGGGTGGGGGTGGGGTGGAGATGGTTTCAGGATGATTCAAGTACATTACATTTATTTTACACTTTATTTCTACTATTTTTACATCAGCCCCACCTCAGATCATCAGGCATTAGATTCTGAAGTTTGGGACCTCTGGTGTATATATATATATCTTGCACAAATACATGAAAGAAAGGGAAAGTGAAAGTTGCTCAGGCATGTTCGACTCTGTGACCCCATGGACTGTATGTAGTCCATGGAATTCTCCAGGCCAGAATACTGGGGTGAGTAGCCTTTCTCTTCTCCAGGGCGTCTTCCCAACCCAGGAATCAAACCCAGGTCTCCCGCATTGCAGGCAGATTCTTTACCAGCTGAGCCACCAGGGTAGCCCTGTGAATGCCAGGAAGACCAGAGAAATACAAATATATATATAAGACTAAATACTCAATATATATATATCACCCAAATACAAATATATACTTTTAAGGGCTTATATATCTATGAAAATTTCTGTCCCCTGAGATATTACATTAATTTTCTTACTAATAAATGTTAGCAAAGTGACAAGGTGCCAAAGATGCATTTCAATATTCCAATTTTCAACTTTGAATCAGAGGAAATTAATTTTAATGCCAATTCTTTCTCTACATTTCTTGAAATATGAGGAAAATAATCATGATGAATATTATGGCTCTGATTCTTGAAACTAAGAATGGCCCCCGTAAATCAGAGGACAAATTCTAATTTAAACATTGAGCTTTAAAGTACTTATTCAATTCCATTCACAATTTTAAATGAAAACCCGTAAAGATTCATGGCTGCCAAGAAAATATTATTTGATGATATACTTTTGAAGCTATAATTCTCTATATCGATGGTTGTGACTGTTATCTTTAATATTAAAAGGCAAGTTTCCTGACCTATACTTTGCCATTAGGGACTCTTCTAAGAAGAGAGAGTTCATAAGTATGGCCAGATAATCACTGTCATCCCTGTAACTCCACAGGAGATCACAGTCATCTCAAGGGAAATGTTAGCCTGTAGGAACAACTGAAACATCTGGTTCTCTGGTAAGAATCTTACAATATCTAGTTCTTTCCATCCATCCCCACTGCCTTGTACCTAAATTCTCCTACACTCGTACAATGTCTGAAAAAGGAACTGGCATTTTCTCAGGAATAGCAGCCATTAATCCTATGCTGTGTCATTCATCAATGGAATTCCTCTGGGTGATCCCCTGGAGAAGGGAATGACAACCCACTCCAGTATTCCTGCCTGGAAAATCCCATGGCACAGGAGTCTGGTGAACTATAGTCCATGGGGTTGCAAGCGTTGGACACGATTGAGCGACTCACACACACACACACACACACACAACACACAATCCTTTGCTGTGTCATTCATCAGTGGAGTTCCTCTGGATTCAGGTTATTTTTCATTTAAGATGAGATGTGCTTCTCCATTCATAGTTGTTGTTTGGTTGACTTCTAGGCGTTGGTTACTCCCTTCCTAAATTCTATTGTGTTTGCCAGTAACCTCCTATCTAAATGTTAAGGCAGATTCATCAAGTATAAATTAGACTGTCATACAATCAAATGTTTCTTAGAAAGAGAATTAAGTCTTTTGTGCCATGAGTACAAAGACATACTGTGTCTCGGCAGATGGTAACATGTAGGCCAGCTAATCCACGTGTGACCATGTGGTTTTTAGCAAAGAAAAATCCCTGGAAGTCAGTAAATGCAAACTCAGCATTTTTCTCCCCATCTAGAGTTTCCCCAAACAAGCTTTCCTCTTAATCTCCATTGGTTTTATTCTGCCTTCTTTCCACTTCTTCCTTTACTCTTCTCCATATCAGTATTCTTCCATTTGTTGTATCTTTTCTCCTCCTCCTTTTTTTTTAAGCCTCTGTCCCTTTTCTCTGCAGTTTATGATTCTGTGAGCATAACACAGTTTTTTTTCTGGCCTCTAGACCACTTCTCTTTTTCTCCCTCTCTCTGTCATTCCCTAACATTATAATATTGATTGTGTTTTGTTTTTTTGTTTTTTTGCTTGCTTTCCTCCAAGGCAAATTTGAGAAAAACACAAGGTCTGGGACTTGAGGTCACAAAAGCAATAATAACATAGATTCTGGGTGGTGATGGACAACAGTTAGAATGATGATTTATCCAGATATCATCAGAGAATAGGGACAAGGAAAGTTCTATGAAGTTTCCCTATAAATTTAAAACCAAAAAATTTCCAACATAACTTATCCAATGAATCTTATTTTTTACATACTTAGGACTAGCAAGTTAAAAATTCTTAAAATATTTGGCTTAAACTCCTCAGTTAACTCTATAGAGTACACCCAACAACATATAGATACAGATGAGGAAGTGCATTCTTTTTCTATATTTTGCTAAACAGGGCTTAATAAAGAAAAGATTTAAAGAAATAAATGAGAAGCCTATTTTAAACAAAATGAGATCACTTGAGCATGAGTGACAGAAGAGAGAAGTTTAAAGAAGAGAAAATAGGCATGATTCTAGTATGAGGAACTTGAAAGAGATTAGTGAGAAATGAATGTTGAAATACAAGAAACAGTGAAAGCATTCATATATGCAATTAGCAATTGCCTTGGAGGAAAGTAAGAAAAAAATCAATATTATAATATTAGGGAATGACAGAGAGAGGGAAAGAAAGACAAGAGGTCTAGAAGCCAGGAAAAAAAAAAAATTCTTGTTGACTGCAATAGTAAGAAGGAAATAAATTTGGAATGTAACATGGTGGAAAAGGCTTCCCTGGTGGCTCAGTGGTAAAAAAAAAATCTGCCTACAGGAGACATGGGTTCGATCCCTGGATCAAGAAGATTCCCCTGGAGAAGGAAATGGCAACCCAGTCCAGTATTCTTGCCTGGGAAATCCCTTGGACAGAGGAGTCTGGTGTGCTGCAGTCCAAGGGGTTGTAAAGAGTTGGACGTGACTGAGGGATTAAACAAGGTGGAAGAAGCAGTAAGATTTTGCCATGAGTGGAAGGAAGGGCTGGTTAGATCATCTGCTAAGTGGAGAAGAATTACGCATCTGAGCCAAACAGAAGAAATATCCATGACTATTGTACAAGAAGTCAGTTTTGCCCTTAATCAAGTCGAGTGAAAACACGGGTTCTAGCCAGCAAGCTGATTTTTATATCAAGCACGAGAAGAACAACAAATACATAATCTAATTATCACTGAAAGCAGAAATGACACTAATTATGTTTTAAACTCTTCATAATCTCATGGAATGTGATCATAAGTGAACTGTGGACAGCATCAAGCTCATTCTGATGCCCAACTAAAGGCACATAATGAAATTAAAGTTAGCAAGAAGGAATTTGTGTTACTATTCTATATTAGCTACCTGGAAAAATCTTAGGTACTTTGCATTTGAGACAGATTTTCTTGTTTCCTGATCCTTCTAGCAAAATAAAGGTAATATAAGCAGTTCTTTGCCAAAGTGAACAAGAAAGGAGAAACAGGGCAGAGTCACCCTAAGCATATATCATTCTCCTCCTTCGCCTACGTGTAGAACAAGCTAGGAGATGCAAGAAATGTGGGTTTGATCCCTGGGTCTGGAAGATACCCTGGAGTAAGGAAGTGGCAACCCACTCTAGTTTTCTTGTCTGGAAAATTCCATGGGCAGAGGAGCCTGACCGGCTACAGTCCACAGGGTCACGAAGAGTTGAACATGACTGAGCACACAGCACACAACAGAACAAGTTAGTCATATCAGAAGTGGGGCATCCATTGCCTCCACCCATTTGCAAGTTTCCCATTGGAATACTGACTCTTCTCTATGGACCTCCAGTACAAGGAAATGAGAACACAAGAGTGGAACATAAGCTCTTAGTTTTGGCTACTGGGAGAAAATACTCTATATTAATTATTCCTGAAGCATCCCAGAATTCTTGACCTCTTTGGAAACAGTTGTGGTGTCAGAGAAATTTCATTTACAAGAAGGGTCCCAAGACTTTAAACAGGGTGAGTAAACACTTACCGCCGGATACTACTATGACTGAGTTAGAACACTAAAGATTAGGGAAAGGGCTATTTTTTTTTTTTTGCTTCAAACTCTTGGAAGGTAGCCTTAGAGTTGGTCTTCCAGATGGAGAAGCATAAATGTGGATACCTCTTGGACCCAAGAAGTCCTGGGCTTAGGAAAGGGACTTCACAGCGTGTTTTGCTTCCTGCTGTAAAGGGATTCGAAAAGTTCTTTATAAAAGCAAATTTTTTCACATCCTGGCTATTATAAACAGTGCTGTGACGAACATTGGAGTACATGTGTCTCTTTCAATTCTGGTTTCCTTGGTGTGTATGCCCAGCAGTGGAATTGCTGGGTCATAAGGCAGTTCTATTTCCAGTTTTTTAAGGAATCGCCACACTGTTCTCCATAGTGGCTGTACTAGTTTGCATTCCCACCAACAGTGTAAGAGGGTTCCCTTTTCTCCACACCCTCTCCAGCATTTATTGCTTGTAGACTTTTGGATCGCAGCCATTCTGACTGGTGTGAAATGGTACCTCATAGTGGTTTTGATTTGCATTTCTCTGATAATGAGTGATGTTAAGTTAAAAAAAATAAATAAATAAAATAAAATAAGCAAATTTTTAAGAAGTTCTACACATAGAGAAGGTTCAGTTACTTTTTATTTTTTAAAAGGTTTTTTCTTTGATGTGGATCATTTTTTTAGTCTTTATTGTTTTTGTTACAATATTGTTTCTATTTTATGTTTTGGTGTTTTGGCCATAAGGCATGTGGAGTCTTAGTTCCCTGAGCAGAGATTGAACCTGTGCCCCCTGCACTGGAAGGCGAAGTCTCAACTGCTGGACCACCAGGGAAGCCCCTATTGCTTTTTCAATGAACATATAATATAAACATGGTATACCTACTGTGCCTCTGAAAAGTGGACCTATCACAGGTGTACGACTCAGTGAATTTTTATCATATGATTACACCTCATGTAACAAGCTCCTGGATCATGATCTAGAACACTAACAGAAAGGACTTTAAATGTAACTACTAGCCTGAGTTCTAACAGCAGAGCTTTGCCTATTTTTTGCTTTTAAGCTTTGTTCATTTATTCTGAATAAATGAAATAATGCTATGTGTTCTCATATGTATCTGGCTCCCATTCAGATATTACGTTTGTATGTTTCATTCACGTATTTGGGGGTATTATGGACTGGAAGGGTTATTCTCATTGCTGTATAGTAGTCTATTATATGAATATGCTGTAATATATTATCCATTCTACTATTCATGAACACTTGAGCAGCTTCTAATCTGGGGATGTTATGAACAGTGCTATGAAAACATTTTCATATATGTGTCTTTCAGTGTACATATCCATTCATTTAAGATAGGTATATATCAAACAAGTGGAATTGCTAAGCCATAGGGTAGGTACATGTTCATTTGTTTTAATAGATACTGCCAAACAATTTTCCAAAATGTTTCTACCAATTTACATTGCAACTGTCATGTGTGAGAGTTACAATTGATCTACATCTTTGATAGTCTTTTCCATTTTTTTACTTTAGCTTTTCTGATGGGTGACCATGGGGATTTAGAAATGTACTCTTAACACTGGCTGAGGAGTCTTGGACCCAGATCTTGATAATTCCACTTGTAAATGATGTATCTGTGTCTCAGATTCCACTATTACATGCAGCATCTTTTAAATGAAAATAAACCTATTTTAAGAAATCTACCCAAAAAAACCAACTTTACCCATCAACCAACACTTTGAAAAACAGTTGAGGGGTCAATTCTTCAATTCAAGCACATCAAATGAAGCTGCACTTTCAAGGATATACAGTTTTTCAATTTTGTTTCTTCCTAATACTTTTACTTTTAATCAATCTGATTATCTGTTCCTTTACAGATTTATCCAGACTGCATTGGTGTTTTCCAAAGCAGAATAGAGACCCACTGGAAAACTTGTTCTAGCTTAAAATGTTATTATGTTATTACTACCTGACATTTTCTGTGATAATTATCAGAGATGCAAAGATCATTAAAATAGAATCCCCTTTTTCAGCAACTCACAAATTTAGGAGAAAGATAACAGCTTACCTATTTTAAGTCTTTGGTGTATGAACTTCACACACTTATCTCATTTAATCCTCCTTAACAACATAGGCGCAGGGTCGATTATCGGCCCCTTCTATGGATGAGGAGACTGAGGCACAGAGACGTGAATAAACTTGCCCGAGGTGGCACTGATGTAGAAATGGCACTCAAAGCCACTATTATTTTAACCACGACACCATCCTATGCCTGTGACAAAAGACAGAATAGGGTATGTGCTTTAAAATAGGGCTGAAAACAAAGTTATCAAAGCAAAACAGAGATACAAGTGGGAAAGATGAATTCTGACTGAGGAAGTTGGGAACTTTATGGAAAACGCATAGGATGAGCTGGGTCTTGAAAATTAGGTAGTACTTTGAAGGAATAAAGTGAGAAGGAATGGAACCTCATGTAGAGGAAATAATACAGATTCAAAATTCCTTGAAGGAGGAAGTGTAACCCAAGAGACTAGAAAAAAGTGAGTTAACAAATGGACACAGAAATTTAGAGGATGTCAAGGATTTTATGCAGGCTTCCCAGGTGGCATAGTTGTAAAGAATCCGCCAGCCAATGCAGGAGATGTAAAAGTTGCGGGTTCGATCCCTGGGTCAGGAAGATATCCTGGAAAAAGGCATGGCAACCCACACCAGTATTCTTGCCTGGGAAATCCCATGGACAGAGGAGCCTGGCGGGCTACAGTCCATGGGTTCCCAAAGAGTTGGACACGACTGAGCATGTACACTCATGCTGCAAGTATTTTATGCAGCATGTAGTCTTGTACTGCCGTTCAAGTAGCTGACAGATGAGAGAGTGAATAAGTGGGTAAAGGCTACATTCAGGAAAGCAGCACTTTGAGGTCTGCATAACCGAAGTAGAACCTCAGCCTAAGGTTTACAATTTCTCATTCTGCAAAATTTATTTTATAATGTGGGATCTTCAATTTAAGCAACTCTATTCAAAATTCTGGGAGTGGTTTTGCTAAAGGATTGTTAAATTTAATTGTATAGAAACTAGGGCAACTTTCAAATCACTTTCAGTACTGTTATCTTCATCTCATTGTTTTAAAATTTTATTTTAAAATGATAAAAAAATCACTGACCCAAAATATTATTTTGGCATTAAGGAGAAGAAATAGATATTTTTAAATTATTATTGCAAAAGTACTTGGAAAATGTTCATCCTTGCTTATAATCAAAGCATAAATTATAACAACCTGGAGATGATATAGTACACCTATCAGTTCAGTTCAGTTCAGTCACTCAGTCGTGTCCAACTCTTTGCGACCCCATGAATCACAGCATGCCAGGCCTCCCTGTCCATCACCAACTCCTGGAGTTTACTCAAACACATGTCCATTGAGTCGGTGATGCCATCCAGCCATCTCATCCTCTGTCGTCCCCTTCTCCTCCTGCCCCCAATCCCTCCCAGCAGCAGGGTCTTTTCCAATGAGTCAACTCTTCACATGAGGTGGCCAAAGTATTGGGGTTTCAGCTTCAGCATCAGTCCTTCCAACGAACACCTATAAGAAGTCCAAAAACATTTTTGATGATAATGATGGCTATCTGAGGTGATACTGGCCCAAGAAAACACAGTTAGTAGCTCTAAAATTATGCCATGCTTTTGGGAACAATGTATCCAAGAATCATGAAGAAATCTATGTCATAGTTATTCTATTTCCAGAAATTTGCTCATTTATTTATACAATAGATGGTTATTGAGCATCTATGGTAGGGATCTAGAATATAAATATCAGCAACATATAGTCCATTCCCTCAAGAAGCTAATCTACTAATTGAGAGTGAACTTGAAAAATAAAACAAAATACTACCTTAAAGTTTACTGACTTTTATAAAGAATGGTATGCATGGAGGGAAGAGAAAACTAAATATAGGTTATCTTAAGGAAACCATCTGGGACAGCAAAAAGAAATTCACGAGGCTGTTAATTGGACACCTGCAATAATAAAATGAAATCAAGGAGAATAAAAAAGGTCAACTCCCCCTATATATTGACTTAATGAAACTATTTAAAGCATTCTGATAAGACAAAATGGAGTGTGACAATATTTTTAAAAATGAAAAACCATATTCAGTACAAATTATCATGCAAAATTGTTTACACAACATGATTGCAGCATGTAAAAATATACAGATATGCGGTAATGAACAAAAGTTGATCAGCTTGACAAAAAGATAATTTTAATAAAAAACGGCATTTAAGATTGTATTTTGTTTCTAATAAAAGGTAAACTTTACTCATTTAATAATTTCTGGACAATTAAAGGGAAAATATTCAGATGGTAAAATTATAGAGATTATACCTAAATATTAAGGTAAAAACTCTGATATATTAAGTTTGCAGAATGTTGACAACCCAATATTTTTATATTTGTACCAGATCTTTCCAGTTCAAAATCTTCCTCAATTATTATCATATGAACACAATATTTCTGTTAAAGAAGTGGGTGTTGATTGGTGACTGTCTCCATATTTCTCAAGTGAGAGAGCTGAGATTATTTCAGTGATGTGTCATTTGCTTGATTACAAGGGCTGAGGTCTCTCTATCTTAAGTCAACAATGATTCCCAAAGGGCTCAGTAGCTTCTAATCAGAACTTTTTAAACCAACTTCTTCTTTATCTGCCAAACTTTGAGTTTAGAACCCCATGTTTTCTCCACGGGAGATTATCATATAGCACCATAAAGTCATTCTGGAAGTCCAACTACGACTATGTTTTTTTTTTTTTTGACTATGTTCTAATAAAATAGAACATCTATGTTCTACTTTAACATAAATGCAAGAAATTAAAAATAACTTATTAGAGAATATAACTTTCTTTTTCAACTTTTACAGTCAAAGAATTTATGGGAATATTAGAGTATGTAATAACTTTATTGCATACAACATTTGCTTGAAAGATGGGACCTTCTGTATAAAGTACAGAGATACAAAATTTTGAAAATAAGTTTGGCCAGTAGAATTTTTCTCAAAAGGAAAAAATGCTATGAGGTTTTGTTTTCAATATATGTGCATACAACGTATTTTCATGATCAGAGCAAGTAATTGTTATTACAAGAAAAGTAGCTCTCAGAATTATACTATTACTAGATCAACTTTTCAGCATTGACCTCTACTGTTATTAGTTGGAATAATACACTAAGACTTTAAAGAATTGTGGGTGAAGCCCTTGTAACTAATTGCACTTATGAATTAAATAATGATGCTTGGGTTGTACCTTTTTTCCCCCCAAAGCTACTTGAAGTGTTACTAACAAGCTTGATGGGTACAATTTGACTTCTTACTCATAACACTGAAGACAAGTATACCATGTACATTTTAGGCAACTATCTATAACAATTTTTGTTGGTCCCATCTTTCAAACAAGTATTTTATACAATAATGTTATTATATACTCTAACAATCCCATAGAATTCTTTAACTGTAAAAGTTGAAAAACAAAGTTATGTTCTCTAATAAGTTATTTTTAATTTCTTAAAGAAAATACCTCAAGTGGTTATTAGCTTGACTTTGCATAGTCTATTAATAAATAGAAAACTGAAATAAGATTTCTTTTCTTTAGGAAAAAAAAGAATTATTTATTCTAAGTATTGAGAATATCTAACTTTCTAGAATTTTTTATTTATCTATGCTCTCACAAAATGAAATTTGTGAGACAGAAATTATAATACTAATTTTTTCTTGTTCTTTTAAAATGATGATTAATAAGAAAAGTAATAAAGGCTCTAATTATTTCTTCTGAATGTTCATTTTGCTCTATCCTAATTATCCTAGAACAAATATTTAGCTGTTCCTGATTTAGTTTTTTTTCCTCTTATCACTTCTTACCCACTCCCAAGTCTATATTTTAAGCAATTTCAATCAGAGCAGATTTAAAAATCCCAGCGTGTTCATGGGAACATACTGATTCAGAGTGAATCTTTCCTAATTATTTTGTGTTCACATGGGTGTTCACTTTGGCCCCTCTCCAAGCTTGCAGCCAAGAGGGAAAATTACCTTCCCACACCCAACTAAAAACAGAGTCAAAGAATAATTCCTTTGGTGAGCAGCGTCCCTGAATAAGCAGTTTTCGCTTGGTGTGTGTGTATTTTTCTTAATGAAGATCTGTTTGTAGATTAAGCCAACAAAGTAGCTTTCACATAGAAGAATATGTACTGCTGTTGTTTTTTTCTTTAGAAATCGAATTCTGAAATTTACAACCCTTATTACCAAGTTTTTAAAATCCCAAATAACATGTATTTTACACAGCATGAAACAGTTTTATTAAAAAACAAGTTATAATTCTTTTCTTAATCTGTTTTTTAAGTTCTTCATCTTTACCCTTCCAAAATAACATCTTCTTTGATATTATCATCTTTCATGCTGTAATAAATGAGCATGTCTTTGAGCTAGTTCCTTTTAGAAGGTGAACATACACAAGCCATGGTCTAAAAAAAGAACCCTGATGGCATTAAGGCACAAAACAGTTTCTTACCCTTCTGAATATAAAAGTTCAGGATTAATTTTTGTCTTGTTTGACCTGGGAAAAATATCCAAGCCCCCCAGAGAGGCCTGGTCCAAGCTTTCTCTATCAGGAATTGCTTTGATTTAGAACAACAGAGATTGTGTACTTATGAAGAAGAAAAAAGAAAAATCCCCATGAGCTGAGTTGATATTCCAAAGATGGAGAGGTTTTTACAGAATGATGAGGGCATATGGTGAGGTTTTAAAGTCTCCGGTTCCTCTTCAAATCCACCTTCAGAAGTATCACTCACACACACGCACGCACACACACACAAACACACGCCGTTTCTATGATGAATCAGACAATCCACTCATCTCGGGAGTCGTTTCTGCACTGGTAACTGGCAGAGCGCTCCACTTGAGGGTTGACGAGCACTTTTGAAAGTGGTAGTGATGACAGACTTGGATGGGCTTTTGCCATATAGCTTATGAGAGTACAATTTTAGAGGCAAGATTTGAGATGAAGGCCACCATATGTGAAAAGGGCTAAACAGAATTAATAATGTGTATGGATGTAGAAATAAAAACAGAAGTTTGAAAATGTTTCTGTCTTCCACATGGGCATAGACTACTTTTGACCCAGAAAATGAATGACTTCCTTTCACGTTAAGGTACTTTTGACTTAAAATATATAAACATTGCATTACTATGCCATTTGTATCATTCTTTAGTTTGGAAGAGGGGCAAAATTCTAAAACACAGATCTTGTGGTATTATTCACCAGTTGCAAAGAGCTGACTCATTTGAAAAGACCCTGATGCTGGGAAAGATTGAGGGTAGGAGGAGAAGGGGACGACAGAGGATGAGATGGTTGGACGGCATCAACTCAATGGACATGGGTTTGGGTGGACTCCAGGAGTTAGTGATGGACAGGGAGGCCTGGCGTGCTGCGGTTCATGCGGTTGCAAAGAGTCGGACACAACTGAGCAACTGAACTAACTGACTGACTGACTAACCTCCAGTTGGAAAAATTAAAAGAACTTGTCTGACACCTTATTTCTGAAAATTTCCACATTTTATAACTTTAGTCAGCTAAGAAACCTAGGTTTCATTAACTTTGACTATGCCAAGATCTCAGTTAGATGAATTAGGTTCTCCCATTTTACTTTTCACAGACTCCAGTAAGTACAAGCTTGCCTATTTCCAGGTGTCACAATCTACGCCCTGTTCAAAACTGAATCTCAGGGAGCATTTTAAAAACAGTAGAGTAGATCTTTCCATTTTCCTTAACCATATTCCCTTTCTTCCCTTATAAAATGTCCTTTTATGAAGTGAAAGTTGTTCAGTCATGTCCGATTCTTTGTGACCCCATGGACTACAGTCTTCTCCAGGCCAGAATACTGGAGTGGGTAGCCTTTCCTTTCTCCAGGGGAACTTTACAACCTAGGGATCGAACCCAGGTCTTGTGCATTGCAGGCGGATTCTTTACCAGCTGAGACACAAGGGAACACCTATAAAATGTCCTTTTATAGTAAATTCTTTATTAAAAAGAGAGACACATAAACATTCTACTCTAATATCCCCAATTCAAGGCTGTATAAATGGTGCTATCTAACTGAATTTTTCATCTCAATAAATTCTATGCCCAAATATCTCTTTCTTTCTTTTTCCATCTATAATCCTCTATTCTAAAAACAATTGACAATTTACTAAGCACTTTCTGTGTATTCATTCTCCAGTATTAATATCCTCCTTTTCCAAATGCTTCCTAAATTACAATATAAAAGGCTCTCTAATCTTTTTCTCCTGAGCTTACATTTGAATGTGTGCGTGTGTGTGTGTGCATGCATGCACATGTGTGTGCACATGTGCCCGCACATGCACACACACGCATGTGCCTTCAATCTTTCCCAGCATCACTGTCTTGTCCAATTAATCAGCTCTTTGCATCAGGCAGCCAGAGTATTGGAGCTTCAGCTTCAGCATCAGTCCTTCCAATGAATATTCAGGGTTGATTTCCTTTAGGACTGACTGGTTTGATCTCCTTGAGGCCCAAGGGACTCGCAAGAGTGTTCTCCAACACCACAACAGGAAAGCGTCAATTCTTCAGCGCTCAATCTTCTTTATGGTCCAACTCTCACATCCATACATGACTACTAGAAAAACCATAGCTTGGACTATACAGATCTTTGTTGGCAAAGTAATGTTTCTGCTTTTTAATACACTTGTCTAGGTTTGTCACAGCTTTCCTTCCAAGGAGCAAGTATTTTTTTAATTTCATGCTTGCAGTCACCGTCTGCAGTTTTTTTTAATATATATACTTTGTAATGCGTGCTCATTCATATCCGACTCTTTGATACCCCATGACTGTAGCCCACCAGGCTCCTCTATCCATGAAATTTTCCAGGCAAGATACTGGAGTGGGGGTGCTATTTCCTACTCCAGGGGATCCTCCGAACCCAAGTATCAAACCCATGTCTTTTGTGTCTCCTGCATTGCAAGCAGATTCTTTACTACTTGCCCCACCTGGGAAGCCTTGGAGTCCAAGAAAATAAAGTCTGTCACTGTTATCACTTTCTCCCCTTCTATTTGACATGAAATGATGGGACCAGATGCCTTGATCTTAATTTTTTGAATGCTGAGTTTCAAGCCAGCTTTTTCACTCTCCTCTTTCACCCTCATCAAGAGGTTCTTCAGTTCCTCTTCACTTTCTGCCATTATAGTGGTATCATCTGTATATCTGAGGCTGTTGATATTTCTCCCTGGCAATCTTGATTCCAGCTTGTGAGTCATCCAGCCTGGCATTTCGCATGATGTACTTTGTATATAAGTAAAACAAGCAGGGTGACAACATACAGCCTTGACATACTCCTTTCCCAACTTTGAACCAGTCCACTGTGCCATGCACGGTTCTAACTGTTGTTCTTGACCTGCATACAGTTTTCTCAGGAGGCAGGTCAGGTGGTCTGGTATTCCCATCTCTTTAAGAATTTTCCACAGTTTGTTGTGATCTACACAGTCAAAGGTTTTAGTGTAGTCAATGAAGCAGATGTAGATGTTTTTCTGGAATTCCCTTGCTTTCACCATGGTCCTATGAATGTTGGCAATTTGATCTCTGATCCCACTGCATTTTCTAAACCCAGCTTCTGTATGTGGAAGTTCTGGTTCACATACTGCTGAAGCCTAGCTTGAAGGATAATCTTACTGGCATGTGAAATGAAGGCAATCGTATGGTAGTTTGAACATTCTCTGGTATTACCTTTTTGGGGACTGGCATGAAGACTGACCTTTTCCACTCCACCTCCATTGGGCCAATACTAATACTAGCGCACAAGATCCTTCACCTGGGTTTCTGGAATAACCTCCTAGATGGAACGTCTGTCGCTCTTTTCTCTCTCTAAAGTCTATTTTCCACATTGCAATGTAAGGAGTCCTTTGAAAATGAAAGTCAAATCCCATCATCACTGTTTACAACCCTGCAATATTGTTTTCATGTAACAGAATAAAAGTTAAATTACTCCTGATGCCTTTAAGGTGGCCCCACATCATTTGTCCCGTGCACTATCTCCTTCCCCTCAAATCTATGTAAGGAATTTCTGCTTTAAGATATTTGCCCGTGTATTTCCTCCACCTAAGATGTTCCTCCTGCAGATATCTGCATGGACAACTCCCTTTCTACCTCAAATCTTGGGCTCAAAAATCATGTGTTCAGTACATTTATCCTGATCATCTATTTAACAGTGGCAAATCCCCACTCTTAAATTACTCTTTCCCTGCTCTAATTTTTCCACACACTTATCACTTTCTTATATATACAATTTATTTATTATTTTATTATACTTATCTTCTCACCCACTAGACTATAAATTCCAATAACTCAGGGATTTTTTGGACTGTTTGTTTTACTCCTTTGTCTGTTTATCCCAAATGCCTAAAATAGTGCCTAGCAGATGGCAGGGATTGAAGGTTTGCTGAATGAATGGATATGAAAATAACTACCCTTTCTCAAGCTCTAGCTTTCTAGACTGAATACATATGGTTGATCACATTAAGCCTGCTTTCACAACATGACTAATTTTTTATGATTCTCCTCCAGATTTTCTCCATATTCTTAGAAGCTTACATGTTATGTATCCAAATGAAATTTAGCACTTCAATAATGTCTGTAGTCTGAGAGTAGAAGAATATTCACAATGAAATTTGCCAAGTATTCTTCCATATTTACCACAGAATTCCTACTGTATTTCTGCTATTATTCCAAGAACTAGAGACAAATTTGTCCCAGAAGAAGAAACAATAAACCTGAGCTCTTTATTCAATGACAAATACACCTGGCTTCTATAACCATATTATTTTAATGGCAGACTTTGTTCTCTAGTAAAACATCTCCCTGCCCTCCCTATGGATTCTTTCTGCTAGACTATGAAACCCTATGGTTTTATATACAATAGAATCTGGAGTAATTATCTACCAGCTTCATACATCATTCCACATTAGCACAATTTATGCTTCAAAAGGACACATGACCCTTTTCTGTGGCTTTTCTTGTTGCCAATGAGAAACAGCTAGAGTATTCTGGAAGATATACAAGGAGCTCATTTGCTACTCGAGGGTAACGTGTTGAAGAACTGAATATGACCAAGTTTCAGAGTTAATAACAGCTAAGAAAAGGCAGGCTTGAACCTACCTGTTTACCTTGATGCCACCTTACTATCATTATCTATCAAAGTTTTTAAAAACATTCTTTTTTTTTTTTATTTTGTGGGCAGGTGGGTAGAGGCATGGGAGGGTGATAGAGTGCTTTATTTTCATATTCTTGGTATTTTCATGTATCATAGAGTACAATGCCTTGGCAGCAGACTCTGACTATAAATTTCTGTTTACTTGGCTAAAGTGACATGTTAGTGTTCCCTGTTAAGATTTTACAAGAGATCATCTCAGAGATAGAAGCTGGAGCACAACTTCTTTTGCCTTTTCTGTCTCCAAGGGATTTCCTGACCCAGGGATTGAACCCGAGTCTCTTATGTCTCCTGCATTGGCAGGCGAGTTCTTTACCACTAGCGCCAATGGGATGAGGTCAAGATATCAACATTAACAAGAAACTGGAAGAAATTAATTCCAACTCTTATGAATGATTTTGAGAGTTTCAAGACTTCAGTGGGGGAAGTAACTGTAGATGTGGTGAGAATGAGAAGTGGTGCCTGAAAGTGTGATTGAATTGCTGCGATCTGGTGATAAAACTTTAATGAAAAATTTGTTTCTTATGGATGAGCAAAGAAAGTGATTCCCTGAGATGCGATCTACTCCTTGTGAAGATGCTGTGAAGATTGATGAAATGCCAACAGAGGATATTGAATATTCCATAATCTTAGTTAATAAAGCAGCAACAGGGTTTGAGAGGACAGACCACAATTTTGACAGTCGTTCTACTGTGGGTAAAATACTGTAACCAAGCCCCAAGTTATGGCTATAGTATAATAAAAAATTATATTGAAACTGTAGTTCTTTCTAGGATGTCAGGGAATACTGCAAAGAAAAGAAGCCTTTTGAGATGTATTTTAAAGATGGTGGATTCATGTTGATGTATGGCAAAACCAATACAATATTGTAAAGTAATTAACCTCCAATTAAAATAAATAAATTAAAAAAATAAAGATTAATAAAGAATCTGTCAGGCTGAGAAATGAGGCGAGGGTTGGGGGAAAGACAACGCGACAGAATGAAACCACATGAGCACAGTCGTAGAGGAATGAAAAGGCTCAGCAACTGGAGAAAGGTTAAGTAGTCCAGTGGAGCACACGTTAGTCACGTCTGACTCTTTGTGATTATATGGACTGAAGCCCACCAGGCTCCTCTCTCCATGGAATTCTCCAGGCAAGAATACTGCAGTGGGTAGCCATTCCTTTTTCCAGGGGATCTCTGGAAGTGATGAGGGAAGAGAGGAAGATTTTGGTCAGATATTTAGACTTGAGATAGCAAGTGAAGAAAACTCTTCTAGCCAGTAACCTGCCCCCTCACCAGTCTAGAGAACTACAACTGCGTGTAAGCAAACATATGGGGCCTGTGTAGGCAGTTCAGTGGGGATTATATTATGCAAGTGGTAAGATTCCAAGTTGTCAGTCTCGACTCATTTTCCTCAGGATGGGACCACAGAACAACCCAGAAGGTTTCTGGTGCAGTTTTTAGCACTTCCTCTATTACATTGGCACCCTATGCCTGTTTGCATAAATAGCTGTCTTTCTCAGCCATCCTATGAGCCTATTGCTTATAGGGGATGCACGTATGGTATTTATTGACCTACAGGAGATATCTGAACCCATTCAATTAATTTATGACTTATCTAACAGATTAAAAGACCTGAACACCCCTGCACACGGACCTTTGGTACACCTGTTGTCCAGCTGGTTCTTGTTTCCAGCTATTATGAGAGGACCTCCTTTCCCTGTGAAATTTATCTTGTACCCCAGATATGCCTAGAACACCCAGGATTCCCAGGATGTCTCCTGCATGCTTCTGAAAGTGCTCAACTGAACATTACGTGACATCTACCACTTTCTTCCTCTCCTCACTGGCCCCCTCAAGTGTTGCTTGCTCCAGAGATAAGCCACTTTTACATTATGATCATCACCTTCTGCCATGTGCCACTGTCTCCTCCTGGAATCATCAAACTGTACAGTCTACAGTGGCTTCTGTAAAGAGGTGTCACACTCTTCTTTCCTAGTGGGAGCCACATTTTAGGTTGCCAGCAATAGGTTTTAGTGAAGATATCATTTCAGTTTTACATTCAACCCCTCCTTTTCCAATAGAATCGGGTATGCATCAGTATGTCAAGAGACAGATCTATGTATGAACAACATGGTGTATTCATGATTGTTTCTGCTTCTCTGACAGTCAGTGCTTTGTTTCCTAGACCAGACTTGTCCTCCTGTCTCTCTCCATAGGTGAGAACCTCTCCTAGGTAGCTCATCAGGCCCTCATGCATGTCTAAATTTCTAATGAGCCTATACACACATAGAGACACACAATTGGGCGATAGAAAGGGACCTTTACTTATACTTCAGTTCATGCCTCTGCGTATCAGTAGCCACTGTCTGTGAGGAAAAGCCACAAAAGAAGAGAGATATATAGTTATATATTTATTCATTGAAGTTACCAAATGCTAAAAGAGCTCTCTATGAAAAAAAAAATGCTTTAAAAGCTCTAAAATGAAAGCAAATCTTTTTATTTATTTCCTTTTAGCATCTTTTGAAGGTAAAAGGAGAAGGGGTGGCAGAGGATGAGATGTTTAAATAGCATCACTGACTCAATGGACATGAGTTTGAGCAAACTCCAGGAGACAGTGAAGGACAGGGAAGCCTGGTGTACAGTTCGCAGAGTGACAAAGAGTTGGAGACGACTTAGCAACTAAACAACAGAATCTTTTGAAACATGTTTAAAAAATAATCGAGTGGAGTCATTTACAAAAGATACAGTGATAATAAGTATGAGGTCAGGAGAGGAGGTAGAGGCCTCAAGTACTGGAAAGGGACAAGCATGGCATGGCCCAGGAGCAAAGCCTTGTCCTGGGAGAGTGAAGCACACTTGAGAACAGGATGGTATGGGTCACTCAGAGTTCTTCCTGCCTTGCCCATGCCTGAGACTTGGGGAGCTGCTGCTGCTGCCGCTAAGTCACGTCAGTCATGTCCGACTCTTTGTGACCCCATGGACTGTAGCCTACCAGACTCCTCCGTCCATGGGATTTCCCAAGCAAGAGTACTGGAGTGGGGTGCCATTGCCTTCTCCAGAGACTTCAGGAGACCATGGTATAAAAACCTTCACCTTTGAAAGATATTATAATGCATCATTAATTTGATGTCCCTCCATAATAAAGGGTTTCCCTGGTGGCTCAGGGCGTAAAGAATCTGCCTGCAACGCAGGAGCCCCAGGTTCGATCCCTGAGTCAGGAAGATCCCCTAGAGAAGGAACTGGCAACCCACTCCAGTATTCTTGCCTGGAAATCCCATGGACAGAGGAGCCTGGCAGGCTACAGTCCATGGGGTCACAAAGAGTTGACATGACTGAGCAACTAACACTTTCACCATTATAAAAGAGGATGACATTCTTTTTTCCTCTCACCAAGACCACTGTACCATGGGATCCAACTCTCTTCAGTGGGAGAGGGGGCATTGACTGGGCAAGGGAAGTGGTGCACTTGGCATCACCAGATCTGCTCAGGAACACTTTGAGGAAATCCTCCAAGAAATCTCAGAAATGCTTGAGGGTTCAAAGAGTGGTTTGTTTGCAATTGAGGGGTGGGTGTGTATCAGCAGATGGGTGCCCTGTCTGATGAAAGATCAATTTCAATTAAAAGGACCAGATCTACTTATCCACCCCTTTCCCCCACAGCCTGTCCTTTATCGCCTCTCTACCATTTTATCAGTTTTAGCACAACCATAACCTTTGGCAAGTTTCTTGGGTGGTTCACAATCTCCTTAGGAAAGTCCCTGAACAGATCGCACTGAAAAGTACATTATTGCCCTTAGTACTTCTTCAGTTCACTATGAATTCTACCATCGGACAAAAGTTCCTCACCAGCTACAGAAACCAAATTTGGGATTTTATGAATGCAGCAACAGCTTTTTGTCCTTATATACTGCATCCAGCCAAATTAGTTCAATGAGCTCTTAATTGGCTTTCGAGCAGTGCCTGAACCACATCATCTTGAGTCATAAGGAGTCAGGCGTGTCAAGATTCTTATTCAAGTGACTCCAATCTTTCCTTATCTTGTTCAACTTCTTTCACACTTTCACCCCTCCCCCATCCATCCATCTTTTCGCAGCAAGTTTTCAAGAGTGCTAACCTCCTCAGAACTGCATCTCATGCCATGCAAACATTAGCCTAATTAACTTTTTTTCCTCTCCCTTTTCTCAACCTACCTTTTTTCAAGGACCCAACACACCTAATCTCAGCAGAGCCTCTCCACCCTGCCTGCTGCCCAACCCAGAGTCAGAGCACAGGTTGCTGCACGCTCTGGGCTTCTCCTCCTCCCACTATCCTTCTCCACCCATCGCCCCGGTCCCCCCGCCCAGTCTACACCCCAAGGCAATCTCCTGCTCTCCCAACCTACTTAGACTGCCCATCCTGAAGCCAGTTTTACTGCTCATTGTTCACTAGAGGGAAAACAAAAAAGCAAAAACTGAGACAGCACCCAAGTAACTTTGAGGAGGCAGCTGAGGAGTGATACAGATGCTCTAGACAGTCACTTTCATTTTTTTAAAAACCATAACTCATCACAAGAAAATAGTTTACATACTGATCCAGTTGTTATTCAGTTGTTAAGTCCTGTCCGACTCTTTGTGACCCCAGGACTGAAGCCTGCCAGGCTCCTCTGTCCTTCACTATCTATCTCCTGGAGTTCTCTCACATTCACGTCTATCGAGTTGGTGATGCTAACTAACCATCTCATCCTCTGTCACCTTTTTCTCCTCTTACTTTCAATCTTCCCCAGCAGAAGGGTCTTTTCCAATGAGTCGGCTCTTTGCATCAGCCAGCAAAATTTTAGAGCTTTAGCATCAGTCCTTCCAATGAATATTCAGGGTTGATTTCCTTTAGGATTGACTGGTTTGATCTCTTTGCTGTCCAAGGGACTCTCAAGAGTCTTCTTCAGCACCATAGTTCGAAAGCATCAGTTCTTCAGCGCTCAGCCTTCTTTATAGTCTAGCTCTCACATCCATATCCAGTACCTACACATATACTGAAGAATTTATAAATTAATACAACACACCAAAGGAAAGAATAGAATATACCAAGTATATCATCAAGCACAGGATTAATTTACATCAATTCAATCACATATTTTAAAAAACTGGAAACTTACATGGTACGTGCATAATGTTTATTATATTCTGTACATTTCTGTGTTACAATGATAATAATGGACACTTATTCAGTACTTGTTCTATGCTTGGCACATATATTAAATCATGAAATTCTTCTAACACTATGAGGCAGACACCGATATTAGACTTACTTTAGCAATAAGGAAACAGGCACAGAAAGGTGAAATAACCTTCCCAGGGTCACAGGGATTGAAAATTAACAGACTAGGATTTGAAGCCAGGCTGCCTGCCACACTGGGACAGTGCCCTATCCTCCTACATTAGACATGTGTAAATTTATGTCACTGTGTAGGGCTATGTTCACAAAACAAAGAATATTGCTGTTGATGGGTAATTTAAAGGTTTTTTTGTAGGTTATTATCGATGTGATTTTGGTTCCATCCACTTACTTTACAATAATCTTACTTTTTGCGAGATGAAATTCATAATGAATAAATTGATGTTAAGAATTAATATAGTGTTTCTAATTAAATATAAAGCAGTTTTAGTAAACTACATTTCTAAATCAAAGGGCAGATCAATATTATGAATAAAATACAAAAATAGTAATTTACCAGTGTATCTTTCTATTATTCTTTTAAATAAAAGTGGTAAACATTTACATTAATGCTATCATTTTCAGTTGAATAACAACTAAAAAACCTACCTCTAAAAACCATAACTATGTGCTAATGCCCAGGCAATCTTAACATCATAAACTTTGGAAAACCGAACAATTCCAACCTCTATCATTAACAGGATGAAAACAATAATGAAATTTTTTGCTATTTTATCAATAATAATTTTATCAATTATTGGCTAAATTTTCCATTCTTTTTATAACTGTGAAGATAATATAACTCTTTTGCTTCCTTTAATTCTAGGAATGCCTGAGGGCTATCTTTATCCATCATCCTGATTGTTGTAATCAGTCAGTTCAGTTCAGTTCAGTCGCTCAGTTGAGTCCAACTCTTTGCGACCCCATGGACTGCAGCATACCAGGCCTTCCTGTCCATCACCAACTCCCGGAGTTTACCCAAACTCATGTCTATTGAGTTGGTAATGCCAACCACCCATCTCATTCTCTGTCATCCCCTTCTCCTCCCGCCTTCAATCTTTTTCAGTACGAGGGTCTTTTCAAATGAGTCAGCTCTTCACATCAGATAGCCAAAGTATTGGAGTTTCAGTTTCAGCATCAGTCCTTCCAATGAACACCCAGGACTGATCTCCTTTAGGATGGACTGGCTGGATCTCCTTGCAGTCCAAGGGACTCTCAAGAGTCTTCTCCAAAACCACAGTTCAAAAGCATCAATTCTTCTGTGCTCAGCTTTCTTTATAGTCCAACTCTCACATCTATACATGACTACTGGAAAAACCATAGCCTTGACTAGACAGACCTTTGTTGGCAAAGTAATGTCTCTGCTTTTTAATATGCTGTCTAGGTTGTTAATAGCTTTCCTGCCAAGGAGTAAGCGTCTTTTAATTTTGTGGCTGCAATCACCATCTACAGTTATGTTGAAACTGAAAAAAATAAAGTTTGCCACTGTTTCCACTGTTTCCCCATCCATCTGCCATGAAGTGATGGGACCAGATGCCATGATCTTAGTTTTCTGAATGTTAAGCTTTAAGCCAACTTTTTCACTCTCCTCTTTCATTTTCATCAATAGGCTCTTTAGTTCTTCTTCACTTTCTGCCATAAGGGTGGTGTCATCTGCATATCTGAGGTTATTGATATTTCTCCCGGCAATCTTGATTCCAGCTTGTGCTTTATCCAGCCCAGCATTTCTCTTGATGTACTCTGCATATAAGTTAAATAAGCAGGGTGACAATATACATCCTTGAAATACTTCTTTTCCTATTTGGAACCAGTCTGTTGTTCCATGTCCAGTTCTAACTGTTGCTTCCTGACCTGCATACAGATTTCTCAAGAGGCAGGTGAAGTGGTCTAGTATTCCCATCTCTTTCAGATTTTTCCACAGTTTATTGTGATCCACACAGTCAAAGGCTTTGGCATAGTCAATAAAGCAGAAATAGATGTTTTTCTGGAACTCTCTTGCTTTTTCCATGATCCAGCGGATGTTGGCAATTTGATCTCTGGTTCCTCGGCCTTTTCTAAAACCAGCTTGAACATCTGGAAGTTCACGGTTCACGTATTGTTGAAACCTGGCTTGGAGAATTTTGAGCATTACTTTATTAGTGTGTGAGATGAGTGCAAGTGTGCAGTAGTTTGAGCATCCTTTGGCATTGCCTTTCTTAGGGATTGGAATGAAAACTGACCTTTTCCAGTCCTGTGGCCACTGCTGAGTTTTCCAAATTTGCTGGCATATTGACAGCATCATCTTTTAGGATCTGAAATAGCTCAACTGGAATTCCATCACCTCCACTAGCTTTGTTCATAGTGATACTTCCTAAGGCCCACTTGACTTCACATTCCAGGATGTCTGGCTCTAGGTCAGTGATCACACCATTGTGATTATCTGGGTCATGAAGATCTTTTTTGTACAGTTCTTCTGTGTATCCTTGCCACCTCTTCTTAATATCTTCTGCTTCTGTTAGGTCTATACCATTTCTGTCCTTTATTGAGCCCATCTTTGCATGAAATGTTCCCTTGGTATCTCTAATTTTCTTGAAGAGATCTTTAGTCTTTTCCATTCTGTTGTTTTCCTCTATTTGTTTGCATTGATCACGAGGAAGGCTTTCTTATCTCTCCTTGCTATTCTTTGGAACTCTGCATTCAGATGCTTATATCTTTCCTTTTCTCCTTTGTTTTTCTCTTCTCTTCTTTTCTCAGCTATTTGTAAGGCCTCCTCAGACAGCCAGTTTGTTTTTTTTTTTCATTTCTTTTTCTTGGGGATGGTCTTGATCCCTGTCTCCTGTACAATGTCATGAACCTCCATCCATAGTTCATCAGGCTCTTTATCAGATCTAGTCCCTTAAATCTATTTCTCACTTCCACTAATTTTAAACTTTTATCTCAGTGGTATTTTTTCTGTCAATAAAAATGGCTCAGTTTATGAAATCTTACATAGACAGGCTAGGCTGGTGTAGAAAAAAGCATTAAAAGAGTCTAAGACCTGAGGTGACCTTGGACAAGTCTTTTTTACCATCTCAGGCCCTCATGTGTCTTTTGTGAACTGAAGTGGTAGAGCAGGCAATAATCACTGTTGTTCCGAAGATGTGATTATAATCCAAAAATATATTGAGTTCATACTGTATGATAAGTACTGTGATATAAAATAATAATAGTTTACAACTATACAGGATAGAAAAGTTTACTACACAAAAAATCATTAGGGAATTACATATAACTGTAACCTTGCAGCTTCACTTAATACAATTCCAAATTTCCCTCTCTCTTAAATTTATAACAAAATGTACTTATTATAAAAATATTTCTTTTGTAGAATCATAAACTATTAGAATTAGAAGAAACCTCCTTGCATCTGATACAACATAACATTTCTTTGTGGGAAAGAACTTTGCCACCCAGAAATATGTCAGCCTCATTCAAGGTATGACTTAAAAATGAGTGGTAGAGGGCTTAATAAATAACCATAATTTTCCTTAAATATTTCCAAGGAAAACTCACTTTTAATATCACACAAATTTAAATAGGACTTTTAAAACACAGTTTATCTTCTAAATGTTTCCATGTCTTTGAAGTATGTGAAATGCTTTGTCTTCAAAACTAAGTTCTACATTGGAAAGTTGAATTAGAAAGTTGGTGGTTATCATTTCCAAAATCATTGTAAATTCCACTTCCATTATCTCCACTTTCACAGGTGCCATAACCACATCGAGAACCCACCCTGGCTGCCAAATCCAGGACCTCCATCACCATATTTTCCTCTTCCTCCTCCATAACCAGAGAGATCTCCAAAATTACGACCTCCAGGTCCTCCTCCATAACCATGACAGCCATGTTCCTAGTAATCTTTGTAAGAGAATTGTGCAGTCACTAAATCGTGTCTGATTCTTTTGCGACCCCATGGACCATAGCCCACCAGGCTCCTCTGTCCATGGGATTTTCCAGGCAAGAATATCGGAGTAGGTTGCTTTTTCCTTCTCTATCTTTTCTTCTCCTTCTTTGACAATGTTTCAAATGACAAATGAAACCTTTTTCAAGGTTTTTCTCAAAGTTTTGCAAAGCTATTAACCAGGAATCTGGTGTAATGGGACATAACATTATTCCTTAAAAAATGTTAAATGTGTATGTAAAGAAGCAGTTGTACACTTATGATTTAAAAAAAATTCTAAAGGGAAAAAAAATAAAAAACCTAAGTTCTATCTGAGTAATTTAAGTTGTTACAGAGAATAATGAGTATGTCTGTGAAGTTATACTAATTGGTCACACCCACCAGAAAAGAAAATTTGAGTTCTTGCTGAGAACATACATTTATAAGACTCACTAATCTACCAAAATGATATTAATATAAAGCCCCTATGACAAGTGGTAAGATAATAAGATAGCAATGGACATGAAATAATAGTCAAACCCACAGATTTGATTCCAATTCACCATGTACGTCTCGTCAGACTGAGTGAAATAACATTTACAGTTATGGTCAGAGCTGGGAAGTACCTCCAGAGGGACAAATATGGAGTTAGACAATAAAAGAAAGTCCATTCCGTTTCTAGTAGTGTCCCTGTTGAGTCCATTGTCTTTACTGAGTCCAATCAGTTTTCAGCAGTTTCTCTATTGAGTTCATCGTTTCTGTTGAGTCCATTCTGCTTCTAGTAGAGTCTCTGTTGAGTCCATTGTCTCTCCCAGGCCCGTTCAGTTTTGAATAGTGTCTCTCTTGAGTTCATCCTCTCTGTTGAGTCCATTCAGTTTCTAGTAGTGTTTCTATTTCATTTTAAAATTAGAGTACTATTTAAATCAAATATTCACCCTAACTTGGAGAATCCAATGACCATACATCACCACTTGGTCCTGAGACTGCTTTCAGGATGGGGTCTGGGAGACTCTAGCGTGTATCAAACTCACAATTTATCAACTGTCAAAGTCTGAAAAGTCACAACCTAGCTAAGATTCCACAAATACCATCTTGATATATTAATAACCCCTAGTAAGCAAGAAGCTCTTAATTAAGTATCTATGCAGTTAAGTTGAAAAGATGGTTAAACTGTCACAGTGTACTCATTCGCTCATGGCTACAAAGAATCAGCTGACTCTAGACATAACTCAACCACTGGAGCACGCACTTATCCTTCAGCAAGTTTTGATAGCCTTTCATTTTAAGTGCAATACATCCTGAAATTCAAAGACAGTTAAATAAACTCTGTATAAGATCCTTAAAAAGAAAGATGCTTTTAAAAATGGTGAATGATTCATTTCATCATGCACGCAAAAGTAGTCAATGTTCATTTAAAATACACTTGAACTTTAGGAGTTAAGGAGGTTTTCAAATACTTTCATTAACTCTCAAAGTCTTTTGGTCTGCTAGCTCTACTGCAGTTAAATACATGTGGCAGATAATCACAAGGAATTTTATGCTCAGTTTTCATTTTCAGTGCTTATATTCTACTACTAATTGTGAATATAAAACAATATTGGACTTCCCTGGTGGTCCAGTGGTTTGCATGCAATGCAGGGAACACAGGTTCAATCCCTGATCCAGGAAGATCTGACATGCCACGGGGCAACTGAACCCATGCACCACAGCTTCTCAGCCCGTGCTCTGGAGCCTGTGCTCTGTAACAGGAGAAGCCACCGCAATGAGAAGCTTGCACATGGCAAACAGAGAGGCGCCCCCAGCTCACCACAGTCAGAGAAAGCCCACGCAGCGACAAGACCCAGCGAGCCAAAAGTAAAATAATTAAATTAAATTTTAAAAATACTACTAGAGACTATTTCAACAAATCTATTAAGTTTTGAACTTTGGAAAGCTTAAAACTATTTAACATTTTTGTATCAAACATGTGGTTTAAAAAGTAATTCAAGCGTTAGGCCCAAGAGCAACTGAGAGGAAATCTAACCATATTTACAATTTCTGTAATTAAAAAACATTTTTTTTGCTTCATCCATTTTTTTCTGCATTCATATTGAAGACCATATTGTTTATCAGGGTCAATAACGTTTTATTTGAAACATTAATGACTTTCTGTAAATTTATGAGAAAAGCAAATTCATCACAAAAAGAAATTTACATCTTCTTAAATAGTTACTCTCTCCAATATTTGTCAGGTTGTTGTGCAATATTTTGTGCTAGATACAGCACTGAGTGCCTAGTTGTAGGCACGCAATAAATACTAGTGGAATAAATGAAAGATTAATATTAAATTCTCAAAAACTCTTGGAAGATTCCTTGTGGGTAAAAAAAAAGAATATTAGGGGACTACTCAGGGTTTCCCAGGTAGAACCTGCCTGCCAATGCAGGAGACATAAGAGACAGGGGTTCGATCCCTGTATCAGGAAGTTCCCCTGGAAGAGGGCATGGCAACCCACTCCAGAATTCCTGCCTGGAGGATCCCATGGACAGAGGAGGCTGGTGGGTTACAGTCCATAGGGTCACAAAGAGTCAGACATGACTGAAGCGACTTAGTACGCAGGCGAGTGATTACTCATTACTTGTTTTAAAATGACTTAGGCTCATTCATGTTAACAGTTTAATGGTCAGTGGTTCTGAGTGGTTTCTGTTTTTAAAGTACACAGTTCTCCTTTTAAATATTTACATAGTTTGCATTTATATAAAAGCTTTTTATTGGATTGTAATATCACTAACACATATCTGCCAAGAAAATACTCAATTATTGAAATTACAATTAATTTTATTTGTATTTCATTAATTTTATGAAGAAGACAATTTTTTATAAATAGTTGAAATATTTTATACATATGTAAAAATTTGAATTAATTTTTGGAATTACCATTGTTTAGCTAATAAATGGAGAATATATAAATTGGGGGTCTATCTACTTAGTTTACAATGATGGGAAAATGTAAGCTATCAGAGGTTCCTTGCAATAGCTGTAGCCTGTCACATTCCTGGCTTGCAGAATATGACTTAACGAAAAGTGACTCCACTGACTTAAAGGAAAATAGATAATACAAATATAAAATAACTGTCATTTTTTTCCACAAGGGCACCGTGCTCTTTGAACTGTGACCTCCATATGGATATGCTGACTCTCTAACATCGAGCATAGCATATGACACATAATCAGAACACAGCCCAAGTTTACTGCATGAGTAAATTATTGAATTTCATTCACTGGCAGGCATCTATAAATTCATTATCCATTGCTTTCTCAAAATATTCCACTGACAGAAAGTTTTTTTTGTTTTAACAATTGATAGATATTCTTACGCCAAGTCTTTGTTGGGATCTGAGTGTGGGAGGAAGAGGGACATTTTGAGGCGCAGGTGGAATCCTGGCTGGCTCATGGACTGTAGCATGCTGTGGGTGTGGCCCTCTTTGTACCACCTGCCTCATCAAACAGAAGGCCTCTGGGAAATACTCTCTTTAAAGAGAAAGTGACCACGGGAGGTCTAACCTCATTTTATGAAACATCCCATCATGGAGGAACCCCGACCCTAGCAGGCTTTATAAGCAAGGTCTCATTCAATGCCAAAAAGCCCCTATTTCTAGAATTAGGAAGAAAGACCTGTGGAGATTTCACAATGGAATATCTAGCCCCATGAGACTTTTTCTAAATCCAGAAGTCCTGACAGTAAACAAAAGACAATGAGAGAAGAAGAATCTTCAGTATAGTGTGAGGAGTTTATAGCAAAGACATCCACACCAACATACACACAGGCTGAGGTCATCCATCCTCCAGAAAGAAGATACAAAACAGATAAGCAACAGTATTAATGGTTAAACAAATGTTTGTAGAGCAAGACCCAGCATTTAAGAGAGTTGTTTTAGATCCTGATTGTATAAATAAAACGGGCATGAATCTTTCCCAGCCAGAGTCTCATCCCCAGCTTGCATGGAGGAGAAGCAACTTATCACGGGGCATCTTAAGATGCTTCACAGATGAGTAATATAAACCAACTGTTGAACAAACACCAGAGAGTATTGCTTGGCCTTCAGAAAAATAATTCTGATGTGGGCTGATGTGAGCAAGTGGCTGATGATTGCATAGACACCTGCTAGGGTGTGTCCCAATGAGGCCATGATGGAGGAAGGGGAGAATGATAACCCACGTGGCATGCTATCCCTGTGGGGCCTTTTGCAACCCACTCTATGGCAGAAAGAGCTTCCTTGGTGGCTCAGTGTTAAAGAATCTGCCTGCCAATGAGGGACACTTGGGTTCAATCCCTGGGTCAGGAAGATCCCCTGGAGAAGGAAATGGCATCCCACTCCAATATTCTTGCCTGGGAAATTTCATGGAAAGAGGAGTCTGGGGTCACAAAAGAGTTGGGCATGATAGCAGCTAAACAACAACAGCTGCAGGAGAAAAAGGAAGTTCACCATGTGCCCTCCTGGAATAAACAAAACATAGCCAGTTACAGCAGAGCTAACCCAAAGAACAATCACTTGCCAAATCCTGTCTCTTTCAACTGTCTAGGCTTTGGCTTATTGTGACTTTGGCATAATCAGTTCCCTCTAAGACGACGCATTTCTCCTACCCCTACATTCCCCCTTCATCTTACAGACATCCTTCACATCCCATCAGTATTCATCTCAAATGCTAACTCCTCTGTGAAGATCCCTCTCATTCTTTAAAGCAGATGAGTGTTTGCCTTTTACTCTTCTCCTAGAGAATTTTGTACTAACTTCTATTGCAGAAGTTGTCATGCAACATGTTAATTCCTTTTTACCTCTATATATTCACCCAAGACTGTGTTACTTAATAACCCATGAGTGCATGAGTGTGTGCTAAGTCACTTCAGTTATGTTCAACTCTTTGCGACCCTATGGACTGTGGCCTGCCAGGCTTCTCTGTACATGGATTCTCCAGGCAAGAATATTGGAGTGGGTTGCAAGCCCTCATCCCAGATATCTTCCCAAGCCAGGTATCAAATCTGTGTCTCCTGCATTGTTCTTTACCATGAAGCCACCAGGGAATTTACTCCAAAGTTTGTCTTCTTGGCAATTTCAGGCAATTTCTCCTTATTAACAGAAACACTGGTTGGCATCCAGTCCCAACACTTCATGGCAAATAGATGGGGAAACAGTGGAAACAGTGGCTGACTTTGTTTTTGGGGGCTCCAAAATCACTGCAGATGGTGATTGCAGCCATGAAATTAAAAGACACTTGCTCCTTGGAAGAAAAGCTATGATCAACCTAGACAGCATATTCAAAAGCAGAGACATTACTTTGTCAACAAAGGCCTGTCTAATCAAGGTTATGGTTTTTCCAGTAGTCATGTATAGATGTGAGAGTTGGACTATGAAGAAAGCTGAGTGCTGAAGAATTGATGCTTTTGAACTGTGGTGCTGGAGAAGAACTCTTGAGAGTCCCTTGGACTGCAAGAAGATCCAGCCAGTCCATCCTAAAGGAGATCAGTCCTGGGTGTTCATTGGAAGGACTGATGCTGAAACTGAAACTCCAATATTTTGGCCACCTGATGCGAAGAGCTGAGTCATTTTAAAAGACCCTGACGCTGGGAGAGATTGAGGGCAGGAGGAGAAGGGAACAACAGAGGATGAGATGTTTGGATGGCATCACCAACTCAATGGACATGAGTTTGGTAAACTTTGGGAGTTGGTGATAGACAGGGAGGCCTGGCGTGCTGCGATTCATGGGGTCACAAAGAGTCGGACACGACTGAGTGACTGAACTGAACTGAACTGAACAGAAACACCAGAACCTTCTCCACTGCTGAAAATGTCAGATACTGGCAATAACAACTTAAATCAGGGAATACTCCTGGGATCATTGAGTCTCTATTCATTTGTGTAACAGCTGTGATGTCTACACCAAGACAATCTAGGAATGCTGCTGCTGCTGCTGCTGCTAAGTCGCTTCAGTCGTGTCTGACTCTGTGAGACCCCAGAGACGGCAGCCCACCAGGCTCCCCCATCCCTGGGATTCTCCAGGCAAGAACACTGGAGTGGGTTGCCACTGCCTTCTCCAATGCACGAAAGTGAAAAGTGAAGTCGCTCAGTCGTGTCCGACTCCTAGCGACCCCATGGACTGCAGCTTACCAGGCTCCTCCATCCATGGGATTTGCCAGGCAAGAGTATGGAGTGGGTTGCCATTGCCTTCTCCGAATCTAGGAATAAAATCCTTATTATGTAAGCTTCTATATCATAGGCTCTCAAATTTTAAAGCACAAACAAGCCACTTTGAACACAAATTAAAAATATCATTATCTGGGTCCCCCCCTCTAGAAATATGAATTTAGTAAATACAAAGACCTGAGAATCAACATTTTAAGGACATTTTGAGACAAGTTTTCTATACACTCTTCACTTAATTTGCAGAGAATCAAACTTAACATCTCTGAATGGAAATAAATATGTTTAATGGTAAAAACGTTCATAATATCTTGTAGCTATTCCCTGATATGATTAGTCCAAGATAAAGAGTTGGTGATGTGACATTGACACAATTTCTGATAGGACTGGGCATTTCTCTTATTCTCACTTCACAATCAATAGCTCTGCATGGATGCAGATTTTCTTGGGTGTTCTCACTGACTCTAAGTTCACAGTTCTGTGACTCATAATATACTAGTTTGACTGCTTGGATGTGCAGTTCCAGGGGTTAGTCATCAGCATTTCATATTAACTAGTTAATTATATCATGAAATTTTGATGAGGTCTGCAGCTGCTTGAGTTGAAAAATCCTCCCATGAACCAGAAGCATGTTTTAAAAACCTGTTCCCAGGTTTCTTGTTATGTTTGTCATAATTGCCAAAAAATATGCACTGCTCACTGACTGCAACAGCTATTCACTTTGGAAATCTCCCGTGGTATAAAAATTTAAAAAAAGAAATCACTGCTTGAGATCAAGTGATTAAAAAAATGAATACAGAAGATACCAATTTCTTTTCAAGATGTGATGGAAGTAATTGTGGGATGAGTCTAGAAAAATGCTGTAACAAGAGTGGCAGCATTTCTTCTTTTTTTTTTAATTAATTAATTAATTTGGCTGTGCCAAGTCTCAGTTTCAGCATGCAACATGCAGACTCTTAGTTGCAGCATGTGGGATCTATTTCCCTGACCAGGGATTGAACCCAGGCCATCATTATTGGGAGCAAAGTCTTAGCCGCTGGACCACCAGGGAAGTCCTCAGAATTTCTTTAAAATAGGGCCTTTGAATTCAACTTAACTTAAACTGTTTATTGGATATTTAGGGGGCCCCAGGCAACACTAGGGAAGCAGAAGTAAAAAGATAAACTCCCCAAATTTCAGTTCAGTTCAGTTGCTCTGTTGTGTCCGACTGCTTGTGATCCCATGGACTGCAGCACACCAGGCCTCCCTGTCCTTCACCAACACCCAGACTTTACTCAAACTCATGTCCACTGAGTTGGTGATGCCATCCAATCACCTCATCCTGCGTCATCCTCTTCTCCCGCCTTTAATCTTTCCCAGTATCAGGGTCTCTTCCATTGAGTCAGTTCTTTGCATCAGGTGGCCAAAGTATTGGAGTTTTAGCTTCAGCATCAGTTCTTCCAATGAATATTCAGGACTGATTTCCTTTAGGATGGACTGGCTGGATCTCCTTGCAGTCCAAGGGACTCTCAAGAGTCTTCTCCAACACCACACTTCAAAAGCATCAATTCTTCAGCACTCAGCTTTCTTCACAGTCCAACTCTCACATCTATACATGACCACAGGAAAAACCATAGCCTTGGCTAGATGGACCTTTGTTGACAAAGTAATGTCTCGGCTTTTTAATATGCTGTCTAGGTTGGTCATAAGTTTTCTTCCAAGGAGCAAGTGTCTTTTAATTTCATGGCTGCAGTCACCATCTGCAGTGATTTTGGAGCCCAAAAAAATAAAGTCTGACACTGTTTCCCCATCTATTTCCCATGAAGTGATGGGACCAAATGCCATGATCTTAGTTTTCTGAATGTTGAGCTTTAAGCCAACTTTCATTCTCCTCTTTCACTTTCATCAATAGGCTCTTTAGTTCTTCTTCACTTTCTGCCATAAGAGTGGTGTCATCTGCATATCTGAGGTTATTGATATTTCTCCCAGCAATCTTGATTCCAGCTTGTGCCTCATCCAGCCCAGTGTTCTCATGATGTACTCTGCATATAAGTTAAACAAGCAGGGTGACAATACACAGCCTTGATGTACTCCTTTTCCTATTTGGAACCAGTCTGTTGTTCCATGTCCAGTTCTAACTGTTGCTTCCTGACCTGCATACAGATTTCTCAGAAGGCAGGTCAGATGGTCTGGTATTCCCATCTCTTTCAGAATTTCCCACACTTTGTTGCGGTCCACACAGTCAAAGCCTTTGGCATAGTCAATAAAGCAAGCAGATGTTTTTCTGGAACTCTCTTGCTTTTTTTGATGATCTAATGGATGTTGGCAATTTGATCTCTGGTTCCTCTGCCTTTTCTAAATCCAGCTTGAACATCTGGAAGTTCACGATTCACATACTGTTGAAGCCTGGCTTGGAGAATTTTGCACTTTACTTTGCTAGCGTATGAGATGAGTGCAATTGTGCAGTAGTTTGCGCATTCTTTGGCATTGCCTTTCTTTGGGATTGAAATGAAAATTTACCTTTTCCAGTCTTGTGGCCACTGCTGAGTTTTTCAAATTTGCTGACATATTGAGCGTGGCACTTTCACAGCATCATCTTTTAGGATTTGAAATTGCTCGACTGGAATTCTATCACCTCCACTAGTTTTGTTCCCCAACTTTAAGGAGATCTTAATTTTTCAGGAAGCATGTACATAGTATCTTGAGTACAATTCATACCATTATAAACACCAGTTCCTGTGACCACCCCTAAGACTTGCAAAATTGTTCCACTTCTAACGTTTAAATTCTAATGGGAAAGTTTTAGGACCACAACCTTTTATTCTTCCATAAATCTCATTCCTTTGCTCCTAATAGACATGTCTTTGATCTCATTGAGACCTCCAGATCCTTATACCCTGCATTTCTCCAAAATTAATCAGAATGGTCCCTATTCTCATGGATAGAACAATCTAGGGGTGAGGACTGAGAGTAAAATCAGACAAATACATGTAAACTTGCAATTAGGAGACCTGTAAGGGAGGAGGTGCAAATAGCAGGTGGTACAAGGTGAGACTGAAGAATTGACCAAGTGCCAGACAATTCAGGACCTCTTAGCCTAAACTAAGAACTTCTGTTCCCTTTTATGCTAAAAGCCATTGAACATATTTGTAGGCTTGGGTTTTGCTCTTGAAAATACTTTTCCTTACACTCACATAGTAAACAGATTGGAAGCTGATCAGAATGGATGCAGATCTATTAGGAAGCCACAATGATAATAATCCAGGTGAGGGAACATTATCACATACCTAAGATAGTGATGGTCAAGATGGAGAGAAGGGAATGAACTTGAAAGATATTTTGGTCATGAAATCAGAAGAATTTGGTGACAGATCCAAAGTGGAAGGCTACAAAAGAAAAAGGTATCAGTAACATCTCTTGGGCTTCAGTCTTAAATAACTGAATAGAAATAGATGGTGGTCTTATTAAGCTTGGGAAATGGATGCTGGTCAACGTGAGAAAAAGAGCGTGAATTTTCAATATACTGAAATTGAGCTATATTTGTAACTTCCAAGAGGAGATGTATTTGGTTACATAGGTCTGGAGTCCAGAGTAAAACAGGGCTGGAGATTTTTATTGCCTGAAATCACTCTAGAGATTATCAATATGGAAAAGAGATACAGGACCAACCTTAATGAAATAATGCAATGAGTGGGTTGAATTCAGAGAATAGAAATTGTTGCATCAAAGTGCAAGTATACTGAATGCTTTTGTTACCTTGTCAAATCACCTTCCCGAAACATTTTACCAACTGGAGCTTCCACTTTCACTCAAGGAGTTGATTTCCCATTTTTCTACTTCCTCTCCAACAATGGGTGTTATCTAATGATTTTGTTACCAAATGCTAATCTGACTGGTGATGTATTTTTACTTGTTTTTGTTGACATTATTATTTATATATCTAATTCTGACTAAGATTGAATAACTTTTGCCTATGAATCATTTTATGTCCTTTTTAAGTGAAAGATCTATTTCTGTAGTTTGCCTGTTTTAGGAGGGGTTGTCAACTTTTTCTTACAGATTTGCAAGAGTTTTGCATACTATGGGAACTGAACTTTGTTACACATACAACATATTTTTTTCTAGCTTATCTCTCATTTTTTCTTTGCAGATGCTTATTTGCTATGTTCATGTTTTAATTTTTATATTGCTAAAATCCATTAATCCTTTACTCTTGAAGTTTAGATCAACATCCCCCAATTTAAGGTATTAATTTTTACTCAGTTCTTTTCTTCTCTGTCTGGCTTCTTTTACATTTAAATGCTTTGTCCATCTGGAATTTTTTCTGGTATAAGTGACAGGTTAATTTTGTTCTAAGTGGCTGGCCACTTGCCTCAACACCATCTTTTGAATTATGCACATATTTCTTAATGATCTGAGAAGCCATTTGTATTGTGCACCAGAGATCTTTAACTATATGTTAAATCTATTTTGAAATTCTTAATCTATTTCATTGATCTTTTTATTCATTTTCAATCCCCAAAAGTGTTAACTACTGTAGTGTTATATTTAATACCTTGTAGGGCTTCCCTGATAGCTCAGTTGGTAACGAATCCGCCTGCAATGCGGGAGACCTAGGTTGGATCCCTGGGGTTGGGAAGATCCCCTGGAGAAGAGAAATGCTATACCCACTCCAGTATTCTGGCCTGGAGAATTCCATGGACTGTATAGTCCATGGGGTCACAAAGAGTCAGACACAACTGAGTAACTTTCACCTTCACTTCACTTTCAAGGTTTGACTTCATTCATTACTATACTTTACATATACTAGAATTTGTCAAATTCCACAAAAAAAGAATTTTCAGAGTGTTTTTATCACATTGATTTTCTGCACAAAACCAAGGTGTATCTTTCAGTCACTTCATGTTGTCTTTATGTCCCTCAGGAAAGCATTAAAGTTTTCATCATGTAGATTTTACACATTTATTCTCTGCTTCATTATGATGTAGTTTACATTTATAGTTGTTACTATAAACTAGTATATTATATTCCTAACTGATAATTGTTTAGATTAGTGAATTTTGTTATTAACCAGGTACTCAGCCACCTTAATAAATTCTCTTGCTGTTTGCATTAATTTTTAAATTGATTCTCTTGGAATTCCCATGTAGAAAAATGTATGCTTTATGAATAGTCATAATTTTAACTCCCTTCTAATACTTATATTTGGCTATTACTTCCAGAAAATATTATATAATAGTGGGATCATTTTCATGATTAAAAAAATGTATTTTGGGACTTCCCTGGTGGTCCAGTGGCTGGGATTCCATGCTTCCAATGCAGAGGACCTGGGTTCAGACCTGGTCAGGGAACTAGATCCCACATGCTGCAACTAAAGATCCCACATACCCCAACAAAGATTAGAAATCCTGCAACTAAGATTCTGTGCACTCACAATAAATAAAAATATATATTTTTAAATGTGTTTAGCATTTGACATCAAGCACAAATGGCAGACTTTTGTATGATACATCATTTTTATAAAGTTAATGATCATCCCATTTCTTTATTTTTCATTCTTTGACTTTAGAACAGGTGATAAATTACATCAAGCTTTTTAAAGCACTTGTGGAAGTTATTTTTTTGAGTTGTTACAATAGTTAAATATTGCAATAGATTTTTCTAACTTTGTACCATCTTACATTCCTAAAAATATTTTCAACTGGTTATGACACTCTTTTAATGTGCTCCTCAAATTTGAATGTTAATATATTATTTCAAACTTCAGCAATTTTAGCAGTGAATAATATTTTTCCATTGGTTTTGTTGCTGTGTTACTTTTTGTTTTTGTTGCCTTTCTCTAACTTATTTTCAGAATCATATATTTATAATCTGTCAATGACTAAAGATATAAATTAAAATCTCTTAGTTTTATTGCTTTCCTATGCATTTTTTCCTTTGAGCATGCTATTTTACTTGGTGGCATTGAATCCAATTAAGAATCAAATATTGTGTGGAGTTTTGATATCCTTCAATATGCCAGCAAATTTGGAAAACTTAGCAGTAGCCACAGGACTGGAAAAGGTCAGTTTTAAAAGGTCAAGGCTGTATATTGTCACCCTGCTTATTTATCTTCTATGCAGAGTACATCATGAGAAACGCTGGGCTGGATGAAACACAACCTGGAATCAAGATTGCCGGGAGAAATATCAATAACCTCAGATATGCAGATGACACCACCCTTATGGCAGAAAGTGAAGAGGAACTAAAAAGCCTCTTGATGAAGGTGAAAGAGGAGAGTGAAAAAGTTGGCTTAAAACTCAACAATCAGAAAACTAAGATCATGGCATCTAGTTCCATCACTTCATGGCAAATAGATGGGGAAACAATGGAAACAATGACAAAACTTTGTTTTCTTAGGCTCCAAAATCACTGTGGATGGTGACTGCAGCCATGAAATTAAAAGATGCTTGATCCTTGAAAGAAAAGCAATGACAATCTTGACAGCATATTAAAAAGCAGAGATATTACTTTATCTTCAAAGATCCATATAGTCAAAGCTATGGTTTTTCCAGTAGTCATGTACAGATGTGAGAGTTAGACAATAAAAAAAAGCTAAGCACCAAAGAATTGATGCTTTTGAACTGTGGTGCTGGAGAAGACTCTTGAGAGACCCTGGGACAGCAAGGAGATCAAACTAGTCAATCCTAAAGGCAATTAGTCCTGAATATTCATTGGAAGGACTGATGCTGAAGCTGAAACTCCAATACTTTGGTCACCTGATGTGAAGAGCCTACTTCACATTTTCCTACAATGGAAAAGACCCTGATGCTGGGAAAGACTGAAGGCAGGAAAAGAAGGGGATGATAGAGGATGAGATGGTTGGATGGCATCACTGACTCAATGGACATGAGTTTGAGCAAACTCCAGGAGATGGTGAAGGACAGGGAAGCCTAGAATGCTGCAATTCACGGGGTCAAAAGAGTCAGACATGACTGAGTGACTGAACAACAACAAATCTAGCATAAGCCCCCACTATATTTTATGTATTATAACATTGACATTTTTTATTTTTTTATTTTTTTTTGCTAGCAAAGGTGATTTTTATTTTATTTTTTTAATATAAATTTATTTATTTTAATTGGAGGTTAATTACTTTACAATATTGTATTGGTTCTGCCATACATCAACATGAATCCACCACGGGTGTACACGTGTTCCCCATCCTGAATCCCCTTCCCTCCTCCCTCCCCATACCATCCCTCTGGGTCGTCTCAGTGCACCAGCCCCAAGCATCCAGTATCCTGCATTGAACCTGGACTGGCGATTCATTTCACATATGATAATATACATGTTTCAATGCCATTCTCCCAAATTATCCCACCCTCACCCTCTCCCACAGAGTCCAAAAGACTGTTCTATACATCTGTGTCTCTTTTGCTGTCTTGCTTACAGGGTTATCATTACCATCTTTCTAAATTCCATATATATGCATTAGTATACTGTATTGGTGTTTTTCTTTCTGGCTTACTTCACTCTGTATAATAGGCTCCAATTTCATCTACCTCATTAGAACTGATTCAAATGTATTCTTTTTAATGGCTGAGTAATACTCCATTATGCATATGTACCACAGCTTTCTTATCCATTCATCTGCTGATGGACATCTAGGTTGCTTCCATGTCCTGGCTCTTATAAATAGTGCTGCGATGAACATTGGGGTACACATGTCTCTTTCAATTCTGGTTTCCTTGGTGTGTATGCCCAGCAGTGGGATTGCTGGGTCATAAGGCAGTTCTATTTCCAGTTTTTTAAGGAATCTCCACACTGTTCTCCATAGTGGCTGTACTAGTTTGCATTCCCACCAACAGTGGAAGAGGGTTCCTTTTCTCCACACCCTCTCCAGCATTTATTGCTTGTGGACTTTTGGATTGCAGCCATTCTGACTGGCGTGAAATGGTACCTCATTGTGGTTTTGATTTGCATTTCTCTGATAATGAGTGATGTTGAGCATCTTTTCATGTGTTTGTTGGCCATCTGTTTGTCTTCAAAGATGACATTTTTTTTTAATTTCAGGTTTTTTTATTATAGAATATTCCCAAACTGAGATTTTCCTGATTGTTTTCTCGTTTGGAGATTCAGGTTGAGCATTTTGGACAGGAATATTACATGGGTGACATTATAGAGTTTTGACTGCATCATGCAAGGAGCTGCCTATTTTCAGCTTCTGCCACTGTGAACAATGCTTAGTTTTATCGGTTGGTGAGATGATGTGATATATTGAGACCATGTAAATACCTGGTTTCCCAACAAAGCTTCATTCAGTAATAGTAACATTCACTGATGATCTTTACCTGATCACTTAGTATGTCACTAAGTGCAACATTACAATTTTCTAATTCTACTTTTTTTCCTATATTTTAGCTGACAGTCTCCTTGAAAGATTTTACCATTAGCACCATTATCCCTTCTGAGCAACACTGTGGACTCGCATATTCTTTTCTGTTCAGTGTGTCATTGTTCATTAACAACATTCTTTTTGATGCTTTTTGGTTCAAGGACACTGAAACTGATTATATAGCAGAGTGTTTGCTATTAGGAGATATATACGATAGTATTTAGAAATGAAGTGTCATGATATATGCAACTTTCAAATTATTCAAAATATACAAATACACAAATTATAAAACATATACCAAGAAGATATTTGCTCACAATGAGAGAGCTAATGTGCCAAAATATGGATAGATTTTAAGTCTGGATAAAGGTTTGCATTTTTTTAAGTAGAAGAGGGAAAAAAACACAAAGAAAATGTTAAAAGCTGATCAGTTCTTACACCAAACCTCGGATAGATTCCTTTTTCTCCCATTGCACCCAATTTCAAAAGGAGGGAGGTACTGCTCTCTAGTCCCTATCACCTATTCCTCCATCTTCATTAAATCTATCATTCAATACTGTCTATTTTACTCCATCATATACCCATTTCCTTTTTCCTTTCCCTGAAACCACACTATTTCAGATTCATTACCCAAACCATTATGATGGCCTCCAAACTTATCTTTCTCTCTCCAGTATCTCTTCTCTATCATTTACCATGAAACTTCCAGGACAAATTCCTTAAGCACAGCTTTGACTAGGTAAATACTGGTTCTTGGTCTGCACTATAATACCATGCAAATTCCTCAACAGGGCATTCAAAGTCCTCCATATTCTGCCAGTTCATCAACCCTGCTACCTTGAACAACCTAAATAATATACTTAGATCAAATCTAACTCCTGTTTGGCCTGAAAAATACATATCCCTTTTTACCTTCTTTGCCATCTACATTTGTTGAGAAGGTAGTCATCCTAAAATCTACCACTTCCATGAAATATTCTCCAATTCCCTTAGTGTGGAAATTATTTCCCTTTTGCAGGACTCAGAACACTCACTATACACTTTCCCTACTGCACATACCTCAGAGTGCCTTGAAATAGAGAGAAGCCTCATCGCCCCTGTGGGAGCCAGTCAAGATTTTAGCCTTCTTAAAGACAGAAACTTCTATTATCCATTTTCACCTCTCCTAAAAACTACTACAGTCCCTAGTAGGGCTCAAGAATGTTGATGGATTAATTTTTTAAAACTGCAGGCAAATAATTGTTTCTGAAAACGGTGAATAAAACTTTCTACCGTCTCATAGGCTATACACTTACCCTTAAATGGAAAATATTCTAGATAGATACCAATGAACATATGTTGCTGAAACATATCAGTATCACCATCATCAAAAGCAGAGTCTTCCAAAATGAAAGGCAATGTTGGAAAATATTAAAACCATTGAGGCTGACTGCATTTTGTTTGCACCAGATATAGTAAGTTGGAGACACAAATTTGTCTCCAAGAGGTTGCAATATTAAGACCTTTTGACCTGGGAGGAAATATGGTTACTGCAGTTTCCTGAGAAGAGACATGGCATAAGGAAAGCAATGCTGCAGAAAGAATATTGTGGAAAATGAATACAAAACTGACTAAAGAGAAGAAAGCAGAAGTGCAATTAGAGGTATGGCCTGGTAATGCCAGGTGAAGAGGGCCAGGAAGGGAGTTATGACAGCAATAATAAAGACAGAAAGGCACAGATACAAATTTAAAGTATTAATATAGCAAGAGTTGATTTAGGTAAGCTACAGAAAAAAGAAGAAATCAAGAATTTTGTATCATAAACATGTAGGTTCCCAAAGCACCTTGTGTGCATTTCTATTTAACATGCTGGTAGGAAAAAAAAATCTGTTTTCTTTCTCATCCCAGCTCATTTGGAGCCACTTAAGGGCAGAAACCATGTTGCACCCATCTTTGTAACTCCAGTCCCTAGTATAGGCACATGCGTGTGTGTACACATGCGTGCCAAGTTGCTTTAGCCATGTATGACTCTCTGAGATGACTCCCTGAGAGAAGGCCAAAGAAAAAAAATTCATAGAACTAAACTGATGACAATTTATTACAGGTAAAAGGGAGGACTGAACTTGCATATGAAGTTCAAAGAGTACCCTGCAGTGGTACCTAGTACACACATGTGTGAGTTGGACAGTCATCCAGAAGGGAGTAGTAATACTTCTGTTTCAGTATATATGAAATCTAGAAAGACGGTAGTGATGAACCTATTTGCAGGGCAGCAGTGGAAAAGTAGACACTGGAGACATAGTGGGGGATGGAGAGAATGGGATGAACGGGGAGAGTAGCGTTGAAAGATATGTCTTTATTTTTAAAGATGCATGCTGAATTATGTAGGAACAAAATCTCATGATGACAGAAATTTTCTTCATGGTAATTTAGCAGTAAAATGGAGGAAGTAAATATGGCAAATTGTGAACTGTTAAATCTAAGTGATGGCTACATAACTACTCAGCTCTGCTGCTCTCCAGGGAACATAGCCATAGACATTACAAAAGCCAATGAGCATGGTGGTGTCCCAGCTATGGGTGACATCTTTAAAAACAGAGTTCAAACTTATTTTCAAAGTTCCACCTAGCACAATACTGAATATGCAGTCATGCGGTAGATGCTCAATGAGAATTTTTTTTTTTTTTTTTTTTTTTTAAGTTTTGGGACTTCCTTGGTGGTGCAGTGGATGAAGAATCTGCCTGCCAATGAAGGAGACATGGGTTCCATCCCTTGTCTGGGAAGATTCCACATGTTGCAGAGTGACTGAACCCATATGCACAATTACCGAAGCTGCATGCTCTAGAGCCAGGAAGCCCACGTGCTGCAACTGCTGAAGTCCGCACCTAGAGCCTTTGCTCCACAACAAAAGAAACTAGAGGAAGCAGCAATAAAGACCCAGTAGAACCAAAAAAAAATTTTTTATTATTTTAATTAAAAAAAAAGTATTGACAATAGCTATCTCTTCACTACTCTTATGGTAAGATATTTCAGTAGGATCCAGTGTTTTCAGAGTCACATAGGATTCCCCTGCTAATTAATAATCTTTCCATATAGAGAAAACCACATAAAGATGTGATGATGTTGGACTCTCATTCTAGAACTGACTAGAGAAAAATGAAAAGTCTCCTTGTATCTGACTTAAAGGAAAGGAAGAAGAGTTAGACTGAAGACTATTTTAGTGAATTTAAAAAGTCTTTCTGAAAATAAAAAGCTAAAAATACAATTTGATTATAAAGATGTATCTTTTCCTCAATGATTAATTGCTTTAATTTTGGTAGTTATTTTCAGTCTTCCTGATTTTTGCTCATAATCTCCAGATCAATCTTCTGAATTCTCCTAAAATCAACTAATGTATTAATGAATCATATTTTGTATTACAAAAAAATCTATCCATCTGGTGCAGGAGTCAGCAAACTTTTTCTGTAAAGGGCCAGAAAAGTAATTATTTTAGGCTTTGCAGGCTACATGGTCTCTGTCATAACTACTCAGCTCTGCTGTTCTAGAGGGAACATAGCCATAGACAATACATAAGCCAAAGAAAATGGTCGTGTCCCAATAAAATAACAAGGCAGTGAGCCAGATTTGGCCCATGGCTATAATTTGCCAACACTTACCTATCATTATTTTTAATTTTATTACAAAAATTCTCAACTATACAGAAAACAAATAGAAAACCATAAGCCGTCACTTAGATTTAACAGTTCACATTTTGCCATATTCACTTCATCCATTTTATTGCTGAATTACCATGAAGAGGACTTCTGTCATCATGAGATTTTGTTCCTACATAATTCAGCATGCATCTTTAAAAAGACAGACATACCTTTCAGTGCTACTCTCCCAATTCATCCCATCCTCTCCTTCTCCAACTGTGGCCACAATGTCTCTGTTTCCACTGCTGCCCTGCAAATAGGTTCATCAGTACCATCTTTCTAAATTCCATATATATGCATTAATATATGATATTTGTTTTTCTCTTTCTGACTTACTTCACTGTGTATAATAGGTTCTAGGTTCATCCACTTCATTATAACTGAATCTGATATGTTCTTTTTATGACCGAGTAATACTCCATTGTATATAGGTACCACAACTTCTTTACCCATTCATCTGTAGATGGGCATCTAGGCTGCTTCCATGACTGATTCATGTTGATGTATGGCAGAAACCAGCACAACATTGCAAAGCAATTATCCTCCAATTAAAACTAAATAAATTTAATAAAAAATAAAGATACATGAATAAATATATTCATACATAGAAATAAAATTATACTTAGCTAATTGGTATCAATTATATAATCAATTGTATAATTTTATATAATTATAAAATATAATCATAAATATAAATTAATCAATATAACAAATTATTAATATATACATTACCAATAAAATTTATAATTCCTTAACAGCCTATTTAAAAATTTTTCCAAGTATCCCCAAAGTTATTTCTAGAGTTGTTTTGTTCATATCAGGAATCCAATTAAGGATCAGGCATAGCATTTGACTGTTATACACAAAAAGAAAAGTCTCATTTAATCAAATGCTGCCTCCATCCCCCAGACTTTTTATTTGACTCATTGAAGAATAGTCTGATTTTAAACAACTTGAGCAAGATCTAGGCTCAATACCTCTCATAGGAACGCTACTGCTACTGCTAAGTCACTTCAGTCGTGTCCGACTCTGTGTGACCCCATAGACGGCAGCCCATCAGGCTCCCCCATCCCTGGGATTCTCCAGGCAAGAACACTGGAGTGGGTTGCCATTTCCTTCTCCAATGCATGAAAGTGAAAAGTGAAAAGTGAAAGTGAAGTCGCTCAGTCGTGTCCGACTCTTTGCGACCCTGTGGACTGCAGCCAACCAGGCTCCTCCATCCATATAACATAGAGGCAAATACAAAAGGTTTTGGTTCTATTATCCTTAACATTTCTCTCAATTTCTTCTCCATTTTTAAGATTTTTAAAAATATCTTTGATCTATTTTTGATCTATTTGATCTATATATATATATATATATATATATTGGAGAAGGAAATGGCGACCCACTCCAGTGTTCTTGCCTGGAGAATCCCAGGGACAGAGGAGCCTGTTGGGCTGCTGTTTATGGGGTCTCACAGAGTCGGACATGACTGACTCGACTTAGCAGCAGCAGCAGCAGATATATATATATGACATCAGAGGCTCACATATAACATAAAAACATATTCCAAAGAGTTTTTCTGGAATGCATGTGACTACCCAGTGGGTGCCATGTAAATGAACAGGGATAGAACAGTTGCTTAAACAAGGCTTAAGAAATTCTAGATCAGTAGAATCCATCAGCTTCCGTGAAAGATGCTGATTACTTTGTCTTTCAAGAGGGTACTACGATATCCCAAGCTGTGAAAAAAAATATAGAAATGTAGACATGACATTCTAGGGTGTGCGATGCCTTAGAAAAGAGCAAAATTCCTTCCCCCAAGAATTTTGGTCCTTGTGAGAAAATCTGTCCATTTTACCAGAAAACACCAGGAAAAAAACAAAACAGAAAAATCACCCCAGATTTCATCAAATTCCCATGAAGGAAGAACTGTTGGGGTGTAAGTGGAAGTGCACGTCCTGAACATTGTTCACAGTAGAATCAGGATGTAATGAGACAGGAAGATTAAGCAACCTTGTACAGCACAGTTATGTTTTAGTGGGGTGAGAGTTACAGGTAAGGGGACTGGAAGAAATGTTTAAGGAAACATGACCACAGAAATGATAGCTGTGTGCTGTTGCCTCTGTTTTAGTTTCTCAGCTCATTGGCATTAGGAAATATGATCAGCAAGGAGTCAAATATAAGGGACTTGGCAGCTGAGATAATAGGAAAAGAATCAAATGTGCTAAATGGAAAAGCAGAAAGCTAGAGTTCCCTCAACTGAGAAAAAGAATAGGGTAGATTTCATTAGAAAGAGCTGAATTGATAAAGAACAGGAATTAGGCTTAGGATAAGACAGAAGATAATAAAAACAATGATGCGCTAACCTCTTTGCACTGGGGCAATATGGTAACCACTGGCCGTATGTGGTTGGGCTTCTCTGATGGCTCAGTTGTAAAAAATTCACCTTCCAGTTAGGAGACGTGGGTTCGACCCTTGGGTTGGGAAGATCCCTTGGAGAAGGAAATGGCAACCTACTCCAGTATTCTCGCCTGGGAAATCCCATGGACAGAGAAGCCTGGCAGGCTACAGGCCATGGGGTCGTAAAAGAGTCGGACATAACACAGCGACTAAACAAGAAAAATGGCCTCGTGCAGTTATTTAAATTTAAAGTAAAAGTTTTAGTTTCTGAGTTCTGTTTCAATTCCTCAATAGCCACATATGGTTAGTGGCTAGCATAATGGATCCACAGATCCACAATCGATTCAAGTGTTCTCCCAGATAGAGAACATTTCCACCTTTCAGGAACTTGTCTACTGAACAACACTGCTTTAAGGACATTAAGATGAGTAGAGAAAAAAAGGTAGAGAAGGAGATGAAGGAGGAGGAATGGTGATTCATAACCTTCCTTCTCCATTTGTTACCTAATGTCACTAGTTCTCATGTGACAATTAAGACAGCCATTGCTCTGCAATATCCAGGTTCTCCCACACCTCCTCTCCAGAAGGCTCCTGGAGACACTGCTGCCTTACAGATGCTCCAGTTGGTTCGGATTGTGGAGCAAGTCATTGAGTTAGGGGTGGAGCCAGGGTTGGGTGTGGGGAAGAGTCATCCCATGGATGAAGAGGACCAGTGTACATCTTAGCACCATGCCCAGAATTCAAGGTGGAAAGAACATTCGCCTGCCACTGGGAGGCTTGTAAATGTAGATCCTTCCATCTCCCATGCCCAGTGAGTCTTCAGCCATTTGTGGTCAGACTTTCCTACTACTAATACATTGCTCAGACTAAGTCATGGGTCGATCCTTACATTCTATCCTACTTGACTAATGAGAAAGTTGATCCAATTATTCACATCAACCAACTCCTATCATAAGTATTCTTATTCACTTTTTTTTAACCATTTATGCAAGTAAATATAGGCAGCCCATCTCCTCCTTCTAAGCCCCATGAGAAAGAGCATGGCATTTCCAAACCATTGAGGGAGTCACATTTTTAGCCACACACCTATAGTGGAATGACAGCATTCTGGAGAACCTCTGACCCTTAGAGATACCTTTCCTTTCTGGGACAATTTTTAACATCCTTTTGACCATAATCAACATCTTACCAGATAGATCTCTTGTTCCAGACTGCTATTTCTAGCTCCATAGACTTCCTGCCACTCACAATATTTATACTAGACACTGCCAGGTGAAGAGGAGATCACCCTTAGAACAGTTCCAAAGGCCTTCCTGCAACAGTCACTATTTTCACAGACTTCAGGGCTACATTCAGTCTCCTATTTGCATGTGTGGGCAGCTTTTTCGCCAGTGTATTCCCTGTGCTCTAATTGGCTCACTATACAGATTCTTGGCTCTGTGCTTGGGAATCATCACTGACTTTTAACCCACCTCACCTGAAGAACAGCTTTCTGTGTTTCTGTTAGTATTTCAAGCTCTGATCCTCACTTTTTAAATTATCACTGAGATTTTAATTGGTGGTTTTGATTGTTTACGTTTAATCTGCCCTAGTGATATTTTACATTTTCTTTTACTCCATTTGAAAAGGACAGAACCTTAAAAAGAGAGAAATAATTGGGGAAAGAAGATATTCATTTAGAGAGACAATAGAGATGTCCCTGGACTTTGGTTGGTCACTTAAAGGGAAGTGTGATTTACTCAAGGGACCTTAAAATTGTAAGTAAAATTGTAAGTATGTACGTTTTGTTTGTTTGAACGAATGCTTAAAAAAAAAAATCCTCACTTCTAACATTAGCAGAGTTTCTGTCTCTTAAAAATAGTTCAGAAAAATGACTGTTTCCTAACGTCCACTGAAATGGAAAGTTTATAATGTTCTACTGTGACCTGAAGGTCTGGCAATGAACATGGGTCACATAATCCTCTTTAAATAGTATAAACATTCAGACTCCACTTCCCTTTTCAATATGGGAAGAAGCTGAACAACCTGTAAATAGAGCCTAGGGTGAAAAACCCCTATCCGTTGTACAGCTCTTCACACTTCTGATCATTCTAAATGCCTGCCACTGGAAACCTTCAATAAAGGGGTGACTCTTCCATGCCCCACAGAGAGCTGCCTTTCAGCTGGAAGAGGGTGTGTCCCTAAGTTTTTACCTGCGAGCAATGATGATCCTGTTAAGCATTTCAGGGAGACCAGCCCAAGTTTTTAGGGTGGGGATCTAGACAGGTTATACGTACCTTCAGTCCTGCTCCCAGAGAAGGCAGAAACACCTCAAAGCCTGCATGTAAGAACATCTACTGAGAAATTATTTTTAAGCAGACATCAGCTGAGTGGGGGGAAGAGAAAGAACAGAGAAGAAAAAACAAAACTCCCTCGATCTTGGATGTAAGAGAACCCAGCAGCGATGAACTGGCCCTTCTTCAGAGCAGCCGTGGTGCTGTTCATTTTCCTGGTAAGTGAATCCTGTTAAAAAGTTTCCATCATCGCTCTCATGGTAAACAAGGGAGAACTTTTAGGAAAATGTTATTTTGTGTTATTTCTAACCTAAACCCATTAAAAGTTTATGCTAATGATAAGGTGATTTTTATGGACTAGATTTTTAAATAGTGTTTCTCTCCTTAATTGAAGACTCCAAGATCATATTAGTGCATCAGTGTCAACTCACCATATCACATCTCTGACATCGAAGTCATTGCCAAGTCATGCCGGGGAAACACTGAACTTGAGAAAGTCAGATCACTACTTAATAGCATTCTGTTGTTCAAATTCTCTTTTGCAGGTGGGCTTTGAAAACTAATCTCACAGGTGTAGCTTGGTTTTTAATCTAGACATTTTCCCACACTGTTGGTATCTTTGCTGGTAGATTCACTATAATTTTTAAAATGTAAAAATAGGATCCACATAAATTAAAATCATAGCTGTCTGTAACTGGCTTCACTACCCAGTCTCATCAGTTCTGTATGTGGTTGGGGGTTCATATCACTAATATCAGACGTCCCACACTTCTAAACTGTAATTTTATTTAAAACATTTATTTAATTTCAAAAAGAATGCCAGTATGGGAGATTTATAAATGACATAGTAGGTGAAGGAATGGTATAATTAAGGAATAAGTATAATTATTATGATAATGGTTCTTACTACTGGAAAGTCAGTAATGACCATGAGACAAAAGTTGTATGTTTGATGATCAGAGAAACTATAACAAAATACTTTATTATTGCAACCCTATACTTTATTAGTCTTCTCTCTTTAGAGACGACTTCTAAGTGCAGCACTAGTGTGTTGTATCAACTTCTCTTGTGTTGAAAATTGAAAATTGTAGTCTCTCTCACAATAATGTTAATATAATACAAAGAGGCAAATGCCAGGTAAATCGTGTCCTCCAATTTGGCAGGATGTAGTGCTGTGGTGAATATGCGTCTCTACTTGCTTCATTTTTGAACTGGATTTTTGGGTGTCTATAGTAACAAGTGAGATCTTTGATTCAACATATGCTGGTTAACTTGAATTCACTTTATTAATTGAGAGGCCATAACCAGTGGATTTATTTAAATGAGCATCAGTAAGTGGTAGCTATATAGTTCCAAACTGCCCTTCAAACATTAGCCTTATTCCAGGGACTTGATACTGAGAATTTCATAATTTGCGACATGGCAGGGATTAATGAGTACCACACAGTATGTCATTTGAACATAGGAGTGTTTGTTAACTATGAAATAAGAAAATACTTTTATTTTTAATTTCATATAAATTTGATCTAATTCAGGTGCATTATAGTGTCAGCTGATTAAAGGTTATTCAGATGCTTATGTATTTTCATTGACTCTATAAGATGCCTTTTTAAATTTTAATGATTATTTCTAATTAATTACATCCTATAAAGTTCCTTTAAGTAGCCATTTGTATCTCGTCGTTCTTCAGTACAGCGTATCATTTTATCAAAACCATATATTTTCATGTAACTTTCTCTCTTTGTAGAGAGATTTCTGGGCCTTTGTCCTTTACTTTCTGAGTCTGGATAGTTTTTGCCTGTTTGCATGTGAATCATTTGTTTGTTTTTTTTGCCATATTTTACTTTGGAATCAACTCTAAGTTTCTCATACACATTAGGAAATTATTTCTTGAAGAACTTATTTTATAAAGAATTCAAATCTTTCATTTAAAATATCATAACTTTTTTTAAAAATTTCACTTTCTAAGGTTTAGAAAAATCATGTTATTTCTACTACTGATTTTACCAGATGATCTGGATAAATATCCTTTGGAGTTATCCAATCTATTTTTGCTTTAAAATACTGTTTCTGAATGTGAACCATCACTCTAGCAAACTTTTCTGCTACACTTATTCTGAATGTTTGCTTTTGCCAATTAAAAAAAAAAGAAAGAAATCTATGTAAAGTCTTTATATTCTCTGCTCAAAATTGGTAAGTGAAAATCTACATTAAGGAGCATATTTGGGCAATTTTGAAAACTTTTAAGACATTTAAACTGATACTATCTTTAATGCAAAGCCACTGAGAGCTGGGCAACCATGTATTACAAGTATGCTGTGTAATCTGCTCAATGTTCCTTTAAGTTTCAAGACTTGGTTCAAATTAGAGGGTTAGATCAGGGAGAATAAAGGGGAAGAAACTTCTTATGGAGGCCAAGCTTGCCACAGGACTATTCCATTATCTAGGCAAGGTGCCTGAACAGACACTAGCTTACAGCTGTTATAACATTGCAGGCCAAAGAAATGTTATTAATGCTACATTTATTTTTCTTTCCTTCTTTCTTTTTGTTTCCATGAGATTGGTGTATATATGGGTGGTTAGCAGGGGGCTGGGGGTGGTTAGAATGAGTTCTTCACCAGAAAACCAAGTTAACTTTGTACCAAATATAAGAAATCTTTGTGAGTGGCTGTAACTATGGTATAAGGGATGGCATGGCGACTGTGAAAAAAGCAAAGTAGAACCAGTAGAATTTTATAGTTCTATTGATTTCTAAAACTCACTTTGCAACTTCACCAGGTCCAATCGATCAACTCAAATCAATACAGATATCAAGGCGTCTTTTTGTCTAAAAGTCAACTTCTGCAGCATACACTCAAAGAACAAATAAACCCATCTTTACTACCAAGAATGATTGATTTCTTCAGTTGATCATACCAGCCTCGCTTCTCCTCTTTCCATGGTCAATACTTCCCTCAAAAAAAAACTGCTTCTGACCACCAGATAAACTAATTCCACAGTTTGAACTTAGCTGAAATTATTAAGTATATAGGCAGCTTTTATCTGGAGTATTTCTCAAGCCCAGGGCTAAAATACACGGACTATAGTATATACTTTATTTCATAGTTCATCAACTTATGTGAACCAGAATCTTAAATTTCCATAATTGTGTTTATTGATGCCTAAAGCAAGAGAAGAACTAATGAACTAGTACAGACACCACAGAAGAGAAGCAAAGGGAGGGTTCTATGCTTTCTTGTGCTCATATTAGAGTGATACATATTACAGATATCAGAATTGCAGTAAAATATTTTCTAGAAGATGGAAGGGGCATTTCTGTTCACCTGTTAATTCAAATGTATAAATTGTATTTAAGCAAAATCATGATGCTCTTAAAAGCTTTGGAATTTCACAGCAGGTTTAAGATTGGCCTGTTCTTTCACTTTTATGAAAATAAAGAGTACAAATCTGTCATCATTTAATTGGTTTGAGTTGCTACAGAATAAAATCATTTACTGTGTCTGATTAAGGCGATAGAAAAAGAACTAGGAAATGCTAACTGGATAAATCTGATGACTTGGCTGCTAAAGGACAAGATTCACCTACTTAACAAGGCTTATGAATCTAGAAAAATAACACTGTCTATATTCCCAGAGCACTTTATTTCTGATAACTTTTCTGCTACACATACTTCAAGAACGTTGTTGTTGGCTACCTCCATGTCCTAACAGGCGCTGGCCTGACACTTGAAGCAGGAAGCACACTCTGTACAGCAGTTAGACTTACTGTGCTCCCCACAGTGAGGGAGCACCCTTCCAGAGCACTGGGTCATGTCACTCTTGCTGGCTGTGCCTGGCATGCAATGTCCTCTAATGGACTTAGGCAACTCAAAGTGGTTTAAATGCCACCAGTTGCTGATATCTCAGTTGGTCTACAAGCACAGGGCACAGCCTTGGCGAATAAACAACCACAGCTTCACAAATCAAGGACTGCCTGCTGCTCATGAAACTACCTGGCTGTAAGTTATTCAAGGGCAGGTTCTGTGTCTAAGTCACTTCTATATCCTTCATAGTGCCTTGCACTGGTGTGAGATTGCTCAGTAGACATCTAATTCACAAAGAAGAGGTAAATAGGGAATAAAAGAGGTAAATAGGGAATTTTGGGGTGGTTTCTATTTTCTCCCCACTGCACACACACTCCAAATAATCATGAGGGTATTACACATGAAAACAGCCACGATGAATTTTCCTGTTACTTTCATGACACAGTATATATTTACATTTTATCTAAGGCTTGTCATAATATTTTTAGGGCTTAAATCCTTCAAAAGACTTAATAATAAAGCCTTGGTTTCACACATCTGTTATGTATTTGTCAAAGAAATAAATAAACCAATCAACAAATAAGAAGAATGACCTACCAACATGCTGTCAACTCCAGCTATGGTCCAAGTAATACAAAGGAAAGACAAAACAGGAGGTTTTTTTTAAAAGAAGCAATCTATCATATTTTGGCTTTATCTCAGGTTCATTCTTATGATATACATAACAGTTAGACACAAAATGTAATGCTTTAAAAACTGTCATGTGACTGTTGAAGATTAACACAATTATTAAATGCAAGAAGTTGTCCTTACTACTTATTACTTTCAAGACCATTTTTACTATATGTAAAGAAAGGTAAACTCCAATGTCAAAAGAAAAAAAATGAGCTTAATTAGAATCATTGATATTAGCATGAAATTTTGTGTCTTGTGGCTTTAAAAAAATATATATATATGGATTGGTCCCTAAAATAGAGATGCAGGGAGGGTTCACTGAGGATGTGCTTTAAGTGAATTATTCACTGCTTTCTTAGACTATTTTAGTTGGAAAGGGCTTTAGTCTCATATACAGAGGAGGAAACTGAGGCACTGAGTGGCTAAGTGACTCACCCCAACACCTATATCCAGTGGGCAAAAGAGCTGAGATGTACTCAGCTTGACCAGTCTTCATACCTAAGTGCATCTCCATCATGGTCTCCACAGAACACATCCCCAACACATCTCATAATCCAAACTAGTCCCCTGGTTTCCCCCAAATAGCCTTATCCTTGTTCTAGAGACAAAGTCTAAATTATTCAGGATAGTGCCCTTCAACTTCCCTCTCCAACCAAGTGACTTTCATCTCCAACACATGTCTCCCTCTCTAAAAATATTTCCTTGCACACTATTAGTAATCTAATTCTACTATCACATCTGATTTTTTTTTAATCACCAAATTCCTTGGGAAAGTGACTATTTTCATGTCCTTTTCCCCTCTATCTTATTCCCCAATTTCTTTCAGTCAGAAAGAACCTGTTCTGTCCAACTGAAAGCATCCTATTCAAAGTCCTAGAAAACCTCAGATTTCTTCAGGAATCACTCTGCTCAGCTATTTCATATCATCTGATATGGTTCACACCCCATCTGTCTTTCAGTTTTCCCTTCCTTTGACATCCTTGATTTTGCATGACATTTTCTTCCTGTTTCTTCAGCCACTTCTTTTTCTCCTTTTCATTTCTTATTTTTTGTCATTGTTCCCAGTTACATAAATGTAGGAATTCCCATGTTTCATTCTTATCCCCAGGCTGTGTCTTGGCTGTATTCTTGAGGGATTTCAAATTCTCCCATGATTTCAACTAAGCAAACTGAGCAGTTATTCCTCCACATATCAGGCCTGAAGCACCAGTGTTCATGGTGCTGATGTGTTTTTCAAATAGCTAAGCCTCTTCACCCAGGCCCTTTTCTGGCATCTTAAACTTGTCGTGTTCCAACCTGCTAAATTCTGCTATGCCCTTGCTCCTGATCTGCCAGTTTAAAACTGCCATCGCCTGAAATTCTTCCCTCTCTTGACTCCCACATCCCATTGGTTCTCAAGCCCTGTCAGTTCCACCCATGCAGTATCTCTCCTTTAATCTTTTCTGGTCTGTTCCCACTGCTCCCCTTCAACTCTGCATCTCCGGCCTAATTTGATGTAAAACATTCGCTGCTGGTGGCCTGTAATCACTGACTCTTCCTGTGGTTGGAGTAATCTTTTAAACCCACAATTTTATCATGCCTTTCCCATGATCAAAAAATTTCAATACTGTCCTACTGCACACAGAGATTTATTCTTAGAATTGAAAAGGTAACTGTATATAATTTAGTCTACCCCTGTCGTTTCACAAATGAGAAAACTAAGAGAATTCAGCAAGTACACTGAAAGTTCTCTGACCCTATGAAGTACTTTATTTCATTATTTTGCCTTTGAAAGTCCAAGAATGGCTATTTCAGAGTTTTTTGGTTTTTTTCCTGGACTCTGAGCAAATCACAGTAAGATTATGTTAACAAAACATAATTTTAAGCAGACTTGGCAGCTTTTTAATTACTAATCCAGTTGAGAGCCTGACTCTATGGTGAAACTTGCTTGGTCTTCTGCCTGAGTTGCTACTCATGGGAAAAAGAATGACCCAGCTTCATAAAGTTGGAAGGTTTCTTAGTCATCTGGCATAGTTCTCCAAAGCAAACAGCAAGCACTGACACTTCGGTGTGGTAAGGGAAGTGCAAGACAGATAACAGATGCATACACAATTCTGTAACTACGAAGAAATGGCTCCCAGACAAATAAGATACCCCCACACCCCAGTCCACACCTACAAATTAGAGGAAAAAGTGTTCATGCGTTCACAGGTAGCAAGAAATACATACCTGCATTAACATCATTTCAATTCGGTGCCCAAGAGGGACTCTACAATAACATTTCAGTTACTTGCCCAAAGTAACTTGGACCATTTGGGTCATTTATTGTTCTTTCTCCTCCCACCCCACACATAGCATTACTGTTAGTGCTGTTATTATTGTATATAAGCATTCCTATTAATAATTCACAAGGATATTATGAGATTAGATTAAAATCAGAATTATTTTGAATTCTCAAAGTTGTAATAATGTCAATTCTTCATAGTATATTTTACTTAGAAATTTACTTGGAATAAGCCATCTTATATTACACATACCACAAACACAAATTTAGGCTGAATTGTTTTGGATTGTGAGTGTGTGCTCAGTCACTCAGTCATATCCAACTCTTTGTGACCCAGCCAGGCTCCTCTCTCCATGGGATCTTCCAGGCAAGAATACTGGACTGGGTTGCCATTTCCTCCTCCAGGGGATTTTCCCAACCCAGGGATCAAACCCCTGTCTCCTGACTCTCCTGCATTGGCAGGCAGATGCTTTTATATTTAGCCCTAAATTAATATCCAAACTTCAATTTCTTCATCTGTAAAATGGAAAGAATTATAGTATTGACCACATATACTACTGAAGATTGAGTGCATGGATTCCTCTAAACACATTTTCCAATACTTAGTTATCATCCAGTAAATTGTAATGGTGATTAATGATAATGATTAACATTTGATACCATGAGTATATAATTTCTATAATAAAAACATAATCTCTTTATACCACTGATATTAACCATTATGAATTATGGAAAATTTTTTAAAATATGTATTAGAGACTAAAATTTTATTTTAAGGGTAAAATTGAAAGTGACTATAAAAAATAATTATTATATTTTGAAATTACTATTATTAGTATTTTTTAAAATACAAACTATAATTTTCTCTTATCAGTGGTCCAGATAAAGTCTAATTATGATAAAAGCTTTCATAATTAGCAAATCTGAAAAAAAAAAACAGAAGTTAAAATTTTCTTATTTGCTACTGCTGCTGCTAAGTCACTTCAGTCGTGTCTGACTCTGTGCAACCCCATAGACGGCAGCCCACCAGGCTCCCCCGTCCCTGGGATTCTCCAGGCAAGAACACTGAGTGGGTTGCCATTTCCTTCTCCAATGCATGAAAGTGAAAAGTGAAAGTGAAGTCACTCAGTCGTATCTGACTCTTAGCGACCCCATGGACTGCAGCCTACCAGGCTCCTCCATCCATGGGATTTTTCTGGCAAGAGTACTAGAGTGGGGTGCCATTTTCTTATTTAGGGGTGAATAAAAACTAAGAATTTATACCATCTTTAACTAATTCTAAGTTAAATTTAATAAATGTAAACAAATCCTTCAAATCAACACCTAATTTTTAGATATTTTACAATGTCTTAGTATATTGATATAGTAGACTTAATATATAAATGTATGTTTTTAGAAGTGCCTTTGTCTTTAGAAAAAATAATTTAAATTATATGTATAATTTTACACTATAAATCATATATAAAGATCAAGGCCAGAGCTAAAACTAGGGAGAGTTCTGTTTGACTAGTTCATTTGTTTGACAGGGAAATTGTTTAATGCAGGAGAAAAGATTAATGAAAGTTGCTTACACAGCAATTTGTCCCTACAGTCTTGTAATTTATTTTCATTGCTGTGGAAGGATGCATTTATATCATCTGTTTTGTTTAGTGCCAATAATAAAACATCAAATATGAACTCATTTTTACATAAAGAAAATTGTTTTGATTTCAGCATTTTTATCCTCATATTTCAAAGTAAATTAAAGATTTATCATCATAAGATTTTCAAGAATACTCGAAAATCTTCCATCTAGAACTGGTCTGTGAAAAAGCAAACATTCCAAAGTTTTCCAGATATTTTCTGTGCTATATGCTTTCTTTACTTCAGATTTTCTTTTCTATTTCCATCTGTGTCTAGTCAGATCCCAAAACTATAGTCAAATATTTTAGTATCATTACATACTATTGAAATCACTAAATACCATCCAAGTGCTTTCAACTCTTCAGGCATAAGATTTATTAAGAGATCTTGAGTTCTCAGCCTTCATTCTCCCTGGGTTCTAGTTTCAAATATCCTAGCTCATATGATTACAAGTATCTGTACAGGCTAAGGATGAAAAAGAAGTTAACAATAAAAAGTAATGAAAATAAGAGCAAAACTGAAAGGTAAAAACCAAACACAAAAGAATCCTTAGTATCGTCCTCAGACCTTGAGACAGAAACCAAATCCACCTGCTAATGACCCACAAGACTGTTTAATTTTTTTTTTTAAGCAGTGGGATAACATGCATTGTAGAGCAGTCAATTAAAAACTAACTATTATGATTATCTTATTTTTTATAGGTGGTGCTGGAAGTTAACAGTGACTTTAGAATCCAGGTAATATATAGAAAATTAATTTTTTCCAAATTAAAAGTAAAAAAGTAGTTTGGGAGAAGTAATATATTTTCCAATGAAAATTTATAATGTATAAGTAAAGTTAATGTTACGCTAAAATTAATGGATTATCAAAATTACCAATTATTCCAACTAAACATCCTCTCTTTCTGACACTGCCCTGACCTCTAAAATCTCCAGCGGAACGTGAATTATGAATGAAAGTTAATAGATACTATTATTTTGTCCTGCCCACCCCAGGTCAGGGATTATAACACTAAAAATGGCACCATCAAGTGGCACTCCATCAGGAGGCAAAAGCGCGAGTGGATCAAGTTTGCTGCAGCCTGCCGGGAAGGTGAGGACAACTCAAAGAGGAACCCGATCGCCAAAGTAAGTATCAACCCCGAAGCAAAAATCCGAAAACCAGAACAGGCAGAGTTAAATTTTCAAAAGAACCTACCTTTGAAATATTTTATGAGCATATTTCACTGAGAAGTTATGATACAGAACAGAACTATAGCTATTCAGATTAGAAAAATTGAAGCCATCAAAAGTGTAAATTAAGAAATTTAGCCACTTGGGTAGATAGTTGAACACTGACTCATAACATTAGTGAAATTAATATACACAATCATGTGTCACCCTAAACTCTAGATGAAAAAATATAGTGATTTAAACAATGAATTTCATGCTCAGCACATTTACAGGACCCATTTAAATGTGTGCTCTTTCTGTCTCATAATCTTAGAATTGACTTTCTACTTTTAGCTTTCTATGAACATTCACAATGTACCCTCTTTCACATTCTCTTTTCCATTCATTTTCCCTTATTTTCCTTTAGTAAACACCCAGTCACATGTGCATGTGCACACACACACACGGAAACATCTCCACACACAGATTCATACATACAAACATATATACATACATATACACAGATTTACACAGAGATTCCCCCATAAGATTGCTTACAATCATATAATTTTTAATTTCAAAGAGATCCCTGGTTTCCATAAAGTTTATTTGGGGTGGTCTCTTTGATTTTTCTGCTAAATAGGATTCCCTTCCTATTTAAAGAATTAAAACCTTCTACAATAGAGTTGGGTAACTCTCTCTTGTCACCTACATAAATCCACTTAAAACTTTCTTCAAAAACTTTACATTTAAAAAACATTTAATCAAAAGATCAAAGTTATGTAATAACATTGAGAAACTCCTTAAGAGGGTAAGGAGTTCCCTACTGGCCTCAACATTAGCACAGACATTAAAAATAATATGATCCATTTTAAATGTTGAATGAGTGAATGCATGAATGATAACTACACAGATTTAGATTTATGAGAGTGATATTTTACTTTTTTCTTATTTGCTAGAAACTAAAATTGAATTTCTTGTATTACATTGTCATTTACTGCTGAAAATACTAGAGCTGTAATTATTCCACTTATCTAGGAAAATAATTCCTATTTCCAACATTTCTCAAAAGATAACAGGACAACTCACATTCAACAATTCTCAAGAAAGATAGTTATTAAATTGTACTTTTGATTTCCTCTCTGTAATGTTTTCACCTGCGCTCTCTTTGCAGATTCACTCAGATTGCGCTGCAAACCAGCAAGTTACATACCGCATCTCTGGAGTAGGAATTGATCAACCACCTTATGGAATCTTTGTTATTAATCAAAAAACTGGTGAAATTAATATAACATCCATAGTTGATCGAGAGGTCACCCCTTTTTTCATTGTAAGTGCATGAATATGTATGTTCAGGCCTATATTACTTTTGAAATATCTTAAGTTCAGATCATATTTATGTGATTTCAAGAGTCTCAATATTGGGCGTTTTTGGTTGTCTCTTATTTCATGAGCATCCACTGCCCTGACAGAAACAGAAGATTAAGAGAAAGAGGAGTGTTTGCTTAACAGCCTTAGCAAAAAGCGCTAACCTCTCGTCAGCTCCCGTGTCAAGCTAAATGTTTGTCAAGAAGGGCAAGTGCCTAACTTACTTCTTTAATTCAGTTGAAAATATCAGTTCCTCTTAACTCCAATGCCAAATGATGATTTCTGGAACTCCAGATGGGCCTTTCCTGAGTGAACGTACTTGATGATAAATTCATATTGCTCGACTCTCCTGAGCTCAGAATGTGCCTTGGAGAAACTTTAACTCACCCTCAATGAATCTCACTCTATTCTTTACAGTCGCTGTGACAAAACTTCAAACTCTCAACCTCATTTCCACTTTACGCAGCTGACCTACTTCATTAAAAAGTCTGAAGCCTTCCATCACAAACTCCCATAATTAATCCCCTCTCCTCCAGTTCAGAAATGTTCCGAATTAAATCCAAAAAAAGGATCGATTTTCTGCTTTTTCCCAATGACTTATCATAAGAGCTAGCTATTTTCCCATAATCACCTGTCCAAGAACCTTAATCAATCTACTTTGTTTTTTCATCTCTCTTCTGACTGCTCCATTGTCTGCTAATCAATTTCCATCTATCACTAGGGTCAACACTTGTTAATACTTGAAAAACAAAAATAGCGAAATTTTAATATCTTTCTTTGATCTTGTAACCTCTCCAATTCAAACCCTATAATTTCCCAAAATGCCTTCAAATAGTAATCTATGCTTGCAGTTTTTTGCTCATACTGCTTGTCTGTATGCCTCAAACTACTTTAATTCCTTAGTTTTCTATTCCATATCGGTATTCCTGTCTTGTCTCCCACAGTGTTTCCCTGAAAATTCTAAATCAACATGCCAGCCTATTAGCTTCTCTTGAAACACATGCATTTTTATATGAAACACAGTAAGTTCCCTCGGCTTCCCACATAGCGCTAGTGGTAAAGAACCACCTGCCACTGCAGGAGATGTAAGAGAGGCAGATTCGATCCCTGGGTCAGGAAGATCCCCTGGCGGAGGGCATGGCAACCCAACTCCAGTATTCTTGCCTGGATGATCCTATGGACAGAGGAGCCCAGTGGGCTACAGTCCATAGGGTCACAAAGAGTTGGACACGACTGAAGTGACTAAGCATGCACACATGCACAGTAAGTTCACTACATACCAACGAGTTTCGTTCTGGGAGTGCATTCATTAAGTCTGCAAAGTTAGCCTAGGTCCCCAACTAATACAATTGGCTATACAGTACTGTACTGGAATAGATTTATAATACAGTTGCATCTTTTAAAGTTTGCAACTTGAAGGTTCATATGTAGGGGACTTACTGTATATCACATAGGCAAAATAGTACACGTAACACTTATGTAACACCCAATAAGTGAAGCTGGTGTGCTGCAGTCCATGGGGTCACAAAGAGTCGGACATGACTGAACGAATGAACAACAAAAACAAATAATAATATAAACACCCACATAGCTACCACTTAGCCCATGAATGCTATATTTCTTTGAAGCCCCTGTGTGACTCTCCTTTGTCATATTCTCAAATCCCATAACCCCTATTCCTAATTCCAAGCAATGAGTTTTTGCCACTTCACTTCCTTCCTCACATGAATCCTTTTTCTTGGAACACCCTGTCAATTCTCTGCTTCACCTGTTGAAATTTTCTTTGAAGATCTCTCAATCATTACATAGCGACTGATCTGATCTGATCTGATGAAGTCATAGCTATTTTGTTCTTCCTTTATATAACTTATCATGTTACCTTTTCTCGAATGGGATTTTGACTTTGTGTTTGCCTCCCCTTGTAAGTACTGTTTGTGCCTACCTTTGAATAGGAAATCATATGTCTCACTGTTCTTTTAGTTTCCCACAATACCTAAGCATAATGCTCAGAGAAAGTGAGAACTTAATAATTATGGGTTGCACCATGTAATTATTCCTCTTTTCTCTCCTAGATCTATTGCCGGGCTCTGAATTCACTGGGCCAAGATTTAGAGAAACCTCTTGAGCTTAGAGTCAGGGTTTTGGATATAAATGACAACCCTCCAGTATTTTCTATGTCTACTTTTGTAGGACAAATAGAAGAAAATTCTAACGCAAGTAAGTAGTCTACTTTTTTAAGTAAACAAGACTATTGGGTTTCCAGATCATTCTTAACAGTCAGGCATCTAGAGGCTAAACTCTGTCAAGATACTACACCACAAATGTGAAAGATAAGTTTGGAGAAGCATGTAGAACAGGAAGGCATGAGGAAGGTTCCATAATGGCTTTCCCTTCAACCATGGAAGCAGCTCCAACTGTCACACACAAGAAGCAACGCTAAAGAAATGGGAGGAACTTGCTCACACACCACCTCTGTAGTAGATTCCTAAGGAAAAGTTCCAAAAGTATTTTGCACAGTGATGACAGAGGCACTGGGAAGAGAATTTAGCCTCCCAGTCTGACTACTTTGAGGGGCTTCTGTGGTGGCTCAAATGGAAAAGAATCTGCCTGCAATGCAGGAGACCTGGGTTCAACCCCAGGGTAGGGAAGATCCCCTGGAGAAGGGAATGGCTACCCATTCCAGTATTCTTGACTGGAAAATTCCATAGACAGAGGAGCCTAGCAGGCTATAGTTCATGGGGTCGCAAAGAGTCAGATACGACTGAGTGACTAACACACACACACACACACACACACTGACTACTTAAAGGGGAATCTCATCCACTTCTATTCATGTTGCTTTTTAAAAAAAATATAACTACTTTAACTCACAGAAATCACCTCTAGACAATCTATTTGGTGTTCATAATCTTCAAGAGCTTTTTTTGACAGCAAAGAAATACAAAACGCCTACAACGCGGGAGCCGGGGTTTGATCCCTGGGTTGGGAAGATCCCCTGGGGAAGGGAAGGGCTCCCCACTCCAGTATTCTTGCCTGGAGAATTTCATGGACAGAGGAGCCTATAGTCCATGGGGTCGCAAAGAGTCGGACATGACTAACTTTCACTAAATACAAAACAAGCATTTCCCCCTTCATATATATGATTTAAAAATATATGTTTTGTTTGCTTTTTATTCAAATCACTGGTTTTATGTATTTGAAATGTATTTTAAATCTAATATGTCTGGTCCTCCATGTGGATTTAAAGGTGACCATCTCAAGGGATGCCAGTGGAAGGGCACCAGAAAATCTAGAAACTAGATCCAGTATTTACTCTCAAGAGCTTTCACAATCTAAACGTGTAATTACTTCCTTGTGGATTACTGTTGAAAGCAATATTTTAACTGCCAAATATTCAATCACTTGTGCAGATAGTGTATTAACTGCTTAGGTTACCACTGAAGATTGTCCTAAATATATCAAAAAACAGCAGAGATACTGTCTCATTTAAATTCAAAACTTCAACTTACCATAGTACTTTTAATTTTTAAGCAGTATGCTGCTGCTGCTGCTAAGTCGTTTCGTTTGTGTCCGACTCTGTGCGACCCCAGAGACGGCAGCCCACCAGGCTCCCCCATCCCTGGGATTCTCCAGGCAAGAACACTGGAGTGGGTTGCCACTTCCTTCTCCAATGCATGAAAGCAAAAAGTGAAAGTGAAATCGCTCAGTCGAGTCTGACCCTCAGCGACCCCATGGACTGCAGCCCACCAGGCTCCTCCGTCCATAGGATTTTCCAGGCAAGAGTAATGGAGTGGGGTGCCACTGCCTTCTCCTTTAAGCAGTATAATTTCTTGTAAACTCAAATAATTCCTACATTTTAATTTTTATTTGTTAAAATATTATACCTATATTTTAAACTTTTAAAAATACTACTATAAGAAGGTTTGCTATAAAAATTTCACAAAATGTGAGTAAAAATGGAATAAAATGCATTCTTTGCTCTTCTTTGTACCATTCTTCAGAGGCAAACAGAATCACTAGTTACTTAGGTACATACTTTCTATAATCCTGTAAATATATATAAACATATTTCCAAAGAAGAAACAAATGTGACCATATTTTACATACTAATCTACAGTGTGAATTTTTAAATATATTTTGAACACATTTTCATATTAGGAAATACAGGTTTCATCATTTAAGAGTTTCATGAGATTTTATTGTATGAATGCACCATAATTAATGAAATAATTGCCTCTGAAAACACTTAAAAATGCTGAAATAAATACACACAGAGATTGAGAGAGAGAGGAGCTGATAGTTTATGTCTAAAGACAAGGCCAATTGTGCTTGAAACAGAGTTGAGTATAGAAAAGTCTGGTTTATGAATGCTTGCAGCTCTTCACATTCTCCAGCATCCTTCATCAGAACTACCAATAAGATCACTGGAAAAGGTGAAGAACCGGTGCAGAATGTAATTACATATGTATCTCTTTAAACCTGCTAGATACCTAGCACTTTCCTAGAGACCACACAAAATAGAATAATAAAATATATTTACTGAATGTGTATTATTCAATAGGAACTTCACATAATTTTATTTCATATAACTGTTTCTTTCATGAACTCAGTGAGGACAATCCAATTGCATCCCCATTTATAGATGTGGAAACTGAGGCCAAGATCACATAGCTAGAAAGTGCTGTAGTTGGGAGAGTTGGTCTGTCCTTATATCACGTTGTTTCACCATAGAAGCCTTTAAAAAATAATTATACTAGAATAAGAAATGTAAAAGCAGAAGAAAATATTTCATTGTTTTTTAAATACCAGTAATGTCTAAAGTTCTTGGCAAAATGTGATCTTTTCATCAAGACAAAGGTATAGAAAAGGAGCTAAGATATTGATATGTTGAAAAAATAGAAAGGGGAAATGGTGGAGTTCCCATTACATGGACTAACTAACCATAACACTTTTTTGGGAAAGCAGTATACTATATTACAACAAAAATGCAAATTGTCCATTTGCAATCAATTTTTCTTGATTTCTAGATACACTGGTGATGGTACTCAATGCTACTGATGCAGATGAACCAAATAATTTGAATTCAAAAATAGCCTTCAAGATCATAAGACAAGAACCTTCAGATTCACCGATGTTTATTATCAACAGATACACTGGAGAAATTCGAACAATGAATAATTTTCTAGACAGAGAGGTATTTTTTTTTCTTTTCAGCGGGTTGTAGTCTCAATGGAACTGATTCTAAAAGCAAGAGTTCTAAGAAAAAGAAATGAAAAAGAAAACAAGTTTAAAATTTTGATTACATAACCTTTTCACATAATGGGAATGACATAAGAAATATCTGTGAGATGAAGAAAATCATTCCTCAAATAGATTTTATACTCATTTCTCATTTAATTTACTGAATTTGTCTCAATTTGAAAACTACATTCTAAAAGTACATCTACACAAGGTAGATGTAAAAGCTCTATTTTTTCTAAGTATGTTCTACAGTGAAATAAATTTAAGAAACAATTGCTGTAATGTCCCCCATCGTGGTGAGTCACAATTCAGGTGAACACAATAGAAGCCCCAGGAATTTTTACAGGTTAAGAAACTTGCTTATCTTTTTTGTTTTGTTTGCTTATCTTTCTTTAATCCAGCCTATCATAGGTTCATTTGACAAGAGAACTCTTATTTTCCCTTTTCTCTTCCTATGTCTCACATACTGACAGCCCACTGATTACTTTAGGAAATGACTCATAGAATCAAAATAATGGAGAGGAATTTAGTAACATCCAGACCAGTCTACTCACTTACAAATTAAAAAATAATTACTGATTGTTACCAAATTAGAATCAGCATCACATGGTTTCTATAATACCACGTGGTCCCTTGATTTAATTTTAAAATAGCAACTTTTCATTATTTTTTAATATTGATAGAATATAACTGATGTGCATAATTTCAGGGTTATTAATAAGGAAATTTTATTTTATGCTTGATATTTAATTAAATTTTAAGTGCTATAGCTATTTTTAAATGACCATCTCCCTGCTAATGATTCAGGATTTAGGATAAACCAGATTATTTTAGTGCTCAATAATAACCCAAATGTCATCAGTTTCCAGGTTATTGCTATGTCCTTTATTATTTGTTTGAAAATTATCATCAGAAGAAGTTGACTATTTAGCTTTTTTTCCCCCTCTCAAACTTTCTTAAGGAGTCCAGTGGGATACCTTTACATGAAAAGAGTTGTAATGGTGAAGAACTCTAAACAATAAAGGGACTGTGCAGTCACTGGCAAGCCACTAGAGCACATATTATTTTATTATAATTTTATTCTATATTGGAGTATAGTTAATTAACAATGCTGCATTTGTTTTAGGTGTGCAGCAAAGTGATTCAGCTATACACATACATGTATCTATTCTTTTCCAAATTCTTTCCCATTTAAATTGTTACATGATATTAAGCAGAGTTCCCTGTGCTACAAAATGGGTCCTTGTTGGTCATCTATTTTAAATACAGCAGTTTGTACAAGTCAATCCAAGACGCACAATCTATCCTTGCCCAATCCACCCTTCCTTCCTGGTAACCACAAGTTTGTTCTCTAAGTCTGTGAGCCTGTTCCCCTTTGTAAATAAGTTCATTTGCATCTTTTTTTTTTTAGATTCCACATATAAGCAATACCATATGATATTTATCTTTCTCTGTCTGACTTACTTCACTTAGTATGATCATCTCCAGTTTCATCCATGTTGCTGAAAAGGCATTCTTTTAATGGCTGAGTAATATTCCATCGTACGTATGTACCACATCTTCTTTACCCATTCATTTGTCAATGGACATTTAGGTTGCTTCCATGTCTTGGTCATTGTAAAGAGCACTGCAATGAGCATTGGGGTGCATGCATCCTTTCAAACCATGTTTTTCTCCAGATATATGCCCAGGAGTGGGAATGCTGATTATACAGCAGCTCTATTTTGTTTCTTAAGAAACTTCCATATTTTTTTCATAGTGGCTGCAGCAATTTACATTCCCACCAACAACATAGGAGGGTTCCCTTTTCTCTATACCCTCTCCAACACTTATTGTGTGTAGATTTTTTGATGACAGCCATTCTGGCTGGTGTGAGGTAATATCTCAATGTAGTTTTGATTTGCATCTCTCTAATTTTTAGTGATGCTAAGCATCTTTTCGTGTACTTTTGGCCATCTAATGTCTTCCTTGAATATATGTCTATTTAGACCTTCTGCCCATTTTTTGATTGGGTTGTTTGTTTTTTCATATATAGAGCCACATGGGCTGTTTGTAAATTTTGGAGACTAATCCCTTGTTGTTCAAATCATTTTCTCCCAGTCTCTCAGTTGTCTTTTCATTTTGTTTATGGTTTCCTTAGCTGTGCAAAAGCTTTTGAATTTATTTAGGTTTCACTTGTTTATTTTTGTTTTTATTTTTTTTAAGGAAGGATAATTGCTTTACAGAATTTTGTTGTTTTCTGTCAAACTTCAATGTGAATCAGCCATAGGTATACATATATCCCCTTCCTTTTGAACCTTCCTCCCATCTCCCTCCCTATCCCACCCCTCTAGGTTGATAACAGAGCCCCTGTTTGAGTTTCCTGAGCCATACAGTAAATTCCCGTTGGCTATCTATTTTACATATGGTAATGTAAGTTTCCACATTACTCTTTTCATACATCTCATCCTCTCCTCCCCTCTCCCTGTGTCCATAAGTCTGTTCTCTATGTGTGTTCCTCCATTACTGCCCTGTTATTTTTGTTTTTATTTCCATTACTATAGGAGATGGCTCAGAAAAAAATATTGCTGAAATTTATATGAAAGACTGTTCTGCCTATGTTTTCTTCTAAAAGTTTTATAATATCCAGTCTTACATTTAAATAATCTATTTTGTGTATGATGTTATTTTTGTGTATGATGTTAAAGAATGTTCTAGTTTCATTGTTTACATGTAGCTGTCCAGTTTTCTCAGCACTGAACACCTCTTAATATTGAAGAGACTGTCTTTCCTCCATTGTAAAGTCTTGCTTCTTTTGTTGTAGATTAACTGATCATAGGCGCATGGATTTACTTCTGGGTTTCTATCTTGTTCCATTGATCTATGTTTCTATTTTTGTATCAGTTACATGTTTTGATGACTGTACCTTTGTAGTATAGTCTGAAGTCAGGGAGTCTAATTTTCCTAGCTCCATTTTTGTCAAGAGAGCATTGGCTTTTCAGGATCTTTTGTGTCTCCATACAACTTTTAAGATTTTTTGTTCTTGTTTTGTGAAAAACACCATTGGTGATTTGGTAGGAATTGCATTGAATTTGTAGATTGCCTTGGGTAGTGCAGTCATTTTGACAATATTGATTCTTCCAATTCAAGAACATGGTATATTCTTCCATCTTTTTGTGTCATCTTTGATTTCTTTCATCAGCACCTTATAGTTTTCAGAGTACAGGTCTTTTGTCTCCTTAGGTAGGTTTATCCTCAAGTATTTTATTCTTTTTGATGTGATGAGAAATAAAATTGTTTAATTTCTCTCTCTGAGCCTTCATTATGAGAGCATAGATTTCATTGTGAGAGCAACAGATTTCTGTGTATTAATTTTGTATCCTGCAACTTTGCCAAATACATTGATGAGCTCTAGCTTTCTGGTAGCATCTTTGGGATTTTCTATATATAGTATCATGTCATCTGCAAATAGTGACAGTTTTACTTTTTCTTCCCCAATTTGGATTCAGTTTATTTCATTTTCTCTGATTGTTGTGGCTAGGACTTCCAAAACTATGCTGAGTAAAGGTGGCAAGAGTGGATATCCTTGTCTTGTTCCTTTGTTCCTGATCTTAGAGGAAATATTTTCTAGCTTTTCACCACTGAGTAGGATTTTAGTTGTAGCTTTATCATATTTGGCCTTTATGTTGAGGTATGTTCCTTCTATGCTCACTTTATGAAGAGTTTTATCATAAATGGGTGTTGAATTTTGTCAAAAGCTTTTCTTTTGATGATGATGACAATGAAGATGATCATATGTTTTTATTCTTCAATTTGTTGATGTGATGTATCACACTGATTGATTTGCAGGTACTGAAAAATCTTTGCATCCCTGGGATAAATCCCTCTTGATCATGGGGTATAATCCTCTTAATGTATTGTTGGATTTGGATTGCTAGTATTTTGTTGAGGATTTTCATGTCCATTTTCATCAGTGATATGGGCCTATAATTTTCTTTTTTGTGGTATCTTTGTCTGGTTTTTGTAAGAGGGTGATGGTGGCCTCATAGAATAAGTTTGGGAATATTCCTTCCCCTGCAATTTTTTGGAATAGTTTCAAAAGAATAGGTGTTAACTCTTCTCTAAATGTTTGATAGAATTCACTGGCAAAGCCATCTGATCCTAGACTTTTATTTGTTGGGAGTTTTAAAATCACAGTTTCAATTTTAGTACTTGTGACTAGTCTGTTTGTATTTTCTGTTCCTTTCTGGTTCAGTCTTGGGAGATTGTACCTTTCTAAGAACTTGTCCATTTATTCCAGGTTGTCCATTTTATGGTGTACAGTTGCTTGTAGTACTTTCTCATGATTTCTGTGGTATCCATTGTTACTTCTCTTTTTTTCATATCTAATCTTATTAATTTGAGGCCTCTCCCTTTTTTTCAGAGCAGATATTCTTAACCTGGGATTTGTGGAGAGCCCTCAAGACATCTCTAACTATGAATCCTCTAAAAGTATATGAACTTTGAGTGAGGATGCACACATACATATATCTAGAAAAGGCTTCATGGCTTTTACCAGCTTCTAAAAATTTAAGCACCATCGAATAGAATCAAGAAAACAGATCATCAGTAACTGTACTGCCACATCCTGCCACTCCCCAGAAATGCAAACATTTGCTATCTCTTTATTCTACTTGCACATTCAGGGGCTAATAATTTAGGTACAGAATTTTCATTCTATAAATTCCTGGTAAACAATCTCTCCCCTCCTGACAATTTTGGTCTGCTTCGTCCTGTATATTATTTTTCAGCATATAATAAGGAATGAGGGCTTTTAAATATTTTGCTTCTTTTAAATAATGCTGGATAGGCATTGTTGGGAATAGAAGTGGCAACTTCATATCAACTGATGTGAGATTTGTGAATTTTCAACATTCTGTGTTACCTCTATCTTCGTCATAGATTTACACAAATGTTGAGCCAACATTTTAAAAGATCTTTGTACAAGACAAAATAAGAACTGTCTACATCAACTGTGATATTGTTTGTTGTGTCTTTTTAGCAATATGGCCAGTACTCTCTAGCTGTAAGAGGCTCAGACCGAGATGGTGGGGCAGATGGTATGTCAGCAGAGTGTGAATGCAACATTAAAATCCTTGATGTCAATGATAACATTCCATACATGGAACTGCCAACAGTAAGTAATAGTCCTTGAATTTTTTAAAAGTATTTATTTATTTGGCTGCACCTGGTCTTAGTTGCAGCATGTGGGATCTAATTCCCTGACCATGGATTGAACCTGGGCCCCCTGCATTAGAAGCTTTCAGTCTTAGCCACTGGACCAACAGGGAAGTCCCAGAGTTTGGGTGTGTGTGTGTGTGTGTGTGTGTGTGGCACCATACAGCATGTGGGATCTTAGCTCCCCAGCCAGGGATCAAACCCCTACCCTCTGCACTGGAAGACGGAGTCTCAGCCACTGGACCACCAGCAAAGTCCAGTCCTTGAATTTACTAACTTTAGTTTCCTTACCTTCTAAAATTTGTTCTAACAATTCTCTTTACAGATGTAGTTATTTTTAAGTCATAACACAAAGGTACACACATATTTCATCTCGTGTTTGTTTATATAATACATATGAAAAAAATCCTTATTTGAACAATGAAAAGTCAGACCACAAACATGGATCCCCTTTCTATATCATGAATAACTATAAACTTTCTATATAAAACTAGTATAATTCTCTTTCTCACACAGTTTGTGCTAAAATATTTTTACTTCTTGTTTCAGCAATCCATAAGCATTGAAGAAAATTCTCTGAATTCAAATTTGCTCCAGATTACAGTAATAGATTTGGATGAGGAGTTCTCAGCTAACTGGATGGCAGTCATTTTCTTCATCTCCGGAAATGAGGGGAATTGGTTTGAAATAGAAATGAATGAAAGAACAAATGTAGGAACTTTAAAGGTTGTTAAGGTATGGTACCCTATTATATTATATCCTATCCAATATTTTGTTTTCTTAGCTTTTTTTCAAAGTGGCAATCTTAAAATGATGTTGACACTTCACAAACTTAAATGGGTAAAATAAAAATTACTGTGTTTTAGGGTTATATATGATATAGAGCCTTTTATAGAGAGTTTTTCTGCTTATATCATTTCATAAAAATAGGCCTGAAGTTTTTACTTGAAACTCTTTCCTATCAATACAGTATTCCCTCATGGATCATATAAAGGGAAAGCATTTTTAAACATGAATCTTGTTTTATGCTTGCAACAATAATTGATTAATCCTTTCAGTTTGAAGAATTTTATTTTGAAGCAGATTCAACATGGCCTAAAAAAAGGTATCCCTGTCAATACTATACATCAATTATTATTCACTAACAATATTCATCATATGAATTAAAAGTTGTTAGTTTATCAGAGTTTTTTTACAAAATTAAAATTAGACTACAGTCCATGGAATTCTCCAGGCCAGAATACTGGAGTGGGTAGCCATGCCCTCCTTCCTTCTGGGGATCTTCCCAACCCATGGATGGAACCCATATCTCCCACATTGTGGGTGGATTCTTTACCAGCCTAGCCACCAGCGAAGCCCAAGATTACTGGAGTGGGTAGCCTATCCCTTCTCCAACAGATCTTCCCAACCCAGGAATCAAACCAGGGTCTCCTGCATTGCAGGCAGATTCTTTACCAGCTGAGCTACAAGGGAAGCCCACTGTAATCGTAGGATTATCAAATTCTCATCTCACATTGGCTGCTGACCCAGGCTTATTACAGGCATACATACACTAGAGATTTGGTCCAGATCATCCCAGTCAACAGAGTTCTTCTGTGTCTCCACTACATTATTTATCCACCAATTTAACTGCAGTAGAATTTTCTCTGAGATTCAATGAGGAAAAATGTCTGACTCCTAGATAGTCGACAGTGAAAGTTTCACCCTCTGCTGTTAGACTTGTCAGTCAATTTTTTAAAATCTGCAATAGCTGTGCATGAATTGTATCTGATGAATGCAACACGTATTCCTCATGGTAAAATGCAATCCTCTTTCAACTATTTCCTTCCTTCAAAATTGCCCTGGGAAATGAACTCCTGAGGAATTGTGTCCCTATAGGAATGTGTGATCATTTGTCTCATGTCTTCATAAATGTCACCATACCTAGAGCTTCCATTCACTTAGTCATTGCACACATACCTTAGTTTATTCTCTACAGTATCCCTGCAAATTAGGTTCTATGCCCACATTACAAATAAATATACTGAGGTTCAGAGAGAGTTTGTAACCTGCTCAGTTCTCATCTCCAGTAAGTGGGACAACTGACATTCAAACCTCGGCTTCTCTAGCTATTAAGTTTACATTCTTTTTTTCACTATCCTATCTAGAATTCCATGCTGGGAAAACTGAGTCCTAATCTATTACACCCCAAACTATGATGTTACTTTAGAAAATTGATTTATCTATCTGGCCTCAATATCTCTATCTGTAAAATGGGATTAATGTTGATTTTTCTCCCAGATGTGTGTGACATCATGTATCAATTTTTTGTTAGGATTATATGCATGTAATAAGTGCATAGAGCTTCCCTGGTAGCTCAGTCAGTAAAGAATTTGTCTGCAGTGCAGGAGACCCACGTTCGATCCCTAGGTCGGGCAGATCCCCCTGGAGAAGGAAATGGCAATCTACTCCAGTATTTTTGCCTGGAAAATCCTATGGACAGAGGAGCCTGGTGGGCTACCTTCCATGGGGTCGCAAGAGTTGAACATGACTTAGTGACTGCTGCTGCTGCTGCTACTGCTAAGTCGATTCAGTCGTGTCCGACTCTGTGCGACCCCACAGACGGCAGCCCACCAGGCTCCCCCGTCCACCACAATAAGTGCATATGATGTGTATATATACATAATTTTATAACCATTCTTGGAGGTGCAAATAGAGATAATATTAGAGCAAAGACTGAAAATTTTAGCTAATTGGAGCGCTCAATGTGTGAACTGATGGTCATCTAATCCACTCTTGTGAAAATTTAGAAAAATGTAGTTGGTATTTACATGCATACTGCATAGTTGTGGATTATATGAGTAGTGGATTTTGACATCATCTTTCATACTGAAAATGACCACTTGATAATTTTATAATGTAAAATGAATTTTTTCCTGGATATATTGAATAAACTATGGATTTCATTATTTACATATTATATTCTATTATTTGCTTTATTGAAAGAAATCACATATACAAAATAAAATTTCTTGTAAATAGTTCTTTATGGATAAAATCAGCCAAATGATTGAGACTAGATATATTTGGCCCATTCTTTGTAATAAATAGGGCTATTTTCTGAGAAACATGAAATGATAGCAACTAACATAAGCTGTCTTTGCACTACAAAATCAATGGATTTGACCATCTGTATTATTTTAAATTTTTTAATTTGGTGGACAGTTAGAACTCACACATTTTTAACTTTTTCAACAAAGGATCTAAGACTACTAGATTTTTTTCTTACTGTATTTTCATGTGTTTGTATTGAATTGAACATAAAGTAAAAATAGATTGTGTATTTATATGTATTTAGATTTTATTAAAGAAAAAGATATAAGAATTTCTTTTGCCTCTAATCAAAGAATTTCTCTTTCCTATAGAATGCTTTTTCTCCTTCTAGTAAAACCATTTCACTCTGTATTTTCTAGCCCCTAGATTTTGAAGCTGTGAATAATCTGCAACTTAGTCTTGGTGTTAGAAATAAAGCTGAATTTCATCAATCAATTATGTCTCAATATAAACTCACAGCAACTGCAATCTCTGTGACCGTGTTAAACGTAATTGAAGGCTCAGTGTTCCGTCCAGGTTCAAAGACATTTGTAGTAAATAGTAACATGGGACAAAACTATAAAATAGGAGAGTATGTAGCTTGGGATCTCGACACAAATCGGCCTTCAACAACTGTTAGGTAAGACTGATTTTTTCCAACTAATTTTCACCACATATTGAACTGTATCTGAATTAAAATAGTTTTCACTATTTCTGAAATTCAATCATATAACATACAAACTGGTGAACTGTTACTTAATTTGAGTGTTTAAGAAAGTATAAAAATCTGTGAAAAATGTAAGATGGAAAGTGTGAAGGTTTAAAATGTGAAAACAATTGTATCTTGAAAGTTTGACACTCCTGTGTTTATATATTTTATTGATCAGTTAGCTGATTTCCACATATCATGGTATTCCCCTTGGAAGATTTGATGGATTGATTTTTCCATTACAAATCCACCCATTGAAATCAATTAGACTTAGCTAACTCATATCAGTTACTTTCTTACTTTAATCAGCACTTAATATTGGTCAACAATAACCTTGATATGAAAAAGTTGGTTACATTAAGGAAAAGGTCATGCTTTGTAGTTTTTTTTAACTCTATATATCCAAATGTTTCTACTTGATCATGAAAAATCACTGTATTATATGTGCACATGTATTTTGAAAAGTGCCTGTAGTCAAGAACAATGGTGGGGTGGAAAGACCTCACAAATGAGTTTTAAAAGTTTTTGCTCTGTAGTCAACTCACTCCATATGAGTATTATAGCTCTTACCACACTGTGCCATTCCTTTTTTTTTTTTTTTTTTAATGTTATTGGAATATAGTTGCTTAAGGCTTCCCAGGTGGCTCAGTGGTAAAGAATCCAGTTGCCAATGCAGGAGAAGCAAGAGACGTGGGTTCAATCCCTGGGTCGGGAAGATCCCCTGGAGGAGGGCATGGCAACCCATATTCTTGCCCCAGTGGAGAATTCCATGGACAGAGGAGCCTGGTAGGCTTCAGTCCATGGGGTCATAAAGAGTTGGACACGACTGAGCGATTGAGCAGGAGCTGGAGCATGTTGCTTTCCAGTGTTGTGTTAGCTTCTACTATACAGCAAAGTGATTCAGCTAAACATATACATATATCCCTTCATTTCTGGTTTCCTCACAGGTCACCACAGACTACTGCCTAGAGTTCCCTGAGCTATACAGTAGCTTCTCATTAGTTACCTGTTTTATACATGGTATCAACAGGGTATATATGTCAGTTCCAATCTCCTAATTCATCACACCCCTCCTTCCACCTTGGTATCCATACATCTGTTGTCTATATCTGTCTCTATTTCTGCTTTATAAATAAGATCATATACACGAATTGTTTTCAGATTCCACACACAGGCATTACTATCTACGGTCTTTGCACCACCATTGCTGATAAGCTCTCTTGTACTCCACAGATGTGAGTTCACTGAGGGAAGACCACACCCCTACCTCTGACTCCTTTCCAAGTTCTATTCCCCACGATTAGCACAATGCCCGACACAGAGAGTTCTCTAACCAATGTATGTCTAACAAACATATAAATGGAAGGAAAACTTCAAGGATGAGGAGAGGAAGAGAATAGAGAATAGGATAAAGGTGCAAGACAAGGATGGAGTTTGGAATCCACAAGAAATCCTGTAAATGCACTGTGTATATGGGGAGGGGTTGGAACTAGGAAAGGGATGAAAGCCAAGCTCTGAAGAAATAACTTCTTTGGTATGAGAAAAGTTTAGAGTTAGCAGCAGTCCAGGAAGTCCCAGTATCTGGGTTGTCCAGGACAGTTCTGATGCTACCAAAATCAAATGAAAATGAGGCTGCAAGTATCAAGGGATTATTCAGACATCCAAGTGGGTGTAATAGACATTCCATCACAAGTGGTTGCTTAATTCTTTTTCTTAAATTTAAATCCCCCTCCATTTCTGAATGTCCTCAGACAAAGTTTCTAATGATTGAAAATTATATCCAGGGGTTACATCTACTGGCAGGAAACATGTTTTAAAATCAAAACCATCACCTCACACCAGTTAGAATGGCCATCATCAAAAAATCTACAAACAATAAATTCTAGAGAGGGTATAGAGAGAAGGAAACCCTCCTACATTCCCTCCTGTTGGTGGGAATGTAAACTGATACAGCCATGATGGAGAACAGTATGGAGATTTCTTTTTTAAAAAACCTAGGAATAAAGCTACCATTTGACCCAGCAATCCCACTACTGGGCACATACCCTGAAAAAAACCATAATTCAAAAAGACACATGTACCCTAACATTCACTGCAGCACCATTTACAATAACTAGGGCATGGAAGATGTCCACTGACAGATGAATGGATAAAATGTGGTACACATATACAATGGAATATTACTCAGCTATAAAAAGGAATGACTGAGTCAGTTCTAGTGAGGTGGATGAACCTAGAGCTTATTATACAGAGTGAAGTCAGAAAGGGAAAAACAAATATTGTATAGTAATGCAAATCTATGGTATCTAGAAAAATGGTACTGATGAGCCTATCTGCAGGCAGGAATAGAGACAAAGACATACAGAACAGACTTGTGGTCACAGCAGGGGAAGGAGAGGGTGGGACAAATTGAGAGAGAAGCATCAAAACATATACATTACCATATGTAAAAGAGATGGCTAGTGGGAAGTTGCTGTATAACACAGGGAGCTCTGGGAAACCTAGAGGGGTGGGAGGGGATGGGAGTGGAAGGGACGTCTAAGAGGGAAGGAACATATGTATACTTAGGGCTGATTCACGTTGGATGGCAGCAGAAACCAACACAACACTGTAAAGCAATTATCCTTAAAAGAAAAATCAAAATCAATCTCTCTCTCTCTACATAACTAACATTAATTTGTACCATTGTCTTTCAAAAACAGATACGTAATGGGAAGAAATCCAACTGACCTGATCGCTATTGACTCAAAAACAGCCGTAATTACTTTGAGAAATAAAGTTACTATGGAACAATACAAAATACTTGGGGGAAAATACCAAGGAACAATTCTATCTATAGATGGTAAGAAATCAACTTATTTTTTTTCCTTCTCATGGAATTTATGTATACAATTATATCATATATACATGGAATTTGTATATACATTACATTCAGAAACTAAAATTTTAATTATTGTATTTTGAAGTACCCTTTTTCCAACAAAAATTATCATACTGGGCATTATAGAATCAAATCCTGAATGATACAAGAGACATTATAATTTATGGTTAGGACCGTGAGCTTTGGAATGAAACTGGATTGGTATACTGTACTATCACTTACTAGCTACAGATTTTAGAGAAGTTATTTAACCCATTTATCCCTTAGATTTTTCTTCCATAAAGTCGGACAGTAACATTATGGATTTAGAAGTACTTAAGGAGTTATTAAGTACTTCCCTGGTGGCTCAGACAGTAAAGAATCTGCCTGCAGTGTGGGAGACCTGGGTTCGATCCCAGGGTGGGGAAGATCCCCTGGAGAAGGGCATGGCAACCCACTCCAGTACTCTTGCCAGGAGAATTCCATGGACAGAGGAGCCCAGTGAGCTATACAGTCCATGGGGTTGCAAAGAGTCAGACATGACTAGCAACTAACACTTTCACTTTCAAGGAGTTATTACAGTAAAGCACTAGACAAGTGCTGACTTTCAATAAATGTTAGTTCCTATTAATGTTGGTAATTGAAAATTTTTAATGATATTGTAAAATTATTTTCAAATAGACACAAAGCTAAGCTAGCTTAACTTTATATGATCCTTAGTTGATGTACAACTTCATGTAAACAATTTGGAATTAGCAAGTTTATTACTTTTCAAGACCAACAGCTTTAAACTAGGTTAGATCACTAGGAGGAAAGTTCCTCGAAGCTAATTCTAAGCAATATTTGCTGCTTCAGCTTCTCTTTCTTCTTGTCTCTTTCTTCTCTTTTTCTTTCAATTGTCTTAAAATGGGATTGACAATTTCCACTTGCTTCACAGATTAAAAAGAAATAAAGGAGCATTTCTTTAAAAGCATTCACTAATTCAGAAGTTTTACCAAATTTGCTGGTCTTTTCCACAATCAGTCAAAATAAATGTAGTTTTTAAAACATGTATTACAAATAGAAATGTTTATTCCATCCACAGATAAAGCTTATTTCAGCACTGAAATTGTCCTAAGCAATTGCCAGTTTACTCCTTTTCTTACACCCAACATCAAGCTTAACTGGACACATGAAGGAGAAATTGAAACTTAAGCTTACTAAAACTGTAGGTTTATGGCAAGTAGGGAACATTACCTTTGTCATTAAAAAATACAGTTTTCTGGGATAAACATTGGATCTGATGATAATAATAAAAATAACAAAAACAGTAACAACAGAATTGTTGTACTCTGACACAACAATAACAATAGAATCAGCTTAGCTTGACTGAAATGACATGGACTTTGATTTCAGATAGATTAGGATGTGGGCTTCTCAGGTGGTGCAGTGGTCAAGAATCTGCTTGCCAACTCAAGAGGAGTTAGCAGGAGACTCAAGAGATGTGGGTTCAATCACTGGGTCAGGAAGACCCCCTGAAGTAGAAAGTGGCAACCTGCTCCAGAATCCTTCCCTAGAAAACTCCATGGACAGAGCCTGGTGGGCTACAGTCCATGGGGTTTCGAAGAATCAGACACAACTATGCATAACACATGCACACATACACACAGACTAGGGTGTAAGCCTATCTCTAGTACCGGCTTTCAGGAATACCTTTATTCATTTATTCAGAAACTATGTATTGAATTCTAACCAAACGTTAGCCATTGTGCCAGATTCTAGAATGACAATGATGAACAAAGTCTGACAACAAAACTTACATCTATAAAATAGAGATAATACAGCTCATGGGGTTGCAAGAGTCTGACACAACTTAGCAACTGAACAACGATAACAATAATAGTAACTTGCTGAAACCAACAGCAAGTGTGGAGCCATTAAGCTGAAACAAATCACACATATCTCTCCTCTCATGTTTAGCCAACAAAGACAATAATTTACCGGAACTTCGAAGGACAAGAAGAAAGCAAATTTGGAATATCTGATAGTGAAACAAAAGTTCTTCACTTATTTAATAATGAAAATCCGCCCCCCACCTCCAATGGTGCCAAATTCTCCCTCCTATGAGTTGTTTGAACTGACAGTTGTGAGTTTGAGGATATGAAGTTTTATCAGTAGGTGATGTCTATGCAAATGACAGACCAACCTGCTCAAAGTCTGTTGGTTTTGTCAGCCTATAAAAGGAAAAAAAAACAAGAACTGAAGATGAAAGACAGTAAAACGGCAAACAAAATATGGAGAAGTGTGCAACACACAGTCTAGAAATGTCTCCACACTGGCTTATAACACACTGCTGACCAACACATAACGTGACATGTACTGTGTATGTTTCTCAACACATGTTTCTTAACACATGTTTATTTACTGTGTATGTTTTTTCTCAAGCACTAATATTTACTCGTAATGATTTGATTTAAAAACTGAGTCACAGACAAAAGACAATATGGAGGGTTATTGAATTGGTAGGAATTAAGGCACTGAAATAAGTATTTATGCAAAGAGAAAATAGTTTCGTATCGTCCAACAATTATTAAACCAAATGTATAAAATATTTCTTTCATTTTAAACTTTGTTACAGATGCTCTTCAAAGAACTTGTACTGGTACAATTGTTATTAACCTTGAAAATGGTGGCTGGGAAACCGAACGTCCAAATGTAAATGGAAGTACTACCCCTGCATATGGCCTTACTTCCAGAGATGTTACCACTAATGGCCACACAACTGGTGGTGGTACTGGCACAAATACTTTTGCTGGTGGCACAAATGGTGATGGTGTACGTCAACCTGATACTTATCAGACAATAGGAGATAATGTACATTTTGGTCCTGCTGGCATTGGACTACTCATCATGGGATTCTTGGTCCTAGGATGTAAGTATTTGAACAGTTCTGTTTTTATGTGTCCCTCCAAAAAAACTAGGGAGGAAATTAGTTTTCTGTCCCTTTGATGAAATATATTCTATACATTCTTATTTTGTGCAATTATCAAGAAATTTCTGTTTGGTGTTGGGTTTATGACATGAAAAAAAAAATCAGTTTGATTTCTTAGAGTTCAGTGGAGGATAAAAACTATTTTGCATTGAGTCTCAATGTAATAGGGAAGTACCATAACAGGCTTCCCTGGTGGCTCAGTTGGTTAAGAATCCACCTGCAATGCAGGAGACTGCCTGAAATGCAAGAGACTTGAGTTTGATCCCTGTGGGGGGAAGATTCTCTGGGGAAGGAAATGGCAACCCACTCCAGTATTCTGGCCTGGGAAATTCCATGGACAGAGGAGCCTGGTGGGCTATAGTCTATGGGGTTACAACAGTCGAACACAGCAACTAAACCACCACCAACCACCACCATAACAGACAGATTCAAATTGCTGTTTGAGTGAAGAAGACAGTAAGAAACAATTGATTGAAACAATCAGAAAAGGCTACATAGAACAAGTAAACTCTGAGTTGGGTTTTAACAGATGAATAAGAACTATCCTACTGGACAAGAAAAGGAGAACACAATACAAGAAGAAGAAAAAAAAAATTCATGTGCATAATCCCAAAAGTGAAAAAGAATGAGAGTGCAAGTAACTGCAATAAAGGACTCCAGCAGAGAAGAAATAAAGGATGTGTCTGACAGTGTGATGAGAGTTGAGACTACAAACATAGGCAGGCGTTGACCTTGAGGGCACTTTATCTCACTTCAGTTCAGTCGCTCAGTTGTGTCAGACTCTTTGCAGCCCCATGAAGTGCAGCACGCCATGCTTCTCTGTCCATCACCAACTCCCGCAGCTTGCTCAAACTCATGTCCATCGAGTTGGTGATGCCATCCCACCATCTCATCCTCTAACATCCCCATTTCCTCCTGCCTTCAATCCTTCCCAGCATCAGGGTCTTTTCCAGTGAGTCAGTTCTTCACATCAGGTGGCCAGAGTATTGGAGCTTCAGCTTCAGCATCAGTCCTTCAAATGAATATTCAGGACTGAGTTCCTTTAGGATTGACTGGTTGGATCTCCTTGCAGTCCACGGGACTCTCAAGAGTCTTCTCCAATACCACAGTTCAAAAACTATGCTAAAGCTGCACAGTCTAAGAAAAGGAGAGCCAAAGAAAAGAAGGGGTAAACTCCAGCTTCTAAATTCAATTGTCTGAGTCTTTCCAAGGTTACCCAACTTTTCTGAGCCTTGCTTTTTTTTTTAGTATATATTTTTTAATTTTTATTTTTTAAATTATGAAGGTATGATAACACATTTATAGGAGACTTGGAAAACACAGAACGGAGTTACACATAGTTCCACTATATAGTACAATATTTTTAAGTAGATAAGTCAAGATTTTTATTTGGAGTTTCAATATCAAACTCCCTGGGCCTTGCTTTTGCCTTCTATGAAATAATAAGACTTACTTCACAACACACTTTGATAATGAAAAAGAAGTATCACACATGGGAGCTTTTAGAAGTAGACCACAGGATTCTCTGGTGGCTTAGTGGTAAAGAATCTGCCTGCCAATGCAGGAGACATGGGTTCAAGCCCTGATCCGGGAAGATCTCACATGCTCCCGAGACACTAAGCCTACGTGCTACAGCTATTGATTCTGTTCTCCAGTGCCTGGGAGCTTCAACTACTGAGTCCACAAGCCACAACTACTGAAGTCTGTGGGCCTAGAGCCTGTGTTCAGCCACAAGAGAAGCCACAGCAGTGAAAAGCCCACATGCCACAACTAAAGAGTAGCCCCCAACTGTCACAACCTGAGAAAAGCCCACACATGCAGCAACAAAAAACCCAGCACAGCCAAAAATAATAAAATAATTAAGCAAATAAATTAAAAAAAATTTTAAAAGAGAGAAACAGACTACATCCTGCGGTCACTAGAGAGGACCTGGAGAAGGCAATGGCACCCCACTCCAGTACTCTTGCCTGGAAAATTCCATGGATGGAGGCGCCTGGTAGGCTGCAGTCCATGGGGTCGCTAAGAGTTGGACACGACTGAGCGACTTCCCTTTCACTTTTCACTTTCACGCATTGGAGAAGGAAATGGCAATCCACTCCAGTGTTCTTGCCTGGAGAATCCCAGGGACGGGGGAGCCTGGTGGGCTTCCGTCTATGGGGTCGCACAGAGTCAGACACAACTGAAGTGACTTAACAGCAGCAGCAGAGAGGACCTAGTCAAGGATCTAGATATGAGGGTATAATGTTCAATGGATTCTCCAAGAGGTCTTTTAACATTGCTTTAGATGATCACAGAGTGGAGATGAGCCAAATGTTACAATCTCTGAGAAATATTTCTCCTTTAATACTTCCCTAAGTAATGACAGGGGGAAAAAAACCTCATCTGTTTTAATAGTATAATAGCATCTGTAATCGGAATAGTCTGTAACAAGTAAAAATTGACTGCAGTCTGAAGCTGACACTGATTTTGGTATCTCACCAATATTCAGCTTGTTTTCTGAAACTTTCATAATTATGTTAGAATCAAGTGGAGTTAAATTAGGGATTCAAATTTAATCATAAGGGTAGGTCATTTTGTTTTAGTGTGGTCCCACTGTTAATTCCAATATTCCTGTCTTTTCCCCACCAGTGGTCCCCTTCTTGCTGATCTGCTGTGACTGTGGAGGCGCCCCTGGCGGCGGGGCTGCCTTTCAGCCTGTTCCTGAATGTTCCGATGGAGCAATTCACTCATGGGCAGTGGAAGGTGCACAGGCCGATCCTGGGGTAAGTGCTCCTCAATAACAGGTGGCCCCTTCACAGGCTTCAAAACTCTTGAACCAAGACACAGGGAATCACTCACAGTCTAGACTGTTCTTTGTTCTGAGAAAGCCAAAAGGGAGAATGAAGAGAAATCCAAGATGCATCAAAATTGGATGACAGTAACCAAGAAAGCCTTTCTCAATAAGGTTCACATTGCTTTTAGTTTTTTTTTTTTAATGTCTTGGATAATTTGAGAACAAGCCCACTGTATAATCACTGAAAGAAAAGAATCATTACAAATGGGAAAATGTTTCCTGTCCTTTAGGCTCTGACCAATATTGGTGTACCATGCATACCAGCCACTAATGCAAATGTAATTGAGTACGTTGACAACTCAGGTAAGAAAAATTTTTTTAAGTTTTAAAAATTCAGTTACTAAGAAGGAGCTCTGTTCTCTGTCTTTGTATACCTTACTATTTCCCAACCGTCTTATCTTTACAGTTGTTCCTATCATTCTTTTTTAGATGACTAATTTGCAAATTAAATCATAAAGAAAAACCTCCAGTAATTATTATTCTTTTAAGCTGGTATTTTTAAAATCTTCTGTAATCATCAGAAAGTACACAGGTGATGATTGGGATTTCTGTTAAATAGAGAAGTACAAAAGTCAATTTTGGTTGAGTTTTTTTGTTTAATAGAGCAATTGTTATTTATTAAAAACTACTCATTTGAACTTAAAAATAACCCTATTAAATAGATGTATGCTCATTTATTGAGGCTAGCCTCTGCCTCTACAATTCACAAAATCAGTCTAATAAAAAGAGCAATTAATTTTAAAAACTCATATTTTGAAAATAATTGTACCATCTTGCTTCTTTTCAAGGTAAATAAATATTACCGATTCTGTTTTTTTCAGTCTTTTTCAAACTTGTGATCATGACCTTTCCACTTTGAACTCTTCAAAATGGAAAAGACATAGAATGTTTATAACTTACAGAACTGGACCACATTCAAAAGGCAGGAGATGCTAGTCTAAACTTCTTTCTCCCCCTGAGGCATCTATTTTTGTTAATGACACCAACACCTTCCACCTCAAAAGCAGAAACTCATTGTTGACTCTCATAGCTTCCTATTCATTGACACCCAATCAGTTCTCAAGACTTGACAAATCTTCAAATCCACAAGGATTTATTTATGCATTTATTCCCTTATTAAGTCTACAACCCTTCAACAAAGCACGATGACAGCACCAGAATAAGAAGTACAAAATACTGTACCTAAACTGAAGAGCTTTAAAATATGAAAGCCATAGGACTGTTCCATTGTCAACACTCTCTGTCCATGGCACTTGCATAGTCTGAGCCACCCTTTTATCTCATCTATATGGAATACTATAACAGACTTCTACTCACCCCTCACATTCAAATGCAAATCCCAGAGTCTCCATGCAAACCTGTTCCCTCACCATAGCCATGTTTTCTTCTCTGAAAGCTTTGGAGTGCCTGTGCTAGAGTCTAATATATATTTATACACTGAGTATTCTTATACTTTTTCTTTAACTTTTAGAATTTGGGTATTTTCCTCCAATTTGAAATCAAACTCTCTAAGGTATAGATAGGGTTTTGTAACCTCTAGGGAGCCCCCTTATCCCAGCACAACATATAGTAACTTCTCAACAAATGATGGGCTTCCCTGGTAGCTCAGACAGTAAAAAATTCCGCCAGCAGTGCAGGAAACCCGGGTTCGTTCCCTGAGTTGGGAAAATCCACTGGAGAAGGTATGGCTTACCCACTCCAGTAGTCTTGCCTGGAGAATTCCATGGACAGAGGAGACTGGTGGGCTACAGTCCATGGGGTCGCAAAGAGTCGGACATGACTGACTAACTAACACACATAACAGACAACAAATAATTAGTGAATTAACAAATTGGTTAATAATATTATTTTGAACTCAATATCATATTAATAATCTCCGTCCTTTATGTGTTACCTTCATTTTATTTCTTTGCTCGCTCACCACTGCATACCTGAATGAAGAAATTATACATTAGAGTAAGTTGTTAATTTTTAGTTTACAATACGCTCGAGAAAATATAGTTTACTGGATTTAAAATATAGTTTACTGGAAAGTAAAATTTAATTTGATTAACACTTTTAGGAGTTTACACAAATGAGTATGGTGCCAGAGAAATGCAAGATCTGGGAGGAAGAGAAAGAACGGCAGGATTTGAACTAACAGATGGAGTTAAAATGTCAGGAGGACCTGAGATATGTCAAGAATATCCTGGAACACTAAGAAGAAATTCTATGAGGGAATGTAGAGAAGGAGGGCTGAATATGAACTTCATGGAAAGTTACTTCTGCCAGGTAAGCTCTCTGTCCCCATGCCTTCTCTCCATCCTGCACCCATATCTTTACCCCATGCTCAGCAGCTCAGTCATGCCCAACTCTACAACCCTTTGGACTATAATCCACCAGGTTCCTCTGTCCAAGGGATTTTTCAGGCAAGAATACTAGAGTGGGTTGCTATTTCCTCCTACAGGGGATCTTTCCGACCCAAGGATTGAACCCATCTCCTGTGTCTCCTGCATTGCAGGTGGATGCTCCACCACTGAGCCATCAAGGAAGCCCCATCTCTACCCTAGACCCACACTGTTTTCAACAAGGTTATGGTGGGCATCTCCTAACAAGGTTCCCAGCCTCTGGTCTTTAGATATAGATGCTGGCAATCTATATTCCAATTGAATAACATTTCTAAAACTCTGACTTGAGCACTTTGAAAGTGAAGGTGAAAGTGAAGTTGCTCAGTCATGTCCGACTCTTTGCGACCCCATGGACTGTAGCCTACCAGGCTCCTCTCTCCATGGGATTCTCCAGGCAAGAATACTGGAGTGGGTTGCCATTTCCTTCTCCAGGGGATCTTCCCGACCCAGGGATCAAACCCAGGCTTCCCACATTCCAGGCAGACGCTTTAACCTCTGAGCCACCAGGGAGCACTTGTCTCCCCTGCTTTAAAACAGCCAGTAGCTCCCAGCTCTGTTTTGTCTGTGGAATAAAATCCAAAATTCCTTCACATAGCCGTTAACCAACTGACCTTTTTCCTCACACCCCCAGTTACTCCTTACCAACAACCCCACTTGCCAAGAGCCTCTGCCTGATTCACACTGATCCACTCCCCTCCCTGTCTTTTTTCATGCTGTGCTCGTCCTGGAATGCTTCTGTCTGATCATCTCTCTTACCAACCCCCACTCATCTTTCAATCCACTTCAAACATTTCCACCTTTCTGAAATTGTTAACTGTTCATCCTCTCATCCAAAATAGGATTGATGTTTCTGTATGTGTATTTCTGTAGTACTTTGTACGTTTTATGGAACGTTCCATTGCTAGAATCTGTTAGTCACATGCCCACGTCCATACGTGCTCTACATTATGTTGCTGGTACCTGGCTCAGTTTCAAGCACAGAGTAAAGGAGTAAGAGTAAAGGAAATTTTAAAAAGGGGATATATATATATATATATATATATATATATATACACACACACACACACACACACATATAACTGATTCCCTTTGCTATACAGCTGAAACTAACAAAGCATTGTAAAGCAACAATACTCCAATAAAATATTTTTTAAGAAAGAGTAGGCCCAAGAGCCATAGTACACTTCTAGGACATTCTAAGAACCAGAAAGAATTAATTTTGCTATCTCCAGGTAGAGACAGAATTTCCCTTAGTTATATTTTATAGGACACTTAAACCTTCAAAAATTTCTTACCTCTGAGATTGTCTCTCATACATTTATGTCCTTATACATCCTGCCCTAAAACACCCTCATTAACTCTCCTAATCAGAAAAACAGTGAAAAAGTCACTCAGTCGTGTCTGACTCTATGCGACCCCATGGGTTGCAGTCTGCCAGGCTCCTCTGTCCATGGGATTTTCCAGGCAAGAATAGTGGAGTGGTTGCCATTTCCTTCTCCAGGGAATCTTCCCGACCCAGGGATCAAACCCAGTGGCTGATATTTTAAACTGAAGTACAAGTAAAACTCTTTCAAATAGTAGCAAATAATAAGAGGACTGTTGCTGAAATCCATAGGCAGACTTCTTATCCATGTCCCTATACATGAATATTATTTTCATGAAAAGTACAATTTCTGCCTCAAAACTTTCGCATTTGTAGCTCCTTCTGTCCAGAACCCTCTCTCTCTGCTTTACTCTCCCAGTGACTTTACTCCAGTTTCTGAACAAACATCACTTTATGAGATGCTTTCCCTGACCACTCTGTCTGAAAGAGAAACCCTATCTCTCTCTATTCCTTTACTCTGCACCTTCTGACAGATAATTTTATGTGTTATTTTCTGGTTCATCCTACTGAAATGTAAGCCCTATGAGAAAGGGACTTTACCTGGTTTTGCTCATTACTTTATTGCCAACTTCCTAACCGAGTGTCCGGCAAACAGTAAGGACTCAAAACATAACTTTGAATTGACATGGCACAATGAGTTGGTTTGCTAGGTGTTTCTGATTAACCTGAAAGTTTGCAATCCAATATTGCAGACAAGAGAGATGAGACAAAAGCACACACGTCTGTGGACTTTCACTTTGACTTGACAGAGGTTCCATTTTTAAGAATTGTCTTTGTCACCTTCAATTTTGAACCTCAAAGTAGCATAGACCCAGTGTCAAATTCTCCTCTTATCTTGCTTTAAAAACCACATTGAAATAAATCACCATATTCATGTCATCTGAAAGAAGACAAGTACAATCCCGAATGAACCCAAATCAACTATAAACTATGTCTTTTAAACAAATCAAAAAAATACACAATTCTGGCATACTTTAGGTTCTGTGTTTGTAAGTATGTCCTTCTAACTTGGTTGCAAAACAATTCATGTGATTCTTTTCATGATTTTGTGTCCAAAGTGCACCAACATGAAAAAGTCCATCTAAATAAATATCAAAATATATTATCAAAATTGCAGTTAATTTCTAACCAAACTCTTTCAAGTAATTACATAGTAACTTCTAAAGAGTCTGTGGAGAAGGAAATGGCAGCCCACTCCAGTATCCTTGCCTGGAAAATCCCATGGAGAGAGGAACCTGGTGGGCTACAGTCCATAGGGTTGCAAAGAGTCAGAAACAACTCAGCAACTAAACAACAAGAGTCTCTGGAAGACGTTAGAATTTTGCTTTATGTGTAGTTTTCTGGTAAAGCCCTGGAAGAAGAAATAATGATAAAGACCTCTATTACTGTTAAAAAATGTATTCATCATTCCATTTTCTCTTTCGCCTACAAATTCAGAAAGCATATGCTTATGCGGATGAAGACGAAGGACGCCCATCCAATGACTGTCTGCTCATCTACGATATTGAAGGCGCAGGCTCCCCTGCGGGCTCTGTGGGCTGTTGTAGCTTCATTGGAGAAGACTTGGATGACAGCTTCTTGGATACACTGGGGCCGAAGTTTAAGAAGTTGGCAGACATCAGCCTGGGAAAAGACGTTGAACCATTTCCAGACTCTGATCCCTCTTGGCCACCTGACGGCACTGAGCCGGTCTGCCCTCCGCAGGGAACAGAGCCCACTGGTGGTGGACACCCACCCATCTCCCCACGTTTCGGCACCACCACCGTCATCTCTGAGAACACCTACCCCTCGGGACCTGGGGTACAGCACCCTACGCCGATTCCTGATCCTCTGGGCTATGGTAATGTCACCGTGACCGAGTCTTACACCTCCTCGGGCACTCTGAAGCCCTCTGTCCACATTCACGATAACCGACACGCATCAAACGTGGTGGTGACAGAGCGGGTAGTCGGTCCAATCTCCGGTGCCGACTTGCAGGGGATGCTAGAGATGCCTGACTTGAGAGACGGGTCAAACGTGATAGTGACAGAAAGGGTAATAGCACCAAGTTCAAGTCTGCCCACCACTCTGACCATCCCTGATCCTAGGCAGTCTTCGAATGTAGTAGTGACGGAAAGAGTGATCCAGCCAACTCCCGGCATAGTGGGCAATCTGAGCATGCACCCTGAGTTATCGAACACCCACAACGTGATTGTGACGGAGAGGGTAGTTTCCGGCTCTGGCATCACTGGCAGCAGCAGCCTGCTGGGCAGCGCAGGTGGAGGAAGTGGTGGTGGCATCGGGCTGGGCAGCCTAGGAGGTGGCGGGGGCCTGAGTAGCAGCCTAGGGGGCACAGCCACCATCGGCCACTTGAGGGGTTCCGCTGAGCATCACTTTAGCAACACCCTCGGTTCTGCCTCCCCTACCACAACCCGGAGTCGAATCACAAAGTACAGTACAGTTCAATATACCAAGTAGCCAGGGACCCCAGCATGCTTTTTTCACCGTCATTGTGATTTAGGTTTAATTCCCATCACCACAAAACTAACAATGTGATTTAGGATGCACAACCACATGCTAAGAAAATTGTGGCACAAGGTGAGACACCACAGTGAGAAAAATCGATGGAAACAGTGCCGTTGGCCAAGAGCTCTCCTGAGCCTTTATAACTTTTTTTTGTACATTAATACTAAGGCAATCATGACCATGAACTAAAACTTGAGACAGGGGCTTCTTTGTGCCTGTAGGGTCTTCTGTGCTTTTGTGTGGCCTCTAGTGTTTCTCCAGCACGTGGAACAAAACACTGATCTTAAGATGGCAATGGTCATCATTCTCCTTGCTTGGTTTTGAAATTTCATATAGCTCAGGCAATATTTAAAAAAAACTAAACATGCAATATACACTCAAGTATGTGGGAAGAATTTGAAATGTGCCCCAAATGCCTGGTCTGGTCAGTGTCACAGATGATATAAATAAAAACTCAACCACATATTTAGACCAGGGTTAACCATTAAAGAGGGCTTCCCTCATAGCTTAGTGGGTGAAGCATCTGCCTGCAATGCAGGAGACCCAGGTTTGATCCTGGGTCAGGAAGATCCCCAGAGAAGGGAATGGCACCCACTCCAGTATTCTTGCCTGGAAAAATCCCATGGACAGAGGAGACTGGTGAGCTATAGCCCAGAGGTCGCAAAGAGTCTGACACAACTGAGCTACTAACACTTTCACTTTAACCATTAAAGAGTAAAAATCTGGCTACACATCCAAGTCCACAAGCGACCAACCACTCCCACCTTAAAAACGGCACTAGATGAAACAAACCTCAAATTAGGAAATGTTTCCTGGGAGGGAGATTCCCTAAGAGAGTGGCAACAGAGTGAGACTGATGAGGCGTGAACTGGTGCTGTGTGAGCCTGGATCCTCCGCTGGAGCTTCAGCTACAGTTCCTATGGAGTCAAGGAAGTCTCTGATTCTAGTTTGTGTTTAGTGGTAGATGCAATAGTGATAAATATTGTATACTGGTGAGGTTGCAGGGTATCACACTCGTTTCTCCCTTTACCACTGTGGCTCTGACCTAATAAAGGAGAACCTACCAGGTGTACTTCTCAGACTGAAGCAAGTAACACCTGACACGGTTGTCATCACTAGTGGTAAATTATCTTCCAAAGAAGCAGATGGGAACCGCATTGCATTTTCAGATTGTGTTTTTAGTGTTATTCCTTTATATTTGCAGCTCTTTATTACACATTTTCTAAGTTAAAATAAAGGATTTGGGAGGAGCTGTGAGAAAAAGGCTGCAGTATACTTATGCTTTGGGGAGATTATTTGAAAGGGATCTAAAAAAATTGTTTTTAGAAAATGTAAAATGTTTAATGGGGGGAGCTAGAATGTTTCAGTAAATTAATACCGTACTATTGTTTTTAACTGAGTTTCGTACTTTTTAAAACAACCCTCTGCTGCTAATTTGAAGAGGTCAACTAGGAACTTTTAACAGAGTTGATGATATTGTGTTAACATGAGTGAAGTTGTACTAGACAAACCATTTTCTTATTCTATTCCACCCTCAAACTGAATTTTCTCACTAGCCTAAATTTTACATTCCTGATTTGTCATAAGCTCTTGGATTATCTATGCTCCAATTTATAGTTTCCAAATTATATATTATGATATATTTTTATAACTTCAAAATTTTAGTAACGTGCTATTTATGGTAAGTCATTTCTGTGAATTTGCTATATAGTGTTACCTGGTTAAAAAAATCTCTGAATAGAATCAAAGCATTCTTAGAGGTAAATTTACTATTGTATGGTAGAGGCATCTTTTTCTTTTTTCTAAATTCAATGTTAATATGTGCTCACTAATGTGAAACTAGATATGACAAAAATCTTTTAAGGATTAGCCTGCCCCAATTACTCAATTTTCTAGAGTGTTATAAGATCAAAGAATAGTTATTGGACTTTCAACACTTGTCAAAGGGGGATTGTGAGTGAATTATTTTACCCAGAGCTATTTTGCTCTGTGTTACAGCAAATGATGTCAATATTTTCAAATCTACAATATACATCTTATATTGACTCTGTAGACTATGTAAAATTTTGATAGTCTTAGGCTGCAGTCCATGGGGTCGCTAAGAGTCGGACGCGACTGAGCGACTTCACTTTCACTTTTCACTTTCATGCATTGGAGAAGGAAATGGCAACCCACTCCAGTGTTCTTGCCTGGAGAATCCCAGGGACGGGGAAGCCTGGTGGGCTTCTGTCTATGGGGTCGCACAGAGTCGGACACAACTGAAGCGACTTAGCACCAGCAGCAGCCGCAGCAGCATGCCAAAATGCAGAGGTGTAAATAAAATCATTCACAGGGAGTCTTTCTTTTATTTCTCTCATTTAGAGGTTCCATTAATAATGGGTAATCCTTCCAGAAATAAAGCATACTTGAGTATGCCTAGATCCAGGAGTTTGAAGAAATAAAAATAATTATTAATTAATTGCTAGTATTTGTCACTTTGATATGACATATCATACAGAAGTATTTTCTTAAGACTCCTGATATCTTCCAGAGGCATTTTTTAGATAATCTAACAAATGCCAGAGTGACTATCTTTAATAACTATTGTTATTAAGATCCATTAGTTACATAAAATCATGGGAGATACAAGAGAAAAATGGCAGTATTAGTCATCAATCTTCCTAGGAAGATAATTTCAAAATAAAATTTTTTTTCAGGATTACACATTGATGTTCTAATTCTTTATCCCTAAATTTTAAAATTATCTTTTTAAGACAGCAACCATTCTAAGTCATTTAAAGGCGTGTAATTTTTTTTAAATGATCAGTCTTTAGGAAGAATTTAATCCTTCTCTTTAGATGCTTTACTCTAATTCATATACCTTATATCATTCCATAGATGTAAAGATATGAAAATATCTTTATAAATGAATAGTTATATTTCAAATCCATATTGCAAGCTGAGTCTCAGATCAGCTTGCTCCTAACAAAAGAGAAGGAAGAAAGAGTTATTTATATGTTATGTATATATAGTTTGAAAATAAAATGTTTAATATTTACAAAACATCCTACTCTCCAAAGATGTAGTCCTCAGGGACAAAAATTAGTGTACTACAAATACTTTATTGTTTAATATCAATCAAAATACCATTTTGAGCTAATTTTGACACTGAATTTCAAATATATCTGCTAGGTAGTATTAGCTTGCCTGATATAATGATATTTGCACTGAAAAATTTATAGAAAAAGTATCTATTTGGGGTCATTTATAGGCCTTCATCTGGACATCTGCTCTACATTTTTGTATAAAGTTTTTAGCCTCATAATCTTTATTCAATGTACTATTCTGACACAATTTTAATTATATAGCTTCAAAAATTACATATTCACTCTGTATGTTTCCAGTTACTACATACACAATTCATTTCTAAGTTTATACCAATATTTGAATGTTAGTCAGGGTATAACATATATGACAGCCTTTGACTTTAGCAGGAGTTTAAAGGTGTTATAATCTTGGCTAAAACGGCCCTCACTTTTTCAGAAAAACATATGAAACCCAGAACAAACTTTTGAAGGTATTGCCACATTTCCTCATGCCTATTTAATCAATTCTAACTTTTGAGGGACTCCTGGTGTTTGTAAGACTTACTTCACATTGTATTAGAATACACGGTCTGTGAAAGAGAATTTGTCTTCCAGTTCTAAGTTATTCAAATCCTGTTAGGATGAAAGCATAAGTGGATCAATCTATTCTCCATCAAATAATTTTAAAACAATGAATAAGCTATTGTTTAGTTGTCTACATTCCTCCATTTTGTTATATTTGAATTACTAAACACTTTATCATCAAACTGTACTTAGTCTAACTTATTTTTCTTTTGCTATTTTACAACTAGTTTTAAACTCTAATATTCATCTTGGGTGATGTTTACAACAAGGTGCTTTTCTTCCATTTTCAGTATAAATATTTTGGGATTATTTGGGTCCTAATTCCTTGCATGGTCATCTGTTGGCTATTTTAAGTTGGTTTGTAATTTCTAAAGAGTTATGTTTACAGCAATAAAATGATTCATATGCCTTCATTATCTTTTCTGAATTGCAAGGTGGGGATGGGTTTCAACATATAAAGAATAATTAGGAGTTATCAAATCTAGTTATAATTTGAAGTCCATATAAGGGAAGAAATAATTTTATTTTCACACTGTTAAAATTTTTTATTTTTGATTTCCTAAATCATTTCTTCTCATGTTTACTGAGGAACCCTCTCTCTAGAATGCTACTCAGTTATGTCAGAACACAGCCTTAAGCAGCCTCATGTAAATAAGTCAATGATCAATAATGCATTTTAAGCTTTTATTTGATACTTTTAGCATCTTTCCGTTTTCACCCTTTTCTCTTTCATACTCTGATTTTTTTGTTACACCAGCATTTTATATCTTTTAAGTGGATTTTCTTATTTACTTTTAAAATCATGCCTTTATTATCATATCATCATCTTTACTGAGGTGCATCTCCTTTTTGCTCTCCAATGCCACTTTCAGAACATTATCATCTTCATCATTATCATCTTCCCCTTTTCAGACATATGAGATCTGCTCATCTCCCCCTCCCTCTCTTCTTCTTGTGCTATTTTACTGATCTCTTTATAACATTTCCACTTTAGACTCTTGTACTCTGGCCCACTGTCTTCTGTGGCTTCTCCAACTCTGTGGATGAGGCACTTAGTACCCCACATTCTCAGCTCCTATACCTCCATTCCCCTGGTTTCCTCAGTCACTTGCTTCCTCATTATAACCCAGCATGGCAGGACCTCAAATGCCTCTCTTTCAATTTCTCCTTATCCTTCCAGCTCACTTGCTGACAAATTCCAATTGTTGCAATTCCTCCACTTCATTACTCTTTGGGCTCCCACCACTTTCTCAGCATCTGTCAGCTTCACTTCCCTCCTTGTCTATCTAGGCACAGGGCATTTCAGGCCGAGGGGACAACAAAGTTGCAAGCATTCTGAGGTAGGCATGCGGCTTGGGGGATTCAAGGAAGAAGAAGAGACCTACATGTGGAGTGAAAGAAGGAAATGAGAAATGAAGTCTGAGAGGTACCAGGGGTGGGATGGAGTTTGACCTCACAGGTCATTGTAAGAATTCTGATTTCCTCAGTGACATGGAGAGCCACTGGAAAGCCTGGACAGAGGAGTACTCTGATCAGGCTTGTATTTTTAAAAGATCACCTGTTGCTACCTCTTCCGTGCGTACATGTGTGCTAAGTTGCTTCAGTTTTGCCCACTCTTTGTGACCCCATGGAGTCCTATTACCTGGTTTGACCATAAAATTTGGTAGCAAAACAAGTGACAAAAATAAGCCAAAAGTCCTAAACAGTTTAACAGCAACATGCAAAAAGAAACTGGAAAAGGGGCACTGAGCAATAAATTAAAATCCCACTATAAAGTATCTTGAAAGAACTCAAGCATAATAAATATAAATGGAGAATACTGGCCAAAAATTTTGAACAGATGCCAGTTTCTCAGCATGGACTTGGTGATTGAGCTCAAATAATTCAAACTCCAGCTGACTCTGGGAGGCTTACTTTTTCTAGTTTTACAAACAAAGCTTAATTATGCCAGACTTGGGATATTCCAGTCTGCTCTGTGCCTGTGTCCTAGCCATCCTTATGTAAAGCCTAGGGATGAAATCCCCTGCCTCTAGAGCTTTCCTGCAACTGCTCAAAATCTCAGGCTATAATTCTTATCAAAGTTCTTTCTGGGACTTTCCTATGGTCCAGTGGTTAAGAATCTGCCTACTAATGCAGGGGACATGGGTTCAATCCCTGGTCCAAGAAGATCCCACATGCCATGGTGCAACTAAGCCAGAGAGCCACAACTACTAAAGCCCATGCACCTGGAGCCCACACTCCACAGCAAGAGAAGCCACTGCCATGAGAAGCCCGAGCACTGCAACTAGAGAAAGCCCGTAGCAACAAAGCCATAAATATATAAATAAATAAAAGTTTTTATCCGGTTGGACCCAGAATGTAATTGGTCACATTTTTCAAAGGAAAATACTTTGCTGCATTCAAATTAATAGATATCTCTTTCCAAATGTATGCCTGTTTTCTGCTTGATAAATGACTCCCCCAGGCTTCTTATTTATTTTAATCATGTTTTCAATTGGTTTCACCCAGAAGTAGACCCTAAGATAGGATGTGAGGGTAATCTGTAGGGAAAGGATGCAGAGGAAGGAACCACAGGTAGTAAATGGTGAGATGAAAGAGGGGAGGGAAAGCAGGCAGTAAAAGCCAGGGATCATCATGGACAACTGAAGCCCAGCACTTCTGGGAGGGAAAATCCCTCCTGGGGAAAATTCTAGGAGCTGGCGTGGTACTTGCACCATAAAGATAAACTATCCTAGGAATGAGGGCAGAGGGTACTGAAAGGATCTGTCACAAACACTGGTACCCTCTATAGAGCACTCTCTGATCAAATATGTGACACAAAACCTCAGAATTTTCTGATTTGACAGGCTTTCTTGAACATTCCACTGTAAATAAGAATCATCATGAGTTAATATAGCAACAGAGTGGATAATAAAATCCAATGGAGTAAAATAGGAAAGTCTTCAGGTCCCCCTTGTCATTAACTTGTACCTTTATGATATTATATCATGTATATTAATTAGATGCTTGCCCCTGTAAAGTGTATAGACATATAATCATTCTCTTATAATACATGACTTAGCTTTACTGTTACCCATTTAGGAGTGACCTTGATAGATAATCAGTTTTGATGTCTACTCACTGCCAAAAACAAGGGCTATGAGTCATTTAAATTCATCATTTTCTGTGTACGTAGTCCCAACACTCTAACAACTTATTTCTAATGACAACATGACCATTTACTCTGTTTTGAAGATATATTCTTGCACTTAGCTTATTGAAAAACATACATTGAAATTTCTATTGTCATTATTTGAATATGGAAGCAATTAAATAATAAGCCTTGAATTAATGTGTGATGCAGAGAGGTCAGCATAGTGACAAGCAGAAACTCAATAATTATTTTCTGGATACACGAATAAATGCAATCCATTCACACTTCAGTTTTTCTAAAATCCATTCTCGCCTTGACAGTCTGTATGAGAACTGAGCCCCTAGATTACATCACACAGCATATCAAATTCCACTGTTCTCAACAGAAATTCTATTTTGAAATAATTCTTTGGCATGATGATGTCTCATGAGGAACAATATAATTCAATTTGTTAGATTGTAAAATGTACCCTTCCTTAAAATGTCTTAAATACGTTTGGGGAAAGACTAGATATATAAAAATTTAGACCTTTCTAGCGGGTGGTTAAAATTAAGTGGTTAATGAAAGAAAAATAGTTTATTTCCAAATATAACTATTTTTCAAATATCTGAAAAATGAGTCCAAAAAACTGCAATGAGAATGTTGCTTTCTTCATATGACAAAGATCATGATAGTAACAGAGAAGTGCTCTGAGAATCCTATGAGATTAACAAATCATATCAATGATCATCTGACAGGTGAAATCAAAATATAGGTAGACTTTCATACCTTTTCATATGCTGTTCTCTGGGAGAAAAAATAAAGGTATTTCTTTCACATGGGAAGAATATTTTACTAGATACCTCTGCTGCTTAGGTGAAGAGCATGTCAAAATATCTATCCATCTTTGCTCTCTATCAGTGATCAATAAACAATTTTGTGGTTGGTACCTTAAATGCTAGGACAAGTGGAGGGCACCTGGAGAGAGAATATTAACTTTACAGTTTTCCTACCAAGGCAAAAATCCCCCCACTACAAACTCATAAGTTAGTATTCTACTTTATAGATTGTCTTCTATAAACATGATTATTGAACATCTATCACCAGGAAAACTGATCTGTTTTCAATATAAAGACAGAAATAAATGTGACCCTAGAAAACACAGATGTAAACTGCAATAGAGAACTCAGGCCAAGTTAGGTAATTTATAGGTCCTATTTGGGTAACTTGGAGAAGGCAATGGCACCCCACTCCAGTACTCTTGCTTGGAAAATCCCATGGGCGGAGGAGCCTGTTAGGCTGCAATCCATGGGGTCGCTAAGAGTCGGACACAACTGAGCGACTTCACTTTCACTTTTCACTTTCATGCATTGGAGAAGGAAATGGCAACCCACTCCAGTGTTCTTGCCTGAAGAATCCCAGGGACAGGGGAGCCTGGTGGGCTGCCGTCTATGGGGTCACACAGAGTCGGAAACGACTGAAGTGACTTAGCATTTGGGTAACTATCTGGCTGGACTTCTCTTTGCAATACTCATTATTAACAACCTAAAAGCTCTCCGTCTAAAACATTATTATTTGCAAAGTAAGAATAATAAGCCATATTTTTAAGACATATAATGAATTTCTAAAATTATTAAAACCAAGATGAGGATTAAAAACTAATTATATAGAACAAAATTTTAAACACATACAAAATCATTAGAAATTAATGTGTTATAATCTGGAGTAGGAAACAATAAGAAAATCATATTTAATATGTAACACTAAAAACTGAATACTAGTTTATATTAAAAACAGTATATATCTACACCTAATGCCAAGTGTTAATAAATGTCAAATCTATTAAAGATATATACACTCTATAAATTATGAAAGAAAGAATACCACTCAAAAAGAATGCACTGAGTGCTAGTCTTTCTATAAAAATATATCTAATTTAATGTCCTAAAATCTACAAGGGAAAGAAATAGGTAAGGAATCTGCTATTCACAGAGATAAATTAACTCACTCATGGAAACAAACCCAGTTTATAAAATTTCTGGAATTTCAACCATATGTAAATTTTTACCCATTTCAATATGCCACACTGGCATAGTTCATTGACCTTAACTGTAAATAGGTAATTCTATAAGCATGACAAATAAGATGCTATAATTAGAGATAAAGTACGTGAAATAAATAAAAGTACATTTTAACTTCTATGCAGTAAAAACAAATGTGATAAAAATGAAGACAATGAAGATTTCCAATTAATGATAGTTGAATCAAGATATTTTTATGCTACTCAACTCTATGAAATAAAGTAATAGTTGAAAATAACAATCTACCTTCAAAAGCCTACATACACACATGCAACGTCCACTAAGTACACTGAAACCAAAACTAGCAAGTTCTCGCTTTGAGGCAGCAGATATTCCTCTAGATCTCTTGTGAAGATTTCTCTAAAAATAAATGACACAGCCTTTCAAGACAGTGATGTAGGCAGCCTAAAGAATCATCAGAGAACATTTTTACAGGAAACCCATTCCATATCACTGGTCAGTAGGTGAGTCAAAGCTGAAAGGCAGACTCCTTAAAGACGTCATCGTTACTTTCTGACTCCATAGAAATGAGGAAGGCAGCAAGAGAACACTATCGCACATTCAAGGTAACCCAGAGACTTATCCAGCTAAACTTCATGAGAAAACTTCTTACAGCAGCAATAGGGAACTAAGAGATAGCAGGATTCTTTATAACTGCCTATTCAGTGTAAAAATATAATCATTTTCAATTTCAAAATTAAAACATACCCAAGAGAAACTCAAAAGAGGAAAAAAAAAAAAAAGCTGAAAATAATTGCAACATATATGACAGAGGTTAATTTCCCTTACATGTGAAGAGTGTTTATAAATCCATAATTAAAACCTCAGTGACACAATAGGAAAAAGGAAGCAAACTTTTCACAGAAAAAGAAACACTAAAAGCCAACAGCACTTCCCTCCCATGAAGAGGTGCTCATCTTACCATATTAGAAAAATGTCCATGTTTTTCTGCTGCCATTTTGGGTTATCCATAGGTCCTGGTTAATTACCCTGGTTCAGTGACTCTTAAATTTCAGCCTGCAACTCCAGAATTACCTAGAAAGTTTGTTAAGAATAAATATTCTAGGTTCCATCTCCAGAGATTCTGACTTAGTAAATCTGGGGTCTAGAAACCTGAATTTGTTTTGTACTAGACCAAACGATTTTGGTGCAAGTAGTCCAGGAAATATATTTATAAAAGCACTGCCTAGCTTTTGACTTTCCCGTATCTGGATTTCTTCCAAAACAACCTGAGCCCAGATTGCATTCAGAGTCTGCTTGGTGCTTAACTAACAGCATCAAAGGTAAACTACATACACATCACAACTTTGCCAAAGAGGGGCACTGCCAGTGCCATCAAAGTAGCCAGAGTGACATAAAAGTAATGACCACATGGTGAACAGCTGCCACTGCTCTAATGACCAGGAGTCAGGGGGTGAACAACAATGCCTTCTGTGGGGAGAAGTAGGCAGTAAGTATATGTCTCCGGCATTGGCAGGTGGGTTCTTTACCACCAGCGCCACCTGGGAAGCCCATGCAATAAGCATGTAAGTAATAATTAACACAGAACTAGAAGCCACGCTATTCTTTCTGCCCTTGTTTGGAATACATCCCACACCAAGGACATGAAGTCAGAGAGAGCCAACAAGGCACTTCTGTCTGTGGGTAAGTATGATTTTAGGGTGTAAACTAACATCATCCTTATGGTACTAACGTAACTCTTTAGGAAACTGATGTTTAACTCCGTGATTTCGAACACCCACTAAATAACCTGGTTTGCAGCACCCTGGTTGTCATACATAAACTGGTTTTAATGAGGAGACAGGTTGTTTATCTTCAATGCCATTATCTCAAAGTGAACAGACATGTATTCATAGTAACTGCTCTAGGTCAAAACCAAAACAGCTTTGTTTACCTTTTGCCCATCCCCCCAGGCCCATGCTAATGAAAACCCTTTTGCTTAAGTCAACTCTAGAACCTACTTGCCTCTAGCATTTGACATAGTTTGGGACCATAAATACTTTTAAAATTTCCTTTCCTTTAAAACCGGTTTTCAAGAAATTAAGCTGCACTTAGACACTTAAATCATATCCACCTGTAATCCTAAACTATAATTTCATGTAAAACTTTGCCCTAACATCATTTTCATAGTATCTTTGCCTGTAGAGATGTCTTTCTTTTTTTTTTTTTTTTTACAAAAAGAATTTGTACTGGAATGTACTGAATTAGCTGTCCTCTGTAGCATTCTTTTTAAAAATCGTATTAAAGTGCTCTCTCTATGTGTTAGGAGGGTATGACGTTTGGGATGAAAATATACTATGACTTTGGAAGCAGGAAGAGACAATATTATAGAAGCACAAGAACAGTAATTAAATATCAAAAGCACCCCTGAAATTCAATGTACACTTTCATATGACGAAATGAAATACTACTGGTTTGATTTCAAACATAAATAATAGGGCACACTTAACTTGAAAATTTCCATTTACAGAGTTAGGTGGTAAACTCAATAGTTTGGTCAACTCTACAACATAGAAAGGCTGATTCATGTTGATATATGGCAGAAACCAACACAATATTTTAAGAAATTAACCTCCAATTAAAAGTAAATCTAGTTTTTTAAGGAATCTCCACACTGTTCTCCATAGTGGCTGTACTAGTTTGCATTCCCACCAACAGTGTAAGAGGGTTCCCTTTTCTCCACACCCTCTCCAGCATTTATTACTTGTAGACTTTTGGATCGCAGCCATTCTGACTGGTGTGAAATGGTACCTCATAGTGGTTTTGATTTGCATTTCTCTGATAATGAGTGATGTTGAGCATCTTTTCATGTGTTTGTTAGCCATCTGTATGTCTTCTTTGGAGAAATGTCTATTTAGTTCTTTGGCCCATTTTTTGACTGGGTCATTTATTTTTCTGGAGTTGAGCTGTAGGAGTTGCTTGTATATTCTCGAGATTAGTTGTTTGTCAGTTGCTTCATTTGCTATTATCTTCTCCCATTCTGAAGGCTGTCTTTTCACCTTGCTAATAGTTTCCTTTGATGTGCAGAAGCTTTTAAGGTTAATTAGGTCCCATTTGTTTATTTTTGCTTTTATTTCCAATATTCTGGGAGGTGGGTCATAGAGGATCCTGCTGTGATGTATGTCAGAGAGTGTTTTGCCTATGTTCTCCTCTAGGAGTTTTATAGTTTCTGGTCTTATGTTGAGATCTTTAATCCATTTTGAGTTTATTTTTGTGTATGGTGTTAGAAAGTGTTCTAGTTTCATTCTTTTACAAGTGGTTGACCAGAGTTCCCAGCACCACTTGTTAAAGAGATTGTCTTTAATCCATTGTATATTCTTGCCTCCTTTGTCAAAGATAAGGTGTCCATATGTGCGTGGATTTATCTCTGGGCTTTCTATTTTGTTCCATTGATCTATATTTCTGTCTTTGTGCCAGTACCATACTGTCTTGATAACTGTGGCTTTGTAGTAGAGCCTGAAGTCAGGTAGGTTGATTCCTGGAAAACTGGAAATAGACCTGCCTTATGATCCAGCAATCCCAATGCTCAGCATACACACTGAGGAAACCAGAAGGGAAAGAGACACGAGTACCCCAATGTTCATCACAGCACTGTTTATAATAGCCAGGACATGGAAGCAACCTAGATGTCCATCAGCAGATGAATGGATAAGAAAGCTGTGGTACATATACACAATGGAGTATTATTCAGCCATTAAAAAGAATACATTTGAATCAGTTCTAATGAGGTGGATGAAACTGGAGCCTATTATACAGAGTGAAGTAAGCCAGAAAGAAAAACACCAATACAGTATACTAACGCATATATATGGAATTTAGAAAGATGGTAACAATAACCCTGTGTACGAGACAGCAAAACAGACACTGATGTATAGAACAGTCTTATGGACTCTGTGGGAGAGGGAGAGGGTGGGAAGATTTGGGAGAATGGCATTGAAACATGTAAAATATCATGTATGAAATGAGTTGCCAGTCCAGGTTCGATGCACGATACTGGATGCTTGGGGCTGGTGCACTGGGACGACCCAGAGGGATGGAATGGGGAGGGAGGAGGGAGGAGGGTTCAGGATGGGGAACACATGTATACCTGTGGCGGATTCATTTTGATATTTGGCAAAACTAATACAGTTATGTAAAGTTTAAAAATAAAATAAAATTAAAAAAAATAAATAAATAAAAGTAAATCTAAATTGAAAAAAAAACTGACTATGGTCAAAGTTGCACACATTGGTAAATATACCAAAAAATGTATTCACTTATACACATTAAATGACTAAATTTTTCAGTATGTGAATTATACCTCAATAAACCTCTCATTTAAAAAGAAAGGTAACATTCAGCCATCAACTCTTTTCTATTTTGCCTTCACGTATCTACCATAACTGAAAAGTGGCTTGGAAGTGTTAGTCACTCAGTTGTCCAACTCTTTGCAATTCCATGGACTGTAGCCCACCAGCTCCTCTGTCCATCGGGTTTCCCAGGAAAAGCACTGGAGCGTGTAGCTTTCTCTTCTCCAGGGGATCTTCCCAACCCAGGGATCGCACCCATGTCTCCTGCATTGCAGGCAGATTCGTTACTGTCTGAGCCACAATGTAGTCCTTATTTCTATTGCTTATTGTTTCTTTTCTTTGAAATTCACCCTATGAATAGCAATTCAGATAGAAAATTCTGTATTTCAGAAGGAATCAATCAACAGTGGTATAAACAAAAGAAGGAAATCCTTGTAAAATATCCCCATACTTTTCTCCAAGGGAAAAGTATAATTTTCTCCTTGTGAAAAACAACAACTTATAGGGATCTAAACTTGTTTCATTAATTTGCTTAGGCAAATTAAATTATTATGATTCAATATTAACTAAAATAAAACAAAATAAATTCCTTTAACTGGCTAAACAATGGTCAGTTTTCGTATGATGATCTTAGTATAATACACCATTAGAGCTTACCTCAGAGCCTGCTTGGAAGTTATTATAGAAATAAAACCATCATGATAGCCACTGACTTCTCCCTGATCCTTTAGTTCCTTCTTAAACTCGGACTGACCCAACATTCAGAACCATAAATCCCTGCTGGCTTCTCCCATTCGCTACTGTTCTGTAGTGACTCCCACTGCAATCCAGGATCTCCCACGTTTATTCCTGCCTCTTGGTCCAGAGCACGGTACTGAAGCAGTGAAGCTCCCATAACTCTCTACCATCCTCTCATATTCCCCTTTTGATGCAGACACCAAAAAAGAATTAGTATATGGGCCATGATAAACTGGTGGTACACAGAAAGGTGTCAATCATATATTTTTTAAGCCTGAAATTCCATTTATTTGAGACACTTTATTTTCTTCTCCTGTGTTTTTACAATTCAAATTCAAGCAATATTGCACATTACATTTGCACAAGACACAAACCAGAGCTGTTGGTGGTATGTTTCTAGGGATGGAAATAATGCCACAGTTAGCCGAGGAATAACCCCACTCACTGATACAGTGCAAATTCTCATTGTCCTTCTTTATTCCAAGCTAAGTCAAATCCTTCGTACAAAAATAAAAACAAGGTCATAGTGTGATTATAGCCAATGAAAAGGTCTCTGGGAAGCTGGATTGGAGAGAATCATCCCTCACCACCCTTTCTCTTAGAAATAATCTCAAGCAGCAGCACCATTTGTACCTTTGATATTCAGAAAAACAAAGGGGAAAATGCTGTACATTCCAAAAGCCCCAAGCTCACTGGCACCATTGAGAGAGGATATATCTCAAAGAGTAAAAAATAATTTAATACTGTTCACGTAGCTATAAAAGAAAATTTTTCTATGGTAGATACAACTGTCACATTTCAAACCTCTGGACAAAAATTTATGCAAATGAAGGATGAAAGCTCAGTTGGATATAAAAACGTTACAAGAGAATGCTTTGAATGCTTATTTACTCAAGCATCAGTTCAGTTCAGTTCAGTCACTCAGTCGTGTCCGACTCTTTGCGACCCCATGAATCACAGCACGCCAGGCCTCCCTGTCCATCACCAACTCTCGGAGTTCACTCAAACTCATGTCCATCGAGTCGGTGATGCCATCCAGCCATCTCATCCTCTGTCATCCCCTTCTCCTCCTGCCCCCAGGTTTCCATAATTCTTGGTTTAAAGACTAATCTAGCATACAATTAAACAGTTGGTTAATATCCACCCCATGAAGGTATGTGCATTAGTCTTATACATTCTGAAGAGCCACTCAAAGATGTATTTTAAAACACAATCCACACGCCTGCTTTATCAGGTCATCTTATATATTCTTGAATTAGGCAGGTATAGGTTGTTCAGTGGTAGAATTCTCACCTGTCACACAGGAGATCCGGGTTCATTTTCCGGCCTATGCAGCCACAGTGTCCCCTGTTTAGGGGCTTCCCTGGTGGCTCAGATAGTCAAGAATCTGCCCACAATGCAGCAGACCTGAGTTTGATCCCTGGGTCAGGAAGATCCCCTGGAGAAGGGCATGGCAACCCACTCCAGTATTCTTGCCTGGAGAATCCCATGGACAGAGGAGCCTGGAGGGCTGCAGTTCATGGGGTCGCAAAGAGTCAGGTATGACCAAGCAACTAACACACACCCAGATACATAGGTTACCTTAGGCAGATACATCCAAATACTGTCTCTTTGTAACAATTCATTTTTTAACGTTGCTTAAGTATAATTTCCTGCTCTCTGTCCCACAAATACCTTTAACATATCACTCATTTCTCTTCACTTTAGAATACTATGCCAGCCCTCCAACTGCCTAGATTCTATCCTGTGCTTCCAAAAATGCTAAACTAAGATTTTCAAAGGACTAAGTGTTATTTGGAATACATTCCATGAGAGGGGATTGCTTCTGCATTGTTTCTGAAGACAAGACACAGTCTCCCTTTAAAATTCTCCAACAACACCTACTAGCAATTAGAGAACATTTAACATTTTCTTTTTATGTTTGTGAAAGTTGATGCCAGCCAGCAATTTTTTCATGAGAAAACTATACCTATTCTAAACCCAGAAAAACAAAGGAGAAGAAAGAAATGAAAAAGAGAAAATGATTTTCAGAAATAACCAGATGTCGCTCTGCTCTTTTCCCCTTCAATTCTTAGATTTCCAATTTCGGCTTCTTCCCGATACATCTTTATGAGGACTTAACAGGCATTCCTCAGCCATGTTATAAACTTTTTTTATCAGCAGAAATGCCATGAGGAATAAACACACTCTGTACTGTGGTTACCTTAGAACACTTTAATTAATGTTATACCACACTGGTTTGACTGTATACTAAGAAGATGCTAAAATGTGCAAACAAATAATCTAGTAAACTCAAGAGTTTCTTTGTCTTTATTTTTAGAAGATCTTTAAAATTGAAGAATGCAATTCAACAATAGGACTTCTTTAGGAGTGAGGGAAGAATCACTAGAATTAAGACATGAGAATTCCATTATTCTGTCTGTCTCCCTACTTAGGCCTGGTACATTTTCACAATGTCCTGTGCTCAGAGTGTCAGTCCTTGAAGTTGGCTCTGTAGTGAACATGTGCATGTGTATATGTGTGTGTGTGACCATATGTAATTTTGCTTTTACAATGTTGGCAGTAAGAAGAAGCCTACTAATTTCATTCACCATGATGACAGGCCCTAGCATTTTAATTATTTTTCATGTTGTGAGTAATTTATTATTCATTGGGTATCTTCCCTGTAAATCTTGTCCGCACTCTGTAGGGTTTTTCTTTGGTGCCCAACAAAGGGTTTCATTGCAATAAGAATCAAGGTGTGTCTATGCTGTTACCCAGAACCCAGGCAATGCCAGTCCTTCAGGCCAGCCCAGGAGTTCGGGGTGGGGAAACAGTCATCATAGAACATCTTCATCCCTCAGCCCAGAGAGCAGCAGAGTCTTCACCAGGCCCTCCTCGAAGGGCATTTCAAAGCACATTTTCCAGAGCCGAACTCAGGCCGAGGACCAGACTCCAATCAAATCTCACTGCCCGTGCAAGAGAGACCCAGAGGAATGGACTGGCTCCTTTTCAGGAACTTTTGCCTTTTGATCATTTTAATGGTAAGTAGAATCTAAAGGCCTGGGAAAGAAGTGCAGACCTGAGGCCTTGCCTCCTGTGTCAGCTGTTGGACTTTCTACCTGGGATTTGCCCCATTTTTAAACCTTTTCCTGCCAAGGGAGTTCTTATGAGTCCAGCCTCTGGGACTTCAGAGGACTCTCCATGCTGGAGAAATGCCATAGAGAAGCAGGGTGAGAATCTGGCTGAATTAGCCATAAATGACATCAGAGACAGACTCTAATTCAGATAAACTGCTGGAATATTTATATAATTTATAATCAGAAATGCAATTATTTTTATATTTTCTTTTACTTAGACTTAAATCAGACCAATTGCTGTCAAAATTCTCAATGCAAATGGGTTCTAGGGAAGTAAAGTCGATCAACCCCATTTCTTTTAAACAGTTATTTCCCTGCGAGTTTCTTTCAATGTAGAGGAATGTTAACTATGTCAGGATTGCCCTACAATTACTTATAAAATATTTAAGTCATAGGAATTTTTTCCTCAGAAGTGACTAAAGAAAAATGAATGCCATGAAGAGAAACCCTTTCTGGAACTATTAAGGCATTCCTACAGTCCAGGAAGGGAACAATTACATGATCTATTTCTTCAATGTAAACATGGCATTTTGGATATTATATTACTTTCCTCCAATCCTCATAACGCATAGCAAGTATTCAGCCTTCAAAGAGATTGTTGCTGTTGTTGTCTAGTCGCTAAGTCATGTCTGACTCTTCTGCAACCCTATGGACTGTAGCCCACCAGGCTCCTCAGTCCATGGGATTTCCCAGGCAAGAATACTGGAGTGTGTTGCCATTTCCTTCTCCAGGGGATCTTCCCAACCCAGGGATCGAACCCAAATCTCCTGCATTGGCAGGTGTATTCTTTATCCACTAGGGAGGCCCATTGGAAAGAGATTAGGCAGCTCCTAAGGCCGGATCCTTAGAGGAACAAAGATCAGGTTAGTTAATTCACCAAACAACTGTCAATTCAACTAGAAAAGTCTATTTGAGAATAAAATAAGTTAGATTAGACTAGACTTAAATCTATAAATGGTCAAGTGACAGAACAATTTGGTCAAAACAGTTAAAAAATAAGTGGAAAGATAGAAGAGAATTGTTGGAAATTGTAGGGGTTTTTTTCCCAAGCAAATAAAGCCAAATACCTATAGTTGGCTGCACCTCAGTCTCCCAGGAATGTCTGCAGTTGTGCTGCAACGTAAGCTTGGTAAATGACTTCCACCCTATTCTCAGGCAGTGGTGTTATATGAGACTCATGTGAATGTCAGCTCAAAAGGGCAGAAGGCAGCCAAGCGGGGAAGATAAGGAATCGTGTACAGTTGGTCTGGCAGGCACTGCCCTTCTGCAGTTCATGTTTCTATGAACTTCAAAAGTGGTGCTGGAGCCCGACGCTGCAAAGGGCACACACTCCAAGCTTGGAAGGGAACAGCAGTAGAACATTCCATTCTCTGAGCTTGGAAGACAGAGTACAAAATGACAATTTTTGAAAAATACGTGTAAACTGAAAAACTCCAAATAGAATTGCAATGCCCTGCTGTAATGATCACTGTTCATTTATTCCACTAAAGAAAGAGGGAACATTCTGACTTAATCTTTAACAGAAATCAAGAATCATCAGTATGACCTCTGGTTACACTTCTGTGGATTATCTGTATATTTTGACTCAGAAAAACTTTTTGTTTCTATAAGAAAAACTGATTGCATGTTATCAAGATTTTAAAGGTGACTTTTGAGCACTAAAATTTGCCTCCTATTCCTCTATGCACAGCATGTTTTATGACAATATTATTAACTGAAGAGTTCATTTTTCTTCTCTTGATCTTGAAAGAATACTATATTCCAGATTCTCAGTATCTCTTTTTGGTAGTATTGATTTATTATCCTTAGTAATTTTGGAGTTTTTGATACTAAATTTCTCCCAGCATGCCTGTGTGCTAAGTCACTTCAGTTATGTCTGACTCTTTGCAACCCTATGGACAGTAGCCCACCACGCTCCTCTGTCCATGGGATTCTGCGGGCAAGAACACTGGAGTGGGTTTCCATGCCCTCCTCCAGGGGATCTTCCTGACTCAGGGATCAAACTCACACCTTCTGTGGCTCCTGTACTACAGGTGGATTCTTTACTGTTGAGCCACCGGGGACACCCAAATTTCTCCCTACTCCCCACTAAAGTATTTGTGTTTTACATTTCTTAATAATGGTGATAGACTTAAAGACTTGCATTTCTAATCAATCCCTTAATGTATCAATTAATAACTTTTGGAATTGGGAAGTAGAAACTTCTAGCATGTTTCAACATTGGAATAAATGCAAGAAATGTTTAAAGACAATCAATACAATATTATAGATGCTGTGGAGAACAGGCATGCCTACTTGTCTTTTGGGCTTCCCAGTGGCTCAGTGGTAAGCAAAATGAAAGTGTTAGTCCCTCATTCATTTCCGACTCTTTGTAAACTCATGAATTGTGTTCAGATTCTTTACCATCTGAGCCACCAGGGAAGCCCCAGTGGTAAAGAATACACTTGCAGTGCAAGAGACTTGGGTTTGATTCCTGGGCCAGGAAGATTCCTTGGAGGAAGAAATGGTACCCCATTCCAGTATTCTTGCCTGGGAAATCCCATGCACAGAGGAGCCTGGCGGGTTACAGTTCATGGGGTCACAAAGAGACGGACATGACTTAATGACTAAACAACAAGAAATTATCTTTCATTTCCTGAACCTGAACTCTGACCTTTTTTCATGAACTAAATCAAAGGCTCTCTGGAGCATCACTGCAGCTTACACTAACGAGGGTGTGGCAGCCTCTCAGAGACGGTCCTTTGTGTCATCTATCTCTCAACCACAAGAAGTACTTTAAGCGAGATTTTGACTGACTTAACCTATAAAAGGTACCCCCAAACTCTACGCTACAAGAGGGTGTTTCATTATACCACAGGAGTCCTTTGGCATCTTCTTTCTAAGGATGCTGCTCATCATGTACTTCTATAAAACAAACCAGGGTGGGAAGGTGCAGTCAACATTGAACTGAGACTCCAAAGCCCCAGGGTTGAGTCACAGCTTCCCCTCAAAGGGGCTACGTGCCTTTGGCCAAGGCACCCAGCCTCGCAAGCCCTCACTGTGCCCCACATCTGGACACACATTTAGACATGATGTCACCAAGTTTTTTCCAGTGCAGAAACTCTGCAAATGGTAACTGGCTCCTGAATATTATTTTCATAACTTTGGTTGTAGAATCTAAAGCTGGAAGTCATGTTATGAATTACATAAGTTTTTTTTTTTTTTTGACTTATATGTTTTATTGGACTTCTCTGTAGCTCAGATGGTAAAGAATCTGCCTGCAATGCAGGAGGCCCGGATTCAATCCCTGGGTCAGGAAGATCCTCTGGAGAAGGGAATGGCAACCCATTCCAGTATTCTTGCCTGGAGAATCCCATGGACAGAGGAACCTGGTGGGTTACAGTCCCTGGGGTCACAAAGAGTCAGACACGACTGAGCGAATAACACTGCTACTACTACTATACTACTACAGGTTTTATTAGGAAGGAATCACCTTAAGGCAGGGCAGTTATTAGCTGTGAGACGGTATATTTTATCAAGTTGATAAAATCATTAAAAACAGCCACATAGCTTTTATCAGATAAGAATTTTCATACACATATGGTGATCATTTGTGCTATACATAAGATGTAAACATTACAATAAAATATTCTGGTTCTTGGAAAGTAAATAAGGTTGGTGGCAAAGCATATAGATACTATCTCACTGTAAGCTGAAAACAAGCATCAAGATTTTAAAACATATTTAGAACTAACTTATCAATTTCTCACTTAAAACAATGCTATTCTGATATGTGGAACAGAATGTTGTTTTTATTTATATAATTGACAGGAAATTTTCTAGAAGTATAGGCTAGAAGGGAAAAAAAATACCCTTATCTGATTTGGCTTTTTACTTGTATTAAACAGAATACCCTAGACAGCCTTAAATGACTGGTATCAGTACTGCTTGTTATAGAGCATTAAAAAAGTCTTCATCACACCAAAGATTACATAGAAGCAAACCTCATCTTTATTATTTTTTGTTAATATAAATGGCTAAGAAATTATACATTTTAATCCCCCCCCCAGTGGGAAAAAATATATTTTTGCCTTCAAATACCTACAGACTTCATGATGAACTAAAAAAATAAATGTTCCATTCTATGATATATCAGGGCTCCCCTGGTGGTTCAGTGGTAAAGAATCCGCCTGCAATGCAGGAGACACAGGTTCTACCCCTGGGTTGGGAAGATTCCCTGTAGAAGGGAATGGTAACCCACTCCAGCATTCTTGCCTGGGAAATCCCATGAACAGAGGAGCCTAGCAGACTACAGTCCACAGGGTCACAAAGAGTCGGACGTGACTGAGTGACTAAACAAGAATATATATCTCTATTACCCTAGCATGACCTACAATTTTAATAGCCTTCTAAATAATATCTCCCTGTACAGTTGTAGCATAAAAGTCCTGCTCTCAAAATATTTCATGGCTCTTGAGACTCTATGATGCTCTCCCTCTTTCAAAGATATTTCTCTTTTTTAGAGAACTTCTGGATCCTGAGTATACAGTTCTTAGGACTCTTGTCTATACTTAAGCATCCAGGGAAGAATCCTTGTAAAGCAATGAACCTGTTGTTTGAGCTGCAGTGATGTTTCCTTTTCTTTCCCGCTTGGGATCGAGGTTGGAATTCTTCACTCACAGAGAGCAGCTCTGATGATAGGGTTGTCAGAGGAGGGACTGGAGTAAAACCTTCAGATATTACCTGCCTGAGAAACGTCTGGCCTGCCTTTCTACACAGAAAATTATATGGCTTCCAAACGAAAATGCCACTACTTAATATACCTTCAATTACAAACAAAAGTGGTATAATTAGGCTTGAACTTGGCATCTCTCGCTGAGAACAGCAATTGCTTTCCTCAATTATTTTTACAAGTCTTATTCAGGGGAGAACTGCTTATTAATAAATTGGTCCTAGGTGTGCAAATGACTTCGAAAACTGACTTCAAAAAGATAAGTTATGCAGGTGAAAAATAGCCTTGTTCTGTGGCTACTACTTGAAATACACTCAGTATGAAACAGAGTAATATGTATTTCAACATTGCAATCAGCACATGTAATGACTTAGCTTCTCCATATCATATATAAAATCATCATATTCCCTCTAGTAGAAAGTATTTTAAAAGAAAACTAGGCCCAGAAAAAACTCCAGCAATTTGCCAAAAATTAGATGGCTAGAGAATATTATATAATCCTATTATTCTCCCTGGAATGTACACATCATAAAAGGTTGGAGCTTATACACAAAAGATAGTGCCTGTCACATAGTATTTTGTCTATAAAAATTTGTGAATGAATGCATGGGTTTGGTTTCTAATTTATATTTCTTAATAAAGTCACTTTACCATATTTCCCACCTATACGCAACAGGCAACTTCAATGGGGCTGTGAGTTTCAAAGTGAGTTTGAGGGTTAAAAATTGAGACAACCAAGGGGTTGGTCCCTGGTATTTGCTCTGTCACTGCCATCCCATTTCACCACCTTCCACTAGCAAAACATCTTACAAGTAACAAAGTTATTTCACACACATAACAAAAACCCTGAAATATAAATAGAGATATCCTCATTTTACAAATAAAATCGGGGGGCATAAATGATTCATAAATGTACCATAAGGGGTACAGTGGAATTTGAACCCAATATCACATGGCCCAAACTCAATCTACAGTTCCAAAATGGACCCCTTTCCTGAAATGAGCCAATGTTGTAACTTTCTTTTACAATGTGTATGATATTCCAGTATCTTTTCTCGTCTGTTTTCCTCCCTCTTTTAACCTGTGAGCTCTTTACCCCATCTGAGTCTTCATCATATTCTTGGAGATTAACATAGGCACATACATTTTCGTTTCCTTGGTACTTTTAAATTGCTAGAAAAGGTCCTATTCAGGTTACTAAAGTTAATACCATTTATTGTAAGGACCTCCAGAGAAACAAAAAGAAGACAGGAAACTCATCAACTAGGGCACAGAGACTGGGAGTGGCATTTCTGGGTCATATGATAGTTCTATTTTTGGTTTTCTGAGAAAATTCCACATTATGTTCCACTGTGGCTGAACCAATTTACACTTCTATCAACAGTGTACTAAGGTCCCCTTTCCTCCATATCCTCGCCAACATTTGTTATTTGTGGTCTTTTTGATGATAGTCATTCTGACAGGTGTTACTTGATATCTCATTATGGTTTTAATTTGCATTTCTCATTTCATCATGATTAATGATACTGCACATCTTTTCAAGTACCTGTTGGCCATATGAATGTCCTTTGGATAGGTGTCTATTCAAGTCTTCTGCATTTTTCAATTGGGTTTTGGTTTTGATGTTGCCTTGTATGAGCTATTCACATATTTTGGATATTGACTCATCGGTCATATCATTTACAAATGTTTTCTCCCATTTAGTACTTGTCTTTTCATTTTGTTGATGGGTTCTTTGACATCAAATAACTGCAGCTTTTGGATTCTACTGGCTACATTTAAAAAGTAGTGTAACAGTTTTATTTCAAAATATCAACATTTACAATACTCTTAAATTCCATCCTTTGCAGCTATTTAAACTCTTGATGAAATTTTTTAGATGTCTTAGGTTGTTTTCCACTGTATCCACTTAGTTTCTGCCTACTTAAAAGTCTGCAAGGTTAATATTGGATGTGTGTGGTATGAAAATACATGCTGGAGGATGGATCCAAAGCACTGATTCTTTTAGTTAAGTTAATTAAGTTAATTAATTAATTGTCTAATTATTTAATAAATTAAAACTAAAAATTAGGTTAAATTTTTTAGAAAATTTTGAAGAATTAGGGCCACATAAGCAAAAATATCTGAAGATTTCTATAAGACAGTATTAGGAATAGTTCAACACAAACATCAATATTCTCCCAGTCAGAAGAATAATTATGTGACAGCAAAGTTTAAGCAAAACCAGGGCAATTTGGCAAAATAATATCAGGTGATTCAAGAGAAGTTTTAGTCATTGAGTAAATGAGTTGTTAAAAGATAAACTAAAACATATTAAAATTTTAGAATTTATTTGAACAAAAACTGATTGGAATCAGGTATAACCAAACTGTAAGCAGTTAGAAACACTCTGCCCACAGAGGCTGGGGGAAAGCTTTTATAGAGAAAAAGCAAAAGCAAAGTTAGGAAATTATTGGTGCTGCAGTCTAAAGCTGGGCATTTCCCAGGTGGCTCAGTGAGTAAAGACCTGCAACGCAGGAGATGCAAGAGGCACAGGTTCGATCCCTGGGAAGATCCCCTGGTGGAGGGCGTGGCAACCCACTCCAGTAGTCTTGCCTGGAGAATCCCATGGGCAAAGGAGCCTGGGGGCTACACTCCATGGAGTTGCAAAGAGCTGGACACGACTGAAGCAACTGAGCACACACACAAGCACAGCCTAAAGCCTAGTGGACTATCTGTGCCCAGCTATCCTTGAGGCATTAATTGGCTTAGATTTTGGTTTGCTTGCCTCAACACCAGAGCATCAGAGCCACCCCAGTTTAATAGCCTCCTGCTTACTTAAGTTAACAAAAAGAGTCAGTAATTTGGGTCCATCCTTCAGCGGGTGTTTTCATACCACACACATCCACTATTAACCTGGCAGACTTTTAAGTAGGCAGAAACTGGGGTGGATACAGTGGGAAATTACTGCCACATCGCTGACTGAGTTATGAGCAGAACCCCGCTAGGACTCACTCTCACTACTGTCCAGTTAAAATTAGGTTACTGGGTTGATTATAGCTCAGAGAGGAAGCAGGCTACTGAGGCTAGTATGATTCTCAGTCAAACCTAAGACAACATCAGGTAGGACGAGAGGACTAGGTGGAAGAGAATATCAAAGGACAGAGAAAGAAGGAGGAGAAGCAGAGGAGAGAGAGAAGAGAGACAAGGGGGAATCTAAATCACAGAATCTGTCAGTTCTCTGTTATCCTAATATCCTGATGCCCTGAATGGAAGACATCTATTAAAGTGATACATACGGCAACCTTCAAAATATACGATGTCTCTGTGTATTCACTGACATGGAATTTTACCCCAATAATCAGTGCAAAAAACAAATTATCAAATGGCATGTTATAATATGATTTATTTTTGGTTAAAAAAAATTACAACTTGTATATGTGTTAAAACAAAAAAAAAATCCTGGAAGAATTTCTCCAAATATTAACCATGGTGATTTCTAAGTTGTGGGATACTGTGTGATTTTTTACTTTCTTAGACCTTCCAGAATCATCTATCTTTCTAACAAAAAGAACACCTAACTCCCAAAAGGCAATATTTTTAAAAAAAAACAAAACTATTTATTTATTTATTTGGCTATGTTGGGTCTGAGTTGCGATACTTTGGATCTTCGTTGTGGCTCAGTGGCTTAGTTGCCCCGCAGCATGTGGGATCTTAGTTCCCTGACCAGGGATTGAACCTGCATCCTTTGCAATGGAAGGTGGATTCTTAACCACTGGACCACCAGGGAAGTCCCAAAAAGGCAATATTAATTATGAAATAAGACATCTTATGCAACCAATTAAAACCATCTTCTGTTCAATAATAAACTTTCTTCCCAGGTCTAGATATTTTACTATGTCTAATAAAAGTACACATGAGTAAGAAAGTAAGTTAAAAGGAAATACTAGGCCCTACTGCCAAATTTCTCATCAGTATTTTACTCTCTCTGGACTCAGCTGTCATTCCAAATCACCACCCTACACTCCCTCTTACACCCCCATTTCACACCTGCAAAATCTACTCTGCCCCCCTCCACCAGTCCCAGGCTCTCTGGTCTCAGTTCCCTGCCTCTCTGGAGTTCACAGTTGTGTCTGATCCCCTCCCTGCATCTCTGCTCTGTTCTTGACAACAATCCCCAAAGCCAGGACAGCCCTTGTATTCTTTGTCCACCCACTCCCAGACTGTCAAGTACTGCTAGAACAGGCACAGAACAAATGCACAATGAGGGAAGGATCATTTCAAGAATGCTAGGTGGGCCGACGGCTCCTCTCTGACTTGGGCTGTTGGGCTGGCTTCCTGTCACCTCCCCTCTGGCAGATTCCAGAGGTCTTTGACAGTCTCGTGGAGCCCTCCCCACGCCTGCTCATTCCAACTGTTCAGAACTATGGAGTAGGTACGTGTGTAATTTTCCTCCAATTACACCTCCAAATGATTTTCTCTCTTCATTGTATTCTTTTGATCTTCTGTTTCAAAAGAAGAAACAGTCTTCCTCATATCTGGTCTCTTTCACCCACAGCTCTGATTCAGCCATTCCTGTTCTCTCAATCAGGGCTTCCCTGGTGGCTCAGTGGTAAACAGTCCAACTGCCAAAGCAGCAGACATGAGTTCTATCCCTGGGTTGGAAAGATCCTATGGAGAAGGGAATGGCTATATACTCCAGTATTCTTGCCTTGGAAATCCCATGAACAGAGGAGCCTGGAGGGCTACAGTCCATGGTGTCTCAAACAGCTGGACACAACTGAGTGACTAAAGAACAACTAAATTTTCTCAATCACAGTCGTAACTGCTCTTTGATTTCTTCCCCCTTCTCCCGCTCCATTTCCTTTCTCTTCCTATCACTCTTTCTCCACAATCCCATTTCCTCTCCCTGTAGACCATATATTTGATCATGGTGTCCCAAAATATGCCTTGATCTAGTTAAATCCCCACTGCATCTCACAGTTTTAAAATTTCTGAACTTGAAAATGTAATCTATAATTGTTATTTCCATTTTTCTCAATAACTTATTTCTTGACTCCTGTAATTTGATTTATGCCCCTGGGAAAAGTTAGCAAAGCCTGACTACTTTAGATCCCCAATGTCCTCATCCCCATTTTCCTTGTCCTTGTTATGGCACGTAAACCACTAAAGATTCCCTCTTTGTCTAACTTGTCACTCCAGTCCACTCACTCTGCCTGCTCTTTGGCTACTTCTCCTTCACCTACTTACCCAACTTCTTTTCCTTTCTGAACTACACATCCTCTCCAACCCTCCACCGCAAGGACCATAACCCCTACCCCTTCTTAGCATTCTCACACTAACAGAATCTGCTGTACATCCACAGCCCTGATCCCTTGACCTCTCTTTTCTGTTAGTCTCTGGGTGCCCTCTGTTTTCAGACTTCTTCCTTCTGACCTCTGCACAAGCAGTTCCCTTTAGAATCCAATCCCTGCCTACTTCTTTTATCTTAAACTGTTTCAAGTCATAGCCTCATTTCCTTCAACTTTAAACAGCACTCCTGTTTGGATAAATTCTACTTGTACAGGTGGCATATTTGGTAAAGAATCTGCCTGCCAATTCAGGATATTCAAGAGATGTGGGTTTGATCCCTGGGTTGGGAAGATTCCCTGGAGAAGGGAACAGCTACACATTCCAGTACTCTTGCCTGGAGAATCCCACGGACAGAGGAATTTGGTGGGCTACAATCCATGGGGTTGCAAAGAGTCGGACACGACTGAGCACACACACACATATAGCTTTTATATCTATTCCAAGTTTCAGAAACCCATTGCAAACAAATAAAACAAACTTAGGTCACCATTTCCCTGCAGTGATAATCTCCTGCTGAATTTTCTGTTTCTATAATAGTACCTCAATTCTCCAAAAAAGCCTCGCTCACGTCACCAGAATCACGTGATTCTTCCTCTCTCCTGCCCCACAGCCCACAAGCGTCCATCCTCTCCCCTTTCCAGTGCCACCTTAGCACCGATGTTCATTTTCTATGTCTTACCTAAGCAACTGCTATCTAAGGGTGTCAACTTCAAGTGCTTTCTCCTTGTAATCTCCTCTTTGTATCAATGACATGCTTTAAAAATCACGTTCTCGTCACTCCCAATCTCTTACCCAATAAAGTCTAGACTCTTGAGTCTGGAGTATAAAACTTCATGATCTGGCTCCAAGCTCACATCTAAGCCTTGTCACCCATCCCTCCTCATCATTTCCTCTAATTCCTCGAGTCCCTTGGACTGCAAGGAGATCCAACCAGTCTATCCTAAAGGAGATCAGTCCTAGGTGTTCATTGGAAGGACTGATGTTGAAGCTGAAACTCCAGTACTTTGGCCACCTGATGCGAAGAGCTGACTCAATTGAAAAGACCCTGATGCTGGGAAAGATTGAGGGCAGGAGGAGAAGGGGACGATAGAGGATGAGGGTCGGATGGCATCACCGACTCAATGGACATGGGTTTGGGTAGACTCCAGGAGTTGGTGATAGACGGGGAGGCCTGGCATGCTGCGGTTCATGGGGTCGCAAAGAGTCGGACATGACTGAGCTACTGCCCTGAACTGACTGAATATTATTTACCATTTCCAGAACATCCTCTAAAACAGTGCCTTTACAACTGTACTTGTGTTTTCCTCTTGCGAAAGTGTTCTTCCCCATCAATTCCTCTTATCAAAGCAGGTTCATCCTGCAGACCCTTTCAATGGCCTCCTCTCCTATGAGTCTTTCCCAGGATTCACCTTGATAACTTGAGCGGTCCACTCTGTCCTTTCACTGAGCCCATCAGTATCTATGTTGAAGCATGTATCCTAACCTGCCTTGCTGTAAGTTAAAATTTTGTCTTCCCTAAAAGTTAAGCCTTTAGAGGGCAAAAACCTGTATGTTGCATCACCCATGTTTATTCCATATTATTAACAAAATAGTATTTAACAAATGAGTTAATAAAAACACTGTCAATGCTTTTCTGGTACTGCTTCCTTTAAATTATGAAAATTTATGCTTATATTTTACCTTCCATAACAGGTGGTGCTGGAAGTAAACAGTGAATTTGTTGTTGAGGTAATGTATAATGAAACTATTTTTCAATTTAAAAACAAAAGAAAACTGAATTTTGTAATGCATCATATATCAAAAATCAGAAACCATAATAGTTGAGATAAAAGATAAGAGAAAGAACTTCTTCAAAATTGAAATAGCAGTGGTAAAACCTATATTCCCCAATAGCCATGCATTTAGCCATGGTTTGTGACAGCTCAGTGTAGTAACTCCTACTTATCAAACTATGCCATCAGCTTATCTATACATTTTCCAACCTAAATCAAAGAAAAAGAAGCAAAGCTACATATTAGAGTGGGAAGAGGATTTTTTGACAGTTACATCAGCAAGAGGACAACTGACAGTAAATCGATGAGTAAAGGATACAAAAGTAAAAAATATGTAATCGCAACTAAATAAAACAACAGAGAATCTGGTGCAGATTCTTAGAGCAGGACTCAGGATGTAAAGCTACTGTCCTCCATCTCCAGCAGGACTTTATTTCAGTAGTTAAATTTCCATTATGATGATCTCAAACCTTTGAAAAAAATAAAATTAGTTTTCAAATCTCTGTTGCAAACAGGGGAACATTTGTATCAAGTGGAAGTTGCATCAAAATGGGGGGAAAATGAAAAATTCTTTGATTCTGGAAAGGATAAATTCCATTCACTGAATTCTTTCCCCAAAGTGGGAATTAAATAAAGCTTTGATTAAAGCAAACACACTTATCCACATCTTTACAAATATATTAGGAGTTACTGCTAAAAATCTCTACACATAAGTACTTTTGGACTTGTATACAAACATGCAGGTAGTAATATTTCTAAATTCTTTTCTTCTTTATTTATTTTTAATTGAAGGATAATTGTTTTATGATATTGTGTTGGTTTCTGCCATACATCAACATGAACTGTTGGTACTATGTCCCCTCCCTTTTGAGCCTGCCTCTCATCTCCCACATAAAGTCTTTAACTATAAAATTCTTAAATATCCTCCGACAATAGCAACATAAGACTACAAAGAGAAAAACATATAGCAAGCAGAGATACAAACAGACAGCTCTGAGAAGCCATCTAGACGTCCATGGGATTACTGCAGGTACCATCAACTCAGCTAAAATATCCCCTCTAATCCTGCGCTAATCTATTTGGATGCTTAGCCAGGGCAGTGTCTTTATCAAGAGAGGAGAAAAAAATCCCTTCCCACTCTTAGCTGAGCATACTCACCAGCACAAAGCTCTTTTCACAGGGGATATACTCACATGAAACACTGCAGTTTTTATACTCCGGAGACCAGGAAACCTGGTCACAGCAGAGTGAAGGGTGAGGTGGGCAGGACTCCTCACCTGGCGAGGACAGGTTGAGGAAAGAAAAGCCACACCTGTTACCCATTAGAACATACTATAAGCTCCATACACAGCTAAGAAAATTTGTTTCACTAGAATCCTATAGTTAGAAAGAGAGAATTCCAAGGGAAGTTCCTAAGTCAAGGTGACCAGGCTATGTCCATCCAGAGTTGTAAAATAGTAAATACTTTCTTTGTTTCTCAAATTCAATACTGTTGCTTCCTCTGGGTGCACCTTACAGCGTTGAATAAATGTCCTTACTGAGTAAAACTGCTCTAACACTGTGCAAAATGGGAACATTTTTTGCTTAAGGTGAAGGAATTGGACGCGGAAAATAGCACCGCAAAATGGCAAACGGTCAGAAGACAGAAGCGGGAGTGGATCAAGTTTGCTGCAGCCTGTCGAGAAGGAGAAGATAACTCCAAGAGGAATCCGATTGCCAGAGTAAGTGATGAAACAAACAGGAGGAGGCTGTGCTGATAACAAAGGCTTCTGCAGGGCAGGAAAGGCCCCAGACACGTTGAGGACTTGCAGCCTCCAGGACACCATAGTGACTTAGGAAGATGGGTGATGTGGAGTAATTTGTTTGCATTGTTGAGACATTGTTTTGAACATCACGTTCTGGAAGCTGATAATACAGAGCAGAGGGTCCTTGAGTGATGCAGGGAGATCTGGATCTCCTGCACAACTGAGCTTTATCTGTTGGTTTGCATTCTGTGTACTCACATGTCTACATTATAGGAAGGGTATGCATGATGTATGCAATAGTCTTATATTACAAAATCAAAGGTTTACAGTATTGATTAATTCCCTCCAAGAGAGTCAGGATAGTGAAAAAATTTTCCATTAGATTCCTGGGTGAAGTTGCTTCCGTCGTGTCTGACGCTGCAACCCTATGAGCTGGAGCCTGCCAGGCTCCTCTTGTCCATGGGATTTCCCAGGCAAGAATACTGGAGTGGGTTGCCATTTCCTTCTCCAGAGGATCTTCCTGACCCAGGGATTGAACCCACATCTCTTGAGTCTCCTGCATTGGCAGGCGGGTTCTTTACTGCCAGCACCACCTGGGAAGGTTTACAGTATTGATTAATCCCTTCCAAGAGAGTCAGAACAGGGTAAAAAATTTCCACTAGATTCCTACATCCAGAAATTAGAAGAGTCTTAAAAAGTACTCTAAATACTGGCAATCAGTAAGGAAGGAGAGTGAAGAAAAGAATATATAATAAATTGATTCGTGAAGGAGGGGACCCACATTAACAGCCTCACTAGCTCTTTCTGGACATCTTGGCCCTGCCCTCATGCTGAAATCAACAGTACAGTGATCTACCAGAATTCTCTCCTTAAAGTATTACATATATGCATAGCTTAAATGTATATAGAAAGCTTTACATATATCATAAGCATCCCACTGATATTAAAGATGTAACCTCACCTCAAGAAAAGAGATTATTTTCTGTCAGAAGTTTTCAAATTCTTGGAAATTTTTGGAAAGCTTTAAATTGTTACCGTTTCCATTCAACTCACAGTTATAGCTTTCTGTTATCCCATTTGTATGGCATCTTGTGTGCCAGCCGCTCAGTCGTGTCCGACTCTTTGTGACCCCATGGACTGTAGTCACCCAGGCTCCTCTGTCCATGAGATTTCCCAGGCAAGAATACTGGAGTGGGTTGCCATTTCCTTTTCTTCTCTTTTTATTCACACTTGGGGGATTTCCTGGATTTTCATTTATATAAATAAGATCTTTGGATTAAGGGGAGCTAATCCAAGTTGTAGTTTCAGCTGTCATTGTTTAAGTGTGGATATTTGGGTAACAAATCTTAGTATCTTACTGAGTGTTCTCATCTTCAATATATAGGTGAGATTTCAAAGTTGAAATATCTTTGTTTAAATGTATGAACAGCATATACAAAACTACTCAAAACCTATATGGCAAAATATTTGTCACAAAATCTGTTTGGCAAATGAGTGATACAGTAGGTTTCCATTGATAAAATTATTGCCAATATCTCTAAACACTGTATTTCTCTTCCAGCTTTCCTAATTTATTGGTAATTTTGATTAAATCTTTAACTAAAGTCTAGACAGTGAAACACCTTTTTAAAGAACAGTAAAGATGGTGCTTTCTTCTCTCAAATTCTTTCTCCAGGAGCAAAGAGAACCAGAGAATTGAAGAATATTTTCATAATAACAAGTGTAGTAGCATCAAGCACGTAAGTGCCATATGCCAGGAACTGGGGTGAAGTGAGATGGGGTGAGGTGACTATATGCCACCTCATACAGTCACCATAGCAAACCTAGGGTATAGGTGGTATTAGCAAACCTAGGGTATAGGCTGGAGAAGGCAATGGCACCCTACTCCAGTACTCTTGCCTGGGAAATCCCATGGACGGAGGAGCCTGGTGGGCTGCGGTCCATGGGGTTGCACAGAGTCAGACACGACCGAGCGACTTCACTTTCACCTTTCACTTTCCTGCATTGGAGAAAGAAATGGCAACCCACTCCAGTGTTTTGCCTGGAGAATCCCAGGGATGAGGGAGCCTGGTGGGCTGCCGTCTATGGGGTCGCACAGAATCGGACACGACTGAACCGACTTAGCAGCAGCAGCAGGAGCAGCAGCAGCAGCAGGGTATAGGCAGTATTATTAATACCTCATTATCGGCTGCTGCTTGGCAAAGCTAAGTAAATTTTCCAAAGTTACACAGGTATAAGTCATGGCTCCAGGTTTTGGTTCAAAGCCCACTTGACTACAAAGCCCATTCCCTTCTCAGTCCACTACACTCCACAGATTATGACCTGCTCTAAATTAAACCACACTTCTGGCCATTTTCTTCATAGATTCGATCAGACTGTGAAGTGAACCAGAAGATTACATACCGCATCTCTGGGGCAGGAATCGATCGACCGCCCTATGGAGTGTTCACCATTAACCCTCGGACGGGGGAAATTAACATCACTTCAGTGGTGGACCGAGAGATAACACCACTTTTCTTGGTAAGTCACAGCAGTGTGCTCTGAGTTACACATATTTTTTTTCTTTAAAAAATATCATCTCAGGAGTAATGCTTACTTTTGATAAAACACAGTAAACTGAAATCAAATAAATGAATAGATGAAAAAAGTATGAAATATAAATTTACAGTTCAGGATTCTCTCATGTGTTACATTATGTATGTGATCAAATATCTTGATAAAATTTAAATCACTAGATTGTAATACAGTCTGAATTTACTGGGGAAATTGTTGCTTTGCATACTGCCTAATATATTTTCAGGCTCTTGCTTAACTTCCTTTGGTGAAAACAGTGTTCCCCGCACCCCCCCCCAACTTTTCACAGATTTATTGCCGAGCTCTGAATTCACGGGGTGAAGACTTAGAAAGGCCTCTTGAGCTTCGAGTCAAAGTTATGGACATAAATGATAACCCCCCAGTCTTTACACAAAATGTGTACACAGCCAGCATTGAAGAAAACAGCGACGCAAGTAAGCAGGCTGACACGCTTTCACTGCGTTACACCATCTATTTGGCTTGGTTAAAAGCTTTAGTAGATTGAAATACAGGCAATTTCAATATCAGAAAAAGCCAAATTTGTATTTGAAAATGGAAAGTAATTTTTTTTAATTGTATTAAATTTTTAAAGTTTTTTTAAAAATACATTTGCAGAAATGTGAGACAATGCCAACCATGTCACTAAATTCTGTTGTGATATAGTTCATTTTTTATAAAAAAAGATGTGACTTATGTAAACATAATGAGTTTATTGTTGTCACTTTAAATAAATTAATAAGTACATTTTAAAACAAAGATGATTGATTTTTAAAAAAGACTCCTATATTTTGCTAATCTGCCATCTCATCGTTTAAGGAGTATAAGTACTTTATAAATGGTAAAGGATTTTATAGAAGGAAAGCACCATTATTTTTGTAATCAGCAGTGAAGCGGAAAGTCATGGTACTATATTCTCATGGAAAATTAGAACAAGAGAATTCAGGAGAAGGCACACTACTCTTTCTTCCTATGCCTGATGATTTGTAGAATTGATTCTAACAGACTCCCAAACGTTCTCCGCCTCCGTCTTCATTTCTAGACACCCTGGTGGTAAAGTTAAGTGCCACAGACGCAGATGAAGACAATCATCTGAATTCTAAAATTGCCTATAAGATCGTGTCTCAGGAGCCGGCGGGCTCACCCATGTTCATCATGAACAGGTACACTGGAGAAGTGTGCACGACGTCCAACCTCCTCGACAGAGAGGTAAAGCCTGCTGTGAATCAACTTTTAAAAATAAGGAATTCAGTTTTGACAAGACAAAGATGAAATGATTCGTGTGTGCCCATGCCTTTTTCGTGTAAAGGAGAAGAGTAAAAAGAGTCCAGTCATTACTTTTCAATGAAAATGATGAAAAGAAAAAAATACTGTATTAAAAGATGACAGAAAATTATAAAAGAAAAATGGAATAATCAGAATGTGTTGGATTGTATTCCAAACTAGGTCAAAGTCTTAAAATTCTCTTTCATCTTAAGCAACACAGCATGTATAACCTCCTCGTGAGGGGCTCAGATCGGGATGGAGCCACAGATGGACTGTCTTCGGAGTGTGACTGCAGAATCAAGGTTTTAGACGTCAATGATAATTTCCCCACTTTGGAGAAAACTTCGGTAAGTTGTTACTCTTCTACTCCTTTTTTCACCATAAGTGTCAATAATAGATCTACTTTCCCGCTGGTTTGTGAACCTGGTTCTGTGAAATGTATGCTGCTGTGCTGTGCTAAGTCATGTCCAACTCTTGGCAACCCCATGGACTGTAGCCCACCAGGCTCCTCTGTCCATGGGGTTATGACATGTATAGACGTACTCAACTTTCTCACTGTATAAACTTTGGAACTTCTTACATATAATCATACACAAGATCTGCTGGACAAGGAATAGGCTACCCATTCCAGTATTCTTGGGGGCTTCCCTAGTGATAGCTAGTAAAGAATCCGCCTGCAATGCAAGAGACCTGGGTTTGATCCTTGGGTTGGGAAGATCCCCTGGAGAAGGTAATGGCTACTCACTCCAGTATTCTGGCCTGGAGAATTCCATGGACTGTATAGTCCATGGGATCGTAAAGAGTTAGACACGACTGAGCGACTTTCACTTTCACTGAATAGTACGTTTGCCTTTGTTTCACTATTCTGTGTAAATCTCTTCTTTGGCAGCAATGGACTATCTCCTCCATACTCTCTACTCACAGAATTGTAGAAATTTATGAACATAACTCTGGGAATCATGTAACAACGTTGATGTATTTTTCTATGCCTGATGATTTGCTGAATCAATTCCAGAAAAGTCCCAAACATTCCAACTTCCATATTCATAAAAAGCCACACAATTGTAAACAGTAGGGCTGAACCTGGCTCACTGCCTGTTTTGGTTAAAATTTAAAAGTTTTATTAGCCACAACTGTCCTGTGTTGTCTGTGGCTGCTTTGATCTTAACAACAGCAGAGATGAGTAACTGACACAAACTCTCTGGTCCACAAAGTCTAATATAATTACCATCCTGCCCTTTACATAAAAGGAAGAACTAACTTAAGAAAAATTTAAAGGAAGCAAGAAAAATAAAACAAAGTTCCCGTTTGACCTTGATTGCACCGGCAGCACAAGAAAACCAGTTTTATTATCCTGTAATCATTTTATTCTTATATTTCTGATAGGACAGATGGCTGACGCAAAAATCATTGGCATAATCTGTTGTTAGTATTTCAAATAATAATTACGATAAGTCAATCTCTTTCCTTTTGAAAATTTATTGATTATAAAATTGATTTATGCCATTTCAGTACTCAGCAAGTATCGAAGAGAACTGTTTAAGTTCGGAACTGATCCGATTTCAAGCAATTGATCTCGACGAAGAAGGCACTGACAACTGGTTGGCAAAATATTTAATTCTCTCTGGAAATGATGGGAATTGGTTTGATATTCAAACAGACCCACAAACCAACGAAGGCATTTTGAAAGTCGTCAAGGTACAGTACAGGATCTGCGATATTCGCTTTCCAAGAAGGGTTAGAATACTCAGAGAGAGAATCTGTCTGCAACAAGTGGACCATAATCTTGCATACTTCTTATGTGGACAAGTGTCCTGGGTTAGTGGTCTGTTCATCAAGGCAGTGTTTATTACTAAGAGAAATAAGAAGTCTGTTTTGTTCTCACAATGCCCAACACCTAGTTGAGAAAATAAGGCAGGTACTTCCAAACTAGGTAATAATATGAGTTAAAAAAAAAAAAAAAAAACACATAGTAGATGTTATGGTATTAGGCGTAAACTGGAGTGGGCTGCCATGCCCTCCTCCAGAGGATCTTCCCAACCCAGGGATCGAACCCATGTCTCTTACATCTCCTGCACTGGCAGGCGGGTTCTTTACCACTAACACCACCTGGGAAGCCCCAATTAATAGCCAGATGGGTGAAATATGAAATAAGTTCTAACAGATAAGATCTTTCTGAGCAAGAGGTGGCTGAAAGGGTTTCAGTCATGGAATCAGGTTTAAGACTTTATAACCGAGATTGTTAATGTGGGTAACAAAATGCACAAACACACAGGTGAGCAAGCATAAAGCATGTTCAGGCATGACGAGCAGTTCTGTGGGGCTGTTGCAGAGTATTCATGGAGAAAAGTGATGAGATGCAAGAACACATGTTAAGAACCTTGAGTACTAGACTGCAGGGTTTGACTTTTTTCTTATAGATTAATTTTTCTTGAACTACTTTATGCTTTATGGACAACAATAAAATCTAAAAATAGAAATAAAACTAACCAATAAGATTCAAATTAGCATTAATGCAATAAGGAAAATTAATTTTTCACAAACAAAATTACTACTAACAACATAAACAGAACTTATAGCTATGAAAACATATACTAGTAGACCTATGTACATATTTATTTGAGCACACAGTGTGAACTGTGATTATTCAGTTGTTACTACTTTTCTCTATTCCAGTTACTGTGATACTTTTTTCCAGACAGTAAATTAGGAAGCCATTTAGCCCTCATCTGATCCAAACATATTGTTTATATATTGAATTTTTTCTGTCCTTTTTACAACTGTTTGGAGAAATTAAAGTATTACAACTTTACCACAAAATACAACCACTAGCACAGAAATCAGGTAGAGTATTAATGTATGAGGCAGTCATCAAAAACATGGAAAACATCTGTATGTGCTTTTTAAATTGCCATTCAAATCAATATATGACATTTCAATTCCTTAAAGAACACAAGGACTCCAAGAATATGTGATGAACTTCCTGTTTGAGAAACATGGCTTTGGACCAAAGATCAGTAAACTATGACTCTCAGGCCAAATCTGACCTGCCACTTTTTTGGAAATAAAGTTTTACTGGAACACAGCCACATGCATTCATTCATCTATTTCCTATGGCTGTTTCCAAACTCCATTGGCTGAACTGAATGCTCAAGACGGAAACTGTATCTGACCTCCAAAGCCTAAAATATTTACTATCTGCCCTTAACCAAAAAAATTCACCAGCCCTACTTACACACCAAGAAAAGCTTTGAGATATATTTTTAAATAGCTGTAACATTATGAGCTCAACTCCAGAAAGATGAAAGAAAACAATTATTATATTGATCAAGTCTTGAAGTTAGGAACCTGATCTAAAGCAAATGAAGTCAAAATACAAATTAAGGAACAAATAGCCACTGCCAAATGTGACATGGATAGAAAGAGAGAGACAGGAGGTTGCCTATCACCTCATTAAATTCTGAATATTTAGTCACATTTTTTTCCAGGGATCAGAATTTGTTCTACCTTGCATCTTAATTAAAAATCAAGATCTAGACATGTCATGAAATTCTTACCTATCTTCTTACCACCTTTATCACTGTCTTCGTATATTATCTTACAATATATAACTTTTATTTTTGCTTTTAATCTGCCTCCTAAACTACTAAAATAAGAGCAAAAAAAAAAAATCTTTGAGCATAAACAACTTGACCTAAATATCTTTCCATCCCTTGCACCTGGTCCCATGTCCAGAAGATAGCAGCAGCTCACCAAACTTTGAGAGTAATGATGATGCCACTTACTGAAACTGCAGCTCTCACCGAAACAGGAGTCACTGAGCTTGAATGCAGAATTCATCATTTCTACAAAATTAGAAAAATGAGAAAGAAAACACGTTCATCACTCAGGCAGTGCACTATCTATGACATACATAATGTCTTCTGTGAGACCTAAAACTTTTTTTAAAGATCTACTTATATTATTGCAAAAAAGAAAAAAAAAAAACTACTGGAAATTCAATTTCATGAAAAATTGGTCAAGGTAGTATTAGACATGGTGTAAACAAAGTATGTGTATTTTTTCAGAATGATAACTTCCCAAGTTTCTTACAAAGAGCAGAAAACAATATGCTTTAAAACATCAAAATAATGTAGAAGGGCTAATGAAATTTAAAATCTTAATATCTGTGCCCTGATGCTGGGGAAAGATTGAAGACAGGAAGAGAAGGGGATGACAGAGGATGAGATGGTTGAATGGCATCACCAACTTAATGGGCATGAGTTTGAGCAAGCTCCGGGAGTTGGTGATGGACAGAGAAGCCTGGTGTGCTGCAGTCCGTGGGCTCACAAAGAGTCAGACACGACTGAGCAAATGAACTGAACTGAACTGAATATGTGTGCTAGCACACAGCCAAGAGAGCTATGCATGTAGAGGATATATGTGCAATTTTCCAAGATTTGGCATTTGGAACAAGGTCACTGATGTCCTCTGGGACTCTCTCCATATTCACTCAAGCTATCACTTAACCTCATAGGAACTGACCTCTAAGTCACAAGCTTTTGACTAAGATTTCTAGAACCCTTTTCTTAGTCTGAGGATATTATAAATAATTCACTTCAACCCAAATTTGAGAAATGAAGGGTACCAGGAATATGAATCAGACATAGTCCCAGTTTTCCAGGAACTATCCCACTTTATAGCCATCCCACTTGTAAATCACTTATAAGGATTTTCTGAGCAGAAAATCCTAACAGATTCATCCTCATGGTTTTCCCTTTGTTCTAGAAACCTTGCTCCTTTCAGGGCTGTGGTATCCTTAGTTTAGCAAACCTTTTTCTCCTTTTCCCCGCCAGCTCTCAATATTGCCCATAATTAATTAACCCCATTTCTTGGGTATGGAATCCTGGCAGGCCTACCCTCCTTAGGATTGGCCCCTGTGGTGTAACTTAACAAGAGAAAGACCTCTAAGAAAGTGAAAAATCTCTTTGTCAATAATTTTTTTTTTTGTATTTATGATCACATACGTATGGATAACAAAGAATATAAATAGATGGGGGAGTAAGCACACATTCACTTCAACATCAAAAAGAAAAGCAAAATACTATCCAATTGGAATTCTAACAAAAAAATACTGGTTGTGTATTTTTCTAATAACTCTAATCAAGATTTATTACACACTTGCTGACCCTGTTCCTACATGGGACACTGGTAAAGAATCCACCTGCCAATACGAAAGAGGCAAGAGACGTGGGTTTGATCCCTGGGTCGGGAAGATTCCCTGGAAGAAGAAATGGCCACCTGCTCCAGTATTCTTGTCTGGGAAATTCCATGGACAGAGGAGCCTGGTGAGCTATAGCCCATGGGGTCCCAAAGAGTCAGACACAACTGAGCACGCAGGCAAGCACTCTCTGGACACCAGTTATTGGGTTATATTATGTGTATAAAGGCTCTATGCATATTATCTCAATCATCACAACTAAGAGAAGAAAATATTATGATTCCTTTTTTTATAGAAAGTGAAACAAAACCAAAGAGGAAAACTAAGTTTTCTAAGTTCACCTAGGCAGCAAATGACAAAGACAAGTTCCAACCAGATGTCTCTGATTCCAAACTCATTCTTAACTGCCACCTCTGTGCCCTACAGTGTAATCCAGAGCCAGTAAACCAAGTTTTAGGAAAGAATTAGCGTCTGAAGATTTTTCCCTCTGTTGATTTCTGTAAGATCTTTCCCGACTGTGTGTGCCCTGCTGGTCAGATCAGATCAGATGAGTCGCTCAGTCGTGTCCGACTCTTTGCGACCCCATTAATCACAGCACGCCAGGTCTCCCTGTCCATCACCAACTCCCAGAGTTCACTGAGACTCACGTCCATCGAGTCAGCGATGCCATCCAACCATCTCATCCTCTGTCGTCCCCTTCTCCTCTTGCCCCCAATCCCTCCCAGCATCAGAGTCTTTTCCAATGAGTCAACTCTTCGCATGAGGTGGCCAAAGTACTGGAGTTTCAGCTTTAGCATCATTCCTTCCAAAGAAATCCCAGGGCTGATCTCCTTCAGAATGGACTGGTTGGATCTCCTTGCAGTCCAAGGGACTCTCAAGAGTCTTCTCCAACACCACAGTACAAAAGCATCAATTCTTTGACACTCAGCCTTCTTCACAGTCCAACTCTCACATCCATACATGACCACAGGAAAAACCATAGCCTTGACTAGGTGGACCTTTGTTGGCAAAGTAATGTCTCTGCTTCTGAACATGCTATCTAGGTTGGTCATAACTTTCCTTCCAAGGAGTAAGCGTCTTTTAATTTCATGGCTGCAGTCACCCTCTGCAGTGATTTTGGAGCCCAGAAAAATAAAGTCTGACACTGTTTCCACTGTTTCCCCATCTATTTCCCATGAAGTGGTGGGACCGGATGCCATGATCTTCATTTTCTGAATGTTGAGCTTTAAGCCAACTTTTTCACTCTCCACTTTCACTTTCATCAAGAGGCTTTTTGAGTTCCTCTTCACTTTCTGCCATAAGGGTGGTGTCATCTGCATATCTGAGGTTATTGATATTCCTCCTGGCAATCTTGATTCCAGCTTGTGTTTCTTCCAGTCCAGCGTTTCTCATGATGTACTCTGCACAGAAGTTAAATAAACAGGGTGACAATATACAGCCTTGACGAACTCCTTTTCCTATTTGGAACCAGTCTGTTGTTCCATGTCCAGTTCTAACTGTTACTTCCTGATCTGCATACAAATTTCTCAAGAGGCAGATCAGGTGGTCTGGTATTCCCATCTCTTTCAGAATTTTCCACAGTTTATTGTGATCCACACAGTCAAAGGCTTTGACATAGTCAATAAAGCAGAAGTAGATGTTTTTCTGGAACTCTCTTGCTTTTTCCATGATCCAGCGGATGTTGGCAATTTGATCTCTGGTTCCTCTGCCTTTTCTAAAACCAGCTTGAACATCAGGAAGTTCACGGTTCACATATTGCTGAAGCCTGGCTTGGAGAATTTTGAGCATTACTTTACTAGCGTGTGAGATGAGTGCAATTGTGCGGTAGTTTGAGCATTCTTTAGCATTGCCTTTCTTTGGGATTGGAATGAACACTGACCTTTTCCAGTCCTGTGGCCACTGCTGAGTTTTCCAAATTTGCTGGCATATTGAGTGCAGCACTTTCACAGCATCATCTTTCAGGATTTGGAATAGCTCAACTGGAATTCCGTCACCTCCACTAGCTTTGTTCGTAGTGATGCTTTCTAAGGCCCACTTGACTTCACATTCCAGGATGTCTGGCTCTAGGTCAGTGATCACACCATCGTGATTATCTGGGTCGTGAAGATCTTTTTGTACAGCTCTTCTGTGTATTCTTGCCATCTCTTCTTAATATCTTCTGCTTCTGTTAGGTCCATACCATTTCTGTCCTTTATCGAGCTCATCTTTGCATGAAATGTTCCTTTGGTATCTCTGATTTTCTTGAAGAGATCCCTAGTCTTTCCCATTCTGTTGTTTTCCTCTATTTCTTTGCCCTGCTGGTCAGACACATCTATACCAGAAAATGTCAATTCCTGGGCATTTCAGCAATTGAAATCCCAAATCTCAAGGGTTTTAGCTGAATTTTAAGTGAGACATGTTGAGCCAGCCCCAAACAAGAACCCTAGTAAATTCCTGTAAATATTTCTATCTTATTACCTCCTGTGAAGAATTTAACCAAAATCTAGAACATTCATGAGGTTATGGAATTTCCCTGAGAAGCAGAGATTTGTCTAAGATTCTTGCTGATGATACTCATATCTTAACTTCTGTTATTGGTAAATGTGTTGCAATTGATGTTTATCTTAGCTTCCAGGGCACTTCTAACAGCACCCAGTACTCCCTTTTCTACAACTTTTTTTTTACAAATGGAGAAGATGGATCTCTTCCAATTGAAAATTCATTTTTGAGCCCACAATTCATTTCAGCTCTGTGCTGAATCATTGTTGGTGACTTTTCATGTCACCACATCAGTCATTCTGGATCAAAAGATTCTATTCATCTTTTATCCAAAGAACCCATCTCAAAGGTGACTTTTCTCATTTGAATGTGCCCTATGAAGGAGTCTTCTTGTTCACCAGACTCAGCACAATTAAATTATAGTTGAGGGCTCTAATAGTCTATAATAGCTATAGACTATAATAGTCACAAATTCTCCTTTAGAAGTTGTTTGCATCATTTTTCAAAATTACAGGTTCAGTTACATCATATATACTGGCTTCTAGGTTCTCTGATTATACTTCCAAGATATTCTCAGATAGGCATTCTACGAAAGAGACCTGGCTACTATTTATTCATTTAATAACTGTGAATATTTTTATTTCATTACTTTTTATTTTTCATAAGCACCTCATTTGGAAAGAAGGGTCATCTTTCATTTTAGGGTTTTATGTATGAAGTTCAAAACTCCAAAACTAGAGTCCAACTTAAAGTCACAGGCCTAAATGATCCATGTACCATGTACCTGGTTATGCCAAAAGATAAAGGAAATAACATGTCTGATATATCTAAGTGAACGTGAAAGCGTTAGTCAATCAATCTTTGTGACCCCATGAACTGTAGCCCACCAGGTCCTCTGTCCGTGGGGCTCTCCAGGCAAGAATACTGGAGTGGGTTGTCATGCCCTTCTCCAGGGGATCTTCTCCACCCAGGGATCAAACCAGGGTCTCCTGCACTGCAGGCAGATTCTTTACCATCTGAGACACCAGGGAAGCCCATGATATACATAATGCAGTAACAAACAAAATTCGATCGGTTCAAGAGCAGAATTGCACAGCTCCTGGCCTTTATTTTAGTGTACTGCTTTTTAAATTTTGACTTCTAATTCTATCAAGAAAGTCTTCTTGCTGTTTCAGAGTTTTGTTGTTGTTTTTTTTTAACTTTCTATCATTTCAGACGCTGGATTATGAACAAGTGCCTAATATTCATCTTAGCATTGGAGTTAAAAACCAAGCTGAGTTTCACCACTCGGTTGCCTCTCAATTCCGAATGCACTCAACCCCTGTGAGAATTCAGGTTGTTAACGTGAGAGAAGGACCTGCATTTCAACCAAATTCTATGACGTTCAGTGTGCGAGAAGGACTGAAAGGAAATTCCTTATTGAATTTTGTGCTTGGCACATACACAGCTATAGATTTGGATACAGGAAATCCTGCAACAAACGTCAGGTACTGCACATATTTTGCTCGTGTTAAAGAGATAAAGCTCAGCTCTTCCTATATTAATTCACAAGAAGGTGCTACTTTTGAAGTTTTGCTTTGCTTTTTGTCTTCGTTTTAGAAGATGACTGTGGTACTAACTTTATTTCAGAATTTTAATAGTGCTTTAGAGGCAGTAAGGGCTCCAACAGGTTAAAGGAGTAATTGCGTCCAGCGAGCAGTTGTAAGATCAAAGAGCCACCTACAGATACTCTGAGTCTCTCTGACCTTTTGTGCCCGGCTATACTACCCTGGCCCCAGGATGATTAAGCTATATTATAAACAATAAGGCATCATAAAAGATGAGTCACTGTTTTTCCTTAAAATCTGTGTTATCTAATGACTTTGGGGCTAATTTCAATCTCCTACTTGACCTAAAACAAAAAAGTAAAAAAAAAGAAGAGGCTGAAACATAGGTGTTTCAGAAATTTGATGAATCTTAAGAGAATCAGAACTGAAAAAATAGAAAAGTAGGTATTAGGGTCACTAGATACACAGATTATATATGAGTTAGATCTATGTAAGATATCCTGGAAAATAATTATAGTGAAATATACAAGTATTCTCTTTATCTTTTCCTTCCAATATATTTGGAATGAGCAAAGTCTACTGACCTATCAGTTACTTTTGACATAAAAATTTTTGATTATTTAATCAGCTAATAAATAGGTAGACAACAAAAACTGTGAAGTCTATCAGAGGAAAGAATGTGCAAGGTAAGTGTCTTGGACGTTTGAATTTATGCCTGGTACAGAGAACAGATGTTCTACCAATAAGGTCAAAAGCTTTGAATCCATTATATGTAAAAAAAAAAAAAAATTCCACATACACAAGCAGACTAGATGATACCACAACCTCTAACAGGCCAACCATGAGGGGCTCTGAAACCAGTATGTATTAAAATCTAAGAAAAAAATGTATCACATGTGAAAATGAATAAAGCACATTCTCACATTCTTTCAATAGACACTGCTATGATTTTATAAACAGCCCTGAAATAATTTCATACATTCTATTAACAATTATATTAAGAGCCAGAAGAGTAAGAATTATGAGATTATAAAATTCTGTTGTGAATCTGTACATAAATATGTTCTATACTGGAATTTTATTTTCTATACATTTTATAAACTGACTCAATTGTCACTATAAAGCATGCAAATACCATATATAAGAGTAACACATTGTGCAGCTTAAAATGATTAACTTTTACATAAGCAAATGATGAATGTATTTATTTAAAAACAGGTATATCATAGGACATGACGCAGGCAACTGGTTAAAAATAGATTCAAGGACTGGAGAGATACAATTTTCTAGGGAATTTGATAAGAAGTCAAAATATATTACCAATGGGATATACACAGCAGAGATCCTGGCTATAGATGGTAAGAAAATTTATTGTCAATTCTTAATAAAATTATTACTAAAACATTCAATACAAGTAATATTCTAATGTTAATACTAGATTGACTCAAATCCAACATACAGTTTATTGGTGTCTTTAAGACTTATAGAGAGTTCTAAATACCTTAGATCAAGGACTGAGTTCAGTATCCTTATAATCATAATTTACATTTAAGTCATAATTTATTTCACCTATTTACAAAAAAGAATTGTATGTGATTTACAGTGTGAAGCATAAAAGTTAAAATATGTAAATAAAATTCAGTTTCTGCTTTTTACTTCATCTCTTGAGAGAATTGATCAGCTTGTACAGTATGTTAGAAATGTTTACTTAAGTAAGTGCTACAAAGTGTGCTCAAAATTCACCTGCAGGTAAGGCAGCGTCCCGAAGTATATAGTTATTTCAGAACCACTAAAACTGAGCTACAATAAGAGGCCTGTGTGAGTACTGTTATCCAAAGAAAAATGCTGAAGACCAAGAAAGCACAAGGTTATTCCAAATATAAGATTCAAATTACATTTGTAAGTGCAGATGCACTGAAGTAACTTGTAATTGAGCAGTTCCTCACATGAGAAAATCTATTAAACATTCCTCTTGGTGAGCAGCAACAGAAATTTGTTTAGCAATAGTTAATGATTCTCCAGAACAAAGGCTACTACTGTTATTTCCTAGCAGTAGCTAGGAAACCAGCCACTATGAAACAAAACAGCAGAAAAAGCTCAGTAACCAGGAAAGAAGGGAGAAGATGTCTCAAGTACATACCTAATAGAAGATAGATATTGCAGGATTGCATTAAGTTTATACCTGAGATTTACAGTAGCCAAACAAAGAGAAAGATAAACAGTCAGTATAGGATTGAAAGAGAAACCATGGTAATACCCAAACAATTACATACATTCTAGTCTTCATCCCATGAGTGTCACTTTCAGCATCTGCGTGAGTTATATAAATATTTATTTTCAGTATTCTGAAAATGAATTCTAGCCAGGTTGATCACAGCCAATGAGTCATACGAGAAAATCCAATTCTAGTTCAAAAACTAGAATAAAACATTAGTCAAGTAAATAAAAACAAAACTACATGAAAATGTACCCACAGAAACCTAAAAACGAGGGCCATTGTTTATTCCCCTAAGCCGAGCGTCTGCACTGGCACAAGCCTTCCAGATAGCTGGAATACGTTTGCTCAAGGATGCTCGGCCACTAGGTGAAGCAGCAGAGCTCTGCCTATAGCAGGCAGACACAACAAGGAGCAGATGCTGTAGACAGTGTTTTTAGCTGTGGTTTGCCACAGAAAGTGAAAGTCGCTCAGTCGCGTCTGACTCTTTACGACCACATGGACTATACAGTCCATGGAATTCTTCTGGTCAGAATACTGGAGTGGGTAGCCTTTCCCTTCTCCAGGGGATCTTCCTAACCCAGGGATCGAACCCAGATATCCCACATTGCAGGCGGAGTCTTTACCAGCTGAGCCACCAGCGAAGCCCACAGCCCAAGGCCATAAGAAAGTTCCAGAGGATGAGAGAACAACACAGCACATAATCTAATCTACGGGATAATCTAGTGTCTCTCTAATGAACCTAAGTCTAGAATAGAAAGTCAACTCCCAAATCAGGTATAAGAACACACTGTACAAAACCATATACAGTATGAATAGGCTCCTGGTTTGTTATCATTCGAGTAACTAAATGACTCTACCATTTAGGCATACAGAAGACATCTTTAAAAGACATTTATTAACGTCACAAAGAGTGACCTAGCAAAATACCTAGAGATGATAGTGTTCTGACTTACAAATGAAAATACTAAGACTCTCTGCAATTAAAAAACAAAACAATTCTTTATTCAACATAAAGTATAAAAGTAGACTAAAAGCCCAGACTCCTATTTCTTTGTCCTCTGCTCCTTCTAATAATATACTAACCCAAAATTTGTTTCAAATGGGTTAGGAAAAAAGCAAATATATTTATATTTGTTTTCAAAAGTACCATTTCAGAGAGAAACAGTGTCTATCTAATGGATGGATTTAAACAGTGAAACAGAAAAAAAAAAAAAACTCAAACAATTATTTAACTTCAATTGCAGTTATTTCCACAAACACCGGACTCAGTAAGTACCCAGAATGAAAGGCTCTAAAATGGACTACAGGGGTCTCATTTGGGGAGATACGGTGGACTAGAAAGCAGTAAACCTTCTCTGAGAAAGGACGCCGAATTTTGCATTCTGAGATATGTAGCTGAATGAAACAGGGATGAAACAACATTTTAGGAAGAGTGACTAGAAGGCACAAGTGTTTGGTTTAGGAAAGAACGAGTTCAAAGAACTAAAAAGAAGCCACTGTGCCCAGAAGGTGCTAAGCAAAGGCAAGCATGGCTTCAGGAGATTTAAGCAGGCAGGATCCTATCACATACCAGCTCAGGAGTCAAGTAATGTATTCCTCTATGCTGTGGCATCATCATGGGATATGAGAAAGAATTTTCTCCCCAACACCATTTACCCCAACACCCTATATGTCTTGCTGTTTCAGATGGCTCTCTAAAAACGGCCACGGGAACCATATGTATCGAAGTTCCTGATGTCAACGATTACTGCCCAGTCATTGTTGCTGAGAGAGAAACCATCTGCATTGCCTCTCCCTCCATCCTTATCTCTGCTGCAGGCGTTAACAGTCACCCTTATGGGTCTCCCTTTACCTTCTGTGTTGTTAATGAACCCCCAGGGACAGCGGACATTTGGGATATCACATTAGTAAATGGTAAGTAGGATGCAAATTTGCTTATACTCTAAGGCCAAAAGTAAAAACAATTACCAAATAATTAGTCAAGTCACATAATAATACTTTCCGACTCTATGTCCACCAAAAGTGTAAAGAGTCCATAATAGTATGCGTGTTTATGGTAACTGTTGCTACTTTAAAATAAAGGCCTCACATTGATAAAAATTGAGATGTCATTTCAGGCATCTTAACAATTTATGTACCTTGGGTTCTTTTTCCTGAGATGTTAGATGTATAATAGAAAATGAAATGTTTTGGACATGTGCATTCTGGACATGTGCATACTAAGTCACTTCAGTCATGTCCAGCTCTTTGCGACCCTATGGACTGTAGAGACTAGCTCGCCAGGCTCCTCTTTCCATGGGATTCTCCAGGCAAGAATACTGGAGAGGGTTGCCATTTCCTCCTCCAGGGGTTCTTCCCAACCCAGGGATCAAACCCGCGTCTCTTACATCTCCTGCATTGGCCAGCGGGTCCTTTACCACCTGGTAAAGTGCCACTTGGGAAGCTCCCATTCTGGCCACAATAGCTCTCTCGTCAGACATTCATTTGGAGAAACAGGAGAGACGTTGTAGGTAGGGTGGTAAGATGGTGGTCAGAGTTCAAGGTAAGAGGAAAAATCCACCTTTCTGAAGCCACCAAGCTTTTCCATTCATCCTAAAATGATGCCAGGAAAAAAAAATGCCACCATTGACTTGGAGGAAATCGGGTAACCTGTTTTCACCATAAAACCTTTTAGCCCTTTCACACAAAACCACCTTAATATTTTTAAAAGCTAAGCAATTGCATTAAAATCAATATAACTCTGAATTCAATGTTCACTACAAAAATCAATATGTTGTTCTTAAATAATTGCTAACTACTTTTTCCTCATTCATATCCTAGATTTTATGAGGAAAAACAAGAAAAAATATTCAGCATGAGATATTTCTATCACAGATTTACCAGTAAAAAATATAGTCTTATTGGAAAGAATATTCTTAGGGTCCTATTTACATGCATGTCTTGAAGAAAAGAAAAAATCCCACTTAACAAAAGGCTGGGGCCATGCCTTATTTGACTCTTACTTTGAGCTCAGGTTACATTTTGGTAGACATAGCCAGGTTATTACATAGCTAATTGAAAGCAATAACCCATAATAATAATAATTAACAATAATAATAATTGAGTGTTAAGGATTCATCAATTACTATTCATGATTTAGGAGTAAGTCATTTCTAAGGCCTCCTCAGGTTGATAAATTACAACCTATATGTTAAGCAATGGTTTCTATAAAAATCAATAGATAATCACAGCACAAAGAATTAGTAAAATAATAGTTTTTGGAATAAGTTTAAATGTTAAGACAGTGATTTTGAATAAGAGATGAACAACAGTCTTCATGAGGGTATTTGGAAGCTGTCATCCCAAATAGAAAACTTCTAATATTTCCTTTCAGCTCAATATTCTTCATTCATTGGACAAATATCCACTGAGTGCATACTATATGCCAAGTATTGTTGCTCTGGAAATAAGCATCATAAGTGTTAATTTTTAAAAACTGACAATGTATTCTATGACTAAAGGAGCATGAAAAAAAGTCAGATCCTAAGTTAATCATGGGTATTAGGAAGAGTTACTCACCAAAACGTTTTTTAAATTTTTCCTGTATATTCAAGTACAGTCACTTGACAATTTCTGTGTTACTTTTAGGTATACAACAAAGTGATTCAGTTATACATACAAATATACCCATTCTTTTCCAAATTCTTTTTCCATATGGATTTTTACAGAGTATTGAGTAAAGTTCCCTCTACTATACAGTAGAACCTTATTTTTTATCTATTTTATATATTGTGGTATCTATCTGTAAATCCCCAATTCCTAATTTATCCCTCCCCCATTTCCCCTTTGGTCATCAAAAGCTTGTTTTCTATGTTTGTGCTATTTCTGTTTTGTGAATAAATTCATCTGTATCATCTCTTTATATTTCACATATAAGCTATATCATATGATACTCTTCTTTCTCTGTCTGACTTTACTTAGTATTATAATCTCTAGGTCTGTTCATGTTGCTGCAATATGACTTCGTTCTTTTCTATGACTGTGTAATATTCCATTGTACATATGTACCCCATCTTTAATTTATTTTCTCTCTTGCCTTTCAGCTACCTCCGCAATCCTGAAAGCTGAGCAGACTTTATATTCCGGATACTACGAAATCCCGATCCTAGTAAAGGACAGTTTTAACAGAGCATGCGAATTGCCGCAGATCGTGGAGCTAAGGGCCTGTGACTGTGACGGCAAGCACGGGTGCTGGTCCTCGGGCGCCACAGACGTCAGCGCCGGGGCTGCGAGCTCTGTCACCAGTGTGTCTGTCACTGACGGCCAAACCGAGGCTTCAAATGTTGGTATGGGATCAACAGGGATTGGCATGATCACGATGGGCGTCTTACTGCTGCTTCGTAAGTACTGGATTAAATCCCTCTTTTCAGCAGTTCTTCAAAATAAGAATGTAATCAGGTTCACTGGAATGGCCATTTCTTTTCAGTACCTATGGCAATGTTTGTGGAAATCTGGAAATAAGCAATGGGATTGATATGGGCATGTTACTTGTTCAATAATGGTAAGTAAGAATATTCACTGGAAGGACAAATGCTGACACTGAAACTCCAATACTCTGGCCACCTGACATGAAGACCCAACTCATTGGAAAAGACCCTGATACTGGGAAAGACTGAGGGTACGAGGAGAAGGGGGCGACAGAGGATGCGATGGTTGGATGGCATCACCAACTCAGTGGACATGAGTTTGAGCAAACTCTGGGAGATAGTGAAGGACAGGGAAGCCTCATGTGCTGCAGTCCATGGGGTCCCAAAGAGTTGGACATGACTGAGTAACTAAACAACAACAACAACAACAACAAAAAAAAAGTCCAGGGTTAGTGAGGGTCAAAAAGATGGGAAATATGCAAGTCCCTAAGTATAGTATTTTTGCTGTTGTTCAGTTGCTCAGTCGTGTCTGCTTTATAGCAGAGCATAAAGGAATCGCATCATGACAATTTCAGCAGAGTCCTTTAAGAGCAGAAAAGCAGAAGTAATTAAGTCTAAATAGGAAAGTTGGGGAAGGACACAGGAAAAGCACAGACATAAACACACATGTAAAATGTGCACACATGTACATAGGGGACTAGGAAACATAAAACTGAATTTGAATCCTGGATCTGCCAACAACCACTTTGGAGTCTTAGATAAGCAGGAAGAAAGAACCTTATTTGCCTAATCTGTCATTAAAGTTTACCTGATCTTAAGTGATTAGCGGATTTGTATTTATAAACACAGATACGTATCCTCAATCCTTAATGTTACTCAATCAGTCATGTCCGACTCTTTGCAACCCCATGGACTGTAGCCTACCAGGCTCCTCTGTCCATGGGATTTCCCAGGCAAGAATACTGGAGTGAGTTGCTATTTCCTTCTCCCGGGGATCTTCCCGACCCAGGAATCAAACTTGGGTCTCCTATGCTGCAGGGATATTCTTTACCATCTGAGCCACCAGGGAAGCCCCACTCAATCCTTTAGGGGAAATTAATGCATTACATTTGTATTTTTCCCTCTAGTTCTGAATGTCATGCCACATTTTCCCAAAAGTGATGCATTTGATGACTTCCTAAATTGAGCAATATGTGTTAACTCTTCCTTTCCACTTTCTTGGGCAGTGGCACCGCTCTTGCTGCTCCTGTGCTGCTGCTGCAAACGAAAACAGCCAGAAGGGCTGGGGACGAGTTTTGCTCCTGTGCCTGAGGGGGGAGAAGGAGTGGTGCAATCCTGGAGAATAGAAGGGGCCCATCCCGAGGACAGGGTGAGTGGATTCGTCAGGTTCCACAGAAGCTTGGTGTTTCAGAGGGATTCAACATGTCCTGATAATTATACATTGCACAAAGTTGAAAATACATCACTTTTGAAATGTTTAACATAAGCACTTCCCTGGTTCAGTGGCTTAAACCCTGTGCTCCCAATGCAGGGGGCCCAGGTTCGATCCCTGGTCAGGGGTCTAGATCCCACATGACACAACTAAAGGTCTCACGTGCTACAGCTAAGGCCAGTGCAGCCAAAATAAGTAATTAAATATGTATTTCAAAATGTTTAACATAAAACATTTCTTTAAAATCTTTTTTTTTTTCTTTTCAGGATGTGTCCAACATATGTGTACCAATGACAGCCTCTAATACCCAGGACCGTATGGATTCCTCTGGTCAGTGGATGTCAAAATCTGTTTTCCTTTTTAAAATTTGCAAACTGTTCAGCCAGGCAAATCTCATGTATAAGTACCTTACCAAAAATCAGCACATCTGTCATTTTCCTTGGAGGACAGTGTAAGTGGAGAGAAAGTTACATATTTGAAGTGGTGACTTTATTTTTCTGTCTTAAACACTGGCAGTGAAGAACGATGTAGCAATTCAAAGGGCAAAGTCTGGAACCAGAATGCTCAAGTTTGATTCCCAGCTCTGCCACTTACTAGTAATTAAGTCCTTGAGTAAGACACTTCACCTCTCTAGGCCTCAATTTCCTTCTTTGAAACTGAATTTATGATAGTACCTACTTCAAAGTGTTCCTATGAGGAGTAAATGATCATATATATATATATATACATATTATATATTATATATATAGTATACATACTATATATTATACGTATATTATACATATTATATATTATATGTATAGTATGTACATTATATATGTATGTGTGGTATATAATATGGATCATATATGTTACATATATCATATACAAATGTATGTATATGTGCTGTATGTATATATGTATATCACAAAATATACATTAGAATAGTGCCTTGCATAGTAAGTGTTACCATTATTTGTAAAACAAGCAGTTCAAAAAAAAGAAAGAAAGAAAAAAACGAAGCAGCAAATATGTTCTCCTAAGAATACACTGAAGGGGACAACAGAGGATGAGCGGTTGGATGGTATCATGGACTCGATGGACATGAGTTTGCTCAAGCTCTGGGAGTTGGTGATGGACAGGGAAGCCTGGCGTACTGCAGTCCATGGGGTCATAAAGAGTTGGACACGACTGAGCAACTGAGCTGAAATGAGGAACTTTTCTTAAATTTATACATGCATTCACCTCACCACTCTTACCCTCTCCTAATTTACCAAGTCCCAGAAATACCCTAAAATACTGGGAAAATACCCAGTATTGGGCAATAACTGAACAAAGTAGAGAGGCTGCCCAGTTCTAGAGCGGGCTTGTGATTTTTCAGTGATGGTTTCTGAGCGTCCCAAGCCAGGCTCTGAACGCAAAGAGTCTAAGGTGACTGAACACTCCTATGGAAGCCCACTCCCCATGCAGCACCAGGGTGAATGAGGACCCTGAGTTTCCCTTTCTGCAAACGCGTGGCTGGCCTTGCTCTGGAGGGCTCATGAGTGAGTGCAAGTCTTCTCAGCCAGGCCTGGGGAGCTTGCCAGAGGCAGCCCGAGAAGGAACTGGTACAGGCAAAACGGAGGCCCTGCTCCTCTGGCCTCTTCTGCACCTTCAAGTCTGTCACCTGAAAGGTGGCAAAGCCACGCCTGATACCTGGCTCCCTTTGTACTGTTTGTTTAGTTTTATTTTTATCAGCAAGCCTGAAGATTATAGATATAGTTGGAATTGCTCCTATACTAGCGTTCCAGAGCCTTCCCTTTGCTGGGGGGAAGGGGTGGTGGTGTTGCCGACAGTGTCTATGCGGGTAAACAATGCAGACGACTCCAGCACCGTTGAACCCCGTCTCCTTTCAGAAATCTACACTAACACCTACGCAGGCGGAGGAACGGTTGAAGGGGGTGTCTCGGGAGTGGAACTCAATACCGGTCTGGGGGCGGCCGCTGGCCTGGCAGCGGGAGGAGCAGCGGGCACCGTGGGGAGGAGGAGCTCGGCGGTGGGCATCCAGCGGGACTATGCGGACACCGGCCTGAACCTGGCTTTCCTGGACAGCTATTTCTCTGAGGTAACTTCCCTGCACACAGCTCCACAAAATAGTCTTGGGACTGAATAATAATAATAACAATGGTGGTCGAGTCTTCTGAAATATATTCGGGGACTCTTAACTCCACCCCAATCCTGAATAAAAAAATATTTCTCTGAGGTAATTCCCCTGCACACAGTTCAACAATATTATCATTCACTCTTGAGACTGCATAATAATAACAATGGCAGTAGATTCTTTTCTGAGATATATTCAGTTACTTTTAACTCTATCCCAATCTTGAATAAAAAATATTTCACTTTTCCTTAAAATACAAAAAGCCAACTTACTGAAACACATCATATCCAGTGAGCATAATACCTCTGACGACTGTGAAAAAGGCTAGTATCCCATCATTTTCCATTTCCCTTCTGCTATTTTCCTGTATTCTGTTTCTTTCTGGTATTCCCAGTGTTTCCCACAGCAAAGAGCAAAGAGAATCCCGATCAAGAAGAACTACATGTTCATGTCTGTTCTTCACAGTGGCCTTTGAGCCCTGCAGATACCTCCAACAGAAAGGAGAAAAAAATGAATCAAAAGCCAAATTAGGGAAGAAAGAGAGCAGAAACTGAAGAAGAGGGCATCACCAAGATTTGATGACAGATTAGGGCCTGGAACCCGGGTCTCTCATCTCTACTCAGGGCCCCAGGCACTGTGTCCCTCACTAGGGGAGAGGATCATGGGTCTATGAGCATGCCAGGAGGAAAGACACAAGGCCCTGGGATGGCCTAACAGGGCAGCACAAAGGATAAACAGAGGATTTATTTAAACCATCTTGTGAATTCCTATCTAGTACATTTATTTCTCTTATTTAGCAGTCCATTTTATCTCATATTCTAATTAGCCCATTTTACTCCTTATGTGGCAACATGTGAGTTTCAGCACTGCTCTTAACAAAAAATGCTAAAGATGTTGTTGTAAGGTGTATCTTAAAATTGGTGGTTACCAACACCACTATAGATAGGGCATGAAGAGTATCAGTTATTTAAATGAGTCATCCACACCACTCAAGTACATTTGGGAAATGGGCACAAGACTAAGTGTGGCTAAGACTCCACACTCCCAATGTGGGAGGCCCTGGGTTTGATCCCTGGTCAGGGAACTATACCCGACATACCACAACTAAAGATCCTGTGTGCCACAACTAAGAACTGGCACAGCCAAATAAATAAATAGAAAATTTTTTTAAGAAAAAGTAGGGATGTAGACTCTGGTACAAACCATAGGGAAAGCAGCATGATGCAGTGGAGAAAAGATAGGTGGATTTGACGTTGTATTGGACAACTATTTAAGTCTTGGGCATGACATTAACCTTCTCTGGGCCTGTGGTTACCTTATTTATAAAAGAAAGAAAGGGTCAGATTGTATCAGGGGATTTTGGATGGTGTTGGGCAGGCCCTGTGGGATTTCATGGAAACCAAGAGCTATAACAGTTGAGGCAAATAGGGAAGCGAACCACCAGGTCTCTGCTCCCTCCCCACACCTTCAAACAAAGAAGTTCTCATTTCATCACTTCTACATGTTGAGGTCACGCCTAGGATTTCATTTAAAGGGCCTGTCATTTAAAAAAAATTTAAAAATCACTGTAGATAAACTCCCTCCTGATAACGTAACTCCAAAAACACCCCAGCTCTCTTCACCTAGGCCACATAAAATAAGCCTCTGAAACATAGAGCTATGTACACCTCTATAGATGTTTTTATTCCAAGTTGATCAAATATCTCTCCTTAAATAAATAATGTTTTGTACATAACTAAATATGTTGTTATCTTAGACCACCTCAGAAACAAAAGACTATGCACACTGATCTCCTTTCAGAGTTCCAATTATTTAGAAATACGGCAATCAATCAGGGTATCTCTCAGTTCATTCCATTAAATCATCTTAGATCAGATGTCTCTAAGGCATTGTTGTTGTTCTTCTTTAATTATTTTATAGAGAAAAGAAACTTCTAATTGTCTGTTTTTCTTCCAATTTTAGAAAGCACAGGCTTATGCAGGCGAAGATGAAGGCCGCCCTGCAAACGATTGTTTGCTCATTTATGACCACGAAGGAGTAGGGTCTCCTGTGGGCTCCATTGGTTGTTGCAGTTGGATTGTGGATGATTTAGATGAAAGCTACATGGAAACTTTAGATCCAAAATTTAAGACTCTTGCTGAAATCTGCTTAAACACGGAAATTGACCCATTTCCTTCACAGCAGTCCTGTATCCCCATCAGCACTGACCTCCCCTTACTTGGACCGAACTACTTTGTTAATGAATCTTCAGGAATGACTCTCTCAGAGGCTGAATTCAAAGAAGAAATGGCAACACCTGAACCCATGATGCACGGGGATATTGTAGTGACCGAGACTTACACTGCTGCTGATCCATGCGTGCAACCCACTACGATTGTCTTTGATCCTCAGCTTGCGCCCAATGTTGTAGTAACGGAAACAGTAATGGCACCTGTCTACGAGGTTCAAGGGAATATTTGTGTCCCTGCTGAGTTAGCCAACACACACAATGTAATCTATGCTGAGAGAGTGGTGTCTAGTCCTGGTAGGCCTGACGTGAGCAGTAGTAGCATGAGTGATGGTTGTAGGGGACCTGTCATGAGTGGTGGTATTTTGGTAGGACCAGAAATTCAACTGACACAAACGATGAGTCCAGACATTCGCATAAGCCAAACTATTGGTTCCACATCCCCAGTGACATCTCGACACAGAGTAACACGGTACAGTAACATACATTACTCCCAACAGTAAGTGTTTTATGGTCAATACTCTCTATGGAGACCATGCACCTTGTAATCACCAACATATCCATCAAAGATGCGCAGTGTACCACATTTAACATTTTAAGTCAACAAATGTTCAAAAATTCTAAATTCAGTGAGATTCTTTGATTATATCTTTTGGGGGGTAACTATGGCCAAGCACTTTAGATAAGCCTTTAAATTTTTTTTTCTGATTTTAAATTATGTGCCAAAAAAACTTAAAGAAAATGTGTTACATTCTTTGATACTGTCTAATAAATAGCACATAATTCATACAGTGAATCTTAAGGACTTCAGGCCTGTAAAACTGGTCATATAAACCAAGATGCTCTTGTTCTTGAAGGTTGCATAGAAAAGCCTTGTCTGCATTCAATAGCCATGTTAACTTTCAAATACATATTTCTATTTAAAACTTTAAAGTGGAAAAAAATGAATTAAATGTACACTTTTGAAGTGAAATTGAAAAAGAAGATGGAGAATCTGTTAATAGAGATCTAAAGTCACTTGTCTCATCAAATGGTTTCTCAAGATAGGCAATGATTAGGGCATGCTTAATATAATACAGGGAAAGAGCTTCTTAGCTGAATGTGTCACTGAAAATGGTCCATCAAAAGGAATTATATACATATATAGATATGCATATATTCATATCAATATGGATGAATTCTTATTGCACTTTATTGATTTATATCATCAACTATAAATTAATTTAGACTAGCAGAAATATAATTATGACAACATGACAACAGAAACAGTTTCCAGGAGAAGTATTAGAGATTTTACTCCTTAGAGAATGTTTTTTCCCCTGCTTTTGTTAATTATGTCAGAAAACCATATGAAATGTGGTTTAATCAGTTTCACTGACCTGAGTCATAGACTATTTCGTTGGCAATCAGATAGCCTCTAAAAGCACCTCTGTAATTATTCATACATTCAACAATATTGACTTGGAAGCTTCTCTGTGTTGAGTGCTGATCTTGACTCTGAATGTTAGTTGAAGACAACTGGCAAGATTCCTGCCTTCAAAAAGCCTCTAATTCATTTCTAGACTTAAAACTCTGGTGATATGGCTTTGAGTTCCTACCAAAAATAATTAACAAAATATTTAATTTCATTACCAAGTTGTGTTTCTCTTTTTAATGTTATTAGTAATGTTGAATAAATAAAATGGAAACCCATGCACAGATTGCTTATTCTTAGTAGGCATCAAGCTGTCCTGAGAAAAAGAAATTCTAGCAAGATAGTTTTATTTAATTCTGTAAAATATGTAAACTATATAGTAGTAAGGATAATGATGTGACTAGTAAGATAATATAAATGGAATAAATTTATTTTCAGGGCTTATTTTCTTCTGGAAGGAAATAACTGTAGTGCTTCTTGCTTAATATTTTTATGAGTAAAAGTGTTGAAGAATTTGGGGCCTCTCACAATCTCTTGTCCAGTTCTTTCATTTTATAGAAAAATTTTCTGTGATCTATCCCACTATCAATATGCAAAGATTTAATGGTGCTTCAAAAAGAGAAACCCCATTTCTGGTGGATGCATTCCTCCATACTATCCATGGAAATGAGATCAGAACCATTTCATTTTTTCTCTCAACATTATCAGTGGAGAGGAAATTCTCCATCATTCTACGTATCAATCATATGTGACTCAAGCCTCTGAAATTGACATATGTTAAAAACATCATCTCAAACAAAATAAAGGGCATAAAGCAAGATTTCTCCTGCTTAAGAGGGTACTGATTTAGCTAGGAGGTAAAGATGACATAGCATTTATGTTAACATTTGAAAATGAACCCAGGAGTCCAGGAAATGGGATTTAATAAACAAATATAATAGAATGTAGTTTGAGTTCTATCTTCTGCCCCATAGAGTGAATAAATGGGTTCTCTTAGAAAAGTCTTATCAGGTGAAGGGAAAAGAAGACGTCGACAAGACAGAATTTATAAACTTCTTTCAGAAAAGCATTCTTTTAAAATATTCCCTCTTTTGGATTAGATACTTCTGATTGCAATATATTACTGAATATAATAATGTTTTACATATGTCTTCAATAAAAAATATGTGGTAAGAAAATATATGTTTTATTTTCTCTTTGGTGCATGCAGTATTCCACACACAAATACACATTTGGAAAACTATTTCCCATTTTGTTACTAGGTGATTATCATCTTTATCATTATGTGCACAATACAGGAACATGAATCCACTTATAAACCGAAATTCAGAATAATGTATTTATCAGTGGTAGAATTTCTCAATAGCATCATTATTTTATGAGTAAATGGCTCATTATAAACTAAAAAATCAATTGAATAAGCTCCAGAATTGTTCTAGACCTTGTATAAATTATAAAACACCATCTCTTCCCACTGTATTTAAATTTAGCAAAATAGGGCTGGCTTCCCTGGTGGTACAGTAGCCAATGCAGGGTACACGGGTTCCACCTCTGGTCCAGGAAGATTCCCAAGCTGTGGAGCAACTAAAGCCCGTGGCCACAACTAGAGCCCGTGTGCTGCAATTACTGAAGCTTGCACCTGGAGCGTGTGCTCTGCAACAAGAGAAGCCACCACAATGAGAAGTCCTCTCATCGCCATAAGGAGTAACCCCTGCTCGCCACAACTAGAGAAAGCCTGTGCACGCCAACAAAGACTCAGCACAATGAATAAATAAGTGAAGATTCAACCTCTAAAATTATTTCAAAAGTTATTAGTATTATTTCTGTACCAGAGGTATCAATTTCTGTTGAAATAAGAAAAGGATAATTAATTTCAATTATTTTTTAAAGGCTCCTTGAAGATGGGGACACCTGAGGTAAGCCAAGTAGAATTCTATCTGACAGTGGTTCCAAAAGTATCAACGTCAGAAATACAGGGTATATTCAGAAAGCACTAACAGTAAAACATAATTTAAAATGTCTGAGGCAAAATATGAATTATCACATAGTCAGCCATTTTATATAATGCTTGCCATACGAATTACTCGAAATTATATTTTATTGAATTCTCTTTTTTCTTTTTTTAAATTAATTATTTTAATTGGAGGCTAATTATTTTATAATATTGTGGTGGTGTTTGCCATACATTTACATGAATCAGCCATGGGTGTACATGTTATGTGAGCTTAAGTAAATAGCAGAGTTAAAATTCAACCGCAGAACAGCCTAACCTCAAAGACCTTATTATTATTACTCATCAAATTCTTCCAACTTAATTCTAGAAGGACATATGGGAGACAGATGGCAGAGGATCTTGAACCCCATTAGGGTTTTGGATTTAACTTTGTAGAAAGTGGCTCAGATAATTAAGAATCTGCCTGCAATGCAGAAGACCTGGGTTCAATACCTGGCTCAGGAAGAGCCCCTGGAAAAGGAAATGGCAACCCACTTCAGTATTCCTGCCTGGAGAATTCCATGGACCAAGGAGTCTGGCGGGCTACAGTCCATGGGTCACAAAGAGTCGGACATGACTGAGTGACTAACACTTTCACTTCTCATAGAAAATGAGGGTCCCAGTGAAAATTTTTGTGCTAATGAGTGACTAGGTCCTATTTCATGAGATGACACTGGGGCAGGCCTCAGAAATCTCATGATACGTGCTGTGCTGTTGATCATATGATACAGAGACACCCCCGTGGCCAGATTACTAAGGCAGAGAGCCCAGGATGGTGTCAGGATCTTCCAAAAAGCCAGCGTTCCAAGCTGAGCTTGCTGGCCCCAAAGCCTGGAGATGGTCTGTACACTGCTGAGGTGGGCAAGTCCACGGTGCACGGCCTAAAACAACACCAGTCAATCATTCTCTATGTTAATTGAAGGCTGTATACATTGCATGGCCCTGACCTATTTCATTACTTCAAGTGAGGCAGATGGACAATTTCAGTCTCTAGAGTAGGGCATGCTTTCTCATAGCTGTCACTCTGCCCTACCCTGGCTCCTTAACTGGAAACCCTCTTCCTTCCCTTCATCTTCTCAGCTTCTTCATTCTCGTCTCTCAACACCCACTTCAATCATTGTCACTTTCTAGGAGCATTTCTTGGTATCTCTTCCTATTGACCCAACCTACTTGCTCAGCTACTTCTCTACCCCCTCCAGCAATTAAGATACTATATTTTTCCTATGCCTGCCAGTCTGTGAGCCCCCTGAGAATAAGGACAATTTTATCATTTCTGTTGGAGAAGGAACTGGCAACCCACTGCAGTATTCTTGCCTGGAGAATCCCATGGACAGAAGAGCCTGGAGGGTTAGAGTCCATGGGATCGCAAAGACTTGGACACAACTGAGTGACTAGCACACACATCATTTCTGTATCTCCAGCATCAGCAGAATGTCTATCTAGCACAGGCATACATTACTTTTGGAAGCGAAGAATACAGTCAAGTTCTCTCAAGCACCTAAAAGGAAGTGCCTGTATTTAATCATAATATATCTCTCAAAAGTGAAAGTTGCTCAGTTGTGTCCGACTGTTTGTGACCCTGTGGACTGTACAGGCCATGGAATTCTCCAGGCCAGAATACTGCAGTGGGTAGCATTTCCCTTCTCCAGGGAATCTTCCCAACCCAGGGATCAAACCCAGGTCTCCTGCATTGAGGGCAGATTCTTTACCAGCTGAGCCACAAGGGAATTCCAAGAATACTGGAGTGGGTAGCCTATCCCTTCTCCAGCGGATCTTCCTGACCCAGGAATCAAAGCGGGGTCTCCTGCATTGCAGACGGATTCTTTACCAACTGAGCTATCAGGGAAGCCCATATTTCTCAAAACAACCATGAAAACCAAATAAATGAACCCCAAACATTATACTGACTAAACATGTCACATGAAAAAATCCCATTCCCAGAAAGCCAATACAGCAGTGTTACCTCTAGACAACAGCCCTTTGAATGACCTTTGAAAGGTTTGTGTAAATGCCACCCTTAGCATGAAGACACAAATACAAACTCATGAAGACAATTGCATTTTGGGAGAAATTCACCATTTTACAGGAAGAGTAATAAAGTCATTGAAAGCAATCTTGTGTGCTTTTTGAAAGAAGTTATGAGACAGATGAATAACATATTAATAAATTCTAAAATGTTACAGAGAAGATGTATCTGGGAAATGTAGTTCCTTGAAAACCTTAAAAGTGAGTGATGGTGAAGCAAACCTGAAAGCTAGCCATCAGGTATCCAAAACAACTGGTTTTAAAGCAATGACGGCAGATTTGCTTTTTCTAGAGTGTAAAGGTATTCTAGTTTAGCATCATGATTCTGTGATTGGATTCTGAATTTTTCTATTATAGTACTCTTCTATAATTTGATTTTCCCACATTATCATGAACATCATTCTTTCAAAATTCTGCAAAATATTCATTAATTTGTACACAACTTCTAACCATTCCCTGAATCCCAAAGAACTAGGCTGATTCCAATTTTTGCTGTTAACAAAGCTTCAGTGGACATTTATATATACACATACATACACATGTACATAATCACAGGAGCACATACATATGTTGATATATTTTTATAAGACAGACTCTTAAAAAGGAGGCTGCCATATCAAAGACACATGCAAATAATTTTTTAGTTTTCCTAAATTTCCCTCTCAACAAAGTGTATCAATTTACACTCCCACCAACAGTTCTTAATAGGACTTCTTAACCACAAACTTAATAATCGTTAATCAGCTGATTTAATCAGTTTTTAAATTCTTAATAATCTAGTAAGAATTATGATTACCTGATGTATACCCATCATCTGCACACATGCTGACAATCAATAAATATGAGTTGATTGAATCATAGAATGAGCTAGTACAGCCACTATGGAGAACAGTGTGGAGATTCCTTAAAAAACTGGAAATAGAACTGCCTTATGATACAGCAATCCCAATGCTCAGCATACACACTGAGGAAACCAGAAGGGAAAGAGACACGTGTACCCCAATGTTCATCGCAGCACTGTTTATAATAGCCAGGACATGGAAGCAACCTAGATGTCCATCAGCAGATGAATGGATAAGAAAGCTATGGTACATATACACAATGGAGTATTACTCAACCATTAAAAAGAATACATGTGAATCAGTTCTAATGAGGTGGATGAAACTGGAGCCTATTATACAGAGTGAAGTAAGCCAGAAAGAAAAACACCAATATAGTATACTAACACATATATATGGAATTTAGAAAGATGGTAACAATAACCCCATATACGAGACAGCAAAAGAGACACTGATGTATAGAACAGTCTTTTGGACTCTGTGGGAGAGGGAGAGGGTGGGATGATTTGGGAGAATGGCATTGAAACATGTATAATATCATATATGAAACGAGTCGCCAGTCCAGGTTTGATGCACGATACTGGGTGCTTGGGGCTGGTGCACTGGGACGACCCAGAGGGATGGTACGGGGAGGGAGGAGGGAGGAGGGTTCAGGACGGGGAACACATGTATACCTGTGGTGGATTCATTTTGATATATGGCAAAACCAATACAATATTTTAAATTAAAAAAATAAATAAATAAAAAATATATATATATTTCACAAAACAACTATGAAAACCAAACAAACAGACCCTAAACAATACACTACTAAACATATTACATGGAAATTCCCAGAAAGCTAACACTTATTATCACTAAACATGGTAAATTTTCTTGAATGTCACCATGTGTCCATGTATAAACAATTGTTGCAGTATTTTAAACATGGACTAAATATTAAATACAGACAATGAAAATTAATTTGCTCTTTAAATTCTATTTCTGCTTATTTGAAATAAAAGTAAGAGCAAAAAAACAGAATTTATATGAGGAAAGAATTATTGGTGGAGATCTGCCAGTACTTTTATGGATTGTTGAGAAAGTGAATAAGCAAGAGATTTCATCTCAGCATTTTCAAAAAAATAATAAAATTAAGTGCAGAAAAAATCAAGGAAAAGGCAATAAAAACAAGTCCAATAATGATGCAAATAAATTCTTCTTTCCAGATAAAGGTGGTGGTTGGTACTGACCGTGGGCATGGGGGTATCAGGTGCTGCTAACACAGCGTGCGTGTTCATTAGCTCACGGGCAGGCTGACTCGTGCCCAAGGAAGGTACAGCAAGGATACCGGTACACAGCGTGGAAAAAGTGAGTTGAATTGAGTGGGAAAAAATGAAAGCCAAGGACTACCTGTATTTACTGTTGTTGATATAAAGGATCAACCTTAAGTACTGAAAATGTTTTTCTTAAAAAGAAGACCACACTCTGGCTAGAAATGCTAGAGCTGAGTTTCTCTGTGATTAGTAAGATGACTGAGTTAAAGGTAAGAGACATGCTGAATGTGTGTTTAATAGAGGCAGTGAGTGTGTGTGGTGAGTGATGATGAGGTGTTAGTACAAAAGTCACAGTGTTTACATGTGATCAGCATAAATATTGGTTGACTGGGAAGTCTTCCTTAGGTATTTAACAAGGAGGTACTGATAGGGTGGAAACTTTGGTACCAGTGAAGTATAACCACCAGGTGTGGGAAATCCGAAACCTTTACAACTCATAGATAAGAGCTGTAAAGAAAGAAGAGTGAAAGAACAAGTATTTATTATTATTATGCACCAAGCATCATGGTAGTTACTTTGCAAAAATCTTCTCATTTAATGTACTTTATGATCTTCCTTTTCAAGACAAGGAAAAGTGAGAAAAAGAAAAATGATATGGGAGTCACTGTGATCTATTTCCAATGCTCATTCATTCATTTATTAAAAGTGTCTTTTTGTTAGTTGCTCAGTCATGTTCGACTCTTTGTGACCCCATGGACTGTAGTCTGCCAGGCTCCTCTATCCATGGGATTTCCCAGGCAAGAATAGTGAAGTGGGTTGCCATTTCTTTCTCCAGAGGATCTTCCCGATCCAGGGACTGAACCCAGGTCTCCTGCATTGCAGGCAGATTCTTTACTATCTGAGCCACCAGGGAAGCCCTACTCAATCCTTTAGAGGAAATTAATGCTGTGTTACTTTTGTATTTACCCCTTTAGTTCTAACTATAACCCGGGTCTTCTACATTGCAGGCAGATTCTTTACCAGCTGAGCCACCAGGGCCTATGGGCTCAGTGCTAGGAATAAAGAGGTTGAATTAGGGTCTTTGCCATTAAGGCCCTCACAGTCAGATGCAGGAAGTAGTAAGAGTTAAAATACAGTATGACATGGGACTTCCTTGGCCATCCAGTGATTAAGACTGACTTCCAATGCAAGGGGTGCAGTTTCAATTCTTTGTTGAGGAGCTGAAGATCCCACATGCCTCACGGGCAAAAAACCACAACATAAAACAGAAGCAATATAGTAAAAAATTCAATAAAGACTTTAAAAATGGTCCACATCCAAAAAAAAAAAAAAAATTTAAAGAAAAAAAAAAAACAGTATGACATGTTTCATAAGGGGTATGAATGTGAGGATTAAGGAGAAAGAGAAGGGTCGTCCAGCTGAATAGTCGAGAAAGGCTTCTCCTGAGAAATGACCTTTGAGCTGAGTGTAGCAGGACCACAGGAAATAGCCAAGTAAAGAAACAGGAATGGCATTCCAGGTCAATGGAACAGACTTGGGGAGAGACACGGGGTGGTGTGGGGGTGGGGAACATGAAGAAAGAGATGTGCTGTTTCTGAAAACTGAAAGTAGCTTATTAAGGCTGGGGAAGATGCTTATATAAATGAGAAGTCAGAGGCCTAAATATGTATGACAGCCTAAGGAATTTTAATTTTAATCCAAAAGTCAGAGTGAAGTGAAAGTTGCTCAGTTGAGTCTGACTCTTTGCGACCCATGGACTGTAGCCTGCCAGGCTCCTCTCTCCATGGGATTCTCCAGGCAAGAATACTGGAGTGGGTTGCCATTGCCTTATCCAGGGAATCTTCCCCTCCCAGAGATCAAACCCATGTCTCCTGCATTGCAGGCAGACTAACGTCTGAGCCACCCAGGGCTTTTTCAAGTTAAAGAAAACCATTCTCTAAAGAAAGTTAAAGAGAAACTTTCTCTAACGAAAGTTAAAAAGAACCACTAAAATATTTAAAGAGCAGTGACAGTGGAATCACTCGTGAAGTTTGCCCTGGAGTAGACAGGAGGAGGAGGAGGCTGTTGGTGAGGGGATAGAGGAAGTTCTTTCAATTAAACAAGGCCGGTGAGGGCCTGCTTTGAGCTTCCTCTACACATCCTGATCCTGGGGCTAAGTGAGTAATTCAAAATCCTATTTGAATTTGTGCATTTCACATCATCAGCCAGTGGTGGCAACCAGTTATGCCAGCTCTCTCCCAAAGATGGCACTACAAGCCAGAGACATCGAACCCGTCAAGGCCCTGGAAATGGGGCAGCTCTCCCTGGAGGACCATCAAAAAGGAGCAGAACATGGACACAAGACTAAGCCTTTCACCTTGAGAATAACATGTTTTCTACATTTACAAGGAATAGAAATGAAATCAAAGCAGTCAGTGTTAGGAGTTTAAGCCTTTTTTTTTTTTTTTTTTTGCTATTAGTGCACCATTGATTACTTTCCTTACTCTTGTTGTTGTTGTTCAGAAAGTCGTGTCTGTCTCTTTGCAATCCCATGGACCGCAGCACCCCAGACTTCCCTGTCCTTCACCATCTCCTGGAGTTTGCTCAAACTCACGTCCATTGAGTCGTTGATGCCATCCAACCAGCTCATCCTCTGTTGCCCCCTTCTCCTGCTGTCTATAAATAATGTGTTAGCCCTGATCTATGTACATATAACCCTACAACCAAAATAATGGTTTACAATTTTCTAAGAAAGTACCAAATTGTCATCTAACAATTTAAACCCTGAAAAACGTCTCTTCCCCCAAAAAAGTCATAAGAAAATCAGAACTGCAGTGCACACCAGCACGCCCAGGTACCACCTGTGGGCGGACTGACAGAACTAGGTTAGCCATCCATCAGAAAGGATCCTCAGATTTAAGTATGTGCTTTAGAGAGGAAAAAAATATATTCCCAATAAAAACAGGACAGACATGACCTGACATGATGATAGTAAATCCCATCCCAGGATGGCACTTATTACTTGCCTTTGTTCTTAATTTCAAGAAATTTGAGATTTTTATACCATTCAGAATGCATTAAACCCTGACTAATCTTTCACAATTGGTAGATTTCAATCAGGTTCTAGCCTATTCCCTGTTACTTTCCATTTCCACTGTTTCAAACCAATATTTTCCCCTCTCACCCTGCCTCCCTCAACTTAGAGCATTTGCATCTTCTGCCTCACCTGCACTGAGATACTGAGAGAAGATACTGTGATCAGTAACACTGAAAAATTAAGACAAAACGTTCAACTTTTGAAGAGAGAGAATGGAAGACCTGGATCCATGAGCAAACCTGGCCTCCGCAGTCATTGCTTTCCCAACAGTTACAGGCTGAAGTGTAAACCCCAGACAAGCGTCACAAGCTAACAAGATTCATTAGCTGTTTCTGATGGCTGTTACCTATTCACACAGAGCATAATCTTCATATTCATACAGAGCAGAATCAAGATGCTTCCAATCAACTACTTAAAACCAGCAGTACTTTTGGACCATACCACATAGCAAGCACTAAAACAGTTAACTGGAATCTTAACACTTTCCCACCCCTTGAAGTTTCATAAAATTTATCAGTGAAAAACAACTGATTATCTATAGAAATGGGAAAAAAAAAAAAAAAAGAAGGTTAAATCCTTTACCATATTCTGGTAATCAACTAGTTTAGGGAGTTAATGCCTTCCTCTCTCAGTCTTCAGATTTTCTGACGGGAGGCTCTGAGGAATCATGTTTACTGCTAAGAGGAAGCAAGCACGAGAATCAGAGAGAGAGCAAGAACTAGAGGGAACAGGGCACATACCCTCCACTGACTCCGGCCTCTCCCAGTCTCTCTCTCCAAGTCAACAGTTCCTTTCTGCCTGCACCACAGGCTTCCTCAGACAGGAGGATCCAGGTCAGGAGGGCATCAGACTCCTCCTGAATTCCTCCCTCCATGCTTCTCCCTCCTCTAAAGAGAGAAGAAGGGAGGCAAGCAAAGACCACAGAAAATCCCACTGCCTTAGCAATCATGGTTTCTCGGGAATCGAAAGGGATGTCCTTTCTCTGAAGATAAGGGTGTGTTCAGCTCACTGCATGTTTTGGCAGAGTACTTGACAAGACAGAAAAGTATGTAGCTTAACAGGAAAAGAAGGGCTGAGAAATGGTACCTGAAATTGAAGCCACTAAGCTCCATGAAAGACTGATTAGCAGGGATAACTTAGAAAATATCCATCATGTTGTCAGCTGGAAAATCTGGGCAAAATGAACATTGCTTTATATTGAGTTTTGAAATCTGGAATAACTGGTGATTCTTAGGATTGAGTACAATAATTAACAGTGACCATAACCTCCTGGATTTCTAAGATGGGTTCATATTTATCACCAGTTATTTTAGTCTTAACTTAAAATCATATATCTCTTGCCCCCTTATGGACTCATTCTTGTTAGACTAAACTGAGTTTTAGAAAATACAGTCACTCTTGTAGGCATTCATTAAATATCTGTCAATTTCACATGACCAATTAGTCATGTAAAAACTTTCACAGCATGAATTGAATTAGCTTATTGCTTTCCATGCCTATGGATACACTTTGATCCAAGACTCCACCATTATCTCATTAATCTTTGTATCTCAAGGCTTAGTTTAAATTGTGCCTGGTACATTAGACACTTAATAAATACAAATAAATATATTCCATATATGTGGAATGTATACTCATTGACTGAATTATCCTTATTCAGTCAATTCTTAACATTGTCATCAAAATTGTCTCTTCTAGTAGCTGTAGGTTATGGGAGGATCAATGTTTCTAAAAGAAAAATCATGAAGAGATATCATTAAACTTCTACGTTCCAAGATTTGCAGCTCTCACAACAGGTCTGAGAATTCTATTCATATTTGGATTCAGTTCTTGGATAAGTCATTTAAATTTTTCAACATACTTTGCTTATTTGTAAAGTTAGAGAATTGGATTAAACCAGTGTTTTTTTATACGGCTTCCCAGGCGGCACTAATGGTAAAGGATCCGCCTGCCAGTGCAGGAGACACAAGAGCCTCAGGTTCAATCCCTGGATGGAGAAGATCCCCTGGAGGATGAAATGGCACCCACTCCAGTATTCCTGCCTGGAAAATTCCATGGACAAAAGAGCCTGGTGGGCTACAGTCCATGGGGTCGCAAAGAGTCAGACATGACTGAGCACTGACACACATGGTGTTTTTAAAACTGTGGGTCACACTCCCCCAATAAGGAGTCACGACGTCAATTTAGCATGCCTGTCTAGACAAATATTTTTACAGAATTAGATAGAACATAAAAGAAAAAGAAATAGGAGAGTATCTCACACAGAGTCAGAGTACACACTTATATATCTATGTATCAGTTGTTGACATAACTCTATTTTTGACCATAGTTAAAACAAGTTTGAATACCACTAGACTAGATCATCTTGAGCTTCTTTAGTTTCAAATGTTTGAATTTGAGGAATAGATTTAAGGAGAAACAGGAAGGGCTTTACTGGTAGGAATGGGGGAGTAAGAGTGACAGAGGACAGTGCCTCTAGGAGCAGAGCAAAAGTTGTGCCAGTGAGAGATGCTTCAGTCCCTTTAATATTATTTACATCATCTGAAGATAAGCAGTAGGTAAATCTTTTTACAGAATACCTCTTCCTGGAGAGTACTGGGAAAGTAAAGTCATCAAATCCCGGAGGACTAGAGTTTGTAAAATGACTCAGCGATCCTCAGTGACCAAAAGCTGGTTACTAAGGAAAGGTGTGTGCGTGCTGCCACTTAGTCATCTCTGACTCTGCGACCCCGTGGACTGTAGCCCATGAGCCTCCTGCATCTCCTGCATTGGCAGGAGGATTCTTTATCATTGAGCCACCTGGGAAGCCGGAGGAAAGATCATGTATATTCAAAGCTATTGTTTTTCCAGTAGTCATGTACAAATGTAACAGTTGGTCCATAAAGGTTGAGCACAGAATTGATGCTTTTGAATTATGGCGCTGGAGAAGACTCTTGAGAGTCGCTTGAACTGCAAGGAGGTCAAACCAGTAAATCCTAAAGAAAATCAGTCCTGCATATTCATTAGAAGGACTGTTGCTGAAGCTAAAGTTCCAATACTTTGGCCACCTGATGTGAAGAGCTGACTCACTGGAAAAGACCCTGATGTTGGGAAAAATCTAAGGCAAGAAAAGGGGGCGGTAGAGGATAAGATGGTTAGATAGCATCACCAACTCAATGGACATGAGTTTGAGCAAAGTTCAGGAGATAGTAGATGACAGAGGAACTGGTGTGTTGCAGTCCATGGGTACACAAAATCAGACACAACAAGGGAAAGACAGTTCATCTAACATGGAAGAAAGAAAGGCTCCATGTAAGTTTTAGGTGTATCCTATCTTCATTTATTTAAATTGAACCTAGCAAACCCTACTCTATCTTTGCTTTGATCTTCTGCTTTTGGAGTATGATATAGCTTGCCATTTGTAGATGATGAAACATGTGCTCATGACTCCTGCCCAGTGAGGTCTTGTCAACCTAACCTGGATATGGGATTGGTGCCCGGTCTTCACCACTGAGGAACCATGCAGTGACAGGCGAGTCCCTTACCTCCCCGGGCTTCACAGGCTTCACCTCCAAAATGTGAGTTTCCTGGACAACACATGTTTCTGGGTATGAAATTGCCCAGATCGCATCTGCTCTAATTTAACAAGACAATCCCTGTAGATACTAAGTCTTTCCCTAAAAGGAGAGTGACCTGAGGCACTCTAGGCACTTTGTTCAAGGAGAAACCAGTTTCAGAGAATCCCCTTTGTGAGTAAAGCCCCAGGTATGTAATTTCCAGGGTGTTTTATGGTCAACTGAGAAAATTAGGAATGAAGGCTCTTGGAGAGCAATGAACTGTTGTTCCCCGAGGGATAAGTTTTCTGAAAGAAACTTCAGAATTCCTTGAGATTTTGTGTTACCCCTCCCCTTTCTGCGTGCTCCCCTTCTTAGTGGACCGAAGCGGGGTGGTCAGACTCAGTGCATCTACTCCCACACGCTCACTCCCCGCTCCACACACACAGAAGCTTGCTTTTCCTCAAGTTCTAGCAGAATGGGTTTTAATTAAGTCCAAATAAATACTGAGCAATTTTATGAATTGGATCCTCTTTTAAGAGTGAAAAAAAAAAAAATTGGGAGAGGGGGCATTTAACTTTTAGAGTGAAAATACAGAAAATAAATTTCCTCTGATAAACAGAGTAACACAAATTTCAGATCTATACTTTGCCCAGAGGTAGTATGGAAAGGGAAAATTAATAAAAGGAAAAGAAAGAATGGGTGGGGGTGGGGCACTGCTGAAGGAGCAGGAAGTAAAAGGATGAGAGGGAGGGAGAGGGAATAGTAATTAGGAATGGAAAGAGCAAGCTACATCCAGACAGGCAAACTGGAAGGGGGATGTGCCTTGAAAGGCAGTCAGGAGCGGATGCTGGGTTCCCTAGCCCCAAGGAGCCTGCCACACTCTGGAACCTCACACACACACACACACACCCCTCCCACTCCTCCACCCCAACTTCTTCACCCCCTCATCCCTGGTCCAGCCACGGTGAGATCTCTGACCTCCTCACCAGGAAGCCAACACAAGACAGAGAAGAGATAATCCTTGTTCTAGGATAGACAGTCATTTCCTGGTTTGGAGCTTGTTAAACTGACTAGTTGCCTGTTTTTGTTCCTAATTTGTACTCCATTTCCATTGTTGTTGTTTTTCTCATAGTAGTCAAAAATGCCAACCTCTTTGACTTTTTATTATGACTTTGTCTCCCTTAGACCTGACTGTGAGCATAACAAGAACTTTTTCAGACACTGAAAGGTGCCCACAGTCTGACCTGGAATCTCTGACCCTGATCTCAGACTTTCTCCCCAGGATTCCCAGATCTGTTCTTTCAGTGTAACACTCAGAGGCATGATTCCTAATGCACATTTTGCTCACACTTTCAATTCAACAAGCACTTATTATCTGGCATGGACAGGTGAGGCATGGGGGCTACAAAGAGGTACCAGACACAGCTCCACCCTTGGGAATGCTACAGACTAGTAAGAGGGATCAACATGTAAGCAAACATTTCAGGATAATCTTTAAGAAATTCCTACCCATGTGCTTTCCCATTGGCTCAGGGGTAAAGAACCCACTCACCAATGCAGGAGACATGGGTTTGATCCCTAGGTCAGGCAGAGAGGAAAGATCCCCTGGAGAAGGAAATGGCAACCCAATCCAGTATTCCTGCCTGGAGAATCCCATGGAAAGAAAAGCCTGTCAGGCTACAGTCCATGGGGTCTCAAAAGAGTCAGATACAACCGAGCAACTAAACAACAACCCATGTATGGGAATGCAGACCCAGAGCACAGGCTAGTTTGGGAGATAGAAGATGGCATCTGGAGAAGATGAATCCTCAACTATTAATATGTTATATATATGCATGTATATATATATATAGATATAGATATAGATATATATACTACTGTTTGTCCATTAACCTTTTAATATTTATTTATTTGGCCATGCCTGGTCTTAGTTGCAGCACGTGGGATCTAGTTCCCTGACCACAGGTGGAGCCTAGGCCCCTGCACTGGGAGCAGAGGCTCAGCCACTGGACCACCAGGTAGGTCCCTAGTCATTCATCTTTAATGGACACTTAGTTTGCTTCCATATGTTGGCAAGTGTAAATAATGCTGCTATGTAGCTTTTTGAATCAGTGTTTTTGTTTTTGTTTTCAGATAAATACCCAGCAGTGGAATTGCTGGGTCATATAGTAGCTCTATTTTTAGTTTTTTGAGAAACTCCCATACTGTTTTTCACAGTGACTGTACCAAATTATGTTCCCATAAACAGTGTATGAGGGTTCCCTTTTCTCCACATCCTCTCCAACATTTGTTGTGTTCTTTATGAACACAGCCATTCTGACAGGTGCAAGGTGATAGTTCATTGTAGTTTTGATTAGCATTTCCCTGATGACTAGTGAAATTGAATATCTTTTCACGTACCTGTTGGCCACCAGCATGTCCTCTTTGGAAAAATGTCTATTTACGTCTTCTGTCCATTTTTCAATTGAGTTGTTTCCTGTGATGTTCAGTTGTATGAACTGTTATATATTTTGGGTATTAACCCCTTAGCAAGTATTTTCTCCCATTCAGTGGGTTGTCTTTTTGTTTTGTTGAGGGTTTCCTTTGCTATGCAAAACTTTTTAAGTCTAATGAGGTCTCATTTGTTTATTTTTATTTCATTTCCTTTGCACTAGGAGATAGACCCCCAAAAATATTGCTATGATTTGTGTCCCAGGGTTTTCTGTCTATATTTTCTTCCAGGATCTTTATAGTTTCTGGTCTTTCACTTAGGTCTTTAATCTATTTTGAATTTAGTTTTTTATATGGGGTGAGAAAATGTTCTAATTTCATTCTTTTACATTATCGCTGTCCAGTTTTCCCACAATATTCTTGTTAATCACTCTTAATTGGCTGGTGGGGACATATATTTTTCTTCCATACAGACTTTACATTTTTTTTTTTTAATCTTTCTCCACCCCCATCTTTCACATAGACTATGGATCAAGTCTGAGAACTGCACTGAGAATTTATCTATGAGGAATTGACATAGTAATTCATTTCATCCTGGAACACATTAATATCTTTCTATTTTCTTAGGTCTTATTTTATGCCCTTCATTAATAGTCTTCTAATCATTCTTAAGAAAGTTACTTGCAAATATTTTACAGTTTTTCAGAGTCTGAATGGATTCTTATTTCACTTTCTAGGTCCTTTTTTACTACTAGGGTAAAAAAAAAGTTACTAACTTATTATATAAAAATCCATGTTAAAATTTCTAAGATAAGCATTACATGCAAATGTGTGATAATAAATTTGAAGATGCTAGAAGATATGGATAAAAGATATGGATGAAATGCTAGAAGATATGGATAATTTCCTTGAAAAATATAAACCATTGAAAGATGGCCCCCAAAATAGAAAACTTCTACAGACCAATTGACCATAGTGAAACTTGGAGTAACTGGAGATAAATTTCCTAAGCTCAAAATACTTGCTTAAGATGCAGGCTGACCAATCCAAATTAGTATACACTACATCACTTCAAAGTCTAAAGGAATAAAAAGGTGTTCCAAAAATTTGTCAAACATGACTTCATGCAGAGAACTAAAGATTAATATTGTCACCATGTTGCACAAGTTAATCAACGTGTACACACATCCATAAAATTGGCCGTGTGTCTAAGGCTTCAAAAACGAAGCCCAAACTGACTCATGAGCGTGCTGTAAGAACAAGGGAGACTAGAGGTGGAGTTTTCTCGACTTTAATCTCTCTTGAGGTGTAGCCTTCCAGGAAACCAAATAGGCTCCACCTGTGCCAACACTGGGTCAAAAACCATAAAATTATACCATAAATATTGTGCTTTGAGAAAAGCTCAGCTTAAGTGAGTCCACAGGAATCTTCAGAAGTTTCAATAAAGGAAAGTAAACTGAAATGATGTTCAAAAAAGTTAACATGAAACAATAGAGAAAAAAATTCCATAAGCTAGGCAACATTTTCCTGTAGACATAGATTTATTACCTATTCAGGTACATAATGGATTCTGATCCTCTTCTTAATGTCAGCGAATAGAATAATGGTGTTTATTCAAAGGAAGGCCAATTAGACATGTCCCAAACTGCAGAAGAAACATGCTCATATGTTTGAACAGGAAGTTCAGTGCCTTCCTAAGTCTTATGTGACTGTAAAACTGATCTGCACAATACGAGAATTATCAGGCCCCTGAAAAACACAAGCAACAAAATACACTTGCCATTTTTTTCCTCTCATTCATCTTTTCAGGAGGTTTTGTCACTCCTAGTCAGGACCCCAGGGCTTACAATGCATGGGATGATCAGTTGTGCAAGTTTTACAGGTTTGCCAAACTTCCTTGCAACTTACTAATCATAAAAGTATCAGTGTATGATGCCTCATTAGGTAAAATGTCAGCAACCCATGAGTCTTTGTAGAGATTAAACACATCTGTCTTTGACCCAGAAGAACGAAATGTGATAGACTGCTCATTTTTCGGAAATATCCTTCCTCACTTCATTAGAGCTAGTAGTTCTTAACTACAGTCGTTGCTAAAATCCTTGGAGATCATTTTCTCAAATGTTCCATGCTGTTTTCAGAGCCCATCTGAGGCAGAGCAGGGAGCAGGCAGCTGCTGCAGCAAATGATGCAGTGTATACATTCCACCAGCAGCCACTCCTCGTGACGCGTGGTTTGAGAAGCTGGTGGAACATTCCACATGATATTGCTTCCCACGGGTTGGGTGGGGTGGGGGGGGTAAGCTTTATTTATCTTTTTGACTGTGCCAGGTCTTAGTTGCAGCATGCGGGATCTAGTTCCCTGACCAGGGATCAAACCCCGGGCCCCCTGCATTGGGAGCATGGAGCCTTAGCCACTGGACCACCAGGGAAGTCCCTGGGTTGAGCTTTAAATTCTAAAAATTATTTTTCCTTCCTTAGAAATTACCAGTAATGATACTGGTACAATTTGACTCTTAGGAAAACATAAGTCATGGCCCTCACGATACTTAAAAATATTTGAGAACTTCTGTGAAATGTGCTCTTTATCATCAAAAGGACTATTAAAAATATACAAATACAGGGATCTAACAACAACTAGGGAGTATAGGAAATTAATACTTAACTTTTTATATTTCATTGTCCTATCTCTTCAAATCATATCATTTTATTATCTGAGATGGTGAAAAATCATATCATTCTGTCACCTCCCCTGAAAAGGTCAGGATGAGGTTAGATTGAGGAGGGATATCAGGTTCTCTGGATCAAACCAAGATCCAGAACTTATTTAATTTTGGCTCCAGTTTCTTAGATTGCTATACTCAGAATCTTAACTTCATTTAATTTATTATAATCCAATTAATTATTATTTGCATTTATAGGAACCACATTTAAATCTCTTGAAAGTAGAAGTGAGAGTATAGCCACTCAGTTGTGTCCGACTCGTTGTGACCCTATGGAGACCCTTCAGTCTCCTCTGTCCATGGAATCCTCCAGACGAGAATACTGCAGTAGGTAGCCATTCCCTTCTCCAGAGGACCTTCCCCACCCAGAGACACAACTGGGGTCTTCTGTACTGCAGGCAGATTCTTTACCACTGAGCCATCAGGGAAGCCCCCTTTAAATCTCTTACTATAGGTAATTCTTTTCTACTTCTTTTATGAGAAAACAGTACCCATATAAAAATATATATTTTAGCTCTACTAAGAGACAGTTTAGCTCTACTAGGAGATTTAAAGCTAAAATCTCTTAGTAGAAGTAAAATATATATTTTATATGAGTACTATGTTCTCATAAAAGAAGTAGAAAAGGATTACCTATAATAAATGTTATGCCTCAGGGGGATGGGGAAGAGGAGAGACAATTTCTTACACTATCAGCGGGAACGTAAATTGATAGAGCCTTCTGGGATGATGAGCCATTAAAAATCTGGAGTATATGTGCCTTTTGAGCCAGCAGACATACTTGCACACAATTTTTAAAGATATGTTCATTTATTCACCCTGCAAAGTGCTGGGAATATGCTGTAAAATGAAACAGACATGATCCCTCCTGACAGAGCACACAGACAAGTGGAGGAAGGTCATGTTAAGTGTTCCAACTAAGAGATAACAATGACACACGGTACTAAGCCCCGTGTGTGTGGGCATGCGTGCACTCAGTCCCTCGTCACGTTTGACTCTTTGTGACCCCATGGACTATAGCCTGCCAGGTTCCTCTGTCCAAGAAATTTTCAAGGCAAGAATACTGGAGTGAGTTGACATTTCCTACTCTAGGTAATCTTCCCTACCCAGGGATCAAACTGGCATCTCTTGTGTCTTCTATATTGGCAGGCAGATTCTTTACCACCAAGCCACCTGGGAAGCCCCATTACGCCCTATACAGGTAGCAAATTGGGATGATGGATGAAATAATGGGGATGAGCAGGCCCATGCTATGGAAGAGGAAGAAAGGACCCCTATGAGAAAGCCTCAGAAGCCACCACCTGATGAATGAGAAGTAGCCAGTCTTGCAGGAGAGAAACTGAGTGATGACCTAAGACAGGAAAAGATGATTTTCGAAGAACAAAAGAAGGTGCATGTGAGATGAAGGGAGTTTGCGATGTGGCTGGAGGGGAACACAAAGAAGGACCAGGCAGTTCCCTGGAAGCCACGACAGGCGGTTTTGATTCTGTTCCAAGTACACTGCAAGCTGCGGTCCTTTTAAAAATAGCAGTCAGGTTGCTGACTGAGAGCGGACTGAGAGGCAGACTGGGTGAGAGGCGAGAAAGAAACAGGACTGAGTCCTAGGCCCCTTGCCTAAGCTACCTTGAGAGATTCCAAGAATCTGGCAAGTGTGGGAGCCCAGAGAAGGAGGAAACTAGACGGATTCAAAAATAGGTCTTATAAGTAGATTCCACCTTATGGCTTCCATGATAGCTCAGTTGGTAAAGAATCTGCCTGCAATGCAGGAGACCCCGGTTCAAGTCCTGGATCAGAAATATCCCCTGGAGAAGGCATAGGCTGCCCATTCCAGTATTCTTGGGCTTCCCTTGTGGCTCAGCTGGTAGTGAATTCCCCTGCAATGTGGTAGACCTGGGTTCAATTTCTGGGTTGGGAAGATCCTCTGGAAAAGGGAAAAGCTACCCACTCCAGTATTTTGGCCTAGAGAATTTCATGGACTATATAGATGTTCAAGCTGGTTTTAGAAAAGGCAGAGGAACCAGAGATCAAATTGCCAACATCCACTGGATCATGGACAAAGCAAGAGAGTTCCAGAAAAACATCTATTTCTGCTTTATTGACTATGCCAAAGCCTTTGACTGTGTGGATCACAATAATCTGTGGAAAATTCTGAAAGAGATGGGAATATCAGACCACCTGATCTGCCTCTTGAGAAATTTGTATGCAGGTCAGGAAGCAACAGTTAGAACTGGACATGGAACAACAGACTGGTTCCAAATGGGAAAAGGAGTTCGTCAAGGCTGTATATTGTCACCCTGTTTATTTAACTTCTATGCAGAGTACATCATCAGAAACGCTGGACTGGAAGAAGCACAAGCTGGAATCAAGATTGCCAGGAGAAATATCAATAACCTCAGATATGCAGATGACACCACCCTTATGGCAGAAAGTGAAGAGGAACTAAAAAGCCTCTTGATGAAGGTGAAAGTGGAGAGTGAAAAAGTTGGCTTAAAGCTCAACATTCAGAAAACGAAGATCATGGCATCCGGTCCCATCACGTCATGGAAATAGATGGGGAAACAGTGGAAACAGTGTCAGACTTTATTTTTCTGGGCTCCAAAATCACTGCAGATGGTGACTGCAGCCATGAAATTAAAAGACACTTACTCCTTGGAAGGAAAGTTATGACCAACCTAGATAGCATATTCAAAAGCAGAGACATTACTTTGCCAACAAAGGTCCGTCTAGTCAAGGCTATGGTTTTTCCTGTGGTCATGTATGGATGTGAGAGTTGGACTGTGAAGAAGGCTGAGCGCCGAAGAATTGATGCTTTTAAACTGTGGTGTTGGAGAAGACTCTTGAGAGTCCCTTGGACTGCAAGGAGATCCAACAAGTCCATTCTAAAGGAGATCAGCCCTGGGATTTCTTTGGAAGGACTGATGCTAAAGCTGAAACTCCAGTACTTTGGCCATCTCATGCGAAGAGTTGACTCATTGGAAAAGACTCATGCTGGGAGGGATTGGGGGCAAGAGATGAAGGGGATGACAGAGGATGAGATGGCTGGATGGCATCACTGACTCGATGGACATGAGTCTGAGTGAACTCCGGGAGTTGGTGATGGACAGGGAGGCCTGGCATGCTGTGATTCATGGGGTCGCAAAGAGTCGGACATGACTGAGCGACTGATCTGATCTGATAGTCCACGGGGTCGCAGAGTAGGACATGACTGAGTGACTTTCACTCACTCAACCACAAGAACCAAAGAAAAGCTTTTTCTAAAGAAACTCACTGTTGAAGTGAGGAAATTCCTCCCTTCTCACTCTTTATTACCTAACAAAAATATTTCCACAAATAAGCAATTGCCTAATCAGACTAAACAAAGCCAAAAGAAGTGGACCCTGGTCCACGACATAAGTGAAAATTTTTAAATGCACGTTCACCTGTATTTATCCTTCTGTTTGGGTTTGAATCAGTATATGATAAAAATTACACAAATCTTTTGAAAGAAAGAATTCCAGGAATCACAGAACCATGGTGACCATGTTGCATACCATCTAATAGAAAATTAGATCAAAGCTCTATTTTCACTGATTTTTACAGTTGTAGGCTGTTCTCTCCAAATGCATGATTATGATGTTCTCTGACATTTCTGGATGTCTTCAAGTGATGATCTTAATGGAAGTGCATGATTCCATTATCTTGAACAACAAAAAGTGATGGATCAGTACAGTGACAGGCCATTTGGGTAACATTTTGCTAATGCATTCTTTGTGGAACCCATATTTTAATTCATGAATTGGTGGACATTCAAGAACCATTAAATATCAAAAAGTAGTGATGTCTGACATGTAAGATACATGATATACATTTCCAGTCAAAACAAGCAAAAACCAGTGAAGGCTTGCCAGGGAAGGCAGTCTTATTAAGATTCTCTACTTGATGAATAACAGAACTACTGTAGGAAATTAGGAACACTGGGGACATCATGGGAACCTCTGAAGCCACTGCCACATAAACACTCATTGCTTCATTTCTTATTTCATCTGTTCAGCTTTCAGCAGATTGAAGAACAGTGTCTTCTTTAACCTATGATGTATCGTATCTATTGTTCCATTCTTATATTTTTAATACGATGCATCAAATGAAGCACAGTACACATGTACTTTTCAATGATTATGATTATTATTGTTATGATCCTCATTTTCATTTCAGCTTCTTCAGTAAAAGCTAGCTTCCAGTTGGGGCTTATGTTTCCAAAGCCATTATCTGGAGAGTAATAACATAATCTCTCAACAGAAACCACTGGAAAATCCTCCCTTCTTTCCTTTTCACAAACAAAAACAAACAAATTAGCAAGTGAAAACATGCTGAGTCCAGAAGGCAAAGGCACCACCCAGCAGGGGTAACCTCAGTCTACCTTCCTCTCGCCTGGTAAATGTGGCCCCAATACAAGGATGTTTTATTACCTTACTGAGCTCACCAATCCTGCAAAGAAAAAGAAGTGCTATCTTAAAGTATTGTCTAGAGCACCTAGAAGATTAGGGGAGTCCTGTCTGCCTACCAGTGGACAACGGGATCTGTCCTTCCTTTCTACAACCCTCCTTAACTTAGCCTGCATCAGGCTACGGATGGTATATAACTCTCCTACAAGGGTGCCCATACTCTATTTTCACCACCCAACCAAGAATTTACTTACTGGCATTTCAAAACACAAAAATGAAGTACCAGTTAAATCCTTAACCTGTGTTTAGGTCAGGAAAGAGCAAAGTGATAATTAATATTTTTAAGCCTAATTAATAAAAATTGTCAAAGAACTAGAATTTTAGGAAAGGCAAATCAGAAGGAAAAAAATGAGCCATATCTAGAATTTAGTCCACAATGCAATTTATGGGTATTCCTAGGAATATCATAATTCACTGCTATCATTTTTAAAATCTCTTTTGTCTTTAGCACAATAATTGTTCTCTAAGTAATGTCTGACTCTGCAACCCCATGAGCTGTAGTATAACAGGCTCCTTCATCCTCCACTAACTCTGCTTTGAAGAAACTGCAAGATATTATAGAAAAGGAAGCAACTGAAGTTCATTTCTTCTCTTTTTCCCTGCCCCAAAGTTTAGAATGTTATACATAAAGACTTTCTGTACTCATATTATTTTTAAAGAACTTTCTTTTCTAATTGTAAAGCTAATACGCTGTCTTTAAAAAAATTTTTTTTAATGTATACAATCATAATGAAAAAAGTTAAATATATTCATAATCACTTCATTCAAAAATAAGTTCTAGTATATTATGGTAATCCATTGTAGTTTCTAGTTTATATGTATTTCTTTTCATTATCTTATAATTAAATGGCCCCAGTACACACACATCTAAACCCAAAACTCTCAACAATGTTAAACAAATTCAGATGCTAAATTCACAAGTAACCAACATTTCAATTGCTGAATTATGCATTACACAAATCAGTAATAAGTTCAATAAAGCTCATCTCACCTTCTATGCTCCTAAATTTGTTAGCTAGTCCTGTCATGGAGAAACCACTTCCTAATTCAAGAAAGACTTTGCCATGTGCTTCAGTCTTTCCATGTTAGAAAGGATTCAGTATTTGTTCACTTTATGATTCTAATCAAAAAGTGAATAAAATACACATTATGAAACTTAGAAGGAATTCTACAAAGGATATTAAACCTGAGCTTTGGAAAATTTCCAGGTTTTTAACGATTCACTAATTATTCCTCCATTAGCATCAACACCCAACAGATTTGCCACAAATGCTAAGGTATACAATGTTAGTCATCAGTCATCAAGTGTTTTCTGAAAGTAAATAAATAAAGCCAACATTTCTCATAAATAGGTGGTGGTGGTGGAACTTCAGTCACTAAGTTGTGTCCGACTCTTTGTGACCCCATGACTATAGCCCACTAGGATTCTCTGTCCATGGGATTTTCCAGGCAAGAATACTGGAGTGGATTGCCATTACTTTCTCCAGGGGATCTTCCCAACCCAGGATCAAACCTGAGTTTCCTGCCTTGTAGGCAGATTCTTTACTATCTGAGCCACCAGAGAAGCCCATTTCCTATAAGTTAGTATTGAATAGTTTTGGCTTAGCAGCCATACAGTCTCTGTCCATTCTCAACTCCCCTCAACTTGGCCCTTTCACCACAAAGTCAGCCATTTACAACACATAAACAAATGGGAGTAGCTGTGTTCCAATAAAACTTTATTTACAAAAACTTTATCACAAAATCAAGATTTTTTTCTGGGAATGGGTAGTAGGGATGGCTGTACAACAATGTGAATACATTCAATGTCACTCAGCTGTAACCTGAAAATAGTTAAAATAGTAAATTTTATTATGTATGCTTTACCAAAATTTTTAAAAATACACACACAAAACCCCCAAATGCACAACATTTTGCCTATAAGGTGTTTTTTCCCAACTCCTTGACTATGAAATCCTTTCTGTCTGAAATACTCTCATTAAATGGCTTTTCTGAAACTAAAAAGCTTCCAAAACCCGATGCATAAATACTTATAAAGATAATATTGTTCTTCTACCAAACCTTTAAAAAAAACCTGGAATGCTGAAAGCACAAAGGCTTCAGTAGTTGTGGCCCACAGGCTTAGTTGCACCACAGCATGTGGGATCTTAGTTCTCCAACCTCGGATCAAACCCACGTCCCCTGCACTGGGAGGTGGATTCCTAACCACCGAGCCACCAGGGAAGTCCCTGCAAACTACTTTTTTTTTAATTTATAAATGAAAAGAAATACAACAGAAAGATGTCAACTGAGTATTATCAGATACCTGATTTTGCAACACATGGTTTATAGATTTCAAATATCCAAGGCACCATTTGTATTTAGTGTAATTTTATTTCTAATTGTTTTCACTCAAATCCTATTATTAGCAACTGCTTGATGCGATGATTTTCTTCTTCAGATCTGCAGTTTCTTTCAAAAAATATATATATTGCTTAAAACCTAAAGTATATTTTGCGTGTGTGTGCTCAATCGCCCAGTCGTGTCTAACACTTTGAGATCCTCATGGACTGTAGCCCACCAAGCTCCTCTGTTCATGGGATTTTTCAGGCAAGAATACTGGAGTGGGTTGCCATTTCCTTCTCCCGGGGATCTTCCCAACTCAGGGATCGAACCAGTGTCTCCTGCACTGGCAGACAGATTCTTTACCACTGTGCCACCTGGGAAGCCCCCAAAATATATTTTGCTCAACTTTAAATCTACTCACACATACTCAAGCTAAAAATAAGTGCTCTTCCACAAGTTAGATTTGGGGGAATTTCGGATGTTTTGTTTTACTTTTCAGTTTTAATTGGCACCATGAGAACCAGCCAACTAGATCCTTCTACAGTGTAGTCAAGGCTAGATTTTGCCCTTCCACACTGTGATTAATTTATTATTCATCTGGTACCTTCCTATTAGAACTGGTTTTTAGCCTGTGAACTTCTCTTTCAGCTTCCTACAAAGGATTTCATTGCTTCAGGAATTGAGGTGTGTCTAAGTTTTTACCTGGGAGCAAAAGTGATGCAAGCGTTTCTGGTGAGACCAATCCTTGGTTTAGGGTGGGGAGGATCTGCATAACAGGCCATCTGCAGACTCCTGAAGACAGGAGAGACGCTGAGAAAGGGCTTTCCTGAGACATCGTATGCCGACGGTTGGAAAGACTAAAGCGGCAGCTCCCTTCGTTCACCAGGGAAATCAGAAACCATGGCTTGGCTCCCTTTCAGAACCACAGGGGCTCTGGCCATTTTAATGGTAAGTCCTCCCCTCCCCCCGCCCCCCAATAATTGCAAACTTTCCCTGTTTCCTTCCTTGTTAGAGAATATTAATTTGATTGCTGAATCCCTATTATAAATTCTAAAAAGAGTTCAGTGGAAATAAACATTTTAAAATGAAACTGCAAAGATTACCAATTTCCCCCTTTTGTTGCTGTTTGGTTGTGTTTTTTTTTTCAGTGCTGTATTTTCACATGGAAAACCAAGCCAGATAGAAACGAATTTGAAAGTTGCCATTTAGCATATTTAGTTGGAGAACTAATTAATCCTGATTGCAGGTCTATTTTCCACAGTATCTTCACTTTCTTTAAAGTCATGCTTTTATTCATCTTTTTGTTCAGGCTTTTATTCTATTACACAAAGTAAAACACATAAAAGAGAATGAGGTCTATTTCCCAAGGTTATATATATCTCTTAAGCACATGGCTAAGAATTGTACATGCCTGGTCTTGATACCTGACATGTTTTTAAGTAGTCTAAGACCATTGAATTAAAATCAAAGCAATGTTTGATTCTGGAGAAGTTGGGAGGGTTATTAAGAAAAGAATGTTTATGTTTATGTGCAAAAGATATCTAACCTTTAGGGAGAAAAAAATATTTTATAAGCCAGTTTTCCAGAAAAGTAAAACTTTTACTGACTGGGAAAGTTTTATATAGTATTAGATAAAAGAGTAGTGGAATCTGGAGAGCAAAGAACTAGACTAGACGTTACAGACTAGTGTGCTCCTTAACTATGTTGTTTTAGTGAAGAAAAAAATTGGTCACAATATTATCAGTTCCACATAGATATCAAAATAGTGAAATACACCATAATGAAGTTTTTAAATCCCTAATATTAATTCCTCATTTTATCAACAATAAGTTGGGTTGGCCTAAGTATCAGTTTCCCTCATGTCCTCATCTAAAAAATTGAGATAATTGGACTTCAAAAAGTTACAGGGAGATAGATCTCAAGAAAGAACTTTCTAAAAATTAAACATGCTTAAAATTAGAATAGACTGCCTGTTAGCCAGCATTTCTTAACCTTATCTGTTATGGCAATGGTCAAGCAGAATATTGGTATCACATCCTTCTGTTCGAGTCTATTTCTATTATGACAGTGTAACTAACTGTTTTGGCAATCTAATGAATTTAATTGACCCAAGAATGTTGTAAAGAGAAATCTGGCAGTTGTATGACTTCCCCGCCTTTCCAGATGGTCATTTCTGAACTAAATAAACTGCAGGTAGCCTGATAAGCCATCTGTCCCGATCAATGACCAGCCTGGGAAGCTAGGGGATATGCGGCAGGGTGTGCTGGAATAGTGTTGTTGTAGAATTGGACTGCCACATGCTTAGGGGAGTTTCTTTCCCTTCTCTGATGTGTACCCCTCTCAGCTACCCTTCTGGTTCTGGAGTGGCTGTAAGATCCTTACACAGAGGGCTGTTTTATTCCTCTTTGCATCCCCAATGCCTACCATAACATCTACCTTACAGTGGATGCACAATTGTTCAAAGAATGGGTAAATGAATGATTGAATAAGGCCTCTCTAAACTATAACCCCCACCACAGTGCCTCTATAATCCTAGTCATGGGGGACGCTCCCTCAGGAAAATTTTGCAGGCTCACATACAAAAACACACAAGTTATTTACACAATAATATAATGTTATATATAATTATTAAACTAAGTGGTCTAGAACTGCTCTGTCCAATACAGTAGCCACTAGCCACATGTGGCTATTAACCACATGAAACGTGGTTGATCTGTATTGAGATGTGCTGTTAAGCATAAAGTATACATTATATTTTGAAGACTCTGTATGAAAAAAAAAGAGAACATGCATGCATATGTGCTCAGTTTCATCCAACTCTTTGCAACCCTACAGACTGCAGCCTACCAGGCTCCTCAGTTCATGGGATTCTCCAGGCAAGAATACTGGAGTGGGTTGCCATGCCTTCCTCCAGGGGATCTTCTCGACCCAGGGATTGAACCTGTGGCTCCTGAATGGCAGGCAGATTCTTTACCACTGAGCCACAGGGGAAGCCCAGAAAAGAACATAAAATATGTCATCAATAATTTTTATGTCGACTGTATATTGAAATTGACAGTAGTTGGGGTACATTCGTTAAAAATATGTTGAAAAAATTAATTTCACCTTTTTAACCTTTTTAATATGAATGGTAAAAAATTTAAAATTCGATAAGCGATTCACATTCATTACTTTATTTCAACTGGACAGTGCTGGTCTACTCTTAATCCCATTAGTGGAAGGCAGTGTCAGTCAGAAGTGAGGTAGGCAGGGACTTCCCTGGTGGTCCAGTGGTTAAGACTTTGCCTTCCAAAGGGTGTGGGTTCAATCCCTAGTTGGGAAGCTAAGACCCTGCATGCCTTGGGGCCAAAAAACCAAAACATAAAAAGTACAGAAACAGTATTGTAACAAATTCAATAAAGACTTAGAAAACAGTACACATCAAAAATTTTTTTTTAAAAAGTGAGGTAGGCAAACCAGGCTTGATGAACCAGGAGAGATTCGGGCTGCTCTCTGATAAATATAGGTGGGCCACAGGGACATTTATTTTGTCGTCAGCCCAGCATGAGCAAAGGCAGGTGCAACTGAAGCGCTTGCCTAGGGGCAAGGGACACACTAGTTTGGCTGCACTGGAGAATCCGGATGTGAGTTAGAATGGCAGATGAGGGTCAGACAGAAAAGTGCATTCTGTGAAGGGTAGTGAAATCCTTTTAGAAGTGGAGAGCCACCCAGAGTTTCGAAATGGTGTGGTGATGGGAAAAAAACAATGTTCTTAAAAGCATTGTGGAGTGGGAATGTACATCTTTTGTTATTGAAGGATGGGTGTGAAAGTTGGAAGACCTGTTCGGAGGTTTTGAGTTAATTCCACCAACCTATGACCATACAAAGGTTGCCTGGAGAGGTAATACATAAAAGCTAAATCATAGACTTTAGTCTATACCTGTACCACTGACTCACTCCAGGTTTTGCTTCCTCAGCTGTCAAATAAGAATAGTCATATCCCCCTGACTAATGAGAATGACCACAGTAAAAATGAAACAGCAATGAGTGCAAAAAAGTGTTCCGGAAAATATAAAGTGCTTTGTAGGACTCTACTTCCTACTATTTGTAATATTTTAGTAATAAAGATGAAACTTGATAACACCTTAATATTCTCCCTTCCTATTTTAAACAACTACCAACATTAGTTTTAATGTCAAGAACCTACATTTTTCTTGAGTGAAAGGGCACATCAAAAACAGTTATGCGATTAATTTTTTGGAAATTGACAGAAAAAAAAATTAAACCTGAATTTTAAATGATAATGGGTATAGGGAAATAACAAAATTTTAAACTTGGAGCATTACCCTAAATTTTAACTGCTTTAGTCTAGATTCATTGAGAGGGGACTGTGTGAGGAACACCAGCATGTTGTAAAATTTAACACTTATCTGTTTCCCATGTTTGCTTGATCTGTTTTGCACAATACCAAGTAAACATTTTGGGGAAAGGTTTTGTGATTGAAAAATACTTGTCTTCAAAGATTTAAACTTTTCAAAACAATGTTTGTCTTCAAAGGAGACTACCGGTCAGTATTACAGAAGTCCATTAAATCTGAAACACAATCTGTCAAATAACGTTCCTATAGCATCTGAACAATAAGCCATTTAATTTCATGTTACAATATTATTATGTAAAGATTTACTCATTACAAAACTAATACAAGCGTTTGAAATCCAAAGATGTTTAAAGCACGACGTTTTAAACAAGTTAATAGTGTTCATGCTGGAAAAAAGAAAAGTAGTTTAAATACCAAGCTCTGAGTTAGAATGTGTTCTAAATAGAGCAGCGGTGGTGATTTAGACACTAAGTCATGTCTGACTCTTGGGATCCCATGGACTGTAGCCTGCCAGGCTCCTCTGTACATGGGATTCTCCAGGTGAGAAGACTGGAGTGGGTTGCCATTTCTTTCTCCAGAGGATCTTCCCGACCCAGGGATCGAACCAGGATTTCCGATATTGCAGTCAGATTCTTTACTGACTAAGCTATGAGGGAAGCGCCAAATACAGCACAACACCCTTCAACCACTTTCTCTACAGAACATCCAGAAAGCAAATTGTTAAGAAAAGAATTGTATGCTAAGTGGCCCAGATTTTCCAGAAGGAAAATCTTCGACATACCCTTCCTTCTCTTCACTGATGAAGCACTCCAATTTCCAATGCTGGTGAATATATGAAAATTAATTTCCTCCTGAACCTCTCCAACAGTTAAAATTCTAAAATCAGAATAACCTTGCCAAGCGATTCATGCCAGCCCTGACTGACGTGCAAACCTTGGGAAAGATGTAATTATTTACTTCCATCAATTACCATTCCCAGTTGCTTAATACTCAAAACCGGTTTTCATTTAGAACTAGAAGACTTGGTGTCCGTGATGCTTCTCATAAACCTCTTAGCCTTTGGCTCTTCCTTTCCAGTTAAGAGTCAATCTGATAGCCTAAGGAGAGGGTTTGCTTTGTGAAGTTCATTACAAGAATTAGGGCAAGAGTCGAACACGACTTGGCAACTAAACCACCAAGGAGATGGCTTGCTTTGTGAAGTTCATTACAAGAATTACACAGGCAACTGGTTACTATCCATAATTGTACTATGAATAATTGAATCCATGTAATGTGCACATGTTCCTTGTATGACCGCTGCACAGCTGACCAGGCTGTACACTGCACAATGCCAGGAGGTATGTTCACATAAACTACAATGTGAACAATGTCCCCTGGAGTTGCACAGGCGGCAAATCACACCATTGGACAGTGGAACACTGGTTCTTATCTCTTTCTGAGGCTCAAGAAAGAGTTCTATGTGCCTTGACATGAGTAATAATAATAAAAGATCATATCACAGTGGCTCTTTACATCTTTTTTAAGTCTTTTTTAAGACCTGTTAATTCATTTAATCCTCACAACAAACCTATAAAGTTAGTAGAATTATTATACCTATTTTATGGATAAAGAAACTGAAAAATTAAATAATGTTCCCAAGTTTTTCAGCTAGTACATGATGAGACTAGGATTTTAATTGAGGGATTCAGAATCCAATGTCCAGTTTTGTATTTCTACACTTAACTGTTACCTTTGTTCTTGTTGTTTAGTGACTAGGTTGTGTCTGACTCTTTGTGACCCCATGGACTATGGCCACAAGGCTCCTCTGTCCATGGGATTTCTCAGGCAAGAATATTGGAGTGGGTTGCCATTTCCTTCTCCAGAGGATCTTCCCAACCCAGGGATCGAACCCGCATCTCTTACATCTCCTGCATTGGCTGGTGGATTCTTTACCACTGAGCCACCTGGGAAGAAACTGTCTTACATAGTACTTAAAATGAGCTCCTGAAAAAGGACTTAATTTTCTAAATTGAATTTACTCTAAACATCAGTTATTAAAGTGTTGAACTCTCCTAAATTAAATACTTCTTAAGTAATTAAACATAAATCATTTTCATTCAATTAAGGAATTTTCCTTGGTAAACATGAAGCTTATTAAAATACTTCTGGATTTTTTTAATCTTAATTTCAAAAAGTTGATACATATCTATTGATCTCTTTAATCTGACACATAATCTTGCATCTAACCAATTATAAAAATAGTATCACCAACCTATATGCATACATATATTTCATGAACTTTTCAAAAATAATAATTAATTTTAAAAATCAAGTTTAAAATTTGTAATGATTCCTTTGAATTACCCAGCTCATTCTGCAAATTTCCCAGAGAGGAGTGGGTCTGATCTTATCCCATGCAGAGAAAAATGGCCGAGAAAAATGGCCATGCTTTATGCTGGCTAGGACTAGCTTCCTGAATCCAATGCATACTCAAACAGTCTGACCTTCCTTCCCCACGCTGAAATTTCAGAGTACTCTAAACAAAACCTTAGCCAAACTCAGTAAAAAGCAACTGTTATTATATAAGACTTTTAAAAATCCAGTCACCCACATCCTCAAAATATATTTATTACAAATCTACCATACTCAATAGGAATCTTAATGATATAACTACATACATTTTAGTTAGCAAATAGGGCATATGAATATCCAGCCATTTTATGTCGCACGCTTTTTATTAACTTAAAAATCTTATTTGCTTTTAATAAAACATTTCTAATTCTTATGTATACCAAGGCATTTAGACCATATTGCTGCTTTATAAATCATACAGTCAAAATTATAAAACCATAACCAGGGAACACAGGGAAGAAAGAAAAATAAATTCACAAAATACAGAGTGTTTTCTCTACACTGCTATTTTCTAGACTCTAGGCCACAAAAAAGACAACTTAATTGATTTACATTGTCAAGAAGCTATTGAAATATTTATTAGATATTCAAAATAATTATATGAACAATGTAACTAAAACAACTAAATAGCTGCATATAAGTACTAATTAACTCAAATAGTAAAGTTTTTTTAAAAATACTTGGGAATAATGTAAAGCTATGACTATATGTCTAAATACATATTTAAAAAGCACTGCATTATTCAAAAGTGTTCTTAGTAACTGTCCCCATATTCCTAAAAACACAACAAAGATTATATTTTCACAATATTCCCTAAAATTGGAAAACATTCCTGGTGGGCTAACTTTGAAAGAGAGGATGGGAAAGAGTAAAGGTTTGGCTGAGTAGCTTCTTTAAGGGCTCGGAGTCAAAGAAATGACTTAACAAGTAAGAAACACCTGTCTGCAATGCTCGATTTCCACAGTTTAGGGTTTGTCCTTCCTTCACTTCCCAGAAAAACAGATATCTTGTCTTAATGTCTATTAGAAAAATCATTCTCCACAGGGCTAGTACAAACATGATTCATATTTTCAGGATGACTCCAGTTTTCCTGTAAAAGGGATCATGCCTGGTCCATCCCTCCCCTCACGTAGGGCTGAGTTGTTCTTGGGAACTGAGAAAGGTGTACAATGACTTCATTGTCCTGGTCTTTTCTCCCACGTAATGCATGTGTGCACATGTACTCAGTCGTGTCTGACTCTGTGCAACTCCATGGACTACAGCCCACTGGGCTCCTCTGTCCATGGAACTTTCCAGGCAAGGATACTGAACTGGGTCACCATTTCCTTCTTCAGGGGATCTTCCCAACCCAGGGTTTGAACCTGCATCTCTTATGTCTCCTGCATTGTCAGGCAGATTCTTTACCACTAGTGCCTCCTGGGAACCCCCCAAGTAACTCATGAATCTGTTTAAAAAAGAGCAGCAATGCTGTAAAATAATTTTGAGATCTGTTATAACCACAAGTCATGGTCTTTTTCCATGACAATTTTAACAAACATCCTTTGAAATAAAGATTTTACTGAAATTTTTAGAATGGAAGCATCCTCACATCCTAAGTCTGATATCATTTTTCCTTTGGTTCAGACTGGGACTTGCCTCTTTATTATAGCCTTCCAAAATAAGCAACGTAATAAATCTACATTGTTTCAGGATTAACTGCAGCCTTTGCCAGGAAGAAATCTAAATTGACTATCACATAACTTTTTTTCTATGACTCGTTTTTATTTTCTATTTATTTACACTGACTTAAGAATCTAGTGTAGTGGTGATGTGCACACTTAGAGTCAGGCTGCAGAGATTCAAATCCGAGGGCTGTTAGTCGGGGCAAAGTACTCATTTTCTCATGAGTATTCTCCTTTTCTTCATCCCTGAAAGACAGATTACAGTATCCTTCAGATGGCTGCTGTGTTAAGTGAGATAGTAAACATAAAGCTCTGTGAATAGCATCTGACACATAAAACATAATTCTTTTGTTCTGATTTATTTTTCATAATCTTTTTCCTTCCAGATTGTCTTCAAATTAGTTAATCAGTGAGAGTCAGAAAACAGTTTTAAAACATCTGCTAAGGGATCAGTATTGTAAGGATAGCAAAAAACAATAATAATAATATAGAAGCACCAATTTGGAAAGTTTGCCATTTTCTTGGCTCGACACCATATAATGCACATAAAACCATAAGAAATAATAAATAACGGTAAACCATTATGGGCTAAATTGCACAGTACAGAATATACGTCATGTAAACTTAGAAAAGGAGACATCAGTAAGGACAGTTGCATGGAGACTGTTGGAACTTAAAATGATCTTCAAGGATGAGTAATACAGTATTCAAGTATGGGAAGGTAAGAAGAATGCATTCCAGGTAGAAAACAACACTGAAAATGACACAGATGAAGGTCCTATATACTCCTAAGAAGGTGAAGACCTAGTCTGGCCTGGCTTCATCTTATCTTTATTTGTTTTAGATCAGTAGGAAAATTAAGCTCAAATTTAAATTGAACTAGTAGAGCAGAGATGCACAAATCCACATTCCATAGCAAATAGTACTTGTGATTGGAATAGCACATCCCCATCTTTTACATTTCATTCTCTAAATTAGACTGCTGCTGCTGCTGCTAAGTCGCTTCAGTCATGTCCAACTCTACACGACCCCACAGGCGGCAGCCCACCAGGCTCCCCCGTCCCTGGGATTCTCCAGGCAAGAACACTGGAGTGGGCTGCCATTTCCTTCTCCAATACATTAAAGTGAAAACTGAAAGTGAAGTCGCTCAGTCATGTCTGACTCTTAGCGACCCCATGGACTGCAGCCCACCAGGCTCCTCCATCCATGGGATTTTTCCAGCCAAGAGTACTGGAGTGGGTTGCCATTGCCTTCTCCCTAAATTAGACTAGTTCCTTTCCATTCTCTCAGCTCTTATATGACTAAGAAAATGCCTTAGTCTGGAATTGCAACTAACGAAAACAGCGTTGCCAAGTCGGTAGAGTAGGTCACAGCTTTTAATAATCTCCTGTGGTACTTTCTGAAGCTTATTAGAATGATGCGCACCATTGTTTCCCAAAGCAACAGCTTCCATAGCTCCTGGGAAGTGTTTATAGAGCAGCCAGGTAAGAAATGTCTGGTTGTTGCAACAACTGTTAGAATTTTGAAAAGTCCAATAGATTCCCCTGAACATCATTAAAATTCTACAATTAGATTACACAACTGAAGGAACTATTTACATGAAGACTGTTTTCTTTTTTGCTCTTTGAATACTGCTTCTCCAAATCTACCTCTTTCCTATTTTTATTACTTTTAATCGGAAGATAATTGCTTTACAATGTTGTGCTGGTTTCTGCCATATATCAATATGAGTCAGCCATAGGTATACCCGTGTTCCCTCCCTCTTGAAACAGAAACAACTACAATAGGAACAACAGAATGTAAAAATCAGAATTATTATCTTATGTAATTACTTATTTGAAGAATTTATGTTTAATTTGACTTTATTTAAATGTCTACAGGTGGTTCTTTTGGTTCATGGAGAATTGAGAATACAGGTAAAGTATGAAAAAGATTTTGCAATTAAAATAGTTTAGCTTAAAAACTGTACTGGAAAAATAAATATTTACTTAATATTATAAAGTACTAAATAATTTAATTGTGAAAATACAATTCTAACAACTAACCTAGTAATACTTAAATACTAGCATGAATCGATGTCATTATTGTAATTTACCTCATGCATTCTTTTGTCTTATCTTAAAAATATCAACAGATAAACCAGTATCTGTGCCCAGAACAGTTAGATGTTGTGGAATATATATAGGAAATATAAAATATGGCTAAATGTTAATATTAAAAATCATATAGCTCAGTAGCTGTTTTAGTTATTTACTGTTTCTTCTTTGCATGATAGTGTAAGGGAGAGAAAATTGGGTTTTTAACCATCTTAAATATCTTGAAACATAGGAGACTCCTTAACCTAGGTGTCTGTAATTAATACTCAAAGCAAATATTTCCAACAATGTTCATAATAAAATGTAATCCCTTTTTGAATAAGACTAAAGGACAATACGAAGAATATGAGACAGCAATACAACAAGGCAAAAGGAGATACAAACGTGAGTGGGTGAAATTCGCAAGACCCTGCAGAGAAGGAGAAGACAACTCATACAGAAATCCAATTGCCAAAGTAAGTCTTACGAGCAGAAGCAATGTGAGTTTTGAGAATAAATGTACTAGATGTAAATTAGAATAATGCGGAAATTCCAATTAGCAAGATACAGATTGAGGAGTCCATAGAACAAATAATCTGGTATTTTCAATAACACAAAAAATACAACAATAATAGTATTAATAATATCAATTTAAAAGAGAAAGATGAAGGAGTTACAGCTTCCAGAGTAATTAAAAATAATTAAGAGCCATTTCAATATATTTCAATGGATATGCCTTTTGGAATTCAGATTCTAGCAAATGAATAGAAAAATGTATATGGCCAAGTGCTTTGTTTGGGGCAGCAAATTATCCTCAGAGAATGTGACTGTCTTTACCAGTAATGTATTTAACACGGGTTCACTGCAGGAGTTATGACAATTTCACAAGCTGAAAACATACAGGATAATGTCTCGCAATAAACCCAAAAATACCATACTCCTAATCAAGTGCAGATTAATCACACTATTGTTCCAGGCAAGAGAGGTTAAAGGCATAGAGTCCAGATTAAGTTGAGGTGGACCTTTCTACCAGTTGGTTCTCACAAGAGTCAGTTTAGTCAATCACAGCTGATGTCTGGCTGCCAGTGCAAAAGCAAAAGTCCCTTATCACTAGAGCACGCTGCTAGGGAACAGAGGTAGTGGCAAGCAAGATTACAGTTTTCACCACTGCCAGGCAAAAGTTGCCTTGCCCAGGCAGGAGCTAATGCCCCAAGCTCTTCAGAGAGGCATTTAGATCAGCTAAGAGTTGCCTTGCCCAGACTGAACACTCTCAAGAAGTCCTCACAAACTGTTCCTTATTTAAAGCTTAAATGTCTCCCAGCCATAGTGACTTCTCCACGCACTTGTATCAGTAAGCCCCAGCGTTGCTCAGCAAGAGCTGAGCTGAATGTATATTGACAGTCACAGATATCCACAACAACATCCTGACAGCTTCCTCAATGCAAACAACCACACTCTTAAAGCAACTCTATTCCTAGATAAAAACAAAAAAGTAGATTTGAAATCATAGCAAACCAACATACAGCAATAAGACAATTAAAGATGGTTGACAATCAACATTGGATTGGCCATGTATTCAGAACTGTTGAAGCTGGGTGATGAGATATATCAGGTTCATTATACATTCTAACTTTATAATATATTTGAAATTTTCCCTATTAAAAATTTAAAGATTAATAATAAAAGCAATTCATTCTAATATTTTTAACACTTAGTATATTATCACTTTCCATTTTTTTCTCCAGCTTCTCCTATTTAAAACTAAATGTCCTTTTTTTTTTTTTTGGTGTTATCTGCTAAGCAACGAGGCATTAAATAGTAGCCTGTCATTTTTTTCTCCAGCTTCTCCTATTTAAAACTAAATGTCTTTTGTGTGTGTGTGTTATCTGCTAAGCAAGGAGGCATTCAGTAGTAGCCTTGTCCTTCACTTTCTCTCAACCTTTTAACATCACCATGGTGACCACAATCTGGGCAAATATTCTAAGGCTGGAAAGGTTAAGGCACGTTGGTCCATACTGGCCAACAGAGGAAACAATTTGAATTTATTTCATATTCCTAATAGCTATCAAGGCAAAAAAATAAACAACACAGTGTCAGAAAGCATGAATAAAATGAACAGATGACTTGAGAGTGTGGAGCACAGGGGGGAAGGAAGAGGCCTGAGTGATGATCACCTTAACATTTTGGGTATTTTGGGCTGCAGATTACTTCAGACTTTGAAGCAACCCAGAAAATTACCTACCACATCTCTGGAATAGGAATTGATCAGCCCCCTTTTGGAATCTTTGTCATTGACAGAAACACTGGGGAAATTAACATAACAGCCATAGTTGATAGAGAAGTAACCCCAAGCTTCCAGGTAAGTGTGTGTCCTTGATATCAGCCACCCTTTCCCTTGTGGCAGTGACTTTAGAAGGTTAATCTAGAAGGATATCAGTGCATGAATCCATCCACCATCAAATAACAAAGAGCCTTCCTTGGATGTCCCTGGTGATCCACTGGTCAGGACTCTGGGCTTCCACTGCAGGGGCTGCAGGTTCAATCCCTGGTTGGGAAACTAAAATCCCACAGGCTGCAATGTGCAGCATAAAAGTAAAAAAAACAAATAAAACAAAGAGCTTCTGAAGGTTGTGCCCCTGAAGGAACAACCCAGGAGGATGTATGAACACTGAACTCCAGCATGCTTCTGGCTAAGACTTTCAGGCTAACAGGAGACACGGTAGCAGCCCACAAGAAGGGGTAACTTGGCCAACTAGTCTACCCAGAATAGACACTTTCCTACTTTGTCTCCTCTTTGTGAAAAATATTTTTCCTCTTTGCACAAAAGTACTGCATATGCTGCTGCTAAGTCGCTTCAGTCATGTCCAACTCTGTGCGACCCCAGAGACGGCAGCCCACCAGGCTCCCCCGTCCCTGGGATTCTCCAGGCAAGAACACTGGAGTGGGTTGCCATTTCCTTCTCCAATGCATGAAAGTGAAAAGTGAAAGTGAAGTCGCTCAGTCGTGTCCGACTCTTAGTGACCCCATGGACTGCAGGCCACCAGGCTCCTCCGTCCATGGGATTTTCCAGGCAAGGGTACTGGAGTGGGGTGCCATTGCCGTCTCCACTGTATATGCTAGGAGAGGCCTTATCTCGACAAGTTTTAATAATAAGCAAACTGATGTTGTAGAACATTCATTAATGCGTCCTCTCCTTTTCTAGATTACATGTCGTGCTCTCAACGCCCTAGGACAAGAGGTAGAAAAACCACTTATACTAACGGTCAAAATTTTAGATATAAACGACAATGCTCCAGTATTTTCACAAAGCATATTCCAGGGTGAAATTGAAGAAAATAGTGCTTCGAGTAAGTCTTCGGCAGTAACTACCACTTTTAATTATTTTTGTTTAACTTTCAGATACAAGCATGATTATAGTACATCATTTTATTCTCTTAGTTTCATCAGTAGTTTTGTAGAAAAATCCATGAAGACAGTCTGGGTCTTCCTTGCTAATATTTGTGATTGAGCTACATATCCACTGCCATTGTACTTCTAGGCTATGGCTGTGTTATCAAGTCAAAGCTTATTCTAGTCACAAAGCTGAAGAGGGGGCTTTAGACAACCCAGATGCATCAGCTGGGCCTTCTTAGATTATAAGAGACAGAGACACTCTCCTTACATGGATAATTGGGGAGAAAGGGAGAACCATAAAGCCATTCAGCAAGGGTGAAAAAATGAAGAGGAAACAGTCTCAACCTCAACATAACCAACCAAGGCTTAGTGAGAAGTGGAGGATTTTTATGGAAGGCAACAACGGGTCAACTGACTCCGTCACCTGACTAAGAGATATTGCACATGACATGTAGTTTTTTGGCATACAAATAGTTTTAAAATCTTACAAGACAAAGATCAATTTGAAATTGTGTTGGATATTTAACGTGAACATAATGTCAATCTTTACATAGCCTTTAATGAACTTCTGTACTCCTAGACTCACTGGTGATGATCCTAAATGCCACAGACGCAGATGAACCGAACCACTTGAACTCTAAAATTGCCTTCAAAATCATCTCTCAGGAACCTGCAGGCACATCCATGTTCCTCCTAAGCAGACACACGGGGGAAGTCCGCACTTTGACCAATTCACTTGATCGAGAGGTAAAGCAAGGCTCTTGGGAGCATTCAATAACTCAGGATTCAGTTGTAAGCAACCCAGGAGAGGTGACTCCCTTCTACCTAAGAAGGAAAGAGGGAAGGAAGAGGGGTTCTCTGGATTCAACTGACCCAACTGAGGGATGCTCCTCACATCCTACTGTGATTTTGCTGGGGTGGCTTGTGTGTCTGAGATCTGCACAATCGATTGTACCTCAATAAATGAGTATCCCATATCCATGGAAGTTAAACTGAGGGAATAAGAGAAGGCATTGTATCCACGGACAGAGACTGAACTGGGGCTAATCCCTCATGTGATGGAGGAAAAGGAAACTTCCTAGGGAGAAATTTGTATCTGGAATAAAGCCCTCTCTGATGCTGTGCTTTTTCTCCTGACTTCTTTCCATTTTACTCCTGTTTCTAGAACACTAGAGAATCCCCAGGAATTACCTGATGGTCCAATGGTAGAGCTTCATGCTCTCTCTGCTGAGCAACCCGGATTCAATCCTTGGTTAGGAAACTAAGGTCCCACAAGCCACATGGAGCGGCCACAAGGGAAAAAGAAAAAAGAATCCCCTTACTCTCTCTTCTCCATTGTTCTACCGACACATCTCCAACATCACACAAGACCCCATGAGACTCTGTATTGCTTTTACACAAATGATTTTCTGAACAGACCAGCAAGGAAGCTCTATAAATGAGCTTCCCTCAGATAAACAGAGTACCATCCTCATTGTCCATTTCTGCTCTTAGTGCACTTTCCTGCCCTAAGAAGCTCACAAAAGAGAAAACTTGTATCAGGCCCATAAAGACTTCCTCCCATGTGGGGCATGTGCCCCATATGCTTCATCTATGGTGGACAATGAAAGTGCATGTGGTCCTTCTAGAGAATGAACCATGAATTTAAATATTTTCACTTCCTTCCCATAGGAAGCAAGTAATTGTCATTCATATCCCTGACACTAGAGATTAATCATTTATCTTTTTTTCTCCAAATTTAGCAAGTTAGCAGCTATCGCCTGGTTGTGAGCGGTGCAGACAGAGATGGAGAAGGACTATCATCTCAGTGTGAATGTAGCATTAAAGTGAAAGATGTCAATGATAATTTCCCAACATTCAGAGAATCACAGGTGTGCCTTTTTTTCCTTGAAAAATAATTACTTAAAACATTATTATAAAACAATTATATATATATGTTTATATATATATATTATGTTATACCCTACCACCATAATTCGGGATTTGCTGGCTTGCTGGCTTTTAGTTACATACTCTGCACTTTTCTTTTAAAATAAGCTATGGTAAAAGATAAGAATTCAGGGGCCAGCAAAGAGCCAATACATAATTTGGGAATTAATGACTAATGCCATTCAGAATGAATATAATTCTTTTAGATAAAACCTGACATTGAAACTTAAATTCTGCTTTTTTTTAGTATTTAGCAAGTATTGAAGAAAACACTTTAAGTTCTGAGTTGCTTCGAATTCAAGTAATCGATTTGGACGAAGAGTTCACTGATAATTGGCTTGCAGACTTCTTCTTTACCTCTGGAAATGAAGGGAATTGGTTTGAAATAGAAACTGATACCAAAACTAACGAAGGTATCCTGAAAGTAGTTAAGGTAAGGTCTGATTTCCTTTCAGTGGGAAAAACATTCTGTATTAACCAAAACTGTTACTTTATGTTAGCCGAAACTGTCATAAATAAACCTTATTCACTTACAAATAATATCACGTCTCTACATAAAATATAAAACACACACAAAAGTAGACAGAATTTTGAAAACACAGCCCCATTTCCTAAGGAGACTTTTCTTAACATGTTGATTTATTTCCTTCCAAACTATCATCCTTTCTACAGAAACACAAACACACTAATAGATATATATGTATCAGTGTGCCTGTTTTAAGCACAAGAAAGTAAAACATTTCCTGACTTAAACTCAGGAACAGACAAGAATACATTGAATAGTGGCTTGTGCATTTGTTGACTTACTTTAAATGGATTAGCTACAGTCCTCGGAAGGGAAAAACGGCAACTTTTTCTAGAAAATGGGAATATATAAACTAAGTTTGCAAAATAAACAATTCAGTAAAACTTCCATTTAACAGACTTGGTTACAACACACCCTTCATCTGAAATAACATAAACCTATTTATGTCTGTCTATTGTATAGACTAGAAAAATATTACCACTGTTTTAGGACATTCCTTGGCATAGGACATTGGACTATATGAGCTTCTCTCTTAATTCCGTGAGTCCAGCAGAATAACAGACCCATAATATTCCCTTAACAGGGTGGCTGCTGCAATTCCAGATTGCTGGAAGCCTCATACGACTTCCTATTACTCTGCTTTTCAGAGAGTGAGCTACAGCCCTCCTCAGTTGCAAGGTTTTGTTATGGTCTGGCCCTGACCTTCCTTCTTATGGCCTGTGCTGCCGCAGGCCTTGCCTCCCTCTCTTCGAGATGCTGGCGATCCCTTCTGGGTAGACTTCCCCACCCCCACCTCCTGTGTCTACCCCCCCTTCATTCTCTGTCTACCACATTTTTCTGAAAAACAGTTTGGACCAATTCCTCTCCCTTAAAAACCTTCCTTGTTCTCACTGGCTGTGAAAATGGCCCTCAGTTAAAGACTGTCCCTTTGAATCCGCTGCAGCTTCTCCTAGCCTGTGGGAACATAGGAGTGGTTGGTCCAGTTTGTCTTCAGGGAGCTCCTCAGGGGGCTCTAATATGCAGCCAGGGTTGATGACCACCTGCTGGCCTTGGAGATGACCTTCAACCCCCTCAGAGTTGTACCCCAGGCCTCTCACTATCACCAGCTCCCTATCACCTTCTGCTAAATCTGGCATTTACTCTGCCTGAATGACTCCTCCTCACCCTGAAATGCTCACACAAAAACCTCTAGGAAGCCTTTCCTGATTTTTCTCAAGTCCAAGTCTTCAGTCGCCTTCACACAGAGACTTACCATCTCTTTGGTCACTTAGCCCTTACATTATAATGACCAGTTTGAGCATCTTTCTCTTCTTCTCCACTAGGAAACACTTGAGTCCACAAAACCAGTCACTGCCAAATTAAAACTCAAATCTAGACCTCATACCTTATTTTCAGTTATACTCCAATGTAACCAAAATGAACATTTCCTTATCCCATCACCCTTAGAAAATTTACTAGTGAATGAAAAGAGCTATCCTGGGATATCTCTGGCCTTGACTTGTGCCACTTCAATATAAGAGCCAAACAGTGAACACATAAGACCATATGAAAATGGTTCTATGGAGAGTTGGTGGGCCACCCTCTCACTGCTCTACAGAAGCCTATGTGCCAACCAAGTTTAGTAAGATAATTTGTCATTTCTGAATTTTTTTAAGTCAGGAAAGATATTACTGCACATGAATCCACTATATCCACTGCAGAGAATTCACTATTCTGTGAGTGGATGTAGCTACCATTTACAGGAATGTATTGTGGGTCGTAATTTGTTCAGTCCTTACAACAATGTGATGAGGTAAGAGTTTTTTTTTCTTTTTCACAAGTAAATAGTTGAGGATCAGAGATATTAAATATTGTGCCCTGAGTCACACAGCTATTAAGTAGCAGAACCAGGATTCAAACCAAGCAACAACAAATTTGGAATTCTTTCCACTGCATCACACAGCCTAAAGAAACTGTAAAGGTGTTTTGTTAGTCTTAAAAGAGATAACTGTGCTTCATAAGTATCAGTCACCAAACTGAGGTTTCATAAGCAAAGAATTCTGAAGGACCCTCATCAGAGCATTACAATCATCTGTGAAACCATTTTGCTGTGTAGAAATAAAGGATTCATTCATAGAAATAAAGGAGTCATTCATAGCACATAACATAGAGTTCTCTGGTCCTCTTACCTGATCATATTTTTGTGACACCTCTTTCCTTCTATTTTTATTTTTACTCTAGTCTCTAGATTATGAACAAGTACAAAGCATGCAACTTGGTATTGCCGTCAAAAACAAAGCTGAATTTCACCAATCCGTAATCTCTCAATATCAAGTCCAGTCAACCCCACTCATAATTCAAGTAATAAATGTGAGGGAAGGAATTGCATTCCGTCCTTCTTCCAAGACATTTACTGTCCGAAAAGGCATAAGTAGTCGACGGTTGATCAATTACGTCCTGGGAACCTATCAAGCCATTGATGAAGACACTGGTGAAGTTGCCTCCTTTGTCAGGTGAGAATAATTTTTTTAATATCTCGTTATTCCTTGATGAAGTTTCTTTTAATTTTTTTGAAGTATAGTTGGTTTACAATGTTGTGTTCATTTCTTATGTACAGTAAAGTGACTGAGTTATACAGATATAATCTTTTTCAGATTCTCCATTTCAGTTTATCACAGGATATTGAATATAATTCCCTGGGCTGGACAGTAGGACCTTGTTTACCTTGACTAGTTTTAATTTATAAACTATTGCAAAATAATATCTAAACTACTCTATGCCAAGAATATAAAGAGATACAATGGTGACCAACTCAAGGACCTATATAACCCAAGAAGAGATGTGCTATGAGCTAAGGTAGCATAAACATAAGTGAAAGTGGAAATGAAGAATGACAGCCTGTCTAGTGAGATCTAGAAAGTTTCATGCAAACTTTCAGTTGAGCCTTAAAAAAGTAGAATTTCACCAGAAGACCATGGTGTAGTCAGACATAGAACAGTACGTACAAAGCACGGTGCCTAAAATAATAAAACACCATGAAAAGTTGCTGCTATAGTATAAAGAACAAGGACACAGTTATTTTACTGAGCAGAGCAGAAAATTTAAAAACCAGGCTAACATATTCTTAAGGCTTATGAAATACTCCTTGTCTAGGCTAGTATGTTAATTTTCTGCTGCTTTTTAGAAAGCATATTTCAGAGTCTTATGAAAATACATTAAATATAAGTCATTTTCATTAAATAGGTAACATTCCATGTTTGGAAAAAAACTTACTGTTTTCTGTTACAAAACAGATATGTCTTGGGACGTAATGATGGTGGTTTGCTAATGATTGATTCAAAAACTGCTGAAATCAAATTGGTCAAAAACATTGATCAAGACGTTACTTTCATAGTTAACAAGACCATCACAGCTGAAGTTCTGGCCATAGATGGTAAGAAAAAAATATTATTCCAATTAGCATTTTTTTATGAATAGATGCTTTTGATTACTAACATATTACCTTTATCACTGCATGCATATGTGCTAAGTCACTTCAGTCATGTCCAACTCTTTGCAACCCCATGAACTGTAGCCCACCAGGCTCCTTTGTCCATGAAATTTCCCAGGCAAGAATCCTGGAGTGAGTTGCCATTTCCTTCTCCAAGGGATCTTCCTGACCCAGGGATCAAACCTGCATCTCCTGCATCGCAGGCAGATTCCTTACCACTGAGACACCAGGGAAGAATCTTTATCACTAGATAAAGTTGATTACCTTAGGGGCCTTGGGTCTTAAGTCTGAGGTGGCTAAATCTAGGCGACGACTGAGCATCCTAGCTTTTCACTGGAGTTCATTGGACCAGTGAATTCTGGGTTTAGTCCTACTATTTGCTGTGGTTGGCGCAAGAATTTCTTGATTTGAGAATGTGAACAAAGATTGATACAGAAAGCCTATCAGGGAAGTTCAGCTCAAATGTGAGGTGCCTTTGTGAGTTACTTACACACAGAGTGAGTTACTTACAGAGACTTATATGCTTATATCCTAGAACAGGAAAAATCTGCTGAAAAATCTTCTAAATGAAGCACCTGGTCAAAGCACATTGACTATGTGCTTCCCTAAGTGTAAAATTAATTTATACTCAAGGCAATTTCAGCAAACATAAAAATAAAATAAAAAATCATATTATCTGGAAAAACAGAAAAAAGCACTAAGGGAAACAACAGAAGTAATTTTTAATCCCACCACTGAGAGATCTTATATCTTGGGTAATAAAAATAAATCATAGTTTATTCCAAATACTTTGGTTCAAGCTTTAAAAGCAGAAATCTTCCACACAGTCTGGGCTCTTGCACTAGAATATATTTAAGAAAACTATGATTTTTATGTTGATTTCATTCATAATCAGTGGCTTTATCACCTTAAAGGTCTTGGTTCCAATCACATTGAATAGCTGACGCTACTAATTAAGGTGGCTCAGAGGTAAAGAACCCACCTGCTAATGCAGGATTCCATCTGTGGGTCGGGAAGATCCCCAGGAGAAGGAAATGACCCACTCCAGTATTCTTGCCTGGAGAATCCCATAGACAGAGGAGACTGGCAGGCTACAGTCCATGGGGCTGTAAAGAGTCAGACATGACTTAGTGACTGAACAACAACAAGCTAATTAAACTAATTAAAGACAGCAGCCAAGCTGATAATTAGATTTCCTTTTAACCGGGTACAGAAATTGGGTGACATCTTTTTATTTGTAGGAATAACAGACACAATTTCATGAGTACACACACCAATCTGGTGCACGTGAGATCATTTTTTTCTAATATTTATTTATTTATTCCTGGTTGCACTGGGTCTTCTTTGCTGTGTTCAGGCTTTCTCGAGTTGCAGCAAGCAGGGCCACTCTCTAGTTGTGGTGCACGGGATTTTCATTGTGGCGGCTTCCCTCGTTGCGGAGCACAGGCTCTCAGCTTCAGTAGCTGCAGCATGTGGGCTCAGCAGTTGCAACTCACAGGCACTAGAGCACAGGCTTTGTAGTTGAGGTGCACGAGCTTAGTTACTCCACAGCATGTGGTGTCTTCCTGGACCAGTGATCAAACCCATGTCCCCTGTGCTGGCAGGTGGATCCTTATGCACTGTGCCACCAGAGAAGTCCATGCATGTGAGAGACATTTCAAGGGCTTATTTATTTGTTTCTTTATTTTGCACAACTTGCTCTGTATAGTTCTCTAACTCTAAAATGTTATTCTTACAGAAAACACCCATAAAACTTCTACAGGCACCATATATGTCCTAGTACCTGACTTTAATGAAAATTGTCCAACAATTGCCCTGGAAAAGGAAGCAGTCTGTAGTTCGTCACCTTCCGTGGTTGTCAGAGCTTCACTACTGGAAAGGGATAAATATGCTGGCCCCTATGAATTTTCAGTCGAAGACCAAAGCGTAAAACTTGCAGTTGTATGGAGTATCTCAGGAAGAGATGGTGAGTAATTGTAAAGCTGTTTCTACAAATGAAAACTGCTGCTTCTTTATATTTCCAGAAGGTTAAGAGGGAGTCCATTTGGGAGCAAGTCCGTTCCAAGAGTAATTTTAAAAATTCTTTGCAATGAAGATGATGTCCTATCCTCATGAATCTCCTCTGTCTTCAGAAAAGGAACAACATAAGATATTCAGTTCAGTTCAGTCGCTCAGTCGTGTCCAACTCTTTGCGACCCCATGAATTGCAGCATGCCAGGCCTCCCTGTCCCTCACCAACTCCCGGAGTTCACTCAGACTCATGTCCAATTTTAAAAATTCTTTGCAATGAAGATGATGTCCTATCCTCATGAATTTCCTCTGTCTTCAGAAAAGGAACAATATAAGATATTAGCACTATTTAAAATTTTCTGTTTTTCTCATGTGGACTCTAACTATTGGATATTTTATATTTTCAATTTTTTATCTGTATCTCCTCAGTATACCAAAATAAATAAATAATGAAAAGATTACAGTCAGGCACCTATTTTACTGCTGAGCTGTTTAGATTTCTAAATACATAAACTTTTCCTAACTGGCCAGCCTGTCAGCAGACTGGAGGGGTCAGCCTGCTCACGGTTGTCCCTAGTCTGTCACTAGTTAGGAATTTTGAAAGCATGGTAGGCTGAAGTTCTCAAACTCATAAGCCAATGGGCAAGAGTTAATCCATCCGTACTTTTCTCCTAACTTTTATAATGCTAATTTCACATTTCCTATGTTTTCCAGGAGTCTCATAGAAAAAGCCATTAGACATAATAAGAATCTTCTCTCTTTTTAGATTTCATAGTGACCAGCAGGGCTTCCCAGGTGGCTCAGTGGTAAAGAACCTGCCTGCCAAGCAGGAGACACAGGTTCAATCCCTGGGTCGGGAAGATCCCCTGGAGAAGTAAATGGTAACCTACTCCAGTATTCTTGCTTGGGAAATCCCATGAACTGTAGGCTGCCAGGCTCCTCTGTTGCAAAAGAGTGGGACATGACTTAGTGACTAAAAAACAACAAAAGTAACTATCGGGCCACTTCAAGTCCTTTGTAAATGACCTCATCTATCGCTTGCTCTTTTCTGAAATAATGTATACCCAACTGAACCCCAACAACCCTCATAACTGCTCCAGTCTCACCCTACTTATTTGTGACAGTGATGTGTCAACTGTGGCCCTATTCACCCAAAACAACAAGTAGTTTTAAGAGCCAGAGACACCTTGTCCTACTGCTGATGTGTTTGATGGTTCCCCTACAGCTACATCCGCACTCCTCACAGCCCCACAGCCAGTCTCTCCCGGAGTGTACAGAATCTCCATCGTGGTCACGGACAGTGAGGGGAGGCGGTGCGAGGCACCAGAGAGCTTGACCCTGGAAGTCTGCCAATGTGACTACAGGGACATCTGTCAAAGACCGCATCCACCCACCACCACTAATCCCATAATTGGAGAGGGCTCTGGGAGGATGGGGGCCGCCGCCATCGGCCTGCTATTCCTCGGCCTTTTGCTGCTACTGTGTGAGTATGCCAGGGGTATGGTAGCATGTGCATGGACAAAGCATCTCTGCAGCTGTTTTAGAGGCAGAGCTCACAGGGTGAGGTGGGGGCAGGGGGTGTGCTGACATCTTCAGGAAGACCCAGAAATGTTTAAAGTTAACACGTGACTTGCCAACAATCTATATTTATAATACAGCAGAGCAGGTCGTGTATGTTAGACATATAGAAACCAGCACCAGAGAATCAAAGAAAGGCGAAAAGAAAGCATGGACAGTCTACACACTGCCTGTAATGTTCACGGTCAAAATAATGACTTTATCCAGGATCACAGTACTTTCTAAAATGTCTTTTCCCTCTACAAGTCTCATGAAATTCTAAAATACAATAGAGTCCTGACCAAAAAAATTTAGGAAAAATTCTAAGATAGCATAAGCTTTGAGCTTTACAATGCACATAAATATATCGCACTCTGAGAAGTTGTTGCTTAATCCAGAATTTCCTCAAAACAGCTTTTCACCTGAAAATACACTCCTTTAAGGCTCAAACTTAATATGATGAAGTTTACTGAACACATTAAGGGAATTTACACACACATATTTTTTTCTCTTTCTTTTTTATATTTTTGAATTATGAAAGTATGATAACACATTTACAGGAGAGAGTTAGAGAATACAAAGTTATTTGTATAGTTATAGTTCCACTACATATGACAATTATTTTTTGAGTAGGTAAATTTAGATTTTTAGAGTTGCAATATCAAACTCTGAAAAACTAACAGAATGTACAGAAATGTAGAAGGATAGAGTAGACCTGAAAAGTACTATGAACCAATTCAACATAATTAAGATTTATACAATTTTCACACAATAGTAGGATACAACAAATTCTATTCAAGTTCCCATAGACTATGAACTAGGAGACACTGGACCATACCCAGGGATATAAGACAAGTTCCATTCCAAGAGGGAGAGTTGCTGAGAATATCTGAATAAAAGAGCGACATGATCTTATTTGTATTTTAGATAGATAACACTGACAGCAGTGTGTACTGCAAATTAAAAAGGGAAGAAGAGTTAGGAGGTTATTGTAATATTATAACTCACATGGGATGATGAAGGCCAGGTTTTGCGCCACGGCATAAGACTGGAAAGGAACGAATAGGTATGGGAGGCACAGTTGGAATAAATGTAGAAGATCTGGAGACTAATGGAGAGAATGAATGGATGAGAAGTCCAGATGAACCACTGAATTCAGTTGCTACTGAAACCATTAAATGAAATTGAAAATATCAGACGAAGTGCAGATAAGTAGGGTGGCAATCATAAATCTGATTTTGAAATGTTGAATTTTGAGGTACAGATATATCCTCTAGACTACTATGCACTTGGGATTATGGCTCAGGATGGCAGTCAGAGGAAATATACTGTGATATTCCCACAGTCATATTTACTTCATGTGATCCTACCATTTGCAAAAGATCATATCTTGAATTTTGTGGACAGAACATACACATGTTTCTGTGGAAACACAGTCAACACTTTGAAAAACTTTCCCTGGATGCGTATATAAAAATCGAATACATATTGTACATACAATGATCAACAAGACTTCTAAAATACTGTTATACTCATCTAAAAATACTGACCATACATATATATATTCATCACTTTTCAAAACAAATTTGCCCACTTAAACTATTCAACCCTTCCCATACATTTAATTAAGTCATAGAATTGAGGATGGCAATAAAGCCTTTAGAGGTATCACTTATATGAACATTATGTTAAATTCTGAGAAAATGTGCTTTGTCCAACTTATTTTATTTTATATACTTGGCCTAATTTTTTCACCATATATTTACATATATATATATATATGTAACTGACCTAATTTGTGTAACTGATGTAGCTCATTCAAACAATACTAGGGAGTCCTCTCATGGCACTCAATACCATCCTTTATCTCCATTAACTCATAATCCTCACAACAATCTATGATACTATATATCCTCCCATTCTTCGGATAGTTAATGGAGGCAAGAAAAGATGATGTAATTTGTCCAGCTGGTGAATGGTGAAGCCAAAATTCAAACCCTAGAAGACTGACTCCAAAGCCTATATACTCTTAAACCCCTCACTAAGCTTCCAGTAAGTAAAAGAATTCAAACTAGGATTTAGTGCTTTCCTTCTGCAGGGCAGGACTTCCCTCATAGCTCAGTCAGTAAAGAATCTGCCTGCAATGCGGGAGAACCAGGTTAGATTCTTGGGTCGGGAAGATCCTCTAGAGAAGGAAATGGCAAACCACTCCAGTATACTCGCCTGGAGAATCCCATGGACAGAGGAGCCTAGCAGGCTACAGTCCATGGGATCGCAAGAATCAGACACAAACTCAGTCGGACACAAACATCCAGCACGCAGGGCAGAGGTGGAGGTGGGGTCATCGACCACCCAGCCTGGGAAGTGTTTCATTTCTCTCTTGGCCTATTAGCCTGCTGCTGCTGTGTCGCTTCAGTCGTGTCCGACTCTAAATGATGTTAATCTTATTGCCAAGATGTGACCTATCTGCACAGAAAGAATGATAATTACCCAGGCAGGAAGGCCCCTCCAAGCTAAGGATTCCTAAGTCACCATTAAGAGTGTAAAGACATTAGATCATCACTTGCAGAGGGAGTTTGTAGGTTAATTGCTATTCTATAAAGAGATGTTTAGAGACCAGATTACCATATCATTATAATGCCCACCTAAAATCTTGACTATTCAGGTGTGTATTCACCCCACATCATATACTGAGCTTCAATATGTACAAATAAAAGCAATAATAATAAGAATATATTATAGAAAATAATTGAGGAAATGAATGACCACTATTATCATTCATCAAACAGTGCCTCTTTTAAGAAAATATACAGGTCGCAAGAATAATCTGATCTGTCTCCTTCAGTTTCATAATTATGTGAAATTTTAGTACGCTTAGTTTATCAAATTTTACCTTGTAGAAATTAATTTTGCTTTCTATTAGATTTTCCATAAGCATTAAAGATACTGTATTTCTTTGTAATGTTTCCAACAATTGCCCTGTCAAGTCATTTCCAAGTGATTCAAATCTTCTGCTACTTTGTTTTCCTTCATACTAGTGGCTCTCCTCCTGCTGCTGACCTGTGACTGTGGGGCAGGTCCTATTGGGGGAGTGACCGGTGGCTTTGTCCCAGTGCCGGATGGTTCAGAAGGAACAATTCACCCGTGGGGAATTGAAGGAGCCCAACCTGAAGACAAGGTGAAGATCCACTTTGTAAAACATTTACTTCACTCAAACAGAGCAAACTTAAATTTACATACTAGATAGAAAGGGGGGGTAATGGGGTATAAAAAATAAGACTCCTGACCATCAAGGACCTATGAGAGTGCTGAAATGAATGGAGCCTTTTAGGATCTTAGCTCTTCAGATGTCACATCATAAAAACGGTTACTCCTGCAAGAATTTGGAATTCTTGTAATGTCTCCATTTAAAAGGGAGTGTATTTCACTTATATTGGTGAAATCTGGTTAATTTTTAAATATATTTTTTGCATATTGCTTGTAGGAAATCACAAATATCTGTGTGCCACCTGTAACTGCCAATGGAGTTGATTTCATGGAAAATTCTGGTAAGTGAACATCGAATTTATTTTTGAAAGGAACAATGGGTTAAATAAGAAATATTAAAAACTAAGAAATGTTCTAAATTCTCTCCTTAATAATTTGTGCACACACTGAGATATTACCACTGAAACAGGGTTTCAGTGAATCGGTTTACTGTTAGTATAGAAGTCAATTTTGTGACCTAGTTCTGACTTCAGTAAGTTCATTTGTCTACTGATGTCACTATTTTTACTAGCAGAAGATTTGTTATATTTCTCCAAACTTCGGTAAACTGAAGTATAGCTCTCTGATAGTTGATTACTAATTTTTTAATAAGTTAAGAATTTTACATATATAGAAAAATGTAAAGGAGAATATAAAACACACTATGTACCCACCATCCAACTCTGCCTGTTAACACTGGTAATATTTGCAGTTAAAGTGTCATGTGGGCACATCCTAGATCTTGTTGCCCTTCTTTCTTCCCCAGAACAGGAACCTGATTTCAATTCAATAACCAATTCTTGTATTTAATCATGGGTTTCCCTAGTGGCTCAGTGGTAAAGAATCTGCTTGCCAGTGCAGGAGATGGGGGTTCAATCCCTGGGTCAGGAAGATCCCCTGGAGTAGGAAATGGCAACGCACTCAGTATTCTTGCCTGGAAAATCCTATGGACAGAGGAGCCTGGTAGGCTACAGTCCATGGGATCACAAAAGAACTGGACACGACTGAGCAAACTGCAGCCATGAAATTAAAAGATGCTTACTCCTTGGAAGAAAAGTTATGACCAACCTAGATAGCATATTCAAAAGCAGAGACATTACTTTGCTAACAAAGGTTCGTCTAGTCAAGGCTATGGTTTTTCCTGTGGTCATGTATGGATGTGAGAGTTGGACTCTGAAGAAGGCTGAGCGCCGAAGAATTGATGCCTTTGAACTGTGGTGTTGGAGAAGACTCTTGAGAGTCCCTTGGACTGCAAGGAGATCCAACCAGTCCATTCTGAAGGAGATCAGCCCTGGGATTTCTTTGGAAGGAATGATGCCGAAGCTGAAACTCCAGTACTTTGGCCACCTCATGCGAAGAGTTGACTCATTGGAAAAGACTCTGATGCTGGGAGGGATTGGGGGCAGGAGGAGAAAGGAACGACAGAGGATGAGATGGCTGGATGGCATCACTGACTCGATGGACATGAGTCTGGGTGAGCTCTGGGAGTTGGTGATGGACAGGGAGGCCTGGCGTGCTGCGATTCATGGGGTCACAAAGAGTCGGACTCGACTGAGCGACTGAACTGAACTGAACTGAACTGAGCAACTAAACAACAACAATATTTAATCATAATGGGACAAGGATCGCTTGTGTTGTCATATAAGTGAAATTATTTATTTCTTTAGCTTACCAAACGACTATTTCATTCATCTTATCTCAGTGCCACACTAAGGTGTAAACTAGAACAAGAAGCATGCTAAGTTGCTTCAGTCGAACCCAAATCCCCTATGTCTCCTGCATTAGCAGGCACATTCTTTATCACTAGCGCTACCTGGGAAGCCTATAGAACAATAAGATCTAATGCCTAATATTCAAATTTTTCTTAATTCCATGCTTAGCAATAGATTGTTTTTAAATGTCCAGCCTGAAAAATCTACATAAGATCGCCCCCAAAATGTAACTATCTGTCTTTATCAGCTACCTTAATCCTTATTTGCTTCTCCCATTACATCACAAAAACAATATTTTGAATTCTCTAGGAAAAAGAGCTTTCCATGAAAATGCAGTGTAAAGGTAATAGGCAGAATAGTCACAGCTCATTAAATTTTCATTAGGCACTAAGACACCTAATTAGCATTGGCTAATTTGCATGATTACATTATGTATGTTTCCTCTTTGGTTTCCATATTGAGCCAATATGACAGCTAAATTACAACTTCTTTTTTCCTGAAAACAAGCATCACATTAGAAGCTTTCCATGGCTGTGCGCTGAATATTTCATTTATACTTTTCCATTTCTGGCTGTTGTCACTGAAAATCTATTTTATTTTTTTAATCAGTATGGTTTCAGAAACAATACCTCTCTGAAAACAACACCCTCTGTTACTCCCTCACCTCCTCTGTTCCTCTCACATTACAGACTGTGGGGTGTTCTTCTCACTTTGAGTCATGAAGTGAGTCATAAAATCGTATTTTCTCCCACATGCTGGCTTTATTTGGCAGGAGCTCTTGGATATCAAAGATCAGTAAAAACCAAAACAAAACAAATCGCAGCATGAGATGTTACAGCACTTTCTCCCTGTTTTTAGAAGTCTGTACAAACACATATGCTGGAGGGACGGTGGTAGAAGGAGCTTCGGGAATGGAACTGACCACCAATCTTGGAGCAGCTGCAGGATCTGGGGGTGCCACGGGGTTCGGAGCAACCGCTGGTCTGAGCAACTTTTCCGTGGGACAGTCCGGGACGATGAGAACAAGGCATTCCACGGGAGGAACCAACAAGGACTTTGGGGAAGGGGCAATCAACATGAAATTCCTGGACTCCTACTTTTCTCAGGTAATCTGGTGGAAAACTCTGTGGCTTTGTTATCTTGTTTACATTAGAGATCTTTCTACTTGAGTGAACTTCGGTTTTACATTTCGGTTCTTTTGTAGCTTGGTATAAGACAAGAAAAAAGAGGTAAAGGCTCCTTGTTAAAATAACAAGGATAACCTAAGGTAGCTGCCAAAATCCAGCTACTGGTCAAAAGAAAGGGATGGGTAGACACAAAATGAGAGAATATGGCAGCTCATTCCTCCCACTGAGATAACAACAGAAAGCAAAACCCTCTGCTTTTCAGATCAGCGGCATCCTCTTTAGACATACAAAGCAGTTATTTCTCATTTCCTGTACCATGAAGTATGTCAGAATACATCGGCATACATTTTTCCGAGAGGGTTATAGTATTCTTCACATTGTCAAGGAGTCCATGTTCAAAAATGCTGAAGAAACTTTAATGACCCAAACATAAAAGGGGAAACAAGGGATGTGGTCCAAAATGAGGCGAGGTGTCAGGAAGCAGAGAATCTACAAAGGGACAGGGGTGAAGGGCAGAGAGGACGCTGGGAGGCAGGTAGCTTGCCTCCTGGTTGGTGCATCAATAGAATGGATCTCACCTAAACTCTGCTATCAGAGCTGTAAGTGATGGCGTTTGTCCTCGTGGCCAAGCAGATGAAGGCTGACACAGTGTTTGAGGACAGACTGATAGGAAGGATCAGATTCCCAGTTAGGGGTCAGAGTCTCCCAAGGGTTAGAGTGTCTTGGCCAAGGCCCCTGGCTGGTGAGAGCTGCCTCAGATGGTGAGGAAGCCTGCACCCTGCCCCACACAATGACCTGCAGTAACCCAAACACACACAGGGACCCTCACAGATGGCCCAGCAAATAACCTCCAGGCTCCACACACATTTGCTCTGTATGGCTAAGTCTGTGTCAATGCAAGTCTTAAAACTCAAGAGTTCAAATATGAGCCTACAACAGACTCAAGTTTGAAGGAATGTCAATTGCATCATTCTCCAAACACAGATAACTTCTGTAACAAGACTGCTAATATGGAGTATGCCCTTACTTCTTTTGTTGTTGTTGCCATTCAGTCGATAAGTCATATCCGACTCTTTGGGACCCCATGAATTGCAGCATGCCAGGCTTCCCTGTCCATCACTATCTCCCTGATTTTGCTCAAACTCATGTCCATTGAGTCAGTGATGCCATCCAACCATCTCATCCTCTGTCACCCCCCTTCTCCTGCCCTCAATCTTTCCCAGCATCAGGGTTTTTTCCAGTGAGTTGGTTCTTTGCATCATGTGGCCAAAGAGCTTCAGCTTCAGCATCAGCCCTTCCAGTGAATATCCAGGGTTGATTTCCTTTAGGATTGACTGGTTTGATCTCCTTGCTGTGCAAGGGACTCTCACGAGTCTTCTCCAGCACTGCAATTCAAAAGCATCAATTCTTTGGCACTCAGCCTTCCTTATGGTCCAACTCTCACATCTGTACATGACTTCAATGGATTACCTCAATCACACAGTCACAATCAAATGTTGAGTTCTACGAAAGGTATTACATCCTTCCCCTGAATGTCTCTTACAGTTCATTTTCTCCTCTTCTCTCCACCTTTAGAAAGCATTTGCCTGTGCAGATGAAGACGACAGCCAGGAAGCAAATGACTGCTTGCTGATCTATGATAATGAAGGAATGGAGGCCCCCAGTTCTCCCATTGGCTCCCTGGGTTGTTGCAGTTTTATTGCCGACGATTTTGACGAGAGTTTCTTGGACTCCCTCGGCCCCAAATTTAAAAAGCTGGCCGAGATAAGCCTCGGGATGGATGACGAAACCAAAAGCTCTCAGCCGCCTACCAAAGACAGCAGTTCTAGGGTTGACGCCTGTGGCCAACACGTACAAGTCCAGCAGTCAGAGTCTGTTAGGTACCAGACTTTGTCAGGCAGCCAGGGGGCATCTGCGCTGTCTGCTTCCAGTTCTGTCCTCCAGCCCGCCATTTCCATCGCTGACCCTTTGCAGCATGGTAGCTATCTGGTAACGGAGACTTACTCGGCTTCTTCTGGTTCCCTTGTGCAACCTCCCGCTGCCGTTTTTGATCCACTTCTCACACAAAATGTGATAGTGACGGAAAGAGTGATTTGTCCGATTCCTAGTATTACTGGTAACCTACATGGTCCTACAGAGCTACGAGGATCAGACAGTAAGATCTTTACTGAAGATCCTTCTTCCCGTCTGATATAAGCAGAGTGAACTGGAATTACATACTGGCCAAATACGGATACTTGAACCAAATTATTCAAAATAGCACAGCAAATCTCATAGTATTGGTCTGATTTGGCACTTATTTGCTACTCTTTCATAAACTGGTCATGATTACAATCTAAATTGTCTAGTTTATATCCCCACACTGGATGTGTGGTCACTCTTACTTCTCAAATTCAAGTCCTAGTAGATCTTAAATGTTTTCTGAAATATCTTAAGATCATATTCAGTGGGAAATTTCCTAATAATTTTTAAACTTCAAATGCAGTGTGTTTTGTGGATTAAGGACTTGGAGTCAAGACCCCCAGTTCTTGAATCTTTCACCTTTGCTTACATCATTAGTAATGATGTAAGAATCATAAAGTCTTTGCTAAAGCATTTTGAGCTGCTTGGGGAAAAGAAAATAGTTGCATTTGAACTTCTTCCATCTTCTGGGTGTTGGGAGACCGTAGGGACATCTTTTGCTCAAGCTAAGGGTATTGGTTTACACATTAAACTTGCTGCATCTATATTCCTCATACTCTCACAATAAGACAGTTTTGAAATAGAAGTATCATAGGAAATTTAGGAAAGTTCAGTAAGGTGTAAATATTTTTGTGTTTTTTTAAATCACCTTGAAAGGATCTACCTAAAGAAAATATTTTACATTAAGCCCCTCCCTACACTTCTCAATAACAGTAATCCTGTGTTAATAGTCTTTGAAAATTACTCTTTATTTTTTAAATGTTAGTAGGTAGATGTAACTTACATATGATGTGTAGTGATATTTATCATGTTAACAATGTCTACAGACTTCCTAGGAATACAAAATATGGCTTTTCTCACAAGCAAAACAGGCCTCTGACTAGAGTAACACATAGTGAAATTTGTGAATGTGTATTATATACCATGTTTCAGGTCAAAAAGGGATATAGAAAGAGATTATGAGTAACAATTTTATTAAGCCTCACTCCGTTTAAATGAAGCTGCTACCACTGTTTAATCCTTGAGTATAACCATGTTAGGTTAGTGACGGCTTAGAATATGTCATTTCACGTGTGTCACCCTGATGACAATGTAGTTCTTCAAGTCATTTCTAATCATTCAAGGTCCTCATCCTTTAGCCCATAGAGAGCACCCTACCTCTTATTAACATTATTGTCTTAGCTGAGTCTTTACAAGGTCATTGTTTGGCTCTATTGTCTCTAATTGTATATAAAATAATCTTTTCTGGTTTTTGCCAAATTCAAATCTATATTTGTTTTCAGATGAAAGGCAAAGTATAAAGTGTTTGTGTTTTAACACAGAAGGGTGCAATCCTAAGGATTCTTGGCTGGGAGGAAACCCCCTAAAATGTCCTTACATCTAGCATTCTTCCCTCTCCCTGGTGTCATGACTAACAGAAAGCCCAAGAAGCACAGGCAATCACTTCTTCCAACACAAGGTTGCTGTAGCAACAAGGTCTGCAGAGGCCACCTTGAGGTGAGAGGAACTAGACCCTCTGGAGCAGCCTTGCAGGTCCTGAGGAAGTTGCCTTGCTGTTACCTCCGGGGCCTATTCTCAACAGAAGCTTGCTCTGGGGTCTAGAACACACAGAGCTGACTTGTGACTCTGTTTATGCATGAGAATTAAACTAATAATCAGAATAACCCTTGTTCCAAGTTCAGAAGTGTTTTCACGATCCTCAAGGTATTCTAATATTTCCTCTTAAAATCCAACTCATGAAATGGGAATTTTGCTGCACTGCCAAACTGCAGAGGAAACTATGCCACAGTAGTAAAGTCAAATAAGGGGGAAAGTGAAATTAAAGGAGTTTTGAAAGAAAAGTAGATCACTCTTATCTAAGAGGACCTATAATTTTAATCTGCCATGTAAAATTAAATTCAAAGCAAAAATGTATCTGTATTTTTTCACTAAAAATAAAAAATGTTTTAAGCAGAAAAACTCTTTAAAAACTATCTTTTTACTTGATGTATTATAAATTTTAAACAGTATATATTAAAACTTATAGAGTGGTAACATTGTTATAATAAAACTGTTTGGCAACAAATTTATGAGTACTTCCTTAACCATTTAGCAAAAACTGAACTATTCTCTGCAGTTAATAACTATTAACAAATATGATGTAAGAAAGTGATTGCATGTGTATTTTTATCAGTATTTTTCTTTTATTTTTTTTTTAAAGCTGACACTTTTTCTGAATCCTCCCCAACAGGAAGTACATGGGGACTTGGCATCTCTTCTTCAGGTGGAAATAGATGTTGGATGAGGTCAGGGCAGATTTTTATTAACTGGATGATTTAACTCATTTATGATCTATTGGGTAATTTGGAGTGGTCTCTCAGGCAAAAATGTTGACACCCTATGAAGACTCAAGAGAGAAAAGGTGGAGAAGGAGAAGGTAAGGTTTATAGCCTAACATGATGACAAAAATGTACCATGACTTTGGTGACAGCCATCAGCCCCTGCAGTGAGTGTGTCTGCCAGTAAATGTCTGAGGTGGCTCAGTGGCAAAGAATCTGCCTGCCAAGCAGGAAACATGGGTTTGATCCCCGGGTTAGGAAGATCCCCTGGAAAAGGAAATGGCAACCCACTCCAGTATTCTCACCTGGAAAATCCCATGGACAGAGGAACCTGGCGGGCTACAGTCCATGGGGTCACAAACGAGTCAGAAACAACTTAGTAACTGAACAACAACAACAAAAGTATGTTATTTTTATGTCTTCCTTTAAAGGGATACCACAAAACAAGTCCCTTCAGAGCCTCACATCTTGGTTTCGCTGACCCTCCTCATTCTTAAATACAGACAATTCAACTTGGACCTGGGGTAAGGTGAGCAGAAACTGGATTTGAGTGAATGTTGAGTGAAGAAAAGTGGATGGCTTAACTCAGATGTCCTAGATCAACCCCAGGAAAATGAAAACCATGCAGGTAAATCCCAAAAATATCACCAGTTCCTCTTATTCATAGGAAGGTGAAGGAATAAAAACAGCAAGATCAGTTTCTCTTATCTAATTTTCAAAAGTCAAGTAAGGTGTAAATGAATACATTCAACTGACTAGCTTCAATGTAACTGGTGATTAAGAAACAACTAGCAATTAAGTAAAAGTTAAGGATCTTTCCTTCCTGTTATTGGCAATCCAGTATTTTCTCAACTCCTTTACTGAGTTTATAAGAGTAATAGTGAAATCAGAGATCACATGATTTAACGCTTGCTCAACAACATAAGGAGGATATTTGATGAGAAAAGAAGGTAATCATTTAAATTCCAGGTGCCAGAAACAACACATCTTCCACAAAGAATACTGAGATTCCTTCTGCTTTGCCTGATCCAAAGATCACCATGATCCCCTCCAAGACAAGACACAGGCCGTTACACAGGTTGGTGTCTTTGCTTTTTTTTTTCTTTTATACATTGCCTTTTTTTTTTTTTTTTAACAAATGCAAAACAAACAAACAAAAAAATCTAAGTACAATGCAGGTATAGTTAAAACTCAACATAATGATGGTCTGAAGTGTAAACAGATGCAGTTACCAAAAAAGGAAGAATGATACTTTTGAGGTCTACCAGACAGCCAAGAGAGTTATATTCTAGTTTATCTCTTATGGTAACTTTGAGATTATAGCCACAAAAACAGAAACTCAGAGAATCAAAGTAACTTCCTTAAGATCATAGAATAAATGACACAAATGTAAAAGTTGATCTGTATCATTCAGCAATATTAATACTTATTAGTTTCTCAGAATAATCTGTTTATTTTCAGATCTAAGAATTTAAGTAGAATATGAAAAACTGGAAAGAAAACAATGAAAATTATAAAATAAAAAGATCATAAATCCAAATATAATTCTAAAGATTAAAGAAGCGATACAATGCTGGCATATATATATTATAACTGAAAGATACAGGTAGAGAAATAAAAAGGTAGGGACAGATGAGAAAATGTACACACTTGATTTGCCACTATTTTGAAGACTATGTGAGTTTATTTTTCAGGTCACAGTAAGCAGCTTTCCTCCACATTTCATAACAGAAACAAGCTACCTGGAGGTCATGGAACTTCTTTCCCAGTAAACTCCTTAAAAATTACTTTGATAACACACTTTAACAGAAGAGGTAATGTGACATGCATCTAGATATAAAAATAACTTTATATGTTAAATTTTTTTTATATTTATGTATATTTCAAAATTATTACAATAGGTCTAGTTAACATCCTTCACCATACAAAAAAATCTTTTTCCTGTGATAAGGACTTTTAAGGTTTACTCTTTTAGCAACTTTTAAATATGCAGTTCAATACTGCTAACTATATGACCCAGCTGTACCTTACATCCCCAGAAGTTATTTATTTTATAGCTAGAAGTCTGTACCTTTTGATTCCACCCATTTTGCCCATCTCCCAACCACTTCACCTCTGGCAATCACCAGTCTGTTCTCTGTATCTGTGAACTTGGTTTTTGTTTTGTTTTTTAAAAATAATAACTTTAAATGAGTCCTTCTACCTCAGTGTTTCCATGATTTGTGGGAAAAAACAAATTTTTAACAACTACAGCAAATATTTACTACCTAAAGCCAATTCTACTTATACCTTTATTCCCATGAAGGATATGGGACCACCTTATTTTTAATTTTATGCCTCAGGATATCCCTAATATTTCCTGTGGGCTGAATTTGTCACTATTAAGTTAGCAAACAGTAAATTTTGTATAAAAACAGAGCATCGAGTTATGATAAAAGCAAAATATTGATACTGAAAAAGTATGTCCTCATTTCTGTAGAAGGTAGAGGAAATACTTAAAGTCTTTCATAATCAAAAGAGGGTTGCAAAGAACTTTCTTAATTATAAAGCAGTACAGAATCAGGTAATCCTGGATTTATGTAAATGGCATAATGATATGGTTTCTGCTCCTGCAAGGAGGCATTGTTACTAAACCAAAATTGGGTATTTAAACACAAAATGTGAGATTAACTTAGTCACGCCTTCCATGTCCTACTCACTAGTACTGATTGTTATGGTCCTAACTACCAGGAGAAACATACACACACACACACACACACACACACATTTACACATGCACCACAAGCACATGGTATTTGCCACCAGTAGCCACGTAGCCTGGTATAGCTGAAGCAGTGTCTTTTCATTCTTAGACCCATGGACCAAATACTAATATTTAGTGGTGCTGCAGACACAAAGTTTCTCCATACAAGGAATCTGCTCTCTAGATCCATAATTAAAAAGAAAAGAATCACCTAGATTTTCCACCTAAATTTCTTTCAGTAAGACACAATGAAGAGGCCTTGTTTGACCAAACTTTTATCTTTTTTTAACTAATCTTAATTATGCTTATCCAGGGCAGACACCCACAACTTTTGATCAGTAAAAACAGGTGTAATCGGAACTGAAGCTATTAGTCAATGGGTACAAAGTTTCGGTTGTACCAGATAAATAAGTTCAATAGACTAATGTGTAGCATAAAGCTTATACTTAACAACTCTGTATTATATACTTAAAATTTTATTAAGAGGGTAAGTCTTACATTAAGTGTTCTTGTCACATGCACAAAGTAACAGTAATAAAGAGTGTAGGAGGAGACTTTTGAAGGTGATACATAAGTTTATGGTATAGATTATGATAATGGTTTCATGGGTTTATACTTATCTCAAACTCATCAAGTTGTATATATTAATTATGTACAACTTTTTGTATGTAAAAAAATTTTAATATATAATAAACCCTTAGTCCAACATCTTTTGACAGTATTTTTCCATATCTTCCCTTTCCTCTCAGTTGTTATAAACTGCTATGGATTCTTCCTCAGAAGATATTTATGGCTGCTAGTGGTTGAAATCTAAGCTGATTTTCTAACTAGCCACTCTTTCTGTACACACTTTCATGGGCCCTCTTTGTATTGGTCTTTGAGTATTCGTTCAAATTGCAAACTAACAACAAAGGCATATGCTGTCAGGATAACATAAGACCTTCTATTCTAGGAATCAAAGACTCTCCCAAGGCTTCCAGAACAAGCCAATGCACGCTATTACCACTTTGCCAACCTTGGTTAGGGAAGGATGTCTCCACTGAAAGAACAAGTCGGGAGATGTTGAATATTTTGGTTAGGAAACTATGAGTTGTTAAGCAAAGAAAATCTGCTAGTGGTGAAAAATCAAAACTTATTAGGAAGTTATAAGTTAAAACTTATTATAAGTTTTGTTATAACTAACAAAAGATAAACTTAAAACGTTTTTGTTTTGTTTTCAATTGTGTGTTTAAGTTAATGGTTAAGAGTTCAGGTTTTGGAGACAAACTACTTGAGTTTAAATCCCAGCTTCATCACTTACTAATTGTGTGTCTTTGGCAAGTTACTTCGACTTTTCACACATCTCTGGACTATTCTTATGGAGATAGTAACAGTCCCTACTTCATGAAGTTTCTGTCAAGAAGTAATAAGAATGTACTTAGGTCCAGTGGCTAGGACTCCACATTCCCAATGCAGGGGGCCTGGGTTGGATCACTAGTCTGGGAAACAGATCCCCTGTACCACACATACACGAACACACGCACACACAAAACAGAACACCCTTAGGACATATTAATAGAGGTACTCATGAAGATCTGACATAAAAAGTTTTTTCAATCTTCAAAATGAACTAAACTCAGAAAGTTATGAGGGTGACATCCAAAACCACTGAAACCATACAAACTCAAAACTTCTAGATTATCTGATCCAAAATTCTGTTTTACAGATGCTCAAACAGGCTGAAAAATAATCTGTTGATCAAAGGTAGAGTTAGGAACTAACTAAGCCAATTCTCTTCTTGTGACTCCAAATTGTGAGTGCACTATTTCTTTTTCACTAATCTTTCACCTTATCCACAGAACCTGTCCTGTCTACCCTACATGACACTAGAAATTCCTCTGAATACACAAGCAAATAGAGATGAATTCATTCATATCAAATTGCGATCTTGTAGCCAAACTGATGAGAATCACCAGATCACTGGAATTTTTCAGCTGGGCTTCCTTAGAAAAGGACAGAATGGAGGGCTTTTTTTCCCGTTAAGAGTTCTAACTATGTCATTTCCACCAAGTAGAACAGGGCAGCCAGGTAGCTTTAGGTGGAAAAAAAAGTAGATATACTTGAAAACCAGCAATCAGCATAAAAAGAATGCTGCTACTGACCCAATCTCCAGTAGGAGACATGTTAGAATAGTAATTACTGTATGAAGAAAATTACCTCACTTTACAGTTTAACAGGATTTATGGTGCCAGGTGAAAAGGAATTTCATTTACAAAAGCCAGTTGACTCAACATAAAATAGAAGGAAGTTAAATTGTCTTTACCTTTGCATATTTTATTACCTTATTTCCAGAATATAATATGGGAGATAGTGAAGGACAGGGAACCCTGGCATGCTGCAGTTCATGGGGTCACAAAGAGTCAGAAACAACAATAAAGGTTTTCATAATTACTTCCTATTTCCTTTAAAATGTGATCGTAACTAGTTAATAAAATTTTTAATTGTTTGATAAATTAATTCACGGCAAAGTATAAATCACAGAAAATGCTTTGTTCTCCTCCTTGAAGTATGTATCTTACATACTTAAATATCTGCTGACTTAAAAAACAAAATAAAATTTCACTATCATTAGGTCATAGGTCAGGAGGTGGAGTGTTTCCTGCAGGGACATTTACCTGCCAAATCACATATGTGGGCATCTACACGTACATTAGGACCACCCAGGGCAAATCCAAGACTCAGGTTTCATATTCTGACCAACTGACCTAATGCATCCTCTCTAGAAATAAAAGTAAACAAAATGTTCCTTAGAAATCCCATCATCCTTTTAGTCCTGAAAGCCTTAGAATAAAAATCTTCCTCTGTTTTTTATGTGTGTGTGTTTGGTTTTAGGTGGCTTATTCACACTTCTAAAGGGGAAAATCGCAGGTATAAAGAACAGTAAATCATACTCTATGGACTTGAGATTCTAATTACAGAAATTTCAAGGTCCAAACAATGGAAACTCACAATGGCACGTTATGAATCATAAAACAACTCTCCATGTGGGCTCTCACGCTATTTTACTTTGTTCATCTCTTAAGTTTTCCCTGCTGTACTGTTCTGCCTGACTTGTCATAAATTTACTGATTACTTCCATGTTCTAATCCTAAAGTTAAGAAAGAAGAACGAGGATACACTCTCTTCTTTTGTACTCACAGAAGTATTAGTCACAAGAAGTCTTTATTGGCTGACTTACCTTTATTGTAGCTGATTCTGCATGAAATGGGCGTGACTCTCTCTCCAAAGGTATGACTCATTCAGATACTGTTTCAGTAGAAATTAAGAGAAGTTCACCTAAAATAATATGTTACGGTAAATTAGCAGACAATTGTTTTGTAAAACAAGAGGTCTGTTTCCAAGGGCATACAGTAATGTTCATAATAAATATTACCTTTTAACAAAAAAATCTTTAACCACAAATATTCTCAGACAAGCTAGTAAGGATTACTGTGGTCATTTAAAATATCAGGAGCAGATTCTTTCCTATTGCCTTTTTTGTAACTAAGTTTTGCTTAACTGGTTTGATAATATTTGAACACATTTCTATATAATAAAATCTCTAAATGGGAGCTAGAGAAGGTGATAAAACTCAAACTAAGTGAAAGTGAAAGTGTTAGTTGCTGAGTCACATCTAACTCCCTGCGAACCCATGAACCACAGCCTACCAGGGTCCTCAGTCCATGGAATTCTCCAGGGAAGAATACTGGAGTGGGTAGCCATTCCCTTCTCCAGGGGATCTTCCCAACCCAGGATTCCAACCTGGATCTCCTGCTTTGCAGGCAGATTCTTTACTGTCTGAGCCACCAAGGAAGTCTGAAACTCAAACTAGGTCCACTGCAAAAACAAACCAAAAAAAAAAAAAAAAAGTACAGTGCAGGCAAAACAGCTTTAAGAACACTTTTCTAAAATGCTCAGGCACCAGGGACATGATAGCTGAACAACCGTTTCAACTTTCCAATTCCCGGGGCACATATAGATGTAAGTGAGTTAATTAAGTTGTTATTTATCGTATTAAGAGACTTTTGATTATTTTTGTTATAAAGTTACTCCATAAAAACAATTTGCATTCATAATATCAAATCTGGGATTCAAGAATAACAATATCCTAACTTTTGCTCAGCACAGCAGTGATTCTCAATATTTCTTCTGTGTAACTTGTGCCAAATGACCTTCACAAGGTCACACCCTCCCTTGGACAAGTTCACCCTCGGGCACCGTTTGCCTCCCCCACTGGAATCAAGACTCCTTTTCCACCCGAGGGGATGTCAAAAATGCAAGTAAATAACATCATTACTAAATAACTTTGCTGCTGCTACTGCTAAGTCGCTTCAGTCGTGTCCAACTCTGTGTGACCCCATAGACGGCAGCCCTCCAGGCTCCCCCGTCCCTGGGATTCTCCAGGCAAGAACACTAGAGTGGGTTGCCATTTCCTTTTCCAATGCATGAAAGTGAAAAGTGAAAGTGAAGTTTCGCAGTCGAGTCTGACTCTTCCCGACCCCATGGACTTTAGCCTACCAGGCTCCTTCGTCCATGGGATTATCCAGGCAAGAGTACTGGAGTGGGGTGCCATTGCCTTCTCCAACTAAATAACTTTAAATGTGCTCTAATCATTTTATAACAAGTAAATCAATCACAGATTTTGGAACTTGATACTTAACAAGTCACTGCATGGTACAATAATTTTAAAAAGCATCAACAACGTTAGTTCGGAAAGGAAATCAAAATGAGTTAATTTCTTTGAATCCTTGCTTTCTCTTTAACATGGAAATTGTTGTTTATTTTCGAAATTCTGCTTCTCTCTGCTAAAGTATTTATAATCATCCATTGGACTGCTTTGAAAAGAACTTCAAAGCCAGTATTTTACATCCACCTTTTCCAAAGCCATTATATCACTTCTTTCTCATTTTTTTCTTGATATGCAAGAATGTTACCTGTTCACGTTCAAATGACTGAGGTAACTGCTGAGAAACCAGTGCTCTTTTCTGTCTTCTGAGGGGCTTTTTTTGGTGGGTTCCTTCCGAGGCTCATTAGTCACGTTTGGGTCAACATGTCTGACACTCGGAGTAAACACTCCTGTACTGCCCATAAGCCCCACAGTTCGCAATGGGCGCCACTTCAGTGCCGCTATTAGTAACCAAACTCTCCACCCTTCTTCCCCGCCACTTCCCTTATCTTTGGAGAATTCTTATAAACAAACCCTAAGGTGAAATCAAAGCTAGAGATTTATTCTGAGATGTTTTCCAGAAAATGTAGGTGGGGAGATAAAATCAACATTCCCAAGTGCCAAGCTCTGGGAATGAATGCTAGCTTTGTGCATCTCCATAGGGAAAAGGGATTTTCCATGTGGTTTATGGTTTTGCACTTTGTCCCTCCTGTAAGGAAGGGAGTCTCGAAGAAGAGGAAAAACACAGAAACACTCTCCACTGGCCTCTGAACTCCTCCAACTTGACATGGTTCAAGAAACCTTAGCAGGCTTGTCTGGGATAAATTTGTGTGGTGGGGGGAGGTTGTCCACGGTACTGGAGACCTTCCAGCACACCCCCACCTCAGTTTGGTGAGATTAACATCTTTCCAGGAATATTAGTCTCTTTTCATTTTACATGTACACTCTTTCTCTCTCATACACACACCCTTTCCTCCAAAATAACCCTGAAAATATATTTGCTATTTTTTCATTCACACATTCAACTAGTATAAACTGAAGACTTACAATTGATCAAGCACTGTTTGGGTGATCTAAGTTTTGTGCGCGTTAGTCACTCAGTCATGTCTGACCTGCGACCTCATGGACTGTAGCCCACCAGGCTCCTATGTCTATGGAATTCTCCAGGCAAGAATACTGGAGTGGGTGGCCATTCCCTTCTCCAGGGGATCTTCTCCACCTAGAAATCAAACCCAGGTCTCTTGCACGGCAGGCAGATTCTTTACCATCTGAGCCACCAGAATCCATCAGTTCAGTTCAATTCAGTCACTCAGTCATGTCTGACTCTTTGCGACCCCATAGACTGCAGCATGCCAGGCCTCCCTGTCCATCACCAACTCCCGGAGTCTACTCAAAAATCATGTCCACTGAGTCAGTGGTGCCATCCAACCAACTCATCTATTTGGCTGTGCTGGGTCTTAGTTGCAGCATATCGGCTCTGTTTCCCGACCAGGGATGGAAGCCAGGCCTCCTGCATTGGGAGTAACGAGTCTCAGCCACTGGACCACCAGGGAAGTCCCCACCAGAATCCATAGCAGTTCATAGGTAAAGACCTCAGCCTTCAGGAAGTTTACATTCTAATGAATGGTGACAGATAATAAATAAGTAAATGCACAGCCTTTTAAGTTGCAATGTGCCAAGAAGAAAAATGAAGTAAGAAAGGTGGGTGGGGAGATTTGGGGGTGGGAGATGTATTATAATTTTTATACGGGTAGCAGAGATGTCACTGAGAAACTAATATTTGAGGAGGGAGTAACCCTTGTATGTGGCTGGAACAGAACCTTCTCGAAAAAAGGAACAGAGAGGACAAGGGCTCTCAGGTGGAGCTTGCCTGGTGTATTTGTGGTGTCAGGTTATGATGTAAATGATTGATCAGGATTAGCACACCACCCTCCCAGGAATATGCACACAGCAGTCAAGGGAGCCTTCAGCTAAGGGATTTCAGATCTTAGTGGGAGGGCGAGGCATTCTAATGGGCCATCAAGACCTTGCTGAGGTTTTCTAGACAATCCCTGTTTTGAACACACCTCAATTTAGGACTATTATAGTCTCATCACCTTGTAAAACTAGTGCATGATGTATTTCGAAAAAAATCTCTTATGATGTCGGTTCAGCACTCTACTTAGACCCCAAAACAGACAACTTTGTTTTCTCTGCTGTGTCAAGTCTTCATTTTGCCACTGTTGTGTCTCCCTCTGATTCTCTGGTCCACAAACACTGCTGACAATTTCCTGAAGTCATCTCGGTTCGGGACTTTGCATGCAAGGAGTCAGTCCTCATCTACTGACTCACAGGAGGAGCCTGCAGGGAACAGCTCAGCTACAGCCCGTGACTCACCACACACGGCTCTCTAATCTCTCGGGCAGGGTGTTGGCATCTGTGGCTGTGCTCCCAGGGCTGATGTTGCTGCAACACAGAGCGGTGACTGTTCACTAAGGACGTGCTGGTTTCTCTACAGTAGACCATGGGGCTTGCAGTCTGCTGGGCTTTGATTATTACTCTGCAAGTCCCAGCTCAGAAAGGCAGCAAAGCTTTTTCCCACCCTGTTATTAAGAGATCATCCCCCACCTGCAAGTCACCCAGTTCTCCCCTCTCACTGTCTAAGGCTCTTGGTCCAGCTAAGCCATGAAAATTTCAACACCCAGACACCTACTATCTGTGATCTCACTCCTGCTTTGGCTTCTGTGGAAAAGGACCATACTCCTCCTCCAGGATTAAGGGGGTGGACAATCCCTTGCCATTTCTCCACCTGCGGCTAACACACTCTCTTCTTAACCTGTCCCTGAACTCCTTCAGCTTTGCTCTGTCCACACCCCTCCTGCCACACTCAACCCTGGAGACACCACATCCTGACACTTACACCGCTATCAGGCCACTCTGACTCACACCCACCATCTGACATTTCTCTCCTGCTCCTGGACTGTAGCAACCTTGGAGGAAACACACAAACATCCACCAACACAACTGTATATATGTTTGCACGTCTGTATGCATGTGCATAACTCCCCCCCACACAATCCCAGACCATTTTCTGGCCAGATCCACTATTAATACATCCGGAGTGGATATATTCAAATACCTTCCCCTACAATACTTCTTTTTTACTTGTAATTAGTCCCTTCTATGTGGGCTTGGTTCAACAACTCTTTATTGATCATCTTATATGTGCTGGATACGGAAGTCTGGGCCAACTATGAATATGATATAGCGTCTGCTCTTAAAGAAGTAACCATCTTTGAAAAGAAGAGGCATCACAGCAGCAGACATGAATGAATTAACCATACATCACAGTGATGCTGCGAAGCACATTGTGTGAATCATCTTGAACAGAGCCACAGAGAATGAAAGTACAGTAATTGCAGACAATACAACAAGAAGAATTGAGAATGATTCTCAGGTTCCCGGCTTGAGTGGTCAAGTTGACCAAGCATAGGAGGAAGGGGCAAGCTTGAGCTGGAGAGGTACAGAGGGATGGGGAAATCTCTTTTATCAGTATGCTGTTTGTCAGTATTCTGTTATGGCTTCCCTGGTGGCTCTGCTGGTAAAGAATCCACTTGCAATAGGGGAGACCTGGGTTCAATCCCTGGGTTGGGAAGATCCCCTGGAGAAGGGCATGGCAACCCACTCTGATATTCTTGCCTGGAGAATTCCATGGACTGTATAGTCCATGGGGTCGCAAAGAGTTAGACATGAATGAGTGACTTTCACAAAGTTATTTGATGATAGTTTGAGATCCTTATGAGATATTCAAATGGTAATGTCCCATGTTTGAAGCTCAGGAGAGAAAGCTGTGAAGGATTTGCACAATGCAAGTGGTTACAGAGTCATTCTGGGTACCAAGTAAGAAAAGATGGAAAGGAAAGAACTCAAGAGGTGTAAGTATTTAGCAGGTACGCAAAGAATAAGAAATGTATTGAGAAACAACAGCCAAAGATAAAGAAAATTGGCAACTTTTTCTGCCTCCTAAATCGACCTGTAATTGTATTCTCATTTCAAACTACTTGCAAGACTTTTCTCATTGGACACTGCTCTAATATCTCAAATTCAATTTTGTCAATGTGATTAAAAAAAAAAATTTTTTTTTTTCCAGATAAACCTGAAACTCTTGACTCTTCACAAATCCCTGACTCTTCACCAGCAGCATTTATGCTTTGAGTGACTCTATCCTGACTGGTGTCTTGTCTCCTTCACAATTATTCATCCTTTAAGAGTCAGCTCACCACACCACTCCACCCCAATCTCACCATCCAAAGTGTGAGTTCACTACTCTCTTACCTCTGTTTGCTTCATACCATGCAAAGAGTTCTACCACTGCATTGATAAGCTTATGTTAGTTATAGCTATACTATTTCATAAGCATCTATTTTTGTTTCTTGGATTGGTTATCTATATTGCCAATAAAATGCAAATTAAATGCTTGGGGAACAAACTCAGTTTGAATAAATAAACAAACAAATGAGTATAACTAAACCAGAAAACAATCTCCTCCTTTTTTCAGCCTTCTTACTTTATTTACCTCGATGTATATCATAAATTTTCCCTTTATCCAGTAACTTTTTTTTTTCTTACCTGAAGTACAGTTGATATGTTATATAAGTTATAGATATACCCTACAGTGAGTCATAATTTTTAAAAGTTATGCTCCATTTATAGCTATTATAAAATATTGGCTATATTCCCTGTTACACATACCCTTTATTAATCAATGTCATATGAGTAAGCCTCACAGCCATGATAACAATTTCTTATGTTGGAACAGCCACACATTTCTATTCTTTGCTTCTAAGGCATGTTGTAGGAGAGCACCAGATTCAGTGTGCACCTCTTAGATGTTATTTCTAATACATACCCTCATTGGGATTTTCAATGGAATTAAATGCTCAGTCATCTATCAAACCATTAGCCATTTATACCATGATGATTTATAAAGTGATTTTTAAATGCTGGAGTGGGTGGGGAGTAAGGAAGAGGTGATGGTAGAAAGGGGACACATTAATTTTTGTTGGTCTTTATGAAGCCTTTTTTTTAAATAACATTTTTGTTTTAGATAATACTAAGAGATGATTCCGGAGAACGCAATGGCACCCTACTCCAGTACTCTTGCTTGGAAAATCCCATGGACGGAGGAGCCTGTTAGGCTGCAATCCATGGGGTCGCTAAGAGTCGGACACGACTGAGTGACTTCACTTTCACTTTTCACTTTCACGCATTGGAGAAGGAAAATGGCAACCCACTTCAGTGTTCTTGCCTGGAGAGTCCCAGGGACGGTGGAGCCCGGTAAACTAATCACCTTTGTGTATATGTGAAACAAAATATGCTGGGAAATACAACACAGATATTTTGAATATATATAAATGTTAAAGCCAATTATTTGCACAAAGTACATTTTTTAACTGATGTATTGTAAGTATGTCTTAAGAAAATTAAGTCTTAAGAAAAGTACATTTACCATAATGTTCAACTAATTTAGAGGAAGAAAAACCTGTAGGTAATCTTTCATATTTTGTTAATTCATTTTAAAGCAATCAGCATGTCATTGGTAATGGCATTTGATGTTGTACAAAGAGATTTATGAAATAGATTGACTCTCATGCCAGCAGAAAGAAGTCAGTCAGGAGTGAGAGAATGAGCTGTGTATGATCTAACTTCCAAGTGCCTTCAGCTCACTGAGTCATAGGTTTCAGTCATAGGTTTTTAAAGAGGTCCTAATTCAAGAATGTCATCCAATGGCACTGGATTGTACATCTTCTCTCAAAGCCTTGCGATACATGCCTTACAGAGGAACATCATCCTTAAATTGCCTTTGACAACCTCCAGGGGAGACTAAATAATCCAACAGAAATACAATTTGCATTAGCTTTTCTCATTCTGGAAGCTACAATTATCTTCATTACTAAACAGAGATCAAATTCTAGATAATGAGGCATAAATACTTGCCTTTAGGACTCAGTTGCAAGAGCACTCACTCATTTTGGGTAGGACTTATGTATGTATGTATCGGAGAAGGCAATGGCACCCGACTCCAGTACTCTCGCCTGGAAAATCCCATGGATGGAGGAGCCTGGTAGGCTGTAGTCCATGGGGTCGCTAAGAGTCGGACACGACTGAGCAACTTCACTTTCACTTTTCACTTTCAGGCATTGGAGAAGGAAATGGCAACCCACTCCAGTGTTCTTGCCTGGAGAATCCCAGGGACTGGGGAGCCTGGTGGGCTGCCGTCTATGGGATCACACAGAGTCGGACACGACTGAAGTGACTTAGCAGTATGTATGTATATTTTCCAGGGATGATTTGAGAGTGTTTTGGTCAAGTCTGCCTTGTTTAATTAGGAATCCTCCTGGCAGTGATGGGGAATGAGAACTATCACCACGGTGTACTACCATCCACACGTAACTCAAGAAAAAGGTGTGGAAACTAGAAGACATTCTTCCCTCCTGACTCAACAACCTGACCAGTATTTATTGAGAGGCTATCATGGTGCTCAGCATTGTTCTAGGCACTGCAAACAAAGAAAAACTAAGCAGACACTCCTCCTAGACATCAGTCCTCTATATAGTTACTGACACTTAAGTAACACTATGAGAAAAGTCACTGGCCAGTTAATCCTTAAACAAACAAGAGTAAAATGTGGTTCTCAGCTCAAAGAGGGAGTGGTCCTTGACAGCTGAGGAAGAAAGGGATTAAGGCCATTGTACTGGATCCTGAAATGTGGCAAGATTAGAAATGGATAAAGAAGGGTAGGAGACACTGGGGAAGAAAGAGGGAGGCACATTTAATCACAAAGGGAACTCTGCTTTGTCGATCAACTTTGATGCCAAACATCTCTTTATAGTAGCAAATCAACCCTTTATACTATTACTGCTGCTAAGTCACTTCAGTTGTGTCCGACTCTGTGCGACCTCATAGACAGCAGCCCACCAGGCTCCCCCGTCCCTGGGATTCTCCAGGCAAGAACACTGGAGTGGGTTGCCATTTCCTTCTCCAAAATAATTATACTATTCTCCATAGTAATTATACTATTACAGGCTCTTCCAATAGGTCAGTGTCAATAATTAGCCTTTCTTAGAAGTCTCCTAATCTGGTGTATTCTAGAGCTTCTGTTTTTCAAGAAGACTTCAACTTAATATTTACACTTGCAAAAATAATCACACTATCATTCTTAGTTGAACTCGGTGCGCTAGGAGCTAGACACTATAGCTGCTACTGCTGCTGCTAAGTCGCTTCAGTCATGTCCGACTCTGTGCGACCCCATAGATGGCAACCCATCAGGCTCCCTCTTCCTTGGGATTCTCCAGGCAAGAACACTGGAGTGGGTTGCCATTTCCTTCTCCAATGAATGAAAGTGAAAAGTGAAATTGAAGTTGCTCAGTCATGTCCAACTCTTAGCAACCCCATGGAGAGCAGCCCACCAGGCTCCTCCATCCATGGGATTTTCCAGGCAAGAGTACTGTAGTGGGGTGCCATTGCCTTCTCCAAGACACTATAGAATGCATCATAAAGATTTTTCTGATTTAATCTTCACAGCAGCCCTGTTTGTTGGTGCCTGAGTAGCCAAGCCGTGTCCAACTCTTGTGACCTCATGGGCTGTAGCCCGCCAGGGTCCTCTGTCCATGGGATTTTCCAAGTAAGAATACTGGAGTGGGTTGCCATTTCCTTCTCCAGGGGTATCTTGTCAACCCAGGGATCAAACCCGGGGCTCCTGCATTGCAGGCAGATTCTTTACCGACTAAGCTATGAGGGAAGCCCCCTCTGTGGAATGGGTGGTACCTATTCCATTTGACAGGTCGGGAAACTGAGGCACAGAAAGGTCGTCCATGTCACACAGCTAAATAACTATGGGTTAGAGGATTCTGACTCCTATTAACGCTTTGTGATTTTGTAAATACAGCGAAGAGTGTGACTTTCCCTTAACCTTTCTAGACTTTTCTCCCAGTCGAGGTTAGTTAACAAGGGGTCCAAAAACAAAACAAAACAAAACAAAAAAAAAAACAAAAAACAAAAAACACCGATCCTTGGGATCCTTTGTGATTCTTCTAATAACTGTTTCTCCCTGAGTCAGACAAGCGGCAAACCTGTGGGAAGGGGCCGTGGGAAGGAGGTGAGAAGCCTTCACGGAGACCACCACCGGAATCCGGCTCCAGAACCTTCGCTCCCGGACAGCTGGCCCGGACAGCAGGCCGCGCGGAGGACACGGGTCCGCGCGTCGCTCGTCCTTCTCCTCGGCGCCACCTGGGCCCCGCGCGCGGCCACCTAGCGCACGGTCACCTCGGCGGCCTGGGGCGCAGAGAGCCGGCCGCCCTCGGCGGAGAGGGGCTCGGGGAGGGGAGGCGGCGGGGCGGGGCCGGTCATTCGGAGTTCCCAGCCCGGGGCCGTCAGGGCTCCAGGTGCGCGTGCGGCGCGGGGCGGGCGTCCCCCGGGTGCCTCCCTCCTCCCGGCCCGAGCCGCTCGGTCTGGCTCCGGGCTCCATTTTCTCGCGGAGGCCACACCTGGAGCCGCCCCTCTGGGCAGGGCTGTGCGGCCGCCGCCGGGGAGGGGACCCTCGGGGCGGGGGCGCCGGGGAGGAGCAGGCGCGCGCGCGCGGGAACGCGGGGAGCCAGCGGCGGAGGCGCGATGGCGCGGGGCGCGGAGGGCGCGCTATTGCTTCTCCTGGTAAGTGCGGGGAGCCGGCGGCACGGAACCCAGGGCGAGCCGGGGCGGCGACCGGCGCCCGGCCCGCGCCTCGACCTGCCCGCTTCCGCTGGGGGAGGGCCGGCCCGCCCGGCGATCCCTCTTTGTGCCCCGAGGTGGGACAGGGCCGGGCAGGCGGCCGCGAGCGGGGACCCTGCGGCTCCGCTGGGGCCGGGCGGCCGGTGGGAACCGGGCTGCAGTTCCGTTTCTCTTGCGGTCGCACACGGGCCCCAGCGCGTTTCTGGATATGCGATCTGCGGGTGCAGGGAGCCCTGAGGCGGGGACACCTTTCCTGGATTCCCGGGCTTTGTCCCGAGTCTCCTCCGACCGCAACATGGAGGCGGCGGCCGCGCCTACCTCCCCGGGCTCCCGCCGCTCGAGCGCGGCAGTGATCTGGGGAATACACCTGTATTCTGAGACTGCAGAAAGGGGCCCCAGAGAGTTTCTCTAATGTACTCTACAAAGTTTAATTTTTTTTCTTAAAGCCACGTTACACTTCAGATCACCCACCTATAGCTAGAACTTAAAGTTCACCAAGTTGATGTTATAAAACATCGCCTAATATTGAAGGTAATGAACATATGTAACCGTTTTAAGGTTTTTTTTTTTCTTTTGTCCATCGATCGGCTGACTATATTGACAAGATATTGATTGGTTACATGTTGAAGAAAACATACAATTCAAAATACAGAAAAAGTTGGTTCCATTCCCTCCCACTACCCCCCTTTACCCACCCACCCCCAAATACTCATCATCGTAATTTGGTCAGAACAGGGCTCAGAGCCTAAGCTTTGTTTTGTTTTTGTTTTTGTTTTTTTTTTTTTTGTTTGTTTTCCCTTTAAAAGATTACAGAAAGTCGACGTGCAGCGCAACAGTCAAATGGGGTTTTCGGAGGTTATTAAACTGGCAAACTGTGTTCGCTCTCTAGATCTGCATTTCTTATGCTTTACTTCTATACTCGGATTGGTTTTTAAATACATTTGTTTTCTGTTTGTTGAGGGAATTGCGCATAATTAAAGGGTTTGGCTTCTCTGGTGGCTTAAACGGTAAAGAATCCGCCTGCGATTCTGGAGACCCTGGTCAGAAAGATCCCCTGGAGTAGGGCATGGCAATCCACTCCAGTATTCTTGCCAAGAGAATCCCATGGATAGCGGAGCCTGGCGGACTGCAGTCCATGGGGTCGCAAAGAGTCGGACAGGACTGGGGATGTACTTGACTCTGAAACAGGCTTGCCAAATGGGTTTTGATAAAGTGACAGTTATCCTCCTAATATAGGTTTGCCTTCACCTTCCAGAGACTTAAATGTGTGTTCAGAGAGATTAGGTACAAAATCATATTCTGTTTTCTTATATAATGGTAAAAATAAAAAAATACAAGTACATTATCCGTATTAAAAGTTCTAATTTCCAAAAGATTGCCTTCTCTCTATCCCAGAATTACAATGAAGTAAGGACATTTTTCCCCCTGTGGGTTTTATATGTATATATTCATGTAAAATCGGACACAATTCAGAGAGTGAACAACAACAGCACACATATTTATCACATAAGAAAAACGTGGCTAATACAATCTAGGAATCTCAGTAAATTCTCACTTGTGAGCTGTTTAGGACCTGCAGATCTTTGTCACACCAGTTAATTTTCCTGGTTTTTATTTCATTTTGCCCAAGTCATTGAGGTCATTGAGGTGATGTTCAATCCAAGTTATTTTGTTAGTAAAACTTTTCAAAGATAATTTGCAGTTTCCTTTCTGGCCTGCAGAATAACAGAGCAACTAGTTCCCTCCTCATGGTATTTCCTGGCTAAAGGAGATTATCACGCTAGCATAGCACCTGGCTCAGTTTAAAGTTTAAATATTAAATCCTAGAAAAGAAATTGCCTTTATCCTCAAGTGGTATAACAAGCAGACCAATTAAAGTACATTTACAGAGAAATAGGTACATAACTTCGGCATATTTTTTACTCTAGCAATTCAGTATTTTTTGTCTACTGGACATGAACTGTCCGCCACTTTAAAAAGTGATTATAACTAATTGAATAAGCAAAACTCTTGGACAGTTCTTTGTATTTTCTGTAATACTTTAAATGATACATATTTGAGTATGTTTATTTTTGATCAAAGAACAGTGGGCAGTTCAGCATTTTGCCCTGATGTGTTTGAAGTTGGAATTATAGATTTCAGGGAAGAATATTTGTAAAGCATTTATTCCAACAGAAGTAGTTCTCCAGGACACGGGTCTTTTATGGAAGGGAATATAAATTGTAGTGTCTGTGGGTCAGAGTTCAGTTGCAGATCACAGAATTCACTCATTAAAGCAGGAAGGGCATTGTGTCCATTGCATCCATATGACAAAGACTGAGGAAACACTCCATTTTGAGCTATCAGTAATGGCTTCAAAGCCATCCAGCCAAGCCCAAGCACTTAGGGAACTGCTGCCTCTCCCATGATCAGGAACCCACACTTGCCACCCCACAATGTGAAAACAGACAAATCAGGGTGTTACTTCTGTTGCCAGCTCCAGAACCATGCCACGTTTGCTAGGATGTATAACACCGATATGTCCTGGGACCCTACATCTTGGCACTCAGGAATCTAATATAGATTTTACTAGATGGACCCTAGAGCTAGAGAAAGATGACTGCAAAGACCCAGATCCATCCACATCTGTGCTTGCCAGCAAGAAGAGCAGACACATGGCTTCTGCTTCATTTCCTTCTTTCAAATCTCATGTAAATGCTGATTGTTAATGCTAAATCATACTCTGAACCTTAGCTGCTGAGTCTGTAATATGTGATCTCTAACTTTCTTCTGAAGTTCCAAGAGACAAACCAGAAGCAAGATGCCAAGTGGCACTCACAGACCTAGCACACAAATAGAGCCCAACTCTGTCAGATGGGAAATAGAAGCAATTTTGTAAATAAAGGCAGAGAACCTTTGCTTTCCATGAGTTCTTTACATGGGATCTACCGACTCCCAAATGGTCCATGGATAGAATTCAGAAGGTCCTTAGACATGGCTGGGAATAAATTCCATGTCCAGTCTGAAATTTAACTGAAATTTAGTATTCCTTTAAATTATGAATGTAGGAAAGACACTGCAATAGCATAGCCATAGCATAGCTTTAGGGCTTTCCTGATGGCTCAGTGGTGAAGAATGTGCCTGCCAATGCAGGAAAGGCGGGTTTGATCCCTGGGTTGGGAAGATCCCCTGAAGAAGGAAATGACAACCCACTCCAGTATTCTTGCCTGGGAAATCCCATGGACAGAGGAGCCTGGTGACCTATAGTCCATGGGGTTGAAAGAGTCAGAAATAATTTAGCGACTAAACAACAGCAACAATTATATCAGGACTCAGGCTAATGACCTCAACTTGGTTAAATCTGCAAAGACCTTGTTTCCGAATAAAGTCACATTCTGATGTACTGGGGTTAAGACTTCAATATATCTTCTTTTAAGAGACATAATTTAACTCATAACAGGTAGGTGCGACTACTTATAAATTATCAGTAACACTGGAGTTGTGCTTCAGATTCTAATATGCAAGTAGATGATAGATTTTAGAAGAAAATAAAATCTAAGTGAGATGGTAAGTATTGAAGCTTATAAGAGTAAATTATCATATCCAGGGACTTTTAGAAATGTATGATTTCACATCTGTTTTTGTTCCTAAAAATTAATGGGAATTGGTATCTCTTTAACAGAAATTTCTTTAGTTATAAAATTAGGGGAAAGTACTTTGCAAAAAGACATGATAATTGAGTTTAAATTCTCCCTGATCATTAGAAATATCTGATGAGATAAATTAAAATCCCCAAGGCTAAAGTCCAGAAATATATATCACTAGAAAATTTTACTTACTTGTATCTGAGTCTTTGTGACCTCATGGACTGTAGCCTGCCAGGCTCTTCTGTTCATGGGATTTTTCAGGCAAGAATACTAGAGTGAGTAGCCATTTCCTCCTCCAGAGGACCTTCCTGACCCAGGGTTCAAACCCAGGTCTCCTGCATTGCAGGCAGGTTCTTTACTGTCTAAGCCATCTGGGAAGCCCTTAGAAACTTTCCAGTTAATTTAATTATCAGACAGGTATAAGAGTGAGAATTACCAGTCTAAATTTTGCAAAATAGTTTATTGATCAGTGATGCATACAAATATTTATGTGGAAAAGAAATTACACATTGAATAAGGGTTTGTATTTTTAAAACTGCCAAATTGCAGTAAAAATCAGAGACCTTAATTAAAATTATAAATGTGCTTTAGATCAATTTTAATATTTCTTAATAAACAGCAGCAACAACAAAAAATACAGCTGTTTCTGTCTTTCAGTGTGCCAAAGATTTTAACAGCTGATAACACTTTTCAAACATATAGCCCAAATATGACGGAAGATTATTTTCTTAGTTAAGTTTATCTTAAAGTTTCAGATGTATACCACATATGACATTGCACTATTTTGTTGATTTCAAATTATTTTTTAAATTTTTTGAGATTTTTATCATATATAAAGCTTAGTGATTGGAGTTACAGAAGCTGGAACATCAAGATTTATACCATAGTCTAATGGTAAGATGAACAATGCCATCAAGAAAATAAACTAGCTAAGAACTAACCACAAATGACCACAGTTGAGCAACTCCCTGCTCAATCTAGACGATGTATCAGATGTTGGGAGACAATGAAAACTCCAGAAGTGCTCTGCCCTCATGATGCTTACAGTCTGGTAAAAAAGTAAATGGCAAAATCCCAGGTGGGTGATGCTGAAGAGTGATGAGAAAAGAACACGTGGTGCCATGGAACCTACCGAAGGGGCTCCAGCACTGAGTGTCCAGCAAAGACCTGAGAGTAATTACAAGTTATTAAGATGATACAAAGAGAAGAAGGGGGAAGACGCTTCTAGTAGAGAGAAGAGCATATGCCTTTGCCTGAAGACAAGGGTGCATGGTTTCTTGAACGGAGTCCATGTAGCTGGAACACAGCATGCAGGACAGAAGGACATGCAGAAAGATGAGCCTGCAGCCTTCTTGGAACCAAGGAAGCCTCAAAAGATTTATTGACAAGTGAGCATTTTTAGGGATGTGTTCAAATCATTAAGAAAATGCAAAGATGAATGTTAGTTGAGTTGGTCATGAAAGGGTGGAGAAAGAAGAGATTGTAGTTGACTCATTTAATAATGAGACAAAAATAATTTTGCCTCATTATTAAAAAAAGATCTTTCAGAATTTGGGATGCTGTGATCTAAGGCTGGCAGAAAAGCCCAAACAGTACAGTGGAAGGAGTGTGCAGCATGGCAGGAGGCTTGGTTTGGGAACAAGGGACTTCCCAGGTGGCACAGTGACAAAGAATCTGCCTGCTGATGCAGCAAACGCAGGAGACACAGGTTTGATCCCTGGATCAGGAAGATCCCCTGGAGAAGGAAGTGGCAACCCACTCCAGTATTCTTGCCTGGAATATCCCATGAACAGAGAAGCCTGATGGGCACAGAATGCTTCTGGTATTTACTACTCCAAAGGCAAGACGCTAGAAGTTTAACTTCTAGCAATCCACAGAACCTTCAAGAAAAAAAATTAGCCACTCAAAAAGACTTTCCCTATCAGAAATGCCAGTAGCTTCCCCAGTGAGAAATGGTGATAGATTGTGAGAGATTCTCATTAGGGATTCATCTTACCTCTTTTTAAAATGCAAATATCCTCTAGACTGATTAAGCCTTGATACATTCATTTACTCATCAGGTATTATTGAGCACCTACCTACTGTGTGCCAAACACTTCCCTAGGTCTTGTCTCAAAATCACACCTTCATGGGAATGCTTTTCATCAGTCCAGCAGGTGCTGCCTGGCTGATGGGAAAATGAGAAGGGAGATTTGGGTGGAGACGAGAAGTGAGAGGTCCAATTTTCCCTATTCTAAAATATCTCCATCCTGCTATTCTTCCAAGTTACCTACGATACAAACTAAAAGTCAATCAACTGAAATAAATGGCCCATAAACTGCCTCGTGTTAGAGATCCAGTCTCCTTAGACCCCAAGAGTGCTAATTGGGAAATGGCACCAGTGGCCCAGCTCAGTCATCTTTTTTTTTTCTTATTTTTTTAAAATTTATTTTTAATTGGAGGATAATTGCTTCACAGTGTTGTGTTGCTTTCTGCCATACAACAGCATATAAGTATATCAGCCATAAGGATACATCTGTCCCCTCCCTCTTGGACCTCCCTCTCACCCCCTCTAGGTTGTCACAGAGCACCAGGTTGAGTGCCCTATGTTATACAAAAACCTCCCATTAGCTCTTTTGCATATGGTAATGTATGTTTCTTTGCTACTCTCTCAGTTCCCACCCTCTCATTCCCTCACGAGGTCTGCAAACCCATTCTCTTTGTCTGTGTCTCTATTCCTGCCCCGCAAATGGGTTCTTCAGTCCCATTTTTCTAGATTCCACATATATACACTAATATACAATATTTGGTTTTCTCTTTCTGACTTCACTCTGTATAACAGGCTCCCAACCAATCAGCTCTTCTTTCAATTTCCTCCTTCCTTTGTTTGCATAGTACTCTGCCGGGGGTCTGTTCACCTCAGGAGGCTGTCCTGGTTTTCCGACCCAGCACAGAAGGACATGCTGGACCCACGTCTCCAGAAGATACAGGTGGGAGGTGGTGTGTGGGCGGCGGCAGCAGTGGCTGGCGGGGTGCCCTCTGGGGACCCTGCGCGTGACCCCTGCCTCGCTGTGAGCCGCAGCACCGTACTGTCCACTGTCTGCTGTCTCCTCCCTACTCAAAGGATTTCCTCAGGATGCTGCCTTAGCATCTCTGAGAACGGCATCCTTCTAGCTACTCACACTCAAAATGTTGACACCATCTGCCGCCTTCTCCTATCCTTGACACGCAGGGCATTGCCAGGGGTTCACGTGGTCCCCATAAAGACTCACCCCACCCATCCGTCTGGGCGCCATGACGCTATTCCCGGTCCTCACTGCATCTCCCTTAGCTTACTACTTTAACCGTCAAACCGTCAAACCGTCTCCTGGCTCCCGCCCTGCAGTACTGCCAAAAAAATCGCCCTGAGGCTCTGAAGGCATAGAATCCCTCCTTGGAAGTTCATCCTTATAGGATCTGTGGAGATCCTTAGCACAAGGCTTTGTCCTTATTTTCTGCTCATATGGTCTGGGTGTCAGAATCCCCCCCTTCTTGTTCTTTGCCCTCTCCTTGTTCTGACACCTACAGTCCTTAAAGCAGATGGTTTCCTTCCACCTCCCATCTGCTCCCTCCCCTAAACCTCTCCCAGATTCTCTAGAGGAGATCCTTTCTGCCTTTTCTGAGCTCCCCAGAACTGTTTTTGCAGCTGTTATTCACACAATGAAGTTGTTCTACCTCTTATAGTAATGTTGGAGAAGGAAATGACAACCCACTCCAGTATTCTTGCCTGGGACATCCCAGGGACAGAGGAGCCTGGCGGGCTACAGTCCACGGGGTCACAAAGCAACTAAACAGCAACAACCTCTTGCAGTAATGTGTGTGTTAGTCACTCAGTCGCGTCCACATCTTTGCGACCCTGTGGACTGTAGCCCCCCAGGCTCCTCTGTCCATAATATTCTCCAGGCAAGAATACTGGAGTGGGTAACCATTCCCTTCTCCAGGGGATCGTCCTGAGTCAGGGATCCAACCCTAGTCTCCTCCATCGCAGGCAGATTCTTTACCATCTGAGCCACTAGGGAAGCCCTATGTCTGCTTTATCTCTCCTGACAAACTGAACCTCTTTGAAATAGAATCAGTGTACCATGTATCTATAAACTAGCTCAATGCCTTGGATACAGAAGAATCCTTTAAAAACCTAAGAGTTAATGTATTTTTCTATGTTTGGAAAAAGTTGGAATAATAATCTTAATTTTATTTGTTTAGAGGAAATCTTTAATGTCTGGATGGAGTGAGGGGTAAATTTTTGTTCGACTTGAACACGATCAGCAGTTCCTAGCTGTGCTTCCACTGTGTGCCAACCCGCCTTCTAGATGCTTGTGAGCAGCCCCAGTCATGGAGCCTACAGTAGGGGAAAGGCAGGTGTAGGGAAAGCAATTCGACGTTTCTGGAGCAGCCACTGTGTGCCTTTTCATACTGAACACAGGGTGCTCCGAAAATGTCAGATTCTTTTCGGATGAGATGGTTAGATGGCATCACCGACTCAATGCACATGAGTTTGACAAAGCTCTGGGAGATGGTGAAAGACGGGAGCCTGGCGTGCTGCGGTCCATGGGGACACAGTCGGACACGACTTAGCGACTGAACACCACCACCACCACCATGTGTCAGTAGCTGGATTTGGTGATTGTTGTTAATGCATGAAGCTGGGGAGAGCCCAGGTACCCCCGACACCAAATGCCTCTCTGTCAATCCAAAGGCGAGACCACCACCTGCACTGTAGCAGTTTCCTATAGTTAGTTAGACCACCACCTCCAAAATAAGCAGTTTCCTATAGTCAGTCATATGAAAGACCTGAATTTATGGAATTACATAATTGGTTTAGTTTCATTACAAGATAGAATCATTCAAGAAAGGGGGAAAAAAGGAGAAACATACATTGAAATTTGCCTAATTTCGCTGTCCTGCAGAAGTATTCTCACAGCTTTCTAAAACCATTGCTTTTCACTGTTGGGTTTTGCCAGTTTGCAATTGAAAAGCCTGTTTTCCACTTTGGACCTTGGAGGCAGTTGTTGGGCAGTTTTTGGCAATTCCTGCAGTTTGACTTACTGACAGAGCAGTGCCATCTAGTGATGTAAAAGGAAAACTTGAAGCTCTTGGTTTTCTTAAGCTTCTGGGCAAAGGGGTCAGGGGGAATCTGGTTTTCTCCATTCTATTTTTTAGTGTCATTTGCAGGAGTATATTGCAGCCTAAAGGTCGAAACAGCCTGTCACTTATGTCTAAGAAATTACGTATTATATAGATATATCTGAAAATATGCGTAATATAGGTTTCCTTATATTGTGCTGATTCTCAAAGCATTTGTAGCAACTATAGAAAACACCAATACAATGCTAAATAAAATATTTCAAAAATGATAAATTCTCAGGATCAGTAAAAAGTAAGCCAGAAAAAGAGATATGAATCAGGAGAAAGGTGTGAACACCGTTTAAGGCAATCTTGTAGTCTATTTGATTACTGCTTATGAAGTGGAAAATCTTGTGATGGGAATAATTCAGTTGCTGAATGTCCTTATTTGGAATATACTGTTGCATGCATCTCTGTAATTAAGGGCTCCTTATCCAGGCTATGAATTATGCAGGCTCTCCTTCTCATTCCCCTGCTACTCTGTGATTTTACACAGCTGATTTCACAAGTGTGGTCCCTAGACCAGCAGCATCAGCGTTACCTGGAAACTTGTGTAAGAAATACAGATTTTTATACCCCACTCCAGACCTGGGAGTGTGTATGCTAAGTTGCTTCAGTCCTGTCCAACTCTTTGCGACCCTATGGTCCATAGCCTGCCAGGCTCCTCTGTCCATGGGATTCTCCAGGCAAGAATACTGGAGTGGGATTGCAATGCCCTCCTCCGGAGGATCTTCCCAACCCAGGGATGGAACCTGAGTCTCCTATGTCTCCTGCATTGGCAGGCGAGTTCTTTACCACCGCTCCACTTGGGAAGCCTCATCCCATACCTAATGAATCAGAAACTCCCTGGTGCGGCCCGGAAGTCTTGCATTTTAACAAGATGATTCACATGCCACTCATACTTGAGAATCACTGTTTATTAACATCCCTCTTGGAAAATAATTGGGAATGGAAAAAAAAGTTAAATATTAAAAAGCATATTTAGATATTTGTTAGTAACTCTAATTTTTTAAAGATGTTTTAGGGGCCAAGGAAATTGACACTAAATAAAATAATATTGGCTTTTGGGGATCTTCAGTTTGTCTATGCCAAGTTAAAAATAGGAGCTGTCCAAGATTATACAACGTCCCTTGAAATGACAGTTTGCAACATGATCTAACAACTCAAGTGTAGCATAGCATTGTTAACTCTCTGTTTTAAAATTCTTGGTGTCATAAATGTTTCCAAGGAAAACATTTATGTTTTTCCCTTGGACTCTCAAGGAGATCAACCAGTCAATCCTAAAGGAACTCAGTCCTGAATATTCATGGGAAGGACTGATACAGAAGCTAAAGCTCCAATATTTTGGCCACCTGATGCGAAGAACTGACTCATTTGAAAAGACCCTGATGCTGGGAAAGATTGAAGGCAGGAGGAGAAGGGGACGACAGAGGATGAGATGGTTGGATGGCATCACCAACTTGATGAACATGAGTTTGAGCAAGCTCTGGGAGTTGGTGATGGACAGAAAAGCCTGGCATGCTGCAGTCCATGGGGTCACAAAGTTGGACACGACTGAGCGACTGAACTGAACTGAACTGATAAGAGGAAACAAACAAATGGCATCCATGGCCTTTATTTATCTCATTTTTATTTCCCTTAAATTATTTTAGCCAAAGCTGAAAACTCTTTAAGAACGGGTTGGGTGTAAGCCAGGGACCCTAAAGGCAGTTTCTGATTCTGCCTTGTGTTCAAAGAAGGGAAACAGAATTTGTAAAACACTCGGCCTGGTTGGAAGGGTGGATAAGAAAGGGAAGTAACAGGTGTTTCTGTGACTGTCGGATGGTGGGCATGAGATGGAAGAGCAGCAGCAGGCATGTTAGGTCACCTCTATTTGGGTCCCCAAACATCATCCATTGATCACCATTCTAAAGCAGGCTACAGTTCTTTCTGGCTGAATGGAAATAATAAGCCATTATAATGCCTCAAAGTTAAAACAACATTTTAAACTTCTTTGTACTCCTCTACATCTCATCTGCAATAAGTTATTGGTTAGTCTGAGATATTAAAGTTTAAGGGGTCACCTAACCATGGACTCCGGAAGTAACAGTTAGAACTGGACATGGAACCACAGACTGGTTCCAAATAGGAAACGAAGTACGTCAAGGCTGTATGTTGTCACCCTGCTTATTTAACTTATATGCAGAGTACATCATGAGAAACGCTGGGCTGGAAGAAGCACAAGCTGGAATCAAGATTGCTAGGAGAAATACCAATAACCTCAGATATGCAGATAACACCACCCTTATGGCAGAAAGTGAAGAGGAACTAAAAAGCCTCTTGATGAAAGTGAAAGAGAAGCGTGAAAAAGTTGGCTTAAAGCTCAATATTCAGAAAACTAAGATCATGGCATCTGGTCCCATCACTTCATGGCAAATAGATGGGGAAACAGTGGCAGACTTTATTTTTGGGGGCTCCAAAATCACTGCAGATGGTGATTGCAGCCATGAAATTAAAAGACGCTTACTCTTTGGAAGGAAAGTTATGACCAACCTAGATAGCATATTCAAAAGCAGAGACATTACTTTGCCAACAAAGGTCCGTCTAGTCAAGGCTATGGTTCTTCCAGTGGTCATGTATGGATGTGAGAGTTGGACTGTGAAGAAAGCTGAGCACTGAAAAATTGAGGCTTTTGAACTGTGGTGCTGGAGAAGACTCTTGAGAGTCCCTTGGACTGCAAGGAGATCCAACCAGTCCATTCTAAAGGAGATCAGTCCTGGATGTTCTTTGGAAGGACTGATGCTAAAGCTGAAACTCCAATACTTTGGCCACCTCATGCGAAGAATTGACTCATTGGAAAAGACTCTGATGTTGGGAAGGATTGGGGGCAGGAAGAGAAGGGGACGACAGAGGATGAGATGGTTGGATGGCATCACCGACTCAATGGGCATAAGTTTGGGTGAACTCCGGGAGTTGGTGATGGACAGGGAGGCCTGGCGTGCTGCGATTCATGGGGTCGCAAAGAGTTGGACACGACCGAGCGACTAAACTGAACTGAACTAACCATGGACTCAAAGAATCGAAACAGGAAGCTTGAAAATCATCTGCTTAAGGCCGATAGCCTATTAGCCAGGAGCAGCTGTCCTCCAGTGACTTGTAAGTCCTCCAGGGTTCTGTTTGTTAAACTTGTCCTCCAGGGTTCTGTTTGTTAAGCTCATCAAGGTGACTTCAGAAAAGGAAGTCTTTTCTAAAGGTGCCGACCTCGGGAACAAAGAGTCATTGATTGATTGTAAAACTGACCTTCCCTCATTCCTTTGCCAAAAAAAAACACAATTATTTTCTTTCCAGTTACCAAGAAGGTCAGTTTTTACAAGATGCATAGGTTCTTCTAACAATAGAAAAAAAAATTTTTTTTCCCCTAAATCAGTAAATTGGGAATCTTTTGAAGGATATGTCTGGTTCATCTAAAAACACTACTTGTTTGGCTACAGAAACTAGAAGCTTACTTTTCTTCTTCAGTCTTAAATGCTGAAGGCATGTCATATGTGACATTTTTCAATCACCAAGTTCCTTGTGAGAAAAAAAAAAGTTAAAGATTTCACAGTTGAGAGAAACCATAATGTCTGCTTTGTCCAGACATCCTTCTAATGCTTGAAATCCTTTCATACCATCCCCACAGGCCATCACTCAAACTTACGGAACTGAAAATATTCAAAGAGAAGTGGGAAGGAGTAGAAATGTGGGACAGAAGCCAGCATGTATCAGTTACTCCATTTATATTGTCTGCACCAGTTTGGAAATTTCCATCAATTCATGGTCCTCCAGAACTTGTATGACCTTCTTGACCCTAGTTATTGCGGTAACTTCGAATTAGAAACACGTGGTCTAAGTTAGGGTTTCTGAAGCTTGGCACTTTGCCGTTTAGAGCCAGAGAGTGTGGCGCGTTGGCAGAGGGGCTGTCCTGTGCATCCTAGGATGTTGAGCAGCTTCTCTGGTCTCTTCTTCCCAATAGTTGGCAGTAGCACTCACTTCCTCTACCTCCCCCCCAACCCCCCAACACAGAACTCCGCTTTGATAAGCAAAAATGTCTCCAGACTTTACCAAATATCCCAGGTGACCACAGGGAGGTGGGGGCGGGTTTGGGGAGTGTGTGTGCACCAAATCTCCCCCAACTGAGAACTACTGTTCGAACTAAAGAATGTGTGCTGTGAGGTGCAAGCCCTAAGGAAACATCCAAACCATCTCCTTTAGGAAGGAGTAGTTAAGATCTCAGCCATCTCCTTAGTCACATAGAGAGTTCCACAGTTGACAAAACGTTGGTACAGGTCTCTTGGGGTTTTTGTACCATGAATGTGGAGCGAATATCTCAGTCTGTCACATCTTTATTAAAGGTCTGTGAAAATAGGTTACTGCAGTCAATGTTCTAAAACGCAAATAGCAGAACTATTAGGTTGATTCCAAGAAACCCTCAGTTTTAAGTGTTAGTCGCTCGGTCATGCCTGACTCTTTGTGGCCCCATGGAGTGTAGCCCACCAGCCTCCTCTGTCCATGGAGTTCTTCAGGCAAGAATACTGGAATGGATTGCAATTTCCTTCTCCAGGGAATCTTCCCCACCCAGGGATCAAACCCCAGGTCTCCTGCTTTGCAGGCTGATTCTTTACCTTCAGAGCCCCCAGGGGCTTCAAAATCTATTTTGGTAAGTTTTTACAGAAGCATAGTGAATTACTGGATTTTCACAAATTGAGCCTACCATGTAAACCGCAGCCAAATAAGAAATATAACCAGCACTGCGACACCATTTCCACTGACTCCCTCCCCCTTAACCACGCCTTACCATGGTGCTCTCTCACACTCCTGGCCTGGCTATTCCTTTTGCGGGGCTCTGCCTGACTTGCTGTCTCATCCCATTCCAGTCTCTCTGCAGATAAAACCTCTGAGAGCCTCCCTGAAGTCCTAAATTCCTCTCTACCACCCTGAACCTGCTTGAATTTTCCTTACAGCTCTTATCACACCCTATTTGTGTCCATCTTCCCAACATGTAAGAATCCAAGAGGACAGGAACATTCTAACTTAACATATGGTGGGAGCTTGGAAAATTAAAGGCATGGGTAAATCCAAATTTCTGAAATTTTAAGGTGAGGAAAATTCATTCACGTCTTAGAAATGAGGAAATAGCATCATGCTAAGTCACTTCAGTCGTGTCCGACTCTGTGCGACCCCATAGACGGCAGCCCACCAGGCTCTCCCGTCCCTGGGATTCTCCAGGCAAGAACACTGGAGTGGGTTGCCATTTCCCTCTCCAATGCATGAAAGTGAAAAGTGAAAGTGAAGTCGCTCAGTCGTTTCCGACTCAGCGATCCCATGGACTGCAGCCCACCAAGCTCCTCCGTCCATGGGATTTTCCAAGCAAGAGTACTGGAGTGGGGTGCCATTGCCTTCTTGAGTGCCTGCTATGTGCCAGTCATTGCAATAAGTACATGTATGTATTATTTCTTTTAATTTTATAATAACTCTGCAAAATGAATGTTATTAGGCTGCTTTCAGATATAAGTACCAAAACCCAACTAAAAGATTAAATAAAAATAATATTTATTATCTCATAAGAAATGGTCCAGAGATAGGGGCTGGTTCCATATTTGATCAGTCCTATATCTCAAAGATGTTATGGTTTCAGTTTGGCTTCTCTGCCATCTTATAAGCTTTCTGCTCATGGTCACAGGTGGCCCTCACCATTCCAAATGTCACATCCTTGCTCAGCAGTCTCCAGAAGCAGGTACAAAGAGAGGCTGTGATTTGTTTTTCTTCTTATCAGAGGAAAGAATCTTCTTCTGGAAGCTCCTTGATATCTCATTGGCTGAATACACATTGTTATAAACATAATGTTTGTGTCCTAACCCGAATTCATGTGCGGAAGCCCTAACTTCCAATGTGATAGCATTTGAAGGTGGGGCCTTTGGGAGGTAATTAGGTTTAGATGAAACTTTTGCTACTCTACTCCAAATAATTATAACAGCCTCTAGTAATAACAAAGTTCAGAAGAAAAGCCCTATCTTTATGCCCTCTCCTAAAAAGTGGTGATGAGATTGGAAACAAGATTGTAAGGTGCTACACTTACACACCCAGATCTTGGCTTCTGAATACCATTCAGTATTAGAAATCCAGGCTTCCTGATGAAATGGTTCATTCTAAAGCTGGGACAGAGAAAATACAAGATGAATGTGGAATATCTTGTAATACTAGACAGTAAGAGAGAGCTCAAACACCAAAGCATGGGGACATGTCAGAGGGACATAGAATTTAACCGTCAAGATCTTCCTTCCAGTGGCCACAGCTGGAACTATTTGAACAACAAAATAAGTAAAATAGTATTGGATTATAATCCACAGAGTAAAATCAATATGTGTGAGTCCAAGCTGATAAAGATGATTGAATTAGTAAATAAGTGATAGAAAAAGAGATAAATCTTTCTCACAAAAGAATTCCAAACAACAAGCATAGATTCCCCGCCCCTCTGAAGCAGAGCTTAACCTCTCTCCTCCGGCATATGCCCGTTCAGCATCCCCACTCTGAGTTCAGCATCCCCACTCTGAGGTGAGCTCTACTTAATGACTCACTTCAAAGAATACAGCCCGTGAAGGGAGAGTTGCAGCTTTACAGAGGAGAAACCTGCAAAGGATGCTTAACAAATACTGTCGCGTGGCTGTCATGCACCACTGATATGCTGTGATGAAAGGGCACGTCACCACCACTTGGTGGTATTCTTTACAAAAACACACCACCCACTTCTAAATGTAAGAAAAATAACAGATACATCCAAGTAAGAAGATACTCTGCAGGATAACTGGCCAAAGTCAAGTCCTCAAAGTGGTCAAGGTCATAAACAAGGAAAGCCTGATAGATGGTCACAGACTAGAGTAGGTTAAGAAAGCATGACAACTTCCTGCAACATGGGGCATTAATGGAGGAAATACCAAAATCCGAAGTATGGAATTTAGTTAACTGTACCAATTTTCAGCTCTTAGTTTTGACAAATGTACCACAGTTATTTAAAATGTTAACTTTAGGGAAAGATGAGTAAAGGCGCTTGGCACTCTCTCTACAATATTTGTGTAAATCTACAAACACCCCTGAATTAAAAATTCAGTTAAAAAGAAATGTGTGAGAAAACCAATATTGTATGTCAGATAATACTTCAATTAAAGAATTCAGGGAAATTCTCAAAAATCAATTGTTACAATGGCAAAAGCATGTAACAACAGTAAAATGTAAATGGGATAAAACCCCTTGAGAAGCAATGGGCAATGAAAAAAACAAAGTGTATGCTAGACAGCTGTTGAAACTGGTTATGTGGATGTTCATTGTCCTGTTAACTCTGCTTTTGTATATATAGTCATAGCGCATCTTACTCCATATCTGTAAGTTCTGTATCCAAAGATCTCCATTCACAGAGTGATGAGTAAATTGCAATGTAAACGTTTTAAGCAGTTAAAAATAAGTAAATTCATGAAATAAAAGATTCTCTGCTTTCAAGATAATTAGCAATCAAGAGTGACAAAGCTTCTTGTGTCAGCTACTGAGATAATAATGAATAGATGAACTTTGTTGTCTGTATCCCTCAATGAATGAATGATGTTGCATATCACAGCTCTACAACTTTTGCTACTTAAAGTGCAGTTCAAGAACCTGCAGCCTCAGCATCATCTGAGAACTGGTTAGAAATGCCAAGGGTAAAGCTTAAATTCAGGCATACTGAAATGAAATCATCTTTTTAACAAGAACCCCAGTGAACAAAATACAGATTAAAACTTAAGAAGCACTGCTTATGTGGTTTTCTACATTTCTTAACAAGTAACATTTGAAAAGGTACACTCAAATAAAAAATGAAAATACTTTTATAAAGAGTTTACATTTGACTTGAAAACTATAAATTGCCCTCCTTTACTTATATCCTGGAATATATATTTGGTCAGAATAACATTTACTTAAAGTTACATATAATATCACACCTTTGCTAGGCCCAATAAGATTCTAGGGAAGAATAAAAGTGGTGAATATATTACCTGGGCAAGCCCTCAGGAGAGTTTATACAGAGAAAACAATGGTTAGGAGAGTGGGCAAGAAATGTATCACATTTTAAGAATGTCCCCTGATGATGTGACAATGAGGAATCCTGAATCTCATCCCTATTCTTTCCCTTCAAAAATACCCACCAGAGGAACATGCAGAAAGGAGTAATCCATTCAGCATTGCTTTCCCTTTTTTGTTACATCACACCACCTTTGAAAGTACATAACTTGGGGAGCATGACTTTGGTTAGAGATATCTCTAGCCATTGCTAGCTGGTAAACTAGTAACAGGATGAGGAAGAGATAATATTCTGACTATAAAACAGAAAATTAGCCACGGTTGTTCATCTCCGCAAGAGAAACTTATACTAGAGGCTGAACACCCACTATCCTTAAGTATCTCTTTGCCAGAGTGGAAACAAGAACACATACCACAAGGCAGAGGAAAGAAAGGAAGATGAAAGATCAACGTGTAGAACAGACCCTGCGAGACGCTTCAAAAGATGGAAGCAAAAGAGACTTAGGAACTTTAGGGAAAGCCCTGCTTTCCATGATGTACCAATCAAAGCTTCATGGATCCATGTGACCTGAGATGCCACATGAAAAAAAGCAGGAAAGCCTGAGAAAAATCCAAATTTAAGACGGATTACAAAGAATACATAAATGGCAGGTGAGGACATAAAGGCAATAAATACAGATTTCAGCTTGGGATTATAGTGGAATCAGGATATGGAACAGTAGATTAAATGTTGGCAGAAACAAGGAAAAGTTTTGATTATTTTTAAGATGGTGATGATCTAAATATGTTTGGCCATTATTGGTGAAGGAAATAAACATTTGATTAGCAAATGAAGTAGCAAATCCAGGTAAAAGATAGTGGAAGGAACAAGGTTCTTGAGACAGTAGATGTGGGAGAGTAAGTGGAAAAGTTGCAAATAAAGCACACAGATGATGGTTAACCTTGAAAAGGCATTAGGACGGCTCTTCCTTGGGGAAAGAAGGGAAGGAGAGGGGAATTGGAGATACAATCCATCAAATAAAATGTGGGGTCATTTCCTAAGAGTGAGTGGGCTCAGGAATGTGGTCAGTGTGAGGGATGCAATACAACAAGCAAAGATAAGGCGGTTATATAATTTATGGTCTGAGTGAGCACACTTTTGTGCTCCTCAAACAGGAGCACACAAACAGGATGTCTGCACAACAGGACTCTTCTGAACAAATGTAAACATACCCTGGAAACAAACATCACTATTATGAAGGAAGCATGGATGTGTGACGGGTCCCTTCAGCCTCTCTGGCCCTCCCCAACAATGTTGCCAGTACAGGGTCAAAGAGAATCATATTTAGGCTTCCAGAGTTGGGGCAAAAGTGAGGCAGTCATATTAGAAGATCAAGAGACTGAGAATCCCTGAATCATAGACAACGACTTTGGAATGGCTGCAGCCGTATGCTACATTGTCCAGTAGAATTGTCTGCAATCATGGAAGTGTTTTTAAGCCTCTTGCCTCATGTGGCAACTGGACAAATGAATTATTAATTGAAAATAATTAGCTTCCCTGATGACTCAGCAGTAAAGAATCCGCCTGCCAATGCAGGAGACTCGGGTTCAATCCCTGGGTGGGGAATATCCCCTGGAGAAGGAAATGGCAACACACTCTAATATTCTTGCCTGGCAAATCCCATGGACAGAGGAGTCTGATGGGCTACCGTCCATGGGGTTGAAAAAGAGTCAGACATGACTTAGTAACTAAACAACAGCAACTAGTCACGTGAAGCTACCCTACTAGAAGTACTGGTTCATATTAAGCCGAGTGAAGCCAAGAGATTAATGGACTATAAAGAATGCAGGGGTCAGAAGGCAAGATGGGAGCTTGTTGTGCAGATTGAGCGTAAATCTAACTACTTAGTTGTGAATAGCGATGAAATCCCAAGTGTGACAGTGCTTGATAAGAATCAAAGAAAACCGCTAGTGGGACTGGTTGGGGGGGCGGGGAGGTTGTTGAGGAAGGAAGTCTGAATATGGGCAGTCACGTGTGACCCGCAGGGGATGACGGGAGTTAGTAGGGGGCGCATCTCACACTAAAGACCTTGAGGAAGGCTACGTGGGGCCCCCAGAACATGAGGTGAAAACCACCAGCTAAGGAGAGAAGGATCGGGGAGTGGCTAAGATTTCAAGATGAGAGTTTCTGCCTTTGTTTTTCAGATGGTAGCTGTGTTCTGAGTTTCCTGGGGGAGGTAGTATGCATCTAAAAGAAGCTGGATTTGGGTTCTGCTCTCTGGCTCTGGTCATGGTGGGGAGCAAACAGGAGAATTAAACTGTGTTTCCTTTTGACAAAGGAGGAGAGTGGTGGTTAAATACACAGATCTTTTTAATGTCTATAATATCCTAGGTGGTAGGTTATTCATTAGCAAAATATTTAAGCAGAATTGACTGATACGTTGTATTAAACAAATAATTTTTATTTTCTAGATCTGCTTTGACTTTGGAAATGGACTCCATTTTGAGGTAAGAAACAAAGGGGATTATTCCTATCTTGAATTTTATAGAAGACGTGCGTCTTTACCAGACTGAAAGCACAGACTCCCACTGAAACCGCTAGGTGGCGTTTTGAGGGGGTGCCGAGGAGCCGCGGGCCTTTATGTCTCAGCACAGGAAAGAATTCAGCGAAAGGCGTAGTGATACATAAGAGATTTACTAGAATAGGATGATTGTGAGGCTTCCAGGCAGGTGGTCAAGGGTTGTGCTGCCCCGAATATTAGTGGGTTCAGTTCAGTTCAGTCGCTCAGTCGTTTCCGACTGTTTGCGACCCCATGAATCGCAGCATGCCAGGCCTCCCTGTCCATCACCAACTCCCACCAGAGTTCACCCAGACTCACGTCCATCGAGTCAGTGATGCCATCCAGCCATCTCATCCTCTGTCGTCCCCTTCTCCTCCTGCCCCCAATCCCTCCCAGCATCAGAGGCTTTTCCAATGAGTCAACTTTTCACATGAGGTGGCCAAAGGACTGGAGTTTCAGCTTCAGCATCATTCCTTCCAAAGAAATACCAGGGCTGATCTCCTTCAGAATGGACTGGTTGGATCTCCTTGCAGTCCAAGGGACTCTCAAGAGTCTTCTCCAACACCACAGTTCAAAAGCCTCAATTCTTTGGTGCTCAGCTTTCTTCACAGTCCAACTCTCACATCCATACATGATCACTGGAAAAACCATAGCCTTGACTAGATGGGCCTTTGTTGGCAAAGTAATGTCTCTGCCTTTCAATATGCCATCTAGATTGGTCATAACTTTTCTTCCAAGGAGTAAGCGTCTTTTAATTGCATGGCTGCAGTCACTATCTGCAGTGATTTTGGAGCCCAAAAAATAAAGTCTGACACTGTTTCCCCATCTATTTCCCATGAAGTGATGCATTTTTATAAATAAAAGAAAGGGGATGGAAAGAAGATCACCTTGTTTTTCATTCTTTGAGTCTTATGTCATTAACTCCCATGTGTTGGGTGGAGGGGTTATTGACCCTATATGGTGCATCCCTCTTGGCACTTTGGAAAAATTATATTAGGTCTCAGTACAGTGAGGGTCTTTCACTTTGAAATGTCACCTTCCTGTAAATTATTGTTTTTTATATTTGCAGAGAGTATGTTTTAAGGGTCATTAACTTGTTGTTGTCACTGGGCAGGTTTGGGGCCTTCCACTATTGTTTTTTTGTTTATTTTGGGACATGTCTCTTGCTTCTGTTACATGGTTTTGTTGTTAAGCAAGTTAACTTGGTTTTGTTGTTAAGCAAACCCATCTGGCTTCAATGCTAAGCAACTTGTTTAGCTTTATGAATTAAGTAAGCCCACATTGTTTCGGGATTTTTCCATTACTTGCTTGAGTGATTATTTACTTACTGTGGTCTCCCAAAGCCCACTAAGTTCCCTCTCTATTAACAGTCTCCTAATGGGACTTCAAGCTAGCTTTTGGTTATCCTACTCTATCCCTGCAGCTTCCCAGGTAGATCAGTTATAAATTTCAGGTGGATTCAGGTAAATTCCCTGGTGGATCATTTCCTGCCTACCAAGCAGGAAATGTGGGTTTAATCCCTGGGTCAGGAAGATCCCTTGGAGAAAGAAATGACTACCCACTCCAGTATTCTTGCCTGGGAAATCCCATGGACAGAGGAGCCTGGTGGACTACAGTCTCAGTTCACTTGCTCAGTTGTGTCCGACTTTTTGCAACCCCATGGACTGCAGCACACTAGGCTTCCCTGTCCGTCACCAACTCGACAGTCTGTGTGGTGGGCTACAGTCTATGGGCTTGCAAAGAGTCAGACATGACGTAGTAACTAAACAACATCAGCTATATCCTATCACCTCAGAGTCAGCCATTCCCACTCAACCACGTTCACAGGAACCTCTACCCAGGGGAGATGCAGCATTTTTGACACTCTAAATATCCATCAGTAAGAGAATGGTAAAAGTAGAACAACTCACAGTACATGGAGGAATGTCCATGGTGAGGTACTGAATGAAAAATCAAGGGACAGAATGTGATGTATAGTATTGGGTTGGCCATGAAGTTTGTTTCGGGTTTTCCATAAGCTATTGCAGAAAAAAACCTGAACAAACTTTTTGGCTATCCTAATATAATTCCATTTTTATGAAAAAAAAAAAAAAAAAAAAAAAAGACCTTTTAACATGTGCAGCTGTATGATCATAAGAAAATATCAAAAGATATTTATCAAGCTGTTAACAATGCATTTTCTAAAACATGAGTGAAAAACTGGGAGGCTGTTTTACATTTTTACATTATAAACTTTAATATCGTTTTAATGTTTTGATACATAATTAATTTTTTTAATTATAGAAGAATTTTTTCCACTCAACAAAGGAAAAAAATCAGTGACCTAGTGATAACCAGTGTAAATATTTTGAAGTAAAATGCAAGTTATATAGAGCAATAAAATGAGTAAAATGGTAAACTTAGTATAAAAATCATCTCTGATCTTAAAATACTAGGTCATTTCATTTTAATACTGCATTAAAATTTTCCTTGGATAAAATATATATTCATCTATTAAAGCCCAACTGAAAACTTATAGATTAGTTTTCTGCCTAGTTTTTGATAAACCAGAGATGGGCCATTTAATCCTTTAACTTCATTCTTAAAACAATAAATTCATTAACTGACACTTTCACTAGTTTTAGTTAAGTTGATATCAACAGGTTACTGATAATTTTGTCTTAAAGCATTAGTAATTCATTTTTAAATTATAAGCCACCACAGAAAAATAAGACTTCATTTTCAGTTAGAAACATTTCTTGACTTGCCGTGTTAATTGTAATTTGCCCATTTGTAAGGTCACTAAATTATTCTATCCTTTTTAAGTCTTCCCTCTGGGAGATCTTTCCTTGCTGATAAAAAAACCAACAAAACAAAACTGCTTTACTGGTTTGGAAACAAGCTCTTCAGGTAGACAGTGTTTGTTCCAGAGTATATATTTTCTCTTTGAAAATGAAACCTGTGCGTGCGTGCCAAGTCGCTTTAGTCATGTCCAACTCTTTGTAGCCGTATGGACTGTAGCCCACCAGACTCCCCTGTCCATGGGATTCTCCAAGTAAGAATACTGGAGTGGGTTGCCATGCCCTCCTCCAGGGGATGTTCCTGACCCAGAGACTGAACCTGTTTTTCTCTTATGTCTCCTACATTGGCAGGTGGGTTCTTTACCACTAGCACCACCTGGGAAGTCCAAAGCCTATATTAAGGCCATATCAAAAAGTAGGAAATAATTTATACCTTAGAATTGGCACAGCTTTCTTTCAACTTCTAGTACATTTTATGATTCCATACTAATGTTTTACTAATTTTTTGGCAACATTTTATTGCTTTAGGCCTTACATTCAAGAAATGAAAGCAAGTTGCTTCCTAAACACATTCACCCAGTGAGACAAAAGCGTGCTTGGATCACCGCCCCTGTGGCCCTCCGGGAGGGAGAGGACCTGTCCAGGAAGAATCCGATTGCCAAGGTACTGTCTAAAGAGGAAAAGGAAGTACATGCACAAAATGTGGTCTGAGATCATCCATGTTCACTGTAAAATTTTAGGAATGTTCCATGATGTACTGACTGAACTTTTTAATATTCTAGATGTCACCTTGAAGATCCACTTTCCTATTCTAGAAGATGCAGCATTAGTGGTGAACATGTATTTAATGGAGGGCTTTGATTCAACTGGGCTTCCCTGGTAGCTCAGCTGGTAAAGAATGCGCCTGCAATGCAGGAGACCCTGGTTCGATTCCTGGGGTGGGAAGATCTGCTACAGAAGGGATAGGCTACTACTCCAGTATTCTTGGGCTTTCCTGGTGGCTCAGCTCGTAAAGAATCTGCCTGCAATGAGGGAGACCTGGGTTCGATCCCTGGGTTGGGAAGATCCCCTGGAGAAGGGAACAGCTACCCACTCTAGTATTCTGGCCTGGAGAAGTCCATGGAGAAGTCCAGGGGATCTCAAAGAGTTGGACATGTTTGAGTGACTTTCACTGTTTGATTCAACTAAGAATGGACTCAGGCACTAGTTGAATCCTTGTTTAACAGAGTGTTGCTGCTGCTAAGTCGCTTCAGTCGTGTCCAATCTGTGTGACCCCATAGACGGCAGCCCACCAGGCTCCCCTGTCCTTGGGATTCTCCAGGCAAGAACACTGGAGTGGGTGTTAACATTGCTTAAAAGGAGATCTCATCATCTGTTTTCCCTAGCACCTACCTAGGTTCTCTGGCAGGAGCCCTGTAAATTGGACTGACAAAAAATAATTAACAAGAGAAAAACAAGCAGTAACGTGTCTGTATGTGCTCTGTGCTCAGTCACTTCAATCCTGTCTGACTCTGCTGCCCCGTGGACTGTAGCCCGCCAGGCTTCTCTGTTCATGGGATTCTCCTGGCAAGAATACTGGAGTGGGTTGCCATGCCCTCCTCCAGGGGATTTTTCCAGACCCAGAGATTGAACCGCATCGCCTGTGTCTCCTACATTACAGGCAGATTCTTTACCCGTTGAGCCACCTGGGAAGCCCCTAGAAACTTGTCTGTCCCGCATGAAACACGTGGGAGTACCCAGAGATGAGTAAATCAAAGGCTTGGTTAGGATTTGGGTTTATATAAGCTTCTTAGTAGAAGGACAATATATTTTTAGAAAAGTGACAAGACAGACAAGAAAGACCTCGAATTCCCGGGGGCAGCTACCTGGGAAGGCAAATAGATGGGCAACTAATACTAGAGAAAGCTAGTTAGTCAGGTTCGTTTTGTAGATTCTCCTGGTCCTGTCTCCAGGCTGATAGGGATCTAAACTCCCCTCCAGTGATTAACTTTTTTGTCCTTGCTGTCCAGAGGGGTGGAAAAGGCACCTTTACAAACTTACGTCCTGCTCTTAGGCAAGTAAGGCTTCCCAGGTGGCACTGTGGTAAGGAACCCACCTGCCAATGCAGGAGATGTAAGAGACACTATTTCAGTTTATGAGTCGGGAAGATCCCCTGGAGAAGGGCATGGCGACCCACTCCACTATTCTCATCTGAGAAATTCTAGGAAAAAGGAGCCTGGCGGGCTGCAATCTATGGGGTCGCAAGAGTCAGACACGACTTAATGACTAAACCACAACAGTCTTAGGCAAATAGGGGGAGGACAGAGAGTTTTTCTTGTATCTGCTGCTTCTCAATCGCTTTCAGCTTAAAACTATTATATCAGAGGCACACATTCTGCCGCCCTACGCATGAAAGTAGTTTTCAAAATGAAAATAAACTGCTATCTAACTCATCTTGCCTGAAACAGTCTGGGTTTATGGCCATTGTCCTGACCTAATTATTAATAACTCCCCTTTCAACTCTCAAATGCCCTATTGTTTTGATAAATAATATGGTAGTTCCATTCATTTGTATCTCAGATTTAGCACATGTAAAGTCTGAACCCTTGCTTTTTCTGAAAGCTGTTCTCCCTAAGTTCTATCTGTTTCAGTAAATGGTACTATAATTTTGTTCAGTATTTTCAAAACTGTAGCAGGTACTGTCAGTTCTTTGCCGAAAGTGTATTCTGAATCTGCCCACCTCTCTCCACTGCCACGCTCCTCGTGCCCGTCAGTGTCAGCTCTGACCTGTGTTGCCGAAAGCACCCTGACCTGGTCTCCCTGCCTTCACTCTTGCCTGCCCCTCCCCCACCACAGTCCATTCTCCAGAAAGCAGCCAACGTGGTCTTCTGAACTGAAATTTTCATCCCCTTCGTGAAGCCCTATCAACAGCTGTCCACTGCAGTGGAAGAAACACACTCCTCACTTCTGCCAACAAGAGCTCTCTTAGGATTTGTTGACTTTGACCTCCTCTCTGACCCCAGCTCCTATCAGCCTTCATCCCGTACCCTGCCACCTCCCTAAGCTGACACAAGCCCAAAGCCCATGCCAGCCTCCCACCCTTTCGTTGTTCAGTTGCTCAGTCGTGTCTGACTCTTTGCGACCCCATGGACTGCAGCACTCCAGGCTTCCCTGTCCTTCACTATCTTGCAGAGTTTGCTCAAACTCCTGTCCATTGAGTCGGTGATGCCATCCAACCATCTCATCCTCTGTCTTCCCCTTCTCCTGCCCTCAATCTTGCCCAGCATCAGGGTCTTTTCCAATGAGTCAGCTCTTCTCATCAGGTGGCCAAAGTATTAGAGCTTCAGCTTTAGCATCAGTCCTTAGCACTTGCTGTTCCCTCTGCCTGGAACCCCTCCCCATAGGTATTTGCAGTATCTCACAGCATATCTGGCCAAGAATTCCCTTCCCGGCCTCACCCCATCTCAATCCCCTCACTTCATTCAGCTCGGTTTATAGCTCATTCACCTCCACTCGGAGAAGGCAATGGCAACCCACTCCAGTACTCTTGCCTGGAAAATCCCATGGACGTAGGGAGCCTGGTAGGCTGCAAGTCCATGGGGTCGCGAAGAGTCGGACACGACTGAGTGACTTCACTTTCACTTTTCACTTTCATGCATTGGAAAAGGAAATGGCAACCCACTGCAGTGTTCTTGCCTGGAGAAGCCCAGGGACAGGGAAACCTGGTGGGCTGCCTTCTATGGGGTCACACAGAGTCGGACACGACTGAAGCGACTTAGCAGCAGCAGCAGCACCTCCAGGACATTATGTCATAAGTTGCTTGCTTGTTGTCTGCTTCCCTCAGTACAGTGTAAGCTCCCTGAGGGCAGGTGCTTGGTCCTCAGGACTCACAGCTCGTGCACACCCTGTGCCCCGAGCAGAGCCAACATCCTGTAAACATTTGTGTGAATGAATAAATGTTCATAGGCAAGTGGTACCTTCATCTTTCCAACCTTATAAACAGCACACACAACAAGCTCCTTTTAAAAAAGAGCAGCCAGGAACAGAAGACACTTTCCTTTTTCCAGCAGTATATTATTTTGATAAAAGCCCTCTTAAATCTAAATGTTTGATTATGGCTTTACATAAAGTGAGTGAAAGTTGCTTAGTCGTGTCTGACTCTATGCAGCCCCAAGGACAGTAGTAGTCTGCCAGTCTCCTCTGTCCATAGGATTTCCCAGGCAAGCATACTGGAGTGGGTAGCCATTCCCTTCTCCAGGGATCAAGCCCGGGTCTCTTGCATTGCAAGCAGATTCTTTACAGTCTGAGCCTCCGGTGAAGCCCATGACTTTACATAATAGTTTGTATACAAGCAGTTAAGCTTTCTGGTTTGCTTAGTGCTAGCTTGATGAGATATCTGAGTTATTCACTCATTCTTTCAATAGGTTTCCCTAAAATACATGGGGTTCAGTAAGCATTAGCTATTCTTCTTACTAATTTTAATTATAAAAGTTGTTAAGAGTAAAATTTACATAAAAAGCAAAACATTCTGTTGTAGTTCCCCAACTTTATAGATTCTTTATCTAAAAGTAATACTGTCAACAGCTTAGTATCTTCCATATCTTTTGAAATCCATAAGTATGTATATACTTACATACTCTTATGTGCATACATGTGTATATGCAAACCAACTGCTAGGTCCACACACAGTTTGATTTTATTTCTAACATAAGTGAAATTATATATATAGTCAGCACATAAAGATCTACAATATTCTCTATAAATACTGATGTATGTGTATACACATACACATGGGTTGTGTGTGTATATGCATGTACTTGGCAAAAAAAAAAAAAAGAGAGAAACACAGAGAAAGGGAAAGACAGACAGAGGCTCAGTGAAAAGTGATCACCGGACTGCCTCAGAGTCCCCATTCCTCCAGGAGCAGAGCAGGCGTGACAGGAGGTTGGAGCCGCATCTCATTCTCAGCAGCACCCTCCGCCCCAGAGCATGTTGGGAATCCTGTGGGAAGCATATGTAGCTAATTCTGAGATTTCAGGACGAATAACTGGCGGGGCAGAGGTGGGTGATGGCTTCAGGGATGTCTGAAAAGAGAAATTGAGGATCCAGCAGGGGGCGACAGAGATACACTTACTGATGAAGAGTTAGAGATAACAGAAATGGGAAACAAACAAGTTAGAGATACAAATAGAGCTCTTTCTAGAGGAGGAAGGTGTTAACTACAGAAGTCCCCCAGGTTAGAAACACTAATCTGCAGGAACATTCCAAGTAGGCGAAGCGCTTGACTATTTTAACCCTCTTGTGAAAGGATGCCTTACTCATACCTTCCTGATGATCGGAGTTATAAAGGTGGTTTTGAGTCTGCAAATGTTACCTTACCTAAATTTAAAATCCACTCTTACCAAGATGTACCCCCCCTAATGATATCTTAATTTCATAACAACCCTAAGAGGTAGGCAGAAGTGTCCCTTCACATTGCAGGTAAGAACACTGAAGCGTGGGAGGGTAGGTAACCATTAGCATCACACCTAGTGTAGCTGTGACATGACTAGACCCGGGTGCTCTGACCCCAGCACCTCTGCTCTGGATCACCTGTGTCCTCCCACCTCCCTCCTTTCAACATCCAACAGCTTCAGAGCGAAATTTTCAATTAAAAACGATTACCTGTAAGTTAGAGTTAAACTTGAAGCATTCCTCTCTTATTTTTATGTTAGATACACTCTGATCTTGCAGAAGAAAAAAAACTAAAAATTACATACAAATACACTGGAAAGGGGATCACGGAGCCACCTTTTGGTGTGTTTGTCTTTAATAAAGACACCGGAGAACTGAACGTTACCACCATTCTAGATCGAGAAGAAACGCCATTTTTTCTGGTAAGAACAATTTTACATTTTATTATTTTTTTGAAATTGTGCTACTTGAATGACCTCAGCCTAAATGCTTTCTATTATGTATGTCATGATTCCAGGTAACTGGTTACGCTTTGGATGAAAGAGGAAAAAACTTAGAGAAACCAATAGAACTCAGAATTAAAGTTCTTGACATCAATGACAACGAGCCAGTGTTCACACAGGACGTCTTTGTTGGATCTGTTGAAGAGCTAAGTGCAGCAAGTAAGAGTTTATTGTTTTTATGAATGAGTACCCAAGATCATTCTGTGCCCAGCATGTCACTGAACACTGAAACCTCTGTCTTAGTGGAGGCTGAATATTACCCACAGGAAAAATAATAATAAACTGATTGATCTAGGTTTGGAACTGATTTTTTGTTTTAAGTTTTTTTTACCCTCAAAACAGATGTGGAAGATTGATGTGATAGGTTAGGTCTGTGTAGCAACTTGTCAGTTTCACCCTATGTCCGGAAAGCAGCCATAGATGCTATGTAAACAAATAGTTATGGGTATGTTCCAGTAAAGTTTTATTCACAGAATCAGGCGGCTGCCTGGCTTGGGCCCACTGTCCGTAGTTGGCTAACCTTAGATATATTATTTCTACCTCCAGGCTTCAATGCAAGTGTTAAATGCAGCTTTCTATATGGGGGCTTGCAGGAGAGATTTCTCTTTGATCTGAATGTAAAGAATAGCTATGCTTCTCCTGAATTGCTTGTATTTTAATAAGCATGTACGTGTATCTGTTCATTTTTCTTTCTTTGTATCGGTTATTAGAAATGTGATAAGCAAATCTGTGGTCCTCCTATAGCGCGTCTAGGACTTCACCTTAAAAATTGTATATACTAACCTCAGCCTCACTTTTATCTTATTTTTCCTATTCCTACCTCCATTCACACTTGCTCCCTCAAGCAATTAAATTCTTTGATCTTAGTAAACTGAATTTGATACATACCTAAAATCCTTTTTGGAACAAGCTGATATGATACGTAAAATAGTAACATAACGTAAGAGTGCTAAAAGTTGTGTTTCACCTTGGACCCCTTCGTTTCTGCTACCAGATACACTAGTGATGAAAATCACCGCAAGCGATGCAGATGAGCCCAACACTCTGAATTCTAAAATTTCCTATAGGATCGTGTCTCAGGAGCCTGCTAATTCTCCAGTGTTTTACCTAAATAAAGATACAGGAGAGATCTATACAACCAGTATTACCTTGGACAGAGAGGTAAATTAATATTTCGTGTTATTCATCTTTTCTGCTCTCCTCTCCTTCCTCTCTCTCTCTAGTCTAATTTTCTGGCTTTGCCTTGTGTTACTCACTCATAGGATAACTCAGAATGATCCTCCTCTAGGGATGTGCTGTCTAGTATCATAGCCATCAGTCCTATGTGGCCATTGGCCACTCGAAATGTGACTAGCCCCAGTTGAGATGTGCTATAATTGGAAAATATACACCAGATTGGGAAGACATAATATGAAAAAGAAAAAGAATGTTAAAATATCACCTTAATAATTTTTGGTTGATCGCTTGTTGAATTGATAACATTTCGGATACCATGGGTTAAATGAAATTTCTTTGTTTAAAACTAGTATCACCTGGTGTTGAAACAGTCCCCTGTCATTACTGTAAGTAGGCATCATGGTAAAGGAAGAGGAAGATAATCAACCAGAAAACCCCCCAAATGTTTTTATAAATGAAAAGGCATACCAATATACTTCTACTCTCCCAAAGCAAAAATAAAACTAGTATCAACTGTCTCCTTTTACTTTTTTTTTAATGATTTATTTATTTGGCCACACCAGTGGTTGCAGGATCTTAGTTCCCTGACCAAGGATTAAACCCAGGCCCCAGCAGTGAAGTACCAAGTCCTAACCACTGGACCACCAAGGAATTCCCTCTTTATTTTTTTTTTCATGTGGCTCCTGGAAATTTTTAAATTACATAAGCATTGACCTAGGGCCTCTCCAGTCAGGATCTGTTTGCTAGAGAGTTCTAAAGCAATGTTCCTACTTTGTGGTTCTATAAAGCTGGAATCAAGATTGCCGGGAGAAATATCAATAACCTCAGATATGCAGATGACACCACCCTTATGGCAGAAAGTGAAGAGGAACTAAAAAGCCTCTTGATGAAAGTGAAAGTGGAGAGTGAAAAAGTTGGCTTAAAGCTCAACATTCAGAAAACGAAGATCATGGCGTCCCATCACTTCATGGGAAATAGATGGGGAAACAGTGGAAACAGTGTCAAACTTAATTTTTCTGGGCTCCAAAAATCACTACAGATGGTGATTGCAGCCATGAAATTAAAAGACGCTTACTCCTTGGAAGGAAAGTTATGACCAACCTAGATAGCATATTCAAAAGCAGAGACATTACTTTGCCAACAAAGGTTCGTCTAGTCAAGGCTATGGTTTTTCCTGTGGTCATGTATGGATGTGAGAGTTGGACTGTGAAGAAGGCTGAGCACCGAAGAATTGATGCTTTTGAACTGTGGTGTTGGAGAAGTCTCTTGAGAGTCCCTTGGACTGCAAGGAGATCCAACCAGTCCATTCTGAAGGAGATCAGCCCTGGGATTTCTTTGGAAGGAATGATGCTGAAGCTGAAACTCCTGTCCTTTGGCCACCTCATGCGAAGAGTTGACTCATTGGAAAAGACTCTGAGGAGGGATTGGGGGCAGGAGGAGAAGGGGACAACAGAGGATGAGATGGCTGGATGGCATCACTGACTCGATGGACGTGAGTCTCAGTGAACTCCGGGAGTTGGTGATGGACAGGGAGGCCTGGCGTGCTGCGATTCATGGGGTCGCAAAGAGTCGGACACGACTGAGCAACTGAACTGAACTGATCTGAATGAAACTTTAGGAATCTTTCCTACTGCTAGTACATTTTCAGAGGGAGGAAAAGAGATTTAAATAGAAGTCCTGTTTAGAGTAATAGCAGTATTTGTAGAGTAAAGAGTTATTGTAGATCCCAAATTGAAGGAAAATTTGAGTTGTTTCCTAAAGGATAATTTCTCAAACATTTCATTTTTTTATTTCTAAGTCAAAGGGAACATTTTAGTTAAAAAAGGAAGACAAGATTTCATAAATGCTACACACATAAAGATGTTAACAGCATGCATGGTAAAATGTTGATGATCCTTAGAGTGCTGTATTGTCATCAAATATAAATCATCATCAGACACAATCAGTGTATTTTGTAATGCTTAAAAAAATGATTTAACTCTGGCCAGAGAGGAAGAGGATGCTGGTCAACATTCCTATGATATCTTTGTAAAGGTTAGTGAAAGTGTTAGTCGTTCAGTTGTATCTGACTCTTTACAACCCCACAGACTGTAGCCCGCCAGACTTCTCTGTCTGTGGGTTTCTCCAGACGAGTACTGGAGTGGGTTGCTATTCCCTTCTCCAGGGGGTCTTCCTGACCCAGGGATTGAACCCGGATCTCCTGCATTGCAGGCACATTCTTTACCATCTGAACCACCAGAGAAGCCCTAAAGGATATTATTACTCCTAGTATTCTACTCTACCTTTTCACATAAAATGAGAATGGAAAAGTACTATTTTGAAGTAGTAGTGTGATTCTGTCTCTGAAACATTTAGCAAAAAAGAATACTGGCTGTCACTTACTGGGCAAGCCATGTGCCCAGTGCTATTCCAAGCCTTTTACGTGGATTAATTCAGTTAATGAACCTGTAAACCCTGTGAGACAGATCCAGTTATCCTCATTTTATGTAGAAGGAAACCAAGGGTCAAAGGGATAATGTGTGTCCGACATAGCTAGCATGTCAGAATTGGAACTCAGGCAGCTGGTCCCAGAGTCTCTGCCATCCTGCCTTTCACTGAGCAGTTTTGCTCTGCACAGGGTCCCGGGCATGGGTACTCGCTGCCCGGCTCCTTCTTAAACTTCAGCCACACCGATGGAGCCATCAGAAGGGACCACGTGGAAGAGACAGGTCCCCTTTGGAATAACATCTGAGATGTTGTTCTCTGGGTGGGGTTCTCCAAGAATCTTCTCTCGTGGGGATAAAAAGTGCACCAAGTTTTGCGTTTACTGACCCAGTGTTCTTGGGGGGTTAAGTCTTCATGACAACTTTTAACCTAACATGAAGTGTGGGCTATAAAAAACTAATTTCTAGAGTCTCATCACTTCCAGTGTAATGCTGACTACCTTTTGAAAGCACTTTTGTGCTCAGACTATTTTAAGGAGAGACTCATCTCCTGATAAATATCACCAATGACGTAATTAAGAATTTTAATGTCAACAACTGCTCTAGGCTTTTCTGCCCTTTTAAAAAAAAAAGCTCTGATGGCAAACAAACAGCATCTTCACAGAATTAACAGCAGGTCATGAAACTTTTTTTAATATTTACTTATTTATTTTTGGCTGCTCTAGGTCTTTGTTGCTGTACTGGGTCTTCTCTAGTTGCAGCGAGCGGAGCTGCTCTCTAGTTGTGCGCAGAGTGCTCACTGCAGTGGCTTCTCTTGTCGTTTAGCACAGACTGTAGGGCCCTCAGGCTTCAGTAGGTACAGCTCCTGGGGTCTAGAGCACAGGCCCAGTAGTCGTGGCGTACAGGCTTACTTGCTCCGAGGTATGTGGGATCGTCCCAGATCAGGGATTGAACCTGTGTGTCCTGCATTGGCAGGCAGATTCTTTACCACTGAGCCACCAGGGAAGCCCCCATGAAACTTACTTATGAATAAAATGTACTGAGGTTCATTCCCCTGATGATAAAGTGAACTCAAACCAGAAAGACGGATTTGGGAGCAATTCACTTTCACCCCAGCCGGATCTTTTTCATTGCCTTGCAGGAATACAGCAGCTACACTTTGACAGTAGAAGCAAGAGATGGCAATGGACAAATAACAGATAAACCAGTAAAACAAGCTCAAGTTCAGATTCGTATTTTGGACGTCAATGACAATATACCTGTAGTTGACAGAAACGTGGTAACTATTATTTTATAACAAATGTGCCTACTTATATGTCAGTCATAACTAAAAATATATCACTTATGTTTGTGTTCCATTAGAATAAAAACCTCCTGTTTGTGTTTTGCAGTATGAAGGATCAATTGAAGAAAACCAAGCCAACGTAGAGGTTTTACGCATAAAAGTCTCCGACGCAGATGAAGTAGGCTCGGATAATTGGTTAGCAAATTTTACTTTTGCATCAGGAAACGAAGGGGGTTATTTCCACATAGAAACTGATACTCAAACTAATGAAGGAATTGTGACCCTGATTAAGGTAAGGACTTAGTGTTCAAACCTGGAATGAGAGAAGTTGGTCAAGAGGAGGACACTCATGTATTTTGAGCTCCAAATATTTATTAGTACTGGTGCCACAATGTTAGAGATAGGTTTTTGCCCATCCCTATTTGCCCAAGCTCTATGGTTGTGAGTGGTCACACTCTTTGTATTTCTAATGTCAGTAGTGTGAGGGTTGCATTTTGAAACAAAGTGTATAATTCTGCTTAATTGAATCAATGAAAATTAAATCGTGTTATAAGTATATGGGTCTTAAACATTTAAAACCCTGACTCCTACAGAATTTTTTAAACAAATTTAGAGGATGAATTTTTTTTTAAAACAAAATTAAAAAGGAAGAATACCATTTATGTTAAGTGGTTAATGATAGAATATCAAATTTTAAAATAAAATGAAAAGCTAAAGCTTTCAAAACATTTCATTAAGTCACAGACAAAAATTGATTCCAGAAGCATCCACATTTTTTACAAAACTTATTATATGGTAAAGTAAATAAACCCTAATAGAGGAACGATGATAATATAATGTATAACAGAATAGAGGAAAATTAACTTGAAGTTTCATTGTAATAATTATGGATACCATTTATCAATAGGCTACCATATGTATATAGACCACTTTTTGTATAGCAGAGGAAAACAGAATAAGATTCGGTTTAGTTCAGTTCAGTTGCTCAGTCCTATCTGACTCTTTGTGACCCCATGAATCGCAGCATGCCAGGCCTCCCTGTCCATCACCAACTCCCGGAGTTCACCCAGACTCATGTCCATCAAGTCAGTGATGCCATCCAGCCATCTCATCCTCTGTCATCCCCTTCTCCTCCTGCCCCCAATCCCTGCCAGCATCAGAGTCTTTTCCAATGAGTCAACTCTTCTCATGAGGTGGCCAAAGTTCTGGAGTTTCAGCTTTAGCATCATTCCTTCCAAAGAACACCCAGGACTGATCTTTAGAATGGACTGGTTGGATCTCCTTACAGTCCAAGGGACTCTCAAGAGTCTTCTCCAACACCACAGTTCAAAAGCATCAATTCTTCGGTGCTCAACTTTCTTCACAGTCCAATTCTCACATCCATACATGACCACTGGAAAAACCATAGCCTTGACTAGACGGACCTTTGTTGGCAAAGTAATGTCTCTGCTTTTTAATGTGCTATCTAGGTTGGTCATAACTTTCCTTCCAAGGAGTAAGCGTCTTTTAGTTTAATGGCTGCAATCACCATCTGCAGTGATTTTGGATTAAAGGGAAGACAAATTTTATGATTACTGAATAAATATATAATGGCATTAGAGACAAAATCAGTTTACCTGCTTGTATAGAACTAAGCATCCTTTTTTAGTCATAGATTATAGCTGCAGCCCTGCTCAGTGCTTGAGATTAAAAGCCAATAATATACAGAAGGAGAAGCAGTCACATAGTGATGAATAATAAAAGTACCCTCAATGCACCATAGTAGCACAAAAAGGGACAGAGTTACTGTAAATTTAGTAGTAAAATGACAGCACCAGATTAAGAAAATTATGAATTTAGTTTCTCAATTGTATAAAGAATCACTTCCGAAGTATAAGGGCAACCATCAAATTCCATTCACAGGAAGTTAGAGAAGATATGCAAATAGCAAGTGTGCACATAAAGGATATCCAGCATCAGTAGACATTAGGGAAGGTGCAGATGAAGTCTGTGTGGGCTGTCACTGCACGCCTGGCTAGAAAGAAGCTACAATCAAAAAAGACCAACACCACCAAGTATCAGTGAGAATACAGGCAAACCAGGACTCCTGTATATTGCCAGTGGAAACATTAAATGGTAGAGCCAGTTTGGCAGTTTCATAAAAAATTAAATAGAGTACTAATCCAGTGACCCAACAATTTAGTCCTAGGTGTTCACCCAAGAAAAATAAAAACATATACAGTATCTACAAAAAAAAAAACTTGCATGCAAATGTTCAGAGCAGTGTTAATTGCAAATAGTCCAAATGCCTAATAACAGAATAGCTAAGTCAATTAAGTGTATCTAAATAGTAGAACACTATAGAAATGTTTTTAAAAAGAAAATGGACAAATTGGAAAATATAGAGAGAGAGTGATAAACTGATCAAATCAAATGTAATATACCACAATTCGCAAAGAACAGAGTATTTGGAAGAGGGTTAATCTTTTATGGCATTAATAGCAAACCAGTTATTAATAGACATCATGGTACAAAGAAGGGGGTTAGATTCTCTTTCTAAACATCCTTAGGCTTCCCAGGTGGCGCTAGTGATAAAGAGTCCTGCAAATGCAGGAGATGCAAGACTCACGGGTTCAATTCCTGGGTCAGGACTATCCCTTGGAGAAGGAAATGGCAACCTGCTCCAGTATTCTTGCCTGGGAAATCCCATGGACAGAGGAGAGAGTGGGCTGCAGTCCATGGGGCTGCAGATTTTTAAACAGATTTGAAAACCCCTTCCTGGGTTTAATATAATCAAATATTTTTTTTTTCTCCAGGAGGTCTTCTTTTATTTTTTTTATACTAATATAAACAAACAGAAAATTTGCAGAGAAATGAGACACTTAAATAGTTTCAAAATACCACCACACAAAATACACGTGAATTACAAAGGCCAAAAAGTAACTTTACAGTGGGGAAGCCTCAGAGACAGCACCTTGATCAAAGGATCAAAATGAACATCATTAATAATGAGACAAATTAATATTATGTGCTACCTAATAAGATGCAGTGAGGTCTCAGCTTTATGATATGCTATGGGACAGAGCTGGTGGTCTGCTGCTACTTCTGTAGCCCTTTCTGCCAGAACAAACCCATGGAACACTTTTTAAGGAATATTAACCAATATTGAATGTCCCTTAACTTTTTTAAATTAAGCAAAAAATCACTTCAGATTGCTAAAAATAAAAAATATATATATTTGAAATGATTTTGATCTTAAATAAAATTGGGGATGCTTCCTAAACATCCTTAGGCTCCCCAGGTAGTGCTAGTGATAAAGAATCCGCCTGCAAATGCAGGAGATGCAAGACTCACGGGTTTGGGTTTGATTCCTGGGTTGGGACTATCCCTTGGAGAAGGAAATGGCAACCTGCTCCAGTATTCTTGCCTGGGAAATCCCATGGACAGAGGCGCCTAGCGGGCTGCAGTCCATGGGGCTGCAGATTTTTAATGACATGGTATCAATTTAAGAGTTGGAATACAGTAAGTCCCCTATATACGAGCCTTCAAGTACTGAACTTGCAAAAATGAGAATGTACATTTGCGTGTCCAGTCACGTTAAAGTATGAGTGAAACTGCAACTCGCCCTCTGCCTCCTGTTGCTGACGATCCTTCAGCTCTCCCACCTCCCTCCTCCTCTCCCACCCCCACTCTGTAACTCTTCTTGCCTGTTCACTGGATGCCAGCCCCTGTATGCCATCTGTTGTACGGTACTACTGTAATTCTCAAGGTACTTTACTGTAAGATTAGAAATGTTTTCTTTATTTTTTGTGTTTGTTTTTTATGTATTATTTGTTTGACAGTATTATTACAGTACTCTGTAGCCAGTTGTGTTAGTTGGATACCTAGGCTAACTTTGTTGGACTTAATGAACAAAGTTGGACTACGAATGTGCTCTCAGAATGGAATTCATTTATATATTGGGGATTTACTGTACTTACTGCTGTATTTTTCATGTTTTAAATGATTATATAATATCTGACACTGAAACCACACGCGTGTGTTCTGTTGTTTTCCCTGTTAAAAGAATTCCCTCTGATTTTGCCTTTCTAGAAAGTAGACTATGAAACAATGAAGAATCTTGACTTGAGCATTATCGTCACTAACAAAGCAGCTTTTCACAAATCAATTAAGGATAAATACAAGCCGACATCCATTCCCATCAAAGTCAAAGTGAAAAATGTGAAAGAAGGCATTTATTTTAAAAGCAGCACAATCCGATTTCACACTAGTGAGAGCATGGAGAAATTAAGCCAGGGCCAAATACTGGGAAAATTTCAAGCTTTTGATGAAGACACTGGAAAAGTACCCAATGTAAAGTAAGAGATGGTTATGAATATTATTTCCTTGTTCTAAGTTACTTTGAATGCCTCTTTTCAAAAATCATAATGGAATTTGGACACTTCAGTTCTTTGAACCCTGCCTTTGGGGGCCTACAAACCCCAAAAGGCCTGTAAATGAAATTCCTGGAGTTGTGTGGTCACTGAGAGGCCAGGTGTTTCCCCAGGAGCCCCCTTCCCTCCATGACCCGAGTGGGAGGCAAAGGCTGGCTGGGTTCAGAAAAATGATGCTGATGAACCTATTTGCAGGGGAGGAAAGGAGACACAGATATAAAAAAGGGACTTGTGGACACAGTGGGGGAGGGAGAGAGTGAGAAGAATGGAGAAAGTGGCATCAACATACATAGACTATCGGGTGTAAGATGGATAGCTAGTGAGAAGTTGCGTGTAGCACAGGGAGCCCAGCTTGGTGCTCCGTGATGACCTGGAGAGATGGGATGGGGGAGGGGAGGGAGTCTAGGGAAGGAGGGAGTGTATGTATAATTATGGCTGATTTGCATTGTTGTATGACAGAAACCAATGCAACATTGTAAAAAAAATTTTTTTTTTAATTTTTAATTTAAAAAAGTTCTGGGTTGAGAAGGCTAAATAGCAACAAAGAGAAAGTTCAGAAAGAAACTTTCTAAAATCTGTCTTTAGAGGTAAGAAAGTAGCAAGTAAAATTTACTGCAAGTTCAGTTTACATAATTTTGATTAAGAGGAAAAAAGCTGCATAATGCATTAAAATTTTAGTAATGGGGAAACCAGTTTTAATTGATCATCAGCCTTGAAAATTGATCTTCATTCAAACCAGGCTCTTTGGTCCAGGGATTGATGAAACTTGTAACATTTGCCTTGATCCTGGTGACCTTTATTCAAAATATATTTATTAAGAACCTACTAGATGCCTGAAAAGAAATGATACAAACGAACTTCTTTACAAAACAGAAAGAGACTCACAGACTTTGAGAATCAGCTTATGGTTGCCGAGGTGAAGAATGGGGGGGACAGGATAGAGTTTGGGTTCAACATGTACACACTGCTATATTTAAAATGGATAACCAACAAGAACCTACTCTATAGCACAGGGAGCTCTGTTCAATGTTATAGAGCAGCCTGGATGGGAGGGGAGTTTGGATGAGAATGTATACATATCTATGTACAGCTGAATCCCTTTGCTGTCCACCTGAAACTATGGCAACATTGTTAATTGGCTATATTCCAATGCTATGCTAAGTCACTTCAGTCGTGTCCGACTCTGTGCAACCCCATAGACGGCAGCCCACCAGGGTCCCCCGTCCCTGGGATTCTCCAGGCAAGAACACTGGAGTGGGTTGCCATTTCCTTCTCCAATGCATGAAAGTGAAAAGTGAAAGTGAAGTCGCTCAGTCGTGTCCGACTCTTAGCGACCCCATGGATTGCAGCCTAACAGGCTCCTCCGTCCATGGGATTTTCCAAGCAAGAGTACTGGCGTGGGGTGCCACAATACAAAATTTAAAAAAAAAAAAATTTTTTTTCAAGAACCTATCATATGCCAACCGTGTATTGTACCCATTCTGTAGCAGCACCTTAGGTTTGCATGATGCATTCATATTTGCAAAGTGAGTTTACATCTTAGCTCTCAGAGCCTTGCCATCAAGAGATGACTCTACAGAGCTGTAATTTATGAAGCTCTGCTTACCTGTAGTTATTTGGTTGAAGTTAAGCTTCCCTGGTAGCTCAGCTGGTAAAGAATCCACCTGCAATGAAGGAGACCCTGGTTCAATTCCTGGGTTGGGAAGATTCCCTGGAGAAGGGATAGGCTACCCACTCCAGTATTCTTGAGCTTCCCTGGTGGCTCAAGACAGTAAAGAATCCGTCCGCAATGTGGGAGACCTGGGTTTGATCCCTGCGTTGGGAAGATCCCCTGGAGGAGGGCATGGCAACCCACTCCAATATTCTTGCCTGGAGAATCCCCATAGACAGAGGAGCCTGGTGGGCTTCAGTCCATGGGGTCACAAAGAGTCGGACACAACTGAGCATCTAAGCACAGCACAATACAAGAATCCTCACCTGCCACCCAAGATGACTGTTAGGGGGCGCTGCAAGTATCCCGCTTGGCATCGTTGAAGGGCTTGCAGTGGCTGACAGGGGGCAGCCTTGTGCTTCAGACGTGCTCCTGATGTCTGCGGCCTCTGTGGAATCCTGGACGTCCATCACGTGGCTCCTGTTTTCCTGCCGTCAGTGCCCGAGTTGTTTGGTTGCTTCACTGTGCTTAGGCCTGTGTCCCTGGGTACGCGCACTTCACGAAACACTGCCGACCTTAGCAAGAATGGGGATATGGAGGAACCTTTTCAACAGTCTCTTTCATTTTGGAGAATCTCATAGAATTCATCAGCCAATAGTAGCAAATGACCTTTTTCCAAAATAATATTAACAAAGTTTCCATTGTGTTTTCTGCAGTGTCTTGGTGATCCTTTTTTGTGCAGCTTACCTTCAGGCAGTCCAGCTTCTCTTGAGTTTTGTAGCCTAATTTTTATTTCTGTGGCTCTAAACCTGAGGATGCACATTCCTTATGACTTCTCAGACTGTCCACTGAGAGGCTTAAGTGTTCTGATTAATTACTCTCCAATAATACTGTGGCTGTCTACTGGAACTTCTATTTCCATCTACCTATTTAATTTTGGTTGGTGTTTACAGTAGGAGTTATGACCATTATCAAAAGATGATGTGTGCTACCTTGAAAAATAATGAACCATGTTGTCTTCTCAAAAGTACCTTATTCTTTTTTTTTTTTTTAGAAACAGTTTATTCTTTATCATACAACTTTAGAATGAGAGTGATCTTAAAGATTAAGTCAAACCTTATTTTACAGATAAGGAATGAGAGACACAGCTAAGTGAAATAATTTTCTAGTATTCACCTAATTGAAATGTCGATGAGAACAGTAGAAGAAACATTCTCAACTTTGTCATGATTTACTTTAACTGATTATCCATGTGCATCAGTTGTTACGGATATTTGACATGACATGTGAGCCACCATCCTACTTTGAATGGTGTCTAATTTTAACAATAGAAAACAGAAAATTCCTTAAATGAGATCACACAAAGCATTCCATCGTGAAATGCGATTCTTACCACTGTAGCTCTGTCTTGGTTATAAGTATAATGTGGGAAAACATTGAGCTAAGCTCAAGCTTTAAAATTCCAGCCATGAAATTCAAAAATATTTGTGACTATCCAAATGTATCATTTACTGGTAAAATTATTAAAAGGCAGGAAAATTTAGTTCAAGTATATAATTGGAATTTTTTAATGGTAACTATAAATAAATATTGCTGTATGTTAGCCACTCATTTTTGTGTGCCTAAACTGCCACTTAATACAAAATAATAATCTGACTGCTTGAACCAAATACTCATATTTTTATTTAGTTTATGTTTATATTTGGATACATTTTAAACTCTATGGGATCACATTAACGTGCTTTTGTGAAAACCTATGAAAGTTCTACTTGCCTTCCTGAAGCTGTCTTTCCGCTCTAATTTTCCTTTGCTTTGAGAGAAGAAAACCAGAAGTCACCTTATCAGCTTTGTTTTCACTTTTAGCTGTTTCTAACCAAAAGAAGAGTATTGCTCCTAACAACCAACAATATCCCCCAGATTGATTTATTTATTTGTTTTTTAGTCGAAGGATAATTGCTTTACAGAATTTTGTTGTTTTTTGTCAGACATCAACATGAATCGGCCATAGGTGTACATATGTCCAGCAAATTTAAAGCACTTCCATTTAAGGCATTGATTAAAAAAAAAAAACTGTTATTATTAAATATTGATAACATGCCAAGAAACAATAGGATGTAAGGTAGCTTTTCTCCACGAGTTCTTGTTGGGTGACTTAAGTTATCCTAGAAAGGTTAACTTGAAATTGAAGGGAAACTAGATTGAAAGCTGTTTAAGACAGGCTAAGAGCAACTCATAAACCTCCCAGGTGAGTAGGCAGGGGGTGGTTGCCCTTGCACACATACCTGGGGTGTGTTACAGAAATAAAGAGGATTCCAAAGCAGCTGTGAGACAGTGATAAGCAGAGGGGCTTTTAGGATAGTCTCAAGAAATTTAAAAACATTCCAAACATGCCTGTTATAAGAACATATATACTAAAGCAGAAATTAAGCTTAAAAGAGTTGTAGATATTATAGATAGTTTATCCAGAGTTCAGAATTAATTTTCTCTTTTCTAACAGATATGCCAAATTTGAAGATGTAGACAATTGGATCTCTGTGAATTCTGCCACCTCTGAAATTAAACTCGTGAAGATTCCTGATTATGAATCCAGATATGTCCAAAATGGTACATACACTGCAAAGATCGTGGCTATAACAGAAGGTAAGTTATTAAAGAAACGTCTTTTCTTGGTTATATGTATTTAGATTTTATTTTCGAACCACGGATACCTTTGTTTTGGCCTTATAGAAAGGTCACATGGGTAAACCTTCACATTTCTACATATTTAGTGGATTAAAAGACATTACTTGATCTGAATATGAAAGCACATCTAAGATAAGAAGTGTCCTAATTTGGATACTAGTTCTCCTTATGAAATTGACTAGAGAATTCAAACCATGTCCATTTTGAGCGGTATGACCAGAATGTACTTTTTTTCTTTTCCTATCTTTAAGAATATCCTAGAAAAACCATCACTGGCACTATTGTTATCAATGTTGAAGACATCAATGACAATTGTCCCACACTAGTCGAACCTGTGCAGACTGTCTGTGACTATGTGCCGTTCGTGAACGTGACTGCTCAGGACCTGGACGGACCCCAAAACAGCTGGCCTTTCAGTTTCTCCGTCATTGATAAACCAGCTGGAATGGCAGAAAGATGGAAAATAGTACGCCGAGAAGGTAAGCAAAAATCACTAGACTATATATTTAAATATATATTTATATTTAACTTATATTTAAATATTTATATTTAAACATGATAGAAATCTATTTGCAAAGCAAATAAAATCTTCATAATACAGTTATTTATTTGCATTGCATAAATTGTATTTCCAATACAGTCAAGTTTATAAAATGAAGTTCTGAACCTCAGGCATAGTCTTTGATCTGCCTAATGATAAATAATCTACCTGGAGGGAAAGAAGAAAAATAGATGTCTAATACCTCTCTCTTTTTTTTTTTTTTAATTCTTATTTATTTATTTGACTGCGTCAGCTCTTAGCCGCGGCATGCAGGGTCTTCCTTGTACGTCAACTCTCTAGTGATGGCGCAGGCTCAGTAGTAGTTGTCAGGCTTCCCAGGTGGCGCTGGTGGTAAAGAACCCGCCTGCCAATGCAGGAGACATAAGAGACATGGGTTTGGTCCCTGGGTTGGGAGGATCTCCTGGAGGAGGGCATGGCAACCCACTCCAGTATTCTTGCCTGGAGAATCTCATGGACAGAGGAGCCTGGTGAGCTCCAGTCCCTGGGGTCACAGAGTCGGACACGGCTGAAGCGACATCAGGCGCACACACGCACGCAGCAGTTGTAGTGGGCTGGATCCTAGTTCCCAGACCGGGAGTCAAACCCACGTCCCCTGCATTGCATTCTGGATGCTTAACCACTGGACCACCGGGGAAGTCCCCACTAATATCTTAAAAGTAGCTGGGTATTCCCCAAATCACTCTTGAAGTAGTTGTCTCATAAGCTTGAGGAGTACTTTGCCTTTCTAAGTACAGTAATCCTAGTAGGTGCCTTCTAAAAATATTGAGGTATGGTAATGATGATTCCATTAAAAATAACACTGGTGGAGTATATACCATGTGCCAGACACTCTGCTAATGCTTGTTATGCTTTATCACATTTATTCCCTACCCCATACCATCATTCCCCGATCACAACCGAGAGAACTTTGACTTAAGTAAAGTTAGGTAGCTTGTCTGAAGTCACAAAGCTGGTGAGTGATGGATGTAACATGAAAAGGAAGCTGTCTGTCCTCCTACCCCCATGCCAGAAAGATGTAAGCATGTATCCAAATCTTGCGACATACTCCTTTACTGACACGTTCTTTTGGGTTGAAAAATAATCTCTAGAAGACTCTCTTGTTTTAAACAGTTGGTATTCATTTCAGAAGGTTTTAAATATAATACCCCAATTTTTCTTAACCTATAAGTTTACTGGTTTTTTCAGTTCAGTTCAGTTGCTCAGTTGTGTCCGACTGTTTGCGACCCCATGAATCACAGCACGCCAGGCCTCTCTGTCCATCACCAACTCCCGGAGTTCACCCAAACTCATGTCCATCGAGTCGGTGATGCCATCCAGCCATCTCATCCTCTGTCAGCTCCTTCTCCTTCTGCCCCCAGTCCTTCCCAGCATCAGGATCTTTTCCAATGAGTCAACTCTTCTCATGAGGTCACCAAAGTACTGGAGTTTCAGCCTCAGCATCAGTCCTTCCAAAGAACACCCAGGACTGGTCTCCTTTAGGATGGACTGGTTAGATCTCCTTGCAGTCCAAGGGACTTGCAAGAGTCTTCTCCAGCACCACAGTTCAAAAACATCAATTCTTCGGCGCTCAGCTTTCTTCACAGTCCAACTCTCACATCCATACATGACCACTGGAAAAACCATAGCCTTGACTAGACGGACCTTTGTTAGCAAAGTAATGAGCATAAAGCCATAGAGAGAGAGAATTATAAAGGATGTTTTTACAACAGTTGAAAAGTTTGAATATGGGTTATATGTTAGATATATTATATCAATAATTAATTCTTTGAAGGGCTGAATATCCTTTGGTCTTAGAAGATATATGCTGAAGAAGGTCATGAGATCTGCAACTTAAAATAGAGGAGTAGGATGGGGAGGGAGATGGGAGGGAGCTTCAAAACGAAGGGGATATATACATACCTGTGGCTGATTCATGTTGAGGTTTGACAGAAAACAACAAAATTCGGTAAAGCAGTTATCCTTTAATTAAAAAAAGTGTGCTTGTAGAGAGAGAGTATTGTTATAAAATGTAAACAATTCATGAAGAGTATATCAAATTCATTGTATCAGTAATAGTCTTTCAAGTTTTCTGTAGATTATGTTTCAAAATCTCAAACATAACCACGTTGGGAACAAAAAGGATGGAACAAGATTGGCCCATTGTTGAAAATTAGTTGACTCACTGGAAAAGACTCTGATGCTGGGAGGGATTGGGGGCAGGAGGAGAAGGGGACGACAGAGGATGAGATGGCTGGATGGCATCACTGACTCGATGGACGTGAGTCCGGGTGAACTCCGGGAGTTGGTGATGGACAGGGAGGCCTGGCGTGCTGCGATTCATGGGGTCGCAAAGAGTCGGACACAACTGAGCAACTGAACTTAACTGAACTGATTAAAGCTGGAAATGGGTACCATGAGGGTTAATTATGTTCTTTTCTTGATCACTGTTTGAAATTTGCCTTGATAAAGTTCTTTTAAGAAATGGTAGGATAGGAACATCCCTGCTGGTCCAGTCGCTAAGACTGAGCTCCTGATGCAGGGAGGCCGGGTTCGATCCCTGCTCAAGGGAACTAGGCCCCACAGGTCGCAACTAAGTTTGCATGAAACGCAACTAAAGATCCCACATTCTGCAATGAAGTTCAGAGATCCTGCAACTAAGACCCAGTGCAGCCAAATAAGTATTTTAAACAGGAAAAACTAAATTTTTAAAAAATGGTCATTTGATGGAAATATCATTTAACCCACCACTTATTTGGCACTGTATCCCAGTAATGGAAAGAGTTCCTAGCATCAGATAGATCACACACATTTGTTAACATTAGTCATCATAAAAGGAAGGTGTGTTCAGAAATGATGCTGTGATCTTCACTGCATATTTGGACTAATCTCATCAAGCACACTGCGAATTCAACAGAGGAATTATGGAATAATAAAACTAACGAACTAAATACGATTAGCAATTAAAGAATGTTTCTGTAGACTCAGAGATACAGTGAACAAACTGATGGTTACCACTGGGGGAAGCTAGTGAGGAGGAACCAGACGGGGTAGGGGATTAAGAGGTACCATCTGCTATGTTAAAATAAACAAGCTGCAAGGATATATTATACATCACAGGGGTTATAGCCAATGTTCTACAATAACTGTAAATGGAATATAACCTTTAAAAAGTGTGAATTGCAGTGTTGTATACCTGAAACTTATATTGTAAAATATACCTCAATAAATTGAAAAAAAAAAAGAGAGAGAATGTTTCTGAAATTTAATCTTGCCCCTTTCTTGGTAACCACTCCCTTTATTTCCTTTATTTTCTTGTCCCTTACAGATACCAGTGTGCTACTGCAACAAACCAAAAGACAGCATGGCACAAGTGAAATTCACTTCCGGATCGCAGATAGTCAAGGCTTCAGCTGTCCTGAAGAGCAGATCCTTAAACTCACAGTTTGCAATTGTGTGGAAGGCAGCGGCTGTGTGAAAATGTGGGCTGACTCCTACGTTGGCTTGGGGCCTGCAGCAGTTGCGCTCATAATTCTTGCCCTTCTGCTCTTGCTACGTAAGTATTTTAAAAGCTGTACATTCCCTTTTGGGGGCCTTCCCAGGTGGCTCAGTGGTCAAGAATCTGCCTGCCAAGCAGGAGAGTCGGGTACGATTCCTGAGTCAGAAGGATCCCCTGGAGGAAGAATGACAACCCACTCCAGTATTCTTGCCTGGAAAATCCCATGGACAGAGGAGCCTGGTGGGCTACAGTCCATGGGGCTGCAAAGAGCTGGACATAACTGAGCACTTACTCTTTCAGTAATTTCTAGTGTTTTTTAGGGTGTTTTTAGTATTTTGTTACTATAGTACTCATTGATTTTTTTAGTTTTTCTGTAATCACACTAGAATGCTATTGAGGGTGAGAAGGGAAGCAAGAATTAATCATTGCTCAATTCACCAAAAGTTATCAGAGCTCTCTTCAGAATTTTGTTTTATAAAAATGTATCATTTCCTGATTTCAGGAACCAAGATTATTAGACATACGTTTCAACCTTGTGGGTGTCCCCACTTTGTTAAGCTCTGTGAGGGAGGTGGGTTATCTGTTCTTCCACACACAGTGCCTTGTGTGTGGAAAACTCTCAGAAAAGACTTGTTGCTTGGTACAAGGTTATTTTACAAACTCATCTGATTCCCATCAGTTCTTGTTTTTTGCACACTTGACTTGTCAGAGCTCCACCTCCCGACAGGCTCCGCTTGGCTTGCCCCTTCCCCTGCACCAACAGGAGCCAGACCCTCTGTGCACTTACGTGTTTCCCAGCAGTGACAACCAGCCCGTCCCTTCCTGCCTGCCCTCCACTGCCCTCCAGTGATTTTGGGTTTCCTTTCATGGAAGAACAGAAGACTGCAACCTGGGGTCACATGGAACCACTCCACTTGCCCACTGCCCATGGGCAGACCACCACCTCCAAGGCAGCCTCCACTATTTCTCTGTTAGAAGAGGGTGTGTCCAAGCCATTAGTAGGTGTGCAGCTGAATACACAGCACTCAACAGTTTGCAGTGCACTTTTACATCAGCATCTGCCTTTAGTGGGTTAAAATACTGACCTGATGATAATGACTTGTCTCAGCTGACCAACCTGGGATTCCTTGCGCTACCGTCTCATCTCAGATTTCCCAGGGTTTAATGGGGGTGCTTAGCACATGGCAGACACTTGATAAACATTTGCTATCTTCAGTCCTTTTATTACACACAGTAACCATAGTCGGTGAAAGTATTAGTCACTCAGTTGTGTCTGGCTGCAATGTCATGGACTGTAGCCGCTAGGCTCCTCTGTCCATAGAATTCTCCAGGCAAGAATACTGGAGTGGGTAGCCATTCCCTTCTCCAGGGGATCTTCCCCACCCAGGAATCGAACTCGGGTCTCCTGCAATGCAGGCAGATTCTTTACCTTTTGAGCCACCGTGGAAGCATATGTTAAAAATTAAAGTGGGTTTTAAAAAATTAAGCTATTAAATTGATTTTGATGATTTGGATAGTGGCAAATCCAATCTTGATGTTCCACTGAGTGACCACACACAGTGACACAGTCTTTGTGATGGACAGGAACTCTGAATCTGTAAGACTCCCTCATCCTGCTTTTCAGCTTTGGTATGACTCACCCAAAACAGACTTGGTGAGTTTGGATCAGGGGAAGAAAAGAAAAACAGAAAAATAGGGCTATAAATAAGTGAAGACTGAACTCTAGAAAGTGATATGCAAATTCCATAACTATGCAAGATAAATTCAAAAATCGGTCAAGACTAACCTTCTCTGTGCTGGACTTTGTTTCTGTGCAGTTATACCACTTCTGCTGCTGGTGTGCCATTGTGGGAAGGGCGCCAAAGGCTTTACCCCCATCCCGGGTACCATAGAGATGCTGCATCCATGGAACAACGAGGGGGCGCCACCTGAAGACAAGGTCAGATAATCTAGTGTCAGTGAAACGTGTCTTCTTTCCTGCTTTAAAGGAGTCTTAGGAAGTGTCTCTGACATCATAGGTCATGAGCGTAAACTAGTTTCTACAGATTTCATTCACGTGCCTTCGTTAAATATAGCCTACTTTGTGTCTGTTGCCAGGGCAGCGTTGAGGCGGTTTTGCTCTACTGCCACAGGTCCTGAGTTACAGAGAACGTAGACGGAGGGTCAGGTAGTGATGCCGGAAATGTAAAACAAAGGCTAAAGTGAGCAAGAGTGTGTAGGGGTTCAGGTAGGAAGATTTGTCCCAATATTTAAATGGGCAATCTTTCAAAACCAGATGCTTCTCCATTTGCAGTCCACACAATACATAAGGTCCACAGAGGTGCACCCACAACCCCCATGACAGTTGTAAAATGTTGCAAAATCCCCTTCCCTACCTACTTACTGGGTGTCCCAGGTGGCACTAGTGGTAAAGAACCTGCCTGCCAATTCAGGAGACTAAGAGATGTAGGTTCGATCCTAGGATGGGGAAGATTCCCCTGGAGAGAGAAATGGCAACCCACTCCAGTATTCTGGCCTGGAGAGTCCCATGGACAGAGGAATTTGGCAGGCTACAGTCCATGGGGTTGCAAAGAGTTGGACATGACTGAAGTGACTTAGCACACAAGAGAATGAGAAGATAGAGCAGAGATCTTCAGAAAACTCAAAGAGAAGTCATTCAGACAAAGTTTTTACTAATTTGCCTTGGGCAAATATCTTACTCCCTTCATATGCTTGGGCTTCCCTGGTGGCTCAAATGGTAAAGAATCCACCTGCAATGCAGGAGACCCAGGTTTAATCCCTGGTCAGGAAGATCCCCTGGAGAAGGGAATGACACCCCACTCCAGTATTCTGGCCTGGAGAATTCCATGGACAGAGGAACCTGGCAGGCTACAGTCTATGGGGTTGCAAAGAGTCAGACACAACTGAGGTCGCAAAGAGGGACTGAGTGACTAACATTCTCGCCGGCTCACTTAGCTCAGACGCTCACTTAGCTCAGACGGTCAGCGTACTGACCGTCCATGACTCGATGGTATATGCTCTCACAGGTGGTGCTGCCTCTTCTGGGGGCAGATGTCAGAGATGGTGCCGCGGTAGGCGCTGGGGCAGGCGGAGGTGTGACGGCCAAGGAAGCCATCGTGAAAGGAAGCAGCTCTGCCTCCTTTAGCAAAGGGCAGCAGGAGATGTCTGAGGCGGAAGGCCGCTGGGAAGAATACAGAAGCCTCGTCTCAGGTGGGGCCACCCAGGTTACTGGGACGACCGGGGCCATGGTGACCTCGGACACCTTCAGGACCACGAGGGCCACAGGGGCAGCCAGAGAAGTGGCCGGAGCTCGAGCAGGCGCGGTGGTGGTGAACGAGGAGTTCCTGAGGAGTTACTTGACTGAGGTAAGCGTTGGTTTCTCTGTGTGGGAGAAGTTGCATCTATATGTGAACGTGATGTTATTAGGGAAATCATTCTCTTGGGTCTAAATGGGACTGTGTTCCTTTGAGGGTGCTTACAGGCAGTGAGGAAGGAGAGATGGGAACAAATTAGTTCATTTTGTGGTGGTGACAAGTGACCTCACAGGTTTACTTCTCACCAGGGCGAATTTCCCACAGTCATGCTTTTGCCATCCAGTGCAGCTCTGCTCAGCTTGTGCCCAGGAAGCTCCCGTCCTTGGGCTGCAGAGAACAGAGCAACGAGAACCCAGTAATAGCACCCCTAAAGCCACGGCCTTTCCCCACTCACGTGTCGTTGGCCAGAGCAGGTCACATGACCAGGCTGATGTCGGTGGGCCCGAAAGTGCGGTCCTCTGCAGAGCGGGTAGGGTGGGAGGGGAGAGCCTACGTGACCTAAAACACACAGTCTACTACGCCTGTTTAAGTGTTTTCTTTTGAAGGCAAGTACTTGGTTCACCATTGCGACGGTTCACATAAAATTAGGAGGACAGTTGCAGGAAAGATGATGCAATGCAGTTGAGAAGTTCATGCCTGGAATTAGGAATTAGAAGCCTTTCTGGAGAACACAATCATGCCTCAGCATGGGATGGGCAGAGTCAGATTGCTAGGGACCCGGTGGGCTTCCATAGAGGCCACTTTATTCCTGCCACCTCCTTTCTACATGGCCACAAAGTACCTGAGTGCTTCCCTGCTTTCTGCTTTCATCCCAGCTGCCCACCCCCAAGTATCAGCTAGACCCCAGGGAGATGGTGGTTTGGTCAGTGTCAAGGAAAAGCACTTCTCATCCATTTTCTGTCTCATGGCCAGGCTCCATTCTGGTACCCTGTTTGTTTTATTTCAGTATCTTTTTCCCACTCTGCTCTAATCCTTCGTGAGTCAGACTTGATTATGCATGTGTGCGCAGCTTTTAATTGGGAAATAATTTCAAACTCATCTGGAAATTTGCAAGAATAATATAAAGTTTGAACTCCTATGTACGCTTTACTCGGGGCTTCTCAGGTGGTGCTAGTGGTAAAGAACCTGTCTGCCAGTGCAAGAGACGTAGAGATGCGAGTATGATCGCTGGGTTGGGAAGATCCCCTGGAGGAGGGCACGGCAACCCACTCCAATTTTCTTGCCCGAGAATCCCATGGACAGAGGAGCCTGGTAGGCTACAGTCTATGGGGTTGCAAACAGTCAGACACAACTGAAGCGACTTAGCATGCACACACACACCCTTTTTTCAGATTACCCAAATGTTAGCATTTTGCCACGTTTGCTTTTGCTTGCTTTCTCTCTCACACGCACGCACACGCACACATCCTCTTACGTCACCATGGTACAGAGACTTAATGACAGATTCCATGTCTCGGTTTAGCCAATTATCCCAGTAATGTCTTTTATAGCCGTTGTTTTTCCCATCTCAGAGCCACTCCCGGGTGCTGCTTTCCATTTACTTGTCGTGGCCCTTGTGTCTCCTCTTAATCCGAAACCGTTCCCTCTGCCTTTCTCATCTATTAATACTGTTTTAAGAATACAGGCCAGTCGTGTGGTAGGATGTCCTTCAATTTGTGTTTCTCTGATGTTTCCTTCTAATTAGAGGTTTCACATTTTGAGCAGGAATCGAGAGCATTGTCCTTAAACAAAATGTGTCACTGGTTATATGCCTGTTTCTCTTTCTGTTTCAGAAAGCGGCCTCTTACAGCGGGGAAGATGACATCCACACAGCCAAAGATTGCCTTCTGGTTTATTCTCAGGAAGACACGGAGTCTCTCCGGGGTTCCATCGGCTGCTGCAGTTTCATTGAAGGAGAGCTAGATGACCATTTCTTAGATGACTTAGGATTGAAATTCAAGACCCTCGCTGAAGTTTGCTTGGGTCGAAAAATAGAGATGGATGCGGAAATTCAGCAGAGGGCAAAACCCGCGAGAGAAGCAGACGGGAAGGTGGTTTCACAGTCCCTCTATGAGCAAACCAGGCTTAACTCCGAGAACGCTTACGCCTCAGGTAGCAGCTTTCAGGGTCCGAAGCCTTTGCATGAGGCAGACACAGAGAAGGTAACTCAGGAAATAGTCACTGAAAAATCTGTTATATCCTCTAGGCAGGCTCAAAAGGTCACTGCACCACTTCCTGATACACTGGCTTCCGGTAGCGTGATAGTGACCGAAACGTCCTATGCCACAGGCGCCACGGGGCCCCCTAGTACAGTGGTCCTGGGCCCTCAACAGTCCCAGGGCCTGATCGTGACCGAGCGGGTCTACGCCCCGGCGTCCACCCTAGGGAACCAGCAGTACGCTAGTGAGGGGCACGTGGTGGTCACCGAGAGGGTCATCCAACCCCACGGGGGCACGTCCGGCCTCCTGGAAGACACCCCGCCTCTGCCCGACGCTCACTATGTCATGGTGCAGGAAAGAGAGCGCTTCCTCACCCCCAGCTCCAGCCTGCAGTCCCTGCTGGCCGCGCCCAGTGTAGCCTTAGGTCAGAACGTGACAGTGACGGAAAGAGTGCTGACGCCAGCCTCCGCTCTGCAATCTAGTTACCAGATCCCTGCCGAAACCTCGGTAATGGCCAGAAAGACTGTGGCTTCTGCAGCTGGAGTCCCGGGTTCCCTGCCAGACTCAGGCTTAGAGGAGTCTAGTCATTCCAATTACACGATAACCACGTCTTCCACCAGGGTCTCCAAGCAGAGCACCGTCCAGCAGTCCTTCTCCTAAGCAGCCGTCAGCCACACCAGAGTTTAGCCAGCAGTGACTCATGTCCTGTTCTCAAAGGACCTGGCTTTTCAAGAGCCTTGTAGATGTAAGGGGCATGCATCCTATGGGCCTCAAATTTTTCTCAGTCACTATTACGCAAAGAGCCTCACTGTCTCAGCTTCTAGGATTGCACTTCAGAGAGAGCCCAGGACTTCCTGAAGGGACAGAATATGAAGCTGGTCTTGGGTGCCTTTGAGTGACTTATGGCCAAATAATACTCACAAAAAAAGTTAATTAGAGAGTAAATCTGGCTTCTGATTTATCAGATTCACAGTGTCTGTAGTGCATGAGCCTTCTGGTAGAGCCATCCGTGAGACTGAGTGGGTTCTTGGCCTGCGTGTTAACATTTAACTTTGCTGTTCTGTGTCCCATACTTATCTGCACCTAGCAGATTACCAGCAGCTTTTTTATCCAAAGATACTGGTATAGTCTGAATGACCTGTTTTGCTTGTTTGGATTCTTTAAAACTAGATGCCCTTCAATCCGTGTAAGGTTAATTGAATTTTGGAACATGATATGGTAAAACATTGTGTGTTCTGTGCATGTAAGTGTGTGTATGTGTGTGTGTGTTATATGACCTTAAAAATAGCATCATTCCTTTTCTTTCTTTCAGTAATCATGGAAATATTAAATACTTCAAGTTCAGTAGAATAATCCAGGGTGAAATTCATAAGTATAAAATCACTTTATTTTTATAGCAATAATAGACTATTAAAAAAACTCAGGATACATTATCTTCTAATTTAGTAAAACACAATAAACCATATGCACTGTGGTAAGAGCCCTTTTCACTGCTGTATATCCTCAAGTGCCTACCGTGGGTGCCAAGTCAATATGTATACAACTAGGCAAATTTTAGAACCCACTCTCTTTTTATCTATGATCGCAAAAAGAATATTGGAAGTCCTTAAAATTGCTGTAACTTTGAGTTTGAAATTATGATTTATTCCATGTCTCAAAGTCATTGGCTAGTTGGCCATGGCTGACTACGTGGACTACTGAATATTGTAGAGCTGACCTGAATTTCTACAGCATCTTGCCTTTCTTTCTGAAAAGTGATCTGGATGTTTTGGCCAAATAAATAGATTGTATTTTTATTCCCTCTTGAAGAAATGACCCATTTCAAGTTTCAAAGTGTAAGTGCCTATCAGTCATCAATTATATAAATATTCTCCACAACAAAATAATTTCCATAAACTTTAAAGGCTGTAATTTTGTGAATTTTGAGTATATTTTACTAGGAAAATGAAATCTCGAAAAACTCATTTTATAGCACATTTAAAAAAAAATATTGATGACCTGTGTTACGCAAAAGATTTATACTTTTCTACTCCCACTATGTACAAAGAAAAAGCAAATATTTTTAGACACCTTAAACCTGTGGCCAAAATGAAGGTCTCTCTTTGATACTCTAAATTTTGTACTCTCTACTTGCAATTGTTGCTGCTTTTGTCTTTGCGTTATAGACTTAGTAATTATTGTTTGCCAAGTCTGCAACAAGACAATCACTACCATGTGAACTTGTGAATGCGACCTGCATACGCCAAGCAAAACCTGGTCTTAAACTTCCTATACATAAAGTTATCACATTTTCTAGATGATTTTCTTTGTTCCTAAAAAGGTGATAATTTGTATTAGTTTTTACATTTGTTCCACAGAAGAAACATTATATTTGTATGTATATCATCAAAATATTTAAATAAAAAGATGATCTTTGTGCAACCCTCTGCCTGTATCTTTTTATTGCCCCCATGATATTTTACAAGGAATACAGCCCGTCGTTAGGGAGGAGGCAGGTGTTTGTGGACCTTGGTGTTTTAATTATTAACAGAACTGCTTACATCCTGCTCAGCCAGACTCCCTGGAAGAATATATTTCCCTTCCTAAGTAGGGTAGAACACAGAAGGCCCGTCTGCAACTTGAGTTTCAGATCAATAATGAATAGTATTTTTAGTGTAAATTATGTCCCATAGGTAAAAAATGACCTTTTTTCTGAAATTCAAATTTATCAGGGAGTTAGCTCTGTATTTCTATTTGCCAAGTGTGGGAACCTTGTTCTAAGGGGCCGAGGTTGCTGTCTGCCCAGAAAGTAACAGTGGAGGAACCAGTGGATTTAGCTGAAGAAGTCTTGTGTATCTGACCCCAAGAGATGAAATCATTCAACCGAAGTAGAGAGGCTGTTTTAATTGCTTATAGCTTACAAGAGAAAAGATGAGTTTCTGCCTATACTGAAGTGTCACATCAGTAAGTATTTCATAACACAGGTGCATCAACACATCCTGAAGTGTGAAGCCTGCTCTGCCGTAACCCCTGGACTCCTATTCCGAGTGGCACATGGGAGCAATTCTTCATTGATTTCATGAAACGCTTCAGACATAATGCCATTCACCATGACATCAAAATTTATACAGTAAACACTGCTTATCAAGGGGCATCTATCTAGAAATGAGGGGTTTTCACTTAACAACTATGAGTTAAATATTCCTTAACACAAATTTCTCAGTTTCACTATATTGGTGTATCTAAAATCCTCTGTATGATTATTGATTTTTTGTCTACTTTCTCCATTAATTGTTGAGAGAGGAAAGTTAACAGTCACCAGTTGATTGTGGTTTTCCCTCTTTCCTCTTTATTTCTGTTTATTTCTTAACAATACTTTGAAACCTGTTACACCTGTGTTGTTAGATACAAATACATTTAGAATTATTGTCTTTCCAGAGAATCAACTCATAGAAGGTCTCTCTGGTTATATTTTTTGTCTTGAATCTACTTTTCCTAATATTAATGTCACCACACCAGCTTTCTGATGCCTACTGTTAGCATGGTGCATTTTTTTACCCTTCTACTTTATATTTCTATGTGTGATTCTTGTAAATATCATACAGGTAGATCTTGCTTTCTTACGGAAAATTTTAATCTACTTAACAGTAGTTATTCACATGGATGACTTTAAACCTTCCCTCTTGGTCTTTGTTTTCTCTTGGTCCCGTCCGTCCTTACATTTCTTGGCCCCTTTTCTGCCTTCTTTTGTGTTCTGTGTGTTCTAGAATTCCACTCATGGTTCTTCTACTCACCTTTCAACTATACTTCTTTGCGCTTGTTGCTCTTGTGGAAATCTAATTAAAACCAAAATCTCCTGCCAACCTAGAAAAACTGTCACAAAAATAGAAAACAGTTTTATTATGGAAAAAGCACCAAGTCAGAACGTGATGAGCGTCACAGGCAATGCATAAGGAAACTGCAAAGATGGAAAGAAATCTCCACCAGGCAGACACAACTGATTACTACTTGTTCACAAAATAAACGATAGGTTGTCCTCAAGCAAGGCTTGCCAGCACCGTTTTCATACACAGCTCATCTTACATTCAACTGATAACTGAAGTGGCCATTGTGTGTGTTGACCTTTATCCAAAGAAATAAAACTTCTAATATCTATGGCAGGTAGCTAGTTACGATTTGGAGCCAGGCATCAGGTGGCACTAGTGATAAAAAAGAACCCGTCTGCGAGTACAGGTAGATGGAGGAGACAAGGGTTTGATCCCTGGGTTGGGAAGATGCCCTGGAGGAGGGCATGGCAAACCACTCCAGTATTCTTGCCTGGAGAATCCCATGGACAGAGAAGCCTGGCGGGCTGCAGTCCACGGAGCCACAAAGCTGGACACGACTGAAGTGACAGCTGACACACATGCACACACCCACAGAGAAAGAGAGAAAAGGGTCCTCACTTCCTTGATGTTCAAAGAGATGGCTCCCAAGTTCTTGAGAAAGATATCCCTGCTTGTAAAGCTGGTGAGAGGCTCATTTAGTTTTTGAAAAGATCAATATACCATCTGAAAGGGGCAGAGAAAGAATTAACAATGACAAGTTTTCTAAAGAGGAGTCAGGGAGGGTTCATTTCCTTTTTGCATCAGGAAAATCCCATTTTTTCATTTTTAAGATTTCTACTTGCTCTTAAATTCTAGGGCTGCACTGTGAGTGGCAAATGACTAACTGAATAACGCAAACACAGACCATTTTTATCATTGTGGAGAGGTTTTTGGCACCATAGCTCTAGAATTACAGTGTGCATCTTTATTGTAGTCTGCCTTCAAATATTCTACTTCACGACGTACATAAGCTTTGAACTTTCACTTCATGGATTTTGAAATTCACTGGTCTCTGAGCTTCACACCCATACTGTCATTCAGAGACTCTCAAACGTGGTCTTCCATCCCCCACCCCTTCCTTGATACACCTCAGTGACTGTTACACGTTTTTGGCGTGAAGATTCTGAAACTCCCTCAAGCCCATTTATGAGTGGAAATGGACTCAAAAGTTCACAGATTACAGAAGCCCCACACACCCAGGAATCAAGTGGAGAAAATGAGGAATATACCTCTTATGAATCCACATACACCGGGAGTTGTCGATTCTCCAGATGTGCCTTCGTGTTGTCCTCTGCCCTTCCTCGCCTGTTTTAACAGCAGATGCTTCGCTAGGCATCCTTGCCCCCTGGCTTGTAGATGGGTTTGGCCAGTGCAAGGCATTGGCTGGAGATTGGAGAGGAAGAAAAATAGGATCCGGGCATTTCTTCCCCATCTCCTACTTCCTGCACCAGCCAGGCATCTCTCTACCACAGCAACTCCCTGTCTGACTTCCCTTCTTCTGCATCTGGAGGCCTGCTGGTGTGACCGTCTCCTCCTCAAATGTCACCAGGCTTCAAGTGCTGGACCATCCCACGAGGATTCCCCCACCTGCCCCACCTTTTGAATTTGATGCACTAAACCCCCATCACATCTGTCTGCTTCCCAAGGGGACACTCACTGACTCAGGATTCAACAACTAAATGATGATTCATTTGTAAAGTCATAAGAGGGACTTCCCTGGTGGTCCAGTGGTTAAGAATCAGCCTTGCGAGGCAGAGGACTCTCGGGTTCAATACCTGGGCAGGGAACTAAGATCCCACTTGCCGCAGAGCTACTGAGCCTATGGCCAAAACTGGAGAGTCTGCGCGTGCCAAAATGGGGAGATCCCACATGACACAAAGATCCAGTATAGCCAAACTAATTAACAAAAGATCGTAAGAACTCCTGTTTTAAATACTATTATATCAGTCGTCTTGGACTGCCAATACAAGCACCTCAGACTGGGGAGCTTAAACCATAGACATTTATCTTCTCACACACATCTAGAGGCCAGAAGTCTAATATCAAGATGTCAGCAGGGTTCGTTTCTTCTAAGGCCTCTTTTCTTGGCTTCTAGACAGCTTCCTTCCCCTATATCTTCACTCTGTATGTGTCTATGTCCAAATTTTTCTTATAAGGACCCAGGTTATACTGAATTAGGCCCATCCTGAAGACCTCATTTTTACTTAACTACCCCATTTTAACTTAGCTCCACATGTAGTCACATTCTGGGGTTCTAAGAACTAGGATTTCAACAGATGAACTTTGAGGGAACAGAACTCAGCTAATAACACCCAATAAACAAACAGCGTGCATGCATGCTCAGGCGCTTCAGTCATGTCCGGCTCTTTGTGACCCCATGGACTGTAGCCCGCCAGACTCCTCCATCCGTGGGCTTTTCCAGGCAGGAATACTGAAGTGGCTTGCCATGTCCTCCTCCAGGGGATCTTACCTACCGACCCAGGGAGCAAGCCCATGTCTCCTGTGACTGCTGAGTTGGAGGCGGAATCTTTATTTGCTGAGCCATCGGGGAAGCAGTAAACAGACATAGCCTGAAAAGCTGTGCTGTTTTTTCCCATGGAATCCAGGAGTTTCTTCATCCAACTATTTGGTTAATAATTAACACAGATTGCTTGAAACAGTAATAAAATGTAAAGTTGGCTTGAAAGTAGCCTGAATGAAGAGACTGCAGAGTATCTATTGAATCTTTAGAGAAAACTTCAAAGGCAATCAAAGCAAAAGTACACTTGTAATAGGTACAGGTAGGTTCCAGAGTCCAAGACCTACGATTGTTGACACCCCAGTTCAGTGCATCAGACACGGGCTCTATGTAGAAAATTTCTGCTTCCTCAGAGGCTGTCGCAGCGTTACAAATGATTCTTCAGCTAATCGAGGGGAAGCATAATGATGCTCTCCCATGGAAGCCATTCTAAGGATTAATTTTTTTTTCACTTGCTTCTAAGGCTTCTATACAGAGCTCATGGGGCCTTTTTCTCTTGTAGTCTAAATTTAGGTCAGCACAAATTACTCTCCCTCTATCCTGCCTTCTAGTTTTACAAAATGATGTGTGCTCAGTCACTCAATCATGTCCAGCTCTTTGTGACCCCCTGGACTGTAGCCCAACAGTCTCCTCCGCCCATGGGATTTTCCAGGCAAGAATACTGGAGTGGATTACCATTTCCTTCTCCAGGAGACCTTCCCAACCCAGGGATCAAACCCCGGGTCTCCTGCTTGGTATATGGATTCTACACCACTGCACCAACCTGGAATCCCACTATAGTCACGATGCTGTGATAAATCATAATGGAAAAGAATATCTAAAAAGAATGTGTGTATATATATGTGTGTGTGTGTGTAACTGAATCACTTCGCTGCACAGCAGTAATCAACACATTGTAAACCAATTATACTTCAATTAAAAATATATTTTAAAAAATCCACATTGGAAGATTTGCTAATTAGCACAAGGGATAGAAGTTTGTTAACTGGTGAAGTAAGTAGTAAATCAATCTTAAAAGAGATCAACCCTGAATATTCACTGGAAGGACTGATGCTGAAGCTGAAGCTCCAGTACTTTGGTTATCTGACTGTGAACAGATGATTCATTGGAAAAGTCCCTGATGCTAGGAAAGATTGAAAGCATAAGAGGAAGAGCACATCAGAGGATGAGATGGCTAGATGGCATCACCGATGCACTGAACATGAATTTGGGCAAACTCCAGGAGACGGTGAGGGACAGGGAAGCCTGGCGTGCTGCAGTCCACGGGGTTGCAAAGACTTGGATGTGACTGGGCGATTGAGGAATCACAACAAGTGGTTTTGAGACTGCTGATTGTTGAGACATTGGGTACACCACCCCCTAACATGCAGATCCATGAAGGAAGCATGAGAATACGGCGGCTCCAAGACTCTGATGGGTCCACTGAAGCACTGGAGTTTCACCAGCCATGTGTCCTTCTCCTTCTGGGAGATTCTGCCATCTGGCCAAACACAATGCTGGCTCGTCCCGTCATCTGAACCCAATTCCATCTAGCTTTCATCAGCTGCTAGTCAGAAGGGTTAGGGCAAAGAGTAGAAATGCCCTGAGTTACAAAATCAGGTTGTTTGACTTTCTGTGCATGTCTGCTAATAAATATTTGTACATTTTGTCGACTCGGTTTAATATTTACTTGCTTTGTAATAATCCCTTGGTATGGCCCCCTAATTACCTCCAACTAGCAGAAATATCAATATTTAAAATCTTAAAAAGTTGTCATTTGCTAAACAGAATATTCATTTAATCCAGTTATTTTTCTTTGAAGATGTACTACTGCCTGGGTTCAACCTCTTTTCTCTGTCACTCCAATTTTCTCACTTTTAAAGTATTATTTTACCAAAATGTTTTTATTGTATTATATGTACCCTGTTGGGGAATAAAAGGCAAAACATAAATTAAAGAAGCAAAAGACAAACTATTTTGTGTATATTAATCTTGTTTCTTATCCCTATCCGCCCTAGGAGTTGAGATCACTGAAGGCTGGAATGGGCCTTTTTGATGTGTTTTCTCATGATACACTCAAACAACTGTGAATTTTGAAAGTCCAACAAAATTTTTAAAGTGGATTTCCTAAACCTGTGTGTTCTATGATGTCACTGTCTCATCTGTCCAACCTTGCAACCCCTAACTTGCTGCATCCCAAACCCAAGTTTGAGAGTCTTATCAGTAAATGCTGAGAAGGGACCAAGGGGTTTTGATATAAAGAGAATTATGGGGACTTCTCTGGCGGTTCAGTAGTTAAGACTTTGCCTTCCAATGCAGGAGGGGCAGGTCTAGGTTAGGGCAGAGAGTAGAAAGGCTGGTGCTGGTCGGGGAGCTATGATCTCACATGCCTTGGGGCCAAAAAACCAAAACATAAAACAGAAGCAATATTGCAATGAATAAAGACTTTTAAAATGGTCCATATCAAAAAATCTTTTTAAAAAAACTATGAAGGTTTTAGTGTAGAGTGGAAACTGTTTGCAATGACTCAGCAAGTCTGTTTATTTCAGAGTTTCTTTCTGTAATCTGGTTGCTTAGATGGTCAAGACATTTTACTCACTGTATTAAAGACCCGTTTCATTGTTCTGTGCCTTTACCCACAGCTGACATTGGAATGGAACCCAGATGCCCTGCTTCCCTTCATCTACAGCGTTCAGCGTCTTCTAGCAGGAACTGGTTTCACAACCCTCTTTGAGTTGGACCCACTTAGAGCACTCTCCAGTTTTGTTATCCCTAACCCCTCCAAGGACCACACCTACCATCGCCCCAGTTTTACAGGACTCTTTCTCAGAGGAAAACGACTGGGATGAGAAGCGAAAAACATGCCTTGGAGTACTGCTATGAAAAGGCGAGAAAACGCACAAAGGACAAACACCATAAATCCTTCTAAAGCTACTCTTATTAGATGAAGCCCAAGCTGAGTTGGCTCAGCACCCAATTATGTGTACATTCACCTGGAGGTAGATCACGTTTTTCCGTTTGGAGATCTTCTGGATCCCAGAAAGAGATGGAATAGCAGAAGCAAAACGACCAAAACATAACGACCATTCAGTTCAGTTCAGTTCAGTTCAGTCGCTCAGTCATGTCCGACTCTTTGCAACCCCATGAACCGCAGCATGCCAGGCCTCCCTGTCCATCACCAACCCCCAGAGTTTACCCAGACTCATTTGCATTGAGTTGGTGATGCCATCTAACCATCTCATCCTCTGTCATCCCCTTTTCCTCCTGCCTTCAATCTTTCCCAATATCAGGGTCTTTTCAAATGGGTCAGCTTACCACAGTATTTATTGGAATAAATAAATACTGGTGTTATACGCATCTTGGCCACAGGATGGCACTATGCATGCAGCAAAGGAGGCAAAGTCAATCAGTCCCAAAATTAGGTTGGGGAAAAAATTAAGCAATGTATGGATGCAATGTCAGAAACAACAGAATGATCTCTGTTCGTTTCCAAGGCAAACCATTCAATATTACAGTAATCCAAGTCTATGCCCCAACTAGTAATGCTGAAGAAGCTGAAGTTGAATGGTTCTATGAAGACCTACAATATCTTCTAGAACTAACACCCCCCAAAATATATCCTTTATATTATAGGGGACTGGAATGCAAAAGTAGGAAGTCAAGAGATACCTGGAGTAACAGGTAAATTTGGCCTTGGAGTACAAAATGAAGCTGGTCAAAGGCTAACAGAGTTTTTCCAAGAGAACCCACTGGTCATAGCGAACACCCTCTTCCAAAAACACAAGAGAAGACTCTACATATGGACATCACCAGATGGTCAATACCGAAATCATATTGGTTACATTCTTTGCAACCAAAGATGGAGAAGCTCTATACAGTCAACAAAAACAAGACTGGGAGCTGACTGTGGCTCAGATCATGGACTCCTTATTGCCAAATTCAGCCTGAAATTGAAGAAAGTAGGGAAAACTACATTCAGGTATGACCTAAATCAAATCTCTTTCAATTATACAATGGAAGTGAGAAATAGATTTAAGGGAATAGATATGATAGAAAGAGTGCCTGAAGAACTATGGATGGAGGTTCATGACATTGTATAAGAGGCAGTGATCAAGACCATCCCCAAGAAAAAGAAATGCAAAAAGGCAAAATAGTTGTCTGAGGAGGCCTTACAAATAGCTGAGAAAAGACGCAAAAGGCAAATGAGAAAAGGAAAGATATACCCACTTGAATACAGAGTTCCAAAGAATAGCAAGGAGAGATAAGAAAGCCTTCTTCAATGATCAATGCAAAGAAATAGAGAGAAACAATAGAATGGGGAAGACTACAGATCTCTTCAAGAAAATTAGAGATACCAAGGGAACATGTCATGCAAAGATGGGCACAATTAAGGACAGAAATGGTGTGGACCTAACAGAAGCAGAAGATATTAAAAATAAGTGGCAAGAATACACAGAAGAACTATACAAAAAAAGATCTTCATGACCCAGATAACCATGATGGTGTGATCACTCACCTAGAGCCAGACATACTGGAATTCGAAATCAAGTGGGCCTTAGGAGGCATCACTACAAACAAAGCTAGTGGAGGTAATGGAATTTCAGTTGAGTTATTTCAAATCCTAAAAGATAATGCTGTGAAAGTGCTGCACTCAATATGCCAGCAAATTTGGAAAACTCAGCAGTGGCTGCAGGACTAGAAAAGGTCAGTTTTCATTCCAATCCCAAAGAAAGGCAATGTTAAAGAATGTTCTAACTACTGCACAATTGCACTCATCTCACATGCTAGCAAAGTAATGCTCAAAATTCTCCAAACCAGGCTTCAACAGTACATGAACCGTGAACTTCCAGATGTTCAAGCTGGATTTAGAAAAGGCAGAGGAACCAGAGATCAAATTGCCAACATCCTTTGGATCATCCGAAAAAGCAAGAGAGTTCCAGAAAAATATCTACTTCTGCTTTACTGACTACACCAAAGCCTTTGACTGTGTAGATCACAACAAACTGTGGAAAATTCTTAAAGAGGTGGGAATACCAGACCACCTGACCTGCCTCCTGAGAAATCTGTATGCAGGTCAAGAAGCAACAGTTAGAACTGGACATGGAACAACAGAGTGGTTCCAAATCTGGAAAGGAGTACGTCAAGGCTGTGTATTGTCATCCTGCTTATTTAACTTATATTCAGGGTACATCATGCTAAATGCTGGGCTGGATGAAGCACAAGCTGGAATCAAGATTTCCAGGAGAAATATCAATAATCTCAGATATGCAGATGACACCACCCTTATGGCAGAAAGAGAAGAACTAAAGAGCCTCTTGAAAGTAAAAGAGGAGAGTAAAAAAGTTGGCTTAAAACTCAGCATTCAGAAAATGAAGGGCATGGCATCTGGTCCCATCACTTCTTGGCAAATAGATGAGGAAACAATGGAAACAGTGACAGACTTTATTTTTTAGGCTTCAAAATCACTTGCAGATGGTGACTGCAGCCATGAAATTAAAAGATGCTTGCTCCTTGGAAGAAAAGCTATGACCAACCTAGAAAGCATGTTAAAAAGCAGAGACATTACTTTGCCAACAAAGGTCCATCCAGTCAAAGCTATGGTTTTTCCAGTAGTCATGTATGGATATGAGAGTTAGACTATAAAGAAAGCTGAGCACCGAAGAATTGATGCTTTTGGACTGTGGTGTTGGAGAAGACTCTTGAGAGTCCCTTGGACTGCAAGGAGATCAAACCAGTCCATCCTAAAGAAAATTCGTCCTGAATATTCGTTGGAAGGACTGATGCTGAAGCTGAAACTCCAATACTTTGGCCATCTGATGGGAAGAACTGACTCATTTGAAAAGACTCTGATGCTGGGAAAGGTTGAAGGCGGGAGGAGAAGGAGACGACAGAGGATGAGATTGTTGGATGTCATCACCGACTTGATGGACATGAGCTTGAGTAAGCTCCAGGAGTTGGTGATGGACAGGGAAGGCTGGCGTGCTGCAGTCCATGGGGTCACAAAGAGTTGGACATGACTGAGCGACTGAACTGAATTGAGTAAGTTCATGAGCAATACAAACTCACAAACGCCCATACCTGCCTTTGCTTGCTAACTGTGCTCCTCCCAGGTAAAGTGTGATCTCCTTCATAAGTGCCTGGTTAACCAGGTCCAGCTTATGGAAGTCTGATGAAACCTGTAGGCTCCTTTGGTGTCGAAATACAAAACTCCTTTCAGAAGGTCAGTCATGGGATTTTGGTTCTTTTAAAAACGCTGCACTTTGGAGGACAGATTGGCCAATGGATTTACAAATAACAAACTCAGCCTAGTGTGGGCTGATTTTAAGAAGAGATGTTGACTTTTTCTGCAAAACAAGATTCAATTAAACCAACATTTGTCATCTTCTCACAACATGCAGAGCATTGTTTAGTGACTTAAAGTTTATTCAAAGGTGAGTAAGACCCAGACTTTGCCCTTCAAGGGCCCACACAGTAGTGGAGGTGCTGTTTACAAACACCTTATTCTGAAAACCAAGACGGTCTGTAACAAACAAGACTTCAAAGATCGAAAGCCCCAAAGCTACTGGGCAAGATTAATTCTTCGGTGAGGTTGGGGATGGGAATATTTAAAGAGCCTTCCCAGGGAGGAGGGCTTTTCATGAAAAGTAAGGATTGAGTAACAGGGATCAGCTGGACCAGAGGCTCATCTCACAGAACTGTGGGTGGTTGCTGCTGCTGCTGCTGCTAAGTCACTTCAGTCGTGTCCGACTCTGCGACCCCGTAGACGGCAGCCCACCAGGCTCCCCCGTCCCTGGGATTCTCCAGGCAAGAACACTGGAGTGGGTTGCTACTTCCTTCTCCAATGCATGAAAGTGAAAAGTGAAAGAGAAGTCGCTCAGTCGTGTCCTACTTTTAGTGACCCCGTGGACTGCAGCCCACCAGGCTCCTGCGTCCATGGGGTTTTCCAGGCAAGAGTACTGGAGTGGGGTGCCATTGCCTTCTCCGTGTGGGTGGTTAGTGTTTGGGAAATGCCATACAGAGAATGCACTGGGCTTCCCTGGTGGCTCGGTGGTAAAGAATTCACCTGCCAATGCAGGAGATGCAGATTCAATCCCTGGGTCGGGAAGATCCCCTGGAGGAGGAAATGGCAACCCACTCCAGTATTCTTGTCTGTAGAAGCCTATGGACAGAGGAGCCTCGGGGGGCTACAGTCCATGGAGTTGCAAAGAGTTGAACACAACTCAGCGACTAAACAACATGCAGAGGACTCAGCAGAAGGTATGAATGAAGGGATCTATATAGAATGCAGGTGAAGCCCATGGGACCAGACTCTATGTAATTGAAAGCCACAAGAAATCTCTGAGCAGGACAATCTTATGATCAAGGTTTAGAACGAGCCCTAGGTTGTTGTTGGGGCTGGGCTGCAGGTAGGAAATCCTAAAGCAAGAGAGTGGGGGAAAGTTGAAAATAACTCCAACTCGAGTGAACCTTAAATAGTAACCTTATTTTTCTCTGACATTCATTGATTTTTCCATGTATTCCAGTGCCTGTTTCCTTGGTGTAAAGTAAATTTTAAATGTCATGTCAACAATGACCCTGAACCAACAGAGAGGCCAGATACAATTATAGCAAAAAACCTTTTTCCTAAACAAAATCAGCAGACAGCACTTGACAAATGATTTTTTCCTAACTTCTGAATTTGTTTATATACAAAGTCTTAGAAAGTTAAGCAATCAAAAGAACACTGAGTTATTTATTAATGAATCCCTTATATTTAAAAAAATAATGAAAGTACTTGCAATTAGACCATTCCAGAAAGTCACTGACCTGTGTTTGTCCCCATGACAGTTTGGGTTGGGTTTGGTCTGCCTTATGAAATTTCACTGGAAGGACTGATGCTGAAGCTGAAGCTCCAATACTTTGGCCCCCTGAAGAGAAAAACTGACTCAATGAAAAAGACCCTGATGCTGGGAAAGACTGAGGGCAGGAGGAGAAGAGGGAGACAGAGGATGAGATGGTTGGATGGCATCCCTGAATCAATGGACATGAGTTTGAACCAATTCCAAGAGACGGTGAGGGACAGGGAAGCCTGGCGTACTGCAGTCCATGGGGTCAAAAAGAGTCAGGCATGACTCAGCAACTGAACAACAACAAAAATGAAATTGCAAGCTTTCTGAGCCAAGTACTTTGTCTTTATTCTTACATTCTTAGTATAATACATAACACTGCTTTATAGATGACACGCACTCAATTATTTTTTGTTGTTATTGAATTCACCTTAAACTGAGGACTAATTAAATTATTTGAAAGGCATTACTTGTCAGATATTTCCCTAATAGTTTATTGAGAAATTTCATATATGCAGTGAATGTAAAAGCATTTTCAGAGAATACCCAAAATCCCATCACCAAACTCCACCACTAATATTTCATTATTCTTTCTTTATCACATAGATCTACACACCCATTTCTCTTTCCATCCATCAATCCATCTTATTTTTAGTCAATTTCAAATTATAATATAGCCATAAGTAAACTTCCGCCTACATATGTCAGTGTGCATATCTTTAACTAGAGTTCAAGATTTGCTTACATTTTTCCCCTCCGATGTAAAATTACAGATAATGTATCAATTTTAAGTGTACATTTGCTAAGTTTTGACAAATGCTTATACCTGTGCAACTCAAACCCCTTACAAGATGTAGAAATTATCATCACAACAGAAAATACTAATGCCTCTTCCTGCCAAAGCCCCACTCCCAAACCCATTTTTTAAAATCTTTTTCATTTTATCACCTTTTTTAATCATTAAAAAATTTTTTAGTTTTGCCTCTTTATGACTTCATAATGGAGTCATACAGCATGTGTGTTTGGGAATAAGTCCTTTTTTCATTCAGAATAATGTTTTTTGAGATTCCCTTGTGTTGTGTGTATCAGTAATATATCAGTAATATCAGTAACAAAAGTTAGCAGCAGTATTCTATTTTTAATTATGTCAAAGTTAATTATCCATTCTCATTTGATGGACAGCTGAGGGGTTTTCCAACTTTGTGTTATCAAGAATAAAGATACTATGAACATTCTTGATCAGGTGTTTGCAGCCATATATTTTCATTTCTCCTGGGCAAATAAATAGGATTGCAATTGCTGGGCCCAGTGTAAATAGTTAGATATTTTCAGGAGTTCCTTTTTATAAAATGTTTGGTGATTCTCAGTCTACTTTATCTCCCCTGGCTTGACGATCTAAGAGAAACCTGGGGTGTGAGCATCCACACAGGTCCACTGAATGCTACACACCTCACTCAGAACTCCAGAACTCCAGAGGAATCTTCCCACTCCATGTGATATACACCCACTATATACCAAATACTTGTGTCCCCCACAATTCAAACTAACTCCCAATGTGATGGCATTAGGAGGTGGGGCCTTTGGGAGGTGATTAGGTTGTGAGGATGAAGCCCTTATGAACGGGATTAGTGCCCTTGAGACCCCAGAGAACTAACTCCTTCACCCCTTCCACTCTGGGAAGACACTTCCTGGTCTGTGAACCAGGAAGTGGATTCTCACCAGACACTGAATACGTTCTTGTTCTTGGGTTTCTGAGCCTCCAGAACTGTGAGAAATTAATTTGTTCTTATAATTTATTAGCCTCCCAGTCTATTATAGCAGCTCAAACAGAGTGGCAATACACACACACACACACACACACGCACACACGCTGAACTGAAAGCTGATTAGATGAGAGAAGAATGTTTAACCCAAGAGTGGTCATCCGCAGGATGTCTAGAAGCCAAAAAGATAGACTGATTCAAAGATCTGCTCACGGCGCACTGATGGTGAGAAACCTGGAGTGTGAGCATCCACACAGGTCCACTGGATGCTACACACATCACTCAGAACTCCAGAGGAGTCTTCCCACTCCATGTGATACACACCCACTATAGACCAAATACTTGTGTCCCCCACAATTCAAACTAACTCCCAATGTGATGGCATCAGGAGGTGGGGCCTTTGGGAGGTGATTAGGTTGTGAGGATGAAGCCCTCATGAACGGGCTTCATCTCAGTTAATTCCTTTCTCTGAGAATTTGAAATGGAGACACTGGAAGGAAGCATTTAGTTAAAAGTGGACACAGAAGAGAAAAGAAACCAATCACTCTTCTAATTTCTTCGAGAACAGCTAAAGCTGGTAAAGAGACAAATAGGGATTCTTGCTTTTCTAAGGAATGAGCTTTTTCATCCAGGAGCTTCCCTGCAAATGAAGAGAAATAATCTAGAGCATTCTCAGAAAGGGTGGTATAATCCACCTTATTATTATTCATGCAAGATTTCAATTCTTAAAAACTAGAAAAAAATTGGTTTAGGGACCTATATCCACAAACAACCACTTGGTTGAAATAGAAATAAAGGCAACGATCAAGAGGAATATTTTCTCTCTCTCCTTTCTGTCTTTCTGTCTCCAGATATTTGGTCATAAGTGCAAATCAGGATGTTTGAAAAAAAGCAGCAGAGAAACATGCAAAGAAGGAGAAGGAAAGCAGAGAGAAACAAATTCTCCAGGTCTCCCCCACTGCCCCCTGCCCCCAGCTCTGACACAGCTCTAATGGCAGAACCGAGGAACCTCTGCCACCAGGTGGGCTTCTGTGATACTGCTAGTTAGTTAGCTAGTGTTAGTCATTCGGTAGTGTCTGACTCTTGGCAACACCGTGGACTGCAGCCCACCAGGCTCCTCTGTCCATGGGATTCTCCAGGCAAGAATCCTGGAGCGGGTTGCCGTTTCCTTCTCCAGGGGATCTCCCCACCCAGGGATTGAGCCTGGGGCTCCTGCTTTACTGTGTGAGCCAGCAGGGAAGCCCCAAGAATACTGGTGATATTTCTTAAATTACTTTCAGAAACTCCAAGGATGGGGCTTCTGAGGTGGCTTAGTGGTAGAGAACCCTCCTGCCAATGTAGGAGACATAAGAGCCTTGGGTTCCATCCCTGGGTTGGGAAGATCCCCTGAAGAAGGAAATGGCAACCCACTCCAGTCCTCTTGCCTGGAGAATCCCATGGACTGGCAGGCTATAGTCCATATGGTTGCAAAGAGTCGGACACGACTGAAGTGACTTAGCACACACACACACGTACAACTCCAAGGATAAAAGCAGGCATGGAATCCATATTTCTACTGCTCCATCCGACCTTCATGACAGCGTGCGTCAGTTACAGTGGGCTTAAAAACTCACTTTTCAGACGAGCAAACCCAAGTATGTGGCCCCGTGTACATGCTGCTGGGCAAAGCTGTTGCACTCGGTGACTCTTGTCCCTGGGTGGTCCTCACCCTGGTCAAAACTTGTTGTAACTGCAGTCAGTCTTTAAGACAGGAAAATAATGCACATTTCACTTTGAAATAATAATACTCTAAGGTCAGAGAAATACTTATGCATGACAAAAGCAATGATACTAATAAGAGCATTCAGTATTTACTGCGTACTTTCTATGGGCAAATACAATACGAATTAAAATTTCTCATACTAATCTATTTTTATCCTCTCAACAATCCTAGAAATACCTCCTATCATTTTCCCCCATTTTATGGATGAGTAAGCTGAGGGTTAGTGCAGTTAAACAATAGATAAATCTAGAGGATCTGTCTCATACCTTCTGCATCAACAGACATTTAGCTCGAGCTAAAGAAATGATGATGGAAAAACAAAAAACTAAGTTTAAGAGGCACTGCAGGACTGCAGAAATCTGAATTCCATCTTCTCATCTTTGGATTTGTTGGGGCAGAAAGCGGCTCTTTAAAAACAATTCAAGTGCCAAAGACACAGGAAAAGATTTTTTTCCTCAAATGCTCTAAACTATTTTTCATCACTACAAACAAAAGCTGAGGGCAGAAATTTCCATGCACCTGTGATCTCTGATGGCTAATCCTTTTTAGCTATCACTTAGCAACCGGGTAACAAATGGAAGTTGGCATCCCCGGACTGATCAGCATTCTTTTTTAGTCTAAAAGATCAGAGTTATTGCAAAATACAGCCAACAGCCCTGAGGCTTACAGGGGTTTTAAAAGGTCAGGCAAAGTTGTTTTCAGTTTGGGTTTTTTTTTTTTTTTCCTTCAGTGCAAAACAAGTCTTCATCGCTTGTTGGGCCTATAAAATGCATGTAGTCTTTGAAAGAGACCAGATTCTGGGCTGTGGGGAGGGTCTCTAGCTCACTCAGTCTTTCTCCCCTCACCCAGGTGGGCTTTGAACTTATTACTCAGCCTCTGAAGCTTCTCAAACTTTCTACATCCACAGAAATCCACTCCAGCCCATGGCAGTTAAAATAAGCAGCCAAATGCTCTGAAGCCTCCAAAAAATTTGTCAAGGCAGTGGGGAAAGCAGCAACGATTTGCAGTAAGTGAAGAAAACACAGAGTCTCAGAGCTAAAAAGGAGGTTGGAAGATAGCTAAAAGCAGCCTCCCTTTCAGAGGCACCTCCTGACCAATGAAAGGAAAATGGGGTGTGGGTGGGCACCGTTGTTCTTTGTTATCCACTCCCATTTACAGCTTCTATGTCAGGAAGTTCTTCCCTAGGTCTCACTGGAATCCCTCATGCTGCTGTTTTAAGCCAATCCTGTGTTCGTAACACAGGAATCTATTTTTCTTAAGATTTTCCTTAGTCTCTTATTAAGTTGACCAGCATCATGAATTCACATGGACCTTTCTCTTCTCCAGGTTCAAATTTTCAATCATTCATTTGAAAGACATTTACTGGGCCTGGCTCTAGGCTAAGTCCTGGACATATAAAGATTCTTAAGACATGGTCCTTGCTGGCAAGGAGCTTGTGGTCTCCTGTGGTGACACAGATATTTAATGAAATAATGGCAGCAGACTAGCTGTGTGAGTTTCAGGAGTGCTCTTTTTTTTCAAATTTTTTTAATCGTTTTGGCCTCGCCATGTGGCATGTGGGACTCCAGTTTCCAGACCAGGGACCGAGCCTGCACCCCCTGGAAGTGGAAATGCGGAGTTTTAACTGCTGGACCACTAGGGAAGTCCCAGCACTGCTCTCTTTTGAAGTTTTGTATTGTGATGAGCTACCAATCAAAACTACCTAAATTTTTCCATTTCAAAGTTTCATATCTGTTTTTACACTAAACTCCAATCATTTCTTAATTTCCTCTGGGAGAGAAAGGCGCAGAGCCAGGAAGGGTTGGGGCAGAAAGAGCAGGTGGGCACGCCCTCAACTGATGCGAAGAACTGACTCCTTGGAAAGGACCCTGATGCTGGGAAAGATTGAAGGCAGGAGGAGAAGGGGACAACAGAGGATGATATGGCTGGATGGCATCACCGATTCAGTGGACATGAGTTTGAGCAAGCTCCAGGAGTTGTTGATGGACAGGGAGGCCTGGCGTGCTGCAGTCCACGGGGCCTGCAAAGAGCACCGACTGAGCGACTGAACTGACTGACGCCCTCTAGTTGCGAAATGGGATAAAAGGAACATCAAATCATGTCCTGTCCCCAGGTACTACATGGAGTGGCAGTAAATTCATATCTTTCCTGGTCTTGTCCATAATTATAAGATGGGCCCACAGCTTTACTAAGAGAACAGAAGTGGGAGTGAATACAACAAACGCCCATGCCCTCTGGATTCTAGAAATCCAAGGGAGGTGCAAGAGGCCAGTCCGTGGAAATATGGTGGTGCGTTTTTATTATTTTCCTTTCTGGCTGTTGCTGGCTAATGATGAGTGATGAATGCAACTAATGATGGATTGCAGAGCGCCAAGTACCCGCTGACTATTTCGGTCAGCCTGCAGAAGGAACATCACAGCCCCTGTTTAACACTGGGCAAAGCGAGGCTCAAACATAGTGAAAAAGAGCAGGACCCTAGGGGCCTTCCCCACCATGTTCTCTGCCTGCCTTCTGCTTGTGGAAAAACTTCAACCAAAGAATAAGTTTAATCTGAGAAATGAGAAAATGCAGAAGCAAATAAAAGCAGTCAAACAGGACAAAACAAGACTAGTTTAGTGAGTAGGCAAAGTCAAGGACCTTCAGTTCCTTCTCAAGACCTATAGATAATATTCTGAACCATACCCTGTGAGCTGTCTTACAGATACTGAAATGCCCACTGGATGGAAGAAGGTAACTACACAATGACTGTGTAGCCGAGACATGAAGACTGTAGCCACGACATAAGCTGCCACAATTCTGAGAACTGGCCTCTAGAAAATGGGAACAAACCAACTCCAGAACTGAAGATTAACTGTACTTAAAACAATCAAGATGACAGTAGGCAGGCCACCAATGACCACTTTCAAGATGAGCATCTGAGCTGACTGTGCTGTTTCTGGATGTAGCCCCCTCCCTCTGTCTACAAAAGCTCTCGCCCACTGCTTGTCGGGGTAGGGGGAGTTGACCTTTGGACAGGAGCCCACTCTCTCTCCCCTCCCCCTCGCCAGCATCCAAAATAAAGCAAACTTTCATTTCCACCAACCTGGCCTCTTTATTGGCTTTTGAGCACTGAGCAGCCAGATCCCACCTTTGGTTACAAAAGGATTTACCTCAACCTTAGACCCAGGATTTAAACTCAGGAAGTTGACTTACAAAGTCCACCATCATTCCAGTCTCCTAAGCTTCCTTCTTAGGCATTCTGCTGCTCTCCTTGAAGCCTCTCCCCAGCACGTTCACAGGTGAGTTTCCACTCAGGAAGGTAACTTTGCCGTGCCCTCCATTTCTGATCCATTTCACTCCATCCCCACTTCTGAGGAATATCCTTGGGTCTATCAGCTCCAGGAAACTCCTCCACCTCTCTCAAGTCCCACTTTCTTAGGCGGGTCTTCATTCCCACTGCATCTGTTCTTCAATCTTCTGGAGACTTCTGGAAACCCTCTCCCCTCCTCATGGATTCTAGACACTCCCTAAATGGTTCTGACCATACCCTGGTTCCCACACAGCCGGGGCATTCAGGAATTCAGGAAACCAGGAGGGTCCATGTTGGGGGACATGGAGATGCTGAGAGGACAGGTGAGTGGGGGGAGACCTGGGATCAGGAGATGAGGGCAGAGAGGGCGGCCACCTCAGCAGCCCAAGCAAACGTCAAGGCCTCTGGAGGACTTCCCTGGTGGTCTAGTGGTTGACTCCACGCTTCCGACGCAGGGGACACAGGATTGATCCCTGGTTGGAGAACTAGGATCCCACATACCATGCAGCACAGCCAAAATTTTTTTAAAAAGTCAGAGATCTTGGAATTCAGTAGAAGGGTCCAGCACCTTGACTGGAAGACCATGTGGAATTAGCCCTGTGTCAAGGGAGAGCAGTCCAGGGCCTCCAGGAGCTGGCTTGACTGGACCAAGCGGAGATCCACATGCCGAGAGAGGGCTGTCCCGCCAGGAATATGGGTGTTTCTCCTGTCGCCCAGGGACAGGGCACCCAGCAAACAGAGGAGGGAGGCGGATGCAAAGCAGTTTAAGTTAACCCAGAAATCAGTGTTTTAAACTCTAAGAGACAGAATTTCCTTAATTTGGCAAGTTTAAGTAGCACCCCACACCTCTACCCTTAGCAGAGATGGGGGCTCCAAACACGGTGTAGAGAAAACGAATGGAGGCTAGCTTTATGCACATTGGAGTAGCACGTGTCTCAGGCAGGCTCCATGCTCTCCTCAGCCAGCTCAGGAAAGGAGAGCTGCCATGTATGTTATGGGGTAAGATTTAGTCTAGGAAGTGGACCTGGCCCAACTGGGAGGAGCTCAGGAAGCAAAAATCTGGACAGAGAAGTGAGATAATCAGAGAAAACTCCCTGTCCAGATCCCCTGAAGTGGTGGCTGGGTGGGCTGATCAGAGCTGGCCACGCGCTGGCTAGTCACTAGGAGAACAGTAATTGCTTGTATGGGTTAGAAGTGGGGCGAGGGGTGCACTAGAGATCCACAGCCACATGGCTGGTGCGAGATTGTCATTCAGATGGGCCAACGATCAGGAAAAAGAGCTGGACAAGGGAGGGATGCAGCGAGGATAGGCTGAAGCCACTGGACACCCCCTTCCAGCTGCCACCATACCAGTCTGCAAAGAGCTTTCGAGCCTACAGGTCACTACTTCCCGTCTGCCTCTCAAATCTCATGCAGGTGTCTCTGATAGCCAGCTCTCACTCAGACATGGAGGGAAGGGGACCCTGGAACACATCAGAACCAAGATCTCTGACTTTTTAAATTTTGGCTGTGCTGCATAGCATGTGGGATCCTAGTTCCCCAACCAGGGATCAAACCTGTGTCCCCTGCATTGGAAGTGTGGAGTCAACCACTAGACCACCAGGGAAGTCCCCCAAAGGCCTTGACATTTGCTTGGGCTGCTGAGGTGGCCGCCCTCTCTGCTCTCATCTCCTGACCGCAGGTCTCCCCAGGCTCACCTGTCTTCTCATCATCTCCATGTCCCCCAACATGGACCCTCCTGGTTTCCTGAATTCCTGGATCATTGACCCTTCTGTTCCTTAAAAGTGGCTACAGAACAATCCAGGGACTTCCCTGGTGGTCCAGTGGTTAAAAATCTCTCTGCCAATGCAGGGGGCATGGGTTTGATCCCTGGTCCGGGAAGATCTCACGTGCCATGGGGCAACTAAGTCCATGCATCACAAATGCTGAGCCCGTGAGCCTAGAGCCTGTGCTTCACGGCAAAAGAAGCCACCACAATGAGAAGCCCTCAACCACAGCTAGAGAGTAGCCCCTACTCGCCACAAATATAGAGAAAGCCCATGCAGCAATGAAAACCCAGCACAGCCAAAGATTAAAAAAAAAACAAAAAACCAACACAGTACGTAGTATCTACATTTCCATCCTCCTCAGAACAGCTCAAAGCTTATTAGACACACGGAAACAGGGCAGCATCAAAGTCGGTTGAATCCAAGGAAAGCCAGGACAAAAGCTGACTCTGAGAGCAGATCTAAAATTCTCGTTACAGATGAAGCATCTGTCACGTGGTAGTTGGCATGGGACAGATTCTCTGATGAGCAACACAGTTCGTGACCCGCACATGTTCCATTCCTGATACTTGCACTTCCGCCCAAACGCCCACTCTTCCTCAGCAGACAGCTCTTGAGCAGGTCCTGCCATCCCCAGTGACTCCACGAACAACAGCAGGATACGGGAAACAAGAGGGTGGGAAATACCACTTTCTGTTTGGCTCGGACTTAGCTTCTGAAGAACCCTTGGCACGTCTATAACTCTTCTTTCAGCCACGATGGAGCACAGTCAAATGAGCTGGCTGAGTTGTGAAAGAGTAACGTGGTTCAACTTTATATTTTCTGAGCAAGACTTAAAAGATCCCCAAAGTATGGACGCCCTGCAGCCGGCACTTTCTGCAGAGTCACAATTGCCGTTCCTTGGACTGGCTTCTTTTCTGGCTGATTCATGTCGAAAATGCCAGACACCAGCTTTACAGCCCACCCTGGTGCCAGGTCCTGGGTTTATGGCCTCATCCTGGCTAACAGGCTCAGAGGGAAAGTCGTGGGAAGGCTTTTCTTTCTAATAAAGAGAAATGCCCTTTTTCTGTTGTTTGGAGATACAATGTGGGGGACTTCCCTGGTGGTCCAGTGGTTAGGATTCAGCGCTTCCACTGCAGGGAACGTGGTTCCATCCCTCGTCAGGGAACTAAGATCCCACATAACATGTGGTGTGGGGAAAAAAAATTATAATGAAGACACATAGGGCAACCATGGTGGGTGGGCGACAGCCCTCGGGAAAGTCAAGCGAGTCACAGAGAAGCTGGGCTCACAGCAGTGACATCGTAAGTTGAGACTCCTGACCCATCTATGTCTCGGCCACTCACAGCTGAGCAGAGACGCACGTGTTCCAGGCACTCTCCTCCAGTGTTCTGTTCCACGCAGACTCACCTCCAAGCTTTATACCATCTCAGCATTCCCAGTTTTGCAAGGAATCCACTGCCCTACGACATTCAATCCACTGAGGCCCCCAGCAGTCTGCCCTGGACCTTCAGGCTTTACTTTCATTCTCCTGGTCAGATTCTGCGGACTCTTGGCTTTGCTACTTTCTCTTGTCAAAGATTTGCAGGCCAGGTAGTCTTTTTCATTCATTGTAGGCGTGGGAGGTATTAACACACGTTGACCTTTGCTCTCCTTCTGAATACGACTTCCAGTTCTTGCCCAGAGCATTTTTGTATCCCTGGTAACCTCATGCTCCAACCTGATACTGTCAGCCAGGACCACCCCACACCCACCGCACCTGTCCCACTGCTCCCCCTACAGGCCTCAGAAGGATAAATGGAGACCGTGACGTCTGGCCCAGAAGACTGCAGGAAAACCTCTTGGGATTTTTCTAGATTTACAATATATGCTCCTTTATGTGAGTCCTTCGAGTTGAATGTATGTCCACCACAAAAGAAGGAACGGTGAAAATCAGATATAATGCCAAGAAGAAATCAATTCCTACAGGAGGAATAATATCAAATTCATCAGAGACTTAAGACATTCTTGTGTATCAACCCTAATCAAGTATTTCTTTGCTTGGCAGTCTTCTGCAATAATAATGGTAGCAATACTGATACTGTTGATGGATAATTGATTCAACAAATAATTCTTATCATACTTCATGGAAGAGACTGTCTTTATTAACATAAAGAATGTAATCAAATTTTCACTGTAGGCACAGTTGAGAATTGTACTGGCATTTATTTCAAAGTTAAACACTAATTTCAATAATTATTTATGCTATAATTAAGGCATCCAGTCAGCCTTGAGTTTGTGCATACTTCATAATGGGCTTCCCAGGTGGCATTAGTGGTAAAGAACTCTCCTGCCAATGAAGGAGATGCAGGAGACACGGGTTTGATCCCTGCACGGAGAAGATCCCCTGGAGAAGGGCATGGCAACCCACTCCAGTATTCTTGCCTGGAGAATCCCATGGACAGAGGAGCCTGGTGGGCTACAGTCCATGCGGTCGCAAAGAGTCAGACACACTGAAGTGACTTACTTCATAATAAAAAGCACGTATACTTCATCATAAAAAGTAAGCAGGATCTGGGGCATGAATTTTGTTCATCACCCTTCTTGGTCGAAGACTTCAGTCTTGGCTCAGCTCTGACATTAAATACATTTGGACGCACATTATTCTGACATCCTTATCTAGACAGAGAACAGGGCCAGGCCATCAAACATTTTCCCGTCACATGTACTGAGCCTGTTCCTGACAAAGTGCAGCAACTTCAGCAGCTAGGTCTACCGCAGGTTAAGTGCTGCCTCTTGGCCCCACGAATCGATATCAAACTGTTCTAAGTGTTGCCTGTTTGCCCAGGCCCACCTCCCACCCCCCACAACTCTATCCCTTCCCTCTACTCCACCATCAATTGGGGTCCTTTGTGTACTTTTTTCTAAGTGTCAAACTACCTGGACACCTGGTTTATAAATGTAATGAGTGCACTTTCACATGTGGTTTATTGGAATATGTGTCCCCAGGGCTCTTTCATTAATAACACTAGAACAAGTCAGCTTCTGTACTATTTACAATAGCCAAGACATGGAAGCAACCTAAATGTCCATCAGCAGAGGCATGGATAAAGAAGAAGTGGTACATATATACAATGGAATATTACTCAGCCATAAAAAGAACAAAATAATGCCATTTGCAGCAACATAGATGGACCTGCTGCTGCTGCTGCTGCTAAGTCACTTCAGTCGTGTCCAACTCTTCGCGACCCCGTGGTCTGCAGCCTACCAGGCTCCTCCGTCCATGGGATTTTCCAGGCAAGAGTACTGGAGTGGGGTGCCATTGCCTTCTCTATAGATGGACCTAGAGATTATCAAACTAAGTGAAGTAAGCCAGACAAAGACAAATATCATATGATATCACTTCTATGTGGAATCTTAAAAAATGATACAAATGAATTTATTTGCAAAACAGAAATAGACTCACAGATCTCAAAATCAAACTTATGGTTACCAAAGGCAAAACATGGGGGGAAGTGACAAATCAGGAGATTAGGATTAACATAAACATGCTACTATATATAAAGTAGAAAACTTATAATAAGGACCTACTGTATAGCAGAGGGAACTCGACTCAATATTCTATGTGCAAAAAGAATCTGAAAAAGAATATATATATTATATATATAATCAGATATTTATATAACTGATTCACTTTGCTGTACACCTGAAACTATCCCAACACTGTACTTCAACTATACTCCAACAAAAATTTTTGAAAAATATAAAGACATCTCTGACATGAAAAAAAAGGGTGTCTGTCTCATTTTATTTTTGCCCTCTCTCACCTCAGTTTCTTCCTTTTTTCAACATTAGCAACTAAAAAGGGGATGTTTAAATTCCATCACCCCAACAAATCATTCCCAAATGACTGCAAGAACATATTTTTATTTTCATTTCAAGTCTTGACCAAGTTTACCAAAAAGAACCGGAAGTAATAATCAAATGAAAATCCTAATGGTTTGAAATAAAACATGACACCATTATCACTAGAAGAGTTCTCTCTAGCAGGATTCTTTTACATGGAAGCAAATAAAGGTGAGAAGGAAAGACATGCGTGTGTAAAAATGTTAACAGAAGCAAACAAAACACGAGAATTTTGCAAGTCTCAGCCCATGAGCAAAAGGAAGGACGGGGCTGAGTCAGCAGAGTGATTGGGAAATGTGTGATTGTGGAGACAACCGCTTTGCCTAAATAGTAACAGAACAATATTAAAATTTGGTGTTTCCCCCTTGGTCTACATGTGGTCTAATGGCTCTCACATCTGCTCTCCTAAACCTGAGTGGTGCTCTGGAGAACGTTAGCTGTTGAGAAATCATTCTTTCCTGAGGGAACTTTAGAAGAAGAAACAATGAGATTGAAATTCATGAAGAATCTTGCCTGTGGCCAAGGTGTCAAAAATTGCCTGCAGTGTTCCAGAATCCTTTATGTGAAATTGGCATGGGTTAAGACTCCTCGGCTGTTGATTATTTCTGAGAAAGATAAGTTCCCTTAAGTCTAATTAAATCTGGGGGCCAAGGGGACATTTTGCGAACTTAACAGTCTGAGAGTTTCCAAAGCTTCAGAGTTCTGTTACATGGTATAGACTGTTCCTCTTTAAAGAAGAGAGCATGGGCTTGGGGAACCAAGGAATCTCCGTGTGTATTAGATGAAGTAAACCAGACTAAAATAAGGGTGGAGAAGTTGAGAGTATCCTTAAAGCTAAGCCAGTGACTCTGGCTGCCAATCAAAATCCATTTCTACCACACAACAGCCTGCACACAGACGTGTATAGTGGCTTTGCTCATAAGTGCCAAAATGTGAAAGCAACCAAGATGTCCCCCAGGTGGTGAATGGATAAACAAACTGTGGTACATCCATACAATGAAAAGTCATTCAGCCACAAAGTAAAATGAACTATGAAGTCATGATAAGACATGGAGAAACTTTAAACACATGTTACTAAGTGAGAGAAGCCAATTCAGAAGGCACGTATTATATGTATGCTTAGTTGCTCAGTCGTGTCCGACTCTTTGCGACCTCATAGACTGTAGCCTGCCAGGTTCCTCTGCCCATGGGATTCTCCAGGCATGGACACTGAGTGCATTGGCATTTCCTTCTCCAGTGGATCTTCCTGACCCAGGAATCGAACCAGGGTCTCCTGCGCTGGCAGGCAGATTCTTTACCATCTGAGCCACCAGGGAAGTGATACATTGTATGGCTCCCACTAGATGACATTCCAGAAAAAACAAAACTGTGGAGAGTAAAAAGATCAGTGGTTATGCAAGACATGGGGAAAAGGGATGAATAGGATGAATAGGAGAAGCAGAGAGGATTTTTAGGGCAATGTAAGTAGTCTGTGTAATAAGACAGTGGCGAATACATGTCACTGCTGCTGCTGCTGCTAAGTCGCTTCAGTCGTGTCCAACTCTGTGCGACCCCACAGACGGCAGCCCACCAGGCTTCCCCGTCCCTGGGATTCTCCAGGCAAGAACACTGGAGTGGGTTGCCATTTCCTTTTCCAATGAATGAAAGTGAAAACTGAAAGTGAAGTCGCTCAGTCGTGTCCGACTCTTCGCAACCCCGTGGACTGCAGCCTACCAGGCTCCTCCGTCCATGGGATTTTCCAGGCAAGAGTACTGGAGTGGCTCCATTTGTTAAAACCATAGAATGTATAACACAAAGAGTCAGTCCTAATCAAACTACTGAGTTCAGTTAATAATAATGTATTGAATTTTCCCCATCAATTGTAACAAATATGCCAAGCTAATGCAAGATGTTGCTAATAGGCGAAATTGTAGCAGGGGGTGGGGGCGGTGTTTGAGGGGGTGTGTGGGACCCTCTGTACTCATTTTTGGTAAACCTAAAACTGCTGTAAGAATACTCTCTATTTAAAAAAACATTTCTAGGTGTTTCCCTATATATAATGCTCTCTTAGATGTTGTTAAAGATCTTTCTTTATCTCAAAGAACACATAGTAAGCTTGAGGCAGAGTGGCCCATTCAGGGCCTTGGAAAGGTGTTCTCAGGCAGGAAAAAGGTGGAACCTATTTTAGTATCAGCTCTAGTTTCCTCACTGAAGAGGTGTATGGCCTTGAGTGGTCTGGTACAGGCCAATCTTGCCCAAATATTTCTCAATTTCTCACATATAAAATGTAGGTTTAGGGCTTCCCTGGTGGCTCAAAGGTAGAGAATCTGCCTGCCAGCACAGGAGACACAGGCTCAATCCCTGATCCGGACAGACCTCACATGCTGTGGAGCAACTAAGCCCATGTACCACAGCTATTGCTCTAGAGCCCAGGAGCCTCACCTACTGAAGCCCTCGAGCCCTGGAGCCTGTGTTCCACAAGAAAAGCCAGCGCAGTGAAGAAGCCCACACACAGCAACTAGAGAGTAGCCCCCCTCACCACTAGAGGGAAGCCCGTGCAGCAACGAAGACCCAGCCCAGCCAAAAATAAATAAAATTATTTCTAAAAAGATAAATCCCAATTGGTCATGATGTATTTGCCTTTAAAAAGTGTAGATTTTTTAAAAGTAAGGCTTTCTCTGGTGGTCCAGTGGTTAAGACTCCAGCCCTCTACTGCCAGGGGGCGTGGGTTCAATCCCTGGTTAGGGAACTAAGATCCCACCTGCTGCAAGGCACAGCCAAAAATAAATAAAATAAAACAACTACTGAGCCCGAGCTCTGAAGCCTCTGTTCCACACAAGAGAGGCCACTGGAATGAGAAGCCCATGTACTGCCACTAGAGAAAAGCCACGTGCAGCAGCGAAGACCCAGGGCAACCAAAAATAAATAAAAAATAAATTAACTTTAAAAACAATGCAATGCAATGGCCTAGGGAGATTTTTCTCTGCAAGAACAGAACGTACTGAATCCTGCTAACAAATGAGAGCAATCCCAGAGAGAAACAGATGAATATCTCAGAAGGTTCACAGTCACAGTGATAGCCCAGCAAGACGGCACTGAATGAGAGTCTGTCCTGTCTTTTTTAAGAACAGGAGTGTTTTCTGAGTGCCTCTCAGCCCTGATTTCCTGCTGATCCAGCGGCTCCAGCCCTAGAGCAAAGAGGAAACAGTGATGAGATGACCAAGTTTCCTGTGTTCTAGTGGCGAGACATGTGTCCTTTGTGGAGACATCATTTCCCTCTTATTTACTGGCTTTCACTCACCCAGTTTGGCCCCCTGCAGGCTGTGTAAGACTTGAAATTGCAGCCCTTACACATTCAAGTCCAGATTATCCTTCTTAAAGGGAATCAGCCATTGTTGAAATCCCCAGATAATCCCCCAACCTCATTTGTGCTGTTTTTTTTTTTTTTTAATACTGCTTTCCCAGAAAGCCCAAGCTCTAAATGGAAAGAACAAGCAAAGAAGGGTTGATGGCTTTGAATGTCAAGTCTAACCCAAGAATCCAACCAAACACGGCACCAGGGCCCCAAGGAGCTTCCAACTCTCAAGCCCATTCCTCTCAGAAAGTCCAGGACCTGCGCTTACAGCCTCAGAAGAAGCAAGGAGGCCACTTCTAGGCTGGAGGAAGCAGGTGCAGAGCAGCCCATTGCCATCAGCCCAGGTCGGAGAACAGGCTGGCTGCCTCTGAGACTGGGATCTTAAACTCTGATTTGGCTCTAAAAACCTCCAGTGGGCAAAACCAGGAACTAACTAACAAGAAAGAGCCAGAGTGGTTTCCAGAGCAATTGTGCCCAAGGGTCCTTAACACTAAGTAGACAGCCTGGGGACCTTGGTCCCATGATGGTCCACGGCCACCCTCTCCCCAGGATGCCATCTTTACCTGGTCGCCAAGGTAAAGCCAGAGGTACCTCACCACTGACTCAATATAGCCTTCCGTGGGAGAGTTACCTGCCTTGTGCTTCTCCTGACTCTCCTCTAGAGGTGCTATGATGAATGAAAGTTGCTCAGTCGTGTCTGACTCTTTGTGACCCCATGGACTATACAGTCCATGGAATTCTCCAGGCAAGAATACTCAAGTGGGTTGCCATTCCCTTCTCCAAGGGATCTTCCCAACCCAGGAACTGAACCCAGGTCCCCTGCATTGCAGGCGGATTCTTTACCAGCTGGGCCACAAGGGAAGCCAAGAATACTCGAGTGGGTAGCCTATCCCTTCTCCAGTGGAACTTCCTCACCCAGGAATCAAACTGGGGTCTCCTGCACTACAGGCAGATTCTTTACCAACTGAGCTATCAGGGAAGCCCATAAACCAGAATACTGGAGTGGGTTCAGTTCAGTTCGGTTGCTCAGTCATGTCTGACTCTTTGCGACCCCATGAATCGCAGCACACCACGCCTCCCTGTCCATCACCAACTCCCGGAGCTCACTCAAACTCACGTCCATCGAGTCAGTGATGCCATCCAGCCATCTCATCCTCTGTCATCCCCTTCTCCTCCTGCCCCCAATCCCTCCCAGCATCAGAGTCTTTTCCAATGAGTCAACTCTTCGCATGAGGTGGCCAAAGGACTGGAGTTTCAGCTTTAGAATCATTCCTTCCAAAGAAATCCCAGGGCTGATCTCCTTCAGAATGGACTGGTTGGATCTCCTTGCAGTCCAAGGGACTCTCAAGAGTCTTCTCCAACACCACAGTTCAAAAGCATCAATTCTTCGGTGCTCAGCCTTCTTCACAGTCCAACTCTCACATCCATACATGACCACAGGAAAAACCATAGCCTTGACTAGACGAACCTTTGTTGGCAAAGTAATGTCTCTGCTTTTGAATATGCTATCTAGGTTGGTCATAACTTTCCTTCCAAGGAGTAAGCGTCTTTTAATTTCATGGCTGCAGTCACCCTCTGCAGTGATTTTGGAGTCCAAAAAAAAATAAAGTCTGACACTGTTTCCACTGTTTCCCCATCTGTTTCCCATGAAGTGATGGGACCGGATGCCATGATCTTCGTTTTCTGAATGTTGAGCTTTAAGCCAACTTTTTCACTCTCCACTTTCACTTTCATCAAGAGGCTTTTGAGTTCCTCTTCACTTTCTGCCATAAGGGTGGTGTCATCTGCATATCTGAGGTTATTGATATTTCTCCTGGCAATCTTGATTCCAGCTCGTGTTTCTTCCAGTCCAGTATTTCTCATGATGTACTCTGCATAGAAGTTAAATAAACAGGGTGTCAATATACAGCCTTGACAAACTCCTTTTCCTATTTGGAACCAGTCTGTTGTTCCATGTCCAGTTCTAACTGTTGCTTCCTGACCTGCATACAGATTTCTCAAGAGGCAGATCAGGTGTTCTGGTATTCCCATCTCTTTCAGAATTTTCCACAGTTTATTGTGATGCACACAGTCAAAGGCTTTGACATAGTCAATAAAGCAGAAATAGATGTTTTTCTGGAACTCTCTTGCTTTTTCCATGATCCAGCAGATGTTGGCAATTTGATCTCTGGTTCCTCTGCCTTTTCTAAAACCAGCTTGAACATCAGGAAGTTCACGGTTCACATATTGCTGAAGCCTGGCTTGGAGAATTTTGAGCATTACTTTACTAGCGTGTGAGATGAGTGCAATTGTGCGGTAGTTTGAGCATTCTTTGGCATTGCCTTTCTTTGGGATTGGAATGAAAACTGACCTTTTCCAGTCCTGTGGCCACTGCTGAGTTTTCCAAATGTGCTGGCATATTGAGTGCACACTTTCACAGCATCATCTTTCAGGATGTGGAATAGCTCAACTGGAATTCCATCACCTCCACTAGCTTTGTTTGTAGTGATGCTTTCTAAGGCCCACTTGACTTCACATTCCAGGATGTCTGGCTCTAGGTCAGTGATCACACCATCGTGATTATCTGGGTCGTGAAGATCTTTTTTGTACAGTTCTTCTGTGTATTCTTGCCATCTCTTCTTAATATCTTCTGCTTCTGTTAGGTCCATACCATTTCTGTCCTTTATCGAGCTCATCTTTGCATGAAATGTTCCTTTGGTATCTCTGATTTTCTTGAAGAGATCCTTAGTCTTTCCCATTTTGTTGTCTTCCTCTATTTCTTTGCATTGATCGCTGAAGAAGGCTTTCTTATCTCTTCTTGCTATTCTTTGGAACTCTGCACTCAGATGTTTATATCTTTCCTTTTCTCCTTTGCTTTTCGCTTCTCTTCTTTTCACACCGGCCACAAAACAAAGACACCACGCTCGCAGGATGGATAAAAGGAGGGTATGAGAGACTAGGGGACTGTGAGGAGCAGGAGAGGCAGGACAGTTGGGGAAATGAAGATGGAGTCTAGATTGGCAAAGAGTTGCAGACATGTCAGGATGCAAAACCCACCTCCCTTCCCTCTCCCCCTTATTTTCTGGATCTTTGAAACTTATATTTTGCTCTAGCCCTGCCCCCCTCTTCAAACCTCCCCTCCACTGAGTCTTCTTCACCGTCACCTGACTCTGGCAACCTCTCTCTCCCCCAAGCTTGTTGCACAATTTCAGTCTGAACTGCCAGCCAAGTGCTTGATGACATGCCTCTGGTCTCAAGTGTATGAACCTGGTCCCTCTTCTAGCAAGAGGTCTCAGCTGTTGAGGACAAGATTATGCTTGAAATGTCTCTTGCAGCTAAGACCTAGTACAGCAGTTAAGACCTTCAGCACAATGCATGTGTTGACTCTTTAATTGCACTTCCTCCCCCCAGGCATTGGCGGAAGAACACTCGAGAGCTCCCCCTACAGGACCAACTGCAGGTTCAGGGGCCTCATAGATGAAGGCACTAGATGGGGCCTGCCAGCCCAACCACGGAAGGTGATTGAAGTTGGTATTTCATCCAGAAATCAATGACTGTTTTTCAAACACACACACACTCGATTAATAAAACACAGAGTCATTTCAAGGCACTGATGGCCTCTTATTAACTTCTTGTCATAGGGTGTTTTTAGGTAGATATTAGAAGTTTGGGTCCAAGACATTTTTTCACCTTAGAAAAAGAATTTCTACATCATATTAGAAGGGGTTGGAATGCCTGACCCACACACCGAAGCAGGCAACATGCTGCTCACCGGAGCACAGGGCCTTGAGTTCCTGTTGATGACCTCAACCTGCTGCAGAGTTAGTGCCTCTGAGTAAATATTTTTTTGGAACCTGCCAAAGATGCCCTTCTGTCTGCACAAAAGCTCAAAGCCCAGGTCAAAGTTTAAATACTACTGATGCAATTGTCACCCTTGACCTCTGCAGTCAGACCCAACCTAGAAGTGTGATTGGAGCAGTTCTACTTCAATCAACAAGGTCTAGTTGCAGCCCTTCCCCCTCCCCAGGGCAGGTTATTCAGAGTCTCATCCTTGAATGGCCAGGAGGAAGAGACAGCAACACTTCATCGTATTTCCCAGCAGTAATGGAGACAGCAGAGTTCCTCCCGCTCCTTGACCTAATGCACTACCTTTATTTTCACAAACTGGTGTGATAGCCATACCAAATAGAGCAGCGGTCCCCAAGCTTTCAGGCAGCAGGGATTGGTTTCATGGCTGACAATTTTTGACGGACCAGGGGTGTGGAGGGAGCAGTTTGGGGATGACTCAAGGACATCACATTTATTGTGCACTTTATTTCTAATATTATAATAACATCAGCTTTACCTCAGCTCCACCTCTGATTATCAGGCATTAGAGCCCAGAGGTTGGGGACCCCTGGACACAGTGAATTTCACTGAAATAAACAGACATCACTTGAATGTTATGATTATTACTTCCATTTCATTTCTACATGCTTTATAATCCAAGAGGCAACTGCCAAGTTAACTAACAGACAAGTTAACTTGCCAAGTTAACTTGCCAAGTTAACTAACCCTAATTCTGACATGGCTCTCAAATTTTATGATATCAACCTTTGCATTTGGGCAAAAATGCAATGAGTCTTCGATTGAGATATGAGATAATGATTCCTATCCCAAAAGCTGGGACCTAGAAACAAGCAGCCAGAGGCTTGCAACTTTCTGTATAGGGTGTACACAATAAACCAAGCCAAAGTTTAAATTACTTAAACAACTCAGTTCTCTGTGGTGACTTAAATGGGAAGGAAATTCAAAAGAGAGGGGATATGTGTATACAAATCACTGATTTCAATTTGCTGTACAGTAGACACTAACATCGGAGAAGGCAATGGCACCCCACTCCTGTACTCTTGCCTGGAAAATCCCATGGACGGAGGAGCCTGGTAGGCTGCAGTCCATGGGGTCGCTGAGGGTCAGACACCACTGAGCGACTTCATTTTCACTTTCCACTTTCATGCATTGGAGAAGGAAATGGCAACCCATTCCAGTGTTCTTGCCTGGAGAATCCTAGGGACAGAGGAGCCTGGTGGGCTGCCGTCTATGGGGTCACACAGAGTCGGACACGACTGAAGTGACTTAGCAGCAGCAGCAGCAGCAGACACTAACATAAAACTATAAAGCAATTATATTCCAATAAAAATTAAAAATAAATAAATAGCTTTAAAAAGTCAAGGAGGGCCAGCCAACCCCCCTCCCTCCTCCCACCTCTACTGACTAGACCAGTGTTTATGAACTGCCTGTGTGCTCAGTCACTCAGTTGTGTCCAACTCCTTGCTATGCCATGAAGGCAGCCCTTCCAGCTCCTCTGTCCATGGGAGTTCCCAGGCAAGAATGCTGGAGTGGGTTTCCATTTGCTCCTCCAGGAGATCTTCCTGACCCAGGAATTGAACCCGTGTCTCCTGCATTGGTAAGTGGATTCTTTACCACTGAGCCACCTGGGAAGCCCATTTATGAATTACTATGTGTCCAATCACCCTGCCGTGCTTCTTATTCATTATTGCGTTCAATCTTCCCCAACAGGTAGAGGATGCTATTCTTACCCCTGTTTAGTCAAGTACATTAAACCTCATGGGTTGTGTATGAAAACCCAGGTAAAGCACCTAGGATGCAGGAAAGTCAAACTCAAACCAACACTTTCTGACTCCAAAGTGCATGCATTTTCTACTGTACTACGTTGCCTGTCAAATAAAATAGTATTTCTTTGCCGAGCAGCTCTCACAGCAAGGGTGGACATGGACAGATTTGGAGATGGCCTCAGTATAATAAAGTGGGGAGATGCTTGGACAGCTTCTTAAAAATGGTGGCATCAAAAATTCAAACTGCCTCCTTCACACACAAGCCCCAGCTGAGGTTTTTAATCAATATGCCCTCAACTAGCCCTGCTAACAGAGATTCCAAAAACCATATATGAGCGACTTCCCTGGTGGTCCAGTGGTTAAGAATCCACCTTCCAATGCAGGGGACACGGGTTCAATCCCTGGTCAGGGAACTAAGATCCCACATGTCATGGAGCAACTAAGCCCGAGTACTGCAACTACTGAGCCCAGGCACCACCACTGGAGAGTCTGTGAGTCACAACAAAAGATCCCATGTGCCACAGCTAAGACCTGATGCAGCCAAATAAGTAAATAAATAACCAAACATGAGCAAACTCCAGGAGACAGTGAAGGACAGGGAAGCCTGGCATGCTGCAGTCCATGGGGTTGCCAAGGTTGGACACACTTAGCAACTGAACAACAACAACCAAATATGAGCAGACATGTCCCAGTTATTCATATTTGTGACCTTCTTTAAAAAATGGACCCTGAGTCACCAATTTGGGGTTCTAAGTGTGAGTATCATTTCAATAGCCCTTGAGGTCTCTAGATGGAGACCAAGTCTGAGGACCCAGAGGATGGACATGGTGCAAGATGGGGCAGCTTACCTGCTTCAGGAGCTGTCTTGAACCCCCCAGCACACTCAAGGATGGAGATAAGAGACTGTGAATGCTGTGAGCTGACTGCCACTGTGCTGCTAGGAACATGGCTCTGTCCAAATCAGTCAGCAATAGCCCTTGTCTTCATGATGACTGTGGAGCAGGTCTCAGAACTAAGCAGTGGGGAGAAGGCCAAGTGGGGTTAAACATGACTCAAATAAAGCTATGGATAAATTGATTTTGTCTTTTATGTGAACATTTGTCCCAACTGAAGAATTACAGTGTTGGCATGAATATGCATTAAAAGAATAGAAGCTGAGTGTGTTCCAAGAGAGTTGTATTGACTCTACAGGCAGCTAATGACATGGTTTACTTCTCAAGAAGAATCAGCACTCATTTTCAGAGTGACCTTGTAGTTTAAACTCTTGAAGTGGAGAATACAATGAACAAGCTCTTCCACTGAATTCATAAGTAACAAACACCCAGCAGTCCTGAGCCAATTTCTGGGTTTTTCAATAGGCAACTCTTCACCTGTTGAAATCTGGGTTGATCATTGTTCATGTATCAGCCCTCCTAAGCTACTAATATCTGTAAATAGTTCTTCCTTTACAGGTTAAAGACATTGATTCAATAACAACCACTTGACATAGATCATCTACTTAGCTGCTCTCAAAACAGGACTTTGACACAGAGGTCAGGAGGTTGTAATTTGCCTCATAGACACCTGGCCAAATGGATTTGTTCCTGAGCAAGACTGAGGGGCTCTAAAGACAGCCATATACCTGGCCACTACCAGCCTAGCCCTTTTAATGTGTCTGGCCAGCCCTGAAGCTCTGATTACTTGAACCCATGGGGATTTATATTGTCTTCATAGGTGTCCACAGAGCCCAAGAATTCTATGACTCAAATTTGTAATCACTGACTCAGAAATGTGAATCTTATTAAAAAGAAAATGAAGATCCAGAGGTAAGATAAGTAACTTGGTAAGTAGCTTCATGAGTAACAAGGTAAGTAAGTAACTTGGCCAAGGTGACCTAGCTACGAGGTGGCAGAGCTGTTAAAGAAACCAGACTCTGGACTCCACTGCCCAACCTCACTCCTGAATGTGTGTTGCATCTAAAACAATGGTTTTCAGACTTTCTAACATAGGAAATGGCAACCCACTCCAGTGTTCTTGCCTAGAGAATCCCAGGGACCGGGGAGCCTGGTGGGCTGCCGTCTATGGGGTCACACAGTCGGAAATGACTGAAGTGACTTAGCAGCAGCACCAGCAGCAGCATATTAGAATCCCCTGGAAGCCTTGTTAAAGTGCAGACTGTGGGGCCCCACTTCCAGAGTTTCAGATTCCACATTTCCAGAGTGGGACTCTAGAATTTACACTTCTTAGTAAGTTCCTGGGGAATGCTGATACTGTTCACGCGGAGCCAACACTTGAAGAACCACTGTTCTGGGAGGTACGATAAGGAAGGAGAAATTGCTCCTTGGATCCAAAGATAAATGCAATAGATTTATCCCCAATTTCAGAATAAAGCAGTTTGTTCCAGTTTCTAAATCTGTTCTGGGCTAAGTAATTTAGATGGAATTGTCATCTAGAAGGCACATTTTGGAGGCAATGAAATGTCAGAGGAAAAGTCTTCCACCCCTCCTGCTGAACCACAGTTAAGGAGTTTTGAAACTGAGTCTGAAATCAATGAATGAAGAAACCAAACCTCAAACAAATGCAGAATACAGATTGAGGCACAAAGAAGATTAACCAGGGTGAAGATAGCAGGTGAGCAGCAGGTGAGTGAGCAGGAAAACAAAGGTACTGGTCGAGGGCTGAAATGAGGACCTTTGGCGCTCACGCTCGGTGTGGCTCTGTCTGGCATGTGCAGTCAAAAACATAGAACAATGTTGACCCAGCCACTGTGGAAAACAGTATGGAGGTTTCTCAAAAAATTGAAAAAAGAACTAGCATTCAGTTCAGTTCAGTCACTCAGTCATGTCCGACTCTTTGCTACCCCATGAACCACAGCACGCCAGGCCTCCCTGTCCATCACCAACTTCTGCAATTACACTCCTGGGTACTTATCAAAAAAATAACACTCAAAATGATACATGCTCTCCAATGTTCACAGCAGCATTGTTTACAGTTGCAAAGATATGGGAGCAATCTAAGCATCCATCAACAGATGAACAGATAAAGAAGATGTGATACACATATACAATAGAGTACCACTCAGCCTTAGAAAAGAATGACATTTTACTGTCTGTAGTAACATGGATGGACTTGGAGGATATTATGCTAAGTGAGACAGACAGAGTCAGACAGAGAAAGACAATTACTGTATGATATCACGTTCCATGGTGGCTCAGATGGTAAAGCATCTGCCTGCAATGTGGGAGACCCAGGTTCAATCCCTAGGTTGGGAAGATCCCCTGAAGAAAGAAATGGCAACCCACTCCAATACTCTTGCCTGGAAAATTCCATGGACAGAGGAGCCTGGTGGGCTACACAGTCCAAGGGGTTGCAAAGAGGTCGGACACAACTGAATGACTTCACTTTCTTTTCTTTCTTTCTATCACTTATATTTGGATTCAAAAAACACAACAAACTAGAGGATATAACAAAAAAAAGAAGCAGACTCACAGATGTAGAGAACAGATTAGTGATTACCAGTGGGGAGAGGGAAGGAGGAGGGGCAATACAGGGGAATGGGGTTAAGAGGTACAAACTCTCAGGTATAAAATAAGCTATAAGGATATATTACTGGAGAAGGAAATAGCAACCCACTCCAGTATTCTTGCCTGGAGAATCCCAGGGACGGGGGAGCCTGTTGGGTGCTGTCTATGGGGTCGCACAGAGTTGGACACGACTGAAGCGACTTAGCAGCAGCAGCCTTTAAGAGAAGAAGGCAATGGCACCCCACTCCAGTACTCTTGCCTGGAAAATCCCATGGACGGAGGAGCCTGGTAGGGTGCAGTCCATGGGGTCGCTAAGAGTCGGACACAACTGAGCGACTTCACTTTCACTTTTCTCTTTCATGCATTGGAGAGGGAAATGGCAACCCACTCCAGTGCTCTTGCCTGGAGAATCCCGGGGATGGGGTAGCCTGGTGGGCTTCCGTCTGTGGGCTTCCGGCTATGGGATTGCGCAGAGTCGGACATGACTGAAGTGACTTAGCAGCAGCAGCCTTTAAGAGTTGTGAACCACTATACTATATACCTGTAACTTATATAATATTGTAAAGCAAGTATATTTCAATACAAACACTTTTTAAAATGAGAACATAGGAAAATGGCAGATTGTTGATCTGCCATCAGAATAAATGCCAATAGTTGGATGTGGAGGGCAATGCAAGTGTTTGTTCATTGAGAGAGTAAGCAAAACCTAGCTGCAACTGGAGGTGACTCTTCTTTCATTTATTAAATTATTTGGTCAGCATTTTGGGGGTGTTTACTGTGTGCCAGGCCCTGCACTAACTAGAAACTAGGACCCAAAATATCAGAAGGTGTTGCCTCTGTTCTCAAGGCATGAACACTCGAGGAAAAAGAAACTGTGAGTACACACAGCTCTGATGAACAGCATAAATGTTTAAGGGATGTATGCTATAGGCTCAGTTGCTTCAAGTAGTGTTGGACTCTTTGTGATCCCATGGACTATAGTCAGCCAGGCGCCTCTATCCATGCGGATTCTCCACGCAAGAATACTGGAGTGGGTTGCCATGCCCTCCTCCAGGGGATCGTCCCAACCCAGGGATAGAACCCATGTCTCTTATGTTTCCTGCATTGGCAGGTGGGTTCTTGACCACTAGCGCCACCTGCGAAGCCCTTAAGGGATGTAGTAACTTCTGCCTAGGAAAAACCTAGGTTTCAGGCTTCCCTTGGTCTTATCATTGACTAAATGTTACTTTACCCCAGGGTTCTGTCTTTACACTTCTTACTGCTAATGTCTATTGGTGACTTCCAAATGCTGGATCAATCCCATAGGCTCATGACCCTGAATCTCCATCTCCAGCATGATTTCTCCCAAGCTCCATCTCCCGGGCTATCATTTCCAACTGTTATCTGAGCTTGGGTGCCTGGATATCAACCCTTCATGTCCAAAGCTAGGTTCACTTTCTCTCACATTTCTAGTTGTATAAGCCAATGATTTTATCATCTAAACAGCCTTCCAAGCTATAATACTCAAGTGGAGCTTGGTTCTTCCCTTTCACTCATTTTCTGCTCCTGAAGTCACCAGGACCTCTTATTTCTACCTCCACCATTGTGTCTCAAGGCTTCACAGGTGGCACAGTGGTAAAGAATCAGTCTGACAAGCAGGAGACAGGGGTTAGATCTGTGGGTCAGGAAGATGTCCTGGAGAAGGAAATGGCAACCCACTTCTGGAAAATTCCATGGACAGAGGAGCCAGGCAGGCTACAGTCCATGGGGTCGCAAAGAGGAGGATATGACTGAGCGCATGCGCAAACACACACACACACACACACACACACACACACACACACACACACACACTGCGCCTCACCTGGACTTTTCTCTCTGTTATCATTGCCTTCATCATCACTTCTCTGGGTTTCTTAAACCACCTCCTCTCTGAAATCTCAGCCTCAAGTCTCACCTCTCCCTAGGGGGTTGCCTTTCAAACGCTAGAAGCCTCTGGGCAGCTCTGTCTGCTCCTTTGGGCAGGCAACAGGATAAGGAAGGGGTGAGGACCCAGGGGCAGCATGTCACAGGATCTGTCCAAGGTCCAGCTAGTGCTGGAGGACCATCACAGTCAATGGAGTCAATGGAATAGAACCAAATCTTGGCCATTCCTGAATGTCAGGCAAAGGACATTCGACTTTACTTAGCTGACCAAGGGGAGTGAGAGCAAGCTTTTGAAGAGAGATGTGATGTAATCAGAGGTATGCATTAAGAAGATTAACTTGGCAGTAGCTTATAGAAAAGATTACATGGAAAATAGATTAGCAGGAAGGAGACCAATTAGACATACTTAGAGAAGGCTATGTGATTAGCAATGAAGGTTGAAATTCAGTTGGCAGCTGTGGAAACAGAAAGTGAGAAGTGGAGGAAATATTTTGGACACAGAAGTGCTGTTACTTTTAAATTTTGGTGCCAAAGAGGGGAAGAATTCAAATGTAACTCCAGAGGTTTAATCCTGACCAACAGAGAGCATAGTAATGTCACTTGGAGAAAGAGTGATGGGGGCAGGAGGAAGGTGGGAGGCAATGGGGATTGTAAAGTTCACATTTAGACATGTTGTTGGAGACATGATTGGAATACTCAGATAGACGAGCAATTAGGGGACCAATGAGTCAGGCCAGAAAGAACCAAGTTGGATGTTCCTACAAAGAGGTGATAGAGCAGCTGTGGAGTAAAGGATCAAGATAGACACAGCTGATAGGGTACCTCTGGGTTTTGTGAAGACAAGAACCCTTGCAGTAAAAGGCGATCTTGGAAGAGGGAAGTGGCAGGGAAACTAGACTGTCATCACCGCCATGCATGATGAGAAGGGAGAAGTGAGTACCCTTTAGTGGTGGTGGGAATGGAAGGATGGGAGGGAGGTATCACCTAGGCTGACATGAGTTAGTTTTCAGGCACAAAGGAAGGAAAGAGGTGGGGAGAATGGGTGAAATACAATGAAGAGTAGGTCATGGATGATTTTAAAAGAAGAGATCTCAAGATCAAGGTCAAAGTGGGAACATCAGTCTAGAAAGGGGAAAACTAGGAGGGTAATTTAAAACAAAAAAATAATGAGCTGTCTTCTGAATGGGGGAATGGAAGCAGAAGGGTCACAGAATAGTTCACAAAAGAAGCGAAGGTTGAGTGTTTAACCCAAATCTAAGAATATATAGGAAGGGCAACAAGGAATCAATGAGGCATGGGTATGGGTATAAGAATAAGCAGGCTGAAATGAGGGTTACACAAGAATTAAATGAATTTTTTGAGGGCATGATCAAGGTAATTCTGTTACTTTTCCGTAAGCAAGCTTAGCACATTGCCATCTTCCTCCAGTCAGATGGTGGGGGGATACCTGGATGGGGAAATGGCAGAAGATTGAGGATAAGAGGCATATAGGGTGCCTGGTGAGAGAAACTGAAGTCTGACTGTGGGACACAGGCAGGCAAATCCCTCATAGGAGTAGTGAGGACTCTAGGGTTTCTTGGTCAGATGGGGAAGTTGGTACCATGAAAGAAAGCTCAAAAGAAATGCAGTGTTGGGGAGAAACCAGATTTCAGTTACAATGAAGAGGTAGACAGAGCAATGGGGACACCAGCTAAGGAAACAGGGCAGTATGGGCACAGGAGGACCGAAGTCTTCCAGAATTCAGTGGAAGGAATGGGCAGGGGAGTGATGCAAGTGGCAGTGAGAACAAGTGAACAGAAAAGCTGAAAAGGGAGAGGAGAGGGAGTCTGCGCTCACGGGGACAGAGAAGAGCAAGCTGGTTTATAGGTTAACCGCCCCCCCCCCCCCATTTTTTTTCCCACAGCAGGTCTCAAGGTCATGTCAACTGGACAAATCAATCATACTTTTGCATTTTTAAGTGATGGTGTAGATCGACCTAAGAATCCCTGCACTGTTACATTCTCTTGGTCCAATGGTCCAGAATGTTCTCCTCTAGGACACTAAGAACCTTGTGTTTTGTGGGTTTTTTTTTTTTTTGCCACACCCCCTGCTGCATGCAGGATCTTAGTTCCTGGACCAGAGATTGAACCCGTGCCCCCCTGCAGTGGAAGGGTGGAGTCTTAACCACTGGATCTCCAAGGAAGTCTAAGGACCATGTTTTGGGAAAGCATGGTTGTTTTGGGGACATTAAACTTGCCTGGTCTCCCTGGCCTCTGCCTTTAAGTATTCAGATGACTGCCCTTTCCATAAATGAGAACTTCAGCTTACTTGGCTGTTGTTCTGATTCACTGCCTTCTGTCTTTCTGTTAGAGAGCCCCTCTTTCCTCTGCTTGGGTCTAAATAGTGGAGAATCATCTACCACTCTGCTCTTAACAACCTGTCTCTCTGGCCTCCATCTGCTCAGCACTATCTGTTGCATCCACTCCTTCCTTCAAAACCAGTGAAACCACACCAGCCCACCTACAGGTATTGACCTTGTAAGAGGGGCTTTTGCTGAGATCAGGGAGTGTCTCCTGATGGAGCCCAGCTGGCCTTTCCCTAGGGGCCATTTGCTGGGTGAATTTGCAAAATCACATGGGCTGATCAACGTTCAAAGTCAACTGTGCAGTCTCAGAACCACTGTTTCATCTGAAATCTCAGAGATGGACTCTCACAACCAAGCTCACAAATACTGAAGTATCAGTAAGAATTCGATGTAGTGACATCCCGTGAGAAACAGCGCCACACAGGCCAGAACGACAGATAATTTCTCTACATTTCAGGGAATTCTTTACGACACCGTTTCCTAATCCAGGGGAAATCCTGTTCATAAAACTATAAATCTTCAGTCCAACAACCAACATCCAATTTCCTCTTTATTTCCTTCCACTGCTAACCAATCTTAAGGATAACTCCCATTTTCTTACTTTACATATGCTAGTAGATTCCATTAGAGTACAGCCATGCCATGCTGGCCTCGGGTCCATCCTATCTCTTTCCCCAGATTTTTAATCTCATTGTTCATAAAATTAAATATAGAGGATTACAAAGGAAATCAATGACATTAAAATAACACTTTAAAATATTTTTTAAATTGTGATATATATGTATCGTTATTAACTACAAAATCTAGCACTGGATCTAATAACTACCGTAACTTCAAAGTAGTGATGAGCATCAGTCAGTTCCGTCACTCAGTCGTGTCTGACTCTTTGCGACCCCATGAACTGCAGCACACCAGGCCTCCCTGTCCATCACCATCTCCCGGAGTTTACTCAAACTCATGTCCATTGAGTTGGCAATGCCATCCAACCATCTCATCCTCTGTCGTCCCCTTCTCCTCCCGCCTTCAATCTTTCCCAGCATCAGGGTCTTTTCAAATGAGTCAGTTCTTCGCATCAGGTGGCCAAAGTATTGGAGTTTCAGCTGTAACGTCAGTCCTTCCAATGAATATTCAGGACTGATTTCTTTTAGGATGGACTGGTTGGATCTCCTTGCAGTCCAAGGGACTCTCAAGAGTCTTCTCCAACACCACAGTTCAAAAGCATCAGTTCTTCAGCACTCAGCTTTCTTTACGGCCCAACTCTCACAACCATACATGACTACTGGAAAAACCACAGCCTTGACTAGACGGACCTTTGTTGGCAAAGTAATGAGAATAAAGACTATTTTAAAATATATCCACCAACTAGATGATTATGAAAATATCTGTGGTTTCTATTTGTGGCAAATTCACAGATACTGCTAATAACTATTTTGGTTTGTTGTCTACATTTATAAGGCTTCCCTGGTGGCTCAGATGGTTAAGAATCCGCCTGCAATGTAAGAAACCTGGGTTCAATCCCTGGGTTGGGAAGATCCCCTGGAGAAGGAAATGGCAACCCACTCCAGTATTCTTGCCTGGAGAATCCCATGGACAGAGTAGGCTGGTGGTCTACAGTCCATAGGGTCCCAAAGAGTTGGACACGATTGAAGTGACATTGCACGCACACATCACAAGTTTTCTGAATTTTACCCACAGACACTAACAGTTTGCAGGCCCCAGGTTAAGAATCTCTATTAAGATGACTTGGAATGGCTCTGCTATTTTCCATTACAGGCTGATTTTATAATGCATTTCTCATATCACAAGTTCTGAGTCTTTCAGGTGATTCATTTCAGTCTAATATATACTACCCACAGTTCTCAGATATGTTCTCCATCTGTTTAAGAACATTGCTTTTTACATGTAAAAAGTACAAGATCATCATCAAAAACTGGAAACTGAAGTATCCAATAAGTGCTGAGTGGACAAACACAATGGTATATCCATTCAAATGACTATTACTTATAAATTAACAGGAAAATTAATGAAACACGCAACAACATGGGTGAATATCTAAAGAATTTTATTAATAGAAATAAGCCAGAATCAAAAGGCTACATACTGTATGATCCCATTAATATGGCTGCCTTATGGGCAATGAAAAAAAGGAAAGACAAAGGAAAAGACTTTTTCTGTGTTTATTCAGAAATTTCCAGAGGAAAGAGAGTAGACAAGACAGAAGCATTCCAAGCACAAGAAAAGTGTACTCTGCCCTGAAGTAAGGAAATTTTCTAGGCTTTCCCCTTGGCTGGATGAAACAGTCTCAAAAAAGTTAGTCAAGTCCCTTTGTTCTAATTCTTTGTTTATTCAGCAACCATCTGACTATTAATTAAATTGGTATTATGGTTTTAAAATGAGTCTTTTATGATTTTCTTACCATTAACAAAATCCTCAGGGTTTAGTCACCTCAAGGGGAGCTGACAAAATTGAATTCTTTAGCCTGCAGCGATCCAGGGCCTCATGTCATTCCCTTCCAGCTCCCTTCCCCTGTGAGACCCAGTCCAAATACCTGGCCAACCAACTCTCTAGCTAATCAGCTTACTCACAAGAATATTAGTGGGCATTTCAGGTCAACAGATCTCTGAAATGCAGTTGCCAGACACCCTCAGAAAACAAATGAAGAAAGAATTTGTGATTTTTAAAAAATTAATAAATAAGCTTGTCCATTAGAAGGGAGAGCGTAGAAGAATCGTCAACAGAGAGCAGTCCTGAGTTGTTCATTAACTATCACATATGTCTGTAGTAAAAGGAGGAATAGGGTCATCAAACTGGTCTTTTCTACCTCAACTAAACATCTAGGTGAAGAGCTGACTCATTGGAAAAGGCCCGATGCTGGGAAAGTTGGGGGCAAGAGGAGAAGGAAGCAACAGAAGACGAGATGGTTGGATGGCATCACTGACTCAATGGACATGAGTTTGAGCAAACTCCAGGAGATAGGGAAGGACAGGGAAGCTGGGTATGCTGCAGTCCATGGGGTCGCGAAGGGTCGGACATGATTTAGTGAGTGAACAACAAACATCTAGGCATCAGCCCCATGCTCAGAATGGGGCTGAAGAAAAACAGTACATGGCTAAGACAAGACATACATTTATGGTGGAAATGTTTCACTAATGCGCCTTTGTTTTCTGGCACTGGCTCCTATGGCTGCTAATATTCCCTCTAGAAAGCACGGTTGCTACAGCAACCACTTAGGACTCCAGGAACATGGTGACCCTTGACCTTAATTCTTCTCTCCTGTTGGACCCCATGTAACCATCTTTCTAAAAGAGCTTTCACAAACTCAAATAAACACGGAAAGGCAGGCCCTCTTATCTTTGGGAGTTTGTGTTTATCCTTATAACCCTCTTTCATCACAAATTGCCTCTTAGGCAAGAAACACTGGAGTTCTCTTTTATTTGGCATTGCCATTTGCTCTGTACAAATTCGAGCAAGAATGCACTTCCACTCGCTTCATTTCCTCCTTCCCACTTGGCCTTGCTCTTCTCTCACCAAAAACGCTGTTAGCATCTTCTCCTGGGACTCTCTTTCTTTTAATTCACATTATTTACATTTGCTCTTTAGGTCTCTGCCAGAATTTCCCCCTCTTTTTATGTTAAAAATCATCTCCATCTCTGCAAGTTTATGGGTGATTCCACAATCAGATTCAAGATGCTCCCTGTGGTTTCAGTTTCCCTCTACCTCCTCGTGTTGTTCAAACTCAAAACTTACTAATGATTTCCAGGCCAGTGGTGGTTTAGAAGGCAAGCAAGCCGAAGCAGCCAAGAGCATGAGACTTGGAGGGTGTGCTGCCACAACAAATGATGGAATCAATTAGCAGGTGATGAACTAACACGAGGAGATAGATCAGACATGAACATAGGTTCCCATATTTAGGTTACAGTTCATAAATGGTAACCACAGCAAGATATTGCCTCATACCTGACAGAATGGCTATCATAAAGAAGATGTGGGTGCATGCTCAGTCATTCAGTGATGTTTGACTCTTTGAGACCCCGTGGACTGTAGCCTGTCAGGCGCTTCTGTCCATGGAATTTTTAGGTGAGAATACTGGAGTGTGTTGTCATTTCCTTCTCCAGGGGATCTTCCCAGGGATCAAACCCATGTCTCCTGCGTCTCTTGCATTGGCAGGTGGATTCTTTACCACTGGGCCACCCGAGAAGGGCCATAAGGAAGACAGGAGATAATTAGTGCTGGCCAGGATGTAAAGAAAAGGAAAGCACCATGATTCAGTACCATAATTCAAAAGCACACTTTGTGTGCTGCTGATGGAATGTAAATTGGTACAGCAACTATTGAAAACAGTATGGAGGTTCCTCAAAAAATTAAAAATAGAACTGGCATAAAATCCAGCAACCTCACTTCTCAGAATATATCCAAAGGACATGAAAAAAGGATCTTGAAGAGATATGTATACTCCCATGTTCATTGCAGCATTATTCACAACAGCCAAGATATGGAAACAACTCAATATCTGCCTGTGAATGGATGGATAAATAAGGTGTGGTATGTATACATACAATAAAATATAATCCAGCCATGAGAAAGAAGGGAAAATGTCATTTATAACAACATGGATAAACCTTGCAGGCATTATGTTAAGGAAGATAAGCCAGACAGAGAAAGACAAACGCTGTATGATCTCACCCATGTGTAGAGTATAAAAAAGTTGAACTCAGAAACAGAGAGTAGAAAAGTGGTTGCCAGGAGCTGGAGGGGTGGAAGAAATAGAAAGGGTTTGGTTAAAGGGTACAAGCTTCCAGTCATAAGATAAATAAAAGTCTGAAGACCTAATGTAAAACATGGTGACTGAAGTTTATAATGAGCTTCCCAGGTGGCACTAGCGGTAAAGAATCTGCCCACCAATTCAAGAGATGCAGCGGACCTGGGTGCGATCCCTGGGCTGGGAAGATCCCCTGGAGTAGGAAATGGCAAAGTGCTCCAGTATTCTTGCCTGGAAAATTCCATAGACAGAGGAGCCTGGCTGGCTACAGTCCATGGGGTCACAAAGTCAGAAGACTGAGTACTGAGTACACAGGGCCAAGTTGGTAACATTGTATTATATAATTAAAATTTGCTAAGAGAGTAGAACATACATGCTCTCACTAAAAAGAAAAAAAACATAAATACATGAGGAGATGGATGTTCATTAATTAGATGGTGGGAATCCTTTCACAATGTATACATATACTAAACCACCACAATATGCATGTTAAATGTCTTACAACTTCATTTGTCCATTACACCTCAATAAAGGTAAAAACCAAATAAGATTCATAAATGACAAAAGCACAGATGATGGATGACACATGGTGATTTTAGACCATTGTGACCAAGCAGTCAAATGGGTAGTGTTAGGATGGGGAGATGTGGTCAGAGCTGCTACAGTTAAGGACGCACTCAGGAGGCATCATTCACAGTAGTTGTTGTGGAAGTCGTATCCGAATCTGCGACCCCATGGACTGCAGCACACCAGGCTTCCTTGTCCCTCAGTATTTCCTGGAGTTTGCTCAAACTCATGTCCATTGAGTCAGTGATGCCATCCAACCATCTCATCCTCTGTTACCCACTTCTCCTCCTGCCTTCAATCTTTCCCAGCATCAGGGTCTTTTCCAATGAGTTGGCTCTTCGCATCAGGTGTCCAAAGTATTGGAGCTTCAGCTTCAGCTTCAGCCCTTCAATGAATATTCAGAGTTGGTTTTCTATAGGGTTGACTGGTTTGATCTCCTTGCAGTCCAAGGGACTCTCAGGAGTCTTCTTCAGTACCATAACTCAAAAGCAGCAATTCTTTGGTGCTCAGCCTTCTTTATGGTCCAACTCTCACATCCATACATGACTAACTGGAAAAACCACAGGTCTGACCAAAAGAAGGTTACAGTCTCAAAGTCCTGCACAGTGTCCTGATTCCAGCTGAAGCATGTATCCAGTTCTGAGGGCCCCATTTGAAAAGAAGCCCTGGCCACCAATTGGAATGTATCAGACGAGGAAGTTCTGGGTGGTGAGGATTCTGGGAAGTATGTCTGTGAAGGAATTGTTCAGAGAAGTGGGACTATTTGGCAAATTGAAAACAAGCTGTCACTCGGCTCTCAAGTGGCTGTTAGAAGACCAGCAGTTTCAAACTCAAATTTTCAAGAGGCCAGGCGGGAAACATCGATGAGAGAAACAGAACATGCGTAAGGAGAGAAAAATGCTCAAGCATGAGAGTGCCACTAGAGATGTTACCTAGGCTTGGGGTGGAAGGAGAGGCCTGGGCATTGCAGAATGAGAGCCAGGTGATTATCATCACATGTGCAAACAGGCCTAATGCTCCATTCTTTTCTGATATCCCAAGAGAAGCCAGAAATCCACATTTTTAGGCAATGTCTCAATTTTAACAACTGTTTCAAAATTTTTTAAAGACACATTCTTCAGGCCAAACATAACGTGTCATTGGGCTGGAGGCAGCCCAGGGTTGCCAGTTCACAATGTCTAGGTTTTAACTTAGACATTTCTAGGAGATATTTCTAGGCTTTAACAGAAGCAGCACTGAGATGCATTGAAGGAAGATTGACTTGCAATATGAGAGCGTATTCAAATGTTTAAGATCCATAGTCAAAAAACAGACTCCCCATCCAAGTTATGAGCACTGAGAAATAGTCCAGAGAATATTAGGTGACAATATATGAAAGATATGAGAAAGGATTTTCTCCTTAGCAGAGATGTTGAACTCTTTTTGTAAACCATAACTATACATTGTAACAGAATGAGGCTAACAGTTTACTAGGAGCTTTTGTATTATCTCATGTAAAAAGTTACTAGAATAGTTCTTTGAAGTAGAACAGTGGGTATTTCAGGGAATTCCTTGGCTTCCCAGTGGTTAGGGCTTAGCACTTTCACTGCCAAGACCTGGGTTCAGTCCCTGGTCAGGGAACTAAGATTCCACAAGCTGTGAGAAGCGGCCAAAAAAAAGTAGGTATTTCTGTTTTACAAATGTGTAAGCTTAGTATCTGAGATATTAAATAATTCAAAGAAGGTAATCCTGGGAACTGGACTGAGATTTAGGACTCAGGTCATCGAACTTCAAATTCAACCCTCTTTCCTTTGCTACTTCAGAGTCAGAGTCTAAGCCTGTGAGATTCCATTTCTAGCTATGCTCTACTGGATTTGCTTGTTGGTGCTTTCCTGAGGTCAACCAACTCCCCTGCACATGTCCATAGTCCTGGAATGCCTTCCTGTCCCTTCTACCACTTTCTAAAAAGCTCTTCATGATCTTTTGTGTAGTTTCTTCCAAGCTGTCAACTAGGGGAATGCTCCCCAGCTCTCAAGCTTGAAACTGAGCTAGCCCTTGACATGTGGTTGTCCAAAATTGTTGTCGATCTTCTCTGCATCTTCTCCATATATGTCTCTATCAGGACAAAACCTGTCTTAATCCATGAACAAAGCCACGTCCATATAGGTGCACACACATGCACACAAGAGCCGGTACTTGATCACTGAGTCATCAAGTGAAAATAAATGCTGGACTCGGAAGTTGGTCAAGAGAAAGAGAATCTGTTGTCAACGATGGCTTCTAGCTCTCACAGTCATTTCTATTGCCATCCAGAAATTTTGAATCTGACAAAAGTCAGCTTGGGAAACTTGTTTCTGCACATACAGTGCAGGAGAAAAAAATCTCTGCCTCTCTGTATTTTAGACTCATGGACGACAGTTTTAAATGTGTCATTATTCCTTGGGTCGAGAATCTTTTCTCAAAAGAATACAAAAATTGTGGAGAAATTGCTGACTAAGCCAAACTTCCAAATGACTTTCAGTTTGGCTGAAACGTGGGGTTTTAAAATGTAAGCGCTGCCAAAGGTCTTTTCCTTGTTGACTCATAGACATAGCTCAAGTGTAATGATGTTTTCTGGTGCACTGTATTTAAGTCTGTGCAGCCAAAGGTCACTGGGCTTCCCAGGTGGCTCAGTGGTAAAGAATCCACCTGCCAAAGCAGGAGGTACAGGTTCGATCCCTAGGTGGGGAAGATCCCCTGGAGGAGGAAATGGCAACCTACTCCAGTATTCTTGCCTGGAAAATTCCATGGACAGAGGAGGCTGGTGGGCTACAGTCCATGGGGTCACAAGGAGTCAGACACAACTGAGCACAGCCAAATGTCATTCCATGTGAAATAAATCACAACTTGCATCGATCATTTAAAATAAATGATAAAATGTGCAGAAAGTGGAAAAACATGCATAGAAATGTTATGGGAGAAAAAAACATTCCAAGAATGTTACTGCATCCAGCCGAGCACAGAGAAGAGTATTTTTGTTTTGTTTTGGTGGTTTTGTTTTGGTGATTTAGCTGGTCAGATGACCTGCTAAGAATATGTCCATAAAGGCTTTTTTTTTTAAAAAGGAATATTTCATAGACCTAATGTTCTGATGCTCTAATCTCTCTAGGCAAGGTTCATATTTGTGTGGGTTACTTATTCTCCCTTTGTTGACTAAGTCAATAATCAGAATCAGCAGGTTTGGAGTCCGGTTGGCAGGGATCAGCAGCTTGGCTGGGGTGAAGTGAGTATAAAAGCCTGGAGCTGGGGGCAGTCTGCTCAGGGACCCAGCAGTTCTTGGCAGGATGGCTTCCTTCCGTCTGTTCCTCCTTTGTCTTGCTGGACTGGTGTTTGTGTCTGAGGCTGGCTCTGTGGTGAGTGTCTGACTCTCTGATGTTCTTTCATCTGTCTCCTATGGATGAAGTACAAAGTCACTTCTTCCTGCTTTGCCAACCCACTTTTGTTACTGGGGCCAGGGCAGCCGGCATCTATTTTTAAATGTCATTGATCCAAACTTCAAAAAGAATGAAGTTCTGCAGAGCTTACTAAACTGGGGCTCGGATCCTGGGTGCCCTCCTCTATGACTTTGCAGTGGTGCCTCAGTTCCCTCAGATGAATGGTAGAAATAAAGATCCGATATTCTGGAAGCTGTGACTACTGAATTTTCAGAAGCTTGACCTTTGATAAAGCTGATTTCCCTTTAGCTAATCAAAAAGTATGCACCGATTAATTCTTCAAAGGCTTGGTACACAACCTTTTAGTCCAATATCTAATTCTTAAATCCCCTAGGACAGTGGACCCCAACCTTTTTGGCACCAGGAACCGGTTTCATGGAAGACAATTTTTCCACAGACTGGAAGGTGGGGGTTGGGGGATGTTTTAAGAGAATTATATTTATCGTGCAGTTTACTTCTATCATTATGACATCAGCTCCACCTCAGATCATCAGGCATTGGATCCCAGAAGTTGGGGATGCTTGGCTTAGAAGAATAAAACTGAAAAGGATCATGAAATCATCTGACTTTATTTTCCAGCAACTAGCAAGAAGGATGGAGAAGGCAATGGCACCCCACTCCAGTACTCTTGCCTGGAAAATCCCATAGACAGAGGAGCCTGGTAGGCTCCAGTCCGTGGGGTCGCTAAGAGTCAGGCATGACTGAGCGACTTCACTTTCACTTTCATGCATTGGAGAAGGAAATGGCAACCCACTCCAGTGTTCTTGCCTGGAGAATCCCAGGGACAGAGGAGCCTAGTGGGCTGCCGTCTCTGGGGTCGCACAGAGTCAGACATGACTGAAGCGACTTAGCAGCAGCAGCAGCAGCAAGAAGGAACTGCTACAGCAACAGCTGAGTAAAATGTTCTCAGGAAAAGCTATCTGGTCCTGCACTATACTTAGTCACTCAGTTGTGTCCGACTCTTTGGGACCCCATGGACCATAGCCCACCAGACTCTTCTGTCCATGGGATTCTCCTGGCAAGAATATCGGAGTGGGTTGCCATGCCCTCCTCCAGGGGATCTTCCCAACTCAGGGACTGAACCCAGGTCTCCTGTGCTGCAGGTGGCTTCTTTACCAGTTGAGCTACCAGGGAAGCTCCTATTTGGTCCTGTAGCATATTATATCTTTGCAGTAACTCCACTCAGATGAGGAGGCTTAACAAAGCCACTCTTTTCAGAGGGACCATTATCTCCCTTCAAGTTCATAATACACAACCCCAGTAGAGCACAGCATGTCCGGAGACAGAAACTATTCTTTCTTTGGAGACAACTGTGTCTGTGTTACACTGAGTAAGGGAAGTTCATTAACCGTCAACCCATCTGTCGCTGAAAATGGGATTCTCACGTCCTTGCTGCCTTGTTCCTGCTCTCATACCACAAAGGACGCAGCTGTGGCTCTGACCAACTTGATTGACTTGTCAACTGTCTTCTCTCCACCCAGGGTGCTGGTGAACCCAAGTGTCCTCTGATGGTGAAGGTCCTGGATGCCGTCCGGGGCAGTCCTGCTGCGAACGTGGGTGTGAAGGTGTTTAAGAAGGCTGCTGACGAGACCTGGGAGCCATTTGCCTCGGGGTGAGCTGCCTGGGGCTCCCAGACGTGGGGCTTGGTTATATCTTTCCGTTCCCCCATCACTCGTTGGTATGCCTTCACATAACCACTCAAGCTGAGAGTCCTTGTCTTGCGATGTTAGCAAACATGAAGAATTGTGTTAATATATTAATGGAAGGAAAGGAATTGAGGAACAGCATGGACTAGGCAGATGGCCGTAGTTTATCTGGATCACACTGTTACCTAAAGGAGGACCCCGTCTAGGGCCCGAGAGTGGGCTCTTGTCTAATCCTTGGAAATGAATTGTCAGAGGAGACACATGTGCTGACAAAGCAAAAGACTTTATTGGGAAGGGACACCCGAGTGGAGAGCAGCAGGGGGAGAGAGCCCAGGAGGACCGCTCTGCCTCCTAGCTCACAGTCTCAGGATTTACGGAGGTGGGCTTGGCTTTCTCGGTTGTCTCTGGCCAGTCATTTCACTTGTGCCCATATTTGGTCTGACTCAGGGTCCCAGCTGGTGTCAAGCACACCTCTCAGCCAAGATGGATTCAAGCCCAAGGGTTTCTGGGAGGTTGGCAGGACACATGGTCTGGCATCTCCTCCCTCCTTTTGACCCCTCCTGAATTCTCCTGGTTAGTTTTTGGCAGCAACTCCAGGTTACTTATCAGGACCTCCTATTGTGAGATGGCTCAGGCAAAAAGTTATCATTGTGCCCTGGCCAATGCAGGTGGGTTCAGCCAAAGTGTCCCTCATAACATCATTCACTAAGGGAACCAGCAAGTAGATTGAAAATCTGGGCAGAGGGAACGAGGGCCCTGAGAAGGATGCCCTCTTGCCTGGCCCAGCTGGGAGTGACCAGGACCATGAACAGCTTCCCATGCCCCCACTCCAGTTCACCACCTTCTGAAGTCACAAACCACTCAAAAAGGGTGATGAAAACTGTGAATTCCATGCCAAGAAAATGCACATATACACGCCTACAAAAATGTGTATTAAATTTCAGGAGCTCTAGGTTCCTAGATGCCTTCACATATCACTCAAGCTGACAGTCCTTGATTTGTGCTATTAGGAAAGATGTAGAATTTATGTTAATATATTAATGAAAGAAAAGGAATTGAGGGATAGCACGGACTAGGCAGCTGTCCATAGTTTATCTGGATCATCCCGAGTCCAGGGCTGTTGTCCAGCAAAGCCTAGTGGAGCCTAGTGGAGGCTGGGATTGTCAAGCTCCGTAAGAAAGGACACAGAAGAGAAAGATACATGACATCAAGCACAGACCCAGACCACCCTTGCATTCCCCCCGACCAGGAGCTCAAATGATTTCTCCCCTTCACTGGCTGCTTTAGAACTTTGATAGAGTTTCTCCACCTCTGCTAGTAACTGTTTCAAAGAAAATACACACTAGTAAATCTAAACCAACTAACTAAAAGAATAAACAATTAAGAAACCCTCAGTACCAAGCAACACTGCTAAGTGTTTATGTCTCCCAGCAAGAGAGTGTCTGTGGGTTCTAATTGAATCCCAAGAATCACACAATGACGCTTCATCCATCATTGCCTGCTAAGTCACTTCAGTCATGTCTGACTCTTCATGACCCTGTGGACCATCACCCACCAGGCTTCTCAGTCCATGGGATTCTCCAGGCAAGAATACTGGAGTGGGTTGCCATGCCCTCCTCCAGGGGATCTTCCCAACCCAGGGATCAAACCCTTGTCTCTTATGTCTTCTGTATTGGCAGGCTGATCCTTTTCCACCAACTAACTAAAAGAATGAACAACCAAGAAATTCTCAGTACCAAGCAATACTTCTAAGTGTTTATGTTTCCCAGGAAGAGATTTTCTGTGGGTTTTAGTTGAACCCTAAGAATCACATGATGACTCTTCATCCATCACTGGAAAGACCATTTCCTTTGGTGTGGTTTCAACTGAGTTTCTATTTGTTAATTCATTTATGTTTCTATAAAATGCCAAGCAGACCATGGAAAGTAGTTAAGAGAATATTTTAAGCATGAGATAAAATGGATTCCATAAGCATTCAGATGTTTGTGGGAATTTTTTTTTTCTGATGACAAAAAACGGAAAAATCAATGTTTTCTTCCTAGCAAAGAAGAAAGGTGGGAGAGTAATGAACAGAGCCATTCTGTTTTAGTCTGTCCTAGTTTTTGCTGTCTAATTGAGAATGATTTCTAACACCAGCCATCAAGCAGGTTGTCATTTTAGTTGCTAAGTCAGGTCTGACTCTTTGCCACCCCCTGGACTGTGTAGCCCACCAGGCTCTTCTGTCCATGGGACTTCCGAGGCAAGAATACTGGAGTGAGTATTTTCTTCTCCAGGGGATCTTTCCAACCCAGGGGTAGAACCCATGCCTCCTGCATTGGCAGGTGGATTCTTCACCACTGAGCCATCAGGGAAGCCTATCAAGTGAGTACTTACATGGAAATAGAAGTTGCTTAGTTTAAAAAGAAAAATGAATTGCCTAGTATTTGTTGATGGCACAGAGCTGCCAAGGAGCTTAACTATATAAACAATGGAAAGTCAGACACAGGTTTCTCCTTGCACTCTGGGGTCCCCACTGTGTGTACAGATGATACCACCTCCGGAAGACACTCTCACCACAGGCGAGAGGAGCGAGGCCCTGGGGTCCAAGGAACCACAGTCAGAGCAGCTCGCGGCCACTTCCAGGGTAGTTACGAGACTTCACCCAGACACCAACGGTTAGCTGCTAAGTCTCTTTTGAAGTGAAACCTCATAAGAGAAAAAAAATCAACAATGAACTTTTGGAAACATTCCTGACAAGTATTCTGTTAGTTAATTTTAGACAGTCACTAGAATTTTCCCTATCCTGACCTAATTGAGGGGAAAAAAAAAATATATATATATATATATATATACACACACACATATATCTTCACATGGGTTGGTAAGATCCCCCGGAGAAGGGAATGCTTACCTTCTGCAGTATTCTTGGGCTTCCCTGGTGGCTCAGATGGTCAAGAATTTGCCTGCAATGCAGGAGACTCAGGATCAATCCCTGGGTCAGGAAGATCCCCTGGAGAAGGGAATGATTACACACTCCAGTATTCTGGCCTAGAGAATTCCATGAACAGAGGAGCCTAGTGGGCTACAATTCATGGGGTCACAAAGACTCAGACACGACTAAGTGACTAACACACACTCCCATACACAAACTGTATATGGGAATGTGTGTGCATGTTTGTGTTTGTGTGTCTGTGTGTGGTGTCACCTTGCCATGGCATTTATTCCCTCAATGCCTAACTTAACCTGGGCTTTTGCACCTTTTAGGAAAACCGGTGAATCTGGAGAGCTCCATGGGCTCACCACGGAGGACAAATTTGTAGAGGGACTATACAAAGTGGAATTAGACACCAAATCCTACTGGAAGTCACTTGGCATTTCCCCGTTCCATGAATTTGCAGAGGTGAGTATAAGGATGCCAGCATTGTTTTTTATTTTTTGTCTGTTTGTTTGCAATCCCAGGAAATGTGCTGCTTGCACTTTGCACACCACAGAAAAGTCAGAAAGAAAATGTCAGACTAGTACAGCGGCTTTCCCATTTCTCCAGAAATCCACAAAACTCTGAAAAGCAAACTTTTTCTCTGACGATAATTCATTCAGTAACAGGACCTGAACTTATGAGATGCTCCTGAGAGATTTCATTCCTTCCCCTGAATGTGATTATTTGTCTGCTGAAAAAATACTAGTAGATTGGATTATTAGGCAATGCTCCGGACCCCAACTTAGGGTGTTCCACAACAAAAATTAGATGCATCATTTTACTTCTCTAAAATCTGACCACTTTTTCATTCTAGAACTCATCTGGCTTCCAGAGGTTTGGATAATTGAATTCGGACAGTACATACAGAAACAGTAAATTCAAAATAATAATAGCCACACAACAGATGAAACTTATCAAGCATAGACTACTCCCATTTTCTATATTTAACCTATTTGATCTTTGTAAACAATGCCTTGCAGTCATTCCTATTATTATCCCCATTTTACAGGTGAAGAAAGTGAGGCACAGGGAAGTTAAGTAACTTGTCAAGGTCATGGGGACAGTAACAGAAGAAACAGTAGTATTTGCCACCAGGGCCAAGGCTGGGTTTAGCCTCAGGTGTGCTTCAGCTTTCTTCCTGTGAGAAGAGCTAATAATAATAATAAAGACACAATTGTAACCTCTGGTTCACACTCTGTTCCTCTGCTGATGAGGCAGTGGGAACCTCAAAGTTATCCCTATGTCTTCCTTGTCTGTAATTCCTCAAGTCATGTAAAACAGATGGCTGCCATGGAAATAGAATCCAGACATGCTGGTCAGAGTTAAAGATCAACTAATTGCATCAAAAATAGCTCAGCATGAAAGGGAACAATTCTCTCTGGCTTAGTCATGGATGAGACTTTTCATTGACATAAAACGTTTCTTTTAGTAGACAGCGTTGCCAGGGAAACCTTAGGCCTGTTTGATTTCTGGGGCCCACGGGTCACCGAGGGAGCCCTATCTACCCAGACACATGTCTCTGGCTACTTCTCAGCCAGGCAACAAGATGCGGAGCTCCTGTCTTGGGTGGTTTCAGGCTTTAGATGTTGCCCAGCACAAGACTTTTGCCCCTGGAGTCTTAGGCCCCACCCTGGAGCACTAGACCAACCCCCTGTAATCCTTATGCCCCCTGGTCTCAGCCTGATAAGACCATCTGAGAAGACACAGCGCTGTCCTGCCCATGATCTGCTATTCCTGCCCATCAGATGTTAGCTTCCTAGCCTGCTCTTCAGTCTTTCAAACAAACATTTGAAAAATTAAAACCTGCTATTGCTGAGAAGGCTGCTAGAAGCTAGAGATTCAGAAGTGAAAACACATCCCTGCCCTTGGGATGGAGTGACTGATGTAAGACATTGCAGGCAGGACCATGAGCCCAACTTGGAGCCTGAATGGATAACGGGGAAGGAGAGAGAGTGTGAGGAGTCATACCTAAGTCCCAGTACCTCACTTGGGTGACTGGTGGGTACATGGTGGGTTCAACTATAAGTTCCTTTTCTGTCAGCTTCTTCTGAGGACCTTCCAAAACACTGCCATCCTTCAGCACTAGTCACCTCTGCCTTGGCCGATGACCCAGGTGGCCATATTAGACTTAACAAGACAAGAAATTTCCTTTGGAACTATTAGTCCTCTCGACCTCACGGATTTCTGAATGCAGATCATGCCATTTACAAGTTTTAGGAAGAATCAAATGAGTCTGGAGGCCAATGTCATTACAAGAGATCAGAAATTCTCCTAACCTGCTTCCAGAAACTTGGCATTTAAGGAATGCCCTTTCTCCTGCAGAGAGATTCTTTGTTTGGTTTCAGACTTTAAACTTTCTATTTTGTATTGGGGTACAGCCAATTAACAATGTCGTGATAGTTTCAGGTAACAGCGAACGGACTCAGCCACACATACACACGTATCCACTCTCCCCCAGCCCCTTTCCCACCAAGGCTGGCACATGACATTGAATAGAGTTCCATGTGCTACACAGTGGGTCCTTGTTGGTTACCCATTTTCACTAGTGTGTACATGACCTTCCCAAACTCCCTATCCCTCCCCCCAAGTTTTCTAATTATGTGGGTCTGTTTTGTACCTTAGTTCATTTGTATCATTTCTTTTTAGATTCCACATTTAAGGGATGTCATACTATATTTCTCCTTTTGCAGAGAGACTCTTAAGTGATTCTCACCTCCTCCTGCTCTGATCATATTTTTGTTTTCAGTACAGTTTAATTGGATCTTTTTTTCTCCCATCCCCAAGTCATCAAGGTTTCCTTTGTCCATATTTAAAATAAAAGGTGCTTATATAGGGTGTTGGAGAAGGCAATGGCACCCCACTCCAGTACTCTTGTCTGGAAAATCCCATGGATGGAGGAGCCTGCTTGGCTGCAGTCCATGGGTTCGCTAAGAGTTGGACACGACTGAGCAACTTCACTTTCACTTTTCACTTTCATGCATTGGAGAAGGAAATGGCAACCCACTCCAGTGTTCTTGCCTGGAGAATCCCAGGGACGGGGGAGCCTGGTGGGCTGCCGTCTATGGGGTCGCACAGAGTCGGACACGACTGAAGCGACTTAGCAGCAGCAGCAGCATATAGGGTGTATTCAAAGTTCAATCCAGGACCTCTGTATAAAATAAGTAAAACTAAATATCTGCTTGCTGCCCTCCATCTCCCTTCTGAACCAAGTTATCTCAACTTGCCTCACTCTGGGTACCTAGACTATCCCAGCACTTGGAGTCTCAGCTCTATGAAATTTGCCTGAAGTATATAACTAATGGGAACCATGCTCTCATAGACCATTTGCCCAGTTCCAAAGCTTAAAAGAGCCCCAACATTTGTGCACTGCAGAATTCCAACATGATCTTCCATACTCTGCTTGCACTGTAAATAGAAGCCTCCGATGCTTTGACTCCATATTTCATTGCATGTTATATACACAAAATACACTTATTCTTCTGCATGTTAGGAGATGCAAAGGAATAGTAGGGGAAAAAAATGTCTCGGGTTTGGAGACAAGTGGCTTAACATCTAGCCTGGCTCTGTCACTTCATGAACGTGGGCCAAACACCCTAACTCGGAGGTCTGGTTCACTCATCTGTGAAATGGGAAGAATGCTACCTTCCGGCTTCAAAATTCTAGGGTCTCTAAGTCTGCGGTGAGCTTGCAACCATCATTCTTAAGCTTTTGGGTCACTAATGGCAGTTTCTACATTCTCTCTTCCTTTTTCCAAAACCAAGAACATGAGACACAAGCAATAAGGAGTTCTGTGATTTCTCTCGGTCAGGTTAGAGCCACCTTGATTATCAGTGTGAATTTGCCCCCCCAAAGAGAGATCTAAGTATATGGGTGGGGGTGGGGAGTGAAGAATCTTATTGAAAGGGCTGTGCAAGGTTCCGACAGCTTAGTTGGCCAGTATATTTGGAATTTTGCCTTTTGCACCCACTGTTTCAGAAAACAAGAAAATAAAAATAATTTCTTTGGCCTGGACTTCCCGCAGTCTCTGAATGATTCATGGTTGGGGGCTCTGCTGGAAATCGATCCTGTCTGTGTTCCCTGCAGGTGGTGTTCACAGCCAATGACTCTGGCCTCCGCCACTACACCATTGCCGCCCTGCTCAGCCCCTACTCCTACTCTACCACCGCCCTGGTCAGCAGTCCCAAGGAGTGAGGGCGCCTGCCTCGGCGGACTTGAAGGATGAGGGACAGGATTTTGTGTAACCGAGAGTATTCCATTTTTATTAAAGCAGTGTTTTCACTTTATAAGCTATGTTAGAAAATAGGCAGAAACAATAAAACATGCCTATTAAAGCACTTCCCATTTCATTTGTCCTTGCTTTTTTTGATTCCCTTGTCATCCTCTCAAAAAAAAAAAAAAAAAGGAATCTAAATTTGACAGAAATGCAAAGAACTAAAAGAAACATCTCTAGAGGCACTCTGGGGAACTCCAAATTTCCATTGTTTTCCAAGCTAAGCACATATTCGTTCTGGTCAGCGGCTATTAAAAACACACATTCTGAAAATGAGAAAGCTATCTTTGCCTCTCCCCTTCGGTGAATAGCAAAAGGCAAATCCTAAAGTCCTCTTCTTTATTCTGTGCATTTCTTTTAAGTGCTTTACTGATTTCAAGAGTAGCCCAGCTCCACTGGGACAGACTAAGAGTGACTCGAGCCCTGTAATCCGACTCAGACTAGGAGATGTAATCAGTGGACCCTCGCACCCCTAATTCACCTGCTGTTGCTGCTAAGTCACTTCAGTCGTGTCCGACTCTGTGTGACCCCATAGACGGCAGCCCACCAGGCTCCCCCGTCCCTGGGATTCTCCAGGCAAGAACACTGGAGTGGGTTGCCATTTCCTTCTCCAATGCAGGAAAGTGAAAAGTGAAAGTGAAGTCGTTCAGTCGTGTCCGACTCTTAGCAACCCCATGGACTGCAGCCTACCAGGCTCCTCCATCCATGGGATTTTCCAGGCAAGAGTACTGGAGTGGGATGCCACTGCTAATTCACCTAGACTAACCCAAACTTTAGGTACTGAGAGACTGCTGTATGCCAAGCATTACTTTAGATGCTGTGAACCTAAGGATAGATAGAGTGCCTGCAAATGAAGAGCTCACAGCCTTTTAAGAAGATAACTGTGTCATCACGATTTGACAAGGGCTATGGTATGGTCCAAGGAAGGCTTCCCTGATGGCTCAGTGGTAAAGAATCCACCTGCCAGTGCAGCAGACGTGTGTTCAATCCCTGAGTCAGAAAGATTCCCATGGAGAAGGAAATGGCAGCCCACTCCAGTATTCTTGCCTGGAGAATCCCATGGACAGAGGAGTTTGGCAGGCTATAGTCCACAGCGTCGCGAAGAGTTGGACACAACTGAAGCAACTTAGCACACATGCAGGATGATAACAAGATTCAACAAATGGAGAGAAGACAGAACATACAATACTCTCACTAAGAAAGTATTAGATCCTACAGAAGGACTTTATGCATTGGCCGCGTGACTTGGGGGAGTCTAAGAAAGTAGAACTTCACTCTAGATTGGATGTCATCAGGAAGTGGGGGCAATTCTATGACGGTCTCTGTTTATCTGTAGGGCAGACAGACCAGTGCAGACACAAAGCTGTACTTGGAAAAGCAGACATAGTTACTCCTTTTAGTGAGAAGGGAGGTTTGAGATCTTGTGAGTTCCACAGTGATATTTCTTTCTGGCTTTATCATGGTCTTAGACCGACACTGTCTAATGTTCTGTGAGACTGTCACACCCAACAGAGCAACAATGGCCCCAACCAGCTTGTAATAACCTTGAGGCCAGTTCCCAGAGGTCAGGAGCTGCCTCCCCACCCTCTTCCTCAAAGTCTATAGAGCTGCTGATCCACAAAATATCAGCAAATAGCTGATAGCTTTGTTGTGAAAGGGGGAGAGAATTAGAGAAATCCATGAAGTCTTGGTGCTAGTGGTAAAGAACCCACCTACCAATGCAGAAGACCTAAGAAATGCGGGTTTGATCCCTGGGATGGGAAGATCCCCTGGAGGAGAGCATGGCAACCCACTCTAGTTTCTTGCCTGGAGAATCCCCTGGATAGAGGAGCCTGGTGGGCTACAGTCAATGAGGTTGTAAAGAGTTGGACACGACTGAAGTGACTGAGCATGCGTGCACACATGAAAACTTAGGCATCAGTGCTGGCCAGTGGCTTGAATGGACCAGCCAGTAAGTGAGCTTGGAAATACGGGCAAAGGCCGGATTTGTAGTCAGCAATGGTGAGCTCAATTTTAGTCACACCGAGCTTGAAGTGATCAAGCCAGTTTTCAATCTCACACCTTGGAAATCAGCAGTGGGTATACACCTACAGCCAGAAAACAAAACTAATATTAAAATACCTCCCAAAACATTTGGATAGCACCTGCTGAACAAGGAAATTTAGGATACTTATGCTTTATAATCTGCATTTTGTTCATAAAGGTGACCCTTCTAAGAACTTTTATTTCTCGCCCAAACCCTCAGTATTATAACCATTCCTTTCTTTTACGTCTTGGTTCACAGAACACCCCACCCCCCTTAACCCCATGACTCCTACTTCCTGCCTTTCAAAATGGAAATGAGCTCAGAATCAATTCCATTTTCCTCACGCTCCGTTCTCTGTGGGTTAGAACTGCCCCAGTTAATTTAAAGCCGAGGCAGATGGCAATTCATCTCTGGCAATCAAGGCAAACGCTGGGGTCTGTTCCGGAACCACTGTCGTCAGCAGAGAGAGCGGGGTTACATGTAGCTGCTTAAATAAGCCCTGAGATGCGGAGCTGCTTTGGGGGCTCGGCAGTCACCCACTTTCTGCTGCTGCCACTAATGTCGCTCCTGGGGAGGCTGAAGGTTGGGAGACTGGGTCTAAGGCGGGAATGCAGTGGTGGGCTTGGGAGAGGGCACTGGACTCTTGTGTAAGTCCTGGCAGCTGCCCAGATGAAGACGTGCTCTGAGCTGAAAGCACACGACTCAACTGCCTTCCTCAGGAAAGTATATTTGGAGAATACACGGGAGTGTATTTCCAAGCACACGGAAGACAGTTCCTAATACATAGTCAGGGCTCGATAATTATTTGCTGAAGGAATGAACAGAAAGTTGGCTCCAGGTAGGCAAATAGTTCTCTTCTGAGCCTTTACAAGTCCCTTGGGTTTTACCAGGGCATGTTCCCCTCTCACACAGACATGTGAGAAACAGCGCCATGAAACGGACCGGTTTGTTGGGAAACACTAAAAGGCTATCAGCTCCTGGGAGTAATCTCAAATATTCAGAGCCAAGTTCCGCATCCTTGGATTGACTTCAAGAACGTAAGTCACTGAAAACGTCTACTGTAAAATCAGTTGATTTAAAATGTCCCATTGGGTGCCTGGCTACCTCAGTCAATAGAGCATGAGACTCTTAAAATGTTCCACTGCCTAGGCCCAGGACCAAAAGAAAAAGGACCTTCATTCAAAACTACAACTAACGCCCACTGGGTGGGTTTTGCTTCATTGTCTTAAAAGGCAGAGACCCTCTGCCATTCCTGGTCTCCCCATAGAGAAGCAGGATGGGATGGGGGGCCTGCCTGGGGCACTGCAGAGGGTCTGAGCCCTGCAAGGAAGATGGGGCTTTGCCAGAGGCAAGACCCTGTTTGTCTGGGCATCCTCTGTGTGGAGGCAAATACCCAGCAAATTTTGCAAATGCTCTATAATGAATTTGTTGTTGTTCAGTCGCTCTGTCATGTCTGACTCTGAGATCCCATGGACTGCAGCATGCCAGGCTTCCTTGTCCTTCACCGTTTCCTGGAGTTTGCTCAAACTTATGTCCATTGAGTCGATGATGCCATCCAACCATCTCATCCTGTCATCCCCTTCTCCTCCTGTCTTCAATCTTTCCCAGCAACAGGGTCTTTTCCAATAAGTAGGCCCTTCCCATCAAGTGGCCAAAGTATTGGAGCTTCAGCTTCAACATTAAGTCCTGCCAACGAATATTCAGGGTTGATTTCCTTTGACTGGTTTGATCTCCTTGCAGTTCAAGGGACTCTCAAGAGTCTTCTCCAGCACCACGGTTTGAAAGCATCAATTCAATTCTATAACAAACATTACAGCTCTATCGCCAGCATCCATTCCATCCATCTCTTTTCCACTGAGTAACAATGAAAACGCTCTTAGCTCCCAGAGGAGGGGAATGGAAGCTTCTCTAAGTCAACCAGTGAAATCTCACCATCTTTGCCCTGGTGTTTAGCTTAGGGGCACTTGAGGTCTAAAACGGCCCCATCAGAAGGAAACTCAGGGCCTCTCTTTCCTGATGAGATCAAACAGGATGTTTCCTGGAAGAACACAGCTCTGGGAGGTACTGGCAACCATCTTATGATCACGAAGTGAGCAATCCTCAGGACAGAGCCAGTTCCAAAAGGTGGCAAGTCAGTCTTGATGACAAGGCAGAGCAGCTGAAGCACTGAATATTTCTCAAATTTTCAGTGGCATTAACCAATAATATCCTTATTTTTCAAGAGCATTTGATTCAGTTTCTGTAAATCAATTTTATTCAAAAACATGACTTTTTAAAATGTTTTATGCTTTTAAAAAAGTTTTTAAGGTAATTTAGAACAGCTTTCAGTTCAGTTCAGTTTAGTTGCTCAGTCGTGTCCAACTCTTTGCGACCCCATGAATTGCAGCATACCAGGCCTCCCTGTCCATCACCATCTCCCGGAGTTCACTCACATACATCGAGTCAGTGATGCCATCCAGCCATCTCATCCTCTGTCGTCCCCTTTTCCTCCTGGCCCCAATCTCTCCCAGTATCAGAATCTTTTCCGAGTCAACTCTTTGGCATGAAGTGGCCAAAGTACTGGAGTTTCAGCTTTAGCATCATTCCTTCCAAAGAACACCCAGGGCTGATCTCCTTTAGAATGGACTGGTTGGATCTCCTTGCAGTCCAAGGGACTCTCAAGAATCTTCTCCAACACCACAGTTCAAAACCATCAATTCTTTGGCGCTCAGCTTTAGATTTACTAATTTAGTTATTTTGTCACTTGTGACTGAAACATCTCAGTTGATATTCACCTTCTCTTGATAAAAAAAGGTACAAAAAATCAGGAAGAGTTTGAAAATAGGCTTTCACATGTATATTATTAAATTGAAAGAATTTATCCTTTGTTAAGAATAAAATTGGAAGTTTTCCCAAAGATACTATAATAATGTCCAATAAACTAAAATTATAGTAAACCCTAGTTATACCACCATAGAATGTTATTAATAGAATAACCACCATAAAATGTAGCACCATAGAATGTTATTAATAGAATGATAAACATATTTAAAGTTGAAATCATAATGTAAATTTTCATGCTCTAATTTCTCATGAACAATTTCTAATATTTCTGTGATCTTTACAATTATAACTTTTAATTTTTGAAAAATGTACACCCTGCTCATAATGTGATACTAATTAGTCTCAACTTTTTGCACTTATAGCTAGTGCTGTAATGAACATTTTTAGGAAGCATATAGATTTTTGCTTCTGTTGAATTAAGTGAATGACCTAACATTTCTAGAACTCAGGCTGATGCCTTGGACATCAAGCTGCCTGGAAATGAGTCTTGTCTCCACCATTACAAGCTCTTTGATTTTGGTCAGATTACATAAACTTACTTGCCTTGGTTTCATTTGTAAAATGGGAATAATCATAGCACCACCTCGAGAGTTATTTAAGACCAATTGTCATAAGACACATAAAGGGGTTTAAAGCAATGGATGTGTGTGCTAAGTCGATTCCCACTCTTTGCGACCCCATGGACTGTAGCCCACCAGGTTCCTCTGTTCATGGGATTCTCCAGGCAAGAATACTGGAGTGGGTTGCCGTGCCCTCTTCCAGGGGATCTTCCTGACCCAGGGATCAAACCCGAGTATCTTTACATCTTCTGCATTGGTAGGCAGGTTCTTTACCACTAGCACCACCTGGAAAGCCCAAAACATGCACCATATACATTAAGTTATCAGGGACTATAACTACAAGTATTATTATTTGGAATAATATTAGAATATGAACACATTTATGTCATAAATTCTATGACACTGAAGACTTACAAGTTCTTATTAAAGTTTTTTGCCACTGTAATAGATATATCATTATATCTCACAACTTCTTCACTTTTTACTTGATTACTAAACATTTCTCCTGTATTTATTTTCCCTGTATTGTTTATTCCTTTTACTAGACATGTTTTTCAAGTATGTCTAACAGTCTAAAATGTATGTGACTTATTAATTCACAGGGCATGTACATCAGTTTCCTCCTGATGATGTAACAAATACCACAAATTCAGTGGGTTAAAACAAACTCAATTTATTCTCTTACACTTCTAGAGGCCAGAAGTCCAAAATCAAGGTGTTGGCAGAGGTGTGTTCCCTCTGGATACTTGGCCTCACAAAATAGTTCTCCTGGCCTTTTTAAATTTCCGGAGGCCACTTGCCTCCTTGACTCATCACCCCTCCTTATAAGGACACTTGCAATTACATTGGATCTCTCAAATAATCCAGAAAATTTATCCCTCTCAAGAGCCTAACTTAAACACACCTGCAAGGGACTTCGCTGGTGGTCCAGTGGCTAAGACTCCGAGCTCCCAATGCAGGGGGCCCAGGTTCAATCCCTGGTGGGGGAACTAGATCCCACATGCTGTAACTAAAGATCCTGCATGCCACACGAAGAGGGACCATCCTGCGTGTTGCAACTAAGACCTGTGCAGCCAAATAAATAAGTAAAGCATCGCACCTGTGAAGTTCCTGGCACAGGTTCTGGGAATTAGCATGCGGGTGGCCATTATTCCGTCTATGACATCGTACAGGTATTGGTTTATCCAACACACACTGATTGAGACCTGGGGCTGGAGCTGTAAGGATGCGTTAAGACAGAGGGTTTGCCTGCAAGGAATTCATGTCTGTTCTTAGCAATGGAGACAGACATGAAAGGGAAAGAGAGAGGGAGAGAGGGAGGGAGGGAGGAGAAGAGGCAGGAAAGGAAACCAGGAAGGGAAGTCAACACTGCCACAAAAGAGTAAAATGCTACAGTAACAGAACAGAAAAACTTGTTTTCATTCCTGGGATCCTGGAGGCCTCAACAGAGGAAAGGACAACTAAGCTTGTCCTCCCAAGCTAAGTAGGAGGCAGGCACTTAAGTAGGAAAAAGCCATTTCTGGAGAGGAGACTGAATTGCAGAGGGACAAAGATTTGAGAGTACATTAAATATGCAGAGAAAGGCAAGCAATTTGGTTTAGTTAGTTAGAAGCTAGGAGATTGCAGATTAAAGTAGCAAGAAGACTGAAGGGCTGTGCTACCAGGTTGAAGTCCTGTGGGACACGGGGAAGTTCAGTTCAGTTCAGTCGTTCAGTCGTGTCCGACTCCTCGCAACCCCATGAATCGCAGCACGCCATGCCTCCCTGTCCATCACCAACTCCCGGAGTTCACTCAGACTCACATCCATCGAGTCAGTGATGCCATCCAGCCATCTCATCCTCTGTCGTCCCCTTCTCTTCCTGCCCCCAATCCCTCCCAGCATCAGAGTCTTTTCCAATGAGTCAACTCTTCACATGAGGCGGCCAAAGTACTGGAGTTTCAGCTTTAGCATCAGTCCTTCCAAAGAACAGCCAGGGCTGATCTCCTTCAGAATGGACTGGTTGGATCTCCTTGCAGTCCAAGGGACTCTCAAGAGTCTTCTCCAACACCACAGTTCAAAAGCATCAATTCTTCGGTACTCAGCTTTCTTCACAGTCCAACTCTCACATCCATATATGACCATTGGAAAAACCATAGCTTGACTAGACGGGCCTTTGTTGGCAAAGTAATGTCTCTGCTTTTCAATATGCTATCTAGGTTGGTCATAACTTTCCTTCCAAGGAGTAAGCGTCTTTTAATTTCATGGCTACAATCATCTGCAGTGATTTTGGAGCCCCCCAAAATAGAGTCTGACAGTGTTTCCACTGTTTCCCCTTCTATTTGCTATGAAGACATGGGACCAGATGCCATGATCTTAGTTTTCTGAATGTTGAGCTTTAAGCCAACTTTTTCACTCTCCTCTTGCACTTTTATCAAGAGTCCTGTGGGAAATGGGGAAGTTAGTGAAGGTAAATAAATGAACTGATTTGACCCAGGTTTTCGAGATCCCAGTCTTGAGTCTAGGGTGGACTAACTGAGGGACGCCTGAAGGCTGGCACAACTGTCCAGGGGAGGGTAGTAAATTCCATTTATACATATTTTAAATTGATATGTAATAAAAGAAATGGAAACAAAAGAAATAAACTAGTTGATTTCAAAGTTACCTTCCTGATCTAAAGCTCTGTGGTTTCATGATTCCATTTGTTCTCCCAATGGGATTGGGAATTATACTTTAGCTACTAGGCCTAGAATAAAAAATTGTATTTGCTGTACTCCCAGTAACTGACTAAATTCTAATTTCCGCTACAGGACTCCCACAGAAGGAAATGGTAACCTTCTCCAGTATTCTTGCCTGGAGTATTTCATGGGCAGAGAAGCCGGGCGGGCTACAGTCCACGGGATCGCAAACAGTTGGACGCGACTGAGCAACTAACACTTACTTACAGTAAATGACTCATAAAAGAAGTATTGAGGTAAACAGCTACTAAAATTTTTATTACTCCTATTTCCTCCAACATATACTAATAAGCCTAGTGTTTTCCCTTACAAAAGCAGACTATAAAAGCAATGCCATATTTTTTTGTAACCTAGAAGCAGCAAAACTCAGACTGCAGACTTAGCAGAACAAGCAATGCTTGCTGTTAAGCTTTTCTTTTTTTTTTTTAACTTTAATAAATTATTGGACTTTGAAGTTAAAGTCTATAGAGTCAGGCATTCATTTATAGAAAGGTTTTTATACGACCTTAACAATGCAAAGTAAATTGTACAAAAAAAGAAAAACGCTCAGTAAAAAATAGGAAGAAAGTAAGACCCCGCAAAATGCATTGGGGACATTTATATAAGGCAGCAAGAACAGTGATAGAATAGAAATCATCATCTTTCTACTTGTTAAGGCTGATCACCAGCTAACGAAAAGACAAACTCATTAAACATTTGTTCTGCTTTGTTTCAATAATTTTTAAAATTTGTTTCTGTTTAAGATTTTAGGGTTTGCTTTTTAAATTGGATTTTTTGATTATATGAAAAATACTGACACAGTTCCAGTTCCTAACTATTTAAAAATGTATTAAAGGCTCAGTCTCACTGCCACTCTCTACCCACAGGCCATTTTTATTAGTTTCTGGTTTTTTCTGCTAGGTTTTGTAGGAAAAAAACACAGACAAGAATGCATATATTTTTATTTCCCCTTCTTTTATACACAAAAAGTAGCATTTTAGATAGTGTGTGAGCTTTATTTTTTCCCAAGGACACTACTAGTCTGAAAATCAGTACATATCAGAATGAAGAATTTGTGCCTCCTCTCCCGTATGGCTAGAGAGGAGCCCACGGAGTGGGTGACCGGTGCCATTCATCCACCTGTCCCCCTGCAGACATTTGGGTGCTCCCAAACCTTTGCTACTCTCATGCCTCCATGAATAAACTTGTATGTATGTTGATTCATATCTGTAGAGGTGTGTCTTTAGCAAAGATGCCTAAAGAAGTATTTCTGGGACAAAGAGTAAATTCTTTCGTTATTTTGCTGGTTATGGCTAAATTCCCCTCCAGAGGTTGTGAAATTTTGTATATTATGTATGAGAGTCCTTGATTCTCCATAGTCCCACCAACAGTGTTGGTGAAACTTCTGGATTTTTGCCAATCTGATAGGTTAGAATTGATACCTTGATGTGACCTGAATCTGCATCTCTCTTATTGTGAGTGGAGTTGATTATCTTTCATATAGGTAGTGTTCGTCGCTCAGTTGTGTTCGACTTTTTGTGACACCATGGACTGTAGCCTGCCAGGCTCTTCTGTCCATGGAATTCTCCAGGCAAGAATACTGGAGTGGGTTGCCATTAAAAAATTTTTTTTTTATTAAGTCTATTTTTGAATTGAAGGATAATTGCTTTACAATATTTTGTTGGTTTCTAAAAAAAATGATAATTTTTAAATTCTGAAGTCACTGTAGACGCTCATGCAGTTCTAAGAAATAATACAGAGAGATCCCTGGACCCGTTACCCAGCTCTCCTCCCTGCACTCACATGGTGCAAAATTATAGTGCAATGTCACAGCCAGCAAACTGACACCCACACCATCAAGTACAGAAGAGTTCCGATCTTTCTTTTTACATGACTTTTTTTGTGAGTAGGACAAATTGGGGTAAACACATCCCATTCGCTTCTCCCACCAATGACCAAACAACAACAATGAAAGCCTATTGAAAGATTCTGAAAGGTGCGGTAAGGAAGACCAACTCCCCGGGGATCCAGAGAATCAAGTAACTCAGCCATGAATCCTGGGAGTTCTTTACTTGCCTCTTCATTAGATATCCCAGCCGGGGTGCTAAAAAGGTCAGCAACATAACTGACCCACGTATAAAAAGCCCCACAAGAAAAGCTTGCTGTCCTCAGCCTGAGAATCTAGAAGGGCGCAGACCAGCAGGCACCATTCAACCATACTCTCTGTTCTTCAGAAGAGCACCCCAAGAACAGCCAGGGCGCTCCCTGCCCCCACTGGGGAGCAGTGGTGGCCAAACTTGTTCCCCACCAGTACCCACCCCCATACCCTCTGTGGTGAGGAGCCTGTGGGGGGAACTCTGGGGACTCCCCTCCTGTATGTAGTCTAAGACTTCTCCCCCCTTTTCTATTGGGTTTCCAGGTAGGTTATAAAATACACAGGGCTTCCCTGGTGGCTCAGTGGTAAGGAATCCGCCTGCCAATGCAGGAGACACGGGTTCAATCCCTGGTCCAAGGAAGATGCCACATGTGAAGAACAACTAAGCCTGTGTACCCATAACTATTGAGCCTGTGCTCCAGAGCCTGGGAGCCACGACAACAGCCCTTGCACGGAACCTACTGAAGGCCATGCACCCTAGAACCCATGCTCTGCAAAAACAGAAGCCATCGCAATGAGAAGCCCATGCACCACAATGAGAGAGTAGCCTCCACTTGCCGCAACTAGAGGAAAAGCCTGCACAGCAACAAAGACCCAGCACAGCCAAAAATAAATAAAATTATATAAAAAATAAAGGGATAAGGGGTTGGCCCCTATGAGAAGCCCTTGGCAAGCATCTCCCCTACTTGGCTGTAGTCCCCTCAGGGGAAGGAACCCGGTTTTATTCACTCTCACGCCACCAGCACAGCCCAGTGCCTGGGACACAGCAGGTGCTTAATAAATGGCCTAAAATATTGGGATCAGAGAGACTAGAGACTAGGCTGCCAGAAGCTGCTACGCAGACTGAAAGACTGCAGTTACCCTATGCCAAATGACATTTATACAAGGTCAAGGGATACAGGAATAAAGGGGCGGTCTGGTTACCATAGCAACCCCATTCTGCCTGAACAAAAGTACTCGGGGGATTTCATTAAGACTTCAGAGACACTAACAGCCGCCATCCGCCATGATGTTTCCTGATTCTAACAACGACGGTGATGGTGGGAGAAGAGAGAAGAGCAGGTAAAGGAGGGGAAGAAGGGGAGGAAAGGTGGTGTAAATGAAGCAAATCCTTGGAAATGAACTAAGTAAACTGGAAATAATATTCCAGATATAAATTAACACCTTCTCTTTGAGAAATCAAGCAGGTGTTTTCAGCATCTGCCCTCAAACTCTTTCATCACCACATCTGTGCCTTGAGACATTTATTTTACAGTGGGGATGACTGTCACTTTCCTTGTTAGATTTTTTAATTTAGCAAGCAAAAATTATCTTGGCAGTAAATTCTTTGCTGTTTTTTTTGGTTTTATAAACTAATCCATTTTAATTTTTTAAAACTTAGTAATTTTTTTTTAATTTACAAATATATTGGATAAAAAGATGAGCCTCTCTATTAAGGTAAATCTGTAGGTGGAACAAAACACATTCTGACAATGACCTTTACTAATAAGGCTCCGATCCTACTTAACACAGTTCAGTAAGAGGGTGACGGGTGTGCATTAATGGAGCAGTCACTGGTAATGCTGAGGTGGGTTCTGCTCGGTTAGATGGTAAAGTCTCCCCTGACAGAATCACTCATTCACTGAGCATGGAACTAGACGCTGGGAGCACAGAGATGAACTGACACCGATACCTGGGAGTCTCCGCACACACCTGGGGGACCATGTGCTCAGTTTTGCAAATACAAGAGATCATCTGGTGTACGTGGCTATTTATTTACAACTGAACACAATGAAAAATCCAGTTCCTTACTCATACATGCCACGTTTCATGCTGAACCGCCATGCGTGGCTGGTGACTGTCACACAGCAATATCACAGAACACTTCCATCACCACAGGATATTCTGCTGGGCGGCGCTGGAAAGTGTCCTAGAAAGTGAATTACTGATCAGAGCAAAGAGACGGGAGGAAGAACGGAAGGCAGAAAAAGAAGGATCCTCCAAGAAACTGAGAAGAGAATAAGTGAAGAAGCCACACCCAAAAGGTAGGAAAGAAATAGGAGGAGTTCAGGCCCAGGTGGATGCTGAACTCCTTCCGCTGTAAGAGAGAAAACTACGGAGTCCTTTCCATGAGTTCAGTGTTGTAATAGGTGCTTGCCACGTCATCTACTTAAGATCAACAACAAAGCCAGATTCTCACTTGCCATACATTTTTCCTCATGACTATCATCACCAAGTTATAATTGTGTACTTTCGTCAGTCTACTAATTGTTTACACACATTCTCATGCACAGGGTAATCACTGACTTCATTTCCGAGCAGAATTAAGGAGCATGGTCTCATTCTTACAATATGATCCAAGACAATTTGTATGAAAACAATTTCACTCTAAAACTGGAAACTGACTTAATATAAGCCAAGTTTGCGCTCGGAGTCCAGCACTGTGCTAAGTGCTGTATTAGAATTAGTTACTTTTATCATTTGAATGACCCTTGGGTAGTTCCCTCATCCTCCATAGAGAGACCAAGAAATCGAGGGCCACAGTGGTTTAAAATTTTGCTAAAATTTCCTAGGTGGCTCAGTGGTAAAGAGTCTGCCTGCTAATGCAGGACACACAGGAGACATGAGTTGGATCCCTGGGCTGGAAAGATCCCCTGGAGGAGGAAATGACAACCCCCTCCAGTATTCTTGCCTGGGAAATCCCATGGACAGAGGTGCCTGGCGGGCTACAGTCCATGGGGTCACAAGAGTCAAGACACAACTCAGCGACTGAGCACACACAGCTAATAACAGTGAATCTGTGAATTCAAACTCAATTCAGTCTGATTCCAGAGTCTTCACTTATAACTACCACCTTTCAACAAAGTTCTGCTAAGAGGTAACTGCAAATCAAGGTCCACAGTTGCAGAAAAGCAATTATTTCAACTATCCTTCTAACATGTACTGTTTCCAGCAGAGAAATGCTCTATTTTTGACTTTTTTAAAAACTTATTTTATATTTTAGTATAGCCAATTAACAACACTGCGAGTTTCAGGTGCAAGGTAGAGAGACTCAGCCGTATATATAACATGTATCCATTCTCCCCCAAGCCCCCTTCCTATCCAGGCTGCCACATAACATTGAGCAGAGTTCCCTGTGCTCTACAGTACGTCCGTGTTAGTTATTCATTGGCTGAGAAATATTCTGCACCTGGAAAAAAGTTGCTCCTTCAAGACACTCCGTTGGCTCTCTAATATTGCATGAGTGAACTATACAACTGATGTCTGCAGAGGGCACAATCGAGCACCTCACTTGACAGGAAGATCCCCTGGAGAAGGGCACAGCAACCCACTCCAGTATTCTTGCCTGGAGAATCCCATGGACAGAGGAGCCTGGCAGGCTACAGTCCATGGGGTTGCAAAGAGTCAGACGTGACTCAGTGACACATAGGTTTTCAAGTGTCCCACTCTGTCAGTTTTACAGAGGACAGTAAACTCCTTGAAAGTAGTTAATGTCTGATGCTTCTTGGAGATCTTCCAGAGCACAGACTTCAGCTGTAGGAGTTGGGAAGATTAAATTAGCTATGGAATTCAGGTCCACCAAAATGTATCTTAGGAATGCGTTGAGAAAGACACAAGTTTTACTTTTCAACCCATATATTTTTCTTGTATTAATTTGTGGGTGATACAGGACTATCTTTTCTGAAGTCACTTAAATCAAGTGCACCTTAAGAAGCACCTTTTCTAAAAAAATAACTTTGGACCAGAATATCTCCACAACCTTAAATCCATACAAGGAAAACCCTTTCTTTTTTCCTTTTCTTTTGCATCTATATGAGATGATGGGTGTTCAACTAAACTTACTGTGGTCATTATTTCATTATGCTGTACAGCATTATTCAGACAGTGCTGTATGTCAATTATATCTCAATAAAATTGGGGAAAAAAATAAAGACAACAAAAAAATAAAACCATTAAATGATGCTGGATTATTCATCAGAGGACACACTAATACTATAGGTACGAACCTGGGGCAGACTAAGCAAACTCCATTTTCTGGCTTAGCAGGATTTGGATACCTAAATGATTATGATTTAATGACTGGCTTTGTGATGTTTAGTGACAATATCCCAGTAAGTCACACTATGCATAAAAATTAATAACACTGAGAATTCATTACACAAATAATTCCAATTTACAGAAGTCATGATCTCATGATCTAGTCCCAAATGCAAATCCAGTCTCAAGGTATTTCTGAGATTTGACTGCCTTAAAGATCTTCAGATTCCTGCCTATAACACACCAGCTTACTGAAGTTGTGCAGGGAGAAGAAAGTTATGCCAAAAATGACTTCTTAACTATTCATTTTGATACAGTAGATTACTAATTGTATTGATGAACACTATTTAAATGTCACTGTGTGTCCTCTGAGGTCCAAGCTATGAGGTCGTGTCTAAATGTATTTAAGTGACCCTGCTGCAAAGGTAGATGTGATCACCTCACACTTACAGTGTAAATCCTAGTACAACCACAGCATTCAGCAATAGTCCACCTGAAAATCAGGAACACAAACACAACAAAACCCCAGACAACCCCAAAAACAGGTCCTGAGAAAATAATCACATCATCACACAAGGTCTTTAGAACATTATATTTCATAAAAGACAATGATAAAAAAGTACAAACATTTCCATGAGAAGCAAAAAAAAAAAAAAAATGAGAGTACAAGAAATTACTAGCATTTATTTCAGTGCATTTATAGAGAAGCCTTTTAGATCTTAATAAATAAAATAATCTTAAGTACACTTCCTGTTTCTGATAAACACTATGACCATTTCAGTTCTCTCATTGGCATATTTGCAAATACAAGATAATACATCTAGAGTACCAGTATTTGTCTGAAAAGTACACAAAGAAATGTAACCGAGACAAACACAGGCCAAATAAAAGGACACACAATATGCTTTGACTTGTACAGAACCTCCAAAAGGAAGGAGAACACTGAACTGGGTATTTTTCCATTTTGTTTTAAAATGGATATCAATACCTTGGCTAGGAAAGGAGAATAAGCAAGTTTTAACACATAATTTTGTATTTACATAATATTGCAAATAAGGGTTTATTTTTATGGAACACCTTTTCACAAATTACAAACAGAAATTTATATTTAGACTGAAAAAATATTCATTAAACCCCAGTTTTGGCAAAGACTTAAATGACAATCTGAATGAGAATTGAGACATAATGTTACAGCAAATGTGTACACATTTTCCTTTTCTTTTCTACCAACAGGCCGATGAATCATTACCACTTTCTCTAGTCGAAAGGCACTGTATAACTTTCCCAGCTGTGCTGGAGCGCAGAATTATGTCTATCTATATACATTTCTTGCCTTTGAGACTAAAAAATACAATGCATAAGTTAACGGAAGACATTTTCATAATTTTAGAAAGGTTTTAACTTGCTTGACTTGATTTGTTTAGAACTGAAATGTTTTCTTTGACATACCTAGCACTGTACCGAATCGAGTAGGTAATCAATACATGCACGCTAATAAATCCACTGAACTATAAAGATAGTCTGCATTTGTCATGTATTTGTTAATTTTTATGGGACAGAGTTACAGGCTGGTGGCTGTAACTGGTAGCTCAGTTGGTAAAGACACCATCTGCAAGGCAGGAGATGCAAGAGACCAGGGTTCAATCCCTGGGTTGGCAAGATCCCCTGGGGAAGAAAATGGCAACCTATTCCAGTATTCCTGCCTGGAAATCCCATGGACAGAGGAGCCTGAAGGGCTACAGTTCATGGGGTTGCAAACAGTTGGACACAACTTAGGTACTAAACCACCACCACCACCACGGGACAGAGTTCTTTTTATACAGGTAATTGGCAAAGCTCTATCACATATATGCAAACATAAAAGTTACTATTTATATGCAAAAATCAATTTGAGGTCTGCACTTAAAAAGCAAAACAAAGGATAAAAAGCAAACTAATGAGATGGTTTTCACAGGATGCCACACTGTATCCAAAACTAAAAAAAGCAAAACAGTCATGGCCCTCACTTAAAACAAAATTACTAGTAGGCTTAATCCAAGAAAATAAGGCAAATCTAGTTGAAGGGAATTCTCTTGAAACTATAAAAATGTGTATCAAAATGAGAAGATTCCAAAATGTGGGCAGCTCCATATTAAAGAGAAAAATATGTTTTCCTAATAAGACTCAGAAGCAGCCCCAATTTCCCCCATGACTAAAATATTTAAGTATTATTGGGTTAATTATGCTCCTATGCCCCTACAATCTTGTTAGTGATCAACAAATGTTAACTTTTTCAATCTACTCTCTTTCATCAAATTAAAAAACTACACGGGCTTTGAGAGATAGATACACAATTTAAGAACAAATATCTTGCTTTCCAGAAGGTTTGACTTTTCATCAAAAATGAAAAACAAATATTTTGGAAATATTTCTAAGAAATAAATGTAGAAAATTTGTTTAACAGAGAACTATCAGTTTTCTCAAAGTGTAAGAATTCCAATTATTTTATGGTTTTGTTTGCAGTCATTTGTGTTATCAATATTTGCCACAGAAAATGACAATTTAAAAATTAAACTTACAACCTGAGAGATAAATAACTATATCTGTGTCAGGTGAATAATCCATTTTGTTCCTCGATATTGAAGGTTCATTTCATAGATACATAATTTTTTGTTTTAAATTTGTGAAAATATCTTAAGACATTTTAAAGAATCTTTGGTCAATCATAATTGATAATTTTCAAAGTAAGGATACTGTTTGGTTTTGTTATGAAAATGCCATCCAAATTCAAGATTAAGTAATTGATGTCAGGTAGAGAGACCTGTTTTTCGAGAGGTGTCTTAATAAAGCCAATGCATTTAAGTAATTGGTAATGTATCTTAATATAATTCTATTAATTTATGTTTTAGTGAGGAAATTTTAACACCAGAGATGTAATAACTTAAAAGTGAAAAAAATACACACAGTTTGAATGAAACCAGCCAACATTAAAAAGGGTCCCTTCCAAACTTTAAGTTCTATGAGTCTGATAATTAAACTTAAAATCTGCTTTTATCTACTAAGCATTTATCTTCATAAAAATAGAACATTTAATTTTTTATCTAATAGTATAATTCATTTGTATGTTTTAAGTACTACTGGGTTTTCCATAACTCAATCTTTTAAAAAATTGTTTTGCTTTTTTCTTAAATGAAAATTTTTTTTGGCTCTTCTGAACTGGAAATAATAAAAGTGCTATTCACTGTGAATTAAAAAAGTACAGTGTACAACCACACGCGACCTTGGGAACATTTTTTGAGGCACAAAATCCCTGACACTTACACCAGAGGTACATGAGAGACGTTTAACAAAGAGCTCCTTTATATCGTGTCACATCACAACTTTTAAGATTTTTTTAGTAATACTCATGCAATATGCATAAATAATATGGTTGTGGTTTAGCAAAATCTGATGAGATTGCAAGCAAGGAAAAAAAAAGGTAATTCTGGTAGGAAGAAAAGCTATTTAAGTCCTTTCTTCTTACCCTTAAAAACCCTACGGAAGCTGTGACTTCTTCCACAAAAAGCTGAAGGTCTAAAGCTCAAAACTAGTATAACAGTGTACTGTATTAGTTGGTTGTCAATTATTGACAGTTCCTTCATTTCACACAAGGTTAACCTTTGTTTAGTGACATAAATTTACAGGGTTTTATTCCATGCAAATAAAAAAGGTTTATAAAAGTCCCATAAAGGCATCACCCGTTACATGCAAAACTGCAACACATCTTATTTTTCAACAATTTGAACACATTAATTTACACCACATATGTACAAAATATGTTTAAATGGAAATAAAGCATTCTCTTGAATTAAATTATAGATTTTAGTATAAAAATTTTCTCTTCGTAGGGAGCTCCTGTAACTGCCAGACTTAACTGCATCTGGTCTCTGCAGTGCTCGCCAGGGGGTGTGTCTCAGTAAAAGATGGGTGGGTGGAAGAAGGCTGACTGTGTACAATCCCACAAATAAACACTGAGAACGCAGGCTCTTCTCACCACCCAGAGCAGTGTGACGCATCCATTCACTGACCTCCGCTAGGGGCGCACTCCCAGTTTCCGATCCAGCACTGCGGTCTTGCCACGAGAGCTACTTCCTTTAATAGTCTTCGATGGGAGCTAACTCTGGCATGAGGTTTACAGATATATTTGTATACAACCTATCAACCAGTACTTTTGGCGTGTATACTAAATTGTTCAACCCATCGATGTACTGGCGCTCTTTGGAGTATCTGAGTAATTTATACCTACAGCATTAAAGAAAAAAATTAAAAGTAACAGAAACATGTTTCAAAAGAAAAACATGAGAATACGATCAAGGTCATTCTTATCAGTAAAGCATTTAAAGCTCTTTACAATTTTGGGTTCTTACACATAATTAAAAATCCTTCTACACCACATTCTAAATTAGCATTTTTACGAGTCTTAAAATGCTATCTGAAAAATAATTATTTTGTACTCGTACAACTTAGATATCCTTAAGAAATAAAATGCATTAGGCTTTATGCTAAGGAAAAACTTTTTATATAAACAATTAACCAGGCTCTTTAATATATAGCTGAGTGTGTGTGTGTGTGTGTGTAAGTATACATACATGTGTATGTATCTTTTCGAAACAAGCACAAGGACTTCACTGGTAGCTCAGTGGTGGAGAATCCACCTGCCAATGCAGGAGACACGGGTTTGACCCCTGATCTGGGAAGATCCCACGTATCGCAGAGCAACTGAGTCCACGTGCCGCACGTGCTGATGCCGGCATGCCTCGGAGCCCGCCCTCCACAAGTGAACACGTGCTGATGCGGCATGCCTCGGAGCCCGCCCTCCACAAGAGAACACGTGCTGATGCGGCATGCCTCGGAGCCCGCCCTCCACAAGGAACACGTGCTGATGCGGCATGCCTCGGAGCCCGCCCTCCACAAGAGAACACGTGCTGATGCCGGCATGCCTCGGAGCCCGCCCTCCACAAGAGAGGCCACTGCAACCACAGAGCGGCCCCCACTCGCCACAAAAGGGAAAAGCCCACACAGCAACGGAGACTCAGCACAGCCAAAAATAATACATAAATAAATAAAACTATTTTTAAAAAAGCAGCACAAGAATGCTTTACTTTTATAAAGAAAAATGATAACAGATAATTCCCTTCGAAAGTATTTTTTTTTTTTGTGGGGAGTGTGATACATTTTTAAAAAGATCTTTCATACGTTAAATAACTTTGAAACCTCGCTATCTCAAGATATTAAACTTACCGTCCTAAGAACTGGACTTCACCTCGATGGTGATGAGGAATAGACTTGTATTTTCCCAGGTCCCCCTCTGGTCTTGTTACATTATATCCAGCATAGTGAACCCTAAGATACAATGTACGGAAATGAAAATACATTAAGAAATAAAATATAAAAATAATTATTTGAGTTCTATTTAAAATACAACAGAATGCTCAAGTGTACGTGCTGTCAGTAATTTATAGAAAAACACAACACAGGATTTAGGAACCACAAAGATTTTCCAAAAGAATCCTTTCCTGGGATAGAAAGTACAGTTTATTTAATAGAAAGGAAATTATTAGAAATTCCAATTTTAAGTAATTTGTACCTCAACATACCTATTCCAAAGGTCATCGTCTTCCCCTCCCCAGCCCCAGAAGGCGTTAGGAAAACCATTGATCTTTCTGAACTGTTCCACTGTCAGTCCACTTACACCACCAAAAAACTCTTTATAAGGAAGACTACAAAAGAAAGCAGAAAACAGCATTCTAAAAATGAAATCAAGACAGTGTGCCATATGAAGTTGACTTTTAGATCTTCTATGTGCTTTGCAAAATATACCTCTATCTCCATATAAACAATCATGCTGATTAAATCATATTTTTGGAAATATAAAGTACACCAAGAAACAAAGCATCTTCATATTCTAGTGAAATAGGTACACCTAACTGTATTACATAAAACACTTGTGGTAACTGAAATTCACTATTTAGTATTGTTACTTTGTAAAACTCAAAACCTAGGGTTCCAAAAATGGTCTATTTTCACACCAAAAGTAAACTTGATCAAATATATCAATAGCTGCTAATGCAATGTTAGATGTTACCAAGCTAATTTCCTAAATTAATTGATCTTTATTAAATACATTATTAGATAGATGAGGATAAATATAAACTAGTAAAAGCAAGTCTAGCATTTAATTTTGAAAAAACTAGCTGCCTATTCCTGCAGTGCTCTTCCAAGATACCCTATGAACCCTGGGATTAGTCTGTATGCTAAGTCGCTTCAGTTGTGTCCGACCCTGTGAAACCCTATGGACTGTAGCCCACCAGGCTCCTCTGTCCATGGGATCCTCCAGTCAAGAATACTAGAGTGGGTTGCCATGCCCTCCTCCAGGGGATCTTCCCCATCCAGGGATTGAAGCCACGTATCTTCTGTCTCCTGCACTGGCTGGTGGGGTTTTTTTTTTTTTTTAATTATTTATTTGAATTGGAGGCTAATTACATTACACTACTGTAGTGGTTTCTGCCACACGCTGACATGAATCAGCCACGGGTGTACGGGAGTCCCACACCCTGAACCCCCTCCCACCTCCCTCCCTCCCCATCCCGTCCCTCAGGGTCGTCCCAGTGCACCAGCTTTGAGTGCCCTGTTTCATGAACTGAACTTGCACTGGTGATCTATTTCACATATGGTAATATACATGTTTCAATGCTATTCTCCCAAATCATCCCACCCTCGGCTTCTCCCAGAGTCCAAAAGTCTGTTCTTTGTTTCTCTTTTGCTGTCTTGCATATAGGGTCATCGTTACCATCCATTAGCACCACCTGGGAAGTCCTAGGATTAGTCTAGGTAGATAAGATGACTTTATTCATTAGAAATCAATATTTTCAAACAAAAACTGAGAACTCTTCATTTCTATGACACTCATTATCTTTTATCAAAAATCTTTATTAAAATTTATTAAATTTTAATTTATAAGATTAAATAAAAATCTTCAGTAAAATTTAGTAAAAAAAAAAAAAAAAAAAACACCCAGATTTTTTTTACCAGCTGAGTCACAAAGGAAGCCCAAGAATACTGTAGTGGGTAGCCTATCCCTTCTCCAGCGGATCTTCCCAACCCAGGAATTGAACTGAGGTCTCCTGCATTGCAGGCAGATTCTTTACCAACTGAGCTATCAGGAAAGTCCTAGCAAAAATCAATTCCCCTGAATTTAATGTGACTCTAGCAGATTGACCAAAATTGAGTTTCTAGAAGTGCAAAGAATCAGATCCTGAACCAGGGTAATCTTCCCAAGGTAATGCCAGACTTGGATTTCTGATACCACGGTAAAAAGGAGATTTTCTAATGATGACAATGACCAGTTTTAAAAACAAAAAGCACTCTTCTCATTTCTGAGCTGATTCGCCAGGTCCTTATCACAGAGACTTCCTGCTTCTCGAGCTCTGCAGGTCGGGCAGCAGGTGAAACAGTGATGGAGCAGATATCTCCCTGCTCCAAGCTATTTTCTCTCCTCTCCACTTCCGTTAGTCAATAAAAACTGTGATCTCTTTGACAGATCAGGCCTGCTTGCTTAATGTCAATTTAACTTTACTGTCACAGCTCCAATGATGGTTATCATTTCAACATATCTCCCATCACAGAACAAAACAAAAAGTCTCTTAATATTAAAGGCAGGTCAAGAAAACACAGCTTCAAAAGAAGAGAAAATGGGCTGCAGAAGAGAGGGCTTTCCCTGCACTGGAAGATCCCTGGAGGAGGGGAACACAGGGGAGCCAGCCTGTGCCCTGCTCCTGCCTGGGCAGCTCAGAGCCTGGGAACTCCCAGAACCCATGGGTGGGTTCTTCTGCTTCCTGAACAAGGATACCAGCGTTCAGAAATGCACGTCCTGGGACAACCAAGCCCTCTAACTGCCAAATGTAAAAGCCAGAAACTGGGTCCACACTTCCTTGACCGTAGAAACCAGGCTTTCTTTCCTACCACCCCACACTGAAACCTGTGTGTGAGGAAGCACCGAGATAACAAGCGACTCTATCTACCAGCTCCCTGTGAAGGTGGGCTGGAGTGACAGGTATTCTCTAGGCTCTTGGGCCCCCTTAGATCCAGGCACATAACGCTGCTTCCATTTTAATGATATAATTTTGCAGGTATGTTGCACCGTATCTGGCTTCCCAGGTGGCTCAGATGGTAAAGAACCTGCCTGCAAAGGCAGGAGATGGCAGGCTCAGTCCCTGGGTCGGGAAGATCTCCTGGAGGAGGGCCTGGCAACACACTCCAGTATTCTTGCCTGAAGAATTTCATGGACAGAAGAACCTGGCGGGCTACAGCCCATGGGATTGCACAGAGTTGGACATGACTGAGCGCAAACATGTTGTACCGTATCAGGAAGACTGCCGTTACTCACATATACATGTATTTATCCAGCTTGGCTGCAAAGTGACGTGGCATTTCTCCACATCCATAATAGTTTCGGTCATTTTCAGGTAGATGATCCACATCGTGGAAGATGACACAGTCCCAGACGCTGTCTTTCATGGCCTCTTTGAAGCCCACGTTGAAGAGCATTGCTCGGTTAAAAGGCTGTGTGCCAGTCTACACAGAGAGAAAAACAGAAATGTACTCAGGCTCTGCCATGACTTTTTTCTGTAGCTTTCTAACTTGTTGAATCATGGTCAAATAGCAAAAATACACATATCCACATCAAATAGATAAATGCTTTAGGATTATCAAACATACTGTTTGAATTATTACTTTATTTTATACTTTGGTAACACACGAGAAAACACTGTTATTATCAAGTCCACTGGGAGATCATCACATTTATATAATGATGTAATTCATGTTTCTGTTTTACTTCAAATACATCAGGATACAAGTTATTTATGACCAGGGGGAAAAAAAGCCACTGAAAATAATACAGGTTGCATTTTTTAGTGAAGCTTTCCATATGGTGTCAAGACTAAAAGAAGGGGGAAACAAAGTGAATCAAGAAGCAGGGACCCTTCTCTTACATAAGGCGGCCGGGGAGGGGCGGGGGCTAACTCTGTATTGCTTATAATAGACACAAAGGCATTTGTAGAGACAAAAACAACTGGAACTTACTATACAAAACCCAACTACCTTTCTTAAAACTATTTTCCGTTCAGTTAAGTTGCTCAGTCGTGTCCAACACTTTGCAACCCCATGAACTGGAGCATGCCAGGCCTCCTTGTTCATCACCAACTCCCAGAGCTTGCTCAAACTCATATCTTTCGAATGGGTGATGCCATTCAACCATCTCATCCTCCATCGTCCCCTTCTCCTCCTACCTTCAATCTTTCCCAGCATCAGGGTCTTTTCCAATGAGTCAGTTCTTCACATCAGGTGGCCAAAGTATTTACTGGAGCTTCAGCTTCAACATCAGTCCTTCGAATGAATATTCAGGACTCATTTTCTTTAGGATGGACTGGTTGGATCTCCTTGCAGTCCAAGGGACTCTCAAGAGTCTTCTCCAAAACCACAGTTCAAAGGCATCAATTCTTCAGTGCTCAGCTCTCCTTATGGTCCAACTCTCACATCCATACATGACTATTAGAAAAACCACAGCTTTGACTATATGGACCTCTGTGAGCAGAGTAATGTCTCTGCTTTCTGCTTTTTAATATGCTGTCTAGGTTGGTCACAGCTTTTCTTTCAAGAAGCATCTTTTAATTTTATGGCTGCAGTTACCATCTGCAGTGATTTTGGAGCCCCAGAAAATAAAGTCTGGCATTGTCTCCATTGTTTCCCCATCTATTTGCCATGAAGTGATGGGACTGGATACCATGATCTTAGTTTTTTGAATGTTGAGTTTTAAGCCAGCCTTTTCACTCTCCTCTTTCACTTTAATCAAGAGGCTCTTTAGTTCCTCTTCACTTTCTACCATAACGGTGGTGTCATCTGCATATCTGAGGTTATTGATATTTCTCCCGGCAATCTTGATTCCAGCTTGAGCTTCATCCAGCCCAACACTTCACATGATGTACTCTGAATAGAAGTTAAATAAGCAGGATGACAATATATAGCCTTGACGTACTCCTTTCCCAATTTGGAGCCAGTCTGTGGTTCCATGTTCAGTTCTAATTGTTGCTGCTTGGTCTGCACACAGGTTTCTCAGGGGGCAGGGAAGGTGGTCTGCTGTTCCCATCTCTTTCAGAATTTCCCACAGTTTGTCATGATCCACACAGTCAAAGGCTTTAGCGTAGTCAACGAAGAAGTTGTTGATGTTGTTCTGGAACTTTCATGCTTTTTCAATGATCCAATGGATGTGGGCAATTTGATCTGGTTCCTCTGCCTTTTCTAAATCCAGCTTGAACATCTATCTGGAAGTTCACGGTTCACGTACTGTTGAAGCTTGGCTTGGAAAATTTTGAGCATTACTTTGCTAGCATATGAGATAAATGCAACTGTGCGGTAGTTTGAGCCTTCTTTGGCATTGCCTTTCCTTGGGATTGGAATGAAAAAGGACCTTTTCCAGTCCTGTGGCCATTGTTGGGTTTTCCAAATTTGCTGGCATACTGAATACAGCACTTTCACAGCATCATCTTCTAGGATCTGAAATAGCTCAACTGGAATTCCATCACCTCCACTAGCTTTGTTGGTAGTAATGCTTCCTAGGGCCCACTTAACTTTGCATTCCAGGATGTCTGGCTCTAGGTGAGTGATCATATTGTGGTTATCTGGGTCATGAAGATCTTTTTTGTATAGTTCTTCTGGGTATTCCTGCCACCTCTTCTTAATATCTTCTACTTCTGTTAGGTCCTCACCGTTTTTGTCCTTTATTGAGCCCATGTTTGCAAGAAATGTTCCCTTGGTATCTGTAATTTTCTTGAAGAGATCTCTAGTCTTTCCCATTCTGTTGTTTTCTTCTATTTCTTTGCATTGATCACTTAGGCAGGCCTTCTTATCTCTCCTTGCTATTCTTTGGAACTCTGCATTCAGATGAATATATCTTTCCTTTTCTCCTTTGCCTTTTGCTTCTCTTCTTTTCTCAGCTATTTGTAAGGCCTCCTCAGAAAACCATTTTGCCTTTTTGCATTTTTTTTCCTTGAGTCGGTTTTGATCACTGCCTCCTTTACAATGTCACAATCCTCTGTCCATAGTTCTTCAGGCACTCTATCAGATCTAACCCCTTGAATTTATTTGTCACTTCCACTGTATAGTACCCAGGCAAGAGTTTCTATTTTTATTATTCTTGTTTATGATACAGACCAAGAACATTATAAGAGACAAAGTGGGAACTTACTACACAGAATCCAACTTCCTATATTATAACCGCTTCCCTTTACTTATGAGGGAAATTATATAAAGGTACATTGACAATAAAAACTTTCATTCTACAGCTAAAGAAAATTAGAGCGAAATTACCTATGCCTTAGCAATATTTGTTAGCAATCATTTCCAAAACTTAAAACAAAAAAAGGATTATGACGGAAGCAAAGGAGATACACAATGCAGTCATCACCAGAGTGCTCCCTCAAGAGTGCAAAATTACTAAGTTTTAGTCCTGAGTCCTGCATTAACTTGAGATAACAGAAATCACTTTATTTTTTAAATCTTTTCCTCACCAGTAAGATGGAGAGGATAAAAACAAAAGGCAGTTAAATTACAATGTTATTACTGGTACATCGGTTTGAACAAATGACTTTCCTTTAAGATTTTAAAAAATTGTTTTTATTAAATGTAGACCTAATACTTAATGGCTTATAATAAAAATAAGTTCTGTATCTAACCCCCCTTCATCTTTCAAAAGCAATACATTTATACACATCTAGAAGTTTATTCTAGACTCACCTCTATATTTCAAGGTAATGAAAGTTCTGATATCCTCTTGCCTCATTCACTTTTAGACACTATTGATTTCTTATCATGGTCACTGAGGATTTTTACCTCCACACTCACTGCCCCTCCATCCACTCTCCCAACAGAGTTATGTCACAAATTTGTGTTTGCATTACTACAACTATGTAAATATTTGTGTGGAATAAATTACGATTCTGTTTTCTTCCTCAAACTGGGATTAATTACTATCTTCACTTTTCTTAATATATAACTGTTATTATTTTGTACAAAAGCCCCAATAGGCATGCCATGTTTATTAATAACTGATGCAATCATTCACATACATCAAACCATCTATCACTTCCTCCTCCACCCTCCAAGCTCAGCTCTAGCTCCCACTGCCCTCACATCTTGCTGCTGTCTGGCCTGGTCTGAGCAGCTGTGGCCATCATCCTGAGCCTCCTCCTGCACCTACATCAGCTGTGTCCTTCACTTGGCTCTGTCAGTTTGTTGAGGAACTTCCTTCAGCAACTTCCTATGTCAGGATCCATGGGGGAAAATTAAATATATACATATATGCTATGTAAATATAGCAACGTATATATATATGCTGTGTGTGTGTGTGTGTGTGTGTGTGTGTAGGCTTCCCAGGTAGCTCTAGAGGTAAAGAATCCACCTTCCAATGCAGGAGACATAAAAGACTAAAACACAGGGGTTTGATCCCCTGCAGGGGGCAGGACAACCCACTCCAGTATTCTTGCCTGGAGAATCCCATGGACAGAGGAGCCTGAGGGCTGCTGTCTATGGGGTCACACAGAGTCGGACATGACTGAAGTAACTTAGCAGCATATATATAGAGAGAGAGAGAGAGAAAGAGAGAGAGGGTTTCCCAGGTGGCTCAGTGGTAAGGAATCCACCTGCCAATGCAGGAGATGGAGATTCCATCCCTGGGTTAGGAAGATACCCTGGAGAAGAAAATGCAACCCACTCCGGTGTTCTTGCCTGGGAAAGAGGAGCCATGGGCAGGCTACATTCCACTGGGTTGCAGAGAGTCAGACAGGACTAAGTGACTGAGCGCGCGCACACACACACACACACACACACACACACACACATATGTACGTATGTATATGTGTGTGTGTATTTAGCTAATGAATGAATGAAAATGCCATCAGTCTACTTGCACACTTGATTGATATACTGACGGGGTAAAAAACTTCTAGGTAAAAATTACTTTCCCCTAGAATTTTAAAGGCATGTGGCTCCACAATCATCTAGGTATCAGCACTGCTGAGAAGTTCATATGATTCTGACACATAATCACGAGCAATTGTTCCTATAGAATGTTTTTGTTATCTTCCAAGTTGTATTAAAAAATTTTAAAGTAATATGCTTTATAGATCTGTATTTTATTCATGGGTACATGTGGACCCTTTTAATCTGAAGACTCATGTCTTTGCTTCTGGGAAATATTCTTACATTATTTCTTTGTTGTTTTACCCCTCCCATCCCCATTTTTTTTTTCTGCTATATTTTTCCAGAACTCTGATTAGGAAATACATTCTTCATCAACTGATGTGTAACAAATCACAGCAAAACCGGTGGTTCATCACACCATAGCATTTACGACGCTCAAAGCACTGTGATAGGAAATTCTGACAAAGATCCCTGATCACTGCTCCGTGATGTCTGGACTTCAGCTGGCAGATCCACTTCCAAAATAGCTAAGTCACATGGCCAGTAAGGTAACACTAGCAAGTCAATTTTCTCCATGGGGTTGCCTGAGTATCTTCATGACATGGCAGTTGGCTTCCTCAAGAGCAAGAGATCCAAGAGACCACAGCAGAAGCAGCGATGTCCTTTACGACCCAGCTTCGAGAGTCACACACTGTCACTCCTCAGTGTGCTTCCCACGGTCACTGCGGCAGGAGGCTACACGAGGAGGCAGGGCTAGTCAGGGACCACCTTGGAGATGGTCGCCTCTGTGCTGTACTGGTAACTTCTGATTAACTTTCTTAACTTCTCCTGTCTGATTCTAGTTTAAGAGTTATCTTCTTAAGTTTGTCTACTGAAAGCTTTGTTTCACTTATCCCATTTTCTTTTCTAACTTTTTCTGATTCTCTCTCTCTCTTTTTTAATGAAGTCCTGTTTTCATTTCACAGGCTCATTGTCTTTCCTTTACTCTCTGTGGATAGTGATTATGAATTTGTATTTCTATTAATTTCTTTTTTTCAAAAATGTTCTCTTTTCCTTCCACTGTGTCCATTTTCTATAATCCTTTTTGTTAGACTGGCTTTGTCTCCTCTTGTGGGAACTCTTGGCTATCCATCATGGTTGAGAGTAAGGCACTAAAAAGCTAAGGGGAACCTCCACAAAGGTACATGAGATTGTGGCATAGCACTCACACTCACACACACACGCACACACATGCATATGCTTGAGCAAATCCCTAAACCAAATTGAAACAAAAACAGAAGCCCCACTTCTCCTCACTAGTATTCTGTGTGCCCAAAGCTCAGAAAATGGCAACACCCTTGTTCAAGACAAAAATGTTGCATCCTGGTTGACCGTTCTCCATCACTCAAAATGTACATCTGATTCAATAGCAAAAGAAGGAAGGGACAGAAATATGTGTACTATCCTTCATATATAACTGGGGGCTCTGAGCTGCTCCTTAAAGGATTGGCTCTTCTAGGTACCAGTCCAGCAGGAAAATAATTCTTCACATTTCCTACGTGGTAAAGATGTTACTAGCTCAAAGCCCCACACCATCAAATATACAAGCCTGAATTAATATTGATCAAGGCTGAGATTCAGACTTAAGAGGTTCAGAAAATAAGGATCTTAGTTATTGCATTGCAGATTTTTTCATCACATACACGAAGTGATTCAATTGTGTCAGACTCCCAGACGAAAAGCCTTTAAAGACACAGGTAGGTATAGGTAACTCATCATCCACATTATGAAGACTGATTCAAAAAAGGAAACCAGAAGTTGGTAAAACAGGCCTAGAAGCTTGGCTCAGTTGTGTGCTCAGTTGTGTAAAACTCTTTGCAACCCTGCGGACTGTACCCCACCAGGCTCCTCTGTCCATGGGATTTTCCAGGCAAGAATACTAGAGTAGGTTGCCCTTTCTTTCTCCAGGGGATCTTTCTGACCCCAGGACTGAACCTGTGTCTCTTATGTGTTCTGCATTGGTAGGCGGATTCTTTACCATCGCACCACCTGGGAAGTCCCATAGTTACCAAGAAAGTGGCTAAAATTTTTAATTTACTATCAGGTTAAAACAGTTAATTTTGGTAACACAGGTAGTTGCATTAAAAAGCACATATGCACAATATATTTATACATCATCATATGAGCAGGAAACAGACCTTAAAAGGGTGACTTACATACAGACCAAGTTTAAGTTATATTAAATACCAAGTATTTCCAGGGTGGGAAATGTAGGCAAAAAAGCTAAGAGTGAAAAATATAAAACAAAAAAAGATGGAGAATCACCCATAAAGGAGCCGGGAAAACACACTAAATGGAACAATCTTAGGAAGAGAATTTGAATATTTACTAATATTTCAAAAACAAAAAATCAGAAGCATCTAATATAAACTTGGTCACTTTCTGTCTACTGATAAAATAAGGAAATACGCTTTTAGTCAGATTTAGTAAAAAGAAGGAACAATCAGGATAAAGCCAGGTCAACAATGTTAAAACCAAAAGTATCCAAATTACAATGTATTCAAAACATGAACAAAATGCACCATTTTAGAAACAGTATATAGAAATCAGTGATAAAAATAAGCAAGGACTCTAGTGTTTGGGAAGTGAGATGAGGGAAAGAACAAGGAAGAAATCCAAGATGACACCTTAAGCACAAAACTAGGTGATGACAGAAGGAGAAAGACACAGACGTACAGAGAATATTTTCAAAAGGTTTAGGACCAAAAGAAACTGTAAACATTTGAATCCCCAGACAAAAACATTTACAGAGAAAAAAATGAGCTGATAGTATGAAGAACAGTTACATGTATATTTCACTTTAATAGGTAAGACTTTAGATTATTAAAAATGATAGAAGCATATCAACTGATAAATGGATTAACCAAATGTGGTATACACAATCCAAAATGGAATCGTATCCAAATATAAAACCAAGGTACTAAGCATCTCTAATCACACAATATCTAAGAGTTTATTAAGTTCTAGTATACCTAGTTACCATTTTTAAAATTATTCTCACCTGTTCAATGACATAAAAGGCAAATTCCAGCCGCTGTTTTTGGAGCATCGGGATCAGATGCAAGAAAAAAATTGGAAGATGTTCATGGCGATTGCGGAAAGGAATGAGGACTGCCACCTTTAAAACAAAATAGTCACACATATAAATAAATACAGCAATAAGCCCTAGAGGTAAAAGATTAAAAACTGACCCTTGAAATCCTCTTACTTATGAATTTCCTCACCAGAGATTCAACAGTGAACAAAAACAAACATGGCCCCTGCTTTTGCACCATTTATGCTCCTGTGAACCTGCAGTGGTATAAACGGGCCACCTAAGGATAGTGGTCTTTCTCCCATGAAAACCACAGAAGTCATGGGAAGATCTGAAAGCAGAGATATGACCACCTTTGGTGACAGCAAACACTACTGGAGAGAGCAGACTGGAGAAAACCAAAAACGGACTCAGGGAGCTGGTTAGAAAATAAATGCAAAGTCAAGACAAGAGGTAACGGGAGCTTGAGAAGGACAAAAAGGGTAGTAGCACATGGATTTTTGAAACATTTAAGAGGCAAAGTACCAGGATTTGTTTATGGATTGGATATATAAGCAGTGAGTGAGACGGATGTGTCAAGACTAATTCTAGGTTTTTAATTAGATCATAAATAATAACTTTATGGATTTGAAATTGAATTTAGAAGAAATTCCACTTGAATATCTAGTATCTAATATGGCTTATCTGGCCTAGAGATATTATTAACAGACATAGCATGGAAATAAATGAAGTTTGATAATTATATTAATATTTTTCATTTAATAAAAAGGCACAACCAACGAGATATTGTAAATCAACTATAGTTCAATAAAAGGATGCTAAACAAATAATAAATTCCAAAATCATGAGATTTTCAAAGAGTATGAGTCAAAATATGTCTAATAACAATGCTTATGTGTCATTCTATATTCTGAGTTTTTTAATAAAGCCTAATAAACTGGTTAAAGAGAAAATCGGGGATTTATTAAAACTTCAACTATACCAAATACATTTTACTAATGAATGAACAGATGCAAATAATTGACAGTACATAGGTTTAAGATCTAACCCTACTTGCAGAATCATGACATAACATTAGAGTCATAGAAAATAGTAATGTTTACCTGTGCATTTTACATTACCAGGATCATACATGAGAGAAAATTTCAGATTATTAAAATAGTTTTATTTTAAAAGAGAACAAAAGATGGTTTCAGAAAATTGAAGACATCTGAACTAAACACTACACCACTAATTTTTCCTTAATGATGACAAAGACAGTGGAAAAAGAAAGAGACCTATGTCTGCTGGAAGCTGACATTTTCATGTCCATACTGTGCCAGGCTTGGTACGTGGCAGGAACTAAAGAGGTTCTGGCCTATCTGCAGCTGCACGTTGGGCCCCATTCTCCTTTGGTTTGCTCCATAAGGAATCTCTTGGCTTATCAGCCTAAGGACCACGAGGCTGCCAGAGCAACTCGGAACCCAGAGCTAGGGGGTCCCTTCAGTTCCACACACAATGGTCACTGCTGGTGCTGGGTGCTCCCTACTGACCCAGGACTTGCTGATGGGCCTCAGGATCGACTGCTAACATATTTACAGAATTCCCGAATCTGCACAACTCACAGAGCAGTTTAGGAGCCCCTAGGTTTACTCCCAGGACAGGAAACTGTTATGAAAGGTAAAAGGAGAAAAAGGAGGTGGATGGTTGAGTACCACTGACCTTATCTGATATGTATCAGTGCAGTAACTTCTTTGGGATTTCCTGGTGGCTCAGATGGTAAAGAATCTGCCTGTAATGCAGGAGACCCAATTTCTAGCAAATTAGGCTTGAGCTTGCCCTTTTTGGTTTTGAATTTGGCCACAAGTTGGCAGCCTATGATATAAATGGGCTATAAAAGCAGTTAAGGTAAATTACAGATATGGCTGCAGTCCATGAGGTCGCAGAGTCGGACACAACTGAGTGACTGAACTGAACAGATATTTAAGGAAGTAGTAGTGGTGTTAGTCGCTCAGTCATGTCTGACTCTTTGTGACCCCACGAACTGTAGCCTGCCAGGCTCCTCTGTCCAGGAGGATGAATTCTCCAGACAAGAATACTGGAGTGGGTTGCCATTCCCTTCTCCAGAGGACCTTTCAAACCCAGGGATCGAACCCGGGTCTCCTGTGTTGCAGGCAAATTCTTCACCATCTGAGATACAGGGAAGTCCTATATTTAAGGAAAGAAGCTATTTAAAAAATGTAGAGTCAAATTAAAAACAGCTCGTATTAATTAAGTACAATTAGGCTGAGTAATCAATTGAACGTAAGAATAGACAAAGGTAGTCATGACCCCTAACACAGTAATTTCTCCAACAGAACATTTAAAATACTGAGTTTTTTTCTTTCTTAATCTTATGTGGAAACTGAGAGTTTATAAGAGGAATAAATGCCCCATTGTCATGGCAAATTCAAAGTTAAACTGACATTTTTATAACAAATACATGTCCATATCTTAATGATGCAGATATTAAAGATTTTGAATATGCCTGAAATTTTTATTAAAACAAAGCTAAACAGCATCTAAAGATTCATTTGGTATGTCCCTTCCTGTGGCTTGGAATGACTCTCAATAGTTTATAGCTCACTTTCTAGAAAAAGAAGCTCTTGGCATGCAGCGGTAATTTATTTTGAAGTTTGCTAGCCTTTGTTTCAGGAGATTCTTCCTTACATGTGCCCTAATTTGCTGCTGGAGCCACTTTCCTGTTGATGCACCTCCACTGGAGATGGAGAACATCTGATTATCATCTTCAGAAAAACAAGTCATCTTCGTGAATCTCTCCATACCTCTTTAAAACCGCTAAACTTACTGAATTTATGCACCCATTTTTCTTCCCTGCTCATTTTCTCCTATACTCACCATGAAGAGATCATCAAGAAAAGACAATGTACTACATACATTGTCCCCACCAAGATTTTGTTCTACTTTCAGACTTTAAGCACACCTCCCGCTACAGGGTCCCTAAATGACTTGGCTTCCGATTTGCCTACCTTAAGGGAGCACTAGCTGTCTGTGACCAACTGAGACGGAACAGAGCAGAAGCTGGCAAGCTTTCACTCAGAATGTCTGAGTAAGGAGCTCAACAATCTTCATTTTTACCAAACACCCCAGGGAGCTCTGGAGCAGGGTCAAGACCCATCTTTGAGGAACCTCGGACTAGAAACACAATTCTAGGCCTCCGACCAGATAAGCCAAACAAGCAGCTGCCTGGTTCTTTAAAGCCTTCAGGTTTTAGACCCGAGTGGTTCAGGCCTCCACCTGGACCCTGAATGGAACACAGGTAATGTCATAGGTAAACACTTTAATGATCTGAAAAGCATTACCTTCCCCCTTTTTCAACCTCCCTTTTAGAAACCACCTTGCCTCTAGAAGGCATCTGTCCTGTGCTAAACCTTCAGTGGGGACCTGTGGTGTTCAGAATACCTAGGAATTGCTGAAATTACTAGTTTTAGCAGATCTCAGTTCCAATTAACTGGCCATCAACAAACTGAGTTTTGCTTTTTTTTTTTTTTTTTTTAAAGACAACTTAGTTGTTTTCTTTAAAAAAAAATAAAAGATCCTCAAGTATTAAGAATCAACTTGGCAGCAGATGTTTCACATAAATCTAGTTGCGTCTTCTCTCTCACCTCAGTTCCAAGATTAAACTGGGACATTATCAGAATGTAAACGGGGGTGGGTTTGGGGGGAAGGTTATTTGATGAAAAATGGCAAGTACAAGTCATCTCTGAGCTATCACCAGATTTCCTCCCATACCTTGAGCTGCATAGCTCAGAAGCTGAGACTAGACATAACTCTAATAAGAGCAACAGTGCCATATAGTTCTTGAACAAAAATAAGCTAATTTTTAGAACCCTGAATTAGCTGGCTCCTGAAACTCCACTTTCAATAGTGTTATCTACCCATCCACTGGAGTTTACTAAAATCTGTAAGTAGGAGCTACCTATGTGTGATACATACCTCTCTCCCAGAAAATGAGAAAAAAACAAACCCTAAAACACTTTAAAAAGCAACATCTGATATAGACCACTAGAGATAGGACAAAATACTCAATTCTTCTGACCCCAAGTCATCCTGTGATACCACACAATGCACACCTGCATTAACACATCTGAGGACCAACCTCCACGCTTTCCCACGGCCTCTGTGATTGAGGACACTTCTTCCATTAGCATTCAACATACATACTCATCACCCAAATAAGAAAAATAATTTATTTTGCCCAGAACATTTTAAAAAGTAGTTATTATGTAAACTGGGCCATATTTTATATACAAACGTGATAAAATCAATCATGAAATTAATTTATTATCTGAATCTGCTCTGGAAAACAGCTTAAGGCAACTGTAAAACAGAATGTATTGCCAACATTCGTACTGGAATCCATTTCAGCAGTTTTACAACTTTTTGAGGAAAAAAAATTATTTAATAATTTATAACAAGGCATTTATCTGTCTCATAAACTCAACTCAGCAAAGCTGGGTTTAGTGCTTACCTTACACAAGAGACTGGTGTCTACATTAGGGAAGCCAACATGAATTATACAGATCCCCAACACCCCCAAACACAAAGGATTCAAGGCCAGTTAAGTCAGACAGCTTTCATCAAAAGCCTAACAGCATACAACTCTCCTTCAGGAGTGATTATCGTTTTTTGGTACCAAAGGAGAAATATTTTACCAAAATACTAATATTTAAAAGAAGAACTGAAAAATGTTCCCAGATTAAGGCTACATCACAACCCTTCAGGATATAACATCCAATTTAATCATACATCTGATTTAATCATATGCAGTTTTCACTTGAATTGCATAAATGCTACTTTCTATTCAAACATAACAACATCACATGGGCATGCACTTGTTACCCAGTTTCACAGTGTTGAGAGCAATTCTGACTTAAACCACAGTTTTCTTTTTTTTTTTTTTAAGCAGCAGGGGCAGGCTGACTCCCTCACAGTTTTTCAAACACAACATTAAAAGTAGGATTTTGACATATCAAAAAGATGAAAAGCTTACACTCTGCTTTCTGAAATAGAGGCGGAAAAGGGCCCAAAGTTGTTTTGTGTGTCCTGCAGTGACCGCCAAGCAGCCTCTTTAGAATCCTGGGACTCAGGAACCCCAATGCTAGACCCAACTGGACACCACCGGCCCCAGGCCTCAGTGGGGATACGCCTGCAGGTGTCAGTAACCATCAGGGGCAGCAGTGGGAGGCAAAGAAATCACTGCCTCTCTTCCGAACAGAACAGAGCAAGCATTTGTTTCCCAAGCCAGTCTCAAGTGAGGAACTTATCAGCAGGATCTTTGAGAGACTGAACACAGGAGCCTGGTATTTGCATAAGCACAAGTGTAGCTCATCTTCACAGGGAACACAACTAACCCACATCTGAACTGTCAATACTTAAACACTAAACACAAAATTGTCTTGATTTATCAAGACAAAGGGATTTCACTATATATTCTGAATTGAAAACACTTTTCTCGAATGCACAGTAACAGTCACATAATTTATGAAAAAATGGACCTCACCTTCCACCTGGGTTTACAGTCTTTAGGTCTCCAGTGACCTCCTGGCTCAATATCTAAATCCTTGGAGAAGAGCTGATGAATTTCATCAAAACTGACTTCACTTACATTGACATTGAGGAATCCCCCTAGAAGGTCAAAAAGGTGAAGAACCATTTTAATATGAAGTCAGACAAACAACAATCAGCAGTGCGCTGGCATAGCGTACTTGCTGGCATAGTACCCTTTAGTCCTGTTTTCACCATTTAATTGTTAATACCACCTTTCAGTGTTACTGTGGATGATAAATCATACGGTTACCCTACTATCTTTGGCAAATCAGCCAAAGAAAACCAAAGCACTTAAGCTTTTTACTTTTGAAGAGTTGACTCATTGGAAAAGACTCTGATGCTGGGAGGGATTGGGGGCAGGAGGAGAAGGGGACGACAGAGGATGAGATGGCTGGATGGCATCACTGACTCGATGGACATGAGTCCAAGAGAACTCCGGGTGTTGATGATGGACAGGGAGACCTGGCGTGCTGCAATTCATGGGGTCGCAAAGAGTCGGACACGACTGAGTGACTGAACTGAATTGAATTGAATTGAATATGATGAATATTATAGTATTCTTTAGTAAATGTTTGCAGTCATGACAGTATAGCTTATCATTTCAATTTATTCAACTATTTAGAAACCATTTTTAATTTCAACATAATCAACAGAAGACATGAACGCCCAGTATATAAGAGTTAATTAAGCAGTTAGTTTGGGAGCTGAATCCTAGCTTCTATGTCTTAGGGAAATTACCTAACCTCTTTGTGCCTCAGTTTCCTCATTTGTAAAAAGAGATCTGCCTCCCACTGTGGTCATACCCCATTAGATGCTGGGCACAAAGGCACACAGGCAGGAAATTTAGCTGTTACTACTCTCATCCAGATTACTGACATTTCTTAAGAGAGAATCTGCAAACACAATTCAACAAATTTATTTTGAGCACCTACCATGCATTACCTTGACATGCAAAATGAAAACTATAAACTTCTAAGATGTTCCTGGTCTGCTAGGCACTCTCTCTTCAAGTTAACAAATAAATGATATCCTGGAGCTGTTTTACTAATAGTTTTTCTAACATATATCATGGAAAAAGGAATGACTCTTGCATGGAAAACCATTTCCATTAACTCAATCAATACCAACCAAGAACTATGGATGTATACATATATCTATTCTTCCCCAAATTTCCCTCCCATCCAAACTGCCACATAATACTGAACAGAGTTCCCTGTGCTATATGGTAGGTCCTTGTTGGTTATCCATTTTAAATACAGCAGTGTGTACATGTCCATCCCAAACTCCCTAACTGTTCTTTCCCTCCATCCTTCCCCCGGCAACCATGCATGAATGGCTGAGTCCCTCTGCTGTCCATCTGAAATTATCACAACACTGTTAATCAGCTATACCCCCAATACAAAATAAAAAGCTACAAAAAATAAACTTAAAAAAAAACAAACAAGAACTAAGGACTAACGACTATGTTCTTTCACCTCCTTGTCTCATAAAACGCAAACCAACAAATGTTGAGGCTTCCTATTTCAAGGTATCTGAGCTCAGTGGCCATGATTCCACACATGCAGTCCGCCAGCCCTCTGTATCCATGAGGTTGGCTGAAATCTGTGAATGCAGAACCTAATGTGGAGGGCCGACAGAGTAAGGGAAGGACTTGAGCATCCTCATACTTTGGCCCTTGATCCAATGCCCCTCAGATACCAAGGGACAACTGAAAAACACTCGGTCGCTCTTCAAGAGACCCCCTTTCCTTTCCTCCTGCTACTTTCTATTCTGTAAGATTTCACAGCCGCCCATCTTCCCATCTCCCTCCTCATTCTAACTAGGCAGGAACATAGTCACTACCATTAAGCACTTAGGCATTACTTGTTTCATTTTGTTGTGTGCATTCTCAGTCATGTCTGATTCTATGCAACCCCATGGACTACAGTCCACCAGGCTCCTCTGTCCACGGGATTTTCCAGGCAAGATACTGGAGTGAATTGCTATTTCCTACTCCAGGGGATCTTCCCCACCCAGGGACTGAAACAGCATCTCTTGCATCTCCTGCATTGCCAGGCATACTAGAGAGAAGTATTTCAAAATGCAAATGGCTTTGCTACAAAGAGTAAGCCAGGAAAAAATCTGAAATCTTCTCGTGTCTGTTCCTCTAACCTGTGCTGTCTTTTATAACCAACTACCCACCCTTTCCTGTGACAAGATATGCAAAGTAGCTAATCTTAGAAAGGTCAGATTTACCTAATCTATGAACTTGCAGAGAAAGGACAGATCAAATGTAAGATCCACCAGTCGACGTGAGCATAGACTCTCATGACTCAGCTGACAGAAACAGAATCTATAACTGTAATCAGATAAAATTCACACAAGTAAATCTGATGCATTTCTTGGTATGCATGATTCCCCAAATGATAGTAATTAGACTAAATAAGCAGTTCATATAAGGAACTGAAGTTGGTATTCTTTATGCACTGTTAAACCAATTTTTTTGCCTTTTGCCCAGCTTTATAGCTTCAACAGCTGCAATCATCATTATTGTTAGCAGTTTGCTCCAGCATCATTTGTAGTTTAATTTTCATTTTGAACACACATCTGCCAGCAAGTTAAAAGGTGGGCCTTATATCTTTCTCCTCAATGGGGGAGGGGGCTCCAGTGCCCATCACTTAACAATCTCTGATGTCTGAGGCACCCGAAGTTCACCTTCCTCCCCCCAGCAGCACCCCCATTCACATTCCTCAGAGACCCTCAGCATCTTTTCTATGTGCTTATTGCTCTTTGCTCTGAAATCTTAATATCTTACAGGCTGAAGGCCAAACATGACCCAGTGGCAGGAGGTTGTCATGCCAGGAGTAAAAGCAACCTCACTACTTGGGGGTGGGGATGAAGGGGTGGGGGACAGGCTCCAGGACAGACACCACCACCACTGGGAACAGCAAAGGTGTGATCAGAAAGAGAGAAGGAAAAATAAACACTGATTAGTGGAGGTGGGGTGGGGTGGGTTGATGAGAAAAACCAACTTCTGTTTCTCTGAAAACACAGCCATTTCTTTCCGAGTCGCTGCCTGTGCGTTTCACAGTGTGATAACCCTGCTCACACCCGGAGTCTGGACATTTAGATAAGAACTTGAGTGCAGGATGCCCATCACTCAAGCGCCTACTCTGCTTTTCCTGGGGAAGCTTCTCAGATAAACACTCAGAGTTAAGCCTCCACCCCAACCACCTTGTAAGTGACAGGTGTGTGTTGTCCCGCTCCCCATCCGCTGGCTGGTGACCTGGGGCGGAGGGCGCCCCCCACCTCCCTGGCCCCCTCTGGAATCTGTGAGTAAATCTTGAGACTCTACTTCCTTCTTGTGGTGTACTGAAACTGCACCTTCCATCAAAATGACCCCCGGGCTCTACATCCCCCAAGTGGGAGCTCGGATGCTAAGGGAGCCACCTGCCAACCAGTATGGGTAGCGGGTGCCCCCTCATTCAGCAGGTCATCATCTGCGTGTTATTAATACACCAGCTCCAGCTGCTCAATACACTTGAGAAGGAGGATCGGATGGTGGGTATGGTTGGGGCCCCATACTCCTAGATGCCTAGGAGCTGCAAACAGCTCTGTAACTTCCTCCTCCAGGTTGTTCAGTCTCTTGGGGAAGGATCCACTGCTGGTTGGAGGTCGGCTCCGGAGCTCTGAGTTGCTGTGTGTCGCTGATGCCGGGCCTGGCAGAGAAGCCCCCTACCCGTGCCGAACTGCTGGTGCTGTGCCGGGTCAGCTTCCCCCGCAGAGCCTGGCCAGCAGCCCCCAGGCTGAAGCACCTCTGCTTCCCTTTATTCTCTGAATGAGACCCCACCTGGCGTTGGCTGTGGAGGTGATCGGCTACAATCACCTGTGGAAGTCTGGGTGCTGGATGGTAGGGCTCTGCCTCTCTGTCTCTGGGGAGGGGTGGAGGCATGGGCTTTGAGGCTGTAGGAGCCAAGGAGAGTTCCCTGGAGCCAGAGCGGGGAGGCCAGCTACAGGGCCCCCTGTGTTGGGTCAGGACTGGATGCTGAGCTTGGAGAGCTGCTCTAACCCTTGGGGGGGGCAGCTCTACCAGGGCCTTCATGGCACCCAGGAGGCAAGTGCATCATTCGTTGTTGAAAGAGGGGCCCCAAGCCCTGGGCACCAGCTCCTCCCAAGCCCCCAGAGGAGCTGAAAAAACTACTAGAGGGACTTCCCTGGTGGTTGGGTGGCTAAGACTCCATGCTCCCATTGTATAGAGGATCTGGGTTCAATCCCTGGTCAGGGAACTAGATCCCACACGCTGCAACTAACACCCGGCACAGTCAAATAAATAAATACTAAAAAAAAACTACTGGAAGCTTGTAAGATCCTCATGGTCTGGGCATTACTGGTGGCATATGCACATAGCAAGTTATGAAGGCTATGTACTCACTGCCTGGAGCTTTCCCAAATGTGTCTGTTAATGCTGCACTGGTCGAGGTGGGTCCCGACCTCTTGGTGGTCAACTGGGAGCCCATGGAATGGGAGGTGGCAGCACAGGAGTTGGGGAAGAGGTGACCTCTGCCCCAGGCATTCCTTGTTACTATGCAGCATATACCAAAACGTCCAGCGATGGCCAGTGTGAGTGAGGAGCGGAGACACCTAGCTATCCCATGATAGAAATGCAAGGGTTTGTTTTTGTTTTCTTTTTTAGGAAAATTCATTCAAAGGGAGAGGGAGAAGGTCACCAATTGTCTCTTAGAAATCTTTGGAACTGGTTCTGGGCTCTGTTTATGGAGAAAGTGACCCTTCCAAGCCTTATAGAGACAGAAGCAAGCAGCTCGGCCTCCCTCATGAGATGAGCTCCGGAGATCCAGGTCCCTGGTGACTTAACCTCGGGACAGCTGGACACAAGTTAGATGCCTCTGTCCAGGTGCTCTTCAGGAGACGGTGGTCCCATCCCAGAGGATGCTGCTGTCACGTCTTGCCGTGCTACCCCCAGAAGCAGAACCCAGGATCCCACACCTGAGCTCCGAGAGTGACAGCCACCAAGACCCCTGCCCTAGGGACCCTGCAGGTCCCTGAACTTGTCCCTTCCTCTGGGGGATGATCACCTGTTCTCTAATTATCCAGTGGGATGTTCTCATTGACACTGGAGGCCAAACTTCATTGCTTCCCTGGAACTGAAGTGAAGGGTACCCTGTTATGAGGCATAACAAGTAGGACAACAGATGTCACTACTGAAACCGTCTTTCTTAACAACCTCCTGGTGGTGGCCATCTACCCCGACCCTTTCCTGGCACAGGTATGGATTCATGGAGTCCTAGGACCCAGACCTGGTCCCAAGGAGTATAATCCCCGCCATCTTGGGTCTCACGGCACAGCCATCTTGGGTCTCACAGGGCAGCCACCTGGGGAGGACCCCTGAATTCTCCTCCTTCCCTCCACTTCCCTGCACCCCAGTTTTCATACCAGGGCCCTTCAGTCTCCCTGGGAACACCCACATCACTGAACAGAACCTCTCAATTCTTTTTCTGCCCCCTCACGTCAAAGCCTGAGACATTCATGCCATTACACTGGGAGTAGGTCAGCTACCTCCCTCAAAGGGACTGAGGTGACTCAAGGTGCCACCGCTCTGGGCACAAAACAACACGTCATACAGCAAACCTGTGAGCCGCCCCGGCCGAGCACACCGCACAGAGCCCAGCCTTCAGGCGGCAGCAGCGGCAGTGAGATTCTTCAGCACACACGGCACGCTCACTGGCCCGGGAAGAAGGTGTGTGCGTGCTGTAAGGGGCACGCCCTCTGCGTGTACGTCAGTAATTCCACACAAACTTTAGACAAACGTTCAAAAGATGGCCCAACAGGTACTAGTATTCCACAATCTCGCCTGAGTTTTTAAAATCAAATACCTACCCTAACGTTATCCAAGGGCTTTATTTTTTTGGCTGGACTCCAAATAATGGAGTGGGTGGCTACAGACGGGACTGCAAACTGGCATTTGTCTATTGATACTGCCAATGGCATTTCTGCTTTGTGTGCTGGGGGACCAACACCCTTGCCAATGGCCTTTAATATCTCCACCATTCACACAGTGTCTGTGATCTGCCCTGAAGATTAATAATGCTGAGGCATCACGGGATCAATTGTGATGAGAAAAACAACCTTTGTTTTCCTGAGCTGCTGCCTCGGCATTTCATGGTATGATAACCCTGCTCACATCCTGAGTCTGGACATTCAGATAAGGGGTTGAGTTTGGGATTCCTGCCAAAAAGCTCCCACTTTGCTTTTCCAGAGGCCCCTTTAACAACAACCACTTAGAACTAAGGACAAGAAAACCCAGTGACCTCTGCCCCAACCACCTTATCAGCAACAGATCCCTGGTACCTGCTCTCTACCTCCGGGGACGGCAGACCGCCCTTCCACCAGCTCTCTGTGCCCCTGCCAGTTTCTGGGATCCGTGAGTAATAAACCTTGTGACTGCTTCCTGTGTGAAGCGTATTGAAACGGCACCTTGAATCAAAACAATCCTGTGGGTCCCACTTCCCCAGAGCAGAAGCTCAGATGCTGAAGGAGCTCCCTGCCAACCACCTGTCAGGGGCTTGTGCCCCTTTATTCAAACAGGTCATAATCTGCCTATTATTAACTTCATACACCAGCCCCAGCTACTCAACACGTGGTATCAGAAAAAAAAAAAAAAAAAAACTTATTCCTGTGTACAGAAAGTGAAGGAAAAGGGACATGTTATAGAGAGTGGCCAGGAAGAGGCACAGCGCAGGTGAGCACATGGTGACACGGTTTCCAAACTACCCTCGATGGAAAGAACCTCACAGGTGAGCCTGTGGTGGGACCCCAAGTCCCTCCTCCCACGGTACCCACCAAGGCTACTCTCATCTCCTTACATACTGGGTGCCCTTCCAGGTTTCACTCATGAAAGTGTTCCACCCTGCAACACTATTGGTGGGAATGTCAACTGGTATAATCACCACAGAGAACAGCAGAGTGAAAGTGTTAGTCCTTCAGTCATATCCGACTCTCTGAGACCCCCTGGACGGTAGCCCACCAGGCTCCTCTGTCCTTGGGCTTTCCCAGGCAAGAACACTGGAGTGGGTAGCCATTTCTTCCTCCAGGGGATCTTCCCAACCTAAGGATCAAACCCACATCTCCTACACTGGCTGAGAAGTTTCCCATATACTGTTCTTCAATGTCTTTTTTAGACTATCACCCCAACTCTTCATTTTAAGTGAAACACTATTCTTCTCAAACCGTGCTCATTGCTTGCTTTCTGAGATCCACAAGGTTGGGGTGAGGCAAATAAGAAAGTACACTGCAGATTTATACCTACACTTCATAAAAAATCACTACTTTCTTTTTTCATAAATTTACCTCCTTTGAAATTTCTGGCTTTTAGCCAAACTACCTTCCAAAATGCAGCCACGTTCCCTGACATTCACCTCCTTCCCTGGACATCCTCCTGGCAACACCCAACTCTGAATTCACACCCTGAGCCCCACCGTCAGCTAGAATGCCTGGCAGCGTCAGTGGTGACAGCCAGCCAGTCCTGGCTCTAAGTTCTCTCTGCTGTCTCCCCATTTTTTCTGTCTCCCCAGTCTCCTAAAAAAGCAGTAGCTAATTTTGGTGGAGTGGCTAAGGACCACCAGCCGCCTGTTGAGAAAGAAGGTCTCGGGCCCATTCTCAGTTCCTGTGTCAGTGAGTGGGTCACGTTTGTGGGCAGCCAGCTTTACACGTCAACACATTTGAGGGCTTGCACAACTGCCCACTGTTGAGTCCTGCCTCCCAGAGGAAGAAGCTAGAACCTCTCTCCCAACCTCTCAGCAGAGAGAAGCAGTCAAGTGATGAGACGCACCTGATGGTGACGCTGAAGCAGATGTGGCAGTGACGGCAGAAGCTTGTGGTGTCAGGGGCCCCAGGAGTGGCACTTCTGGTCCCCAGACCCACGCAGGCGTAGCAGAAGCTGCGATCCCAGCCAAGTGGTGGCAGGAGATGCTTCCCAGAGTGGTCTGGGCCTTGCTCTGGCTGTTCAGCTTCTGAACCAAACTCTGCAGCCACCCAGGTTTTCTGGGGCTGCCTGATATCTCTTTATGGATTCCCTTTCCTCTTTAACCAAATCAAGTTACATCCTGCGGTTGGCAACCCAGAAACCTTTCTTTATGGCTCTGAGCTTTGGCTTAGAGTAGGGGTCCCCAAACTCTGGGATCTAATGCCTGAAGATCTGAGGTGGAGCTGATGTAATGATGTAATAATGGAAATAAGTGCACAATAAACGTAGTGCACTTGAATCATCCTGAAACCATCCCCCCACCATCCCATGGAAAAACTGTCTTCCACAAAACCGGCCTCTGGTGCCAAAAAGGTTGGGGACTGCTGGCTTAGAGGCCTGCATTTTTAACCCTCCTCCTCACTGCTTCTGGCACACATTGACCATCTCTGGACCACACCTGGAGCAACACAGCTCCATGAGTTTCACCCAATCACAGCACAACTGTGGAGAAATGGGCTGAATGTTTGTGGTCCCCCCCTCCAAATTCACAAGGCAAAATCCTAACCCCAAATGTGACGGTGTTAGGAGGCGGGGCCTTTGGGGAGTGATTACATCATGAGGATGAGGCCCTCGTGAATGGGATTAGTGCCCTTATAGAAGAAACCCCTCACCCCTTCCACCACATGACGACAAGCAACAAGTGAGCCATCGATGAACCAGCAATCAGGCTCTCATCAGATATCAAACCTGACGACACCTTGAACTCAGATGTCCAACCACCAAAACTGCGAGAAATAAATACCTGCTGTTTAAGTCACCCAGTCTATGGTATTTTTGCTTTAGCAGCCCAAACAGACTAAGACACACCCAGACACTCACAGACACTGTTATTTTCCCTCCCTTCCTGACCTGCCACATCTGATCAACAATTTCCCATGCTCAAATTCATCACCCGAAAAATACCACTCAAATTCTTCCCCCTAGAAAATCAAGTAAGCACACAGATTAAACTCATCATTGAGGTAAGAGTACCCAATTGATTGCCTTAAACAGAATAAGCTTCCTACAGAAACTAGGCACATTATCTGTAGCTTCTGACCACCCCTGTGGGGGGAGGGCTCTCTTGGCTAACAGGTAAGTCAGCACCTTTTAATGTATGATTTATTGACTCCACTTTGCATTCCCTACAACTACTTTTTAAATATTTACTTCTCACGGTTCAAGCTGCCCGGTCCTTCGTGGCCGCCCCCTCATATGCATGTGGTCTCTACTCTCTTGGGAACATAGACGCAACAGGGCTGAGCCCCCTCGACTTTTCTCCCCCTCATCTCCAAATGGGTCTCACTCCTGCTTGGAGGAAGCGGTGTTCCTACTAGTCCCTACCAGCTCTTCCACAGAGCACATTCTGCCTGTCACTTTCTCCAGGATCCGGGCTCCCTGGACACCTCCCTTCTCCTCCCTTCACTCGCATCTCAGTTTGTCCACAGCGTCCTCCCCCGCAGCGCTTAAAACTCACTTAAGTCCATCTCTTCCTAAATCATTCTTCCCTTAACACCACCTCATCCACAGACTCCTTCCCCCAGTCTCCTTCCCTTTCCCACAAAACTTCTTTTTGGTCGTGACCTGAGGCGTGTAAGGATCTTAGTTCCCTGACCAGGGGTTGAACTTGAACCCCGCTGCATGGAAGCGCTGAGTTCTAACCACTGGACAGCCAGGGAAGCCCTGAACTTCTTTGTTTTAAACCAACTCGTTTTTACACGCTTCTGGGTCAGGATACCTGGCCTTCTCAGGACAGGATACCTGGCTTCTCATGTCACCACCCCACTGAAATCATGCTGACTGTGGTCCTGTGAGTGTAAGACGTACCCAGTTCAACAGCCTCTCACAGACACTCCCTTTACTGCTCTGAGATATGGGACAAGGCAGAGCCCTCTCCTTGTCCTTCGGGACACGTCCCCTGACCCCCGCGTCCCTGGCTTCTTTCCCCTCTTTGCTGACCCTCGGGCTCTGATGCTCTCCAAGGGCCCACTCATATGCAGCCTTCTTCCAGGCTCACTTGCTACCACCTCCAGCCCAGATCTCTCTGAAAAAATTCAGACCCCAAACAAAGTCTCCTGACCTTTCAACAGAACAAGCCCAACACCGAACTCATGCACTTCCCTGTTCTCCCAAGTGTGAGGTTTATCCTGCAATCTGCCTTTCAGTTAACCGCCACCGAGCCAAAACCTAGAATCAACCCTGATCTTTCAGTGGGTCACCACATGGGACCAAAAGCGTATCTCCTCTCTTCAGCACCACTGCCCGGCACGCACCCCAGCTGATCCTCCAGGCCGTGCAGGAGCTCCATGTGGCTCTTCCAGACCCTGGTACTTCCCCACTCTTATTCATTCTCAACTGCTCATCTGAAGCATCTTTCTGAAGTCCTGTCCTAGCCCCACCATGTATCTACTAAAAGCAGGTAAAGGTTACATTTCCCAAAGTGGTGTTTCCCGCTTTGTTTTACCCTTTTCTGTCCCTGGATTCTTCGAAAACTATGCACCTTTAGAGATGCACCCCTGGCTGGAAGTCAACCCTCTGCACACACGCTCAGGGCTCCGCTCCCCCAACGCCTACCTCATGGATGCCCAGTGATTCATGGGACCCAGGCAGCCCTCAGACTGGTGAGTCCTTAACACAGTGGCTCAGATGGTAAAGAATCTGCCTGCAATGCAGAAGACCCTGGGTTGGGAAGATCCCCTGGAGAAGGGAATGGCTATCCACTCCAGTATACTTGCCTGGAGAATTCCATGGACAGAGGAGCCTGGCAGGCTACAGTCCATGGTGTCGTGAAGAGTCAGACACGACTGAGTGACTGACACTGACTATTTCACCTTGCTGTGCAGCCTCACCTCCTACACGTCCCACAACACACCCACCCCAGTCATAGCCGACCACTCCCCACTCTCAAGATACAGAGCCTCCTGTGCCTGCAAACTGCCCCTTCAGCTATCTACTAAACCATCCTGCGAGACCCACTTTCAGCATGCCCCCTCTCTCTGAAGTCTTTCTTTCCTTACAGAAGCAACTGCTGTCTCCCTTTTGTCACAACCCCTTCTCTGGGTGTGTCGCCTGCTCAGCTGGCAGGCACGTACTCAGCCGTGCTTCTCCCCACCAGCCCCCCTGAACAATAGAGGCCCTGCTGCAGGCGGCTCATGACTCTGCAACGGCTCCCATGGCTTTTGTCTTCGATAAACACAGGCATAACGGTTTGTTACCGTAAGCATTACTCGAGCTTGTCTGAAGTTTATTTGCTTATCTTTTCCCTCTCTGCTGATTTTTCATTTGAACTATTTAAACTCATCTCAAAAAGTCCTTGTGGCTTTTGTTGTGGTCCTAAGGCTAGCAACCATAGAAACTATCAACGTTAAACCACAAAGGCAACTATTCCAAAAACGCTAGGACGAAATGCATTAAGGGGTCACTACAGAGGCACTGTCTTTGAATAGGAATTGAATAACAGGAAATCCACAGGTAAGTCTGTCTTCATTTTAATGCAGAGTGCACAGCTGACATCTTCCATCACTAACCTCACACAGAAAAATCAAAACATCCATACTAAGCATTATTTTTCAGCTCCAGATAAAGTGAATATTATTAATACGGAGTCCTTGCTCAGGCGCTCAGTCGTGTCTGACTCTGTGACTGCAAGGACTGTAGCCTGCCAGGCTCCCCTCTGTCCATGGGATTCTCCAGGCAAGAGCACTGGTGTGTGTGGCCATTTCCCTCTTCAGGTGAGTACGGAGAGTCTCCCGCAAATTTAATAAAGCTGAAAGTGGATTTGCCCTCTAGAGAATCTATAAACCCTAACAATAAAGAAGGATTCGTTCATATTGTATAAATAATATCTAAAATAGATTTCATAATGTAATTGACTGAATGTGAAATAAATGCTGAAACCCATGCAGTCAACTATAAGTGAATTCCAACTGGAGAAGTTCACTCTTTACCTTTAGGGTAATCAAGTGCCAGAAAAATCAAAAACATTACAGCCAGATAATCAAACACCAATTTTAAGCCCTAACCTTATTTTCAGTGATTACAGGGAAATTCAGTATCATTCCTATGTGAATGGTTTTCATCTAAGTAGATCATCTTTTGACACAGCCTCTCCTTAACGAGGCTTCCCTGGTGGCTCAGACGGTAAAGTGTCTGCCTACAATGCAGGAGACCTGGGTTTGATCCCTGGGTCAGGAAGATCCTCTGGAGAAGGAAATGGCACCCCACTCCAGTACTCTTGCCTGGAAAATCCCATGGACAGAGGAGCCTGGTAGGCTGCAGTCTGTGGGGTCGCAAAGAGGCGGACACGACTGAGCAACTTCACTTCTCCTTTACTATTATTTGGGGAGGTATGGAATTCAATCACTTTGTGTGACATTATGACAAGATTTTTATAATTAGGTATTTTATTTTATTTTCTCTGTCATTGATGGGAAAAAAATCTGCTAATTAAAAAAAAAATTTAAGGATGCATAGATAAGTAAAAATAAATGCCTCCACTCTACACATTTCTCCTAGGTTTCTTACTCTCCTGATCATTGTAAAATCTGGCTCCATCATTCAAGGAAATGAGGAAAAGGAGAGGGAATAGCAAATTAACAACCACCAAGCTTCAGGTGCTGTGTTTCTCTTTATCCTCACGAAGTTGACATATGATTCCAGATTTTACAGACAAGCAAACAGGCTCAACTGTGTAGCGGTCACGCAGCTAGTGAGGGGGTCTGCACGGTGGCTCACACCAGCCCTCTTGGCAGAAGCCTCAGTGTGGTGGCTGTGCCCATGGCCCCCTCCTCAGGAGCTTCTGCATGTGACCATATTTCTATTAAACATCCCATCATGCTGGCCGCAGCTAACTGCACAAGGGATTGGAGCTGGACCCAAAGCCGGCAGAGCCCTGAGGAGTCCTTCTGTGAAAAGGTGGTTGGACAAATTGATGTGATCCTCTTCTTCAAAAGAATGTAAGACTGATGGAAGCAGAGGGAACAAGCAGGAGCACCAAGACATTCTGCGAAAGGCAGGGAGGGCAGCCGTGAAGCCATCTTTCAAGCCCATGACAGGAGCATTCACGAGTTATGGGGCTGGGGGACAGGGCGGGGAGAGCACGGGAGACAGGATGGCCTGGCCAGCAGATGCTCCGAAACAAGACTTCAATTAGCACCCACAAAGCACTAATTAAGAAAGTGGCAGCTAAACCAAGAACAGAAAGACTTCCTAAAACTCTCAATCCCTGAATATGCAAATTATGAAAATGAAATTATTGTAATCAATATTTCAACAGAGCATCACCCAGTAGTTTCAGCACTGCACAGACAGAAACATTCATTTTTAGAAGGCCTAAACTGCAATGACAAAGTTGACAAACATACAGGCACAAAAACCACAGCTTCAGTCCCTATTATGGGACAGTAAAGGAGGTTACTGGAGAAGGCAATGGCACCCCACTCCAGTACTCTTGCCTGGAAAATCCCATGGATGGAGGAGCCTGGTGGGCTGCAGTCCATGGGGTCGTGAAGAGTCGGACACGACTGAGCGACTTCACTTTCACTTTTCACTTTCATGCATTGGAGAAGGAAATGGCACCCCACTCCAGTGTTCTTGCCTGAAGAATCCCAGGGACAGGGGAGTCTGGTGGGCTGCCGTCTATGGGGTTGCACAGAGTCGGAAACAACTGAAGCGACTTAACAGCAGCAGCAGCAGCAAAGGAGGTTACAATACTAGAATCAACTGAGATTAAAAAAGCAGAATACTGAGGCACCAGGCTTCCCCGATGGCTCAGTAGTAAAGGATCCACTTGCCACTGCAGGGGACACAAGTTCGATCCCTGGTCCAGGAAGACCCTGCATGTCGAGAGGCAACTAAGCCTGTGAGCCACAACTACTGAGCCTGTGCTCTAGAGCCCAGGAGCCGCAACTACTGAAGCCTGTGCACCCCAGAGCCTGCGCTCTGCAGCAAGAGAAGCCACCGCCACGAGAAGCCCAAGCTCTGCAGCTAGAGTAGCCCCCGCTCACCGCGACTAGAGAAAAGCCCTCACAGCAACAAAAACCCAGCACAGCCAAAAATAATTAAAAAAAAAAAAACAAAAAAACACTGAGGCCTCACATCCAATTAATAAAAATCAGAAACTTAGGGGTTGGGCCCAAGAATTACAAAAGCTCTCCAAGCTACATCACAGCCAAGATCGATTCCAGATCAGTGGGTCTGTGGCCCAAGGATCACCAACATCAACATGGCCTGGCAGCTTGTTAGAAATGAAACTTCTCAGACCCCACTCCACATCTACTGACCAAAACTCTGAAGGCTGGGCACAGAAATGTGCACTTTACAAGACTGTCCAGAGATTCTGATGCACCCTAAAGTGTGAGAACCATGGCCTTAGATGATAATAAAAGGTGACTCTTACTTTTAATTACAGTTATATAATATCTATCAAAAATATACTGAAAAATCCTACAAATATGCCAGGCTAACTTCCTCAATAAAGAAAATTTATATAAAGACATAAAAAACACATTTACTTAGGACATTAAAAATAAGCAATTCAAAATAATGTTTACTTAAATTTTAGCTATATAAAGATCAAGATACTAACTTATATGTATGAAGTATGCTTAAAATCGGGGGGGGGGGTGCAGACACAAACAATGAAAAATTGCAAATAACAGCTCCATGGCTTCTGAGTGATTATAGAGCTTTTTTTTTTAATGATAATGTATTATCTTCATAATTTTGAAAAAAGACATATTTAAAATACAGTATCTTGACCTTATCTCACATTATACACAAATATATAAAACAAAATTATTAGAAGTAAATTAGAGAGTATTTGTATGGCTTTTGGGTAACAAGGAAAGCTTTCTTGAGACCAAAAAAAGTGAAAGCCTTAATGTGATTGATACACTTAGAAACATAATTTTAAAATAAATGACTCCATAAACAAAATGAAAAGACAAGCCAATTACAACACAATAGCAGAGAGTAGGACACCGCTAGAATATATAAAGAACTCCCACTGATCCACACAAAAATCTAACCAACCAATAAGGAACCAATAAAGCAGTGACTGAGTCACAGGAGAGAAAACTCAAAACTACTCACAAACACAGGAAAAGTCACTCAAGGCCACTAGTAATGAAGAAAGTAAACACTTAGACAAGATACCTTTTTAAATTTATCATAATAGCAAAAAGTGTTTTATCCATAAGAAAGGCAAAAATCTTAAAAGTCCATCAGTATCAGAGTAATGCATTCATGCCTTGCTCCTGGGAATATCAATGGGGATAGCTGCTGGGGAGTGCAACCTTGCCAGCCAGCCCAGCAATTATGCTTCTAGGCACAAGGAAATGCCTGATGCTGTCCTTACAGTGCTGCTTTGTGATACCAAAATATTAGAAACAAACTAAATTTTCATCAGCAGAGAGAAAGGTAAGTGAAATATCATACATTTATTAAAAAATATACTATACAGTGGGCTTCCCCAGTGGCTCGGTGGTAAACAATCCACCTGCAAGGCAGGAGACACAGGAGATGCAGGTTTGATCCCGGGGTTGGGAAGATCCACTGGAGAAGGACATGGCAACCCACTCCAGTGTTCTTGCCTGGGAAATCCCACAGACAGAGGAATCTGAAGGGCTACAGTCCATGGGGTCGGCCACGACCGAGCACATCCACACACAGTTCACTTTTTCATACTGCACGATAGTTAATGACAGTAAATAGATCTCTATGTATCAACATGGACAGTTCTCAAAAAATAACTAAGAAAGCAAGTTACAGAAAAAAAATGCAATTTTAAAACCACTTATATAAATTCTTAAAGCCTTTGAAATATTCTAATTTTCTATCTATATAAAAGATATTAAAATCACTCTAAGAGTAATTTTAAGAATATACATGAAACTCACAACAGAGGTTATTTCTGGGTAAGTGAAAAGCTTTTCTTCAGTTTTTCAATCCTCCTCCCCCCTACAAAAAATTGCTCTGCACCCCTCAAAAGTCAAATATAATAAATAACATGCTACATGATATGAAAATGAGCACCCTGATAATGACCTGAGGGTGGTGTCCTCAAACCATGTGAATTTTATTATGTTATTATAATACAAGCACATAGCTGAAGTGAAAACGAGATGAAACTTACGCATGTAAGGCAGTTTTTCTGGGCAGGGGAGGTAAGGTGAATATGTGAAGTTTTCCGGAAGATATGTTGTTGTTTGAACAAGATAATCACTTGAATTATTGCCTTCAGGATAATCTTAGAGAGAGAGAGAAAAAACGAGTTACGACCAAAAAATTGCCTTTTGCTCTGCTCCTAGTATGAAATATGTCGCTGTCACTGTGTAAAGACTACACTCTGCGATCCACAGCAGCACTTAAAAGGCAATTATCTAGAAAGAACTAGGGAAAAGCAAACTACATCCCCCGGGACTGCTCTCCCGTTCACCCTTCACGGCTGCCAGAAGGAACCTCTCAGCATGATTTCCCCAGGGACCCTGGGACGAGGCTGGAGCGGAGCGGCCGGATCCATTCGTGTGCACACACAGCAGACTCATTTGCCACTAGCAGAGAACACCTGCTCCCATCCCTCCCCCAGCCGAGGCAGATGCAAAGGGGGGGTGAAAGTGTACCAGGGGTGTGAGAGCGTGGGCTCAGCAGTTGTGGTGCATGGGCTTAGTTGCCCTGTTGCATGTGGGATCTTCCCCGACCAGGGATCGAACCGGTGTCCGGTGTCCCCTGCACTGGCAGGGAGATTCTCAACCCCCTGGCCAAAGAAGCCACCACAATGAGAAGCCTGTGCACCACAACAGAGAGTAGCCCCTGCCTGCCACAACTAGAGAAAGCCCACGTGCAGCAATGAAGACCCAGCACGGCCAAAAATAAAATACAACTATATATGTATATATGTGTGTATATATATATATATAAATAAATATATATATATATAAAGAAAGTGCTCCAGGGGGATCATCTCCACTATCAGGCAGCCCAGGGTGCTCTGGACACCCACATGGCCACAGCACGCTGCATTTGCAGCCACAGAGAGCAGACAGTAGGAGTAATGTTTTCTCACTGCCTCACACTTAAGAAACTGAGATTTACCCACTCTACTGACTTCTGCAATACAGCCCAATTAAAAGTCTTAAATTAGTCATACCCAACCCGTGGGCTGCAGTTTCTGGAGCACCCTGGAGCTATTATTACATTAGGTCTATTATTTTTAGAGTCAGCAAATTATGGAACACAGAGGTACTGGTTTAGAGTGCCAAGATCAAGTACTGAGTTCAAATCCTGCACCAACACGCACTAGCTTGGTGGCACAAAGCAAGAGAAGAAAAGTTTCTCTTCTGCACCTGCCTCGTGTCAGATTTCAGAAAGAGAAGTGTACAAAGTGCTCAGAACAACCCCAAGTCCATATGCATATTCAGGAACTTCAGCTAGGAATGACTGCTTTAGAAATGAGCCCCTCAACCTGGAACAATCAAGAGCCTTAGGAATTTTTTAACTTGGAACCAAGGAGATCACATCTCAGTCCCTTTCTGGAACAAAGTTCTGAGAAATTCTGAGATGCAAATCTGGGAACCATGACCTGATAGCTTCCTGCTATGCAACAGGAAGCTGGTGTAAGAGAATGAGACCAGCACGCAGTCAATAAGAGACGAGAAATGGAACCGGCTGATTACACCAGTCTGTCTTCTGGATCACAAACTCTGTACCCACAGGAAATGAAGTTCCAGCAGCCACTTTGGAGAAGATGAAGACTTTACTTCAGTCCTCAGTAATCTGCTCTAATGAAAAAGGCATTCCTGTAAGAAGTGGCCAGCAAGAAGAGAGTTAGGAAAAGGGAAAACGGACATATGACTTAAAAGGGCGGTCTGCCTACCAGCGATCAGCAAGCACAAGACTGAGGATCAAAATCACAGGCTTCAGATCAGATCAGATCAATCGCTCAGTCGTGTCCGACTCTGCGACCCCATGAATCGCAGCACGCCAGCCCTCCCTGTCCATCACCAACTCCGGAAGTTCACTCAGACTCACGTCCATCGAGTCAGTGATGCCATCCAGCCATCTCATCCTCTGTCGTCCCCTTCTCCTCCTGCCCCCAATCCATCCCAGCATCAGATTCTTTTCCAATGAGTCAACTCTTCACATGAGGTGGCCAAAGGACTGGAGTCTCAGCTTTAGCATCATTCCTTCCAAAGAAATCCCAGGGCTGATCTCCTTCAGAATGGACTGGTTGGATCTCCTTGCAGTCCAAGGGACTCTCAAGAGTCTTCTCCAACACCACAGTTCAAAAGCATCAATTCTTCGGCGCTCAGCCTTCTTCACAGTCCAACTCTCACATCCATATGTGACCACTGGAAAAACCATAGCCTTGACTAGACGAATCTTTGTTGGCAAAGTAATGTCTCTGCTTTTGAATATGCTATCTAGGTTGGTCATAACTTTCCTTCCAAGGAGTAAGCGTCTTTTAATTTCATGGCTGCAGTCTCCATCTGCCGTGATTTTGGAGCCCCAAAACATAAAGTCTGACACTGTTTCCATTGTTTCCCCATCTATTTCCCATGAAGTGGTGGGACCGGATGCCATGATCTTCATTTTCTGAATGTTGAGCTTTAAGCCAACTTTTTCACTCTCTACTTTCACTTTCATCAAGAGGCTTTTTAGTTCCTCTTCACAGGCTTACTGAACTGCAAAAGTTAAACCTTCTCACCGCAGACTCCTGGAAATTGAATGTGAAGCACATGAGAAGAATCAAAGAAACCTAAATACCTCTGGTCCATGTCATGACCTAACAAACATTCATGCATCATCAAAATACAACAGATGAAGGGAATTCCCTGGTGGTCCAGTGGTTAAGATTTCTTGCTTTCCTGCCAAGGGCCCAGGTTCAATCCCTGGTCAGGGAACAAAGATGCTGCAAGCCACAGGTGTGACCAATAAATAAATAACAAAGTAAACTGAAGACATTCTTTAAAAAAAAATATACAGTAGATGGAGATGCACCCTGGGAGCCAGGAAGACACTTTGGAGCAAAGACACACACCCTTCAGGCCTACCTGCTGGAAGGGGCCCTGCAGACCAGAGCCCCTTATAAGTAAGTGGCAACTCCTCATGAATTTGGCAACTTGTCAGTCAGGTTTGAAGGTAAGTGTATTACCAGAAAACCTCAACGTGACAAATAGGGCCCAGTGACAGTACAGTGGCTAAGACCTATTCCACCAGAAAGGGAGAAAGCCCCAGTAACAAAGTCCTCCCCAACTCATGCCTTTCTTCAAGGAAGCCTGAAGAGCGTTTGGTAAGGAAAGCCCTCTAAGACAGAGGGCAGAGGGGTTCAGTGGACATTACCAGTTTTTATGCCAATACACGCAGGCACAGACAAAAACCACAGAAACAAACCCCTCTAGGAGACCACATCTGTGTCTCATCCATAGATACCTGAAAGATTTAAAGATACGAAGTTCCAGATGTTCAAGCTGGTTTTAAAAAAGGCAGAGGAACCAGAGATCAAATTGCCAATATCCGCTGGATCATCGAAAAAGCAAGCGAGTTCCAGAAAAACATCTATTTCTGCTTTATTGACTATGCCAAAGCCTTTGACTGTGTGGACCACAAGAAACTGTGGGAAATTCTGAAAGAGATGGGAATACCAGACCACCTGAGCTGCCTCTTGAGAAACCTGTATGCAGGTCAGGAAGCAACAGTTAGAACTGGACATGGAACAACAGACTGGTTCCAAATAGGAAAAGGAGTACGTCAAGGCTGTATATTGTCACCCTGCTTATTTAACTTCTGTGCAGAGTACATCATGAGAAACGCTGGGCTAGAAGAAGCACAAGCTGGAATCAAGATTGCTGGGAGAAATATCAATAACCTCAGATATGCAGATGACACCACCCTTATGGCAGAAAGTGAAGAGGAACTCAAAAGCCTCTTGATGAAAGTGAAAGAGGAGAGTGAAAAAGTTGGCTTAAAGCTCAACATTCAGAAAACAAAGATCATGGCATCCGGTCCCATCACTTCATGGGAAATAGATGGGGAAACAATGGAAACAGTGTCAGACTTTATTTTGGGGGGCTCCAAAATCACTGCAGATGGTGATTGCAGCCATGAAATTAAAAGACGCTTACTCCTTGGAAGGAAAGTTATGACCAAACTAGATAGCATATTCAAAAGCAGAGACATTACTTTGCCAACAAAGGTCTGTCTAGTCAAAGCTATGGTTTTTCCAGTGGTCACATATGGATGTGAGAGTTGGACTGTGAAGAAAGCTGAGCGCCAAAGAATTCATGCTTTTGAACTGTGGTGTTGGAGAAGACTCTTGAGAGTCCCTTGGACTGCAAGGAGATCCAACCAGTCCATTCTGAAGGAGATCACTCCTGGGTGTTCGCTGGAAGGTGTGATGCTAAAGCTGAAACTCCAGTACTTTGGCCACCTCATGCAAAGAGTTGACTCACTGGAAAAGACCTTGATGCTGGGATGGATTGGGGGCAGGAGGAGAAGGGGACGACAGAGGATGAGATGGCTAGATGGCATCACCGACTCAATGGACATGAGTTTGAGTGAACTCCGGGAATTGGAGATGGACAGGGAGGCCTGGCGTGCTGCAATTCATGGGGTCACAAAGAGTTGGACACAACTGAGCGACTGAACTGAACTCAAGCATGACATAAGTGTGCGTGCCGAGTCACTTCAATCATGTCTGTCTTTCTAAGACCCATGGACTGTAGCCCGCCAGGCTCCTCTGTCCATGGGATTCTCCAGGCAACAATTCTAGAATGGGTTGCCATTTCCTTCTCCAGGAGATCTTCCCAACCCAGGGAACAAACTCTCATCTCTTGCAATGGCAGGCAGGTTGTTTACCACTAGCGTCACCTGGGAAGCTTCAAAATAAGTGTCAGGAAGTCCAATAAAGTTCTGATTCTTTTCTCAAAATCCAGGGAGGCCTGGCGTGCTGCAATTCATGGGATCGCAAAGAGTCAGACATGACTGAGTGACTGATCTGATCTGACCTGATCTGATCAGATTTCTAGTAAAAACAAACAAACAAACAAACTCTTCTCCTTTTACTGGGGACTCAAACTATAAACTATGCCAGCCACGCATCTACTCTGTACTGTGCATTTGTAGAACCTGAAAATAAAAGATAAATAAGCTTGTCCCTGGGAGTCCACTGCCTTTATGTGGTCCAAAGGCCCATTTTCTTATAATCCCGAAGAAGACAAGTATTAACACACAGTCCCAAAGTAATTTCTTAATGTCATATAAATTTAAATAAGAGCATTTTCTTACTATACATAATTTATTAATCCTTGTCATTAAAGCCCAGGCCCCCTCTCTTAGCCACAGACTCTGACTCTAAATCCACATCCAAGTCACAAAGGTTTAAAGCTCTCCAGACCTCTCTGCAAAACAGACTGTTAACATGGCTCCCTTTGGGGAGTCTCGTGTCAACGGGAGGGCTGGAGGGTTGTTTTCACTGTTTATTTTCAGGCTAAAATGACTGAATTTGTCATGAAAGAAACCATGGATCACTTTTATCAGTTTATAAAGAATCAATTTTAAAAAACCCTCAGAGACATGCAGTATCATTATATTTTATCCTTTAAATACAAAGTTTTTTAGCTAAAACATGTGACTCTTGACAATGTCCTTATAAATGATCACAAGACCTCAACTCATTGTCAGGCTAATAAAAATGTCTGTACCCTTCAGTAACGCATCCAGCGGCAGTTACGTCATCCCAGTGTAATGTGAATACAAGAACTATGCACCCCCTTGCCATATGTCTGTAAATCTCTTTTAATTGAAATCAAATTGCCTTTGATTTCTAGCATCTAATACAGCATCTACAAAACAGAAGACACTCACTACAAAAGAATACTTCACAACTGATAATGTGGCCAACAATGATTTAAACTCTGGGAGACTATGATGTAATAAACCCACAAAACTGTTATTCCTACCAAAGTGCTGAGGCCCATGTAGCACACCCCCAGCTCAAAACCCAGGAGCTTTAAAAGGTGACGCATGACAGATGCTCCAGAGGCTGATCTACCACAACCGCTGTAAAATGCAGACATTATTTCATCTAATGAACGGATGAAAACACGGTGAGACCTGGGCCCCTGCCTTCTTCCTCCCTTTCAGAGCTACACCGGAAAAAAAAGGAACCCAGAATGAAAACTGTTAGACAAGCCCCTCCTTGGCTCTCACTGGATCTTAGGAGAACAGGCCAAATGAGCCCTCTCCAGGGCTTTGTTTCCCCTGCGGCTTAAAGCAGGTAACAGAAACCCAGTGAGCGCTCTGGCCTGTTTACTGCTTGCCGTGTCAGGCTGGCCAAGTCCGAGGGCCTCCATCCATGCACCCGCCGAATAAGGAAGTGTACCGGCTTATTTCTAACAAGCCTACTGGCTCTAACAGCACGTGACCTTTGTCATCTGTTCTGATAACTGCCCACTGAATACATTTTGTTTTCTTAATTTGACTGACTCCATGAGCTACAAGGCAAGGTACCATTTGATTATAAAAGTACATGATTTCTTTACAAAAATTTTATATAAATCTCTTTACACTTGATGCCTCAGAATGTCAGGCATATGGTTAAAAAGTCCTATTTGGAATCAAATGTACTTAGAAATATCACAATTTGCCACTAAGTGTTAAATATTATGCTTTTTGCTAACTAGTTTTATTGGCATATAACACTATATTAGTTTAAGGTGTACCACATAAGGATTTGATACTTGGATATATTGTGAAATGATTACTACCAGGCTAATTAATTAACATCCATCACATGGTTATATATTTTTTTCTTGTGATGAGAATTTTAAAGATCTAATCTAAGTGATAAATTTTCAATGAGTCAATACATATTTCTCAACTCTTCCCTGGAGCCCAATCAGTCCTTTGTACACCTTACTGACCACTGTCTCCTTTTGGGCAGATTTTATCTGTACACACCTGCACAGAAATAAATCACTGAATTATAAGTAGCTATTTACAGTTCCATCTCTCCCAGAAGCCTAGAGATCTTCCATAAAATGAAGATCTTTTATTCTTTTTTGGGGGGGTGGGAGGTGGGGAGGTAGGAATCCTTTATTTTTGAATTGTACTATCTGCCTTTTGGGCTTTCCTGGTGACTCAGTGGTAAAGAATCCCCATGCCAATTCAGGAGATTTGGATTCAATCTCTGAGTCAGGAAGATCCCCAGGAGAAGGAAACGGCAACCCACTCCATGATTCTTGCCCAGGATCCCAAGGACAGAGGAACCTAGCAGGCTATAGTCCATAGGGTCGCAAAAGAGTTGGACATGACTTACAATAATATCTGCCTTTTACAGTGAATGCTACATGCCAGATTTTCATTTTAGTCTTATAATTCTATGAAACAAGGTAAATGAAAAAGCTGGGCATAAAGAACTTGCAGAATCTTTTAAATATTCACAGGTTAGTTGGTATAAGAACAAGTACTAGATCCAGAATCTTTTTATCCTTAAACCAGAGAGTATCAGCAGTCGGGAAGACAAGCTCTCGCCCTGGTTGACCAGTTACAAGCTGTGCAGCCTTGGGTTGGTCACTTCATCTGGGCTCTGTTGTCCCAGATGTATAATAATGGGGTTGAAGCAGGTGATCTCTAATGGTCCTTCTAAATCTAAAGTTTCAATATTATTTCCCCTAGAAAAAGTAATGTGGCAATGTGGGAGAAAGACCATGCTGTTGGAAAGCACAGTTTTGAAAGGATGTTTTTCTTCATGTTGTATCTCCAATATCTAGCTGAGTATTAACTATACTAGCTGCTTAATATAAATGAACACAGCAGTGCTTCATAGTTACCTATTCAAACTCCATTTTCCCTTTATTAGTAGGTAAAATGAAAGTGTTAGTTACTCAGTCCTGTCTGAATCTTTGTAATCCCATGGACTGTAGACTACCAGGCTCCTCTGTCCATGGAATTTTCCAGGCAAAAATACTAGACTGGGTTGCCATTCCCTTCTCCAAGGGATCTTCCCAACCCGCATCTCCTACATTGCAGGTAGATTCTTTACTGTCTGAGCCACCAGGGACAGAATCCCAATTTCATTCAGAGCACCAGAAGCCCAGCTCAAAGACTATCAACCCCAGTCGCCCTCACAATTAAGTATGTCACTTTGCTGACAAAGGTCTGTATAGTAAAAACTATGGTTTTTCCAGTGGTCATGTACAGATGTGAGAGTTGGACCATAAAGAAGGCTGGGCACTGAAGACTCGATGCTTTTGAACTGTGGTGTTGGAGAAGACTCCTTAGAGTTTCTTGCTTGGACTGCAACAAGATCAGACAAGTCAATCCTAAAGGAAATCAACCCTGAATATTCACTGAAAGGACTGAAGCTGATGCTGAAGCTCCAATACTTAGGCTACCTGATGCAAAGAGCCAATTCATTGGGAAAGACTCTAATGCTGGGAAAGACTGAAGGCAAGAAGAGAAGAGGGAGGCAGAGGATGAGACAGTTATATAGCACCACTGACTCAGTGGACATGAAGCTGAGAAAATTCCAGGAGATAGTAAAGGACAGGGAAGCCTGGCATGCTGCAGTCCATGGGGTCGCAGAGTCAGACACAACTAAGCAACTGAACAATGAGACATGACTGGAATTACCATGTGGGACTTCTGGGAAGGATCTTTACCAAGGGGGAACTCTGTTTCTTTTCCCTTTCTTCCACTGCTCCTTCTAATGACCCAAGAGCAAACATGAAGCCCGGAGACCCCCAGTGCCTTAGCCTGTGAAACATGACAGAGCAGAAGGGGGAAAGTGTGTGAAGAGTTTCTCAACAAAAGGAAGTTATCCAACCTCCAGACCTGATTTACACAAGAACATAAGCCTCGTGTTTAAACCACTGCAGTCAGCTTTCTTTTACAACCAAACCCAATTCCTAACCGACAATGACAGTCTCCCGAGAAGAGCTGCACCATCAGTAAAGGAACCAACTGAAAGGCTTCCAAAGGTTCTTAAAGAGCAAACTTGAATCAAAGGACGCATTGGTTGTTTGGTCTTCACTGAAACTCTGATTTAGTGAGGGGAGGAGGGAATTTCTTTTCAGTTGTGATGTATTGCAGTTGGGGTTGGAGGTGGGGTTCATCTTGCTGAAATAACTAATTCTCCTAATGAAGCACAATATTCACACATGTAACTTATTCATACCCTGGGAAAAGAAGTTGATTATACACAGATTTTATAAGCACTCACTTACACAAATACAGTAACCTAAAGATGCTTAATACTTCTGTTCAGTTGAACGAACTTCTAATGAACACTTTAACAACCAACTTATTCATCCAGGACAAATCCCGGTGAAGCTTTTAAAATATTTCAACTTCTCTAAAATTGACCTATTATTCAGAAGACTAATTCAGGCAGAAGACCAGTTCATGAGACTTTCGCTGTACTATTAAAATACCAACTCAGATAAGACCATCCTTCTGAAGGAAATTTCTTTAAAGTTAAAAGGAAGAAGAAAATTAAGAGTGATTAAAAAACATTGATAGGTGGCATCATAACACAAATTAGGCAAATAACTAGAATAGATTTTGTAGAAGCATGTGTGACACTGAAATTAAGAATCAATATGCAACAGTCTTGAGATCTGACGCTGCTAAGTCACTTCAGTCGTGTTCGACTCTGTGTGACCCCATAGACGTCAACCCACCAGGCTCTCCTGCCCCTGGGATTCTCCAGGCAAGAACTCTGGAGTGGGGTGCCATTTTCTTCTCCAGTGCATGAAAGTGAAAAAGTGCAAGTGAAGTCGCTCAGTCGTGTCCGACTCTTCACGACCCCATGGACTGCAGCCCACCAGGCTCCTCCATCCATGGGATTTTCCAGGCAAGAGTACTGGAGTGGGGTGCCATTGACTTCTCCGCTTGAGATCTGAGACGGGTCTAAATCTATTACCCACCTTAACATACATTTTAAGAAAATGTACCTATAACTGGGAGGGACAGGGACTTCCTATTAGCAAGTTGGGGGTGTGTGTGTGTGATTTATAGTGACACAATGAATGAAGAACTGGTGACATACGTTAAATCTTGAATTTTAACTGCTTAAAATAAGAATACAGTGGATGCAACAACTGACAATCAGCCGCTGAACCCTTAAAATAACATCTAATACAGCTTCCAGAGACAATGTGGAAAACACTGCTACAAAGAGCACACGCATTCTTCCACAACAGTTGAATCTACTCACATTAGCTCTACCATCATTAAATCGTGAGTTGCGCCTATTACTTAGGCTTTAACTTCCTGTGATTCTGATGAAGACCCTTCTTCTAAGTTATATTTTAAAAAGGCAAGAGCAGCTACTGATTTCCAATGTTATATGATTTCTTCCTTACGCTCCTAAAAAGGCCACACAATGATTAACACTCTTCTGTAACTGAGACAAGTATTTTCTACACAAAGTTGGCAAATCATCTTAGGAATTAAAATGGGCATGAAGAAAGACGGCAGCATGGCTAAGATGCATAAATGACTCTCTTTGTGGTTAATTTCTCTTTAATATGGAAGGTGAATTGAAAAACACAAGTTATCTTTCATATTTTGCTTATGCTTTCAAGAATTAACCTAAGTGTCTTTATACAAAACCCCATCACCTCAGTGATCACACCTCTTACGTCCTAGAATACTCGACAGCCCTGACAGTGAAGGACCTCCTGGTGCACTCTGGAGACCTTCCTCATTAACAGGAAGTTACTTGGAGGCAGGACAAAGATGAAGAGATTAGGTTTACTAGTTTATGATGACAAGGCTAAGAAGCAGAAGTAAAGCAAAATTAAAACAGGACGCAGCCTTACCTGTGCCGTTGAGCGTGGCGTTTTTATTTGTGTACAGCCTGATCATATGTCCTATTGTCTTCACATTTTCCCTTAACATTATTCCGCGAGCTTGTACCATAAAGAGATATGTGTTGGCTATAAAAGAAGAAAAAAAAAAAAAAGAGAGATGACATGACTCAATTAGCTTTTTTAAATTAAAAAAATAATATTCAGAATTGAGGAACTGCTCAATAGACTCGAACTGATTCAATTAGTACATCGAATGGGCAAACAAATATAAAATTACTATTTCCCATTATCGACAACTCACAAACTCCTTTTAAAAAACAATAAAATGAAAAATTAAAAGTAGTAATATCCATCCATCAACTAGAATGAGACTAAATGGAACAATCCAAAATATCATAATTCCTTTGTCCACATATGATTTTCTACTACAAAATATACTCAGGAATTTCAGAAAGGCATTCTTTACCACATAATTCTTTACCACATTCAACCACATAATCCTAAAATTCATTTTCTCTAATTCTATATTAATACCCTCAAACCAAGGACTCCACAGAGATAAGAATTCCCTCATGAATCATAAACATATGTCACAAATTACCATGTCTAGTCTGGATACAGATCTTTCAAATTCTCAGTGTTGGGGGCACACGCAGGATGATCTAGAATCACAATCTCTTTTGGCAATTTCTCTTGATTACTTGAAATTTTACACTCTCAATCACAAACCTACCTACCAGGATTGTAAAAGCAGACAAAATCAAAATCAACGTGGCAGCACTATTTACAATAGCCAGAACATGGAAGCAACCTAGATGTCCAATGACAGAGGAATAGCTGAAGAAGATACGGTACCTATACACAATGGAATATAACCTAACCATCAAAAGGAACACATTTGAGTCGGCTGTAGTGAGGTGGATGAACCTAGAACCTGTTACACAGAGTGAAGTCAGTCAGAAAAACAAATCATCTATTATCATCTATAATATCATCTATTAAAGCATTCATATGGAATCTAATGGAGAAGGAAATGGAAACGGACTCCAGTATTCTTGCCTGGAAAATTCCATGGACAGAGGAACCTGGCGAGCTACAATCCATGGGGTTGCAAAGAGTTGGCCACGACTAGCACATCAGCATGCAATCTAGAAACAGTACAGATGAACCTATTTACAGAGAAGAAATGGAGACACAGACGTAGAGAGTGGACTGTGGACACAGCGGGAGAAGAAGAGGTGGGACAAATGGAGAAAGTAGCATTGACATGTATACACCATTATGTGTAAAACAGATAACTAGCCTGGCGCTCTATGATGACTGAGAAGGGCGGGATGATACATACATAATCATGACTGATTCACATTCATGTATAGCAGAGACCTCCACAATACTGTAAAGCAATTGTCCTTCAATAGAAAAAAAAAATTTTTAATACATCATTAGTGGTCTCATTTTAATTTAAAAAAATCAACGTGGCATTTTCAAGTTGTTAATTTCAATCTCCAAGGTAAGTGCTTCAAGAATAATTTCTATTTTTTTCCTCTGGGAGAAACTGGTAATTGGACAAAGATTACAAGAGTCATTGCCTTTTGAGATGCCAGGCCTCCTCAGAAAAGCACAGAAGTCGCAAGACCCTTTCTTTCTTGGTCCTGGTTCTGCTAGTGCTGGGCGTAACTGGACAGCGCACCAGATCTCAGTTCCCTCACCTAAAAATGGCAGTACTACACCAGGTTTCTCGGAAGCCCCTTCTACACTAAATGCTCCAGGCATAAAGCTAAAACTCATAAGCTCCATTCAGATAAGAGGAGGCGATTCATTTTCACAGCAAAACCAAGAAACTGCAAGGCTTGGTTAATGACTCTTTCAATTTTAAGATAAGCTGTCTCTCAACACACTAATGGCACTCTCAAAAAATGAATGCTGAATGAAAAGATAAAAAATGCCAACTCATTTTCTGGGCCCAGTTCTGCTTCTTTGAGATGGGACAGGGAGATGAGCAAAATGTTTGCTACCTCCTTTCTCTTTTATTGAAATTTGAACTTGCTCGAAGTACAAATGAGCAGAAAATAAATAGAACAGAGAAGTGGAGTAAAATAACACTTTTTTTTTCACCTTTAATCCATAAGAGAGAAATGCAGGTTTCACATAAGCTCCAGCTCAATCGTTTTTAGGTGCCTATCCAGAACCTGCCCGCCAATGCAGGAAATATAAGACATGGGTTCGATCCTTGGGTCAGGAAGATCCCATGGAGAAGGGCATGGCAACCCACTCCAGTATTCTTGCCTGGAGAATCCCATGGACAGACAGTCCACAGGGTTGCCAAGAGTCAGACATAACTGAGCGACTTAGCACACATGCACCACATCCTCTCTGGAGATCAGTCCTATAATTAGATCTAACTTGTTTAGGCCTGAATTTATTAAACCAGGCTTACAAACCCCACAAGTTTCTATTAATTTTTGTTTTTTTTTTAGTGGACTTTCAAAGACAGATGAGACAAAGTGAAAAATGAAACTAAAGAGAACAGCCAACCAAAAATGTGGGAAAATGTTCAAGAAAAGCCAAAGTAACATTAGCAATTCTACCTAAACCAAGATTTCAACTGAAATGACACAGAGAAAAAAAATGAAATGGATTACGAGTATCTACTGTACAATTATCTTGGATCATTTAATCCTAAAATTATATATGAAATTTGTTATCAGTGGTGTAAATAGCCTATACTATATGTTATGCACCAAACTTGGCAGGGGAGAGACCTGGAGGAGGAGGACTGAGTCAAGAGTAATTAGGCCAAGACCAGTACTGGGAGAAACAATACTGCCCCAAACAGGGATACACAAAGTAAGAATACGTGTGTGTCCTGGAAACAGAATTTCCACAAACTACACAGCTTTTTCTTTTAATTAACATACCTACTCTAACAGAGAAAACTGCCTGAATCTTGTGTGCTTAGTCGCTCAGTGGTGTCCAGCTCTTTGCAACCCCATGGACTATTGCCCGCCAGGCTCCTCTGTCCATGGGATTCTCCAGGCAAGAATACTGGAGTGGGTTGCCATACCTTCCTCCAGGGGATCTTCCCCACCCAGGAATCAAATTTCGAATCTTGAAACCAAGTTAAATTTAAGAAACAAGGACAATAACAAGCATAGAAAATAACAATCAAAGTCAAATTTTCCTAAAAACTTTCAAAATATCAGGTAACCAAACTGTTAAGAAAAAAAAAAATGATTACTGATGGCACCTGCGACAAGGGTGATTTACCAAAATCATGTATTTACTATGCGTTAGACAGATGGAGAAAAAATAAAGGTGAGACACCAAGCTCTCCAAACGGAAAATCTATTAGTTTATTTTAAATCATTCACAGCTAATTGAGTTACATTCCTTAGGTTAATGGTCCTCAAGGGTTTAATCCCTAAAGATCAAAACCCATTAAGGAATGAAGCTGTATTTAAATAGAGGCATTGTTAACAGGAGGAAGGCCATGTGTCAAAGTGTTTCAAGGCATAAGAAACCAGCATGGAATAATCCAGACTGACTACCAAACATCATAAAACTATGGTAACCCACACTCAGGTAATTCTACATGCCTGCTAATCATCATTATTGTAAAACAGAATGTCTTATTGGCAAGCCAGAAAATACTTGTCTAAAATTTCTATTCCAGGGACTACCCTGGTGGTCCAGTAGTGAAGACTCCATGCTTCCACTTCAGGGGGCTATGGGTTCGATCCCTGGTAGGGGAATAAAGAAGCCCAAATGCTGCAAAAAAAGTTTTTTTAAAAAAGAGAGATTTCTATTCCATCTTACAAGCGACTACATTTCAGAAAATAGGGAATTCTTTCCCATGCTTGCCCTTTGGTCTCAAGACAACTCAAAAGAACACTAAAAACCAGTACTGCTTCATTAAAATGATGTTATGTTCTCTAATTTAGTTCATTTGCTATTTGCCTCTGCATTGTGAGACATAAATTTCACTTATTTACCTAGTCTGTTTTCCAGGGGTTGGAGGGGAAGCTATACCCTAAGGGGAAAAAAACTTCAAAAATCAACAGTTTACAATAGCTTGTAGGCATCTTACCCTGGGTTTATGAGGAAAGATTTATGAACATGCCTCATTCTCAACTTGAGAAAACTAGGGAATGTATCTGCTATAAAGTTGTGTCTCCACACCCTTTTCCACATGCAGCTTCACTCCTTCAAAGCACAGAATAGATTCAAGTCCAGGAGCTCTGTACTCTGCAGTGATCTGGCAAAGGCTTCCTAGGCTTTGAAGGACTCAAACACAACATCCCTCTGATCTCAACGTCCTTGTTCCTGACTGCCACAATCTCCAGGTCCTTTAGCAAACCAGAAGTCAACTGCACAGCTGATTCTGAGAGGGAGACTGTGTTGTTAGACATTCTCACACACAGTGCTAGAGCTAAGAAGCAGAGAAGGCAATGGCACCCGACTCCAGTATCTTGCCTGGAAAACCCCATGGACGGAGGAGCCTGTTAGACTGCAGTCCATGGGGTCGCGAAGAGTCGGACACGACTGAGCGACTTCACTTTCACACATTGGAGAAGGAAATGGCAACCTACTCCAGTGTTTTTGCCTGGAGAATCCCAGGGACAGAGGAGCCTGGTGGGCTGCCGTCTATGGGGTCACAGAGTCAGACACGACTGAAGCGACTTAACAGAAGCAGCAGCAGAGCTAAGAAGAGTGGGGTACAAATACAATTGGGAGAAACGTTCATACAAAAGTAAAAGTGGGAACCATGGCGATGAATTACCACAGGAAAAATTATCTAGAAAGGAGATAAGAAGGTGGAGTTCAGACTGCAAAGAGAAGATATAAAACTAAAAGACCTCAAGATGAATTATTCTGAGCTGAAACATGGTGAAGAAGCCACTGGACAAACGAAAAAGGGAATGGTCAACCATGACAAATGTCAATACAGAGGAGAAGAAGAAAGACAATAAGGAAAAAAGAAAAAAGCTTAAAAATGAAAAGCTAATACCTAGCACTTACTCTAATGGGCATCCTTGCTGCTGCTGCTGCTAAGTCACTTCAGTCGTGTCCAACCCTGTACGACCCCATAGACAGCAGCCCACCAGGCCCCCCCGTCCCTGGGATTCTCCAGGCAAGAATACTGGAGTGGGTTGCCATTTCCTTCTCCAATGCATGAAAGTGAAAAGTGAAAGTGAAGTCACTCAGTCGCGTCCAACTCTTCACGACCCCATGGACTGCAGCCCACCAGGCTCCTCCATCCATGGGATTTTCTAGAAGTTCTTTATATAAACTAATTGACAACCCTATAAGGTAGGTACTAATATTCCCATTTTACAGATAAGGAAAATGGAGTTAAGTGATTTGCTCAAGGTCATACAGTAATTTATTAGCAAGTGGAAGTTGGATTCACCCCCAGCAGATAGCTCCAGCAACCCAACTCTTCATCACCATCCCAGTCAGCCTTTTAAAATAATATTAGAGGGACTTCCCTGGTGGTCCAGTACTAAGATTCTGCTCTCCCAATGCAGGGGCGCCTGGGTTCAATCCCTGGTCAAGGAACTAGTTCCTACACGCTGCAACAAAGATCGAAGATCCCAGATGCCACAACTAAGACCCGATGCAGCCAAATAAACAAATATTTTTTAAAACAAATAAACAAAAGTGCTATTAGATCCTGGTCAACCTTCAAGAGAGTAGTTTCACCCAAATAATGGAGAAAAAAAGAAATTTACAGTAGAGAGTTGAGTGGACGGAGTGAAAGCAGTCCGGTGTCGGAACAGGGAAGTGAGAGCCAGGTCAAGGGACATTTTCTTGGGCAGGAGGGACCTCAGCATGACCTGAGTAGATCAAGGAAAGAAGGAATTTAAAGTGAAGGCTCTAGGTGAGTAAGAGGAAAGAGGGAGAAGAACGTCTCCACTGATGGGACAGCACAAGCAGAGGCTCTGGGAGGCACAGCTGCAGAGGACACTCGGGATAAGCCATCCAACCTGAGGGGCGCCAGCAGCAATGGACAGTAAGTTGTAACGGTCCCAGTAGGAAAACGGTGTGAAGAAACAGAAAGGCGAGGAGAGGACAGATGAGAAGTAACATTAACGGGGACTTCCTTGGTGGGCCAGTGGCTAAGACTTCGCGTTTCCAATGCAGGGGACCTGGGTTTGATCCCTGGTCAGGGAACTAGTTCCCACATGCCACAACCAAGAGTTCACATGCAACAACTAAAATAAATAATTTTTTTAAGTACTTCCCTATGACCAGTTAACTAGGTCATTCTCAACATTAAAAAAAGTAGTAGTAGTAACATTAACAAAGGTGAGAAAGTGCCAGATGTAGAAGGTTAGGAAGACTGTGGTCTGGAGAGAAGGGGGACGGGGTGGAGCAGGCCAGCTCTGAATTGAGCGTAACTCAGAAATCATCCCAGGGTCTGGAATGTTGGAGGGCCTGGGTTTCTAAAGAGAAGGGAAATGAATTAACATGAATTGAGTACCTCCATTCATCAGGCACTGAGCTAAATGCTATGTATTGCATTTCATTTAATTCTTCTGTAGCAGGATGAACAGAGACCCCCCCAAAAGATGTGTGCACATCCTAATTCCCAGAACCTGCAAAGGTTATCTTATTTGGAAAAGGAGTCTTTGTAGATGTGATTAAGTTAAGGATCTCAAGATGAGGAGATCATCCTGGATTATCTGGGTTGGCCCTAAATCCAGTGAAAGTGCACACACAAGAGAAAGGCAGAGTGAGACTTCTATACACACATACACGCATGAGGAAGTGAGGACGAAGGCAGATTAGAGTGGCCGGCCAGCAGCCTAGGAAGCCAAGGACTGCCAACAGGCACCCAAAGCTAGAGACAAGGGAGGGTTTTTCAGAGCCTTCAGAGGCTGCACAGCTCTGCCGACTCCTTGATTTTGAACTTCTGGCCAACGAAATTGAGGGAATGCATTCCTGCTTTAAGCCATTCAGACTGCAGTAATTTGTATCGCAGCCCTAGGAAACAAATATACCATCTCAGGATACAGGCACAACTTTCCGCATTGTAAGACCAGAAAACTGACCTCCCTGGTGGTCAAGTGGTTAAGAATTCACCCTTCAATGCAGGGATGTGGGTTCAATCCCTGGTCTGGGAAGATCCCACATGCCTCAGCGTAACTAAGCCCGTGCACCATAACCACTGAGCCCGCATGCAGCAGCTACTGAATTGCGCCACAAGCCACAACTGGCTCAGATAGTAAAGCAATGAGGGAGACCCGGGTTCGATCCCTGGGCCGGGAAGATCCCTGGAGAAGGAAATGGCAACCCACTCCAATACTCTTGCCTGGAAAATGCCATGGATGGAGGGGCCTGGTGGGCTACAGTCCATGGGGTCGCTAAGAGTTGGAGACGACTAAGCAACTTATCTTTCACTGTTACCACAATCAAAGAATCGGTGCGCTGCCATGAAAAATCTCACATGATGCAAAGACCCCACATGCTGCAACTAAGACCTGACGCAGGCAAATAAATAAATATTTTTAAAAAGAGATCAAAAAACAACAGAAGTTACACAGGTAGAATTTTAAAAACTCAAGATTCAAGGACTGCTCTAAATGACTCTGAGGCAGCAATCTGGGAGAAGCAATGATTGGAAGTCCTACAGAAGAGAGAGAGACTAAGAAAAAGAAAACTCTTCAATGCAAAAAGTTATGAGGGAAGTGACAACAGAGGGGGTTAACAGATTGCAACCAATGCAAGGAGGATATCAGTAGCAATACTTGAAAGTCACAGGAGAGAAAATGGTTTCCCATATAATCTACAGAACAACGTAATGAAATAAACAACATGGAAAAAAGCAAACCACTTTATATTTTTGTTGTTTTTCAGTCGCTAAGTCGTGTCCAACTCTTGGTGACCCCCTGGACTGCAGCCCACCACACACCCCATCCTTCACTATCTCCCTGTTTGTTCAAATTCATGTCTGTTGAGTCAAAGATGCTGTCTAAGCATCTCAACCTCTGCTACCCTCTTCTCCTTTTGCCTTCAATCTTTCCCAGTATCAGGGTTTTTTCTGGTGAGTCGACTCTTCACATCAATTAGCCAAAGCATTGGAACTTCAGCATCAGTCCTTCCAATGAATATTCAGGGTTGATTTCCCTTAGGATTGATTGGTTTGATCTCCTTGCTGTCCAAGAGACTCTCAAGAGTCTTCTCCAGCACCACAATTTTAAAGCATCAGTTCTCTGGCATTCAGCCTTTAGAGCCCAGCCACATATATACATCCCTTGACAGTAACCACACACACTTGAATCATGTATTCTATGAACTTCTAAGAACTCACAATAACCTCTCAAACATCTATTTCACATGCCTGTAAGTTTTCTTCCTTCCACATCTAGCCCCTTGTTCAACAAGTTCCCAGAAATTACTCGTCTGAGTCTGTAAAAGCTAAATATATTATCTCTAATAATAATGCCATAAACTCCAATATGAGGCCATATGACATGTGAAAAAGAGTTCATACTTTGCCTAGAACCAAAGCATTGCTTAAGTTAAAAACAAAACATAACAGACTTCTAGGCTTTGCCAGGCTGCAAAACAAATGATTCCCTTTATGTCAAAGCACTATTTAAACAGACTATTTTACCATGGTGATAATAATTCAAAGTCAAGTATGGGCTCAAGAAAATCTGCAGAGCAAGTAATTACTAGCCTATAATATCCTCCTCCCCATCCTTCCAGTAAATCACAGACTAATAAGCAGAATGAAAGAATTCTGTGCTCAGAATCCCATTTTATCAAGCAATCATGAATACACTGATCACATACAGCCCAGATCTATTTCAGATCTTAGCCAAATCATGAATACACTGATCACATACAGCCCAGATCTATTTCAGATCTTAGCCAACAGCTCAAGCTTTGCTGATGTAGGCACCAAAAGTAACAAGAAATTCTTTCCAACAGTTGTTTTTACCACTTCCACTCTGCAGTTTAACAGCTTTGAGTTATTTGAGGATGACTTTTTCTAACAGTCTTATTAAAGATGTTCAAGGTGGAGACATGTGTTCAACTAAGGAGCCATGGGGCCCCTCTGTAAAAACCAAAATCCTAAGAAAGGGCAAACTGCCTAAAACATTGGAATTACTTCTACAACAACCAGATGACCAGCTCAGCCTGGTTTAAACTTGGCTGAAAATTCAAAAACTAGACTCTGAACACATGACCTAACACATGACAGCTTTCAGCACTGTCCTTCGTTAATTCATTGTTACTCACTTAAACATATGGCTTCTTTAAAGCGTGACAGAAGCCTAAAGAGTCAAGAGTCATAAACCACATGGGAGAAAAGTAGAATCAGGCGGAAATGAGGGAACCAGGAAAGGAAAAATGCAGGCAATTACATTTTTAATCTAATCAGTAAGGAAACTTACCTAATGAAATTACAGACTAAAGGACGAAGCCATAAATAAACACACCCAGAAAACATTGTAAATCTGCTGAAAATAAATGATTTCAGAATGCATTTAAAGTGAATGAAATGAACCACTACCAACTTGAGAATGCTACTGTAATGAAGAGGACATAAAAGGGAGACCTATGTGAACTATATGCTTTATAATTATCCACAATTTCCCTGTGTTTTCAAAATTAAAATACCGTTCATAATCTGAACTTACTTATTCATGAAAGGAGAATGACTCTAAAACAAGCAGGAGAGAAGGGAACACAGCATGGAAAATCAATTTCAATGATTTCCAAAGCCAGAGCATACTTTCAAATTAAAAAACAAGGCATCTTTTAATTCTCTACCACTGGTCCTCTTGAGACAAATGAAAATGAAGTCTGAGTTCTCTTCCTCCAAGTCAAGCTGGACATTGCATTATGATTAGAAGTCATAATATCTGAGCCATTGACTTAATTACCAAGAAGGCAATACATAAAACATGATTTCAGTAAAGAATTGTTAACACTAGCAAGCCTCAAATACTTAAAGAGATACTATTTCAATCAAGGTGTGATGGTACAGTGACAAACTTCACAGAGCTGCTTAACTATGAACATGTTATAAAGAGATTTTTATAAGTCTTTTGTTTTGAAATTATTTCCACTGGCTAACATGTAGGGCCATCAGTTCAGTTCAGTTGCTCAGTCATGTCCGACTCTTTGCGACCCCATGGACTGCAGCACCCCTGGCCTCCCTGTCCATCACCAACTCCCGGAGTTCACTCAAACTCATGTCCATGGAGTCGGTGATGCAATCCAACCATCTCATCCTCTGTCGTCCCCTTCTCCCACCTTCAACCTTTCCCAGCATCAGGGTCTTTTCAAATGAGTCAGCTCTTCACATCAGGTGGCCAAAGTATTGCAGTTTCAGTTTTAGTCCTTCCAATGAATATTCAGGACTGATTTCCTTTAGGATGGACTGGTTGGATCTCCTTGCAGTCCAAAGGACTCTCAAGAGTCTTCTCCAACACCACAGTTCAAAAGCATCAGTTCTTGGTGCTCAGCTTTCTTTATAGTCCAACTCTCACATCCATACATGACTACTGGAAAAACCATAGCCTTGACTAGACAGACCTTTGTTGGCAAAGTAATGTCTCTGCTTTTTAATATGCTGTGTAGGTTGGCCATAACTTTTCTTCCAAGGAGCAAGTGTCTTTTAATTTCATGGCTGCAGTCACCATCTGCAGTGATTTTGGAACCCCAAAAATAAAGTCTCTCACTGTTTTCCCACCTATTTGCCATGAAGTGATGGGACCAGATGCTATGATCTTTATTTTCTGAATGTTGAGTTTTAAGCCAACTTTTTCACTCTCCTCTTTCACTTTCATCAAGAGGCTCTTTAGTTCTTCTTCACTTTCTGCCATGAGGGTGGTGTCATCTGCAGATTTGAGGTTATTGATATTTCTCCTGGCAATCTTGATTCCAGCTTGTGCTTCTTCTAGCCCAGCATTTCTCATGATGTACTATTTATATTGATCCTATTAAGTGAATTACAATGTATCTCTCTAACGATTAAAAACAGTAACTAACAAATTCAGGATCAACCTATAGCTCAATCACATAGTGGGTTCATAAAGAAATGCATGATCCTAGTTGCCTTAAGTTATCTGTACATTCTGCCCATTTTTATTCTGGAGGAAAGAAATTCTTCACCACGAAAACTCTTTCTCCAGTAACACACGATGCTATAAACAAATTAATCTGGTTCTTCACAGGTAAGATTAGTTAGATGAAAGATCAAATGAGATAACCAATTTCAAATGTACAACTATTTCACACTAAAGGATTTCCCAACTGTTTGGGGTGTGTGTCAGAAATGAAGCTCCCAGGGTGAAGGCTTAATTAAAAAATCAATCAGGCACTTCCCTGGTGGTCCAGTGACCAACACTCCATACTCCCAATATGGGGGGGCGGGGGGGCGGGCAGGGTTCAATCCCTGATCCAGGAACTAGATCCCACATGCCATAACTAAGAGCGCACAGGCCACAACTGAAGATTCTGCATGGTAGTTTTACTCCCAGCATGCAGGATCCTTTACTTGCCACATGTGAACTTAGTTATAGCATGTGGGATCTAGTTCCTGCAGCAGGGATCAAACTCAGGTGGGAGGGAGGGAGAGCCATGTGTATACCTATGGCTGATTCATGTTGATGTATGGCAGAAACCAACACAATATTGTAAAGTAATTATCCTCCAATTAAAAATAAAATTTTTAATGCAAAAGAAAAAAAAAGATCCTGCATGTATTTGATAATCATGTAGATATAAAGGATTATGGGTGACATCCCATTTCTGTTTGGGAAATGTATTGGTTGATACCTGCAGTGGCTTGAATGGTGCTTCCCCCCAAATTCATGTCTACACACAGAACCTCAGAATGTGACCTTATTTGGAAATAGGGTCTTTGCAAATGTAATTAATGTAAGGATGGAGATAAGGTCATAGCAGATTGTGACAGAGTATCCTCAGAGGATGCACAGAGACTCAGAGAAGAAGGCTATGTGAGGATGGAGCCAGAGATTAGAGAGGGACAGGCATACAAGTCAAACAGCCATGGCATTAGGAGACTGGCATGGGACAATTTCTCTTTCAGGGTCTCCAGAAGTCATGAGCCCTGCCAGTACCTAGATTCCAGGTTCCTGCATCCTGAGCTGTGAGAAAATAAAGTTTTGTTCTTTGAAGCCACCTAGTTTGTGGTAATTTGTTATGACAACCATAGAAGACTGATAACATTAACTGAAGTAAGGAATCCAGAAGACAGAGTGGGACTGGCAGGAAAGAGAATGGGTTGCATTTAGGAGACTGTGCATTAAGATCTTTATCTGTTTTTGCATATTCCTAACATAGTTTCTGGAGAAGGCAATGGCACCCCACTCCAGTACTCTTGCCTGGAAAATCTCATGGATGGAGGAGCCTGGTAGGCTGCAGTCCAAGGGGTTGCTAAGAGTCAGACATGACTGAGCAACTTCACTTTCACTTTTTACTTTCATGCATTGGAGAAGGAAATGGCAACCCAGTATTCTTGCCTGGAGAATCCCAAGGATGGGGTAGCCTGGTGGGCCTCTGTCTATGGGGTCGCACAGAGTCGGACACAACTGAAGCGACTTAGCAGTAGCAGCAGCAGCACACAACTAAGATCTAATGCAGCCAAATAAATAATTTTTAAAAAAATCAATCAGGATCCTAATTAGATTCTCTAATGATAAGACCTGGGTTGCCTTAAATAAGGCTTGAGCACCTTCATGTTTGAAAACCACTGCTTGTAGTAATTCTCTAAACATCACTAACATTTGTAACAGGTAAAAAAATAGAAGTCTCCTTTCATAGTTTAACTTGTATAAATACATCTTCTCTTATACAGCTTCCTAATTTATGCGCAATTCATTCAGACAATGAAAAATCTATGTTTCATCCGTAAAGAATATACAACATAAAGACTGCATTGAGAGCCAAAGACATTTACTAATTTTACTATTTAATCATGAAAACCAAAATGTAAGTAAAAAGTCATATCTATTACCCCTCTGGAGGAAAAAAAATTAATTACAATTTAGATTTAAAAGCACTAAGTTATGTTTTCCTCAACATTTTGCCATGCCACATAGCCAAAAATAAAACATTTCATAATTTCAATTTACTTATTCATGAAAGGAAAATGCCTCTAAAACAAGGAGAGAAGGGGACAGAGCGTGGAAAATGAATTTCAAAGATTTCCACAGCCACAGCATACTTTCAAACCAACAAACAAGGATAAACATCCTTTCTTGCCTACTTTTAACTGAGGAGGGTTTTTGCTGTGGCTTAAACCAAACATCCTTAAGTTCTGCTACAACCAAAAACAAGCAAGCCCCTGAAACACAACAAATCAAGTCGGCCCAATGTAGGATATACACGCTACAGAAAAATAAAATTGGAATGCTACCTGAAATTCTCCAATGGGTCTAAGACATGAGGAAAAAATACCTAATAATAACTGGAGTAAAACTCTTGATTTCCCAGTGGCATGTTAATGGCCTTGTAGGTATTCTCAGCAAACCTACTTTTAACCTTCAACTGACCCAATCTTCACCTCTTCAACTTCACAACTTCAATCTTCAACTAATCACAATATTACCCATATATTATTCTGTTATTATCCTGAGAAAAGGCAGAAACAGAAAGATCTTTTATATACTCAATCACTGGGTCTTTTGGGAATTAAGAAAAAAATGATTCAGAAGAAAAAGGAGAAACAAGAGGAGGGAGAAAGAGCTGGGGGCAGGCTGCTCTGATGAAACTGGCCAAGTGCAGCCCAAGCAGCGGTGACAACATTCAGTTTGGTCTCAGGTGGCGAGGGAAATGGACCAGAGGGAGAAAACTGGAAATACACAAGGCCTGCGGGGCTCTCCACCGGCCAGGAATGCCCAAGCAGGACCTAGGAAATCCAAGTTCTAGAACAATCTCTCAGAAATGGATACAGCAGGGGAAGGAAAGGGTGGGATGAACTGAAAGAGCAGCACTGAAACAAATACATTACCACATGTAAAACAGACAGGAGTGGAAAGTTGCTGTGTGACACAGGGAGCTCAACCTGGTGCTCTGCGACAACAGGAGGGGTGGGATGGGGTGGCAGGCGGGAGGGAGGTTCAAGAGGGAGGGGGCGCATGTACACTTATGGCTGACTCACACTGCTGTAGGGCAGAAACCAACACAACATTGTAAAGCAATTATCTGCCAATTACAAAAGAAAACTTACTCATAAAACACTAACATGGAGAATGGTGTGAAGCACTGTCAGACTTCAATGAATTCATTTTTCCCTTTAAAACTACCTGATTCCTCACAAGGTCATAGAAATGAGGTTCACCTCTGCTGGAACAATACAGCTGAATTAACATATAGGCTCAAGAATGGTGGCCAGAAAATAAAAATAAAATAAAAGAATGGCAACCTGATGGAGGTAAGCAATTTCTGAGATGGCTACCCAGCCCATGACTGTGCACTGGCCCAAGATGACTCTTTTCTGACAAAGACAATATGGCCAAAGTGATGGAGTTGTAAATACCCAGTGGAGAGGCTCCGGGGCAAGGAACTGAGTGAGGTCTCCAGCCAACTACCTGCAAAGAGCCGAGGTCCTCAGTGCAACCACCCTCAGTGGGGGCAGAATCCGGCCCGAGTGCACATGGCTGAACTTGGAACTGGATTCTTCCCCAGTGGAGCCTCCAACCACAGCCCTGACCTACGCTCTGTAGCTGAGTGAGTGACCTTGAACCAGAACCATCCAGCCAAATCATGTCCAGATTCCTGGCCACAGAAACTAGGAGATAACACGTTTGATTTTTTAAGCCCCTAAATCTGGAGGTAATTCCCTGGTGGCTCAGTGGTAAAGAATCCACCTGCCAACTCAGAAGATGTGGGTTCAGTCCCTGAGTTGGGAAGATCTCCTGGAGAAGGAAATGGAAACTCACTCCAGTCTTCTTTCCTGGAGAATCCCATGGACAGATGAGCCTCCACGGAGTCACAGAAGAGTCAGACACGACTCACAGCGACCAAAAAACAAACACAACACACTGACGGACCCTGGCATCTTCACTCTTCCTGATCTCCTGTCAGCCCCTCCATATTCTCCCAAAGGGTCTAACATCCAACACCAGGATGATACTGATGGGTGGGCTGGGGAGAGAAGGAACTAGAGCAGCCACATCAGGAGAAGCGATTAATTGGAAAGACTCAGTCACTCAACAGCTCTTCACTAAGCCTCCAGTATGTGCCAGGGCAGAAAACAAATCTCTGAAGCTGGTCGAGCAAACACGTTATTCTATACTAAGATTTGTTCATAAGAACAGAGCCCCTCTAAGCAGCTCAGACACCCACCTTATCAGATATGAATCTCCTCGATCTCCCTCTCTATATGCATCCAAATTTTGCTATCAAGAGCATCTTTATCTACTCTCCTACCTCTAAAATTAATTCCCTTATACACTTGACCCTACTCCCTCTACTTGGTATCCCTCATTCCAGAACTGCTGTCTTAATCCATCCACACCAACATAGCATAAGTATTCCTATAAAATGCAAACCTGATCACGTCACTCTATTTAAAATCTAAACTCAATGGTTTGACATTGTTCTCAGGCTAAAGCCCAAGTTCTCAAATCGAGCTTACATGTGTCTGTATTTATGTCTCTGGCTTTGACCCACGCTCCCCTCCAATTTTTATGCCTTAGCCTCTACCTTTTTGGTTTTTTTTACTTTCCATTTCTCTCCCACTTCTTAACCTTCGACTATACTATTCCTACCTGAAGCACTTTTCCCCAGGCCTTTAATTACCTAACCCATGAAATTAAAAGACGCTTTACTCCTTGGAAGGAAAGTTATGAGCAACCTAGATAGCATATTCAAAAGCAGAGACATTACTTTGCCAACAAAGGTCCATCTAGTCAAGGCTATTGTTATTCCAGTGGTCATGTATGGATGTGAAAGCTGGACTGTGAAGAAGGCTGAGTGCCGAAGAATTGATGCTTTTATACTGTGGTGTTGGAGAAGACTCTTGAGAGTCCCTTGGACTGCAAGGAGATCCAACCAGTCCATCCTAAAGGAGATCAGTCTTGGGTGTTCTTTGGAAGGAATGATGCTGAAGCTGAAACTCCAATACTTTGGCCATCTGATGCGAAGAGTTGACACATTGGAAAAGACTCTGATGCTGGGAGGGATTGGGGGCAGGAGGAGAAGGGGACGACAGAGGATGAGATGGCTAGATGGCATCACCGACTCGATGGACAAGAGTTTGGGTGAACTCTGGGAGGTGGTGATGGACAGGGAGGCCTGGGGTGCTGCAATTCATGGGGTGGCAAAGAGTCGGACACAACTAAGCGACTGAACTGAATCAGCCTTTAATTACCTATAACCTAAGCTTCTGGCCTTAGGTTCTCCCTGATGCCTAGACTAGTTTAGTGCCCTACTCATCCACCCAGCCAGTGCCTCCACAGCAAACTCACATGATCTCCTAGAATAGTTACTCTGCCAACTGTGTGAATTTCCCACTGGCTATGAGCTCTATGAGGGGCTTTCCAGGTGGCACTAATGGGAAAGAACTGCCTGCCAATGCAGGAGACATAAGAGCCTGGGATTCGATTTTTGCATCGGGAAGATCCCCTGGAGAAAGGCATGGCAACCAACTCCAGTACTCTTGCCTGGAGAATCCCATGGACAGAGGAGCCTGGCGGGCTACAGTCCATGGGGTCGCAAAGAGTCGGACACGAATGAAGCGACTCAGCATGCATGCTTCAGCTCTATGAAAACAGAGACCATGTGGATCCTGTTCAGTGCAAAACCAGACAAACATGTATGGAAGAGTAAATTGATGCTTTCAAACTGTGGTCCTGGAGAAGATGCTTGAGAGTCCCTTGGACAGCAAGATAAAATCAGTCAATTCTAAAGGCAATCAACCCTGAATATTCACTGAAAGGACTGATGCTGAAGCTAAAGCTCCAATACTTCAGCCACCTGATGCAAAGAGCCAACTCACTGAAAAAGGACCCGAAGGCTGGCAAAGAATGAAGGCAGGAGAAGGCAACGACAGAGGATGAGAGGATTGGATGGTATCACCGACCTACTGGACATTATCTTGAGCAAACTCCGGGAGATACTGATAGACAGGAAAGTCTGGTGTGCTGCAGTCCATAGGGTCGCAAGGAGTCAGACACAACTGAGCGACTCAACAAGATCACGTCATAATTTGTTCCCTTCTTCAAATCTTTAAAGCATGTCCTCACTCCCTAAACATCCACATAAGCTCAGGTCTTCCCCTCTTCTAAGATCCCTTTGATCCCACTTTCCTGGAAATCAGCCACTTTCATCTGACTTTATTAATACTATCCAAACTCAGGCAGTCTTACTGGTGCCCTCTAACAGCACAAAAACAGGTCCCTTAGTGGCCATCACAGAGCTCCTACTTACCAAATCCATGCTTCTCCTTCCAGACTTTACCCTACTGAATTATAGGCCACTGCAATGCTTGTCTTGTTGATCATCATTTTTACTTATTGACGGATCCATTTTTGCAAAGGCCTCTAACTCTCTTCACTTTCATGGTACTTCTCTCCCTTCATTTTCCTGTTTCTATTTCTTCACTCACCCTAGGCTGATGATTTCATCCCTGGCTACCTTGTCCTCAGCCTCCACAAGCTCTCCTTGGGTGGCCACTGGAACTTTTACAGTGTCGATCACACAACCCCCTTTTGGGGCCAGAGAGTGAAAAAGGTAATAGAGCCTCACGGGAAATCCTTCAAACTACACTTGTTTAGTCACTCAGTGGTGTCTGACTCTTTCAAGACCCTGTGGACTGCAGCCTGCCAGGCTCCTCTGTCCATGTGTTTCCAGGAGTGGTTGTCACTTCCTCCTCCAGATGACCTGCATCTCCTGCATTGCAGGCAGATTCTTTACTGCTGAGCCACCAGAGAAGCCCTCAAACTACACTCGAGCCTCCATCATACTCCCATTTGACACCTATTGTTCCATATTTACAAGTAACTAACTTAGTGAGTCACTTGCATGAGTTAGTTTTATTAACCCAGGTGTTTAGGGGGAAAACGTACATATCATTCACCTATACGCTGATGACATCTCTCTCTGTTAGACCTCTGTCGTGGGCTCTAAGCTCTTTTCCCCATCTGCCCACCTGCTGACAAGTTCTTCCTCGCTATCCTACAAGCATCCCAACTCAATTTCTCTAAAAGCAAAATGACCCCTTCAAAGCACCTGCCTTTCTACAGCCCCTTCGCCCCTCTAGAATACAAGTGTCTAGGCCGCAATACAAGCATTGTCTTAAAGCATCTCCCTTTCCTTCAATTCCACTGTCCACATTTTTCAAGTCTGCCTTGATTAGGTTCAAGTCTTCTATCACCTTAGCCACTGAAATAACTTCCCGCCTGGTACTTCTGTCCTGTATAAACTGTACTCCAGGCTAGAAGAACTGCTCTAAACAAAGGATTCCAGCATTCCCAGTTTAAGAATGTCTGATGTCTCCTGCTACTTACAAGACAAAAACATTAGCCTGGGAAGCCTGACCGGTAAGAGAGGCCCACAACAAAGAAATGCCCAACATGTGGCCCAACCAAAAGAATCCTCAAAAGGAGTCACAGTGACCAGAGAACTTGGTGAGGAAAATAACTAAGAGGAACTGTGAAATACCAAGCAAAGTGTAACAGCTAAAAAAAAAACAAAAAAACCACAATCAGGCTCACCCCCAGGAGAGTGAAAGGCTGTGATGAGAAAGCTACAGGGCAACAAACAAGCTACTCTCTGAGCAAAGTGGCAGAAACCAGCCAGAAATGTCAGGGAGGCTCTGAGCAAGGCCCTACTAAGCCACACCCTCCCACAACACACCCTCCATGCCCGGCCCACCCATCAACAACTCCACCTGTCCCAGCCAGGCATCCACCCACTTGAGACCCCAAAAGTGAGGCACAGAGCCCAGAAATTCCTCGAAGGGCCCACAGGAATTCACACCAAAGTGATCCAACCAGATTCTTCCTCTGCTTAAAGAATGAAAGAGCCTATCAGCAAGTCAAGCAAAGGTCAGGATGGCTGGTGAGTCAAATGGACAGCGAAATCCCCACTCCCAGGGCAGCTGAACAATCTTCCCCACAATACTGCCCCACTGAGTCAAGGCGCATCAACTTCTTTCTTAATCACAGACCGCTTTCATAAACCTGTGCAAACCGAGGCCGGTGCTCTCAGCCAGGAAGTTTAGGGACCTAAAGAGCCAGAACACCAGGCTGGGCAGGGGAGACCCACGAGTTTTCCTGATCTGGCCAATCCACCACCCCACACCTTAAGTGGTATCAGACAGAAATATTCCTATTTTCTGGAACCTATCTTTGTTCCTGCTGTTCCCTCTGACTAGAATCCCTCTGCTCAGTCCAGATAAATCCCATCTGTCACCTCCTCAGGAAACCCTTCACCAGCCCGCACACCGCACTGTGTGCTTTCCGAGGACTGGCTGCAGCCCTTGCAGGGTACTCACCCCATCACATGAGGGAAGGTGGCCTGTCTTAGTCATCTGTCTTCCTCAAAGTCTAGCCCATCCAAGGTGCTCTATTCATGTTAGGTGAATGAATCTAAGTCACTTCACCTACTCCTCTGATGGCAGGAAAATGACAATGCTCTGTTATATTGGAAACATTTCCATGCTAAATGGAATTCCAGTTTCAATTCAGCCAAGGCAAGACCTTTGAGGGAAACTCTGCTCATCATTTTGCAATCACAAAGGAAGAAGGGGCTTCCCAGGTGGCTCAGTGGTGAAGAATCTGCTGCCAACGCAGCAACACGCGTTTGATCCCTGGATCAGGAAGATCCCCTGGAGAAGCAAATGACAACCCACTCCAGTACTCTTGCCTGGGAAATCCTATGGACAGAACAGCCTGGTGGGCTACAGTCCACGGAGTCGCAAAGGGTTGGACACGACTGAGCAAATGAGCACGCGTGCACTACTTTCTGGTACTAGAGAGGGAGGGAGGAACACGGGGGATGGAGACCAACAAGAGTCACTAAAATGACAGGACTGTCTGGGGGAAGGCACACAAGAAAAATGAGCCTCTGGGCAGAAAAGTGAGGAAAATACAACCGATGGCTACTAAACAGGTTGATGTGTATACAGCTCATACAGATTTTAACAGAAGAGATTTGAAACATTTCAGATCAATTAAAAAATGCTCTCTTATACAACATGTATTTTAGTCATAAGAAAATTCTGCTCCAAGATGTTAACCCAGGCTACAATGGGAATTATTTCCAAAATAGTCTATGGACATCTAATGTAAACTAGCTATAAGAAACTACTTAGTTTAGGGTTACGTCTCATTAATAAGATATCTGTGATACAGAAGTAGGAAATCAAACTTATGGCTATCAAGAGGGAAGGGGGTGGATAAATTGGGAGATTGGGACTGACACATACACACGACTGTATGTTGGGTTGGCCAAAAAGTTCCTTCAGGTTTTCCCGAACGACCTTTATGGCCAACCCAATATCAACTAGATAACTAATAAGGACCTACTGTGAAGCACAGGGAACTTGACTCAATACTCTGTAATGACCTGTATGGGAAAAGAATCTAAAAAAGAGTGGATATATGTGTATGTGTAACTGATGCACTTTGCTGTACAGCAGAAACTAACACAACATTGTAAATCAACTATACTCTAATAAAAATTAATTAAAAACAAAAGAAATCTGTGATGAAATGGGAAGCACGCGTAAGGCATTTCAGCAGCATACCAAAGGACCGTGGTTATCTTGAAAATCAAACCGTGTAATAGATCATTGCACTGTGAGCTGAACTAGCCACATTTTTCTCATGGAACATCATTTTTACTCAAAGGTACAACTGAAGAGTCTCCCTGATGGCTCAGTGGTAAAGAATCCACTTATCAACACAGGAGACATGGGTTTGATCCCTCATTCAATAAGATCCCATGTCTTGGAGCAACTAAGCCCATGGGTCACAATTATTGAGCCTGTGTTCTAGAGCCCAGGAACTGCAACTACCGAAACCCACACACCCTAGAGCCCATGTTCCGAAACAAGAGAAGCCACCGCAAGGAAAAGCTCGTGCACCAAAGTGAGTAGCCTCCAATCGCCTCAACTAGAGAAAAGCCAGAAGAGCAACGAAGATCCAAGACAGCCAAAAATAAACTAAAAAAAAATTTAATGTGACATTACTGGTTTTTGTTTTTTTTTTTTAAAAAAGGTATAACTGCAAAACTATGGTTATTTAGAATTCTGTATTTGACCTACATTTTCCCAAAAAGCAAGCAAAATGAGCTTGACACTCTGTCAGAAAAACTGATAAGTGTTACCAATGACAAAATCCGAGCTTTCAAACAAAAATTTGAATTTTGGAAAACTGCTTCTCAATGATTAAAAGATAAGCGGGCTTTTTTTTTTTTTTTTTTTTTTTGCTGCTAAGTAATACTAGTTTGAGAAACAGATTCAGTTTAACAAATCGTTAACATTAAGTTTTGGTTTTCATTCTTCTTACTGGTTTCAATCAATCTTTTTAAGAATAAATTAGAAGACCCACAAGAATAATTTAAATCTAGTTGCCTAGAAGACAACTGCCAAAATTTTTATGACTTACCAGTGGCTGTTCTATGGTAAACATTAAGTACGCAAATAAGGAAAACGTCTAAGTATTTCACACCAACAGAACTTTAAGAATATATACACAATACATTAATACAATAACAAAAACTGGCTGATTATGAAGTGAAAAATGGAATTCTGAGTTCCTTTGGTTAACTTTTTGAGTAACATAATTGTAATGTTACTCAAAATACCAAGAAAGTAACAAAACTGTTAGCTCAGTACAAAAAAAACCCTTTTTTCTCCAAAATTTCTCAAAGCTGAAATATCAGATAAACTAACATCCCCCAATGATGTCCAATCTTTAAAGAGCTACAAGTAAAAAAACTGCTGTAGAATGAGTAGTTAATTGATAAGATTTCCAAAATGGCAGAGGATCTTAAGCAAAAGCCTGCTGAGTATTTTGGCTAACAACTCTGGAATCCACTGAGCTACCACTGTCATTTCTGCTACAGGCTTCAGGAGGTGTCTGATTAAGCCTAAAGCAAAAAAAAAAAAAAAAAAAAAACTGCTTTAAAAGAAAATACTATGTTAAAATATTCACTTATTTTTTTCAAACTTTTAACCTCAAACTTCTATCTTGGGTTATCAAGGTTTCAACAATTTATACCTTCTCAAGTATCATTCTGAGCCTATACATCTTACTTGAACCTGAAAATTTAATCAAGAAATGTCACAGTGATTTTTAGGAAATTCAACAGTCCTGATGAGGTCTGGTGATGGTCTGTTTCTTATGAGAATGCCACACTGGTACCTTTTCAATCAAAGGTGCTGAGAAACTAGGATATTTAATAAAGAGGCTAATTCAAGCAGATTATACAAAAGTGTGTTTTGGACCAGAAACAAACAAAAACAAAAAACTAAATAGTTAACATTTTAAGCTATTTTGCATAATTGTTCTTTTAATTAATATTGTATTTCAGAATTCATCCTGACAGGTAGCAGAAGTTACCTACGCTTGAAAAACAACCCAAGCAGACGAAATAATGGAGCATTGTTTTTAATAGACAACTCATCGCCTAAAAATTCCTGAAGTGAGGCACAAATGTTCATTGACCCCATTCTAAAAAAGTGACCTGGAACACTACACCAGTACATTCTTGAACTCAATCACATTCCTTACTGTGGGTTTCTCCATAGTATTTACAACCAGTTAACAGAGCTGAGGGTATTTGAATAAAATTACAATTAAGCACTAAGTTTAAGCTTAAAAACAATATTAAATGGATAAAAGTGTCAGGAATACTCAACAAAGCGTCCAGGAGTATCTCAGGTCCATCAAAATGAGGTCCATCATACCTCATTTTGCTCTGTCCATTTAACGCAGTCTTTTAAGTTAGTTAAACGTTCATTAACAAAACTCACGTGCCAAAACCATGCCCCAAAGCAGGTTATGTGACACGTCTCATTTGAAATAAAATGCTTTCTACCGGGCCCCGGTCCTACCATACAGCTTCCCAATCCCATAAGTAACATGCTACACTTCCTTTACCGCTACCGTGGGAAGGGAGGGTGCCTCGGTGCTTACCGATGCCCGGAGCCACATAGATGAAGTAGAGGCAAGACGAGGACAGGGAGAAGAAGAAGATGAAGGCGAGGAGCGAGCGATTGGAGACCCGCATCATGCGCTTAAGCACAGGCATCTTCCTCTTACCGGCCGGCAGCTAGGGCTGCACTCTCGGCCGGACTTGGGGGCACCGTCCAGGCCCTAAACTTCCATGAATGTGCTAAAAAAAAACACCACCACCCCGAGACTGCAGCGGGGCCGCGCAGGGAGGCTCTGGGGAAGCGGGAAGGAGGAGAGAGGAAGGAGCGGACGGAATGAATGAGAGGCCGGGAGGATGCGGGGCGGGGGAAGGGAGCGGACGCCGGGCCCGGGTCCGGGGACCAAAGGACCCGAGGAGGCCGTGGAAGGGCGAGGAGCGGCGTTCGACGCGCCCGGTGGCGGAGGGAGGAGGGGCTGCAGGTGGGGAGAGGCGCCGGCTGCGCGCCGCGGCGCCCCTGCGGAGAGGGCGGCCGACTGCAGCACGCGCTGCTCCCCCGCGGCTCCGGCTGCCTGCGCCCGCCGGGGTCCAGGTCGCGAAGCCCCCGCGCTCGGGGTCCGGGCCGCCCGCGCCAGGCAGGCCTGCGCCGCCTCCTCCTCCTCCTCCTCGGGGCCGCGGCGTCTCGTGCCTGCGCGGGGCTAGCGTGGGCGCCGGGGCCGCAGCCGGCGCGCGCGAGGCGCGGGGGCCCGCAGGGGCCCTGGGGGCCGAGGAGCTGGGCGCTCGCCGGCGCACAGCCTCCTCCTCATGCCGCGCGGGGCCCCGGCGTCCCCCGGCGGCCGCGGGAGCCGAGCACAGGCGAGGGCGGCGTCCCGGCCAGCGACGAGCGCGCTCCGGCTCCGGCTCCTGCCTCCGCCCGCTGTCCGCCCGGCCGCAAGGGCGGCAACTGCAGCAGCATTACCGCCGCCGGCCCGGGGTGAAGCGCCCCCGCCGGCGCCGCCCCCGCACGGCCCGCGGACACCAGTCGGAGAGCCGCGGGGCGACTTGCGCTGCAGGCAGGGCCGAGGAGCCCAAAGCGGGAGGGCGGGGGGGGGCCGGAGCCGTCGGAGCCGCGTCCGGGTCGCTGAAGAGGTGAACTCCAGAGGGCGGGGGGAGCCGCGGAGGAAATCGGCCCGGCAACGCGTCCGGAGACCCCCAAGGGCTCCGCGCGCTCGCTCGGAACTGCAGGCGGCGCTGCGCCGGCCGCGAGGAAACCTGGCGGCCCCTGCCCACCCTTCCCCTCCCCTCGCCCGAAACACCGCGCCTCCTGATTGGCCCACGCCGCCACCCCCGCTCCCCGCGCGAGGACCCGCGTCCAGACCGCGTCCTGCGTCACCGCGGCCCCCGCCCGCTCGCGGGGTCCCCGACGCTCGCCGCGCTCCCGGGGGCTGAGGGACCGCTCTTGAGCCTCGGATACGTTCCACCCTGGGGATCGATAATGAACGATGCTGTGCTTGTATCTCAACGAGGAGGCTTCAGTGATGTACGTTCCTCCCGAAATACACTCTCCGGAAACAAGGTGTTTTCTGATCCCGGATTAATGAAACCTCCCATCCCGCACTAACTATAGAAATATTATCGTCGGGATGTGATAACGATCTACGTATATCTCTTATAATAGAACTTGCCTTCTGCTCTGAAGGTGAGCCCTGGGTAGCCCTGCTTTAGCTGTATCCGTACAGGCGGCACGGAAAAGACTTCTGTGCAACCAATATGCCCTTAAATGCTGCAGCACCAGCCAGCTTCAATGGGCAAATTGCTTTACTGCACCTCCAAGGTCGTGTTCTACCCTTTGTTCAAAAGCTACTTTTTTCCTACTAGCTCGTCCTTAGCTATATCACATTTTTCCAAAGTGTGTTTGTGGGTGTTTCTTTTGCAACTAGTCACGTAGGAGGTGGCTGGATGCCCCCTGCTGCCATTACTTGCTCAGTATTTCTAGATGCAGTGGTATTGAATTACCACTTGATTGCCAGCAGATTTAGTACCTTCTTAGCAAGAGACCCATGCCTTCCATCGACTCTGATACAGCTGTATGCTCTGTGGAGCCCGAAACACCTGAGTTTATAATTCTGCCAAGGCCTTTTATTAACTGTAAAACTTATGCTAAGCCACTACCCTCTCCAAGCCTCTCTTCTCAGTCTTCAAATGGTGGGTGTGATACCAGCTCGCAGGTTATGGGATTAAACCTGATAACTGTGCAAAAAGCTAAACATGAGTTCTGGCACCTAAGGGCTTTCCTTACATCTCTTTAGAAGGTCGACTGGATAAATCAGCAAATTCATCTTCATTTTGCTTTTTGGAGTACTTACAAGTTATTCAACTTCTCTGGCTAATTTGATATTTAATGTAAAAGTAAATGACATGTTTGTAACAGTTTTGTAACATTTTGTAACATCTGAAATACAAAATGGAGCAATATATAAAATAGATAAAAATCTCTTTAAAAAAAAATAACCTATACAAGTGAGAAAGAAATCCATGAATAGTGAGAAAGCAAAATTGTCTTGTTTGCCTCTCTCACTCTGCTGACTTTTATCTGTCTTTATTTATACCAGGTCAACTACTGTTTACAGTGCTTAATACCACTAATACCGTTGCTGGCTTGGCCATGGATAATTCTCAGGGAAGATTGGGTTTTTGAAAGGAAAGTTTACTATAAAACTGAATGAGAAGATTAACATCTTAGAAATTAATGATTAATCTTATTTTAAGAACTCTGAAGTCTCTGTACAGATGGGCTTGGCTGGCATAGACGACTGCCATTGCTATCTCTCCCAGGTTCATCGCAGTACTTGTTAGAACTGATTAGTTCTTCCCTGGATTTGAGCAAGTACTAGAAAACCAGTTTAGTCAGCGTGCTCTTTAGCACCTTTGGTCACCAGCCACACAGAGAGGTAACCATGCCTCTTGCCAAGCAGCCTGGGGTTGAATCTCAGTCATTCTGGTCAAGTGACCTCAAAGGTTACTTAAAACATCCTGTGCTTCCACTTTCTCATCAGCTAAAGAAAATAACCGTAGTACCTGTTAGGATCGTCGTGAGGATTAAATTGAGTGAGTCGGTGCTTTAAAAAGCTTGAGAGAACCTGGTACCTAGTAAGCACTATTTGAATATTTGTTTTAAAAAATTGTTTTTAGTCTTTCCTTTAGATCACTCTGTCCCAACAGTAACAAGTTGTGCTGGTCTATTCCTGTTTAAAAACACCTACTGAGTCAGCCTCAAAGTCTCAGTCTCTAATAGTCTGAAGTATGCCTCAAGGTCTCAGCTTATTTATAAAGCAAAGAGCAATGAAATACTCAGAACCAAATCTTTTCAGCCCAGATTATCACCTGATCCTTTCTCAGGAGCCCCGTAAGGCCCACAGTAGAAGAGTGAGTTACTCAGTTTTATTTTATGATACCAAAGAGACCTTAAACTTAAGGTGGTAAGACATAATAGCAAGACCCAGTAAATTTCATGTTAGCTGTTTTGAGCTGAAGTGAAATGAAAGTCGCTCAGTTGTGTCTGACTCTTTGCAACCCCATGGACTATACAGTCCTTGGAATTCTCCAGGCCAGAATCCTGGAGTGGGTAGCTGTTCCCTTCTCCAGGAGATCTTCCCAACCCAGGGATCAAACCCAGGTCTCCTGCATTGCAGGTGGCTTCTTTACCAGCTGAGCCACCAGGGAAGCCCAAGAATATTGGAGTGGGTAGCCTATCCTTTCTGCAGCGGCTCTTCCCGACCCAGAAATTGAACCAGGGTCTCCTGTGTTGCCGGCAGATTCTTTACCAGCTGAGATACTGAGCTGAGGAGAGAAGCAACTTAATTAAGTTATAACTAATGGTTTTCTATTTATATTAATCAAAAATATGTTACTGAGATTGTAATTACCATGAAAAAAGGGAAAATGTACTTGTTTAATGAGATGGGTGACATTTCACTTGGTTTATGCTAGGATAAATAATATCCACTAAGTGTTTTGGCCTTGCTCATAACCTCGGTTAAGTAAAAATCAGTAAGTTTTTTTTCCTTGTGAATTGGGGGAAAAAGAGAATGAAAAAGCACATAGAATCTCACTTCTGATTGCTTAGGGTTCAGACCCCCATATTACAATCACTGATTAAGTATAGTAATTTTATATGTTTAAGTACATGGTCTCAGCATCTAAGATTCAGTTCAAGAAAATTGTTAGGTTGATAAATTGTGCTTAGACACTTGAATTTTTTTACTTACATAATTGGAATGTAGATTGTATGAGTTAGATATTGGCTTGATTTATAAAATGGAGTACATATTCCAAAATATTATTACAGAAAGTTCCCTTAAATAAAGCCCATTTTCCCACTGATTTCCATTATAAATGTAGTCAGAGTTCTGCTGAGAAAAAAATATTAGTCCCTATCTTGAAGTTATCTTACATTTGAGATCAAACATAATCCCCTTAAAGCCAAATTTTCAAAGTTGTGTATATAATTTTATTATTACATTATATTGTACTTAAATTTGAAAAAGAAAACCACCATAGTGGCAACAATCCCTAAGTCAGCAGTTGATCCAAATTTCATACTCACCTTACATTGCCTTAATCTTTTCATCCTGAATCCAAGATCATTTTTCCACATCATGAGAATGCCCTGTAGCATTTTCAAGTATTCAAATCACTTTCCTATCATTTTCATAACATCCCTTTGGGGTGGGCATGGCAAGTATTATTAGTATGTCATTTGGGCGTGGGAAAACTAAAGCTCAGTGAGGTACAATATCTGGCCTTGGGTCACGTGGTGATCAGTGGTAACAGAACTGAGGAGAGAGCCAGAATGTTAACAGCTTCATTCAGTGCCCTTTCCACAAACTACACTGGCTCGCATTTTCCAACATATTTCTTTGCCTATCTGGGCAAATGTTTGATTTGGTGCATATTTTCAATTTTTCTAGATATGAATATATGCAATCCATTTTTTTCAAACTTTCTCTACCAATTTTGTCTCAGACATCTGTTTCAGGAACTATATTCATTGGATTGGAACCCACTCTATTATTCTTGGCAAGAGAATGCCATGGACAGAGCAGTCTGAGACACTACAGCCCATGGGCTCTCAAAGAGTCAGACACAACTGAGCGTCGGAGCATAACAGGATGGTGCATAAACTTAGGGCCCAATCGTTTAGTGCTTGCCTGTCGTCATTTGTTAAGTCAGAACGAGAAAACGAATTGATCCTGTTGTCTCCATCCATTCTTCTTCTCAGTTTCATGCTAGGCTTAGTCCACAGATGGCTGCTGCTGCTGCTGCTGAGTTGCTCCAGTCGTGTCCGACTCTGCGACCCCACAGACGGCAGCCCACCAGGCTCCCCCATCCCTGGGATGCTCCAGGCAAGAACACTGGAGTGGGTTGCCATTTCCTTCTCCAATGCATGAACATGAAAAGTGAAAGTGAAGTCACTCAGTCGTACCCGACTCTTAGCGACCCCATGGACTGCAGCCTACCAGGCTCCTCCATCCATGGGATTTTCCAGGCAAGAGTACTGGAGTGGGGTGCCATCACCATCTCTGCCACAGATGGCTAGTTTTGCCTTAAAGGGAATCTGAGCCGCCACTGATTTGCCCCCTGAGAAAGAAGCCTACCAACGGCAATGGGATTAGAATCTGTTTGGAAAACTTGGAGGGTAGAGACAGATGACAGACAACAAAAAGCAAAGATAGGAGATTGAAAAAGTAGGCAAGTCACATACCAGGCAGTGCCCTGCGCCTTACGTGGAGAGGACACTATTCTGGCTTCTTCCAGGGTAAACACAGAGGCTGTCTCCGGACCTGCTTGAGGCTTCCTCTGAAAGCTGAGGAAAATCAGAGTCCTGGCACATGTGTAACCCAGATACACAGGCACCTCCGGTGCTGTGTACACCAACTGGGCAACTCAGCCCTAGAGAAAAGACCCGTAAACTTGGCTACCGAACAGACAGAACAAATATACACATTCCTAGGGCAGCCTAGAATTCTGAACAGCAGTTAGTCCTGGGTAACTCTGAGAAAGACCTTTCTTGTTAATATACATATCCATAATATAAAGGCTTCCCTGGTAGCTCAGCTGGTAAAGAATCTGCCTGCAGTGCAGGAGATCTGGGTTTGATCCCTGGGTTGGGAAGATCCCCTGGAGAAGAGAACAGCTGCCCACGCCAGTATTCTGGCCTGGAGAATTCCATGGTCTGTATAGTCCATGGGGTTGCAAAGAGTCGGACATGACTGAGCAATTTTCACTTCACTTCATAATATAAAGAAGGAAAAAACAAGCCTATTGCTTGATGCAGTTAAAAGAATCTGCTCATTAGAGTCAAAAGAGCCTACCCTCAGTCACTTGATTTTTTTAAAAAGTCATTTCCTGAACACGATTCTATTTTGATGATTTATAGTTATTTCCCAGGACTCAGTACAAAAGCAAGGCAGTAGATAATTAGTGAATGAATGAATTAACACAGTCTTAACTTTTACACAGTTATGTATATTCTTTTCAGTTTAGCATAACAAGGAGTACAAGTTAGTTCACCTTGTCTCTTCCAGAGGTTTTTTATCAAAAGAGGGATCTTTATAGGTAAATGACCAAGAAAAGTAGAGGATAAAATAAATAGGTGAAAGATGTATGCTATGAAAGTGTTCTATCATATCAACAATCTTAATAGCTATGGCAGACGAAAGCTTTTTAAAAAATGAAATTATGACATAGAATAGCTTTTAATGAAGGACAGTGATAGGCCACTTTCTATCCATTTATTTTCATGTTTAACATATGCCTCACAGGATTTTCTGTCTGTGACTAAATCATTCTGGGAAAAAGACTGGTTTCAGAGCTTAACTGGGTAAATGTTGAAGTGATAAATAGGTCTCAGGTAAATTCAATAAAGGATTTCAGTGTCTCTGTGTCTGGAAAGGGAATTTTGGAATACTGAGGTCCTGGCATGCTGAAATCCCTGAGTTCATATTCACATGCTTGATGTAAGTTATTGTAACAAGACATGTGAAAAAGGAAGAACTTGAGATACATCAGAGCTAACTAAAAGGAAGAAAGAAACCAAAATATATTCATCCTAAAAAGTATGAATAATACCAGCTTACTGTGACCAATAAGGGATGCCTCCGAAATGCAACAACCTGGCAACATTGAACAAATTATTGACAGGTTAGAGAAAAAAATAGTGTCTTTTTTCAATAGGTGAATGTATAAATATAGCACAATTTATTTACCTACCTTGTGTGTTAGTCACTTTGTGACCCCATGGACTGTAGCCCGCCAGGCTCCTCTGTCCATGGAATTCTCCAGGCAAGAATACTGGAGTGGGTTGCCATTTCTTTCTCCAGGGGATCTTCCTGACCCAGGGATAAAACCCGGGTTTCCTGCATTGCAGGCAGATTCTTTACATCTGAGCTACCAGGGAAGGCTATTAATTGTTAAAGGACATGGCTTTTCAGTTTGACTCAATTATGAATAAAAATATATTAACATATACACATACTATGCATTTCATTTTGGTTATATACCTAGTAGTCAAAATTCTAGATTTTATGATATGTGAATGATCAGATTTCAGAGACAATGGCAGACAATTTCCCAAGATGATTACACCAGTTCACAATCTTAGCAGCATTTGAGTTCAGGTTGCTCACCTCACCAACACTTAGTATATTCAACCCTATTAACATTAGCATTTCAGGTAGAATGTGATGAGTGTCTCATTTTGGTTTTAATTTGCACTTTTCCTGAGGGCTACTGGGATTGAATAATTTTTCATAAATTTATTGATGTACAATGTCTCCTGAAGCTTGAAAAGCATTGGATACAATGAAACAATTTCTGATGTTGAAACTCTTCATAAAATAAGGATGAAGATATGTTCTAGTTTGTAAAGAGCTATTGCAAGCAAATTGCATCAGTATGATTAATGTAGAATCATACTCATTCAAGTCACAAAAAGATTTGGATTGGAAAGAATTAGCCAATGCACTTGGATAATAAAATCAAGTGCTAAAAATAGAAAGAATGTGATAAAAATTATTATTTCTAGGTTAATGATTACCATAAAAAGCATTAACTGGAAAACATATTAGATCTAATAGAGATTAATAAAGAGCCACTCAAGAAGTAAGTCAGAAGGAGAAAAACAAATATCATATATTAATGCATATACATGGAATCTAGAAAAATGGTACTGATAAACCGATGTGCAGGGCTAGAATAGCAATACAGACTTGGAGAACAGACTTTGGACATGGCAGGGGAAGGACAGGGCGGGACAAATGGGGAGAGTAGCATTGACATGTATACCCTACCATGTGTAAAACAGAGAGCTAGAGGGAAGCCGCAGTGTAGCACAGAGAGCCCAGCTTGGTGCTCTGCGGTGACTTAGGGGGGTGACATTGCGGGGTAGAGGGAGGCTCAAGAGGGAGAGGATACACATGTATAACTATGGCCGATTCCCAGTGTTGTGCAGCAGAAACCAACACAATATTGTAAAACAATTATCCTCCAATTAAAAATAAACTTTAAAAATTAACAAAAAATACAGTTGAAAAAATAAACAGCCACATATATATATATATATACACACACACACACACACACACACACATATATACACACACACTCACACACACACACACACATACACACATAGTTCAGCATGGGGATACATCCCTAAATATTAGAGCTCTAACTGGGCTTGATTATACAGAGTCCTGTAGTTCCTATGGAGAAGTATTTTAAGCATTATATGTAAGCAATTGCCCAGTCATCTCAGCTTTGCTTGTTTAGGATGTCCTTCAAAATGTCAAAAGATTTCTACCAGCCTCCTAATTATCTTTATCCTCTGCTTCCTGAAGCATTTCCTTAAATCATCATATGCCTAGTCCTTCACCCTTTTCCTTTTTAGTAGGTAGAGTACTATGGTCCCATAAATTTGGAAGTCAATTCGTGTCAGAATTATTTACCAGAACTCAAAATAAATCCCTGGAGAGGACAGAGCAGAGAAAACAACATATACAATAGAATTATTCATCTCAAGACAGCTAGGACATCCCTCACTGTTTATGTTTAGCAGCAGTGTATTCCGCTGGTACCTCATAGGGCTAACATATGACGGCACTCAGAGCATAGAGAAAGCCTTAGTAACAGGATGATATAATGGATTATTCTATATCTAAATGCATTGTGTGTATATATATATATATAGCCTATGTATAACATATGCTTTTAAAATGTAAAGACAGGGAATTAATTCCCTGGTGGTCCAGTGGTTAGGACTCGGTGCTTTCACTGCCAGGGCCCTGGTTCAATCCCTGGTAGAGGAACGAAGATTTCTCAAGCCATGTGGCACAGCCAAATAAATAAATAAAAATATAAAGATGAATAGCAAATGGAAGCTATAAAGTACCTGATTATATTACCAAAATAGATAAAATTGAATCAAATTACCTGGCACAAACATCAACCTTTGAAATTATATAATAAATATACAACAACAAAAAGAACTCAAGAACAGCAGCAAATACATGTAAGTAATATTTATAAATGGACTTCCCTGGTAGCTCAGGTGGTAAAGAATCCACCTATAATTCAGGATACCTGGGTTTGATCCCTGGGGCTGGAAGATCACCTGGAAAAGGAACTGGCAACCCACTTCAGTATTCTTGCCTGAAGAAATCCATGGACAGAGGAGCCTGGCGGGCTACAGTCCATGAGGTTGCAAAGAGTCAAACATGACTGAGCAACTAACACACATACACACACAATACTTATGAATAAACTGTAAAGGAAATGCATAAAACTAACATGAAGAAAAAAAATGGAGACTAGACTTAAAGAGCTTAGAAATCACTATTCTGTCCCACCAACAAGCAAAACACTGAACGCACTGAAAAAAATAAACAACTTTTCTTGGATTCTTAAGAGAGATGAGGATACATGACAAGCTACTATCCCCAAGTTTGGAGAAACAAGCAAATACAGGGAGTTAGGACTTCCGGAGGCATAAAGTGATAAGCAGAAACCATCAAGGGAATCAGTGCTGGTGTAGGAAAACCTGATGGTAACTATTAATAGCAAATTGCTAGCAGCTCTGTGGGCTTCCCTGGTGTCTCAGATGGTAAAGAAATCTGCCTGCAGTGCAGGAGACCTGGGTTCAATCCCTGGGTCAGGAAGATCCTCTGGAGAAGGGAACGGCTACCAACTCCAGGATTCTTGCCTGGAGAATTCCATGGACAGAGGAGCCTGACAGTGGGCTACAATCCAGAGGGTCGCAAAGAGTCAGACAGGACTGAGCGACTAGCTCACACACACACACACACACACACACACACACACACACACACACACACAAACACAGGCTCAGTATGAACAAACCTGAGGGTTAAAACCTCTAAGGGACCAGTCATGGAGGACTCCACACTTTTGTGACTATTGTCTCCAGGAGCTCAAACATGTTCCCATAATAAATATCAGCAAAAAATCTCCTCATGATTACAGGAAGGCATTATGTTCTTAACAAGGCATGCCCCTAGGAGAAACCAGCTAACCAAAGTCTGACTGATTGAGGCATTATCAGAGCCTAACTGTCCTGGGGAAGGGAACTGTCCAACTCCAATCAATTCCAGTCATCTGGTCCCACCTAAAGGGGAGGAAAAAAGCTGAGAAACACTTGTGAAGTTCACAGCCCAGAGGCATCAGATCAGATCAGATCAGTCGCTCAGTCGTGTCCGACTCTTTGCGACCCCATGAATCGCAGCACGCCAGGCCTCCCTGTCCATCACCAACTCCCGGAGTTCACCCAGACTCACGTCCATCGAGTCAGTGATGCCATCCAGCCATCTCATCCTCTGGCATCCCCTTCTCCTCCTGCCCCTAATCCCTCCCAGCATCAGAGTCTTTTCCAATGAGTCAACTCTTCGCATGAGGTGGCCAAAGTACTGGAGTCTCAGCTTTAGCATCATTCCTTCCAAAGAAATCCCAGGGCTGATCCCCTTCAGAATGGACTGGTTGGATCTCCTTGCAGTCCAAGGGACTCTCAAGAGTCTTCTCCAACACCACAGTTCAAAAGCATCAATTCTTCCGCGCTCAGCCTTCTTCACAGTCCAACTCTCACATCCATACATGACCACAGGAAAAACCATAGCCTTGACTAGACGAACCTTTGTTGGCAAAGCAATGTCTCTGCTTCTGAATATGCTATCTAGGTTGGTCATAACTTTCCTTCCAAGGAGTAAGTGTCTTTTAATTTCATGGCTGCAGTCACCCTCTGTAGTGATTTTGGAGCCCAGAAAAATAAAGTCTGACACTGTTTCCACTGTTTCCCCATCTATTTCCCATAGACTCCCTAAAAGACTGAGACCTAACCATAGGGCTACAGAACACTTTCCCTTCCCCGACACCACTGCATTACTACAGACCTGTTTATAGTAGTTCCTTTTATGTAATACATCATGTCCAACTATCAAGAAAAAAACACTAGGCATATTAAAAGTTAAAAAATGTAACTTGAAGAGACAGAGCAAGCATCAGAATCAGACATGGTGGGATATTGGAATTATCAGACAGGGAATTTAAAACAACTATAATTAATATGCTAAGGGCTCTAATGAATAATGTAGACAACATGCAAGAACAAATAGGCAATGCAAATCCTAAGAAGTAAGCAGAAATGCTAGTGACAAAAAATACTTTGAGAAAAATGAAGAAAGTCTCTCATGGTCTTTTTACTACAATAGACACAGCTGAGGAAAGAATCTATAGTCTTGAAAATATATCAATAGAAACCCTTCCCTCCAAACTGAAAAGTGAAGGAAACTAAGACTGGGAAAAAAAAAAAAACAAAACAGAATATCCAAGGACTGTGGGACAACATACACATAATGAGAAAACCAGGAAAAGAAGAAGAAATATTTGAAACAATAGTGTCTGAGAATGTCTCCCAAATTAATGCCAGATATCAAACCACAGATCCAGGAAGCTCAGAGAACACCAAGCAAGATAAATGCCTAAGGAAACTAACCTAGAGATATCATTTTCAAACTGCAGAAAATCAAAGGAAAAAAATCTTAAAAGAGCCAGAGGGAAAAAGTACCTTACCTATAGATGAACAAAGATAAGAATCATCTTTGATTTCTGCTCAGAAATCAAGAAGATAGTGGAGTGATGTAGTTCTTGAAAGATACTAGCTACCAAAATGCACACGAGAAGAAATAGAGCATCTGAATAAGCTTATATCTATTAAAGAAATTAAATCAATAATTAATAACCTTCCAAAACAAAAAGTATGAGGCCCAGATAGGTTCACTGGTGAATTATGCCAAACTTTCAAGGGAAAAATTGCACCAATTTTGTACATTTTCGTCCAAGAGGTAGAAGCAGAGGAAATACTTCTTAATCCATACAATGTGCCCAGCATTATCCTAACTCCAAAACCAAAGACATTACAAGACAAGAAAATTACAGACCAATATCTTTCATGTCCATAGATGCAAAAATCCTCAACAAAGTATTACCAAATCAAATCCAACAATGTCTAAAATGAATCATGTGCTATGACCAAGATGGATTTATCCCAGGTATGCAAAACTAGTTCAATATTTATAACTAATGTAATCCATCACATCAACGGGCCAAAAAATAAAAATTACAGATTATATCAATAGATACAGAAAAACATTTGACAAAATCCAACACTAACACCCACTAATGGTAATAATTAAAAAAAAACAAAACCACTCAGTAAACTAAGAATAGAGGAAAACTTCCTCAACTTGATAAAGGTCAGCTACAAAAAAAAAAAAAAAAACCTACATCTAGCATCACATTTAATGTTCAGAAACTCAAAGCTTCCCACTAAGATCAGGAGCAAGGCAAGGGTGTTCCTTCTCACCACGCATTTTCAGCATCATACTGGAAGTTCTAACTAATGCAACAAGGCAAAAAAAAAAAAATGATATAAACGATATACAGATTGGGAAGGAAGAAATATAACCGTCTTTTACAGATGACATGATCAATGTAAAAATAATCCAAAAGAATCTACAAAAAGCAAGCAAACATTTGAAACTAATCAGCAATTATAACAAGTTTGTGAGGTACAGGGTTCATATAAAAAAGCCAGTTACTGGACTTTCCTGGTGGTAAATCTGCCTGGCAAAGAAAAGGACACAGGTTAGATCCCTGCTCCAGGAAGATTCCACTTGCCACGGAGCAACTAAAACCCATGAGCCACAACTACTGAGCCCGTGTGCCAAGAGCCTGTGCTCTGCTACAAGAGAAGCCACCACAATGAAAAGCCCATGCACCACAGTGAAGAATAACCCTCGCTCACCACAACTAGAGAAAGTCCATGCACAGCAACAAAGACTCACACAACCAAAAATAAAAATAAATTCTTTTTTAAAATCACTTTCCTGTATATCAACAATGAGCAAGTGGGATTTGCAATTAAATACATAATACCATTTACATTAGCATACTTAGGTATAAAATTTAACAAACAATGTACAAGGTCTGTATGAGGAAAACTACAAAACACTGATGAATGAAATACAAAAGCTAAATGGAGAGATATTTCTTCTTCATGGATTGGAAAACTCAATATCGTGAAGATATCAGTTATTCCCAAATTGACATACAGACTCAATGTAACACCAATTAAAATCCCAGCAGGTTATTTTGTAGATATCAACAAACTGACGCTTAAATGAAAAGGCAAAAGACCCAGAATTGCCAACACAATATGGAAGGAGAAGAACAAAGTTGGAGAACTGATACTCCCCAACTTCAAAACTTATTATAAAGCTGTGATAATCAAGCTAGTTTGAAATTGCCAAAGAACAGACAAGTAGGCTCACATAAATTTAATCAACTGATATTTGAAAAGGAGCAAAGCAATAAAATAAAGCAAGATAGTCTTTCTAACAAATGATACTGGAATAACTAGACATCCACATGAAAAAAAATTAAGCTTATACTCTTCACAACAATTAACTCAAAATGGACCAGAGACCTAAATGTAATATGCAAAACTATGAAACTCCTAGAAGATAACATATGAGAAAAACTAGAATCCCTTGAATTTGGTGATGACTTTTTAGATTCAACACCAAAAGTATGACCCATAAAAGACATAATAAGCTAGACTTAAAAAAAAATCTTCTCTGCAAAAGACAATGTCAAAAGGATGAGAAAACAAGCCACAGTCTATGAGGAAATATTTGCCAAAAATACATGTATCAAATGTATAATGACCATTATACAAAATACACAAGGAACACTTGGTGCTTACCTGGTGGTCCCTTGACTGAGAATCCAATTTCCAATGCAGAGGACACGGGTTTGATCCCTAGTCAGGGAACTAAGATCCCACATGCTTCAGGGCAACTAAGCCCGTGAGCTGCAACAAGACACAGTGCAGCCAAGAAAACAAAACAGAATATACAAGGGACTCTTAGAGCTCAATGCTAAGAAAACAAACAACTCAATTAAAAATAGGGCAAAGACCTTAATGGACATCTCTCCAAAGATTATAGATAGCAAATAAGGATATGCAAAGATGCTCTACATCAGGTATCATTAGGAAATGCAAATTGAAAAACAAAAAGCAACAAGATACTACTACAAACCTATCAGTCAGTTCAGTTCAGTCGCTCAGTTATGTCCAACTCTTCGCGACCCCATGAATCACAGCACACCAGGCCTCCCTGTCCATCACCAACTAGCGGAGTTCACTCAGACTCATGTCCATCAAGTCAGTGATGCCATCCAGCCATCTCATCCTCTGGCATCCCCTTCTCCTCCTGCCCCCAATCCCTCCCAGCATCAGAGTCTTTTCCAATGAGTCAACTCTTCGCATGAGGTGGCCAAAGTACTGGAGTTTCAGCCTCAGCATCATTCCTTCCAAAGAAATCCCAGGGCTGATCTCCTTTAGAATGGACTGGTTGGATCTCCTTGCAGTCCAAGCTCAGGAGTCTTCTCCAACACCACAGTTCAAAAGCATCAATTCTTCGGCGCTCAGCCTTCTTCACAGTTCAACTCTCACATCCATACATGACCACGGGAAAAACCATAGCCTTGACTAGACGGACCTTTGTTGGCAAAGTAATGTCTCTGCTTTTGAATATGCTATCTAGGTTGGTCATAACTCTACAAACCTATAAGAATGTCCAAAATCCAGAACACTGACAATGCCAAATGCTGATGAAGATATGGAGCAACTGGAACTCAAATTCACTGTTGGCGAGAATGCAAAATGGTCCAGCCTCTTTGGAAGACAGTTGGGCAGTTTCTTGCAAAACTAAACACAGTTTAACCGTATGACACAGCAATCACACTCCTTGATATTTACCCAAAGAAGCTGAAAACTTATGTCAACACAAAAATCAGCCCACAGCTACTTACAGCAGCTTTCTATTTATAACTGTCAAAACTTAGAGGCAACCAAGATGTCCTTCGGTAGGTGAATGGATACATAAGCTGTGATCCATCCAGACAATGGAATATTATTCTAGGCTAAAAGGAAGTGAGTTATCAAACCATGAAAAGGCATGGAAGAAACTTAAGTGCATATTACTAGATGAAAGAAGTCAATCTGAAAAGGCTACAGACTGTATGATTCCAAAACTCTGAAGACAGTGAAAAGTCCAGTGCTTGCCAGGGTTGAAGAGAGGCGAATGAATGAATAGGCAGAGCACAGAGGGTTTTTAGGGCAGTGAAAAATACTCTATTATACTGCAGTGATGAATGAGTGTGTGTGTGTGCATGCTCACTCAGTTGTGTCCAACTCTTTGGAACCCCGTGGACTGTAGCCCACTCAAATCCTCTGTCCGTGGGATTTCCCAGGCAAGAATACTGGACTCGGTTGCTATTTCCTTCTCCAGTAACCATGAATATATGTCATTATGCATGCCTGCTAAGTTCCTTCAGTCGTGTCCCACTCTTTTCAACCCTAAGGACTGTAGCACGCCAGGCTCCTCTGTCCATGGGATTCTCCAGGCAAGATACTGGAGTGGATTGCCATGCCCTCCTCCAGGGGATCTTCCTGACCCAGAGATTGAACCCGCGTCTCTTTATGTCTCTACATTGGCAAGTGGGTTCTTTACCACTAGGGCCATCTGGGAAGCCCACATGTTATTATACACTTGTTCAAACCAATAGCCTGTACAACACCAAGAGTAAACCCTAATATAAACGATGGACTTTGGGTGATAATGATGTGTCATTGGAGGTTCATCGACTGTAGCAAATGTACCACTTCTGGTGGAGGATGTTGATGATGGAGGAGGTTGGGGAGACATGAATAAGTGGAAGCTGAGAGTACATGGAGAAATCTTTGTACCTCCCTCTCAACTTGTCTGCAATCCTGAAACTGCACTTGAAAAGCAATTTAAAAAGGCCAATCTCTTAAATAAGGGGCCAATTTAAAAATCAGTTTAGGGACTTCCCTGGTGGTCCCGTGGCTGAGACTTTGAACTTCTAATGCAGGGGATCCCTGATCAGGGAACTGGAGCCCACGTGCTGCAATGAAGGTCAAAGATCCCTCATGCTACAGCTAAGAAGTGGCACCGCCAAATAAAAATAAGTTTAATTCATGTTGAAATCAGATTTTTTTTAAGTTAATTTGCTTCCCCCCAAATGGAGATCAAATAGAAGGCTTGAAAATGGAAAGGGTAGGAAATTCAATATGATAAAGATATGGATCTCCTTAAATGTGACAATGAATGTTAGAGAATGACCAGGTTAGAGAGTTACAGTCTCCCAAAATAGATGTTACTTCTATAGACTTCCCTTTCACTTTTCACTTTCATGCATTGGAGAAGGAAATGGCAACCCACTCCAGTATTCTTGCCTGGAGAATCCCAGGGACGGGGGAGCCTGGTGGGCTGCCATCTATGGGGTCGCACAGAGTCAGACACGACTGAAGCGACTTAGCAGCAGCAAGGTGAAGAGGAAGCATTTCTCAGCTAATCAGCTCAGGTGTCTGAGATGGAGAAGGTCAGCACTTGTAAACAACACTTTGCTTTTCTAGGTGGAAGCATTATTGCTTGCACTAAACATAATACCCCTTTGCTCATTATCCAGAGCACAGATACATCCCCAGCAAAACTGGACATCTTTAAACACATCAACCTTTTCAGGAGGCTAGAGGATAGAGAATGATTGCTCATAGTCTCTCCAGACTTTCCAGTGAGTTAAAAGAGACAAAGTACCAAGGAAAGTACCTACGTGAGTTCAGAGTCCTTTACTGTAAGATCTTCCCTAGGCAAATAAGCATCCATAGGGTTTTGTTGTTTTTTTTTTTTTTAGATATTTTTGATGTGGACCCATTTTTAAAGTCTTTATTGAATTTGTTGCCAAATAACTTCTGTTTTATGTTTTGGGTTTTTTAGCCATGAGGCATGTGGGATCTTAGTTCCCTGACCAGGGATCAAACCTGCACCCCCTGCATTGGAAGGCAAAGTCTTAACCATTGGACTTTCAGGGAAGTCATCACCTGCAGGGTTTTTGTTCACATGGATATTCACAACAACTGGCCATTTTTACTGAGTTATTGTTGATTTAGGTTCTGGTCCTGATATAAGCTTTTTTTTTTTAGAATAACTTGTTTCAGTGGAAAGAAAAACTCCCTATTTTGGCTTAACCCCAAATCCCACATTAGCACAGTAATATGCAGAACTGTGAAACTGATAGGATGACATGAAAGAACTGAAATGTACCTTTCCACATATCACATCCAGGCATCCCCACACCTCATATATCTTTAAACTGTAAATGGTAGAAGAATTTTATCAATATGAATTTCATGGCGGTTAATAAAGACACTTAATTTTAAACACTCTCATTGAATTCCTGACTCAATCCTATTTAAAATAACATTAAAATCCCCTAGGAGCCTTTATCGTGTATGGCAAATCTCAAGAACCGTGCAGTATGTGGAGAGGGAATATCAATACCATGAAATTTAAATTTCATTAAAATGAGATGGCCTTGACTTTTTTCCTATCTTTGAGAAAAAAATTCTGGTCAACCCTTCTCTACTGCCACAGAGAAAAGGGGCTGAAGCAATAAAAATATTATACATGTAGCAGAAAGAAAGCTTGTTATTAAAGGCCAGGCTGGCAGAAAGAAGTTTCCAGTGTAAACCAATAAAATGAAAACAGTCTGCCACCTCTCCGGCCTGAAATCAACCAAAAATAACAAGGAGTACAAGAAAAATCTTCACTGATGCTGGAAAACACCTAAAACTCTGAACAAGCCTATAGGAAGAAAGTCTGGGAAGACGATGCCCCATCAGAGAGAATGCTGGCAAAGGCTTCCTGCTCGGAGCGTTTGAGACAGAGGTGTCAGAGCTCGGAGTTGTCTGAGGCGTGGAGCCCTGAGAGGCAAAACCAGCACTGCATCCGTGGAAGGCGAGCTGGTGCCAGGACGCGGACAGTCTCTCTGACCTCTTCTCACAACATGGCAGGGAAGTGTTCAACAGCAAAGTACAGCCACACCATTTCTCTAAGAAGCAGGCTGTCGGTGTGGCCCGTGGAGACAAAACCCTGGATGACTTATCGTCCTGAGCTGCCAATATTTTATAATCTGAAGAGTTCAGTTCAGTTCAGTCACTCAGTCATGTCCGACTCTTTGCAACCCCATGCACTGCAGCACGCCAGGCTTTCCTGTCCATCACCAACTCCCGGAGCCTACTCAAACTCATGTCCATCAAGTCGGTGATGCCATCTAACCATCTCATCCTCTGTCATCCCCTTCTCTTCCTGCCTTCAATCTTTCCTAGCATCAGGATCTTTTCCAATGAGTCAGTTCTTCACATCAGGTGGCCAAACTTTTGCAGTTTCAGCTTCAGTATCAGTCCTTCCAATGAATATTCAGGACTGATTTCCTTTAGGATTGAATTGTATGATCTCCTTACAGTCCAAGGGACTCTCAAGAGTCTTCTCCAACACCACAGTTCAAAAGCATCAATTCTTCGGCGCTCAGCTTTCTTTATAGCCCAACTCTCACATCCATACATGACCACAGGAAAAACCATAGCTTTGACTAGACAGACATTTGTTGGCCATAATGTCTCTGCTTTTTAATATGCTGTCTAGGTTGGTCATAGCTTTTCTTCCAAGGAGCAAGTGTCTTGTAATTTCATGGCTGCAGTCACCATCTGCAGTGATTTTGGAGCCCCAAAAAACAAAGTCTGTCACTGTTTCCATTGTTTCTCCATCTATTTGCCATGACTTGATGGGACCGGATGCCATGATCTTCATTTTCTGAATGCTGAGTTTTAAGCCAACTTTCTCTCCTCTTTCACTTTCATCAAGAGGCTCTTTAGCTCTTCTTCACTTTCTGCCATAGGGTGGTGTTATCTGCATGTCTGAGGTTATTGATATTTCTCCTGGCAATCTTGAGTTCAGCTTGTGCCTCATCCAGCCCAGCATTTCGCATGATATAGTCCACATATAAGTTAAATAAGCAGAGTGACAATATACAACTTTGACGTACTCCTTTCCCGATTTGGAACCAGTCTATTGTTCCATATCCAGTTCTAACTGTTGCTTCTTGACTTGCATACAGATTTCTCAGGAGGCAGGTCAGGTGGTCTGGTATTCACATTTCTTGAAGAATTTTCCACAGTTTGTTATGATCCACACAGTCAAAGTCAAAGGCAATCTGAAGAGTGGTAAACGCTAAGCCACACATAGCATACTAGGAACTTAGATTATATGGAAATTCATGAAAAAGCAGTGCAACATCCCCTAACCTGGGTTAGAATCATGCCACAGGGCAAAATACCTCATGAAAGTTTTTGTAGGGAATACCTGGTCATGTAGATCCTCCTCAGGTGCACTCCTTGACCCTCACCCCTACTAGGCTGAGAGTGTGTGTGTGCCTACTAGGTCCCCTCAGTCGTGTCCTGCTCTCTGCAACTCTATGGACCGTAACCCACCAGGCTCCTCTGTCCATGGGATTCTCCAGGAAAGACTACTGGAATGGGTTGCCATGCCTTCCACAGACTTGAAGTAACTCCAGACAAAAGAGGATTGATCAAGAAGGGGCCAGCATAAAACACAAGAAAAACAGGAGGGGGAAAACAAACCAGGAGTGTGTAAGATTATATCATAAAAGATTATATTGTGAATTAGATCAGTATAGATTTTTTTTAATTAAAAAGAATGTTCATACACACATCTGGAATATAAATAGAGAAAGAAATAAGAGTTCAAAGAATGACTCCAGGCTTCTCTACAGGGACACTGACCTCTTCAATAATTTTCAGAAGTCACCAGGGAAAGAAAATACCCTGCACTAATTTTATACCCAGAGAGTTTAAAGTTTTAAACACAGAAATATAAAAAGTGAGATGGTAAAAATAGTGGAAGAAAGAAAGGTGAATCTTTGCAATAGAATCAGCAAGGTCTTTGTAACTGAGACATTAAGAGAGATGATTAAGAAGTGTTACTAAACAAAATTTCAAATATCCCTTAAGCAAAGATAAAAATCGAGGACTGGGCTTTCCTGGTGGCTTAGTGGTAAAGAATTCGCCTGCCAGTGCAGGAGACACAGGTTTGAGTCCCAATCTGAAATGATTCCACATGCCTCGGAGCAGCTGAGCCTGTGTACCACAACTATTGAGTCTGTGTGCTGTGGAGCCCTGGAGCTGCAACTGCTGAGCTCATGTGCCGCAGCTACTGAAGCCCACGAGCCCTAGAGCCTGTGCTCTGCAACCAGAGAAGCCACTGCGAGGAGGAGCCTGCACACCGCAACTAGAGAGCAGCCCTTTCTCACAGAAACGAAGACCTGGCACAGCCAAAGAGAAATAAATGAAATAAAGAATTGACAATCTGATAATAAATATTTGAAACACATAAAAGAGGCAAAGTATTAATTAGTGTATTAAAAAATCACTTACATATCAATAAGTGATATAAGGAAAGGAAGTTCTCACGGGAAAAAAAAAGTTTTAAATAACCAGAAAGTTGTTGTCTTTTACTCAACATTTTAAAAATGCAAATTAAAATGGCAATGAGATACCATATTCCAATTACTGGTTTGAGAAAGAATCAACCGTATTAGCAAGTGGCAGTATAAACTAGTACAAACCTCTACAGGGGCAAATGTCAGCATTATATTAATGCCTTAAATGCATATAGTTTTTGGTACAGCAATTACTAATTTTAAAAAGTATCCTCCAATCCTACTTGTACATATGTGCAAAGAAATGAACACAAGGATACATGTTTGCAGCAACGTTATAAGCATAGGATGACTGGAAATAACCTAACTGCCAACAATAATAGATTGGGTGGACAAATTATATCAGTGCAATTGAAAATTATGCTTGTAAAGGCCTAAGATCAATTTCGTATGAGTCAGTACAGCCTGACATCAAAGCTCCTAAAACTCGTGCATTTGGTGCTCCCATTTACATCTTCAGGATTCTAGCAGTCAACACTCAAACTGAATATCTAAGGAGTTTTCAAAGGAAACTGCTTATACATTCTGGACGGGGGGCTCTCTAGAAACCTCTGGCGGTAGTACTACAAGGCACAGTATAACCACAAAATAGGCCTGAAGAGGGGAAGGAAAGGCCCAGTTACGTGAACTGGAAGGAGAGAGTGGTTGGAGAGAGCCACCAGGGGACCTTAGGAAGCCAGGCCAAGGCCCCATCTCTCTCTCCTCCCACTTAGATCTTTCAGCCTGAAGCCAGAGGTGAGGAAGTCTGAGGATGAATCCATTACAGAGCTCTAATGAGTGAACGAAAAGTACAGAGTAGATCTGGAGGGGGAAATGGGAGATACGCAGAGCTCTGTTTTCTGGAAAGTAAAGTTATACACATACTTAAGCACCCAAAAGTCTGGCATGAGGGGCCTTTGGGAAGGAGAATCATATAAAAATAAGAGTCTTCGGTCTTCCTTGGTGGTTGAGCGGTTAAGAAGGCACCTGCCAGTACAGGGGAACAGGTTTGATCCCTGGTCTGGGAAGATCCCACATGCCAAGGAGCAACTAAGCCTGCTCGTCACAGCAACTGAGCCTGCACACCCTAGAGACTGTACTCCACAACAAGAGAAGCCGCTGCAATGAGAAGTCCTGGCACCGCAACTAGAGAAATCCTCAAACAGCTACGGAGAGCCAGCTCAGCCAAACATAAAAATAAATAAATAACAATTTAAAAAAAGAATAGGAGCTGTTGAAGTATAAAAGAAAATCATACTTTTTCTGCATTCTCATTTTCATTTTTATGTATTTTTTATTTATGGGTGTACCTATGGCTAATTCTTGTTGGTATATGACAGAAAACCACAAAATTCTATTAAGCAATTATCCTTCAATTAAAAAATTAAAAAAAAAGAAAACCATACTTTCTCTGCATTCTTTTTATTTTCATTTTCATGTATTCTATTTTTATTTATTATTTTATTTATAAACTCATTTTATTTATAATTTTATATTTATTTATTGTTGAATTTTTGGTAACTATATGTATACATATATATGTGTGTGTGTGTATATATATATATATATAATTATTTTAAAACTAGCTGGTAGCAGAATTCAGGAAGAAAACTGTTGGTAGGTTATCCTGGCTGAAGAAAAGGGTATCAGGAAGGCAAAATAGAAAGACAAAGAATTAAAAACAAAAGAAAGATTATTTTCTTAACAAAATAAGAATCATTTGGAGAGGGCAAGGGAATCCAAGAATAGGTAGACAATAGGGAGAAGTGAAAAATTCGAAGAGAAATACAGGGGCCCAGAAAACGCTGGGTGGCTGAGCCCGAGGAGAAAGAAGACCAGGACGAACCAGAATTGAAGAACGGGATCTGTACATGCCATTTTGTGTTACCCCAATCCTTCAGAAAAACCTTGTCTTTATGCTATGTGGATAGGGTAGGTGGGAGAGATTAAAGGAACGGGAATTCTGTTTGCTGTTCTGGCTGCTTTAGGATAAGAGTGAAAAAGAATTACAGATGGACAGACATTAAAAACAAATTTCACCCTAAACCAGATACAGGACGAGACTTTGAAAAACATAAGCCCCTAGAAAGTCTTCATCGGTATCACATTTAAGGTCAGAGATCACACCAGTATTAAGAGGAAGCCTATACAGCTGGAGCTCTGAGAACACCTGGGGAAGCTGTGTGATATAAATAGAATCAGGTGAGAGCCAAATAAGTGTATTCAAGCACAGACCTGACTCGGGTATATTTCGTAAATGTCTAAGAATCCATGTGGAGAAATATGTAAAGCTCTGAGCAGCTAATTTGCACTGGTTCTTTTGCATATTGGGCTTCCCTGGTGGCTCAGACTGTAAAGAATCCATCTGCAATGCAGGAGACCTGAGCTTGATCCCTGGGTCGGGAAGATTCCCCTGGAGAAGGGAATGGCAACCCGACTCCAGTGTTCTTGCCTAGAGAAATCCACGGACAGAGGAGCCTGCTGGGCTACAGTCCATGGGGTCTCAAAGAGTCAGACATAACTGAAAGACTAACACACTTTTTTTTTTTGCATAGCAGTAGGGTTAAGAGATTTAAATATTATTCTGGGGGCTGAGAGTCAGTGCTTCATGACTCAAGATAACGAACGACCAAAACTTTTCTGTCGTAATAAATCATGTACTCAGGCCCTGGGACTTGAATCCTTCTTTGTTATCTTTATTTTCAACAAAAATGATGATGTTAATGACAATGACAAAAACTGAATGTGAAAAACTAGCCCTACAAGTTTTGCAGTAAATGATAAATCAGAACATCAAATACAAAACATTAATAATAATTTTACAATTAATTAATAATCCGTAGAACTTAGAGGATTTTAAGATACATAGAAAAAATAGAACTGGATGAGCAAAACCAAGATAACTTATAAAGGGGCATAAAAGAGCTTTTTCATATCAAAAAAGGCCTGCATCCTTCCTTACTAAAGTTTTTTACATGACTTGTCCCAAATATATAAAATCTGATAAAATTAAGTATTTGGACTTAATTTTCTAAGAGTGATGATGGATTGCATCTTTAGAGGACATAATATGTAGGTTTTTGCTCTCTCCTCACCACTTATACATATTTGTGAATTAACCAATTGGTTTAGGAATGCAGACAATGGTTATTGAAGAGTTTTTTATATTAGAGTCAAGCAACCCATACTGACCTCATTTGTTGACAATACATACAATAATCAGCTGGGCTAAGTGGCTCTGGGTTTTGGCAAAGAGGAAAGAGTCATGTGATTAGTAATTAATTTACAATAGGCATACAAAGTTAAATCTTTATAGATAAAACTCTATATTAAAATTCTGTTTACCCATCAAAAGAATTTGGCATAGCCTGTCATTTAAAAATCACAGATACAACAATGCCAAATCACTCAAATAAGACAAAAGCTAGGTAATAAATATGAAACTCTATGGATTTGGTTATTCTCTATTTATAGATATTAATGGTAATAATAGCTATTTTCTATTTATAGATGGGAATATAGAGTAGAATAGATCTGCTCTAACTCAGATCATTTCATTACCTTATAAAATATATGTGACTTTGCTTATTTGAATCTGATTTATCTCTACCAAATTAATGAGGATAATAAAATTACTTACACAATTTTGTTGTTGTTTTAGTTGCTAAGTCATGTCCAGCTCTTTTGCAACCCCACAGACTGTAGCTGGCCAGACTCCTCTGTCCATGGGATTTCCTTTGCAAGAACACTGGAGTGGGTTACCATTTCCTTCTCCAGGTGGTCTTCCTGACTCAGGGATCAAACCCACATCTTCTGCATTAGCATGTGGATTCTTTACCACTGGGTCACACCAAGGAGGCCCCCACTTACATGACAGGGTGTGTTAAAAGATATGATCTAAAACTTGACTATAAGGCAACAAAGGAACACGGGTTTAGTTGTCCCTCAGCATGTGGGATCTTAGTTCCCAGACCAGGGATCGAACCCACGTCCCCTGCATTACCACTACGGAAGTCCCAGCATGAGTTTTCAGTGTCATACGGGGACACTGTTTAATCAGCCCACTCATGGATTATTTTATTATCTGGGGTAACTTTCCTTTGTTTGACATTTGTACAGAAGTTTTGGTATGAGTACATGAATTAAGATCTTAGACTCTTTGGAGATAAGTGCTAACTTGAAGGTAGCTACAGTGGAACCACAAGTAATTTCTGTTGGGTAGAAAAGATAGCCCCAAAAGTAATTTTTTAAATTGCTCTACTGATCAATCTTATATTAACATTTCTCTCTTGTTGATATTTAGTCACTAAGGCATGTCCTCTTAAATGCCTATAAAAACCTACTTCTTGAACAGCTTTTTTTTTTTTTTTTTAATTTTATTTTATTTTTAACTTTACATAACTGTATTAGATTTGCCAAATATCAAAATGAATCCGCCACAGGTATACATGTGAACAGCTTTTTTATCCTGCTGATTCTCTCACTAATGAGTTAATAAACATTTTAGCATGTGTTCATACAATTTTGAAATGATAATCATGTTTTTAGCTTCTTGAAAATTTTATTTAGACAGGTAGTTATGATGGTTAAATAAGATAATATACCTAGAACATAGTAAATGCTCAATCAATATTAGATTTTATTAAGTTTCATGATCTATAAAAGAAAAATGTAACACTATTCACAGAGGGAATAAATATATATACATATGGTGTATAAATCTGTTTAATATGTATATATACATACATACTATATCTATTATGCTTTTATAGGTATCATATACATAAAACATTTACTATAGGAATCTTAGATAACTTTTAAGAAACTTCCATATTTGCACATTCCTATAATTGACTTTAATATTTTATAGAAAATATTAATATTAATAACCATACCGATACACTCAAGTCTGATTTTGGCTTTATATCTCTGAGCTGAAAGTGCTTAAACAGATCAAAGCAGAAAGAATAGCAGTACCATAAAGTTAACTCTGAGAATTGTACTAATTCAATAAGAGGCACTTAACAGACTTCTTGAGAAATACTAACCACGTGTGACATGCCTAAATCACAAGAATCACTCATTTATGTACATCCATCTTGAACAGACACTTACTCATGTGGCCAAGGTGTGTGTAGGGGAGGTGGATAAAAGGCAGGAGGAAACAGCACAGAAAAAGATAAATAAACACTACTTGTCTGTACTTCTCTCTTGGTAAAAGTGGCCACAGAGTGTCTGGGAGACTATTTATAGGGTGGGCCAAAAAGCTCGTTTGGGTCCCCATAGCATCTTACGACTGAATGAACATTTCGGCCAACCCAATGCCTTGCAAATAAAAACATGAAGGAAGACTTATCCTAAAACTTTTTACTCAGGGAGGGACCCAAAATGATTAACTATACCTCTAACTATGAGAAACAGTCAATCAATTTATTTTAAAAAATTTGTTAGACATTTAATTTCACCTAGGGAAACAGAGGAGCTTCCCTGGTGGCTCAGTGGTAAAGAATCAGCCTGCAAGGCAGGAGACATGGGTTCCATCCCTGGGTCAGGAAGACCCCCTGGAGAAGGAAATGGCAACTCACCACAGTATTCTTGCCTGGGAGATTCCATGCACGGGGGAGCCTGGAGGGGTCCGCGGAGTAGCAAAGAGTCAGACGCAACCTGGTGACTAAGCAACAACAACAAGAGGAAAACAGAATCTGTTTCTCCCTCGTCAATAAAGTAGTCACCTGGCAGAAACCAACCCAACCTTGTAAAACAATTATCCTCCAATTAAAATATTTTTAAATAGTCACTTATATTCCAAGATTCTGTAGTGTTCAGGTCAGTTCAGTCACTCAGCCCTGTCTGACTCTTTGCAGCCCCATGGACTTTGTACATGGTAAAATATTTCAGTAGTGCCTGTGACCCAATGTATCTGCCTTGAAAGATGATCATTTTATTGCTTCTTCACTCAGGAAAGCTGATCAACTGAGGTCATTAAGAGTTTTCACTTTCACCACAATGAATAAGGTGGGAGGGAAATTTTGTATTCTTCCCTGTTCTAGTTGAAAAGGTTAATTTACAGGACAAGTTAAACATGCGCTATCTGTAATTTAGAACATTTGTAAAGAGTAAGGTCAGGAAAGAGATGAATAAAACATTTTCACAGTAGTAAATTATTTAAATGGTATTAACTAACTTAATCCTCTGAAGAAGCTTCCCTGGCATTGTTGTTTAAGGACAAGGGCTTCTAGGCAGTTACTGATTTTAATATTTCCCCCCAATTATACATGGTTCATAATAGACTCATTACAAAAACATGAAAACAGAGATATATTGAACAAAGCGCAAAAGTCTCTTAATACCTCTATAGAACTCCATCTGTATTTTTGTTTTATATTATGCCTTTTGTTGTTGTTTTAATCACTAAGTCGTGACTGACTCTTTTGTGACCCCCTGGACTGTAGCCTGCCAGGCTCTCCATCCATGGGATTTCCCAGGCAAGAATACTGGAGTGGGTTGCCATTTCCTTCTCCAGGGGATCTTCCCAGCCCAGCGATTGAACCCGCACCTCCTGCATTGCAGGCAGATTCTTTACCACTGAGCCACAACAATATCACCTAATATACTATGTATTGCATGTATTATACATATGATATATATTACAAAAATAAATGCTGCTGCTGCCGCTAAGTCGCTTCAGTTGTGTCCAACTCTGTGCGACCCCATAGAGGGCAGCCCACCAGGCTCCCCCGTCCCTGGGATTCTCCAGGCAAGAACACTGGAGTGGGTTGCCATTTCCTTCTCCAATGCGTGAAAGTGAAACATGAAAGTGAAGTCGCTCAGTTGTGTCCAACTCTAGTGACCCCATGGACTGCAGCCCACCAGACTCCTCCTTCCATGGGATTTTCCAGGCAAAAGTACTGGAGTGGGGTGCCATTGCCTTCTCTGAAAAATAAATGAAATCATCTTAAATCTATTATTCTTTAACCTGATCTTTTCACTCACTATGGACATATATCAGTGTCAATTCATATGGACCTACACTGTCCTTTTGGTGGCCGCATAATATTCCTTTGTATGACTGTATCATGAAGTAATTTAATGTTCTAATTAATAAATTGCAATTTACATTAGGATCACCTTACTCCTTGGAAGGAAAGTTATGACCAACCTAGATAGCATATTCAAAAGCAGAGACATTACTTTGCCAACAAAGGTTCGTCTAATCAAGGCTATGGTTTTTCCCGTGGTCATGTATGGATGTGAGAGTTGGACTGTGAAGAAGGCTGAGTGCCGAAGAATTGATGCTTTTGAACTGTCATGTTGGAGAAGACTCTTGAGAGTCCCTTGGACTGCAAGGAGATCCAACCAGTCCATTCTGAAGGAGATCAGCCCTGGGATTTCTTTGGAAGGAATGATGCTAAGGCTGAAACTCCAGTACTTTGGCCACCTCATGTGAAGGGTTGACTCATTGGAAAAGACTCTGATGCTGGGAGGGATTGGGGGCAGGAGGAGAAGGGGAAGACAGAGGATGAGATGGCTGGATGGCATCACTGACTCGATGGACGTGAGTCTGGGTGAACTCCGGGAGTTGGTGATTGACAGGGAGGCCTGGTGTGCTGCGATTCATGGGGTCGCAAAGAGTCGGACACGACTGAGCGACTGATCTGATCTGATCTGATGAGGTTTGGTGATTATCATGCTGCCAGTGTCCAAACTTATACATATTTAGATTCAGAAGGTCTAGTGTTTGGCTCAAATATCCACAATTTTAAGAGTGTTCAGAAGAGATTCTAATACAGGCCAAAATTTGTGAACCACTTAGTTAACAACTATCTTGTTGGTGGATATTTAGTTTCTATTTTTTTTTTAATTTACAATACTGTAAGAATATTGACATCTGAAAACAGAAGCAGAAAATTGTTTTTCAGTAACCCCTCTTTGTAATCCCAAGCATTGCAGCACACCAGGCTTCCCTATCCTTTACCATCTCCCAGAGCTTGCTCAAATGCATGTCTATTGAGTCAATGATGCCATCCAACCATCTCATCCTCTGTTGCCCTCTTCTCCTTCCCTCAATCTTTCCCAGCATCAGGGTCATTTCCAGTGAGTCAGCTCTTTGCATTAGGTAGCCAAAATATTGGAGCTTCAGTTTTAGCATCAGTCCTTCCAGTGAATATTCAGGATTGATTTCCTTTAGGATTGACTGGTTTGATCTCCTTGGTGTCCAAGGGACTCTCAGGAGTCTTCTCCAATACTACAATTCTAAAGCATCAGTTTTTTGGTGCTTAGCCTTCTTCACAGTACAACTCTCACATTCATACATGACTACTGGAAAAACCACAGCTTTGACTAGATGGACTTTTGTTGGCAAAGTAATGTCTCTGCTTTTTAATATGCTTGGAAGTAGAAAGTTAGGAAGAATCTAGTTTCTCTCTGCCTCCCTTTATTCCTTTCCAGCTTTCCTCCTTGTTTCTGCCCTACCCCTTGTCTCTGACTTTCCCACTTCCTCCATAGTGAAAGATTAGATAGATTTAGGAGAAACAAAGTGCCAAAGGAAGCTTGGACCAAAAAAGGAGTTCAACAGATAATAGTGGGAGATACTGGCAGAAGGGAAGAAAATAATGTTATCAAAAAGGCAAAGCATTCATTAATTTAACTGACGCATTTAAATAGAAAGATGCAAAATGGTGATGTAATGAGGGAGAGAGGCTATCCTCAGGTTTTGGAATTAAGTGACTGAAGAAACATGAGACCAGGTGGTTATTTTTGATGTTTCCTTGTGAAATAGAAATGCTTGTTTCAAGCCAGTTTTCGTTTCATCAGGACATCCACCTCATGCATGTAATTTTCACAACTGTTGCAAATGTAAGCAGTAAAAGCAAGTGAGTTCTCTTTCACTTGCTGGCTGTGTAATGTTCAGCAAGCCCATCTCTCTTGCATCAGTTTCTCTGTCAAATGTGTGAGCTAGATTAATCTACAAGCATCATTTGCCTCCAATATTCTTTAATTCTATGAGACAGCAATTTATTTTATTTTGTAATTAACCCCATTTCAGAAAAAAAATAGCCTTTTCTTAATAGAGATGCAGATATACAGAACAGACTTGACACAGTGGGATGAATGAAGAAAGCAGCACTGACATATATACACTAGCATGCATACAATAGGGAGCAGGTGAGAAGTCAGTGTAGAGCACAGGGAGGCCAGCCTGGCCCTCTGCAATGACCTAGAGGAGATGGAGATGGAGCGAGGGGAGAGAGGCTCAAGAGGAGGTGACATATGTATAATTATGACGGATTTGCCTTGTTGTACGGCAGAAACCAATACAACATTGTAAAGCACTTTTCTTCCAATTAAGAAAAGAAAGAAAAAGAGCCTTTTCCTTTTCTTTATTCTAATTTTAAAACCCATGGGCCTTGGGGTATGTGACTATGAACATTCTGCAGCCATAAATGTACATCCTTCTGTAACCTCTCTCATTCAAGAGGCATCAGATACCGTACGTTATTCTGCAACACAGAGGCCCAAAGAGAACTCCTCGACTGTGGCAAGGTTTTAATAGTTCAGTGGAAATCAATCCACAAAGAGTTACAAGTGGCAAAATGATATCTCTAGGATAGGAACAATTTTAAACAAATTCTAGGCAAATGGAAACTTTAGGCTCAAACTCGAAGATTACCAAGTGACAACTCTGGGACTTTTCATCTTTCAGCAGTAAGAAATGCACCAATGAAAACTGTGCTTTTCTTAAAAAAGTAATTATTTGGGGCTGTGCTGGGTCTTCATTGCTGCATGGGCTTTTCTCTAGTTGCAGCAACCTGGGGCTACGCTCTAGTTGTGGGGTAAGGGCTTCTCGTTGGGGTGGCTTCACTTGTTGTAGAGCATGGGCTCTATGGTGTTCAGGCTCAGCAGTTGCGGCTCCTGGGCTCCAGAGCACAAGCTCAATAGTTGTGGCGCACGGGCTTAGTTGCTCCACAGCATGTGGGATCTTCCCGGATCAGGAATCAAACCCGTTTCTCCTTCATTGCCAAATGGATTCTTTACCACTGAGCCACTAGGGAAGTCCAAAACTGAGCTTTTCTGATTAAAGCAATTGCCTTGTCAGGATAAGACCAAATCTACACAGTATAAAATGAACGAAGAGTGCTTAGGCTGAAATAAACACCAAGTAAGTGACAAATAGTTCAGCATCAGTGAACCATAAGCCAATACCATATGTTGATCACACAGTATCAGACTGGAGGTTCCTGCTTGCTTGTTGGCCCAATGGATACCATGACTCCTCTTGTGGTGGATTGAATGGTGGCCCCCAAAAGATATATCCACCCAGGACTTATGGTGGACTAACTTGCTACAAGGTCTTTGCAAATGTAATATGTGCTGCTGTGCTGTGCTCAGTCATTCAGTCATGTCCAACTCTTTGTGACCCCATGGAATGTAGCCCACCAGGCTCCTCTGTCCATGGGACTTTCCAGGTGAGAATACCAGAGGGGGTTGCCATTTCCTTCTCCAGGGGATCTTCCCAACCCAGGGATGGAACCCACTTCTCCTGCATTGCAGGCAGATTCTTTACCACTGCTAAGTCGCTTCAGTTGTGTACAACTCTGTGCAACCCCATAGATGGCAGCCCACCAGGCTCCACCGTCACTGGGACTCTCCAGGCAAGAACACTGGAGTGGGTTGCCATTTCCTTCTCCAATGCATGAAAGTGAGAAGTGAAACTGAAGTCGCTGAGTCGTGTCTGACTCTTAGAAACCCCATGGGCTGCAGCCTACCAGGCTCGTCCATCCATGGGATTTTCCAGGCAAGAGGACTGGAGTGGGGTGCCATTGCCTTCTCCGTCTTTACCGCTGAGCCACCCTAAATCCCGTGATAAGTGTGCTCATAAAAGAGGAAGAGATGATGTGAAGACAGAGGCAGAGGTTCAATGGTGTCTAGAAGCCAAGGGTTGCCCACGATCACCAGAGCCAGGAGAGAGACATAAGATGAAAACCCCGTCTAGAGCCACAGGAGTAACCAACCCTGCTGATAACTTTGATTTCAGACTTCTGGATTTCTGGCCTCCATAACAGCGACAGAATTCATTTTTGCTATTTTAAACCATCCAGGCTGTACTAATATGTCACAGCAGCCCTAGGAAACAAACACACTCCCTCAGAAATATAGTTTCCGAAAATACTGATCTGCTCAGAGTTCCCTGAACACGCTGTACACAGGCACATGAGATATAATCTCTGAGTCCTTCAGGGATAAGTGATGCTGGCCTAAACGCCACTTCCATGACCTCTCACGGTCACAGACCCTCCTCCGTGCATACTTTCTCACCGTTGAGGGTTTGCCACATCAGGTTGCTCAGGCTGTGCACCGCAGAAGGGTGTGCAGCCAGTGGGGTGAGAGTACTTTGCCCTCAAAGCTGTGCCTTTACTGTGGGGCTGCAAATGCCTCTTTTTGGCACAAAGCCGCCACCCAGTCCCAAAGAGCTTTCTTTGTAAAATTTGTACAAAGATGACGTAACATCAGCCGTGGTCCTGGTGGGTTTTGTGTCTGTCCTCTTGCCCCTGGTCTCATGATCTCAGCTCTTTCCCAAGACTGGTACCCACAAATAATTCCCAAACATCAAGCATCTCTTGAGACTATTAGAATTACCCGGTTGGGTGGGGGTAGCATAGAGGGAAAAAAATCACATACCGTACAATTTCAACATCGTGCTCCGCTTTCCCCTCATGTTACCCTCTCCTTTCCAAAATCCCAAAATCCTTACACACACTTCTGCTCCTAGTATAAGCCATCCCACCAATCTTCTCTGTGCACCATACTCTGGAGGATAAAATGTTCTCCATCTTTTATTCACTATTTTACATCTCTGAGCCTTTGAACATGCTGGTTCCTATGCTTGGAATCACTTTCTCCTCTTGTCCACCTGGTAAACTCTTATTTACCTATTCATCTTTCAAACCCCATTTATAAATGAAAGAAATGGGATGAATAAAAAGTCAAGATTAGGCAATGCCTTTCTGAATTCACCAGTCATCATCTATCTTTTACCTATTATCCTCTATTCACTCCTACCTCTCTCAGCTTGATGATAATTCTTTGAGAGCGGAGCCCTGACTGGTTGCTCATTTCCCTGCACTTAGTTTAGGCTCAAATGTTTGTTTCCTGAACATTCTGTAATTGCCAAATATCTTAGAAGGATTATAGTCACTCAAGTTGAGACTCTCGACATTTTTAAAGCTTGACAAGTTTTCCTGCCATCCCTTCTCCTGGTGATGAGAAGTCTATGACATAAAGTCCTTTCTTATTTACCATTGGGTTTCTGCAACAGTTTGTGGTTGCCACTGCTTTTTGCTCCTCCATTGATACATAGTCTTTAATTTTGCTTTCCTCACATAGTATCTTTCAGGAAGAATGTTTTTACTTCTTCCTTTGTAATTTGCTTTGTTGTGCTCACATTTATATTTATTGCCCCATGTTTAACAGCTTTTGGTGATGTTGAATTCCATCTGAATTTTATTTCTTTTTCAACTTTTGGTTTGCTCAAATCCCAAAATTAGCAATGCCACTAAGCAAGGAAAAGTATGTTCATGAGCTAATTTCATCTTGACAGGCTCAAAATGCAGTTACTTTTTTGTGGGGTATATTAGATTATGACAGTGAGTTTAACCCGGGAAACATATGAAAAGAACCTTTTCTAAAAATTTCCACTATGTGGTTGCAGCACTTCATTTCTTCCTTTATTAATGAAGAAAGTTTTTTCCAGGCACTTAGTTCTCACCAGTTTCTTTCAAAATTGATGCTATCGAAATATAAAAACTATGACAAATGAAAATGTTACTTTCTAAATTTTAAGCTTATTATTGAGAGTGGCTATAAAATTCTTTATATACCTCACTGTAGAACAACCTCGTAACAACACCAAGAGGTAGCTACTATTATTGGCTTCATTTTATAGGTGGAGAAACTGAGAGGCAAAAGGACTATTCCAAAGTTGTCCACATGGGACATGAGTCACCCAGCTTGCTATCCTGCTCTGACAGAGCTTGCTGCTGCTCCTTTCCTGTACATGGGCCCCCTTTTTTAGTCAGTGTGAGAGAGGCAGCTTCTAATTGATATTTATAAAAAGCACCTCAAAGTTAGTCTTTAGTTCATTTGTTTCATAAAGGTGAAACCAAAATGTTGCTCCTTAAACAGGGATCCCCAAATCAATGCCCGTGGCAGCCGGCAGATAAAATAAATCAGGAAAGCAGGTGGGGTATAAAATAAATCAAAAGCAAAACAACCACAGATAAATTCAAGGTAATGGGTACCTTGGAAGACTGTTGGTTTAGTGTTGCCAGACATTTTCCAAAGAAGCCAGAAATTCAAATTTTCATTGGAAATAGTCCAATTATTAAATGTCAGCAACTAAAATCAGGTTAGTTTGTTTTTCTAACTGTGCAAACTAAGTGTGACTACAACAACCCACAAGCTGCCAGCCAGCCAGTGACTCTGGTGGAGACTGATGTTGGCCCATAAACCACATATCCAATATGGTAGCCACTAAGGTCCATCAAGTCAAGGCTATGGTTTTTCCAGTGGTCATGTATGGATGTGAGAGTTGGACTGTGAAGAAAGCTGAGCACTGAAGAATTGATGCTTTTGAATTGTGGTGTTGGAGAAGACTCTTGAGAGTCCCTTGGACTGCAAGGAGATCCAACCAGTCCATTCTAAAGGAGATCAGTCCTGGGTGTTCATTGGAAGGACTGATGCTGAAGCTGAAACTCCAATACTTGGTCCACCTCATGCAAAGAGTTGACTCATTGGAAAAAACCCTGATGCTGGGAGGGACTGGGGGCAGGAGGAGAAGGGGACGACAGAGGATGAGATGGCTGGATGGCATCACTGACTCAATGGACATGAGTTTGAGTGAACTCCAGGAGTTGGTGATGGACAGGGAGGCCTGGCGTGCTGCGATTCATGGGGTCGCAAAGAGCTGGACACGACTGAGCGACTGAACTGAACTAAACTGAGCCACCTGTGACTATTTTAATGGTAATGAAATAAAGATTGAAATCCAGTTCTTTAGCGACACTGTTGACATTTTGGTGATCGGTAGCAGCCTGTGGCTTGTGGCTATGGTAATGGGCAGTGCAGAACATTTCTGTCATTGCAGAAAGCTTTGTTGGACAGCTCTGAACTAGGGCAACAAAGAAAACCCGGGCTGTTTTTGTGTCTTCTGTGAGAATCTTCCCACTCTTTTGTTATTTTTGTTGTTACACAGTTGCTCAGTTGTGTTCAACTCTCTGCGACCCCATGGACTGTAGCCTGCCAGGCTCCTCTGTCAGTGGGATTTCCCAGGCAAGAATACTGGAGTGGGGTGTCATTTACTTCCCACTGGTACTACAGTGCTAAGATACCACTCCTCCCAGCCCATTCCTGCCATTTCTCTTCCACCTGAACAGAGATCAAAAAGGTCACCTGCCAGACTGGGCTTCACTGTAACTGAGAACAAGTCAGATCCAGAGCAGGAGACTCTCCTGGCAGTCCAGTGGTTAAGACTCTGAGCTCGCACTGCAGGGGCACAGGCTTGATCCCTGGTCAGGGAACTAACATCCTGCCGGCTGCTTGGGGCAGCCTAAAAAACAGACAGACACACAAACAGATCCAGGGCAAGCCTGGGGAGCAGCAACGTGAGTCTTTAGTCTTTCCCATATCTTGGCTCTGGGATTAAAAGTTAGGCCACCATTCTCCCCTTTCTATAGAGATTCAGGGTCTCATATTCTTTCAAAGTGTCAAAGTGTTAGTGGCTCAGTCCTGTCTGACTCTTTGCGATTCCACAGACTGTAGCCCACCTGGCTCCTCTGTCCATGGGATTTCCCAGGCAAGAATACTGCTGTGGGTTGCCATTCCCTGACCCGGGGATCAAACTTGGATGTCCTGCATTGCAGGCAGATTCTTTACCGCCGGAACCACCAGGGAAGCCTTGACATTCTTTATTTACTCTCAAAAACTTGTTTTTTAGAGAAACAGACACAGAAAACAAATGTATAGACACCAAGGAGGGAAAAGGAGGATGGGATGGTTGGGGAGATTGGGACTGACACATATACACTACTGATACTATGTATAAAATAGATCACTAATGAGAACCTACTATATAGCACAGGGAACTCTACTCAGCACTCTGTGGTGACCTAAATGGGAAGGAAATCCAAGGAAGAGGGGATATGTGTATACATATAGCTGATCCACTGTGTCATACAGCAGAAATTAACACAATATTAACAAGCAATTGCACTCCAATAAAAATTTTTTTTAACTTATTTCTAGGTTGTCTGACTACAGTCAAATGTAAATAATGGATACTTGCCTGACGCTTCTCTATCTTTCCCTTGGTTATTTACATTTGCAGTATATACAATTCTAAGAAGAAAATGTCACACCTGCAGGTGGTGAGGCAGGACTTTCTATTCTCATAGGAAGACATCATGATCTCCTCACCGCAGCATCTGAAGTCCTGCCACAGAGTCAGTCACCCCATTTCCCTGGCTCTCAATCAGACCCTACTCAGGATCCAGGTCAGAAGTTTCAGAAGCAGCTCACTCGTGAGGATACCTGTGTAGGATCACCAGCTTGAGCAAGTAAAATACAAGATTCCCAGGCAGATTCTTTACCAGCTGAGCCTCAAGGGAAGCCCAAGAATACTGGAGTGGGTAGCCTATCCCTTCTCCCAGGCCCTTCTCCAGCGAATCTTCCCAACCCAGGAATTGAACTGGGGTCTCCTGCATTGCAGGCAGATCTTCCTTACCAACTGAGCTATCAGGGAAACCCAAGTTAAATTGAGTTTCAGCTAAATAATGAGTAACTTTTTAGTATAAAGAGGCCCCACGTGCTGGGCAAAATGTGTTTGATCTGGAAATCCTGTGGTGCTCTTATAAAAATACTGTTTTTCTGACCCTACTAATTCTAAGTCACTCAGATTTAGGCATGATGGACCATAGTCAATTCACACGTCTTTCAGCCATGTTTTATTTCTTAGCCAAATCTCTATCACATTTAGAGTTGTCTTTTTCATGGAATCACAGTCTCCTATGGTGAAACATGAAGCTAAACATGTCTGTGGCCTTCATTATGATCTTCACAACAACCCTGTAAAGTAAGAAAGGCAACAGTCTCTCCATGTTGTCAATGAGAAAACTGAGGCTCAGAGAATTAAAGAAATTTCCCAGGCACAACCGCTAGTAAGTAGCAAATCTAGGACTCACACCCAAGTCTTCTGGGTTCCAATTCCAAAGCTCATTCAACTCATCAGGATGAGAGTGAAAGGGGATCCGATTAATATCCAATACAAAGAAAGAGAGAAATTGAATTAGAGAATGTTTCATCAAAAGTTTGACTAACTAACCAATTGTTGTTGTTGTTGTTCAGTCACTAAGTTGTGTTCGACACTTTGGTGACCCCATGGACTGTAGCCCGCCAGGCTCCTTCGTCCATGGAATTCTCCAGGCAAGAACACTGGAGGGGGTTGCCATTTCCCTCTCTGGATCTTCTGGACCCAGGGATCAAACCTGCGTCTCCTACTTGGCAGGTGGGTTCTTTCCATTCTGTTAACTCACAGCTCTCGCTCTCTCTTTTTTAAATTTATTTGACTGCTGAGTCTTAGTTGCTGCATGTGGGATCTAGTTCTCTGACCAGGGATTGAACCCAGACCCCCTGCATTGGGAGTGCAGAATCTTAGCCACTGGGCCACTAGGGAAGTCCAAACTCACAGCTCTCTTACCCACCAGTGCGCTAAGAGGCTGAAGGGGCAGACTAGGGACCCAGAATTCAAAAGGTCCCAAGTCCCCAGGAATCTTGGGGTCTCAGAGAGAACTCAGAACTAGGTAACACAAAAAATAGTCTAGAAATTGGCTTTGGGACTAGCAATGAGAATGATGACAGAGAATGCCTGAAAGAATGTTTTGTGCTCAGGACAGTTGTTAAACTGAGTAATGAGATACTCTGCCTGTAATTTACCTCAACCACCTAGTTCATACCCTGGAATTTCCTCACAGGAACATAATGAATAGCTCTGCACCTGAACTGACCCTCTGGGCTGCCTTGCCGTAAACAGGGTCAGAGAGGGGTTACCATTGGGGAAGAAGGGGAAATAGATAGACCTGGTAAACTAGGCTTTTAGGCATCAGAGGCGAGAAAACGGCTTCAATCAAATGAATGCCCAGAGGGGATGTCAGAAGCGGAGCTGCCTCCAGAACTCATATCCTTGAGCTCTTTGCTATTGAGAGCGATTTACTGGAGGTGCCTCAAGTCATCACACATCCACAATGATATTGAACATTAATGTGCTACCAGAAGAAATCTATTCAGTTCCAAGAAATACAATTAGTAAAGTGAATTTCCAAAAGAATTAGAGGAGTTGAAGCAGCATCTATCCATTTTAGTACATCTCTTGTTTAACCTTTTCTCTGAGCTATTAATATACCGAATCTTGGGCATGTGTGCATGCTAAGTCGATTCGGTCGTGTCTGACTCTTTGAAACTCTATGGACTATAGCCCACCAGGCTCCTCTGTCCATGAGGATTCTCCCGGCAAGAATACCGGAGTGGGATGGCATGCCCTCTTCCAGGAGATCCTCCTGACCCAGGGATTGAACCCACATTTCCCATGGCTCCTGTACTGCAGGCAGATTCTTTACCACTGAGCACCACTGGGGAAGCCCACTGAATCTTGAAATATCCCTGAATTCTGACACTTGATTGAGAGGTCCCCACTACAGACACGTAAGCCTGGATGTCATGCTCCACCAGCACATCAAGCATGGGAGGAGAACACACGCTCAGCATCCTGTTGTTCCTCGTTAATGTTCTTAATAACTAAACAATGCACCCTTATTAGGTTGTAGCAGAGTGAATGAGTTATTATGATAGACATGTGACCCTCATGAGAAAAGCTCAGACATAGAATCATTTTGGAAGTCTCTTTCTCTATTAACCTCCAAAGCACTCAAATAGTGCTCCTGAATAATAGATAATACTATTGGTACTTTGCACGCAAAATACACCAAATACTTAGATTTGCAGTCAGCTTTCTCCTTCACTCTTTCACAGTAATGAGATTGAGAATTTCTAAGCTTGCCAAGAGCCTGAGGCACAAGAAGCCTAAAGCATTGTTTCCTGCACCTGGCCAGTATTGGTTTGCAAACTGGCCCCCGTGCACAGAAGGCAAGGAGAGATGGAAGGAAGATGTAGACCATCCAGGCTGGCAGGTGGCAGGTCCAATAAGCAAGGGAACTTACTGATGCGGCTTGTCTGGGGCACTGCAAGACAAGTAGATCTCTACACCTGCCCACCAGAATCTTACAAGTTTACGTAGAAGTTTTCATGGGGTTCTATGATGTATACCATCCACATGGTCTCTATGACATCTTCCTCCCTCATGACTGTGTCCTCGGAACAGTTACCCCTGTGGGAACAGTGGGCAGAACATTGATTTCAAGGTCAGGGGCAGGGGTGAGGAGCCTCTGATCACTCAGGTCCAGCTTGTAGTTGAACCGACGGTCGTGTCCTCTCGATGACCTTCTCCAAAAACCAGGGAAAACAACCTAAAAATTATTTTCCCAAGGAATTTCTTCTGATTGAGGCTTAAAACATCATGCTCTTGCTTTTAATAAGACATCAGAGTTGGTAAAAATAGGGTCCATGAGTTTATGTGCTGGTTGGTTTAACAATAGTCCTCCAAGGAAATAAAAAGGTTAGAGATCAGAGAGCTTTAGAAGTTATTTCCAGACTCATTTCCAGACCCATATTACGTGAACAAATGCACACTTCGTTTAAACAGCAAATATGTGTTCCTGCCCCTAAACCAGAATAAATCGGAGACAAAAGAAAATAGCCAGTGTGTTATTTCTTTTGAGGAAAATTTCCCACTAGGTCCATTCTGATATTGTACCAAGAATAATAATGATACTGACAACTGGTCACCAGCTAGGCTCAGGCTTGACAGTTGAAGTTGCTAGGTAACGAAGAGCATGCGCATAGGCAAGTGAGAGGGCAGACCTCCAGGATGACAGAGGGCATAGCCACCGTGGGAGATAGGGCATCAGGAACCGAAGCAAGAGGGCAAGGAGGGAGGGCTTCTAGAAATCTCTGGGCACGAATGCCCCAGGATTTGCCAGCGATAAATGCTAGTCTTTAGGCTGGCACAACTCATGCGTACTTATTTTCTCCCAAGCTTTAATACTTGTTTCTCTCTTACAAAAATCAGTGTGATTGTGTCTACTGTCGTGATGCCAACTCCATGCTGATGAAGAAGAAAATCTATGCTGCGGTTGGCTGTAATCGTTTTTTCTCCTACTGTTATTTCTTCTAGAAGCTTGAATCTGGTCTGTCAGGTGACCTGTGTGTGTGTGTGTGTGTGTGCGCGTGTGTGTGCGTATATGTGCACCTGCTCAGCCATGTCCGACTCTTTGTGACCCCATGGACTGTAGCCCGCCAGGCTCCTCTGTCCATGGGATTTTTCAGTCAAGAATACTGGAGTGAGTTGCCATTTCCTTCTCCAAGGGATCTTCCCCACCCAGGGATGGAATCCACATCTCCTGCATTGGCAGGTGGATTCTTTACCACTGAGCCACCAGGGAAGTCAAGATCACATAGCCAACTGGAAGACAGATCTCAGATTTGACCCCAGGCTTCCTGGCTGCAAAACTACACACTTATCTACTACATTACAGTTTCTACTCCCACCCATCTTCAGAGAAATTAAAATAAAATTCCCCCTAGTTCTACTCTGCTTAGGGGAGGGAGCCCACAGGGCTACGGTATCCCACCTACCTAATTTATCTTGGATGCCCTGAAAATATTTCACCAGTGAGCACAACTCCAGCCCAGGTGAGGGGTGACAGTGCCAAGCAGGATGTGTTTACCTTGCCCTCCAAAATCCAGGATGTGGCACGATGAACAAACACATCATCAATAATAATGTGCCACCAAGAAATACACCTCTTTAGCTGGGTAGAATCCATGACAACAATTCTCTGCAATAGATCTTCTACAATACAATCAGAGTTATCTTCATAAACACAAATTTTACCCTGTTACTCCTACGAGGAAAATATTTGAGACTTTGATCATCTACCCAACAGAGTCTAAATAAAATTGTTATTTTGCAATGTATACAAACATTGAATCATTATGTTGTGCACTGCAATCTAATATTCAGTATAATGTATGTCAATCGTGGGCTTCCCAGGTGGTGCTAGTGGTAAAGAACCTGCCTGCCAATGCAGGAGACATAAGAGATGTCAGTTCAATCCCTGCGTCAGGAAGATCCCCTGGAGGAGGAAATGGCAACCCACTCCAGTATTCTTGCCTGGAGAATCCCATCAACAGAGAAGCCTAGTGGGCTACTGCCCATAGGATCTCCAGAGTCAGACACGACTGAGGCAACATAAGCACACGCGCGCGCGCGCGCACACACACACACACACACACACACATCAATAATCTTCAATAGAAAGAAAAGAAGGAAGGATAGAAGAAAAAAAGAAAGTTATATTTGGCCAAGATCTTCTCCCAATTTAACTCAAATTTCACACCGTGCTTTCCTAGTCACAAAACCTTAATTTTAGGCCATTCTCACCTTGTTTGCCTAGATCTTTACTTGTCCTTAGAAATCCAGTCCAACCAGAGCAGAATGTGAAATTTTCACCTGTGTAGATATTAAAATAGCCAATCACTGGAACAGAAATAGAGTTGAAGAGAATAACAGTCATTCAGGAACTTAAAAAAATAGAGAGAAATGAAGGAATATGATCTGAGGGTTGGTGGAGAATACCAGCAATGAAGAAAAGTGGTTGAAAAGCCCAGTGACTTGAGATTCAAGAATAGGTGTTTGGGGAGGAGATGAAATGACCTGGAAGAGGCAAACAAGAGAACAATTCTCAGCACTCTTCTTGCCTACAGAGAAAGCAGTGGATTGGTGGGTGGGGGTTGGGGGGGTAGGGGGGCTGGGAGGGGAATGGAGAGGCTTTCTTGGGAAAGACTTTGTTTACAGAGGGAATGTAAAGTTTGAAGGAGATGTTTATCAAGTTCAATATCATTTTCCCCTCTTTCCCCAGCAAAATTAAGAACAGCCTCCAGAACACTGTAAGATATGACTCAGGTGGAGTTGTTGCTATTGCTAGTGAAATTTTACATGTCTAAGGTCCAGTAGCACTGCAGAAACAATTAAGTGCCCTTCACTGAAGTACTAGTTGGAAAATTATGCACCCTGTAGCTAGAATTTTCAGTCATAAACAAGAAAGCTCTCTATCCTTGCACTGAATTTTATCCAAAGCAATATTAAGCAGAAAAGGCAAGATACAGGATAACATTATATGGAGGTTAATGTTTGTATAAAAATAAGGGAGAAGATAGGGCTTCCCTGATGGTTCAGATGGTAAAGAATCCACATGTCAATGCAAAAGACCTGGGTTTGATCCTGAGTTGGGGCGATCCCCTGGAGGAGGAAATGGCAACCCACTCCCGTATTCTTGCCTGGAGAATTCCATGGACAGAGGAGCCTACAGTCCATGGGGTCTCAAAGAGTCGGACACGACTGAGTGATTAACACTTTCACTTCAAGGGAGAAGACAGGGTGATACACACACACACACACACCCCACTGCCTCTGGAAAGATATATGAGGAATTGGTCATGTTGGGTTGTTGGGTAGGGTAGTGTTAGTTGTTTCTGGGGAATAAGAATATTCTTTTGTAACTTTGAAATTTGGTAAAAATAAATCATGAAAACATCAATTTGAAATGAAGTGAAATTGAAAAGCAGAATATTATTAAAGAAAGGATGTAGAATCCTGAATTGTACAGAATTGCTAACAGGCTTGTGATTTCTCTGCCCTCTAGAGGGTGCCTTGAGAAGACCCTGAAATACGCTTACTGCGGACCCCTCACCATCCAGCCTCCAGTTAGTCTGGGAGTACAGGCACACAGTGATTGCTTTTCCCCTGCCTACAGGCCAGTGGCTCCTGTAACGGTGGTGTCAACGACTACTAAAGCAAGAGGAATCAGAACGTGAAAAACCATAGCTCTGTTGAAATCTTAGAATCACACATGTTAAAACAGAACTGAGCCTAGGTCTTTAGTCATGAATGAAATACTGATAATATTTTATTATGGTCAAAAATAGAAAGTAGAAAATAAAATTGTGGAATGATTTTTCTATTTATGAGTGTAGCCTTTGACATAAAAATGACTTACATAATAAATCATGGATGTCAGATCTTAAATCCTGGAACACACAAAATATATAGAAAGAATTTTACAATCACATGTTCTTACTGAAAACTACAGCGGAAATAGAGTTTTTTAAAATACTTAATTTTTAAAAATTTACATAATTTTAAACTTAATAATAATATATTTCCATCATCACATAGTCATTGATAATATTTTTCATATTTGCTTCCAACTAATTTCTTCCTAAAAAACTACAATATATTTTCCAATTAGAAAATGATGACAGATTCATTATTGACAATGTCAAAAATATGGAAAATTTAACAGTTACCAGGAGTAATTAAAACAATTTGAAATTGACAGAAATAAGTCTATTGTTTCTGCAACAAGAATTTTCAAGTCAATGCACATATTCATAACTTTTAAAAGTCTCTTCTAAAAGATCACCAAAGACTATTTAATCTTGTTTTGTGCTAAGTTCTTTGCACACTATTACATAAGGATATATTTCAGTAATAGTTTAAAGGAAGGAGAAGCAACTTATTTTACGTTAATTGTCTTGTTGTGGTTGTTCCATCAAAAGTCACATGCGACTCTTTGTGACCCCATGGACTGCAGCACACCAGGCTTCCCTGTTCATTGTGAGTAGTCTCAGCAGTCATCATTGAGCCATCTTAAGTAGTTGGGGAGCAGATAGACTGGTTTGGGTCTTTGGGAATGATGATGAAGCTGAAACTCCAGTACTTTGGCCACCTCATGTGAAGAGTTGACTCATTGGAAAAGACTCTGATGCTGGGAGGGATTAGGGGCAGGGGGAGAAGGGGAGGACAGAGGATGAGATGGCTGGATGGCATCACTGACTCGATGGACGTGAGTTTGGGTGACCTCCAGGAGTTGGTGATGGACAGGGAGGCCTGGCGTGCTGCGGTTCATGGGGTTGCAAAGAGTCAGACACGACTGAGCAACTGAACTGAACTGAAACCCAGTTAAAGACACACCCTTTGATTTTCCAGTATATAAACTCTTGCCAGTACCTCTCCTCTCTCTGACAATTAAATGCTGCTGAGCCTCGAGATTCTTTCCTAGACATCCTGTCCTCTATAAACTCCTAGTGCAGGTTCCTTGTGTTCTCCTGGCTTAGCTGTCACCTGCATGTGATACCTGGATCACTGTCTGCAGCTCCAGACTCCTCACTGAGCTCCAAGCTTGCTGCATCTTTCCATACACAAATTCCCTGGATGCATCTAACTCAACATGTCTAGAAGTGAACCCACCATCCCCCCCCACCCCGACTGTTCCTTCATCAGTGTTCGCTGTCACCTGCTTATTCAGCCAAGAGCCAGTGAGCACCCTTTACTATTCTTCTTCCTTGCCTTCGTGTCAGATTTCTCTAGCCTGTTCAATTTTACAACCTAAGCATTGTCAATTTTCCTGCCCAAGATCAGGCTCTGAACATCTCTTACCTGCATTGTTTCAATCACTTCCTAATTATCCTTTCTGTATCCAGGCTTAGCTTTCTCTGCATTCATCCTCAACGCAACAAGAAGGTTGTGTTCAAAATGCACTTCTGGAGAGAAAATACCACTTGAGGTCATAAAACCTGGTCTATGAAAAAGCATGAAGCCAAATAATCCTACTGTTTCTCCTGGTTTATTAAATGTAGACTTTTTAAACACATGGATAATGTTATAAACCATTAATAAAAGTTTGCAAGGTCGTTTACAACTTAAAAATGCCTGATATATAAACATCTCTTACCTGGACATAGGTGTCTCATTAAGAGTCTCTTCCTCGGATTTCCTGCAGAGCCTCCAATTGTACAACTCCAAGGACATTGAATTCCCAGCGAGGGGCACACCTTCAGCTACAATGGTGCCCCCTAGTGTTGGCCACAGAGAAGTACTAACTGGGTGACTTTCCCCTACAGTGCTGCAGTCCTCGGTGATTCCCCTTCTTTGCTGTTTGCTTCCCCATCACCTTTATAGTAAGTTCCCTACATATGAACCTTCAAGTTGCGAACTCTCAAAGATGTGAATGTGTGCTCGAATGTCACATACATTAGTTCCCGTGTCTGGTGTACATTGTCACGTGCGTGCATTCTCTACAAATGGTTGTGCTTTTGTGTACTTTACTGTGCAGTACTGAATAGAGTACAGAAGTACCGTATCTTTATTTCAAGCCCAGGAGGTCAGGAAGCAAGCATAAAAGCAGCAGTATTTAGCCGATTATGTTCGTCGGGTACCTAAGCTAACTTTATTGGACTTAACAAATGCACTTTCAGAATAGAACTTGTTCATATGTAGGGGACTTACAGTACTTCCCATTTCCTTGCACAGCTGAGGACACGTGTGCCTTCCTGATGGTTCTGGGGAAGTACGTGTGTGATTCCCTACTGCCACTTTGATTATCAGAGCCCTGTTTGATGGCTCAGGGCTCTCTCTGATACCACAAGAACCCTGGAAACCTCGCTGTTGGATGCTACTTCTGAGGCCACAAAGCCCCAGAACCAGAATGAGCTGAATGCAGAACAGGAGAGAGGAGAGTGTGAACTGACCCCACTAAGTGGAATCCAGAATTGACTTCCTCATAGAAATAATGCTATCATCCTGGCTATGTACTATTATTAATACCATCAAGTACAGAGGTGCCAAATAGGACTTGAAGGTCATTCTGGAAAATTGGCGCTAGTGGTAAAGAACCTGTCTGCCAGTGCAGGAGACGTAAGAGATGCGGCTTCGATCCCTGGGTCAGAAAGATCCCCTGAAGGAGGGCATGGCAACCCACTCCAGTATTCTTGCCTGGCGAATCCATGGACAGAGGAACCTGGAGGGCCACAGTTCACGGGGTTGCAAAGAGTCAGACACAACTGCAGCAACTTAGCACCCCTCATGCATAAGCACTACAGTTGTTGGAAAATGCATTCGGAACTGACTTAGAAAGGAACGCTTGAGAACTTCCCTGATGATCCAGTGGGTAAAACTCTGCATTCCCAGTGCAGGGGGCCTGGGTTCAAACCCTGTTCAGGGAACTAGATCTCATATGCAGCATCTAAAAGAACCTGCATGGTGCAACAAAGACCTGGAACAGCCAAAGATAATATTTTTTAAAAAAAGAAACTTGTAATCAACTGATATTTGGGACATTAGCATGTCCCAAAGAGCAAAAGAACACTTGTAATCAAGTGATTACAAGTCCCAAAAGAACACCTGTAATCAACTGATATTTAAACATTAACATGATCTTAGAATCATGTTAATATTTAAAAATCCATCTGAGGCAACGCACATGTGAACTATAATAGCCATCTTCATTAATAAGTGTATTTCAGGGGTTTTCTCTAGTACCCAGAGCAGTTGTTTACAAGAGTGGCCATTTTCCTGGAATTAGGCACACTGTGGTCAGACTTAGAATATTTTTTGGAGTAGTGCAGACATCCTGGAATATGAAGTCAAGTGGGCCTTAGGAAGCATTACTAGAACAAAACTAGTGGAGGTGATGGAATTCCAGCTGAGCTATTTCAAATTCTAAAAGGTGATGCTGTTAAAGTGCTGCACTCATATATGCCAGCACATTTGGAAAACTCAGCAATGGCTATAGGACTCTAGATGATCGGTTTTCATTCCAACCCCAGGCGTGCTGCAGTCCATGGGGTCACAAAGAGTCAGATACGACTGAACGACTGAACATAGACACAAAGATACGTATCCAGCTGCTGGTGCTGCTGCTAAGTCGCTTCAGTCATGTCCGACTCTTCGCAACCCCATAGACTGCAGCCTACCAGGCTCCTCCGTCCATGGGATTTTCCAGGCAAGAGTACTGGAGTGGGGTGCCATTGCCTTCTCCAATACATATCCAGAGTCAGTTCTTAATGTTATTCCTCTTGCCCCTCTGCTCCAGTCTGACTGCATTTCTTGAAAACACCAAGGTCCAGTCCACCTTTTAGTGCTCCTGTTGTTCAGAACACTTCTCAAGATTTTTGCTCGACTCTCCCCACACCTACCTCTCCCCAAAGACACAGTAGCTGAGAACACCATTTCAAATAGCCTCCCATCCAGCAACCTTGCTCTGCTTTATTTTTCTTTGAAATGCATATTTACCTGAAAGATATGTCTGTCTGCTTCTTTTCTGCTTCTTCAACTAGAATGTAAGACTCGTGGGGGCAAGGAATTTGTTTGCCGTCTTCCCTGATGACACCCCAGGAGGCCCGTGCAACACGTGGTAGATGCATAGGAGACACAGCAGAAGAAACACACAATTTTAAAGAACGAATGAATTCATTTGCCATTCTGAATGTTAGGCCTCTTGATGAAGGTGAAAGAGGAGAGTGAAAAAGCTGGCTTAAAACTCGACATTCAAAACACTAAGATCTTGGTATCCGGTCCCATCACTTCATGGCAAATAGATGGGGAAACAATGGAAACAGTGAAAGACTTTTTTTTCTTGAGCTCCAAAATCACTGAAGAAGGTGACTGCAGCCATGAAATTAAAAGACACTTGCTCCTTGGAAGAAAAGCTATGACCAACCTATGTGCTAAGTTGCTTCAATTGTTTCTAACTCTTTGCAACCCTATGGAGTATAGACTGCCAGACTCTGTCCATGGGATTCTCCAGGCAAGAATACTGGAGCGGGCTGCCATGCCCTCCTCCAGGGGATCTCCCCTGGAGGGAGGAGCTGGAAGGGAATGAGAGGGTAACAGGCAGGAAGGCCAGGGGTGTCCAAAGGGAGGAATAGCCTGCAAGTGTCAGACATTTTTATCTCTCTTAAGCGGCAGGAGGAAACAAACTAGCAATATTTTTTTTCTTCTCCATACAAATTTAAAAGGAGGTTTCTCTTAAAATACTGTGTTGCCATAATGACACCTGGTTTCACCTGAAGTTAACTATTCTCAAACCTTGAGTTAACCAATGCATTTTTCTTATGGAAATGTTTGTCTTAAGCTATGTTAATGTACTATGCATTTACCCCAAACTCTGTCTTCAAGTCAGTTCGCCTAATGGCTCAGAACCTACTTGACAAACCAGTATGTTATATTCAGATATTGTTCCCCTAATCTATGTAAATGAAACTATTTGTATGGTAATCTGTCCTTCTACAAGATTCAGTTAATCATTTTATGGCCCAGGATGAACCATTTGGTGCCAAGGTTATCCCAAAATTCATCTTATGGGTAAGGGGCCTGGTGCCATTCTGAGTTTTAAGACATTCCTTTCTTTCATTAACAGACTGCTAGTGACTATATAGGACTTCCCTGGTGGCTCAGACAGTAAAGCGTCTGTCTACAATGCGGGAGACCCAGGTTCAATCCCTGGGTCGGGAAGATCCCCTGGAGAAGGAAATGGCAATCCACTCAAGTACTATTGCCTGGAAAATCCCATGGACAGAGGAGCCTGGTAGGCTATAGTCCATGGGGTCGCAAAGAGTCGGACACGACTGAGTGACTTCACTTCACTAGTGACTATATAACATCCAGCTGAAGACTGGTAGCAGGGGGGTACTCTTTCTGCCCCCTTCTGATGCCTATGTCAGAAGCTTTCTCTATCTCCTTTATACTTTAATAAAACTTTATTATACAAAAGCTCTGAGCGATCAAGCCTTGTCTCTGGCCCCAGATTGAATTCTTCTCCTCCGGAGGCCAAGAATCCCGGGGTCTTTTCATTCAGCAACAACTTTTCAATCCTCTGGAGGGATCTCCCCAGGGATCGAACCACAGACTCTTATGTCTCTTGCATTGGCAGGCGGGTTCTTTATGACTGGAGTCACTTGGGAAGCCCATGACAAACCTGAACAGTGTATTAAAAAGCAGAGACATTACTTTGCTGACAAAGGTCCATATAGTCAAATCTATGGTTTTTCCAGTAGTCATGTATGGATGTGAGAACTGGACCATAGAGAAGGCTGAGTGACAAAGAACTGATGCTTTTGAACTGTGGTGCTGGAGAAGACCCTGGAGAGTCCCTTGGACTGCAAGGAGATCAAACCAGTCAATCCTAAAGGAAATCAACCCTGAATATTCATTGGAAGGACTGATGCTGAAGCTGAAGCTCCGATACTTTGGCCACCTGATGCGAAGAGCCAACACTTTGGAAAGACCCTGAGGCTGGGAAAGATGGAGGGCAGGAGGAGAAGGAGACAACAGAGGATGGCATCATTGACTCAACGGACATGAATCTGAGCAAACTCCGGGAGATGGTGAAGGACAGGGAAGCCTGATGTGCTGCAGTCCATGGGGTTGCAAAGAGTTGGACACAACTGAACAACTGAACAACAAAGAACAAATAAACAACCATATAGTGATTTACTTTGCTGTGCAGCAGAAACAAACACAACATTGTACAGCAACTATACTCCAATAAAAAAATTTTAATAGCCTTTTTGTTATCTTTTTTGTTTATAAGTAGGCTCAGGTTCTTCAGCAGGGGAGCATGTACTACGGCCACGTTCATTACCACAGGCTGCCCCAAATAGGCCCCTGCGCTTTTGTTATTTACAGGGATAAGCGGTTGTGATCACAAACAGATAGGGCAGGCATGTAGGGCCGGAGCTGCCAGGATGGACGTGTCTAACTTTCCAGTCCTTTAAAGATGGGAACTGAACATCCAGTCCCATGTTTCCTTATCAAACACAGCATTGGCCTTCAAATTCACACTGCTGTATTATTCTCAACTTGCTTCATCTAGCTAATTTTGGGAGCTGACTGAGGACCAATGAAGGTCTCATTAGAAGGTGACATTTGTTAATAGAGCTCCAAGCCCCAAAATGCGGCTTCCCAGGTGGCGCTAGTGGTGAAGAACCTGCCTTTCAATGAAGGAGACATAAGAGACGTGGGTCCGATCCCAGGTTCAGGCAGATCTCCTGGAGAAGGAAAGGGCAACCCACTCCAGCATTCTTGCCTGGAGAATCCCATGGACAGAGGAGCCTGACTGGCTATAGTCCATAGTATCACAGAGTTGGACACGACTGAAGCGACTTAGCACAGCACACAAGCCCAAAAATGGGATTTCGTGGGTACTAGGAACATGGTAACCTAATAATTCTACCTCTCAGTCACAGACCTATTTGATCTGAGATTGTTTTCAAATTCATTTAGTTAAATTAGGTCATTCACTACAATTCATTTGGCAAGCAAAGACAGCCAAATATCAAGTGAGATTCAAAATTTTCTAACAAATTGAATAAACACTCATTTGTTGATACGATTATGGAACTAGCAAAATGGCCTATTCCTCAGTGTGAAAGATTAAGATCCAAATTATTTTATGATGGCTTATCTCAGTGACGAGTGAAATGAAATGGAGAATCTACTGATCACAAACTAAAAGATCATTGTCAAAAATAAAGACCACTGGGACACAGTTTGAAACTGCAAGCTGTGATTTCCATGTGGCCCTCAGGCTCTGTCTCTAATGTGGGGTCCATGTCTTAATTTGAAACAGTCCTGGTCCTTCATAGCACTCTATTTTGAGGTTGCCTTCCCCCCATTATAAGAACCTTTTTTTTTATTGCTTCTGTTTTGTTTTGGTTTTTTAGCACCGAGGCATATGGGATCTTAGCTCTCCAACCAGGGATCAACCTGTACTCCCTCCACTGAAAGGTGGAGTCTTAACCACTAGACCACCAGGGAACGCCCTCTTAGGTTTAACAGGTTACATTTTCATTAAGACTTTATATTGAATATTCTGTATGCACATTTTCACTTATTGCATTAGCTTTTTGAGATTCCAGGAAAACACTGAAGAGACTTTAGGTTTATCTTTTCATTATTTAAATTTAAGGGGATTCATTTGCAGAAAGTGACACCTTTTACTCAGAAGAATGTCTGTGCGTAGTTGGGGAGCGGGCATGGTAAGTTACTTTAGTTGTGTCTGACTGTGTGACCCTATGGACTGTAACCTGCCAGGCTCCTCTGTCCATGGGATTCTCCAGGCAAGACTACTGGAGTGGGTTGCCATTCCCTTCTCCAGGGGATCTTCCTGACCCAGGGATTGAACCTGTGTCTCTTACATCTCCTGCATTGACGGGTGGGTTCTTTACCATTGGCGCCATCTGGGAAGTCCTGCAATTGGGGTGAAGTGAAGTGAAGTCACTCAGTGGTGTCCAACTCTTTGCAACCCCATGGACTGTAGCCTACCAGGCTCCTCAGTCCATGGAATTCTCCAGGCAAGAATACTGGAGTGGGTTGCCCTTTCCTGCTCCAGGGGATCTTCCCAACCCAGGGATCGAACCTGAGTCTCCTGCATTGCAGGCAGACGCTTTACCATCTGAGCCACCAGGGAAGCAATTGGGGTAGGAGGTGCTAATTTTCTTACTGCTCTCATATCTATCGGGCTTCCCTGGTGGCTCAGACAGTAAAGAATTCATCATTTCTATAGAGAGGAAGACGTGTATCGAAGGCTTTCCCCATCCCTCTTACCTACATGCTAGCCTTGAAACAAGGATGGACTCACCTGGGTGGAGACAGTGGAGGCAAAGATTGGGCTTCCGTGTGGTTCTTAGTCTTCCTGCAGGCTTTCCCCTTCTCCTTCAGTTCACGGTGAGCCATGAGCGTGCCAGGAAGAAAGGGAAGTCTGAGGACTCGAGACACTCTGGTCTGTGTGGCTGGGTCTGAGCCAGGCTGAGATTCTCCGTCTTCCTGGAAAGTTGAATGTCTACACCTCTGATCAGGGAAATGGGTGAAAAAGCTCTAGATTTGAGGTCAGGCAGGAATATAAAAAGATCTGCTTCAACTCAGCACATGGGAAATTGGGATAATTATTTCACATTGTTCTGAAAGGCTCAATTATTTGCAGGGTCAGGTTTTGAGTTTTTGTTTTTTTTTTCCAAATCTACTAGAAAGCAAGAGGAGGAAGAATTGTATTTCTTGAGTTGGCACACCCCCTACTCACCAGCTCCTCTACGCCATCACCAAATCATCCAATTTATAGCTCTGAAGACTCTGGAAATTATTAAAAGGCTACTGAAAATTATCTCTCTGCATTTTGCTTTAAATAACATTCACCAAAAGGGGTGGGAGAGGGAGGAAAATACTGAAATTCTGAGTAAGCATCTAAATTTGACACTAGACATCACTATCCTGATATTTTGAATTAGGTATTCAACCATTTTCCCCCATAGTTTCATGTGCTTCCTAAAAATGAAAGCAAAAAATGCCAAATATTTCAGCCTAGCTTATCATCTGCCACATGATTTTTATCGGTGGCAGGAGGGTGGGGAGCATTTTGTGGGAGGTGCTTCTCCCTGCTACTTTCCTAAGCTCTGAGAACATCAAGTCTGAAGTCTAACAGCCATTATGGTCTATAGCCATGATTCTCAAACTTGGTTGCACAATAAAATCCCCTGGGAGGTTTCTTTTTACTAGTGTGTGTGAGCTCCTCCTGAAGACTCATGTAAATGGTACAGAGTGGGGCGTGAACAGCAGCACCTGTTTCAAGTTCACCAGGTGATTCTAATCAGAAGCCAAGGCTGAGCCCTCTGAACCATGGTAAATGGCTCCTACCTTCAAAGGGGATGACAAAGGATGAGGGGGTTGGATGGCATCACCGACTTGATGGACATGAGTTTGAGCAGGCTCCAGGAGTTGGTGATGGACAAGGAGGCCTGGCGTGCTGCATCCATGGGGTCCTGTAGAGTCTGACGTGACTTTGTGACTGAACTGACTGACTGACCTTCAATCTGCCTCAGAATCACCCCCAAGGACCCTCACAGACCTTTCAAATCAGAAAGTCTGGTCTGAAGCTCAGGAATCTATATTGTTCTATGATCCAGCTGAGCCCTGGACCAGCATCTGGGAGTCACCAGAATGGATTTCCATTTCTCATCTCATATATCCTCCATGTTCAGATAAGCTGTTATCATGCCATCTGCTGGGTCTCCAACCCAAGCCCCAGTAACTTCATAGCTGCTGCTGTTGCTAAGTCGCTTCAGTCGTGTCCGATTCTGTGCGACCCCATAGACGGCAGCCCACCAGGCTCCCCCATCCCTGGGATTCTCCAGGCAAGAACACTGGAGTGGGTTGCCATTTCCTTCTCCAATGCAGGAAAGTGAAAAGTGAACATGAAGTTGTTCAGTCGTGTCCAACTCTTAGCAACCCCATGGACTGCAGCCTACAAGGCTCCTCCGTCCATGGGCTTTTCCAAGCAAGAGTACTGGAGTGGGGTGCCATTGCCTTCTCTGAACTTCATAACTATTCTGTCTTTTCCCCGTCTTCAATTTCCCTTGAAACTGCACAAGATTTGCTCCTAAAATGGAACATTGCTGGAGATAGTTTGACAGAGGAGACACTTTGCCAAATGAAAAGTTCCTGTCAAAGCATAAGATCACTTCTCTAAAGAACAGCTTCATGCCAGGTACAGAATTTTCCCAAACATTTCTGACCCTAGTCTGTTCCCAACCTTCAACCAGTTGGCAGCAGAGTCATATCCTAGGGACGTCCCTGGTGGTCCAGTGGTTAAGACTCTGCCTTCCAATGCAGGAAGTACAGGTTTGATCCCTGGTCACAGGGCTAAGATCCCACATGCCTCACGTACCAAAAAAAAAAAAAATATATATATATATATATATATACACACACACACATACATATATACATAGAAACAATATTATAATAAATTCAATTAGAGATATTAAAAATGGTCCACATAAAAAAAAAAAAGATTTTTTAAAAAAGAGTTACATCCCAGCTGGGGCTTTCAAATCATCAGTATCTGTAACACCTCCTCTACTTCCTCCAGGAGCCCCCTCATTCCTCACCCTGTCACTCTTTGGCTCCCCAGGGATACAAATCAGCAAAGATTTGAGGCTCAGGGCTAGGGTGAGGATTAATGTTCTGCAGATTACCTGGTGACCTAAAAGCTTGGGAGTTTACTGACGTTTCCCCCCTACATCACACCAAAATCTTTTCACCCTTTCCCCCTCCAAGGTTTGGACTCCACACCCTCTATCAAAGCCATCTGTAGCTCAAGGAATAATTACAGATTATCTGCCACTCTTTGGGGGGCAATTGAGCCACAGTATTGGGTATATCTGATCACAGGGATCAGACATTTTCAAGGGATAATTTCAAGGGAGAAGAGTCTGGTGGAGCATGAGAATTCAAGCTGGCATTGACAATGGCTGTGACTACAGAAGCTGTGTAGCTGGGAGCTTAGGTCTGCTCACTGCCCACGAGCTTCATCATGAGGAGCCCTGTGTTCCAGTGGGCTCATCCTCTGGTCCACCAGCTTCCCGGGGCCCCCAAGGAGGCTTCTCCATCTCAATTGCCCTGGCTGTCCCCTGACTCTCCTAATGATTTTGGTGACTGTCTCTACTTTTCGGACCAACCCCCCATTCCATGCAAACCCCCATTAGGACACATTATCTTATTGCCCTTGGGTAGCAGTCTCCTCTGCCTCTTCTTCACTTATTTCCTTTAACACAGGGAATTTTCCCAATTTGCATGATTTCTTATGTTTTTTGGTCCTCTTATTCATCTGTTCCCCTTATTTCCCCTATAGAGCTCACAAACGTGTCCTCAAATTAATATATTCTGGTCTGCATTCTTAGCCAAATTTCCTCAATACTTTACTTCCTCATAGCTAAGTAATCTGTGTAATAAAAAAAGATAGATCTAATAGTCCTTTTTTGCACGAATTTGGGTCATATGATTGAAGCACTTCTTATCAGTCTCACATCACTTGCTGACACAACAAAAACTCTCTCAGTAAATGATTGAGAAGAATAAACAGTCTGTTCTCTTGCAATTAAGACATAGAGCATTTCTTACCATAGTTCGGTTTTGCAAATACAGCATAAATCCTGTGAGCACAGGCAAGGAGAAGCATATTTTTATCTACATTAAGTCAGTGCTACTTCCCAAGTCATTTTCAACACTTATCAACCTCCAAAATCATCAGCAAGATTGACTGCAACATAACAATCATTAAGAAATTTCTCCATTACAAATGAAGTTCATTATTAGAGGCCACAGTAATTACTTTATGATGTTTTATAATTAAGTGGAACAAGGGAGGAGAAGATGGAGTCAGCATGTTAGATTTAAATTCTTTCTTATGCACACCACTGTTAATTTCACATCTAACAACTAAAATTGACAGGGGGTTAAAAACAGTTGGCAAATTTCTTAAAAAAGTATAATGATCCCTAACAATGTTCACTTCTTAGTGAATTTTGAGGAAAAAAGAGTAAAACATATTCCATTGTTGGTACCTGGCACACAGCAGTCACTCAATAATTATTTATCACAGAAAGTATTTTTTATGTATTTATTTCTGTTTATTTATTTATTTGTCTGCACAAGTCTTAGTTGCAGGGTGTGGGGTCATTTCCCTAATGAGGGATCGAACCCTGGGCCCTGCATTGGGACAGCAGAGTCTTAGCTGCTGAACCAGCAGGGATGTCCCTTATTACAAAAAGTCTTAAAGCCTGAGACTTGCCTTTGTGTCTTTCCATTCTCCCTAGAATAGTAATATAAGCCTCCTCTTTTGGAGACTAAAACCTTACTTATCAGGGCCAGCGGATTACCTACTTTTTTTTCCCAGTTAACTCCCCTCTTTAGATGTTGAGTGATCATACATAAATTGTCTTTTGAGTTCTGCCTGTCATTATAGAACTTTAAGCAACTTTCTGGGCATCACAGATTAAATAAGAAGGTTCACTGGAAGGCCACAACTCCAAGCTTCAACATGCTAATGTATGTTATTGTCTGAGACTGCCAGGGTCACATGCCAGGAGATGCCAATCTTATCTATCTTCTTGATCCTCTGTACCTCTTCCCTCTCCGTCCTCCCCTTCATCCTCATGCCCTCTCTTCCCACCTGCTCACACCCCAAAATGTTGTCGTTGTTCAATCACTCAGTCGTGTCTGACTCTTTGTGACTCCGTGGACTGCAGCATGTCAGGCTTCCCTGTCCTTCACCATCTCCCAGAGCTTGCTCAAACTCATGTCCATTGAGTGGGTGATGCCATCCAACCGTCTCATCCTCTGTCATCCCCTTCTCCTTCTGCCTTCAATCTTTCCCAGCATCAGGGTCTTTTCAAATAAGTCAGCTCTTTGCATCAGGTGGCCAAAGTATTGGAGCTTCAGCTTCAGTGTCAGTTCTTCCAATGAATATTCAGGACTGATTTCCTTTAGGATTGACTGGTTTGATCTCCTTGCAGTCCAAGGGACCCTCAAGAGTCTTCTCCAACACCACAGTTCAAAAGCATCAATTCTTCAACACTCAGCCCAAAATGGATAAAGCTAAATTCTGAATATATTGTTAGCAATGCAGGCTTTCAGGGGCCCTCAGTCCTGGACATGAGCTCAGAGATGGGAATTCCTCTCTGATTCCTAGAGCTATGAGTGAGTGAGTGAAGTTGCTCAGTCGTGTCCAGCTCTTTGCAATCCCATGGACTCTAGCCTACCAGACTCCTCTGTCCATGGAATTTTCCAGGCAAGAATACTGGAGTGGGTTGCCATTTCCTTCCCCAGATCTTCCCAACCCAGGGATTGAACCCAGGTCTCCTGCATTGTAGGCAGACACTTTACCATCTGAGCCACCTAGGGCTATAAACCTGTTAAAAATCAAGAACATACCAAGGAGTGAGAAAATTGTTAATGAGATTCTTGACCTCCTTAATCAACAGAAATTGATCAGAGGCCAGAGAAGAAATTCAGGCAAGGCTATATCAGGGTCCCTGCTGCAGTAGGGGGCAGTGATAACAACCAACCGGTTCCCTTGCTTGCTCACTCCCCACGGTGGGGACAAGCTTGTTCCTTATATGGGGTGGGGATAGGAATGTGTCGAGGAGTTGAGCTGGAGGGGTGGCTGGGTCGTTTGCCCTTAGGTGGTGTCCTGTGCAAGGGAGCTTGCTCAGTAACTCGCTTTTGCTCCAGGAGCTTCAGAAGTAACAATTGGTTCTTTTGGTCTCTTTGCATCTTTTGTCCAGAATTTGCCCTGAGTGAGAATGCACAGTTATTTTTAGTCCCGTACAGTTTCTTTGTATTTTGTTGTTCTAGGAGAGGTGTGTCCAGGTGCAAGCATTGCAGCATTACAGCAAAGGGTCCCAGGGCCCAGCCTGTCTCAGGGTGATGGTGGGAGGGGTACATGTGGCTGAGAGGAAGGGGGAGGGGACAGGGGAGAACTTGGGGAGCAAGTTGACTGAACTGAGTACAGGTCCCAGGACAGCAGGAGAATCTGGGTTAACGCAGGTAGGTCTGTAAAAGATTCAGTGAGGAATAGGAGACAAAGCAAACTGATTATACTGAAATTCATTTTAACCTACTTCACAATTTTGCCTAAGGCCAGCTGTAGTCCTGTCCACTAGAAGTTAAGCACATGCCAGAAATAAAGATATGAGCCCTGATGGCTCAGAGGGTAAAGAATCCGCCTGCAGTGCGGGAGACCTGAGTTTGCTCCCTGGGTCAGGAAGATCCCCTGGAGTAGGAGATGGCAACCCACTCCAGTCTTCTTGCCTGGAGAATTCTGTGGACAGAGGAGCCTGGCGGGCTACAATCCATGGGATCACAAAGATCAGGACACAGCTGAACGACTAACACTTTCACTTTCAGAAATAAAGCTATTTCATGAGCTTGATCTAAGTATTTCTTCTAATCAAAAGTAGGATTCTTCAGAAACAGACTCATAGACACAGAGATCAGACTTGTGGTTTCCAAGGAGGCGGCGGGGGAAGGAAGGGGGAAAGGGAAGGACTGGGAAATTCGGGTTGGTAGATGCAAACCATTATATTTACAATAGATAAACACCATGGTCCTACTGTATAGCACAGGGACTATATAAAATCTCCTAGGATAAACCATAATAGAAAAGAATATTTGAAAAAGAAGGTATATATATATGTGTACAGTTTGCTGTATAGCAGAGATTAGCACGACCTTGTAAATCAACTATACTTCAATTTAAAATCTAAATAAATAAAACAAAAGGATTCTCTGGAAAAAAAGCAAATTATAAATACAGGCAGTTCTTTCTGTGTGTCTTTTAAACACATAGTTACCAAGAACATAAGATAAATTAGAAAATATTTATTTGCTCTGTTCATCTCTCCAAAATACCACCTTTTAATAAAACAAAGCTAAATTTATTAGAAGTTTCTCCCAAAGAGAGAAGACAACCTTGACTATCTTAGCAGCATTTCAAACAGGGAACTCAGAAGTGAGATATTAATTCAGCTCTGGGGTCTGAGCTCAAGATGGGTTTAAGTTGGGTCTTCAAGGCAGGAAAATTTATTTCTATTGTACATAAATATAGAGTTTATTTTTACATATAATATATTAAAATTATTTTATTATTTACTTATTTATATCTAGGTTGGTCAACACAGCAAACCAAGGGTCTTGAATAAGTAACCTGTGGTTAATGAACAAGATTTTGCCCAGGTAAGCAACTTATTATCCCTAATGACTTGCTTTGTGGGAATTTCCTGAAGTAAACACTGACGTTATTTACTGGTTTGCAACTGTATCTGTTTTGAACAAATTCTTAGGAATGAACTAGGAAGTCATGTTGACATAGGAATGCTACAGTTTTAGGTAAATCCCACTGACATACTTGTAACAAGAATTTCTTAAGAGGGAGGGGAGGAAATTTTTAGAAGCGATGGCTTTGTTTATGGCATTGTTTATGGTCATGGTTTCACAGGTTTACAGTGACCTGCAAACTCATCAAGATGTGTATATTAAGTAGGTACAGCTTTTTGTATGCCAATCATACCTCAATTTTAAAAATAATTTATTTTATTTTGGCTACACTGGGTCTTTTTTTGTGGCACACAGGCTTTTCTCTAGTTGCAGTGCATGCGCTTAGTTGCTCGTGGGATCTTAGTTCCCCAACCAGGAATTGAACCCATGTCTCCTGCATTGTGAGGTGGATTCTTAACCACTGGACCACCAGGAAAGTCCCTTAAAAATAATTCCTTTTAAGTGTCTGCCTTTGTTAGAATTAGTGGGTGAACAACTTAGAAAAGAGACATGTAGAATCTAAGAGTAGCTAAATTCTTCCACATGAGAAAGAGCATGGAGGTGCCCATGGAGAAGAAACTTGGGAAACAGAGAACAGGAAGATCTTGACAAACTGGAGGCTTGGAGTCAAGAAGAGAGCTAGTACAGTGGCAGAGAGCAGCATGCGAAATAGAAAGAAAGATGGCAGAGGGAGTGGATATGAGAGGTTATGTGGAGGCTGGAACTGTGGGCAGCAGGAGTTAAATACTTGTAGTAGCATTTAAATACAATTGTATTAAAGTTAAATTCAATTATACAAAAATGTAGTATAAATCCAATTTCCAAATTCTCAAGAGATGTTTGGTAAAGACCTGTGTGGAGTCCAATCTGCGTTTCTTCTATGTAACCATTCAGACTGGTCTCATGAAGGGTGGGGACATTTAGGTCCCATTGACTGGGCTGTAGTATTCAGATGCCAGGGAATGTTTACATGGTGGTTTTCCTTTAAAAGGCTCCCCAGGTGACTCAGTGGTAAAGAATCGACCGGCCAGTGCTGGATGTGCAAGAGATAAGGGTTCGATCCTTGAGTGAGGAAGATCCCCTGGAGGAGGATATGGCAACCCACTCCAGTACAGAGGAGCCTGGCAAGCTACAGTCCACAGTGTCACAAAGAGTCGGACACAACTGAGCATGCTCGTGTGCGTGCACACGTGTGCGCACACACACACAAATTATATCCAGACAGTGAAACCACTGGAGAAAAATCCAAATAATAGATCAAGACCAGAAAAGAAGAACTAGATATTTGAAAGGAAATATTAAAAGTAGCCAACATATCAAAATAGAATCAACACTGTAAATGTTGGATAGATTCCACTTCCATACTAGAAAGATACTGGGAGAAATACAAAGGGTGAGATAAAAAGAAAAGAGAATGACAACAAGTTTCATAATTTGAAACTATGTCATTAGCAGATGCTGTATTGGCTGTCTTCCTTGGCATTTATTTCATTAATAACTCAAAACAACCACTTGCAGTAAATATTACACCATTTTCCAGATGAAAAACACAAGGGTCACTTCCCTGATATCATTACAGCTTTTTAATAGTGAAGTTAGGATTTGAACACAGATGAGTCTTATTCTAAAGCTTATGTTCTTTACTTCTTATGGTCTGTACTGTTATTTTGGTGTGTTGTTATCGAAATTCCTGAGTACAGTTTATTGCCATGAACTACAAATTATGATCGGGGAAGGAAAAGATTTTCCCAAGCTCACAAATACCAGGCACCATTCTAGACAGAAGGTTAACTAAGCTTCCTGATTCTAGATGAAAATTTGATTTGTCTCATCAAATCAAAATGTAAAAGTAGTCTGGGATTTCCCTGGTGGTCCAGTGGTTTAGAATCCACCTGTGAATGCAGGGGACACAGATTCCATCCATGGTCTGGGAAGATTCCCCATGCGGCTGGGCAACTAAGCATGAGCACCCTAACTGCTGAAGTCCAGGTGCTTCGTGCCTGTGCTCCACAAGAAGAGAAGGCTGCACACTGCAACTAGAGAGAAGCCCCCTTGATGCAACTGGAGAAAGCCCTTATGCAGCAACGAAGACCTAGCACAGCCAAATAAACTAAAGAAAGAAAGAAAAAAAAAAACAAAACCCATGAAAGTCTGAATAAACTTCCACACAATGACTATCTAATATGTGAGAAGGATTCCTTTTGAACGAGCATGGCAATATCTTTCTAAATGAGCTGGATAAAATGAAAGCCAGACTAATCCAAAGATACTAGAATCCCTAGATATTAAAAGGCATAGACACTACTTGTGTTTCTTCCATCACCAACCTCCTCTAAGGGTACCATGAAGATACATTCCCAGTCATTTTCTTAAGGAAATGTTACTGAAACTTTTAAAAATTATTACTTTTTTAAGTTGGAATATCCTAAGTGAGGTAAGAAGATTTTAGTGTAATTTTTCAGGAAGACAAAACAAGCTTTATATCCAGAAGCACAAAAGCTGGGAATTCATAGCCTGCCAGTTAAGCCTTGGAATATTCTTTTAAAAAGAAAGAAAAAAGAAAAAGATGACAGTAAGGAAAAGATGAGTAAAAGGTTAAAAGTTCTATATGCTGCATGGAATTCACCTGGGAGAAAAAGAAGTATCAGGTTGAAGAGGCATAAATGAAATAACCTTGAAGCCCATTTTGCCCTACAACTCTTGGTGTGTGTGCAGGGAGCATCAGATGTTTGGGTTTCATGTGTGTGTATGAGAGATGAGCAGAAACAAAAATAACCTCCCTCCCAGGAACAGTGAAAGACTTTAGCCACAAAGTAGGTCATAGCACCCGGCTACACCGCCCTCTGATGCGCGCCGCCCACTGTAAACAGAGTCAAATGACAGGCTTTTTTGGGATCAAATGATGGCGCTTCCCTGCCCATCCCAGTAACAGATTCCTGTAGTGAACTGCTCCTGAATGAATCCTACAAACCTCTGAGTCCTCTTTATTTTTATTTTTTTCTGAGTCCTCTTTAAACTTTAGTGAAAAGAAATAAAACCTTTTCATAGAAGGAGAAAGGAGACACCAACATTCAGACTCAGACTGATTTTTGTAGCAATGATTTTCATTACAAATTTAATTGCTGGGTATTAAATATTAGCACTGCTGGAGGCTGGAAGGATATACTTTTTATTTTTTCTGTTTTGTTTTGTTTTCTTTGGTTTGGTTTGCTTTTCTCTGACATGGATAGTGAGTTCTCACTTTTTCTGTCAAGATGTTGGCAATCAGAATGCGGTGAAAACAGAACTAAAGAGAGATGCTCTGGGTCTCCTGGGTGAGAGAACCTTGCCCCTTCTCAATGTGCCCCCGACACTAGAGCTGAGGTGATCATCTTCCTAACATATCTCCCTGTGTAAATCGTTTTCTCCCTGCGTAAATCATTAAACAATATCTGAAAGATAAAGGTCCCTCGTGATCGGATGTCTTCCTACCCTGGGTCCTATCTGCCAACACACTGCAAAAGGCACTCTTTGCACCAGTCCCATATCAAATGACTTGTGGTCTCCAGCAAAAAAGCATAATGTGCTAGCTGACACTTCTTTGCCTTTATGTTGTTATCCCCTCTGCCTAAACTGTCCTTCCTTTTATCTCCTACTTAGATTTTGGGAGTCTTTCCTAAATCCTCAATCTAAACACAGACCCCTTCTCCCCATACAAGCACAGCGAGGCCCTTGGCACCCTTTACTGCACCCACGGGTGACTATGCTCAGCTTCGTGAAGACACAATCCACTCTCACGCCACCATGCATTCCCCAAGGTCTCAGCATGTGCCTAGGTCTTCACCTGCTGAAGAATGTTGATATTTGTGTGTGTGTGGTGAAAATACTTAAGTTCTACTCTCATAGCAAATTTCAATTATACAATGCAGTGTTATCTAGGATGTGCCTTTTTAATAAGCCTGCCCAGATGACTCTGATGGGGATCCTATAAGTCAAAAAGTTAGTGGCAGAGCTGGACTGAAATCCTGAGTGATGTGTTGCGATTTCTACACTGTCTGCTAATTTAGAAGGTTAAATGTGAATATAAGACACTGATTTTGATTCTGAGTGAAACTCTACAACGGAGCTCTGTATGTTCAGTTCAGTTTAGTCGCTCGGTCATGTCCGACTCTTTGCGACCCCATGAATTGCAGCATGCCAGGCCTCCCTGTCCATCACAAACTCCCGGAGTTCACTCAGACTTACGCCCATCGAGTCAGTGATGCCATCCAGCCATCTCATCCTCTGTCATCCCCTTCTCCTCCTGCCCCCAATCCCTCCCAGCATCAGAGTCTTTTCCAATGAGTCAACTCTTCGCATGAGGTGGCCAAAGTACTGGAGTCTCAGCTTTAGCATCATTCCTTCCAAAGAAATCCCAGGGCTGATCTCCTTCAGAATGGACTGGTTGGATCTCCTTGCAGTCCAAGGGACTCTCAAGAGTCTTCTCCAACACCACAGTTCAAAAGCATCAATTCTTCGGCGCTCAGCCTTCTTCACAGTCCAACTCTCACATCCATACATGACCACAGGAAAAACCATAGCCTTGACTAGATGGACCTTTGGTGGAAAAGTAATGTCTCTGCTTTGACTATGCTATCTATGCTGGTGATAACTTTCCTTCCAAGGAGTAAGCGTCTTTTAATTTCATGGCTGTAGTCACCATCTGCAGTGATTTTGGAGCCCAAAAAAATAAAGTCTGACACTGTTTCCACTATCTCCCCATCTATTTCCCATGAAGCGATGGGACCGGATGCCATGATCTTCATTTTCTGAATGATGAGCTTTAAGCCAACTTTTTCACTCTCCACTTTCACTTTCATCAAGAGGCTTTTTAGTTCCTCTTCACTTTCTGCCATAAGGGTGGGGTCATCTGCATATCTGAGGTTATTGATATTTCTCCCAGCAATCTTGATTCCAGCTTGTGTTTCTTCCAGTCCAGCGTTTCTCATGATGTACTCTGCATAGAAGTTCAATAAGCAGGGTGACAATAAACGGCCTTGACGTACTCCTTTTCCTATTTGGAACCAGTCTGTTGTTCCATGTCCAGTTCTAACTGTTGCTTCCTGACCTGCATACAGATTTCTCAAGAGGCAGGTCAGGTGGTCTGGTATTCCCATCTCTTTCAGAATTTTCCACAGTTTATTGTGATCCACACAGTCAAAGGCTTTAACATAGTCAATAAAGCAGAAATAGACGTTTTTCTGGAACTCTTTTGCTTTTTCAACGATCCAGCGGATGTTGGCAATTTGATCTCTGGTTCCTCTGCCTTTTCTAAAACCAGCTTGAACATCAGGAACTTCACAGTTCACGTATTGCTGAAGCCTGGCTTGGAGAATTTTGAGCATTACTTTACTAGCATGTGAGATGAGTGCAATTGTGCGGTAGTTTGAGCATTCTTTGGCATTGCCTTTCTTTGGGATTGGAATGAAAAATGACCTTTTCCAGTCCTGTGGCCACTGCTGAGTTTTCCAAATGTGCTCGCATATTGAGTGCAGCACTTTCACAACATCATCTTTCAGGATTTGAAATAGCTCCACTGGAATTCCATCACCTCCTCTAGCTTTGTTCATAGTGATGCTTTCTAAGGCCCACTTGACTTCACATTCCAGGATGTCTGGCTCTAGGTGAATGATCACACCATTGTGATTATCTGGGTCATGAAGATCTTTTTTGTACAGTTCTTCTGTGTATTCTTGCCACCTCTTCTTGATATCTTCTGCTTCTGTTAGGTCCATACCATTTCTGTCCTTTATCGAGCCCATCTTTGCATGAAATGTTCCCTTGGTATCTCTAATTTTCTTGAAGAGATCTCTAATCTTTCCCATTCTGTTGTTTTCCTCTATTTCTTTGCATTGATCGCTGAAGAAGGCTTTCTTATCTCTTCTTGCTATTCTTTGGAACTCTGCATTCAGATGCTTATATCTTTCCTTTTCTCCTTTGCTTTTCACTTCTCTTCTTTTCACAGCTATTTGTAAGGCCTCCCCAGACAGCCATTTTGCTTTTTTGCATTTTTTTTCCATGGGGATTTTTTTCCATGATCCCTGTCTCCTGTACAATGTCACGAACCTCAGTCCATAGTTCATCAGGCACTCTATCTATCAGATCTAGGCCCTTAAATCTATTTCTCACTTCCACTGTATAATCATAAGGGATTTGATTTAGGTCATACCTGAATGGTCTAGTGGTTTTCCCTACTTTCTTCAATTTAAGTCTGAAGTTGGCAATAAGGAGTTCATGATCTGAACCACAGTCAGCTCCTGGTCTTGTTTTTGTTGACTGTATAGAGCTTCTCCATCTTTGGCTGCAAAGAATATAATCAATCTGATTTTGGTGTTGACCATCTGGTGATGTCCATGTGTAGAGTCTTCTCTTGTGTTGTTGGGAGAGGGTGTTTGCTATGACCAGTGCATTTTCTTGGCAAAACTCTATTAGTCTTTGCCCTGCTTCATTCAGTATTCCAAGGCCAAATTTGCCTGTTACTCCAGGTGTTTCTTGACTTCCTACTTTTGCATTCCAGTATGGGGCACACCCAAAAGGCAAGTACCACCTTCCCTGCCCCACTGGTTTCTGTATCTAATACAACATATTCCGGTTTTAATATCAATCAGATGAATTTTGAACATTTCTTGCTCTGATCAGCATATGAATATCTTAAAAGCAGGCACTGTGTCTCATTCACCTTTGTGACTCCCAGTGAGAAGGCCTGTCACATCATAGACCATCAATAATCTTTAGTGGGTAAATATTTGGATCAAAGTTTCCATTCTAAAGTTATTTCAAAAATGGAGAAAGAGTTAGAGTGCTAACAGTGCACTAACAGTATTTTTAATCAATATTGCATGACCGTTTAATTACAGAAAATAATTTAATATCCTGCCAAAATGGAGCAAGTTGTCTAAGCAAAGCAACTAAACTAATGTACCAAATAGAGTAGGTGGAGTTAACCAGTATGGCTTCAGCTTGGCAAGGATTTAATTAGAAATATGCTTTTAATGAATTCTAGTACTAAACAAAGTCAACAATGATGCAATGTTTTTTCTGAAGAACTAACACTCTATTTCAAGCCAGAACTCCAGATCCTCCTTCCTTACAATTGTCAATATTTGCATATTTAATAGAAGCTCTGTTTGGGAAACTGGCACCGTAGTGAACACGAAGGCATGTTCACTGTAATGAATGTGAAGGAGGATCTCTCCTGAGATCCTGCTCTAGGAGAATGGGTTAATGGCATTTCAGGGACACATCCAGGACCTGTGGTAAAGGATCCGCCTGCCAATCCAGGAGACTGGGGTTCGATCCCTGGGTAAGATCCCGTGGAGAAGGAAATGGCAGCCCACTCCAGTATCTTGCCTCAGAAATCCCATGGACAGAGGAGCCTGATGGGTTATAATTCATGGTGTCTTGGCGACTAAAGACAGGACTTGGCGACTAAACAACAACAATGTTCATAACACAGGCCCCACAGAAATGACTCCTCCCCCTCCACAAAAAATAATGATAATGATTGGACTTAGAACAAAGAGGCAGCACAGACATGAGAAGATTGTAACCTTGAGCAGCCATTCCTTGAGTAGTTATAGAAGCAGATAACCAGAATTTTGCAAAGAATATTGGAGAGAAGCAAAGACTTCTTGGTATAACTGAGATAAAGATTCAATTCCTAAAGTAGTAATAAATGTTGATATTTGCAGATGTCAAAGCAAAGAATTGTCTGCAAATACAAATCCACAATCTCTTCTTTGAGAACAGTTGTGTTTCAGACTTCAGAATGTTTCAAATTTTGAAAAGGAAGGCACCACAATAAGAAGCTCAAGCACCACAGTGAAGAGTAGCCCCCACTCGACTAGAGAAAGCCCTCACGCAGCAACAAAGACCCGGAGCAGCCAAAAATGAATAACTCTTAAAGAAGAGAGAGAGACCTGGCACAGCCAAAGTAATAAATAAATTAAAATTTTTAAAAAATCAAAACACTTCAGTCACCTAGCTTTCTAATCAGCCTTTTCAACATCCTTGCGATTCTCAGTAACAAGACCTGAAGGAACTGTAGAGGTTCTTCCCATTCCTCTCTTGAAGTTGGCTTGGAGAGACATTTCTCCACATTGGGGATGAATCTCTTCTGGTCCTAACTGACACCGGAGCCACATTCTTATTCTTCAAACCCATGACTATTAAGCAGCCCCTGTTCAAATTATGGGGATCTCTATAATGAACTTCGAGAAGTTCTGAACCTATTCTCTTTTGTTTAGGCTCTTCCCCCACACCCTCAACCCCAGCAGTGCCAGGCAACATGTGGGATCTTAGTTCCCAGTTGTTGTTCAGTCACTCAATTGTATCCAACTCTTTGCAACCCCATGATTGCAGCACTCCAGGCTTCCCTGTCCTTCACCACCCCCCAGAGCTTGCTCAAACTCCTGTTGAATCGGTGATGCCATTCAACCATCTCATCCTCTGTCATCCCCTTCTTCTCCTGCCTTCAATCTTTCCCAGCATCAGGGTCTTTTTTAATGAATTGGCTCAATGCATCAGGTGGCCAAAGTATTGGAGTTTCAGCTTCAGCTTCAGCATTAGTCCTTCCAATGAGTTCCCAGACCAGGGATCAAACCCACATCAACTGCATTGGAAGTTCAGAGTCTTAACCACTGGACTGTCAGGAAGTCCCTGTTTAGGCTCTTTGAGAGATACACATCCCTTTCTCCTTAATTCCTCCACCCTATTGGTTAGGGCAAGACTTCTTACAGTAGGATTTTGCTGGGATTCCTTTCTCCCCAAAATGGGAAAATAAATTTAGAACTTGGAAATAAGTGATCAAAGCAGTCAACTTAACTGTGATGCATTTTATTTGTTCCATCTCTAACAGTCTTAGCGCAAATCTGAAAATACCTATCATTTGTCCCTATTGAATCAGCTACCACCGTTTTTATGGGAAAAATCATCAGCTGATATTAGAAAACTTCACAGCACAACTCTCATCAAGATTCAATAGATCTATTGAAATCTCTTCCCAGAATGAATCAATATTCTGTAAGTAAATAAGCCCTTCAAGGCATAAAGACTATAATAGAAGATTACAAGACTTAAGACCTCATGATCCCTTGTATTAGTCTGTGTAATTACTGGTGCGAAAACCTAAGGGGTGAGGGTGGCAGTTTATCCAGGACCTCCCACAATAAACAGCCTTGTTATCGACACCAGCTGCCCCTAGTTTTCATACATGACTAACATCCGTCCCCACTACGGTAGTGGATTTATGCTGTGTAGTCTTTAGTATTTCAGTTGATGAAGCTCGTCAATACTTCACTGCCTTCAGCTGGGGAGGAAAACAGTTCACTTGGACAGCAATGCTTCAGGGTTTTACTGAGAATCCTTCTTATATTTTTGCAAATCCTAAAAGCTAATCTGTTTGATATAAAGTTCCCAAGAGGGTCTCCTTGGTTGCAGTCAATAGTGGATGATTTGTTTCTTTGCTCTTTTACTCAGGCCTCATCACAAGAAGCCAGAACCCACTTGCTAAAGCATTCAGCCTTAAAGGGATATAAAATTGCCAAGGAAAATTACAGTTTGCCCAAACCCAGGTTCACTATCTAGGGCATCTGCCATCAGGACAAGGACAGCATCTGGATCTAGCTAGGCTTCATGGTGTCCTGAGTTTCCCAAAACTAAGAAGCAACTGTGACATTTTTTCAGGCTAGTGGGTTATTGCTGAAGATCAATTCTGAATGTCTCTCTATGGTCAAACCACTGTTTTACTCAACAGTAACAACCCCAGACCCGAGTTCATGGGGAGAACCATGGGAAGTTCAAGGCCTTAAAGGAGAGTTTGATGACTCCACCCTTGGACATCCCATTATTGATTCCCTTTTTCCTTTTTGTATACGAAAAGGAAGGGAATGCCCTTGGGGTGTAGCAGTAGTGCCTAGTCGCTAAGTCATGTCCAACTCTTTGCAACCCCATGGACGGTAGCCCGCCAGGCTTCTCTGTCCACAGGAATTCTCCAGGCAAGAATACTGGAGTGGGTAGCCATGCCCTCCTCCAGCGGATCTCCCCAACCCAGGGATCAAACCCAGGTCTCCCACAGTGCTGGTGGATTCTTTACCATCTGAGCCACCAGGGAAGCCCTGGGGGTACTCACCCCCAAACACGGGGCCACCAATGACCCATAGGGTATTAGAGCCGGCCACTGGACCCTGGGCCTTGTGGGTAATACCTACCTTGTCTTCGAGCCATTACAGCCACTGCCTTTTTGGTTAAAGCCACCAGAAAAATCACTGTGGGATCCTCTTTAACCACTTTTGTACCTCGCACAATAGAAGCCCTCCTGAATTCTCATCACATTCAGTATTTTTCAGTCGGATGTCTCACCTCCTATGAGGTCTCTTGTTAAGTGCTTCTTCCATCACTCCTTTCCACTGTCACAACCTTAACCTGCCTACTCTTCTTCCCTCTGTCACTGACCAAGTCCCTCATGACTGCTTAACACTGACCTGTCATCTGACTCCTTGCAAAGATCTGCAGGAAATTCTGCTGGGTAATGCTGACTTCTTATGGTTTACTGGTGGTTCTTACTTAAAAGTGACAATGGCCAATGATGCACTGGATATGCTATTGCTACTCCTTTTGATATTGTTGAGGCAGCATCTTTAGCAATGGCTACTTCAACCCAACATGCTGAATTATATGCTTTTACGTGAGGGCAAGGGCAAAACTGCCAACATTTATAACTGGTAGTGAGTAGGCTTTTGAAATAGCTTATGATTTTGGAATGTAAAGTAAAGAAGTAATGTGACTTCCTTACTCCCAGTGGAAATAGAATTTTAAATGACCCGTATATCAGGAATTATTGGATATAACGGTTTGACCTGCTGTTTTAGGTGGAAACAGTGGCCGACTTTATTTTTCTGGGCTCCAAAATCACTGCAGATGGTGATTGCAGCAATGAATTTAAAAGACCCTACTCCTTGGAAGGGAAGTTATGACCAACCTAGACAGCATATTAAAAAGCAGAGACATTACTTTGCCAACAAAGGTCCATCTAGTCAAGGCTATGGTTTTTCCAGCAGTCATGTTTGGATGTGAGAGCTGGACTATAAAGAAAGCTGAGCACCAAAGAATTGACGCTTTTGAACTGTGGTGTTGGAGAAGACTCTTGAGAGTCCCTTGGACTGCAAGGAGATCCAACCAGTCCATCCTGAAGGAGATCAGCCCTGGGTGTTCATTGGAAGGACTGATGTTGAAGCTGAAACTCCAATACTTTGGCCACCTGATGTGAAGAGCTGACTCATTGGAAAAGACCCTGATGCTGGAAAAGATTGAGGGCAGGAGGAGAAGGAGATGACCGAAGATGAGATGGTTGGATGGCACCATCAACTTGATGGATATGGATTTGGGTGGACTCCAGGAGTTGATGATGGACAGGGAGGTCTGGTGTGCTGCGGTTCATGGGGTCACAAAGAGTCAGACACAACTGAGTGACTGAACTGAACTGAACTGAACTGAAGACTTCAGGGCATTCTAAACTTGATTCTCTGGAAGCTAAGGGAAAACACCTTGCTGATGTTTCCACCTCCGCCCCCCTCAAAAAATGCTGCCTTTGAGACTTCCCTGTATATTGTCACCCTGCTTATTTAACTTATATGCAGAGTACATCATGAGAAACGCTGGACTGGAAGAAACACAAGCTGGAATCAAGATTGCCGGGAGAGATCAATAACCTCAGATATGCAGATGACACCACCCTTATGGCAGAAAGTGAAGAGGAACTAAAAAGCCTCTTGATGAAAGTGAAAGTGGAGAGTGAAAAAGTTGGCTTAAAGCTCAACATTCAGAAAACGAAGATCATGGCATCCTGTCCCATCACTTCATGGGAAATAGATGGGGAACCAGTGGAAACAGTGTCAGACTTTATTTTTGGGCTCCAAAATCACTGCAGATGGTGACTGCAGCCATGAAATTAAAAGACACTTACTCCTTGGAAGGAAAGTTTTGACCAACCTAGATAGCATATTCAAAAGCAGAGACATTACTTTTCCACCAAAGGTCCATCTAGTCAAGGCTATGGTTTTTCCTGTGGTCATGTATGGATGTGAGAGTTGGACTGTGAAGAAGGCTGAGCGCTGAAGAATTGATGCTTTTGAACTGTGGTGTTGGAGAAGACTCTTGAGAGTCCCTTGGACTGCAAGGAGATCCAACCAGTCCATTCTGAAGGAGATCAGCCCTGGGATTTCTTTGGAGGGAATGATGCTGAAGCTGAAACTCCAGCACTTTGGCCACCTCATGCGAAGAGTTGACTCATTGGAAAAGTCTCTGATGCTGGGAGGGATTGGGGGCAGGAGGAGAAGGGGACGACAGAGGATGAGATGGCTGGATGGCATCACTGACTCGATGGACTTGAGTCTGAGTGAACTCCGGGAGTTTGTGATGGACAGGGAGGCCTGGCGTGCTGCAATTCATGGGGTCGCAAAGAGTCGGACATGACTGAGCGACTGAAGTGAACTGAACTGAACTGTGGTCCAGTGGCTAAGACTCTGCACTCCCAATGCAGGGGGCCTGGGTTCCATCCCTGGTCAGGGAACTAGATCCCACACGCTGCAATGAATATCCAAGACCCAGTGTGTCACAACCAAGACCCTGTGCAGCAAAATAAATAAGTAGATTTTTAAAATGCTGCTCTTAAAGAAACCAATAGCAGCCAAGTCTCTGCCATTGTCCTAACAGATACTTCCCTAAATGATAATTTAGGAAAACTTGTTAGAAAAGTGTGACAACTGACCTCAGAAAAGGGAAAACAAGATTGAAAATTTAGCAACTGTTGGCTTGTAAAAAAAAGAAACTCTGGTTTGTACCAAATAACAACCTGGTCCTACTGGAGATTCTAAAATTCCCACTCCTCTCCACTGTACATGGTTTAAACCATTGGTCTACTGAAAAAATTGTAGCATTCATGGATCAGTATCAGTGGGGAAACATCAGCAAGGCCACAAAAAGTGCCTACTTCACTTATTCCATTTGTTCAAAGTACGACCAAAGGAAGCCTGTTTGTATAGTTCCTGGGCATTTTAAACTGCCTCATGGACCATTTGAGGTTTGGCAAATGGATTTCATACAATATTCTCCATCTCATGGATACAAATATGGTTAAGTCATGGTCCATATATTTTCACCCTGGACTGAAGTCTTCCCATGTGGACAGGCAGCATAAGCCAAAATATACTTTGCAAGTTTCAGCCCCATAGAATCATCAGTTGAGGGCTTGGTTGCTTCAAGTCTGGTCCCCTTTGTGGTCTCTATGCCAGTGTTAGACACAGATTCGACTTTCAGTCCTTCCAGACCTTCCAACAGGTCACTATCAATAGTAAATAGATCTCTTTCACACACACACACACACGCACAATGCTCATGAGGACAAACACTGATTCACAGTATGCACCCATATACTTTTTCATCTGGATGCTTGTTCTGTGTGCTTTTTCCTGCCTTGGGAGTGTATTAATAAGCAAAGCATCTAGTAATGAGCATTCTTAAATTCAGCTGTGTTTTTTTTTTAATTTTTTTTCTTTGGAGGGTGATGTTAAATCCTCATGCAATTTTTGGGTCAGTTTGTAAGATGAAGAACACTGGATGGGCATCTATTAACCTCAGGTCCCCAAAGTATGGGAAAGACCTTAATTTTCATCCTCCTGAAATGCAGCTGTTTCTGAAACCAACTTCCAAGTCCTTATCATGAAGACTCGGAGCCCTGGGTCTAGGAAAATGGTCATTTTCCATCCTAGTCTGCAGTCCTCTTCTTGACTTTAAAAATATTTTCCTGTTTCCCACATCATCATTTCCCACTCTCAGCTACACCAATTTATCATCTTTTTATATTAGGTCTCTTTACTGTAGAGGTTGCTGTACAGTTGCTTCCCTAGTGGCTCAGACAATAAAGGATCCACCTGCAATGCAAGAGACCTGGGTTTGACCCCTGTGTCAAGAAGGTCCCCTGGAGAAGGGAATGGCAACCCACTCCAGTATTCTTGCCAGGAAATCCCATGGAGAGAGTAGCCTGGCAGGCTACAGTTCATGGATCACAAAGAGTTGGACATGACTGGAGCAACTAACACTAACTGTACAGGTAAATAGTCCATTACTCGTAACACCTGTTCACCTAAAACAAATAGACAACCTATTATATCTCTAGCAAAAAACAAAAACAAAACTGTTATTCAGGATCAACAAAGAATCACAATTCAGGGTCTGCAACCATGGCGAGCCACATGCAAGTTCCCTGCAGCAAGGAGAGAGGGACGGTTTTAAAGAGGAGGAAGGAAGTTGGGGGAGTGTAGTAAACAAACTTGGAAGCACTGAGAGTTCAAAGTTTAGTGACTTTTCATTGACTGAGTTGTGACAGCTTCTTGTTGGCTGGATTCTTGTAAATGTCATTCTGTTTTTGAAAATTTAAGCTAAATTAGATGAATCTACTTGCCCACACTTGTGAGAGGTCTAATGTACAACAGATTAGAACTTTTAATGGTCTCCAAGGGATTCCTTGGAATAAAAGCTATGACAAACCTAGACAGCATATTAAAAAGCAGACATTACTTTGCTGACAAAGGTCCATATAGTCAAGCCATGTTTTTTTTTCCAGTTATCATGTATGGATATGAGAGTTGGCTGAGCCCTGAAGAATGAATGCTTTCAAACTGTGGTGTTGGAGAAGACATTTGAGAGTCCCTTGGAGACTCTCCAAGGAGATCCAACTAGTCAATCCTAAAGGAAATCTATCCTGAATATTCATCGGAAGGACTGATGCTGAAGCTGTAATGATTTGGCTACCTTTCCAGTGGTCATGTATGGACGTGAGAGTTGGACTGTGAAGAAGGCTGAGCGCCGAAGAATTGATGCTTTTGAACTGTGGTGTTGGAGAAGGCTCTTGAGAGTCCCTTGGACTGCAAGGAGATCCAACCAGTCCACTCTGAAGGAGATCAGCCCTGGGATTTCTTTGGAAGGAATGATGCTAAAGCTGAAACTCCAGTACTTTGGCCACCTCATTGGAAAAGACTCTGATGCTGGGAGGGATTGTGGGCAGGAGGAGAAGGGGACAACAGAGGATGAGATGGCTGGATGGCATCACTGACTCAATGGACGTGAGTCTGAGTGAACTCCGGGAGTTGCTGATGGACAGGGAGGCCTGGCGTGCTGCGATTCATGGGGTCGCAAAGAGTTGGACATGACTGAGGGACTGAACTGAACTGAACTGAACTGATGTGAAGAGCCAAATCATTGGAAAAGACCCTGATGCTGGGAAAGATTGAAGGTAGGAGAAGGGGGCAACCAAAGATGAAACGGTTGGATGGCATCGCCGACTCAATGGACATGAATTTGAGCAAGCTCCACGAGATAGTGAAGGACAGGGAAGCCTGGCGTGCTGCAGTCCATGGGGTTGCAAAGAGTTGGACACGACTGAGCAACTAAAGAACAATAACAAGGGTTTCTGCAAATTCCCCAGAGTTTATGTTTCCCTGAGCAATTCTGGCTTTGTGCTCCCAGAGGACTCATGAAACTCAGAGATCTGTCACCTCCTGTGTGCCAGCCTAGATGTCAGATCCAACTTCTTGTCCTTGGTTAACACACACATAGACTCATACGCTCACACAGAGTCAAAATGAGGCATTCATGCATATAACAGAATTTACTGATATTTGAGGTCGACAGAGGTATTCATGAGACAGCAATTCCAAATCCTAAAAATTAGATGAAGCCCGTTCTTAAATTGTTTTTCACAACCTCATCATGTTATTCAACTGCCCCCATTCCTCCAACACCATCCTCTTTTCAGAGATCCCCTTTCTCACACAGTCCATAGAAACTTAACTCTCCTCACTTTATTAGTTAGAACAATTATATTGTCCCATATGCTCTTTAATAGTATTGTTAGAGGAACCACTGACTTGAAACCACCTGCCCTGGCCAGGACCAATAGTAACCACTTGCATGAGTTATCCAAAACAGGAGGTCCTGGTCAGGAATGTGGAATTAACAAGTTACCACCAACCGAAAGAATTCAGCAGAGGTCTAAAGGAGAGAGGAGATGTCAGTCTGTATGTCCTACCAACCTCCCAGACTCCTCTCACTGGAATCAATCTTAGTTGAACTATATGCTCCACCAGGAAGGACCCTGAGTCAGAAGGATTGACCAGAGACAACCTGGAAACTAACCCAACTACCATAAAACCCGAGACTAAAGCCGCAAGGCAGAGCAGTCCTGCTGGGCTCCCTCCCCCTGGCTCTCTGCCCAGGTGCCCCTTCGCAGTAAAGTCTCTTGCTTTGTCAGCATGTGTGTCTTCTCAGACAATACATTTCTGAGTTAGAAAAGAGCACACTCTTGGGAAATATAGTCTCCAGACTAGAAAGTAAAAGAACTGTGTGTTCTGCATCTTTGTTTGGATCCTGAAAAGCATCATGACGGGCAATGGACTGTTTAAAGCTCAGCTGCATTCCCGCTTCTGCTCTCTGCCTGACCCCATGTCACCCTTTCAGGTTGAGGGGACTAATGAGCACCTCAGCTGGGGGAAGAAACTTTGTTATTCCAGTGATGAGCACCATAGACATATCCGCATCATCTGCTTGTAGACGGCGGTTCTTTCCTGTTGGGTGGACAGCACTCCTGGCACCTGGGACCCAGCCTGCACAGACTTTTTTTGTAACCACTGATAGAGTCGTGATATGAAACGAAACTATAATATTTCCTACTCCGAAAAACATTAGCTACTTATGTAATCATTCTTTCTCCCAGCTAGTTAATACCTTGATTTTCATTGCCTCTGTCTTTCTCCGCTTTGAACTTTACTGGTTCCCTTGACCCTAGAAAATTAATAATTGTAGGCAAAATCATGATCAAATTTGTCTAGGAAATTTTGTTCAACAATAAGCTCTTCTAAATTAATGACCAAAAGTTACATGAAAAGACAGTCTACATTATTTATCAGGGAAATACAACTTAAACCCCCCATGAGTTACTATCTCAAATCTACTAGAATGACTAAATGTAAAAGAACAACATCTCAAGTGTTGGGGAGGCTGTGAATGATCTGGACTGTTGGTGGCAATATAAAGTGATATAGCCACGTTGGAAAACATTTTGGTAGTTTCTGAGGTGGTTAAATGTACACCTATTCTGTAATCCAGACACTTCACTCCTTGGCATTTTACCAAAAGAAATGAAAATATATGTCCATTGAAAGACTTATACACAAATGTTCATAGCTGTTAGCTAAAGTTCATTATGATAGCCAAAATCTGGATATGACCTAAATGTCCATCTACAGGTGAATGGATAACCAAACTAAAAGACTAGGTTCTTACAATTCAATTCATATATTAGGTTGGTGCAAATGTAATTGTGGTTTTTGACCATGAATTTTAAATCATTGTAACTAGGCTCAAACACATCTTTATTAATCAAAATAGAAACCATTGCAATCAACACATTTTTGCCAATGAGAAATAAATTTGTTTATTCCTGTAGCATAAAAGTCTATGCTTTGGGATTCGACAGACTCTTGGAAAGCATTTTTTTCTGCCTCTTGCTAGTTGTGGAATTGTCTTCACTGCAAAAATTTGTCAAGATGCTTGAAGAAGTGAGAGGTAGGTGAGAGGTCAGATGAATATGGCAGATGAGGCAAAACTTTGTAGCCCGGTTTGTTCAGTTTTTGAAGCCTTGGTTGTGCAACATGCAGTCAGGCATTGTTGCAGAGAATTGGGCCCTTTCTGTTGGCCAATCCCGGCTGCAAGCATTGCAGATTTTGGTGCATCTCATCAATTTGCTGAGCATGTGTCTCGGATATAATGGTTTCAACAGATTCAGAAAACAGTAGTGGATCAGATGGGCATAGACCATCACACAATGACCATGACCTTTTTTTTGTACAAGTTTGGCTTTGTAAAGGGTTTCCCTGGTGGCTCAGATGATAAAGAATCTGCCTGCAATGCAAGAGACCCAGGTTCGATGCCTGGGTCGGGAAGATCCCCTGGAGAAGGGAATGGCTACCCACTCCAGTATTCTTGCCTGGAGAATTCCATGGACAGAGGAGCCTGGTGAGTTATTGTCCATGGGGTCGCAAAGAGTTGGACAGGACTGAGCAACTAACACTTTGGCTTTGGGAAGTGTTTTGGAGTTTCTTCTCTGTCCAACTACTGAGCTGGTCATCACCAGTTGTCATATAAAATCCACTTTCCATTGCACATGAAATGATGAGAATCTGAGAAATGGTTTGTTGTTTTTGTGTAGAATAAGAGAAGAAACTTCAAAATGATGATTTTTTTGATTTGCAGTCAGCTCATAAGGCACCCACATATCGAGCTTTTTCACCCTTTCAATTTGCTTCAGATGCTGAATAACCATAAAATGGTCAACACTGAGTTCTTGGGCAACTTCTTGTGTAGTTGTAAGAGGATCAGTTTCGATAATCCTCTCAATTGGTGTTGTCAACTTCTGAAGACTGGCCACTGAGCCTTCATCTTCAAGGCTCTTGTCTCCTTTGCAAAACTTCTTGAACCACCGCTGCCCTGTATGTTCACCTGGGCTAAATGAATTGTTTGTTTGTGTTTTTTTGCATTATTTAAATATTTTAATATGTAACATTTACTTTATTTTTTTAATTTTATTTTATTTTAAAATTTTACATAATTGTATTAGTTTTGCCAAATATCAAAATGAATTGTTGATGCTGTGAGTTGTCTCCACTGCTCTACAACTCATTTTGAACTCAAAAAAGAAAATTCTTAAATTTGCTTTTTCTCTAACATCATTTCCCTAGTTTAAAATAAATATAAAATGCACAGCAAGTAATCAGTGATTAGCAAAAAAAATAAATAAATAAAGCAAGAAATGAACATTAAAATAATGTACATGATGTATAACATAACCACATTTATTTAAGAATGTATTCCAGTGCTGTGCTGTGTGTAGCCACTCAGTTGTGTCTGACTCTGCGATCCCATGGACTATAGCCTGCCAGGCTGCTCTGTCCATAGGGATTCTCCAGACAAGAATACTGGAGTGGGTTGCCATGCCCTCCTGCGGGCAAATTTCAACAATGCAAAAACCGCAATTACTTTTGCACCAACCTAATACAATCATAAGAAATGCATACTAATGTGGAATAACAGAAGGCAGATCAGGGGGTTGCCTTGGGCATAGAGGAGTTGGTGAAGAACAAGAAGGAGAAATGACAAAGGGGACTTGGGGAGTCTTGGTGGAGGGGTATATTCATTATACTCATTGTACGAATACATTCATTATCTTGATTACATTCATTATCTTGATTCTGTTGGTAGTTTCACAGGTGTACCACTTGTCAAAATTTACCAAATGTACACACTCAAAATATGCACAGTTTATTATGTGCCAGTTACACATAAATAAAACTGTTAGACAAAGACTTTTTATAATTTTACTTATTTATTTACTTTGGGCTATCCTGGGTCTTTGTTGCTGCTCAGGGTTTGTCTAGTTGTGGTGAGCCAGAGCTACTCTCTGGTTGCGGAGCTTGGGCTTCTCATTGCAGTGGTTTCTCTCATTGTGGAGCACGGGCGCAAGGTGCCTGGGCTCCAGTAGCTGCAGTACACAGGCTCAGTAGTTGTCACTCACGGGCTTAGTTGCTCCACAGCATTTGGAATCTTCCTGGACCAGAGATGGAACCAGTGCCCCCTACATTGGCAGGTGGATTGTTATCCACTAGACCACCAGGGAAGTTCCAGAATGTCACCTTATTTGGAGTCAGAGTCTTTACAAAGGTCATCAAGTTAAAATGATGCCATTAGGTGGGGCCCTAATCCATTAGGATTGGTGTCCTTATAAAAGGGGGAAATTTGGAGTCATCAATGGCACCCTACTCCAGTACTCTTGACTGGAAAATCCCATGGATGGAGGACCCTGGTAGGCTGCAGTCCATGGGGTCGCTAAGAGTCGGACACGATTGAGCGACTTCACTTTCACTTTTCACTTTCATGCAATGAAGGAAATGGCAACCCACTCCAGTGTTCTTGCCTGGGGAATCCCAGGGACGGGGGAGCCTGGTGGGCTGCCGTCTATGGGGTCACACAGAGTTGGACATGACCGAAGCGACTTGGCAGCAGCAGCAGCACACTTACAGGCAGAATGCCACATGAACGTGAAGATGGCTATCTACAAGTCAAGGAGAAAAGTCTAGAACAGATTCTGCTCTCACAGCCTCAGAAGAAGCCAATCTGCTGACACCTCAATTTCAGCCTTCCACCCTCCAGCACTGTGAGACAATGAAATTCAGTTGTTTGAGCGAACTATTTGTGATACTGTGTTACAGCAGCCCTGGCAAACCAATATAACACTCTTGTGTAGAAGAAAGACAATGTTCTCATCTGGAATTTATGACCAGGGATGGAATTTTTGAGAGAACCTGTGAGGAAAATGGGAGGAGGCAATGGCACCCCACTCCAGTACTGTTGCCTGGAAAATCCCATGGATGGAGGAGCCTGGTGGGCTGCAGTCCATGGGGTCGCTAAGAGTCAGACACGACTGAGTGACTTCACTTTCACTTTCCACTTTCATGCATTGGAGAAGGAAATGGCAACCCACTCCAGTGTTCTTGCCTGGAGAATCCCATGGCCAGAGAAGCCTGGTAGGCTGCAGTCCATGGGGTCGCACAGAGTCGGACACGACCGAAGCGACTTGGCAGCAGGCAACAGCAGTGAGGAAAATATCACTTGGACCCCACTGGGTAAGAAGCTAATTGTGCCAAAAGATATATATTTGGATTAAGGAGATTAATAACTCCTTAACTAAATTATAAGGAAAAGCCTGTTGGTAAGCAATAACAGATCACATTTGGTTCCTGTTAGAAGTTTCTTGAGGGGCTATCAGGGAAAGAGGCTCTGGAAAATGAGAAGAGAAGGGCACCACCAATTTTGACTTATAAGGAATCGTACTTCTTAAACTTTCTATTATATTGGAATATAGCTGATTAACAATGTCGTGATAGTTTCAGGTGGACAGAAAGGGACTCAGCCATACATATACATGTATCCATTGTCCCTCCAACACCTCTCCCATCTAAGCTGCTGCATAATATTGAGCAGAGTTTCTTGTGCTATATGGGTGGTAGTTTAGTCACTAAGTCCTGTCTGACTCTTGTGATCCCAGGGATTGTAGCCTGCCAGGCTCTTCTGTCCATGGGATTCTGAAGGCGAGGATACTGGAGTAGGTTGCCATTTCCTTCTCCAGAGGATCTTCTGACCCAGGAATCGAACCCAGGTCTCCTGCAATGCAGGCAGATTCTTTACTGACTGAGTTATGAGGGAAGTCCTGTGCTATATAGTAGGTTCTTGTTGGTTATCCATTTTAAATATACCAGTGTGTACATTTCCATCCCAAACTCCCTATCTCTTCCCCCGACCCTTTCCCCAGGCAACCATAAATTCATTCTCTAAGTTTGTGAGTCTGTTTCTGTTTTATAAATAAGTTCATTTGTATCATTTCTTTTTTTAGACTCCACATAAAAGGGATATCATATGATATTTCTCTTTCTCTGTCTGACTTACTTCACTTGGTATGACAATCTCTAGGTCTATCCATGTAGCTGCAAATGACATTATTTCATTCTTTTTAATGGCTGAGTAATATCCCACTGTGTATATGTACCACATCTTCTTTATCCATTCCTCTGTCCGTGAATATTTAGGTTGCTGCCATGTCTTGGCTACTGTGAAACAATGCTGCAATGAATATTCAAATATACTTTCAAACCACGTTTTTCTCAAGATATATGCCCAGGAGTGGGATTGCAGGGTCATATGGTAGCTCCATTTTCACTTTTTTAGAGAAACTCCATACTGTTCTCCATAGTGGCTGTACCAATTTACAGTCCCACCAACAGTCTAGGAAGATTCCCGAGAAACATATTTTTAAGGAAGTTATTTTTTAAGTATGTGAATGTAAATATTAGATAACATATACTACTAGACAATAGGCTTTAGTGTGATTTGTTTCCCTAGGCATTTTATATATTATTAAATTATTTGTAAGTATATTGTTTAACTTACCATATACTCAAGTAAAAAAATCATAATTAAAAACCGATTATCAAAAGTCAGATTACATTATATTTATGACACAAGGAAAGTCAGAAATACAATGAAAATAAAATCCAAGGTTACAAATATGGCATTTACATCCATGATTTTATTAGTTTTTTTCATTAATGTTTAAAAGAATTAGTGACCATAGATAAAATAGTTCAAATAATAAAAACCCAACATGGATGAGGATAATAAAAAACCTCATAAAAGGAGAACTTCACAGCAGCTAATTTTAAGGAAAATGTTCCCTTCTGTTTTTAACCCCACTTTCAGAAGTGCCTGGGAGCTATGTGAATGCTAATCACAGCTCTTGTTGAAACAAGAAATTCAGCCTCACAGCAGAATCTATACCAAGAAATCTATCAGGTAGATCTAAACAGTAGCCATTAAATTTATAAGACACTTAATGTAACTGCCCTCCAATACATTTCAGGGATCTCATGTTCTCTGTATTGTAGTCAATGACTTTTTTTTGAAAAGTACAGCAGAACATTTCAAAGTACCGTCTGCTTCTACCCACCCCCCAACCAGCTTCCTTCTGCTCTTGGAATATTGCTCTGAATGGGAAAAAATATGAAACCAAGAAACATTTAGACCTTCTCTCAATCTAAAGTGGCCACTTTAGTCACTCTCCACGCTCATTGGGATATCAACAAGGAAAAGAAAAGGGGAAGAGACGAAAGAGAAGAAAAGGAAAAGAAAGGAAAGAAAAAATTCTAACTTGCATTTGCTTTGGTGGTTCCTAGAGGCCAGTGAAGTTTGCGCCCCACCTGGATTTTCCAGGAAATCTGAATGCAATAGGATTTGATGAATGCCAGGAAAGAATCATACCCAAAATTCCTCCTACCTGAGTCTGCTATTGACAAATGGATTTTCCACTACGAAAGAAAAATTATTTTTCTGAAAATGTTGTCCTTTTTTAAAATGTAAAAAAAGCAAAAACAAGAAGACTAACACTAAGCAAAGATCCAGATGTAATACCCTAGTTGATCAATGATAACTGACAGAAGATATTGATTGGATGGAAAGATACCCGTTTTGCTTTATATCTGGCTAGACCAGATGGCTCAAGTGGTAAAGATTCCACCTGCCAATGCAGGAGCCAAAGGTTTGATTCCTGAAGATCCTCCAGGGAATATCCCCTGGAGGAGGAAATGGCAACCCACAGCAGTATTCTTGCCTGGAGAATCCCATGGACAGAGCAGTCTGGTGGGCTACAGTACATGGGGTCACAAAGAGTCAGACACGACTGAAGTGGCTGAGCACATACGCAGAGCAGGGTTTCTCCACTTCTGGACCTGGATAATACTTTGTAGTCAGGTAGGGGGAGGGAGCTCTCCTCACTGGACCCAACATTCAGCAGCGTCCTTGGTCTCTAATCATTACATGCCAGTAACAACCCGGTCGTGTGACAATCAAAAATATCCCCAGGGAATTCCCTGGATGTCCACTGATTAGGACTTTGTGCGTGCCCTGCTGGGACCCCAGTTCAATCCCTGGCCAGGGAACTAAGATCCCACCAGCCACACAGCACAGTCAAAAGAAAAAAAAAGTCTCCAGATAATGCTAACTGTCCTTGGAAGGGCAAAACTGCCCTTGATCGAGAGCCACTGGACTAGAGTTTTAAATGAAGTAAAGTTACTGATATATGCAACAACAGGAATGAACCTCAGAAACATTATGAGTGAAAAAAGCCTCACTCCAAAAGAATGTATATTGTATAATTTCATTTATATGAAGTTCTAGAACAGGCAAAATCCATGGTGGTAAAAAGTAAAACAGTGATTGCCAGTTGGGCCCAGGGATTAATGGAGTGAGACATGAGGACATGAGGGGACTTTCTGCAGTCAAGGTAATGTTCTACAGCTTGAACAGAATTTGGATTATACAAGTGTATGCATCTGTCAGAAGTCAGCAAATGTATGGGACTTCCCTGACGGTCTAGTGGCTAAGACTCCATGCTCCCCATGCAGGGAGACCAGGTTCAATCCCTGGTCAGGGAACTAGATCCACCTGCCGCAACTAGAGGTCCAGCATGCAGAAGCAAAGATCAAAGATCCCATGTGCCCCAGCTAAGACCAAATTGGATCAAATAAATAAATATTTTTAAAAATCCAAAAGGCTTAACAACAAAGTTTCCTTTCTTTAAAAAGTTCAGTTCAATTCAGTCTCAGTCGTGTCCAACTCTTTGTGACCCCATGGACTGCAGCAGCCAGGCCTCTCTGTCCATCGACAACTCCCGGAGCTTGCTCAAACTCATGTCCATTGAGTCAGTGATGCCATCCAACCATCTTATCCTCTGTTGTCCCCTTCTCCCCCTGCCCTCAATCTTTCCCGGCATCAGGGTCTTTTCAAATGTCAGTTCTTCGCATCAGGTGGCCAAAGTATAGGAGTTTCAGCTTTAGCATCAGTCCTTCCAATGAATATTCAGGACTGATTCCCTTTAGGATGGACTGGTTGGATCTCCTTGCAGTCCAAGGGACTCTCAAGAGTCTTCTCCAACACCACAGTTCAAAAGCATCAATTCTTCAGCATTCAGCTTTATTTATAGTCCAACTCTCATCCATACATGACTACTGGAAAAACCATAGCCTTGACTAGACGGACCTTTGTTGGCAAAGTAATGAATGTCTCTGCTTTTTAATATGCTGTCTAGGTTAGTCATAACTTCTCTTCCAAGGAGCAAAAAAAAAAAAAACAATAGCAAACATGTACTTAAGATTTGTACATTTCATTTTACATGCAGGAAAAATAAACTAAAAAAATTAAACTAATGATATGTATGCTGAAGTATTTAGGGGAAAATATTCAAATGTCTTTAATTTACTGTCAATTGTATCAGGGAAAAAAAAAGATGACTTGATGGATGAATAGGAGATAGAGAGATGTGTGATAAAGCAAAATGTTTAGAGTAGGATGTAGGTGGTGGTACATGGTGTTCAATGTAAAATTATTTAACCTTTTCTAAATGTTTAACATTTTATTAGGGAAAAAATGACATGGCTGTTTAGTGGTATCAGATGACCTGAACCAACACTTCATAAATATTCATGCTAATAAAGCCAGTTCTTTGTTTGCGCCCTCACTTCATTCGGGTCTTCACTCAAATGTCACCTTAGACAGCAAAGCTGTCTCTGACCCCTTCTGTAAAAATAATGCCACAACCCCTGTCAAACCCTGATGCTGTCTTCTGAATTATTTTTCATTTTAGTTCATATCATAACTTGACATATATTTATTTCCTAGTTGCTCATCTCCTTCTGCTAGAACATTAGCTCCATGCAATCAGATTCACTGTCTGTTTTATACACTGCTGCTGCTGCTGCTAAGTCGTTTCAGTCGTGTCCGACTCTGTGCGACCCCATAGACGGCAGCCCGCCAGGCTACTCCGTCCCTGGGATTCTCCAGACAAGAACACTGGAGTGGGTTGCCATTTCCTTCTCCAATGCATGAAAGTGAAAAGTGAAAGTGAAGTCACTCAGTCGTGTCCGACTAGAACAATGTCTGACTCACAGTAGCAGCTCAATACATATGTGTTGGATGAAAAAATGTTGAAAGAACCAAGATTTGTCATGTGTGATCACTGTGTGCAAGATGCTGGGCCAAACATAAAAAGCAAGAGTGGGTATCATTGCTGTTTTCAGTAGATAGACCTTTAGTCTAGCTGGATGTCACAGGATGGTAATAAATAAGATAATAGAAGCACACAGCGGCAAGTGAAAAGTGCCGGAGGAAAGCAACAAAGCAAGGAAGGGCCTCCTGGAGATGAGAGTTAAGCTTGGTCTCAAATGAGCACTTGGTTTCCTTGGAAATTATATGTGTCACTATAAATACATTAGCATGCCGCCTTTCAGGGCTGTGTGATGTATCAGTCCTGGGGAATTCACTCAGTGTAACAGATGTTGACATAATCAAGCTTTGGGGAATCACAAAGCTGGGGAAAGCTAATGAAAAAAAGAATTTGAAGACAGGAAATAACAGAGAAGCTGGTCTCAGAAGTGGGATCGCTCAGGTGGAGGGATTTACGTGGGACAGGATGCCTGCATTGAAATCCTGGCTGTAGTACTTCGTAGCTGTAGGGACCCTGAGCAAGTTCTACAATGTCTCTGTGCCTTGATTTCCTCATCTATAAAATGAGGCAAGAAGTAACAATAATAGTATCTACCATCCAGGGTTGTTAGGAGAATTAAATGTAAATGAATTAATACTTACTAAGAAGTGCTTTGAGCAGTGACTGACACATTGTCAGTATATTATTATTTGGAAGCTTAGGTTTGTAAGAACTACGGTGAGAAAGCAGACCAAGAGGAGGGTAAAATGAAATTCCAATGATGCTTAAACGAGGTTGCAGACTATGGGTTGATTGCTGTACTAAGGATGTTTAGGGAGGATAAACTGGGAGATTGGGATTGACATATATGTACTACTATATATAATATGTATATGGCATCATCTACTCAATGGACATGAATTTGAGCAAACTCTGGGAGACAGTGCAGCCTCTCAAGACAGGGGAGCCTGGTGTACGATAGTCCATGGGGTCGCAAAGAGTCGAACACGACTTAGCACCTGAACAACAGCAAACATATAAAATAGATAACTAGTAAGAACCTGCTGTATAGCACAGGGAATTCTACTTAATACTCTGTTCTAAACTATATGGGAACCGAATCTAAAAAAAAGAGTCGATATATGTATCTCTATAACTGATTCACTTTGCTGTACAGCAGAAACGAACACAAAAGTGTAAATCAACCATGCTCCAATAAAAATTAATTAAAAATGAATAAATAAAGATGCTTAGATTTTCTCAAGAAGAGCTAAGCTACCTGATGCTGAAGAAGAGAAAGTGGACTTTAGGACATATCCCAGGTTGAGAGCCTCCAGAGTGAGCTGTGTGGAACCACGAAGGATCTTCAAATTGATACCAGTGGGGAGGGAGTATCAACGGGTTGACCTGGTTGTAAAGATGTGAGCTCTGCTGCTGGGTCTTCCATTCGCTGGAGTCAGCCAGGGTGACAGCCTGAGGAATGGTGGGGGCAAGACTTGATTCTGGGGTGAGCATCCTCATGTGAAGGGGAGTCTCCTGGTGCCCAGTCAGGGGTGACCAGGACTGTATGGGAAAGAGATGCAGTCACAGAAATGTGTCATTGGGGAAGGTCATCGAGGGACAGAGGCTGGATTCTTTGGGTGTCCAAACTTCGTGGTGTTCCTGGTGGGCTGGGGGAGAGGAGGGAGGGTGTTGTGAACAAAATTCACATGGAAGCCCCATCACCACGTGCGATTATATTTGTAGACAGAACCTTTAAAGAGGTAATTAGGATCATGAGGGTGGGCCTGTAATTCAGTAAGATCATGTCCTTTACTTTTTTTTATTTTTAAATATTTATTTATTTGGCTGGAGTTGCAATACACGGGACCTTTGCAAGGTCGAGGCATGCAGGGTGTTTTAGTTGAAGGATTTTTCGTTGCAGCATGCAGGATCTAGTTTCCTGGCCAGGGATCAAACCTGGGCCCCCTGCATTGGTAGAGCAGTCTTAGCCACTGAACCACCAGGGAAGTTCCTGATCAGTGTCCTTTATAAAAAGAAGAAGAGACGTCAGGGATGTGTACACAGAGAAAAGGCCTTGTGAGGACACAGTAGGAAGACAACCATCTGCAAGCCAGAGACAGAGGCCTCAGGGGAACCAAACCTGCCCACTCAGGCCCCAGAACTGTGAGAAAATAAAATTTCATTGTTTGAGCCACCCAGTCCATGGTACTTTGCTCTGGCAATCAGAACAGACTAATATAAGAAGTTATGGCTCCAGATCTCATTTTTGTTTCTGCAAAAAAAAAAAAAATTTATTTTGTTTGTGTATACACTAAGTATACACACAAGGACTGATTCCTACGTACCAAAATCAAAAAGAAGACTGTTTTATGGACCAGAAGAGTACTATGGATTAACAAAAAAATAAAGCCTGAAGGAGAACTAGAATACACACTAATCCTACCAACACAGGCTTCCCTGGTGGCTCAGTAATAAAGCATCCACCTGCAATGCAGGAGACTCGGGTTCCATCCCTGGGTCAGGAAGATCCTCCGGAGAAGGAAATGGCAAATCACTCCAGTATTCTTGCCTGGAGAATCCCATGGACAGAGGAGCCTGGAGGGCTACAATCCATGGGCTTGCAAAGAGTCAAACATGACTGAGCAACTAAACAACAACAACTATCAATGTATTCTCTCCCTGTTGGCAGATATTGGGGATGCTAAATCACTATTTGAAGGTCAACAGCTGAGTGTGGCTTTAGGGGAAAGGGAGGTGGAGGGTGCTGAAAGACATTTCTGTGACTCCTGTTACCAGTGACATGGGCCTGTGATCTCAGAGCAGGCTTACATCTTTGTTTATTCAAGTTATTTTGACTCAGACACCCACAGGCGTGCTTCCTCCAAAGTGCCTTCCTAGCTATTTGTGGGCATTTCCAAGGTCTCCAGGTTTCTTTTTAACCTGCAACCCTGATAAACATTGTAAAATCATCCCCTAGTGGGGTCAGCTATCCTTCGTGACAACCAAACCACTGCTTCTACTCGGTCTTCAGCTCAGAGATCATGTTGCCACTAACAGCTGAGACCAGATGGCGGCTTTTATTGATTTTTGGTAAAGAAGGAATACAAGAGAGCTTCCCAGGTGGCGCTAGGGGTAAAGAACCCATCAGCCAATGCAGGAGACATAAGAAACTCGGGTTCAACCCTTGGGTTGGGAAGATTCCCTGGAGGAGGGCATGGCAATCCACTCCAGTATTCTTGCCTGGAGAAACCCAGGGAAACAGAGGAGTCTGGTGGGCTACAGTTCATAGGATTGCAAAGAGTGTCCACAACTGAAGTGATACAGCATGCATGCACAGGCATATGGAAAATGATGCTGAGATGACCATTATATCTACTACTGTGGGCAAGAATACCTTAGAAGAAATGGAGTAGCCCTCATAGTCGACAAAAGAATCCAAAATGCAGTACTTGGGTACAATCTCAAAAATGACAGAAGGATCTGTTTGTTCCCAAGGGAAACCATTCAATATCATGGTAATCCAAGTCTATGGCCCAACCAGTAATGCTGAAGAAGCTGAAGTTGAACAGTTCTACGAAGACCTACAAGACATTCTAGAACTAACACCAAAAAAAAGATGTCCTTTTCATCATAGGGGACTAGAATGCAAAAGTAGAAAGTCAAGAGATACCTGGAGTAACAGGCAAATTTGGCCTTGGAGTACAGAATGAAACAGGGCAAAGGCTAACAGTTGTGCCAAGAGAATGCACTGGTCAAAACAAACACCCTCTTCCAACAACACAAGAGAAGACTCTACACATGGACGTCACCAGATGGTCAATACCAAAATCAGACTAATTATATTCTTGCAGCCAAAGATGGAGAAGCTCTATACAGTGAGCACAAACAAGACTGGGAGCTGACTGTGGCTCAGATCATGAATGCCTTATTACCAAATTCAGCCTGAAATTGAAGAAAGTAGGGAAAACCACTAGAAAGTGAAGTCGCTCAGTCATGTCTGACTCTTTGCTACCCCATGAACTGTAGCTCACCAGGCTCCTCCATCCATGAGATTCTCCAGGCAAGAGTACTGGAGTGGGTTGCCATTTCCTTCTCCAAGACCATTCAAGTATGACCTAAATTAAATCCCTTATGATTATACAGTGGAAATGACAAATAGATTCTAGGGATTAGATCTGATAGACAGAGTGCCTGATGAACTATGGACAGAGGTTTGTGACATTGTATAGGAGGCAGTGATCAAGACCATCCCCAAGAAAAAGATGTGCAAAAAGGCAAAATGGTTGTCTGAGGAGGCCTTACAAACAGCTGTGAGAAGAAGAGAAGCGAAAAGCAAAGGACAAAAGGAAAGATATAAGCATCTGAATGCAGAGTTCCAAAGAATAGCAAGGAGAGATAAGAAGGCCTGCCTAAGTGATCAATGCAAAGAAATAGAGGAAAACAACAGAATGGGAAAGACTAGAGATCTCTTCAAGAAAATTAGAGATACCAAGGGAACATTTCATGCAAAGATGGGCTCGATAAAGGACAGAAATGGTATGGACATAATAGAAGCAGAAGATATTAAGAAGAGGTGGCAACAAATACACAAAAGAACTATACAAAAAAGATCTTCATGACCCAGATAACCACAATGGTGTGATCATTCACCTAAATCCAGACATCCTGAAATGCAAAGTCAAGAGGCCTTAGGAAGCATCACTAGGAACAAAGCTAGTGGAGGTGATGGAATTCCCATTGAGCTATTTCAAGTCCTAAAAGATGATGCTGTGAAAGTGCTGCACTCAATATGGCAGCAAATTTGGAAAACGCAGCAGCAGCCACAGGACTGGAAAAGGTCACTTTTCATTCCAATCCCAAAGAAGGGCAATGCCAAAGAATGTTCAAACTACTGCACAACTGCACTCATCTCACACACTAGCAAAGTAATGCTTAAAATTCTCCAAGCCAGGCTTCAACAGTACGTGAACTGTGAACTTCCAGATGTTCAAGCTGGATTTAGAAAAGGCAGAGAAACCAGAAATCAAATTGCCAACATCTGTTGGATCATCGAAAAAGCTAGAGAATTCCAGAAAAACATCTATTTCTGCTTTGTTGAGTATGTGAAAGCCTTTGACTCTGTGGATCACGACAAACTGTGGAAAATTCTTCAAGAGATGGGAAAACCAGACCACCTGACTTATCTCCTAAGAAATCTGTATGCAGGTCAGGAAGCAACAGTTAGAACTGGACATGGAACAACAGACTGGTTCCAAATTGGGAAAGGAGTACATCAAGTCTGTATATTGTCACCCTGCTTATTTAACTTCTATGCAGACTACATCATGAGGAATGCTGGACTGGATGAAGCACAAGCTGGAATCGAGACTGCCGGGAGAAATATCAATAACCTCAGATATGCAGATGACACCACACTTATGGCAGAAAGTGAAGAACTAAAGAGCCTCTTGATGAAAGTGAAAGAGGAGAGTGAAAAACGGCTTAAAACTCAACATTCAGAAAACGAAGATCATGGCATCTGGTCCCATCACTTCATGGCAAATACATGGGGAAACAATGGAAACAATGACAGAATTTATTTTGAGGGGCTCTAAAATCACTGCAGATGGTGACTGTAGCCATGAAATTAAAAGACGCTTGCTCCTTGGAAGAAAAGCTATGACCAATATAAACAGCATATTAAAAAGCAGAGACATTACTTTGCCGACAAAGGTGGGTCTAGTCAAAGCTATGGTTTTTCCAGTGGTAATGTATGGATGTGAGAGTTGGACTATAAAGAAAGGTGAGCGCCAAAGAACTGATGCTTTTGAACTGTGGTGCTGGAGAAGACTCTTGAGAGTCCTTTGGACTGCAAGGAGATCCAACCAGTCCATCCTAAAGGAAATCAGTCCTGAATATTCATTGGAAGGACTGATGCTGAAGCTGAAACTCCAATACTTCGGCCACCTGATGCAAAGAACTGACTCATTGGAAAAGACCCCAATGCTGGGAAAGATTGAAGGCAGGAGGAGAAGGGGGCAACAGAGAATGAGATGTGTGGATGGCATCACCGACTCGATGGACATGAGTTTGAGCAAGCTCCGGGAGTTGGTGATGGACAGGAGGCCTGGTGTGCTGCCATCCATGGGGTCAGAAGAAGTCGGACACGACTGAGCGACTGAACTAAACTGAACTGGAGGCCGTGGTTGATGGAGAAGAAGGGATGCAGGCTGGAGAAGCAAGAAGAGAACAGAGGAAAGCAGCTCCCTCATTTCCCAGGGGGGGACCCCCCAGCTGTCTTTGGCCTGTGACTCTTATTAAATTAAACAAGGAGGCCATTAGACAGAGGTGGCTCGGATGTCCTGCCTTCCTGCATTAGAAACCAGTGTGATGTCCATGCCTCAAGGTGACAAATCAAAATGCCAAGGACAGCTGGTCACAAACGGCCACCTAGGTGCTAGGTGATAGCCAAAGAAAGAATTTTCTTTCCTTCTCTGAACTTTCTCTGAGTGTCTCCCAGCTCCCAACTTTACGAAACTAAGCAGGACCCGAGGGGCTACAGGGCCTTTCCATGTCCCCCATTCCTTGTTTGTAGGGAACAGACTCCAGCCTCCATGATCTTCCCTGAGTCCTAAAGGGAAGATTCCAAGAGTTGCTAATCAGGGAAGGGAGAGGATGCAGAGACAAGAGAGAAGCAGCCAAGAGGACCCCATTAGGCAGGGTCCTGGTTCCCCCTCAAGGGATACACATAATAATATCTTTGAGCTCTTTACAGAACCACAACCCCCAACAAATGGAGTTAGCATTTTTTATTACAGAGAAGATCAACTGAGGTCAGATTAAAGGAACCAGAGAAGCTCATCAAGGAATTACCTGCTGCTAAGTCGCTTCAGTCGTGTCCGACTCTGTGCGACCCCATAGACAGCAGCCCATCAGGCTCCACCGTCCCCGGGAGTTTCCAGGCAAGAACACTGGAGTGGGTTGCCATTTCCTTCTCCAATGCATGAAAGTGAAAAGTGAAAGTGAAGTCGCTCAGTCATTTCCGACTCTTAGCGACCCCATGGACTGCAGCCTACCAGGCTCCTCCGTCCATGGGATTTTTCCAGGCAAGAGTACTGGAGTGGGGTGCCATTGCCTTCTCTGATTAAATGAGTGCAGGTCTTCAGTTCAGTTCAGTTCAGTTCAGTCACTCAGTCATGTCCAACTCTTTGCAACCCCATGGACTGCAGCACACCAGGCCTCCCTGTCCATCACCAACTCCTGGAGTTTACTCAAACTCATGTCCATTGAGTTGGTGATGCCACCCAACTATCACCCCTCTGGCATCCCCTTCTTCTCCTGCCTTCAATCTTTCCCAGCATCACCGTCTTTTCCAATAAATCAGTTCTTTGCATCAGGTGGCCAAAGTTTTGGAGTTTCAACTTCAACATCAGTCCTTCCAATGAATATTCAGGACCGATTTCCTTTAGGATGGACTGGTTGTATCTCCTTGCAGTCCAAGGGACTCTCAAGAGTCTTCTCCAACACCACACTTCAAAAGCATCAATTCTTCAGCGCTCAGCTTTCTTCACAGTCCAACTCTCACATCCATACATGACCACTGGAAAAACCATTGCTTTGATTAGATGGACCTTGTCAGCAAAGTAATGTCTCTGCTTTTTAATGTGCTGTCTAGGCTGGTTGTAGCTTTTCTTCCAAGGAGCAAGCATCTTTTAATTTCATGGTTACAGTCACCATCTGCAGTTATTTTGGAGCCCCCCAAAATAAATTCTGTCATTGTTTCCACTGTTTCCCCATCTATTTGCCATGAAGTGATGGGACCAGATGCCATGATCTTCGTTTTCTGAATGTTGAGTTTTAAGCCAAGTTTTTCACTTTCCTCTTTCACTTTCATCAAGAGACTCTTTAGTTCTTCACTTTCTGCCATAAGTGTGGTGTCATCTGCATATCTGAGGTTATTGATATTTCTCCCGGCAGTCTCGATTCCAGCTTGTGCTTCATCCAGTCCAGCATTCCTCATGATGTAGTCTGCATAGAAGTTAAATAAGTATGGTGACAATATACAGCCTTGACATACTCCTTTCCCGATTTGGAACCAGTCTGTTGTTCCATGTCCAGTTCTAACTGTTGCTTCCTGACCTGCATACAGATTTCTCAGAAGGCAAGTCAGGTATTCCCATATCTTGAAGAATTTTCCACAGTTTGTTGTGATCCACAGAGTCAAAGGCTTTGGTATAGTCAACAAAGCAGAAATAGATGTTTTTCTGGAACTCTCTCACTTTTTCGATGATCCAACAGATGTTGGCAATTTGATTTCTGGTTCCTCTGCCTTTTCTAAATCCAGCTTGAACATCCGGAAGTTCACAGTTCACGTACTGTTGAAGCCTGGCTTGGAGAATTTTGAGCATTACTTTGACAAAACATGGTCCACTGGAGAAAGGAATGGCAAACCACTTCAGTATTCTTGCCTTGAGAACCCCATGAACAGTATGAAAAGGCAGAAAGATAGGACACTGAAAGATGAACTCCCCAGGTCAGGAGGTGCCCAATATGCTGCCTGAGAAGAGTGGAGAGAGAACTTCAGAAAGAATGAAGAGACGGAGCCAAAGAAAAACAACACCCAGTTGTGGATATGACTGGTGATGAAAGCAAAGTCTGATGCTGTAAAGAGCAATATTGCATAGGAACCTGGAATGTTAGGTCCATGAATCAAGGCAAATTGGAAGTGGTCAAGCAGGAGATGGCAAGAGTGAACATCGACATTTTAGGAATCAGCAAACCGAAATGAACTGGAATGGGTGAATTTAACTCAAATGCCCATTATATCTACTACTGTGGGCAGGAATCCCTTAGAAGAAATGGAGTAGCCGTAATAGTCAACAAAAGAGTCCAAAATGCAGTACTTGGGTGCAGGCCCTGCACACACCCTAATCATATAAGGTCCTTGAATGTTTCCTATGAAGTGCCTTAGGCGAGGTAACACTAACCTGGGTGGGTTCTATAAAGAGAAGATTGTGAGAAGAAAGAAAAAAAAACCCATTTATCACCATCTGGATAAAGAGGTGAAAGTAAAACAGATATTCTTTGCCTCTGCAAATACATGTTACAGCTCATGAGATGCAAAATTGGTGTGAAATGGACTATGACATTTTTCAAAGATTATTTTCCTTGTTTATTTTCTTGTGTATCCTTAGCCCTAAAACTTAGGAGAAAACCTTCAAAGTTGAGAAGAGAGATGCCAAAAGGAGACCAAACCAGAATGTAAGAACTTCATTTACTTCAGAAACCATCTGCCAGTCTTAACTGTTAAGCAAAATCTATTAGCTTGTTTAATGGTGACAACTTGATCTGAATGGGTGAATTGTGCTGAAAGAAAACATTATGCATTTATCTTCCTTTCCTTTTGGTGTAAAACCAGTTCTGAGGTTATCTCTGCAAGGAAAACTGGCATTTCATGGTCTTGTATTTGCATAATGAGTATCCTTTGTGGCTTCTGCCGGTCCCAGCGAATTGCCTTAGAATTCTTCTGCTACATCTGTTGGGTTTTCCACTTTCTTTTGTTGTTGTACAGTCTCCAAGTCGTGTCTGACTCTGTGACCCCATGGACTGCAGCACGCCAGGCTCCTCCGTCCTGCACTATCTCCCAGAGTTTGCTCAAACTCATGTCCATTGAGTCAGTGATACCATCCAACCATCTCATCCTCTGTCACCCACTTCTCCTGCCCTCAATCTTTCCCAACATCAGAGCAGATAAAACCAAGGAGGGTCTTGGAATGTACGAACAGAAAAACCAGACCCTTATCATCCTTCCCTCCCCCACATTGTAGCTATTAATGGATTTCAGGTCCTCCTGAGCAGCATAACCTGTCTCCCCTCCTACCCCAAAGAGAGAAGGTATTTGCCTTACTCTTCCCTGAACCCAGTATTCATGCCTCATCCAATCAGCAAATGACCTACAAGACCCTTATCCCACTCCTTGTATCCTGGGTATAAAAGTGGACTAACGACTCCTGTTCAATGTCACTTCTCCCTTGAGCTGGCCCATTGTTCTAACAGCATCTCCCATAATAAACTTTATTTCCCTCTCATTCTGCCTCATGTCTGGAAATTCTTTTCCAACCCACACCCAGACCACAACAGATAGTAGAAGGTATAGATATGGTTTCTAAGGCTGTCCAAATTCCTTGATTCTTGGCTAGCAATTCCAACAATTTCTTTCATTTTTGGGCCATGACACAAGGCTCATGAGCTCTTAGTTCCCCAACCAGGGATTGAACCCACACTCCCTGAATTAGAAGGGCAGGGTCTTAACCACTTATCAAAGCCAAAGTGTTAGTCCCTCAGTCGTGTCCAACTCTTTGTGACTCTATGGACTATAGCCTACCAGTCTCCTCTGTCCATGGAATTTCCCAGGCAAGAATACTGGAGTGGGTTGCCAGGGAGTGGGTTGCCACTTCCTGTTCCAGGGCATCTTCCCAAATCAGGGTTCAAACCCGGGTGTCCTACACTGCAGGAGGATTCTTTACCAACTGAGGCACCAGGGAAGCCCTCAGATTACATGCTGAGGTATAAAAGTGTTTCTCTAGTCTTATCATTACTCTGGAAAGTTCTTAATATTCAAGTAGCCTCAAGGACAGAATACTGCTATCTCTTGGGAGACAGTTCTTCACGGGGCTCCCGCTTTTCTGCTTGTCTTGTGAGCTAAGCTTTGCTCTGGCCCTTGGTAGCAGAACACCCTTTCCAGGATGTTTGTGTAGTAAACAGTCTTGGAAGATCGGACTGGGGAAAACCTAGCTAATGACACCCTCTGCAGTGAAGTGCAGGCAGATTGGCTTTATAGCCCATTATAAAAAAGTATCTTACAAATGATGAAATAAAATTCGTGTTTTATGGCAAGACAAGAAAAATTTAACATAAAATGTTTCTCTGCCCAGATAGGGTTCCTCCCTCCCTTCCAGTGTGTCTAGTACATCTGCATTAAGCAGCCTGCCCACACTTGCACTCATCTCACATGCTAGTAAAGTCATGCTCAAAGTTCTCCAAGCCAGGCTTCAGCAATACATGAACCAAGAACTTCCAGATGTTCAAGCTGGTTTTAGAAAAGGCAGAGGAACCAGAGATCAAATTGCCAACATCCGCTGGATCATGGAAAAAGCAAGAGAGTTCCAGAAAAACATCTATTTCTGCTTTATTGACTATGCCAAAGCCTTTGACTGTGTGGATCACAATAAACTGTGGAAAATTCTGAAAGAGATGGGAATACCAGACCACCTGATCTGCCTCTTGAGAAATCTGTATGCAGGTCAGGAAGCAATAGTTAGAACTGGACATGGAATAAAAGACTGGTTCCAAATAGGAAAAGGAGTACGTCAAGGCTGTATATTGTCACCCTGCTTATTTAACTTCTATGCAGAGTACATCATGAGAAACTCTGGACTGGAAGAAACACAAGCTGGAATCAAGATTGCCGGGAGAAATATTGATAGCCTCAGATATGCAGATGACATCACCCTTATGGCAGAAAGTGAAGAGGAACTAAAAATTCTCTTGATGAAAGTGAAAGAGGAGAGTGAAAAAGTTGGGTTAAAGCTCAACATTCAGAAAACGAAGATCATGGCATCTGGTCCCATCACTTCATGGGAAATAGATGCGGAAACAGTGGAAATAGTGGCCAACTTTATTTTTGGGGGGCTCCAAAATCACTGCAGATGGTGACTGCAGCCATGAAATTAAAAGACTCTTACTCCTTGGAAGGAAAGTTATGACCAACCTAGATAGCATATTAAAAAGAAGAGATATTATTTTGCCAACAAAGGTCTGTCTAGTCAAGGCTATAGTTTTTCCAGTGGTCATATATGGATGTGAGAGTTGGACTATAAAGAAAGCTGAGTGCAGAAGAATTGATGCTTTTGAACTGTGGTGTTGGAGAAGACTCTTGAGAGTCCCTTGGACTGCAAGGAGATCCAACCAGTCCATCCTAAGGGATATCAATCCTGGGTGTTCATTGGAAGGACTGATGCTACAAGCTGAAACTCCAATACTTTGGCCATCTCATGCAAAGAGTTGACTCATTGGAAAAGACCTTGATGCTGGGAGGGATTGGGGGCAGGAGTAGAAGGGGACAACAGAGGATGAGATGGCTGGATGGCATCACTGACTCAATGGACGTGAGTTTGAGCGAACTCCTGGAGTTGGTGATGGACAGGGAGGCCTGGCGTGCTGCAATTCATGGGGTCGCAAAGAGTCGGACAGGACTGAGCAACTGAACTGAACTGAACTTAGGAGATAAACGTCCTTCTTAATCTCATAGGGCCTCACTGGTGGCTTAGTCGGTGAAGAATCTGCCTGCCATGCAGGAGACCCAGGTATGATTCCTGTGTTGGGAAGATCTCCTGGAGCAGGAAATGGCAACCCACTCCAGTACTCTTGCCTGGAAAATCCCACGGATGGAGAAGCCTGGTAGACTTCCGTAGGGTCACAAAGAGTCCGACACGACTTCACTTTCACTTTCACGTGGCAGCTAAAGATGTGGGGCTCTATTATGTGAAAGGAGGAGGGAATGGGTATCATGAGACAATCAGCGATCAATCTGCACCCATAGCTTGTATAACACAATACAGTGGGCAGTGCCCCGTGAGCTACGGGAGCAACTTCCAGGCTTCAGGGGGGCTTCAGGGAAGAGAGCTAGCTGGAATCCTGAAGGACAGCTAGGCTTGTCCTGAAGGCATGTGTGGGAGGGGACATTCCAGGCAGAGGGGCAGTTCATATAAAGACTCAGATGTGAGAGAAAGCACAAAGCACTGGAGAAGCCCATGGTCCTGTTGAAAGCTGAGCTCAGAGTGCAGGGTTGAGGCAGGTGGGAGATGAGTCTAAAATAAAATTCAGAATGAAGAGCTTGCTGGGAGTTTAGACTTTCTTTGGGGGAGAAAGGGGAGCCAACGGGGAAATAACTGAACAGCTTTGCATTTTACTCTTATTTTTATTTCCCCACGGGTTAAGATTAATTGCTTTTTGCTTCTTACCGACTTCTGAGAGTCTATGATAATCGAGCTTTAGATCACGACAACTTTGATCAGGACTTGGCAAAATTCTGATCGATGACAGAACTTTCTTTGGACAATTTTTCTATTAGTTTCTTCTGGTTAAAATATACATATATTTTAAACTGGAGTATAATTACAATGTTGTGTTAGTTTCTGTATACAACACAGTGAATCAGCTACATGCATACATATGTCTCCTCCCTCTGGAGTCTCCCTCCCCTTCCCTACCCCATGTAGGTCACCCAAGAGAGCACCAAGCTGAGCTCCCTGTGCTACACAGCTTCCCACTATTTTACACACTGTAGTGTATATATGTCAACGCTTAGATGGAAACTCTGACTGTAGTGTGGCAACTGGATTGGAGGTGAGGTTGCACAAGGGTTAGACCCATGAGATCATTTTTGTGGTAAACCAGACTAGCCATCAGAGCAGTCTGAAGTTCTGGAAGTATCAGGGCAAAAGGAGAAAGAAGACTAATTCATGTGGAGGAGACAGTATCAAGAGGACGCAGCAGTTCATTGGATGTAGGGAATGAGGGAGAGGATGAGGTCGGGAACAAGTCTGTGTGTCACGGCTTGGGTGTGGCTGATGGTAATGCCATCTCTTAAGACAAGGAAGTTGATAGGGGCATCAGGTTGGGGAGGGTAGGGGAGCTCAGAACACGCTGAGGTCAAATGTCTGGGGCTAAGGCTCAGAAATTTTGGCTAAAGATACAAATCTGAGATTGATCAACATGTTCAAATGGTGGATATAAGTTTACATTTTTAAGTGGACCATTTTTAAAGTCTTTTTTGAATTTGTTACAATGTTGTTTCTGTTTCTGTTTTGGCATGTGGAATCTTAGCTTCCCAACCAGGGATTGAACCTGCGCCCCCTACCTTCGAAGGCGAAGTTTAAACCACTGGACCACCGGGAAAGTCCCTAGGCTTAAATTTTAAATGAATTATAACTGACAAATAAAGGTATATGTTTGTGAAAAGTACCCAATTCCAATTTCTGTCAGTTCAGTTAGTTCAGTTGCTCAGTCATGTCTGACTATTTGCAACCCCATGAATCACAGCACGCAGGCCTCCCTGTCCATCACCAATTCCCGGAGTTCACTCAAACTTATGTCCATCGAGTCAGTGATGCCATCCAGCCATCTCATCCTCTGTTGTCCCCTTCTCCTCCTGCTCCCAGTTCCTCCCAGCATCAGGGTCTTTTCCAATGAGTCAACTCTTTGCATGAGGTTAGCCAAAGTATTGGAGTTTTCAGCTTTAGCATCAATCCTTCCAATGAACACCCAGGACTGATCTCTTTTAGGATGGCCTGGTTGGACCTCCTTGCAGTCCAAGGAACTCTCAAGAGTCTTCTCCAACACCACAGTTCAAAAGCATCAATTCTTCGGCGCTCAGCTCTCTTCACAGTCCAACTCTCACATCCATACATGACCACTGGAAAAACCATAGCCTTGACTAGACGGACCTTTGTTGGCAAAGTAATGTCTCTGCTTTTGAATATGCTATCTAGGTTGGTCATAACTTTCCTTCCAAGGAGTAAGTGTCTTTTAATTTCATGGCTACAATCACCATCTGCAGTGATTTTGGAGCCCCCCAAAATAAAGTCTGACACTGTATGGTAGACCTAAATTTACATTTTAAAATAATTGTAAATAGGCAGATGAGTGTTTGTGTAAAGCTGCCCCTTCCAAGTTCCTATATACAAAAATAAAGGAATTATTATGTTACATTAATTAGATTAATTATGGCATTAGCAATAATAATTTATTTCATAAATCACATCTGATTTGCAGTTACCCATTTTCTGATTGATTCAATACGAAACATGCAGCATAAAAAATTTAAGTGCTAGGCAGATAGTACCAATTTTTAATGTATTAAACTTAACAAGTTTGGATCTCCCCAAACTGCAATTCATTTTAGATTAACAGACATTCCCTAAATTTTAATTAACTGTCCTTGAGCCTATGATTCTGGTTTTCATAATAAAAGAATAACTTTCTAAAGAATAGCATTATTATATCAGAATATTCTAAAAATTCATTTTACCTCATTTCTCTGGAATTTTTTTCTATTATAAAGCTATTTCTCTGTTGTCCTTTTTATTAATTCATCTAGTCCATGAGCACTCTTAATTTTTAAATGCTTAATTTGGCATCCTAGAAATTCAGGAGGAAGGTCACTTTCCCTATGATTCCCTGAGCTTATTAACCCCCAATCTCAGATAAGCATGGAAATAAAAATTAGGAGCAGAATCAAACGCCTCTTTTAATGGAAACTTCACTCTGTGCCCCAAGCAGCTCACTCTTTAAGAAACAACTAGGGACTTCCTTGGGGGTGCAATGGATAAGAATCCGCCAATTCAGGGGACAGGGGTTCAATCCCTGATCCAGGAAAATCCCAATGCCTCAGAGCAACCAAGCCCATACTCCATAACTTCTGAGCCATTGCTCCAGAGCCCGGGAGCCACAACTACTGAAGCCCAAGCGCCTAGAGCCCACACTCCGCAACAAGAGAAGCCACCGCATAAGCCTGAGCACCACAACCAGAGAGTGGCCCCCACTCGCCGCAACTAGAGAAAGCCCGAGTACAGCAACGAAGATCCAGCACAGCCAAAATAAATAATTAAAAAACAAACAATTTGGGCTAACTGTTGGTGGCTGAAGAAAGGAAAAGGAGCTTAAGAAGGAGACACAAAAGCAGCACCAGATGTATCTGAGGAAAACCGGAAGTGTGTTCTGTCATAAAAAGTCAAGGTGACAGTCTCCTGTTTGAGTCTGAACCTGAAGAAAAGCAGTGAAGGCAGGGCTGAGCAAGAAATTACACTGACAAGCCATTTCTGTGAGAAAAAAATCTTGCCATGAGGCAGAGCGGGGGCAAAATATCCAGCAGCAGTTTCTACAGCTATTAATCTTGGTTGGCTAAAAAGTAGCAAAGGTTAAATTATAGATGTATATGTATCTAAAAAACCTTCAATCATAAGAAAAATTACTGGGATACAACATTATCAACTACATACAACCCTGTCTCCAAGGACCTCTTGCAAATAGGAACAATAAATCAAGGAACTCATTTCTTTTAAAGATGGGTTTAGAAACCATACTAGAATGTGGTATTATAAATGTATATTTGGGCTTCGCTGATGGCTCAATAGGTAAGGAATCTGCCTGCAATGCAGAGACCCGGGTTCGATCCCTGGGTCTGGAAGATTCCCTGGAGAAGGAAATGCCCGCTCCAGTATTCTTGACTGGGAAATCCCATGGACCGGCTATAGTCCATGGGGTCACAAAAGAGTCAGACATGACTGCATGACTGAGTGACTAAACCACCACCACCATATATGTATATATATGTATATACATATATGTATGTATGTGTATACATATGGGCTTCCCTGGTGGCCCAGCTGGTAAAGAATCTGCCTGCAATGTGGGAGACATGGGTACAATCCCTGGGTTGGGAAGATCCCTGGAGAAGGGAATGGCTACATACTCCAGTATTGTGGCCTGGAGAAGTCCATGGACTCTACAGTCCATGGGGTTGCAAAGTCAGACACAAATGAGTGACTTTCACAACAACAATATATAAATATATACATATACACATATATGTAATACTACAAGGAAAAAGGAAGAACAAGAGAAATTATCAGAGTAATGTTGACACAGAGCAGACAGAATATGTAACCAAAGATACACCCATCAGATAAAAAAACAAACACTTAATGAACCAAACCCTTCTACATAAAAAGAGCACAAGATACAGAATCTCAAGGACAAGATGTTGAGAATAGGATTTAAATAGCTACCAAGACCAAAGTGCCCAGAGGACGTCAATGCCAGATTCCCACTGCCTCAGGGAGAGAGGACAAATTCTGGGAGATTTGGAGGCAGCCAGGCATATCAAGACAGAAGGGGAGAAGCGTACATTAGAAAAAGGGAGAAGTTAGCCACACTCCCCACTGCCCAATTTAAGGCTTCCCAGCAGAAAACTAGAGCTTTAACATGATGACATTCAGAATGCTGGCTGTTGGAAGTGTTTTGAAATTTTAATGATGGAATTGAGGCTGTTGTTAAGATTTAGAGTGACAGGAGGATGTTGAAAGAGTTACTGACATTTCAGTCAATATGCCTGGGTGGGTTGGGGGTGTGTATTTGGTGTGGGTGGGGGGTGGAGAAGACTAGAAGTCTTTCTGTTTCACTCCTACAGAGTCCTCCTCTTTCCAAGCTGCACACGACAAAAGATTGCAGGTCTGGAGGCGGTCCAAAGGGGAGACAGTGAGGTCTGGAAGCCAGATGATAAGATGGAAACTGGGGGAAGTAGGTCAGTGGGAACTGATGCCCAAGGATAAGGGTCATTGAAGGACTTCGACTTGGAAGACTGGTTTCCATTTGCTGTTGGGCTGGCTTCAGGATCAAAGTCCTCCAATGCCACAAAACTTCAAGTTCCTGTTACACAGAATTTGGGTCACTGGTTCTTTAGAGAATGAAACTGAGCATCGTGTGAGGAAACGTGTTTTGCTCCATGAGTGATGTAAAATAATTCGTGAGAATCTCTGTGGGAACATGCCAGCTCTTTGTCATCAAGGGGAATGGATCCAAAAACATCATGTAGAGACAAAGAAAAACTAGACTATTATGAGTCTAGTTAATGTGAAAACTGTAGTAATTACCAGCAAAAACTGGTAAATATTGATGCTATGCATTCTCTCAGGAGATAATTCTACATTCTATCATGACATTCATAACAACAAATTCTTAAGGAAACCTAAAAAGTTAACCTTTTTGTTGTTAAATGTATAAATTCATGATTCCCTATTCAGAACTGCTTAATTAAAAGCTGGAAATTAGCTTTTAAGCTATTTGTTTGTAATTATTTCAATTTTGAAAAGAAAGATATTTGCCTAGTTTGAAATATAGAGTGAAAAACAAGTTTCCTTTCCACTCTTGTCCCACTGGTATCAACTTTCCAGTCCAGAGGCAACCACCATGATTGGGTTCTTCTGTAACCTTCCAGAAACATAGTCTAAAAATCATGCATTTTTCAAAATCCGTATTTAAATAACAGCCACAATCATCAACTTTTGTGGGCTTGGAGGTTATAATCTATTCACATTTTAGAAAGCATGTTTGTAAGCTAATTTTCTTAATAGGCAGTAATACTTGCAATGCTTTTGCTTGCTTGCTTAGTTGCTCAGTCACGTCCAACTCTTTGTGACCCCGTGGACTGTAGCCCACCAGGCTCCTCTGTCCATGGGATTTTTCAGGCAAGAATACTGGAGTGGGTTGCCATTTTCCTCCTCCAGGGGGTCTTTCCAACCCAGGGATCAAACCCACATCTCCTGTCTCTCTTGCATTGCAGGCAGATTCTTTCCCTGCTGAGCCATCAGGAAAAGCCCATTAAGTCACATGCTAATTAATATATTACAACAAGTTTTAAAACCTGTCATGAAAATAAAGTGCTTTTCCTTCTAAGAAAAAAGATACAAAGAGAGTCCTCAAATATCAAGAGAGGACAGGATTTTCATAGCATAACAATTACAGTATGAACAGTATATACCCACCATATTAAAAAAATTTTTTTAAGTAATATCTATTGGAGAAATGCTAATTAAGACAACTAAGAGGGGAATTTCCTGGTGATCCAATGGTTAAGACTTCACACTTCCATTGCAAGGGGCATGGGATCAATCCGTGGTCAGGGAACTAAGATCCCACAAGTCATGCGGTGTGGCCAAAAAGAAAAAAAAAAGAAAGAAACACTAAGAATTAATGTACCTATTATAATAGCTAAAATGTTTTGAAAATAAATGCTAATTGCTGGCAAGAATGCAGAAAAACAAACATTCTCATTCATTGCTGGTGAGAATGCAACAGGTTGAGTCACCTGAGAAAAAATTTGGGAATCTCTCATCCAGTTAAACATACACGACCTGTGTATATGTGACACAGTAATTCCACTCCTAGGAACTGATCAGAAAAAAAGAAAAAATCAAAACTACGTTCATATAAAAACATGAATGTGCATGTTAATAGCAACTTACTTATGATCTCCAAAAACTGGTATTACCTCAAATATCCTGCAGCTGGTGAATGGATAAGCAAACTTGGTACATCCATTGAATGGAATACTCCTCAGCGATAAAAAGGGATATAAGCTACTGATACAGGCAACAATCTGTATGAATCTCTAATGTAGTATGCTAAATGAAAGAAGCCAAAGACAAGAATCTCTGCTGTGTAATTCTACTTACACGACATTCTGAAAAAGGAACAATTATGGACCTGAAAACAGGTCGGTGGCTGCCAGGGATGACAGCTGGGGTAGTGGCTGGCTTCTGTCTTGCGTTGAATTGTGTCCTCACCCCAAGCCAATTCATATAAAGTCCTAATTCCCCAGTATCTCAAAATGTGATCTTATTTGAAAATGGGATCATTGTAGATGTAATAAGCCAAGATGAAGTCATACTGGAGTAGGGTGGGCCCTTCCTTCAAAATGACTGGTGTCTTTATAAAAAAAAGAGAGAGAAATTGGGACACAGCCATTCACACACGGAGAGCCCCAGAAGATGAAGGCAGAGATAGGATGGTGATTCCACACACCAACAACTGCCAGCAAACCAACCAAAGGGAGGGGAGAGGGGCCGAACAGGGCTCCCAGTTCTCGGAACCAGCTCTACCAAATTTGATCATGGACTCCGGCCTCCAGAACCAATGTGAAATTAATTTCTGTTGTGCAATTCAGCCAGTTTGCAGTCTTTATTACAGCAGCCCTAGGAAACAACAGGGGCAGCACGAGGGGATACGGTGGGGTGATGAGCTCTTCTGTGACTCATGATGGCAGTCAAATCATTATACGTATTTGTCAAAACTCAAAAGCGTACACCAAAAGGACTGCGTTTACAGTACATAAATAAAGTGAGCAAAAAATGTGAGGGTTGTGACTTGAAAACTGTAAACAAAAGATGCCAGTCCAGGTTCGATGCACGATACTGGATACTTGGGGCTAGTGCACTGGGAAGACCCAGAGGGAGGGTATGGGGAGGGAGGAGGGAGGAGGGTTCAGGGTGGGGCACACATGTATACCTGTGGCGGATTCATTTTGATATTTGGCAAAACTAATACAATTATGTAAAGTTTAAAAATAAAAAAAAATATTAAATAAAAAATAAATAAATAAAAAATAAATAAATTAAAAAAAAAAAGATTTCATTGCTTGGTTTAGTAAATTCACATAGCAAAATATTTTCCTGTAACTTTCAAAGATGAAATTCTGATTCTTCACAAATGTACTACTCACACAGTTGTTGTCTGAAGAGTGCTACATTTGAGGTAAAAAAATTAATGAATTTTTAATTTATGTATCTATTTGGATGGTTCCAAATTGAGAAAGGAGTACATCGAGGCTGTATATTGTCACCCAGCTTATTTAACTTCTATGCAGAGTACATCACGCATAATGCCAGGCTGGATGAAGCAAAAGCTGGAATCAAGATTGCCCAGAGAAATATCAATAACCTCAGATATGCAGATGACACCACCCTTATGGCGAAAAGTGAAGAGGGACTAAAGAGCCTCTTGATGAAAGTGAAAAAGGAGAGTGAAAATGCTGGATTAAAACTCAATACTCAAAAAATAAAGATCATGGCATCTGGTCCCATCTCTTCCTGGCAAATAGATGGGGAAACAATGGAAACAGTGAGAGACTTAATTTTCATGGGCTCCAAAATCACTTGCAGATGGTGACTGTAGCCATGAAATTAAAAGATGCTTGCTTCTTGGAAGAAAAGCTATGACCAACCTACACAGCATATTAAAAAGCAGAGACATTACCTTGCCATCTGTCTAGTTAAAGCTATGGTTTTTCCAGTGGTCATGTATGGATGTGAGGGTTGGACCATAAAGAAAGCTGAGTGCCGAAGACTTAATGCTTTTGAACTGTGGTGTTGGAGAAGACTCTTGAGAGTCCCTTGGACTACAAGGAGATCCAACCAGTCCATTCTAACGGAGATCAGTCCTGGGTGTTCTTTGGAACCACTGATGCTAAAGCTGAAACTCCAATACTTTGGCCACCTGATGCAAAGAACTGACTCATTGGAAAAGAGCCTGGGAAAGATTGAAGGCAGGAGGAGAAGGGGACAATAGACGATGAGATGGTTGGATGGCATCACCAACTCGATGGACGTGAGTTTCAGCAAGCTCTGGGAGTTGGTGATGGACAGGGAAGCCTGGCGTGCTGCAGTCCATGGGGTCGCAGAGTCGGACAGGACTGAGTGACTGACCTGACCGACATCCATGTGGCTGCACCAGGTCTTAGTTGCTGCATGTGGGATCCAGTTCCCCCACCGGGGACTGAACCCTGCCTGGCTCTGCATTGGGAGCATGGGGTCTTAGCCACTTAACTACCAGGGAAGTCCCCCAAAGTTAATATCTTTAATTCAGTATTAGCTATTACTGCAGCCAATGCCTAGGATGGGGTTTCTAGCACCTAAAACAGGGCCAAGGCAAAATTACATTCATATCTGTTGAATGAATGATCCATTAGAACTCTATACTTGAAGTCACTTTTAGTGAAAATGTTAGCAAAACAGGCATATACAGAAGCAAACTCAATGTTTCCACTTCCCTACAACTCTTAAACTTTTGTCATGGATAAAAGACTAGTTATTGCTTTCTTCCATTTTCTTAACAGGAAAATGAATTCATATGAATCCAAGTATGTGAATTCAGTTTTAAAAGCTCATTTTTATCAAACTAAGTGCCAGGATTATGAATATTTCTCATCTATAAAGCATTGTAAAGGGCTTCCCTGGTGGCTCAGTGGTAAAGAATCTGCCTGTCAGTGTAAGAGACATGAGTTTGATCCATGATCTGGGAAGATCCCACGTGCCATGGAGCAACTAAGCCTGTGCACCACAACTATCGAGGTTGTGTTCTAGGGCCTGGGAGCCACAGCTACCGAGCCCACGTAATACAACTACTGTAGCCCGTGCACCACAGAGCCCATGCTCTGCAACGAGAAGCTACTGCAATGAGGAGCCTGCACACCACAGCTAGAGAGTAGCCCTCGCTTGCCACAACTAGAGAAAAGCCCCCAGCACAGCCAAAAACAAATAAACATTTTTTAAAAAGGCATTATACATACGTTAAATAAAGCCATTGAAGAACTGTTGCCCACTGGCACTGCTAATCACACAGTGCATTCTACTTGTCACAGACAAAAGGTAATTTAACCAAGTCTTCGGTTCAACTCAACAAGAATTTCTAGCATATGTCCTGCACTGTTCTTAGTATTAAGGAAAGGATGATATGAAGGGAGCAAATCTTTTTGCTCCCTTCATGAGGCTCAAGTTGATGAGCATGAGGCCCAAGCCTGTAATCAAAATAAAGCTTATAATCATGAGCAAAATTGGAAACTTAAAATAGTGCAGTGGCTGCTATAGATAGAATTGATTGTGGGTTTATGGCTCATAGTCATTTGAAATGGCATCTATTAGAGGAACTTACAATGGGTATTCTCAAATGGGATTTAAGTAAATCACGTTTAAAAATAACAGATCATTGAGTGTTCACTACCAGTCAGTGAACTAGTACATTTATGAAATTTTGTGATTTGATCGCCACAATGACCCAGTGAGAGGGGAATTTTGTTGTCACACTGTATGAATGAGAAGACTAATGTGGGTGGTTAAGTTACTTTTACTTTTCCGAGGTCTCATGTTTGAAGGAGCAATGCCTTGGTTTCCAATCCATGTAGACTTAGGAATCATCTGTACTAGCTCTTCCAAGGTAGTCTTGTGTGCAGAGATTATGGTTCGTTATCCACAAGTAAACTCATATGCCCCAAATCATAGTCCCTTCCATTCCTGCTTAGAAAATATTATAGTTAGTTCAGTTCTGCAACACGCCAGGCCTCCCTGTCCATCACCAACTCCCGGAGTTCACTCAGACTCACGTCCATCGAGTCAGTGATGCCATCCAACTTCCCTTTAAATATCTAAAATATTTAAGTATTATACTTGATATCTCAATTTTGGTATTGATTTTCAAATCAATGTTTTAGTTTATAATACTGTAACTTCTATTTCAAAATTTGAACGATTATGCACGCCAACTTCTTCTTAGCCCCAGATTATGACTTCTGGGTAATTGTGAGATACTTTTAAAAAGTATCTGCCCAGGGACTTCCCTGGTGGTCCAGTGACTAAGACTCCGAGCTCCCCATGCAGGGGGCCCAAGGTTCAATTCCTGGTCAGGGAACTAGATCCCACATGCAGCAACTAAAGATCCTGCATGCCTCAACCTAAGACCTGCCACAATCAAATATATACTTTTAAAAATAAAAATAAAATAAAAAACTGCCTAAATGACTGAATCAAGCTAGTAAGTTTTCTTGTTCTCCACATCGCCTGGGAGTTCCTCTGGTTTAAGTCATCTTGCCCTGTAATGTCATATCCTGCTGGGAGGAATTTTCCAGTAGCTCACCAATGCATGATTTGACTTAGCCAGCATGCACTGGATACCAACCAAGCTCTAAGAACTTTAAAAACTCATTATCTCACTTAAATATATTGTAAAATCCTGTGTTATAAGGAAACAAAGACATTAAGAGGTTTGTCCACAGCTAATCAACAGGGATGGAATTAGTCTCACCCACATATTTTATCAGAGGTTTCATTAACAAAGTTCCATTTTAGCCTTCATTGTAGATTGTGCAACGACTAATTAAATGACTTTTGATCAATAAAACTATAGTGTCTTAAAATATTGTTTTAAGAAAACCCATCTATCTTGATTTTCTGAAATAGACTACTAAAGTCAGCAACAGCTTTAATTAGGAAGTATTTTCTGAATTAATATCGTTAACTTTAGGTTGGTGAATTATCATTTACTTGTCTAATTCTCTACAGTAGAAGGAAAAAATGTTTGATCTGATACCCAACTTTACCAAGTGCTATCTCATAAAATGCTAATTCCAACATTTTATTTTATTTTTTTTTAATTTAATTTTATTTTTAAACTTGACATAACTGTATTAGTTTTGCCAAATATCAAAATGAATCCGCCACAGGTATACATGTGTTCCCCATCCTGAACCCTCCTCCCTCAACATGTAAAATATCATGTATGAAATGAGTTGCCAGTCCTGGTTCGATGCACAATACTGGATGCTTGGGGCTGGTGCACTAATTCCAACATTTTAAAGGCAAATAGTAAGGATGGCACTGAGGCAAAATTGCACGTCTGCTGCCCTCTAGTGGATAGTTGGTTTCAGGACCCACTTGCTATGTTTTAACAGGAAACGTGCCCTAGGAAAAGGACTTTCCTGGTGGCTCAGCAGTAAAGAACCTGCCTGCAATGCAGAAATGGCAGGAGACTCGGGTTCAATCCCTGGGTCCATCTGGAAGATCCCCTGGGGGATAGCATAGCAACATGCTCCGGTACTCTTGCCTGGGGAATCCCACGGACAGAGGAACGTGGCTCCCTAAGGTAGGCCTTGGAGAAGGAAATGACAACCCACTCCAGTATTCTTGCCTGGAAAATCCCATGGACAAAGGAACCTGGTGGGTTACAGTCCATGGGGTCGCAAGAGCTGGGCGCGACTGAGCGACTAAACAAGAACAAGGTAGTCCTCTCTCCTTTCTCCTCTAGCTTTGTCCAATTTCCAAGATACGCCGACAGTATCCCTCAGTGTCAAGGCTAAAATAACTTTATTTACAGAAATAGGTGTGTATTTACAAAAATAGTCACAATCATTCATTTACATTTTGTTTGACTGCTTTTGCACTACAATGGGAAGAGCTGAGTAGTTGCAACAGACTGTATGACCCACAAAACCTAAACTACTATCTGCCACTTTGCAGAAAAAGTTTGCCAATCTCTAGTCTATGAGCATATCATTAGTTCTGAACAATGCTTTGGTTTAGTAAGGCCTGGTCCCTATCAATATGTTTGGGAAACTCCCCATAAATACACATGAGCAATAAAGATAACTTTTTAGTTTAATTCCATATTTCCCTACTTTTTCACCTAATACCTATTAACACCCTATTCAGTGGAAGACAATTTGGGAAAATCAAGTTTATAATATTGTGCTTAAATTTAAGACTTAAATCTTATTACTCTTATCAATCTAAAAGGAAATTGTCTTGAACACTGTGCCTTGGGAATCAAATGTTATATTGAGTATAATTTACTTAAAAATATTTTACCAAAGACAGTGTGACAAATATGTATGTTAAATGGTTTTACCTACCTAGGAGTAGTTAAAAAACACTTGAAGTATCTAACTCGGGGATGGTTATCTAGCCTTTGAAAAATTGGTCAGTCCGCAAATCCAGAAGTGGCTACCAAAAGCCTTTCAAATGCCAGAGCTAATGTCAGCTCTCCCAGCAGACATTAGCACTGGAAACCAACATAAAGGAGATTTAAGTGGAGTTCAAGCTATGTGTCTTGGCTAAAAACATCGTAAAGCTCCTCCACCCTGGGGTTTAGGAATCTAGCTGGGCCAGTAACCTATTCTCATTACAGTGGCATTCTTGGCCCATTCAGTCCTTGTTCCAGGCACTAAGTCATCAGTTGATTCTACCACCTGATTCCATCCAATCTGAAGGTTAGCTGAATCTTGTCACCCATCATCACATCTGAATTGAGTGTTTCTGCCAATTGGAAGACTGGGTTCCAGTCCCATCTGAAGTGCGTGGTTTCACACCTACTCACTACATCTCCCTCTCACACTCAAATTTGCTTTTTTATGCAGATCATGGCTCTTAACTTCCAAGAAGGAAATACATGTCCCCAGAGGTAACTTTCCTCTCCACCTTGCCACACACCTGCACCTAGAATTCAGGCAGGTGTGGCGGGGTAGACGAGATGCCCGCATGAGATGGTGGCATGGATCAGCAGCTTTGCTCTCAGGAGGCTTGGTCTTTCTGAACTTGGAAAATGTGGTTATTGATCTCTCCTCACTTCTGTGCAGCTCCTCCAGAGGGCTGCTGGAAAACAGACTGGGACAGTCTGCTGTCTGGTAGCAGCAAGCTTGGGTCCACTTGCCCCAGTACAGCCACGCTGGCTCACCCATAGCCCTTCTCCTTCAAGGATGAAAGCTCCCTTCTAAACATCCTCCTCCTCTTCCTCTGCGCTTTGCATTAAAATTCCCTATTGTTTGCCTCTTGCAGCCAAATGCCTCTTCTCTAGTTCAAAAAGTTATAGATTTTTTTAGTTCTTTTTTTTTTTTAATTGGTCTTTGGCTGTGCTTGGTCGTTGCTGTGAGCAGGGGCTACTCTCCAGTTGTGATGCCTGGGTTTCTCCTGTTGTGGAGCATGGATTCTAGGGGGAGTGGGCTCGGTAGTTATGGCTCATGGGCTTAGTTGCCCCGCGGCATGTGCAATGTTCCTGGATCAGGGATCACACCCATGTCCCCTGCCTTGGCAGGCGAATTCCTTACCACTGGACCACCAGGGAAGTCTCAAAAAGTTATTTTGAGAGCCAACTTCTAAGCAAGATTGCTAAGTCTTAAAAAGATTTCAGATGGTTTTATACACTACCCCCTGGTAGAATATTCAGTTAACTAATGAACTATCCATTCACATGTGAAAAGGAACACTTGCTTTTCGCCTTTCACAAACATCCAATTATCAGATGTGTCCTTTCCTGCCATCAAGTACAGAGTAATTAATTCAAGTAGGTAAGGAAATGAGGAGAACTGCTAACAAGTTTTAGAAAAGTTTATGTCAATCACAGATTAAAAATCAAAACAAAAACATGGGGAGGAAGGCAAGGACAGATGGCACAGGACACTCAAATTTTATCCTGAGCTGAGAAACACCAAATAGGATTGACCCTAAGCAAAATCATGAAATAGATCAAGCTTTCTTTCTTTCAGCATCCTATCCCTTCCTCCTCCTCTCCCCAATTTCTGCTCCTCCCACCAGCTCGCCACACATCCTCCCTTCTAGACATGGTGCTGTGTCCAAGTCTCACTGCTCTCTTATAGGATGGCTGAGAAATCTTACATTTTAAAGACTGATGGCAGGGGGGTGGTTTCGGGGTCAGTACAGTTCAGTCGCTCAGTCATGTCCGACTCTTTGCGACCCCATGAATTGCAGCACGCCAGGCCTCCCTGTCCATCACCAACTCCCAGAGTTCACTCAGACTCACATCCATCAAATCAGTGATGCCATCCAGCCATCTCATCCTCTGTCGTCCCCTTCTCCTCCTGCCCCCAATCCCTCCCAGCATCAGAGTCTTTTCCCATGAGTCAACTCTTCGCGTGACTCAACACAATATTGTAAGGCAATTACCCTTCAATTAAAAAGTAAAATGCAAAATATTCAAAAAATGCAAATGCCTGTAGGTACCCTGAGAAAACCCTTGAGAGTCCCTGGCAAGTATTGGAGTTTCAGCTTCAGCATCATTCCTTCCAAAGAACACCCAGGACTGATTTCCTTTAGAATGGACTGGTTGGATCTCCTTGCAGTCCAAGGGACTCTCAAGAGTCTTCTCGGGGTACCTATAAGCATTTGCAGTTTTTTAATATTTTGCATTTTACTTAACTGAAGGGTAATTGTCTTACAATATTGTGTTGATTTTTGCCATACATCAACACGGATCAGAAATAGGTCCCCTCCTTTTTGAACCTCCCTCCCCATCCTATCCCAGTCCTCTAGGTTGTTTTAATGGAGTCTTCTGGAACTCAGGCCAAAGGGTCCAAATCTTTAATGGAACAATTTCACTTGATTTGAGCTGCACAAGCCTCAAAATACTCAACACTAATTCCTATCAGGAGGCACTTCCTTAGCCATGTGATGGACAGACCCTGTTCCCCCTCTGCTCCTACAATGCCCCACTGCAAAGCTTCAAGTGCCTTGCCTGTCACAAGAGCTCCGGTCTACCAGATGCCTCATACTTTTAAGAGTCAGGATGACTTTCTCTTTGTTGAGTGATTTTGGCTCACTCTTAAGCCCAGTTCTCTTATCTCCCTTCCACAGTGTCCTTCCAGATTCCTGTCCCCACATCCATCCGTTCTATAAAGACTTGCCATAGATTCTCAAGATAGGCAGATTATGTGCAGATACTCTAAAGTTAGTATTCTGTCTAGTTATGCTAAAAGCACAAGGTAGGCATGGTTTCAATTGCTCTTACTGATTTGTATACTTCATTTGGAGAATGAGTGCAAAGATTTAGATTTAGGTAGACACCATAGGGTTTCCTAGGTGGCTCAGTGGTTAAAATTCTGCCTGCCAAGGCAGGAGTCACAAGAGACGCAGGTTTGATGGCTGGGTCGGGAAGATCCCCTGGAGGAGTCAATAGCAACCCACTTCAGTATTGCCTGGAAAATCCCATGGACAGAGGCACCTGGTGGGATACAGTCCATGGGGCTGCAAAGAGTCAGACATGATGGAGCATATGTGCATGCAGGTACACACATATGTATGTACACACACACACACACACACCATTATCCTCAGTCACCAGGAAGGAAGTAAACTCTCTGGTTTTGTCTGAAAATATCTTTGTTTCACTTCCCTTGACAGGTAGCCTTGTCGTTTAGAATTCAGGCTTAGAGTATCTTCAAAGGACTGAAAGGAACTATCTTCTGGCTTTCACTATTTTTGTTCAGAAATCTGCTATCAGTTGAATTACTGCTACCATTTGCTCATGGTAGCAAATGGTAAGTTTTGTCTTCTGTACTCAGGACAGGTTCTCCTTGTCTTTAAATTCCAGAAGTTTCACTACAATGCATCTGGATACAGGTTCCTTTTTATTTATGTTGTCTGGGATTTACTGAACTACTTGAAGCTGTAACTTGTCCATCTCGGAAAATTCTCAAATCCTATACTGCTTCTGCCCTATCCTCTCCCCTTTCTCAGACTCCAAATAAATGTATAAGACTTTCTTACAGAATCCAGTAGGTTTCTTATCTTCTGGGGGCCTACTTTCTATCCTTTTTCTCTCCTTCCTTCAGTTTCAAATAGTCCTCCTGACCTATACTTCTTATCTTAAAGTAAGTTAACTGTAGGCTCCGCTTCTCAGCTGCTTCTTCCTATGTGGGCAAACCTCCCAAGGCAAAGTAGGCCCAAGTCTCATCTCTCTAGGCTTCTCCTGGATTTCGGTCTTCTAATAACGAACTATATTGACAACGCTTTGTTTTTAGCAGTAAAACATTTTCTTTGATTTCGTTCCGACGTTTTGCTTTTCTTCAGCAGGAGAGCTACATTACCTAGTCCTCCATAACCAGCATCAGAGTCTGCACTGTGGTTATTGACACAACAGTGCCAATAAGCATTGATCTTCCTTTCTCCCAAGATATGAAAGGATTATCAAAGTTGTAACTGGGTATCAGACATGACACATTTAAAGACAAAATGCATTTGCTCATTTATAACACAGCCAGCAAGGGCTGTAGGAACAAAGACTGTTCTTCACTTTTGGAAACAAAGGTAACACTTTCTCAGGAAACTGATCTTCTACCTGCTATAATAATATGGTTGGCACTGATTTTGAATAAAGAATATATTACGTTCTCAGAATTTTTTTTAAAAGGCATCTAATAAATCTATACAGTGAATAGCATGTCTTTATTCTATTTACAGTACATTTGTTATAAATATAATACATTTTTGAAAAGCTTATTTTTAATTAACTTGAGTAGATTTATATTTTAAACAGATCAACTCAATTGTTAAAGTTACATAATAAAGAATATGATAATTTAAATGACAAAAATCTCATATTGTGAAATAGTGCACTCTATGCTGAGATGAATGAGAGGGGGGGAAGTCAACTCCTTTCAAAACTATATTCAAAGCATCAGAAAAAAATTTTTTTCTTTTTACAAAGTTATGTATAAGCCATAGGAACAACCAGATACTGAAGTATGAAGACTCATAACCCAAGTTCAAAACTGATTTTAGAGAATTGTGTGAAGTAAGACAACAAACCGTGTATTTGACACTCTATAGAACTTCACAGTAAAGCTGGAATTTATAGACTAATGGCTTAAAAGGAGTATTGCCAACAAGGCCTTTTCTTTCTTCAAATCATCTCCTAATGCTCATATACCATCAGTAAGTTGTAACAGCAGACTTAGACACTGGTTTTAAGATGGGGCTTAATAAGGTGCATGGATATGCTGAAATTCTGTATTATGAGCGTGTAAATTATTACCAGGGTTTAAAGAAATACAAAAAAAGAATTTAAGTATTCTCAGTCCAACGTGCTTTGCATCATCAACAAATAGACAAACCAAAAGTATTCTGCAGTGATCCGACACCAACCTCCCGAACAAGTTAGGCATTTCAAATACTGCTGTAAAACCCATCCAGTAAAATAAAACTGATTCTTGTGCATTTCAGTACAAATCTGTAAGGTGTCACACATTATTGATGATGATCAGGGCAGGCATGGAGCTCTGCTGACTTGTTTCAAATACTGTGACTTGGTCCGATAACTTGGCAAACACCCTAGGAGTTCCAAGGTTATAAACACCCGTGTGGACAAAGCATGCTTTCAGCTGCAAACTGTGAATCTCCTGGCTTTTAAGCTGAAGTTTATACTGTGTTTGTCCCAGCCATGTAAATGATCCATGGATTTCCAAAGCTTCTGGGCTAAGGGAGGAGGAAAATGGTAAGTTGGAGGATATTTTTTCTTCAGGAATTTTTTGCCAAAGCCCCGTAACACATCCCTTTCATCCAGCAACTCTAATTCTAGAAATTATTTATGATGCCAACTGTTTATTAATAATAACATCAATAGTAATAACTAATATTACTATTTCTATAACTAACATTTATTAACAGTTACTATGTTCTAGACTTAATGCTAAGAATGAATTATCTCATTTAACACTCACAACAGCAGCCAGTAAATAGGAAACCTGATTTCAAACCTGAGCTTTTAACCACCTGGTTCTCCATACATAAAAATAAATGTATATATAAGAATGGTTATAATATTTAGACTGTTTATAATATTGAAACATGGAGACCAACCCAGTGTCTACCAATAAGACATTAGTTAATTAATTTATGATACACAAAATGTGTTCAGATTTCAGATAGCTGACCCAGATCCTGTTTGCAGTGTTATACCGTAATTAATAATCAGCATATGCTTCACACTGCTTTTCTAAAGATCTCAAATTTTCTGAATTCTGAAAAGCACCTAGCTCTTAGGAGTGCCAATATAGACCTGCATTTTTTTTTTTTTTTTTTTTGCTGTTGCTGGAGAAGGAAATGACAACCCACTCCAGTGTTCTTGTCTGGAGAATTCCAGGGACGGAGGAGCCTAGTAGGCTGCAGTCCATGGGGTCGCACAGAGTCGGACACGACTGCAGCAACTTAGCAGCAGCAGCAGCATTGTTTTATAAATCACAAAACAAGACCAAAAAAACTTCTATCATGAACTTACTGATTTTCAAGTTTAGAGTTCTTTATCACCAACAAGCTTTTATAAAAATTGTCACCTCTGGCCAGAATTGCTGCTTTTAGAAACCAGTTTTCATTTGCGACTACTGAAATGCTAAGACAAATCTCTGTAACTCTTCTCTAACACTTCTTTTTTTATTTGGCTGTGCCAAGTCTTAGTTGCAGCACACAGGATCTTCAATCTTAGCTGTGGCATGTGGGATCTAGTTCCCCGACCAGGGATCGAACCTGGGATGCCTGCCTTGGGAGCACAGAGTTGGCAAGTCCCTTTGCTAACACTTCTTAATACCAAACAAAAAACGGTATGCCTGAGTAAACTCTATCTATATTAGATAATTATTTGCATAATTTCAAAATATTAAACTACTTTCAACTCAATCTTTAACTATAAAATAAACCTGCCCTAAATAAATCTTTACCTTGTTGTTTTATGCCGAAGATCAACTATTACATCGACGTCGGCCTTGGAACAATTGGAAAGTAAAAGGGTCACTGGTACTAAACAAAGGCTGTGGAAAAGAAAAACCAAAAAAAGATTAGTGGGGTATTGAAAACAAAAACACTTTCTTGAAAATAAAACTTACAGTTACCTAACAGCATAAGATCCTCAAAAATAATTATATTCAAGTAAGGAAAAAAATTGAGTTCTAAAATCACTCAAGCTAAATGAGTTGCATAAATAAGAAGTAAAACATATTAATACAATGCTTGAATACTAAATATTAGAATATATACATTCACAAAACCATTTTTATTTCCTTTTATTAAAGCTAATCTTTAAAAATAACCAGAATGTTTCTAGGTTGTTATTTCCCAAAATGAAAAACAGAAGGAAACAACTGCAACGAAGAAAGACAAACGGAGGGAAAAAAAATCGTGAAAAGGTGCCAACAACTAATGCTGTTCTTTGTGTTTCTCAAAAATTACTTAACTTTGAGAACTTGGCCTAGATTGACATTTACTATTCTATCAAATCTGTACAGAAGCCATCATGTTTGGGAGACTATGAGAATTATTTCTGTATAGCCAGTTATGAGAAAAGCCCTTTCAAGTAGACATATTTGCTCAGTTAACCTAGTTTCTGATCTCACATAGCACAGGAGAAAGGACAGGGAGTGACAGAAGAGGACCTAAGAACAGACTGGTACAGAGTTCATATTAAGAACATAATAAATGAACATACTCTATGCACAAATGAAGCCTGGTTACATAGTATTATTTAAAATACGTTACCCTATTAACATAAAGAACAATAGTAAAAAAATCTTATGAGCTCACACAATATTAAAATTCTGCTCAGATAATATATTTTATGCTCTCAAAAATTTTATATCCCCTTACTAAGAAACGCTTCCAAAACCACACTGCAAATAACAGATTTCCCTAGACAAAAACTAGGTTAATTTCAAAAACTCATCCTTAGATTATACTGGTGCTACACCCTTACCTTCCCCACAAACTTCTCACAGGAATGGAGGACAACCTAGACTAATGAACAGTGGTCCAGTCTAGAGCCCCTCATTAAGTTAAATTCAAGTCATGTAACTTGCAACCCAAAGCAAAACCTCAGGACCTCTAGCAGTGTTGCCACTTGAGCCTCAAATCCTCCATGCTCTATCTAAATGCTTCCAGTGAAAGAAATAAGAACATCTGGATGCTTCCTTACCCCAAAGTCATTATCTTCATTCCTCTTCTTCCTCCATCACTGTTTCAGTGAATAGCACTCTCATCTCCCCAGCAAAGCTTGGGCATCATCCCAAGTATTTTTTTTTTTAAAGTGGGAATGGGGGCTACTGCCTCATTAGCCCCCCATTCCCAACTTTCTACTATTCGTCACAAATTCCTATCAATTCTGTTTCCCACACAGCTCTGGAGGCTGGTGACTTCACTCAAAATTCACATTCCTTACGAGTTCAGGTCACTGCATCTCTTGGTTTACTAATCACCTCTGAATTAGTGTTCTGACGTAAACCAATCTTCGACTGGGTGTTTCTCATACCTGACGTGTGATCCTCCCACTACAACGTGCATCACAGTCACAGGAGGGCTTGATAAAAGAGACTGCTGGGCTCCATCCCCAGAGTTTCTCATTCAGAAGGGCTGGGTGGGGCCCAAAATCTGCGTTTCTAATAAGTTCCCAACTGCTGCTGCTCTGGGACCACCTTTCAAAAATCACTGCTTCACACAACAGCCTTTCTAAAATGCTCATCTGATGAGCCAAAAACAGTGCCTAGAGACCAAACTGCTAACAACCATTCCCCCACCACTAACATCTGGTATTATTAACAGCATGAATTCTAGAGTCAGACTGCTAGGGTTCACATGTCAGCTCAACAATTCTGTTTCTCAGTTTCCTCAACTGTAACCTAGGAATAATAACTTTACCCATCTCTTGAGTGTCTTGTGGTGGCTGGTAAGATCAAATATGCTAAGCACTGACAATAATGCCTAGCACAAGTTCAAAAGCTTCACAAACACTATTTAACACACCTTCTTACTGTGAGGAGCGATGGCAGCTAACCCCAGTTTGACACTTTGTTGTTTCTCGTATTCTCATTCCTCTGCTGCCCTGTGTCCCACTGCCATGACCAAGTTGCCTCCTGTCGCGCCCCTCCCCACTTCCCATGGCATTAAGAACACTCTTCCAGATCCTCGGTCTCTTCTCTTTATGTGCCACACCTCACTTTAACTGAAATCTGGCTGAGGACACAGCTGCCTCTACAGGCCTTGCCATAACAGATGCTGTTTATCTTCCAGCATCTTTCGCATCTCAGGCCAGAATGTCTCATTAATGTAGTTAATACCCCTTGTTGAGTTCTTCCTCCTCTCTCTCCTATAAAAACACCTCCACTTTTGTCATAAACTACTCCAAGGTTTTTGTTCTTTTTCTTTGCCCTCAAACTGACAAACTAAACTAGTGAACGTAACTTAGTGCAACAGAGATTCCTTGGGACAGGTGAAGGGATAAGCATTTTGAAATATCTGAGGTAAAGATGAGGGAAGCATCTGCTTCACCCCCCCCCCCCCCACCCTTGATTCATCTACGATGTGGGTCAAGCAGAGGCCTGCCACCTAGACAGAAGGCACTGCACAGGCCTCCTCTTCCACATCATCTTACCGGTTTCATTCATTAAAAGCTTCTGCTTGAGTTTGCTTTCTTCTTTTCAATCCTGAATTTTGTCATCTTTTTGGTGAACTTCACTGTTTAGGTAGACAATTTATTCAGCTCCTTCTCAAACCCTTAATGTATCACCTCCATAACCACCAGGAGTATTCAAAACTCAGTCATCTGTCTTTCATGACTTAACTGTGAGTTTTTTTTTAGTCACCTAAAATAACTACCTCTGAAATACTCCTCAGCTTTTCCACTCACTGACCACGATCGCCAGCTCTCTCACTCAATTATGCTTCTGATCTTCAGTTTCACTGGAATGTCCAATCATTTGACCCTCTACTTCACCGATTCTCAACCCTGATTACTGTGGTAATGGTCATTATTGTTTAACAATTATTCACTCCCCTCACGTTCCAGCTGTGTGATGGGGGATCATCTTTGTTGACTGTGAAGGAGAGGCTATTTGGCCAATGGAGTAATAATGACCGATGCAAGCAGAAGCTTTAAATGTGCTACTGCAACGTGGCTCACTTTTTGTTTCAGAGATACGCCATGAGAAGAACAGCTAGTTGCTGCCCATTTGGACTGACCCCCAAAATACATGTGCACAGATGTGAATCCAACCAACCCAGCCTGAAGGAGAATCAAAGATGTCGATGCTCTGCACACCCGTGAGCGTGGGAATAAATGCCTGTAAGCTACTGAATTCTGGAGTGGTGTCTCACAAAGCATTATTGTGGCAATCTGAGGATTTATTTAAAATAGACAGACACCTGGGTCCTATTCCCAGAGGTTCTGATTTAACTGGCCTGAACACCAAGATTTTAAAAATTCTCCAGGTGATTCTAATGTGCAGCCAAGTTGGAAGAAACTGCCGTATCTTATCCTTCTCGACCCTTCCTTGTTTTCACATACTTCCATGCACAGTTTGAATTCTGTGATACTTTATTTTAGCTCACTGTTCTGCTTTAGTTTGATCAAATCTGTCCTGTTTTACATACTTCCCTGCACTGCCAAGTTTCTATGATGCTTTTCAACCCTAACAAAATCACATGGAGAAGTCCTTCATGTTCCAGCCTCTAACACACAGCCCAGGTTTTAACCACTAAGCAGCACCATGGAATCTAAGATGTTCAGGAAATACATGATGCAGGACAGGGTTTGATAAACAGGGACAAAGTAGAACCGTGAGGTAAAATGAAATATTATGGAATCAAAACTGTCTATGGAAGCGTGTGAAATCAAGACAGGTTCAGTAGAGATAAAACATTTCTTTCCTCAGCTTTGGCTGCACATTAGAATCACCTGGAGAACTTCAGGAACTCTGGATGTCCTGCCTGCACCCTTGGCCAATCAAATGGGAATCTGTGGGAGTAGGATCAAAGCATCTTCCTTGTTTTTTTAATTTTCTCAAGTGATACCAGCATGCCTCTGTCAGTCAAAGGCACACAGACTGAGCACCAAACAATTGAGACCTAGACAAAGATTTAAGACCAAAAGTATTTAAAAATAACTTAAATGGCTAAAACTTTTACAAGTCTGACAACAGAAAGTGTTGGTAAAGGTATCAACAGAAGGAACTCCCACGTACTACTAGTGGGGATGTACTAATTAGTAAAACTAGTTTGAAAGAAACTGGGCATAAAAAGAATAAACTCTGTATAATACCACTTATACAATAAAGTTCAAAAACCCCACAAAAATCAAAATATGGAGATGTAAACTTGGTTGGAAAATTATAAAGAGGAGCAAAGAAATGACTGCTAATACTGGGAATGGACGGCAAGTACACAGGGGGCTTCTGAGACTGCTAGCAATTTTTAAATTTCTTCCCTAGAGATGATTTTTTGGGTATTAGTTTTATGGAAAAGAATCACTGTGGCCACACATTTTCAGTTTTGAGAACTTTTCTATGTGTTATACTTCCCTGGTGGCTCAGATGGTAAAGCGTCTGCCTAAAATGTGGGAGACCTGGATTCAATCCCTGGATGGGGAAGATCCCCTGGAGAAGGAAATGGCAACTCACTTCAGTATTCTTGCCTGGAAAATCCCATGGATGGAGCCTGATGGGCTACAGTCCATGGGGTCACAAAGAGTCGGACACAACTGAGCAACTTCACTTTTTTATGTGTTATATTTCACAATAAAAAGGTTTAAAAATGGTTGGCACCATTCAAGTTACGTTTTAGATACTTCTGCTGCTCCTAAGCCTCTGTGAAGGTCTTCATTTTGCCCAGCACTCTGTTCTCAGCCGGCTTCTCATTCCTCTCAGTAGTTATCCTCAAATTTCACTTTTAAAAATTCTCTACCCTTTCTCATTTCCTAGAGTACTTTGAGTACTTAACCTTGCTCCTACAAACTCTCTAAAAGGGAGGCATATGCAAACTTGTTAAAATTTCTCCCTACTTTCATCTTTCTGTCCAAAGCTAATCCTGCCACTTTTCAGCGTTACCTTTTCATCTATTAAGGGTTTTGTCGCCTTTCTTGCGTCCCATCACTTCCTTCAAGACCATAAATACAATCCGTTATCTTCTAAGTAAGTAAACAGTAATACTGAAGGGTATTCCCTGATCCCTGTTCACAGCCAGGCTTCCTGAAGGGCTGGTGGTCTACACCAGTATCCTTACTTCCTTCCCACCTCTCTCTCTCCTCAAAACCTACTGTGTCATGCTTCCACCCCCCATACAGTTAAAGAGTCTTCTCAAAATCATCAACAATTTCTTTATCATTAGAACTAATGAAACTACTTTTTGCAGCCACTTTCCTCTCCTTGAACTGCTCTCACTCCACCTCTGTGATCCCACTTTCTACTCACTGGTCTTGTCTTCCTAATTCTTTGACTGCTACTTCTCAACCAGTCTTCTTGATGGACTCCTTTTTCCTTAGCTCATCTCTCCAATACCACTGTTCTATGGGTCACCTTTCTCTTTTGTTCTATCCCACCTCTTCCCTACCCCTACCCATGGTGACTTCACCAAAACTTACACCTTCAATTCTAATTTACAGACTGGCTCTAACAGACTTCACTCCATCTTGTTTTATATCTGCAAACCAGCTCCTTTTTGAAGTATCACCTGACTTAGGACCTTTTATTTTAGAACCTCAAATTTATGTAATCAAGCTATTTGTCAAAATTATAAATACATCACCCCCCAAGAGTTTAACACTTGGTAAACCTTAAGCCAATGATGCTGTCTAAATGTAAACTGATGAATCTATACCATAGTCATGTCTAAGGTTTATTCTGTATCTAAAACAAAAACAAAATGATTTACTATTTTTCCTTCTTTTTGACTTAATGATAAATATGTTCATCAAAAGAAAACTTCTGACAACTAATTGGCTGAGGAAATATCCATCTATTAATTACAGTAGCAACATATAATAACCATAGTAACAGGTAAATTACTTAATGGCAATTTCTGTAGACTCAATATTAGTCTAGATTTCTTCTTCAATATTTGTGTTAATGCTATTAATAAATGTGTGGATGTGTGTGCATGCACATACAGGTGTGTATATTGCAGAAAAATTTTAACAAAAATACATCTCAAACCTTTTTTGATGAAAGGGATGATTAAATGATTCTGGATAGTGAAGACTTGTTTTAATAAGATTAGAAAGCTGTTCTGCTGATGGTCTTGAGGAAACTGTAGTGTTTTCTGGCCTAAAAAATTTTAATAGTTCCATTTCTGGTGGCTCCTGAGAAAAGAAAAAATATGACAATGAAAACACTGCCTTCTTAAAGTAAGGTGTAACAGATACAAACAAAAGAAGCTAAAACCAGTGGAAATAAAGTAAAGCATGTACAATACTTTTTCTGCTGTAAAAACTAACAAACTAACAGTAGGAATCATGTGCAATACAACCTAGGATAAAAAACTAGGATCTGTAATCATTTATTCATTGTCTGTTATGTGCTAGTGTTAACTTGATATCCAACAACCTCACATAATAGTTCTATGATCCTGGGTAAGGTATTTAATACTTCAAGACCTAATTTCCTCATATGTAAAAATGGGTTCACAATAATAATAATTTCAAAAGTTGCTGTGTTTCTCATCTAATAAAACTGCTTAGTACTTAGGCTATAAACATTCAATTGTATATATCATCTGCTTCGAGAATTTTTAAAAATATTCTCCTTATTAATTTATGGCTGCACTGGCCTTCCTTGCTGTGGGTGTGCTTTCTCTAACTGCAGTGAGTGGGGGCTACCCTCTCTAGAGTTGCAGTGCACAGGCTCCTCACTGGACGGGTTCTCTCGCTGTGGAGCACAGGCTCTAGGTGCATGGGCTTCACTAGCTGTGGCTACCAGCCTAGCTGTCCCCAGGCATGTGGTATCTTCCCAGACCGAGGATCAAACACATATCCTCTGCATTGATAGGCAGACTCCCAACCACTGGACCACCATGGAAGTCCTCTTCCTTGATTAATTTTTTTCTCCATTTTCCTTTACCATCAGAAATTTTTGATTTTTTAATTTCCTGGTAGCCTAGGTGGAATCTGATCTACACCTAGGACTGGCAAACCACATCCCATGGGCCAAAGCCAGATTGCTTCTGGTTTTTGTAAAGAGAGTTTTATGGAAACAGAGCCACATCCATTTGTTTACATACTGGCTATGGCTGCTTTGGGACTCTAAACAACAGAGATGAATAATTCTGACAAAAACCTTCTGGCCAGCAAAGTCAGAAATGTTTATTATCCAGCTTTCCTCAGAAAAAGTTTGCTGACCCTTGATTTATACAGCTGCCAAAGCAACATTCAAATTTGTTTTTAACTTATGAGTGAGAGGAAAGTGACTCTAGAGGTTTACTCTGGAGGAGGAAAAACTTGTGCCTGGAAGCCAGGAGGAGCCGAACATCTGATGTTCCCCTTCTTAATCTGGCTCCTGCTTATACTGGAGTGTTCTTCAATTTTTGAAAACTCACTCTTCTGCATTTTTGTTAAACTTTAATAAAAAGTTCAAAAAATATCCTATTGTTTAACATAGTATAATCATCTAAGATAAACAAGCTGTTATTTTAGACTTCTAAACTATACTGAATCTCTACATACCACCTACCAGGAGGCAAACACATGAACAGCAGCCATAAAAGGATACCAAATACCTGAAGCTAATTTACTGAGGGAATACTGACAAAAGCGTCCCTCTCTCTCAGCTTAAAAGCAGCAACAATTTTCACAGTGAGTGCTGGACAATTTGTACAGTAGTTTTTTCCAATAAGGGTGAGAGTTATACTCCAAGACAGCGAGTTCCATCACAAGAGAGGCAAGATATAAAATACTCCCTGTTTTATAAGTAAGCTAAAGTTTATCAAGTTATGCAAGTAAATTGCACTACGTCATCAATCTTAAAAGTCTCTGAGCTCCATATATATTATCCTCAATATGATGAACATGCCACATCTCCCAACTCAGCTAATCACGTAAAATATTTCAAAGGTGAAATACAGAGAAATAAAAAGGATATGCTCTAGACAGTATTTTTGTAAAATGGGAATATAACATATGAGTAAATTTTATAGAAAACACTTTGTTTCATTTTATAAGTGAAAATCTTGCCTTGAGATGTTCCAAATTATCAAAATATGACAATTTATAAATGAGATTTTTAATTAATCAAATCAGTTTGAGGAAAAAAACTTTCTTAAAGTACGAAACAGATTTGGGGTTAAACATATCTTCATTAAACCTAACAGAAAATTACCATTAGTCATCACTAAAGTAAAAATCAATTCAAATTATATTATTACCAATGGAATGTAAAGCTAGTATACCTAACTTTGATGAGAAATCACATTTACATAGTCCCAAATTATCTCCCCACAATTACTTCTTCTTATAAATAAAAAGAAAAAATAGTAATACTGTGGAGAAACATGGCAGGTAATATCTTAATCAAATGATCCATCACCTCTAATGGCACGAATTAATATCACGTGCCTTTTTATTTTTTTTTAAGATTTTTTGACATGGATCATTTTTAAAGTTTCTATTGAATTTGTTACAATATTGATCTTGTTTTACGCTTTGGTTTTTTGGCCCTGAGGTGTGAGGGATCTTAGCTCCCCAACCAGGGATCGAACCAACCCCTTGCATTGAAAGGCAAAGTCTTAACTGCTGGACCATCAGGGGAGACTCTCATGTGCCTTCTGATGTAATACACTGACAGGGATATAACATCACTTAGGAAGTATTTCAGTTAAAAATTTCAGTTAAAAATGTGTGACTTTAATTTGATCATAAGAAATATTCAAAGTATTATTCTACATTAAAATAACTGGCCAAGGCTCTTCAAAAATGTCTACATGATAACTGAAAAATAAAGGTTCAGAAAATGTTCCAGATTAAAAGAGACTGAAGAGACAAGTGAACACAACGTGCGATCCTGGACTGAATTCTGAATGGGAAAAAGCAAACCAAGTCTTATAACTAAGACAGTTGATGACATCTGAATTTAGACTGTATATATGAGTACTGCATCAATGTTAAACTTCCTGAATTAATAATGGTTTCTGTGATTACGGAGAAGATTGTCTTTGTCTTCAGGAATACTCAGTCTAAGTATTTAGGGGCAGATAGGCAGATGTCTGTTAACTTACTTTGAATCACAGGACTAATATGCTTAAATTTTATTTATATATATGATGAGAACTTTTGATAAGATTAAACAGTATTTTAGGAGAAATGAGAAAACAAACAGAACTATCAGCTGCTGTGCAATTCCAGAGGCCCTCCTTTACACTATATGACCAGCCCCATTAAGTTTAGCAATGGTGTGTGCCTGCTGAACAATAAGCAAGGTAAGATAGAGGATATGGTTCCTTCCTCTCACAGAAGTCAATTCTTTTTATAACTATGAGCTCTAGATTCAATAAAGAGTGTATCTTAGGAAACTCCAAGATCACAAATGCATCTTAATGCTATTAAGGGCTGCGGCTGCTAAGTCGCTTCAGTTGTGTCTGACTCTGTGTGATCCCATAGACAGCAGCCTACCAGGCTCCCCCGTCCCTGGGATTCTCTAGGCAAGAACACTGGAATGGGTTGCCATTTCCTTCTCCAACGCATGAAAGTGAAAAGTGAAAGTGACCCCATAGACGGCAGCCTTCCAGGCTCCTCCGCCCATGGGAATTTCCAGGCAAGAGTACTGGAGTGGGGTGCCAATGCCTTCTCCGTATTAAGGGCTGCTGCTGCTAAGTCACTTCAGTTGTATCTGACTCTGTGTGACCCCATAGACGGCAGCCCACCAGGCTCTCCGTCCCTGGGATTCTCCAGACAAGAACACTGGAGTGGGTTGCCATTTCCTTCTCCAATGCATGAAAGTGAAAAGTGAAAGTGAAGTCACTCAGTCGTGTCCGACTCCTAGTGACCCCATGGACTGCAGCCTACCAGGCCCCTCCGTCCATAGGATTTTCCAGGCAAGAGTACTGGAGTGGGTTGCCATTGCCTTCTCCGGTATTAAGGGCTAACAAACTTCAAAATCAATTTGTTCACTTTTAATTTTAATCAGCTTTCTGCCACCAACCCCCAACTCAAATCTCAGTATAAAAGCTTGCACAAATCAGACACCTTCAAAAACACAAACCAACCAAACAAAACTCCCCCACAAGTTCACAGGAGGCCCCAAAGCACGTCATTACCTGTTTCTGAGGATATGAAAAAGCTTCTTTTCCTATAGTGCGAAGAACAACATGGTGCTGACCTTCCAAAATAAGCTGCTTACTGTCTTCCACTACGTAAGCCTAAGAAGAACAAAACACAAAAACGTTACCCCTGCTTGGCAGTAACCTCAAAAGTAACCAAGGCAAAATCTGCTGGAAAGTTGAGGTATTACAGCTAATATCTATCAAATACCAATACTCATGACTGTGTCAGCATTTCTAACTTTTATTCATTCCTTCAATCAATAAAGTATCTGTCAAAATCTGCTCTGCCTCAGTATAAAACAGTTGGCCTGGATATTGGAGAAACAAATCTTGAAACCTTTCCCAATTTTCTCTAGAGTGCTTAAGAAGCTAGCCCAAAAAGAACAGTGATATACCATAACACAAGCTTTTTTCTTTACTGGATTGACAATATACAGGCAAACGGCTTTTTTTTATACTTGTGCTTCTAAGACATACCAGAGTTATCACACAGTAGAGCAAAATCAGTGAGTATAACTGTAAATCTTATAAGTGGAAATGCCAGGTCCTTGGAGATCTTAAATTTAAGTATGTAAGCTTAAAAAAAAAAAGGCTTTTTTTCTTCTTATACAATGGCCTAATTTAATCTATATTAAAACTTATTCCAGCATGTAATTCTTCTTCTTGAACTTCTTCTATCCTGGAGAAAATAAAATCTCTAAATGGCTCTGATACACGTAACATCACATTATGCAAATACAGATAGTTAAATTCCGTTTTTTTTAACAAGCCCAATGTTTTTTAACTATTAGACTCAACAGATTCAAAATTACTTAGTCAAATGCTATAAACATTCCAAAAATGTTTATTTTCAATTTCTATACTTAACACGTGTGGCAATTTGCCATCCATTGATCACACTTGGAGAAGTGCTGCACTAAGGCCCAGGCAGGCCCAAGGCCTGCTTAGCATCTGTCCACGCACAACTGAGAAATGCAGGAGTTAAATAAATACTTGATGAAGTGACCTTTAATCGAGAGGATGACAGCTGATCAAGTCCTGACACAGGACACACATCTCTTTCAGCGGTCTTGTGGGATCAAAAAAAAAATCATGCATAACCCTATAATGCAGTCTCTCCTGCACAAAGTCTTCGTTTTTCAAACCAAACCTTTATTTTTGGTTAAGAACAATTAGAAGCTGTATTACACCCCCTTGGGCTTTCCCTGGTGGCTCAAATGGTAAAGAATCTGCCTGCCATGCAGGAGACCTGGGTTCAATCCCTGGGTTGGGAAGATCGCCTGGAGAAGGACATGGCAACCCACTCCAGTATTCTTGCCTGGAAAATCCCATGGGCAGAGGATCCTGGGGGGCTACAGTCCATGGGGTTGCACAGTTGGACACGACTGAGTAACACTTTCACACTTTCAATCATACCCCCTTACAACTAATTTTTTTTTAAACAAAAATGTTGTCTAAGTTCTTAGTTTTCTTTTGAATCGCACTTTATTAGAGTGCTATGTTTCCTAAGCATCCACGCCACAACTTAAATGAATTGTCAATTTTCTTTCAGTCAAGGGGACACTTTGTGCATTATCCAGAGCCCTCACTAAGGAAAATCTACTAGTCACTTTCTCAAATGAGCTCAATCATAAACTTATCACAGATACTAGCCACTACCAGACAATATCCCATCCTTTAATCTATTCAAACTTCCATTTCCTAACTGTGGAGCATCACAGTCTTGGGTAGTTTTCTTCTTCTTCATGTGATCAGCAATAATAGTAGCTGATTTTCATTCAGGGTGATTTTTAAAATAATAACTCACCCCCCAACCAAGGTTACTGTGGGCTCAACAATAAGTACAGGACACAGCATACATTACTCAAGATCCTGTCTCGGATATATTACAATTGTTACACTGCAGGCGTTTGTGGAGTGACAGCTACAAATGCATAAGGTCTATTATACGTTTAATGGATGCTTGGTTTACATAAAAGGGCAATGCTATTGAGGCTAAAAATAGAATTTTCTTGACTCAAAGCTTCAAGGACATTTGATTTCAAGGTAACAATGTGTAATTTATCCTTTTAGCATTAAGCATCTTTACCCTCTATATTCAACAAAAGTCAATTTGCTTAAGTACTTTTATTGGAACTCATGTAAAGCCAGCTTGGTTTCAGGAAAGTTTATTTAAAAATGTACAGCTTGGTAAAAAGAACACGCTAGAACATCTGAATTAATTTAAAATGCACGTTCTGATCATCTACCATGAACATGTCCCAGTGTAAGGCCTCTGTACTGGACAATACAAAATAAAACCTCTTCACATAGTTCAGGTGAATATCCCTAGGCAAGATCCTAAATTTCAGTTTAGAATCATTTCTAAAGACACATACTTAAGATACAAAAGGGTATACTGTGAAAAATAAATCTCTGTATTACAGTTCAAGTTAACTTTGTGTGCGTGCTAAGTCACTTCAGTCATGTCCGACTCTTTGCAACCCTATGGACTGTAGCCCACCAGGCTTCTCTGTCCGTAAGGATTCTCTAGGCAAGAACACTGGAATGGGTTGCCATGCCCTCCTCCAGGGGAACTTCCCAACCCCGGGATGGAACCCTCAGTTAGGGGAGACCAATGCCTAAATTACCTCATTCTAGTTTGCCATGAGTATGTGTAGATGGCATTTGAATCTGTTTGGGTTTTTTTTTTTTTTTATTAAAATGGTATTTTCAAACAATCCGGAAAATTTCAGAGATCAACAATTAGGTAATTATAAAGAATTTTTTTGTTAATTAGAGTGAGATAATCATATGGCAGGGTTATATTCAACAAGGAAGTCCTCATTTGCTAGAAAAGCAGTTTACAAAATGCTTTTACAGATGAAATATTATGTCATTAAAAATATATAGTACAAAATAAAAAATAAAGGAAGGTAAAAATAAAGTAAAGGAGCTAATGGAATACAGGTGGAAAATGAACAGCAGCAAATTAGTGGCTGCTGGAGCCCGAGTAATGGATATCTAGAGGTATGTGGTATTATTTTTCCTTTTACAGAGTTTGAAAATGCCCACAATAAAGAGTTTAATAATAGCACTTTACTTTCATGGAGCTTATCATGTTTTACAATATTCTCAGTACCTCTTGTAAGTAATAAGTAACAGAACAAAGTCATTTAATTTGAATGAATTTTTTTTTTCCTTTAGGCAAAAAAAAAAAAGTCATCTGGAATTGTTAACAAAAAGTTATAAAACAGCTTTCAAACTCAAACGGAAAATTTAAGCAGAAAAAATATACACAGTAGCTTACATTTACTGTTCAGCTTAAGAATCAAGTATAAATAAGGCTTGCTGAAATAATTTAACAACACATACCTTCCACAACACCACAATATTCAAATCCACCTCATTGCACTTCTGGATTAATCTCATAACATCCTCTACTGACTGTTTTTCTGTATGCACCGAAGACTGGGCTTGTGGTTTCTTCAATTCAGAGGATAAACTCCTATAGAAGAAGTCTGCACATGGGCTTGCTGAACTTACTATCTGTTAAAAGGAAATCACTTGTCTAGATGTGTTTTCAATTAGATATACCCTGCCAAAATCTGTATTTCTACAACTTACACATTTCTTATCAATTTGGTTGAATATAAGAAGGCCACCCTAATGCTTGAACACCTGAAATATTTGGTACCAATTACCCTGAATCTTAAATCTATACTGCCATGACATTAACTTGGACCTTCTAAGTATCCAGGGAAGACAAATGGGTATTAAAAGAAAATAGGAAGTTAACTGTTGAGAATCTGAAGAACATATACATAAATATGTATGTATAACTGAATCACTTTGCTGTACACTTGAAACTAATAAAATATTGTAAACAATTCTTCAGTTTTAAAAAAAGTAGATTGTTAAAAAGAAAAATTTTTAATTATTTTTTCCTATTTAAAAATTTGTTTTACTATTAAAAATAACAAGTATTTCCCAATCAAATACTTGGAAGACTAGGTGATACCCCATGAAACACAGCTCAAATGAAGTTATTTTTATTAACTTGGCTTTCACACTTGAAGGGACAGAATAAGGCAGATTTTTAAACAGACTCAGAACTACAGAATTTGCCCTAGTTAATAGAATACTGTGTTTCACTGTAGAATCTCGACACTTAATTTCCTGTATTATAAATTCTGTTAAGTAGATGTTAAGCTTCCGAGTTAATTATTAAATATTAATAAATATGTAAGATTTTCCCCCTCAGATATGAACTTTTTTCTGGTAAACCACTGTTCACATAGTTCGCTCATTACAAAAATTACAAAAAATTTTCAGTTATCTCATTACCAAAAAAAAAAAAAAATTACAAACAGCTTATTATTTGGGTCTCAGAACCATTTGATATTCCCAAATCCAGGGGATCATCATCTGTATGTTCCACTGTGATCACTTTTCCAAATAGGTAGGTTCTTTCCTATAATCCTGTTCCTCTTTTTAATGCCAAGAGCTAAATTTATCTCCTGAGTATCTTACAATCTAAAAGACAGCTAATTTTAAATTACTAATTAAAATGGCATACTACACATAGCATTTTTATTTGATTTGGGACATGACAACAGTTGCAAAACTCAACAAAGCTGACATGTTCATCCACCAAAGAGTTTAGATTACTCGAGTAACAGTTTTGTCAAAACAGTCAAGGTACTCCAGAACTATAACTTTAAATATCAAATGCTATTAGGTTTACTTGCATACCTGTTCATTTCCAAAGATGATATCTGCAAAGGTGTATTTTTCTGAGGCCTCCATAACAACTAAAAAATGGAGGAGAACAAACTAATCATATCATTGGCACGAAATAGAAAATGACCATTTAAGAAAGTGTGACACTAAAATGAATTTACCTTCTTCTTCCTTACATTGTGTTGCCTTGAAACAAAACTTTCCCTTCTCCCTACTGGCAAGTTTGGCGTCTAGGAAAAGAAAAGAGTAAATTTCAAAGATCTTTCTCCGTTTGTAACATGGTAAAGCCTAGTTCATTACTCAGACTTCTATAGCCAAACTGGAAAACATTTCATCATTAGAAATAATGTTTAATGGCATCTGGTCCTATCACTTCATGGCAAACGGAGAAACAACGGAAACAGTGACAGACTTTATTTTCTTGGGCTCCAAAATCACTGCAAATGGTGACTGCAGCCATGAAATTAAAACACACTTGCTCCTTGGAATAAAACCTATGACCAACCGTTAGACAGCATATTAAAAAGCAGAGACATTACTTTGCCAACAAAGGTCTGAATAGTCAAAGCTATGGTTTTTCCAGTAGTCATGTATGGATGTGAGAGCTGGACTATAAAGAAAGCGGAGTGCCGAAGAACTGATGCTTTTGAACTGCGGTGCTAGAGAAGACTCCTAAGAATCCCTTGGACTGCAAGGAGATCCAATCAGTCAAACCTAAAGGAAATCAGTCCTCAATATTCACTGGAAGGACTGATGCTGCAACTGAAACTCCAATACTTTGGCTACCTGATGCGAAGAACTGACTCACTGGAAAAGACCCTGATGCTGGTCAAGATTGAAGGCAAGAGGAGAAAAGGACAAGAGAGAATGAGATGGTTGGATGGCATCACCTACTCGATGGACAAGAGTTTGAGCAAGCTCCGGGAGCTGTTGTCGGACAGGGAAGCCTGGCATGCTGCAGTCCATGGGGTTGCAGAGAGTCAGACATGACTGAGCAACTGAACTGACTGAAAAACATCTTTTCTTTTCTCTCAGTGAAGCAAATCTCATTCAATTCTTTAAAAGGGTAAGATTAAATTTTCCTGAAATTCATGTTCATATAGATAAACAGAAATTTTGAAAACTTAGAATTTGGGAGCCAGGGAGCACACAACCTCACCACTGTATCATTTCATTTCCTATCAGTATTTTTTCATGTGGATAATTATTATTATATGCACACAGTTTGCTATGATGCATTTTCCCACTATATTACAGACACATTTTAAAAGCTTATATATTTTAATGACAACATGAGTTGTAGCTTAATTCACATTAAAGATACATTCAATTTTTCCCTATTAAACATAACCCTGAAATAAACTGCTCTCAATATATGGATCTTCTTCTATTTTTGAATTAATTCCTTTGTATAAATTCCAAAAATAAGGATTACTGTGAAGCTAGGTAAGGGTTTAAAATATTTTTTTAATCTTTTAAAATACATGTACAATTCTTTCTAGAAAGAGTATTATTTTGCCAGCTTCAATCTATTCTGACAAGCACTAAGCACTCTCATATTACTGGCAAGATGATAAAATGATAGAAATATTTTGGAAAACAATTAGGCAATACATATCACAAGTGTGCATGTTCTTTTAAGTGTTATATGGGTTTGGAAATACACAGAAAAGCCAATCAACATACAAGTATGATTACACACAGAAAAACAGCTTACCAACGGTAAAGGAAACAAAGAGAAACTAGTCTATATGCTTCTGTACTATTTGAAATTTTGACTGTGACCATATATTCAAGCACGAATTTTACAACTGAATTTTTATTTATTTATTTTTTTGTAGATCATTTTTAAAAGTCACTATTGAATTTGTTACAGTACTGCTTCAGTTTTATGTTTTAGCTTTTTAGCCACAAGACATGTGGGATCTTAGCTCCCCAATCAGGGATCGAACCCGCACTCACTGCATTGGAAGGTGAAGTCTTAACCACTAGACCACCAGGGAAGTCCCACAACTGAATTTTTTTAAAAAAGAATATACAAATAGAAAAGATGTGGAATAAAAAGATGGGAAATCATCAATTAAGATGTGTAGTTTCATTAAAAATCATGCAATGTAATGAATGCACAATTTAATGCTTAAAAAACTTAATTATAAGAAAGGCACCAATAATCTTACTATATTCTGGTACTGTTCTGAAGAAAAGTAAACTAATAAAGATATCAGAATTTATTCTGAAGAGGGAAAAAGTACAAACCTTTGTTTTCAGAGAGATTTACAGACTTCTGTAACTTCCAGTGTTTACTACTACTTGATACTTGTACTATATGGAATTCCTTCACACCTGCTTCACTCTATCAAAAAGAAGTAAGAGAGTCATTCAGGATTTAGAGGCACTAACTTAGTATATTCTACTGAGAAGGACACTGCTATCAAACTCACTATCAGCTAACATAAGATGCAATTTTTATTCTGAAATAAATTAACACTATGTATTTCAGGAATGGCAATTATTTAAATTCCTCCACAAACATTCTTAAAACAGGTAAGTCATCACCTATCCAAGAAACAGATTTAATTACACTTCTGGTGGCAAATTTTTAAATACTGAAAGGCATTCAGTTATTAGAATCTATCATAGTGAGTTATTTATCAAAAGTTATTTGTCAATTTTTAATCAAAACCCTAGCACTTTCATTTTATTTTTTCTCATCTTTCTATCACATTCTTATTAAGGCAAAAAAGCAACAAAGAACAGAACCCCAAAATTCAATCAACTCGAAATGACCTTACAAATTTATGGAGTTGAAAGAAAAAGGACATTACAGAATTAATAACAATTCAAACCGGTATCTAAACTGAATCAATCTGAAGCTAAGATTCTATTTTATTAAGATCACATTCCCTTCCTTCAAGAATTTTCATTTTGATATTTAGAGTACATAAACATGAATGGTAAATAAAATGTTTGAAATGCTTTATATAAAGGAAATGGTACTGTTGGAAATGTGTAAGTGAGGGGTTATCAAGTTACTACTGAATGTGAAATCCTAATAGAACTTTGTAAGTTTAATCACATCAAAGGACATTCTCAATGGTGAGACTAGAAAGCATTTTTTTTTTTTTTTTTTTTAGAAAGCATTTTATAAGATCTCTTTTGGGTTGAATTACTGGTATGTATGGCCAGTATATACCATATACTGGCCATATATAGTCGTATATACCATACGACTATGCAGCATATTAATACCACTAGATCCTTTTATTTGAAGCACTAAAGGATAAAGCCACAAAAGCAAATTGAGAAGCAGGATATTTTTATATTCTATTCAAAATGAACACTCCATAAATTCCTAGCTTATGCTGTCTTGTGAAGGAAAAAAATTTTAAAAACAAAGTTTATTTTTAAACCAACTTACAGTATTGGTATTTTCCACATCCACAAAGACTAGCATATTGCCTCCTCTGCCCTCCTCATCTTCAAGAGAATTACTTCTGCAGACAGTGGCTCGCACATTCAAAGATCGGCTGGTACAAATGACTGCAGTATGTCTTAATATTCTGTGACTAAAGAAGTTAAAATTATAAATTTAATCTAAGAATCTCTCCCAGCATTATGATTCTCTAATTCCAAATAAAGTTTTTAAAACCTGTTCACTCTCAGGACCATTTATACTATTAAAAAAACAAAGACAATAATGTAAGAGTATCTAGTTAGCCTAACTTTAGTTCAATTCTTTACTCCCAGTTTGTAAGAAAACTTATTAGTCTCCCTTTTTCCCTGCTCAAACTCATCCAGAGCACAGACCTGAAAATCATCATCATATAGTTACGTCTTGATTATGACTTCTGATAATAGTTCCAAAGTTACTGGATGCCTACCAAGTACTGATAAATTACACACTTTCACCTGGCATTCAAGGCTCTCCACAAGAGAACTTTACAATTCAATCTTCATTCCCATTTTACACATTTTACACTGTAGCCAAACTAACTACATTCAGTTTGTATCTCCTAACTTGTCAATATTTATCCATATATCCAGCTACTTCCTGGAATACCCACTACTCTTTTGCCTATACCCTTTGACATTCAAATTCTGAAACCTTTACTTTCTTTAGAAGCGCATTTCACCACTACTACATTCTACAAAGCCTTAATGAATTGCTTTGGCCAGAGGACTCATCTTCTTAAGGGGAATTAACATTTACTGAGGACCTACAACATACTTTTCCTTACAAGTATTGTATCTTTTTGTTCTCATAGTAAGCCTTTTATGATATTTTAAATAGTCACACAAATTTTAAAAAGTAGCACAATTATTCCAAGTTAATTCTGTAAAAATGGCAATGGAATTAGCATGAAATATTCTGTCGTGCAAATATACAAGCTACAGCTCCTTGTGTTTTGATTTCTTCAGCGATATCCATAACACCACCCAAAAAGTTTACTTGCTCTGCAAACACATAAATATGGGGAGGCAGAGGAGGGCACTAGAGAAAAGGAAGTTAAAATAATTTTCTTTAAAAAGGATGAGTGTAGGCAACCTGTCTTCATATACTAATGACACTCTTAATTCATGGTACCTGTGAATTTCATTATTATGTGGTAACTCTGACCATAGTACTTAGCTGTATCAAAAAGCCATGAAGTTTACAGAAAGAAGCATGAAAAAGATTAATGTAGCTTAATTTTTTTCCACTTTTGGCTACTCAGATTAGGGACAACCTCAGATAAAAACTTCATGCATAATTTGGATAAGGGTAATTTCTTAGTAAACAATGACATATGTTAACAAGTAATAAAATGTTTATTTGAATGGGTATATACTTTCCTGGTGGCTCAGATGATAAAGAATCTGCCTGCAGTGTAAGAGACCCAGGTTAGATCCCTGGGTCAGGAAGATCCCCTGGAGAAGGGAATGGCTACCCACTCCAGGATTCACGCCTCTAGAATTCCATGGACAAAGGAGCCTGGCAGGCTACATATAGTCCATGAGGTCGCAAAGAGTCAGTAACACTTTCACTTTTTTTCATATATACATATCCTTAATGCAGAGGTTAAATCTAAAAAATTTTGTAATACTCACCGTATTTTAGGCTGCTTTTTAACACTTTCATAGTAAAACAAAAAGTTAATTTCATGGACACCTTCTTCATCTGGCCCACGTAACCACATTGGTAGCTGAACTGAAGCTCCAGGTAGAAGAACAGTGTCAGGAAGGGGAACAGAAATCACCTCTGGCTGACTTCCTATGCCGATGCCAAAGTCCACAGAAGAAGCTGAGGATACGAGTGCTGTACACACAGTGGTAGAATCTGTCACAACAGTCTTGTAAGCACTACAGTTCTCGGAAGCCGAGGGACTCAGCGGTGTTAGAACAGCTGTGTTACCACCAAAGGTAAAGAACTCTGGACGTTTAGAAACAACCTTCAATGCAGTAAGAGGACATTTGCTGACATTGACAAATTCTACATAGGCTTTTCGGATTTCTCCACAGAGGAGCCCTGTAGGAAAATGTATAAAGAACACCTGCATTGGAGGGAAAAAATATTATTATATTGTCTGTTAAAAATTCTGAACCTCTACTGAATAACACTTTAAATTGCTGTTATTTCTTTACTACAGGGTTACAAATATTTTATTCATTCTCTTTGATATCTCCCTGTGTATACGGTTATTAAGAACTCCATGAGTTATTAGACAGAGACCAATGTTACTCAGTAGCAGATTTCAGAGTTACATATTAAAGGTACAATGTCAACAACTAGAGGGCCACCGGCAAAATTTTCACAACTGTGTAGATTATGGTTAAGACAAGCTATTAAGTCATTTAACATGATTACATGAACAGTTATCAGCTGAAGAGCCCTTAACACTCTCAACTTAAAAAGTAGCTCATCTATTTATTTATACATCATTAAAATGAAGCGATGCACAATAGGTCTGAAAAGAGGAGAACATACAGAAGCATGATTCCATATCCATAATTTTTAAACCTGGTATCTCTGAATATCCTCAGGGTTCCCATAACCCAATGTGTGAGGGAAACCTGATCTCACTAACAGAGATTCTTTATAGACTAAGTGGGAATTTAGTGCGATATTCATGTGGTTCATTCAAGCTATGTTAATGTGCTTGATAACTGGTGCTGCCACAAACCCAACAGGGGTCACAAAATGTGGAAGATAAAAACACATATGTATACGCGTGATTTCTAAAAATTAAAAAAAAAACTTTCAACACATGCCTGGCCTCAGGATTTCAGATAGGGACTGTCGACCTTTACTAAAGAGCTAGAAATATGTACTAACAAAATCATCCAGTAAGTCATTTGCATTTAAAAGATCCACAAGCATAAATGTCAGAAGTACTCTGACAGAATCACAGAAAGGAGGAATAAGAGGGTAAGAGTATGAGTAGTAAAGGTACAGCTGGCTGTCCCAAAGGAGTTATCAAAGTCCAGTGGAAATATCTGTGTCTTTCAATCTAAATTTGAGTAAGACTTCATTCTGGCCAAATTCTTAAGGAATCAGATAAAATCAGGGGAAATGAGAAGCTTCAGAAATGGACACGAGAAAATAAGGGATTAATGCAGAAATCCAAAACACAGGTTAAAAAGTTAGGAAAAAACAAACTAAGCATTACGCTATACTGAAAACAGAGATAATGTACTCATTGCTGCTGCTGCTGCTAAGTCACTTCAGTCGTGTCCGACTCTGTGCGACCCCACAGATGGCAGCCCACCAGGCTCCCCCGTCCCTGGGATTCTCCAGGCAAGAACACTGGAGTGGGTTGCCATTTCCTTCTCCAGTGCATGAAAGTGAAAAGTGAAAGTGAAGTCACTCAGTCATGTCCGACTCTTAGCGACCCCATGGACTGCAGCCTACCAGGCTCCTCCGTCCGTGGGATTTTCCAGGCAAGAGTACTGGAGTGGGGTGCCACTGCCTTCTCCTAATGTACTCATTAGCCAGTACCAAATAAGCTTAATCAAATAAGCTAAAATTTGTGAAGGAATATAAATTTTGAGTTGTTACATCAAAAACAACCGCATGAGTAACCAGTGAAATAAGACTACTGTAAAGATGCACTAGAACACATAGACACCCAGATAGCATGGGTAAGGCAACAGCACTGGCAGAACGGGAAGGGTGGTGGGCCAGGACCCGTGACAAACCATATGTAGGATACTGTGCATATATCTTCACAATAAGGTTTTACTAAATATACTATGTTGACTCTAAGGAGAACCAGTATATCTAGCCTTTACTTCAAATGAATTTCTGCTAAAAGTCCTCATAAAAAGTTGATGTTTTAGACAGCTTCAAACTTTAATGGAAAATAAGACCAAGAACCAGGACTTTCGCTTCTACGAATTAATCCTCAAGATGTGTGACAGGCATATAAAGTAAAAATGATACATGTAAGGCTAGTCATTGTGATTTCATCTGTAACATCAAGTGATCTGACATGATAGTCAAGTCTGCTTGAATAAATGTCATATACACAACATACTGCCTACAGTGAGAACCTGAAGGGCCTGCTCTTCTATTTTTCTATGTAAAACTTTTTTCTAATGAAATGTAAAAAAAATTAGTAAGGGAAGAAAAAGTTTTGCAATGACACCGTTTTTTTCTCCAACAGAACTTAAAAACAAAATATTTCTAATCAGTAGATACAGCTCACAGCTGTATGCTTTCAGCATGCTACACACGTGACAGTTAACACATGACACTTTAATTTTCATCTTTTCTCAGCTTCAGTAATTTTCATGCTCACTCTGTTTTGATTAAGAGACTATTTCATCAGATGTTGTAGATTACTTCCTTCACTACTCCCTTAAACACTTCAAACTCTACAAAATATTTCTGACATATGATATTAGGAATGGGAATATTCTATGAATTTTTTTACTAATATTAAGGTATATTTAATAGTAAGGTACTATTACTCATCCAAATATAACAGACGTTCTCTTAACTAAAAATCTTAAATGATGAAAACCGCCAGATGAAAGATAAAGTATGTGCAAGTATTCATTAATCAGAAATGAGCACTGACATCAGTCTGTAAGTCTACTTGCCCTACACAACTCTTTATTTATTATTATTATTAGTGTTTCCTGCATTGACAGGCGGATTCTTTACCACCAAGCCACCAGTGAATCCCCCATACAGCTCTTTAAACGCAACATAATTATTGTTGCTGTTTAGTCACTAAGTTATGTCTTCTGAGACCCCATGGACTACAGTCTGTCAGGCTCCTCTGTCCATGGGATTCTCCAGGCAAGAATACTGGAGTGGCCTGCCATTTCGTTCTCCAGGGGATCTTCCGAACCCAGGGATCGAACCCATGTTCTCATACTTGGGTGGTGGACTCTCTATCACTGAGCCACCTGGGAAGTCTGCAACATAACTAAGCAAGTGTAAAATCTGGGCAGAAAATATGCAGCTCAACAATACCTTTTGCTCAACACATACAGATATCACCATTTTCATGAGCATGTTACCTATCCCACCACTATAAGTATAGGATTAGTACCCATAAAATCATCCAATGAGAAAAAGGAAGTAATATCCAATTAAAGGGCATCATATGGACTTAAAGAAGAAAAAAAATCACATGGACAAAAAAAATGAAGACTAATCAACCTTATCAGTTATCAAAGAAACGTCATTTTTCACCAGCCTGATTTACAAAAGTTAAAAAATAAAATAAAATAAAATAAAAACATGATAGTATCCAGTATGGCACTGACATGAGGCAATGTCACTCTCATTCTGAAGGAAAAGTGTCAATTCCGAGAGGCTTGCTAAAGGTAATTCTGTGGTACACTACACAATTGATCCAACAATTTCATTTCTAAAAGTCTATAGCCTAAACTAGAGCATGGACAAAATATATACATAATGTTTACTGCAGAACTGTCAGTAATGATGAAAAGCCAGACCCATACCCATCGATACACAAATGACTAAAATACAGTATAATATATCTAAATAAAGGCATACCTTATGTAGCTGTGAAAGAATTCTTACTGAATGAAAACAAAAACCAGGTTTTGTTGAGAAAGGCAAAAATCAAGTCACAGAATAAAATGTGCAGTATGATTACTAAAAATATATACAAATATACAAGGAAAGGTCTGAAAAGAGAAACATCAGTTTGGTATCACTGGCTGAAGGTGAAAGCTTCTAACCCCCCTTCCAGGGCAATCTGAGGATGCAGGAGGAAGAACCTCCTTCCAGGGTTCACACTTATGCTCCATGGCCGTGCCAGTGGCCTGCCTCTCAGGTAGACAGCTGATTCAAGGTGGGCCACAGTTCTCTCCTAGACACTTGATATATCTTGTAATGAAGTGGCACAAAGACCAGAAGTTGTAAGACTAATAAAGTTGTATCAAAATAGGAGTTTGGGATGGACATGTACACATGGCTGTGTTTAAAATGGATAAGCAACAAGGTCCTACTATACAGCACGTGGAACTCTGCTCAACGTTATGTAGTAGGCTGTGGGAGGGGAATTTGGAAGAGAATGAATACGTGTATATGTATGGCTGAGTCCCTTTACTGACCACCTGAAACTATCAAATATTGTTAACTGGCTATACTCCAATATAAAATAAAAAGTTATTTAGAAAGTAATGCCTTCTAAAGGTTTTAAAAATTTCCCACAGCTGCTGAGTCCTTATTCTTTCTTGAGCTTACTGTTCTATGACGGTTTATAGTTTCCATGAGGTTATTCCAAAATCCTTTGAACTAAATAATACGTGGGGGAGGTTGGAGGGGGGTGGTGGTGGGTTTAATACTACCTAGCATCAATTTCTATCTTTTGCAGCTAAAAGACTGCATGAAGGCATGACAGTGTGGGACACAAAGAAAATGAAATGAATATTGCTTTTATTCATACACCTATCTATATTGCTTAAACATTTTATAAAAATTAACTGTTATTTTTATATCTTACCCAGAAAGAGCCACTGATTTTAATAACAATCAAAGTGCTCTTTTAGAAGCTTTTTCCCAACTTCTATTAATATTTTGAGGATTATATCTTATAACCTGGATGTGACTTAATGCCAATTTTCATGATTATCTTGTCTTTGTGAATTACATCTATTTAACATTAGCTTACCAAGAATTTAAAACTGCACTTCAATATATCAACAATCTCAAAGTCTAAAATTAATCTATCCAAAATATCATCCTCACCTTAGAGATAAATTATTAAGCCCATGAATTTTTAAAAAGTGAAATACCTCCAATAGTGGCATTTCCTCAGTAATTATGGGATCTAGACGTCGATCAGGACCATATTTAATAGACGTTTTTTCTTCTTTTGTGTTGTTAAGTCGAGGACCTTGAATTTCTAAATCCTGTCTCCCTCGGACTGACATACTCAAAGAATGTTTTCCTGAAATAAAAAAACAATCAATGCCCTAAAATAGTTTGATAAGTTAACTGACATCAAGTTAGCCTGAATATATGAGTAATGTATGTTTCAGATTATTTCTAGAAGAACTCTAGACAATTACCAATTAACATGGTTAAGCAAAGAACTAAGTGTATTTTATGTTCATGTTTAACCACATCTACTATTGCATGCTGCTTAATTTCTCATTTTCTTAGGACTTACTTTGCAGAAGGACTGTACATTATCAAATGGGAAGTTTCTGAAACCTATAATTAACCAAAAAGATCCATCTGACAGAATAGCTATTCATATTCAAATATATATACTAATTTGAATTATTTCTGGATTATAAATAACTACACTTTCTCAACAGACTTAACTGTACCTTCTTAACAGACTACACAAAGAAAATTATAATATACATAGCTTTCTCAAAATTAAACTCATTTAATACACATGTGAGCTTTTCCCCAAAAACTTCCACACACTGCACGTAGGTGTGAAAACAGCAAAGGCAGACAACTGTATTTCCTGCAGGAATACTTAGAACCTATTGCACAGTCGTGTCAAACTCTTTGTGCCCCCATGGACTGTAGCCTACCAGGCTCTTCCGTCCATGAGATTTTCCAGGCAAGCATACTGGAGTGGGTTGCCATTTCCCTCTTAGCAGGAATACTTAGAACCTTTAATATGCTGAAGCTCACTGTGATATGCCCAGACTAGACGTATAAGGTAACATTTCCATTACCTCATTTGACCCAGATCCTTATAGCATTTTACACTAAAACTTCATTTAAACTCTACTATAAGGTACAATTTATTTTAATAGGTAATTCAGGGTCTTTGCCCACTAACATCATAAAAAATTTATAATTTATTTATTAATGCATATATTTGGTAACTTGAATGAAGTAATTAGCTATAATTTATTGACAATCATAACTTTGTGGTACAAAATTAAAATCATAGGTTAGTGGGAAAGGAAAGAAGCTTCAAAAAGTTTTTAACACTCAGCTAACTTACTTTAAATATTTAAAAATTAACAATATTATTTGTAGAAGAATCTCCTCTGGTGTTTGTCAACCAAGAATTATACATGTAGTACTAAACTGCAGAATACTATACTTTTAGTGGCAATTTTTTGTTTTATAATTTTTGAATTCTTATGGATTCATTCCATTTCAGTATATGGTCCAAAAAAATGTTTTACTAAATTACCCTAGATATGCAAGCAAGGAGAAATTTCAAACTGAACTTTAAAAGAACCAACAAATTTTCCAAGTGGTCCCAAAAGATTTCTCAATATTAATAATATGCTTTTAGAAATGCTAAATTCAAGTCTGCTAACTATTAATTTGTTAAAAATAGACAGCTATTAAAATGAAGAGACAGATGAGAGGAATTTTATAGTAAATTCTCTCTCTAGTCTTGTCAACTTAAACTCAAATAGCAACATATAATTATTACAAAATAATATGAGAATGGTTTCCTGAAATTAAAGGGAAAAAAAAAAGGCAAGCTGTGTTAAACATGTATCTGGTAGTTTTACTCTTCAAAAATTTGTAAAATTTATCAATTTTGGGGAACCAAGAAAACCAGCTTAACTCTAAATCCTTCTCTTATTATAAAACAGATGACAGAATTTTATGTCATTTCACATTCAATGATGTGGAAACACTGGTCCTTAGTTTACTCTATGTTTTTATAAATATTAAAAAGAAAAAAGACTATCCTAAGTCAACCTTTGTACTGGCAGCAGACATCTCAACCAATGGTTCAGCTCAGTTCAGTTCAGTTGCTCAGTCGTGTCCGACTCTTTGTGACCCCATGAATTGCAGCAAGCCAGGCCTCCCAGTCCATCACCAACTCCCGGAGTTCACCCAGACTCACGTCCATCGAGTCAGTGATGCCATCCAGCCATCTCATCCTCTGTCGTCCCCTTCTCCTCCTGCCCCCAATCCCTCCCAGCATCAGAGTCTTTTCCAATAAGTCAACTCTTCGCATGAAGTGGTCAAAGTACTGGAGTTTCAGCTTTAGCATCATTCCTTCCAAAGAAATCCCAGGGCTGATCCCCTTCAGAATGGACTGGTTGGATCTCCTTGCAGTCCAAGGGACTCTCAAGAGTCTTCTCCAACACCACAGTTCAAAGGCATCCATTCTTCGGCGCTCAGCCTTCTTCACAGTCCAACTCTCACATCCATACATGACCACAGGAAAAACCATAGCCTTGACTAGCCAGAACTTTGTTGGCAAAGTAATGTCTCTGCTTTTGAATATGCTATCTAGGTTGGTAATAACTTTCCTTCCAAGGAGTAAGCGTCTTTTAATTTAGAATACATTAATTTAGGATTTACTAAATGTGGATCAGTAACAAAGAAGAAAAATACATAGGGTAGAACCACAGAATTATCAAAAATACATCAGAAGGGAATAAAGTTGTTTTTTTTAAGCAATCGCAGAGTTAAAAATAATTCAATTATTCATTCTTTCATCTGATTAAATGTCTTTATTAAAGGTACTTTAAACCTAATTTTAAAATATCTCATTTCTCAATTTATTCTAAGGAGATTTACTTATTAGCTTCTAATTGTTCAGCAATGCTATAGCTTTACCTGTGTGACATCCAGGAAGAGCACCAATGCCATCTACTGCCACAGAGCCCTGAATGGTACCAAGGTTATACACAACTCCCAGAATATGCAGCTCCCCTATGTGATGGGGAAAGAGCTTTAGCCTTGCCTGTGGAGATATTTAAGTCACTCTTATTATCTGTTTTCACAATATCTTAAATAGCGCAACACCTAAATTCTGTAATGTTACAGAAATAAAAGCTCAGACCTAAATTTATTTAATTCTCAACTGATTTCTCCTACTGGAAAGCATTTTCTTCAAAAGAAACTTTCTAAACTCAATAATTATAGGCATCACAACTTTTAATAAAAACCAAGATATTCTGGCCAACCAAATATCATATGAAATTACAACATTCAACCCAAGAAGAAAGCAAAACCTTTTTTTACCAGGCTTCTTAGGAAATTAACAAACTAAAAACCACTGCAAACCTACTTTCCCAACCTATTTTCTTCTATGTAATTCCAGTTTCCTAAGATGATAAATTTTAATTTTTAAGAAAACTGGAAAACAAACTGAATAAACAGGCTTTTAAAATCTGTTGTTATTTTACTTTTAGAAAGGCGTGACAGAAAAGTAATAAATTAATTACCACTTTTGATTCTTCACTATTAATTAAGAATTCTGAAATAACTTCAGTTCCAATCATTTCAGATTCACCTTTTACCTGAAAAGCAAATTATGTAAAATATACATTCGAATGAATCAAGTATCAGATTATTAACACTGCTACATATCAATACTTAGCAACAATGACAATAGCTATAGTTAGCATTTATTAGGTTTTTATTATGTGCTAAGCAATATACAAAGCGAACAACATACAAAACGGAAACAGTTATAGATACAGAGAAGAAACAGATAGTTGTCAGAGGGGAGGGGCTAGGGGGAAGAAAGAAATAGGTGAATGTAAAAAAAAAAAAAAAAAGGAAATAGGTGAATGTGATTTAAAAGTACAAACTTCCACTTACAAAGTAAAGGAGTCACAAGAAGTACAAAATGGGGAATAGAGTCAATAACTCTGTAACATCTTTGAATGGTGACAGACAACAACTAGACTTATGGTGATCCTTTTGAAATGCACAGAAATAGCGAATCACTGGGTTGTGTATCAGGAACTAATGTAGTGTTGTAAGTCAACTATACTTCAAAAACAGAACAAATGAACAACCTCATGGAAAAAGAGACTGATGTGTGGTTATCAGAGGCAGGAAGTGGGGAGAGGGGCAACTGGAAAAAAGCAATCAGAAGTTATAAACTTCCAGTTATAACATATAAGAAACAATGTAAAGCATAATAAATATAATTAATACTGCTACATGTTATATAAGAAAGTTGTTGGGAGAAAATCCTAAGTGTTCTCATCACAAGGAAAAATTTTATACTTTTAATTTTCAACAATAAGCATATTATCCGGAGAAGGCAATGGCACCCCACTCCAATACTCTTGCCTGGAAAATCCCATGAACGGAGGAGCCTGGTAGGCTGCAATCCATGGGGTCGCTAAGAGTCGGACACGACTGAGCGACTTCACTTTCACGCACTGGAGAAGGAAATGGCAACCCACTCCAGTGTTCTCGCCTGGAGAATCCCAGGGACGGGGGAGCCTGGTGGGCTGCCATCTATGGGGTCACACAGAGTCAGACACGACTGAAGCGACTTAGCAGCAGCAAGCATATTATCATACATTTTGTAATGAGGGAAAATAAGCCTAAGAAAAGAGTAAGTTCAGCTCCCTGAATAGAAACTGCTGAAATGTTATTACAGCATGTTAGACTATTACTGAAACATGCTTATTACAAATACCTTTTAACAACTTACTAGTTCTTTAACTTCTTCATTATCCTTTCCACTGACATATTTAGGTTGAAACTTCCAGAGCAATGACAAATCAGTCAACAAAAGTGGAACTTTCAAAGGATTTCTAAAAGCCACTTCCACTGTTATTGGTTCTGCAAAAGAAAGGCCTAAGTTAGTAATTTTAATAAACCCCACACATCACCGTATGCTTCAATTCTCCGAACATACCTTGCTTTCAAAGCTCTGCATTTCTGCCTAGACTGTCCTTTTTCACTTTGTAAATGTGCATTTATTCAGGATATGGTTTTGAAATTACCTTCCTTAGAAGATTTCCCCCATAATTTTTCTGTACTCTGTCATTCTCTCTTCTACATTCCAAAAGCACACTGAATATTCCTGTATTAAAGTCCCCACTGCCTGGTTTTATAAATGCAGCTCACTAGTACTCAATTTACTTTTGTATCCTCAGCCTCCAGTCATATTTGGCATGCAAAAAATTACCGTGAATACGCTGTAAGCTAAACAAACAAGTAAAAAACCATGAATAAAAATTCAAGTGTATTACCTTCCACAACTGCAAGGGGAAACCTTGAGTTATCTGAATAACTGTTCAAACAATACTGCGTGGGATGGAAGTTGGATGGAAGGACTCCTCTGTTGACCACAGACACCACTTGTTCCTCAAGCTCTCGCCACTGCTGAGAGGATTCAGAGTCATATTCTTGATCAAGACTTACATGAGTAGCTGCTTGCTTTTCACCTTAAAAATAAAAAAGAAAAGTGCCACTACTAAATACACTTATGTATTAACACCTGCCCTCAAATGAAATATATTTTAAATAAAAATCTAAGGTATCCAAATACATACATATACCATTCTTGCCTATTTTCAATTTTAGCTGAGAGAAAAATATTCTGTTACTAATTCTAGCCTAATTGGAACTCAACTTGTAATACTGATGCTCTTTTCCTTCTGACTCTGACAGAATATCTTCTCTTAGTGTCCACAATTTTATCTGAAATACTTCAAATATACGGACAAAACATGAAAAATAATATAACAAATACTTGTGTATCAAAATTTAAGAAATGTCAACTTTGTTATAAGAAACCAAATTTTATTTAAAAAAATACAATACATGTTACAGATGGAGCTGATTTCCTCTATCTCACATTCCCTAATTCTCTCTCCTTCATCTCTTCCACTGGTACCAATTCTTCCCAGAGCTATTCCAAAGTTGAAGTATAGCATGCACATTCATAAATTTTGTTTTACTTTATCAAATATAAGTGTATATATAAACAACTCATAGAACCAGCATATATGTTTGAAATTTATATAAATGGACTAACTTTTGATCCATCCTTCTCCAACTGTTTTCACTCAACTTTATGTTGTGGGTATTATCCACATTGAAATATAAAGAACTCATTCACTCATGTTCTACAGCATGAAACCAATATATGCAGGTACCAAAATCTATTGATTCATTCTGTTTCATTTTTTTTGCTACTAAAAACAATGCTGCTACAAGTACCCTGATAAATATTTTAAATAAAAGACTAAATTAGCTCTCCAAAAGAAACATACTAAGCTCCAATTAAAAAGACTTAAAATTACAAAGTTTAACATGCATAAAGACCTTTAATATATTTAAACTTTTGGCCCAGTATTGCCATTCTAAAGCTCAATGCTAAGGAAATAATCCTAAATTTTTAAAAAGTCTAACAAGAACAGCAATTATATTGGCAATTATTCGTTGCATCTGTGTACATTTGAAATTTTCCATAATAAAATGTTAAGACAAGATTCATCCACAAAGATGTCCATTACAACTTAGATTTCACATAATCAAAAAAGATGGACACCATATAGCAAATATTAAAATACTTAATATCCACTGAATGCATTACAACCATTAAAAATGTTTATCAAGATTATATAATCTTTATATTATGAGAATTTCTTTATATTATGTGAGAAAAGTCATACGTACAGCTATTTTGTTGTTATTGTTTTAGATTTTAAAGCTGGAAGGAAAAGCACCGAAGTAGTAGGTTCAAGTGGCAGGATGATAGATGATATGGTATAGTTGTTTACTTTCAAATATTCTTTAACAATTACACATTATTTTTTAGTGGAAAGAGATGAAATAACTTCAAAGAAAAAGTCACTAGGTAACAAAGCCAAATTAAACTTTACTAACCATCTGCTGGTCGTCTGTCATGGCCAAAGAAAACTCGGGTTGCTGAACTGTTAATATATGGTAAAGGAAGCTGCGGTAAAGGGCCATCTGGTGAGAGCTGACTTACATTCTAAGAGAAATACAAAAGACAAAAAGAATTTTTGAGAGAACTCTTATCCGTCCTCATTTTTAATACATAAGGTATTAAAGGCATGTTAAGAAAGAATATTAAGAATCACTAGTTTTACTTAACATATGAGTCATAAAATTTTACGATGAAGAACTTTAGATATATTTATTTTGGTCCAAGAGAATCTCCTTAAGGTTACTCAGCAAATTAGTTCTCTCTGGATGCTAAAGCTCCAAATGTTATTTTCATATGTGTTTTACTTCCTAGACTCATTATAGCATTCTATCTGCCAAAATTCTTACCCATATGATTTCAAATTACTAAAGTAAAAAAGGGTAATTATATTCTGCAGGACAGATAAAATATTTACTATTCATGGACCTTGAGGAAAAAATTACAGCTTTCCATTTTGTCCACAAAATAATGCTTTACCTTTGCTATCCTGTCTCAGTGAAATATTTTTTCTTCCTATTAATTTTTCTGCATTACATCAAAGTAATGTCTACCTTTCACGGATCCATATCTACTCATCTTTCATAGGAAACAGAGAGGAATGTACTTTTCCAAAGAATGGGACGATAACCCAAATGCTGTAAAACCAGTTATAATTCAAAAATACATAATGAAGAAAACAGTCCCAAAAGCTCATGGTATTTTTTTTAAGATTCCAAATACAGCCACAAATCAAATGCTTACTATAATATTAAAATTCTCTTTTATGAGAACTGTAGAAGGGCAATGTAACTCAGATTTATGACCAAAAGCCTAGTCTGTTGCACTTTATTATGAAAGATAGTTATATGTAGTCTAATAAAACCACTTATAAGATTCTTACTAGATAGTACTGAAAATGAGTTTTGCTGAAAATAATGACAAATATAATTTTAATATCCACTCCTGAAAATAAGTATTCACCTTGTAAACATAAAGATATTCTCTGAGGAAGGCCCCTTGTTGAGCAGCAGATTGTTTACTTTCATTGATTAAAATATGCCTGAAAGCAGACACAGCATTGTCCAGTTGCCTGAGAGTGTAGGACTGTCGCCCAATGGTGAAGTTAATATGATCCTCTGCAAGAGACCAGCCTTTTCCTTTGTAAACTTGCATGGCTTGACAATAGCAGCGTAAAGCATGTTTTTTCTGTAAGAAAATATATAAAGCAAAGTATTAAAATCCAAATTTCTCTGGGACTGGACAAACACACACACACACACACACACACACACACACAAATCAAGTAACTAGTAATGAGTTCTTCTAACAGAGACTGGGATGATGAAGAAAATGAAACTAAACTTCGCAATGATCGCTAAAAACCAAGAGGTCCTGAAGCAGACAAGCAGCTGCTCTGTCCAAGGGTAAGAAGTCTGAGAGGTCAGGGATAATACTGACTTTGTGAAAAACCATCTGGGAATTTCCAGAGCAGCAGCAGGTGGAGTCATAGATCAGTGAGAGACTTGTTGTTAGCTTGTAGCTGAGAGCTACCTTACGAAGTTTAAATTTGGTTAGTCACTGTACCACTGCCCTGGACTGAACAGTAAAGTGTGTTCTAATTCTACATATATGAGTATGAAGGTATATGTGTCTACATTTGTTGGTCTTTGATAGTGACAGAGTTTGGCATTCTTTTCTTCTGCCTAAGGCTGCATCCTACTACACCCTTGAGTATATATTAGGCTTTAATTACATATTAATGCCACCCTCTGAACTCAGACAACCTGCATTCTAAACACGGGATTTGGTATTCCTGGCAGCTCAAGACCCCACCTGCAATGCAGGAGACCTAAGTTCAATCCCCTGGTCACGAAGATCCCCTGGAGAAGAAAATGGCTACACACTCCAGTAATCTTGCCTGAAGAATCCCATGGACAGAGGAGCCTGAAGGGCTACAGTCCACGGGATCACAAAGAATCAGACCTGACAGAGCAACTAACTTTTTTTTCACTTTTTCACCAAGAAAAAGGTTTCTCTCCACTAAACCTTTTCCTTCAGAGTAAATTCTTATACCCACCCTCTTCCAAGGTAGATTAACAAAATCTGTATCATTTTCAACCAGAATTGGTCAATTTTTTTAGGAAATGTTTTATTGATCAAGAGGTAATAAAGGCAAATCAAAATCATCTGCTACTTGATAGCATGCAGTGAGAACATAGTCTCTTCTTTGTGATACTCCTACAAATATACCCAATTTGAACCTCAGGATGAGGAAACATTCAACAAGCCTAAATGGAGGCACATCTCTACAAAATAATTGGCCTATAGTCGTCAGAAGTGTCAACATCATAAACATCAAAGTACCCTTCTGACAGGATCCTTCACTATACAACTGTCAAAACTTGAACAGGGTCTGAGGATTAGACAGTAATACTGTATTAAGTGCTAAGTTCTCGACTGGCATTGTTGTTTTACTGCTGTAGAGGAATAAAGAATTTTGTTTCTAAGAAAGAGGAAATATATCCTTAAGTATTAGGAGGGTACTGGGGCACCAGGTAGACAACTTAACTCCCAAATGGCTCAGGTAAACAAAAGTTTCTGAACTGTACTTGAAACTGTTTTGTAGGTTTGAGATCATTTCAAAGTAATTTTTAAGTGATGTTTCTTAAAAACAAAACAAAACAAAAATCCCAATCTCCATATTGCATTTAGTAAAGGAACACCAATACTGAATCTTAAAAATGGAGAGATACAGAGAAACAATAAAATGTGTCTAAATGTCAAGTTCAAGTGCATTTTTTAGGCTCTCTTGGAAAAGCATCTAAAGAGATTTAAGAGGTAACAAGGATTTAAAGTCTGCCTTTTGAAGTAACAGAAAGATCGTCCAGGGTATACTGGGCATAATCAGAAACACCTTCAGACTTTAATTTTTTTTAATACTGATTATAATGTTGTTTCTCTTTTTAAATACCTTTTACTTGTTAATACTCTTAATGGAAAAAACTGAACTATAAACAATTTCTGGGGACAAGATAAGCAATTCGGCATGAACTTGCAATCACAGAGGACTGAAAAATTACATCACTGTATACATATAATCTCCTCTATGCTCCGCACTCATCTCTGTCAATAGCCACATCTGTTTTTTTTTTTTGGAGCTTCTCAGAAACAACTTGGTCCAAGTCAGAATTATGTACATGATGAGCACCTTTATCTTCCAAGGAAGATGCTGTTCTTGACCAACTTCAATGGGACACATATTTGCTTTTCTAACAGGTCTGCATATTTCAGATTTCTACTATCTGAGAAAGCGATCCTCTGGGTTCAAGGTATATAGGTCACAAAACAGCAAACCAGCTACTTTGGAATCATTAACTCCACAAGATAACTACAGTTAAAGATGATTATTAGGCCAGAGAGCAAATGTATCTCAACCTACCATAATGTAGCATTTTTAACCTGCCATGCACTTCCTAGAGGCAATACGTCCTGTATCTTTAGAAGGTAAATACAAGATCCAATGACATCATAACCACAAACAAAATCATTCACAAAAGTGGACAAAGATGTGGAAAAATGATAGAACCATTTCTAGTGGGGCATATAATTTTTCTTCTGCTTAACACATTTTGTAGATTTCTTTAATAGAACACTTTAAGCAAAGAGAAACAATGGGATAGTATGTTTCAGATGCATTTGTACTAATTATGGAAAATGGGCTGTGAAAAATCAGAGCTTTTTTTCCCCCCTCACTTCAGAACCTGAGAAATTCTAATCATAAAGTACATAAAATTATTATAAAGACTTAATTTCATAAATATTTTTACAATTTTGTATAAAGCAAAATTTTGTATATATTGTATAAATTTTGTATATATATAATTTAATATAAAGCAAGTTCACGTATTTTCTAACTTCCCATTTTCCAAAAGTAGAGGAACTCAATCTTGAAAAGTTGATTTTTAAAAATCATGACATTCTTCCGTGAAATTGAGAGTCATTTTGAACACCTTTCCTTCTTTGCACCTTTGAATTAACACTGGCATGTTCTGGTTATCACAGACTTTCAAAAAGGAACGTTCATAAAAATTCATATTAATTAAATTCAAAAAAATCCTCATACTCCCTGACTAGATTAAAAAATTCCTTAAGAGACAAGACCATGTTAGTTTTACAAGTGTAAGCTCAGCTCCTAGCAGAGTGCTTGGAATATACATGTGATTACTCAGCCCACATTTTTACGTATACTTATAGTAAACCACCATGGACAGAGAAGCCTGGCAGGGGTCACAGTCATGCAGTCCATGGGGCTGCAGAAAGTCAGACACAACTGAGCACACACAGACCCAAATGACCACATCTCAGGTGCTATTACCATTCTCTGCCTCAAGAAGGCTCCCTGCAGCTAATGTTTAAAAGGACTACTGGGGACCAGAAAATCACTCCAAATTAATAAAGATCTCTTCCAACCCAGCCGCTCCCAGGGAGAAGAGATAGATGACTTCAACCCATTAAATATTTAGCAAATACCATTAAGAGATACTCTGAGAGACAACAGAAGACCAGAGTTGAAGTAGGGAAGGTTCAATCACCTTTAAGAAGAATTAAAGTTACTTAAGTGCAGTATATCTGGCCTTCACATACATCATTTAGCCTCATAGAAATTTGGGCAAATCGCAAATTTTATTAAAAAAAAAAAAAAAAAAAAGAAGGCTCAAAGACATAACTTTAAAAGTTAAGTTGTGAGCACAAGGACAAAATTTAAACCCAGATTTGTTTAAAACCAAATCTCATGTCCTTACCAATGTAACACATTACCTCAGAACAAAATTTAGTTTCATCTTAAAAATTTTAAATCAAAAAATTGACAAATAACATACATTTATAAAATAAACAAGTTACAACAAAAAAAAAATTAAAATAAATAACAAATTATCTTCTTTTTAAAGCAAGCACACTCACCTGCCCTGCTTTACTGAACCGGTGGCCTGCCAATATCATATGAAACGCATATTTTCTAACCATGGGACTCTTCATGTTTATAAAGCAATGTGCCGCCTGTTCCAAAAGAAGTGCACTTCGAAGATCAGAATCCTATTGAATGTTTAAAGAAACAGAAGGTTAATTTCACAAAAATTATAGTTAATTAGTGAAAACACATTTTCTTCCTTAAAATGATATACAGTGTATCCAATATAAATTAGTAGTATCTGAGGACAGAGATCAAGAGACAATCCAGTCTTGATGATTCTTTCTTCCAGTAAGCACAAATTTTTAAAAAAGTTCAAATAAGTCTCTACCATGAAATATTTTCTTTTGCTTTAAATAAAGCCAAAAGTCTGGTTGTGATATGCACCATGCAATAAATCTGTGAAGAAATGCAATCCCTTTTCAAATGGCAAAAAAAGATTATAAACTGAGAATTAATACAGGTATACTGACTTGAACCAGAAAACGGAGTACAGAAAAACAGATTCATATCTAATTTCTTCTGGAAACGGATCTGTGACATACAATAGCCTATTTCTATTCATCCAATAAAAGAGGAAAGCCAAAACAGAATGTGTGCAGATCATTAAATAATCAAATCTGTTACTTTATCCTCTATAAAGGTTTACTATACTTAAAAGGAATTCTCAGTTTTGCTCTAGTTTAAAACAGCCAAAGAAACTGCTTTTCATTAAAACATCCAGAAGGTTTCCCCTTCAAAGATTATCACCTACTATTAGTATATTAGTAAATGGTACAACTCAAATTAGTTTCCACTGCAGCTGACTTACGACAGAGTCTACAAAAACCACATTGTACATTTATAGCCTCACCCATAAGGACAATCTTTCAACTGACAGAGCCATCATCACTTGACAAATAACTGAGAAAGTACTGAAGGTTGCTGATCAAGCATCAACAACATTGTCACCAAACTTTCTCTAGCTTTTCAGCTGTTCTCAAGCTGAACTTACCATGCCCTTCCATGTGTTCTGCTCCATTATTTTCCCCAGGGAAAGTTGAAAACAGAAAACATTGACTTTAAATGCAATAATTTCAACAAATTATAGTCACATCAAAAGTGTTCATAGACTATTGATTACTGCAACTACCTCCATAGCAATCATAAAATTATATCAGAGTGGAAACATCTGAGGAAAAGCATTCAGTAAATGGTAGATATTATCCATTTCAGACCCCCTCATAACAAAAACTAAATGATCAGATGATTTTCTTAGTTAATTAGATCCAAAAGCTAGTGAGTGGGAAAATTAGGAATGTATAGTTAACAAGCAGTTGTTAACCAAGGCATCAGAATTACTTGGGGAAGATAGGGTGCTTGCTTCTCTATTTTTTTTAGGAAAATGCTTTTTTCATAAAAAATTATTAACTATGGCCTCTTTTTTTTTTCCCCTTTAAGAATGAATGTTTGAAGAAAAAAAGGAAGTATCTAAAAGGAAGTATCTTTCTTCCCCACTTCATGCCTCATCTGACTCCGGGATAACTGCCATTACCAACCTGGCGCTGGTGCGTGTCACTTCTCTCCTTCTAAATACGTATGTACTTATATGTTAAATGCCACAGCTTTTCTTATACAGAAATAGTATTACACTGAGTATTATCTCACTTTTTACCTTAGTATCATACATCTTTCCAAAACATCTACATCTCTCATTTCTTTTAAAGCCATGCTGTATTCTATTATATAAATGCATAATTTATTAATATAGTCTCCACTTATTTATTAATATTTTAATAAATATCTCCATAATTTATTAATATTAGTCTCCACAATATTGATTCAATATTGCCACACATTTTTACTACTACAAAAAAAACTCTTCCATAAACATCTTTAAAAAATATTTTTTAATAACTGTACAAATATTTTTATTAGACAGTGTTTGGAAATAGAAGTGCTGAGTTAATGAAAGCTATGCATATACTTCAAATTCCAATCAATATATAATGTATATTGATACAAAAAAGGTCATATCAGTTAAAAACTCTCAGAGAGTAAGAGTTTACTTTCTACTCTACCCAACCAAAAATAAATTTTAAGATTTTTGACCTTTTTCATAAAAGAAAAATAATACTTAGTTCCTCAACTTAGACTTCTTTAATAGTAAGGCTGTTCATCTACCATATGTTTAAGGGTCTTTGTACTTTTTCTGCAAACTGCCCGTTAAGCCCATGTGTGAATGGGTTTTTGTGATTATCTAGTTTGTAAGAACCCTTTGTACACTTAATCAATATTAAGCCTTTGTCATACATTTGCAAATAGTTTTTCCCAGTTTTGCTATAAAAGAGTCTATTCTTTAGTAGTCAAACATACTATTTTCAGTTTCATGGCTTCAAAATACTGCAAACTAAGAAAGAATGTTATCATTCCTAAATTTAAAAAAATGCTCTTCCATATTTTCTTGTGTGTGTGTGCATGTGGATGTTCAGTCACTCAGTCATGTCCGACTCTTTGTGACCCTATGGACTGCAGCCCGCCAGGCTCCACTGTTCATGGAATTTTCCAAGCAAAGAATGGTTGCCATTTCCTACTCCAGGGATCTTCCTGACCCAGGGACCAAACCCATGTCTCTTGCATTTCCTACAGTGGCAGGCAGATTCTTTACCACTGCACCACCTGGGAAGCTCCATATTTTCTTTGAGGTTGTTTTGTTTTTTCATTTTTTAGCTTAATCAAGATATAATTATATTATGCAATGAGTAAGATAGGAATCAGTTAATCAGGTGTCACAATACCATTCAGTGATTAATCTAACATTTCTCACTAATATGATACAATGACACCCAATCATATGTAGCATTTAAATTCTCATTCTATTCTATTACTTTATCATTAATATCTACAACAGGTAGATACCCTCTAATTCTATTTTGGAATTTAGGTTTCTCAATGGAGTCAGTTTAAGTCCAATAAATTTCTCAAGTTTATTCCCAGCAATGCACACACATCCACACACACACACACACACACACATACATGCACACACAAAGCATAAAAACATCTTAATTCTCTACAAAGCTTCATTATCCTGCAAAACTTGGTGGGCAGCAATCCTGGACATTCTGATTAAAATAAGGAATATACACTAGACAATTTTGGTGGTGTGTAATGATTCTATTAAGATTGTACATCAATTGAGAACCAGGACAGTAAATCCTCAACAGTCTCCACTCTAACTGGATTGACCAATTCAAGAAAGACCTGGCAAGTCCACAGCATATATTAACTTAGCTGAAGCAAAATGTGCCCCTGCGTTCAGTAAAGCTGCTGAGAGTTGATCTGCAGGGCTAAACACTGCACTTCTATCTCACTGCAGCTTTGTTTTTTGCTTAGTTCCTGTCTTACAGACACCTAAAGTAGGGAAACATTGCTTTGAAACCAACAAATGGCCCCGAAAAGAATGCTAACTATCATCAGTGTTGCTGGAAGAAAAATGGCAGAATGTCACAGAGGGACAGTTTTATCCAAAAAGCAGAGGCTTTGAATGTTTGAAGTATACAATTTTACTTCAGTGGCAATTCACAACCATGCTATGACAAGGCCATCATGCATGCTCTATGAGGAGCTGAGAAAAGAAAAAACCCATGGTGCCACTTCAGCAAGAACTCCAGTCTGTGAACTTTGCCCACAACCAGATATAAAATCATTTGGGGTAGAGGCTTCACTAAAAACTTCCATAAAAACACAGCTGATAAAGACAACAAACTTCACTGAATCAGATCTCAAGGATGGCATGGCACTAAGATTTTTTTCCTTTGCATAATTGTGAAATTAATAGGAAAGGTGCTAACAGCTGACCAACTTACCACAGGAACAGAACAGTTCCTCCCAAGCCGGAGAAACTAATAAAAAACTGCTGCTATTACTATACCTCTGATAAGCTGATTTATTTGCATTTAAATGGAGTAACACACAAAAAGCATTACAGGACCAGAATAAATGTTCAACACAGAAATACAGACACAAGTAGAGGGAAAGCATCATGGTTTAAAGCACCAAATTTAGACATACTACCTATGTGCTGATAAATGTGACATGTTTTATCATTAAGCTGCATTTGCTCTGCCATGCTGAAAAACCCAGAGCACGACCCAAGAATAAGATCCACTCGCCCACAAACTTACAGTGCAAACAACAAACTCAAAGCTCAACTCTTCATCCAGGCCTCACAGCTGTCAAGTGCTATAATGGTATTAACACAACACTAGGAAAAACAATTTCTGAGTGTCAAGACTATGTGACTCAGTTCTCGACCCTCAGGATAAATGCACCTGTCATTTTATACAGCTTTTCCAGTAAACAAAAGTACAATAAATATAAATTATTAGCTAAAATTTAATATCTTAGACACATTATGCCTAGCAGTCTCTACTTTCAAGTTACTTCAAAGAAATACCTGAAAAGCACACTAGAAAAGGCCACTAAAAATCACAACTTCCAGGGAAATACACACATTCACCCCCATCTTTCACCCCAAAACAGTAAAAGACAATGATAAATTTTCTAGAATTTCATGACAAAATAAATCATCCAGCTTTGAAAAAGGGTTAAAAAAAAAAAAAAAAAAAGAGAGTTGGAAAGAAAAAACAGTGAAAGAAAATAATGTTACAATGAGACACAAGAATCTGCTCTAATAAAAGAAATTTTATTCCAAGCTTCTAAACCATAAACTCCTTTAACAGTCACTGATAATTCCTAGGCTGAAAAACATGGCCAACATATTCAAACCTAAGTTAAGATAATTTATTAAAAGACAGAACATCAACACATTCAAGAACCTATACTCAGCTCTACCAAACAGGTTAATGTCTGACAACTGTTCGTATTGGTCAGTGTCCACATAGTATCAATCATAAAATATTTTTAATATCATCCCTTAGCCTACTTAGTTGTATCCTAAGAAACCTTTTTAGAATAATTAATGGTTCAGCTCAACAAACATCTGTAAATCATATACCATGTGTCAAGCCCAGTGTTAGGCACTAGGGAAAAACAAAGTTGAAAGCAACAGTTTCCTATCTCCAAGAAGCTAACAGCTTAAACATAAATTTTCAGTATATGCTATGGTGGTCTCACAGCATGTAAGAGGGCAGGACAGACACACTGAAGAAACCTGGGGACTGTCTGAAGGATCTGACTGAGAGCAGAACCACTGAACTGAGGTGAAGAAAAGATGAAATGGGACGAAGTCCAGGAGAAGGACATTAAGGACATGAACCAGGGTAATAATAGGAGGGATTTTAAGAAGAGAAAGGTAAGTGAAATATCTGAAGTTATAACAAGAACACATATTTAAGAAGTTAAAAAGTCCTGTGTCACTAACAGTATAGAAGACTATAGGAGCATCTCAAATAGTTTCTGCCTTGAGCAAATTAGGAGCTGGTTGGCTGTAATTTAAGATCATGATCTACAAAGTATTAAGTTTAGTTATTGATATGTAGACTCAAAGGTGCACTGGAAACACTTGAATAGTTGAGTCTAAAAGACAGTTGGTCATTCAAATCTAAAGTTTCAGGCCATTCAAATCTAAAGCTCCAGGGCTGCAGAGATTTGAGACTGAAAATCATAACTGTAAACAGATTACACAAAAGTAAAAAGGCACAATGGTCCAAGGGTTAAAACCCTAGGTTAAGTTAATATTTAAGGGGTAAACAAAGGTGTTTGTTTTTTCTGTTCTTGAGCACTCATCTAAAAAAACATGTCTTTAATCATATTACTGCCATTCTTTACAAGCCTATAGTCAATGCAACTTAATATTGTTGGAAACCTGAAATAGCAGCTATGAGCAGGTTTTTCCTCCTTTTAAAATATTCATAATATAGAATTTTTAAAATGTTTAGGATGATTTAGCAAGTTCATATGAATAAAAACAAAATTAAAAATTCCCGAATATTTCTAAGTATTGATTTTACATCAGGAATGATGTATATGCATGTTGCTTTAAATACTGTTATCCATAAGCAAAACCTAATTCACAGAAGACATACAATGCATGGTTGTGGTTAATAATCATGTAGACTTAAAATGTATAAATAAAATAAATCCTGTTTACAAAACATTGCATTTAAAATTAATTCTACAAATTACTAAAGTAGCCAGGTTATAAATTCCAAAAAAGAGATCCCCCTTTAATTTTGTTCTGCATACCCTTCTCAAGAAGAAAGAAAATACTTTTTAAAAAATATGAAAAAATACTAATTAAAACAAGTACTACACAGTTTTAGTACCTCACTGGTCAACCGTATTAGGAGAGCTGCAGCCTCTGAATATTTGCCTTGGCTTTTTAAGATTTCAGCACTAAGCAATACACATCTTTCAGCCAATACCATATTCCTAAAGAAAAATAGTCAAGAAAAATATAATTAGCACTATAATAATATTTTAGTACATCACAGTAACCCTGAGTTCAATAAAAACTTCCAATTCTAAAAGAGATCCATATCATATATATGCTAGAACATAACCAGAACCAGCAGTTAGTAAACAAAACCTGCTTTCAGACATAAAGGAAGGTACACATTTCACCCAGATTTCTTTTCTTTCCTTACTGTAAACTCTGGTTATGTGTATTTCATTTTACTGGCTACTTTCAGGAATACTGAGACATTTTCTCTGTGGTAGTACTACTGGAGATACTGAGGAGCTAGTGCTGTCTAGCTGTTCCTGACCAAAATCTTCTTTTTGAAAATATTAAATCAGCTGATTTTTCTCATGGACTTCTACCATCAAAAATCTAGAATTGGATTATTTATTCTTGAATAAAAATAAATGAAAACTGAGAAATTTCAAGATGGAATTCTTTTGTTCAGAAATACAGTTGACCCTAGAACAAGTCAGGGGGTGGGGCTGCTGACCGCCCAGTGTAGTCCAAAATATGCGGTTGGCCCTCAGTACCCACAGTTACATATCCATGGATTCAACCAACCTAGGATTGTGTAGTACTGTAGTACATATTTTGTGAAAAAATACATGTATAAGTTGGACCCGCAGAGATCAAACCCATTTTGATCAAGGGTCAACTGAAGCAGCACAGTTCTTCTCATTTTACATTCTAATCCTTATATGAAAATACCACTTGACCTTAAAATTACAACCAAAGATCACTAACTTGAAGGCCATTCTGAAGTTATACTTTTAAAATACAATTCATTGCTTCCAAAATTACTGTAGTGATCTGCCATAAACTTTCTACAAACCATGATATTTCTTAGAGGGTTGGTATTTATGACTATCTGAGAATGTTTTGGCTCCCCAGGTGGCTCAGTGGTAAAGAATCTGCCCGCCAATATAGGAGACATGGGTTTGATCCCTGGGCTGGGAAGATCCCCTGGAGAAAGAAATGGCAACCCACTCAAGTATTCTTTCCCGGGAAATTCCATGGACAGAGGTGCCTGGTGGGCTCTAGTCCACGGGGTCACAAAGAGTCAGACATGACTTAGCAACTAAACAACAACAACGTACATATACTACAACACGCTCAAAATGCTCAGTTCTTAAAAGAATCTTTAGTAAACTTTGTAAATCTAACGCAATTGTTTTATTTTTGTCTTCACAAATTCCCCCATATGATCAGTTATGAAGTCACAAGGCTACCACAAGTCTAGGACTTTATTGTTTCTTTAAGCTGCATTTTAAACTCATTGTATCAAGCAGTGGAAGTGCTACAGATGCAAGCATTTCTAAAACAAAATCCCTATCTAAATGCAGAAACTGACATAAAACAGATAATGATGAATAGAGTACAACTAATTTTTATTATGATATGAGAGATAAAGGAGGGAAGGGAAAGCTTCATAAGAAATTTATCCAGATAAATAGGACTGCATCAGTTAAAAAGTGGGACATGGCATTCTAAGGGCACTGCTAAAGTATACTGTATTTTAAGAAAATTTATTTATATTTTAATATTTCTCAGATCTGGGAGATTCTTAAAATTGCTATGCATAACTAATGTAGTGTTTCTAATTTATCCCCAAATATCTATTACATTTATGATAAACCTTACCAATCATGGTAACTTAGAAGGAGGATTATACAGTAAATGCATGACAGTTAAGAGTGTATTTAGAAAAAGCATACAATCTGTTGTGAACAGGAGGACAAAACCAGATTGTCATATAGCTATCTGGGTCAATGGATATTTTCACTTTTGTCTTGCATCATTCCACATGAATCTCTCCAAAAGCTCTGGGCTTCATGAAGAAATCTTCTCAGAGAAAGGACTTTACAGGACTTCATGAGAACTTTAGCCCTTTGTGGATAAAGGACTTTAAAGGACTTCAGGCTCCCTTACTGCCTCCCTCTCACAGTTCTTCTACCTTCTGAAACTCTTTTTCAGAATTCTTCAAAGGTTCCTCTTTGACAGAAGGCTGTTTCTTCTGCCAGAAACTTCCAATATATTCTCAAACAATTATAAAAAGGGCAGGATTTGATACTGGCTCAACCATTTATCAACTGCATCCCCTTCGGTTCAGGTGCTCAGTCGTCTCTGACTCTTTGTGACCCCATGGACTGCAGCATGCCAGGCCTCCCTGTCCATCACCAACTCCCAGAGCTTATTCAAACTTATGTTCATTGAGTCAATGATGCCATCCAACCATCTTAATCCTCTGTCGTCCCCTTCTCTTCCCGCCTTCAATCTTTCCCAGCATCAGGGTCTTTTCAAATGAGTCAGTTCTTCACACCAGGTGGCCAAAGTACTGGAGTTTCAGCGTCAGCATCAGTCCTTCTAATGAATATTCAGGACTGATTTCCTTTAGGATGGACTGGTTGGATCTCCTTGCAGTCCAAAGGACTCTCAAGAGTCTTCTCCAACACCACAGTTCAAAAACATCAATTCTTTGGCGCTCAGCTTTCTTTATAGTTCAACTCTTCATATCCATACATGCTGCTGCTGCTGCTAAGTTATTTCAGTTATGTCCAACTCTGTGCGACCCCATAGACTGCAGCCCACCAGGCTCCCCGGTCCCTGGGATTCTCCAGGCAAGAACACTGGAGTGGGTTGCCATTTCCTTCTCCAATGCATGAAAGTGAAAGTGAAGTCGCTCAGCTGTGTCTGACTATTAGCGACCCCATGGACTCCAGCCTACCAGGCTCCTCCTTCCATGGGATTTTCCAGGCAAGAGTACTGGAGTGGGTCTCCACTGCATTCTCCACATCCATACATGACTACTGGAAAAACCACAGCCTTGACTCCACAGACCTTTGTTGGCAAAGTAATGTCTCTGCTTTTGAATATACTGTCTAGGTTGCTCTTAACTTTTCTTCCAAGGAGCAAGTGTCTTTTAATTTCACAGCTACAGTCACCATCTGCAGTGATTTTGGAGCCCCCCAAAATACTCTCATTGTTTCCACTGTTTCCCCATCTATTTCCCATGAAGTGATGGGACCAGATATCATGATCTTTGTTTTCTGAATGTTGAGCTCTAAGCCAACTTTTTCACTCTCCTCTTTCATCAAAAGGCTCTTAAGTTCTTCTTTGCTTTCTGCCATAAGGGTGGGGCCAATTGCATATCTGAGGTTATTGATATTTCTCCCGGCAATCTTGATTCCAGCCTGCGCTTCATCCAGCCCAGCGTTTCTCATCATGTACTCTGCATATAAATTAAATAAGCAGGGTGACAATATACAGCCTTGATGTACTCCTTTCCCAATTTGGAACCAGTCTGTTGTTCCATGTCCAGTTCTAACTGCTGCTTCCTGACCTGGATACAGATTTCTCAAGAGGCAGATCAGGTGGTCTGGTATTCCCATCTTTTGAAGAATTTTCCAAAGTTTGTGGTGATTCACGCAGTCAAAGGCTTTGGAATTGTCTATAAAGCAGATGTTCTTCTGGAACTCTCTTGTGCAATTTCAATAATCCAACGGATGTTGGCAATTTGATCTCTGGTTCCTCTGCCTTTTCTAAAACCAGCTTGAACGTCTGGAAGTTCATGGTCCACATACTGTTGAAGCCTGGACAATTTTGAGCAATACTTTACTAGCATGTGAGATGAGTGCAACTGTGTGATAGTTTGAGCATTCTTTGGGAATAGAATGAAAAGTGACCTTTTCCAGTCCTGTGGCCACTGCTGAGTTTTCCAAATTTGCTGGCATATTGAGTGCAGCACTTTCACAGCATCATCTTTTAGGATTTGAAATAACTCAACTGGAATATCATCACCTCCACTAGCTTTGTTCAGTGTTTCTTCCTAAGGCCCACTTGACTTTGCATTCCAGGATGTCTGGCTCTGGGTGAGTGATCATACCATCGTGATTATCTGGGGCATGAAGATCTTTTTTGTATAGTTCTTCTGTGTATTCTTGCCGCCTCTTCTTAATATCTCCTGCTTCTCTTAGGTGCATACCATTTCTGTCCTTTATTGAGCTCATCTTTGCATGAAATGTTCCCTTGATATCTCTAATTTTCTTGAAGAGATCGCTAGTCTTTCCCATTCTGTTGTTTTCCTCTATTTCTTTGCACTGATCACTTACGAAGGCTTTCTTATCTCTCCTTGCTATTCTTTGGAACTCTGCATTCAAGTGGGTGTATCTTTCCTTTTCTCCTTTGCTTTTCGCTTCTCTTCTTTTCACAGCTGTTTTTAAGGCCTCGTCAGACAACTATTTGGCTTTTTTTGCATTTCTTTTTGTTGGAGATGGTCTTGATCCCTATCTCCTGTACAATGTCACGAACCTCCATCCATGGTTCCTTAGGCACTCTATCAGATCTAATCCTTTGAATCTATTTCTCACTTCCACTGTATAATCATAAGGGATTTTATTTAGGTCATACCTGAATAGCCTAGTGGTTCTCCCTACTTTCTTCAATTTAAGTCTGAATTTGGCAATAAGGAGTTCATGATCTGAGCCACAGTCAGCTCCTGGTCTTGTTTGTGCTGACTGTCCAAAGCTTCTCCATCTTTGGCTGCAAAGAACATAATCAATCTGATTTCGGTGTTGACCATCTGGTGATGTCCATGTGTAGAGTCTTCTCTTGTGTGAAGAGGGTGCTTGCTATGATCAGTGTGTTCACTTGGCAGAACTCTATTAGTCTTTGCCCTGCTTCATTCTGTACTCCAAGGTCAAATTTGCCTGTTACTCCAGGTGTTTCTTGACTTCCTACTTTTGCATTCCAGTCCCCTATAATGAAAAGGACATCTTTGTTTGGGTGTTAGTTCTAGAAGGTCTTGTAGATCTTCACAGAACCGTTCAACTTCAGCTTCTTCAGCATTACTGGTTGGGGCATAGACTTGATTACCGTGTTATTGCACAGTTTGCCTTGGAAACAAACAGAGATCATTCTGTCGTTTTTGAGATTGCATCCAAATACTGCATTTCAGACTCTTTTGCTGACTATGAAATTTACTCCATTTCTTCGAAGGGATTATTGCCCATAGTAGTAGACATAATGGTCATCTGAGTTAAATTCACCCATTCCAGCAAGTTAAACTCTTTTGTTTCAATCTCCTTGTGGGTAGAATGCAGTAATAATAGTATCCACCGTTTCATACGTTTGTTGTAAAGATTAAATGAGCATATAAATTACTTTGGCACAGTGGTAAACGCTGAGTGCTTAATCAGTGTTAATCTTTATTACTAGTGCTGTATTCTAAACACATTATTATGACTACTACTTCAACACTATAGCAGACAAAGCTACCTTTGTGTCCCCATCTTTTAATTTTTCCATTCTACATAGAAAAGGCTAGTATTAATCTTTCTGAAAAATAACCATGTCAAAGCTCTACTCAAATATTCAGTAACTCCCCATTTATTAAACATAAATCTTAACCACAGCTTAAAAATAGTAATAAATGAGAGTTAATGTTCTCCCACACTGATTTCTCTCATAACACCTTTCCATATACACAAAACCCTCTAATCTAGCCCAGGCTCTCTTCCTTTTCTCCAGTAATGTTACATCCAAAATACTGTTCCTGCCAACCAAAATTCCTGAAATACCTTTATGGTTCTTAAATCCCAGCCACGTTTCTTTCAAGGTCTATTCCTCAAACATACCATAAAACCTTGTCTGGACCAACTTTCATAGTCTCCTTTACAGGCGGTGAGTTCTAACTTCCATGGAGTTTCAACAGAACTCACTACATGTACAAAACGTTTCTCCTTTTCTTCCCGAGACTATTATCTACCTCTCTGTATTTGCCTATTTAACAAGGAAAAGTTCAAACTAGCTAATTCCTGGCTTAATAGTAGTTAAAGTTAAAAATGTTCTCAAAACACAAATCGCCCTCAATGAAACAAGTAAGTTCAACATTACATATAACTAATTCCTAACTACACATCTTTCCAGGAAAGGAAAATGTAGTAAAACACTGGTTTTAAATGATCACCTCATCTATATATTAACTTGATTTGGGAGCTTAAGATTAAAACATAAAAAAACAAAGAGCCACTTATATCTAATTACAATATAAATGTCAAGTTTATCTCTAAAGGGATAGAACATAAATATTCTAGTCACCTACTTGCAGATATCCCTATATGTCTGAATTGCTGTATCCATATAATGTGCAGGGTATGGCCTGGGTGCTCCTGGCTGAAGAAAAGCTGACACAGCTGCCATTTCCTAGAGGGAAAGACATCACAGTATTTCAAAATGAGAAAATTCTTGCTGTCAGTTTAGCATTCAGAGGCTAAAAACTGGAATGCAGTTCACTGAGTTTTTTTATGTAGCCACATATATAAATTCGATAGCCTAATGCAGACTTGGAAATAATTACGTTTATATGCTTTCAGTTTTAAAGTTCTCCAATCACATTCCAAAGTCTGTCATTCACTATTTAAATGAGTGGTTTTCAAGAAGACCTAGTAAACACTTTTGGTCATGGTCTGTAACTATGAAGTAAGATTTCTGCTGCCACCTCCTTGTTACTGCCTATTCCTTAAAGACTAGAGAACAGACCAATGATAGAACCATAGAGAAACAGAGTGCATCTGTTTCCAATTTATTGGCTTCGATATTTGAAAACAGAGCTCATAACAACTTGTACTATATACCTTTCACCTCTTACAAACTCTATGGTTCATATGCTGTATCAGAAGGCACAAAAACCATTTCTGAAACTGATCTGTCAGCTTTTTAGGACTTCTTACTTCAAAGACCCATTCCATTGTTAATAATTCAAATAATACACAATGGTGCTAAAGGATTTAAAAATGAAGATGAGTGGCTTCCCTGGCAGTCCAGTGCAGGGAGGCATAGGTTCCATCCCTAGTGGGGAACTGGGATCCTGTATGCCTCACTGTGAAGCCAAAAAAGAGAAAAGAAATGAAGATAAAAATGAAGGTTTTGGACTCTTAGTAAAATGCTGTATTACATTCATACTTGTAGTCTCATATAGACCAACTTTTAATAAAAATTTAACTAGAAATAAATGAAACTTCCATAAATCGGAGGGAAATTTGCTAATGCCAACCTACTTTTAGGATGAATAAACACTTTACTGCAACAGTTTTTAAAATAGAGGAAAAAACACAAAAATAATTTATGTAAAAAATGGGATATGATTAAAGCCTTTAACCTGACAGTCTATTTAAGTTCCATGACAGTATGAACCCTGCCTGTTTCAGAATATCTGTATCCTCAGCATCCAACGCAAAAATTTACTGAAGAAACTGAACGAAAATATGTGATCTCCATGTGACAAAATTTTCTACGGCTCTGAAACATCATGTTTTCTTAATTAGCTTATATTTTAATTAATAAATATAATGAATACACATAGGATTCTATATTACACAAAAAAACTAAAATACATTACATATATAGCATGAAAGTGGAAATGTTAGTTACTCAGTCATGCCTGACTTTTTGAGATCCCATGGACTGTAGCCCACCAGACTTCTCTGTCCATGGAATTCTTGAGGCAAGAATACTGGAGTGGGTAGCCATTCCCTTCTCTAGGGGATCTTCTCAACCTGGAACCCACATCTCCTGCACTGCAGGCAGATTCTTAACCATCTGAGCCACCAGGGAAGCCCCATATATATTATATAATACTATATAAAAATACATTATATTTGCTACATATGCACTATATATACTACATACACACACACACACACACACACACACACACACATATACATACACACACACACATCAATAAAAGTATATTAAGGAAAAAATCCTGTAAGAAAAACAGGCTTTGAATTCTAAGTCACTTTCTAATTTAATTCTACAAGAAATCACAAATCAATATACATACAAGCTAACAATTTCTAAGGATACAATGAGAATATTCAGAATGATCACCCCAAGTAACTGCATGATCTTCAATAATCAACCATTAAATCATTTCTTACAGTATACAGTAACGGGTTAACACATTTTACAAAGACTTTCGTCAAGAACTGGAGTGACCTACTTAACCTTCAGCTAGTTATGACAAATTAAACTACAACATAAACTGTATTTCTCCAAAAATTTTTTTTTGGTTTTCTGTGATGTACCTTTTAACTTTATAGTTAAAATAATTAAGTATCTTAATTTTCATCAAAAAAGGCAGGCAGTATAGTCTGTGATCAATTATCTACTATGCGAATGGTAAATAGGAAGGTGGTATCAGTACACACAGAATTTTTATTCATTCAAAAATAGTTTTTCTTAGGCAAGGGGATCAAAAATAACAAATACAGAATTATAACCTTCAGCAAGAAAGTAAAAAGCTCCGAACTTAGCTGTTGCCCAAGCAGGAGCTTTTGTAATCTGTGCTTTAAGAAAATAAAAAACGAATGCCTACTCTGTGTGTGTGCGTGTGACTGGGGGGCTGGGGACGTCTCTCTAGAGATGTATACTCCCAGCCTTGCACAGCTCTTGCTCAAGGCAGGCTGCACTTCTTTCCCTGCTTACCTTCACGACAATTCCACTGGTTACGAGTTCTTTTCCCCACCCCAGGGTTCACAAACTGGTTTTGCATACTTTTTTTATTTCTTGGGATAATCTCCACCATGCTAAGCTGCCTCACACAACACCTTATGCTCTGGTTACAAAGATACATAGCTTTTATGAGGACTCTACCAGACCAATTTTTCTCTAAGGCTTATTATTTTTAGGGTAATTATAGACTACAATGATTTTTAGGTGTGCATATGTTTTAGTAGCTATGCCTTTACTTTCCAGTGTTCAATTATTTTTCCTTCATATGCATCTACTAATATGCCCAATATGCCACTAATTTGCCTCCATCTAAATGGTTTAAATGCAGTATTAATCAGATTGTAGACAGAAATGAAAAAGCTTAAATACCATAAAATCATTGAAATTTTGTGCCATAAGATTTTTCCAAACTTTCAATTTGCAGACACATTACGCATAATTTTGTAATTATGAACTTATGTTATAAAGTATTGATGAAATAATATTTAAGTCTTTGTGATTTTCTATTAGCTTATGTTAGTTAACCATAGACCAGAGGCTGTCTAGCCAAGGACAATTCATATACTTTTTCAAATACTTTTATTCATCAACATTTTCAGTTCCTGAAGGATTTTTAAAAGTTAGATGACTTTTTGCTATTTTAGCTTTACTTTTTAAAATTACTATCTTATTTTTATATATACAATATAGAATATTGTATATATATCTTTATATATATCAATATAGAATATTGTATATATATATCTTTATATATACAATAATTACTATCTTATTTTTATATATACAATCATTTTTGAGATTGCATCCAAGTACTGCATTTCGGACTCTTTTGTTAACCATGATGGCTACTATATAATACAATCTTATTTTTATATATACAGTATTAAAATAAATGCAAAATAGATGGTTATAATAGTTATTATTTAATAGTTATTAAACAGGTTATTATTATTTAATAGTTATTAAACAGGTTATCTACATGGTAATTATCAATGAAGTAGAGTTCATATGTATTTTTATTCGTCACACTGTTGTTTATAGCTTACATGTTTTTAAGAAGACATGCAGAGTGGGGAAGGGAGCACATGACCTGTGCCCTCTGCCTCCGCCACCACTGCCGCTGCCTCCTTCTGCCACTCGCTCATATGCCCCTTTGGTGTGGACCTGGTACCTCTTTTTTGAAGCAACAGCTGAGGAGACTCCTGCACATGCCATGGCCAATGAAAAGCCCAAGGGAGGAGTCACGACTGAGAATGATGATCCTAGTCATTTGAAGGGGGTTCTGTGGCGCAGTAGTAAACTAATGAAAGCCTACTGTGAACAACAGGCTTTGTCAACGAGGCAAACCAGATTCCCATCTGTCTGGATGCCAATCAATGAAACAGACACACCTGCACAGTTGGAAATGGAGGCTGAAGATACAGCTGATGTGTTTCAGTGGCAGACAAGAGGTTTCTACTAAATACGGAACCTGCTACTTAACTCCAGAATTCTGTTCCTCCAGACCAAGAAGACATTCTCAGTTAGAAAGCTGCAATTTGGTTCCACCACATCCTGACTACTACAGTACAGTTTCTCTGTTCTTTCCTTTTCCCCTTCCCCATTCTTTAACTGAACATAAAGTAACTAAGGTATGTGCACAAGCACACTGCATTTTTTTTTTTTAAACCAAATGGCCAATGGTACGCTTTGTTCAACATCGAATGGAGATGAGATGGAGAAAAATACTGGTTCTCTGAAAATATCCCTTTCCCTTTTCTCCATTAGTGGCATGTTCTTTCAGCTCTTATTTTTATATTCCAGCAACTCACTTTGTTCTAATAAAAAAAGAACATAAAAATCCTTGCATACCTTATCCAATTGGAAAATTTTAATGTTTTTCATTAATCATTTAAAACCAAGAACAATTTTATAACTTTTCTGTATGTAGCTGTTACATGCAGGGCAATCTGGCCTTATGTGGGATAAATTACCCTAAAAGAAATGAATCCTAGTTTCCCTTTAAGTCATGTGTCCTGCTGTTTAAATAAATAGACTATGTAGAAAGTAACAATGCTAGTTTACTCTTTTCTAAGCACAGAAAGTACATTACAAACGTTATTTATGACAACTTTCCAAATACAGTAAAAGTTTATAAGGCAACACAGAAAACTCTTTCTGAAACACCTAGGTTTTATATCAATTACAAAACTAACATTGCCAATGCCTACTGACAGCCTAGGTAGTGTGCCAGGCACTTTACAAACTTTGTATCTCATCTAACCACATTTAGGATTCACATTCTGCAGATGAGAAAACTAAGGCTTAGAGATGTTCAGTAACTTGCCTAAGATGAAAGTCTGTCGCACACCAAAGTACATGTTCTTAACCAACAAACAATCTTAGATCAGAAAAAAACATTTCGAACAATTTAAAAACATTTTTCAAGACATAAAAAAGAATCCTCTAAAAAAGAGAAGTTCTTATACTGGGAATACAGTACAAACTATAATTGAAATTAAATAGAAAGTATTAATGAAATCTAAGAAACCCTCATGTATGACCATGTTTGAAGATACTAATTTAACAGAAATCCATCAAGTTATCATCAATTAATTCAAAATCCATAAAGCATTATGTGCTCTTTGAGTACAACTTTATCCCTAGGGAAAATTCTGCTTGCCATTTCATAAAGAAAAATTTCTAAGTCATTCATTGTAGCAGGAACAAGAAATTATAGTACTACAGAATACCAACCAAGGCACCAGCTGCATAAAGCATCGCTTGATCATTAAGAAAATCTTTCTTTGCAGTATGATAGCAACTGTACGCCAAATCATAGTGCTGCACCAAAAAGCACAGGTCAGCCATTTTCCTGATCTGAAGCTCTGGCGCTTCTGGTGGATACCTGCAGATACAAAATAAAAAGAGGAATTCAGAAGCTATGACCTCTAAGCCATTAAATATTACAAAATGTCAAAAAGATGCCCAACTGTCCAAAACATAGGAAAACCTGATCCTGTCTTATAAAAATTCTACCTCCCAGGAGGTAGAATTTCTCAAAGATATTTGGAAACAGATTGTTACATCTGTATCTATATATCAGATAGAAGGCAAGCACTTTCTCCATGGTCAAATTAGGAAGCAAATGATCAATTCCAGGTGATTCACCTTTATGTACAGTCAAAAAATAATCTAAAATGAATTTTATTTTCCCTTAAAACCAGATTTTAGACAAAATTTCTAAATACATGCTATGTCTTAGAATTACCAGACCTCAGTACTTTAATAAAGAAGAGTTATCAATGAATACCTAATCCAACTCTTATCTTTTTAAGGAAAACAGACCCATAATAATGTGACCTCCCTGTGATCTTGTTTATTTTTAGATATCAAATTACTTATAGTTTTTTTTTTTAATTTAATATAACTTTTTTATGGTCACTATTCTTATCTACTGGAGTTTTGACCAAACTGAAACTAAGAAACTAGAGATATAGTCATTTTTTGCAGAACATCATTAAACACTAATCAGAGTTAAATACAGGAAAACTAAAAACAGTAATATTTTACTCACAGCAATCCAGATGTATTTTTTAGCTCATTAACACTCTTTTCTGGAACTTTACTGCCACTAAACCATTTTTTAGTTGCAGAAAATAGAGATCGACTCAAACCTTTTCTTGATATTAGCTAAGAAAACAAATGAAATTTTGACAAACATGAGTTTAGTTTTCTTTACATAGAAAAAAAAATTCTAAATAACTAAAAAGTTTTAAGAGTAAGCAAATGTGCACTTTAGTAACAATGACTTAAAGAAAATTATCCAAAATCCCTAGTAAAAATAAATAAGCCTCTTCTAGGATTTACTCGGAGAAGGCAATGGCACCCTACTCCAGTACTCTTGCTTGGAAAATCCCATGGACGGAGGACCCTGGTGGGCCGCAGTCCATGGGGTCGCTAAGAGTCGGGCACGACTAAGTGACTTCAATTTCACTTTTCACTTTCATTCATTGCAGAAGGAAATGGCAACCCACTCCAGTATTCTTGCCTGGAGAATCCCAGGGACGGGGGAGCCTGGTGGGCTGCCATCTATGGGGTCGCACAGAGTGGGACACGACTGAAGTGACTTAGCAGCAGCAGCAGGATTTACTAGAATTTCATCACTGATAGTAAGTTAATAAATTCTAATATTGGACTATTTTTAAAATAAAAACATAAACTCTTTAACTTATACGACTATATTCCCAAGTTTACTATTTCCTGAAATTTTAAAAAATACTAATGCAAATAATTAAATCTTACCTGATCATTTAATTGCCGAATCGTTTTCTCTATATGTGGCAAAAGGCCCCGAAACGTGAACTCTTGTATAAACTGTCGAATTCTATCATGATCAGTAAGGGTTAAACATGCACCATGAATAATTCCAACATTTGCTTTCTTTGTTTCGTGTAATGATGAAGTGGGTTTTACATGATCTGGGCCATCAGTGCTGTTAGAAGAGTCACTGGAGGGGTCCAACTGAAGTGGATGAGCTCTAAAGTTATTTGGTAAGCCATCTACTGAAAAACAAATCTTTCTTTTACTCAGAAAGCAACAGAAAATTGCAGCATTACTACCATACTGCTAAAGAAAAGAAACAGTATTGGAACCCTTTCTCTTACTGTATGTCTTAGAAGTCTAAGACAAAGGCATTCAAGTTTCCCCCTAAAATCAGGACTTGGGTTAATACCTATTACATGTAGAAAATTTTAAATTCATGTAAAAAAAATAGAAATATTAAAAATAGAAAATTTTTAATTCATGTAAATAAATGAAAAAAACTGTTAAAATGCAAAAATTATTTTTAAATAGCGCAACTAACCAATGAGAAAAATTATAACAAAAAATTTTAAAGCTATCACTATCCAAACTATAATTTAAAATACAAAAATAAAACTCTCAAAATCACGTGAACAGGGGAATAATTAATGCTACATATCATACTGTCCCTTGCTCTCTACCAAAAAAATTTTTATGAAGTTTGACTTATTACTCTTATAAAACAAATTTTTAAATATCAAAAAACATCAAACTCAAATAACTCAATAAAATCTTCAAAGGAAAAGCTAATCTGACCATTACCTCTTTTCACTATGAAACTTTCCCCCATCTTTTACATATAAAGATTGGCATGCTTTAACAAGAGGGCTATTTTCAATCAAAAGACAAACTTAAGAGAAAGTATATCAAGACCTTTGACTTCGTTATCTAATCCATCCAATGAAAGCAAGTTACTATCAGAATTCTTATTTGAAGTTATAGTACAAGGGCCATCTTCATATGATTCCTATCAAAATAAAATATAAAAAGTATTAATGGTTATACTTAATCATGTTTAAGATATCACCAAATTTATCAACTATAGTAAACCTCATTTTTTTTTTTTTTGCTACAGCAAAAAATGTCTAATTCTCCAAATTCTTAACTTCCATGTATCATATTCTATCACTTAAATCCACACCTACTATATCCTTATATTGTTTCACATGCACACTACCCTAATTCTTCTGAATTCAAGTTACTTCTATCTCAGTTTATATGTGATATGCACATGCCTATATGAATCCCTGTATATGCAACTATGTCAGGAATAATGCCAAGACAGATGGACTACTGGAGGGGTAAAAAAGGATGGTACGGAATCCCCTGGCTCATGGACTCAGTATTAATAGCCTGGAGTGCATTCTGAATACACAGAAGTTTTGGGAAAATATCCAATGCAATGTTTACTTGTACAAAGGGTATTGGTTTCAGCCACCAAAACAACTTTAAAAATGTCCAGACTACTCCATGAGCCCACTCATATCATGAGGTATTATTCTGAGTGCCAGACTTTGAGAAAAATATATAACCTAGAACTTAATAAGGGGAAGGTGATCAGGATAAGAAATTTGCTAAAAACAACATTTAAGAAAAGAGTTGAAAAAATGGTATATTAAAAGACATGAGAGTTCTGTTCTATATTCTGAAAATCATCTTAATGAAAAACTGACATGATCCCTATAGGATTGAGTACAAGCTTGATCCTCAAGCTGCTTAAACATGGAGCAGGTCATCTAAAAAGACAGTGAGTACTTTCAATAGATGAGGTCACTCAGATTTAAAGGAAATTAAAGCATCACAACAACGACTGGATCTGACAACCTTTAAACTATCCTCCAATCCTGGACTTCTAGAATTCTAAAGCTGTAGAATATCTATAGCTTTGTCTTCTGTTAAAAGTTCTCCAACTGTACAATCTGACCTATTATGTTCCCTTTCCCAACCTTAGATGGTTAGATTCTAAACTGAGTATTTCAATACTATTCCTACTCTGAGTATGGTCCTGAAACACTATTTAAAGCTCTTCTACCTCCAACTGGTTCTTTTTCTCTCAGACATTTCCCCCCAGCATTATTTTAAAGAAGGTCAACAATCATCTCAATGTTAAAGTGAGTAAAATTAGATTTAAAATTTCGTATATAAACAGATTAAAAAATATTTCTATTAGAACATCAAAATCTACATACTTTCTAATTCATATTTCTTAAAATAGTATCACATAAAGTATATAATGCAGCTTAATTATACAAAATATAAATATATTTTCCATTCACTTTAGAAATCTTCCTTCTAAACAAAAAATAGTCAACTCTTGATTTTCTGAACTAAGTGTATAACTTGCCATTCGACTAATACCAAGTGGCATAAAATTCTATCTTAAAAGTTGGAAAGAACGTGAAACTACACCCACCACACACCAGCCAACAGACAGCAATTAACATTAGTCTAGAAATCAACATTAGAAAAGTTGATTAGGAAGAAACAAAACTTCCTGGAAATTCAAAAGAAAAGGAAGTCAAAGGAAAGTTAGGGAAAAAAGCCCACCCACCTAAAAAGTATGAGCTCCAAAAGGTGGCCATAAGAACAGCATGTTGAAAATGAAGGAAGACAACCCCCAGAGCATGTGGATAATAAAGAATTGACTGTAAGCATTCATAATGAATTTAATGTGCAAGCCAAAAATTCTATTATCTACATGTTTAGTCAATCTAATTCAATTCTTAATGTATAATTCACTTTTCATCTTTTTTTTTTTTGCCACACCATGCGCCTTGTGGGATCTTAGTTCCCCCCTCAGTGGAGGCATAGAGTCTTAACCACTGGACTGTCAGGGAAGTCTCCACTTTTCTTTCATCTTTCAAGAAAACAATTAACACTGATATTTATACCTGAAAGGTATACACAGAAGGGATTACCGCGTTTAAATACAGCTTTTGAAACATTAAGAGCTCGCATACTAGTGGATCAAAACTAGCCAGATTCCATAAAATAACTATTAGTAATTCTACAAATTCTACAGTGATGCCATTGGCCATAAAACTGAAATACAGCTTTTGTGGTTTGCTTCATTATTGTTTTTTACATATACCTGGTTTTGAATACTATTTTTCTGGAGATACTGACTCCAAGGATCTGGTATCTGTTCATCTGATGCTCGATTAGATGTTCGAGAATTAATTTTAAGTAGATAGCAACCCTGAGTTCCATATTTCTGTTTCATTTCTTCATAAATTGACTCAGCTCTAAAATAAAAAATGGAAAAGTTTGTAGCCAACGAAGAGAGGATCTTAGGCAATAATAGATAATAAAATAATACAAAAACCATGAAAAAAAAAAATAGTTCCCAAAAAAGACATTAGAAGTAGCATAATTTTAAAAATTAAAACAAAGTTCATGATTCTAACTGAAGTTTAGCTAGCTTGGTTATCACCTTAAACTACAGTTACCAAAGTACGTCTCATGGAATAAATTTTGCAAAAATACTCATGTTATTAAAAAAGAAAGTTTCAGTGGTCAAACTAGTTTGGGGAACTACAGTAATCAAGCCAACCAGTTTCTTTGCAGCAGACCACCCCTGAGTCTTCCATTGCTACTGTGTACAGTGAATTTCCAAAGAGTGGCTTCAAACTTATAAATCAGAAACTCAACTATGTGGACTAGCCTTCAGGAAATACAACTTTGCGAAATTCTGCCTTAGATAACAGATACTTATCAAAAAATATAAGTGCTAAAATAGATAATTATAGCATCCCCCCCCCAAAAAATCATCTTTTACTGCTACAGTTTACCCTTCCCTAAGCAGTCTCCAAAGAAAACACAGTTTAGAAGAAGAAAACACACACACACACAAAGAAAAGCAGTCAAAATATTTATATAAAAGTACAACTTTTTTGCTAAGTTTATTATTGGCTGGACCCATGAGCTAATCTCAGATGCAACAAAAAGCAGTTGATTTCCTTACTTTTAGTTAAGTAGACTTGATAGTTGGTAAGAGATAAGATAATTCAAATAAGTCAGCCTAAGAATCAAATAGTACATTCTAACAGAAATGAAATTTTGGTACATAGAGCTAACCTAGTTTTTCTCCCTAAACTCATCAGCTATCTGGTGTCAAAAAACATGCGGAGATAGCCCATTCAAATGCAGATACTAATACTATACAAATAACAAAACTAACGAATAATTAAATCCTATTACACACTGTAAAATTAAGGCTGGTTAAGTACAACAGTTATAAATTTGTATAAACACAAAGTATATGTGTGTGTATATTTACTCACGTACAATAAAGTAAACATCTACTTGCTTTACCAATGACACTGTTAAACATAGGAACCACTGATCTAATACTTTAATTACCACTTAAATATCCATGTTATAACCATTTAATATGGAAGGTATCCATATTCAAACAATTGAAACTAATAAACACCAGTTCAAATTATTCCTATTTATCTAATACACCTTATCCAAGAGGTTACAGATTATTTTTGATGTCAAAAAAATTATAAAGGTTAGTAATCCTCAGAACAATTCTTTGGTTTTATCAAGAAAACTTTATTTAAAACGATGGCGTGTGCTCAGAACAAGGACAAAAAACAATTATTTAACTGTATATTCTAAATAGCATCGACATAAGAGAGTAACAGTTTGAAACAAAAGATTAATTTTGATCAATATCTTGAACCAAAAATCAAAATAAACTGCAAAGCAGCAAAAAGTCTTAATGCATTTTTTAAGCCTTTTTTGGACATTTAAGTTTCCCTCTTAACAAAAAAGTACCGGGTGTCCCATCTTCTCCCCAATCCCCACTGGCCAGAAAAAGCCACAAAAGCAAAACTGTTTTAATATTATCTTTTTCCAAGAACTCATCTTTAAAGATAAACTATACTCTTATCCCAAACATAAAAGGACTATGGCAAATCACTAACAAAGAATATTAAAGGGGACATAAGAAATAAGTGTTTGGATGTTTTTTTGAGACTGTGAAAAACATCAAGTTTAAAAATATAAAGTGGTAAGAGTGAAGAGTGAAAAAAGAAGTGCCTATAAACCAGGAAACGAAAAGTTACAGGAAAACTGGGAAAGGGACAAGAGAAAAAAATGAGCAATAATAATATACAAAGTAAGAAATACAGCCAAGATCTATAGATATAAAATGGCAAGCACTCATGAACAAAGATTAATAGACATACATTGAAGGAAAAGTTTGGATAAGCATATGAAATAAAATGATGTAGCTGCTGAATATAACTTCAAATAAAAGATCGAGCTAATTTATTAATTTTTACTTTCTTAGATGAAAAATGTATCAAAAACTTAAGCCATGTCCAAATTAATGTTAACTCATTTGACAGGAAATATTTTACAATTAAAAAAATAAAACTTACCTCTGTTCATCTCCTGCACTTACATCATGTAAAAGTACATAATATTTAAGTGTATTTGGTATAAACCACTTGGGGTAGGAATAGTCATTATTGTGCTGAATTCGATGTTGTTCTTGTGACAATTTTGAAAACTGTTCCACAGGTTCAGCTTCACCAGAGGATGCCACCAACATACCTTGTAAACCACATTAAGGTAATTATCACTTATCACTTAACAGTAACTACTATCCTATTAAACTGCAAGCATGTGTACAAAGAAGGCAATGGCACCCCACTCCAGTCCTCTTGCCTGGAAAATCCCATGGACGGAGGAGCCTGGTAGGCTGCAGTCCATGGGGTCGCTGAGGGTCGGACACGACTGACCGACTTCACTTTCACTTTTCACTTTCCTGCATTGGAAAAGGAAGTGGCAAGCCACTCCAGTGTTCTTGCCTGGAGAATCCCAGGGACAGGGAAGCCCGGTGGGCTCCTGTCTATGGGGTCGCACAGAGTCGGACACGACTGAAGTGACTTAGCAGCAGCAGCAAGCATGTGTGCATACTCAGTCGTGTCCAATTCTTTGCAACCCGCCAGGTTCCTCTGTCCATGAGATTTCCAGGCAAGAATACTGGAGTGGGATGCCATTTCCTTCTCCAGAGTAATCTTTCTGACTCAAAGGTCGAAACTGTGTCTCTTGCATCTCCTGAACTGGCAGGTGGATTCTTTATCACTGTGCCATCTAGGAAGTCCAATAATTAATATTATTCTTTAAAAATAAACTTAGGGAGGTATTTTATGAGCTAAAACAAACAAAATCTGATTTTTACAGCTTTTCCTGCAAGCATAAAATAATTTCTTTGACATTTCTAAGTAATTCAAGGTTCTAAGTACTAAAGATATCTTGTTGACAGCTGTTTAGATCACTTATATATACACTAAGGAAATCCATGAAAATAAAAACTGTCCAACTATCAACATAATGAAAACTTCTGCTGAGTCTTGATCCTCTCCATTCCATTTCAGTGCAATTTCATACTCTGTCCCTTCTCAACTTTTCTCTGTAACCACGTTAAAAAAAATGAAAGTCATAACTGTGAAAGGAGGTTAACAGCTATAAAACATGTTACTAAAGGATGGAAAGCTGTTTCTAAATCTGAGCTTTTGCGTAAGCAGTTAATTTTGAAAGTAAAAGGGTTAGTCGCTCAGTTGTGTCCCACTCTTTTGAGACCCCAGACTGTAGCTCGCCAGGCTCCTCTGGCCACGGAATTCTCCAGGCAAGAATACTGGAGTGGGTAGCCATTCTCTTTTCCAGAGGATTTTCCTGATCCAGGGATCAAACCTGGGTCTCCTGCATTGCAGGCAGATTCTTTACTGTCTGAACCACCAGGGAATTTTGAGACAATCAGCAAAAGCAGTTAACACTGACAGTTTACATTTTTTCTTTCTAAAATCGCTTAAAAACACATTAAGCATGAAATGTGCAAGTTGGATGACAAAAACTAAGCAGGCTCTTAGTATTCTTATTTTTTAATCAAAACTTAGCTCTATCAGTCTTGAAACTAGGATGCCATTTAACAAGGACAACAAGAAAACCTGAAGCATATCAATAAAAAATAATTTTTACATCCTCCCAACAATTTTGCGTTTATGTAACTTTCTGAGATTAGTAACTTCCAAATATTTTAAGAGAACATAAAAGTCAAAGGATACATGCTAAATAGTGATTCAGAAATTCATGATCTGACGCTGGCATCGACTGAAGAAAGGTCTCTCTGTAAGACTCAAACCATGGAGTAGTAGCTAAAATTAATAAAGAAAAAGTTAAAAGTGTTCAGTAGAATCAGTTTACAACAGACCACATTTCAAGTTCATATTCCTGAAAGGTATAAAACATCATTTCTAGCAATAAACAAGCATTTTTCACATGTGCTTTAATATATATATTGATATACATACATGAGCCATACAAATATATTCATACATGGCAGTACATGTTCTTGCAAAAATAAAACTGACCTATTCCCAACCTACACAATGATACCACAGTTTATTTATTAATGATTTCAGTATTACCTATGTGAACAACCAGATTTTAGAACTACAGTTTTCCCTTCCACTAGTCACGCTGTTATAAGTAGCTCTTTCTCATAAATGGCATTATTTCTGAACAGCAGTCCTCAACCAAGAGCAATCGTGACCCCCAGGAAACATCTGGCACTGTCTGGAGATACTGTGACTTGTCACAAATAGGAACAAGGAGGAGTGCTACTGGCATCTAGGGAAACAGGTCAGGAACGATGCAATAATGAGAACATCCTACACTGAGGAAAACAGGATAACAATACCCCACACACACCCCACTCCAACACCAGCAAAGAATTATCTCGCTCAAAACGTCAATAGTGGTGAGGCTGACAAACCTTACTTCATAATTTGATTACTGAGTCAGACAGCAACTGAACCGCTCCAAATGGAATTTCAAAACATACTTACCTCACGATCAAATACAAAGATGTGTATTTTTACTTTTTGTATACATGTATGTGATGTGATTCTTAAAATGTCAAATCTCTCTCACTCCATGCTAAGCATTTTACATCACAACTATTCTAACTTGCTAAAAACTTGAATTTTGTTAAACTTGGTCATTTCATTAGGTTTAAGCAGATTATCTAAATCACAGTTTTACTAAAAGGACACTCTATTCCTACTTAATGTTGACTATAAAACCTTACGTACTTTTTGTTTTATGCTTAGAATCACGGAAAGCATAGCAAGTATATTTTCTGTTTACACTGTAATACTACATTAAACTGGGACGGGTGAAATAATAAAGCTATTCATCTTAACCAAGTAGCATATCCAACCCAGTATCATATATACAAAAAAATCTTTAATTCCAACAAATGGATTATGAGAATAACCCATATTGTTTAGAAGGATTAGTACTACAAAAATTTCATGTTTTCTTGCTACAGAAGAGGACAGACATTCCCAGAAATAGTACTCTATATATATACACACACACACACACACACATACACACACATACACAAAAAGTGGCATAACAGACTAGTCTGTTACAACAGGAAACCAATTTTCTTACTAACCAGTAAACATATCTTTCCCCTAAATCAGTCAAAATGAGTCTCTATCTTGAAAATTAGTTTTTATTTTCACTCAGTACCAATGAAGAGAAAACATATAAATAAATAATGAAAGATTTGGTTAGATAAGAAATCACCACAGATGGTGGGAGAAATGACCTTATCAACTTTATTTTTCTATTTTCCTTGTTGCTTCAACAATGCTTAAATTTAACAAATAACAGGTAAGTTGTAGACGTATGACAAGGGGTCTGTTTCACAGTGGGTCAGGGAGTTCTGAATAAACAAATTAGGTCTTCCAAAATAGCTATTCATTGCAACATTTCCTGTAATAAAAGACTAGAAACTGCACGTGTCCACCAGGAGGGGACTGGTTAAGTAAACTATGGTACACACACTGGATGTGCTATGGAGTTTTAAGAGAAAGGGGAAAATCGCCACATGATTACTATGAAGTGCCCCCAGGATATATTAAGTGAAAAAAGATAACAGCAGAAAAGTATGCAATTTTGTGAAAGAAAGGGAAAAAGAAAGAGAGCCACACGTGATTTAGTTTACTCTGTCAAAGAGAAATGACAGGATGAATCTAACAAATGGCACCATGTGTAAGGCAAGGAAGAGATGAGAAAGGGGAAGGACCTGGAGAGAAGCTAGGCCTCTGTGAATACACCTTCTTTTATAGTTTTGACTCTGCAACTGTATGTTCCAGATAACAAAACCTAATAAAAAAATAAATCAAAAAGAAAAAAAAGCACGCATTCACATGTAGGAGTTCTTAAACTGAAATAATACTTTCTAAATATTGGTACAGAAAAACACTGGGTACTCAACAAAGAATACAGGAACAAAGGAAAATTTTCTAAATATATATGGCAGAAGTGGGTTTTATCCTTCAAGTCGGTCACAATCAGGTTGATGAGGTAACTTTTTCCTTCAGCCACATGCCTCCTTGAAGGGCTAATTGATTAGGGCGTCGTTCTCTTTCTGCTTTTTCAAGCAATGTTTTTGCAGAATGTAGGGGAAAAAGGGTGTTTTTTTTTTTTTTTAATGTTAACCTAAGACTAACATTTAGTGACACTTCTCATCCCTTAAAAATTCTCTTGTACATATTTTGGGATGAAATCAGTATTTTTCTCATATTTCTTTCCCTCTCTACATGTTCTGTTTGGAACTGAAACAGCAACCATGATATCCTACCAGTTAAAGTTTCTCTATGTAGAATATACACTTCCCCTGGTAAGAAAGGAAAGAAGGCAGCCAAGAAGTAAAAAAAAAGAAAAATGTAATGCTCTATCCTGCACTCTCCAAAAGGCAGCCCCCTCTCTCTCTCCCCATTTCTTCTTTGTTCCCTTCTTAGTGCCAGTAACTCAGCAAACAAAGTTGCGTGTGCATGCTTAGTTGTGTCTAACTCTTTGCAACCCCATGGACTGTAGCCCACCAGGCTCTTCTGTCCACAGAATTTCCTAGGCAAGAATACTGAAATGAGTTGTCATTCCCTACTCCAGGGGATCTTCCGGATCCAGGAATTGAACCCGTGTCTCTTCTGTCTCGTGCACTGGCAGGTGGATTCTTTACTAATGTGCCACCTGGGAAGCCGAAGTTATTAGTGTTCAAATACATATCTAACAAGGGCTGCAGGCAGTGAGATAGACCTACAGCAACTCTGGTCTTCTTTCTATTGAAACCAAATACTATCATCAGTGATCCCAAACCTGCAAGTGAAAAAGACTGGCTGCCCTAAACATAAACATCACCCGTAAATCACATATTTTCCCTCTCTAATCATTCACAAACGTTGAAAGTACCAGAAAACCACCATTCAGACTAAAGAAAAAGGCACTAAGAAATATTACAAATTCCACATAATGTTTGCACTTAAGACTTTTGTTCTTGCCTGGAGAATCCCAGGGATGGGGGAGCCTGGTGGGCTGCCGTCTATGGGGTCACACAGAGTCGGACACGATTGAAGTGACTTAGCAGCAGCAGTAGCAAAATAATATCTTCCCAAATGAAAATATTCAAGTAAGGGAAAGAAATATGATAATTAGATGTATAATTATTTCATTCAATAAGAGTCTCAAGTCAAAAATACTTGACACTTGTAACAGTGATTATCAGAATATATGGTTTAATTCAGAAGACGTCAGACTACAAAAGCTACAAAAAACTAAAACCAGAACTTTTATATAAAATTTATGAGCATTTTGCAAATCAAATAATCTTAAATAATATGAAGAGCTAAGAAATACTAACCTTGTATTTTAACAACACCCTTGAGAACTATCCTTGAAGAGACTATTTCTAATCAAGTGTTTTCTAAAAAAAAAAAAATCAGCAAAACTCAAAGTATTCGAAAGAGATGAAAGCCATGATTACTTATGTCAAATAATTAAATTTATCATACACCAGATTTTTTTAAAAAACAGATCAGTCTTTTTTGAAACTATATTCCTTTTAACCCTCAGTATATCAAGAAAAATAGACATTGCATTTACTATCTGGATTTAACCAACCCTTGATATTTTATTGTATTTCTAATTCATTTTATAAATTATTCCCAGAATTAAGAATAAAACCAAAACAAGCTTTTTATAAATTTTAATAAAGCAATCTCAAATTGTATTCCATCTATTCCCAGTTTCAAAGATATGTACCTCAATTAGGCAATGTTTTTTGAATGTCCATCAACTATTATGCACAAACCTAGAACACATTCACAGTGTAAATACTGATTCCAGATTTAAACACATGTCTAACAACATCTAGTTTATCATTATTTCTGGTTTTTCTTGCACAGCCAAGGTGCAACATTTTGGAAAAACGTGATGGCTCAAAATTTTGCTGAAAACAAAAAGGTCATTTTATTTTGCTCCATCACCGCGAAGCATTTTCATTCTTTACATTTTTAAACAGCAAACACAATGATTAAGTTAATGAATTTTCATTTCTACATCATCTGATTCCTTCCAATTACCTTCATACACACGCCTGACACTTACAAATTTTATCAAGTAAATTGTTACACAAACATCATAAAAGATGAAAGAATATGGTTATATGTCCTTTAATAAAATGGAATGGTCTAGGTTAGCATTTCAAAATATTATATGAAGTCCTTCCTGTTAAATTAAGTCCTTCCTGTTAAATTAAGTCCTTCCTGTTAAACTGGGTGAAAATACTATATTTTCTTTTTGTTTTTAGAAATACATTGCTCACTCATCAACTCTTGAGTTTGAAGACAACTGTCCTAGATACTGTCATCTGAAGACTCAAAAGACTGGGATTTCTATATATGATCAATTTCACCACTGTCATCAGAGTCCAATAAGGTAAGTAACCACTAGCCACATGTGGCTCTTGGGCACTTGAAATGTGGCTTGTCTGAATTGAGGTGTGCTGTAAGTATAAAATACACATAAAATTTTGAAGATAATACAAAAAAAAATTTTCATTGATTACATTTGAAATGGTAATATTTGGGTTAAAATTAAATATATTATTAAAATTAATTTCACTCATTTCTTTTTACATTCTTTTTCCCCCCTCTCGGCAATGCGACAAAGTTTGTGAGATCTAGTTCCCTGACCAAGGATTGAACTTGGGTCCCCTGACAGTGAAAGCACAGAGTCCTAACCACTGCCACTGAACCACCAGGGAATTCCCTATTCTTACATTCTTCATTGTAGCTACAGAACACTGAAAACAACATAAGTGGCTCATTTATTTCTACTAGATCGCATTAGTCTGAACTGCCATATGTCACTGCATTCATCTTCTAATTCGTCTAGTAACTGTGAAAAATTGTGTATTTCACTGTCAATTTTCTTTTCTTTGTCAATATGAACTAAAAATCCCCAAGTCTCAATTGTGTTCAATGGAGAAAAAAAAAAGATAAAGATGATGACTATGAAGCTGCTGTCTCCAAACTTCTTTCATAACTTCCTGAAAGAAGATTTAGGACTGTGGGCAATACAAAATTTCAAACTGAAGGATGATATAACAGTGATTTTGTTCACTATTGCATTATCCTAGGGAATTTCATTATTTCTGGACTTTCTTATAGTTCAAAGTAACTGGTATTGATAAACAATTCCCAGGACGAAAAACAGAAAAATACTTCAAGATACTAGAAAAATAAGAGCAATGATTTCCTATTTTGCACTACCCACATTTTTAAATAATAACCACTTTTTTAAAGGGTTCTTTATGCTTTTAAGTAAAAATCTTTGGAAAGACATTAAAGAATACTTAAACAGCCTCTTAAAACACTGTTTACACATGACTGTTCACTGAAGTCTCATGGTATCTTACAGAGTATTAGTAGTTAACATAAAGCCAATCAGAAAAAGTACACTACATATTGAAAAAGGGTGGAAAATATGTTCTTCCTTCTTACCAAAACAAGGTGCAGCCCAATATATACTTTTCAAGGTCAATGCCTAAGTTTAGCAGATAATACTGTAAATCAAGAGTAAATACAATAGGTAATAGATAAGAGATAACAAAAATTATCTCCATTTTAGAAAAATTAAACAGACATGTTAACTGACACAAATACAAAAAAGTAGTACCTGAGTGGAAAAAAAAAAAAGTAATAGACAAGGAGTAGACTGTGAACAATCTGGAAAACTGAGACCACCAGAGGAAATACCTGTATATAATGAGGATTCTTTCAATTCCATCCTTATGTCTCTACATTTACTACACCAAGGAACACTAGCTTTAATTGACCAATCTGATGAAGAAATGGCACTGTGAAAGCTAGGCTTATGAGGTAAGTATCTAACATGTATTTCATAAACAGAATGGGTGAAAAGTATGATGACTCACATTAATGGTAAAACTAGAGTATTTCTAGACAAAGAATTATTCTTACTTAAAATGAATAAAACCACTCAAATCTCCAAAGAGTATTATTCTAACAGAATTTTATTAAAATGAATTCAGTACTTCAGCATCTCACATTCTCAGTCTTCAAGACCAACATAACAATAAAGCTAAAGTGAAGTGCCTTAAGTAGCAGAGAAAGAAGCTAAAGAAACTGTTTTCTTCTGAAGCTTGTCCTAACCACTTGAGATTCTTTTTTACAGTCTGCCTAAGGAGAAGGAAATGGCAACCCACTCCAGTGTTCTTGCCTGGAGAATCCCAGGGATGGGGGAGCCTGGTGGGCTGCTGTCTATGGAGTCGCACAGAGTCGGACACGACTGAAGCGACTTAGCAGCAGCAGCAAGGAGTTTCAGACGTTCATTCCTCAAAAATTTCACCTTCCAAAACATAAATCTTTTTTAGAAAGACACTGGAGATGTCCTTTACCAAATCAATGAAATATACCTAAAGATATGAATGAGAGGCTACAGAGAAGGGAAGGAAATCTCCAGGATGGCAGTTGTGGAGCAGGTCTTGGAATGCAGCCAAACCATGACAGAGTAGAACAGTGTTTGAAACTTCCATTTCATTATATTCCCTCTCCCCTCCATCCCCACCTGGTGAGCTTTTTAAAATATTCTTCTAAATGTTCCTTCTCCCCACAGAATATTCTTACGTAATACCACAGATATACTATGTATCCATTAATGTACTGTGGTCCTTTGGAGAGTCACAAATCACTGTAGTATATATTTTTTGTCCCCCAACTACCAAATTTTCACCCTCTTGGGCAATGCTTATCATTCCCTATTGAGAATATGGGTGGAGCAGAAAAAAGACATTAGGAAGGAGATCTTTTTTTTTTTTTTTTTTTTTAGGAAGGAGATCTTAATAAATGGATTATCTCATAAATTAATCTATCAAGGGGAAAATCTTACTGAAAGGCTATTGGAAGTTTGAGAAACTAGCAAAAAATACGAAGGACTCTAGGCAAGTTGTTTTTTAAAAGGTGATTAACTAAATCCTGAAAAAAAACAAAATGCTATATAAAAACTAACTTAAAGCCCAATATTTGGCTCAGCAGTGAAGAAGTGAATACTTAGTATTGCCAACAGTGAGTATTAACCGAAAATTATAAAAAACCACATTAGGGAGATGGAAGAAGGGGCGTACTTAAGCTAAATCTTCATCAATTATAATGAGAAATCAAGAAATAAAAAATTTTAATTAAGCCATAAACAACCACATAAAAATATTTACTTAGAAACACAAAATGAATACCAAAGAAAACCACTAAAAGTTGGTGGGGCAGGGGTACAGAGAGCAGATTACTGTTGCTTGTTTCTCTTAAGTCTTTTCAGCATTATCTGTTTGTATTGGGCTTCCCTGGTGGCTCAGACAGTAAAGATTCTGCCTGCAATGCAGCAGACAAGAGAGATGCGAGTTCAATCCCTGGGTTGGGAAGATCCCCCGGAGAAAGAAATGGCAAGCCACTCCAGTATTCTCGCCTGGAAAATTCCACGGACAGAAGAGCCTGGCCTGCTACAGTCCATGGGGTCACACAGAGTCAAACAGGACTGACTGACTGACACTTTTGCTTTCTTTCTGTGCATGTATCATTTTAATAAATTTTTTAAAAGTAAAAGGTATACGAGCTTTGGAGGTCAGGAATGTATCTGCACTATAAAAAAAGATAATTTTGAAAAAATATGATAGTTAATTTCTTTCTGTGCCCCTCAGCACTCTGGCATATTAGATATGCTATATCTCTATTATAATGTATTTTAAGATACTATAAATTAGAATGTCTCCTAATTATTGATCAGGTTATAAAGTTACATACAGCATCTTATCTCAGAGCAAAGCATAATAGTAAGAAATCAATAAATATTTGTTGCCTGAGTAATAAAAATGTTAAAGTCCCTATAAAACAGAATCACAGGATTAAAGGTCTAGAAGAGGCCTTAAGAAGTAATCTTGTCAAATTCTCTCATCTTCAGAGAACAGAATTGATTCTGAATAAGTAACTGATTCAGATTATCCAACTAACTATAGCTAACCCTGGCAATGGTAATATAAAAACCTGGACACTCTGGCATTAGATTCAGTGCCTTTCCTTTCACACTTCAAATTTTACACTGAATGAGAGAAATAATTCAAATTCCATCACTATCTCCCCAAAATACGCAAATCTTGCCTCATGAAAATAAGTTATGCCAGGAACTGCTTAAAGTACATATCCTGAAATGGATTCCTTTGATTTAAAGATAACCAAAATTTTCTAATCTTATCAAGGTAACTTATCTTGTTGGAATTAAAATGACATAGAAAGAAGAAAAATTGTTAATTTTTAAACAATGTAAATCTACAAATATTTCTAACTATACAAGCGCAACCAAGTAACTTCACGATCTAAAACATACCTCTTAATTTCTCTTTGTATGTTTAGGAAAATCTTCAACTATGCAATTAGGAGGCATTAATATAATAGATTATAAGTTATACTGATCTAAGATGATTATTAGGTAGCTAAAATAGCCTAATTAGATGACGTATGGCGCATGCAGGAGCTAAGTTCCCTGCCCAAGGATCAAACTCATGCCTCTCTGCAGTGGAAGCTTGGAGTCCTAACCACTGGACCACCAGAAAATTCCTAGATGATGTACTTTTCATTTTTCCCCTCTAAAAATCTATCCCATGCCCCCCCCATCAAGTCTTTTCTACACTAGCAGAGTCACACCAAATACTGCTAACTCACTTTACATATTATAGTTTTACCTACCAATTTTATTATGAAAACATTTACCAGTCACATCAGATTAGGATAAGTATTTATTTATATACTATAAACATTTCCTCCATTTAACACTAAGCAAGATAAAAGATACAATAAAATGAATGCTTTTACATAATCATTTTATTACTAATGTCACAAAAGAATAGCTTTGTCTACTGTTGGTTCTTTCATTCAAAAAATATTATGCACATGTTCTAGGAATTAACTTTACAAGTAGAACTACAAGAAATTTTTTCATTATGAAAAAGTGGAATGACGTATTTCGTCGTTATTTTAATGGCTGCCTGCTTACTTGATTGTAATCTCCAAAAAACAAGGACTTGTCTTCCACATTGTATTCTCAGGCTCACGCACTCAGCAAGTACTTAAGTGTGTGTTGAATGATTTCCAAATTACAGAATTACCTTTCTAACAAAAGAAATATCATTTAAAAAATAATAATAAACCTTATTACATACCACTGAGGTTGAGGTCATAATCTCCTGCCGTTATCACATTAGCTACTAATCCTTCTGCAGGCTGACTGCCAGAAACCACATCATTCAAGAGTTTCCGAATGGCTCCAGGCTGAGGTGGTTGGGTGGTAATGTTGCTTACAGCTATCTTCAAGTTTTTAATTACGTGAAGCTGATTATTGGGATCTCTCATATGAACTAAAAAAAAGAAAAAAAACTTGAAAGTAATTCTACACAAAGTATAACAAGCCAACGATTATAACAATTAAAAAGAAAAAAACTTGGGTTAATGATTTACAAACAATGCTCAATTTGGAAACCAGAAATTCCAAGTATAACAGTCTTCCAAAATACAACTGACTTATAGTGTGCTACAGTCCACAGGGTTCCAAAGAGTTGGACAGGACTTAGCAACGGAACAACATTCCATTACACACCAAAGGGCTAGCTAGACAGTCTAACCTTCCTCTCCGGTAACGCTACTGCTCACAGCTACTCTACCATAGGTCTTTTCCTTTCTCTTACCTTTGGAATTGACAGGGAGGGCGTCTCAGGTGGCTAGTGGTAAAGAATCCACTAGCAGGTAAAGAACTCCTGCCAATGCAGGAGACATAAGAGATGTGGGTTCAATCCTGGGTTGAGAATATCCCCTGGAGGAGGGAGGGCATGGCAACCCACTCCAGTATTCATGCCTGGACAATCTCCAGACAGAGAAGCCTGGCGGGTAACAGTCCATACGGTCACAGTTGGACATGACTGAAGCGACTGATCACGCAGCACATAACCACCATCCATGTGGTGGTGGTGGTGGTTCAGTCGCTAAGTTGTGTCCGACTTAGCCGGCCAGGCTCCTTTGTCCATGAGATTTTCCAGGCAAGAATACTGGCTGCTGCTGCTGCTAAGTCACTTCAGTCATGTCCAACTCTGTGCAACCCCATAAACAGCAGCCCACCAGGCTCCTCTATGGGATTCTCCAGGCAAGAACACTGGAGTGGGTAGCCATTTCCTTCTCCAGGGGATCTTTCCAACCCAGGGATCAAACCCCCATCTCCTGCTTGGCAGGCAGATTCTGTACCACTAAGCCACCTGGGAAGCCCAACCACCATCCATACCAAATCTCTTGATTCTCACTTTACCCTAAGGCTGGTCCAAGGCAGTGTGAGATCTATGGTATCAAAACTGAAAATCAGGGAAGAAAAGGCATTAAATGCTGCACCAGGGTTCCTCTGATTCCCTGACAGAGATGCCTGCATTCTCGGCCCCTGTTCTACTATCATAAAGATCAATGCCCACTCTAGTGTGGGATGCTGATAGTAGGTGATGCTGTACACATATCCTAACAGGAGGTATATAAGAACTCTGTATCTTCCGCTCAATTCTGCTGTGAATCTAATAGGGCTCTAAAAAACAGAGTCTAGTAAAAAGGAAGAAAACAAAAATCAGTGCCCATATTCCTTCTCCTAACCTAATAAATACCTCTGGTCTCCTCCCTACTACAGGCCTTGTCTCAGTCTAGATGATTTATAACCAGGGCTCAGAGCTTCAAGGCCAGGCAAGAGGTTCTTAGGCAACTGTAGTAAGACAGGGCTCATGGTGCACAGTAGGAAATGTAAGTATATTTTTTTTTTATAATCAGACAAGATGATTGGCCTGCATGGTAGCACTAGAAGAAGTCCATTGAGATTAAGGACCCAAATCCTGGAGTCAGACTTTACTTGAAATACTAACCCACTACTTTTAACTTGGTTATCCTAAACAACTTTTAACCTTTTTCATGCTTCATTTTTTTCTTCACCTGTAACATATGAAGGAAATAACCTACTTCACAGGGTTATTTTAAGAATTTAAATGAGATATTGTTAGAACACAGTAAGTGTAAAGCACTCAGCAGAGGCCTAACACACGAGTAGGTAGTTAGGATGGCGGCGGCACATATAACATCCTCTGTTTCAAGTATGTCATGGATCATCATGTACCAACACAGGGCAATTCTTAGAAAACTGACTTTGCATACCTACCCACTAAAAAATGACATTTTCCTCTAATGGGAAATGCTTTATAATAAACTTTTAAGTTCAGGTCTGCCTAGGTTTTAAATAGTTACATCCATTAAAAACTCTTCCTAAATTTCCAGTGTGTTCTCTCAGCTGATGTCTATATTTTCAATTAAAAAATATAAGACAAAAAGCTTTTAAAACTACTACATGACATGAATATGTGTACTTGTAAAACTAAATATATGTACAGAAAGTATACACACAAATTCCATTATAATGATTACCTATGGTAAAAGCAGGAAAGAAATGGGACTAAGGAAGGGTAAAAAGGTGAATTCAACTTTGTTTCTTAAAGCAAAGAAAAAGATACAAAGCAAATATGACAAGATTCGCTGGCTCCAGGTAGTGGTGAGCTGGATACTTCTTGCATTCTTCTGCATTCATCTGTAATTGCTCGTTTTCTAAATGATTTAAACAAACATACTCAAGTTCCCTAATTAAACTTCTCAGCTGGTCTATGAAACAGAGAAACCAAAAAACATCAAAATACTATGATATATTTCTGATATTTTTAGGATACAAGCAGTTTCCTTGAAGTTAATCCATAACTGTCAAATAACATAAGCAACCATTATGTATATTAAATCTCTCTTAAAATTTTAAATTGACTCTGGTATTCTTAAGCGTTAACACAAAAAAGTTATTCTACTAAGAGTTGTGTCCTATATTCGGAATGGGTCGTTATTGGGTAATCTTATCAATAATCCAGAAATGAGTCAATGTATGGCAGCCAGCCTCTGAAATAGCACCTGATGATCCCGATATTTTCCAGTACATGCTCTCCCACATCCCAGAATGGATATGTGTGACCAATGTTCTTCCTGTTTAGTTGCTAGGTCAAGTCTGACTCTTTTGGGACCCCATGGACTATAGCCTACCAGACTCTGCAGTCCACAGGATTTTTCAGGCAAGAATACTGGAGTGGGCTGCCATTTCCTTCTCCAGAGGATCTTCCTGACCCAGGAATCGAATCCATGTTTCCTGCATTGTAGTTGGATATGTTACTAGAGCCATCTGGGAAGCCCATGTGTGACCAATGGAACACAGCAAAAACTACTGTTTTTGATAAGGTTGTAAGAGATAAGGTTATTGAGATAAGATTTTAAGAGTATGGCTTCCATCTTGGGTTTTCTCTCTGATCACTCCCTCTAGGAGAAACTTACTGCCAGGTTATAGGGACACTCAAGGAACCTCTGGAGAGGCCCATATGGCAGAGAACTGGGGTCTCAGGCCAACACCCAGTGAAGAGGTGAACAACAACTGTAGGAGTGAGCTTGCAAGTGGATCCTCCAGCCCTAGATGACCACAGCCCCTGCTGACAGCTCCAGGGCAACCTCAAGAGACAATAGTCCAGCTAAGCCACTCCCAGACCCCTGAGAAACTGAGGGATACAAGATGCTTTGGGGGCTTCCCTGGGGGCTCAGTGGTAAAGAATCTGCCTGCCAGTGCAGGAGACACGGGTTTGATCCCTAGTCCAGGAAGATCTCACGTGCCACAGGGTAGCTGGGCCAGTGTGCCACAACTGCTGAGTGTGTGCCCTAGAGCCCAGGAGCCCTGACTATTGAAGCCTGCGCTGTAACAGCAGTAGCCCCGCCACAACGAGAGAGAAGCCCACACAGCAACCAAGACCCGTCAGAGCCGAAAGTAAGTAAATAAAATTAATTTTTGAAAACGCTTTTGTTTTAAGGTGCTAAGTTTCAGGGCAATTTATTACATAACAATTAATAAGTAATACACTGGAGTAGCACAAAATCAGCTTAATAAAGAGAAAAGCAAGAATTAAGAATGACTGACAAAAGCTCTTAAATCACACACAAAAAAATCCCAAAGCTTCAAAATTAAATAATTATATTAAGGCTTTATTAAGATTATAACGCCACAAAAGGTGACTTTATATAGCATATAACATCTCAATTTCAGGGTGAAATTCAGCTCCACCACTGCCTTACTTTTATAGACTGCCACATATAGCTCCTTGAAGCAACATTCCCCAGTACGTGCTGCCCACAGATTACTGGCTGCTCAAGACCACTGTTTCTGAAAACCCAACTTCATGTTCAAATAAATCTGGTAAACTAGATTACACTTTTAAAATGTCTCCTGACAGCAGGTGTTCCCAGAGCTCTTATACACTGCTGCTGCTGCTGCTAAGTCGCTTCAGTCGTGTTTGACTCTGTGCGACCCCAGAGACGGCAGCCCACCAGGCTCCACCGTCCCTGGGATTCTCCAGGCAAGAACACCGGAGTGGGTTGCCATTTCCTTCTCCAATGCATGAAAGTGAAAAGTGAAAGTGAAGTTGCTCAGTCGTGTCCGACTCTTAGCGACCCCATGGACTGCAGCCTACCAGACTACCCCATCCCTGGGATTTTCCAGGCAAGAGTACTGGAGTGGGGTGCCATTGCCTTCTCTGCTTAATACACTAAATGACACTAATTCTCCCAAATACACGTTTTAAGCAAACTTACTTGACCACAAATTTTTTTCAGGAAACATACATAACTGGTGTTCTACAGAATTATTTTGAAAAATAATGATATCTTTTATCTTTACGTAACACATAAAACTTAACTGTATTAAAAAAGAAAACCTCAGTTGCTTACAAACCACACAACTTCCCCCAAACTCCATGCCCTTGCTTAAGAAATCTTTTTTGACAATCACATATCCATGAGATAGGAAATCAAAAATTACTTTCCCAGAATTCAAGATCCTTCCTCATCGAGGCCTTTTCCCTTACTATCCTGTACTGAAAAGGGAGTTTTCCCACTGTTCCCCGACCACTCAATTATCATTTCTACCTTAGTCCATACCATTCTAACCTCATCTCTGTTCTCAAAAGGGAGTGCTCATCCTCTTCCGTTCCAACATCTACCTATTCAAGTCTATCTCATTATACTCCATCCATAAATCTTTTGCAGTCTACACAAGGAAAAGAGTAAAGATTTCAGCCTCTATTCACTGCACTGTCCAATAGAGGAGGCACCAGGCACAAGTGTCTACCAAGCACTTCAAATATATCTAGTCCAAACTTAGGTGTTGATGTAAGTGTAAGATGCACACCAACTTTCAAAGACTTAGCAATAAAAAACAAATGCAAAATAGCTCATTAAGTTTTTTTATACTTATGACCTGTTGAAATGACAAGTTTGGAAATACTGGATTAAATAAAATGTTATTTAATCTCCTTTACCAATTTCTTTTTATCTTTTTACAATGTGACTACAAAGTAACTTCAAGTTATGCATGTGAGTCACATTGTTACTACTGGGAGACACTGCTCCTGCCTGTGAACAAGTGAGTCTAAATATTATCAGGAGGTAAGATGATTTGACTAAGAATACCTTGTCTTGAATCACACTGCCTGTTTTTCAATCTTTCCCACCTGTCTAGGACTGACCAAGTTAGTATCTCCATGCCTCAAATTTAAAATGTCCTCAAATTTAAAATGCTGTTAACAGTACCTTTCTCATAGGACTTAAGACAGACTAAAAGAGAAACCCTAAGTATATACATCAGTTAGTGTTACTATTCTTTATTAACAGGGCAGGAAAGAGCACTCCAATCATAGGCAAACTTGCTCCTCTGTTTTGTTTTTTAAGAATTTAAGAATGTAGAGCACTTTGTCATTTTTGTTGAGTTAGTAAAAAATACTGCAGATGAGATGAGATGGATGGCTAAGGTACAGGTTGAAGGAAATTCAAGAGTTCTCAACCTGTTTACTTTGGATAGCTCCTTGTCTCCTTTAAATACAGAAGTGAACTTATAATGGAGGTATTCTCCCAAAGAATACACATGTGTGGCCTGTAAATACATAAAACTTATGGCACAGCATTTGTGTGTGTGAAGAAGTCATCATAACCAAATAAACATCATTGTCGTTGTCTTGACAACCTTTTTTACAGAACCTTTTTAAAGTCTAAAACAAAACTCTTACCCATAGTTTTCAATGTGCTGTTTGCAAAGTACAGGTAAAGATATTGATTAAACCACACTAGACTATTATTACGCTTACTTCTCCCTAATAAAGCATCTAAAGCTGGAGAAAACAGGCAACTCTTCAATAAAAGATATTTCTCCTGTTGATTAAACTTTTATCTGGAAAAAAAAACCCCACAAACTTCAGGACTTATCCATCCCTATAAATCTAGATAACTGCCACCAACTCGATTAAATTATTATAACTACAACTTGTCCTTATTTCCTCATCCATCAGGCAAAAAAAAAAACAAAAACAAAAACAAAGGCTGTTCCAAGTTTCACTATTATAATACCTTTTATTTGCTTGAGAGGTAAAGTAAAATTCTGGATACCTAGAGAAATGTTTTCAAAAGAAAAAAGTAAAGTAAACGTAAGTCTTGAAAGGGATACGCCTCATTGCTAAAGAATATAATACTTAAGGCAACTTTGAAACCAGTTTAACTCCCAGGGGAAGACGATTCGTCTTTACTAAGACCTCATTGGTCTAACAGCGAGCATCTTCTTAGCCTGACCTCCTTGCAACTTCCTAATTCCCTCCCTACGGCCCTTGAGAAGAGGCTCAATGCCCTTCTCTGCAGCTCACGTTTTTCTTTAATTACCCAACAGTGTTCTTGCCTGGAGAATCCCAGGGACTGGGGAGCCTGGTGGGCTGCCGTCTATGGGGTCGCACCGAGTCGGACACGACTGAAGCGACTTAGCAGCAGCAGCAGCTGGTTTGTCCGGGAAGTGCCCGAAAAACTGGAGGTCAGAACCACGCTGCTGTCTTGACCATCTCTTTTTACGGAACCTCCTCCAGCGGCCACTAAAGACACCGCGGGGCCCCAGCCCGACGCCACTCTCCCGGCTCCGAGATGTAAACACCGCCCTTCTCTTCCCCGCCCGCCCCCAACTTCCCTCTCCCGGCCCCGGCTTTGCGGGATCTCAGTGCAAAGGGGAGACCACATACCCTCGGAAGTGAGGCGAGAAAAGGGCTTAAGCAACTCCGCGAAGCTAAGGTGATTGAGACGAGTAAGCCGCTCGGCTTCGTCACTACACAGCGCGGCCACACAGGGGACGAAGGAGTCCGGGATGAGCTCCTGCACTGATTGTACACACTGGGCCATCACCGCGGCAGAGGCAGCGGCGGCGTCCGCCCTCCGGCCCACTCTCGGAGGCTGATCCTGCGGCTGCAGCAGCTACCGCCGCCGCCCGCCGGCCTGGCCCGGCCGGGCGGGGCCGGGCGCTGAAGCCTTGAGACCAATAGAACGAACAGACGCAGCCGCCTTGGCTCCCGGAGCACCCGCCACCGACCCCTCCCCGTCACCGCCGCTCCTCAGCGCTCGCCCCGGCGTCCTCGCATTCCACCCTGATAGGTGGAGACGCCGGCAGTCGCCAGTTGGTCCTCTCGACGGCAAAGCCTTGGTCACTGCCGGACTGGAACCGCCATATTGAGGCCGAACCCTGACCCACCGGCGTACTTATCCCGGCAGCCCCCGCGCTCGCCCCTCACGTGACAGTGTTACAGTCGATAGGGGCGGGAGAAGAGAGCCTTGAAAAGGGAAGGAGGCTGGTCGGCCGGCTGATGCCGGAAGTGCGATGGGTGGACCTCCTGTTGGGCGGGTCTGGGGCGGGGCTACGAGCGTGGTGGGCGGAGCCAGGCGGGTAGGCACGCGACGTTCGGCCTGGTTCTGTCAGCGCGTAGAAGACCAGCGAGGTGTGACGAGGGAGTAGGTAGGATGACGCTCGTGGTCGGTGCTGTCACAGTGGGGAGGTGCCCATTCGCCTTCCACGCCGACTTGGTCCTCCCTGGAAACAGTGGACAAACCTTGTGTGGCTGTTCTCGGAGCTTCCGGCCGGCTCGCCCCGCCCTTCCCACACTTCTGGTGGAATGACTAGGGGAACCTGCTCACTGTAGAGAGCTAGCTGCCGGCCGGATTCTTGGAGGTTTCTCTGGAGCCGGCTTAAACCGCCCACGTCCCGTTTGAACACAACCATGCTTTTAGAAAGGGCTGCTACGAAGGTGGACTCTCAACCAGCGGGCATAAATATGTGCCGTTGTGGCACATAAATATGTGGCAGTTAACCCAAGTGTAAGAGAAACTCCTGCGTTTTCGTTGGTCTCAGGGAAAGCCTTGGCCCCCGACCCCTTCATCCTCGGGCGCTTCCTTTTCACACTCTGCTGGAAAAATTACTTCCTAGGGATGAGGGTGTGGGAAGCCAGTAATCATGTACCGAATGAAGACCTGAATTGGCTTCTTCTTCCTAGCTTTCATTTTTATAGATTTTTCTTCTTAAAGTGTAGAAGTTAATGGAAGGAATTTTACTAAAATATTCAACTGATTGGACTTATTCTGAATTGTATGTCAAAAATACAAGACAGGGAAAAACGCAACGCCGTATCATGGCTTTATGGTCCTTGGTTTAAAGGACGCTTCTCCAAGCAAGGGGGCTTCCCTGATGGCTTAGTGGGTAAAGGAATACACCTGCAATGCAGGAGACACAGGAGATGGGTTGGACAGAGGATGCTGGCCGGCTACAGTCCATGGGGTCGCAAAGAGTCGGACATGACTGAGCGACTAAGCACATTCCCCAAACAAGAGTGTCTCAAACTGTCGGATTGTTTGGCACCCTGAAGTTTCACCATGGTAAGAATTCATGACAGGTGAGTATGCCTTTCTCCTATAAATTGAAAAATGGGAGGTAGGAAAGGGCAATAGGAACTTAATGACATGGCAACTTAGCCACAGATCAGTCTAGAAACAATAACACTTGCAAGTTGAGGATCTGGAAATTCATTTCCTTAGAACCATCTGTGCCTGAGAACCTCTTGGAAAGTCGTCTTTTATCCCCCTGGAGTATACATACTCTCTTTTGAATACCTTTGATATGTCCCTTACGCTTTATAATGTGAAAATCTTATGTAACCGCGGGTGACTCAAGTTATACATTTTTTGTAACAGGGCGCCTCAGTGCAAGCATGCTACTTTAGTTCTCAACTCAGAAGTTAAAAAGGCAACTTGTTTTTTGCATTGGAGGTAAACTAACTGTGTTAGACTCTGGGAGAAGGACTCTCAAGTGTAATTTACTCTAAATGGATATTTGAAGATAGACTTCACATATCATAAAATTCACTCCTTTAAAGTGTACAGTTCAGTGGTTTTTACTGTATTCAGAAAGTTGCACAATCATTACTAGTAATCCTGGAACACTTTCATCACCCCCCCAAAGAAGCCTATTGCCCACTAGCAGTCACTCTGCACCCCAACACCCCTCTAAAGTGAAGTCGCTCAGTCGTGTGCCACTCTTTGCGACCCTGTGACTGTAGTCTGCCTGGCACTTCCAGCCATGGGATTTTTCCAGGCAAGAATACTGGAATGGGTTGCCATTTCCTTCTACAGGGCATCTTCCCAACCCAGAAATTGAACCTGGGAGTATCCCAGGGATGGGGGAGCCTGATGGGCTGCCATCTCTGGAGTTGCACAGAGGTGGACATGACTGAAGCGACTTAGCAGCAGCAGCAGCTCCCACATTGCAGGCTGACTGCTTACGGTCTGAGCTACCAGAGAAGTCCCTAGAGCAGCCCTTTAGCCCCTGGCAATCTCTCATCTACTTTATGTCTCTATGGATTTACCTATTCTGAACATTTCACATAAATTGAATCATACAATACATGGCCTTTGTTGTCTGATTTCTTTCATTTGGAGTAATATTCAAGGCTTATCCATATTGTAGCATGAATCAGTATGTCATTCCTCTTTATGTCTAAGCGTAAATGGATTGTTAGCTTATGCATTGAATTTACTGTCTAACACCACATACACACAGTTTCCAGTAAGTGACTGCACTGTTAAAATCTATTTCCTAGTCTATCTTAAACTACCTCACATGCTCATCTTCTAAGGTATTTTCTTTCCCTATAGATTAAAGCTGAGTCACTGCCATATTTGCATTTCAGTCGACAGGAATGGGGAAAAGAGAATGGAAAAGTAAATGACTAATGGTTTCAGATCAAATTTTAAAATGGCACCCAGCAATTTCACTCTCATATCACTGGTTCTAGTGTCTCCAAAGGAGACTAGAAAGTATAGGCTTGAGAGTTCTGTTGCTAAATGAAGAGAATGAAAGTGGGATGACAGGGCAAGTTTCTCCTCCGCACTTCATTAGGAATGAGGTACCCCGCAGGATGTATTTGCCTGAATTCTAAGATATCACACTTCTCTCATTTCTCTGACTCCCCTGGACATTGACCCTTTTAACATCACTTGTCCTCTGAACCATTTACTTTCTGCAGAACCCTCAAGGCCAGGAGGGTAAGATCTATCACTAAAAGAGGAAGCTTGCTGGGCCAAATGATAACACAAACAACTAAGGATCTCTTTTCCAAGTATTGAAGATGAGACCCAACTTCTTAGACTCCCAAAATCAAAGAATCCCATAAAACATATGCTATGCCAGTAGGCTTATATTTTGAAATACTGTGTTATCAAATGCCCATGAATTATTTTGCATGTAAAATAGTGCCAGTCTCTTCTGATATCTGCTGTGGTCAAAAACATGGACACTGAAATCAGAGAGGCCTGGACTCAAAAGTATCTCCACCACTTGTGCATAAAAGTCATATCACCATTGTCCATCACCATACATCAGGCAAGCATGGCACTTTACGTATACTGACTACTACTTCTGCTTCTTACACAACTCTGAGAAGCACATGTGTAGTCAGTTACCAGATAATGGCACCTGAAGCACACAGAAGTTAATTAGCTTGTCCCAGGATAACACTGGTGCAGAACCAGCTCAGTTCTTAACCCTAGAGACTTGATCACTAGGATAAATTGCTTTTCCACGTTTCCTTACTTAGAGAGCACCTACAGAAATTTTAACTTGCAATAGCTTGCAATACAGTTTTACCAATAAATCTGTGACTTTTAACAAGTTATGTGTATTTTCTGAGCCTCACATTCTTTATCTGTGAGCTTATGAAGTTGGAACTAGATGATTTCTCGTATTCACTCCAATGTGAAGATCTTTTCACCATTATTAAATTTCACTGTGTTAACAGTAGATGGTGCTATTGAGTATTGGCTTCAAAAGCCAATTAAAAAACTGGTTCTAATTAGCCACTAAAACAACAATTCCTGAGTACATGGATCTCACATGGGAGGTAATTGGAGGTCCAGGGATGCTGAGAAAAGTGGTGCATTAAAAGTTTCCTAGGCTTATGTAGAGTCTAAAAAAATGGATGTATATACAAAACAAAAACACTCACAGACATAGAACCCAAACTTACGGCTATGAAAGTGGGGAGAAGGAGGGACATATTAGGAGTATGGGGCTAATAGATACAAACTATGTAAAACAAATAACAAGGATTTACTATATACATGTTATACCCAATATCTTGTAATAACTTATAATCTGCAAAATCCTGAATCACTGTGTTGTACACCTGAAAGCAACACAGTATTAAAGATACTTTACTTTTTAAAAAAGTTTCTTAAAGAATTTTATGCTAGGATACTTTCAAACACTAAAAAAAGAAAGGTTTAAATATATAATCCACATATTGGCCCACACTTGTTATCTTATTTACTGTACTGGATGTTTTAAGTAGGCTTATTATCATTAAAATTCTGACTAAAACAGATGGCATCCACTTCCTGGTTATTTTAATGATGAATCATAGCCACAATATTGCTCATAATTCTATTTTATACTTATTATAGGTATTTAAGCCCCATATAAATCCTCCTCTAATTTAATCTGCAACAAGTAAAAATCTTTTATACATATTTTCTCCTTTAGGCTTCTAAGATAAAGAATACTATTAGTACTTGGTTTTAAATCATGTGTAAATACTTCCAAAAACAACTGGATTTGGATAAGAAAAATATAGATGGGGGAAGCAGTCGGTGGGAATGTTGAAGATCTCAACTCCAAACAATTCTATAAACATTACCTCAAGATTTAGGCTAAAAATAATTTGCATGCTATGTTGTAGATTTGTTGCATAGACCCATGATTTTCCATTTAGGAAAAATCACAATATCATTTTAAATGTGAAGAAACAATCTTAGAGATATAATTTCCCCGAGGTCATATGCTTAGTTAAGCACAGAGCTGGAAAAAGCTTCCCAGTTTCCTGACTTTCAGTCTCAAACATGTTTCATTATACTTCCCCAGTTTATATATTAACTAAATGATTTTTACTTACTTCCCCTTCCTTATTTCAGAAATTATTTAATGCAAGGTACATTGTTTTCATACATCTTTATAAGTACTTTTAATTTCAACACATTAAAGTGATTTTACATAAAAATGAATAGTTAACAGCTGCTAAGCAGTCCTCAAAAGCCATGAATGAATACTTGTTAGCTAACTTGTAAAGTAATGCTCAAAATTCTCCAAGCCAGGCTTCAGCAATATGTGAAACGTGAACTTCCAGATGTTCAAGCTGGTTTTAGAAAAGGCAGAGGAACCAGAGACCAAATTGCCAACATCCGCTGGATCATCAAAAAAGCAAGAGAGTTCCAGGAAAACATCTATTTCTGCTTTACTGACTACGTCAAAGCCTTTGACTGTGTGGATCACAATAAACTGTGGAAAATTCTGAAAGAGATGGGCATACCAGACCACCTGACCTGCCTCTTGAGAAACCTATAAGCAGATCAGGAAGCAACAGTTAGAACTGGACATGGAACAACAGACTGGTTCCAAATAGGAAAAGAAGTACATCAAAGCTGTATATTGTCACCCTGCTTATTCAATTTATATGCAGAATACATCGTGAGAAACACTGGGCAGGAGGAAGCACAAGCTGGAATCAAGATTGCCAGGAGAACTATCAATAACCTCAGATATGCAGATGACACCACCCTTATGGCAGGAAGTGAAGAAGAACTAAAAAGCCTCTTGATGAAAGTGAAAGAGGAGAGTGAAAAAGTTGGCTTAAAGCTCAGCATTCAGAAAATGAAGATCATGGCATCTGGTCCCATCACTTCATGGAACATAGATGGGGAAACAGTGGAAACAGTGTCAGACTTTATTTTGGGGGGCTCCAAAATCACTGCAGATGGTGGTTGCAGCCATGAAATTAAAAGACGCTTACTCCTTGGAAGGAAAGTTTTGACCAACCTAGACAGCATATTCAAAAGCAGAGACATTACTTTGCCAACAAAGGTCTGTCTAGTCAAGGCTATGGTTTTTCCGGTGGTCATGTATGGATGTGAGAGTTGGACTATAAAGAAAGCTGAGCGCTGAAGAATTGATGCTTTTGAACTGTGGTGTTAGAGAAGACTCTTGAGAGTCCCTTGGACTGCAAGGAGATCCAACCAGTCCATCCTAAAGGAGATCACTCCTGACTGTTCATTGGAAGGACTGATGTTGAAGCTGCAACTCCAATACTTTGGCCACCTGATGTGAATAGCTGACTCATTTGAAAAGACTCTGATGCTGGGAAAGGTTGAGGGCAGGAGGAGAAGGGGACAACAGAGGATGAGATGGTTGGATGGCATCACCAACTCAATGAACATGGATTTGGGTGAACTCTGGGAGTTGGTGATAGACAGGGAAGCCTGGCATGCTGCGGTTCCTGGCATGCTGCAGTTCATGGGGTTGCAAAGAGTCAGACACAACTGAGCGACTGAACTGAACTGAACTTGCATGGTAAAAAAAAATATTTGCCGTTTGAAAGAAATTAAAGACCTGAACACATGAAAGGACATGTTCATGGATCAAAAGACTTAGGATTGAGATGTCAACACTCCTTGAATTGTTCTGTAGATTTATATAAAATTACCAGCTGCCCTCTTTGTAGGAATTGGCAAGCTGATGGTAAAGTATGGCAAAATTCAAGGGAGCCAGAATAGCCAAAATAATCTTTAAAAAACAAAGTTGAAGGACTCAAACCAGATAATTACAAACTTACAGCAAAGCTACAGTAACCAAGACCGTGTGATAATGGGTGTAAGAATAGACATATAGATCAATGGAATAGAAATGAGAGTCCCAGAATAAGACCTCATGTTTTAAGGGCAATTGATTTTCTTGAAGGGTGCCAAGGCAATTAAAGGAAAATAAAATAGTCGTTTCAACAAACGGTCCTGGGTCAACTTTTTATCTACATGCAAAAGAATGATATTGGACCCCCAACTCACACCATATACATAAAAATTAACTCAAACTTAAAGACCTAAATGTAATATCTAAAACAATAAAACCCATAGAAGAAAACATAGGTGTGAAGCTTCAGAACCTGGAATTAGGCAATGGTTGCTTAGCTATAACAACAAAAGCAGAAGAAACAACTACAAAAAGAGACTAACTGAACATCACCAAATTTTAAAAACTGTGCTTCAAAGGACACTGTTAAGAAAGTGAAAAGACAACCAACAGTATGGGAGAAGTTTTTTGCAAATCACATACCTAAAATGATTTGGTGAAAATATGATAAATGTAAATATGGCTAAAAATGGGATTTGGATACCCAAAGTATAGAGATACAAGGGGAAAAAACTAGGATATGTAAAGAACTACTATAACCCAATAAAAAGGATACATTATCCAATCAAAAATGTGCAACATCTAGGTAACATCTATCACCATAATATAGTTACAAAAATTGTTTCTTCCTGTGATGAGAACTTCTCACAAGTCTTCTCAGCAACTTTTAAATGTATAGACATTTTTTAGACTTTTTGTGGTAACCATTTCACAATATATACTGAATCATTACAGTATACACCTGGAAGTAAGATACTATTCTATGTCAATTATAGCTAAATAAAAGGAAACTCTTAATCAGTTAAAGGTTATGTAACAAAGATTCATAATATTACACTTAATGGTTAAATGTAAGAATCATTCCCTTTAAAATCAGATTGAGACAAAAATTATCTTGTCTCATTATCACTGTTTCTATTCAATAATTTTCTAGCTTCCTTACAAAAGCAGCTGGAGAAGAAAAATTTTTAAGATTTCAAAAAGAACAAAACTACTTATTTAGAAATTCTATAGTGGACTAAATATATAGAGCATTTTTATCATATCTGTGTAACTCTCCATCTCTTCAGTTGCCCTCCCCAAATTAGGAGACAGAACTCATGTTTTCACCATCTCTTATAGCTAAGACATCATTGTTTGTTGTGGGTTTTGTCAGCTAGACATATATATGCAAGAATCCTATCTGATAGTCAATTATGTGAGGAAACACATTTTGGGGAGCTTTCAGTTATGTTCTCATTGGTAGTGACAGAGGCACCATAAACCTATCAATTCCATCAGAATTTAACCAGAGATCTAGTGCAGTTCCAATCAAAATAGCCACAGAGATTTTATGGAATTTGACAAAGTAAACCTAAAATTCATGCTTAAGAGCAGAGGTGTAAGAATAGTTGATAATTTTGAAGATGAATTAAAAGGTAGAGGAATTTGAACAGCAAGCAAGGTATGTTAAAGTTTTTAAGAGTCAAGAGGAGACAGATAGGCCAATGGAACAGAATGGAGAGGTGTGGGACAGACTAACTTGAAACATAAACAAAAAAATGCAGAAAGGACCGATTATTCAATAAACAGTGCTTCAAGAATTGGTTATCTATATGGAACAAAAGTCCAATCAGTTTTCTACCTCCCAACAAAATAGGTCAGGTGGAATAAAGATGGAAACAATAATAACACTGCTGCTGCTAAGTCGCTTCAGTCATGTCCGACTTTGTGAGACCCCGTAGACGGCAGCCCACCAGCCTCCCCCGTCCCTAATAACACTACTTGATGTTTATTACGTGCTGGTACAATTTTAAGCATTTTACATTTCCCAATTTATTTAGTCCTCATAACAACCCTGTGAAGTAAGTACTACTAATATCGTTTCCATTTTATAGATGAGGAAACTCAGGCAAAAGAGGTTAACTAAATTTCCCCAGGCCACAGTACCATAAAGGAGAAGAGCTATGATTTGTACTCTGGTAAACTGTGTCTTGTCTTTTCCATGGGGATGGTCTTGATCCCTGTCTCCTGTACAGTGTCACGAACTCCATCCATAGTTCATCAGGCACTCTATCAGATCTAGTCCCTTAAATCTATTTCTCACTTCCACTGTATAATCATAAGAAATTCGATGTAGGTCGTACCTGAATGGTCTAGTGGTTTTCCCTACTTTCTTCAATTTAAGTCTGAATTTGGCAATAAGGAGTTCATGATCTGAGCCACAGTAAGCTCCCGGCCTTGTTTTTGCTGACTGTCTATAGCTTCTCCATCTTTGGCTGCAAAGAACATAGTCAATCTAATTTCGGTGTTGACCATCTGGTGATGTCCATGTATAGAGTCTTCTCTTGTGTTGTTGGGAGAGGGTGTTTGCTATGACCAGTGCATTTTCTTGGCAAAACTCTATTAGCCTTTGCCCTGCCTCATTCCGTATTCCAAGGCCAAATTTGCCCGTTACTCCAGGTGTTTCTTGACTTCCTACTTTTGCATTCCAGTCCCCTATAACGAAAAGGACATCTTTTTTGGGTGTTAGTTCTAAAAGGTCTTGTAGATCTTCATAGAACCGTTCAACTTTAGCTTCTTCAGCATTACTGTTTGGGGCATAGGCTTGGATTACTGTGATTTTGAATGGTTTGCCTTGGAAATGAACGGAGATCATTCTGTCGTTTTTGAGATTGCATCCAAGTACTGCATGGAAAAGAAATGCAAAAAAGTAAAATGGCTGTCTGGAGAGGCCTTACAAATAGCTGTGAAAAGAAGAGAAGCAAAAAGCAAAGGAGGAAAGGAAAGATATAAGCATCTGAATGCAGAGTTCCAAAGAATAGAAAGGAGAAATAAGAAAACCTTCCTCAGCGATCAATGCAAAGAAATAGAGTAAAACAACAGAATGGGAAAGATTAGAGATCTCTTCAAGAAAATTAAAGATATCAAGGGAACATTTCATGCAAAGATGGGCTCAATAAAGGACAGAAATGGTAGGGACCTAACAAGCAGAAGACATTAAGAAGAGGCGGCAAGAATACACAGAAGAATTGTACAAAAAACATCTTCACAACCCAGATAATCATGATGGTGTGATCACTCACCTAGAGCCAGACATCCTGGATTGTGAAGTCAAGTGGGCCTTAGAAAAATTACTACAAACAAAGCTAGTGGAGGTGATGGAATTCCAGTGGAGCTATTTCAAATCCTGAAAGATGATGCTGTGAAAGTGTTGCACTCAACATGCCAGCAAATTTGGAAAACTCAGTAGTGGCCACAGGACTGGAAAAGGTCAGTTTTCATTCCAATCCCAAAGAAAGGCAATGCCAAAGAATGCTCAAACTACCACACAATTGCACTCATCTGACACGCTAGTAAAGTAATGCTCAAAATCCTCCAAGCCAGGCTTCAGCAATATGTGAAACATGAACTTCCAGATGTTCAAGCTGGTTTTAGAAAAGGCAGAGGAACCAGAGACCAAATTGCCAACCTCTGTTGGATTATGGAAAAAGCAAGAGAGTTCCAGAAAAACATCTATTTCTGCTTTACTGACTATGCCAAAGCCTTTGACTGTGTGGATCACAATAAACTGGAAAATTCTGAAAGAGATGGGCATACCAGACCACCTGACCTGCCTCTTGAGAAACCTATAAGCAGATCAGGAAGCAACAGTTAGAACTGGACATGGAACAACAGACTGGTTCCAAATAGGGAAAGGAGTACGTCAAGGCTGTATATTGTCACCCTGCTTATATAACTTATATGCAGAATACATCGTGAGAAATGCTGGGCTGGAAGAAGCACAAGCTGGAATCAAGAATGCCAGGAGAACTATCAATAAACTCAGATATGCAGATGACACTACCCTTATGGCAGAAAGTGAAGAAGAACTAAAAAGCCTCTTGATGACATCAAGTGAAAGACGAGAGTGAAAAAGTTGGCTTAAAAGCTCAACATTCAGAAAATGAAGATCATGGAATCTGGTCCCATCACTTCATGGGAAATAGATGGGGAAACAGTGGAAACAGTGGCTGACTTTATTTTTGGGGGCTCCAAAATCACTGCAGATGGTGATTGTGGCCATGAAATTAAAAGACGCTTACTCCTTGGAAGGAAAGTTATGACCAACCTAGACAGCATATTCAAAAGCAGAGACATTACTTTGCCAACAAAGGTCCGTCTAGTCAAGGCTATGGTTTTCCCAGTGGTCATGTATGGATGTGAGAGTTGGACTGTGAAGAGAGCTGAGCACCGAAGAATTGATGCTTTTGAACTGTGGTGTTGGAGAAGACTCTTGAGAGTCCCTTGGACTGCAAGGAGATCCAACCAGTCCATTCTAAAGGAGATCAGTCCTGGGTGTTTGGAAGGACTGATGCTAAAGCTGAAACTCCAGTACTTTGGCCACCTCATGTGAAGAGTTGACTCATTGGAAAAGACTGTGATGCTGGGAAAGATTGGGGGCAGGAGGAGAAGGGGACGACAGAGGATGAGATGGCTGGATGGCATCACCGACTTGATGGACATGGGGTTGAGTGAACTCCAGGAGTTGGTGTTCAGGGAGGAGACAGGGAGGCCTGGTGTGCTGCAGTTCATGGGGTCTCAAAGAGTCGGACATGACTGAGCAACTGAACTGACTAAAGTTGCGTCTTGAGTTCCCGTTTTATATACTTGTTTATTTTTAATTAATTATTTGGCTGTGCCAGGTCTTAGTTGTAGCATGTGGGATCTGGTTTTCTGACCAGGGATCAAACCTGGATCCCCCTGTATTGGGAGGTGGGAGTCTTAGCCACTGGACTACAAGGGAAATCCTGAGTCTCCCTTTTACCCAGTACACTACACTGCCTGCCTTTCATGGAGGATATAAGGACATATTTCTTAAACAAGATGCAAAAATTGCAAACCATAACAGAAAAGATTGATAATTGAACAGAAAATATTAAATTTAAGGTTTTCTTTTATCAGGAGATCACAAAGTAGTGAAACTTCAAGCCACAAATGTACAAAGAAACATATCTACCCTAAAGAGCTCCTATAGTTAATAAGGAAAAAGGCAATAATACAATTGATACCGTATAAGTGCCAGACTGCAACACAATACTATGCAAGTGACAGAAATTCACAAAAGAGGAAATTTGAATGACCAGTATACATTTACGTATTCTCAAAGGTTTTTAAACCTAAGAAAATGAGCAAAGGGTATAGACAATTCTCAAAAAAAAAAAAAAAAATATATATATATATATATATATACACACACACATACACACAAATAGGCAGTAAGCACATGAAATGGTGTTTGCCATTATTAACCAACATGGAAATGAAAATCAAAGCCACAATAAAATACCACTTCACACCCACTGAATGGCTATAATCCAAAAGACAATGACAAATGTGACAAGAATGTAGAGAAATTTGAAGGTTCATGTGCCACTGGTGGGCATGTAAAGTGGTGCAGCTGGTTTGGAAGGCAAGCTGTTTTCCTATGTTTAACTCTGTGTTAAACATGGAGTTACCATATGATGCAGCAGTTTCACTCCTAAGAGAAATGAAAACGTGTCCACACAAAAATTTGCACCTGAATGTTCATAACAGGAGATTCATAATAGCCAAATGTAGAAGCAATCCAAATATTCATCAACTGATAAATAACTGCTATAGGTGTGCAATGGACTTCCCTGATGGCTCAAATGATAAAGCGTCTGCCTATAATGCAGGAGACCCAGGTTCAATTCCTGGGTCAGAAAGGTCTCCTGGAAAAGGAAATGGTGACCCACTCCAGTGTTCTTGCCTGGAAAATCCCATGGACAGAGGAGCCTGGTAGGCTTACAGTTCATGGGGTCGCAAAGAGTTAGATGTGACTGAGAGACTTCACTTTCACTTTACAGCTGTGCAATAGAATAGTATTTGGCAATAACAAAAAGTACTGATACATTCCACAATATGAATAAACAATGAAAACATGCCAGGTGAAAGAAGCCAGTCACAAAGGACCATGTATGATTCCATTTGTAGGTACATCATAGTGACAGAAAACAGATGAGTGCTTGCCTAGGCCTGGAGGTAAAGAATGAGACAGGAGGAATGGGAGAGTTGGAAGGTTATGGCTAAGCAATGCCAGGTTTCTTTTTGGAGTAATGAAGATATCCTAGTAATGATTGTGATGATGTATAGCTTGGTAAATGAGCTAAAAGCCATGAACTATATCATTTAAATATGTGAATAGTATATGAATTATATCAATAAATTTGTTACCAAAAAAAGATATAAATGCAATGTTTTCAATTTTTAAAAAAATCAGAGATGAGGAAAACTATTAAAATTTGTGTTGTAAGGTTTGATAACAAAACCATAAATGAAAGGGAATTCTAGTCATGGTTCTTCCACTGCCTACTTTTACGACCTTGGAACTAGTCATTTAAACTTTCTGATCTCAAGAATCATCACCTATAGAATATTGTATGAATGCTAATAACTCAGGATTCTAAACAATGGTTCTTAATTTTCAGAATTAACAGATCTCTTTGCTGCTGTTAAGTCACTTCAGTCGTGTCCAACTCTGAGCGACCCCATAGACGGCAGCCCACCAGGCTCCGCCGTCCTTGGGATTCTCCAGGCACAGATGTCTTTGAGAAGGTGATAAACATCAGAAGCACTCTGGTGAAAATCTTAAATAAGGCATTGTTACTAATAATTGCTATTACTATTTCATACTAATGCTGAAATTTGGGGCTAATGAGATAAAAATAAGTTTAAGTATTGGAAAAGAAAAGGAGATTACTATGTACTCAGAAAGGCCAGACAAATTTGCTGAAAAAAATCATGAGAATTAATAAAAGTACTCAATAAAGAATTCTAAATTCATAAAGTCAGTAGCAATGAACAAGAATAATTCAATTAGAAAATATTTTTAAACAGATTCAAATCCATACTCCTGACTTAGTAGATTATCTCAACCCATGAAAATTTTAACAGCCACATGACAAAAGCAAATCCCTTAGATCCTCCTGTAAAGATGCTACAATAAGTTAAATTCCTAATAAGCACTATTTTAAATGCATCCCACAAAACTTGATATGTTTGTTTTTCATTTTTGTTTGGTTCAAAATACTTTCCAAATTCCCTTTGCTATTTCTTTTTGTACCTATGGATTGTTTAGAAGCTTGTTATTCATTTCTCAAACATTTGGGATTTTTCAAATATGTTTCTGTTATTGATTTATAATTCCACTGTGATCAGAAGGTACTTGGTATGACTGGATTATTTTAAGTTTATTGAGAGTTGGTTTAAGAATATGGTCTCTCTTGGTAAATGTTCTTTGCACATTTGAAAAAACAGTGATGGATTCTATTATACCAGGTATCGAACCTGCATCTCCTGCATTGGCAGGAGAATTCTTAACTGCTGAGGCATTGGTTTCTTAGGGCTGCTCTAACAAATTGGCGACAAGTTGAGGAGCTTAAAACAACAGAAATTTCTTTTCTCATCGTTTTGGATTCTAGAAGCCCCAAAGCAAAATATCAGCGAAATATCAAACTATCTTCCTAAGAAGGCTCTAGGGAAGAATCCTCTTCCCGCTTCCACCTTGTGGTGGATACTGACAAATCTTGGCCTTCCTTGGCTTGTGGAAGCTCCAGTGTCTGCTTCTTGTTGTTTGGCTTGCTTCCCTATGTGTCTGTATCTTCAAATCTCTCTCTTTGTCCTTAGAAGGACACCAATCCTGGGATTTAGGGCCCACTCTAATCCTGTAGAATCTCATCTTACTTGATTACTTCTCCAAATGCCCTGTTTTCAAATAAGTTCACATTTATAGTCATAGGGATTAGGAATTCAGCGTATCTTTTTTGAGGGGGACGATTCAACTACAGTACTGTTCTTTTTTTTCTTGTCCATGTCTTGCTTGAATCTTGCAGGACCTCAGATCCCTAACCTGGGATTGAACTCTCTCCAGGCCATGGTAGCGAAAGCCTGGAATCCTAGGGAACATCCCTACAATACCATTCTTGTATCTAGCTTTATATCCTTATATCCCTCCTCATAGAAGGATATCCCTCTATATCTTTAGATTAAAATTTTGACTAAAATTTTTGGTATACTACTATTAATTATTGAGAAAGAAGTATAGAAATACCTGGGGATTTGTCTTATATCTCAGTTCAGCTCTTATCAATTTTTGCTTCATGTAATTTGAGGTTCCTCATTAAGTACATTAAATTTAGTATTGCTAAATTCTCTTGATGAATGAACTCTTTTACTTAAGAATGTCAATTACTCCTCTTATTCAGCATCATACTGGAATCCTAGATAACATAATAAGACAAGAAAAAAGATATGTATGGTTTGTTGATCAGAAAGAAAAACAAATCTCGTATTATTTACCATCTGAATCACCAGGGAAGTATGCAGAAGACAAAAGAGATGCAGATTTGATCCCTGGATTGGGAAGATGCCCTGGAAGAGGGCATGGCAGCCCACTCCAGTATTCTTGCCTGGAGAATCCCATGGACAGAGGAGCCTGGCCAGCTACAGTCCACAAGGTCACAAAGAGTTGGATATGACTGAAGTGACTTAGCACAGCGCATCAAGAGCTGTGAAAATGTTTATAGTCCTACATGAATTTGATTTCACCATGGAAGATTCATTTCATTCAGTAAATACTTACTGACTACTTTTTATAGACTAGACAATACTCTAAACTCCAGGGTTTAGAACAAAGCCCACAAAGACCTGTCATAATCATATCAAGACTAATAAAAGTTTGAACCATGTGGGCTGCTCTCCATGGTTCTGAACGATTCTTGCCCACCAAGACATAAGTTTAGTTCACTAATATCTCCTGTGTAAGCTTACACCAGAGTTGTGAAACAGAGTAGGGAAGACAGACTCTTAAGAAAGAAATGTAGAAGACAGAGGAATGGAGATCATTACAAAGGTATAGCCATTTTGAGAGTCTGGATCAACCACTAGGATCAGTAAGTGAATTTAGTAACGTCACTGCGTATAAAATCAGTATATTTTTAAAAATCACTAGAAAAAATAGAGAATAAGAGTTAAAACAATATAGCTTATAACAACATTGCTGCTACTGCTACTGCTAAGTCACTTCAGTCATGTCCGACTCTGTGTGACCCCAGAGATGGCAGCCACCAGGCTCCCCCATCCCTGGGATTCTCCAGGCAAGAACACTGCAGTGGGTTGCCATTTCCTTCTCCAATGCATGAAAGTGAAAAGTGAAAGTGAAGTCGCTCAGTCGTGTCCGACTCTTAACGACCCCATGAACTGCAGCCTACCAGGCTCCTCCATCCATGGGATTTTCCAGGCAAAGTACTGACTTGAAAGACATCAAATACCTAAGGAAAAAATTAATAAAAGATATGTAAGATCTGTACTCAGAAAGCAACAATACATTACTGAGAAAAATTAGAGAAGACCCAAGTAAATCAAGGTATATGCCATGTCCATGGATTTGAGGATTCAGTGGGGCTTTTTAAAATTTTATATCTTTATTTTTGGCTGCACTTAGTCTTCATTGCTGTGCGACCTTTCTCTAGTTGCAGTGAGTGGAGGCTACTCTTTGTTGTGGTGCACAGACTTCTCATTGCAGTGGCTTCTGTTGTTTTGGAGTACAAGCTCAGGGCAAATAGATGGGGAAACAATGGAAACAGTGGCAGGCTTTATTTTCTTGGGCTCAAAAATCACTGCAGATGGTGATCATGAAATTACAAGATGCTTGCTCCTTGGAAGGACAGCCATGACCAACAGACAGCATATTAAAAAGCAGAAACATTACTTTGCTGGCAAAGGTCCATATAGTCAAAGCTATGGTTTTTCCAGTAGTCATGTTTGGATGTGAGAGTTGGACCATAAAGAAAGCTGAGCACCAAAGATTTGATGCTTTTGAACTGTGGTGTTGGGGAAGACTCTTGAGAGTCCTTTGGACAGCATGGGAATCAAACCAGTCAATCCTAAGGGAAATCAACCCTAAGTGTCCATTGGAGAGACTGATGCTGAAGCTGCTTTAGCCCTGATGTGAAGAACTGACTCATTAAAAAAGCCCCTGGTGCTGGGATAGATTGAAGGCAGGAGGATAAGGGGGTGACAGAGGATGAGATATTTGGATGGCATCACTGACTTAATGGACATGAATTTGAGCAAGCTCCAGGCGATGGTAAGGGACAGGGAAGCCTAGTGTGCTGCAATCCATTGGGTTGCAAAGATTTGGACACTGAATGACTGAACAACAATGAGCTTTATGGTGCTTGGGCTCAATAATTGTGGCGCACGGGATTAGTTGCTCTGAGGCATGTGGAATCCTCCCGGACCAGAGATCAAACCTGTGGCATCCTCAACCAGTAGACCACCAGAGAAGTCTTGAGGATTCAGCATTTTAAAGATGATGAGTCTTCCCATATTGAAAAAACTTTTTTATGGAAATTGAGAATTTAGTGAAATTGATCTAAAATTTATGTCAAAATGTAAAGGAATAAGAATAACAAATTCAATATTGAAGAAAAAGGACAAAGCTGAGAATTTACACTGTTGTTGTTGTTTAGTCACTAGTCCTGTCCAACTCTTTTGTGACCCCATGAACTGTAGTCCACCAGGCTCCTCTGTCTAAGGGACTTCCTTAGTTGTCATTTCTTTCTCCTGGGGCTCTTCCCAACCCAGGGACCAAACCTACATTTCCTGCTTGGCAGGTGGATTCTTTACCACTGAGACCAGGGAAGCCAGAGTTTTACACTATTAGATACCAAAACATTTCTAAATAAAGTACAAAAACAAGGCGCTGTTGATTCAAGTGCAGACAAATGGATCAGTGGAAAAGAATAAAAATTTCAAAAACAGACACCAAAATTCTATGCCAGATGCTCATAGACGTAAATGTGAAAGGAAAAAAAAAAGAGAGAGACTTTAAAAATATAACATAGGAGAAATATGTCAAAGACTTTAGAAAAAGTAAAGACTTTCTGAACATAACACAAGATACATAATGAAAGAGATTGCTGAATTGGACTTGACTAAAATTTAAATTTCTATTTAACAAATATACTCTTAAGACAATGAAAAAGTAAGTCAGAATAAGATGATATTTGCAATATACATATATGATAAATTGTATCCAGAATATATTTGTAACTTCTATAAATCAATCAGAAAAAGACAAACTGCAGTTTTTAAATAGGCAAATGGGTATAGTAGTACTTCACAAAAGGAAACATCCGGATGCCTAATAAGCATATGTAAGTATGTTCCACATCATTTATCCCCCAACATAATGGCTAAATTTATGGCACTGCTGATACTTAGTGTTGGTAAAAGTGTGGAGCAGCTGAAATTCTCATACTCTGCTGGTGGAAGTTTAAAATGATTCACTCCAATTGGCTTCAGCTACTCTTTACACTAGAATTCTGGGAACTAAATAAATCCATTACTGGCTTCCTTACCTACACCAAAACCCTCTCAGAAACACAAATGAGTCACATCTCAGTTATCTAATAAAGCCAAACAATCTTTTATGGACCCAGCAATTCCACTCAAATACACACTTAACACATATACTATATATGCCCCAACAGATTTGTACAGAAAGTTCATAGCAGTTTATTGACAATAGCTCGAAACTAGAAAAACTCAAAATATCTATTGACAATAGAGTGGATAAATTAGAGTATATTCATAGAATACTATTCAAAGAGAGTAAACCAGTGCTACATGTGGAAAGATACACTCTACGATTCCAAGTAGCAAAGTAAAACAAGCAAGTAAAGCTATAATGATATGTCAGGATAGTGTTAACTTCGGTGAAGGAATATTGACTGGAAAGGAGCTTGAAATAGACTTGTGGCACTGGTAACACTCTAGAGGTTGATCTTGGGAGTGGTTGCATAGATGTATTCATTTATAAAAGTTCAGTGATCTGTAAATTTTACATTTGTACACATATTAATATTTTATGCCTTAATTTTTAAAATTTGCCTCCCCTCAGAAAACCTCAAGGTGCCATAGATATTTTTCTATTTTCCCTTTAAGTTTTATAGTTTTTAGCTTTAGGACTGAGATTTATTATCTATTTCAAGTTAATTTTGTAAGTGATTTGAGACTGAGTTGACATTAATTTTTTTTTATACAGATATCAAGTTATCATAGCATCATTTGTTAAAAGAACTTTCACTCCCATTGAATTGTCTTGGCACCTTTTAGAAAATTTACCCCATAGCTGAAGGTCTATATCTGTATTTTTTATTCTGCTCCAGTGATCTATGTCTATCCTTCTGCCAGCACTGCACCATCTTGATCACTGTAGCTTTATGGTAGGTCTTGAAATCAGGTCAAGTCGTCTAAATTTGTTCTTGCTTTAAAATTATTTTAAATCATCTTATATCATCTACCAATAAATATTTCTTGAATGAGCAACTTTTCAAATATTACTTGGCTACTCTAGGTCACATCTAAAATAAACTTTAGAATGAGCTCATCAATTTATACAAAAATAACCCCACTAGAATGATCACTGGGATTGTGCTGCATCTATAAATCAATTTGGGGAGAACTGAGATATTAGCAATATTGAATGTTCTAACCCATGAACATAGTATATTTCACCATTTACTTGGTCCTTTAATTTCTCTCAACAATGTTTTGTACTTTTCAGAAAAGAAATTTAGCATGTATTTTGTTAAATTTATTGCTAGGTATTTAACATTTTGTGTAATATTGTAAATGGAATCTTTTTTATTTCCAATTGTTTGCCACCAGCATATAAAAATATAATTGACTAGTATATTGACCTTGTACCTTTTGATCTTGCTTAAATTCATTATTTATAGCAGTTGGTTTCTAGCATTTTATAATCATTTCTGGCATTTTATTAGACTGCACTCTAATATTTTTATTTGCAGTCAGAAATGTATGCTGGGTTACATGATCAGAGGTCATATTAATAAAGTTTAGGCTCAAGGAGAAATCCTGCCTGGTTTCCTGGAAAGGGGGTTAAAACTCCCTTGGTGGCTCAGACAGTAATGCAATGCAGGAGACCTGGGTTTGATCCCTGGATTGGAAAGATTCCCCTGGAGGAGGACATGGCAACTCACTCCAGTATACTTACCTAAAGAACCCAATGAACAGAGGAGCCTGGTCAGCTACAGTCCATGGGGTCGCAAAGAGTAGGATATGACTGAGTGACTAAGCATAGCACGGCACAGCATTTTTATACATTATCTGCAAATACATAGGATTGTTCCTTTTTTATTTTTATGCTTTGCATTTATTTTTCTTTTTTATTGCAATGACTATTTACAAGGTTGAATAAAAGTATTACCATGGGTATCCTTAAACAACAAGGACCTACTGTATAGCACAGGGAATATTCAATAGCTTATAATAACTTATAATGGAAAGTAATCTGAAATATATATGTGTGTGTGTATAACTAAATCACTTTGCTATACACCTGAAACTAACACAGCATTTTAACTCAACTATACTTTTAAAAAATTGTTTGAGTATCTTTTACTTGGACCTGAACTTTAGAAGGAAAACATTGAACATTTCACCATTGATTATGCTCGTAATTCAGGTGTTAACTGAATCATGAGTGGGTATAGAGATTTGTCTAACACTTTTTCTGCATCTATTAAAATGGCATGTTTATTTTATTTTCTATTCAGTTATTATGGTGAATACTGATTGATTTTCAAATGTTTCATCATCTTTGCATTCCAGGGTAAAATCCTACTTTATCATGATATATTTTCCATTTTACATATTGTTGGATTTGATTTACTAATATTTTATTAATTTTTGAGTCTATGCTCATGAGCCATACTAGTGTCTGTAATTTAAATTATTTGTATTTAATATATTTTTCTGGTTTGTAGCTATGTTGGTCACATAGCTGGCAGTTTTCTTGTCTCTGTTTCTGAAAGGGTTTATGTAAGGTTGGTGCTATTTCTAACTAAAATATTTGATTATTTAGCATTGAAACTGGGTTTTTCTTGATCAAGATGTTTCTGATTTAAAAATCCATTTCTGGGACTTCCCTGATGGTTCAGTGATTAAGACTTCCCCTTCCAATGCAGCGGGTGCAGGTTTGATCCCTGGGGAGGGAACTAAGATCTCACATGCCTCACCATGCAGCAAAAAAACTCTTTAAAAATCAGTTTTTTGAATAGATACAGGGCTATTCAGATTTTGTTTCATCTTTGCCAATTTTAATATGTTATATTTTTCTAGGAAGTTTTCTATTTCATGTAATGTATCAAATTGACTGGTGAAATGTTTTAATAATATCTTTTATTATTTTATATTTCTAGGATTTGTGGTTTTAACTCCTTGGTAATATGTGGGGTTTTTTTCCCCCTTGATTAGTTTTTCTAAAGTTTGACTAATTGTGCTAATCTTTATAGCATAATTTGTAAATAATATAAAAATCAGCTCTTACATTTATTAATTTTCTCTAGTGTTTGATGTTTTCTATTATGTTGATTTCTGCTCTTAGCTTTATTTCCTGGCTTCTACATTTAGAGGTTTTAAAGTTTTTGCTCATTTTTAAAGTTTATTAAGGTAGAATCTCTGATCACTGATCTTAAAACTTTCTTCTATTTAATTTATTAAGAATTTAAAGCTATAAATTTTTATCAGCACTGCCTTGGTTTCATCCGTCATAAAATGGATATCTTGTATTTTTGTTGTCATTAGTTTGAAATATTTTTCCAATTTCCCCTGTTATTTCTCATTTGACCTATGGATACTTAGAAGTTTTTTGTTTAACTTCTAAATATTTGAAGTTTTCCACATGTTATGAACTGATTGTGCCCCATCAAAATTCATATGTTGAAGACCCTACATGCCAGTGTGCCTGTATTTGAAGTTGGAGTCTCTAAGGAAGTAATTAAGTTTAAATAAAATCATAGGAAATCAACCCTGAGTATTCACTGAAAGGACTGATGCTGAAGCTGAAGCTCCAATACTTTGGCCACCTGATGCTAAGAACTGACTCATTGGAAAAGACTGATGCTGGGAGAGATTGAAGGCAGGAGGAGAAGGGGATGACAGAGGATGAGATGGTTGGATGGCATCACCAACTCAATGGACATGAGTTTGAACCAACTCTGGGAAATAGTGAAGGTCAGGGAAGCCTGGCGTGCTGCAGTCTATGGGGTCTGCAGTAAAGAGTCAGACACCACTTAGCAACTGAACAATAAATGGGGATTAGTATAGACTTCCCTCATGGCTCAGACGGTAAAGCGTCTGCCTACAATGCGGGAGGCCTGGGTTCAATCCCTGGGTCGGGAGAAGGAAATGGCAACGCACTTCAGTATTCTTGCCTGGAAAATTCCATGGACGGAGGAGCCTGGTAGGCTACAGTCCATGGGGTCGCAAAGAGTCGGACACGACTGAGAGACTTCAGTGTCAATGTCAGTGTCCTTATAAACAGTGACATCAGAGTTCGTTCTCTCTCTCTTTCTCTTCTCATGCACCCACCATGAAAAGACCATGAGAAAACATGGTGACATGAAAGTGACTGTCTTCAAGCCACTAAGTAAGCACTCACAATAAACCACTTGATGCCTTGATCTTAGACTTCCAGCCTCCAGAACTGGGAAACAATTAATTTATGTTGCCTAAGCCACCTATGCTGTGTTAGTTTTTTTTAATTTATAGTAATGCTAGTTTTTATGATTGTTCATATGCTTTCCTCTACTAAATGTCTCTATTTCTTCATGCAGCTTTAACTTACTGTTTAGTTTCATTTCAACTTGAAGGACTTCTTGCATGACAGGTATAATGGTAATTTAATTAACTCCCTCAGTTTTTAGTTTTTTAAGAATATTTCAATTTCCCCCTTACTTTTGTAGGACAGTTTTTCCAGACAGTTTTTTCCCCTTCAGCAGTTTTAGTATATAGGCTATGGTATTTTGTTGTAGCAGCCTATTACACCAAGATGCCTCTTTCATGATTCCTAATTTAATCCTGTTGTAGTGAAATAACATATTCTACATGATTATGGCTTTTTTCATTAGATTTTTTAAAAGTAGTCCACATCTTTGAGTCAATATCCATTAGTCAACATAAATTTTAAAGGAAATTTGAAAATTTAAAAAGTACAATTGGGGGGCTTCCCTGGTGACTCAGTAGTAAAGAATCTGCCTGCCAATGCAGGAGACCCGGGTTTGATCCCTGATCTGGGAAGATCCCACATGCTGCAGAGCAACTAGGCCTGTGAACCACAGTTACTGAGCCTGTGCTCTAGAGCATGGAGCTGCAACTACTGCAGCCTGTGCACACTAGAGCCTGCGCTCTGCAACAAGAGAAACCATGGCAACGAGAAGCCCACATACCACATTGAAGAGTATCCCCACTTGCCCCAACTAGAGAAAACCCACACAGCAACAAAGACCCAGCACAGCCAAAAATAATTACTTAAGTTTAAAAAGATACAGTTGGAGAGAAGAAATCTGTATTTATGAGGTGTTGTGTTCTGTCAATGTCAATTAAGATAGTTGATGGCTTAGTTCACAACCTTGGTGACAAACCTCTTTTTTATTTATTTATTTTTTTATTGAAGGATAATTGCTTTACAGAATTTTGTTGTTTTCTGTCAAACTTCAACATGAATCAGCCATAGATATACATATATCCCCTCCCTTTTGAACCTCCCTCCCATCTCCCTCCCCATCCAACCCCTCTAGGTTGATACAGAGCCCCTGTTTGAGTTTCCTTAGCCATACAGCAAATTCCCGTTGGCTATCTGTTTTACACATGGTAATGTAAGTTTCCATGTTACTCTTTCCATACATCTCACCCTGTCCTCCCCTCTCCCCATGTCCATAAGTCTATTCTCTATGTCTGTTTCTCCATTGCTGCCCTGTATATAAATTCTTCAGAACCATTTTTCTAGATTCCGTATATTTGCGTTAGAATATGATATTTATCTTTCTCTTTCTGACTCACTTCACTCTATATAATAGGTTCTAGGTTCATCCACCTCATCAGAACTGACTCAAATGCATTCCTTTTTATGGCTGAGTAATATTCCATTGTGTATATGTACCACAGCTTCTTTATCCATTCATCTGTTGATGGCCATCTAGGTTGCTTCCATGTTCTAGCTATTGTAATTAGTGCTGTAATGAACATTGGGATACATTGTCTTTTTCAACCCTGGTTTCCTCAGGGTATATGCCTAGGAGTGGGATTGCTGGGTCATATGGTGGTTTTATTCCTAGTCTTTTAAGGAATCTCCATACCATTTTCCATAGTGGCTGTATCAATTTACATTCCCACCAACAGTGCAAGAGCATTCCCTTTTCTCCACACCCTCTCCAGAATTTATTCTTTGTAGACTTTTTGATAATGGCCATTGTGACTGGTGTGAGGTGATAATCTCATTGTAGATTTCATTTGCATTTCTCTAATAATGAGTGATGTTGCACATCTTTTCATGTGTTTGTTAGCCATCTGTATGTCTTCTTTGGAGAAATGTCTGTTTAGGTCTTTTTCCCACTTTTTGATTGGGTTGTTTGTTTTCCTGGTATTGAGTTGTATGAGCTGCTTGTATATTTTGGAAATTAATCCTTTGTCAGTTGTTTCATTTGCTATTATTTTCTCCCATTCCAAGGGTTGTCTTTTTACCTTGCTTATAGTTTCCTTTGCTGTGCAAAGGCTTTTAAGTTTAATCAGGTCCCACTTGTTTACTTTTTTTTTTTTACTTCTTTTACTCTAGGAGTTGGGTCATAGAGGATCTTGCTTTGATTTATGTCAGTGTTCTGCCTATGTTTTCCTCTAAGAGTTTTATAGTTCTGGTCTTACAGTTAGGTCTTTAATCTATTTTGAGTTTATCTTTGTGTATGGTGTTCAGAAGTGTTCTAATTTCATTCTTTTACATGTAGCTGTCCAGTTTTCCCAGCACCATTTATTGAAGAGGCTGTCTTGCCTCCTTTTTCAAAAATCAAGTACCCATAGGTGGATGGGTTTATTTCTGGGCTTTCTATCTGGTTCCATTGGTCTATATTTCTGTTTTTGTGCCAGTACCATACTGTCTTGATGACTGTAGCTTTGTAGTATAATCTGAAGTCAGGAAGGTTGATTCTTCCAGCTCCATTATTCTTTCTCAAGACTGCTTTGGCTATTCGGGGTCTTTTCTGTTTCCATATGGATTGTGAAATTTTTTGTTCTAGTTCTGTGAAAAATACCATTGGTGATTTGATAGGAATCGCATTGAATCTGTAGATTGTGTTTGGTAGTATAGTCATTTTCTATTGATTCTTCCTAAACAGAAACATGGAATATTTCTCCATCTGTTTATATCATCTTTGATTTCTTTCATCAGTGTCTTATAATTTTATGTGTATAGTTCTTTTGTTTCCTTAGGTAAGTTTATTCCTAGATATTTAATTCTTTTTGTTGCAGTGGTGAATGGGATTGATTCCTTAATTTCTCTTTCTGATTTTTCTTTGTTAGTATGTAGAAATGCAAGTGATTTCTGTGTATTGACTTTGTATCCTGCAACTTTGCTAAATTCACTGATTAGCTCTAGTAATTTTCTGATATTATCTTTAGGATTTTCTATGAACAGTATCATGTCATCTGCAAAGAGTGAGAGCTTTACTTTTTCTTTTCTGATCTGGATGCCTTTTATTTCTTTTTCTTCTCTGATTGCTGTAGCTAGGACTTCCAGAACTATGTTGAATAACAGTGATGAACGTGGACACCCCTGTCTTGTTCCTGATCCTAGGGGGAATGCTTTCAGTTTCTCATCATTGAGAATAATGTTTGCTGTAGGCTTATCATAAATGGCCTTTACTATGTTGAGGTAGGTTTCTTCTGTGCCCATTTTTTGAAGAGTTTTCATCATAAATGGGTGCTGAATTTTGTCAAAGGCTTTTTCTGCATCTACTGAGATTGTCGTATGGCTTTTATCTTTCAGTTTGTTAATATAGTGTATCACATTGATTGATTTGCGTGTATTGAAGAATCCTTGCATTCCTGGAATAAACCCAACTTGATCATGGTGTATGAGCTTTTTGATGTGTTGCAGAATTCTGTTTACTAAAATTTTGTTGAGGATTTTTGCATTTATGTTCATCAGTGATATTGGCCTGTAGTTTTTGTGTGTGTGTGTGTGTTGTCTTTGGTTTTGATATCAGGGTGATGGTGGCCTCATAGATTGAATTTGGAAGTGTTCCTTCCTCTGCAATTTTTTGAAAGACTTTTAGAAGGATAGACATTAGCTCTTCTCTAAATGTTTGATAGAATTCTGTGAAGCTATCTGGTCCTGGGCTTTTGTTTTTTGGGAGATTTTTGATCACAGCTTCATTTTCAGTGCTTGTAATTGGGTTGCTCATAATTTCTATTTCTTCCTGGTTCAGTCTTGGAAGATTGAACTTTTCTAAGATTCTTTCCATTTCTTCTAGGTTATCCATTTTATTGCCATATAGTTATTCATAATAGTCTTTTATAATCCTTTGTATTTCTGTATTGTCTGTTGTAACCTCTTCTTTTTCATTTCTAATTTTGTTGATTTGATTCTTTTCTCTTTTTTTTTCTTGATGAGCCTGGCTAAGGGCTTGTCAATTTTGTTTATCTTCTCAAAGAACCAGCTTTTAGTTTTATTAATCTTTACTATTGCTTCTTTCTTTTCTTTTTCATTTACTTCTGCTTGAATCTTTATGATTTATTTCCTTATACTAATTTTGTTTTTGTTGTTGTTCTTCTTCTTTTTCCAGTTGTTTTAGGTGTAAAGTTAGGCTGTCTGTTCAATGTTTTTCTTGTTTCTTGAGGTAGGATTGTAGTGCTATCAACTTCCCTCTTAGGACTGCTTTTGCCACATCCCATAGGTTTTGAGTTGTTATGTTTTCATTGTCATTTGTTTCTAGAAATTGTTTGATTTCCCTTTTTATTTCTTCAGTAACCTGTTGGTTATTTAGAAATGTGCTGTTTAATCTCATGTGTTTGTGTTTCTTACAGTTTTTTTCTTGTAATTGATATCTAGTCTCATAGCATTATGGTCAGAGGAGATGCTTGATACAATTTCAGTTTTCTTAAATTTACTGAAGTTTGATTTGTGACCCAAGATGTGGTCTATCCACATGGAGAATATTCCATGTGCACTTGAGAAGAAGGTGTATTCTTCTGCATTTGGATGGAATGTCCTGGAGATATCAATGAGATCCATCTCATCTAATGTATCATTTAATACTTGTGTTTCCTTATTAATTTTCTGTTTTGATGATCTGTCCATTGTTGTGAGTGGGATGTTAAAAGTCTCCTAATATTATTGTGTTACTGTCAATTTCTCCTTTTATGTCTGTTAGTGTTTGTCTTATGTATTGAGCTGCTCGTATGTTGAGTGCATAGATATTTACAATTGTTATGTCTTCCTCTTGGATTGATCCCTTGATTATGTGGTATCCTTCCTTATCTCTTATAATCTTCTTTATTTTAAGGTCTATTTTGTCTGATATGAGGATTGCTACCCCAGCTTTCTTTTGCTTCCTTTTTGCATGGAATATATTTTTCCATCCTCTCACTTTCAGTCTATATGTGTCTTGAGGTCTAAAGTGGGTTTCTTGTAGACAGCATATATATGGGTCATGTTTTTGTATCCATTCAGCCAGTCTGTGTCTTTTGGTTGGAGCATTTAATCCATTTACATTTAAAGTAATTGTTGATATATATGTTCCTATTGCCATTTTCTTAATTGTTTGGAGTTGCTTTTGTAGATCTTTTTTCTTCTCTTGTATTTCTTGACTATATAAGTCTGTTTAATGTTTGTTGTAAAGCTGGTTTGGTGGTACTGAATTCTCATAACTTTTGTTTGTCTGAAAAGCTTTTGATTTCTCCATCAATTCTGAATGAAATCCTTGCTGCGTACAGTAATCTTGGTTGTAGATTTTTCCCTTTCAGTACTTTAAATATATACTGCCTTTCCCTTCTGGCCTGCAGAGTTTCTGCTGACAGTAAGATCAGCTGTTAAGTGTATGGGGTTTTCCTTGTATGTTACTTGTTGTTTCTCCCTTGCTGCTTTTAATGTTCTTTCTTTGTGTTTAGTCTTTGTTAGTTTGATTAGTATGTGTCTTGGCACGTTTCTCCTTGGGTTTATCCTGTATGGGACTCTTTGTGCCTCTTGGACTTAATTGACTATTTCCTTTTCCATGTTGGGGAAATTTTCAACTATAATCTCTTCAAAAATTTTCTCATACACTTTCTTTTTCTCTTCTTCTGGGACCCCTATAATTCGAATGTTGGTGCATTTGATATTGTCCCAGAGGTCTCTGAGACTATCCTCAGTTCTTTTCATTCCTTTTACTTTATTCTACTCTTCAGAAGTTATTTCCACCATTTTATCTTCCAGCTCACTGATTCATTCTTCTGCTTCAGCTATTCTGTTATTGATTCCTTCTAGAGTATTTTTAATTTCAGTAATTGTGTTGTTTGTCTCTTCATATTTATTCTTTAATTCTTCTAGGTCTTTGTTAATTGATTCCTGTATTTTCCCATTTTGCTTTCAAGGTTTTTGATCATCTTTACTATCATTATTCTGAATTCTTTTTCAGGTAGTTTGCCTATTTCCTCTTCATTTATTTGGAGTTCTGTGTTTCTAGTTTGTTCCTTAATTTGTGTAGTATTTCTCTGCCTTTTCATTATTTTTTTTAACTTATTGTATCTGAGGTCTCCTTTTCCCAGACTTCAAGGTTGAATTATTTCTTCCTTTTGGTTTCAGCCCTCCTAAGGTTGGTCCAGTGGTTTGTGTAAGCTTCTTGTAGGGTGAGATTTGTGCTGAGTTTTTGTTTGCTTATTTGTTTTTCCTCTGATGGGCAAGGCTGAGTGAGGTGGTAATCCTGTCTGCTGATGATTGGGTTTGTATTTTTGTTTTGTTTGTTGTTTAGAGGAGGTGTCCTCCACAGGGTGCTATTGGTGGTGGGTGATGCTGGGTCTTGTATTACAGTGGTTTCCTTTGTGTGAGTTCTCACTATTTGATATGCCCTAGGGTTAGTTTTCTGGTAGTCTAGGGTCTTGGAGTTAGTGCTCCCACTCCAAAGGCTCAGGGCTTAATCTCTGGTCAGGAACGAAAATTCCACAGGTGGTTTATTATGGCATTAAGTGAGATTAAAACAAATATCCAAAAACGAGAAACCAAAGATGAACCCCAGACAAATGGCAGTTACAAAATCAGGCAAATAATAATCAAAATAATAGAATATACACATATACAGATATACCCATGGACAAAGTCAAAACAGTCCAACAAAAATAAAGTACAATAGACTGACCCAGCAAACAAAGGAAATCAAAAGTTATATTTACCAGTTAAGAACAAAACTAACTAAACCACAAACTAGAAAACAAAACTAAAGCAGGGTGCCAATTGGGGAATAAAACAATGAAAATAAAACTAACAAATATGTTGAGAGGAAAGAAAAGAAAAAAAGAATAGCTATGCAATGTTAAATAGAGGTAGATGAAGAAGATTTATATACACTGAAGATTAACTGCAAGGGGAAAAGAACAGTAGGAAAAGCAAACAAAGGAATAAATATAGAAAAAGTAATAATAGGTTTAAAAAATTTCAAAAAGAGGGGAAAAAAAAAAACCTCCCCAGAACTGCAAAATCCCAATATAGAGGCAGAGGTTTATAACAATAAAATTATAACTGAGAAAAAAAAAAAAAGCTCAAAAGCTTAGTTAGATTTCCTAATGCCAATAAAATCGACAACTACAATGGGGTGGGGGTAGGGGGGAGAAAAAAATCCAAAAGAATCTACAGAACAAGTCAAAACATAAGAATAATAAATGCTTTTCTTGAGTCACTACTGTCAGAGTCCTTTCCCTTGCTGGGAGCCACAGTCCACTTCACGTCCCTAGGATGCCCTCTAACACTGTGCTGATCTCTGGACTTGCTGTGAGGGCAGCTCAGATTCTGATCTGCTCCTACTCCTCTGTATTCTAGCCTCCAGTGTCCACAGCTATCAGAACTAGTGCATTTTCTTTTGTGAGAGCTGTCAATGACCTTTTATATATTCCACAGACACAAAGTCTGCCTAATTGATCCTGTGGATTTAATCTGCAGCTTGTACAGCTGATGGGAGGATTTGGGGTGGTCTTCCTTAGTCACACTGCCCCTGGGCTTCAATTATGGTTTTATTTTCACCTCTGGTTATGGGTCATTCACTGGGGTTTGCTCCTGAGGCTGCCCTGGAGGACTTGGTTCTGCCCCTGTGAGGACAGGTGTGGAAGTGGTGCAGCTGATTGTGTTGCAGGGGTTCTGGCAGCACCAGGTACTCAGGGGAGTTGGTGGCTAGGGCAGTAGGAAATAAGTGCTCTAGAAGGGTATGGAAACCAGTATTAGCCAATACGCTCCAGTATTCTTGACTGGAGAACCCCCCCTCCCTGACAGAGAAGCCTGGCAGGCCACAGTACGCAGGTTCGCAAAGAGTCGGACACTACCAAAGGGACCCTGCGTGCATTGACACAAGACTATTCCTGTGGCAGCTCTGCCCCAGTGAGAGTTGAGTGTGAAGGTGGCGCAGCTGCTTGGCTTGCGGGGTCGCTGGTGACTCCAAGCGTGCAGGGACACGGACTGCCTCTGCCACAGGAGTTATGGTCCTAGCAGAGTTTTTTTCCAAGCCTCTTGTAGCTGGCAATCAGAAGGCCTATTTGGCCAGTCTTTGTCCATAGCTCCGCTCTTTCAGGCACTTACAGGACTCCCTTGTCTGAGGTCCTTCTCTATAGTTCAGTGCATCAGGCACATAGAGGGCCCCCCAGCCTGACTGGGGTCTTGTTCTGTAGATTGGCGCATCAGGCACTTAAAGGGGCACTCTGGGTGGGGTCCTACACTGTAGTTCAGTGCGTCAGGCATTTGATGGGCCAGCGTCTCTTACTGTTCAGCTGCCAGTGCTGGCGTGTGGGGAGAGAGAGGCTATGGTGATGGCTCCACCCCCTCCATGTGACTCAGCAGTATCACCTTGCTTCCATGGCTGCCTGGCTTTCCTCCACAGGCATTTCCCACCACAATCTCCTCCCTCACATCCCCTCCATCCATCTCTCCACAGTCAACAGTTGCCCTTGCCCTGGGATTGCTCCACAATCCCTAAACTCCAGCTCCCAGCCACTGTGCCATCTAGGGTATGTATGGCTGCAGCAAGGCCTGTCTGATTCTCATTCCATTTAGACTGCCACACATCAGCTGTTTCCCTCTCAGCCTTCAATGTCTCTCCTCTGACTCAGACAGTTGCCGGGATGTGGGGATTGGACCCCTTCTTCAGTTCCCCCACCCGCCGAGGGCAGGTCCAGTCCTACTAACATTCCCGTTTTTCCCCCTAGTTCCTTCATCCCACCGAGTTTTGTGTGGGTCTACGTATTCTTTTCTGCTGGGCAGGCACGCCTGTCCGCTCTCAGCTGGTGTTCTGCATGCACTTCTGTGTCTGAAGGTGTATTCCTGATGTATCTGTGGAGAGAGATGTATTCCTTGTACACCTACTCCTCCGACCATCTTCCAAAGTCTCTCAATACTCTTAAAAGTTTTCTATTATTTTTAGGTGGGGCTTCTCAGGTGGCTCAGTGGTAAAGAATCCACCTGCCAAGCAGGAGACTTGAGTTTGATCCTTGGTGTGGGAAGTTCCCCTGGAGAAGGAAATAGCAACCCACTCGAGTATTCTTGCCTGGGAAATTCCATGGACAGAGAGCCTGGTGGATCACAAAAGAGTCAGTCATGATTTAGTGACTAAACAACATCAAATATTCTTAAGCGGTGACAAAAAGTACTTCATTTTGCTCTAGTTATTTCATGTGTATGTATAAGAACTGAGTTTTATATTGACTGGTGATTCTTGGGTTGACATTTTAGATTGAATCCAAGTCATACCCATTGGAAAATTGAATCCTCTCACATCTTAGGTCTGAGCACTTTTTCTCCTCCTAGACATGCATTTAGAAATCAATGTGCTAGCCTTTCTTTCTGCTGACAGGCAGTAGTGACACTGCAAATATAGGTTTTGGCTGATAGCAGCTTAAACATCTTAATAATGACAGTCGTTTTAAAACAAAATGTAAATAGAAGTTATTCTATAACAGTGAAATGACAGAAGCTAGGATTCCTTTTCTGAGGCAAACACTTTGACAGCACTTTCTGTCCTCTATTTTAAGGGTCAACACTGACTGTCCTTGGGTAGAAAATTGAGACCAATGTTTGGGTAATTTAGTTCTCCCCTCATCCACTTTTCCTACTAATCCCCCAGTTTCCAAAATGACACAAAATAAAACAAAGAACAACCAATTTAGTCATAGTTATTTGGAAAGTTCAGACCAAAGGGTGTCATTTGGTTTGAATTACATGGTTTGCTTTCCCCAGATAATCATTCTACCTTGCCTATGTATAGATACCGTCATAAGGTTGCTGTCATGCAAAAGCAATTGAGTACATTTTGCAGAAGCTAAAATGACTGAACTCAAACTCACATTGGACTTTAACTCACCTTGCATTTAAAGACGCGTTTATAAACACACCAGTAGGCACAAAAGTGCTAATAGTATCTGTGATCCACAGTTGACTCGGGGTATTTATTTACTTTTGCTTGCAGATAATAGTTTATATGCTTAAGTAGTGCTTCAAAGATTATCAGAAGGCAGAATCCCTGGTACAGTCCTTGTCTTTCATGTCTTGGGCAAGTCCCTTAATGTACATATACCTATATTCTCTCATTTTTACACATACCTAAAATCTCTCACTTTTTAAAATGACATTATTTCACTCTAAATGTCTAAACATTATTATATTTATCCACTGATTTGAAATTCTGAAATATAGAAATTATAGTTTCTAAAAAGATCTAAAATTCTTTCAACATGCTTCAAAACATATGGTAAAGTTAAGGAAACTTTGGCTTGAATTCTTAAAATTCAAATAGAAATCCTTGAATGCTGATAGCTACCACTTACAGAGAATTTTACCAAAGGCTCAGCCCTGTTCAGAGTGTTCTAAATGTGTATTCATTGAAATTTCAGTTCTAGGAAGTATCTCCTATTATTATGTCCAGTGCACAACTGAAGATAACAAGGCCCAGAGAAATTTACTGATTCACCCAAGAAATCTCATGTAGTACATGGTAGAGTTAGAATCTAAACTCACAGTCAGACTCTGACTCCATACTCTTTTACCTATTGTATGTTCCATACTCCTATTGCCATGACTCTTTATAATGTCATAACTTGTGTTCTGACTTTCTACTCGATAAATACATGGATCTGAATAGAACCCTTAATATTGTGTTTGAGAAATAATAGAGTTTGTTTTCTGAGAAAAACCACAAAGTATAAAGAATATGTTTGAAAAATAATACATAACATTTCTGCTTTAGTTTGAGGAATCACTGGCACAAATCTTAAAACCATATGACTATAAGGTTTCTTAGAATAAACTGCAACAAACATAAATGCATCCTGGACCACTTGTTCATGCTTTCAAGCAATCAAGTCAGTGTCCTGGCCAAATTTCCTTCTGGACATTACTCTGCACCACAAAACTAGCGCTAACTTCCAAACTACACAGTGGGCCAGAATATGAAGTTGGAGACATAGTCTTTGTGTTGTTATTGTTGTTGTTTAGTCTTTCAGTCGTGTCTGACTCTTCTGTGACCCCTTGGACTGTAGCTTGCCAGGCTCCTCTGTCCATGGGATTCTCCAGGCAAGAATACTGGAGTGGGTTCTCCAGGGGATCTTCATCTTCCTGATCTAGGGATCGAACCTGTGTCTCTTGCATTGGCAGGCGGATTCCTTACCTCTGAGCCACCAGGAAAGCCCAGTCTCCGTATTAGTCACTAAGAAAATAAAATGCTGAGATCATCACTGATACCCATTAAATTCACTGGCCTTACACAGACATTTGATACACTAAATTTGGCAGCCATTGTGCAGGTTTGGGAGTCCAAAAATTTCAAGAATATTTTAAAGTTACTACAGTGCTACATTTGGCCCCATAAAATGTGGAAGAACTTTGAAAGATACAATATTCAAATATAAAGTAGGTTTTTTAAACCATCCTCAGAATCTGTAGGTGTCTCTATTCTTCAACACCAATGAATTAAAATCTGAATATGCATTTCTCCTTTCATCCATCTAAATGCCCTTCAGGAAAGGAATGACAACTCAATCTTTTCACAGTCTCCTTGCAGATATATCTGTGCATAATCTCAGCTGCTCTGCTGAAGGCTGTAAGCACTGCTTGCAGTGGCATTGCTAGTCCTTCTTCCCTGCTTCTGCGGAGCTCCACCCTTCCATCGTGTCCCTGTCCCCACCCACTCCTCACCCAACACATACTCATTGACTCTGTCCGGTTACTCACACCCCCAGCGCTCGCTCGGAGCAGTGCGTCCATGACTGAGGCTTCATAGAGGCACTCTGCCCACACACAGGATGTGACTCCCACGGGGTGCGATTTTCATCCGACTTCTGAAAGTCACAGAGTACTTTCCGGGATGTTCTTTGAAAACTGATAACAGGTTTTCTTCTAGAAAATTGCCAGGCAAGTTGAGCTCAATCTATTTCAAGACAATGCCCTTGAAGTTTCAATTTTTAAAAAGCTGAAAGGTTACATTTCTGGCACTGCAGGTTTTACATCTCTTCCAATTATGTCCTTGAGGTCATAATATGAGATATTTTGTACGACTTGGAAATACACACCAGGAATATGAATGATGCCAAGCACACATTTGCAGTCAGTTTAGAGCTATAAGAAACATGGTTCCAAAGAAAATCTAGCTTCTGTATCAAATTGTACCAGGTAAACTTTTCGAATGTAACATAGAATTGTATGACATGGCCTAATTCCTTCATCAGATTCGGGGTTTCACACTAACTGAAGGGCAAGAAAGTGAAAGTGAAGTCACTCAGTCGTGTCCGACTCTTTGTGACCCCATGGACTGTAGCTTATCAGGCTCCTCTGTCCATGGGATTTTCCAGGCAATAGTACTGGAATGGATTGCCATTTCCTTCTCCAGTGGATCTTCCCGACCCAGGGATGGAACCCAGGTCTCCCGCATTGTAGACGGACGCTTTACTGTCTGAGCCCCCAGGGAAGAGCAAGAAGGAACATAAAAATCTTATATTCAAGAAAGAGTTAAAAGCTACAATATTCCAGCCAGGGGATAGTCTAGCCTCTGTTTGGTTGTCCCTGATGATCAAATACAAAATTCTAATCTATATCTTAACGTGTGTGCTAAGTTGCTTCGGTCGTGTCCCACATTTGTGACCCTATGGACTGTGACCTGCCAGGCTCCTCTGTCCATGGGATTCTCCAGACAAGAATACTGGAGTGAGTAGCCATTCCCTTCTCTAGGAGATCTTCCTGATCGAACCTGGATCTTCCACATTGCAGGCAGATTCCTTACTGTCTGAGCCACCAGGCTAGCTATTATGTGCCCTTATAATTTACTCTCCTCTGGTCCCAAAATATACACCCTCTTTAGCAATTCCGTTTATTGATGATTTAAGTTCCCTCACTTCTCTGAGAATAGTTTCATTTGTCTATGTTTCTCTAACAACAGAGTGCTTAGAGTTGAACACAGTGTCCCAGATGTGACTTGACCAGTACAAGGTACAATGCAACTATTATTTTCCATCATCAAGAAAGTATAGTCTTTTAAAGATCATATAACAAATAGGAATTTTAAGAAAGAAAAGTTTTACAGTGCTGGCCATGTATGCAGCAGGCATTCCAAAAGTATGTCTGAATGTTCTTAATGAAAAGCCAGCGTGTTTTGCTTGGTGGTTTTTTTCTTTGTTTTGTTTTGGTCTGGCTTTTTTGGCTGTGCCCCATGGCTTGCGGGATCTTGGTTCCCCGACCAGGCATTGAACTCAGGCCTTTCCTCAGCAGTGAAAGCACAGAGTCCTAACCACTGGACAACAGGGAATTCCCTTCTTTGTTTGTTTCTGGGTTTTTTGTGTGTGTTTTTAAGAAAACTTACAGAATAGAATTGAAGGTTTGCATGCTTAATCGCTTCAGTCGCAAAGAATGTCTGACTCTTTGCAACCCCATGGACTGTAGCCAGCTAAGCTTCTCTGTCCATGCGGATTCTCTGGGCAAGAATACTGGAGTAGGTCGCCTTGTCCTCCACCAGGGGATCTTCCCTACTCAGGGATTGTGCCTGCATCTCTTTCATCTCTTGCATTGGCTGGCAGGTTATTTACTACTAATGCCACTTGGGAAGCTGTTGAAGGTTTATGAGACATATAGTTTTGTATCAACCTTCTCAGTATTTTTTATATTTAGGCATCACATGGACATTATACCCTTTTAAAGGAGAAGTTGCATTAGTATCAGTAACCACTTTTCTTTAACTCAATTTTAACTTTTTTGGGGAGGGCTGTGCCCTGTAGCATGGGGGTTCTTAGTTCCCTGACCAGGGATTGAACCTGTGTGCCCTGCAGTGGAAACTCTGAGTCTTAACCACTGGATAGCCAGGGAAGTCCTTAACTCATTTTTAAACCAGTGTATCTGCTGCTCAGAAGATGAATCTTAACCTGAACAGAATTCCACTGGCCAGGACTTAGAGCATGAATGTAGCACTTGGTCAGCTGTTGCTGTCAGGTGGCAGCACTTACTCTTATCATGGTTCTTCTTCAAGGGAACAAGGGGAGAGTTTTTTGGGGAAACCTCCTAAACAGGAAACTGGCATGATCTATTTTCTAATGTAAATATGAGTAGTGGATTTATTTGTTTGAGCAGAGTAGATGTTTCCATGAAATGAAAAAAAAAAAAAGTTTTCTTTAGTAATGGTGCAGTGATCAGGTAAAAGAATGCCCTCATCAAGGTGCCCAAAAAAAATTTAATAATTTTTTTTAATTTTCGGGGGCTCCAAAATCACTGCAGATGGTGACTGCAGCCATGAAATTAAAAGATGCTTGCTCCTTGAAAGAAAAATTGTGACCAACCTAGACAGCATATTAAAAAGCAGAGACATTACTTTGCCAACAAAGGTCCATCTAGTCAAAGCTATGGTTTTTCCAGTAGTCAGGTATGGATGTGAGAGTTGGACTATAAAGAAAGATGAACACCAAGAATTGATGCTTTTGAACAGTGGTGTTGGAGAAGACTCTTGGGAGTCCCTTGGACAACAAGGAGATCAAACCAGTTAATCCTAAAGGAAATCAATCCTGAATATTCATTGGAAGGACTGATGCTGAAGCTGAAATTCCAATACCTTGGCCACCTGATGCAAAGAACTGACTCATTGGAAAAGACCCAGATGCTGGGAAAGATTGAAGGCAGGAGGAGAAGGGGGCGACAGAGGATGAGATGGTTGGATGGCATCACCGACTCGATGGACATGAGTTTGAGTAAGCTCCGGGAGTTGGTGGTAAACAGGGAAGCCTGGCGTGCTGCAGTCCATGGGGTTGCAAAGAGTCAGACATGACTGAGCAATTGAACGTGAACTGAACTGATCAAGGTGCACTTGGGTTGAGGGCAGATTTAGGAAGCACTGTTTTGTCCAAGCAGGTGATTGTTGGGAACAGGATGTAAAAATTATTCACCATCATTTTCACTTTCATGTCTCCAGCCATTGATAACAATGTTTGGCAAAAAGCAGACCCTCCAAAACACTTTGAAAGTCAGTCAAAAAAGGAGGAAGGGGCGGAAAATGCTGGAAGGAAGAATTTTCAGGATTACTGTAAAGATCAAACACACCAGATTAAACCCCAAATATTGGTGCAGGATGGGATATCCAAAATTAGTGTCCAACCTCCTCATATTATATGTGACACCCAGAGACACAGAAGAGTTAAAGTAGCTTGTCCAAGATTACAATATCTCAGTCCAGTTAGGTACTGAGTCACTCCTCAGTGGGACTCCTAACACTTAATGCAGAGCTCCTTATGTAATAGTAGTGGAGCTGCAGAGGAATTATCAAGGGAAGGCCCTGGCATCTCTCACTCTGGCCCCAGATTAGTTCCCTAAAAAGGCCTGGATTGCAGAAAGCTTAAGAAAAGGTATTAGCCACAGATGTGGAAGAAGTCCTGGGATTTAAATGAGTAAGCAAAAGCAAGACATGGTAGAGCAGTTTGATCCTGAGTACCAGACTGAGGGGCTTACCAGGTGGCTCAGTGATAAAGAATCTGCCTGCCAATGCAGGAGACTCGGATTTAATCCCTGGGTGGAGAAGATCCCCTGGAGGAGGGCATGGCAACCCACTCCAGTACTTTTGCATGGAGAATCCCATGGACAGAGGAGCCTGGTGGGCTACAGTCCATGGTGTCTCAAAGAGTCAAACCTGACTGAGCAACTTAGCACACATGCACAGGTGGGGATATATTTCATATCAGAAACCAATAGACACAAACTTATAAATGTAAAACTGAAACAAATGTTATAAAGCAATACTTACCTTTCTCATATGCTGCATATTTTTTCTACTTTTCTTTCTTTCTAATGTATGCTGTATATTTAACCCAACTAAAGTGATTTCACAGTCTACCCACGGGTCACAGCCTGCAGTTGAAAGCAACACTGTTTTAGCAAATACTGGGATGTGATTTACAATTTCTCCTCCTCTGTACCCTTTAGTCTTCCTTTTACCTGTGAGCTGTGCAGTATTATTGACTGAACCTAAGATCTACTTCGGAGAAGGCAATGGCACCCACTCCAGTACTCTTGCCTGGAAAATCCCATGGATGGAGGAGCCTGGAGGGCTGCAGTCCATGGGGTCGCTAGGAGTCGGACATGACTGAAGCGACTTAGCAGCAAGATCTACTTGGGGCTTCCCAGGTGGCGCTAGTGGTAAAGAACACTCCTGCCAGTGAAGGAAACAAAACAGATGTGAGTTCCATCCCTGGTTAGAGGACAGAGGGCATGACAACCCACTCCAGTATTCCTGCCTGGAGAATCCCATGGACAGAGGAGCCTGGTGGGCTACAGTCCATGGGATCACAAAGAGTCAAACATGACTTAAGTGACTTAGCATGCACGTAAGATCCACCTAGGATGAATCCAAATAATAAGGGTTAAATAATCCTCAATTATTTCATTGCATTTATATTGGAGCATAATTTGAAGGCAGTGGGAAAAGTGGGAAAAGCCTGAAAATAACAATTATGGTCATCAAAGACATATCTGTATCTTTGCAAGACCCACATAGTGAAAGAAGGGGAATCACAGCTACATCATATTCTAACATAGTGGATATACTGTTAATAAGAATAGGTAGTGATTTGCAATAAGCATTGAGATGTTTTGTTTAGTAAATAAAGCAAGATGTACAATGGTATATACGGTATGCTTTTATTTGTGTGCCCAAGGGGGTATGTATATATTTATGGGTTTGGAATGCATAGAGTATCTCTGGAGGATAAAGTGGCCACCCTGGTGTGTCATTGGTTGGATGACTGTGGGAGGGACATTTTTTTCCACTGTATTTCCTTTTATATATTTTTTAATATGCATTACTCTTTCAAAAGTAATGATATATTATTAGGTAGATAAATAAGCACACTTTATGAGAGGCAGGAAAATCTGAAAAATGAAAGGACTTCCAGTGTTTGCTTTTGTTAAGGCATTACTAGTGATGATACCTCTGAGAAATAAAAGGAAAGCTCTAGGTCCAAGTCTTGAAGATGTCTGTGAATGTGCTACAGTGACTTAGACATTCCCCTTCATTTACTATACTCTTAACCTTATAACAACAATCACCTCTGTCTGGGGTGTGTTCTTCCACCTTTTCCCTAATATATGTTTTTTGTTTGTTTGTTTTTTGAATTTGTTTTGCTGTGTCTGGTCTTAGTTGTGGCATGCGGGATCCTTATTTGTGGCATCCAGGAGCTATTTGAACTTCCCAGGTGGCGCTAGTGGTAAAGAACCTGCCTGCTAATGCAGGAAACATAAGCCATGTGGGTTCGGTGCCTGGGTCACCTGGGAAATCCCATGGGCAGAGGAGCCTGGCAGGTTATAGTCTATAGGGTTGCAAAGAGTTGGACAGGACTGAAGTGACTTAGCATGCCTGGATCTATTTCCGTGACCAAGGGTCAAACCCAGGTCCCCTACACTGGGAGCACAGTCTTAGCCACTGGACCACCAGAGAAGTCCCACCAGGGTTTTGTAAATACAGGAAGAGGAGTCCAAATATGCTTTCTCAGTATGTTGCAGGTTCTTCTGCTTTACCTGCAATGGGTTAGAAGTGCCAGAGACAGGAGAAAAAGGAGAAACTTAAAAAGAGACATGTCCTGAGGGGCAGGTCTCCAAGAGGAGAAAGCGAAGAGGGGCTGCTAGTACTTTGGATAATTCAAGAAGGATAACAGCAGTAGTTTTCAAACTTTAATATCCACAATAATCATTAGGAAGCTTATTAAAAATTAACCTCCCTTCTGGTACAGGGGGGTCTTGGGACTCTTGGAATAGATAAATTCTCTTTTCCGAAGCTTCTGGGAGAAGGCTTACATAAAGTGAATGCAAACATCCTCTGAGAAACAAACACAGGCACATAAAACAGGACACAACATAAATACAAAACAAGAGATTGGGACTTACCTGGTGATCGGTGGTTAAGACTCCATCCTCCAGTGCAGGGGGCATGGGCTCCATCCCTGGTTGGGGAGCTACTATGCATATACTGACACAAGGATGACTTATATAAGAAAAGAGTCTGCTTTTAAGGGCTTTGCTTGTGGCTCAAGATGATAAAGAATCTGCCTGCAATGTGGGAGACCTGGGTTTAATCCCTGGGTTGGGAAGATCCCCTGGAGAAGAGAAAGGCTACCCACTCCAGTATTCTGGCCTGGAGAATTTCATGGACTGTATAGTCCGTGGGGTTGCAAAGAGTTGGACATGACTGAGCAACTTTCACTTTCCTTTAACCTCTAAGGCAGGTTTCCTTAAGAGAGTTATAGATACATGTAAAGAACAATACCTGGCACAGATTATGAGTTTGAAGTGTGAGCTATTATGATTTTTAAAAGATATATATAAAAACGGTTGTTATATAGAAGAACCAACTCTCCAGGCGATTCAGGGACCTCATATTATGAGAAGTATTTCTCTATAACTTCGAGTTCTGGGTCTGAGAAGGTTAGTTCTCCAGACAATGAGTCAAGTAAATACTTAAGAGTCTACACAGTATGCAAACAGTGTTTGAAACTAATGATCTGTCATCAGTGGCACATTGCAAGCAACAACATTATTAAAAGCACAACATCACAAACATGTAAATGTACCTTTGACTCTTTTCCTTATTTCATCTCCCTAGATTGTTTTCAGTTTTATTTTGTTTTCCTTTGCAAAGTTGATGAATACCCAGGCACCAGTCCGAGCGTGGGTTTAAACTTTGTTCTAAATGCTTGAATAATGTCCCAGATTCTGTCTCCTTTTTTAAAGCAACAGCCTTTCAGCCTACCATGAGTCACTCCTCAAACAGATGTGAGTTTTCCTGTTAGCACAGCCTGTGAACCCCATCTGCAATCCCAGTGTTAACACCTCCTTGGGAGTTTCCAAACCTGGGTAATCACGTAAATAGCGTCATGCCTTATCAAGTTCCCTCCACTCTCAAGAGAACAAGGTTCATTCAATAAATTTTCCATACTTGGTATTTTTAGAGGCCAGCAAAAAAAGGAGGTCTTTAGGATGTTCAGTGCCATTCAACAGGCCCAGCATCTTTCAGGGGTCCCTCCTTTTCTTGAGTCTGGGCCATAGATGCCTTGTTAAAACATACAGACATCTTCATCTTTACAACAACACTTTCTGGAGGTTGTCTAGCTTTGGCTGTGTTTAAAGCTAGTCCAGAACTCACTACCTGTCAAGGCAACCCATTTTATTTTTTAAAAATTTGATAATTAGAAGTCTTCTGCTTCTGTTTCTTCTAAATACACCCTTTGGTGTTTACCCAGACTCATGAGCCTTTTGAAAAAAGTGGGATGACTTAATCTTGCACGCAAGTGGCAGCTTTTTCAGCTTTATCAAAACTGCTGTGACAGTCTTTCCTGTTCTCTTGATCTTTTCTTTGGCTCCTGAAAGAAGTGGGAGTGAATTATGCACTGGGATTTACTATAAATGTGAATCTAGTTGTATTTAAGCTTCCTGTGTACATAGAGACTCAACAACCAAAAAAAAAACAAAATCTCTAGACGACATTGGGAATTAGAATGCACTTGCAGCATACCAGGGAATTTTCCTTGACAGAGGCAGGTGTGATTTGTTCTTTTTCAGTCAGTATACTTGGGTGGTGGATGATCTTAATGTGATTCTTTTGCTTTTCTCACAATGTATGTATATTCAGTTTTGAAATGAAATAAAACAGCAGGTAGGGGCTGAAAATCTGGGAGCAGATAAATTCCATGGAATACAGAATGTGCTGTTCTTGAGTTTCTTAAAGGGTAGGACTCTCTTATTCTTCTTGGTATCACCAGTGCCTAGTATAATACCATGCACAGAGTTGGCCTTATTAATACTTGTTGAGTTGAATTTACCTGAATTTCCAGAAGTGGAGAGATCACCAAAGAGGGATACAGACCAGTAAAAATAGGACTGACATTACTTCAAGGAAGATTTTTTAACTGGACTTTTATAATCTTGTCCTTCTATTCCCAAAAATACCCTCAAGGAGATGAAATTATACTGATAACTCTTTGGTAAATGATGTCTAAAGACCGCCCCCCCTCACCACCTTAAAAACTGTCTTTTGAAGTATCAGTATTCTAGTAACCCAAAAGCAGTGACATCCTGTGTTTCATAATTGGCATTCTTTCCCTTCAAGTCAATGTGCATTTTTAACATGGCCTTCCAAGGAAAGTGCTTTTAATTAAAGGAGAAATTATAGTGATAGAAGTGTCTTGGGGAATATTTTAGTGTCAAGTGGTGCCTAAAACTAGCAGTCAGAGAAATCCAAGTCTGTGACTTGGCAGAGAAACAGAGAGGGACCCCCACCCCCCCACCAGGAGGAAAGCTGGGGTGAAGGGAAGCAGCTTGGGAACCACAGCCAAGGTGACACTGTGGTCTGTTGGGACTCCCCAGCATCCTGACCCAATGACCTACTTAGGAGGGCTGGGAGCCTGTAGATGCCAGCACAAGCGGAGCTGGCAGGGCCTGTCAGTGCGAAGCTCCCTGCATCTGTGTGCCCCTGCTTGAGGACGGTTCGTGCTTTACCCAGATAATTAGATCAACAGCAGCAGTTGCCCAGTCACAGGAAGCACGGCTCTTTTCTCAGAGTAACATGGGCACTAATCTTGGGACTCAGCCAAACTCCCTTAGGAAGAGGGTTGGGAGGGTCTGACTCAGCTGACAACAGAAGTCCAGCCAAGAGGGCAAAGGACAGTGTCCTCTGGTTAAAGCAATCCATGTCTGGAAGATCTGTTGCTTCCTGGCAGCCTCCACTACCAACCTGCCTGTGTTACAGGGACAGGCTCTTGGTCCTCAAGGAGAGAACAAGAAAATGCAAGGCAAAGATCCAATACCAGGAGAAGGAGGGATAACCGACCTGGACAGTACTGAGCGATGCTGTTGTCTTGACAGAAAGTATAAATAGCATCCTCAGCAGGATCCTATTTAGGATGAACAATTAGATCACTCTTGGTATGGGATGCTTGGAATACCAGAAAAACAACTTTTGCACTAGGAACCAAGGCAGAAGCTATCTTTATAAACTGGGGCAAGAGGGGCTTGAAATAGGAACTGGGAGCCAGGCCACTTGGGGCAGAAGGACCATAGATAAGTTGTCCTTGCAGTTACTGGAAATCTCAGAGTCATAAAGTACCAGCCCCATCCATATCAGAACAGCAATAAGTTTTCTCCAAAGAAGACATACAGATATCTAATAAACCATACATGAAAAGATGCTCAACACCGCTCATTAGAGAAATGCAAATCAAAACTTCAATGAGATATCACCTCACACTGATCAGAATGGCCATCATCAAAAAAATCTACAAACGATAAATGCTGGAGAGAGTGTGGAGAAAAGGGAACCCTCTTGCACTGTTGGTGGGAATGTAAATTGATACAGCCACTATGGAAGGCAGTATGGAGATTCCTTAAAAACTAGGAATAAAACCACCATATGACCCAGCAATCCCACTCCTGGGCATATACCCTGAAGAAACCAAAGCTGAAAAAGACACATGTATCCCAATGTTCATTGCAGCACTATTTACAATAGCTAGAACATGGAAGCAACCTAGATGGCCATCAACAGATGAATGGGAAAATAAACTGTGGCACATATATGCAATAGAATAAATATCATTCAGCCATAAAAAGGAACTCATTTGAGTCAGTTCTAATGAAGTGGATGAGCCTAAAGCCTGTTATTCAGAGTGAAGTCAGAAAAACAAATACTGTGTACTAAGGCATATATATGGAATCTAGAAAGATGATACTGATGAACTTATTTGCAGGGCAGCAATGGAGATAAAAACATAGAGAACAGACTAATGGACTGGGGAGGCACAGGAAGGAGAGGGAGGGATGTATGGAGAAAGTAACATGGAAACATGTATTACCATATGTAAAATAAGTAGCCAATAGAAATTTGCTGTATGACTCAGGGAACTCAAACCACATCTCTGTAACAACCTTGAGGGGTGGAATTGGGAGGGAGGTGGGAGGGAGGTTCAGAAGAGAGGGGACATAGGTATACCTATGGCTGATTCATGTTGATTTTTGGCAGAAACCAACAATACTGTAAAGCAGTTATCTTTCAATTAAAAATAATTATTAAAAAACAAAAAATAGCAATTAGGGACTATGTCCTTATTCACAGAAGTGCTTGCAATCCTTCCAAATGCAGGGGGGAAATAGTCTTCCTATGTCCTATTTCTGTTGTCAACCTGTTACTTGAGAAGACATTTACTGAGCATGTTAAAGTGGTGGTAACTATGCTTGGAGAAGAGAAAGCTCTGTACTCAATATTCTTTCCAAATACATGGGGAAGACACTGTGCTATATTAAGCAGAAACTGCAAGTTGCTTATCATCTGAATGGAAAGTTAAATAGTTATACATTTTAAATAGTAATCCAAGACAGCAACAGAAGAGTTATCACAACATAGGCCTGGTTAATAGTCAAACCAGTTGTGTTAGCTGTGATTTTTATGAGAGTTTAGAAAAACAGTAAGGACTTCAGTTTGGGAAGATGAAAGGAAATTCATGAGGCAGGTATACCTTCCAGTCTTGAAGGAGTTCCCATTTATTAAGTACTTGTTACTTGTCAGAATTTTGCACATGCAGACTCTGATCTCTTAGAATAAACCTATCAAATAGTTATTTAGTATCCATGGTCCCTTAAGGAGGAGCCTGAGTTCCGAAGGTTTTAGCAGCTTGTTTTAAGTCCTTAACCACAAAATAGTAGAGAGAGCTTAAATTCAAATATGGATCTGTAAAGAAAAATACACACTCCCATTGTGGGTCTCCCCTGCTCTTAATACTCTATGACAATATACTGCATTTCTGACACAAGATGTGTGGGTTTCCTATATATTAGTAAGTTCTGGGACACCAACTAGGTGTCCTACAATTTTACCCAATTCTGACAGTATCTACCTGGAAATAGCATCGGATCCCACAAGTTAAACTGTCAAAAGACAATTTAGTAATCAGTAGTATATCCTTTACTCAAGGGAAAGTAATACATGGATGAGAGTACAGTGTCTCACAAGTGGAAGAACAGTCTTCCCAAGAGAGGTTTGGGCCAGAGCGAGTTTTATAAGGTGTTAGAAGAGGCAACATGAAAACAGCACATAATTGGGTTAGAACATGGGGATTTCCTCTGAAGGCTAACAGGTCAATCAGGGAATAAGGAAAAACTATCTGCCTTAAATTAATTGGCTGAGATTGCATATCTGACCTTATTTAGATTAATGAAGTTGGTACAGATTCTTGGCAGGTGGAGACTGGCTGGCTGGATCTCCTGCAATTCTGATCAAGTGGAGAATTTACCGGTACACCAAAGTTAAAGTATTGGTTTGCTGATGGGGCAGGAGCAGCTCCATCTTGGACCTAGAAATTTATTTCAACAGGGCTCAGTCCCACAGGACTGCCCCACCCCCGCCCCCTTCCTACATGCTCCAAGCTCCAGTGGAGAGTCCAGTTGTCACCTGTGCTGCTGACTGACTGATATGAATTGAGGGTCCCTCAGCCCCCTCCTCAGCTTTGATTCATTTGCCAGAGAGGCTCACAGAACCCGGGAAAACAGTTCATTTACTAAATTACCAGTTTATTATATTAATAAAGGATGCAACTCAAAAACAGCCAGATGGAAGAGATGCATAAGGCAAAGTGTGTGGGAAGGGGCCCCATGTGTCCGTGCCCATTCTGGGAGTGTCACTCTTAGCCACCCCTCATGTTGACCAACCTGGAGGCTTTCTGAATCCCATTGTTTGGGGGTTTTGTGGAGACCGTTCCACAGCCACTATTGATTAAATCATTGCTGACTGGTGACTGATTCAACCTCCAATCCCTCTCCCCTTCCAAAAGGTCAGGGGAATAAGACTCAAAGTTCCAACCCTCTATTCATGGCTGGTACCCCTGGCAACCAGCCCCCATCTTGAGAGGCTCTCCAAAAGTAATACATTCAAGTGTGGTTGAAAGGTTATGAATAATAAGACATTTCTTTCACCTTTATGGTCTGGAGCTATTTCAGGAACCAAAGATAAAAGACCAAATTCTATAACAAAAGATGCTCCCAGCACTCTTATCACTTAGGAAATTCCAAGAGGTTTTGGAACTCTATGAAATACAGACAGGGGTAAAGGCCAAATATGTATTTCTTATTATAAATCATAGTGTCTTACTTCAAAGTTTCTATTTTTTTCCACCAGGAGGGTCACAAAATCCAATCAGAGGCCTGCAGTCAGGTTGAACAGTGTGATCTGTTCAACAACAGTGTGATCAGGGAGACCTAATGATGGAAGGTCTCTTTGAGTTCTGCAAGCAGCTGGATTTGAAAGGAGTGGAGATTTCAGGAAGTGGAAGGGCAGCATTCCACCAAAGAAATTAAGTAAGGAGGACTTGACCTTTAAAAAGTAAGGACTTTATAAAAGAGGCCTTAAGTCAAAGTCCAAAGAGTAGTGTAGAACTATTTAATTTGGGGCCTAGTCTTCCACACCAGCAACCTGAGATTAGGCATGGAGCTCAGGGTCCTGGATTGTCCATAGAGGCTGCAAGGGCCACAGCAAGGTGTCTGCTATCAAAAAAGCAAACAAGAATTTCCCTGTGGTCCAGTGGTTAAGATTTCACCTTCTCATGCAGAGGGTGTGAATTCGAGCCCTGGTCAGGGAGCTAAGATCCCACATGCTTTGGGGCCAAAAAACCAAAACATACAACAGAAACATGTAAGCAATTCAATAAAGACTTAAAAATTGATCCATGTCAAAAAAAAAAAAAAAGAGAGAAAACAGTCTAAAACTAGAAGGGACAGGTAAGCTACAAACTAGAAAAGCAAACAAGTGATGCTAACATCATATAATACAAAAAACAAGAGCTTTGGAGTCAGTTGAGTTTAAATCTTGACTCTCCCACTCATTATATGCATGACCTTGGCTTAACTTCTCTCAGATTCAGTCTTCTGATTTGTGAAATGTACCTACTTAACTATAGATTTGGGCTTCCCAGGTGGCTCAGTGGTAAAGAACCCACCTGCTAATGCAGGAGACTCAGGCTTGAAGGAAATAGCAGCCCACTCCAGTATTCTTGCCTGGGAAATCTGAGGAACAGAAAAACCTGGCAGGCTACAGTCCATGGAGTCACAAAGAGTTGAGCACAACTGAGCAACTGAGCACAATGCACAACCACAGACTTTGTGGTCAACTCCCCCAAATTCCTTTCACTTCAACTGATCCAGCCAAGCCAATCATGAGATCTCATTCTCCATGCAAATTATTAGGCCAGAATAGCTAGGGAAATATGAAGAAGGACACTATGGACTGAATTTTGTCCCCACAAAATTCATATAGTGAAGCCCTAACTCTGAGTGCTATGGTATTTGTATTTAGAAATGGGGCCTTTGGAAGGTAGTTAGGGTTAGATGAGATCATGAGAGTGGGGCCTCAAGATGGAATTAGTGCCTTCATTAGAAGAAACACCAGACAGCTAGCACTCTTGTGATCTCTTTCTCTCTCTGCAATGTGAGAACACAGAGAGAAGGCCACAGTCTATAAGCCAGGAAGAAAGTACTCCCCAGGACCTGACTAGAGCAGCACTCTGATCTTAGACTTCCAGCCTCCAGACTGTGAGAAAACAAATTTCTTTAAGCCATTCAGTCTATGATATTTAGTTATGGCAGCCCACTATAATACAAAGGACTTAGTGGAGGATTCTGGGAAAGGTTTTCCTTTATCTGCTAGTGGAAAGACAGAAAATCTCTCTTTTAAAAAAAAATTGATTTATTCATTTTTATTTTTGGCTGTGCTGGGTCTTTGTTGTGGCGTGTGGACTTTCTCTAGTTGTGGTGCACAGACATTTTAGTTGCCTCAAGTCATGCGGGATCTTAGTTCCTGAACAGGGACTGAACCTGCATCCCCTGCAATGGAAGGCAGATTCTTAACCACTGGACCATCAGGGAAGTCTCAAGGAAATCTTTTGCTCACTGCATACATCAAAAAGCACACAAGGACCCCCCAAAAGCACATAAGGAACCCATTCCACACTACCAGGGAATCAGTTGATACATAGAATTGGACAGAATTGTAAGAAAATGGAGTCAGAATCCTGATGAAACCTTGCCTGGAAGCCAACATTGTGTTTGCTCTTCCTGTTCTATAAGCCAGTGCAAGTTCTTACTCTTTATGCAGTCTTGAGTCCAGTTTCTATTCCTTGCAGATTACTATAATGTAGGGTTAACAGAGGGCTTCCCAGGTGGCGCTAGTGGTAAAGAACCCACCTGCCAGTGCAGGTAGACCTAAAAGACATGGGCTCCATCCCTGGGTCTGGAAGATCCCCTGGAGGAGGGCATGGCAGCCCACTCCAGTATTCTTACCTGGAGAATCTCATGGACAGAGGAGCCTGGAGGGCTGCAGTCCATAGGGTTGCATAGAGTCTGACACGCCTAAAACAACTTAGCACACATGCACACAGAGTTTCTGGAGGACAAAGTCAAATAATGGAAGTAAGGTGGCATATGTAAATGATAGCTATTATTATTTCAGGCAAGCAGCTGATTTGTGAGTCACTCAAAACAATCATCATGACTGGGTGATCTACCTGGATATAGAAGAATCTACTATCAGTGAGTAAGGATTATGATGAAGAGAACCAGTCTCTGAGAAAAGAGAGAAGGCTAGAATAAGAGGTACAGAATTGACCTGGGAAATTTGCCCCTGGCAAACCAGGTTTAGATTCTGGCTGACAGTGAAGAAACCAGCAGAAGAAACAAAGCAGAACTGACGTAAATGTTAGGAACTACAGTCTCCTTCCTAATTTCCATTTTTCAGCTACAAGTTTTCCTATGGACCTGGCTTATCAAACAGTTGGCTCTGCTTTAGGAACCTGCTTAGGTTCTTTCCTCACCCTCATTTGCACTCCCATTATTAATTTCTCTGGAATGTGCTCTTACGTAAACTCTACTCCTGTTTAAGTGCTTATACTACTTAGGTTAAAAAACAGTCAAATTAAAGGAGTTCATTTAGTTCTTATTTTACAGTACTCTTCTTTGGATTCAAATGACTTAGTTGCATATTTAAAGCAAAACAATAAAAATGCCTGAAAATTATTCCAAAACCACATTGTTTACTTGATGGTAAGCAGCTTCTAAACAAAACCAACATAGCCAGGAAGGCTGCTCTAAGCCACTGGACAGCTCTTCCTTGAATTGTTGTAGCTGGTAATTAAGTTGGTATACATGGTACGATTGTTAGAGTTTTCTATTTTTATCAGTAGTTCTTCTAAATTCTGAAAACTCTTCAGTCCTTGAACTACTTATGAAATCATTTCCTTGTTTTCGAGAAGCAGGCTTCCCAGGTGGCTCAGTGGTAAAGGATCCACCTGAGAGTGCAGGAGACTTGGGTTCGATCCCTGGGTCAGGAAGATCCCCTGGAGGAGAAAATGGCAACCCACTCCAGTATTCTTGCCTGGAAAATGCCATGGACAGAGGAGCCTGGCAGGCTACAGTCTATGGGGTCGCAAAGGGTAGGACCCAACTGAGCAGCTGAGTACATAGGGCAAAATATCAAATTAGCTATTATGATCCTAAAACAAAAATCAAAGAAATGTGCAGGTTTTGACTACAAGGATGTTCATGACAGCATTATTTGTAATAATAAAAACCAAAATAACTAAAGTCCAATAATTGGGGATTGGTTTAATCAGTTATCTCAGAGACTAGTAAAGTAATGCTCAAAATTCTCCAATCCAGGCTTCAGCAATACGTGAACTGTGAAATTCCAGATGTTCAAGCTGGTTTTAGAAAAGGCAGAGGAACCAGAGATCAAATTGCCAACATCTGCTGGATCATCGAAAAAGCAAGAGAGTTCCAGAAAAACATCTGTTTCTGCTTTATTGACTATGCCAAAGCCTTTAACTGTGTGGATCACAACAAACTGTGGAAAATTCTTCAAGAGATGGGAATACCAGACCACCTGACCTGCCTCTCGAGAAATCTGTATGCAGGTCAGAAAGCAACAGTTAGAACTGGACATGGAACAACAGACTAGTTCCAAATAGGAAAAAGAGTACGTCAAGGCTGTATATTGTCACCCTGCTTATTTAACTTGTATGCAGAGTACATCATGAGAAACACTGGGCTGAATGAAGCACAAGCTGGAATCAAGGTTGCGGGGAGAAATATCAATAACCTCAGATATGCAGATGACACCACCCTTATGGCAGAAAGTGAAGAAGAACTAAAGAGCCTCTGGAGGAAAGTTAAAGAGGAGAGTGAAAAAGTTGGCTTAAAGCTCAACATTCAGAAAACTAAGATCATGGCATCCTGTCCCATCACTTCATGGCAAATAGATGGGGAAACAGTGGAAACAGTGGCAGACTTTATTTTTGCGGGCTCCAAAATCACTGCAGATGGTGACTGCAGCCATGAAATTAAAAGACACTTGCTCCTTGGAAGAAAAGTTATGACCAACCTAGACAGCATATTAAAAAGCAGAGACATTACTTGGTCAACAGAGGTCCATCTAGTCAAGGCTATGGTTTTTCCAGTAGTCATGTATGGATGTGAGAGTTGGACTATAAAGAAAGCTGAGTGCCAAAGAATTGATGCTTTTGAACTGTGGTTTTGGTGAAGACTCTTGAGAGTCCCTTGGACTGCAAGGAGGTCCAATCAGTCCATCCTAAAGGAAATCAGTCCTGAATGTTCATTGGAAGGACTGATATTGAAGCTGAAACTCCAATATTTTGGCCACCTGATGCAAAGAGCTGACTCCTTTGAAAAGACCCTGATACTGGAAAGATTGAAGGCAGGAGGAGAAGGGGATGACAGAGGATGAGATGGTTGGATAGCATCACTGACTCAATGGACATGAGTTTGAGTAAACTCTGGGAGTTGGTGATGGACAGGGAGGCTTGGCATGCTGCAGTCCATGGGGTCGCAAAGATTCGGACACGACTGAGCAACTGAACTGAACTGAACTTAATCAGCTATGGTACAATGCATAAAATGCTGTTAAAATATATGGTAACATAAATTTTTATGTATACCGATAAATAACAATATGAGTCAACAAAAATACTTGATATAATTTTATTTATTAATATGGAAAGATACTCAGAGACAGTGTTACCTATCGAAATTGTAGGGGAGGGATTTCCCTGGTGGTCCAGTAGCTAAGACTCTATGCTCCCAATTCAGGGGGTCAGGGTTTAATCCCTGGTCAAGGAACTAGATCCCACATGCCCCAACTAAAGATCCTGCATGCTGCAGCTAAGACCCAGCACAACCAAATAAATACATAAATAAAAATAGTTTTTTAACTGTAGGGGAAGCAGGCAAATAACCCTGCGTCAGGCAGAGAATTGAGGCACCCCTGCAAAGGTCTGCAGCAGCACCCGGGAAAGCATAATAGAATTTGATGAAGGTGTTACTGTACAGCCATGACAATGCCCAGTGGGAAAGGACTCTTTTGCAAGCATATGTGGGAAACCTCATGATAACTCCCAGAAATAGCTGTGGTCGAACTGGACGAAAGTAGAAGTCCTGCTTCAGTGACTGTGGCACAGAGAACCACTGACATGTAAATGATGTTTGCTATATTTCTGTGTGTTCTGCACATGGACAAAGCCTTGGGGAAAGTGGCTCATTTTTTTCCCATAAAGAATAGTTACTAAATAAATATAAATGACATATTTATACACCTTAAGCAAATTGTTTTCAACTACTTTCAAATACTTTAGAAGACTTTTCTTGCTTATAAAGTTATGTTGACATTAATAACAATAATTCAATTTCTTAAGAACTCCCTATATTCCTATATTTTATGCTAGGCATGCAGATAGATGAAAGAAGTAAAAGTTTCATTCCAAGCAGAGCTCATTTTGAAATTATCAGTAAATACGGAGTTACTGTGAATGACTAGTTACAAGGAATTTCACTTGGCATTTAACAAACTTTCATGATGTTCCTACCATGTTTAAGACCTCATATGGTAAGTCTGTAGGTTGAATGAGATCCCTAATTGGGGAGGCAGATAAGACAATTGATTACTGCATTTTTAGGTAACCCTTGACGTTATGATTTCAAAACCAGAACATCTAATGTAAATCAACAATGAGCCACCCTTATAAGAGCAATACAAGTAAGGTCAAATAATTTGCTTCTTGTTCTTCTCTGTTGCTGACACAACCCCCTGTTAAGTTGTTAACCTCCCTTATATTCTAGAATAGATCATCCCCTTAGGCAATTCTTTAGGCAAAAAGTATAGTTTGGGATTCTTGAGTGTGATTGGAGGAGATTCGCTTGCAAAATTTTCAAAATTTGTCGGTGCTTTATATATCTTGCCTACTCAACCAGTGGATCCAACTGAACTACTGACAGGGCAGTGAATGGATCACTTCCAAACATCAGTGACTTCATTTCCCATTGAGTAGCAGCCAAACGGATGAGAAACTGATGCCAGCAATAGAGGTATTCCCCAACCTGATAAAGTCACCCGCTTCCCCAATTATTACTTCAGTATCCCAGACCTAAGTTATTGAAACCATTCTTGTTTTGAGAATGGGCATGACCTAATTCTGGCCCATAAGGGAAGTTTGTTCAGGACTTTTTGGAAATGTCCTCACTTTGAACATGTGATGACTGTGCAATCCCCATGACCTGGAGAGCCTACCATCAGGAAATCGGTTGTGTAATATTAAATATAACCCTTAGGAGAGGATTCCGTGCTAATGCTCACCCCACATACAGCCAAAGAGGACATTGGATAAAAGTGATCATCCCAGAGGATGGAACCAGGGCTCAGTCAGGGCAAGAGAAAGGGTGCAGACTGCCAGTGTGGTTAGCCAAGTCCTCAACTCTCCACATGGCATTGAGAGCCCAGTGTTCCTGTGCAACAGGATGTGATGTGTGTTTGAAACTGCATATTGTTGCCCAGCCTCTCATTTTCCAACCCTTTAATCAGTTTTCTTCTTCTCTGATTATACTGGGGTACTGGAGGTTAATTATCATCCAGACATAGGCCTCCTGGGGAGCTATAGCTAGAATTGATAAAGATGACAACATAATGCCCAGATTGCTGAACTTGGCATGACTCCTGAGTGAATGTATCCCGTGAAAGGGGGTTGTGCATGAAGGTGTATGTATTGGATGCTGCAGTGTACCACTCAGACTCCCCTCCATGACCAAGGTGCTCTTCCCCGACCAGCTTCCCCAAGTGTTGTCTGTTAGTACCTCACGACCAAGTCCCACCCTAGGGATTGTCCTACCTCTGAATTAGACCTGTCCTTCAGGGGAGCCTACCTCCAACATTACTCACAGGGAGGCAGGGGTGTGGAATGAGGGATGGTACAAAGGCCTCAATGTACGACAACTCCCTGCCCACCTCACCCCACAAGCTCTGTTACGGTGGTATCACAGTTCAGCTTCTCCCTCTGCCCAGTCCTAATATCACTCAGAGTGGTTGATCCCAAGAGTACTACCAAAAACCTTCCTGCACCAAAATTCCTATCTCAGACTCTATTTCCTGGAAATTCAACCTAAGATAATAAATAATGATAATAACATTAGGAAATACTTAGAAGTGACTTATTACACACACCAGCCACTCTTCAAAGCATTTCACATGTTGTAAACTCAATTCTCACAACCCCCTGTGGTAGGTGCCATTACCAACTTTGTTTTACAGATGAAACAAAATGAAGCACAGAGAGATTAAGCAAGTTATCCAAGATCACACAGCTGTTAAGTGCCAAAGCTGAGGTCTTCCTATAGACCCCAGCTTTGGCACCTAGTGGTAGGTGCCATCACTAACTTTGTTTTACAGATGAAACAAAATGAAGCACAGAGAGGTTAAGCAAGTTATCCAACATCACACAGCTGTTAAGTGCCAAAGCTGGGGCCTATGGAAGGCCTAAGGCCCCAGCTTAGGGCTTCCATTTTGAGAATTCTGTGCTGTTAACTGTGCTGCCTCTTATACACTTGGGATAGTGCTTACCATGTGCTGACCACTTCCACACCCAGTACCACTACGGATCAATTCAAGGCCAAGAAAAATATTGAGTTGTCACAAGAAGCAGCTGCAGTCCAGATAAGTTTGGTGTAAGATCACCCACTTCTGGTGATCTCTGGATCATCTCTAGCCCCACTGGGCAGTCTCAGAAGGAGCAGTCATCAGCCATATCAAGGACACCAGAGAACAAAGGCTCCTCAGTGCAGACTAAAGACTCCATTGCCTTCTTTAAGCAAAGAATATGAGAGCACCAGTGGCTGCTGAGGACAAGAAGACGACTCAGGGGGAAGCCAAGAACCTGAAAAATCTCAGACAGCCTGGCTCCACATTCAGTGCTGTTCACACTCTACCCATTGTCTCTCAGCAAGGATGCTAGCAAGCCCAGAGAATGTCTAGAGTAAACTCCTTCATCCTCCTACTCTGCCCTGCAGTAGCAACCAGGTTCTTTCTTTTTGGTTTTTATTTTATATTGGAGTATAGTTGATTAACAATGATGGTTAGTTGCAAGTGTAAAGCAAAGTGATTCAGTTATACCCATACAAGCTTATAAATAAGTTTACTTGTATCATTTTAAAAATTCCACATGTATGTGATAACATATGATATTTGTTTTTCTCTGTCTGACTTACTTAATTTAGTATGATAATCTCCAGGTCCATCTATGTTGCTGAAAATGGCATTATTTCATTCTTTTTTATGGCTGAGAAATATTCCATTGTATATATGTACCACAGGCTTCCTTGGTGGTTCAGTGGTAAGGAATCCACCTGCCAATGCAGAAGATGTAGTTTCGAACCCTGAGTCAGGAATATCCCCTGGAGAAGGAAATGGCATCCCAGTCTAGTATTCTTGGCTGCGGAACCCCATGAACAGAGGGGCCTGGTGGGCTACGGTCCATGAGGTCCCAAAAGAGTCAGACACGATCCTAGTGACTAAACAACAACAACAACATATATGTCCCGCATCTTTATCCTTTTATCTGTCAATGGACTTTTAGATTGCTTCCATTTCCTGGCTACTGTAAAGAGTACTGCAATAACACTGGGGTGCAGGTATAGTTTTGAATCATGGTTTTCTCTGGATATATACCCAGGAATGGGATTGCTGGGTGGTATGCAATCATGTTCTTCAGGAAGGTAACTTTGATGAATCACCATCCTGCTTTCCATGTGCTAGTTCAAGAACTTGGGCCTCACCTCAGCATATAATATTGCCCTGGTCACAAGGGTTATAATAGCAAGAATTAACATGAAATGTGTTAAGGACATTAGGAAAGCTTCCTTCAACTCACAGGTGGTGATCTCACCACTTGCCTAAGTGAGAGGTGGGCATGGAACTGGCAAGATAAAAGGAAATAATGCTGATGGACTTGAATTAGGTCGGCCCAGAAGCCTGCGTTTCCACTGGGCTCATAGCTACAGAAGCCAGTACGCCCTCCTTGCTGGTAGGTGTGAGTTAAACTGCCTTTGCCTGCAGCTGACAGCAGAGGCGTCTCCAGCCTTTACTCACACTGCCTCTCCTTCAGATCTATCAATGCTCTTATCAGACACATTATTGGGAAACTTTTTATTTTTTTATTATTATAAAAGCATTTATTTTTTATAAAGTATTGCTAATAGTTCAGACTCTTTTGGTTGCAAGTGACAAGAACAAACTTTAGCTGTCTTATACAAAAGAAAGAACTTTCTGGACAATCAGGACATGTCCCAGAATCCAAGGACTGAGTCCCCACTGGAATAAATTAAAGCCTGAAGCACTGTAGAGAGTCCAAGTTCTTCCTCATTCTCCATCTCTCTCCAATGCTTTTGCCTTTTTCTTGTCACTAAAGGCTGTCTATTTTGCAGTCCACGATGAAGAAAATAATGGCACGTAGCTTCAGAATTTTACAACTTACCGCCAATGCAGAGATAAATTGATTCATTTTTCCTTCCCTCTCTCCCCCTTCCCTCCCTCCCTTCTGCTTCCCTTATCTATATTTTGAAATCTCTCTGCCCGAATTTCGAAATGTGTGTGAAATAGACTTCTCAGCCCAGCTTGGGTCAGGTAGACATCCTGTACTAACAAACAGTGGCGGGTGGCTGGGAGCGAGGTGTTGAGTGCAAGGTCATTTCTAGGAAAGCGGTTATTCTTGCTAAATTGGAAGGATAGAGTAGGGGGAGGGAACAATAAATGGAAAAAGAAGTTCCCAGTAATATTGCTATGAATAATGAAAGGGAATACAAGGAAATGAAAGCAGTTTTACCAGGGTTATGGGATTATTTATGAAGTCATTCTTTTAAATTCTTTTCTTTAGAAAACAGAGCACCAATTAAAACTGAAACTTCATTGTCTTCCAGACCCGTGGCTACATTCCAGCTCTACCACTTACAAGTGTCATGGCTGTATGCCAGTTATTTAACTTCAAATGGAGGTAATAATACTGCTTTAAGAGTTAAGGGTGAAATGAGTTAACCTGTGTAATGCACTTCACACTCTAACAGCACATGAGAAGTGCCTTATTTTTGTTGTTACTCAGTCTCTGAGTTGTGTCCAACTCTTTGCAACCCATGGACTGCGGTGCGCTGGGTTTCCTGTCCTTCACTGTCTACCAGAGTTTGCTGAAGCTCGTGTCCATTGAGTCAGTGATGCCATCCAACCATCTCATTCTCTGTTGCCCTCTTCTCCTCCTGCCCTCAATCTTTCCTAGCATCAGGGTCTTTTCAAATGAGTTGGCTCTTTGCATCAGGTGGCCAAAGTATTGAGCTTCAGTTTCAGCATCAGTCCTTCCAAATATTCAGGCTTGATTTCCTTTAGGATTGACTGATTTGGTATCCTTGCAGTTCAAGTGACTCTCAACGGTCTTTTCCAGCACCATAATTCAAAAGCATCAATTCTTCAGTTCTCAGCCTTCTTTATGGTCCAACTCTTGCATCCATACATGATTACTACAAAAACCATAGCTTTGACAATATGGGCCTTTGTCAGTAAAGTGATATCTCTGCTTTTCAATACATTGTTATAGTTTTCCTGACAAGGAGCAAGCAGTCACTGTCCACAGTGATTTTGGAGCCCAAGAAGATAAAAATCTGTCGCTTATAAGTGCCCTATAAGTGGTAGCTAATGTTATTTATGAATTCTCTGTAACTGATTAAAATACTATTTCAACACAAAGGTGGAAAAGGGAAGAGATTTCTGTTGCTTGTCTGAAAACCAAGTCATAACTCACTGGCATTGGGAGAAATGGTCTTTGCTAGGACCTGTGGGTGAGACCACACCTCTATCTTGGAGGTCAGTGGTTGATGAGATATGAAGTCTGCAGCCTTGCCCTGCTGTATGGGAACATTTCCACAGGGGAGTTGACAATAGCAGAAGCATTAGCAGCGTCTCCTTGAGAGCCATCTGGCATCGATTTTTCCACTGTTTCCTGAAGGAGGACTCTCAGAGCCTGAGCGTGAAGGAAACACAGATCCTTCTCTTGCCTTTGCAGCTGCTGACACGGAATCGTCTGACTTTTCTCTATTCACTCTGACACTAAGACAAGCTAGGAAGAAGCCACTGCCCTTCCATAAAGAAGGTCATTATTTCTGAGTTAGGCCAGGGGCACCGTGATTCAGTTTACAGTTTGTGTGTAGTTTTGATTCCTATAAGTTTTATGTTGAGGATAAAGTTAGCTCATAATTAGTATTAATTTTATATAGTGTGTCTGTGTCCGACTCTTTGCGACCCCATGGACTGTACTGGCCAGGCCCCTCTGTCCATGGAATTCTCCAGGAAAGGGTACTGGAGTGGGTTGCCATTCCCTTCTCCAGGGGATCTTCCCAACACTGGGATCAAACCCGGGTCTCCCACATTGCAGGCAGATTCATTACCACCTGAGCTATGCCACTAGGAAAGCCCTAACCTAAAAATTTTCCATTCAAAATTTGCTTGCCTTTTGTGTCACTGCTACTCTACCATCACTGTTGGTAACTTCAGTTTTTGACTAACCTTTTGGCTATTCATTCTCATTTGGCAATAGAGTTCCAGATGATTCTCTGAAGCCAATCTAATAAAGCAGTATTTCCATTAAATCTTTTGAGTGTGCTAATGTATTATGGTTAACAATTGTAAATACAAAGGGTAAATATAAGGCAAACTTAGAGTTGTTTCTTTTGACTGGAATCATCTTTGATTAGACTCACATGTAAATTTAAAAATTAATCTAAAAAAGCAACAAACCGTATTGATGTGTTTCTTTTTAAAGTTAATTTTTATTGGAGTATAGTTAATTTACAATGTTGTGTTAGTGTCTGCTGTACAGCACAGTGAACCAGTTATACATGTATCCACTCTTTTTCAGATTCTATTCCCATACAGGTCAGTTCAGAGTGTTGAGTAGTGTTCTCTGTATAGTAGGTTTTTATTAGTTGTCTGTTTTATATATAGTAGTGTGTATATGTCAATCTCAGTCTCCCAATTTATCCCTCCCTCCTCCTTCCCATCTTGGTAACCATAGGTTTGTTTTCTACATCTGTGACTCTACTTCTGTTATATAAAAAGGTTCATTTGTACCATTTTTTTAAATTCCACATATAAGTGATATCATATGATTGATGTGTTTCTGATCACAAAATTACTTACTACAAAAAAAACTGCTTACAAGACCCTTGTTTACATTTTAATAGTAACTGGTTTAATATATTGGAAGGGAAGCCAATTTTATATTCAGACCAAGAAAAGAAGTAAATAGGCCAATACAATTCATTAGCGGTATATTCTATACCTACACTACAAAAAATTATGGCATGTACTTAACATTCTCTTAGTATGATCTTTTATACAAATCTTGGATCTTGTGTTTTTAATAAACTTTTCTTTCCCAGTGAAGACGTTATGTTGGTAGACTTCTACTGAACTTGGAGAACTGCTGCAGTGTCAGTAATCCCAGCTGCAGTCTTAATATTAATAAATGTACTCCAGTGTCCACTGATCCACAGCATTTTTTTCTTTCAACAGCCGCTGCTCATCATAAAGGGACACAGAGTGATTCCACCCAGCCAGCACCGCACGTAACTTGGTAGGGCACCAGCTGGAAAAAAAGCTCTGTATATTTAGAATGGCATCTGGAGAGTTCCTTCACAGCGCGTTGTCACCCTGGCCCAAGGGCATGCACCTACTTCCCAGGTGGACTGTGTCTCTCCACACTGTCCCACTTTTCTTGTTGCTTGTACAAAAGGTCAGAAGACCAAAAACAAACAGAGGAGGGGAAAGAGGAACACAGACACCAAACACAACGTATTTATTTCAGCGCTTTCTCATAGGCGGTAGTTGTTTACTTCAACACCTGAGGACACCATGGCTCTTTTGCATATCGCAACTAACATGGATCTGGATATACTGTCAAAAAATGACACCACAACCCTCACTGCTGTGCTATTTTTTAACAGGAGAAAGTGCCTGTTTTTTGAGGCACAGAGCAAGAGCTCTTACCATTGATTTCCCCAGAAATTTCTGCATAAAATCCATATACTTGCTGTGGGTGCCACTCCAGATCATTGGAATTTAACCTCTCCCTTAATTTCTGTGTGTGTATATTTTTCAACTGACTTACCTTCCAAACTGTGACAGCATAACCCAGGAATGGGCTTTCTAAGTGGCTCAGTGGTAAAGAACCTGCCTGCCAACCCAGGAGACACAGGTTCCATCACTGGGTGGGGAAGATCCCCTGGAGAAGGGAATGGCAACCCACTCCAATATTCTTGCCTGGGAAATTCCATGGACAGAGGAGCCTAGCAAGCTACAGTCCATGGGATCACAAAGAGTTGGACGTGGCTTAGCGATTAAACAACAACAAAGCCTAGAAATAAGTGGTGTTTTAGGCCTTTTTGTATGCTTGAGTTTTCCATTTGTATTGAATGAAATGGGAGTAATAAAATTTACATCTGCTTTATTCTAGGGACATCTTTAATACTATAAAATACTTTGAATAACCTATGTTATGCCTTCAAAAAATCAAGTCTACTTGTTTTCACCATATCCTGTATTATTTTCTGGATTTGGGAACTCAGAGTGCTAACCTTTTAACGCATTAGAGGAAATAAGCAGCATAAACAGAACAGACTCAGTCCTACCTATGTATCTGATGGTATAATGGGGAAAAATGGTACTGTGGACATATATACTTGTATAGTGGCCAGAAACATAGATTTAGGAGGCTAAACTAGGTGGTGCCAAATTCTGGCTCTGCCACATGGGGATTGTTCGACTTTGGGCAAGTTACCCTCTTAGTCTAAATTTGTAAAAGGGGATCCGAAAGAAATGCGTCATTGTAAACATTCAACTATACACATACGTGTGTATAAATGTACATGTATATATAGGAATATGGACTTCCCTGGGGGCCCAGTGGTAAAGAATCCGCCTGCCAATGCAGGAGACACAGCAGACCTTGGTATAATCCCTGAGTCAGGAAGATCCCTTGGAGAAGGAAATGGCAACCTATTCCAGTATTCTTGCCTGGAGAATCCCATGGACAGAGTAGCCTGGTGAGCTGCAGTCAGTGGGGTTGCAAAAGAGTCACACACAACTTAAGGACTAAACAACAGCAATGTATATGAATATATTCATGACTTTTTGTTTTAATACTGACACACACATTCTTATATGTACCCATGAAAGTCCATGGATTATACAGTCCATGGAATTCTCTAGGCCAAAATACTGGAGTGGGTAGCCTTTCCCTTCTCCAGGGGATCTTCCCAACCCAGAGATTGAACCCAGGTCTCCCGCTTTGCAGGCAGATTCTTTACCAGCTGAGCCACAAGGAAAGCCCAAGTATACTGAAATGGTTAGCCTATCCCTTCTCCAGCGGATCTTCCCAACCCAGGAATCGAACCGGGGTCTCCTGCATTGCAGGCAGATTCTTTACCAAGTGAGCTATCAGGAAAGCTCATATCGATCAATACTTGGCATTAAACATTGTGCATGATCCACAGTAATCAATCAAAATAGTATCTGTTGTTATTTTTATTATCTGCCAGCGTAAAGACTTCCATAATGGAAGCACGTTTATATATACTCATACATAACAGCAAACTATATTTTTGCCTTCCCCAGATGAAAAGACATAATTTAGCTATAGTATTGTGTTGGTCAAAACGTTTGTTAGGGTTTTCTGTAACATCTTAAGGAAAAACCAAATGATCTTTTTGGCCAATCCAATATTTGCTTATACTGGAAGCACAGAAAGCAATGACAGTTTTTGGAATTAAACCCTGAAGCATTGATATTGTGCTGTGATAAAAGATGGCTAGTTGTGTAGGTAGTAGAAGAACGTCCAACAGTAAACTATTTATATGATGGCTAGTGTTGCACAAAATCACAAAAAGATCTTGTATTTGTGTGCAATTAATCATAGACTACTTTCTTAATAGTGTTTCTATTTTTGTTTTAAACCACTATTTAAATCATTTATTGTCACTTATCTTTTCATCACGTGTGATCTTGCCTCCCAAAATAGATTATGTCACCTGTATTGAGTTGGCCAGTGCTTTCCAGGTACTTAATGACTTAATTTTTCCTTTAAATATGTCCATTTGAAATGCTGAAGAATGCAGTGTGACTGCTTTCACTTCAGTGGAAATCAGTTTACTAACCTGCAAAATGAGAGAACAGGGTCAGATAGCCTCTAGGATCCTTTCCCACTCTAGGCATACCATGATTTCATGTTCATTGAGGTAGAACACCTCAAATGTGGATTTGCTCCAAACATTAGCCAGTTGTGCTGCCCACTGAAAATTATAGAAATATTTCCCGAGTTATTCCTGGAGTCAAACAGCATGTTTTGAGAATAGGCTGTAATGTGACTGTGATCGCAGAAAATGGCCATGGTCAGAATGGCACGGGGACAGCTGCCCCTAACATGCTCCTTGGGAAACCTAGCAACAAACAGCAATGTGATTGCTTAGCAGGAAAACTGAGGACAGTATTCCAAGTGTGAAAAACCTAATTATGCTGAAACCAGAGCCAAAGATTCGGGTCCTCACCTGGAGGGAACTCATACGTCTTTCCTTCAGCAGAGCTTCATTTTTAATAATGTTCTTCTCCCTTTAAAAAGGGAATAGTACCTATTTTATCATCAAATGACACCAGATTGTGGAGGTGTGCTAACACCATGCAGGATCGCATATCAGATGCTCATATTTCTGCTGAACACTAAGAATCTTTATTACTCTTGATAGGTTTATAGTTAGGAATTTGTAAACTGTCTTTGTAAATACAGAGATATGTATGTTTCGGTGCCAGGGTATTAACCAGTGTGCTCTCATCCAGTATTGAGGAGGCACAGCCAAGGTGATGAAGAGATTATATTAGGGATGCATATAAGTAACTCGCTCCTGGAAACTGACGCCTCTGTTGCTGTCACAGTAACCCGCAGGTTCTACTGCTCGCCCATCATGCGGAACCACATTTCACAAGGAAGGAATGGTCCATCGAGCCCTGCATCAGAACCATTGGGGGATTGTTAAAAACACAGCTTCCATAACTTATTCCTGGTTCCCTGACTTGAAATGTCTTGGAATGAGGCTATTTGAATAAACTCCTCAGGTAATTCTGATGATACATAAAGTTTGAGAACCCTTGACATGGACAGAGTGACTTGTCAAAATCATGGTATGGCCATGTCGCTGTTCTACCTAAATTCTTAATTGGCTCCACTAAGGCACAGAAGCAAGTGGAAATTTTTTTCACCTGTCAAATACAGCTTTCATGATATCACCTTTGCGTAGGTCTCTGGGTTTTTCTCTCTTTAACATCTGCTGTGTGCTTAAAATTGCAGCAACAAAGGACAGAGCATGCCACTTCTCGCCTTCTTATCTGTGCCCACCAGATTGTCTATCTGGAATGTTCTGTCCATCTTTCTTTCATTTCAGATTCCCTCTATTTGGAATGCTCCTTTAAGTCATCACCAGTAATGCTCTTTCTCTGAATAGATTGGTCTTATATTGAATTATAAATGTAATGTTCTTTTTCTGTCCAACTTAACCTACTTGACCATGACATGCCTTCAGAACACAGGATGAATATGTGAGTGAGTTTGGCTGTAAGCCACAAAACTCAACTCTGAATAAATGAGTCAAGTGAAAAAAGCATTGGTAAGATACGGGATGGCTAGGAGATAAAAGGGAGGTTTGTCCACTACACTTAGGAAGGACAGACACCAGAGAGGCTGTAGATCCTAGTCACAGGAACTCCTGCTCAGGCCAAGGGAGAGCACTGAGGGCTGCAAAGTAGACGCATGACTGGTGGCCCCACCAAAGTCACATGAGAGGAAGAAAAGTCAGTTCCTCCAAAGGAAGAGGATGTGGTACTGTCACTGAACAAGGTGAGGAGATGCTTGACAGACAAAAACAGTAGCTCCCACTCCACTGAGTCTTGCTCCTGATTGTGTCCTCAGTGTCTTGTGAGGACCCAGACACATGGTAGACTCTCCTTGGATGTTTGCTGGATAAATGAACCCGGAGACAACTAACATTTATTCACACTACCTTCCAGGCAATGAGCAAGAGTTTCAATGTCATTGAATTCCACCTCTCAGAACAGTTCTACAAGTAAACATTATCTGTGTTTTCCAGATGAGGAAACGAAAACCAAAGAAGTGACTTGCCAAGATCACTCAGTTAGCAAGAGAAAAATCTAGGACCTTGAACATGTCCTGTACTGCCTTCCCCTGCCGCTGCTGCTGCTGCTAAGTCACTTCAGTTGTGTCTGACTCTGTGCGACCCTAGAGACGGCAGCCCACCAGGCTCCCCCATCCCTGGGATTCTCCAGGCAAGAACACTGGAGTGGGTTGCCATTTCCTTCTCCAATGCATGAAAGTGAAAAGTGAAAGTGAAGTTGCTCAGTCGTATCTGACTCCTAGCGACCCCATGGACTACAGCCTACCAGGCTCCTCTGTCCATGGGATTTGCCAGGCAAGAGTACTGGAGTGGGGTGCCATTGCCTTCTCCACCTTCCCCTAGTGAGAAATATATAATGCTTTTTCTCCATAAGAAGTATTAAGGACCATGCCTTGTCCCAGTAATATCCTTGTGTAGTTAACAGTGTCTTAGAGATGCCTTCATGTTATCCTATAGAACGCCAGTATGGTATAGTGGTTAAGTTTATAGGTATTGAGAGTCAGATATCCTGGATTGGACTTGATGCTCTGCTTTTTGCCATCAGTGTGATCTGATGCAAGTTTTTAGCCTATTTGTACCTCTATTTCTGCAGAAAATCAGGATGATAAAATAAGTCACCTATGTTGTTGTGTTATTATGAAGATTAAATTAGGTAACATACACAAATCACTTAGATTAATACCTGATACATAGTTATAGGCTAAAAAATTTTGCTTTGTCTCCTTATCACTGCATTGCCTTCCACAGTATGTATGTATCATAATATATTCCATCATTCCCCATGGGAATTTTGTGCCTGCATCTTTTGATGTTATGGACAATGCTTCAGGGAACGTTCCTGTTTGTGCCTTCTTGTGCACGTTTGTCCACATGTTGGTTCAAGGATTTGAATTGTTGAGTTTAAGGATATTTGTATGTTAAAATGATTAATTTTTACCTATTGCAGTTCAATATATCAAAACAAACAATAGATCATGCAGTTAAATTATCTCTTCCCATTCCAATTCCTTAGTAATTAGTTCCCTCTCTCAAGGCATCCACACTTATTCATTTCTTGTGTATATTTTTTAAAAATCGATATGTTTATATCAGTCCATATATGTGTGCATATGTATGTGTGTGTGTGTATGCCTAAAGACATTTAAAATATATAAATGATAGTATTCAGTACATATAATGGTGCTCCTAAAGTCTTTTTCACACAGTAATACATGTTGGAATGCTTCCTTTGAGGAGAGTTATAGAAGTGCTTTTCCTTCTATTTTTCTTTTCTTTTTTGGTCACACCATGCTACTTGTAGGATCTTAGTTCCCCAAGCAAGGATTGGTCATCACAGTGAAAGCACCAAGTCCTAACCTGTGGACCACCAGGGAAGTCCTGTTGTTCTTCTTCAATGACTGCATATTCCATTGTAAAATGTACTATAGTGTATTTACTCGTCATTTATTGGTGAACTTTCAAAGTATTTCCTGTATTTTGATATTACAAATAATACCGTAATAAACATCCATGTCATTTCACCTACATGCATTTTTAAAATTAAATACTGCAAGCAGGCCTAAAAATAGCAAGCTTCACATTTTTAAATGTTGTTTTATCTGTTTGTTAATTGTTAAGTAAATGTACCATACTTTCTGAAAATATTTTCCTATTATGGACATTTATGTTTCCTCTAAGTTTTTGGTACTAACAACAAACTGCAAAGAATATATACATGTCACACACTGCTGTGTTTAAAGTGGATAACCAACAAGGACCTACCATATAGTACAGGGATCTCTGTTCAGTGTTATGCGGCAGCTTGGATGGGAGAGGAGTTTGGAAGAGAATGGATACATGTATATGTATGGTTGAGTCCCTTTGCTGTCCACCTAAAACTATCACAACAACATTGTTAATTGCCTATACTCCAATATCAAATAAATAAAATCTATAACAAAAATTTTACCAAAAAAATGAGTATAGACATGTCTTTCTCATATCAACACCACTTGAAATTGTAAATTCATTTCTTTTCATCACTCCTACAGAAAAATAGATAAGTAAATCATGTATTTTTCCTGGCAATTGTATTCTCATTTTAGGTTTACTAAAAGATTCTCAGACTTCTTGATACCAGAGATGTTGATTATAAGGCTGTCAAATTTCTTTTTACTAATGTATGCTTCTGATCCCTTTCAGGGCCTAGAGTCTAGATTATAAATTTATTCTCTGCCTAATTCCATCATCATCATTACTGTCCATTTTATGTTTATTAAGAACCTTGTAAATAATATCAGCTGTTTAATTGTCATCTATCCTCCCAGGTCCCAGTTTCCTGCTTTAATTTATCTAATGTTTGTCTTATTCTTTTCTAAGATTCTCAGTGTTTCTCATCTCTACATAAGTGCCTTAGTGAAAAGCACAAATAAAAGATCTAGGATTAAAATATTAATCTGCCACATAATTTCTGTGTACCCTTTGCTAAGTTAAATTCTAAGAGCCTATAAAATGGAAACAAATAATATCTACCTTGTGATATTAGTATTGAATTACAGTCACCAAACTAAGACGTGAGGTTTGAATTAGAGGGAGTTGAAAGTGGTGTGTGTTGGTATAAAGTGTTCAAACAGAGCAAAAAGTCACGTATAAAGTCCCTGAGATCAGAAACAGTTTTCTGACCATCCCAGTCAAGGAACAGAAAGAAGTGCAGAAATTTAGGACCATAGAGAATAAGGGAGAGAGTGAAAGGAGATGGGAGCCAAAATGGTTATTTTGGGAGGCCCTATTGTGGGCCTACCCAATTTCTTCATCTTCTTTCCTGATAAGGATCCCCTAACTGTATTGCTCAGATAACTGAAGTGCAAAGCCCTATGGAGTATATTATGAGTTTAAGCCAGTTAGAATACCCTCATGGTCCTCTGCTAGTGACTGGTTTAAGAATGGTCATGGGGCCCAGTTTGAACCAATAAGATATAAGGGGAAGTCTACAGAAGGCACCTAGGAAATGTTTTCCTCCCACTTAAAAGGAGAAGGAGCTAGAAGAGGGAAACTATCTTTCCTTTCTGTTTTTAGAGATTGTTGTGTATAGATGCGGTTATTGGAGCACTTCCTGCCGTCTTTCAGCATGAGGAAGACACTACTGACACGGGATGGCAAAGGGCTGAGACCTTGAGGACATCTTTCAACTGCTGAGCCAGCTCTGGAACTGCTTTTCTGTGGACTGATTTACATATTAGATAATAAATATCTTTATTGATTAAGGCGCCTTCTGTTGAATTTCTGTTCCCTGTTGCAGAGGTATTCTACTGATTATAGTTACTGAAGGAGTAAGATCATGGAGAGCTTTGAAGATCATGCTAAGGATTTGAAATGTAATCCTAAGGGTTATGGAGAGCCATTTAAGTCTTTTGAGCATGGAGTGACGTAAGATACTTGCTTTCCAGAAGGTCGCTTTAATTGCGATGTGGATAAGAGATTGGACAGTGGCAATAGGGGATGCAGGTGGATCCACTTCTCCAGGGGATCCCAACCCAGGGATCGAACCCAAGTCTCTTGCATCACAGGCGGATTCTTTACCATCTGAGCCATCAGGGAAGCCCGGAACATATAGCGACTACTGCATCAGGTCACACAAGAGAACGCAATGATTTAAAGTAGGTGGTGGCTGGCCATGGGAATAGAGAAAAAAAGGAAACAATTAAATAATTATTGAGAGATTTACTGGAAGCAGAATCATGATTGGGATTGATTCAATGTAAATGAAGAAGAGGAAGCAATTAAAGGTGGCTCCCAGGTATCTGGACTGAGCTACTAGGTAGATTATGGTGCCATTTACTAAGAGACGAATAAACAGCTGGAGGTGAGTGCGTTACTGTCCACCTTGAGCTGAAGCTGTCTGAAGCAATGGGCTGATTATGTCGCATAAGCAGTTGAACATATAAGTGCCTAGAGTAAAGATAAAGACTTTGCCACCTAGATGGTAGCAGAATGGATGTGATTTTTTAGATTCTTAGGTAGGGAATAAATGATCAGAAGGGGTAAGATCTCAAGACAGAATCCTACCATCTCCAGCACTTCGGTTTTCCATGGAGCAGGGGAGGCCAGAGAAGACTGAGAGAGAACAGCCAGAAAGAGAGAAGGAAAGACAAAACATGTTTCTCCAAGGAGGCGGAAGCCAACACTGACAAATATGGGTGAGAGGTGAAGCAAGAAAGGGGCTAAAATGAGCCACATAAAGGCCACCTACTGGTGACGTTGGTAATGAAGTGGTTTTCAGACAGATGAAGGTAGAGCGGCGGTCAGTTCAGAACCCAGGTTGGACTGCATTAGGAGGTAACTAAGAAACAAAGACATAAAAAAGCAGAGAATCTGGTCAACAAGACATAGGACAGGAGCTGAGGGGCATGTGGGAATCAAAGGAGGGTTTTTTTCTTTTACAGAAAACAATAGTTATCTTTCCCTCACCCCTGTATCCATTTTCTCAGCAAGCCCTTTTAAGTTTCTGTCAAAATATATCCCAAACCTGTCCATCTCTCACCTACTACCCAGAGAAGCCCCTGGTTCTGCCACTATTACCCTCGCTTGGACTCATTCAGTAGCCTCCTAACAGGTTTCTCTGCTTCCATTCTTATTTTACTTTTGTCTTTTCCAAACCACACAGCAGTCAGAGTACTCAAACGTGGCACCTGGAATAAAACCCGGATTCTCGGTCCTGGCCTGAAAGATTGAGTATGATCAGGCCTGACTCCCATCTCATCTCATCCCATTTATACTCCTAGCCCCCCATGCTCCAGCTCCACACCCTTCTTTCTGGGCTGGTTGTTATTGTTGTTCTTGCCTGGTTCACCATTCCCAGAGCTTAGCAAGTTTCTCCCTAAATCTTGGAGTGTTTGACTCCTTTTCATTATTCATGACTCTACTCAAATATCACCGAAACCAAAAAGTCTTCCCTGACCTTATGCTCACTGCCACAATCTTCATTCCCAGTTCTATCTTCCTCTTGGCTCTTATTATCTGAAATGAACAAGTTCATTTATTTATTTATTTGTTGATTCCTTATATTGTCTCATTAAAAGTAAAATATGGGCAAAACTGGATGAAGTGTATAGGATTATTGTTTATTATTGTATGTGTGTATTGCATATGCATACTATGTATTACTATGGATTCTCTTTTAATAATAAGAATATGAATCTGTAATTGTTGCTGTTGCTTGGGTGCTTAGTTGTGTCCAACTCTTTGCAATCCTATGCACTGTAGCTCACCTGGCTTCTCTGTCCATGGGATTTTTCCAGGCAAGAATACTGGAGTGGGTTGCTATTTCCTATTCCAGGGGATCTTCCCGACCCAGGGATGGAACACGGCATCTCTTGCCTCTCCTACATTGGCAGGAGGATTCTTTAGCAAATGCGCCACCTGGGAAGCCCTGAATCTATGATTATCTTCCCCCAAAATGTTTTTTAAGTAAGTTCTGTGAGAACTGGGATTTTTGTTTGCTTGTTGGAAACTGTGTCCCCATCACCAAAACGGAGTCTGTCACGCAGTGGGCACTGAATAAGTTTTATTAAATGCGTGAATTAATAACTGATGTATTTGGTCATAAATATTCAAAAGAGGATGGAGAGGGGAGTACAAACAGCAGCAGGAGATTCCTAAAGTGAGGAAACTGGGCGGGGAGCTGGCAGCGGAGGTTGGGGAGGAGGGGCGGTTGCGGGGTTGGGGGAGGGGGACGCTCCTAGAACAGCGCTGGAATCCCTTTCCTAGAGTTGGGACTCAATTCAGCTCCAAGAACTCTTCCCACTACTGCTTGCTACCTCTCCATTTATGGAGTGTTGATTAGATGACGGAAGTATTGATTAGCACTTTCTTAGGAGACGCTCGTAGATCCTCTCTGTGGCTACAGCAGTAATCATCACATTGCAAGACCGAGAGGACCAGCACCTTACAAGTGGGTGTTCTCCCGATTGCGTTCAGGCAAGACCACGCCCGCACTTTCATACACTAGCTCTAGAGGTTCGGAAGGAGGAGTCGTGCGATTGCCGCCGAGGTTCACCGCCAGCCCCGGTCCTCGGCTCTGCAGTTGAGGTGTCAGATTTCAATCCTCCAGGGCCGGGGGACGTCTGGCGTGCACCGTGCGCCCCGCCGCCGCCGCCTCCCAGCCTAGACTCGGGCAGCGAGCGGAGGGAGGTTCACTCCGAACGCGGCATCGCACTCGGCCTGCCCTAGACCCAGGCTGGGCGCCGCGACCGAGGCTGCTCCTCGGCTGCGCGGGCTGGGCGCGCGGGGAGGCGGCGATCGCAGCTGGGCCGGGACTTCCTTCCTCCACCGCAGGACAACAAAACAAGCCGGCCGCAGACACCGAGCTCTTGGCGACCGTCTGGGGCCGGAGGCGCAGGGATGGGCTCCGTGCTGAGCAGCGATAGCGGGAAATCCGCGCCCGCCTCGGCCACCCCGCGGGCCCTGGAGCGCCGGGGGGACCCCGAGCTGCCCGTCACGTCCTTCGACTGTTCTGTGTGCCTGGAGGTGTTGCACCACCCCGTTCGGACCCGCTGTGGCCACGTGTAAGTGCCAGGGGAGCTGGGTTTGCGCGCCCACCCCGCCCTTGGTCGGGTGTGGGGGTGGGTGGGTGATGCTAGAGGAGCCGTGGGGATGGGGGATTGAGATGACAGCACTTGGAGGAGACTGATGCGAGGAGAGACCTGGACCCGTCGAGGGCGGACCACTGGGAAAGTGCCCAGTCGGAAAGTGACACAGGATTTCAGGGAGGGGAGAAACACCAACCGGCGGGTCTTGCAGCGCCCCCGAGAGACACCTTCTCCGGCAGCCCAGGTGCAGAGCCCCCGGGATGCGGATCCAGGGCTGGCGAGCAGAGGAGGGTGCGCAGGGCTGGAGGAGCGGCACGCGCCGGGACCCCAGGCGGAGGCTCGGCTGAGCGCAGTGGCCGTTCCCCTGGGTTAATCGCGCGGCGCTTCCCTCTCCGCCCGGAGCCGGGGTTGGTTTTGTTTTGCTCGCTCTGTGCACGTGTGGTCCAGAACGCCTGCCGAGGCTGGTCTGTTGAGCAGGCAAGGATCTGTGCAAAGTGTCAGGTCTCTCAAAGAACCGTCAGATTGGACCGTCCAAGTGACTTTCTGTGGCCTTTAGAGTTTAACCAGCCGCCAGGGTGGGGTCTGGGGCTTGAATATTACCCCCAAGCCTGTGAATGCAGCCTTTTAAAGCCCAGTCACCCGAGTGACGGAGGTTGCTGACTACCTGCGTTGCGCACCGCCCCCTCACACGGTAGGAAGTAGGGATAAAAATAACTGTCTTAAAAACCACATACACGCTTTGTAACGAAAACGCTCTGGGAGCGCACAGCTGTGGTCGTTTCTAGGAAGAGTTTAAAAACAAAAATCCCTCTATAAAATTAGCACCTCCTTAACGTGTGCCCGAGTAACTAGTAGTTGGGGGTTGGGTCTGTGAGTTTGTGTTCTGTTCGTTTAAAAAGCTTTCTTCCGGTGGACGCATCGGGTGTGTGACTGGGCGTGTGGGTAAGATTGGCGGGGGGCGGGCGGGGCAGGAGATTTCATAGAGCCTGAGTGAAAACCCATTTAATGTCTTCTTTGGATCACCGACTAGTTTGATGAAGCTCCGAGGCAGTAAGTGCTTTTTTGGCTTACCGGGGAAAAAAGAAGTGTCATAAATTATGAATACAAGTGCACAAAACGTCTTTAAAAGGACTTAGATGGTCCTTGACACCTATAGCCTAGCATCTGAGAAACAGTTTTCAACTCCGAAAAGCCTAGCAGAGAGCCAGGGAGAAAAATCTGCTGCCCACACAATGTTCAAAGCAAGAGTGCCCCTGGGCATTATTTTGTGGCTGTATTTTCAGGGCCTGTCGTTTCAGCTTTGTATTTTAAATTCAAGGCTAATTTACCTCCTGTCTGATACCTGATGTAGTTTCCTGGCCGTCCACATTGACATAATTCCCCCGAGGCCAAGATAGAAGCCAAGATGTTATTGTGTCCTGTATGAAATATATTGATTAGTTCAGAGCAGTAATACCCCTCAGGATAATTACATTTAGTCTGTATGGCTCAGCGGTAAAGAACCTGCCTGCCAATGCAGAAAACCTAAGAGACGCGGGTTCGATCCCTAGTCTGTATCAGAGTTAAAGCTTTTCGGTTGCGGGGAACACACACCGTGGGCATCAAGTCTGGACGACTTTCTTTTGTAGGACTGAACTGGGCAACATTGCTATTGGAGATTGTTATCTGATGGTTTCCCCTAGTTTGGATTTTTGAATGCTGCAGCTTAGTATGTGCAGTGTTTTGCTTCTGCTAAAGGGTAATAAAAACTTGTGAAATGTTAAATCCTGTGTTTAATCTTTTTCTTTGTTAAAGTGAATAGGAAACCAGCAACTGGAAAAAAAAGCCATGAAGTAGCATAAGGGCTGGACAAATCGCCTTCCCTCACTTTATTGTTCTTTGTTTTGACAAAGCTATGTCCATTGTTCTGGCTGTGGGCACAATTTCCATATTCCTACTTTTGGCAAATTTACTTGGGCCTCTTCCACTTTGTCAGTGTGAACTAGAGTCCCTTCTGCTCTGGAGATGGTGAGTCCAGAGCAAATGGCCTAACGCCATTTGTACTTCCTAAATGAATTACTCTCTTCCATTGAACTTAAATTGGAAAATGAGGAAATGAAATGAAACCGCTATATTATCCCAGACTTAAGCTAATTTCCAAACTTATTAAACTAGGTTGTTTATGCTAATTTCGGTTTATAAACCAGTTTCAAGTTGAACAAATATAATATGGCAACAATGCCTTGAATGAATATGTATGTATGTACTGTGATGGAGTAAAAGAGTGAGCTTGATAGAAAGCAGAATTTGAAGTTCTATCTGCCAGTAAACAGCTGTGTAATCAGCACTCTGCTTAATCTTTTTGAATCTTAGTTTCTTCGTTTGTAAAATGAGGTGAGTCATGAAATTTCTATGAGTATTAAAAATGTAAAAGTAGCCCGTAATACTCAAAACATAGTTGGTTTTTTTAATTGAAGTATAGTTGATTTACAATGTTGTGTTAGTTTCAGGTGTCAAAACATAGTTTCTGTTTCCCTCAAAGTCATTCCATAAAGCAAGCAAAAACCCCGTTATGGGTTTTCTCATCTCCGGATTTCTTTCGGAATCAAACTGGGCCACAAGAAGATAAATCTGTGACGTTTCCAAGATGTCCCAGATAGTCTTACTCTTAGCTTACGTCTTTCTTCCTTTGGTGGGCTTTAAGAAGTTCCATTTTAATGTTCTGACGCCATTTGTATGGCCCTATCAGTTGTAAAAATAGATTTGGAGGCTGAGACTTCCTACCTCTGCCTCATCTTCTGCTGTCAGTGAGCTGGGGAAAGAGATGAGTGGAAACTGTATATGTGAAACTAAAAGGGAATCTGATTTAACATTTAAAAGAAATATTCAGAGAAATTTGATATGGTAGATACAGAGGGAGACAAAAGTGGAAGATAGATGAAGGGGGCTCAGGAGGAAGTTAATGACCTCATGATTAGGCCTGATGAATGTATAGTAGTCTCATAGGCAGACATCTAAAAAGTGTCCTGGGACTTCCCTGGTGGTCCAGTGGCTAAGACTATGAGCTCCCAATGCAAGGGACCCAAGTTCAATCCCTGGTAGGGGAACTAATACCCCAACTAAGAGTTTCCATGCTGTAAATTTAAGATTTTGTATGCTGTAAGTAAGACCTGGTGCAGGCAAATAAGTAAATAAATACAAGATGCTTTTGAACTTGATGTTGGAGAATACTTGAGATTTCCTTGGACTGAAAGGAGATCAAACCAGTCCATCCTAAAGGAAGTCAGTCCTGAATATTCGTTGGAAGGACTGATGCTGAATACTGAAGCTCCAATACTTTGCCCATCTGATGTGAAGAGCCGACTCAATTGGAAAAGACCCTAATGCTGGGAAAGATTGAGGGCAGGGGGAGAAGGGGTCGACAGAGGATGAGATGGTTGGATGGCATCAGCAACTCAGTGGACATGAATTAGAGCAAACTATCCAGGAGATAGCGGAGGACAGAGGAGCCTGGCAACAATGGTGTCGCAAAGAGTCAGACATGACTGAGTGACTAAGCATAGCAGGCAGCACAGCATAATTGATATGTAACATCAGTTTCAGGTATATAACATGATGATTTGATTTTTGTAAATACTGCAAATTGATCACCACCCAAAGTCTAACATCTGTCAGAATATATGCTTAACAAAATTTGTCTTTCTCATGATGATTAACTTTTAAGATCTACTCTCTTGGCATCTTTCAGCAATCCAGCATCATTAACTATAGTCGCCATGTTCTATATTCTCTCCTATGACTTACTTATTTTGTAGCTCAAAGTTTGTACCTTTTAGACTTCCCTGATCATCCAGAGTTTAAGACTTGGCGCTTTCACTGCAGGAGGTACCCATTGGATCCCTGGTCGGATAGCTAAGACCCCACATGCTGCAGAGCAACTAAAAGCCTGCCCAGGGCAACTCCTGAGCCTGTGCGCCCCAACTAGAGAATCCATGTGCCACAACAAAGATCCCACATGCCGGCAACTATGACTCCATGTGGCCAAATAAATAAATTTTTTTTTAATTACTAAAAATTATTTTAGAAAAGAAGAAGTATTTTCCAGGGAATAGGGACCCACGTATTCCATGCTGCTTTAAAAGGCAAGTGCATGAAGGCTGGGAATTGACCACTGGGTTTATTAAATGTGGAGGCTATGGGTGGCCTTTGAAGAGTAGTTTAAGTGGGATGTGGGCTCCAAAACTAATTGGAATGGGTTCTCAAGGGATCAGAGAAGCAAGTGAGAGATGGGGAGTATCGAAAGCCCTTTCATGGAGTTGGGAGGCAAAGGGAGGAGAGGGATTGGGGCAATCACTAGAAAAAGATGGGGGATCAAGAACATCTTCTTTTAAAAAAAATAATGGAATGTTTTGTCTGCTGATGGAAATGAACCAATAGTGAGGGAAATTTTGATTCACAGTAGAGAAGAGAGAATTGCAGAGCTATGATTTTCAATGAGGGAGCTGGCTTTAGGTAGGGGAATGGACAGTTCATCAATATAAGAGGATGTAGAATACTAAATGGGCACAGATGCAGGTGGTTAAACTGAAGTGCTGGGAGGTTGTGGAAGTTTCCCATGTGATTGCAGATTATCACTGATGTAATATTTGACCTGTGATTTGATTTTTTTTTTTGAACTTTAGTTGCTGTACAATATTCTGTGTTACAGATGTATGATATAGTCACTCATAATTTTTAAAGGACACTTCATGGGAAATAGATGGGGAAACAGTGTCAGACTTTATTTTTTGGGGCTCCAAGATCACTGCAGATGGTGACTGCAGCCATGAAATTAAAAGACGTTTACTCTTTGGAAGAAAAGTTATGACCAACCTAGATACCATATTGAAAAGCAGAGACGTTATTTTGCCAACAAAGGTCCGTCTAGTTAAGGCTATGGCTTTTCCTGTGGTCATGTATGGATGTGAGAGTTGGACTGTGAAGAAGGCTGAGCGCCGAAGAATTGATGCTTTTGAACTGTGGTGTTGGAGAAGACTCTTGAGAGTCCCTTGCACTGCAAGGAGATCCAACCAGTCCATTCTGAAAGACATCAGCCCTGGGATTTCTTTGGAAGGAATGATGCTAAAGCTGAAACTCCAGTACTTTGGCCACCTCATGCAAAGAGTTGACTCATTGGAAAAGACTCTGATGCTGGGAGGGCTTGTGGGCAGGAGGAGAAGGGGACAACAGAGGATGAAATGGCTGGATGGCATCACTGACTCGATGGACGTGAGTCTGAGTGAACTCCGGGGGTTGGTGATGGACAGGGAGCCTGGCATGCTGCTATTCATGGGGTTGCAAAGAGTTGGACACGACTGAGCGACTGAACTGATACTCCATTTATAGTTATTATAAAATATTGGCTATATTCCCCATGTTGTATAATACATCTTTGTAGCTTGTTTTATACCTAACAGTTTGTACCTCTTAATCCCATAATCCTAAATTGCCCCTCCCCCTTCCCTCTCTCCAGTAGTAACCACTAGTTTGTTTTCTATATCTGTGAGTCTGCTTTTTTATTCTCTAGTTGTAATTTTTAGGTTCCAGATGTAAGCTGTATCATATAGTATTTGTCTTCCTCTGACTTATTTCACTTAGCATAATGCCCTCTAAGTCCACCCATGTTGCTATAAATGGCAAAATTCCTTTCTTTTTTATGGCTGAGTAGTATTTCATTCCGGAGAAGACGATGGCACCCCACTCCAGTACTCTTGCTTGGAAAATCCCATGGATGGAGGAACCTGGTGGGCTGCAGTCCATGGGGTTGCACAGAGTCGGACACGACTGAAGCGACTTAGCAGTATTTCATTCATCTTCTTCATCCATTCGTCTATTGATGAACACTTAGTTTGCGTCCGTATTTTGACTATTGTAGATAATGCTGATGTGAACATTGGGGTTGTATGTATCTTTTTGAATTTGTGTTTTCATTTTTTTCAGATATGTACCCAAGAGTGGAATTACTAGATCGTATGGTAACTCTATTTTTAATTTTTTGAGAAGCTTCCCTACTGTTTTCCACAGTGCCTGCACCAATCTACATTCCCACCAACAGTGTATAAGGCTTCCTTTTTCTCCACATCCTCACCAACATTTGTTATTTGTGCTTTTTGGTGATGCCATTCTGATAGGTGTGAGGTGATAGCATGATTTTCATCTGCATTTCCCTGATGCTCAAGCAATCTTGAGCATCCTTTCATGTGCTTCTTGACCTGTGATTTGACTTTAAGATGAAACTTTGCAGTTTAAACATGAGCCTTTTAGGCCCCTGATGCTAAAACAAATGTGTATAGAATGCCTCCTCCTTCTAATGTACTTGGGTAAGTAAGCATCACTCAAAATATGATGATTGGGAATGCTCTGGCAACCAGTGGTTAAGACTCTGTGCTTCCAATGCAAAGGGCTTGGATTTGATCCTTGGTTGGGGAACTAAGATCCCATATGCTGAGCAAAGTGACCAAAAAAAGTGAGGGTGGGGGTGGGTAGAATTTGATGATTGGAATCTTGTACCATCTAGACCCATAACTCTTGAGAGCCGTTGTTCTAATAAAGTAATGCCACTTTCTACATTGCCACTGCTTTAAGTTCCCAAGCTTAGCAAATGTTAAGTATTTTGAATTAATGAGTGACTCTAAGACAAAATTCGAATACTTCTGCGAGCACCGCTTTGGACAACCACTTCACAGTGCCAGCCAACTGATGCTATGGAGTTTGAGTCACAGATCGGAGCCCATGATAGTTATTGAACGCCCTTCCTTTTATAGGCTTATTCGTTTGTGCCTATATTACTGAGAATTTTAGAAAGATGTGATTAAGCTGGCCTGAAATTTGCCTCAGTTGATGGTTGGGCTGCACGGTGTTTACCTAGCAACATTAGTGTTGTCATAGGCATGATAAATATTAGTGATCTATTAAATTACACGTTTTCCAACAAACAGAACTTAAATAATGATGTAGATTGAGTTTTTATGCTGCACGAGATTCTCCATAGAATGTGACTACTGGTCCTGGGTTTTGATCCCTGGGTCAGGAAGATTCCCTGGAGAAGGGAATGGCTACCCATTCCAGTATTCTTGCCTGGAGAATTCCATGGACAGCGGATCCTGGTGGGCTACAGTCCACGGGGTCACAAAGAGTCGGACACGACTGAGTGAATAACACTGGTCCTAGGACCAGCAGCACTACAGAATCTCAGACCCCAGCTCAGGTCTGCTGAATCTCAGTCTGCATTTTCACAAGAGGCCCACGTGATTTTTATCCATTTTCGAGTTTGAGAAATTCAGCCTCAAATAACCCTATTTAACTGACAGTAAGATGCAACAAGTTGAGGACAGTGTTTGAGCATTATAGAGAGGCACCCCTCTAAGATTGTAGGTGAAAGGAAGTAAAATTTTCCTTAGGGGGGTTAAATATAATCAACACATAATGGAGTGTAGATTCAATGTTCCGAAGGCAGAGTCAATTTTTGGAGGCTAAATGATTTCCAGGATGGAGTAACCTCATTGACTACATAAAAACATTGAAGGTAATTTCAAGGGACAGTGGCTGGGGGCCTGTGCTCTGAGAACAGCACTTGGGCCTGTCCAGGCTGATCCATCCATCAGTGGTAGAAGGGAGACTGGTTGTGTGTGTGTTTATTGCCTTATATTGGAGTTGTTGTTTAGTTGCTAAGTCATGTCCAACTCTTTTGTGACCCCATGGACTATAGCCCACCGGGCTCCTCTGTCCATGGGATTTCCCAGGCAAGAATACTAGAGTGGGTTGCCATTTCCTTCTCCAGGGGATTTTCCTGATCTAGGGATCAACCCACATCTGCATTGGCAGGCAGATTGTTTTCCACTGAGCCACCAGGGAAGCCTTCGTCCTCCCTTTGAATAACAATAGAAACTCCCCTTATTCTATTTATATGTTCCCCAAGGGACCCAAGATTTTTTGTTCAGCTTCATATTGGCCTTCCCACAGTGAAGCACCCCAGTGCTGAGAGCATAAAGAAAATGTTAGACCAACCACATGTTGCCAAGGGCTTCTTCCAAAACTGCATTTGGGGATCACCTCTGGCCCCTTATTCTGCCTGTCTAGCCCTGGGCCCCATGGAGTCCCTAACGCATCCTTGCTTCTACTAAGGGTGCAGTTTTCCCTCCTAAGATAGTGGACATAACTTTAATTACCCAAGGTCCTCAGCAACCCTTTCCCCATTTTCCTCCAATACTTTGCCAACTTTTCTGTTGTTTGAGTTTTATTGCTAATCACTTAATTAGAGAAACAGATTAGCAAAGAGGTTAATAAAATATACAGTGGGGGTGGGTTGATTAAGTTTCCAGCTGATTTTAAAGTTCTTAGAGTCATTATCTAGTTCCTGATTGATGTCATCAGGAGCTGCAAGCTCAACAGAGGGGAGGCAAGTGGTGTGAGTGAGAGAGGAGGGTGGACGCCTACAGGAACGGACACCAACCTATGTGGCCACGTGGGAACCGAGTCCAGAGCTGCAGGAGACTTAGCTTTTCAAGAGAAGCCAGAACCTTGATTTCATGTGTGAAATCTGATTTTAATGCAATGACAACTTGGGACTTCCCTGGCAGTCCAGTGGTTAAAACTCCACGCTTCCGCTGCAGGAGGCACAGTTCCCATCCTTGGTCCAGGAACTAAGATCCCGTGTCCTGCAAGGGGTGGCAAAAAGAGAGAGAGAAGCAATGACAACTCATTCAGAATTTTTGAAAACATTAACTCAACCTTTAAAAAAAGTGCTGTTGACATCCATCCTCAGCTTTCACCTACATTCTCCTCATTCTGATCATGTCTGTCCTGAGTCATCATACAGTCTTACGGAGGAGAAGGAGGACAGACGTGGAAATTCCTTACCTCCTGGGGCTTGTGTTCATTTTTACTCCATGGGTTTTCCCAGAAGGGGTAAAATAGTTATTAGCGAGAACATTGGCCCCTGCCCTGAAAATTCTCCTTGGGCCCATTCCTCATAACCAATTCAGTTGTTTCAATCTATTGACCGTTTACTGAGTAGCTACTACTCAGTGCCGGGGGCTGTGTGGGAGGGACGCTTACAGGACTTTGAATGGTTCTATGCAGTGTATATTTTTGTGGTTTTCATGCAGTGTTATTACTGAGGCATTTTTTGTTTTGTGGGATTCTGTTTTTCAGCTTTATTGAGGTAACACAGTACATAATTGTATACAATTCTATAACCACCACCTCAAACAAGATCTAGGACAGTTAGTTCCTTTACCTTAAAACTTCCCTCGAACAGGTACACACTGCTATTTATAAAATAGACAAACCACAAGGATCTACGGTATGACAAGGAACAGTATTCAGTATCTTGTAATATAATGGAAAAGAATCTGAAAAAGAATATATATATATATTAATATATAAATATATAGGTATGACTGAATCACTTTGCTGTACACCTGAAGCTAACACAGCATTGTAAATCAACTATATTTCAATTACAAAAGAAAAAGACTAAGTGAAAAGACCTAACAACATCAGAAAAAAAAAATCCCCTCGAATCCTTTGCAGTCAATCCACGCCCCACATAACACCATCTGCTTTCTGTCACTGAGTTCTGGAATCATACAGTAAATAGTCTTTTGTATTTGACTTCTTTCACTTAGTAACGGAGCATATATTTATTGTCATTTGGTCAATCCTAAACCCTTTGCCTCTGCTTTCCAAATCAATCCTAAATCTGTCTGTCCGCTTACACTGTCTACTGCTACTTTGCTGGTCTGAGCCACCACCCTCTCTCTTTTTTAAAATAATTGTGTTTATTTATTTTTGGCTCTGCTGGAGTCTTCGTTGCTGTGTGGACTTGTCTCTAGTTGTGATGAACAGCTGCAACTCGCTAGTTGCGGTGCTCAGGCTTCTTACTGCAGGGGCTTCTCTTGTTGCGGAGCACAGGCTCTAGGGCGCACGGACTTTAGTAGTTGTGCCACACGGGCTCAATAGTTGCAGCTCCCAGGCTCTAAAGCATGGTCTCAGTGGTTGTGGCAGTTTGGGCTTAGTTGCTCTGCGGCATATGGAATCTTCCTGGATCAGGGACTGAACCCGTGTCTCCTGCGCTGGCAGGTGGATTCTTTACCCCTGAGCCACCAGGGAAGCCCCACCACTCTCTCTTGAACCAACTCTTATGGTGGACTTAACACTGAACTCTGAGCTATGGCTCTCATACCTCTAATCCATTCTTTACAGGGGAACCCCAGTGATCTCTGTAATGTAGATCAGGTCATATTACTCCCACTTAAAACCCTCCAATGCCTGCCCATCACTCTTAGCTCTTTATGGTCTCAATCCTACACAGGTAGACCCTGGGCCCCCTGCATTTCAGCCACACTGGCTTTCTGTATCTCAGCAAAACGGTCCCTATTTTTTGTACCTTCTGTGTTCAGCTTGGAAAACCATTCCCGGGTCTTCTGAAGTCTGGTGTCTTCAAATGTCATCCCAGGGACCACCCATCTTGCTGCTCCTTCTGCCCCACCCCCTCTATTTTTATTGCCAACTGTTTTCTACTTCTCAGAGCATTCATCCTTTGCCCGTCCTTTTGTTTACCTGCTTATTTCCTCTCTCTTCATCCTGTAACTCTGAGAGCAGGGACCTCAGGCACTGCCATGGTTTCACTCCTGGCATGTCAAACACTGTCTGGCAATCATAAGCTGTTATTAAAAATTTTGTTAGTGAGTCTGTGCTTATGAGATTGAGTCTGGGGAGATTTTTGCAGGCTTTGTAAAGTCTTCATTATAAACCATAGAATAACTGTTCTTGCTGAAAGCCATACAAATTTTTTTTTTTTACAGTTTGTATTTTCTTGCTTCAGCCTTTTATTATCTTTCCAATTATTCCTGCTCTTTAAATTTATTTGAATAATCATAAATGCAAGCTAATCTTTTCCTCACTCTGAATTTAAGTGCTCTTAAAAATATATTTAAAAAATATTTTTCTCTTCAAATCACATTCTGTTAAAAAAAAAATTCAACGAATTGCCAGTCCAGGTTTGATGCACGATACTGGATGCTTGGGGCTGGTGCCCTGGGACGACCCAGAGGGATGGATTGGGGAGGGAGGAGGGAGGAGGGTTCAGGATGGGGAACACATGTATACCTGTGGCGGATTCATTTTGATATTTGGCAAAACTAATACAATTATGTAAAGTTTAAAAATAAAATAAAATTAAAAAAAAAAATTCAAAAAAAAATTCAGACCTCTCATCCTCTGAACATTTCCCTTAATTTTCCAATTAAAGTTTCTCAGGAGTAAAAAAAAAATTAAGTAATTTAAGTAAATTTAAGTAATTTAAGTAAATCATAATAGTAAGATGATTAATTTCCCCTAACATTTTATTATGAAAAATGTCAAGCATACAGTAATTTGAAAGAATTGTACAGTGAATATCCATAGATCCACTATCTGTATTCAGTTGTTCATTTTGCCATATTTGCACTTATCTTTCTATCATACTTATCCATCAATCCATCTGATTTTTTTTAATGCATTTCAGAGTGGGTTACAAACATTAGCACACTGTACCCTTTCTCATATGAGCATGCATTATATTAATATTAACCAGAGTTCAATATTTATTTATGGGATTTTTTTAAAGTAAATTATACATAGTGAAATGCATCCATTCTAGGTATAACATTTGCCCTTAGACCTATGTTTAGCCCAAACCCCTATTAAAACATAGAATAGTCTCATTGCCCCCATATGGTTCTCTCCTACCCCTTCCCAGCCATTCCTGTCCTTGTACCCTTGTAGACAGTCATTGTTGAAACATTTTTTTTTCTATCATAGACCAGTTGTACCTGTTTAAGAACTTCATCTAAAGTGAAATATGGTCACTAGTGTCTGGTTTCCTCACTCAGTATGTCTTTGAATTTCATCCATATTATTGCTTGTATGAGAAATTTGTTCTTTTTGTATTGCTATGTAGAATTTCATTGTATGATTGTGCCACAGGTTGTTTATTCACTTTTTTATTGATATATACCTGGGTTATTTCCAGTTTGGGGCTATTATGAAAACATTCCTTCTGAATATTCTTGTACAAATGGACATTTTAAAAAATTCCTTTTGAGGAAATACATGGGCTTGGTATTGCAGAGTCAAGGGGTACCTGCAAGTTTCATGTTATCAGACATTACCAGACCATTGATCCCAAGTGGTTGCAGATGATTTACTTTTTAAAAGAATTGTTTGTTAATGTTGGTAATAAGTTGATGTGGTTCACGCTTAAAATTTGACAATGAAAATGCCCTTCTTCTACCACACACCTTTTCTTTCCAGTTGCTGTCTTTTCAATGGGTAAATTAATGTTCTTATTCTCTTTACCCCAAATGTTCTTATATACCTACAAGACTGCAGGAAGCTCACACTGTGTGTATACAGTTCTACACTTTGCTTTCTAAGACGTTTTAGTTTTGAGTTATCTTGTCTGTATTCCCTGGTGGCTCAGATGGTAAAGAGTCTGCCTGCAATGAGAAAGATCCAGGTTTGATCCCTGGGTCAGGAAGATCCCCTGGAGAAGGAAATGGCAACCCACTCCAGTATTCTTGCCTGGAAAATCCTATGGATAAAGGAGCATGGCAAGTCCATGGGGTCGCAAAGAGTAGGACACGACTGAGCGACTAACACTTTCTGTCTGTATTCCCTGTTATGTAGTATGTATTACATAAAGCTGAATTACCGTCTGTGGTTTCTGATTAGGCCCTTCAGAAAATGTCTGATGATTGCATACTTTTTGCAAGCATTTCTATATTTGGCTGCGTTGGGTCTTTGTTGCAGTATGAGGGACATTTGTTGTGTCGTGTGGGATCTTTTGTTGCAGGCAGGGACAGTAGTTGTGACTCGCAGGCCCTGTGGTATGGGCTCTGTGGTTCTGTGGCATGTGGGATCTTAGTTCCCCAAGCAGGGGTTGAACCTGTGTCCTTTGCATTGGTCGGCAGATTCTTAACCACTGGACCAGCAGGGAAGTCCCAATCACTTGTATACTTTTCATGCCAAGATACCAGGGTAGGGATGGTAGAAACTCCAGCACTCACGACTTGAATTTGATAGCTACACCTTTAAGGAGAGAATGTTCCCCTCAGATCTTTGGAACTCAGCAGTTCTGCAGTCTTGCTTCTGCAGCCCAGAAAGTGAGACTTGAGCTGCAGCAGCATCCAGCGCGTTTGCATGGTGACAATGTTGTGGTTTTTATGTACTCATAATCAGTAAATTCAATCTGTTCTAAAACACCTTGATCTTGATGTGTTTTCTCCACTTGATAAACACTTCTGTTTAAAGGAGTACAGTTAATTGACTCATCTACCAGATTTGCTGCTAATATCCTCATATAATGCAACAGCGTCTGTATCAGGCTCATGTGAGAGTTTCATGCCACAGGTAACACCACTGTACAGACTTGAATGGGTTATAGGGAGAGACTTGGTTTTAAACATACCTCAAATGTGCTCCTTTTCATGAATATCTACTAGGAATTTCCATTATTGTGGTTATTGATTATAGTTACAAAAACATGTACGAAGTATTTACAAAATAACAGCAGAAATATACTCTACGTAATGCCAGGAGAAATATCAATAACCTCAGATATGCAGATGACACCACCCTTATGGCAGAAAGTGAAGAGGAATGAAAAAGCCTCTTGATGAAAGGGAAAGAGCAGAGTGAAAAAGTTGGCTTAAAGCTCAACATTCAGAAAACGAAGATCATGGCATCTGGTCCCATCACTTCATGGCAAATAGATGGGGAAACAGTGGAAACTGTCAGACTTTATTTTGGGGGGCTCCAAAATCACTGCAGATGGTGACTGCAGCCATGAAATTAAAAGACGCTTACTCCTTGGAAGGAAAGTTATGACCAACCTAGATAACATATTAAAAAGCAGAGACATTACTTTGCCAACAAAGGTCCGTCTAGTCAAGGCTATGGTTTTTCCTGTGGTCATATATGGATGTGAGAGTTGGACTGTGAAGAAGGCTGAGCGCCGAAGAATTGATGCTTTTGAACTGTGGTGTTGGAGAAGACTCCTGAGAGTCCCTTGGACTGCAAGGAGATCCAACCAGTCCATTCTGAAGGACATCAGCCCTGGGATTTCTTTGGAAGGAATGATGCTAAAGCTGAAACTCCAGTTCTTTGGCCGCCTCATGCGAACAGTTGACTCATTGGAAAAGACTCTGATGCTGGGAGGGCTTGTGGGCAGGAGGAGAAGGGGACGACAGAGGATGAGATGGCTGGATGGCACCGCTGACTCGATGGACGTGAGTCTCAGTGAACTCCCGGAGTTGGTGATGGACAGGGAGACCTGGCGTGCTGCAATTCATGGGATCACAAAGAGTCGGACACGACTGAGCGACTGAACTGAACTGAACTGAACGCCCACCCAGCTTATGCAGGTACAGCAATCAGTGATCTCATAGCTTTGCTGCTTCTACTTGTCATGTGTGCTAAGTCGCTTCAGTCGTGTCTGACTGGACTGTAGCCCACCAGGCTCCTCTGTCCATGGGATTCTCCAGGCCAGAATACCAGAGTGAGTTGCCATTTCCTTCTCCAGGGGATGACCCAGGGATCGAACCCACATCTCTTATATCTCCTGTGGTGGCAGGCGGGTTCTTTACCACTAGTGCCACCTGGGAAGCCCAAGGGTTTTTAAAAAGACTACAAACTTTGAGCCTCTCCCAAAACTGCTTGAGGACAAAAAAACATTACTATTTTAGGAATTCCCTGGCAGTTTGGTGGTTAGGACTCTGCCTTTTCACTGCCAGGGGCTCTGGTTCAATCCCGGGTCAGGGAACTAAGATCCCACAAGCTGTGAGCTACTGGCAAAAGACACCCAAAAAACAACTCACTACTGTCTTCACAGCTGTGTGACCTCAGCAAGTTGTTAACACCTCTCTGAACCTCAGTTTGCCATCAGTCAGGGTAGAGAGAAAGAGGAGCATTTAGCATTACTGCAAGAGTGAAGTGAGGTAATGTGACCAGTGCCCACCATGGAGCTTGGCACCAGTATTCATCTTCTGTTTGTATTCTGTTTGTGCAAAACTCAAATCATTGTGAGCAAAGAGGGGGTGACTTTTAGTTGACAAGAAACACAGTGTTACCTGTTTGCTCCTAAATCATGTAGACAAAGAATTCCTGCCAGAACCTTAAGTGTTCATTAGAAATGTTAATTATGAGTTGAGCATTTGAACTGTTGTTTGTAATAAATACTCTTACACTTTGAGAACCAATCCTTAGGGACACAAGGAAAAGTTAAGAACACTGTGCCATAGAACTTACAGTTAATCACCTGAGGCAGACAGAAATAAAAGACAGCAGAGGACTTAGATCTTTTGATTCTGAAAGTATTGCTCTTTCCAACAAGGGCAGCTGTGGCTGTGGAGAGACAGGTTACTGAATTTTTGAGTCTGAAAACCAAGGACGATACCTACAAAAAATAAAACCAAAACTATCGAGAAAATGCTAATAGGATCATACAAATCAGTAATTACCTTAAAGGTAAATTAATTAAATGCACCAACCAAAAGACATAGACTGGCTGTGTGGATGAAAACTTGTGCATGTATGCACTTCACTTACCACATCATTCTACTTCACTCCCCAAATTGTATGTAATTATTTTATATTGTTAGGTTAACCATGTTTCCCTTATGGCTCCCAATTGTAATGATCTTTTATTTTTTTTGTCTGAGTGTTGGTTGTGAAAACTGATAAACACCTAAATATCTTTTACTGTTGTGATTCAGTTCAGTTGCTCAGTCATGTCCGACTCTTTGCGACCCCATTAATCACAGCACGCCAGGCTTCCCTGGCGTCCCTGGAGTCCATCACCAACTCCCGGAGTTCACTCAGACATCCATCGAGTCAGTGACGCCATCCAGCCATCTCATCCTCTGTCGTCCCCTTCTCCTCCTGCCCACAAGCCCTCCCAGCATCAGAGTCTTTTCCAATGAGTCAACTCTTCACATGAGGTGGCCAGAGTACTGGAGTTTCAGCTTTAGCATCATTCCTTCCAAAGAAATCCCAGGGCTGATGTCCTTCAGAATGGACTGGTTGGATCTCCTTGCAGTCCAAGGGACTCTCAAGAGTCTTCTCCAACACCACAGTTCAAAAGCATCAATTCTTCAGCGCTCAGCCTTCTTCACAGTCCAACTCTCACATCCATATATGACCACAGGAAAAACCATAGCCTTGACTAGATGGACCTTTGTTGGCAAAATAATGTCTCTGCTTTTCAATATGCTATCTAGGTTGGTCATAACTTTCCTTCCAAGGAGTAAGCGTCTTTTAATTTCATGGCTGCAATCACCATCTGCAGTGATTTTGGAGCCCAAAAAAATAGTCTGACACTGTTTCCACTGTTTCCCCATCTATTTGCCATGAAGTGATGGGACCAGATGCCATGATCTTTGTTTTCTGAATGTTGAACTTTAAGCCAACTTTTTCACTCTGCTCTTTCACTTTCATCAAGAGGCTTTTTCATTCCTCTTCACTTTCTGCCATAAAGGTGGTATCATCTGCATATCTGAAGTTATTGATATTTCTCCCGGCAATCTTGATTCCAGCTTGTGCTTCTTCCAGCCCAGTGTTTCTCATGATGTACTCTGCTGTGATTATATAACTATTATTCATTTAATACCATCATACCACGATTGGTCAACAGAAAATAATAAAATTCTATAGCACTGAACACTGCCACTTAATAGAAAAAAGAAAAAGAAAACCCAGCTTAAGACTAACCAAGTTCAGGTACTTTCTGTAGCTGTGACTTTACAGAAGTTAACAACCAGTATGTACCACAGTTTGCTCATCTGTAAACGAAATAATGATCTTTCTTAGGGGGTTTTTAAGGTTAAATGAGTTAAGGTCTGTTATAAACTTTGTAAATAAAAAGCAGTGTATCAAATTTGAAATTATGGGGATTTCCTTGGCGGTCCAGTGGTTAATACTCCATGCTCCCAATGCAGGGGTCACCGGTTCAATCCCTGGTTGGGGAACTAACAGCTTGCATGCCTCAGGGCACAGCGTTAAAAAAGAGTTTTGTTTGAAATTATATCAAAACATAAAGTTTCCAGACAAAATTAGTAACAAAAAGAAGAAAAGGGTAGGAGCCCAGGCAGATCCAGGGTTGTATATAAAGAACAGGGCAGTCCCATCAAGTTATTGCTGAATCAGCTTGTATGTCACTGTTTAGCATGGGTCTCCCAGGGAGACGGTTTACTCACTTAGTCTGGTCGACATCAGGTGCTCTGCCTTCAGCAAGGGATTGTGGGCACCTGGATGGGGTCCTACCAGTTTGTATCTCATATAAGAGGGGTGGGTCCTGCAGAGCAAAATCAGGATGCGTGGTAAGAGTAAGGGGAAATGGGTGCTGGGCAGGCGTAGTTCAGTTCAGTTCAGTTCAGTCGCTCAGTCATGTCCGACTCTTTGTGACCCTGGGGACTGCAGCACGCCAGGCCTCCCTGTCCATCACCAACCCCCGGAGTCCACCCAAACCCATGTCCATCGAGTCGGTGATGCCATCCAACCATCTCATCCTCTGTCCTCCCCTTCTCCTCCTGCCCCCAATCCCTCCCAGCATCAGAGTCTTTTCCAATGAGTCAACTCTTCGCATGAGGTGGCTAAACTATTGGAGTTTCAGCTTCAACTCAGTCCTTCCAATGAACACCCAGGACTGATCTCCTTTAGGATGGACTGGACTGGTTGGATCTCCTTGCAGTCCAAGGGACTCTCAGGAGTCTTCTTCAACACCACAGTTCAGTAGCATCAATTCTTTGGCCCTCAGCTTTCTTTATAGTCCAACTCTCACATCCATACATGACCACTGGAAAAGCATCAAGCAAATGCCTTGGGAACAGTGCAGACATAAGTATCCTCTGCGTGTATGTTAGGGTTTTATCACAGAGGGAGAAGAGAATACTTTCAAGAATCAGTAATGGCTAATCACAATGACTAATAATGGGACTTCCCAGGTGGCACAGAATCCACCTGCCAATACAGGAGACGTGGGTTTGCTCCCTGGATCAGGAAGATCTCCTGGAGAAGGAAATGGCAGCCAACTCCAGCATCCTTGCCTGGGAAATCCCATGGACAGAGGAACTTTGTGGGCCACAGTCCATGGGGTCGCAGAGTGGGACACGACTAAATACATGCACACAATGGCTAATATATTTGCGAATTTTGTTTGTGAAATTTCCTTGAATTGTGTATCTATGATACATGAACTTTTCAGTATGTATAGTTTACTTAAACCTTGAAGAGCTTAACTTCTGCCATATATTAATATTCCCAAGTAGATATTACATGCTGAGTTAAGAGCTATCAAATCATGCTAATGTGTATAACCTATTGAAATGCTCACTTTTACTCTGTGTGCACTTAATCTTCAACAGTTCCCATAAATAGGTCAAGATTATGTGTGAATTCTGTTCATTATGTTAATATTTTGTCAAGATTATCTTTGAGAAAACCAGAGAATGTATTTCTTGACATGGAGGACATTCCTAATAGTGGTAATTTTGATTAGGTAATTGTCTATATCTGAGGATGAGTTTAAAATTATGAACTCTTATAATGTGTCTGGTATTTTTACCTCTTCAATTTGTTAGTTCCTTATCTAACACCAAAACCCACAAAACAAAGACCTATTACCCCTCTCCCCCGACACACAAATTTTAAGGTAAAATAAGATTAAAGAAAAGAAAATGTTAGATATCCTTTGAGTTATAGCATTGTTTTTTTTTTTTGAAATGTAATTGATTTATAATGTTGTGTTAGTTTCAGGGGGCTTCCCTCGTGGCTCCGCTGGTAAAGAATCCACCTGCAATGCAGGAGACCTGGGTTCAATCCTGAGTTGGGAAGATCCCCTGGAGAAGGGAAAGGCTACTCACTCCAGTATTCTGGTTTCGAGAATTCCATGGACTGTATAGTCCACGGGGTCGCAAAGAGTTGGACACGACTGAGCAACTTTCACTTTTGAAGAAGGAAATGGCAGGTGTAGGCAAAGTGATTCATTTGTACATAGATACATACAGATATATAGATTCTTTTTCAGATTATTTTCTATTATATCAATAGGTTATTATAAGATATTGAATGTAATTCCCTGTACTATACAATAGATCCTTGTTGCTTATCTATTTTGTGTGTAGTAGTTTTTATCTGTTAATCCCAAGCTCCTAATTTGCCCCTCCCTCTCCCTTTCCCCTTTGGTAACCACAAATTTGTTTTCTATGTCTGTGAGTCTGCTTTGTAAATGAGTTATCTGTATCATTTTTTTAGATTCCACATATAAATGGTATTATATGATATTTGTCTTTCTCTGTCTGACTTAGCAGGATTACCTCTAGATCCATCCATGTTCCTGCAAATGGCATTATTTCATTCTTTTTTGTGGCTGAGTGATATTTGAGTTATAGTTTGAATTCTGTTTATAAGAAGGCTGTTTGACAACCTTGCCTGTCACCTTTTGTGTGTCTAGCACATGTGGTGAGAACCTGTGACCCACAGGGAAGATAAAGAGACTCTCCAGCAAGTGTAGGATACAAATGGAGCTCTCTTTTTTTTTCCTAATAATTAATTTTTATTAGAGTATAGTTGATTGACAATGTTATGTTAGTTTCTGCTATACAGCAGAGTGAATCAGCTATCTGTATACATGTATCCCCTCTTTTTTGGATTTCTTTCCCATTTAGGTCACTACAGAGTGCTGAGTAGAGTTCCCAGAGCTGTTCAATAGGTTCTCATCTGTTATCTATTTTATAATAGTGTAGATGGAGCTTCCACTTGGCAGAACTGCTCTTAGTATCCGAGGTGTCATTAAAATACAGTTTCCACACATGAACTCCCAGTGGCAGCTCCTTAATTCCTGTCAAGGAGAGTGACGTGTTCTTGGTTTGTGTCCTGTAGATTCTGCCGTTCTTGCATCGCTACCAGTCTAAAGAACAATAAGTGGACCTGTCCTTACTGCCGGGCCTATCTTCCTTCCGAAGGAGTTCCAGCAGCTGATGTCGCCAAGAGAATGAAATCCGAGTTCCGGAATTGCACCGAATGTGACACTCTGGTATGTCACCATGCCTTTGCTCATAGTTACCAGCTCAGACCGCTGAGAAAATTGTTAGACAGCTAGTCATTTCACCTCTGCCTTTAACCTCATCCTACTCAGATTTCAGAGTGTATTGTCTCAGTCTCTCCTCTTCCTGTCCTCCAGTTTCATAAGTATGGACTGCAGGAGAGCCGTCACCTGATGCCCACCATCACCTAATTTCTCAAATGCTTTCATCAACCACCTCCGTTTCCTCCCTTCCCATTACTCCCCTCACCCCTTATTATGTGGCCTCTATTATGTTACTGTAGCCCACCCAGTGAATAGCTTTATTTTCAAGCCCAGTCCATAATTCCATCTCTGCTGCTCTGGGCTTTGCAGTAGTTATCTCTGTTGGCTGCTGCCTCCCTGTTACTGTTTTGCTCCGTTGATACTATACTAGTCTGGTTAGATCATGTGAGGTCTTAGAAGCTGTGTCAAAGATTCTAGATTTTATCTTAAATGCTGTAGAGTATCATAGAAAAAGTGTAAGCTTTTGATCAGGTTTATATTTTTAAGCTCTGACTCAGGCATGTGCATGGAGAATGGTTTGGAGGGGGCAAAAGCAGAATTGGTGGAGTCAGTTTAGTGGCCTTAGCGTAAGAGCATTAGGTGTGGAATAAGAGGTTGTTTCAGGGTGTATTTAAGAGAGGGATTGAAGAAAATTGGTAAGAAGCTGGATGTCGGGGGTGCATAAGAGTGAGGTGTCAAAGATGCCTTCCAAGTTTCTGAGATGAGTAGGTGAAAGTGCTAATATGGGGAGCAAATTTGGAGAAGAATCTACAGAGTTAAGTTTTAAGTTTTACATACATTACATTTGAACTGCTAAGGGGACTATATCTAGATATTACCTGTCTAGAGATCAAAAGGGCGATCATATACTGAAGATCTCAATTTCTTAGAGAACCTTTCTTGCTTGTTCATCTAAGTTATAATCTCTTAAACACTTTCTCTTAGCACTCTGTGCTTTCCCTTTATAGCACTTATCACTATTTGTAATTGTGCTTTTGTGACTTAAGTTTAATGTCCATTATCCATTATCCCCACCAGATTTCATGAGGGTAAGGATTGTGTCTGTTTTATTGGGTTGTTTATCAAGAGCTTTGAATAGTGGCTGGAACATAGTAAATGCTCAAATGCATTTTTTGAATATTTATGTAAGACCTAAATCTGTTCATGGCTGTGTGACTACGGAATCTATGCATGGTCTTTGGAGTCAGACATCTTAGGGTTGAGCACTAATTCTCTCACTTACTGTTTGTGATTTGGGGCAAATTATTAATCTGTTTTTGTTTGAGTCTTTGTAAATTGAGGGAAAAGATAATTTCGTGTTACAGGGTGGTTGTAAAGATTAAAGACAAACCACAAGTGGCTTTTAGCACTGTATGCTCAGTCGTGTCGGACTCTTGCAACCCCATCGACGGTAGCCCACCAGGCTCCTCTGTCCGTGGGATTTTACAGGCAAGAATAGTGGAGTGGGGTGCCATTCCCCTCTCCAGGGAATCTTCCTGACCCAGGGATTGAATTGCATCCCTTTCATCTCCTGCATTGGCAGGCAGGTTCTTTACCACTAGCGTTACTGGACGGGATTCATTTTAGCACTGTGGAAATGAATGCTAAAATCAATAGCTCAAAATCAATAGCTTTTCACATTCTTAGTAATCAGTATTGCTTATTTTTATTTTGATATTTTGCCATCGTTTAAAATTCAACATGCAAAAAATCAAACTCAGCATATTATTCTGTTATCCAGTTCTTTGGTATCTGTCAGAAACAAGAGCATTCTCTCTATTATCCTGGGTCAGAATCTGCTTCCTTTTTTCACTCCCTATTTCTGATTATTCACAAGTATTTTGATCTTTCCTTTGGGAGATTTCTTTGTATCTGTCTCTTCTTGCTGGAGTATTAGGCATTCTCAACTCTGCTTCCTGTGAGTCCTGGCCAGATGTCCATTCCATGAGTATCCCAGTCCCCAATATTGAACAGTGTCCTATCTACTTGTCTTCACATCCTTTATTCGTTTGTTTTTCCTCTATTAGAATATAAACACCTTTAATGCAAGCGCAGTGGCTTATACTCCTGCCACCACTGACAACCGATTTCAGTTTTGTGTCTGGGGTAGACACCCTATGAATTTAACAATTCACTCGTCAGGATACAGTCCCCAGATTGCTACATTTATATGAGGAATGTTGATCAAGGACTATAAAGAAGAAAGAGACTTAACGAAAGTCACAGGGAGAGGAGAGAGCACTGATGTGCAAAGTTGGATGTTAAATGTTGTAAAGCAGTCTGTTTTAAGACAGCTGCCTACATCGGTCCTAGCTTTTACATCTTTTTAGATGGATAAAGCAAGGATTTGTTGTTAACATTTCCATTTGCTTTTATTTTTGTCTTTTGTGAAGCAGTTACGACTGCTTCCTTGAGATGGTAGATTTCATGTTTGAGGTTGAACTTCCGTAGCTTGGGCAAAATGAAGCAGGGTGGGTCGGCCACCTTACCACAACCCTAACAAAGCTTCCTTTAGCACAAGATTTTATCAAAGTTTCTAATGACACATTTAGTAGAATATGTGCTATGCAGCAACAGATCCCTCATGGTTAGGATCTCTGAATGTATATCTGGAAGGACAAGGGTTCTTTATTCTGCCTTCATAAAAATGGACTGCAAGAGCTGTCCTTTATATTTGCTCTTAATGGGGCCATTAAGTATACTGTGTATTGTGAATTCATGTAATGCTACTGGATGTATTATAAAGCCATGGTATTTACATCTTTCCCTGAAGCACAGGATTTCTTTTTACTTACTCCAGATATATCTCCAGAATCCATCTATTTATTCTTTTTATCTCTCTGTTTTTCTTTCTCTCTCTTTTTACTTTTTTCCCCCTTTCCTTCCTTTTACTCTTTTTCTTTCTTCCTTCTTCCCATCACTAATTTAGGTAATAGTATCCAAAAAAAGTAAATTTGATGTAATATACATTTTTTCACTTTGAAAAACATATGCTTCCTAAAAGAAACAAATTCAAGAACTCAGCTCCTGGATCTTCTGACTATAAAGAAATTTTAAATTAGTGTTATTCTTGATAATGCCTTAAATTGATTGAACTATTACCTTGACTGCATCCTTTTAATCAACTGACCCCACATTATGACCTTATTTGAAATAAGAAAGCAGTGAAGTTGGGTCACAGAAGACTTCATTGACTGAAGTGAGCCTCTTTTCAACAGTGAGCTTATTTTGATCTGCTTTCATATAGGTTTGCCTCAGTGAAATGAGGGCACACACAAGAACATGCCAGAAGTACATAGATAAGTACGGGCCACTGCAAGAGCTTGGAGAGACAACAACGAGGTTTGCTTCTATACACTTTGGTTTAATGCTAAATTTGACATGCTTATAAAGAATTTAACGGGCTGGAAAGTGTAACATTTTTATTATGAAAATATGTATATGGTGGTTTTGGCTCCTAATCATAATACCTCTTATTAGTAATCATTTGTTTTCAATGACTAATAGCAGTAATTGCAAAAGAATTTTGCTCTCTCTGCTTTAAAAACTTTGGGGAGAACCAACTGGACACTGCAGAGATTGGGGAAGCTTCCTCAGACAAGTTTATATGGAGGAAGATCCAGAAATAGAAAGCAGAACTGTTCAGTTTCTGCTAGGCTCTGTGTTGTGACTAAGAGTCCTGAAGCAGATGATGGTTATGAGATTATTGTCTTTAGTTTTCCATCACCACTACTCAGTCTCCCAGCTTGTTCCCTCTCATTTTCCTGCTTACTCTTTAGAAGGGACAAAGTGACATCTCAGTATATATTCTAACATGAAAGAACACGCATGGGGCAGGCATTCTGAATCCTACAACCTGTTTGCTGGGTAATCTTATATGGGGCTGGAGGAAGGATGGAGACAGAGAGTAGGTGTAATGGAGGATATTGATATTTTTTCTTAAAAAAAAAAAGGAAACAAATCTAGGTCGTTAAAACTCCAGGAGATAGTGGAGGATGGGGGAGCCTGGCGTGCTTCAGTTCAGAGGGTTGCAAAGAGTTGGACACAACTTAGCAACTGAATGACAACTATTCTGAATGGCAGAGAAATTACAAAGTTTGGCATTTGCCTCTGCCGAAGAAATAGAGAAATGCTTTGTGTACTACTAAATGGAGATAATGGCTTTGAAACCATTAAGTCTTCCTATGAATTCAGCTATCTAGTAGAGATATTCAGTATAATTTCTTTTCCTCTCCTGAAGATAATGTTAGTTATGCTTATTTTAAGAAATATATGTATCAGTTCAGTTCAGTCACTCAGTCGTGTCCAACTCTTTGCAACCCCATGAATTGCAGCACGCCAGGCCTCCCTGTCCATCACCAACTCCCAGAGTTCACTCAAACTCATGTCCATTGAGACAGTGATGCCATCCAGCCATCTCATCCTCTGTCATCCCCTTCTCCTGCCCCCAGTCCCTCCCAGCATCAGGGTCTTTTCCAATGAGTCAACTTTTTGCATGAGGTAGCCAAAGTATTGGAGTTTCAGCTTCAGCATCAGTCCTTTCAATGAACACCCAGGACTGATCTCCTTTAGGATGGACTGGTTGGATCTCCCTGCAGTCCAAGGGACTCTCAAGAGTCTTCTCCAACACCACAGTTCAAAAGCATCAATTCTTTGGCGCTCAGCTTTCTTCACAGTCCAATGCTCACATCCATACATAACCACTGGAAAAACCATAGCCTTGACTAGACGGACCTCTGCTTTTGAATATGCTATCTAGGTTGGTCATAACTTTCCTTCCAAGGAGTAAGCATCTTTTAATTTCATGGCTGCAATCACCATCTGCAGTGATTTTGGAGCCCCCCAAAATAAAGTCTGACACTGTTTCCACTGTTTCCCCATCTATTTGCCATGAAGTGATGGGACCAGATGCCATGATCTTCGTTTTCTGAATGTTGAGCTTTAAGCCAACTTTTTCACTCTCCTCTTTCACTTTCCTCAAGAGGCCTTTTAGTTCCTCTTCACTTTAGCACAGGACAAAATGCTTAATATTTTGTAATAATCTATCAAGGAAAAGAATCTGAAAAAGAATGTATATACATGTATATACAACTGAATTATTGTGCTATAAGCCTGAAACTAACATGACAGCGTAAATCAACTCTACTTCAATAAAAAAAAATTTTTTTTAAGATAAAAAAGGGGAATGCCCTAGCACTCTAGTGGTTAGGACTCTACACTTTCACTGCCAAGGGCCCAGGTTTGATCCCCGGCTGGGGAGCTAAAATCCTATAAGCTGTGCAATGCAGCCAAAAAATTTTTTTAAAAAGAAATACTACTCAAATATATCTTAAATTTCCTAGTCCAGAAGTCTAGATGTTTTTCTAGAGATTACTTTGCAAATGCACCTTTTATTATAGGATTATATTTATTCCATACTCCTATAAATTGTGAGAGGAGTTTGGATTCTGTCAGACTGGCCCCAAGGACCAGTAGGAAGGAAGGCTAACAAACGAGTTGAAGAACCATGTGGTTTGATTGGAAAGTTGATATGAAAATTTTAAAGCATATGAATACTAATTTATCCTGCTAGTTAGAATTAAATAATAAAGAGTTAAAATAACCAAAATGAAAAGGGTTGTTGATTAATCAGTCTTACAAGATATATTAATATTTGCATTTAATATAGAAATCTTTGCTTTATAGAACTTATAACATAATTCAAATTTTTTAAGTTCTTATGCAAGGAAACTATCCAGAATACATGTCTTGGGGAACAAGAAGTTATATCTATTATGGAAAATGAGTGAAAAATTCCAAGCCTCCGTATAGTCTCTAAGAATTTAAGGCAGCACTATGCAGTGGAAATATAATACAGAACACATGTAATTTAAAATTCTCTAGAAGCAATATTCAAAAAGTAAAAACAAATGAAATTAATTTTTCATGTATGTTATTCAACTGGTTAAAAATATTCTCCTTGAACATGTAATCAATATATAAATTATTGAGACGTTTTATATATAAAGCCTGCAAACTTCAGAGTATATTTTAAACTTCTAGTGTATCTCAGTCTGGACTGACTGTATTTCAAGTGCCCGGTAGACACATACCTAATAGCTGCTCCACTGGACAAACAGATGCGAAGGACAGGCACTCCTAGGTGCGCAGAAAGATGTAACGAGGTAGTGTGGGCTGTTTTTCATTCTTCACTGGATGCTAAAACTGTGAGTTGACATCTGTGGTTATATTTGCCAGTGTTGTCAGATATTCTGGTTGGAGAACAAGTAACACCCAATTCAGATGTTACCTGAATTAGAAAAAGAAGTAAAAGAGACAGAAAAACTGACACAGATACAGCTGGGTGGTATGATCCTCTGTTTCTCGTTAATGGAGTGCTCAGAGTATACTTTTCTTCCAAAGAAAATAAAGTGCTTCAAGCGCACTATAACTGTGTCTCTGTCCTGCCCCTGTGAGGTTACACATTTGCATTGCTCATGAGAAAAAATTTAGGCACCAAGATAATTATCAGGATAGGAAAATGAATATGAAATCGAAAGAATGAGCACTAGAAACTAGATCCACCTACATTCTGTTTTTTATCTCTAGTTAAGTGACTACTGTCTAATTATCAATAATTTCAGTAACATTTGTGTTCTATGCAACTTCCAGGTGTGTATGTCCTTTTTGTCAGAAGGAATTGGATGAAGACACTTTGCTGGATCATTGCATTAATCATCACAGATCAGAAAGGAGAGCTGTGGTGAGAAATTACATTACTATATATTTCTGCAGTATCTAAATTTGATACACATTAGAAAATCCATTTATGGGCTTCTATTTATGGATATATCATAAAGGATAATTTATGTCAAGGTTACAGTGATTCTATGACTATGAACACCATGTGTAAGTGTCTGGTTTAAACCGACAAGAATTACCAGTGTGCAATTACTCTTTGATTTATGAAATTAGACAACATTGTCTCTTACAGATAATCATGGGCATAATCAACTAAGCAGATCTAAAAGGCATAGTTAAGATTTAATGTTAGTATGCTAACTGTGCTCACATCCTAACTGAGAAACATTTTTTAATAATGCAAATATGGTTATCAAGGCAATAATACACTAGACTTGAAAAGTAGAAAGTCATTCACCTTTATTAATCAGTTCATTATTTTATTTCAGAGTCTGAATATTCATCAATAGGCTCACAGATTAAAATGCATATTGCTTATCATTTCCTTGATCTATTGTGAATGCTGCCTTTTTTCTTTTCAACCTGGCACTTTAGTTCTGCTTTGCAGTGTGGCTCTTAAAATTTTCATTTTTGTATAGTTGAGAGGTAAGGCAGGGTGATGATGGATCATCATCATTTACTTGGCCATTTTACTAGTTTTTAACATTTGGATTGCTGCCGGTTTTTACGATTTGCATTCACGTTCTTGTATGTTTAAACTTTTCTTTCTATGTCATTTTTTCTTAAGAGGAAATTCCATAGATTGATATTTTTGGGCCCAAGAGTGCAAGTTTTAATTAACACTCAAAACGTATTCTAAAAAGTTAGAGTCAGTTTATATTTGTGTCAGCAAGTGATGAGTAAACTGCTTTCACCTTAACCTGGACAAAATTGGGTTACATTTATTTTTAAATTACAGGTGTAAAATGATACCTTGAAGATTATTTTGAATTTTATTTTAGTTCTAAACAGAACTAAGATATGTATATATGTGTGTGTGTGTTTCATACATGTAAGTTTGGGGTTTTTTAATTTGAGTTTTAAAGTTTTTTTTTTTTTTTTCATAAAATCCTTTTAGAAGGTGGATGAGGTTGAAATGTAAGTTTATTAGATAATTGATAGATAGCACTTACAACAATACTATGAGATAGAGATGATTATTATTTCCATTTTACCAACGGTAAACTCAGACTCAGAGAGGTTAAGTCTTACAAGGTAAGTCTTACAGCTGGTAAGTAAGCAGAGCTACAGTTTGAAGCCCAGTGTCTAGCTCTGGGGCATAAACACCTGTGCTCTACTAGCAAGTTCAAGAGAAAAGCCCCACAGCACAGTCAAAGGTCTTTTTTTATTCACCCTAATGGTCCAGAGGTTTGATTCTTGGAATGGCTAGCTAGGAGCTAGATATGTGTTGGGGAAGCAGCACGGAGATTGTCATGGGCTTTTCCTGTTTAAGTTGCCCTTGGATGAACTGAGCTAAGGAGGTGTTTTACGATTGGTCTCTGGGGTACCTTCCTAGAGGAAGCTTGAAGAAAGCATTGGGGGGCTTCCCTGGTGGTCCAGTGGCTAAGACTCCGAGCTCCCAATGTAGGGGGCCTGCGTTCAATCCCTCATCAGGGAACTAGGTCCCACATGCCACAACTAAGACCTGGCACAGCCAAATAAATAAGTAAATATTTAAAAAAGAAGAAAGAAAACATTAAGATGGCATAATAATGACTACCACATACTGAGTTTTCTTGGTTTGTCTTTTGGTTTGTTTTGGTCACATGCACAGCTTGCGGGATCTTAGTTCTGCAACCAGGGAACAAACCCACGCCCCTGCAGTGAAAGTGCCAAGTCATAACCACTGAACTGCAGGGGAGTTCCCGATATACTGAATTCTGGGTGCCTCTTGAACTGAGTGAAATTTTAACTCAGATGACCATTATATCTACTACTGTGGGCAAGAATCCCTTAGAAGAAATGGAATAGCCCTCATAGTGAACAAAAGAGTCCAAAATGCAGTACTTGGATGCAAGCTCAAAAACAACAAAATGATCTCTGTTTGTTTCCAAGGCAAACCGTTCAATATCAAAGTAGTCCAACTCTATGCCCCAACTAGTAATGCTGAAGAAGCTGAAGTTGAACGGTTCTATGAATACCTACAAGACCTTCTAGAACTAACACCCCCAAAAGATGTCCTTTTCATTATAGGGGACTGGAATGCAAAGGTAGGAAGTCAAGAGATAACCTGGAGTAACAGGCAAATTTGGCCTTGGAGCACAAAATGAAGCAGGGCAAAGGCTAACAGAGTTTTGCTAAGAGAACGCACTAGTCATAGCAAACACACTCTCCAACAACACAAGAGAAGACTCTACACATGGACATCACCAGATGGTCAATACCAGAATCAGATTGATTGTATTCTTTGCAGCTGAAGATGGAGAAGCTGTGTACAGTCAAAAAAAAAAAAAAAACCAAGACCAGGAGCTGACTGTGGCTCAGATCATGAACTCCTTATTGCCAAATTAAGACTGAAATTGAAGAAAGTAGGGAAAACCACTAGACTATTCAAGTATGACCTAACTTAAATCCCTTATGATTATACAGTGGAAGTGACAATAGATTCACAGGATTAGATGTGATATACACAGTACCTGAAGAACTATGGATGGAAGTTCATGACATTGCACAGGAGGCAGTGATCAAGACCATCCCCAAGAAAAAAAAAATGCAAAAAGGCAAAATGGTTGTCTGAGGAGGCCTTACAAATAGCTGAGAAAAGAAGAGAAGCGAAAGGCGAGGGAGAAAAGGAAAAATATACCCATATGAATGCAGAATTCCAAAGAACAGCAAGGAGAGATAAGAAAACCTTCCTCAGTGATCAATGCAAAGAAATAGAGGAAAACAATAGAATGGGAAAGACTCTTCAGGAAAATTAGACATACCAAGGGAATATTGCATTCACAGATGAGCACAATAAAGGACAGAAAAGGTATGAACCTACCAGAAGCAGAAGATATTAAGAAGAGGTGGCAAGAATACACAGAAGAACTATACAAAAAAGATCTTCATGAGCCAGATAACCATGATGGTATCATCACTCACCTAGAGCCAGACATCCTGGAACATGAAGTCAAGTGGGCCTTAGGAAGCATCACTATGAACAAAGCTTGTGGAGGTGATGGAATTCCAGTTGAGCTATTTCAAATCCTAAAACATGATACTGTGAAAGTGCTGCACTCAGTATGCCAGCAAATTTGGAAAACTCAGCATTGGCCACAGGACTGGAAAAGGTCAGTTTTCATTCCAATCCCAAAGAAAGGCAATGCCAAAGAATGTTCAAACTACCACACAATTGTACCCATCTCACACGCTAGCAAAGTAATGCTCAAAATTCTCCAAGGCAGTCTTCAACAGTACATGAACGTGAACTTCCAGATGTGCAAGCTGGATTTAGAAAAGGCAGAGGAACCAGGATCAAATTGCCAACATCCAATTGGATCATTGGAAAAGCAAGAGAGTTCCAGAAAAATATCTATTTCTGCTTTATTCACTACACCAAAGCCTTTGACTGTATGGATCACAACAAACTGTGGAAAATTCTTCAAGAGGTAGGAATACCAGACCACCTTACCTGCCTCCTGAGAAATGTGTATGCAGGTCAAGAAGCAACAGTTAGAACTGGACATGGAACTACAGACTGGTTCCAAATTGAGAAAGGAGTACATCAAGGCTGTATATTGTCACCCTGCTTATTTAACTTATATGCAGTATATATCATGTGAAATGCCAAGCTGGATGAAGCACAAGCTGGAATCATGATTGCTGGGAGAAATATCAATAACCTCAGATACTCAGATGACACCACTCTTATGGCAGAAAGTGAAGAGGAACTAAAGAAAGTGAAAGAGGGTGAGTGAAAAAGTTGGCTTAAAACTCAACATTCAGAAAATGAAGATCATGGCATCTGGTCCCATCACTTCATGGCAAATGGATGGGGAAACAATGGAAACAGTGGTAGACTTTATTTTAGGGGGCTCCAGAATCACTGCAGATGTTGACTGAAGCCAGGAAATTAAAAGACACTTGCTCCTTGGAAGAAAAGCTATGACCAACCTAGACAGTATATTAAAAAGCAGAGACATTACTTTGCCAACAAAGGTCTATCTAGTCAAGACTATGGTTTTTCCAGTGGTCATGTATGGATGTGAGAGTTGGACTATAAAGAAAGCTGAGTGCCAAAGAATTGATTCTTTTGAACTGTGATGTTGGAGAAGACTCTTGAGAATCCTTTGGCCTGCAAGGAGATCCAACCAGTCCATTCTAAAGGAAATCAGTTCTGAATATTCATTGGAAGGACTGATGTTGAAGCTGAAGCTTCAGTACTTTGGCTACCTGATGGGAAGAACTGTCTCATTGGTAAGACCCTGATGCTGGGAAAGATTGAAGGCAGGAGGAGAAGGGGATGACAGCGGATGAGATGGTTGGATGGCATCACCTACTCGATGGACATGAATACACTCTGGGAGTTGGTGATGGACAGGGAAGCCTGGCATTCTGCAGTCGCTGGGGTCACAAAGAATCAGACATGACTGAGCGACTGAACAGAACTGACTGGGTGCCTCTTCAACTTCTCCCAGCAACCCTATGAAGGAGATATCATCGACACAGCCTGAGCCATGACTAGTAGTGCCCAGGTGCTGGTCTGGCTGGAGGAGCACTAGGCATTCTGGACTGTGGGCAGCACTCTAGCATCCATCCAGGGCAGGCACCTTAGTTGTCTATCCATTGGTACCGTGTACCTACTCCAGCAGAAATCCCGTCCATGTGCAGCTCAGTTTGGCCATCAGATTGAAGGTGGCCCATGGAAGCTGGGTCTTCTATTATTTAGAGGTCATAGAAGTCACTGAAGAAAACTGCCATAAGGACAGAAATAATCAGGAATCATGGGATCAGATTGCCTGTGGAATTTAGTAGTTAAAAAGCCTAAGTGAAAGTCGCTCAGTCATGTCCAACTCTTTGTGGACCCCATGGACTATACAGTCCATGAAATTCTCCAGGCCGGAATACCGGAGTGGGTAGCTGTTCCCTTCTCCAGGGGATCTTCCCAACCCAGGGACTGAACCCAGGTATCCTGCATTGTAGGGTGGTAAGAATCAGGTGGTGATGCTTGGGTACTGGGTGATGTTTGCAGCCATATCAAATCAAGGCTAGAGCAGATTTTCTAGAGGAAGCTGCGTACTCTCACAGTTGGGGAACCCAAGCTGGGAAGGATGCTATCTTGGCTTAAGGCAGGAGCAGATTGTTCAGAAAAGTCACGGTTCTGTAAAACACTATGCTATGCTAAGTCACTTCAGTCGTGTCCGACTCTGTGCGACCCCAGAGATGGCAGCCCACCAGGCTCCCCCGTCCCTGGCATTCTCCAGGCAAGAACACTGGAGTGGGTTGCCATTTCCTTCTCCAATGCATGAAAGTGAAAAGTGAAAGGGAAGTGGCTCAGTCGTGTCCGACTCTTAGCGACCCCATGGACTGCAGCCTTCTAGGCTCCTCAGTCCATGGGATTTTCCAACCAAGAGTAGTGGAGTGGGGTGCCATTGCCTTCTCTAGGGCTGTGTAAAAGTGGTTACTGGAACAGAAGATCTTCAGGTTTCCTCTGTTAGTGTTTCATGCTTGAGTGTACAAGGTTAAGACAAGCCCCAGTCCCTGGTGGCTCAGACAGTAAAGAATCTGCTTGCACTTGGGACATGAAGGTTCGATCGTTGGATCAGCAAAATCCCCTGGAGAAGGTAATGGCAACCGACTCCAGTATTCTTGCTTGGAGGAGCCTGGTGGGTTATGGTACATGGGGTCACAAAGAGTCGGACACAACTGAGTGACTTTCACTTTGCCATTAGAAGTCAGATTAAACCTGTGGTTATGAAAAGGCTGGAGGCAGATCCTGTGGCAGAACTAATGGGGACACATATGTGAAAATACCCCAAGGAAGTCCTTGGACAAGGAGGGTTGAGTCCAAGACTGCCTCTGGATTGGCATGGAATGTAGCGAGGAATTACTGCTTTAAAGGACTGAATTGCTAGGTTTGCCTGCAGGTAAGGTCAGTGATGTCATCTGACTTAGCAGATATAAGTAGTCTCTAGATAGATAGAGATTTGGGCAAAGGAGTCTGCCTTCCAGATAGAATTAGATAACTCAAAAATCAAGCCACAAGCAACTAATCCTTTGTTTCTGAGTTGCTCAAGCAAACTAGGGTAGTAGGTTAAGAACATCAAGAAGGTTCAACAAGTTCTTTTCATGATACAGTAATTAACTATATTCTGCTGCATTTTTTTGAAAGTATATCTATGGAATATTAGACTTAAAAGAGGCAAATGATACAGCATGCTTCAGGTTGAATTATGAGACTACTCGAGAGAAATTTAGTATTTTATCATATTAAGGGAAGATATTTCAGTAAGAACCCCACTTTCTGGCTATCCTCTTTGTCCAGTGTTTTCTTTCAGTGGTTGGTTCTTATTTATCCTTTAGAACTCACCTTAAATCTCAGTTCCCTGACACCAAAATTATTTTCAGCTCTTGCTTTTTTTCTCATTTATCACAGTTGTATGTTGTGCGTTTATTTTGTGTCTGTCTCTCCCTCCAAATTAATAGCTTCATGAAGCCATAGAATTTATTAATAATTTCTTTGTTCAACATTGCGTGCCCAGCTCTTGGTGGAGAACCTAACTATAGTAGGATATAGTGATATGAAAAATAGGATATTGTAAAAATCATAGTTCCATCCACCCAGGCTCAAAGGTAGTTTTATTTTCTGCCTGATCCTGAGATTCATTCCTTGTGAGAAGGGACAGGACTTCATTTGGTTTGAAATTAAAAACTGTACTGACAAAATCTGAGCCCTAATCCCCATAGCAATTTATTCCTGTGGGTATTCAGAATATCTGTAGCTTGATGGAGCAGTGGGAATGTACATGCATAAATGTTTTGGAAGGAAGAAAATCTTCATTAGATTTGCTTCCAAACTCCTATTATTAGGTGTTCAATCTTGTACCTTAATTTTGGTTGAAGATTTGCCCATAATTGTTTTCAATGCATGACTCTTTTCTTTTGGTGTTGGATTCAGTTATCTTTAATTTCTTCCCCAAATGGTATTTACCATTGTATAAAAAGTGTTCTTCAATTGACTGAGCTGCTGTGGGGATTAATCTGAACCACAGACAGAGCTGGATATCCATTGTAACAGACGTTCCAAAGGACTGAAGTTGGTGGTAGCTTCTAATACGGTGGCTGTTATTTACCCATTGCGTTCACCATCAGATCAAGTCCATACTGAGATGAGGCCAACATCTGTTTTTTTTTTTAAATTCAAGTATAGTTGGTGTACAATGTTATATAAGTTACAATTATAGGTATACAATATAGTGATTCACAACTTGTAAAGGTTATACCCATTTATAGTTATTATAAAATATTAGCTATATTCCCTGTGTTACACAATATATCCTCGTAGCTTATTTGATACATAATAGTTTGTATCTCTTAATCCCCTACCTCTATGTTGCTCCTCCCCACTTCCTTCTCCCCACTAGTAACCGGTAAGTTTTTCTCTATGAATCTGTTTTTTTGAGGCCAGTATCTTTTGATGTATGCTGTAAAATTGTTGGTTATTAATAGTGGCATGGTCTGGGAGCATATCTGAGTAAAGAGAGATAGTAAAGGATGAGCTGACATTAGGAAATTGGCAATGGTTGTCTGACAAGGCCTTACAAGTAGCCTTACAAGTAGTCTCCTCTCTTGTAAGGAGGCCTTACAAGAGAAAAGAAGAGAAGTGAAAGGCAAGGGAGAAAAGAAAGATATACCCATATGAATGCAGAGTTCCAAAGAATAGCAAGAAGAGAAAAGAAAGCCTTCCTCAGTGATCAATGCAAAGAAATAGAGGAAAACAATAGATTGGAAAGACTAGAGATCTCTTTAAGAAAATTAGAGATACCAAGGGAATATTTCATGCAAAGATGGGCACAGTAAAGGACAGAAATGGTATGGACCTAACAGAAGCAGAAGATATTAAGAAGAGGTGGCAAGAATACACAGAAGAACTATACAAAGAAGATCTTCATGACCCAGATAACCACGATGGTGTGATCACTCACCTTGAGCCAGACATCCTGGAATGCGAAGTCAAGTGGGCCTTAGGTAGCATCACTACGAACAAAGCTAGTGGAGGTGATGGAATTCCAGTTGAGCTATTTCAAATCCCAAAAGATGATGTTGTGGAAGTGCTGCAATGAGTATGCCAGCAAATTTGGAAAACTCAGCAGTGGCCACAGGACTAGAAAAGGTCAGTTTGCATTCCAATCCCAAAGAAAGGCAATGCCAAAGAATGCTCAAACTACCACACAATTGTACTCACTTACTATGCTAGCAAAATAATGCTCAAAATTCTCCAAGCCAGGCTTCAACAGTACGTTTACCAAGAACTTCCAGATGTTCAGCTGGATTTAGAAAAGGCAACGGAACCAGAGATCAAATTGCCAACATCCGTTGGATCATAGAAAAAGCAAGAGAGTTCCAGGAAAACATCTATTTCTGCTTCATTGGCTATGCCTTTGACTGTGTGGATCACAACAAACTGTGGAAAATTCTGAAAGAGATGGGAATACCAGACCACCTTACCTGCCTCCTGAGAAATCTGTATGCAGGTAAAGAAGCAACAGTTAGAACTGGACATGGAACAATGGACTGGTTACAAATTGGGAAAGGAGTACATCAAGGCTGTATATTGTCACTCTCGTTATTTAACTTATATGCAGAGTACGTTATGCGAAATGCGAGACTGCACAAGCTGGAATGAAGATTGCCGGAAGAAATATCAATAATCTTAGATATGCATATGACCACCCTTATGGCAGAAAGCGAAGAGGAACTAAAGAGTCTCTTGATGAAAGTGAAAGAAGAGAGTGAAAACGTTGGCTTAAAACAACATTCAGAAAATGAAGATCATGGCATCTGGTCCTATCACTTCATGGTAAATAGATGGGGAAACAGTGGAAACAGTGATAGACTCTATTTTCTTGGGCTCCAAAATCACGGCAGATAGTGACTGCGGCCATCAAATTAAGATGTGTTTGCTCCTTGGAAGACAAGCTATGACAAATCTAGACAGCATATTAAAAAGCAAAGAGATTGCTTTGCCAACAAAGGTCTGTACAGTCAAAGCTATGGTTTTTCCAGCAGTCATGTATGGATGAGAGAGTTGGTCCATAAAGAAGGCTGAGCACCGAAAGATGGATGCTTTTGAACTGTGGTGTTGGAGAAGACTCTTGAGAGTCCCTTGGACTGCAAGGAGATCAAACCATTCAATCCTAAAGAAAATCAGTTCTGAATATTCATTGGAAGGACTGATGCTGAAGCTGGAGCTCCAATACTTGGATTACCTGATGCGAAGAGCTGACTCATTAGAAAAGACTGATGCTGGGAAAGATTGAAGGCAGGAGGAGAAGGGGATGACAGAAGATGAGATGGTTGGATGGTATCACCAACTCAATGGGCATGAGTTTGAGCAAGCTCCAGGTGATGGTGAAGGACAGGGAAGCCTGGAGTGCTGCAGTCCATGGGGTTGCAAAGAGTCAGACACAAGTGAGCAACTAAACAACAACCTTAGGGAGAGCGTAGATGAACACTTAGGTACTTAGGTCATGATCATCAGTCTCTCACTTTACCATTTCTTTCCCTTTCCTATTCTTACCCTCTCCTTCCTTGTGTTAAATTCCCCAATTCAAGAAACAGAACAAATTTTTGAAGTAGTATAGACTGTCACTCATTGTTTTGTAGTGTCTTTCTGGTGAAAGCCTCTTCAGTCACACAACTAAATTGTCTATACACCTGAAGCCTGACACCTCCACTAGGTCTCTTTTAACATCAGACTGAAAACAAAAACTACTTTGCTTGAAATTCCAGGTTTTCTGTAGATTTCCCGTCCACTGGGCTCAAAGCTCCTTAATCATGGGACCAAGGCTTAGTCATCTCTGTTCCTCTGACTCGATATGGGGCAAACAGAAATCACATGAGCTGCTCAGAAGAGTGTATGTTGATTAGTACTGGTTCCAACTTACTGTTTCAAACTCTCCTCCCCCGGCTGCCCCCAAAATGCCCTGTCTCCAGCTTCACTGAGCATTTTCCCGTTGCCTACGCAGGCCCAGTCCTTTTAGGGTTTCCTGCCTTTTTCCACTTTGCTTTCCCTGCCTGTGGTGCTTCTCCTCTGCTATGGCTGACTTGTTCTTCAAGACTCACACCAGCTGCATGCAACTTGGCTGAATCCTTTCCTGACTTCTCAGAAAAAAAAGTAATGATTCCCTTATCAGTCTTTAACAGTTGTCTGATCAGATCTTGATTACAGCACTTGCTGTGCTGTATTGCAAGTATCTGCTTAGGTGATAAGAGTAGTATCCATTTGTGGGGGTCCAGTGGTTAAGACTCAGCTTTCTGCAAAGGGCGCGCTCTGGATACTGGTAGAGAGCTAAGACCCCTGCATGCCAGGCAGTGAGGCAAAGAGAAGAAAAAAAGGCCGATCTAGAGAACAAATCCATGGTTGCCAGGGTTCAGGAGAGAAGAAGTTAAGGGACAGTACAAGGGAGTTTTTTGTAGTGAGAAAGCAGTTCTGTTTCTTGATTGTGTTGGTAGTTATATGACTATATGTGGGATAAAATTTCATAGAATATATATACACACCCCAGAAAATGAATTCATGCAAAAACTGGTGAAATCTAAGTCAGATGTTGTCTAGTTAATTGCCAATTTCCTGGTTTTGATAATATGCCATAGTTATGCAAAAAGTAACATTTTGGGGAAGCTGGGTGATGGTGACATGGTACCTCTGCATTTATTTTGCCATTTCTTTTGAGCTTATAAATATTTCAAAATGAGAAGGTTTTGTAGATGGCCATTCATGGCTATTAAATTAGGAAAATATGTGTAAATACTAATATCTGATGCTGGTGTATTATAATCTATATTGCTGGTGGTAATATAAAACTATAAGCATGTATCATATATAGTGTATATTATGAACCATGAATGTTCATAACTTTGGCCTTATAATCTCCATTTATAGTCATTTATCCTAAGAAAATAATCCCCTCAAAAATGTAATTTGATATATAATTATCAATGATTATAGACAATATAATTTGTAATAACAATAGCAATGTAGATAATGTAATTTGTAATAGCAAAATATCCACGTACCTAAGAAAACTTTAGTATTGCAAGAAGTAGGTAACTAATTAAATTATGGCACACCTCCTGTAATATTATTTAAATAATAAAATGGTAAGTATAAAACAAATAGTTATACTCTTTATATACAAGAAATGTGTATGAAGAAAGAAGTGCAATTTTATTTGTTTATATTGCTTTAATATTTATATAATTCTAAAACATTCTACCAAGTTATGGCCAATAGATTAATAAAATTAAAATTAACTTTGTTGAATGGCTATTTAATTTTTTATCTCTGACACTAATGATTATTTAAAATTCTTTCTTGAACTCTTGATATTGTTTATTTCCAGTTCTGTCCACTTTGCCGTTTAGTACCTAATGAGAATCGAAGCAGCTTCAATGGCAGCTTAATAAGACATTTGCAAGTCAGTCACACTTTGTTTTATGATGATTTCTTAGTAAGTATATTTTCTTACTTCTACATTATGTTTTTATGCTGTATTGAGCTTACCTTTCTTAATATAAGAAGTCTTACTATAAGATTATAGAGGAAAAATGCATATATAGCTGCAGTGTTAAGTATTAGTATTAAGGAGGAAACATAAAAATAGTGTTTTATAAATTGTGTTTTATAAATATATATATTATAAATATATATATTTTATATAACTATTTTAAGAGTAGTTACCTGCTTTAGACAAAATCATTTTCTATGTGTTGTAAATAATTAGCCATTGTATAAAGACCCAGATTTCACTTTCCAGTTACTTTATTTTCTACTTTAATGCCTCCCACTAAATAGTTATAATTTTCATGAAGTTAAAAACATATTAACTGAGAGAAGATTGTATCAGTAATGAAGTGGCTCAGAGAATTTGTACTCATTTTATAATACATTGAATGGCCAATAACAGATACAACATTATCAATGTAGTGAGACACATGGGCTCTATTTTTAATTTAAATTTTGTAAAATACAAAACCCATGTTTATTTAACGTTTTCAACTTAAATTATTATGAACAAATTTTAGACATATAAAGAAGTAGACAGAATTATATAATGAACCTCTGTATACTGATCAGCTACCCATCAATAATGGCCAACTAAGCCATTCTCATTATAGTCAGAATTTTTCTTAAGATGAAAGAAAAATTTGATATAGTATGAATAGTTCTGATACTTATGACTCAATTTCCCATTATCAGAAATGATCAAACAAGCTAAAGGTTCAGTTCAGTCACTCAGTCATGTCCAACTCTTTGTGACCCCATGAATCTCAGCACGCCAGGCCTCCCTGTCCATCACCAACTCCCGGATTTCATTCAAACTCACTTCCATCGAGTCGGTGATGCCATCCAGCCATCTCATCCCCTGTCGTCTCCTTCTCCTCCTGCCCCCAATCCCTCCCAGCATCAGAGTCTTTTCCAATGAGTCAGCTCTTCGCATCAGGTGGCCAAAGTACTGGAGTTTCAGCTTTAGCATCATTCCTTCCAAACAACACTCAGGGCTGATCTCCTTTAGAATGCACAGGTTGGATCTCCTTGCAGTCCAAGGTACTCTCAAGAGTCTTCTCCAACACCACAGTTCAAAAGCATCAATTCTTTGGTGCTCAGCTTTCTTCACAGTCCAACTCTCACATCCATACATGACCACAGGAAAAACCATAGCCTTGACTAGATGGACCTTTGTTGGCAAAGTAATGTCTCTGCTTTTGAATATGCTATCTAGGTTGGTCATAACTTTCCTTCCAAGGAGTAAACGTCTTTTAATTTCATGGCTGCAATCACCATCTGCAGTGATTTTGGAGCCCCCCAAAATAAAGTCTGACACTGTTTCCCCATCTATTTGCCATGAAGTGATGGGACCAGATGCCATGATCTTTGTTTTCTGAATGTTGAGCTTTAAGCCAACTTTTTCACTCTCCTCTTTCACTTTCATCAGCAGGCTTTTGAGTTCCTCTTCACTTTCTGCCATAAGGGTGGTGTCATCTGCATATCTGAGGTGATTGATATTTCTCCCGGCAATCTTGATTCCAGCTTGTGCTTCTTCCAGCCCAGGGTTTCTGATGATGTACTCTGCACAGAAGTTAAATAAGCAGGGTGACAATATACAGCCTTGACGTACTCCTTTTCCTATTTGGAACCAGTCTGTTGTTCCATGTCCAGTTCTAACTGTTGCTTCCTGACCTGCATATAGGTTTCTCAAGAGGCAGGTCAGATGGTCTGGTATTCCCATCTCTTGAAGAATTTTCCACAGTTTATTGTGATCCACACAGTCAAAGGCTTTGGCATAGTCAATAAAGCAGAAATAGATGTTTTTCTGGAACTCTCTTGCTCGATGATCCAGAGGATGCTGGCAATTTGATCTCTGGTTCCTCTGCCTTTTCTAAAACCAGCTTGAACATCAGGAACTTCACGGTTCACGTATTGCTGAAGCCTGGCTTGGAGAATTTTGAGCATTACTTTACTAGCATATGAGATGAGTGCAATTGTGTTGTAGTTTAAGCATTCTTTGGCATTGTCTTTCTTTGGGATTGGAATGAAAACTGACCTTTTCCAGTCCTGTGGCCACTGCTGAGTTTTCCAAATTTGCTGGCATATTGAGTGCAGCACTTTCACAGCATCATCTTTCCGGATTTGAAATAGCTCCACTGGAATTCCATCACCTCCACTAGCTTTGTTCGTAGTGATGCTTTCTAAGTAAGGCCCACTTGACTTCACATTGAGGATGTCTGGCTCTAGGTCAGTGATCACACCATCATGATTATCTGGGTTGTGAAGATCTTTTTTGTACAGTTCTTCTGTGTATTCTTGCCACCTCTTCTTAATATTTTCTGCTTCTGTTAGGTTCATACCATTTCTGTCCTTTATTGAGCCCATCTTTGCATGAAATGTTCCCTTGGTATCTCTAATTTTCTTGAAGAGATCTCTAGTTTTTCCCATTCTGTTGTTTTCCTCTATTTCTTTGCATTGATCGCTGAGGAAAGCTTTCTTATCTCTTCTTGCTATTCTTTGGAACTCTGCATTCAGATGCTCATGTCTTTCCTTTTCTCCTTTGCTTTTTGCTTCTCTTCTTTTCACAGCTATTTGTAAGGCCTCCCCAGACAGCCATTTTGCTTTTTTGCATTTAGCATAGCTATTGTTCTGCTTTGGTCCATGCATTTTCCTGTGAGAGTGATGCATTGTCCCATGAGTCCCTTTCAGCAAAGGGGATTGCTTATCATGGGAACATTCACAGCCATGTTCTGAAATGGTACATTTTATTGTTATGTCTATCGAAATACCTGAAATATTGAGTTAAATTTGAATTTATATATAATTTTCACATGATTTTGACTATTTTCTTTTTATGCAATTTAAATGGAATTTAATAATTGTTGAAGGGTATCATTTGGAAATTGTCTCCGTGCATTCTGGTGTGCCCCGGATGATTATCCAGATTCAACACAAGGAATCTGGGTTTCAGTAACAGTCCTGTCACAACTTGTGACCTTGGGCAAGATATTTAACTTTGGAGCCTCTGTTTGTTCATTTCTTAAAGTGAGGACTAAGCCAAGTACATACTGTTTCCAAATGCTCTCATGGGGATTAAATGAGATGATGCATGTCAAGAGATTTACTCAGGTTGGGTGTGGATGTTAGGCCACTGGAGATGGGGAAAGAGTAAATGGAAATATTAGGACCACTTGAAGAATGAACAGACCACACCACAGAGGCTTCATAATCTCTCCTCCATCTCTCAAATAATGTCTTTTCTGGCCACTAAGGCACACAGGCCCTCAAGAGAGCCACGTGTTGTCATTTTTCATAACACGTAGGGGTTCCTCTGTTTATCGTAGCTCCATGAGATGTTCTAAAAGCCAGGTTGATTCCGTACCTGTTCTGACTCTTCATTGTTCAGTCCATTCTCTTCAAGATCATTCACAGTATGACCTGGGGCTGGCCAGGAAGAGGTCACTTTGGTGAGAATACTCTCCACCCCCTCAAAATCACATTCTTAGATGTGGAAGTGAGATCAAAACAGTGTTCTTTGTTTTGATTTTTTTGTTTTCTCAACTACCAAGTACTGTGCTAGGCATTTTATGCAAGTTGTCTCATTTCATTCCTTGTAGCAACTTCTGTGAAATGCATACTGTATGATTATCCTTACTTAGCTATGAAGTATCTGATGCTCAAAGGTTAATAAATTGCCTCAGAACAACCCAGCATTGAAAAAGACCCTGATGCTGGGAAAGATGGAAGGCAGGAGGAGAAAGGGCGACAGAGGATGAAATGGTTGGATGGCATCACCAACTCAATGGACATGAGTTTGAGCAGACTCAGGAGATAGTGAAGGACAGGAAAGCCGGGCACGCTGTCGTCCATGGGGTTGCAAAGAGTCGGACATGACTTACCTACTGAACAGCAACCTGGCATTAAGTCCAAATATTGTGCTCTGCTCTGTTTTATGACTTTCTTGTGGGTTTTATTTATTTGCTTTTATGTTTTAGAGTGAACTTCCAATAAAGATTTTATTTTCTTAGTTTATTGGTGAAGAGGAGATGGGTTGCAGAAGATGGGGCTCTTAGTTTTTGTTTTATTTACAGAATGTGCTGACCTAAAGTTTTGAATTCAGTTTTGACCATAAGGAGGCAAGGAGAAAGAGTGTTTTGTTTCCAACATTTTTTTTTTTTTTCAGAACTAGATATTCAGTAGTACTGCTGGGAATGGTGAATCCTATGGGAGTGTCTTAACTTCATTCCATATTACATGTTTATGTGGAGCATAGCACTCTGACCCGGATTTGTAATATTGGCTAAAAACTATTACAGTTAGATCAGATAAAAAACTTTAAATTCCAGATCAAGACTATTTTATTAATAATGATAGCTAGTTAATTGATAGACAGTGAAAATGAAATAGAAAATGCACAAGTCCCAAAGCAAAAGTCCTGAGTTCTATGAGTTTTTTGTGTGTGTGTATGGAAACTTGGGGATTGAATTCAGGGCTTTACTTGGCAAAATGAGGCATTGTCTTAACATTCATCCTCGAGTTGCTGAAAACTGTCATGTCTAACTGTATGTTTCTAATTTTTTTTCTTTACTGTAGGATTTCAATATAATTGAGGAAGCTCTTATCCAAAGGGTCTTAGACCGGTCACTTCTGGAATACGTGAATCACTCGAATACTGCATAACTGTATTAAAAGAAAAGAGAAGGAGACCGTACAATTGCACCATTTTTTTTTAAAGATGCTGCTTGAAAAATCGTAGGGAAGCTGTCAATGTCTGATGAGCAGAAAAGTGTACAACACATTATATGTTCGTCCATATCTATTGTTGTATCGCATTTTAAAACTGCTTTCACTTTGATGACTTAGGTCTGTTTTACATTCTTGAGTTTCTTAGACACTTAACAGCAAAAAATTCTCCATCTGCCATTAATACATGAAAGAGAATATAAGGCTGAGTATGTGGGTGAAGGATCTTTATTTGCAAATCGGATGATGTTGTGTGTAATGTTACATACTGATAACTACTCTTATGATTGGACAAGATAACTAATCTTTGTTCTATGGAGAGTGAAACAAAGTGTGGATACTCAAGGAAATGTGAGATCTGTTCCAGTGCTCATGTTCTAACAACTAATAGAATCACACCAATAACCTTGTATGGGAGTAGGAAGGGAAAATTTTGGAAGTCAACAACGATCATTTAACCAAATCTATAACATAATACTGTAACAATACTGTAATTTCATGTTAGGAATGTATACTTAGTGCTTTGACTTTTTATAACTATGCACATATTAGAATTTAATATTATATTTTTCAAATATTTGTAGCTTATTATTTAGAAATATTTCTATAATATAGGCAACTTCTTAAGAACCATCAGCCGAGATTTACAGTAGAAGTATTCCCATCCATAATTTTTAGTGGAAAATCCTAAGGGCTTTGATTTTTTTTGTTGTTTTATTTTATCTTTTAGAAAAATTAAACAAATACTGAAAACCAAACAGAAGATATATAGCTTATTTCATTATTGTAAAGAAACAGTCTTTTGGAACTCTGCCAGTCACCTTGGATGTCCTCTGTGTGTCCTGTCAAAGTTAACAACTCTCTTCCCCAGCCCCACAGAAGTAACCACTACATTGATTTTAACAGCACTCACTTCCTTGTATTTCTTAGTTTATCCCCAAGTCTGTATCTCAATACTAGCTTTTAATCTTACTCACTTAAAATTGCTTTGTTAGCTATATCTCTTAATGTCTCTTTTTAATCTATGGGTTCCCCCTTATTTCTTTCCCTTAAAATTTATCTGTTGAAGAACCTCGTCTTATACATACCCAACTATCTGTATTTTGTTAATAGCATACTCATGGCTCAATTCAGCATGTTCTTCTGTCATCTGGATATGATACATGGATCCAGAGGTTTGAGCAGACTCAGGTTCAACCTTTGACCAGACTATATAGATCATGGTGTATTATTTCAACAGAGGGCAGAGCATGTCTGGTTCGCTCTTTTTCTGATGTCAGCTGAAATGGATATGCCTAGATCCACTGATTTGTTGTGGGTTAGAGTTTCTGTCATTTCTTTTTCATTTATTAGTTGGAACATTTTTATATATAAAGAGATGTTTCCCCTGTCTACTGTTTGGTTAACCAGTGGTCAAGTTCATAGAGGAAAAGAAAAATACTTGAATCTTTTCCTTGATTTATCAATTTTCAGGCTTATAAACTTGTTTTCTATCATCTCCTGTACATCACTTTTTTAAGTGTAGTGAACTCATGGATTCAAACATACTTGATGGACTTTAATCCATTTTGAGTATTGCCCTATTAAAGCTCAAATTGTCCTGTTTTTGGTCATTGGGAGCCTTATCAAGTTGACTCAGTCCTTTCGACACTACTCTAGCAGTCTTTAATGACTTCCTTGTAGTCTCCTGTGACAAGATAGTCCAGGCTCAACTTGTATGTTTTCTGCACCAGATCTGGAATCGGCCATTTCTCTTAAGAAGCCTGGTTCCTTTCAGTGAGAAATAGTGCTTCAAAACCATATTTGGGACTGTCAGATTTGTTGTGGCTAGATTGGTTATTGTTTTTAGGAGAGAGCTAAGAAATACCTTTTTTTCTCTAAGATAGAACACTTCATGAGTTATTTTGATATTTCCAAATCAAATTAAGTACTGCAAGGTTTTTGCCTAATCCTTTCTATTACAGTTGTGTCTTTTATTTTTCTGTACTGAGAGTCCAGATTTTCAAGGACATAGGAATATCCCACAATTATTTGTTTTCTTCAACTGCCTTACAAATGCAACAGTCTCAGAATAATAGCACTAATAAACCACCACCATTATGATAGCTGGAACAATTAAAAATGTTTTTCATTTGTTCTCCCCAATCTCCTATTTTTTAAAGTTGTACTAAAAAATAAATAAATAAAGTTGCACAATATCAACGTTTTCAGGCAATTCCCTGGTGGTCCAGTGCTTAGGATTCTGTGCTTCCACTGCCAGGGACCCTTGTTCAATTCCTGTTTGGGAAACTAAAATCCCATAAGCCACATGGCACAGCCAAAAAAAACACAAAAATCAGAATATACTGGTGTAATTTACAATACTCTCTCCCTTCTCCCCTCCACCTAGTCTTTAGTTCTTCAAGTAACTATATGCTTAGTGCTTGCCACCACTCCTTTGCTGGTTCCATTTTTCATATTTGGCTCTTTAACAAGTCTGGATATGGAATATTTCCATCCAAGCAAAGAAGTTATAAAGACTAGTGATTTCAACTCCTGAGGATAAAACATTATTTGATTATAGTTAGTTTCTTTATTGTAATTGTTTATAAACTTCTTTGTTCCTTATGTATAAATGTAGTCATAGTCATGTTCCCCTAAATTTTCTGTGGTAAATTTTCCATTACTTCCTCAAAACCTTGTTTACTGTTCTGCCATCCACAACAAGATGATGAGAAAAGCATAAACCTGGATGAAATCTACAGGCCTTGTTTCCTCCCTGTTGCTCTTTTTCTTTTAACTTGTTTGGCTGCACTGGGTCTTAGCTGCAGCACACAGACTCTCTAGTTGCAACATTTGAACTGTTAGTTGCAGAATATGGGATCTAGTTCCCTGACCAAGGATCAAACCTGGGCCCTCTGCATTGAGAGCACAGAGTCTTAGCCACCGCCAGGGAAGTCATTTCCTCCTGTTTTAGATACTGGCTTCAAGCTTGCTTTTCACAGCTGCTAACAACTGTCAAGAGATTTGAAGTTTCACGACCTCTCTTCCTGCAGTTTGGATGGGTCATCCAATAAAGCAAAACCTATTGGGCAACAAAGACAAAAGGAGAGGAACTTCCCAGAGATAATCATTAGATTGAAAAATCTCGTCCCTGAAAAATAAAAGAATATATTTCTGAGTATTAGTACTTACTAACCAGAAAATAAATTTTGGTTAATTCTGAGCAATACAAAGGTATCCTTAAATCTGTAAAACATGAAAAAATTTCCAAACTTAAAAACTGTATTGTAAGTAAAGCTTTAAGTCACCTGCCACTGTTAAACCTCAGTACAACAGTTCTGCATCCTGTCTCTTGGTTCCTCTTAACGATAAATTTACCCCCTTGTTCAGCCCCTGGGTTACGTCTGACTCTGCCACCCGGTGGAGTGCAGCTCTCCAGGCTTCCCTGTCCTTCACTATCTTCTGAAGTTTGCCCCCTACAGGACAAATGAGGTGCTGGCCGCCAAAATTATTTTGTCTTTTGCATTATTTTGAATTCTTAAATAGTGAAGTGCAACTCTTATTCATTGTTTCACTGTGCCTTTAACCTTTTATTAAAAAAAAATTTATAATACATTGTTTTAAAAAATGAAAACCAGTATTTGAAGCTTTTGATTAATAACAAAAATCTTGTTCTTTTTTTTTTTTAATAGCACCTCAAGATGCCAATGTTTCAAGGCCTTTTGAGGGAAAAACTGATTCACATATGATTCTTAAAAGGCTTAAGTCTTCAAAGCCTACAAAAAGCTATGGAGATTTTCCTTCTACGTTTTTTTTCTCCCAAGTTTCTAAAATGTATGTTGAGAAATTGGACTGTGCGTCTATGATGAAGATACTTCTAAGTCAGATCTCTTAAAAGGTCTTAGCTCAAATGATATATTGCTTTATTACTTTTACTGGGTGCTAAATGTCTTGTGTTTTCAAGTGAGCTTAACAACGGTTATTAAACGTGTTTAACATATAATTAGTACCTTCAATTAGCATTGAAGTTACTTTTAAAGGTCACTAAGAGAGTCATCCTTTTATTCAACTGCAAAAAATCTGTATAATGATCAGAATTTAAAACGTACAATTCTTTTTCTTCTGTAAATATGTATTATTGTGAGAAATAAAGAATGGCAGGACCATTGCTTTCATTAAAATATCTACAGTGTATGTTTTCTTTCTTTGGCTATGCTGGGTCTTCATTGCTTCAAGGACTTTTCTCTAGTTATGGGGAGCCAAGCTACTCTATGGGCTTCTCTGATAGCTCAGTTGGTAAAGAGTCTCCTGCAGGGCAAGAGACCTGGGTTGGGAAGATTCTCTGGAGAAGGAAATGGCAACCTACTCCAGTGTTCTTGCCTGGAAAATCTCATGGACAGAAGAGGCTGGCAGGCTGCAGTCCATGGGTCTGTTTGCAGTGCACGGGCTGCTTCTCATTGTGGTGTCATCCTTTAGCGCACGGGCTCTAGAGCACAAGCTTAATAGTTGCGCACGAGTTTTGTTGTTCCACTGCTTGTGGGATCTTCCTTGATCAGGGATTGAACCTATGTCTCCTGCATGGGCAAGCAGATTCTTTACCACTGAGCCACCAGGAAAGCCCTCTACTGTGTCTGTTCTTAAATATGGATCTTGATAATGTTTTACATTTAATACCCTTTTCATGCTTTTAAACCTGATATTTTTAAATTGTCATCATTCAACAATATCTATCACAGAAATACACCTTCGTTTAGGCCAGTAGTTCCTGGTCAAAGGCAATTGTGCCTCTCGGAACATTTGACAACGTCTAAAGGCATTTGGCGTTGTCATAACGGGGATGTGCTATTGCCCAGGATGTGGGTCAAGGCCACGGATGCTACTCAGAGTTCCACGATACACAGGACAATCCCTCACAACAAGAATTTCCCTGCCCAAAATGTCAGTAGTAGTGAGGTTGAGAAACCCTGGTTTAAGTCAAGGTAATGCTAAGCACCATGGGAATTTATTATTGGTTCTGCTTCCAAGGGGCTCCGTTGAAATTTAAAAAGCCAGATGAAGATGAATGTTGTGTATCCTCCTCCCTGATAAATACACATTAAGCTTTGGGTGGCTGTAGCTCCAGTTCAGAATATGCTAGAACATAGGAAAGTTTTTTGGATTCTTCACAAGAGGCACAGGCCAGAACACAGGTCTTAAGGGCATGACCTCTGTCTTCTGAGTGACATCCTGAAAGATATTGGGAACCCAGAATGGTTTGGGAAGACTTAACCTTTATCACTTAGGTTATAGTTATTGAAGTAAATAAGGTAAAATAGAGGTGTTAATGTGAAAATATCGGCTTTCTCTGTACACTGAAGCTGAATAAAAAATATGGCGACAGAGTTTAGAGGAAATAGAATGGCTTCAATCCTCAGCCAGCCTGAGGGGAAAACAGCAGGCTAGTGCCTCAGGAACTTGCCCTCCCCACTCCCCCATCTCCAATCCCCTGCTAGGGGAACCGAGAGACTTTATATAACCTGGGTCTCATAGTCTTAGGGCTCAGAGTAATAAAGGTCTTGCATTCTTCTTGCTTGGTTTCAGAACAGTCATAGCTAGTGTCAGGGAGCCTGGTAATTGGGCCTGGCAGTCCGGTAGCCCAGTCATTGAGTCCATTTGTCCTGGTTTATTGTACTATGGCCTTTTTTTCTGAAATGGAAAAAGAAAACTACAAAGGGTGGTCTGTGGTAAAGGTAAGCACCAGGTACAGGATGTAATTAGCATAGAGTTAATAATAGGCACAGAATGTAGCTCATGCAGAGTTACGGAGTGATAGGTGCAGGATGTAATTTACACAGTAGGTTAATTTTGAGAAAAGCAAATTTAGTTACAGACTATACAGATTAGGAACAGTTAAAGTAAAAACTAGGAGTGACCAAGTCTGCTCACTGTTCTCTTTATCTTTTTTGTTCTCGGGAAAGAAAAGAAAGTAAAACTCATTCCTCTTTTTTCCTTTTCACTGGGACAGAGGGACACACCTATGTCTGAGATCCCAAACCTAAGAAATATTAAGTTTTTACCTTAGGTTTAGAACATCTGATATCTTAATCCTGCAGGCTTCAGAGAAGGCCATGCATGGGTCTTGATGAGGGAAAATTATTGTCCCAAAGCAGCCATTTAAAATGGGGACTTCCCTGGCAGTTCAGTGGTTAAGACTTCTGTTTCCGCTGCAGAGGACATGGATTTGATCCCTGGTTAGGGAACTAAGATCCTGCATGGTGCAGTCAAAAAGAAAGGCACAATGAAGTTGAAATAGAGATTGGTCAAGATAGATTAGGTCATGCTTCCATGCTTTAATTACAAAGAACCCCCAGTCTCAGTCTTCACCCAAAGTCTACTGACCTTGGCAGTTGAATCTTGGCTGTTCTTGACCTTGGCAAGAACTGAATCTTGGCAGTTCTCCAGCCTCAGAATTCAGCTTGCTTTGATCTCATGGTACTTGTATATCACCATGTGCCTCCCCAGCCACCCCTCCCCACAAGGGATGGGACAGTGTATTACACAGGTCATTTCCACTCATCTCATTTACTCCAGCAAGTCATGGCCACCCCCTTGGACAGCAGGGAGATCAAACTAGTCAATCCTAAAGGAAATCAACCCTGAAAATTCATTGGAAAGACTGATGCTGAAGCTCCAATACTTTGGCCACCTGATGAGTCAACTCATTGGATAAGACCCTGATTCTGGACAAGATTGGATGCAAAAGGAGAAGGGGGCAGCAGAGGATAAGATGGTTAGACAGCATCACCAACTCAATAGACATGAATCTGAGCAAACTCTGGAAGACAGTGAAGGACACAAGAGGCTGGAGCGCTGCAGTCCACAGGGTTGCAAAGAGTCAGACAGGCCTTAGCAACTGAACAACAACAACAATTTCAAGACATTGGAAAGGGGGGATTTCAAGTAGAAAAGAACTGGATTTTAGGACATAATATTAATGCCAACCACGGAGGTACTAGCCAAGAAAAGTTGATAAGAGAAGCTGCGGTCTACAGGGCAAAGATTTTTAAAATATCTGAAAAAATGGGGATGGCAAGTCAAAATGAGACTGGTCTTTTAGAAACATGAAGTGATATTCATTTTTGCCATGGCAGTTTTTTTCATTAACTTTCCTCAAAATTTGGAATTAGTTTACCAAATGAAAAGTCTGTCCATTTCTTAAACATATGACAATAATTTCTTTTTTAAAAAACCATTTTTCTTGTTCATTGAAAGAAACACCAAGTGTATTCTCAGTCCTTTACCACTGTATTTTCCCAGTATACTTCTAGTAAACATTCATCAGAACCACCTGGGTTACTTGGTATAATAGCACTTTTCTTGGCCCTCCCCAGATGTACAGAATTAGAAAGTGTGAAATTCTGATGGATTCATCAGCAAGTCATCAAAATGTATTCAAATCTATCCATTTCTCACCATCTCTATGATTATTACAATTTTAGTCTAAACTATTATATCTTTCCTGGATCCCTGTAGTAAATAATTAGCTTCTCTCCACTTACATTGTTGGACCATTATCCAAAGAACAGACAGATCTTCAAAAACATAAATCTAATCACTCCCCTCTCTCTACCCACAGCTTAAAATGCTCCAAGGGCTTCTCACTGTTACTTGAATAAAATCTAAATGGCTTTCCATTCCCTTTCCAAAGTCCCTCATGATCTGCTCCCTGCCTATTTCTCCAATTTCATCTATACTCACTTCCTTAATCCCTACATTTCAGCTATGCTGGTCTTCGAGTTAATTAAGCAAACCAGGATTAGTGGTTCCTGCACCTCAGCACTTCCTATTCCTTCTGTTTGAAAAGCCCTTTCCAGGATTTGACATGGCTGCCTTCTAGTCATTAAACTCCCAGCTCAACTGTCATCTTCTCATAAAGGATTTTCCTCATGATTCTAGCCAAAGTCATTTCCCTCTTTTGTCTATATCCTGTTATAGTGTGGTAGCCACGTGTTCCTGGAAACAAACTCACTCAGAACAATGCAGATAGCGGAGTGCAGTTTATTACACCAGAGGGCCCAAGGCAGAGTCTCCTCTTAGCCAAGGACCCCGAGCAGTTTTTGTGAAAACCTTGTATACCCTAAGTGTATAAGTTTCCCTGAAACTAGTCTGAACAAAGGAAAAAAAAGATACAATCAAAGTTAACCCGTGGATATGCCTTAAGTAAGCCTAGGTAGTTAATAGTGGACAATTATCAATAGGCCTGTGGTCATACCCCAATAAGCATAGTACAATGTATGATTCTATTCGGTTACACAGATAATTAGGGTATTCTTTTAGGCAACAGAGAGCCCTGGGGCTCTTCCTTCCAGGGGCCTGGTTTTTCAGTTGGTTTGTCGTTTCCATAGATACCGGGCACACAGCTGAAAGTCCACAGTCCGGCCCAAGAGGGAGTCCGGCTTTCAAGATAGAGCCTGTTCTGTTTCCTCCTTCAATAGTTTCTTCTTAACTACTGTTAGAATTTGAAATTGATGTATATGTTTATTTTCTTTCTTTTTTTTTTTTTTTGAGTGTGTCCCTTCTCCAGAATATAAATTATTTGAGTGCAGGTACACTCCACTAACTTACTAACATCTTAACGTGCATCTTAAGACAATATCCAAAACACTGGCTCATGGTAAGTACTCGGTAGATATTTCTGCTGTCTATACTATCATAGTTATTGATAATATAAAGACATGTAAAAACATAATGTTTTTATCACATAAAGTTCATAAGAGTGATAAAAACATTAAAACCCTGTAATCTGGCTAAGTCTTTATGAAACTAAGCAGAAGTGTAAGTTAGTTTGTAAGAATACCTCAGTAGATAAGTGTCTTGGTCAGCTTAACTGACTATCAGAAAATACCATAGGCTGTTAAAAAAAGAATGAAAGAATGCCATTTGCAGCAACATGGATGAACCTAGAGATTATCGTACTAAATGAAGTAAATCAGAGAAAAAGAAAAATGATATCACTTATATGTGATATCACTTATACCATATGATTATCACTTATATGAAATCTAAAACATGATACAAAAGAACTTATTTAGAAAACAGACTCACAGATGTAGAAAACAAACTTAAGTTTGCCAAAGGGGAGATGAGGTGGGGGAAGAATATTTGGAGTTTGGGATCAACAAACTATTATACATAAAATAGAAAAACAACAAGGTCCGACTGTATAGCACAGGGAACTATATTCAGTATCCTATAATAGACCATAATGGAAAAAATGTGTGTGTGTGTGTGTGTGTGTGTGTGTGTGTGTGTGTGTGGTGTGCGCATGCGCGCTAAGTCACTTTAGTTGTGTCTGACTCTTTTGAGACCCCATGGACTGTAGCCCATCAGGTGTGTGTGTGTGTGTGTGTGTGTGTGTGTGTGCGCGCGCGCATGTGCGCTAAGTCACTTTAGTTGTGTCTGATTCTTGAGACCCCATGGACTGTGTAGCCCATCAGGTATATGTGTATGTGTGTGTGTGTGTGCGCGTGTGCGCGTGTGCGCTAAGTCACTTTAGTTGTGTCTCTTTTGAGACCCCGTGGACTGTAGCCCATCAGGTATGTGGGTGGGTGTGTGTGTGTGCATGTGCGCTAAGTCACTTTAGTTGTGTCTGACTCTTGAGACCCCGTGGACTGTAGCCCATCAGGTATGTGTGTGTGTGTATGTGTGTGCGTGTGTGTGTGCGTGTGTGTGCGCGCTAAGTCACTTTAGTTGTGTCTGACTCTTTTGAGACCCCATGGACTGTAGCCCATCAGGTATATGTGTGTGTGTGTGTGTGTGTGTGCGCTAAGTCACTTTAGTTGTGTCTGACTCTTTTGAGACCCCATGGACTGTAGCCCATCAGGTATATGTGTGTGTGTGTGTGCGCACGTGCGCTAAGTCACTTTAGTTGTGTCTGACTCTTTTGAGACCCCCGTGGACTGTAGCCCATCAGGGGTGTGTGTGTGTGTGTGTGCATGTGCGCTAAGTCACTTTAGTTGTGTCTGACTCTTGAGACCCCGTGGACTGTAGCCCATCAGGTATGTGTGTGTGTGTGTGTGTGTGCATGTGTGTGCGCGCTAAGTCACTTTAGTTGTGTCTGACTCTTTTGAGACCCCATGGACTGTAGCCCATCAGGTATATGTGTGTGTGTGTGTGTGTGTGTGCGCTAAGTCACTTTAGTTGTGTCTGACTCTTTTGAGACCCCCATGGACTGTAGCCCATCAGGGGTGTGTGTGTGTGTGTGTGCACGCGCGCACGCGTGCTAAGTCACTTTAGTTGTGTCTGACTCTTTTGAGACCCCATGGACTGTAGCCCATCAGGTGTGTGTGTGTGTGTGTATGTGTGCGTGTGTGTGTGTGTGTGTGCGCGCGCACTAAGTCACTTCAGTTGTATCTGACTCTTCTGAGACCCCCATGGACTGTAGCCCATCAGGTATGTGTGTGTGTGTGTGTGTGTGTGTGTGTGCGTGCGCTAAGTCACTTTAGTTGTGTCTGACTCTTTTGAGACCCCCATGGACTGTAGCCCATCAGGGGTGTGTGTGTGCGCGCGCGCGCACGCGTGCTAAGTCACTTTAGTTGTGTCTGACTCTTTTGAGACCCCCATAGACTGTGGCCCATCAGGCTTCTCTGCCCATGGAATTCTCCAGGCAAGAATACCAGAGTGGGTTGCCATTTCCTTCTCCAGGGGATCTTCCCGACCCAGCGATCGAACCCAGGCCTCCTACATTACAGGCTGATTCTTTACCATCTGAGCCACCAGGGAAGCCACTAACCATATAGGCTGGGTGGCTTAAATAACAGACATCTATTTCTTACAGTTCTGGAGGCTGGGAAGATGAAGTACCATCACATGCAGGGTTAGGACGGCAACACGAATTTTGCGAGTGCAGACTAAAAAAATAGTCACAACCTAGAAGTTGAGTGTTGTTTTATTTGGTGGGAATTTTTAGGACTTCAAGCCCCAGAGATAGGATCTCAAGTGACCCTGAGAGAACTGTTGGGGGTGGGGGAGTCAGGTTACATAGAAGTTTGCAACATGGGGCAGGTGGTCTAAATATCAAAAGGTTACAGTTAATTAAGGAAAACCAGATATTTCAAGTTAAGGAATTTAGCGTTTTTCTGTGTATAGAAAGATGCGAGAGTCTGGTCTTACTGAAATCATTCCTTTTATATGCATCTCAGCAATCTGGGACCAGTGCTAACGGTAGGGAGTGGCTGATGGCTGCCAGATAGCAGACATTGTTTTTCCTGGACTCCTTCAGGCTCAGAAATTCACATTTGGAATCGCTGGTGGCTCTGACATCCTTGTTTATTGATATGGCAGGAAATACTCCATTTCACAGGGGCCACAAACATTCAGCCCATAACAATAAGTACGCAATAACAGAAATATGGACGGGGAGGCCTGGCGTGCTGCAGTCCTTGGGGTCACAAAGAGTCAGACTTGACTGAGAGACTGAACTGAACTGAACTAAGAATCAAGAGAAATAAATAATAAAGCCCAGATATAAAACATGTGCAAATATAGTAATTAAAAACATTCATTTGAACTCTATAATGATGTTTTCTATCCTAACGCAATGTCTGATACAATGTAAGCTCTCAGTAAATATTTTGTGAATTGGTCTATTAAAATTTCTCAAGTGATGGTCCCGCATGCAGAGAAGATGTGGAGGAACTGGCGCATTGTGGTGGTGTTGGTATAATGTACACATTCCAGAGCAACCTGGTAGTGGCATCTTACCTCCACTTGTAATAAATTTCATAATTTCTCTGAGAAGACGTCTTTGAGCCATCCAAGCAGAGTCAATCACACCACCCTTTATATCACTATACCACACCTCCAATTGCTACAGCTATTGTATTCCTTTGTTTATATTTCTGATACTCATGAGATTGGGAGTTCCTTAAGAGTGAGGGTTACATTCACAGGACCTTACTATAAGCTCAGTAGTCGTTGTTCAGTCGCTCAGTCATGTCTGACTCTTTGCAACCCCATGGCCTGCAGCACACCAGGCTTCCTTGTCCTTCACCATCTCCCAGAGATTTCTCAAACTCATGTCCATCGAGTCGGTGATGCCATCCAACCATCTCGTCCTCTGTCGTCCCCTTCTCCTCCTGCCTTCAATCTTTCCCAGCATCAGGGTCTTTTCTCATGTGTCAGTTCTTTGAATCAGTGTCCAAAGTATTAGAGCCTCAGCATCAGTCCTTCAGCTTAATACACATGTGTTAATTTGCTAGGGCTGTCACATCATAACACCATACACTGTGTGGCTTAAGCAGAAATTTATTTTCTCACAATTCTGGAGACAGAAATTCTATCATCAAGGATCTTTAGAGTTTAGTTTTTGGTAAGGGCTCTCTTCCTGGCTTACAGACAGTCACATTCCCACTGTGTCCCCACATGGCATAGAGAGGGAGCAAGTGATCGAGCATTCTGGTGTGTCTTCTTATAAGGGTACTAATCCCATCATGAGGGTACCTCATCTTACCCTCATTACCTCCTAAAGACCCTGTCTCCAAACCATTACATTGGAGCTTAGGGGTTTCAACATAGGCATTTGAGGGAGCACAAAATCAGACCATAACAGCTTGTTTGTTGAGTGGAAAAATGAGTGGCTGACAAATGATCAGAATACTCTTGTTAGCTCCTCAGTATATATTTTTTTCTCTAGTAAAGTCTTTGTGGCAGGGAGAGGGGGCAAAATTACAATAAAAAGAGCAACTTTTAAGTTGAATTTACTCATTACTATTTCCCCAGAACTTAGCACAGTGCCATGGATCTACAGGCACTTAATACATATCTGATGAGGGGCTTGCCTGGTGGCTCAGATGGTAAAGAACCTGCCTGCAGTGTGGGGGACCCAGGTTCGATCCATGAATTGGGAAGAACCCCTGGAGAAGGGAATGGCTATCCACTCCAGTATTCTTGCCTGAAGAATTTCATGGGCAGGGGAGCCTGGTGGGCTGCAGTCGATGACATCACGTAGAGTCAGAAACGAGAGAGCAACTAACACTTTTCAAATATCTGATGATAAATTAGTGAACAAATTATAGTTTGAGAAGCATAAGCAAGATGTTCTTAATGAATAAGGTCTTCAGGCCAGATGCAGCTCTTCTCTTTAGAGACACATTTGTCAAGTGGGCCAAACTACTAGACCGCTTTTCTTCTAGAGAGAGTTCTAAAGCAGCCATTCAGTCCAGAGATACAGTTCCTGAACGACAAGCAGGATTATGTCACCTTCATTCATATCTTGCTAATTCTGAAGGACAACTGTACATTATATATTATAGTTGCTGAGTTTAACTTGCTCCCGATTATACAATATATTAATTTGCTGTAAAGTTAACCTAGGTGACTAAACAAAACCTAGGTAATCAGATAAAACAAACGAAATATTTAGATCTAATATCTACTATATTTTCATATGCCTCTAAGTGTATTACGCCTTGTCCCCTTGACACATTCTTAATAATACATGCAAGAAGATCAAAGTCTTATTGTGAAACCATACTGTCCTTTGACAGTATTTCAAGAGTGTGTTTTCCAGAAAATTCAGTCTTGAGGTGTTTTGGTTTTAAAATTACCTTAGTGGAGACTTCCCTAATGGTTCAGTGGCTAAGGCTCCTCATTCCCAACACAGGGGGCCAGGTTCAATCCCTGGTCAGTGAAGCAGTTCCCACATACCACAGCTAAGAGTTTGCATGCCTCAGTGAAGATCAGAGATCCCACGTGCCACAGCTAAGACCCAACACAGCTGTATAAATACATAAATATTAAAACAAAAGCAAAAGCTATTCTAGGGGAATTCTCTGGTGGTCCAGTAGTGAGGATTCCTCCCTTCCCCTGCAGGGGGCATGAGTTTGATCCCTGATTGAGGAACTAAGATCCTGCAAGCTGCACAATGCAGCCAAAAATTTGTAATAAAGATTTTTTTTAATTATTATTTTATTTATAGTCAAACTCTTAGAAACAGAAAATAGGATGGTGGTTGTCAGGGGGCAGAGGAAAGGGGAAAATAGGAGTTGTTCAATGGATATAAAATTTCAGTTTTGCAAGATGAAAAAGTTCTGGAGACCTGTTGCATAACAAGGTACATAGAGTTAACATTACTGCACCACACAGTTAAAAATGGTTAAAATGGAAAATTTTATGTTACATTTTTTTTTACCACAATAAACAAACAAACAAAATTGGTATGTGGGTAAACCAAATACCAATTTATATACCAAATATATAGTTTTATGACACCCAGTTTGGGAAATTATAATCATTGCTGAAATTTAGGAAAGAACTGTCATGTCACTGGTGAAGCCCTTGAGCATCCAAAATAAAAGGTTTAAATATAGAGACTGAACAATGCTCCTCCCTGTTACTATTCTTTTCACGCACAGATCTCTCTCCAGACTTAAGGTGAAACTTAGAGTACACAGCTTTGTTTACTTGTTTTTTTCCCCATTTGCATCGGCTGTATGTTCTCTTAGATTTACTGATTTGAGTCGCCAGTCTAAGTTAATATCACTTCTTTATAGGATGGGATGTTTGGGAAGAGAAGGCAGTTCTTGTTTTCATTATGGGTACTATTGAAACTGGTGTGAGCTTCCCAGGTGGCTCAGTGGTAAAGAATCCGCCTGCCAGTGCAGGAGAAGCAGGTTGGATTCCTGGATTCCTGGGTCAGGAAGATCCCATAGAAAAGGAAATAGCAACCCACTCCAGTATTCTGACCTGGAAAATCCCATGGGCAGAGGAGCCTGGTGGGCTACAGTCCATGGGGTAGCAAAGAGTCGCACATGACTGAGCTGCTGAAACAGCTGGATCCTATGGCTCTCCCAGGTACAGTCTTTCTGTGTCCCCTCGTTTCTTGTTGGTAAGAAAAAGGCTTCCGCTTCTTAGACCTTCTTTGAGTCCCAGAGGGCAGGCTTAGACAGTTACCCATCAAGGAAATGAGGGAATACAGAAACAAAGGAAAAGCAAAGTGATGAGGCAGGGTGTGCAGAGCAATCTGATACACTTCTCAGAAACTAAGACCCACCCCCGCCCCCCTTGCCCCAGCTCCGTGTGGAGGATGGTAACTTCAGTTTGGATACAAGCAGGTGGCCCCCAGACTGATTGTTGTTGTTGTTTACTCGCTGAATCCAGCGGACTCTTTTGTGACCCCAGGGACTATATATAGCCCATGCTTCTCTGTCCATGGAATTTCCCAAGCAAGAATACTGGAGTGGGTTGCCACTTCCTCCTCCAGGGGATCTTCCCCCTCCACGGGTTGAACCCGCATCTCCTGCTTTGCAGATTCTTTACCACTGAGCCACCAGGGAAGCCCCCAGAATGATTGGAGCCAGCCAAATAAATAAATAAAAATTTTTAAAAAGAAGAAGAAAGGAATCATTTGCTGGACTGAAGTGAAGAAATCAAGTTCCCTGATTCACTTCCCTTTCTCTGTATAAGACTAAAATGTTGACTGAGAAAGTGTGAGATCTTGGCCACTGGGGAGGGATTAATGGCAGATTTGGGGTACCTGACTCCCTGGGCTACACCACAGGGCCCCACACTGGCTCCCCTCCTGACAAACAGGATGTGGGGAGGGGCATGGCAAAGTACACTGGACTGGAATTCAGTGTGGGGGCAGGGTGATATTCTAGAACAGCGGTCCCCAACCTTTTTGGCAATTTTTTCATGGTAGGGCTGGAGATGGTTCAGGCAGTAATGGGAGCAATGGGGAACGATGGGGAATGGCAGATGAAGCTTCAATTGTTTGCCCACTGCTCACTTCCTGCTCTGCATCCGTTTCTAACAGGCTGAGGACCCCAGTTCTAGAAGACAGAAGAGTTTTCTGTGAGCCCAGTCTGTTTTTTCATTCACTCTGAGACAGTTTGTCAAACAGTGCCCTGTATATGTGTTATCCTCAGAGTTGCTGCTAACAAATAGAAAATCTATGAGGCCACCCAGACTTGTCTCTAATTTAGCAGCCTGTGACCTGACACATTTTTTTGGTGTTTACTTTCAGGAAGTTCCCCGAAAATGAAACTGATAAGCAGAAGACTAAAGTTTTATCAGAAATGAAACTGATAAACAGAAGACTAAAGTTTTATCAGAACTGTAGCACCAGCAGAAACCTACCTAACCTGTATAACAGGCCTGTGGTTCATTAAAATCAATGGGGCAGAATTTATGAAAATTCATCAAAGATGATCAAAATAGATGCATTTTATTGTATTTAAATAATACCTCAATAAAGTTGATTTTTAAAAATATACAAATAAAATCAACCGGGCAGAATATCCTAATTCCTAGGGTCTCAAGAAGGGTCTCATATTTTTTTTTTTTAACTTTAAAAGAATTATTTGGCTGTGCAAAGTCTTAGTTGCAGCATACAGGATCCATGCTCCCCAACCAGGGATTGAACCCAGGCCCCCTGCTTGGGGAGCTTAGAGTCCAGGCCATTGTACTACCAGGGAATCCCCTTAACTTTTTATTTTGTATTGGAGTATAGTCAATTAACAATGTTGTGACAGTTTCAAGTGGACAGCAAAGGGACTCAGCCATACCTAGACATGTATCCATTCTCCCCCAAACTTCCCTCCCCTCCAGGATGCCAGATAACATTGAGAAGAGTTCCCTGTGCTATACAGTAGGTCCTTGTTGGTTATGCATTTTAAATACAGCAATGTGCACATGTCGATCCCAAGCTCCCTAACTATCCCTTCCCCTCATCAAGAGTCTCATTTTTACATTCAATACTTTTGACAAAATGTAATTGCAAGTGAAATAGACCCCTGCCTTCTCATACAGGAGAGTCTACTCTAAGGTCCTTTTAGGTGTTCCCCTGACAACAGTAATGATCCCAGCCAGCAGTATCAGAGAGTCTGATTCACTGACAATAGGATTCTCACCACTGTCAAGTCAACCAAACCATGCTCACAGGACTCAGTGGTTCCCTGCTTTGCTTCATTAACTCTGTACAACAGCGGACACTGCATAGTCTATGGTTTCTTCTCCTCTCTCCACGTTCTAAATGGAAGTTCTTATTGTAGTTGTATTTGTTCTGCATTGTGGTACTTAAGGGGTGGTGGATAGGGATTACATTTATGACTTAGTCTAAGACTGCAGGTTGAGGACTTCCTAGGTGGTCCAGTGGTTAAGTCTCCACTTTCCAGTGCAGGGGGCGCAGGTTGGATCCCTGGGGTGGGACCTAAGATTCCCTCATGCTGTGGAGTGTGGCCAAAAATTAAAAAAAAATAAATAAAACTTGTTTTTAAAAAAGACAGCAGGATGATGAGATATGAAAACTGACCCAGGGGGATTCCCTGGCGGTCCAGTGGTTGGGGTTCTGTGCTCTCACTGCCAAGGACCCAGGTTCAATCCTTGGTCAGGGAACTAAGATCCCACAAGCTACAGGATGTAGACAGCCAAACAAACAAAAAACTGGACTAGATTAAAACTCAACTAAAGGAAGAAGTAAGAGATATTGCACTGGAGAAAGAGTAGACTTACGACATTGCCTCTAGAAGCATAGCTGGAAGGGGCTTTGGATTACCTCCTTTAGTGCGTGTGCTTAGATGCTCAGTCATGACCTACTTTTTGCAACCCCAAGGACTGTATTGTAGCCCGCCAGGCTCCTCTGTCCATAGGATTTTCCAGGCAAGAATACTGGAGTTCGTTGCCATTTCCTACTCCCAGGATCTCCTTTTGAGGAAGTACAAAAGTATGTGTGTTGAAGGGGAAATGACTGGAATCATTAACTTTATGAACAGAGAGTATTTATGTTCTGGAGGTTTCTTCTATACCTTAAAAATTAGCCTTTGTTTGCTTTTAAAAACTGTCGTCAAGCTTTTGACTTCAATTTTATACCGGAACTAGTCTTTTTGTAAAAGTTGCCTTTGTCCTGGCTGTGAGCCCAGGACAGAACAATGCCCAGAAGATGTCAATAAATGTGTGAAGTAAATGAAAGAAAGAGGAGGAAGGGAGAAGGTGGTTTAGAAGGAAGGACAAGGACAGGTATCTTTTTCTCAAATATCAGTAAAACAACATCGAAGAAAATTTGGAATGTGAGTTGATTTGTTGACATTTATTGCCATTTCTGGTTTAACCTATGGCTCTGCCTCTGAGGACAGCATAGCTTATCCAGTGGGACAAATGAGCTGCATTCTGAATGTCTGTTTTGCTGCCTGTTTGCCCTCTGTGGATTGGCTTCCTCTGCTTGGGGAAGGAAGGAGGTGGCTGGTTGTTAGTTCCTGTTAACATACCTTCCAAGTTAATGTAAGCAAATAAATAAGAGAGTCCCCAGAGAAAGAGAACCAGGAATGGCTTTCTTGACTTACGCCATTTTGGCCTAAGACATTTTGTAATCTGGGTCTGGCCACAATGATTGCCCTTGGACAGGTCTCAGTAATGATCTTAAGGGAACAACGGAATGCAGGAACAGAGAAAAGTACAGTGATAAAGTGGAGTCTTAGTTCCTCCTCATGGGATATACATAAAGATGTATCTTTCAGTGTGACAATAATCAAGGCCCCCAACAAGTGCAGGATGGAAAGGTAAGGCTGACTTCCTGACTTCAATCAACTAAATCTTGGACTCTGTCAACCTTTGCCTGAATTCTAGGCTGAACTCTCCTCTGCTCAAGCCCCTTCATGAATATGCATGTACCCTTAGCTTAAAACTTCCCCAGTTTGGCTGTTTAGAGGGCCACTAGGATGGGAAACATCCCCTGTGTTCTCCCTACTAGCTGACACTAATAAACTCTTTCTCCTCCCCATCTTTGGCTTGATTGTGTCTTTTGGCTCAATACCCACCAAGAGATGAACTCAGTTTTCAGATAACATGAATGCACTTAATGGAGAGTGACTAGAATATAGGGATCTCAATTCCGTATTCTTGAAAGTGTGACAGTCACAAGTTGGGACTATACATACCTCTGTGTTAATCAGTTGCAACATGGAGGCTTTATTTCACAATATATATAGGCCCAATGGGGCTACTAATAGGACTGTTATTTAAAATGACAGCTCTATAGCCTTCACAATTGATTGTATGTATAGTCCCAACTTGTGACTGTCACCCTTCAAGAATATGGAATTGAGATCCCTATATTCTTGTCACTTTCCATTAAGTGCATTCATGTTATCTGAAAACTGAGTTCACCTCTTGGTGGGTACTGAGCCAATAGACACAACCAAGCCAAAGATAGGGAAGAAAGAGTTTATTATTTGCACCAAGTAGGGAGAACACAGGGGATCTTTTAGAGGGACAGTTGTGTCCCTCTAAACACATTAGGGGTATACTTTACAGTACTACAAGCCTCAGAATACTATGAAGCACCCTTCACTATCTCAGACGGAGTATATGGCTCAACTTTCTTTGTAGCCACAGGCTGCCACGGCCTCCATGTAATCATTGGATCTACTTTCCTAATTGTCTGCTTCTTCCGCCAACTAAAATTCCATTTCACTTCTAATCACCACTTCGGCTTTGAAGCCGCTGCCTGATATTGACACTTTGTAGACGTAGTTTGACTCTTCCTCTATGTATCTATCTATTGATGAGGCTCATATTCTTTTAGTATCAAACAGTACAGCTGACTTCCAATCAGTTAGTTTCGGTCTAACCCGAAAAAGAATAATAAACCTAATATTAGCCCTCCTGACTAATTTTACATTGGCCACCCTACTTGTTATCATCGCATTCTGACTCCCCCAACTAAATGCATATTCAGAAAAAACAAGCCCATATGGGGATGTTTTAAGCTAAGGGTACAGGCATATTCATGAAGGGGCTTGAGGTGTATGGGCTTCCTGGTGACTAAGATGGTAAAGAATCTGCCTGCAATGTGAGAAATCTGGGTTCAGTCCCTGGGTTGGGAAGATCCCTTGGAGAAGGGAATGGTTATCCACTCCAGTATTCTTGCCTGGACAATCCCTATGGACAGAGGGGCCTGGCGGGCTACAGTCCATGGGTTCGCAAACAGTCAGACACAACTGGGCGACTAAGTAAACACACACACACAATAGTGTATAGAAACACTGCTGATATGAAGTTAAATTCAGGTAAATAGCATGGAAATGCATATTTATAATGGCATTTATGAGGAGTTGAAATTTAACTGTTCCAAACTGTGGTAGACTAAACAGGGAAATTCGGAGGACCTATGCTAGGGGGCACCTTCCAGGACTGCTGCTGCCAGTACTCCTGACTCTCATACCCCAGCCTGAGGCATCCTTCTCTGTGTGTGTGTGTGTGCGTGCGCGCACGCGCGTGCATGTGCATGAGTGCACATGTGTGCACAAATGTTGTGGTGAAGTGGGAAAAAGAAGTAATAAGTATTAATTCAGTGCAGTCACTCAGTTGTGTCCGACTCTTTGTGATCCCATGGACTGCAGCATTCCAGGCTTCCCTGTCCATCACCAACTCCCAAAGCTTGCTCAGACTCGTGTCCATTGAGTTGGTGATGCCATCCAACCATCTCATCCTCTGACGGCCCCTTCTCCTCCTGCCTTCAGTCTTTCGCAGCATCACAGTCTTACCCAAAGAGTCAGTTCTTTGCATCAGGTGGCCAAAGTATTGGAATTTCAGCTTCAGCATCAGTTCTTCCAATGAATACTCAGGACTGATTTCCTTTAGGTTTAACTGGTTAGATCTTCTTTCAGTCCATGGGACTCTCAAGAGTCTTTTCCAACACCACAGTTCAAAAGCATCAATTCTTTGGCATTCAGCCTTCTTCACAGTCCAACTCTCACATCCATACATGACTACTGGAAAAACCATAGCTTTGAATAAACTGACCTTTGTAGGCAAAGTAACGTCTCTTCTTTTTAATATACTGTCTAGGTTGCTCATAGCTTTTCTTCCAAGGAGCAAGCATCTTTTAATTTCATGGCTGCAGTCACCACCTGCAGGGATTTTGGAGCCAAAAAAAAATAGTGTCTCACTGTTTCCATTGTTTCCCCATCTATTTGCCATGAAGTGATAGGACCGGATACCATGATCTTCATTTTCTGAATGTTGAGTTTTAAGCCAACTTTTTAACTCTCCTCTTCCACTTTCATCAAGAGGCCTTTTAGTTCTTCTTTGCCTTCTGCCATAAAGGTGGTGTCATCTGCATATCTGAGGTTATTCATATTTCTTCCGGAAAATTGCTTCCAGCTTGTGCTTCATCCAGTCTGGCATTTCGAGTGATGTACTTTGCATATACGCTAAATAAGCAGGGTGAGAATTTACAGCCTTGATGTACTCCTTTCCCAATTTGGAACCAGTCTGTTCCATGTCCAGTTCTAACTGTTGCTTCTTGAGCTGCATACAAATTTCTCAGGGGGCAGGTAAGGTGGTATCTCTGTCTCTTGAAGAATTTTCCACAGTTTGTTGTGATCCACAGTCAAAGGCTTTGGTGTAGTGAATAAAGCAGAAGTAGAGGTTTTTCTGAAACTCGTGCTTTTGCGATGATCTAGTAGGTGTTGGCAATTTGATCTCTGGTTCCCCTGTGTTTTCTAAATCCAGCTTGAACATCTGGAAGTTCACAGTTCACGTATTGCTGAAGCCTGGCTTGGAGAATTTTGAGCATTACTTTGCTAGAGTGTGAGATGAGTGCAATTGTGTGGTAGTTTGAGCATTCTTTGGCATTGCCTTTCTTTGGGATTGGAATGAAAACTAACCTTTTCCAGTCGTGTGGCCACTGCTGATTAGTATTAATTCAACAGGAATGAAAAGAACTTCACTTAAAAAAAAAAGCTTAAAAATATTATACGCCTTCAGTGAATAGGTTATTTACGTACATTGTCAGGAGTAATATTGAAAATATTTAACAACTGGAATCAAATGGCCCTTCAGGACAGACTAGTGACCAGTCAGAATGGGCCAGGCTGGAAAAGACTTGCAGAGCTGCATTGGTGCTAATTAGCTGAACATCATGACTCCACATGATACCAACTTAAATAGATACTAAAGGGCAGATAGCGAAAAGTGAGCCTCCCTCCTATTCCGTCTTCCAGCTTCCCCACTCACCTTTTCCAAGGCAATTACTTTTACCACAAAACAAGCTTTGAAGATTTTGTAATAAGACAAAGCTAGGCTTTATCAAGAGAGAAATTAATTTTCTAAATGTATTTGTTTCCCCCTTCAGTATGTTAATTACCTGGCCTAGTAGACTTGACTGAAGAGCTTTACATATGGGAGCACCCCAGTCAGCCCATCAGCCATAAATGGCAGGGGAAAGGTCCTTTCTTTCCAGTCCAGGGGATTGTGAAATATAATTCATATTTTTTGGCGAGACAAAAATTTAAACATAAAAAAGTTTTCTTTGCCCTTTGGCCTCCTCTCTCCTCCCACTGTGCATTGTGTATTTGCATCATGCATCAACAAAAGGTCCCCCATTAGCAGGAAACACCTGTTCAACCATAAAAAGCAACATTCTCTTAGCATCATCAAGACAACTCCTTAAAAGATAACATTCCTCCTTGATCTTGTACGGGCTCACATGACCCACCATGAGGATGCTTAGATCTGGGTTATGTAAAATGTTAATATCACATTCTTTGATGTACTGCCCTCTGTCTCAGAAAACTCATATAACTGTGCCTTAATTTCTAACAGGTGGAACAGTTCTCAGAGCTTTCTTTATTTTATTTACTAATTTGTTTATTGAGGTATAATTGCTTTACAATGTCACACTAGTTTCTGCTGTACAACAAAGTGAATTAGCTATATGCATATGTATATCTCCTCCCTCTCCCACCTCCGGCCTCTCCATTCCACCCCTGTAGGTGATCACAGAGCACGGAGCTGAGCTCCCTGTGTGATATGGCAAGTTCCCGCTAGCTATCTATTCTACACCTGGTAGTGTACTCGCTGGGTTTCCCTGATGGCTCAGACAGTAAAGAATCTGCCTGCTTTGCAGGAGACCTGGGTTTGATCCCTGATTTGAGAAGATTCCCTTGAAGGAGGGCATGACAACCCACTCTAATATTGTTGCTTGGAGAATCCCTCTGGACAGAGGAACCTGGCGGGCTGCAGTCCATGGGGTTGCAAAGAGTCAGCATTGACTGAGTGACTCAGCACAGCACGGCACAGTGTATCCGTGTGTGCCCTCAGTTGCTCAGTCACATCTGACTCTTTGCAATCCTATAGACTGTAACCCAGAAGGCTCCTCTGTCCATGGAATTTTCTTGGCAAGAATACTGGAGTGGGTTTCCATTTCCTCTTCCAGGGGATCTTCTGGACCTAGGGATCCAACCTGTGTCTACTGCATTGGCTGGTGGATTCTTTACCACTGAGCCACCTGGGAAGCCCATGGTAGTGCATTTAAATCCAATCTAATCTCCCAATTCATCCTGCCCTCCCCCTACCTCCCCTGCCATGTCCACACGTTGGTTCTCTGTGTCTGTATCTCGATTCCTGCCCTGGAACGATGTTCATCATTATCATTTTTCTAGATTCCACATACATGAATTAATATACAAAATTTGCTTTTCTTTTTCTGACTTACTTCACTCTGTGTGACAGACTCTAGGTCCATCCACATCTCTACAAATGACCCAATTTTCGTTCCTTGTTTATGGCTGAGTAATAGTCAATTGTATATCTCAGGGCTTTCTGAGAAGCTGTTCCCAGGTTATAATTCTCAAATTTAGCTTGAATAAAAATTTCCATTTCTTTCTTAGATTGATTGATTTTCACTGACAGACTTATAGTTCGAAAAGAGAGAAGAAAGATGTGTTAGATAGGTTGAGAGGAGAGCTGAGGGCTGGGGAGCTGAAAGCACATTGCCTCATAGGCTTTCATAGAACCAACCTATGGGTCAGCACTTCAGGCAAATCCAATGACATACGATGAGTCTTCCTCCCAGAGACAGAGGGGAGGGACCCTGCAGATGCAGTGGAGTTTAGTTGTCTTGAGAACATGAGGGATCTGCTGCATTGAGGATCAAGAAACCAGAAGATGACAGTGGCAGAGATCTAGAAGGTTCTACAGTATTGGTGAGATGAAATCAACCAGGGCACAGGGCCGGGCCATGACCCAGCTAGGACAGGCCTGAGTAGCCCTCACCAGCATGTTACCAGCAACAGAATGCCCAAGACTTGCATCTCAGAGAACAGTCAAAATGATCCTCTCTGTAGAAAAGTCCAGTGAGAATTTAAGGAGACTTTGTAGATCTTAGGACCCAGATTCCAGAGTAGTGTCTCAAGTTCATGTCAACTACCCTTTGTCTTTCTTTTTATCCTCCCACATGTCATTTTGAGGATAGCCGACTGAGAGAGAGGGGCTATTAAGAGACTGAGTGTTTTAACCTAAACTTAGAGGAAATGTTTAAATTATTTAAACAGACTAAGTTTATAAATTGGTCTAACATTTAGAGTTTTCCCCCTACTGTTCCCCAAACCTGAGGACATTTTATTTACACAGCTGAATGGATCTTGAGTAAATTTGTGACATTGCCATAAAAATATCAAGTAGCTTTTCATATAAAAAGCTGCCAAGACAGAAGGTTATGTATTTTGGCATTTATGGTTTATTTTTCTAAGCTTAACTCTCAAAAGATGACTACAGTCTTCTTATACCCACACCCTTGATGGATTTCCACATATGGCCAACTACACACATACATGTAAGCCAAATGACTTACCTGAGTCAAAGAGTATATGAAAAGCAATACAAATGTGTTTGGATTAGTGCATTGAGGAAGGCTGCCATTACTGAGAAAGAATGAAATAAAAGTCACAAAATTAATGTTCTAATTAACAATTCGCAATGAGTAAAGGGAAACATTCTACTAAGTAGAAAAAGCATTTTACTTCCTAAAGTGATCAAAATAAGTAAAATATGATTGGGAATATAGTATCAAAAATGTGAAATTTGGAACCCAAGAACCATTTTATGAGAGAATTTAAAAAGCACTTGGGGACTATTGCTATTAGGTATCTCTCCCATCAGGTGCTTTTCCTCCTCCGAAGAAATCTGAAGCTAAAATTAGCCTGTCTGCTTCCACTTTTACTGTTTTTGCTATGGATGAAAGGAAGAAAATAATGCCAAACACTGTAGATTGGTGGTGGAGGGAATTCGCTGCTTACTGGACACATAATTCAATATTATTCTAGGAATTGTTGTTTAAAGATGTACATTAAGACCATTTCAAGTCTGTACAAATCTGATCATTCATCTTCTGCATCATAGTCACTGTTAATGAAAAATTTAAGATTGATACTTTGGCAAATATCATTTTTTTTGTTCTATCATTTTGATAGACAACCAAAAGTATAAATGAATTGAGAGCAAAGTTCATGATACTTATAACTTCCCCAGTGGTCCAGTGGCTAAGACTGGACCACCTGGACTCATTGCAAGGAGGTGAAGTTTGATCCCTGATCAGTGGGTTGCCATGCCTTCCTCTAGGGGGTCTTCCTGACCCAGGGATCCAATGCATGTCTCTTACGTCTCCTGCACTGGGAGGCAAGTTCTTTACCACTAACACCATCTGGGAAGCCTCAGGGAACTAGATCCCACATGCTGCAACTAAAGATCCCCCATGCCCAGATGATACCACTCTAATGCAGAAAGTGAAGAAGAACTAAAGAACCTCTTGATAACCATGCTGACAAAGGTCCATATAGTCATGGCTATGGTCTTCCAGTAGTCATTTACAGTTGTGAGAGCTGGTCTGTAAAGAAGGCAGAGTGCTGAGAATTGATGGTTTTAAACTGTGGTGCTAGAGAAGACTCTTGAGAGTTTCTTGGACAGCAAGGAGATCAAACCAGTCAACCCTGAATGTTCATTGGAAGGACTCATGCTGAAACTGAAGCTCCAATACTTTGGTCATCTGACACAAACACCTGACTCATTGGAAAAGACCCTGATGCTGGGAAAGACTGAAGGCAGGAGACAAGGGTGTCAGAGGATATGTCTGGATGGTGTCATTGATGCAATGGACATGAACTTGGGCAAATTCTGGGAGATGGTGAGGCACAGGGAGGCCTGGCTTGCTCTCTGCGGTCCACAGTGCTGCGAAGAGTTGGGCACAACTGGACGACTGAACAACATGCCCAACATCCAAAACCTCAAGTGCCACAACTAAGGCCCAGGACAAATAAATATTTTTAAAAAGTTGATGACACCGGCATGACATTTATCACAGTGCCAAGAACAATGTAGACAATAAATGACAGAATTGAATTAACTAAGCCTTTCAATGGCTCCTAGTTATGATTCATTTAGTCCATAGTGGAAAGCTTTAACAAAGCATGGTAATGAAACTTTTTCTTTCCTCAAGTGAATTGAGGATGCTTTATGATGTTTTATATTTCTTTAGCTCTGTTCATGTACTTGTGACCTCATCTTATTCACTTATCAATTGTGTGGATATATCTGGGAATTAATGGCTCATTAAGAAAAAATTTAGTTGATTACGGTAAAATGCCTAGATCCATGCTTCTACCTCATTTTTCTTCGAACCTATCAAACAACAAAACAATGGTGTTGGTGGAAAACTGTATTTGTGACTGTAACTCACTGTGTTAAGGTCTAAAGATGAAGTCTAAAGCCTCTCAAGGAGGCTTATCTATAATTTTTTTTCTCCAAAGGATTAAAATCCCATAACGGATTATTACAGAACACATCTTGGCAAGATCAAAACATTCTGACAAGGACTAAATCTTTAACACTATTAGGCAAGGCTATTCTTTTTTTAATGGAAATATTCCTGAAAACACCAATATATTTGATAGGAGTTTCGAGAGATGGGATCCTTGCTGGAGGGAGGCTGGGGTAAAGGTGATCACCCAGCTGGTGATGTCACAAGCTGCTGCGGGCTACAAGCGCCGGTTGCTGTGGAGGCCGCGTTCCCGCCTCTCCTACACCCCAGGCTCGCAGCTCGCTCGGGCAGAGCGATGACCCGGGAGAGCAGCTGGAGAGGGCGGCGGGATCCCAGTGCACCATGAGCCTCGGGCCCGGCCCCGTTTCGGGCCGATGTGCACCACGTATTCCGCCCGCCTCTCCCCTCCCGGCCTCGGCTGCGAAGGCGGCAACGGCTGGACAAGAAACCAGACTACGGCGCCGGGCTTCTCTACGAACACTCGCCCAGGAAGCGGGTTCACTAGCCTCGGGGCTCTGGGGCTCTTGAGTGAGAGTCTACGCTAGCTGAGTGCGGGGGGCGGGGCGTGAGGCGGGTACAGGGCGGTGTGGGGCGGGGAGCCGAGGTACTGGGTAGGTTGCCGCCCGGAGACCGACGGCCGCGCGGGTGGGAAGGGGGTTTCGGGGAGCGAGTGGAGAAAGGAGCCTAAAAGCCCGGGGAAAGGGAGGCTAGAAGCGCCGCAGAGGGCTGAAGGCGGGGCCGCGGAGCCCTGCAGAGCCAGGTAAGGGTGTGGCCCTGGGCGGGGGAAGGGCTAGGAACGCCCTTCCCAGGTGAGAAGGGAGGCTCCTGGCTCGAGCGGAACGACAGTGAAGCCAATCGTCGGGCTCTCGGCCGCCGCCTCCTGCTAGGAGCAGGAGCAGCCTCCTGTGGGAGCAGCGCCCCAGGGCACGAGCCTAGCCCGGCGCGTGCGGCAGCAGCGTCCCGCGCTCGGCCCCGCCCCTCCTGGGCCCCGCCCCCCGGGGCCCCGCCTGCTTCCTGGCGCGAGCAGCTTCCTGAAGCGATTCCCCTCCCCCTTCGGGTTCGCGCAGGGAGTCAGGCCCCTGGCCGCCACCGCCACCTTGGCCGCTGCCGCCGCCATCGCCTTCATCCTTCGTCCCCCAGCATGGCCGAGGAGCTCTCCGCGGCCACGTCCTACACCGAAGATGATTTCTACTGCCCCGTCTGTCAGGAGGTGCTCAAAACCCCCGTGCGGACTGCGGCCTGTCAGCACGTGTGAGTAGACGCCCCCTCCCCCGCGCGGAGCCGGCTGGTGGTTTAGGCCCCGCACCCCGCCCTGGGCCTTGGGACGCGGCCTGGTGGGAGCCGAGCCCGCCGCGGCCTCCCCTCTCCGCAGCTCGGCGCCGAGGGCCCATTCCCGGTCAGGCGGAGGCCGGGCCGCCCTGCCTCCGCTCACTGCGCCCAGCCCCCTGAGCCCGAGCCGTCTGGCCCCGGGGCTCCCTCGTCGTCGCGCCCCCGGGGCAGTGCCCAGGCCCGTCCCCATGGCGTCCTCTCTCCTCGAGGCCCCTGCCCTCTGCTGAGGGCCGGGGAGGAACTGCAGAGAACGTGGAGCCTTTTTTGTTTCCTAGCAACCCGAGTGAAGGCTGGGGTGTCGAGTGTCAAAACCGGTGCCTGATCGCCGCGCTCCGCGACCCCACCCCCCACCCCGGCTCTCAGGTCTCCCTTTTCCTTTCAGGACCTTGGCCGCCCATCGTTTCCAGATTTAGAGCTCTTATCTAACTTAACCTTTCAGTCCCGCTTCACAGACCACCCTTGAGAGTGTTTTAATCGGTTCAAAATTCAGTGCAGGTTGGAATGCTCTAGAATGGACTGGCTTCCCTCATATGTTAGAACTGACAGGATTTCCGGGTATTGAAATGATAGTTTCCCTTTGTTTTACCATTCTGCTTATTACTTGATTGCTACAACGATGGAAATGAGAAAGACCGCCCTTGTGAGGAATGAACTGAAAAGAAGTACGGTTGTAGGGAGGGTGATGGAGCACAGCGAGGGGTTGGTTGGTTGAGGTGGCTTGGTGCTGTTCGATTTAGCATATTTAAAGGAAGTACTTCGATAATTAATAGAGGCTACTAGGATGTCCGTAAGAATTAGAAGGAGCCCTTCTTGTAAAGGTATATAGCACTTCTGACAAACCTGACTGCCGATCGGGGTCTCTGGGGGAACATTTTAAATAAACACACCAATTCCCAGGCTCCATTCCAAACTTACAAAAGAATTTCTGGCAGGTGAGGCTTGGAAATCTCGTTTTGAAAAAAAAATACACCCAGACTTGAAAGTTCTGTGTGCTTGCAAATTGCTGAAAGGAATCGAACCATTTTCTAAATGGATTTCTCTTTCCGCTGGGTTCTATAATTTTGTGAAGAATGGGTTGTTGAATTTGGGGTTAGTCTCAAATTTCCTTACAGCTGTTTCTTGATACCCACTCTTCTCACTCTGATTCCAAATCTGTTGTCTTCCTTACTCTTCTGTAGTGCTTGTATGAGCCCAAGAATATGTGACTTTTCTTGATAGAAGTTACACCAGTTACAGTTTTTCCGCTTATAGGACATAAATGACAGTCTTTATTCCTTTATTATTTGGTGCAACAAATGCAGGTAGTTAAAAGAATATCTTGAAATGTTTAGGGCACAGTGTATGCCTTTTGGCTTTTAATCTACAAGGGTTTATTTTAACTTGGTTGCTTGCCTGCGCTTGGGCTGGCAGTGGATAGAAGAAAGGGAGGGAAGGAGGGCAAAGTAAGGGAGTAGGTCTTTTTTGGACAGAATCATTTCTAGTACCCATTGGGTCATTGACCTCATGGAGCTCATGGTAATCTCTGCTGCTGCTGCTGCTGTCGCTTCAGTCGTGTCCCACTCTGTGCGACCCCATAGACGGCAGCCCACCAGGCTCCCCCGTTCCTGGGATTCTCCAGGTAAGAACACTGGAGTGGGTTGCCATTTCCTTCTCCAGTGCATGAAAGTGAAAAGTGAAAGTGAAGTCACTCAGTCCTGTGCGACTCTTAGCGACTCCATGGACTGTAGCCCACCAGGCTCCTGCGTCCATGGGATTTCCCAGGCAAGAGTACTGGAGTGGGGTGCCATTGCCTTCTCCATTCCCCTCAAAATTCCATGCAGTTTGCTCTGGTTCACTTCCCTGTGAGACATTTTGTTAAATCAGACCGTAGTTTGGCTTGACCTCAAGGCTGTGGAAATGAGTGTGGAGATGATTTGTTGAGGGTTTTTCTCAAATCATCTTCTTTGGGCTGGGATGTGGAAATAAAATAGGAACTAGATTTTGGTAAGAGAAATGGACACGTTCTACTTATCCTCCATCCTCTCCTTTACCCACATTGTCCTCCATCAGACACATACACAGTTGCCCTAAGGTTCTGACTAAACAATAAATTAAGGTGGAAGGAGAAAACATTTTCTTTGGAAAGGGTGATAATGGTAGAACAGGGTATTATTAAAAGGAGTTTAGTGGGGAAATAAAATTATATTGTAAAAACCTAGTTTAGAATGTCATTTGCTCTTCCCCTTTCACAGAGAACAAACCTGGGCCTCAAACAAATTTATATTTAGCTACAAAAGGAATTTTTTGTTCATGAGTAGTGAGAGATGCAGAGAAGGCAATGGCACCCCACTCCAGTACTCTTGCTTGGAAAATCCCATGGATGGAGGAGCCTGGTAGGCTGCAGTCCATGAGGTCACTAAGAGTCGGACACGACTGAGCGACTTCACTTTGACTTTTCACTTTCATGCACTGGAGAAGGAAATGGCAATCCACTCCAGTATTCATGCCTGGAGAATCCCAGGGACGGGGGAGCCTGGTAGGCTGCCATCTATGGGGTCACACAGAGTCAGACACGACTGAAATGACTTCGCAGCAGCAGCAGTGAGAAATGAGGTGATGAGAGCTTTGGGCCCCTATGCCATTTCAGTGGCAGTGAAGGATTTGCTCATTCTGGTAAAAGGAGCAGATTCATTATCTCTGAAATAACTTTACCAAAAAAATAGATTCCCATTTAATCCTCATTCATCCCCTGGTGGCTCAGATGGTAAAGAATCCGCCTGCAATGCAGGAGACTGGGGTTCTATCCTTGGGTTGGGAAGATCCCCTGGAGAAGGGAATGGCTACCCACTCCAGTATTCTTGCTTGGAGAATTCATGAACAGAGGAGCCTGGCAAGCTACAGTCCATGGGGTCTCAAAAGAGTCAGACATGACCGAGTGACTAACGCAAGAGTAACATTCCTTCAAACAGCTGTTGTTGGATGCCTTCTGGGTGTCAGGTACAGAGAATACAAAGTGCTGTTTCTCTGGAGAACGTTCACAGTTTAATGGAGAAGATCTGTATCTGAATATGATTGGTATGGAATTGAGGAAATTTTATGTGAGCTTTGAAAGCAGGTATCTAAATTAACCTATGAGTAAGGAGAGAGTTCCTGCATGAAATAATAGTTTAGGTCAGGATTGGTATTCAAGGTTTGTTGGGGAATACCCTGATTAGGTGTACAGCACTGGGAGGGGTTACCAGGGATGACTGTTTCCAGGTTATAAAGTTTGGTTGGAGCCAAAGATGAGAGTAGTGAGATGGAGCTTAGAGATGTTGGCAGGAATTTACAGTGTAAGCCAATTTGAATTTCTTGCTGAAAGCCATAAAGATCTACTGAATAATTTTGTCAGGGGAACAGTATGGTCACATTTAATTTTTGGAATACTTATAGTTACTAGCCTGGTCTAGCTTGGTACTGGTGGAATTAGTGAAGAGATCATCATTGCTCTGTCAGAGAAATGATTAGAACTTGAACCAAGGTAACAGAAGAGGGACTGGAGAGAAAAGGTTCCTGACATTTTAAGGAGATTGTGTAAGATTTGATGATTGTCCAGTAGTTAAGTGTATGTACAAAGATCTGGAATGCATGGAACTAAAGCTATGACTATGGATGAAGTCACTGGGGGATGTATATAAATTGAAAGATAGCAGAGATTGAGATGAAACAAAGTGCTGGAGAACACATGTTTAAATGTGGAGTTGAGAAAAGTGCAGCCTGAGAAGAATTAGACAGAATAGGAAGAAAAATGAGGATAGAGTGTGACAAGCAACCAAGAAGAATTTTAAAGAAAAAGTAGTCAGGAGTGTCAGATGCCTTAGAGTGGTCAGATGTTTTGAAAACCACGCAAAGATGAATTAACAATATTAAAGTTGAGCAGGTATGTTTCAGAAGGTACAGACTGGCATAATGGTAAAGTATTTATCTCTTGGTTTTATCCTTTGTAATCTTCAAAGGCTCTTTGAACCAAACCTCCCTTTTTTTTTCCATTCATTCAAAAAATCTTTATTTAATACTTACTGTGTACCAGGCAGAAACAAAACAAAATTTTTATCTTTGCTGAACTTACATTCTAGTTGGGGAGGTAGGCAATAGACAACATGACAAATAAGTCATACAGTTTGTTAGAAAGTGTTAATTACTATGAGCAGGGCCTTACAGAACATTGTAAGAACTTTGGCTTTTACTGAGTGATTTTTTTTTTTTTTTTTAGTGTAGGAATTCAGGTGTTTTTTGTTTTTTTATTGGGGTATAGTGGCCTTCCAATGTTGTGCTGATTTTTGCTGTACAACAAAGGGAAAGCAACTGTATGTACACATTTCCTCTCCCTCTTGGAACCTGCCCGCCCACCCCCGCCCCCCACCACACCCTCCCCCATAGTCTCCACACACACCTATCCCACCCATCTAGGTCACCACAGAGCACCAAGCTAAGCTCCCTGTGCGGTACAGTAGTGAACCAAACCTTTGTCTATTTTGAATGGTTAAGGAAATGACTTTGTATGCTGTTAGATCTAAACTCTATAACAGTGAAAATTACATATGACAAGTTAATGCCTTGCCAGACTCTTAAAAATGGAAGTCTAATCCATTTGCTTTGGGGCATATATGTAAGGAAGCATCTTTTATTTATTTATTTTTGTGGCACCAGGCTGCATGCAGGACCTCAGTTCCCTGGCCAAGAATCCAACCTGTGCTCCCTTAAATTGGGAGCATAGAGTCTTAACCACTGGATGACCAGGGAAGTCCCAGGAAGCATCTTTTAAAATGAGCTGATATAGATCAGCTTCCACTTCTCATTAAGCACAGATATGTATGATTTTTGTGTGTGTGTTTATGATTCTTTGTTGACCTGCTTTGGATTATCCAGTCCCTGAATTTTCACTTAATGTTTCTTATAATTTGAGCAACTTTATAGGTATCCTGTTTGGGCATTCATGCTCTAAATACATATTTTTAAATTTCTTCTTTTCTGTATACTAATTATAATTCTGAAAGCCAGGCTCATATGGTTTCTTACTGATTTAATAAATGCTACTCTAGGCCATCTTTTTCTTAAAGTTTTTAAGACTTTATCTAAATGTTTTTTAAAAATATTTATAAAGTGGTATCATTAAAAAACTATGCTATTTAATTATATAACAGAAGATTGATTTGATTTAGTCTTGAAGACTACCTTGATATATCTGATTTTTGAAAGTTTTAAGTTATTTTGGGAAATGATTTTGATTATACACTAGGAAGAGAAAAGATACACAATTTAAAATTAATAGTGAAGCAGGAGCTTGATGGATGGGGAAGTTGCTTTTCTCTCCCAGTGTCTGATCAACCTGTTGTTTGGAGAATGGATAAGGAAAATTCATCTGGCATTTGCTTAAAGTTAGGAGAAATTTAAAGATAACCTTTTAAATTGTTTCACTATCCTAAAGATGCAGGCTCCTTTGATATATCAACATAGTTCTAGTAATCTTGACTTGTACCTTTTTTCCATCTCATTCTAGTTTGTTTTGAAATAAACTTTGTCTAGCAAATTCAGATAGTCTAGTGAAAGGGAGATGAGGAATAAGCAGTTTTGTATCTAAAGAAATGTGCATGATGGTACAGAGGCAGAAACAGTAGAATGGAGATAAAAGACCTGAATAATTTCCTTTGTGTACCACTTATCATAGTTGATAATCATAATATTTTTGGAGTCAGTTGATTTGATGGATGCCATTTTCTCCAGTTAGACTGTAAGCTCTTAAAAGGCAGCAACCCAGGTCTACTTTTACATACTGAATAATTATATAAATGGATTTGTGTTTGGAGCCCACAGCTTACTAGCTGTATCACTTGGTCAAGTGATTTATCTCCTTTTAGCCTGTTTTCCTCTCCATAAAACAGGGGTAAAAGCAGCCTGTTTCTCAGTGTTATTGCACGGACCAAATGAGGTAATGTTTGTGAATGATCGTAATAATCTTGTATGTGTATTTTATAGTTTTCGAAACCCATCAAAATATAAAAATATTTTTAATTTAGTACCTATAGCATCTAACATGAAAAGCTAGATTATTTTTGTAAACAAGAAGGAATCTTATTTCTAGTGTGTTGGTCCATATGTTTAATACCAAAGGTATTATTGTGAATGGAGAATATTGTAATTCACAATTTTAAAGGTACAAAAGGAAATAATATGATTGTCTCCCACAGCCACTGTTACCGTATATATTCTCCCAGAGTGCATACTATATGCACTCTTTTGTACATTGCTGTTTTCATGTTTTGGTGTATCGGAGGTTATTCTGTATCAGTACATAAAGGGTCTTCTTTCTTTCTCTTTTTTTTCTGGTTGTAGAGTTTTCATTAATTCATTCAGCCAACACTGAGTGTCCATGATGCGCTGACAGTACTATTGTGTATTCTAGGCCCTAGGGGTTCAACAAACCAGACAGAAATTCCTGACCCCAATGGAACATACTGAGTGTTCTAGTATTCCGTTTTTGATGTATCATTATTTATTTAGCTAATCTCTTACCTGATGGACACGTAGGTTGTTTCCAATTTTTTTGCTGTTACAGATAGTGCCACAGTGATTAAACTTGTATGAATACCATTTCACATGTGAGAGTTTTTCCTGTAAGATAATTCTCACAAGTGGAATTGCTGGGTCAGAGGGTAAATACAAGGGAATTTGTCAGCTGTGTCACACAAGAATGATTATAGCTATATTGAAGTATTTTGTACATGAAAGGTGCTCATGGTTTTGATTTGAGGACTGTGGATTGTATTTTGGGTTAAGTAAATTTTTGGATTAGGTTAAGGTAGATTAGCATTCAGTGCCTACTAGATTGAAGGCAAAAGGAGAAGTGGGTGGCAGAGGATGAGATGGTTACGTAGTATCACTGATTCAATGGACATGAATTTGAGCAAACTCTGGGAGATAGTGGAGGACAAAGGAACCTGGCGTGCTGCAGTCCATGGGGTCACAAAGAGTCAGACGTGACTTAGTGACTGAGCAACAACTAAGTGCCCAGCTCTGTGTTACAGTGCTGCTCATACAGCGGTGTACAGTTAGGTATGATCCCTGCCCTCAGAATTGGCATTGATGAGACACATTTTAGTTCAAATAAACACTCAGATAAATGTGTAGTTACAAACCTGTAGGTTGAAAGAGCAAGTATAAGAAGGGGAGCAGATCTAGGTCGGTTGGTGAGTGGATGGTTCAGTAGTCAAAGACCTTTCTTGAGGAAGTGAAATTGTTGCTGAGGTTTAAGTGATATGTAGGTGTTAATTTGTGGAGGACTGTGTTTGTATATAGAGTATTTTGGGGTGAGGGAAAATTCAGGGCCTTGTTTTTCAATGAAGAAACACCTTGCCTTAGTCTCTTACAGGTTTATTTATAAAGATATTTATTTGTTTGGCTGCGCTGGGTCTTCATTGCGACATGTGGGATCTTTTTGTTGTGACATGCAAACTGTTAGTTGTGGCAAGTGGGATCTAGTTCCCTGACCAGGGCTTGAACCGGGCCTCTGCCTTGGGAGCTCAGTCTTAGCCATTGAACCACCAGGGAAGCCCTGTTTACTTACTTTTAAAAAAGTCTTCGTTTCCTTATCTGTAAAATAAAGGAACTTTTAAACGTTTATTTATTATTAAGAACTTAAGATGATATATGTTAAGATAAAGTTTCTGGGACCCTGCCTAGCACATGTTAAATGCTCAAAAAATAGTTTCTGCTGTTTGTATAGATGTCTTGTTGCTTTCTACAAAACTGGGCTTACACAATGCCATTAATACTATTAAAATACATCTGTATTTTGCCAGCTTTTTTTGTAAACCAGTATTTTGTTAGTTTAATACAGTTCATAATGGTATCTAGAAGTCACTTTAAAATTTATTTTTTTAGTTGCTAGCAAGCTATATGCATTTTTCCATATTAAATATTTATATCCTAATTTATAATTTTATTGTTCAGAGTGTGCTTTATGTACATTTGTGGTCATTTCTATGACTGATTCAGCAATAATCCATTGTAATTTATTACTTATTTTACATTATTTTCCTGCCTTTTGTTTGTTTTGGTAGATTACTGTATCTTATTATACATTCAGATTTGAGATACTTGATTCCTTTTATCCAAGTTATAATGCTGTCCATTTTTTTGTTTGTTGAATCTTCTAAAGAAAATTGTCCATTTTCAGACTTACTTGGAATCTACTAAGATATATGGGTTTTTTGTTTTTTTTTTTAACTTTTAGAAATTTTATTTTATTTATTTTTAGTTTTAGTTTACAGTATTGTATTGGTTTTGCCATACATCAACATGCATCCGCCACAGGTATACACGTGTTCCCCATCCTGAATCCCCCTCCTACCTCCCTCCCCATACCATTCCTCTGGGTCATCCCAGTGCACCAGCCCTAAGCTTCCTGTATCCTGCATCAAACCTGGACTGGCGATTCATTTCTTAAATGATATTATACATGTTTTAATGCCATTCTCCCAGATATATGGTTTTGAATCATTATTAATTTGCCTATCTTATTTAGTTGACCTTAGTATTTCTTAGAGGGTATTCCTTTTCTATTTTTTGTAAAATCTCCTTAGTATATTTGAATTCTTCTAATTTGATTCTTTGGGATTTTTCACTTTCATTAGTAACTTTTGCTAATTTTTAGCACAGTATCATATGACCTGTTAACTGTTTTGAGATATAGTATATACACACACACAAACTTGGTGCCAGTACCTATGTTGTAAGTCCCATCAAATTAGGGATTTTCATCGCTTTTGTTCCCTGATGTATCCCTAGTGTCTGTTATGTAGTAAGTACTTAAAACATATTATTAGGTGAATATTCATTATAATATATGGATAAGTTATTTATTTTGAGATTATTATAGATTCACATGTAGTTGTAAGAAATAATATACAAATTGTGTACCCTGACCCAGTTTCCCTTAATCATAATGACTTGTAAATAAAACCAGGATATCTCATTGATAAAGATAAAAAACATTTCCATCACCACAAAGATTTTTCCTGTATTTCCTGTATAGTCACACCCACTTTCCTCTTGATTCCACTCTGTCCCTCCTTCACCCTTGGCAAGCACTAATGTTCTCATGCTCTCTGTTTCCATAATTTTGTCATTTCAAGAATCTTAAATATTGTGCAACTCTGTAAAATACAATAAAAAAATAAAAACTCACTGAAATGTATGCTTTAAATGGGTGAATGGTGTATGGTATGTGAGTTTTATCTCAATAGTTGCTGTTGTTCAGTCGCCCGGTTGTGTCTGACTCTTTGTGACCCCATGGACTGCAGCACACCAGGCTTCCCTATCCTTCACCATCTCCCCAAGTTTGCCCAAGTTCATGTCCATTGCATTGGTGATGCCATATCCAGCCATCTCATCCTCATATTTCAATAGAGCTGTTACCAAAGAGAGAATGGTATGTAATGTTATATAAATGGAATCAAACAATTTATAACTTTTTGGGATTTCTTTTTTCCCTCAGCACAGTTCTCTAGAGATTCAGGTTTTTGTGTGTTACCATTATTTCCTCTTATTGGCGAATATGCATGCATACATGGTATGGATGTACTGCATTTTGATTAAACATTGATCCACTGAAGACAATCTGGAATAGTCAGTTTTTGAGTATTTCAAATAGAGCTGCTATAAATAATCATGTACAGATTTTTGTGTGAACATAAACTTTCATTCCTCTAGGATAAATGCCCAAGAACACAATTAGTGGATCATATGGTGGTTGCGTGTTTTATCTTTTAAGAAAATCTTTTAAGATTATTTCCTACGGTATCTGTACCATTTAACATTTCCACCAGCAATGTATGAGTGATCCAGTTTCTTTGTATCCTCATCAGCATTTCATGTTGTCAATTTTTAAAAATTTAAGCCATTTCAATGTGTGCAGTGATATCTGATGACTTTAATTCGCATTTTACTAATGGCTAATGATGTTAAACATCTTTTCATGTGCTTGTTTAGTATCTGTATCTTCTCAGGTAAAATTAGCATCATGTCTGTTCAGTTTCTTTTGCCTGTGTTTTTTAATTAGATTATTTGCTTTTTCCTTTTGAGCTTTGCGACTTCTTTATGTATTCTAGATACTATTCCTTTGTTAGATACATGATTTACAATTTTTTTCCCCCAGTCTTTGGATTCTCTTTTTGTCTTTTTAACAGTCTTTGCACAGCAAACATTTAGGATTTCTATAATGTCCACTTTATCAATTTTTCCTCTTGTGAAATGTGTTTTCAACTTTAAGTCTAAGAACTCTGTCTAGCTCTGTATTCTAAATATTTTCTACCTTTTTCTGAAAAGTTTATGTTTTACATTTTACTCTGTGAATTGGTCTCCTAGGACTGCTATGACAAATTACTACAAACTTGGTGACTTTAAAACAAATGAATTTTTTCACAGTTCTGTAGGATAGAAATTTGAAATCAATTTCAGTTGGCCAAAGTCAAGGTGTTGGCAGGGCCTTGAGAAGCTGGGGGCCACATCACTCCAGTCTTGGCCTCCATCTCAGTATGGCTTTTCTTCTGTGTGTTTGTGTCAGATCTCCTTCTGCCTCTTTTACAAAGACTTGTAGCATTTGGGACCCACTTGGATAATCCCAGCTAATATCTTCATCCCCAAGCCTTAACAGTAATCAGAACTCTTATAATATAAGGTGATACTATCTTCTCCTGGGAATTAGGAAGTGACTATATCTTTGGATGGCCATAACCCACTTTACTACAGTCTGTGATCTGTTTTGAGTTAACTTTATATAAAGGGGCAATTTGAGTGGAGTTTATTTTTTTGGTCTGTGGATTTCCAGTTGCTCTAGCATCATTTATTAAAAAGTCTATCTTTCATTCATTAAACTGTTTTTGCACCTTTGTAAATAAATCAGTTTTGCTTTCTAAGATATATTTCTACCAGTCTTTAAGAAGTAGTTTTAATGTCTATTTAAAGGATAGCTGTGCATAGTTACTAAGATTTGACTTAGGGTTTTTTATTTTTGGCCAAGCCACACAGTTTGCAGGATCTCAGTTTCTTGACCAGGAACTGAACCCAGGCCACAGAAATGAAGGCTTGAAATCCTAACCACTAGGCAAGAAGAGAACTTCCCCAAATCTTATTCCTATTGTCACTTGTTGTATCCACCTCTGCCCCACAGTTCCCCAGTATATATCACTATTTCTTTGGTATCTTTTCAGAAGTTTTACATATACATAAGCAAATCTGAACATATATTCTTTCCCTTCCCTTTTTTTACACAGATGGTAGCATAGTGTACATAAAAATTGTATTCATATTTGATTACAGCATTTCCCTTAGGGAATATAAAACATAAATAAAGCTAAAATACTCTTTCATGGTTATTGTAATGAGTAGTGTGTACTTTTTTCAGGCTAAATTAAAGCTTTACATAGAGTATTCTTTCGGATGTTCACATTTGAGTTTTGCCCCAGTCCCATTTTTCCTATAAACTCTTTGATTTTTACTGGATGACTTTGCATAGTGCAGTCATTTCTAGGAATGCATGTGTAATTTTACCAGAACTGAGTCTTTCAGAGAGTAAAAGTGCTAACTTCTCTGAGTGTATTTGTGTGTTATCCCAAAGAATGCTGGTATAGAAATATTAATATCAGACAGTACAATTCAGATAGCATGATAAGAAAGAAGGTCATTTCAGTTGGAAAAAAGAAATAATCATGAACTTTTTTGCAGCCACCAACATAACTGTAGATGAGAGCTGACAATTGTTGGGAAGAATTGACAGACCTCCAATTTTTCATCCTTTTAAATGGAACCAGTTTTCACTGGGCCTTAGGAAGTCAAGTGGGCCTTAGGAGCATCACTATGAACAAAGCTAGTGGAGGTGAAGGAATTCCAGTTGAGCTATTTGAAATCCTAAAAGATGATGCTGTGAAAGTGCTGCACTTAATATGCCAGCAAATTTGGAAAACTCAGCAGTGGCCACAGGACTGGAAAAGGTCAGTTTTTATTCCAATCCCAAAGAAAGGCAATGCCAAAGAATGTTCAAACTAACACACAATTGTACTCATCTCACACGCTAGCAGAGTAATGCTCAAAATTCTCCAAGCCAGGCTTCAACAGTATGTGAACCATGAACTGTCAGATGTTCAAGCTGGATTTAGAAAAGGGAGAGGAACCAGAGGTCAAATTGCCAGTATCCGTTGGATCATAAAATAAGCAAGCGAGTTCCAGAAAAACATCTCCTTTATTGACTATGCCAAAGCTTTTGATTGTGTGGATCACAACAAACTGTGGAAAATTGAAAGAGATGGGAATACCAGACCACCTGACCTGCCTCCTTAGAAATCTATATGCAGGTCAAGAAGCAACAGTTAGAACCAGACATGGAACATCAGACTGATTCCAAATTGGGAAAGGGGTACATCAAGGCTGTGTATTGTTACCCTGCTTATTTAACTTATATCCAGAGTACATCATGCGAGATGCCGAGCTGGATGAAGCACAAGCTGGAATCAAAATTGCTGGGAGAAATATCAATAACCTCAGATATGCAGATGACACCACCCTTATGGCAGAAAGTGAAGCGGAACTAAAAAGCCTCTTGATGAAAACGAAGGAGGAGAGTAAAAGAGTTGGCTTAAAGCTCAACATACAAAAAACTAATATCATGACATCCAGTCCCATCAGTTCATGCGAAATAGATGGGGAAACAATGGAAACAGTGATAGACTTTATTTTTTTGGTCTCCAGAATCACTGCAGATGGTGACTGCAGCCATGAAATGATAAGATGTGTGCTCCTTGGAAGAAAAGCTATGACCAACCTACACAGCATATTAAAAATCAGACATTACTTAGCTGACAAAGGTCTGTATAGTCAAATCTATGGTTTTTCCAGTAGCCATGTGTGGATGGACCCTGGTGGTCTGCAGTCCATGGGGTTGCTAAGAATCGGACACCACTGAGCAACTTCACTTTCACTTTTATGCATTGGAGAAGGAAATGGCAACCCACTCCAGTGTTCTTGCCTGGAGAATCCCAGGGACGGGGGAGCCTGGTGGGCTGCCGTCTATGGGGTTGCACAGAGTCGGACACGACTGACGTGACTTAGCAGCAGTAGCAGCATGTATGGATGTGACAACTGAACTATAAAGAAAGCCGAGCACCAAAGAATTGATGCTTTTGAACTGTGGTGTTGGAGAAGACTCTTGAGAGTCCCTTGGACTGCAAGGAGATCAAAGTAGTCCATCCTAAAGGAAGTCAGTCCTGAATATTGATTGGAAGGACTGATGTTGAAGCTGAAACTCTAATACTTTGGCCACTTCATGCAAAGAACTGACTCATTGGAAAAGACCCTGGTACTGGGAAAAATTGAAGGCAGGAGGAGAAGGGGATGACGGAGAATGAGATGGTTGGATGGCATCACCGACTTGATGGACATGAGTTTGAGCAAGCTCTGGGTGATGGTGATGGACAGGGAGGCCTGGCGTGCTGCAGTCCATGGTGTCACAAAGAGTCAGACATGACTGAGGATAATTGCCTTACAGTATTGTGGTTTTTGCCACATATTGACATGAATCAGCCACCGGTGCACATTTGACCCCCCCCATCCGGAATCCCCCTCCCACTTCCTCTCCACAGCATTCCTCTAGGTTGCCCCAGAGCACCGGCTTTGAGTACCCTGCATCATGCATTGAACTTGCCCTGGTCATCTCTTTTACATATGGTAATATGCATGTTTCAGTGATATTCTCTCAAATCATTCCACCCTTGCCTATCCCAAAGTCCAAAAGTCTGTTCTTTATATCTGTGTCTCTTTTGCTGCCTTGCATATAGGATCGTTGTTACCATCTTTCTAAATTCCATATATATGCATTAATATGCTGTATTGGTATTTTGCTTTCTGACTTACTTCACTCTGTACAATAGGATCCAGTTTCATCCACTTTATTAAAACTGATTCAAATGCATTCCTTTTTATAGCTGAGTAATATTCCATTGTGTATATGTACCCCCTTAGCCATTCATCTGCCCATGGATATCTAGGTTGCTTCCATGTCTTAGCTGTTGTAAACAGCTCAATGAACTGTTTATAAGTGCTTAATGAACATTGGGGTACATTTGTCTTTCAGTTCTGGTTTCCTCAGTGTGTATGCCCAGCAGTGGGATTGCTGGGTTGTATGGAAGTTCTATTTCCAGTTTTCTAAGGAATCTCCACACTGTTCTCCATAGTGGCTATACCAGTTTGCGTTCCCAACAACAGTGTAAGAGGGTTGCCTTCTCTCCAGCATTTATTGTTCGTAGACTTTTGATGGCGGACGTTCTGACTGTTGTGAGATGATACCTTTGATGGCGGCCGTTCTGACTGTTTGTGAGATGATACCCCATTGTGGTTTTCATTTGCATTTCTCTAATAATGATTGATGTTGAGCATCTTTTCATGTATTTATTAGCCATCTGTATGTCTTCTTTGGAGAAATGTCTTTAGTTCTTTGGCCCACTTTTTTGATGGAGTTCTTTTTTCTGGTGTTGAGCTGCATGAGCTGCTTGTATACTTTAGAGATTAATTCTTTGCTGGGTGTTTAATTTGCTATTATTTTCTCCCATTTGGAATGTTGCATTTTCACCTTGCTAACAGTTTCCTTTGCCGTGCAAAAGCTCTTAAGATTAATTAGGTCAGGAGTGGCAAACCACTTCAGTATTCTTGCCTTGAGAACCCCATGAACAGTATGAAAAGGCAAAATGATAGGATACTGAAAGAGGAACTCCCCAGGTCAGTAGGTGCCCAATATGCTACTGGAGATCAGTGGAGAAATAACTCCAGAAAGAATGAAGGGATGGAGCCAAAGCAAAAACAATACCCAGCTGTGGATGTGACTGGTGATAGAAGCAAGGTCTGATGCTGTAAAGAGCAATATTGCATAGGAACCTGGAATGTCAGGTCCATGAATCAAGGCAAATTGGAAGTGGTCAAACAAGAGATGGCAAGAGTGAATGTCGACATTCTAGGAGTCAGCAAACTAAAATGGACTGGAATGGGTGAATTTAACTCAGATGACCATTATATCTACTACTGGGGGCAGGAATCCCTCAGAAGAAATGGAGTGGCCATCATGGTCAACAAAAGAGTCCGAAATGCAGTACTTGGATGCAATATCAAAAACGACAGAATGATCTCTGTTTGTTTCCAAGGCAAACCATTCAATATCACAGTAATCCAAGTCTATGCCCCAACCAGTAATGCTGAAGAAGCTGAAGTTGAACGGTTCTATGAAGACCTACAAGACCTTTTAGAACTAACACCCAAAAAAGATGTCCTTTTCATTATTGGGGACTGGAATGCAAAAGTAGGAAGTCAAGAAACACCTGGAGTAACAGGCAAATTTGGCCTTGGAATACGGAATGAAGCAGGGTAAAGACTAATAGAGTTTTGCCAAGAAAATGCACTGGTCATAACAAACACCCTCTTCCAACAACACAAGAGAAGACTCTACACATGGACATCACCAGATGGTCAACACCGAAATCAGATTGATTGTATTCTTTGCAGCCAAAGATCTCGGAGAAGCTCTATACAGTCAGCAAAAACAAGACCAGGAGCTGACTGTGGCTCAGACCATGAACTCCTTATTGCCAAATTCAGACTTAAATTGAAGAAAGTAGGGAAAACCACTAGACCATTCAGGTATGACCTAAATCAAATCCCTTATGATTATACAGTGGAAGTGAGAAATAGATTTAAGGGCCTAGATCTGATAGAGTGCCTGATGAACTATGGAATGAGGTTCGTGACATTGTACAGGAGACAGGCATCAAGACCATCCCCATGGAAAAGAAATGCAAAAAAGCAAAATGGCTGTCTGGGGAGGCCTTACAAATAGCTGTGAAAAGAAGAGAAGAGAAAAGCAAAGGAGAAAAGGAAAGATATAAACATCTGAATGCAGAGTTCCAAAGAATAGCAAGAAGAGATAAGAAAGCCTTCTTCAGCGATCAATGCAAAGAAATAGAGGAAAACAACAGAATGGGAAAGACTAGGGATTTCTTCAAGAAAATCAGAGATACCAAAGGAACATTTCATGCAAAGATGGGCTTGATAAAGGACAGAAATGGTATGGACCCAACAGAAGCAGAAGATATTAAGAAGAGGTGGCAAGAATACACAGAAGAACTGTACAAAAAAGATCTTCATGACCCAGATAATCACGTTGGTGTGATCACTCACCTAGAGCCAGACATCCTGGAATGTGAAGTCAAGTGGGCCTTAGAAAGCATCACTACAAACAAAGCTAGTGGAGGTGATGGAATTCCAGTGGAGCTATTTCAAATCCTGAAAGATGATGCTGTGAAAGTGCTGCACTCAATATGCCAGCAAATTTGGAAAACTCAGCAGTGGCCACAGGACTGGAAAAGGTCACTTTTCATTCCAATCCCAAAGAAAGGCAATGCCAAAGAATGCTCAAACTACCGCACAATTGCATTCATCTCACACGCTAGTAAAGTAATGCTTAAATTCTCCAAGCTAGGCTTCAGCAATACGTGAATCGTGAACTTCCTGATGTTCAAGCTGGTTTTAGAAAAGGCAGAGGAACCAGAGATCAAATTGCCAACATCCGCTGGATCATGGAAAAAGCAAGAGAGTTCCAGAAAAACATCTACTTCTGCTTTATTGACTATGCCAAAGCCTTTGACTGTGTGGATCACAATAAACTGTGGAAAATTCTGAAAGAGATGGTAATACCAGACCACCTGATCTGCCTCTTGAGAAATTTGTATGCAGGTCAGGAAGCAACAGTTAGAACTGGACATGGAACAACAGACTGGTTCCAAATAGGAAAAGGAGTTGGTCAAGGCTGTATATTGTCACCCTGTTTATTTAACTTATATGCAGAGTACAAAATGAGAAACGCTGGGCTGGTAGAAGCACAAGCTGGAATCAAGATTGCTGGGAGAAATATCAATAACCTCGGATATGCAGATGACACCACCCTTGTGGCAGAAAGTGAAGAGGAACTCAAAAGCCTCTTGATGAAAGTGAAAGTGAAAAAATTGGCTTAAAGCTCAACATACAGAAAACGAAGATCATGGCATCTGGTCCCATCAGTTCATGGGAAATAGATGGGGAAACAGTGGAAACAGTGTCAGATTTTATTTTTCTGGGCTCCAAAATCACTGAAGATGGTGACTGCAGCCATGAAATTAAAAGACGCTTACTCCTTGGAAGGAAAGTTATGTCCACCCTAGATAGCATATTCAAAAGCAGAGACATTACTTTGCCAACAAAGGTCCGTCTAGTCAAGGCTATGGTTTTTCCTGTGGTCATGTATGGATGTGAGAGTTGGACTGTGCAGAAGGCTGAGAGCCAAAGAATTGATGCTTTTGGACTGGGTGTTGGAGAAGACTGTTGAGAGTCCCTTGGACTGCAAGGAGATCCAACCAGTCCATTCTGAAGGAGATCAGCCCTGGGATTTCTTTGGAAGGAATGATGCTGAAGCTGAAACTCCAGTACTTGGGCCACCTCATGCTAAGAGTTGACTCATTGGAAAAGTCTCTGATGCTGGGAGGGATTGGAGGCAAAAGGAGGAGGGGACGACAGAGGATGAGATGGCTGGATGGCATCACTGACTCGATGGACGTGAGTCTCAGTGAACTCTGGGAGTTGGTGATGGACAGGGAGGCCTGGCGTGCTGCGATTCATGGGGTCGCAAAGAGTCGGACACGACTGAGCGACTGATCTCTGATCTGATCTCATCTGATCTGATATAGAGGTCTTTTGTTTCTTTAGGTAGATTTATTCATAAATATTTTATTCTTTTCATTGCAATGGTAAATGGGATTGTTTTCTTAATATCTCTATTTTTTCATTGTTAGTGTATAGGAATGTGTGGTATTTCTGTGTATTAATTTTATATCCTGTAATTTTAGTGTATTCATTGATTAGCTCTAGTAATTTTTTGGTGGTATCTTTAAGGTTTTCTCTGTAGAGGATCATGTCCTCTGCAAACACTGAGAGTTTTGCTGCTTCTATTCCAGTCTGGATTCCTTTTATTTCTTTTTCTTCTCCGATTGCTGTGGCTAGGACTTCCAAAACTATGTTGAATAGTAGTGGTGAGCGTGGGCACCCTTGTCTTGTTCCTAAATTTAGAGAAAATGCTTTCAAATTTTTGCGATTGAGGATAATGTTTGCTCTGGGTTTTATTATGTTGAGGTGGGGGCTTCCCTCATAGCTCAGTTGGTAAAGAATCTGCCTGCAGTGCAGGAGACCTGGGTTTGATTCCTGGGTTGGGAAGATCATGTGGAGGAGAAAATGGTGACCCACTCCAGTGTTCTTGCCTGGAGAACCCCATGGACAGAGGAGCCTGGCAGGCTACAGTCCATGGGATCACAAGAGTTGGACACGACTTAGTGACTAAACCACCACCATGTTCCTTCTATGCCTGCCTTCTGGAGAGTTTTTATTATAAATGGATGTTGAATTTTGTCAAAGGCTTTCTCTGCATCTATTGAGTTAATCATATGGTTTTTATTTTTCAATTTGTTAATATGTTGTATCACATTGATTGATTTGTGAATATTGAAGAATTCTTGCATCCCTGGAATAAGGCCCTCTTGGTCATGATGTATGATCTTTTTAATATGTTGCTGGATTCTGTTTGCTAGAATTTTGTTGAGGATTTTTGCATCTTTGTTCATCAGTGATAATGGCCTGTAGTTTTCTTTTTTCGTGGCATCTTTGTCTGGTTTTGGTATCAAGGTGATGGTGGCCTCATAGAATGAGTTTGGGAGTTTGCCTTTCTCTGCAGTTTTCTGGAAGAGTTTGATTAGAATAGGTGTTAGCGCTTCTCTAAATTTTTGATAGAATTCACTTGTAATCCCATTTGGTCCTGGACTTTTGTTTGTTGGAAGATTTTTGATTACAGTTTTGATGTCCGTGCTTGTGATTGGGTCTGTTTAGATTTTCTTTCTGGCTCAGGTTTGGAAGGTTATAGTTTTTTAAGAATTTGTCCATTTTTTCCAAGTTGCCCATTTTTTGGCATATAGTTGCTCATAATAGTCTCTTATGATCTTTTGTATTTGTGTTGTCTGTTGTGATTTCTCCATTTTTATTTCTAACTTTATTGATTTGATTCTTCTCCTTTTTTTTCTTGATGAGTCTGGCTAACAGTTTGTCTATTTTATTTATCTTCTCAAAGAGTCAGCTTTTAGTTTTGTTGATCTTTGCTATAGTCTCTTTTGTTTCTTTTTCATTTACTTCTGCTCTTATTTTTATGATTTCTTTCCTTCTATTAACTTTGGGGTTCTTCTTTTCTTCTTTTTCTAGTTGCTTTACATTTGAAGTTAGGTTGCTTATTTGATGTTTCTCTTGTTTCCTGAGGTAAGCTTGTATTGCTGTGAACCTGCCTTTTAGCACTGCTTTTACTGAATCCCATAGGTGGTGGTGTGTTTTTCGTTTTCATTTGTTTCTGTGCATATTTTGATTTCCTTTTTGATTTCTTCTGTAATCAGTCGGTTATTCAGGAATGTATTGTTTAACCTCCATATGTTTGTGTTTTTTTTTTTTTTTTTTTTCCTTTCTGTAGTTGATATCTAATCTTACCACATTGTGATCAGGAAAGATGCTTGAAATCATTTCATTTTTAAAATTTACCATGGCTAGATTTGTGGCCCAGGATGTGATCTCTCCTGGAGAATGATCCGTGTTCACTTGACAGAAAGGTGAAATCCATTGTTTTTGGATGAAATGCCCTGTAGATATCAACTAGATCTAATTGGTCCATTGTATCATTTAGAGCTTGTGTTTCCTTGCTAATTTTCTGTTTGGTTGTTTTATCCATAGGTGTAAGTGGAGTATTAAAGTCCCCCACTATTCCTATGCTACTGTTAATTCCCCCGTTCGTACTTGTTAGCATTTGCCTTACATATTGAGGTGCTCCTATGTTGGGTGCATATATGTTTATAATTATTATATTATTTTCTTGGGTTGATTCCTTGATCATTGTGTAGTGTCCTTCTTTGTCTCTTTTCATAGTCTTTAAAGTCTACTTTGTCTGAGTATTGCTGTTCCTACTTTTTTTTGGTCTCCAATATCTTTTTTCAGCCCCTCATTTTGTCTGTATGTGTCCCTAGGTTTGAGGTGGGTCTCTTGTAGACAGCATATTGTTTTTGTATCCATTTGGTTCCCTGGTGGCTCAGTGGTAAATCATCTGCTTGCAATGCAGGAGACCTGGGTTCGATCCCTAGTTGGAAAGATAGATATGCTCAGTTGAGTATACAGTAGAAAGCCCAGATGGGCTTTTGGCTTGTTTTATTTTAGGTCCCGTTAGAAGATAATTTAGTTATTTTTATAAGTTTAAACATATTTACCCCTGTTTTTACTCCTAATTGAGAAAATTTAATTCCAGCTCAGTGAATTTTTTTCATACAGAGCACATCTGTGTATTCAACACCCATGTCAAACAACTGAACTCCAGGATTCCATCACCAGCACTTTAGAAACTCCTCACTTCTCTAAGCTGTATATCCCATTTCTTCAGGACACAGTGGTTTTGACTTTTAACAGTAGTCTTACCTGCTCTTTGATCTTTATAAGAGTAGAATCATGCACTTTGTAGTCTTTCATATCTGGCTTCCAAAGCTCAACATTGTTCATCTGAATTCATTCTCATTGCAGTGTATTAGAGTTTCCATTTTGTGGATATGCTATAATGCTTATGCATTATTCTGTTGATGGACATTTGTGTTGTTGGCTGTTACATATAGTGTGGCAGTGAACTTCCCAGGACATTTCTTCTGATCATATATGCAAGTCAGTTGGGTATATACTTTGGAGTGAAATTACTGGTCTGTAGTTGTATGTGCTAAGTTGATTCAGTCGTGTCTGACTCTTTGCAATCCCATGGACTGCCCACCAGGCTTCTCTGTCCATGAGATTCTCCAGGCAAGAATACTGGAGTAGGTTGCCATCCCCTTCTCCAGGGGATCTTCCTGATGTAGGGATTAAACTCTAATCTCTTGAGGTTCCTGCATGGCAGGCAGATTCTTTACTGTTGAGCCATGGGGGAAGCCCACTGGTCTATATTAGGTTCTGCCAAATGGTTGTATTAATCTTCAAAATATTCATATCAGTTTATACTTTAATAAAATCGAATGCAAATTAAGGTTGGTTTCACATCATCCTCAACACTTGGTATTTTCCACTTTTTTCATTTTGGTCACTCTGGCGGGTATGTAGTGTCATCAGATTGATACTATTTTAGATATTGAATAAGTGTACTTTGAAACTGTGCTTTATTTTATTTACTCCCCCCATATAACTTTTGTTTGTACATCAGGTTTCAAAAAATCTTTTAATATTCTGTGTTTATATTTTATTTGTAGTTAATTGTTAAATTAGCCAGCATATTGACCAATTTACTTGTTGATAGTTATTCTAACCTGCTTCATTTTGTTCACTCATGCTCCATCAATTTTATGCATGGTTATCTTTTTTGTAATGAATTTTGTTGGTACGAACTTAGTTTCAGTTTTTCAAAACAATAATTTTTTATGTATATCTATTGATGGCTGTACTGGGGCTTTGTTGCTGTGAGGGAACTTTTTTCCTAATCGCAGTGAGTGGGAGCTACTCTCCAGTTACGGTGTGCAGGCTTCTCATTGCTGTGGCTTCTCTGGTGAAGCGTGAAAAGCCATGCCTGCTCTTCGGTAGTTGCTGCACATTGACTCTTTAGTTGCGGCAAATGGGCTCAGTAGTTGTGGCTCCTGGGCTCCAGAACACAGGCTTAGTAGTTGTGGCACATGGGCTTAGTTGCTCTGTGGCAGGTGGGATCTTCTTGGATCAGGATGGAATCTGTGTCTCCCACATTGGCAGGTGGATTCTTTAGCACTGAGCCACTAGGGAAGCCTGGCAGTTTCAATTTTTATTTAAAGAGAAATGTTAAGCTTAATAGTTTGGTGATGGCTTTACCTTTATCTCTTTAATTACTATTTCTTTTTGTTAGTTTACTAGACTCAGCTTCTATAACGTTATTTACTCTTAGTTCTTCTGGTTCTTTGAACCTTCCTTTAAATGTTTTTATTTCTCTAGATTGTTTCTTTAGTGTTTGTCTCATCTTGTCTGCTCTCCAAATATTCCCCCTAATTTTCATATCCATCTTTCTACTTGTTTACTGGATATTGTGCATTGAGGTTTTTGTAGGTGCTTTAAATTTGTACTTTTCTGTCAAACCAACTTTTCCAGTATTTCTCAACTTGGTTAATACTGTCACCTTTTACTCACTCTTCTCTTCCAGTGTTTCTTAACTTGGTTAATACAGTTACTTTTTACTCAGTCTTCAAAATCAGAAATACTTTTCTTTCTCATTCTCCCACAAGTAATTGTCAAAAAGTCATATTCTATTTTTTAACTTAGGACATTCCCTTCATACGGGATCATAGACATTGATAACTGTGTTTCTAAAATAGTGATCCTCTATTCCTCCTTCCTACCTCTCTCTTAATGTAGACTGTATCATGGTCTAGACTATTGTTCCAGTTAGTCTTATGGGCTTTTTTTGGTCTGACTCTTCCTCTCCTTTTTTCTTTTTAACCGTCCCTCTGATTAAAGAATGCAAACATTGAAATAAAGAATTAAAATATGTTGTACTAAAAATTTACCAAAAAATGTAAACAAAATTTCAGTTTTTAATTTAAACAATTAAACTTAAAGATGATGGTTTTTGTAACTAGTTATTAAAGCTGAAAATGGCATTCAGAGTTTTGGAACACCTTCAGTAAGGATTTTGTTATTTATCAGCAAGTTGCAGTTTAGAAATACAGAGCACTTATAAATTTTTCTCTCCTTTATGTCTGTGTATTATTATTATTTTTAAAAACTAGTGTTTTGACAACTGAAAAAAAAATCTCCCATCTAGTTTGTTTTGCATTTCTTTGACTCTTGGTTATGATGAGTATTTTTAATGTTTTAATGTATTGTGATCTCTTCTGTGCTACCTTAGTGATGTTACCTTATATTTATTGAGCACTTTCCTGACTGTCAAAAATACTGTAGTAAGTGTTTTTATACTTGTAATAAGACTACATGACCTGTCTTAATCCTCTGAACAAGCCTGCCAAGTATACATAGAAACATGATTGTATGTGTGAGGAAACTGATTTTAAAGAAGAGTCACTTGTTCAATGCTACATAGTTGAGAAACTCAGAGTGATATGTTATCATACTTTTATCTCTCAACTTTTGATAGTATAGATGTGAAAGATTTGTATTTGTATTTATAGGGGTTTGGATTAAATGATTCTGGATCCCAGATAGAGACGGCTGTGATTTTTATCCGTTTTTTCTAAAAGCAAGAGGTTCAGCTTTGGTATTTGTTTAGGTTAGGGGAGAAGATTTTGGTGAATTTGGTTGCAATTAGAATGTTGGTTTTATATATTTAGAACTGGATGGATTCTCAAGTATTTCTCAAATCATGTTCCACTGCATATTGTGGGAATTTTCATATATCCTGACCACAGAAGTTTGGGCATCATTTGGTTTCTGTAGCAGAGAAACCTTAATAGCTTTGAATACTTCAGTTTCTGAAATAAGTTTCTGTAGGAGACATATTCATATCATGTAGAACAACATCTTGAAGTATATCGGTTTGAGACAAAAGCTCATGTGTGGTCCATTCTCTTATTTTGTTAGGGGAGGAAATGGAGACCCATTGTAATGAAGTGGTCGCCTAAAAATCACACAGCTGCTAAGCAACACAGGATAAGATTCAGTCATTCTTTTGTACCATGCCTTCTCTGATTTTTCCTGTATTATGTTAAAAGTTAGAAGACTTAAGTGTAGTTTCTTTTATATTCCCATCTAGTCCAGACACTAGTTTTATACTGAGAAATTAATATATAGTTTTAAAAATTCTAGATTTATTCACATACAAATACCCTAGCATTATTACATATTCATCACTGCTGTGTTTAATCATCAAAATGAAAAGAGTACTTTTTCCTGTAGTAACATGTCACATATGTTTGGTTTAGTTTTTGTAGAAAGTGTTTCCTGACTGCAATGAGAGAGAGTGGAATACATTGTCCCCTCTGTCGTGGAAATGTGACTAGAAGAGAGAGAGCGTGTCCTGAACGGGCCTTAGACCTTGAAAATATCATGAGGAAATTTTCTGGTAGCTGCAGATGCTGTGCAAAACAGGTAGAGTAAATGTGATATAGTTCTTTGAAAGTCAAACTTCTGTTTTGAGATTTCTGATTGAATTATCTTGGTGTGTACTGTTTTGAAGAAAAATTATTTAGGTTGGGAATAGGGTAAAAAAGGCCAGAAAAGTTATGGCTGTAGATCTTACTAGATAATAAACTTACTGAGAACAGAGACCAGAAGATATGTCCTTGAATTTGCCATAATGTTTAACATGGCATTTTTTCAAAATAATCACTCTTGATTTACCTACTAAATGAACTGAATGAACAAACTGCCGTTTAACTCCCTTAAACCCCGTTTCTGGTACACTTTGAGTTCTTAAGTAGTTTTTCTGGTAGCATTATTATTGTCATTCTGCCTGTAGAAATGGGCCAAATGGATTATGTAGTCAAGGGGAACTCTCTTAACTGCCCACTCTCCTTGGATATTTATGTGTTTATCTAAAAAAGTTACTAAGTATTTGGCAGAAAACTCCTTACTTTTTAAGGAACAGATGGGAAAAATCAGGTATTGGCAAATAACCGACATTAATTCTCCAATCTGGATTTTATTTTGTCTTTTGGAGACGGAGTGAAATGGTGAGAGGTAGTTAGGCTTTGAGTATATTGGTTTATTTATAGATTTATCACAGCCACTTTCTCAAACAGCAAATAAAGTCTTTGAGCAAAACCAATTGCTGTTTTATGCATTCACACAAGACATACCTGATTTTCCATCTCTTTGAGGGAGGTGTTAACTGACAAGGCAATGAAGTGAAGTTGGAAAATATACTTGAGATTTCTGGCTCTGCTCCTTAGAGAGAAACTGAAAAATGTTCCAAGTGTTAATTTGGGAACTTAGTTTTTTAAAGCATTTTCTAACTCTGCCAGGTTACAGTAGTTAAAGAAAGAAAAATATGCCTAGTGCCATGAGGCAACTTCTTAATACTTTTAATATTATTTTGTGTCTATTAATAGTATTTTTTTCAAGTATAAAATTATTTATTAATTTTGTTTATGGACTGTTGGACTCATCTCCATTTTCTCTGCATCTAATGGACAGAAACTTATTTTTAGAGTTAATTTACTTAAAAAAAAAAATCTCTTGTTTAAATGGATTATTTACTTACCTGTTTTTGTCTTATTTTTTTCCTCTTTTTGGCAGTGTCTCAAATCTTAATGAATTCTCTTTTAAACTAAAAGTCACAATACATTAAAGATTTTTCAATTTTTTTTTAATATGGTGAAAATGCATAATGTAAAAAATAGCCTTTTCTTAGTTTTTTTTTTAATAAGTGAAAGATCATGGTAAACCTTATTTTTTATATAATAAACATCTACATATATTTCCATTTGCTAAGAAAACATGATATGTATATGATATATATGTATTATATATATATGTACACACATATATACACAATTTAATGAGGCATCAAGTGAACAATTAGTGCAGTATTATGAATGGTAATGTAGAAAACACACCATTTTTAAGTGTACAATACAGTGGTATTAAGTACATTCACTGCATTGTGTAACAGTCACCACTATTTCCAGAATTTTTTCATCATCCCAAACAGAAAATCTGTACCTGTTAACTTGTAACTTGCTGTTCCGCTGCCCTGCCATCTTCCCCACCCCATCTAGTAACCTATGTTCTACATTATCTCTCTGAATTCTCTTCTGCCTTATATAAATGGCATCATATAATGTTTGTTCTTTTGAAAGTCACATTGCTTTTTTAATCAATACTTTACAGATTAAATTCTATCGCATGAGACATCATTACAAATCTTGTAAGAAGTATCAAGATGAATATGGTGTTTCTTCTATCATTCCAAACTTTCAGATCTCTCAAGATTCAGTAGGAAACAGGTAAGCAATATTTATTTTTATAGTTAAAATGGAAATTTGGGGGAGGCTATATAAGGTATTTTTTGTTTTATTTATGTGTGTTTATGTTTTTAAATTGCCTGTCTTCATAAGTTTGACACAGGTTAAATTGAATCTGGGAAATGGACTTTGTGCTCATCTTAAGCTTAAGTAAAAATTACTTTAAGAAAATTTACATGTCTGAGTGAAAAATAGATTTGTGAATTGAAGGTGTTTTCTTTTGCAGCTGAAATTACTTGAAAACTAGAGGAAATCCCTTTTCAGTAATGTGTTTGCAAACTAGAATCTTTTTACTAGTTGTTTGAAATCATTATTTTGATAAAACATGTCATGTAAAAGTGAGACTTGGTACTATTATTAGTTCTATGTTAGTCTCAATTCTTTTAAAGCTAGGTTTTGGTTTGATATGTATCTTATTGTATCAGGTTTATGTATATTAAACATTTTTATGAAATGTATTTTATGCATAAGAATAGCCAGAATGCACATGTGTGGTTTAAAAGTTAGTCACAAAGCAAATCCCTGGTTATTCACTAACCCAAATCAAAAATTATATAGCATTTTCCAGCCCCTTAGAGTCTCCTTGTATACCCATGCTCCATTTGAACCCCATACTCCCAGAGATAACCACTATCCTCTTTTTTGGGTTATTCATTCTTTTGTTTTCTTTATGGTATTATCACCCATGCATGTATCTCTAAATGAGATGTTTAATTTTTTAAAAAATCAACAGCAAGCGCACACAATTGTGTAAAGAAAGGCAGTATTGGCAGTTTTATAGAAAGGCTCCCAGGAGATGATATGTTAAGCAAAGTCTTTAAGATTTTATTTTAGTAGCATTTCATTTTACATGTTGCTAATTTTCAGTAATTTAACCACTCTTAAGCACTCATAATATAATAAAGCTTCTTCTCAACTCCTTAGTTAAAACTGTTCTGGTAAAGGTTTTTAATAATTTTTTGATTACTTGTTTTTTAGACTACTAGTCTTTTCATTTTACTTGGCTCAGTGTCATTCTCAAGGAGTTCAATGATCTAATTCAGCAACTAGCTTAATAAGACAAAATCCCTTATTCTAAAGCCCTTTCTTATCTGCACTCACCTTTCTATTTTAGTCTTTGTCCTTCTTGGTTACTCATTACTGCATCATATGCCTTAGCTATGTTGAATTATTCCCACCATATCCTTTCCATTCTTGAGAAACAGAATAACTTAGTTGTTAAATATGAAGGCTTTGAACCAGACTGCCTGGGTACCAGACTCTTTCCTTTACTAATTGTATGAGTTTGGCAAGAAAGTATACCTCAGTTTTCTCATTTGGTTGAAAGAGAAAGGGGTAGTGATGATACTACTAAACACCTGATTGGATTGGGAGTCAATAAATAGGTCAATACAAGTAAAACAACGAATGTTAAGCTTTTTTTTTTTCTTTCTTGTTTTCTGTTTTGGTCACACCATGCAGCTTGTGGAATCTTAGTTCCTTGACCAGGGATTGAACCTGCAGTCTCAGCAGTGAAAGTACCAGAGTCCTAACCACTAGTTTTGAAAGTTTCTCAGTTGTGTCCGACTCTCTGCGACCCCATGGGCTTAGTCCCTGGAATTCTCCAGGCCAGAATACTGGAGTGGGTATCCTTTCCCTTCTCCAGGGGATCTTCCCAACCCAGGAATCAAACCCAGGTTTCCCACATTGCAGACAGATTCTTTACCAACTGAGCCACAAGGGAAGCCCCCTAACCACCAGACCTCCAGGGAATTTCCTAAATATTAGTTTTAAATTATCATCATCATCATAATCATCGTCATTGCCTCACCTCCACACTTTCACCACCATTCTAACCCATACACTTTGTCAGCTAGTGGACTTTTTCTTCTCTTAGAAAACTTAGACCAAGTGTTAGTTACTCTGAAGTCTTTCTTGTTTACTTGTCTGTCTTTTTTTAATCTAGTATTAATAGAATGGGCTTCCTAGTCTTATTCATGATGTTTATATCCTGTGCATTTGTTTTGGATGTATAATGTGAGGTAGGAAAAGTTTTCCCCAGGTGATAACCATTTGTCCTAGTACCATTCATTGAGGAGTCCATTCTTTCCCACTGATTTCTGATGCCATTTTGGTCCTATACATCTCTATTCTGTTGTGTTGCTTCATTTATTCCTCAAGAACCATGTTACATTAATTATTGTGGCTTCAACAATAGGTTTTAATATCAAATCAGCTAGGGAAAGTTCTCCTTATTGTACTTATTAAAATGTTTCTCTTATTTTTAGCTCTTTGCTATTCCACATGAATTTTAGGATCAGACTTTTGAGCTTCCAAAAAATCCCTGTAGAGATTTTAATTGGCAGCATTGTTTGAATTTACTGAAATTGTATATTAATTTGGAGAGAACTGGCATCATATGATACTTATTTTTCCCACCGTTTCCCTTCTTTTTGTCTCTCCATTAAAAAAAATGCACTAAAAGAAGTCCATTTAGAGCACACATGAATATGTTCTAGTATATCGTTTCCTGGCTTCCCAGGTGGTGCTAGTGGTAAAGAACCTGCCTGCCAGTGCAGGAGACTCAAGAGACATGGGTTCAATGCCTGTGTTGGGAAGACCCCCTGGAGAAGGAAATGTCAACCCACTCCAGTGTTCTTTCCTGGAGAATCCCATGGACAGAGGAGCCTGGTGGGCTGGAGTCCTTGAGGGATGGCAAAGAGTTAGACACAACTGAGTGCACACACACACACATCTTTTCCTAGTAGTAGTGACAGTGAAAATGTTAGTTGATAGGAAAGCCTTTAGTTTTTGTTGCCGTACAAATAGATCTTTTTTTCTTGTTTTGTAATCTAAATGGCTATTACTAGTGAGTAGGAATATTAAGGATTTTTATGTAATTTTGTATTTAGAAACCTTGGTGACTAGTTCTAATAGTTCTAAATAATTTTCCTATGTATTCTTTTGGATTTATTACATAGAAACTTATTAGTTTGTCAGTGCAATTTGTTTCTTACAGCTTTATTTCATACTTGATTTATTGCATTAAATAGGATCTTTATCGGTATTAATAACAGGTACCTTTTAAAAATTCTTGATTTTAGTGGGAATGTGTCTAAAATTTTATAATTAAGTACAGTTTACTACTTAATGAACTACTATAGTTTTTTAACATAGATATTCTTAACTACTTAATAAACTACTATAGTTTTTTAACATAGATGTTCTTCATCTGTTCTGTGATTCTGTCATCCTGAATTTTAAGATTGCTCCATTGAATAGTTCTTACTCAAATTAGAATCTTTAATGTGGTTATAAAAAGTATATGTGTCTGGCTCCATTCCCAGATAGTCTGCTATTTAAGTTTAGGCATTTGTATTTTTAAAAGCATTGTGGGTTATCAGAGGGTTTTTTGTTTTTGTTTCCATTTATGGAGGTTGAATTTTATTGAATGGTTTTTCTGTATCAGATAAAATGATTGTTTTTTAAAAACTGATAATATGGTTGCCAGTAATAGATATTCTGTCGTTGAGCTCATTCGTACGTTTCTAGAATATACGAGTAGGCAGCCAGTAGTAGTGTAGGCATGATATAGGAGAGTCAGGAAGGGCTAGAACGATGATAACTAAGTGATAATGGAAAGTAGAGAAACTGTAAGAGGAAGTAGAGGGGAAAAGCATGTTAAAAGGGCATTAACTTTGATGTGCTTTAAATTGGAAGTTTTGTGATTGCATATCCTACCAGTGAAAAAAATTGAGAATATACTCCCAGTATATGTGTGTTTAAGGCTAAGCATGTATTTTATAGTACTGATTGATAGTTTATTTTATAAAACATGCAAATGCTTAAGATGAAAAAGGTACTTTAAAGAGAAGTTTGCACAGCAGAAACCATCATAAAATTTTTAAGCAATTTTCCACCAATTAAAAAATAAGGTTGCTTTATTTAATGGTATAAAATATTTTCATTCTTAAAGTTTTAATACTGTTTTTATTGAAAACAATATTGCTGACTCTGATTTCTAAAATTTCTTAAAATCTTGATTTAATACAGTGACAATAATTTAAAGATTTGGATTTAGATCCAAATCTTTAGATTATTGATACTTGGTCTTGATGACTATCATGGCTGAAAAAGATAGCTACAACACACAAAATAACAGATCCAAATGGAAGAAATATGGCATAGGTTGAGATTCCTGTATTTTTCAGTCCTGTTTGATAAATCTCAGAAGGGCTTTTGTTGAAATTTTTATCTTTTTTGATGTTATAGTTGTTCTTACAAACCATTTGGAAGTTTTTATAATGTTTTATAAGGGTATGTTCAAAACCCAATGATTATATTTATTTGGGAGATTTGAAAACAGTTTAAAAATCTGTTACCAAGTATAGATATGAGACTTAAAAAAACAGGTGACATCCTGTTTTTGCTAAAGTCATAACATCCTTTTAATGAATGTAATCTCCATAGTTTAAATTTATTTTAAAAGCAGTTTTTAGTTTCCACCTTTAGCTGCAGAAACAGATTAATAACTGCTAAAAAGATACAAAATAATGGTTAGTAGCCTTCTAAAAAGCTTCTGAAATCAGGGAAGCTTCCTTGTGGAGAATATGTGTGGAGACACAACAGTATTTTCCCAGAAGGGAAATGACTGTCATTGGAGAACATCTGTTAGGTAGATGATACAGTATTGTTTGTCATTCTGTTAAGAGAAAAATGAATAATCAGTTTTCTTTTTTTTTTTCCCCCCATCCTGAACCCCATGAATAATCAGCTTTCTAAGCTTTACAACTCTTTAACTCATACTCAGATGTAAGCAAAGCTCTTGTGTGGTACAGTTTTTTGGTCCACTGCCTATCTCATTTTTATTTTAATGTTTCTGCTATTGAAAGGTCTTGTTTTTATAAAATTGACTACATTGATGAAATTCTGTAATGCATAGGTGACAATCCCCATAGCATGCCCACCTTTCTCAGGATTTTCTCTAATACTGCAAGTGACACACAACACTGGCATGGGGTCCGAGTGAGGACATCAAGTTATTGTCTATGTTAAATGTCAGAAAGCCTAGTTCCTTTTTGGAAAATATAAACATAGTGAACATTCAAATATTTTCTTAACCTGCTCCATTTTGGATGCTGCAACCCTAAGCTATGTGCTAGTTACAAGCCAGAAAGTTCACAAATTCTTGATCCTGCCCCAGCATTCAAAAACTTACTAGTCCAGGTAGAGGTAGAGTCTCTTAATATGAAAGTCTAAAGGACCTGGGGAAATATTCATGCTGTGGATTTAAGATAATTCTGCAGAATTCTGTATTCTCTATAATTTTGTAACTATATCTAAGTTAAGTTTTAGAGGATATGATAAGGACATCATAAGCAGTCTTCTTACCAGAATTTATTTAAAAAATAATTAATGCCATAATTATATCATAGTTCAGAACTATTTGAAGTTCAGGCTTTTCAAACAAATTCAAACTAGTTGTCTTCATTAGCAGGTAATGAATCTGTATCGTGCTTTATTACTTGAGGTATTAACTTCTCTTCCCTCCCCCACCCCCCACCAATTATTCTTTAGTAACAGGAGTGAAACATCTGCATCTGATAACATAGAAACTTACCAAGAGAATACTGGGTAAGCTTTGGAAATTTCTATTACTTTAGTAAATAATACCTATCACTTTGTACTGATGGATTTTTATTTTTTAAATTTATTTTTATTTTAATTAAAAAAAATTATTTATTTTAATTGGAGGCTAATTACTTTACAACATTGTGGTGGTTTTTGCCATACATTCACATGAATCACATGTGTCCCCCATCCTGAACCCCCCTCCCACCTCCCTCCCCATTCTATCCCTCAGGGTCATCCCAGTGCACCAGCCCTGAGCACCCTGTTTCATGTGTCAAACCTAGACTGGCAATCTATTTCACATATGATAATATACATGTTTCAATGCTGTTCTCTCAAATCATCCCACCCTTGCCTTCTCCCACAGAGTCCAAAAATCTCCTCTTTACATCTGTGTCTCTTTTGCTGTCTTGCATATAGGATCATCGTTACCATCTTTCTAAATTCCATATATATGCGTTAATATACTATATTGGTGTTTCGCTCTGTATAATAGGCTCCAGTTTCATCCGCCTCATTAGAACTGATTCAAATGCATTCTTTTTAATAGCTGAATAATATTCTATTGTGTATATGTACCACAGCTTTCTTATCTGTTCGTTGAAATCAATTCCCCTAAAGTCAGGAACAAGACAAGGATGCCCACTCTCACCACTACTGTTCAACATAGTTTTGGAAGTTTAAGCCACAGCAATCAGAGAAGAAAAAGAAATAAAAGGAATCCAGATAGGAAAAGAAGTAAAACTCGCACTGTTTGCAGATGACATGATCCTCTACGTAGAAAACCCTAAGGACTCCACCAGAAAATTACTAGAGCTAATCAATGAATATAGTAAAGTTGCAGGATACAAAATTAACACAGAAACCCCTTGCATTCCTATACACTAACAATGAGAAAACAGAAAGAGAAAATAAGGAAACAATTCCATTTGCCATTGCACCAAAAAGAATAAAATACTTAGGAGTAAAGCTACCTAAACAAAAGACCTATGTATAGAAAACTATTAAACACTGATGAAAGAAATCAAAGATGACACAAATAGATGGAGAAATATACCATGTTCATGAATTGGAAGAATCAATATAGTGAAAATGAGTATACTACCCAAAGCAATCTGTAGACTCAGTGCAGTCCCTATCACGCTACCAACGGTATTTTTCAGAGAACTAGGACAAATAATTTCACACTTTGTATGGAAATACGAAAAAACCTCAAATAGCCAAAGCAATCTTGAGAAAGAAGAATGGAACTGGAAAAATCAACCTGCTTGACTTCAGGCTATACTACAAAGCTACAGCCATCAAGACAGTATGGTACTGGCACAAAGACAGAAATATAGATCAGTGGAACAAAATAGAAAGCCCAGAAATAAATCCACACACCTATGGACACCTTATATTTGACAAAGGAGGCAAGAATATACAGTGGAAAAAAGACAGTCTCTTTAACAAGTGGTGCTGGGAAAACTGGTCAACCACTTATAAAAGAATGAAACTAGAATACTTTCTAACACCATACACAGAAATAAACTCAAAATGGATTAAAGATCAAAATGTAAGACCAGAAACCATAAAATTCCTAGAGGAAAACATAGGCAAAACACTCTGACATAAACCATAGCAGGATCCTCTATGACCCACCTCCCAGAGTAATGTAAATAAAAGCAAAAATAAACAAATGGGACCTAATTTAAGCTTTTGCACTATGAAGGAAACTATAGGCAAGGTGAAAAGACAGCCTTCAGAATGGGAGAAAATAATAGCAAATGAAGAAACTGACAAAGAATTAATCTCAAAAATATACAAGCAACTCCTGCAGCTCAATTCCAGAAAAATAAATCACCCAATCAAAAAATGGGCCAAAGAACTAAACAAACATTTCTCCAATGATGGATTTTTAAATTAAAATTTTTAAATTGTTAAGTCTTCAGACATAATGCTGGAATTTAGCAGTTTAGAAAAGCCTCAGTTACTTTACGGATCACATTAAATTGGAAGTAGTTAGCTTTTCTGTGTCACTGTGGTCAGGTTTCTTCCATGCATAATTTATGCAAAGTTGTCAATATTGAACTGTCCCTTGCTGAAATTGAGGGATTAAAAGGCATTGATGTATGATCCTCAAAATATTTTGAAATGTTGATCATTCTAATAATTGATGTTTTCATTTTTCTGTGAATTTTGTGTGTATATTCTTAGAAACTAGGATAAATTAAAGTTATATACCATATTTATGGAAGCCTTTAAAAAATTTTAATTTCCTAGATATGGTGTTTCCATACTGGGACATCATGGAATATTTAAAATTTTCAAGGGATATACAGTGATATATGTTGGTTACATTAATGACTGAATTAAGTTGTTCATATCTCCTTAATGGGACAACTGGGTTTGTTTTTCTTTTTGTTAAGGCCTATTTTAGAGGCACCATGAAAAAGTTTCCTAGACAATAAGAGAACTGTAAACTGAGATTGTTTGGGAATATCTCTTGTAGGTTATTTATTGAAAACATAGTTTTCAAAAAATGAAAGAATCTTTGATTAGTTTAATAATTGTAACTTTTAAAGAAAGAAATAGTAATTGATCAAAAAATAGGAGTGCATCATTCTTACATTACAATTTCAAATTTCAGTATGCTTACTTTAAAATTGTTTTTTAGTTCTTCTGGGCATCCTACCTTTAAGTGTCCCTTGTGTCAAGAATCAAATTTTACCAGACAGCGTTTACTGGATCATTGTAACAGTAATCACCTATTTCAGATAGTTCCTGTGGTAAGTATGTGTGTTTACGACAGTCTTCTGTTTAAGGAATGCTGTTCTATTTATTTCCCTTCATGTGTACAAGGGACAGTGGTTAATTTAAATTTGGATGGGACATTATCAGTAAGGTATATTTTGTCATCAAAAGATTGATAACTATGAAGCAAAATGAGATACTTAAAATTCTAGTAACTAGAAACTTCCCTGGCAGTCCAGTGGTTAAGATTCGCCTTCCAGTGCGTGGTGGGTAGGGGTTCCATCCCTGGTCTGGGATCTCTGAGATCCCACATACCTTATGGCCAAGAAACCAAAACATAAAACAGAAGCATACTGTAATAAATTCAGTAAAGACTAAAAATTGTCCACCTCAAAACAAAAAAATCTTATTAAAAAAAAAAAATCCCAGTAACTAACTTATAAGAAGAGAGAGGCTTATTGTGAGGGTAAAGTAAGAGAAGAGCTTGGAAAGAGCAAAGTAAGGAAAGGAACTGAGGACTCATTACCGAGGGGTAGCTTTGTAAATTGTATCTTTGCAGAATGGTGGTTCTAGTGGTAAAATTGTATCTTTGCAGAATGGTGGTTCTAGTGGTAAAATTGTATCTTTGCAGAATGGTGGTTCTAGTGGTAAAGAACCCGCCTACCAATGCAGGAGACATTAGAGACGTGGGTTTGATCCCTAGGTCAGGAAGATTCCCCTGGAGAAGGAAATGGCAGCCTACTCCAGTATTCTTGCCTAGAGAGTCCCATGGGTTAGAGGAGCCTGGCAGGGTACGGTCCATAGGGTCGCTTTAGGTGAGTGACCATTCCATAATGGTTATCCAGATCATTAAGATCTTTTTTGTACAATTCTGAGTATTCTTGCCACGTCTTCTTAATCTCTTCTGCTTCTGTTAGGTCCTTGCCTTTTCTGTCCTTGATTGTGCCCATCTTTGTATGAAATGTTACCTTGGTATCTCTGATTTTCTTGAAGAAATCTCTAGGCTTTCCCATTCTATTGTTTTCCTCTGTTTCTTTGCACTGTTCACCTAAGAAAGCTTTCTTACATCTGTTTGTTGCTCCTTGGAACTCTGCATTCAGTTGAGTATATTTTTCCCTTTCTCCATTGCTTTTCGCTTTTCTTCTTTTCTCAGCTGTTTGTAAGGCCTCCTTAGATAACCATTTTGCCTTTTTGCATTTCTTAACCCACAATCACAGAAAGCTAACCAAAATGATCACATAGATCACAGCCTTGTGTAACTCAGTGAAATCATGAGCCATGCGGTACAGGGCCACCCAAGACAGATTGGTCATGGTGGTGAGTTCTGACAAAATGTGGTCCATGGTGGGAATGGCAAACTACTTAAGTGTTCTTGCTTTGAGAGCCCCTTGAACAGAGATTACATACTGATTAACGATAATTGTCATTACAGTTGGTTAAGGCTGGATGTGGTGTTTTTGTTAAAAAGTAGAATAATCAGATTTAAGTAATAGAATATATAATATCTCTCTTTTTATTGTGTTGTGTCAGATTAGTATAATTTATCTAAGGTAATTTGGTCTAGAAATAATCTAGTCATGAAATTTGGCCCTTAGAAGTGCTTCATATAAAATTTTTTGGTAACGTGTTGTTTTAATACTTTCAATAATAATGTTGAGTTATTTTCATTATTTTTTATTTGAAATATTCTGTTTCTTATAGACGTGTCCTATTTGTGTGTCTCTTCCTTGGGGAGATCCTAGCCAGGTTACTAGAAATTTTGTTAGTCATCTAAATCAAAGACATCAGTTTGATTATGGAGAATTTGTGGTAAGTGAATTTTTCAATATTAAGAGAATACTTTTTAAATATTGAAGTCACATTAACCTTTCAGTCTGGATGAGTTTTGAGGTGAAATACTGTATCATGTTGGATCGATAAAGAGCAAGTTCTGTTGATTTTATAATAACATAGGTGAACTTTGGTTTGTGTACGTGGTGAACTTATTGTCCACCTCCTATACTAGAGAGGTTATTAATAGAGGACGAGCAAACCCCTGGATTAACAAGATGCTGATTTATATGAATATTATCTAGATTTAAGAAAAATTATACCTGCTAGAAAAGTAAAGTTGGTATGACAGCTAGACGATGTACTTCTTGTGTAGTGTAAGTAGCTTGTTAAACTCATAATATCTACATGTGAGAGACATTCTTTTTAAAAATGCAGAGCTTATTTATTAAGTAATGAAAGTGAGAGTGTTAGTCACTCAGTTGTGTCCGACTGTGCAACCCCATGGACAGTAGCCCACCAGACTCCTCTGTCCATGGAACTGTCCAGGCAAGAATAGTGAAGTGGATCCCTTCTCTAGGGGATCTTCCTGACCCAGGGTACAGCCAGGCTGAATAGCAGATTCTGGCCTTAGTTCACTGCTTTAACAGAGTACATGAGGGAAGTTATATAAAAATGGATCTCCAGAGCAAAGCATGAATTTAATTTTTACTTCCAAAATGTGTCTTGATAGTTTAAAAAAATTAGATGACTTTTATTAATTATGAATTTGCATTTTATTCATCTTCAGTGAATTAAAAGTCTTATTAAGATTCAGCCTGACAAGAAATGGTACATACTTGTTTTTATGTTTAGGTGAGCACAGGCATGGGCAATTCTGAGATTGGCAGGAACAGAATTTACATTTCCTCTGCCCCTCCAGTGTTGAAATTACATCATCCTTGATACATATTTTTTATTTTGTGTAATTTGTACTTTTTAACGATACTGTATAAAAATAGTCAACTATATGTAGAATTCAGGTGTAGTCTGATAATTTTAGCATTTTTATGGTGTAATTATAGATTATTCTGAATTCTCGATGTAAGAAAGGTTACTGCATCTGGAGAATTATGTTTGGAAAAACAAAAATATATTTTGTGAACCACTTTTGATCTGATTGTCAGATTGTTTTACCTTGCCACAGAAGAACATTTAATTTTAATTATTTGAGATTGTAAAAGAGGAGGCCTATTTTAAAGCATCCATGGACCATAATTGAAAGGAAATAGAATTTTTTAAGTTAAGACGTAATAGTATAAGCAAATTAAGTGGACTTTAGTTGTAATCTTTATATTATGATTAAGATGCTGTTAATTCGGGTTAGCATCAGGCATTGTAACTCTCAAATTTCATTCTCTGCTGATCCTCTCTTGTTTATTAGTTATTTATAAATAGTTATAACTGAATTTTTAAATTTTAGTTCTTATTTTTAAAGTTTATATTGTAACATAAACGGTTTCAAGTGTATATAATGTGTATCAAGATGTGTAATGTATTGGGCAAAGTATTGAGTAATTGAATATGTTTTTCCTATTGACATGTTAATGTTACATTTTTAGAATCTTCAGCTAGATGAGGAAACCCAGTATCAAACTGCGGTTGAAGAATCTTTTCAAGTAAACATTTGAAGGCTGTAGACACCTCTGCATCTTTGTACCTGCAAGTGCCATCTTTAAGGAGAAAACTACAGGAAGTCACCATTTCAATAACTTGATGTGTATATTAATAAAAGTAATTCAGTCTATTGTTTTAGTTTTTTTATTGAAAACTAAAGGTGGGCCATGTAAAAACTTAATTCTTTTGATAAGTTAAAAGATAAAGCTTAGGACATTATCTTTATAAACATTAAAAGGATTATACTTCATTAATGGTGAAAAGAGAATCCCTAATGTACTTACCTTTTTTGCATTACATATTCTTGAATTTTCCCTTGCTTTTGAAATTTGGTGCAGTTCCTCCCATTGACATTATTGTACACAGGTAACACAGTACCAAATTCTGAATGATGTGATTAATATAAACTAACAAAACTGAGCCAGTTATTGGAGTTGCAAATGGAGACTTGAAGTGCAAAATGAAACAATCCAAAGGAAACTTTTTTAAATACAGATTCTAGCTGAAGAATTCAACTATAAGAAAATTGTATTTATATAATGTTTAGTATTTTTGAAGACTAGTGAGATTTCTTTAATAATTTTAACTCTTTAAAAAGCAAAAACTCATTGTATAGATATTTCCTTTTTGCTGTTAGAAGGAAATATCAAGAGAAAAATTGATTTCTTTGGTGGACAAGTTGGTAATATCAAATCTTGTTTGTTTGGCTGACTAATATGTAAGCCTAAAGTACAGTAAGCTGAATTACAGCTCTTTGGCCTCAGAATTTTCAGTAACAGAATTGCTGGTTAGCTATGATGAAACTTGTATTAGAAACTTGCAGTTGGTGATATTACATTCTCTCTATATATTTAAATGAGAGGTTTAACTTCATCTCAGTTTAGAAATTTGTTCAAAGCTAAAGATGTGTATGTATATATACATGCACTTTTGTATGTGTATATACACATATAAGCATGCAATTTGTCTGGTTATATGCAGAATTTCTATTAAGATTTTTAAAAGGGACTAGTAATATGGGGTTGATGTGTTCATCTGAGTTGATTAAAATTTTGTATGTTACCAAATTTTTAAAGTAACAGTCAAATGCTAAGTTGTCTACTTCGCTACTATGACACCTTAAAAACTGAGTTTACACACCTACACAATTATATGTTTGTATGGTGCTCATTTGTTATCTGAAAGATAATGTGGGACTATAGTAGTGAGATGGATCCTACCAGCCACTCTGTTTCACTACATTTTAGTCAAAATTGAGTTCATTCTTCGTATTCATTAATAAAAATCATAAAATAACTTATACTAGAAGGCCCAAATGACAGAATAAAGCTAAAGAGTGGATTAGCTGACATTCCATACTAATATAATTGTTTATGCTTTCTTTAAAACAAATAACTAAAAGAACATAAAATCTCAGAAGTAGTTTGCTGCTAATATATACATATGTTGTATAAAAAGGTATATTTTGGTTTTGTTAAAACCCTTGTTGACTTTTCTACAGTGAATGTTTTTTTAACTTGATTTAATAAAAATGTTAATTTTGGAACGGAGTTTTGTAAAAACCTTTTTCAAACAGTAATGACTTTATTTATGGGTAGTAATAGCAATCACCAAAAAAGCCATACATCTTAACATACGCCTTGTTTCTGTCACCCTAAAGAGTGATGTTTACTATGTGGTTGAACGTTTCTCCGCAGTTACATGAGTGTAATTATAAGAATAGCTGTTTAATGAACCCTTTTTAAAAAAGACTTTTGACCATAGATTTTTCCAGTTGAAAGCAATAACTTTAGTACTTTGTTTCAGAATTTAGTACTTCCAGTATGTCAAGTAAAACCATTCTGAGATTTGAGAACTTCTTTAAAGGAAAATTGTAGAGATCATCTTGATGAAACTGTATTTTGAAATTTGTGGATTAGTTAAATATCATTTTATTGTCTTGGTGTCTTTCATAAAAGTTTTTTATAAGGAAAATACCAACTTTTACTTGCTGTTACCTGGGAACTCCTCAGTATGGAAATACTTGTTGAAAACCTCCCATCCTTTGATCAGTGGTTTAGGAATAGGGAGGAAACTGTTGATGCTTTACACCTAAATTTCACAGTACCACTTAACAGGCCTCAAAAGTTTATGTTGTTAAGCAGAGTCTTATTTTAGATATATTGCTTTATTTTTCAATTAAACATGGTTTTCTCCTACTTGTGTGTCTAATTAAAATTTTGTCTAGAGACAAACATGATAGCATTTAAATCTCATAACTCACCCAGGAAGACACGTAGGAGATAACCCATTATTTTGCATTTAAAAACGTGGATAGGAGAAAGCACCACATGCTGATGCTGTATGTTGGGAGTAACTTTACAAACCTATTTTATCTTTATTTCAAATGTTAATCAACTTATAAAGCTATTTTATCAACTGTTCACACAGCAGGGTTTTCAAGCCCTGCAATTTAATAGCAACCAGGCAGAAAGCTAGTTAACTGGTTAACAGACATTTTTAAATGGAAAAGTTACCCTTAAATAAGGTATCAGGGTTATAAGAATGTATTGCCAAACACAATGTCATATACCTGTTGCATGCTTAGTGAGTATTACAATCTTCAGTGAATTATAACTTGATAGGAACCCCTTTAGGGCTGCTACTCAAAGAATAAACCCTCTCTGGAGGTGGTGATATTTGTAGAAAAGGTGTGGCCTAGAATACATGTGAATACATATAGTATAAAACTAATAGAAATATGAATTAAAAACTCATTCTGTGATACCACTTAGTTTACAATGTAATTTTCTAGTTAGGCAGTGTAGTTCTGAAGAAGATGGGGAATAGAAATGAGTTTTACCAAGAGATTAAAAGGATACAGAGAATCCCATAAGTCCTCTTGTTTGATTGCCAACTCAACACTAACATCACAAATTGTTTTGCCTGTTTTTATACTCTTATAGGTGGAAGCACTCAGTAAAGATTATATCTTTTTGATTAATAGTTACTAACTTTTGTTCAATAGTGTTTTGAAATTTGTAGATCAGTTTTTAGTCTGCAGCTGTCTATAATAACTTGTCTATTTTCCAAAACAGTAAAGCTAAAAAGTTGCTTCTAAAGCTGCTTTTAAATATTTGTGTGTGAAAATTAAGTGAATTACAAGTGGTTCTTTTTTCATGTATGTTGATTCCTAGTGGTTCCACGCCTAGATAAAACCTGAAAACTGACTGGAATTCCTTTTGTAATAACTGGAAAACAGGTGAAGAGTATAACTAAATGGTTTTCCACTGAACCAAGGTAAGAAACTGACCTTTCTCATACTGTTTTCAAGGGCATTTTGTTAGGAACAAGATTTTAATAAATACGTCAGGACTGTATTTTCTGGCAGTAGTGTGTAACACTACCAATAGAAGCTTAAAAAGGGCTGCTGCAGTTGATATAGAAGAAGGGAGTAAATGTATCTTCATGGGGTACTAAAAGCTCTTAAAACAACCAAGCCTAGCTTCTTGGACTAGATAGCCTGGTTTTGATGGTTCTGCAAGTTGATAACACTTCCTGTGGTTTGGAACAAATCGTGTAGCCTCTCACCTATGGACTGTGGAGGTTAAGAGTTAATATGCAGAGTTTTTGAAGTAGAGCCTGTTGTCTTTACTGTGTATTCAGTACAAATTTAACAGTTATGTTTACATCTGGAAGATCTCTTCAATTTCTATACAATTTTGTTTGGAAAATCTTGATTTTTTTTTATAATTTTTTAAAGATTTATTTATTTTTTAATTGAAGGATAATTGCTTTACAGAATTTTGTTGTTTTCTGTCAAACCTCAACATGAATCAGCCATAGGTATATATATATCCCCTCCCTTTTGAACTTCCCTCCCATCTCCCTCCCATCTCCCTCCCCATCCCACTCCTTTAGGTTGATACAGAGCCCCTGTTGAGTTTCTTTAGCCATACAGAAAATTCCTGTTGGCTATCTATTTTACCTATGGTAATGTAAGTTTCCATGGTACTCTCCCCATGCATCTCACCCTCTCCTCCCCTCTCCCCACATCCACAAGTCTATTCTCTGTTTCTCCACTGCTGCCCTGTAAGTAAATTCTTCAGTACCGTTTTTCTAAATTCCGTATATATGCGTTAGAATACAGTATTTATTTTTCTCTTTCTGACTCACTTCACTCTGTATAATAGGTTCTAGGTTCATCCACCTCATTAGAACTGACTCAAAGGCGTCCTTTTTTATGGCTGAGTAATATTCCATTATGTGTATGTACCACAACTTCTTGATCCATTCATCTGTTGACAGACATCTAGGTTGCTTCCATGTTCTAGCTATTATAAATAGTGCTGCAGTGAACAATGGGATATGTGTGTCTTTTCCAATTTTGGTTTCCTCAGGGTATATGCCTAGGAGTGGGATTGGTGGGTCATATGATGGTTTTATTTCTAGTTTTTTAAGGAATCTCCATACCATTTTCCATAGTGGCTGTATCAATTTACATTCCCACCAACAGTGCAAGAGCATTCCCTTTTCTCCACACCCTCTCCAGCACTTATTCTTTGTAGACTTTTTGATGATGACCATTCTGACTGGTGTGAGGTGGTGTCTCATTGTAGTTTTGATTTGCATTTCTCTAATGAGCTGGATCATTGAAAAAGCAAGAGAGTTGCAGAAAAACATCTATTTCTGCTTTATTGACTGTGCCAAAGCCTTTGACTGTGTGGATCACAATAAACTGTGGAAAATTCTGAAAGAGATGAGAATACCAGACCACCTGACCTGCCTCGTGAGAAACCTATATGCAGGTCAGGAAACAACAGAACTGGACATGGAATAACAGACTGGTTCCAAATAGGAAAAGGAGTATGTCAAGGCTGTATGTTGTCACCCTGCTTATTTAACTTCTATGCAGAGTACATCATGAGAAACACTGGGCTGGAAGAAGCACAACCTGGAATCAAGATTGCTGGGAGAAATATCAATAACCTCAGATGTGCAGATGACACCACCCTTATGGCAGAAAGTGAAGAGGAATTAAAAAACCTCTTGATGAAAATGAAAGAGGAGAGTGAAAAAGCTAACTTAAAGCTCAACATTCAGAAAACTAAGATCATGGCATCTGGTCCCATCACTTCATGGCAAATAGATGGGGAAACAGTGGAAACAGTGTCAGACTTTATTTTTCTGGGCTCCAAAATCACTGCAGATGGTGACTGCAGCCATGAAATTAAAAGACACTTACTCCTTGGAAGGAAAGTTTTGACCAACCTAGATAGCATATTCAAAAGCAGAGACATTACTTTGCCATCAAAGGTCTGTTTAGTCAAGGCTATGGTTTTTCCAGTAGTCATGTATGGATGTGAGAGTTGGACTGTGAAGGCTGATCACCGAAGAATTGATGCTTTTGAACTGTGGTTTTGGAGAAGACTCTTGAGAGTCCCTTGGACTGCAAGGAGATCCAACCAGTCCATTCTGAAGGAGATCAGTCCTGGGTGTTCATTGGAAGGAACGATGCTAAAGCTGACACTCCAGTACTTTGGCCACCTCACGTGAAGAGTTGACTCATTGGAAAAGACTCTGATACTGGGAGGGATTGGAGGCAGGAGGAGAAGGGGACGACAGTGGATGAGATGGCTGGGTGGCATCACTGACTTGGACGTGAGTTTGTATGAACTCTGGGAGTTGGTGATGGACGGGGAGGCCTGGCGTGCTGCAATTCATGGGGTCGCAAAAGTCAGACACAACTGAGTGACTGAATTGAACTGAATGAACTATGTTGAGCATCTTTTCATGTGTTTGTTAGTCATTTGTATGTCTTTGGAGAAAGGTCTGTTTAGGTCTTTTCCCCACTTTTTGATTGGGTTGTTTGTTTTTCTAGTATTGAGTTGTATCAGCTGCTTGTATATTTTGGAAATTAATCCTTTGTCAGTTGTGTCGTTTGCTATTATTTTCTTCCATTCTGAGGGTTGTCTTTGTCTCCAAGAATTACAAATTATCCAGAAAAAGAAATTTTAAATAAAAAATATCTTTAAAAATAATCTTTATAAAGAATAATCAGCTGATTGTCATCCTGTTGAGAAGAAAAAAGTACAATATTTGTAATATTAACAGATGACTTGAATAGCTTTTATATGATTGCCTAGGTTATTCGGTTGTCTCTTTAAGACCCCACCCCTCTTTTTTTTTGGTAAGTTTTTTTGATGTGGACCATTTTTAAAGTCTTTATTGAATTTGTTGCAATATTGCTCCTGTTTTATGTTTTGGTTTTTTGGCCACGCGGCATCTTAGGCTCCCTGACCAGGGATCCCATAACCCCTGCATTGAAAGGTGATGTCTTAGTCACTGGACTGCCAAGGAAATCCCTAACCTTTAAGGTTTTAAATTGTTTTTCTGACCTTTTTGAAAAGTTCATGAATGTTTGTTTAGCATTACTTTACACCAACAGTTTTCTGTTTCCAGATAGAATATTAAGCTCATTACATTAATGTTAATATTTTTAGTGGAAAATAACTTAAGAAATGTTTCATTGAGAGGAGTGGCATTGTTTGGCATCTTTACAGATCTCTCTTAATATCTTACTTAATCAAAGACTCTGCACTTGGGTGTTAGTAGCTCAGTCATGTCTGACTCTTTGTGACCCCATGGACTGTAGCCAATTAGGCACCTCTGTCCTTGAGAATCTCCAGGCAAGAATATTGGAATGGGTAGGCATTCCCTTCTCCAGGGGCTCTTCCATATCTAGGGATCAAACCAGGGTCTGCTGCATTGCAGGCAGATTCTTTACTGTCTGAGCCACCAGGGAAGTCCCTGCACTTGAATACATGATGTAAAAACTAGTGTGTTTGGTGCCACTGCCTTGATTCATATAAGGCACTAACACCGCAAACAACACACTAAGGCAATTAAAAATGTCAGTGTTTTTATGAAAATATTTTTGATCTTATAGACCCTTGGAGGTGTTCATGTTCAGAAACCATTTCCCCTTCCCAGGGGTTCATGTACCACCCTTTTGATAGAGAACATGTTTTGTTTTGTAAGTTAAAATTGTTTTAGCACATTCTTTACATTTTCTTAATGGTGTGAAGTAAAAAATTTTGAATTTCGATGAGTTCAATTTGATCGTTTTTTTCTTCCTTTCATGGTTCTGTGTCTTTGGTGTCTTATATAAGAAATCTTTGCCTAACCCAGGGTGTCGGATTTTTTATTTAATGTTTTCTTTTTAAGTTTTATTGTTTTTGCTCTTCCATTTAAGTCTGTGATCTCTTTAAAGTTGATTATTGTATGGCGTGAAGTATGGTTCTTGCATGTAGATAGCCAGTACATGACTTTGCTTTTCACCGACAAATTCCCTTGGCACCTTTGATAACAATCTGTTGACCATAGTAACAGGATTTATTTTAGGACTCTGCATTCTTTGCTGTACATCTATATCTGTTGTTATGCCAGTACTACAATGTCTTGATAATTGTTAACTTTATGGTGAGTATTGGAGTCCATAAGAAAGTCCTCCAACTTTGTTCTTTGTCAAAACTGTTTTGTTCATTACAGGTCTTTTGCATTTCCGCATACATTTTAGTATCTATTTGTTGGTGTCTGCAAGAAGTATGGTACATTCTTTTTATATTTATTGAGGTAAGATTGGTATATGACACCATATAAGTTCCAGATATACAGTGTTTTGTAAATTGATATTTGTATATGCTACAAAAGTAATCACCATAAGTCTAATTATCATTCATCACCATGCACTTGATCTCATTCACCCATTTCACCCTCTCTGCCATTTCCCTTGCCTTCTGGTGAGCACCAGTCTGTTCTCTGCCAATGATTTGTATATGTTTTATTTCACATGATTTTTTTAGATTCCACATATAAGTGAAGTCATAGGGTATTTGTGTTTCACTTCACAAAATACCCTCAAAGTCCACCTGTGTTTTAGATGTCATGTCTTTTATGGCCAGTATTCCATTGCTACAATATTGCATTGAAATCTTTCGTACATTGCGTATATGTAACTCATCTTCTTTATCTGTTTACTTCTTGATGGACACTTGGATATCTTGGGTTAAATAAATAAAGCTTCCATGGATATAGGAGTGCATATATCTTTTCTAGTTTGTTTTCATATTCTTCAGATAAATACCCAGAAGTGGAATAACTGGATTATATGGCAGTGTTACTTTTTGAGGAGCCTCCATACTGTCTTCCATGGTGGCTGCACCAATTTAACATTACCACCAGTAGTCTACGGGGATATCCTTTTCTCCACCTTCTCTCCAACACTTGTTGTTTCTTGTCTTTTTGATTATAGCCAGTCTTAACAATTTTGAGATGATGCCTCATTATGACTTTTAATTTTCATTTTCCTGATAGTGATGTTGAACATCTTTTAATGTACCTCTTGGCCATCTGTTTATCTTTCTTTGGAAATATCTATTCAGATTCTCTACCTATTTTTTATATACTTGCTTTGTATTTGTTGTTGTAGTATAAGTTATTTGTATGTTTTCAATATTAACCTCTTATTAGGTATGTCAGTTGTTATTATCTTCTCTCATTCCATAGGTTACCTTGTCATTTTGTTGTTAGTTTCCCTTTCTGTGAAGAAGCCTTTAGTTTGATGTAGTCTTATTTATTTTGCTTGTTTCCTTTGCCTTTGGAGTCAGATCTAAAAAAAAAAAATTGCTAAAACATGCCAAGGAGGTTACTGCCTCTGTTTCTTTTAGGAATTTTATGGTTTCAGGTCTTATCTTCAAATCTTTAACTGGATTTGTGTTAAGTTTTGTGTATGGTGTAAGATAGTGGTCTAGTTTCATTCTTTTGCATATGGCTGCCCAGTTTTTCAATACTATTTATTGAACAGACTGACCTCTCTCCCATTGTAGGTTCTTGGCTTCTTTGTCATAAATCAGTTGTCCATATATGTATGGGTTTATTTCTGTACTCTGTTCACTTCGATTGATTAGTGTGTCTGTTTTTATACTCATTCCATATTGTCTTGATTACTGTAGTTTTATAGTATAGTTTGAAATCAAGGATCATGATCCTTCCAGCTCCGTTCTACTTTCTCAAGATTGCTTTGGCTATTCAGGGTCTCTGTGGTTCCATAAAAATTTTAGAATTTGTTCTAATTCTATTAAAAATTCACTGAAATTTTTAAAAGAATTGCATTGAATCTGTAAACTGCCTTAGGTAGTCTGGACACTTTAACAATATTCTTCCAACCCATGACCTCAGAATATCTTTCCATTTCTGTCTTCTTTAATTTCTTTAATCATGTCTTACACTTTTTTGGGGAGGGGTGGCATACTGCACAAGCATGACATAATGTGAGGGGTCTTAGTTCCCCAACTAGGCATTGAACCCACACCCCCTGCAGTGGAAGTAGAGTCTTAACCATTGGACTGCCAGGGAAGTCTCGTCATACAGTGTTCAAGGTGCAAGTCTTTTACCTTCTTGGTTAACCTTATTCCCAAGTATTTTGTTTGTTTCTATACAATTGTAAGTGGGATTTTTCTTAATTTCTCTTTCTGATACTTTGTCACTAATATATATAAATATCACATGTTTCTATATATTAATTTTGTATCCATCGAGTTTACTGATTTTGTGTATTTCCAACAGGTTTTTGGTAGTTTTTAGGGTTTTCTGTAAGTAATATTGTATCGTGCAAATTGTGGCAGTTTTACTTCTTTCTTTACAACTTGAATACCTTTTCTCTTTCTTGCTTAAGTGCTGTTTCTTTTTGGCTGCACTGTGCAGCTTGCCCCTGACCAGGGATTGAACCTGTGTCCTTAGCAGTGAAAGTACAGAGTCCTAAACCACTGCACTGCCAGAGAATTCCCTCCAGTTCTGTGTTGAATACGAGTGGGAAGAGTGGGCATCCTTGGCTTGTTCCTAATTGTAGAGGAAAAGCTTTCAGCTTTTCACTGTTGAATATGTTAGCTGTGAGTTTGTGATAAATGTCTTTGATTTTGTTAAGGTATGTTCCCTCTATACCCACTTTGTTGAGAGTTTTTATCATTAATAGATGCTGAATTTTGTCAAATGCTTCTCTGCATCTAATTGAGATGATAATACTACTTTTACCCTTCAAAAATGTGGTACATTCTTAAATGTAGAAACTCCCTTAAAAATCAATCTTAACATTTAATGAACCCATAATGAATGTATTATGGTGTAAAAAAATTTTTTGTCATAGTATATAATCTTGAATATAATAAAACATTAGTTTTCTGAATATTTACATAGTTGGATTTTATTAACAAAAATATTCATAGAAAGTACTGTTGGAGAACTGACACTTTCTACTTATGATTGCTTATTGCTTATCTAGAGTATAAGTAAGATACTGTACTGTTTCCTAACATAAATTTATTCCTTAAAACTACCATCCTACAAAGACAACGTCCTTAAGCAACATCATATGCAATTTCTTTTAAAAACTTGTGTATTTGAAGTAGAAGGCTTTCTGTTGGTTGTTCATCCATAAGTGTATCAGTCCTCTGTCTACCGACTTGTTTGTTGTCGGAAACTACCTTTTTGTGTGCTAGCTGGTGGTTTTTAAAAATTTACTTCAAAAAGTTGCTTTCAGGATTCTTCAAAAAAGCAAGTATTTTATTCAACATTAGTCAGATTTAAGTCTGCAGTAAATCCATTTTTTGCTTGTATGTGTTGGCATAATGTTTTGCCTTGAAAATGTAATATTTTTACAACATTTGAACATTGTTATGTTAATCAATATTCAAATGCTTTTTAAAAATAGCTCACTTTTAGCTTGTTCCTTCTTGGTAAAATAAAGATTTCTTGAAGATTTCCAAGTTAATTCACTTGGTGGGATGAACATCTGAGTGAACCCCCCCACCCTCAATCTTGTGGTGTGCATTTGCACCAGTACAGGTTTGAATTTTGCATTTTTAATCAATTCTATTTTCCTAACCTGATTCCTCATATTTTTTTTCTTATTTTTAATATCACTAAGTAATTGTGCCCCATTTGTGCCTATTTTTTAAAAATAAATATATATACATCTTACATTAATTTGAGTGTGATTTCTTATAAATCTATGGTCTAATCTATTATTGATCATTTACTCATTAATTTACCTTTTTTAGTTCTCACTCCAAAGGATAAGATGTTCATCCCCTTCCCCCAAATACTAAATAAATTAATAATAATTCAGTTTAAAGGAAAACTTGATTGACTTTCTGTGCTCAATAATTATTTCTTCTAGTCTTATTTCCTCTTTAATGAATGACTTTGCCTTGCTTTACAACACAGTTAACTTCCCAGAGATCTGCCATCTTCCTCTAAAAGATTTACCTTTAGAGCCTGAAGTATGCTTCAGAAAATCTTTCTCATGATCCCTTTAAACAGAAGAAGCCAGTCTAATAGTGAATGAATGACCTAGAAGCCTATACTCTTGAGAAAACCTTGGGTTTGAAATTAAGTCCCATCATATATTAACTGTCACCTTGGGTAAGTCATTTAATCTGTATAATACAATCTCAGTTTCCTGTCTGTGAAATAGCAGTGCCCTGCCTCAGAGAGTCATGGTGAAGATTAAGACAATGCTTGATACGTAGTAAGCACTCCATTTCAGCCCTTTTTAATCTACTTTTTATTTCTTATCTCCTGAGAAGTTGAAAAGCTTTGGCCCAATATTTCAGCTTTTATAAATACCTTTACCTATTATTCATTTTTGTGGTATAGTTATGAAACTATCTAAAAACAAAATAAAATACAACTTAAAATGTACCCTGTGTCCATGATAATGACCACTTGTTTCTAAATGGTTAAGAACGCATGGATCCACCATGGGGAAAATTGCCTTTATAAAGAACAGTAACTGGGACAACTGGTAAAATCTGTATATTGACCATGTATTAGGTAATATAGTATTTTAACATTTCCTGAGTTTGGTGTTGTATTGTGGATGTGTATACATAGTTTTATGAGAAACTGCCAAGTTGTTCAGCTATACCTTTTTACCAACCATGTATGAGGGATTCAGTTTCTATACATCGTCACCAGCATTTGGTATTTTGAATATATTTTTTTTTAATTTTAGACATTCAAATAGGTATATGATGATATCTCATTGTGGTTTTAATTCATGTTTTCCTAATGGCTAATGATGTTGCATCTTTTAATGTGTTTATTTGCCACCTGTATGTCCTCTTTAGTGAAACCTCTGTTCATATCTTTTGCCCATTTTCCAACTGGATTATTTGTTTCTCTACTATTGAGTTTAAAAAATTCTTTATATATTCTGTGTCCAAGTCTTTTGTCACATACAAGGTTTGCAGATATTTTATCCCAGTCTTGGCTTCTCTTTCTTTCTTCTTAAAAAGGTTTAAAGTTCTACATTTTGTTGTTGTTGTTTAGTTGCTAAGTCGTGTTTGACTCTTTGCCACCCCCATGAACTGTAGCCTGCCTGGCTCCTCTTTTCCATGGAATTTCCCAGGCAAAAAGACTGGAGTGGGTTGCCATTTCCCTCTCCAGGGGATCTTCCTGACCCAGGGATCAGACCCATGTCTCCAGGTTGGTAGACGGATTCTTTACCACTGAGCCACCAGGGAAGACCCTTTAAATTTTGATGAAGTACAATTTATTGATTTTTCTTTTATGAATTATACTACACACATTAGAACTCTTTACTAGCCCTATGTCCTACAAATTTTTTTCCTATGTTTTCTTCTGAAAGTTTTATAATTTTCTGTTTTACCTTTAAACCTATAATCCATTAATTGTTGTGTAAAGTATGAGGTTTAAGCTGAGGTTCCTTTTTATTTATTTGTAATTTGCTTAAGGATGTCCAGTTGCTTCAGCACCATTTGTTGAAAAGACTGCCATCCTGCATGGAGTTTGCTTTTTCATCGTTTTTTGGAAAAAACAAAAATCACTTGAGTGTACTTGTGTGGATCTTTTTGGGGGTTCTCTGTTCTGTTCCATTGGTCTCTGTGTTTATCCCTTCACCAATATGTAAAGTAGATATGTAAGAGACTGTCTTTGTTCTTAAAAGATACATCAGAATTATTAGGTCATCATAGTTGCAATTTGCTCTTGAATGGTTAGGCTAAAAGGAAAGACACATAGATAAATGTGACAAAATATTAACACCTAACAGAGGAGCCTGGCAGGCTACAGTCCATGGGATCACAAGAGTCAGACATGACTTAGTGACTAAACCACCACATTATTACACCTAAAGACAATAGAAGAAAGGTATATGAGAACTTACTGTAATAGTCTTGTAAATTTTCTGTATGTTTGAACTTTTTTCAAAATAAACCAAAGTGTATTCTTTTTTTTAAACAAAGTTTTTATTTTAACTTTTCTTTTTTTAACTTTACAATATTGTATTGGTTTTGCCATATATCAACATGAATCCACCACAGGTATACACGTGTTCCCCATCCTGAACCCTCCTCCCTCCTCCCTCCCTGTACCATCCCTCTGGGTCATCCCAGTGCACCAGCCCCAAGCATCCAATATCGTGCATCAAACCTGGACTGGCGACTCATTTCATATATGGTATTATACGTGTTTTAATGCCATTCTCCCAAATCATCCCACCCTCTCCCTCTCCCACAGAGTCCAAAAGACTGTTCTATACATCAGTGTCTCTTTTGCTGTCTCGTATACAGGGTTATTGTTACCATCTTTCTAAATTCCATATATACGTGTTAGTATACTGCATTGGTGTTTTTCTTTCTGGCTTACTTCACTCTGTATAATAGGCTCCAGTTTCATCCACCTCTTTAGAACTGATTCCAATGTATTCTTTTTAATGGCTGAGTAATACTCCATTGTGTATATATTTTAACTTTTTATTTATGTTGTGGTATAGCCGATTAACAGTTTTAGGACATTTTTAGGTGAATAGCGAAGGAACTCTGCCATACATATGCATGCAGTCATTCTATCCCAAACTCCCCTCCCATCCAGGCTGCCACATAACATTTAGCAGAGTTCCATGTGCTATAAAGTTGGTCTTTGTTGGTTATTCATTTTAAATACAGCAGTTAATGTTTTTTAGTGGGAAGAAAAACATAATTTGTGACATGACAAGCTGCAGAACTCCAGCAGTTTACGGAGATTAAGCTGAGCAGAGATGATGGCTTAGTAAGAAGTGATTAAGTCTGTGATTCTAGTATCATGGAGCTGAGAGGTGTACTTTCCAAGGTACTGAGCTTTTCCAGAATATTTTCAGACTGTTAGGCATGATGGTATCCCATTGAAGTTATCTTCCATAAGATAGCTTCATCATTCTGTACTTTAGTCTGATCAAAAATAAAAAAGTTAATGCTTTCAATTGTTGGTTCCCTGATCACAATACAGTGCTTTAAAATTTCTTCTGATCATTGCAGGATAATTTGGTACTACTATGTACATTGTTTTAGAAACCACATTTTTATCAAAATTGCTGAAGTGTGCATGAGCATTGATGGCAGTCTATGTCAATTATAACCTATAAAATATTTTTTATAATTTAGGACCTTACATTTATGACTATTGGATTTTACCTTTTTAGTTTTGCCCCTGTTGCCACTTACATGTTTTGAATTTTGATTTTGGCATTCATATTAATCATCCCGAGATTCATTTGCAAATTTGGTAGGCAGACTTTGGCCTTACTATTTAGGACCAAGGCTAACTCAGGAGCAAACTACTAAAGACTGCTTTAGACAGACTCCAACTACTAATCTTTGAGTATGGTTATTAAACTACTTACAAATATGCCTAAATATCCTAGTCTCCAGCTCTTGCATTTTGTTCACGAGGCTAACAACTCTTTTATTTATTTTTTAATTGAAGGATAATTGCTTTACAGAATTTTGTTGTTTTCTGTCAAACCTCTACATGAGTCAGCCATAGGTATACATATATCCCCTCCCTCTTGAACCTCCCTCCCATCACCCTCCCCATCCCACCTCTCTAGGTTGATACAGAGACCCTGTTTGAGTTTCCTTAGCCATACAGCAAATTCCTGTTGGCTATCTATTTTACATATGGTAATGTAAGTTTCCATAGTCTAGTGAATGCATTAAAATGTGAAATATTTTTAGTTCAGTGTGACTTATTGAATATACAATACATTCTCTAATTACTATTTTCTAATTACTTATAAGCCAGCAGTTCTAGAATTTTGTCAAGTAACATTCTCATTGGTAATTTCCAAAGTACACTTTTTATGTCCTTGGAACATAAGTTCTCTTAGGGGTGCTTGATGGGGGACTATATGTGAGATGTTGTATTGTCTTCACTGGCGAAAGGTGTGATTGTTTCAGTCAAGTTAGAAGTTTTTTTCTTCCTCCATTGTTTGTTTAGGGCATGGATATTGGAGAGGACATTCTGGTTCTAAACAAGTGTTTCTTGTACCAAAAATCAGGAGTTGATCCAGATAGAGGTCTATGATATCGTGAGTATGAGGTTCTTCAGTACAAACATGTCTATTAATAAATTGAAGTGGAGATTCTGTTTTCCGGCTCTGCTGCTTATTATGTGATGTTGGAAAATAGGGTAATAAAGAGGCAAGTAGATCTGAAGTTTGTGAAAATTACAATACTGGAAAGGGCGTCGTGTTAATTGTATAACAAATTTTGAGTTGGTTTGAGCCATTACATCTAATCCAAAGATGGAAATGTACACATGAAGCCACTGTAGACTATGTCCTTTTTATTCTAAACCTGGGACTTCCTGGTTTACTTGTCTCTTGCCTTTTTAAAATTAATCTTTATTTTTTAAAATTAATTTTTATTGGAGTATAGTTGATTCTCAGTGTTGGTTTCTGCTGTACAACAAAGTGAATCAGTTATACATATACATATATCTACTCTTCTTTAACCCTTATCATTACTTGAAGATTATTTATAACATCAAAAAATGTAAAGGGATTATTGTCATAATTATCAGAGATTGATAATCAGCCCACTTTGAGAACATGACAAGGCTGGGTCCTCCTGGTCTGTATGCCTGAGTTATCTGTGAGTCTGGGCCCCAAAATCAGAATCCTGAGGTAAAACTATAGGTCAGTTAATGTGTGACCAGTTCAAAATCACTAGGCCAAGAAGGAAGAGAGAAACTGCAGTGGCCAGCAGGAAGAGAAGAGGTCAGATAAGAGTATTCTAAAGTGTGTGTTGAGTTCAGGCAATCCCCAGTAGAAGTAGATCCATGGAAGATAGGCGTCCTTTACGTTCTTTTCGTGTTAACCTGCAGATTGAATATGAAGTTTTAATGTGGAAGGTGCTCAGCAAACAGCTGTCATTATCACCGTTGTCATGGAGTTGTCTCACTCTTTATCATTCTGGGATGTTATTAATCTAGACCTAAAGGTGTGAATTAATCTGAAGAAGCTGTTTACTCTTATTCATGTATATTGAGCTTTAATCTCTCCTATTGTTTCTACCACTCTTCCTAATAGTTTCCTCAGTAGAAAAGATGGAAGTCACTAGAACCTTAGTGCTGAGAAATCCCTTATTTCCTTGATGGAAGTCTCATAGCTAGTTAGTACTTGTTTTATCTTACTGTATTGAGATATTTGTTTTTCTGGGCATATATATATATATATATGGCACTCTACTTTCCTGGTTCTCCTTAGATTACACTCCTTGTGGGTTGATTGTTTTTGACCAGGCATTTGAATAGAATTTTTCAGGGCTCAGTCCTAACCCTTCCTCTTTCTCACAGTGTTCTTTGTCCCTGATCAAGGATTTTCATCCTTCATTGTATATTGGTGATCACATTCATACAGGTTTCAAGTACCATCTTCATGTAAACCAATCTCAAGTTTTCATCTGCATCTCTCCTCTAGTACCAGACCTGTGTATCCAGCTATTTCCTTAGCATCTCTGATGGTCTCCCAGGCATCTCAAATTCGTGATAGATCACACTTACCTTCTCCTCATTCCTAGTTCTCTGTGCTCTAAAACTCAGAATCATAGTAGCTTCCAGTACTTCTTTAGGCTAAAAAAGCCTAGGAGTCGTTCTTAGCACTTCTCTTTCCTTACCTCACATAGCCAAGTCTTATCAAATCCTCTTTTATTTCCTAAAAAGCAGAGATATCACTTTGCCAACAAAGGTCTGTATAGTCAAAGCTATGATTTTTCCAGTAGTCAAGTACAGATGTGAGAGTTGGACCATAAAGAAGCTGAGCACCAAACAATTGATGCTTTTGAACTGTGATGCTGATGAATTCTCTTGAGAGTCCCTTGGATAGCAAGGAGATCAAACCAGTCAGTCCTAAAGGAAATGAACCCTGAATACTCATTGGAAGGACTGATACTGCAGCTCCAGCACTATGGCCACCTGATGCAAAGAACTGACTCATTGGGAAACACCCTGATCAAAAGATTAAGGGGAAAAGGGGAATGGAGTGACAAAGAATGAGATGGTTGGATGGTATCACTAAATCAATGGATATGAGTTTGAGTAAACTCTGGGAGATAGTGAAGGACAGGAAAGCCTGGTGTGCTGTAGTCCATGGGGTCGCAAAGAGTGGAACACTACTTAGTGACTGAACAACAGCAGCAAAATATCTCTAAAATGTCTTTACATTTCTTCCTATTCACTGTCATCCCACTACCCAAAGATTTCACCCCTACTTGAGGGGTGCCACCAGACTTCCTGCATCTGCTTTTGTTCCCCTTAGTGTATATCCTCGAACTTAGTGTATATTCTCATCATTTTCTGGTTCAGTTCAGTTCAGTCACTCAGTTGTGTCCGACTCTTTGTGACCCCATGAACCGCAGCACACCAGGCCTCCCCGACAGTCACCAACTCCCAGAGTTCACCCAAACTCATGTCCATCAAGTCGGTGATGCCATCCAGCCATCTCATCCTCTGTCGTCCCGTTCTCCTCCTGCCCTCAATTTTTCCCGGCATCAGGGTCTTTTCCAATGAGTCAGCTCTTCACATCAGGTGGCCAAAGTATTGGAGTTTCAGCTTCAACATCAGTCCTTCCAATGAACACCCAGGACTGATCTCCTTCAGAATGGACTGGTTGGATCTCCTTGCAGTCCAAGGGACTCTCAAGAGTCTTCTCCAACACCACAGTTCAAAAGCATCAGTTCTTCAGCGCTCAGCTTTCTTTATAGTCCAACTCTCACATCCATACATGACCACTGGAAAAACCATAGCCTTGACTAGACGGACCTTTGTTGGCAAAGTAATGTCTCTGCTTTTTAATATGCTATCTAGGTTGGTCATAACTTTGCTCCAAGGAGTAAGCATGTTAATTTCATGGCTGCAATCACCATCTGCAGTGATTTTGGAGCCCAAAAAAGTAAAGTCAGCCACTGTTTCCCCATCTATTTGCCATGAAGTGATGGGACTGGATACCATCATCTTAGTTTTCTGAATGTTGAGCTTTAAGTCAGTTTTTTCACTCTCCTCTTTCACTTTCATCAAGAGGCCCTTCAGTTTTTCTTCACTTTCTGCCATAAGGGTGGTGTCCTTTGCATATCTGAGGTTATTGATATTTCTCCCAGCAATCTTGATTCCAGCTTGTGCTTCCTCCAGCCCAGGGTTTCTGATGATGTACTCTGCACAGAAGTTAAATAAGCAGGGTGACAATATACAGCCTTGACGTACTCCTTTTCCTATTTGGAACTCGTCTGTTGTTCCATGTCCAGTTCTAACTGTTGCTTCCTGACATGCATACAGGTTTCTCAAGAGGCAGGTCAGGTGGTCTGGTATTCCCATCTCTTTGTTGTTAAAATCATCCAGTAACTTCCATTGTTCTCACACAAGAAGGAAACAGAGTGTAAGTTTTTAAGTTGGCCTACAATCCTACATGGTTTCCTTCTTGCTTAGCCTTCCCAGCTGCACCTACACTACTCTCCTTACTAGAGACCAGGGCGTTGTAGTCATAGATTCCGTTCCTTCAAAGTTGCCAAACACATTCCCACTGAAACCATGTGACTCAGATTGGGACTTGAACCCATGGTGTTCTGAGATCCCACATCCGGTTTCAGGACTTAATGAAGCTCAGTTTCTGAATGTCTCATTACAGAAAGAATTCAGTGAAAGACAAAGTGATAGATAAGAAGTGGATTTAGAGACAAACACTCCACAGAGTGTAGACCATCTCAGAAGGAGGGAGCAACCTTGAAATATGGCATGGTTAGTTTTTATGGGCTAATTTCATAGGCAAATAAGTTGGAGAATTATTCCAACTATTTTGGGGATTTTCAGGAATTAGGGCACCTCCCACTTTTTGGCCTTTGATGGTTGGTCTCAGAACTGTCATGGCACTGGTGGATGTGTCATTTAGCTTGCTGGATCATTATGATGAGCATCTACTGAGGCTCAAGTTATAGTGGAAGATGACTGTTCTTCCATCTTGGACTTATTTGATTCTAATCAGTTTATATCATGTCCTCAGGCTATGTCATTCTTTTAAAGTTTGATCCCTGCCTCCTTCCCTCCAGTTTTATCACCATAGAGTCTTCATACTTACTGTCTTTTCAACAGAGGGCACCCCTACCCTCATCTAGATATGTGCCTTTCCCCATCTAGATATGTGTGATCTATTCATCTGAGAGTTCATTTCTTACCTTATTTGTTCAAGGCAGTCCTGGGGGTCCCATACTGGCCAGGTTTTGCTACAAGCTCCTAGAACACTCACTGCCTGTTTCCCCTACACAAGTCCCTCCAGTTACACAACTTACACTGAATCCTTTTCTTAGGATCTACTTGTGGAAGCCAAAGCAAGACATGCACTAAACCAGAGAGTGTCTCAAGAGTGAGGTGCCTGACTGGAGGCATAGGCATCATTTGGGAATCGGTTAGAAAAAAATTCATAGGCCATGCCCCAGACCTTTGGTCCAGAACTCTGCAAATGGGGTCAGCAATCTGTCGGCCTCAGGTATTGAACCCTGTTCTCCTGCATTGCAGGCAGATTCTTTACCGTCTGAGCCACCACAGAAGCCCAATTTTCATGTACCCAAAGTTTAAGAACCACTGGAATAAGTTGTACATTCTCCCCCAAATAAAACCTATCTCTGTTTTTTCCCTCTTTTTAAAAACATATCTCAAAATTTTTTTTTTTAATCTTCAGAATTTTTCACGAGTTCTAGATATCCTGTGCACTAACCTTGAAATGATCCTTGACAGGTTTAGGCCATCACTGCTATTTATTCTGTATATAAAGGCATTTAAAGGAAAGCAGTTACCAACCTGGACTTTCCAGGTGGCTCAGTGGTGAAGAACCCACCTGCCAATGCAGGAGACACAGGAGATGCAGGTTTGATCACTGGGTTGGGAAGAGCCCCTGGAGGAGAAAATGGCAGCACACTCCAGTATTCTTGCCTGGAGAATCCCATGGACAGAGGAGCCTGGCAGGCTACAGTCTGTGGAATCTCAAAGAGTTGGACATGACTTAGAAAGCTGAGCATGCACGCATGCACACACATCCCATTTACAAGACTGATTCCATTAAAAAATTTTGGTGTCTTTCTAACATGCAGTTTGATTTTAAGTATTTCTACCTTCCCTTCCTCATTGGGATCAGTTTATGTTTACATTATTATTAATAGAATACCCTTTCCAGGAACCACCATTTTCTTTTTAAGTCTCTGGCCTGGGGATCACACTACCTTCCTTTAAACTTGTTGAAATTTGAATTTTTTCTCCACTAATTCATGAGTCTTCCTCCAAAGACAAATATTCCTTTAAAGAAATTATTTCCAATCTGTTAAAGACATTCAATTCAGAATTCTTCTTACTACTACTAATTATTATTAATAATTTGATGATCTGCTTTAAGAGATATTTATTCCCAACAGTGTGATATATTCTTACCATCTTCTAATATTAAATCTCCAACCGAATCTTTCTTTGTATCTTGTGTTTCTGTAGTAAAATACAGGCAAGCTATCAGTCTTGCTTCTTTGGTCCAACTCTTAACTGAGTTTTGAACACAAGGTGATTAACCTTATCATCTATCTTCCATTATAAAAATGAGTGCAGGTATCTTTTTTATAGGAGTGCTGGTTTATAAATAGGAATGTTTAATAACCTTAGAAACTGAGGGTTATTTTTGAAAATTACAAATTTAGTACTGTTTTGCTCTCATTTACTGATTTCTGCACACGATAGAACAACATCCTTAGTCCAAAGATCAATACAGTTTTCCACTAGTGTCCATTTTGTAATCTACAACCTAGTTTTAGTCAACTGAAATTCTTTCCACTTACTCTACACTTATTCACATGTCTCTTAGTATTTCTGCTTTGAATACCTTTCCCATACCTTATCTATTTATTCATTCGCTAAAAATTCATTGAAATTCTATTTTATTCTATTCATTTTTAGTTCAACAATATGAGTTGATTTGCTATGTTACATATTTTCTAGTGCTTGAGATCTTTGTTGTTGTTAGTAACTCAGTTGTGTCTGACTCTGTGATCACATGGACTGCAGCCTGCCAGGCTTCTCTGTCCATGGAATTCTCCAGCAAGAATACTGGAGGGGGTTGCCATTCCCTTTTCCAGGGGATCTTCCTTATCCAGGGATCGAACCCAGATCTCTTGCATTGCAGACAGATTCTTTACCATCTGAGTCACCAAGGAAGCAGATATATCAATAAACAAAGATCTCTGCCTTCATGAAGCTTATATTCTACTTATTCCCCAAGCAGCATTTATTACGTCAATAGAGATTTGTTATCAGAGCATTATGTTAATTTGTATAAGACTCTTTCCCAACTAGACCAGTGGTTTTCAGCACTGTCTGACCAACAGAATCACTGGGAAACTGGAAAAACAACTATGCCCTTATCCCATCATCCTGAGATTTTGATTTGTTTGGTTTGGGATGAGGCCCACCTGCTTGGCTGTCCATAGGATCACACAGAGTTGGACATGACAGTACTCGTGTGCGCGCACGTGCACACACACAGTTTCTTGACTGCCTTTTCCTTTGTTTCTGCATTTCCTCACTCCACTAATTAGTAACTGAATCTGCCCTTTGGAACTCAGGGATGGTCTCAGAAGCTGCAGCGTTTTCCTACAAAATCAAACAGGACACACAAAGACTTTTGTATCTGGGAGGGCCCCACAGGGTCCAGCTTGGTGTTGGTTCTCCTAAGAATGTTTAAACGGGTCTCTTTAAAAGCTAGATCTTAGCGTGCTGCCTGGGCTAGTGAAACTGGGAATTGAGTCCCAGGACAGTGTTGTGTGTGCTTTCCCACCTGATGGTGCTGCTCTCCCCTCTCCCTGGCATGTTCGACCTCCCCTTCATCCCCCTGACTTTGGCCCCTTGACCTCTGACTTAAGCCTCAGCCTAAACTCTTCTGTGAAGACATCACTGACTCCTTCAGGGGGGACTTGAGTGCTCTTTCCAGGCCCCTGGTGGACAAAAATCCTCAGGGTAAGAAGATTGCAACACAGCAGTTGTCTGTCATGTCTCCCTCCTTACAAGGCTGGGGGCTCCTTCACATCGTGGCTAATAGGCGTTCAATAAATGCTCATGAAAGGAATTTGTTGTTGCTTGTGGGATACTGGGGTTTTAAAATAAAGATTACATGTAATTTGGGGGAAAACCATAATGATGTCTAGACTGTAATGTGCTTGGAAGGCTGCAGTCCATGGAATCGCTGAGGGTCAGACACGACTGAGCGACTTCACTTTCACGCATTGGAGAAGGAAATGGCAACCCACTCCAGTGTTCTTGCCTGGAGAATCCCAGAGATGGGGGAGCCTGGTGGGCGGCCATCTATGGGGTCGCACAGAGTTGGACACGACTCAAGTGACTTAGCAGCAGCAGCAGCAGACTGTAATGTACCACCCTGCCAAGATTTTATTATAATTTATTATTTTAGGAAGTTCTTGGGACACTTATTATCCTGAAAGATGTAAAAGGTTGTAATTTATTTTCATAAGAAAGCACATATTTCTACTCTTCATCTGTCAACGCCAGGTGGAGTCAGTGGTCATGAAAATGCAGAAGCCGTTAGGAATGGCATCAAATTACAAGCGGCACAGCAAGAGGCTGGTTAAAACACGTGTAACAGCCACGAGGTGGCAGCCTAGAACCACTACATTACGGTTAGAACATTGAAAGACCAGTTGCTTGGAATACAGTCGAAGTGGAGAATTGTCCCGTACTGAGGCAATCGGAACCTGGAAAAGAGAAAGACAGTGATTTGTAGTGCTTACTGCACACATCTTTATGATTTTCCTTTTCCTCGAAAAAAGGACAGGCACACACGTACACACTCATACACAGCAAAATCTCATCTCGTACACACTTAACGTCACCCTCAGGCTGCCCCACAGTGAGTTTGAGGTGTTTCAAGCATGAGTTGGCTGTTCCTCAGGGGGCCCTCATTCCTCTGTACCCGTTAATGTAGGGTTTATAAACTGTTTAAGCACCTCCCAAGGGTAATTTTCTATGGGTTTTACCTGACATGTTTACTTTTGAGCCTAATCCTCTTGATAAATTTTTACTCTACTTTGATTATAAAAACACATATATAAATTTATATATGTTCTATATAATATAAATTATATAAAGCATATATATTATATAAAGCATATGCCGATAAGGCGGGGAGCCAGCACTTTACATCATGCTTTGAAGACAGTAGGTGTTCAATATATGTTTGCTGAACTGAACTGAAGGGAAACAGATAAAATGTTCAGGAAAAGGAAGGGGTGGACTTAGCAGCAGTCAGCACAGTGTAGATGGTCAGTATAGAGGCCCATACACTGTTCCACACTGTGTGGAGGGTCCTAGAGACACACAGTGTAGACAGGCAGAAGGCAACAAGAGGGAAAGAGAATGCCTATTTCAGTTTTCTCAGCACAAACCTTTCTCCAGGGCCATAGGCTTCCCTGGTGGTGCAAGTGGCAAAGAATCTGCCAATGCAGGAGATGCAAAAGGTGTGGGTTTGATCCCTGGGCTGGGAAGATATCCTGGAGAAGGAAAGGGCAAACCACTCCAGGATTTCTTGCCTGGAAAATTCCATGGACAGAGGAGCCTGGAGGGCAAGAGTCCATGGGATTGCAAAGAATTGGACACGACTGAGCACGCATATGCTATGCTATGCTGCAGAGCAAATCTGCCACATCCAGGCGTCTGTGAAACTTGGAGTTCACACCCCAGTTTCCATTCAGACTGTCAACATGTCCGCTTGTCCTAAAGATTTGAACACCAGTTCCTCTAGTATGATTGTGATTATTTAGGAAAAGTAAGATTATCATGAAAGTGATTGCTAGAAGGGAGATTTTCTGAGGGCAAGCATGCTGTTTGAACTCGCATATTTCCAGTTCCTTACACAGACTAGTTGTTCAATCACTAAGTCACGTCCAACTCTTTGTGACCCCATAGACTGCAATACGCCAGGCTTCCCTGTCTTTCATTATCTCCTGGAATTTGCTCAAACTCATATCTGTTGAATTGGTGATGCTATGCAGGTGATACTATACTATCTCATCCTCTGCTGCCCCCTTTTCTTTTTGTCCTCAGTTTTTCCCAGCTTCAGAGTCTTTTCCAATGAGTCACCTCTTCAGGTGGTCAAAGTATTGGAGCTTCAGCATCAGTATACCTCTTAAGACATAGTTTTTATGTATCTAACAGATGGAAAATCATCTTTCCTCAGACTCACACTAGGCTCAAAACTATGGATATAGGGCAAAGGGTACTATATCACCCTGCCTTCAAGGAATTTATGTAATAACTTTGTGGGAAAAGACATGTCCGTAAAAACATCTCCAGTGAGTATGACAATTTCTGTAGAATCTCAGAGGAGGGAGTGATCACTTTGTTGATGTCAAGGAAGAGGAGACCGACCTTGACTTGGACTTTGGAAGGTGAGTCATACCTAGATAAGAATAGGAGGGGCACAGTGCCAGCAACAGACTCTGGAAGATGTGTTTAGGAGAAGAGGAGGGAAGCAATGTGGATAGAGCAGTTCCTGGAGGGTGTGGTGGGAGATAAGTCAGACTGATGGGCAGAGCACGAGGACTCCTGGGAGCCAAGCTCAAAAGCTCTGTTCTTTTTTTTTTTTATTGTTAAATTGGAGTATAGTTGATTTACAGTGCTGTGTTTCAGGTGTACATCAAAGTAAATCAGTTATAGCCACTGTTTTTTTTTTTTTTTTTTTTTAATATTCTTTTTCTCTATAAGCCTTTACAGAGTATGAAGTAGAGTTCTCTGTACTATACAGCAGGTTCTTACTAGTTATTTTATATATGTATATATATGTCAATCCCAATCCCCCAATTTATCCCCCACCTGGTAACCATAAATTTGTTTTCTACATCTATGACTCTACTTCTGTTTTTGTAAATAAGTTCATTTGTATCCCCTTTTTTTAGATTCCACATATAAGTGTTATCATATGATATCTGTCTTTCTGTGTTTGACTTAACTTTACTCAGTAAGACAATCTATAGGCCCATCCATGTTTCTACAAATGGCATTATTTTGTTCTTTTTTATGGCTGAGTAAATATTCCATTGTCTATATGTACCACATCTTCTTTATCCATTCCTGCTGATGGACGTCTAGGCTGCTTCCATGTCCTGGCTATTGTAAACAGTGCTGCAGTGAGCATTGGGGTACACGTGTGTCTTTTTGAATTCTGGTTTTCTCTGGGTATATGCCCAGCAAATGGTCTGTTCTTTACCCCAGGGGCACGTAAGGTCTTTGAGAAGGGTAATAACTGGTGGAGGCTGATCTTTTGAAAGATTATGCAGTGTATATTGGTTTGGCTCTAGTGAGAGATTTCAATGGTGTTTTATTTTGTGTTGTTTTTTTAAAAAAATCATCCAAATACCATAAAATACAACCCATAGCCTCTATGAATATATAAATGTTCAGACATTATAGCCAGTAGATTTATCACACAGTTGCTATTGGATGACAAATGCATTTTTGTATTTGTATTGGGGCCAAGTTGATAGACTCCAGGCTTTAGATGATTGAAGTCAGGAGGATCAGAAAAGGACAGCATCATCATGCCTTAAGTTCTAGTTGATCTGGTGGTTGAGGGCCCAAGAGGGGTTTCAGTTCTGCAAAACAACTCAAGAAAGTTCTTCAGGCTAATCTTTACTGTTGAAACAGAATTGGGAATCTTTAAACTGATTCATTTTCTTTGCTATTGTTATTTCTCTTGCCTGATAACTGTTCATTTTTTTCTTCCTTTAAGGTCATCATTATTGAGACCTGTTCAAGGACAAGCATTGTGGCCAGGCTTAGATCACGAAATGGCTTAGGCTGAAATGGCTTAGGCCAAAATGGCTTCTCTTTTGTCAAGAAAGCCATGCCTATTTTTAATCCTCCAGGGAATCCCCTTCTCCTGCCCCATCTGCTTACCAAATGGCGCAGGCATGAGTCTGAGGGAAAGGAAGAAATTCAGAAAACAAGTATCTTGATTGATGTTCCCTGGAGAAGGAAGGCATCATTCACTGTGATGAGCTTGAAAGAGGTGGAGTTGTCCTGAGAGGAATAAAGTGAGTTGAGTTCTAGACCTGTTGATTTTGAGAACTGTCCCGCAGGAGAGGGATTTTAAATCTGAAAATTAGAGATACCAAGGGAACATTTCATGCAAAGATGGGCTCAATAAAGGACAGAAATGGTATGGACCTAACAGAAGCAGAAGATATTAAGAAGAGGTGGCAAGAATACACAGAAGAACTGTACAAAAAAGATCTTCACGACGCAGATAATCACGATGGTGTGATCACTCACCTAGAGCCAGACATCCTGATGTGAAGTCAAGTTGGCCTTAGGAAGCATCACTACGAACAAAGCTAGTGGAGGTGATAGAATTCCAGTGGAGCTATTTCAAATCTTGAAAGATGATGCTGTGAAAGTGCTGCACTCAATATGCCAGCAAATTTGGAAAACTCAGCAGTGGCCACGGGACTGGAAAAGGTCAGTTTTCATTCCAATCCCAAAGAAAGGCAATGCCAAAGAATGCTCAAACTACCGCACAATTGCACTTATCTCACACGCTAGTAAAGTAATGCTTCTCCAAGCCAGGTTTCAGCAATACGTGAACTGTGAACTTCCAGATGTTCAAGCTGGTTTTAGAAAAGGCAGAGGAACCAGAGATCAAATTGCCAACATCCACTGGATCATGGAAAAAGGAAGAGAGTTCCAGAAAAACATCTATTTCTGCTTTATTGACTATGCCAAAGCCTTTGACTGTGTGGATCACAATAAACTGTGGAAAATTCTGAAAAGAAATGGGCATACCAGACCACCTGACCCACCTCTTGAGAAACCTATATGCAGGTCAGGAAGCAACAGTTAAAACTGGACATGGAACAACAGACTGGTTCCAAATAGGAAAAGGAGTACATCAAGGCTGTATGTTGTCACCCTGCTTATATGCAGGGTACATCATGAGAAATGCTGGGCTGGAAGAAGCACAAGCTGGAATCAAGATTGCCAGGAGAAATATCAATAACCTCAGATATGCAGATGACATCACCCTTAGGGCAGAAAGTGAAGAGGAACTAAAAAGGCTCTTGAAAGAGGAGAGTGAAAAAGTTGGCTTAAAGCTCAACATTCAGAAAACGAAGATCATGGCATCTGGTCCCATCACTTCATGGGAAATAGATGGGGAAACAGTGGAAACCGTGTCAGACTTCAGTTTTTGGGCTCCAAAATCACTGCAGATGGTGACTGCAGCCATGAAATTAAAAGATGCATACTCCTTGGAAGGAAAGTTATGACCAACCTAAATAGCATGTTCAAAAGCCAGAGACATTACTTTGCCAACAAAAGTCCGTCTAGTCAAGGCTATGGTTTTTCCAGTGGTCATGTATGGATGTGAGAGTTGGACTGTGAAGAAAGCTGAGCACCAAAGAATTGATGCTTTTGAACTATGGTGTTGGAGAAGACTCTTGAGAGTCCCTTGGACTGCAAGGAGATCCAACCAGTGCATTTTAAAGGAGATCAGTCCTGGGTGTTCATTGGAAGGACTGATGCTAAAGCTGAAACTCCAGTACTTAGGCTAGCTCATGCAAAGAGTTGACTTATTGGAAAAGACTGATGCTGGGAGGGATTGGGGGCAGTAGGAGAAGGGGACAACAGAGGATGAGATGGCTGGATGGCATCGGTGACTCGATGGACGTGAGTCTGAGTGAACTCCGGGAGTTGGTGATGGACAGGGAGGCCTGGTGTGCTGCAATTCATGGGGTTGCAGAGTCGAACACGACTGAGTGACTGAATTGAACTAAACTGAAGGATAAGAGGTTGTGGTTTCAATACCACAAGAATAGATGAGATCACTGAGACCAATATGTAGTACTATTTTAATATTTAACATTTATCACACTCTCTTATGGGCTTCCCTGGTGGCTCAGATGGTAAAGATCTGCCTGCAATGCGGGAGACCTGGGTTTGATCCTTGGGTCAGGAAGATCGCCTGCAGAAGGGAGTCGCAACCCACTCCAGTATTCTTGCCTGGAGAATTCCATGGACAGAAGAGCCTGGTGGGCTACAGTCCATGGGGTTGCAAAGTGTCAGACATGACTGAGTGACTAAGCATACACACACACACACACACCCTCTTATGTGTTCATTTGTATTAGCTTCTTTAATACTCCAAACAAATCTATACAGTTGATACTTTTACTCCATTTATATAGAAAGAGAGATTAGGAATAATAATAAGAGAACTTCCACAAGCTCCTCCTCACCCACTTCAGCCCACCTGCCTCAGGTACTAGTCTACTCACCTCACATGCTTGGTCTGCTGCAGAGACCGAGTTCACTTACTCAGAGAGCAGTCCCACCACTTGTGTACTAGGGGTCATCCTTGCTTATCTACTGAAGGATGTTGCTCTAGCAATTATTCCTGTCTCTGTCCAGCATAAAAATTTCCCATTGACTCACTCTTAAGTGGCTATCAATGCACTATTATTTCTCCTAGTTCAAATAAAATGAAAACCCAAATTCTCTTGACCCCATTCTGCCTCTTGCTCATGTTCCATTTTTGTTCTTCCTCTCACACCTCTAAAGAGTTGTCTATACTCATCATCGCTAACTTCTGTATTTCGTTCTTACTTGACTTACTCCAGAGTGGTTGTTATTGCTTCAGGTCGCCCCAAACTATATAACAAGGTGGCCAAAGATGACATTTTGCTAAATCATTGATCTACCCTCAGTCCTAATCCTTCTTGACTCATCTGCAAATTGATTAATCACCCCCTCCGTCTTTTTGTCTCTTGCTTGGTGGCAACCATGTTCTCTCGGTTCTTCTGTGACCCTCTCTGTGACTCCCTCTTAGTTTGTTTTGCTTATTCCCCCTTACATCCCTGAGCTTTCAGTGGGCAGGACCTCAGAGTCTAGTCCTTGCAGCTTATTTTGTGCCTTGGTGGTCTCATCCAATTCCATGGTGTTAAATACTCTGCTGTTAATCCCAACTTTATAACTTTAACCTCTGTGGAGCTGTGCTCAGACACTCAGATGTGTCTGACTCTTTGCAACCCCCATGGACTATAGCCCACCAGGCCCCTCTGTCCATGGAATTTTCCAGGCAAGAATACTGGAATGGGTTGCCATGCCCTCCTCCAGGGTAGCTTCTTGACCCAGGGATCCTGACACATGTCTCTTGTATCTCCTGCATTGGCAGGTGGATTCTTTACCACTAGTGCCTTCAACCTGTACTTACCCTCTAAACTTCCAATTCATAGATCTGCCATCTTCAATTTGATTTAAAGGAAAACTCAAGCTTAATTTGTTCAAACTGAACCCTGATCACCCGTTCCCATCCAAGCTTGGTTGTCCTTCAATTTTTCCACTTTTCGTTGATAGCAACTCTATTGTTCTAGTTGCTCAGCCCCCAAACCTGGACTCATCTTTGATTACTCTGTTTCTCCCATGTCCCATATCCAGTCCCATTTCTATTGATTCTATCTTCGAAAGATGTTCAGGAATCCAGCCTCTTAGCATCATCCACCTTGCTGCTTCCCTGATGCAGGCTGTCATCAGCTTTCCTGTGGATTTTGGCAGCAACCTTACCATCTGCATTTGTTGACCTTTCAGTCTGTTCCTGAGATAGCAGCCAGAATGAAACCGATGAAACTTGTTTGGTGTTGTTATTCCCCTGCTCAGAATCACCCAGTGGATGCTTATCCTGCACAGAGTAGAAGCCAAGTTTTTGGCAAAATCCTACATGCCTTCCCCCCAGGACACACACCACAAACACACACACAAATACACACACCTGGCCATTACCCTTTTGACTTCACTGTAGATACTCTCTCTCTCTCATGTACTCACTCCAGTCACACGTCACCCCTGTAGTTCTTTTAACAATGTGAAGTATGCCTCCAACTTGGGGTCTTTCATTTATTGTCCCCTCTGCCTGGAACTTCCTTCTCATAAAAATCCCCAAAGTTTTACTCCTTCACTTCCTTCAATTTATTATTCAAATGTCACTTTATTAGTAAGTCTTTGTGAAATAGGACATCAGGTGGGACTCAGACCCACAATCTTCCAACTGAAACCACACAACTCATCTCAGGACTTAAGGAAACTTAGGTTCTTTATATGTCAATGCAGAAGGAATTCAAGCAAGAGGGAAACTGAAAGGTAAGAAGTAGGTTTATTAATGCTTGTGAAGGATACCAGTGGGCAGGCAGAGGGCTCTACTCTGAGAACTATGTGGGCTACATTTTCATAATCAAAGGAAGAGTTGGGAGGGAGAGAAGACCACCTTCTTCCTCCTTTGTAAAGATGTTGCAGGAAAATGGAGTGTGAGAGGATGGTCAAGTCCCAGATCTCAGGCAAGTTCCTGGGACAGGGCCTCAAAGGGAGAGTCCTCGGCTTTGCACAGAAAAGAATTCAAGAGTGAGCCACAGTAAAGTGAAAGCAGGTTTACTGCGAGAGATACATATTCCATAGATAGAATGTGATCCATCTCCAAAGGTTAGAGTGGTCCTAAAGTATGGGGTGGTTAGTTTTTAATGGGCTGGGTAACTTCTTGGGCTAATAAGAGGGAGGATTATTTCAACTATTTTGTGAAAGGGGCAAGGATTTCCAGGAATTGGGTCACTGCCCATTTTTTGGCCTTTTATGGTCAACGTTGGAACTGTCATGGCACCTGTGGGTGTGTCATTTCAGTTCAGTTCAGTCGCTCAGTCGTGTCCGGCTCTTTGTGACCCCATGAACCGCAGCACGCCAGGCCTCCCTGTCCATCACCAACTCCTGGAGTCCACCCAAACCCATGTCCATTTCATCCTCTGCCGTTCCCTTCTCCTCCGGCCTCCAATCCCTCCCAGCATCAGGGTCTTTTCCAATGAGTCACCTCTTTGCATCAAATGGCCAAAGTATTGGAGTTTCAGCTTCAACATCAGTCCTTCCAGTGAACACCCAGGACTGATCCCCTTTAGGATGGACCGGTTGGATCTCCTTGCAGTCCATGTATCATTTAGCATATGCTAATATATTACAATGAGCATATAATGAGGATCAAGTTCTATTGAAAGTTGAAGAATCATCTGCCACCTTAGGCCTAATCAGTTCTAGCCAGTTTATGTTGTATCCTCAGCAGCTATGTCATTCTTTTAAAGGTTGTGCCCTGCCCCTTTCCTGTCTCACTTCCATGAAAATCATATTGAAATTGCTAACAATACTCCTTATTCCCTTTTCTAATCATGGTGGATTTATATTGTCAACTTAGCTGAGCTGGTACTTCATTCCTCAGGTTCTCTTTCCTACAGAGTTCCCAGGTCATATGGGTCAAAGAAACATTTTGCACGACATTTGGAAGATAGACGTGAAGGCACAGCCATATTGTTTTTACACTCAGAGGACTGACATAGTTACAAGGTCTACTGGTGTAGTCACATCTGATGTCATTTACCTGCTGCCTCACCTGGCTGGCTCAGCTGGTTGGGTCACCTGGTTGGCAAGGGGAAGTGGCTGAACCCACACTCTCTAGGTCTAACTGGATCCTCCTTTAGTTTTTGAGACTCTGAGACCAGAGATGTGTTTAGTTCCATGAAGATGGGCACCAGCTTCTTCTGTAAAACCTCCCTAACCTACTCTCCCCATCACTGAAGTTTGAGGCTTAGAGATGATGGAAGAGCGATGAGAGTTCTTGTCTGTCCTCTTGGTTTCTAGCTCAGCTGTGCAGGTTCCACCTTGTTTGGATTACCTCATGTCCATCTCCCCTTCCTGGCTACCTACCCTTCAAGCACCAGCCCCAGACACAGAAGAAATAGCCCTGTATAGACTGTTCAACCAGCCCTCATGTTGTATAAAGTCAAATCTCAATAAATCTGTGGGCGTGTGTGTGTTATTCTGGGAAATGTTGAACAACTAGCTTTCCAGAAAAAGAGAAGTCCTGATTCATACATAGCACTTGCCAATTTCCCTGATAGAACATTCCTACCTTGGCAATTTTATTATGTATTTATTTATTTATTTTGGCTGTGCTGGGTCTTCGTTGCTTTGCGTGGACTTTCTCTCATTGCAGCAAGCAGGGGGGCTACTCTCTAGTTGGGGTGCAAGGACTTCTTATTCTGGTGGCTTCTCTTGTGGAGCCCAGGCTCTAGGCACTTGGGCTTTAGTTGTTGCAACTCTTGGGCTCAGCAGTTGCAGCAAACAGGCTCAGTAGTTGTGGCTCACCAGCCCTAGAGCATGCGGGCTTCAGTAGTTATGGCACATGGGCTTTAGCCGCTCCAAGGCAATTTTAAACTACTCATGTGACATCACTGGGATTTCCAGGTGGCACTAGTGGTAAAGAACTCGCCTGCCAAAGCAGGAGACCTAAGAGACGTAGGTTCATTCCTTGAGTCGAGAAGATCCCCTGGAAGAGGGCAAGGCAACCTACTCCAATATTCTTGCTTGTAGAATCCCATGGACAGAAAACTGGCAGGCTAAAGTCCATGGGGTGGCAAAGAGTTGGACACAACTGAAGAGACTTAGTGGGCACACTCATGTGACATCACAAATGAAGAAGTGGTGGGAGAGAGATGTTAACAATTTGATTTCTCAGGCCAATACTTACCAACTCCTGCACATCACTGGGAGTATCCTTTAGAGGTCTTGCTTCTCTGACTGTACCCTAACAGACCAGTTTTTTTCCGTAGCTCTAAGTATCTTGTATGATGCTACAGATTTTAGTCATGTTTCCTGTCTTGGGATGTTAACCCTAACCAGGGCAGGGATTTTTGCTTGTTTTATTCCCTGCTATGTCACTGGCTGTCAGAACAGGTCCTGGCACTTAGAGCTGTCACATATGTGTTTATTGAATGAAGGAATATAGTGTAGGAGGAGGGCTGGGGCAAGACAGAAATACAACTCTGGATGTGGCAGAGGAAGAACCTGAATGAGAGTTTACCAAGGTGTCACCTGGTTTGGTTCAATTTGGCAAATATTTGTGGAGTACCTCTTGTCTGCCAGATAGTATTCTAGCTGCTGGGGCACATAAAAAGAATAAGATATGGTAAGGCAATAAGGAAAGTGCTAGTCACTCAGTCATGTCTGACTCTGTGACCCCATGGACTGTAGCCCACCAGGCTCCTCTGTCCATGGGAGGAGCAAGAATACTGGAGTGGGTTGCCACTCACTTCTTCAGGGAATCTTCCTGACTCAGGGATCAAACCCAGGTCTCCTGCACTGCAGGCAGATTCTTTACCATCTGAGCCACCAGAGAACCCCATAAGGGAAGGTACAGGGCTTTCTCTGAGAAGCTCTTGGTTTCTTCTTTCTCTGGGTGTTATATTCCCAAAGCGCCTTGGCCACGTTCTTTTGTAGCCATGCAATGTGACTAGTTAGTAGTTTGCAGTGGAATCTCAGAGGACAGGGCTGTGGCTCAAAATCTTGACCCATGGTGCTCAGGCCAGTGTTTAGCATTTGTGGGTGTAGAGCACATGTTTGATGAATAATTAAATTACAAGGAGATTTTAAAATATTTTAGACATCTCAGCTATTTCTCTCAGGCTTTTCTAAGTGTCATTTTCTCTTAGCATTTTCCATGCTAACTTAACAGAAATTGGATTATTATAATACTAATTTTATCCTTCAGTTCTCCAAAATTTAAGCCTGTTTGGTGGATCAAAAATAAGTATTAAATAGCATTTTAGGTCCCATTTGGGATTAATGGAGAGTTGATCTGCAGCCCAAGTTTTTATTGGGAAATGCCATTGTTTGTATAATAGTAACTGGTGAGGCCACTGGTTTTTTTCGACTGTGCAGTGAAGCTTACTGGATCTTACTTCCCCCACCAGGGATTGAACTGGCACCCTCATCAGTGAAAGTGCAGAGTCCTAACCGCTGGACTGCCAGGGAAGTCCCCAGATTACTTTTGTTTATTCATTTTCTTAAAAGGTGTTATTTTGCAGAATTCCCAAGCCTGAAACTTCATACCTACCACTCACTAAATTCTGTCCTTCTGGTCTCAGAAAATGTCATCTGATGCGAGATCTGCCCACCCTTGCCACGGGCTGCGGACTGCCTCCTGTAAATAGTGCCCTCAGTTACTCTGGACCTCCTTAGCTAGAATTGCATTCCTTCAGGGCACGTATCACTTCCACAAGTGCTGTTTTAAGTAACAGATTTGAGAGTTGTCTTCTATTCCATGAGAACATAAGCTCCATGAGGGCAGGATTTCACCTGTTTGGTTCACTGCCTTATTCCAAACACTAAGAATAACATCAGCATAGAATAGGATGGAAATCTGTTGACTGAATGGTTATGAGTCTTTTAGAGCAATATGTGGATTTGTCTTTTAAAAACAAAGTGATGCATAGGGAATTCCCTGGTGGTCCTGTGGTTAAGACTTGGGGCTTTCACTGCTGTGGAACCAGATACAATTCCTGGTTGGGGAACTGAGATCCCACAAGCCACCCTGCATGGCCAAAAAGAAAAATGATACATATCTGGATGGCCAAAAAGAAAACTGATGCATAATTGGCATGTGATATTTTGTAAGATTCAGGTGTACAGTGTGTTGACCTGATACAATGTGATTTTATATATTGCAATGTGATTATCTAACACCTCTATCAAGTTCCATACTATTTCTTTTTTTGTGGTGGGGGGAATAATTAAGATCCAGTCTCTTAGCAAGTTTGAGGTTTCTAGTATGGTTTTTATTGTCTACAATCTCTATATAGTGGTTTAGCTCACCAGGACTTATTTATGTACTAGTTGCAAGAAGCATTTTCTTCTCAGAAAGTTTTCAGAAACTGATAAAGGTGGGATCATGGGGGCTGATAATAAAACTGCGTGGTCCACACCATCTGCCTCCTCTTTTTCTATAGAAATGGGGAGATGGCTCCTCCACGGTCCTCTGCCAGGACTTCCCCTGTGACCTTCCTCCACCCCTCCCCCCACCCCCACCCCCAATTTTTCCTGACTGTGGCTTTGCTACCAAGCCTCTTCCTATCTCTATTAGAACCTGTTAGAACCTCCCTTAAGTTACTATCATCCTGCCTTTCTTTTCCTCTCACCGCCCAGATGTGATTCTCAAGCCAAGGACGGTGTTGACAATACCTGTCTCTTGCTCATCTCATCTGTTCCTTTTTAAGAATCTGGCTCATATTCCTAAGCATTTCTGCAACCTTCTTTTTATGCGCCTAAATCCTAAATGGTCTTTCTTAATCTTCTTGAATCTGTCCTTTAATCAGCAGAGTTATCTACCTAAAATGAAAATCTGATCATGACAACTTCCTGCTTGAAAAGTTCCTTGTCTTCCCATTGCTTTTAGGATCAAAGTCTGCTTAGCATAGCATCCCAGGGCCAATGTGGCTGGGTTCCTGACTTCTCTTCCTCAGTCAGCTCTTATCATTTTCTGACAGGCTTTCCATTTAGAACCTCTGTTTTATCCTTGCTTGCACTATATTCCTTTCTTCACTGTGATGGCTTTGGTCTGTCTACCTTCTGTCTAAAATGTCCCAGCTTCTTCCCCACCCCCATCCAGCTAATTCCACCTGATACTTTTAGTCCTCAAATTTCTAAAAAACAACTATGTATCTAGTTTTCTCAACATCATTAATTATAACCCATCATTTGTCTACTGTTTTTAAATATCAGCTCTACTGCTGCTGCTGCTGCTAGGTCACTTCAGTCATGTCCAACTCTGTGCGACCCCATAGACGGCAGCCTACCAGGCTCCCCAGTCCCTGGGATTCTCCAGGCAAGAACACTGGAGTGGGTTGCCGTTGCCTTCTCCAATGCATGAAAGTGAAAAGTGAAAGTGAAGTCGCTCAGTTGTGTCCGACTCTTCGCAACCCGATGGACTGCAGCCCACCAGGCTCCTCTGTCCATGGGATTTTCCAGGCAAGAGTACTGGAGTGGGTTACCATTGTCTTCTCCGAATATCAGCTCTAGCATATAATAGATCTTTATGTTGGCTCTGGTTTGGGGCTTTATGTCATTTTATTAATCTATTTCTGGTTGTTACTGTTTTTATTGTTATGAATTCCAAATGCCTTCTAATACCTAGCAATAGGCCAGACAAATCTCTGCACTTTTCTTCTTACATAAACACTTATGCCCACTCCTTCTCTCAATTTTCTCAAAATTTTCTTGATTATTTTAAATGTTTCAGGTGAGCTCTGGAATCTTGCCCCGCCTCACCCAGGTTTATCCCTCTTCGGAAGAAAGAATTTGGATTGAAATTGTATAGTTTATAAAGAATTTTAGAAACTATTATAATACTTTGTTACTATAAGGTCAGAAATAAGACAGTAGATCAGATCAGATCAGTCGCTCAGTCATGCCCGACTCTTTGCGACCCCATGAATTGCAGCAGGCCAGGCCTCCTTGTCCATCACCAACTCCCGGGGTTCACTCAGACTCACGTCCATCGAGTCAGTGATGCCAGTAGAGGAGCCAGCAATTGTTCAACTGTAATTTTCATGATCCCTATTCACCATTAATTTATTGTATGCTTTTGTTTTTGATACAGTATGTTTGTTGATCTACTCTGGTGGTTCAGATGGTAAAGCATCTGCCTGTAATGCAGGAGACTGGGGTTTGATCCCTGAGTTGGGAAGATCCCCTGGAGAAGGCAATGGCACCCCACTCCAGTACTCTCGCCTGGAAAATCCCATGGACAGAGGAGCCTGGTAGGCTGCAGTCCATGGGGTTGCTAAGAGTCAGACATGACTGAGTGACTTCACTTTAACTTTTCACTTTCATGAATTGGAGAAGGAAATGGCAACCCACTCCAGTGTTCTTGCCTGGAGAATCCCAGGGACAGGGGAGCCTGTTGGGCTGCCGTCTGTGGGGTCACGCAGAGTCGGACACGACTGAAGCGACTTAGCAACAGCAGCAGAGCGACTAACACTTTCACTTTCACAATTGTTGATAAAATGGTTTACTGTCAGGAAAATTGTCCAAAACTAGAAGCTGGCTAAGGAGATTATTGGGTTGTCTTTCAGTGGAGTGCTATCACTGCCAAGAGGACAATGTCTGTTTTGGGGGTTTTTTTTTGGACATACCACATGGTATGTGGGATCTTAGTTCGCCTATCAGGGCTCAAATCCATAGCCCCTGCATTGGAAGGGCAGAGCCTTAACCACTGGGTTGCCAGGAAAGTCCCAACACTGATTTCAATTGTTCCCTATTGTCTAGGGCAAAATCGAAGTTGCAGAACACTGGTAGTCATGCAAATGACCTTTATCAACAGACATGCAAATGCTGTTGTCCAGTAGAGATATTGTACAATGATTGTTGCCCTGTAAAAAGATAACCTCATTATGACATTTCATTTTCCTATATAATATTAGTCAGTTTTGCAACTATTAGCACATTTATTTCAATATTACTGATTGCCTAAATATGAGTGTCCTCTAAATTCTTCTTGAAACTGTTTCTTACATCTCATTTTGTTGTTGTTGTCAACTAATTAAATAAAAGCTTTGGTATGTGTAAATTTAAAGTTTTCATGAGAGTCATAATTCTACTTTTTTGAAAATATTACTTTACCAGTATGGTGCCTTAACAGACTATGTGGGAAATGTTATTAAAACAAAATTCCTTTGCCTACAACCTATACAAGTAATGTATGGTTGTAAAGTAATTCAGTTGTACAGAAGCCAGCAGAATTAGAGATCTTTAACCCTGGAAAGATCATGGCACCCAACACCTTTACTTTCAAATAGAAACAATAGTAATGTTAAAGAAAGCTTTCAGACAGTTTAGTCATGAGCAGATATCAAAGTTTTATGACATTCTCACAACCAAGAGAAAGGCCTTATAGAAGCTAATTTAAAGGTTTATTCTCAGTAGGGATTTTTAAAAATATATAAAAATATTGACAAATATCTTTTTTATTGAAGTATTTACCTATAAGACTATGCTAGTTCCAGGTATACAACATAGTAATTCAGTCTTTCTGTATATGACAAAATGATCACCATAAGCTGGAGTTACCACCTGTCACTATACAAAGTTATTACAGTATTATTGACTATATTTCCCAACTCTGTACATTTCATCCCCATGACTCATCTATTATGGAGCTGGAATTTTACACCTCTATTTCCCTCCCATATTTCGCATGTTTCCCCACACTCCTCCCCTCTGGCAAACACATATTCTTTCTCAGTGTCTTTGAGTCTGTGGTGGTTTTATGTTTGCTCATTTGTTTTGTGTTTTAGAGTCCACATATAAGCAAAATCATATTGTACTTGTCTTTCTCTGTATGTTCACTTTGTATATAAGTATGTTCACTTTGGATAATACTCTCCAGGTCCATCCATGTTGTCCCAGATGGCAAAATCTCATTCTTCTTTATGGCCGAGTAATACCTCATTGTAAGTATGTATACCACATCTTCTTTATTTCTTCCTCTGCTGATGGACACAGGCTGTTTCCATATCTTGACGATTGTATATTATGTTGCAGTGAACATAGGGGTGTGTATATCTTTTTGAATTAGTGTTTTTGTTTTCTTCAAAAAAATACCCAAGAATGGAGTTGCTGGATCATGTGGTAGTTCTATTTTTAATTTTTGAGGAATCTCCATACTGTTTTCCATAGTGGCTGCACCAATGTACATTTCTACCAACAGTGTACTAGGGTCCTTTTTTCTCCACATGCTTGTGAACACTTGTTATTTCTTGTCTTTTAGACAGTTGCCATCCTGACAGGTGTGAGGTGATATCTCATTGTGGTTTTGATTTGTATTTCCCTGATGATTAGTGATGTTGAGCATCTTTTCATGTGCCTGTTGGCCATCTGTCCATCTTCTGCCCATTTTTTAGTTGAGTTGTCTGTTTTGATGTTGAGTTGTATAAGTTCTTTGTATATTTTGAATGTTAACCTCTTATCAGATGTATCATTTGCAAATATCATCTCCCATTCAGTAGGCTGCGTTTTTGCTTCATTGATGGTTCCCTTTGCTGTGCAAGGCTTTTTAGTTTACATAGTCCCATTTGTTTATTTTTGCTTTTGTTTCCCTTGTCTGAGGTAACATATCCAAAAAATATATTGCTAAGGCCAGTGTCAAAGAGCACACTATGTTTTATTCTAGAATTTTTATGGTTTAGGTCTTACATTTAAGTCTTTAATCTGTTTTGAGTTTATTTTTGTATACGGTGTGAGAAAGTAGTCCAGTTTGTTTCTTTTCCATGTAGTTGTCTAGTTTTCCCAACACCATTTATTGAAGAGGCTGTCTCTTTCCCCATTGTATATTCTTGCCTCCTTTGCCATAGATGAATTGACAGTATATGTGTGGGTTCATTTCTGGGCTCTCTGTTCTGACCCATTGATCTGTATATCTGTTTGTGTGACAGTACCATACTGTTATGTTTATTGTAGTATAGTTTGTAGTATAGTTTGAAATCAGGGATGATACTACCTCTAGCTTTGTTTTTTCTTGAAATTGCTTTTGGTATTTGGGGGTCTATGTGTTTTCATATAAATTTCAGGATTATTTTTTCTAGTTCTGTGAAAAATGCCATAGGTTTTTTTTTAATTTTGTTTTTTAATTTATTTATGGCTGTGCTAGGTCTTTGTTGCTGCACATGGGCTTTCTCTAGTTGTGGCGAGTGGGGGACACTATTTAGTTGTAGGGGGTGTGGGCCTCTCATTGTGGTGGTTTCTCTTGTTTTCGAACATGGGTGCTAGGGTGTGTGGCCTTCAGCAGTTGTGACATGTGGGCTCTAGAACACAGACTCAGTGGTCATGTATGGATGTGAGAGTTGGACTGTGAAGAAAGCTGAGCACTGAAGAATTGATGCTTTTGAACTGTGGTGTTGGAGAAGAGTCCTGAGAGTCCCTTAGACTGCAAGGAGATCCAACTAGTCCATTCTAAAGGACATTAGCCCTGGGTGTTCTTTGGAAGGAATGATGCTAAAGCTGAAATTCCAGTACTTTGGCCACCTCATGTGAAGAGTTGACTCATTGGAAAAGACTGTGATGCTGGGAGGGATTGGGGGCAGGAGGAGAAGGGGACGACAGAGGATGAGATGGCTGGATGGCATCACCGGCTCGATGTACATGAATTTGAGTGAACTCCGGGAGTTGGTGATGGACAGGGAGGCCTGGCATGCTGCGATTCATGGGGTCCGAAAGAGTTGGACACAACTGAGCGACTGAATTGAACTGAACTGAACTGACCTGTTGTGGTTATTAAAGATGCTTGCTATGATTTCAGTCTTGCTGAGGTTTGTTTTGTGGCCTACTATGTGATCTATCCTGGAGTGGAATGGAAAAGAATCTGTGTTTGGCTTGGGTGGGATGCTAACTGTGTTTTCCTCTGTCCTCATCTGTAGGCCTCTAAGGGAGGGTGCCTGGCCCTCTAGTGTCAGAATTCTACCATGCTCTTGCTTGGCTTTTCTTCTCTATACCAGGAATGCTGTGTCTGGTTTCCTCAAAGACCTTCAGACAAGTCCACCGTCATCACCGAAGGAACATTAATTCTGAGACTCAGAAAGTGAAGTGCTAGGGGCAGGGAAGTGAGGCTGAAAGTGAGGGCTGAGGGAGGGTGGTGAGGGGATTGAGAAGCTGGTGAGAGAGAGGGGAAAATGATGCCATGATTGGGAATCTTCCCAGAGCATAAACTCTGAACTTTCTAGGATTCAAGAGGACAAGCTACAACTTCAGGTCAGTGCAGTTTTAAGACTTATGAAGGCCTGTGTCTTCTCCCTTAATTGAGGCCCCACTTTACATCTCTTCAAACATACTAAAATATCCTAAAAAGTACTAACATTCCACATTGTGCAAATATAGTTTCCCCATAAAATATTGGGTGTAGCTCTGTTTTTGAATATATTTGTTCATAACCTTTAATTTTTTATCGCCTTAAAATTTTTTTAAATTTTATATTGGATTATGAAAGATGATGCTGTGAAAGTACTGCACTCAATATGCCAGCAAATTTGGAAAACTCAGCACTGGTCACAGGACTGGAAAAGGTCAGTTTTCATTCCAATCCCAAAGAAAGACAATGCCAAAGAATGTTCAAACTACCACACAATTATACTCATCTCACACACTAGTAAAGTAATACTCAAAATTCTTCAAACCAGGCTTCAGCAATACGTGAACTGTGAACTTCCAGATGTTCAATCTGGTTTTAGAAAAGGCAGAGGAACCAGAGATCAAATTCCAAACATCTGCTGGATCATGGAAAAAGCAAGAGAGTTCCAGAAAAACATCTATTTCTGGTTTATTGACTATGCCAAAGCCCTTGACTGTGTGGATCACAATAAACTGTGGAAAATTCTGAAAGAGATGAGAATACCAGACCACCTGACCTGCCTCTTGAGAAACCTATATGCAGGTCAGGAAGCAACAGTTAGAACTGGATGTGGAACAACAGACTGGTTCCAAATAGGAAAAGGAGTACGTCAAGGCTGTATATTGTTACCCTGCTTATTTAACTTCTATGCAGAGTACATCATGAGAAACGCTGGGCTGGAAGAAGCACAAGCTGGAATCAAGATTGCCAGGAGAAATATCAATAACCTCAGATATGCAGATGACACCCCCCTTATGGCAGAAAGTGAAGAGGAACTCAAAAGCCTCTTGATGAAAGTGAAAGAGGAGAGTGAAAAAGTTAGCTTAAAGCTCTGCATTCAGAAAACTAAGATCATGGCATCTGGTCCCATCAGTTCATGGGAAATAGATGGGGAAACAGTGGAAACAGTGTCAGACTTTATTTTTTGGGGCTCCAAAATCACTGCAGATGGTGACTGCAGCTATGAAATTAAAAGACACGTACTCCTTGGAAGGAAAGTTATGACCAACCTAGATAGCATATTCAAAAGCAGAGACATTACTTTGCCAACAAAGGTCCATCTAGTCAAGGCTATGGTTTTTCCTGTGGTCATGTATGGATGTGAGAGTTGGACTGTGAAGAAAGCTGAGCGCCAAAGAATTGATGCGTTTGAACTGTGGTGTTGGAGAAGACTCTTGCGAGTCCCTTGGACTGCAAGGAGATCCAACCAGTCCATTCTAAAGGAGATCAGTCCTGGGTGTTCTTTGGAAGGAATGATGCTAAAGCTGAAACTCCAATACTTTGGCTACCTCATGCGAAGAGTTGACTCATTGGAAAAGACTCTGATGCTGGGAGGGATTGGGGGCAGGAGGAGAAGAGGACGACAGAGGACGAGATGGCTGGATGGCATCACCGACTCGACAGACATGAATTTGAGTGAACTCCGGGAGTTGGTGATGGACAGGGAGGCCTGGCATGCTGTATTTCATGGGGTCGCAAAGAGTTGGACATGACTGAGCGATTGAACTGAACTGAACTGATAGTTGATTTACAATGTTGTATCAGTTTCAGGTATACAGCAAAATGATTCATTTATACATATAATCATTCCTTTTCAAATTTTTTTCCCATTTAGGTTATTAAAGAATATTGAGCTTGAGCAGCATTTGCTGTGCTATTCAGTAGGTCTTTATTGGTTATCTATTTTAAATATACTATTGTGTGTATGTTAATCCCAAACTCCCTATTTATCCCTTGCTACCCATTGCCTTTCTTAATAATCTTTTTTTTTTTTTGAGTCTTTACAAAGTGAGAAAGTCTTGTCTGTAAATTTTTTTCAAATGCAAAAATAGTTATGAATATTAAATGAGATGACAAATGAGTTTGACACAGGAGATTTGGTACAACATTTAACCTGACATTTATTAATTTCACATCTATAGCTTTGCTGTTAGCTGAGAGGAAATTTTTTCACCCTAGATCTGTCTCAAGCATTTGTGTGGACAGCTCATTGTTCAAGCTCATTGGCTCTAGGCCCTGTTTCTATGGTGCCTAGTGGGTAAAACAGCTTGCTTACAGTCCTCTGAGTTGATGGTTTGGGCCGCTTCCTGGAACTGTCATGAAAAAACTGCCTATTCTTTCAAGAGAATTCAGTGCGGTGTCCATCCTGGGGAGATGGGCCACTGTGGAAGGAAGCAGCTTCCATCCTAACATTTTTGGGCCACAAACCCCTTTGTTAGTCTGATAAAGCCAGATCACTTCTCAGAATAAAGTTTCAAATGCATGAAATAAAATACATAGAATTACAAAGAAAACCAATTATATTAAGATAGTTATCAAAACAAATACATTTGTGACAATAATACTAATGTTTATTAATGTATTAAATGTCAAGATCTAGCTGCAGTCCTCGTAACTACCATAATTCACATCAGCAATGAGTATAAAGAATATTTTGAGATATCAACACACTGATCTGATATGAAAATATTGGTTTTTTTTGTCTTTAAAATTAAACTTTATTTTGGGATAACTAGAGTCATATGAAATGTAAGAAATAATACAGAGATAGTCCACATACTCTCTATCTAGTGTCCTCTCTGGTAATGCCTTGCAAAACTAAAGAACAGTATGACAATCAGAATATTGACATTGATATAATGGAAATGCAGACATTACTATTAGCATGTATCACCCTTTTATAGCCACATCCACTTCACTCCTGCCCCATACCTCTTTGAAAATATTTGTTATTTTTATTGATGACAAAGTTACAGTTACCACTAGGATTTGTAGCCTCTTTTTGTGATGGAGGGAAATGTTACATTTTAACTAGAAGTGAATGATATTAAGATTTAATTATTTCCTCTGTTTAATTCAGTTAGAACCCCTGAATTCTATTGGTGGCTATGGATCTCAAGTTAAGCTCAATGGATGGTGAGGGATACCCTCCCATCATGAATTATTATGTGGGAGGATTATAGACACCAAATAACTCTCAAACCTGAGAGATTCTGAGACTGTCTCTGATCTCTGTACTGTGCTGTTCTTAGTCGCCCAGACATGTCCAACTCTTTGTAACCCCATGGACGGTAGCCCGCCAGGCTCCTCTGTCCATGGGGATTCTCCAGGCAAGAATATTGGGAGTGGGTTGCCATGCCCTCCTCCAGGGGATCTTCCTAACCCAGGGATCGAACCCAGGTCTCCTACACTGCAGGCAGATTCTTTACTGTCTGAGCCATTAGAGAAGCCCAAGAATACTGGAGTGGGTAGCCTATCCTTTCACCAGGGGAACTTCCAGACCCAGGAATCGAACTGGGGTCTCCTGCATTGCAGGCAGATTCTTTACCAGCCAAGCTACCTGGAAAGGCCCCTCTGATCTCTAAGTTCCCTAAATTTTCTGATACCATATCAGTTAGAAAGTAAGTGTCCTGGAGTATTTGAGATGTTCACAGTGATTTTCAATCTCCAGATCAAGGCTAGCACTATGACTTGGAGTTGTGCTCTCCATTCTCTGGGCAAACGACCCTCAGACAGCTCTCCTGATGTACCCTTCCTTAGAAGATTTTAATTTCTTCCAAAATGTATTTCATCTTTAGCTCTCAAGTTCACATTTCACACCAAACCACCCCGAACCCACCTACCCATCCATCCAAACATTTAACCGTACATTTCATAAGGATACCATGATATAAAGGTACAAATGAGAACTTATCTGTCTTTCCAAATTCTTCCTTGTTCATAAACTCATGCTGGAAAATACCTATGTAAGTCAAAAGATAATCTATGATAGAATCATTCTCAGAAGTTTCTAAAGTCTCTACAGGAGTGGTTTGAGGGCCAGTTGCTGAGATAGGAAGGTTATTCTTGGCTCCTGGTCCTCAGACCTGAAATGTGTAGTGCTGGTAGTAAATTCCCTAAGCCCACTTGTAAGATGACACTTATTTCCACAATAGCTCATTATCTCTATCCTCTATCCTTTCTCAGATGAAGATGAAACAGTAGCCTGTATGTCCTGCCCGCTTTGTCTGAAAACAATGATGACTTAGTCAGATATATCTGTGAGGTATCATTCTTTTGTGTCCCAGGCCCATTCATAACCCTTCAGAACTCTCATCTGGGGACTCAGCTCCATGGAATCACTGACCAGTGGCTTAACTTATGACACTTGAAGCAAATGTTTTTCTTTCCCTTCTATTCTTACCCAACCTGTAATGAATCACATCTTGCCTCCTCCATGCACACCTTTCCCATCTGGCCACACGAAGCCCAAAACTTGAGGACCCAGAACCCACAGTGGTGTTGTCATTTAGGTCACTAAGTCATGTCTGAATCTTTTGCAACTCCATGGATTGTAGCCTTCCAGGCTTCTCTGTTCATGGGATTTCCCAGGCAAGCGTACTGGAGTCGGTTGCTATTTCCTTCTCCAGGGGATCTTCCTGACACAGGGATCGAACTCACGTCTCTTACATTGGCAAGTGGATTCTTTACCACTGAGACCTGGGAAGCCCTGGTCATAGAACAGCTGAGCATTATTTATGGCTGCAGGTTCCCATGATGTATGTATGAGGATCAACTGCTTCTGCTTCTCACTGCCGTGGTGGGGGCCTGAAAGTCCAGTGCTCATGGCACTTTTGTTGTGACTCTCTGCCCATCTGAGGGCAGAATTTGTAGTTCAGAATGATGGGGCTCCCGCTCTCCTTCTTAGCTTACTGGGCACTTTGGTGACCTGTAAACCTCGTCAAAGTCAGGCTGTCTGTATTCCTCTCCCCTAGTATTGGCTCAGGAGCCCATCTCTCCTTTTAAACTGATTTTCTAAATCCAGATATAGACTCCAAGCAAGTATTTCACTGCTTGACCTTGGCACTTGGAGCATACCTGCTTTTTTTTGTTTTAAATGACACTCATCAGATTGAGTTCTTACAGCTGATTTAAATGTCCCTGTAATCTGTTTCAGAGCAGGGCTCATGTCATTTGTTTCTACATCTCCATCATCTAGCACAGTGTCTGGCTGTGGCTCTCTATAAATATTTTGGAACAAATGCATGAATGTTTTTTGAACTTTATATTTGTATTGGGGTATAGCTGATTGACATTGCTGTGATCATTTCAGGTGAACAGCCAAGGGACTCAGCCATACATATACATGGATAAATTCTCCCCAGAAACCTGTTCCCCTCCGGGCTGCTGCATAACATTGAGCAGAGTTCCATGATCTTGGTGTCCACTTTAAATACAGCAGTGTGTACATGTCCATCCCAAATTCCCTAACTATCCCTTCCCCTCATCCTTCCCCCTGGCAATCATAAGTTTGTTCTCTAAGTCTGTGAGTCTTTTTCTGTTTTATAAATTCATTTGTAGCATTTCTTTTCAAATTCCATGTATAAGGGATGTCTTATGATACCTCTCCTTCTCTGTCTGACTTCCTTCAGTAACGAATGCATGAATATATTAATTAAAGAATAGTTTAGTTTTTAAAAAAAATAATTTATCTGGCTGTGCCAGGTCTTAGTTGCAGCACGTGGGATCTCTGATCTTTGTAGCAGCATTCAAGGTCTTTAGTTGTGGCATGCAGACTCTTGGTTGCAGCATGTAGGAATCTAGTTCCCTGACCAGGGATGGAACTCAGGCCCCCTGCATTGGGAGCTCAGAGTCTTAACCACTGGGTCACCAGAAAAATCCCTAAAGATACAGATTAGTTTCTGGTTATTTCCTTTGTTCATGAGCTCATTTACAAGAGCTCCTTTTTATGAACTCCTTTACCAGAGTTTTATGAATCTCTGGTTCGTATCCTGCTGCTGCTGCTGCTAAGTCGCTTCAGTCGTGTCCGACTCTGTGCGACCCCATAGACGGCAACCCATCAGGCTCCCCCGTCCCTGGGATTCTCCAGGCAAGAACACTGGAGTGGGCTGCCATTTCCTTCTCCAATGCATGAAAGTGAAAAGTGAAAGTGAAGTCGCTCAGTCGTGTCCGACTCTTAGCGACCCCATGAACTGCAGCCCACCAGGCTCCTCCTTCCATGGGATTTGCCAGGCAAGAGTACTCGAGTGGGGTGCCATTGCCTTCTCCGGGTTCGTATCCTAGTTTGATCTATATTCCAGGCACTGCGTGTGTGCATGCTTCAGTCATGTCCGACTCTTTGCGACTCTATGGGCTGTAGCCCACCAGGTTCCTCTGTCCGTGGGATTCTGCAGCCAAGAATACTGGAGTAGGTTGCCATGCCCTCCTCCAGGGGATCTTCCCAACTCAGGGATCAAACCTACATCTCTTATGTCTCCTGTGTTGGCAGGTGAGTTCTTTACCACTAGTGCCCACTGGGATTCCAGGCACTAACTTTATGTATATAACTTTAAAAGCATACTGAACATGCCCTTTTGTTTTATTATTTCTATTTCATACATAAAAAATGTTGAGACCCAGAGAGTTTCTTTCCCATGCTCAGGTAGCTAATAAATAGGTGAAGTTCTTAGCTAAAGGCTTAAACCCCAGTCATTTTGAGTCTGGTTCTATTTTCCCCTCGCTATAAGGCAACAGCTCTCAAAATATGGTCCACAGATCCCTGAGACCCTTTTAGGGCTCCACAGGCCAAACTACTTTTGTAAAATACTGAACTTTTGACCTGGGATTTTTCTGGTGACCCGGTGGTTAAGACTCTGAGCTCCCAATGCAGGGGCCTGAGTTTCATCCCTGGTCAGGGAACTCGATCCCACATGCCCTGGAGTCTCTAGTGCCCAGCTTCAGTGGTTGTGGTTAGGTGCTCCACAGGCTTAGATGCTCCATGGCATGTGGGATCTTCCCAGACCAGGTATTGAACTCATGTTGCCTGCTTTGGCAGGCAGACTTCTTTACCACTGAGCCACCAGGGAAACCCCTTAAATTGTTATTTTAAAATAAATTATGCTCATTTAAATTTTTTCTCAGTTTATAATTTTTAATAAGGTCAGTACTGTGTGATAACTCAGAACAATAAAATTTCTTTGGGATTTCCTCAGTCATTTTTCAGAATGAAAATGGGTTTCAAGAGAAAATGTTGGGGATGGATACCAAAGGGGAAGAGATGGGGCGGGAGGAATTGGGAGATTGGGACTGACACTTATACACTATTGATACCACGTATAAAATGGACAATTGATGTGAACATCCTGTGTAGCACAGAGAACCCTACTTAATGCACTGTAGTGACCTAAATGGGAGGGAAGTCCAAAAGTGGGGCTAGATGGCTTATTCATTCTGCTGTGCAGTAGAAGCTGACACAACATTGTAAAGCAACCACACTGCAATAAAAATTAATAAATGAAAAAAAGAGAGAAAAGATTGGTGGACAGCTGTAGAGGACTGCACACATGACAAGAAGGACCAGGAGCCAGACACGTGGCTGCGTGCTTCAGGGATCTCTTCTATTCACAGCTGATGACAATGAAGTGAATCATACAATCAAGCTTTTCTTTCTCAGTAGTTTTTGTGGTTTAAGTGGCTCAGGCTGAATGTTACTGCATGTTCAAAGCTGGAGCCCAGAAAACGGAAGGAAGAAAGAGAACTAACCTCTCAAATTTCCTTTGCTTCTGTCCAGCAAGTTTTCTCCCTCCAGAGGGAGTGAAGGCCTGAGCAGTGCCACTGATGCTCAGACCCAACGCACCAGTCCAGGCCTGCACGCTGCATGGGACCCTGTTTACCTCCTGCTCTCTTTCTGTTGTCACTTGGCAGACAGTGTCATTTATATATTCCTTGCAAAGTAGTTGTCATTTTAGCACATGTCTGGGTGGCTTACCTTCTCAGGACACTGTGAAACAAAATGAAACAAAAAGCCAGTTCAGGGAAAAACAAGCTGGATGACGCATGGGCACATGGAAGGTGTCACCTGCTCGTTGTTAAATCAGATTAATTGCACTTTAGTGATTGTATCTAAGGGCTTAAGAGTGTCACCTTAGCTGAGCCAAATAGCCAATGAGCCATGTGCTCAAGATACATGGTTTTGAGGAAAAGCACTTATGTGTTTTTTGAGATATGAACTAAACTAGCTGCTTTTCTCATTACATAAAAAACCCATATTTATTAAAGAACAACTGACAAACTATGGTAATTGGGTATTTGGCAGAAATTTCCTCAAAAATAAATGGAGTGAGCTTACACTGAATACTGCCATACTGATGAATAGCTTTTTACACCGTGTTCATGTTGGACACACACAACCCCACCCCTGGGAAGGACTCTTATGTCACTTTGCACGTCAGTCTGATTTGGCCCAAGGAAACTGTGAAAACTTGATCTGTGCACAGGCAACCCAGAACAATAGGTCATAACAAAGCCTTACTTTTCTTCCCAGTGGGAAATGTTAATTCTTATTGGACAAAAACATATAGGACAAAAGCATGTGGTTTTATTGGCTTCTGTGCCCATGAAAAACATGTTATATGACTAGTGCCACTGGGGTAGATCTATAACAAGAGCAATTTCTAGATACTGATTTTTCAGTAGTTCATTCTCATTTCTTCCAATAAGTGTTTACTAAACACCTATTAAGTGCCAAGCACTGGCAGTTACAAATTTCAGTGAGTGGTTTATATATAGTATATATAAATCTCAGTTCAGTCACTCAGTCGTGTCCAACTCTTTGTGACCCCATGAACTGCAGCACGCCAGGCCTCCCTGTCCATCACCAACTCCTGGAGTCCACCCAAACCCATGTCCATTGAGTCGGTGATGCTATCCAACCATCTCATCCTCTGTCATCGCCTTCTCCTCCTGACCTCAATCTTTCCCAGCATCAGGGTCTTTTCCAATGAGTCAGCTCTTTGCATCAGGTGGCCAAAGTATTGGAGTTTCAGCTTCATCATCAGTCCTACCAATGAACACCCAGGACTGATCTTTTTTAGGATGGACTGGTTGGATCTCCTTGCAGTCCAAGGGACTCTCAAGAGTCTTCTCCAACACCACAGTTCAAAAGCATCAATTCTTTGGCGCTCAGCTTTCTTCACAGTCCAACTCTCACATCCATACATGACCACTGAAAAAACCATACCCTTGACTAGACGGACCTTTGTTGACAAAGTAATGTCTCTGCTTTTTAATATGCTGTCTAGGTTGGTCATAACTTTCCTTCCAAGGACTAAGCATCTTTTAATTTCATAGCTGCAATCACCATCTGCAGTGATTTTGGAGCCCAGAAAAATAAAGTCAGCCACTGTTTCCCCACCTATCTGCCATGAAGTGATGGGACCAGGTGCCATGATCTTAATTTTCTGAATGTTGAGCTTTAAGCCAACTTTCACTCTCCTCTTTCACTTTCATCAAGAGGCTTTTTAGTTCTTCTTCTCTTCCTGCCATAGGGTGGTGTCATCTGCATATCTGAGGTTATTGATATTTCTCCCGGCAATCTTGATTCCAGCTTGTGCTTCCTCCAGCCCAGTGTTTCTCATGATGTACTCTGCATATAAGTTAAATAAGTAGGGTGACAATATACAGCCTTGACTATATAATATATATAATAACTATAACTTTGGGTAATGACTGTCATACATAAGTGTGGCCAGAAAGAAGAGTGATTAATTCCTTCTTCCAAGTCTTTGCAGGACTGAGATACAGGAGAAGAAAACTGGATTGGAGTTTGAGGACATAAAAACTCTTTTTTGGGGCTGTACCATGTGACTTGTGAGATCTTACTTCCCCATCGAGAGACTGAATCTGTGCCCCCTGCATTGGAAGGCTGAGTGTTTTTTTTTAAACATTTTTTTTTTAGCTTTTTATTTAATATTGGAGTATAGCTGATTACCAATGTGATAGTCTCGGGTTCAGAGCAGAGCAACTCAGTCATAATATATGTGTATCCATTCTTCCCCAAACTCCCTTCCCATCCAAGTTGCCACATAACATTGAGCAGACCTCCCTGTTGGGAACTTGCAGGTCCTTGTTGGTTATCTACTTTAAATATAGCAGTGTGTACATGTCCATCTCAAACTCCCTAATTATCCTTTCCCCCTGCCCTTCTCCCTGGTAGGCAGAGTTCTTAACCATTGGATATCCAGGGAAGTCCCTGAGGCCATTAAACCTCTTGAACAGTCCCAGAAAGTAGATGTACAGGTATTAGCTTAGGAGCCCTCTCAGCTGGGACCATTTCCATCATAGAGGCAATGGATGCCTCCTGCGGACTTGTACAAGCTTGGGGTGAATTCTTAATGACACCAAGCCAACTGAACTAGACTAGGGTTGGAGAACTTTGCAAGCCACCTGGCGACCCTCTTGTAGTGGTGGGAGGAAGCTGTTTATCTCATTGTGCCACAGCAATTTCCACCCCCCCCCCCCCACACACTCTTTCTTTATGGGCTGCCTCTTAGTATGAAACAAGCACAGAGATTTGAAGTAGGATCATTTGGTATAAGAACAGAATTGTTCCTCAGGGTCTCAGCCTACTGGCTTCTTGAAATCTGAAAGATTACTCTTTGTCCTTTGATATTTCTCTAGCATCAAAGGTGTGACTGTATTGTCCTTGGTGCTCCTCATGAACTGTAATAAATAACATCTGTGTCTTCAGCCAGGGTTATAGCTGACAGTCGAGACACTTGTATTAAGTGGCAACAGTAGTGTGACAAGTAGCCATCCATAAACAGGTGATCATCAATAGTCCAGGAAATAAAAGAAGAGCAGCAAAACTGTGATGGTTCATTTCATGTGTCAACCTGGCTAGGCCACAGTGTCCAGATATTTGTCAAACACAGATATAAATGTCCCTGTGAAAGTATTTTAGGTGATATTAACATTAAATTAGTAGACTTTGAGTAGCAGATGACTTGCTTCTCCTGTGGGTGGGCCTCATCTAATCTGTTGAAGGATTAAAGCAATGAGAGACAGAGGTCCCCAGAAGAAGAGGAAATTCTGCCTGCAGACTGCCTTTGAACTTTTTTTCCTTTTTTAAAATCTGCAACATCAAGTTTTCTCTAGGTCTCCAACATGCTGGCCCACTCTGCAGATTTTGGACTGGCAAGCCTCTGCAATGACATGAGCCAATTCCTTAAAATAAATTTCTCTATCTATATATATATCCTATCAGTTCTGCTTCTCTGGAAAATCCTGAATAATACAGAAACATACCATGATTTTAGAAAATGGAGTAAGAGATGGTGATTTTGGGGAGGGGCTTAGAAGATCTGTGTGAAGAATGTGATTTTGTCTGCTCGACACATGGGGATGCAGATGTCTTAGGAGCTCTTCTGCCCTTCACTTGGCTGGGACACTATTGAATTTGTGTCCCCCTAGCTGCCCAGGGACTTCTACCATCACCACACTCCCCATTCTTTTACTTTTTCCTAGATCCATTTAGTTAAATTTAAATTTGTGTACATCCCCAATACATTATACAAGTGCTTATAAGATTTCAAAAAAGTCTAATATTGGGAAACTAATAAAATAACTTACAAAACTTTTTTTCACCCAGTTTTATTGAGATATAATTGACATACAGGACTGTGTAAATTTAAGGTGACTTGATGACATATATAATAATTTGACTTACCTACATCATGAAACGATGATCACAATAAGTTTACTGAGCATCCATCATCTCATGTAAATACAAAATTAAAGAAAGAAAAAAAGTAGTTTCCTTGTGATGAGAACTCTTAGAATTTACTCTTATATATATACTTTCCTATATAACATACAGCAGTGTTAATTATACTTACCATTTGTACATTATATCCCTAGTACTTATTATCTCTTTTTAAGTGAAAGTTTATCTAGAGAGATATGTATTTCATGGACAGGATGTGGACCGTCTCAGAAAGTGAGTGGATCTTATTTATCTTATGACTAGAAGTCTGAGCCTTGTTCCTGTATTCATCCAATTCCCCTCCCCCACTCCTGCCTCTAGGAATTGAAAATCTGGTCTTGTTTTCTATGAATGTGTTTGTTTTTGAAGCATACGTGACCTGCAACACTATGTTCGTTCCTGTTGTACCACATAGTGACTCAGTATTTCTATACATTTCGAAATGTTCACCACTACATGTCTAGTCACCATCTGTCACCAGACGAAGATACGCCATGGTTACTGACTATATTCCCTGAACTGTACACTTCATACAAATGACTCATTTGTTTTGCAAGTGGAAGTCTGTGTCTCTTAATCTCTTTCATCTGTCTCTTTACTCCCCTCACTCTGTCTCCTCTGGTAAGCATGTGTTTATTCTCTGTATCTATGAGTCTGTTTTGAAAAAAAAAAATTTTTATTTCTGGAAAGAGAATCAAGTGAAGGAAACAGGTATTACAAGAAGAAAGATACAAAGTCTTTTGGATCTCTGTTGCAATCTCTCTGCTATTTCTTATTAGAAAGTTCTTTACTCATGGCCTGCTACTCTCAGGTCTAGAATGAACTCATATTCCCTGAGGATCCATAGAACTACATTCCTAAGGGAAATATGATTTCCTGATGGTTTAAGATGCTTTCAGAACAATTCATAAGGCAAAGAATCTCAAGCCCTGGGTTTCCTGTTTATGAATCCCTGTTCCTTCCATACTACCTGGGAGAAAGGAAGACCAGGGGAGGACCAAGAACCAGAGATAGAGATGTTTTCCTGGGATCCAACTTCAGGTTCCGAGATGAGCTTGAAAAATTTTCCTAGGGGGCGGGATAAAACTGGAGGTGTGTTAGACCAGCTCAAGTATAATTTCTGCGTTAAAGAGTGTCACTGACAGCCCCAGAAAGAAGGAAATGTAAAAGCTATCCATTATTTGTTGTCAAAACACATTATAGTTGGATTTCAGCTGTGCCTCCACGACTCTGAGATTCGTAGCGAGGCTGTGCCCGTTTGTTGTATTAATAATTAGGGTTCAAAACAGACTCCATCAGTCCTAGGATGCTGCCTCCTCTCTTCCTGCTTCCAGTTCCCTAACTTCAAATGTGAACTGCTTGTCCCAACACATATGGAATGCAGTCAGGAGTCTCAGCTTCACATCTCAGCTCACAAAACAGACACGTGTAATAAATACCTTTAGTGTTTTGTAACCAACATTATCATTTTGGGTCCCTATCCACACAAGTGGAGACATTTAATTGTAGCAAATTCAAGATTTCTTTTACCCCTAGGCTTGTGCCTAAACTTAACAGCCGAGGCCCCATCTGCTCCCGATGTCATCTGTCTTCACAAGCATCCTCCAAAACTTCCATCCCTCTGTCTGGGCTAGCTGTCATTCTGTGCAGTCTGCTGTGGAGACGTTCCTATCCACGTGGCCCGTCAGACCTGGTCCTTTTCTATGTTACTTCTGGGCACTCTCGGCCTCAGAGGATTTATTCTCCTCCACTGGTGGCTCAGACAGTAAGGAGTCTGCCCACAATGCAGGAGGCCCGAAGTCTATCCCTGAGTCGAGAAGATCTCCTGGAGAAGGGAATGGCAACCCCTCCAGTATTCTTGCCTAGAGAATTTCAAGGACAGAGGAGCCTGGCAGGCTGTGGTCCATGGGGTTGTAAAGAGCCGGACACGACTGAGAGACTAACAGACACACACACTGAAGACAGGACTTCTTTTGTAGAGCATGTTGTTCCTTTGGATCTCTTACCAGTAAATAGGTGTGTTTGATTTTGGATCCCACAAACTATCTGCATGTTCCCCAGGAACAAGTGAGAAATTGATCATCCCTACCATCTTTAACTTTCCCTTTTAACTCTTCTCTTATTCTCAGAGGGTAGGCTGACTTGCTTATATTCGCAAAGAATCCTCCCTTCACAAAGTAGGTCTTTTGTCTGTGCATCATCTCTTTTCAGATCCTTTATTTATTTATGGCTGTGCTAGGTCTTCGCTGCTGATGGGCTTTTCTCTAGTTGCAGCAAGGGAGGCTTCTCTCTAGTTGCGATGCAAGGGCTTCTCATGTGGTAGCCTCTCTTGTTGCAGAGCACGGGCTCTAGGGCCTTGGACTCAGTAGTTGTGGTACATGGGCTTAGTTGCCCCGTGGCACATGGAATCTTCCTGGACTAGGGATTGAACCCATGTCTCCTGCATTGGCAGGTAGATTCTTTACCACTAAGCCACCAGGGAAGTCCTCGGATCTTTTTTTTTATTAGCGCAGAATGAACAAAGACTGGTCTTGAGTGAAGGAAATACTGAGGGAAAAAAAAATTCACATTTCAAAAGTATTATCCTACATCACACTTAAGTTGAGAGTGAAACTCTGGGAAATGAGAAAGCAGATTGTCTCTAAAGAGAAATTACCCCAAGAAGAAAAAGTGAGCAAGAACTGAGAGATGGATTGGGAACACTGGTTTTTCAGTGTTCTCTTGACTTTGCTTGATGGGAATACTCAGGAGGGACATGTGTTCCTGTTTTGCTACTTTAATTGTGAATGTCAAGTATGCCCAATTTCTAGGACATTAATGGATTTTGTATTATAAATCAATACATTTTTATTAAATGAGTGAACAACAAACAGTGATGGCCGTAACTAGATATATTAAAGCAACTCAGGGCTAGAAGAGCCGAAAGAACTTCACAAATGTTTACATTTGAAAGACTGAGATTAGACATTAACTTGATATTATTGTTCTCAAGTGGCACTTAATAATCTTGGGGCCCAGTATTACACATTAGAGAACTTATTTCGTTAACAGTTCTCAGTCAGGCGCTTGGCTATTGAATGTTGACACAGGGGAAATAAAAACCTACAAAAAACAACCAATGAGCTCTGCAGAGCTGTCCTAAGGATATTGGACTTTAACTTTTTGATTGGAGGTATTACTACTACAGTCTGCTGACCTGCCAGAGGGATCATTAAGATCAAAGGCTATATGTTATGATGTTTGCCTTTTAAAAAGCAAATGCTGCTCTGAATTTCATAGTTCACAGCTTTCAGCTGGAAGTGACAGCATGACTTCTTGGTATCTGCCTTGGTTTCTGTGCTCTGCTGCTCTCCTCTTGGTTTCTGGCTTGGTAAGGAAACAATGTAGGGGAAAAAAATTAGAAAAATTGGGGATAGTTGATAATGATTACTAAAGAACAACCTGTTTGTTTTTTGCTTTTAAAGGAATTTCAAAATGTTAATGAAATTAAATTTTTTTTTTTTTTGGTGAGCAGGGGCAGGCAGAGTACTGGGAGTGAGAAGAAGGCGCACCAGAGGAAAAGTCAGGGACATGAGATAAAATTGTTTTCTCTGCAGTTTCATTGTTGTGTAACAAGTTTTCTTACGATAAGATGGAAACTTGAAAATCATTCCGTTTTTACTAAGGAATGTGATATGTATTGCTGTTATAGGAATGTGAGACATGACAGAGTGAATAATGAATGTCATGGGCACAGCCAATGCTTAAGTCTTGTAGCATGGAATCTCTCTTCTTCTTCATCAGGTTAGACCAATCTTTCTACAATGACAGGTAGCTGGTTCCACAAACCAACTTGAGGTTTTATTTATTATTTTTATTGGAGTGCAGTTGATTTACAATGTTGTGTTAGTTTCAGGTATGCAGCAAAGTTGATCAGTTATACATATAATCCACTCTTTTTCTTTCTTTTTTTTAAAGATTCTTTTTCCATATAGGCCATTACAAAGTATTGAGTAGAGTTCCCTGTGCTATACAGTAGGTCCTTATTAGTTACCTATTTTATGTAAGTGGTTTGTATATGTCAATCCCAATCTCCCAACTTATCTCTCCCTCCAACATCCCCTCGTAACCATAATTGAGGTTTTAAATGAAGTTTCAAATGCTGGGGAGAATCTTTAGTTGTGATTTTTAAATAACAATTATTATGTTGAAATAATATTCTGTGAACAGAACTACAGCAGTGAGAACAAGAGATACCATGGGAGACTCATTAAAACTGTAATTATGAATGAATGCTTGATAATGGTTTTCGGGAGTGTGTTGGCATTCCTCTGTGAGGGTGTGCCTGTGTGTGGCCAAGGTGTAAGACAATCAAGACACTAGTTAATATAAAAAAGGGTGGTCACCATCCAACCAATTTATCCTCACTGCTTGCCAGATACCCCAGTTGATTCTAGCATGGAGATTCTAGAACCTACAGGTAATCTGTATTTAAATAAAATTGTCCCTTACATTTGTATGACACTTTATTATAGTTTGCCACATTCTTTCACATTATATCATATAACTGTCAGAATACCCAGAAAGCCAGCCCTGACCACATTGTACAGATACTCTGAGTATCCGAGTACCAGGAAGGTGAACTGACTTGCTGGTAACTGGTAGAAGCAGGAATAAAACCCAGACCTACTGTCTACAAGTCCATGAGCTTTTTAAACTAGACTTCATTAAGAAATCTCAGATTTACTTAGTTTTTTCTGCTGGGTATGTGATCTGGGTTTCATTTGGTCTGCTGCTGCCCACTTGCTTCAGTTGTGTCTGACTCTTTGTGACCCCAGGGACTGTAGCCCACCAGGCTCCTCTGTCCATGGAATTTTCCAGGCAAGAATACTGGAGTGGGTTGTCATTTCCTTCTCCAGGAATCTTCCCGACCCAGGCATCAAACTCTCATCTCCTGTGTCTCCTGCCTTTGTAGGTGAATTCTTTACCATTGAGCCACTGAGGAGCCCTTCATTTGGTCACCTGTAGGGAATCTATTTTCAGTTTGTTTGTTTTTTTCATTTGCAAAGTATAGCCATAGATTTTTTTTTTCTGAAGTATTTGGTATTGACTTCGAAGACAGAGTCTTGAGCAAAATGTGAAATTAAACCATGGTTAATGAGATCTTCAATAAAATTTTCTGTTTAAAGCATCATTATAAATTATAATATTTTAATGCCAAGAATAAGTTATTAGATTTTTCAAATGAAGCTCCATGAATTCTTTAGAAAATCTTGTTTAATGTGAACACTTATTGGAGGGCAGGACTCATGTTCTGCCTTCTTTTGAATCTGAGAACTTGGCTTCTTGCTTCAGCCCTTCAAATTCATGCAACAGACTGTTTCATTTTTTATATGAAATGAGAAGACCCTTGGGTCAAAAAGTTATCTTAGACTCTGATGTAGTTCTCTTGAATACATGCCAGAAACTAATCCATACTATTAAGGAAAAAACAAAACCCCACAGATGGCTAGATGGAAATTGGAATCAATAAGACTATGTCACAGACATCATAATAATATCATTTTCTTATGTGTTTGTTTCCCAGCCAACTCCAGAAATCTTTGGTGAGTCTATTTTGAGTTTTGCCCTATGTGACTGAACATGGCACAGCACACACGGTAGAAGAAGGTCGTGTGAAGAATAGAGCAACAGCACAGAAGAACTTAGGACACATTTAATGCTAAGCACAGTGCATACTTGCTCTGAACTTTGATCAAGCACTGGCTTCTTTTGATTTTCTGAAGAACATTTTATTGTTTCTGCTCAGGGGTTCCACATACTCAGCAAAAAAAAAAAAAAAAAAGAGGATGGTATAAGAAAGTCCAAACACAGAGACTGACATATTGGCACCCCATAAATGTCTACTGTTGTTATTTTTGCTGTCTTTGTGCCAAATCAGATGGGCCTGATGTTCTTCCTATTCAGTTGTACGCTTAGAGGTTTGGCCATATTATCTACCTTTTGAAACTTAAGAATAATTCAAATATAGATTAGGAATTTTGCTTGAGAGTTCCAAGGTACATTATTAGCAAGGAATATACATACATGGGTTGCTTGAACTGATTTTACCTTGTGTAAACATTTGCTTCCTATCTAGTCATCTAATCTAGTCTTTCAAATTAATATTATATGGAGCGACCAATTTCTTATTCCTGAAGTTATTTGCCATTCAAGGGACATGGATAAAACAAGAGGATATGTATGCAAAACTCCATAGCCCCAAGCCTGACTCAAGGGAGGTTCTCAATCAATGGATCAATCAATCAATGTATATTGAATCAGAGCATGGTACTCTCTTATATGAGACAAAAGAAACTTGCTCACTTCTAATCAGTGGTTGATAAAGATTTTCTTCTTTCATAAGCACAACATTCAATGTGTTTTTGTTATTTTTGTTAAAGATGTAGATAATGGACTTGACCGGGATATATTTGATATCAATGAAGGTTTGTGGATTTTTAATTTTACATTCTTTATTAAGTGGGGAGTTTGAATCCAATTTGCTAACAAAAATTGTTATCTTCCTTCTTAGATCTGGGACTGGATCTTTTTGAGGGAGACATCATACTTGATGAGGTGAGTTGAAACAATGCAAGGAAGAACTTTCAATTAATCACTGCAAGCTGAAATCAATACCTGACAATGATGGGACAGTGTGGGCTTTGTTAAACCCAACTGTCTCTAAGCATGTAGGATCATAGTTGACACATTTAGTCAATGAATACATTATATGCTAAGGGATTCACATAGTGGTATCTTCGTCATTCATTACTCAGATTTCTTTGCGGTTGAAGACTGTCACTCATCTTGCATGCTTTGCTCTTACTGATCTAATTGATTTTCATTATTGCAATGCTTCCCTGGTAGCTCATCTGGTAAAGAATCCACCTGCTATGTGGGAGACCCCGGTTTGATTCATGGGTCAGGAAGATCCCCTAGAGAAGGAATAGGCTACCCACTCCAGTATTCATGAACTTCCCTGGTGGCTCAGATGGTAAAGAAACTGCCCACTATGTGGGAGACCCGGGTTTGATCCCTGGCTTGGGAAGACACCCTGGAAGAGGGTATGGCAACCCACTGCAGTATTCTTGCCTGGGCAATCCCATGGACAGAGGAGCCTGGTGGGCTATAGTCCATGGGATCACAAAGAGTTGGACATGACTGAGTGACTAAGCACACATGAGATTTTTGTTTTTAAATAGAACTTCACTGATTAAAGCTAGTTGAAGCAAAATTAAGTTGAATTGGTAATTTTAATGAATCTGGCTTTTTATCATAAGAGACAGATTTTGTGATTTCTACTCTGATAGCTGAGAATAGTGTTGCCACGTAAAGATCCTCTTAAGATATTCATAAAGAGTACTGGTTCTTACCTCGCCATCACAGCACACAGATGAACACAGGTATCATGTTTAAACATCCCTCAACCCCCATGTGAACTTCAACTCAAGAATCAGAGCTACAGAGTATCTGATCTTTAGTCCTTGGTCTGCTCTTCTCCCCTTCTTGATCCAATCCTGTATCAGGGCTTTAAATGTCACCTCTATGCTGATAACTCCAAATATATAACTCTGGTTCATTCCTTCCCCCAAGTTCCCTACTGGTCTATCCTGATGCTAATCCATCAGTTCCTCTGGAATATTTATGAGATACCTCAAGCATAATGAGTCCTCAGTTCAACTCTGATTTCCCACGCACGCTGTCCCTCTCCAGTCTTCCCTCTTAGTAAATTCGTCACCACTCCCTCTCCCCCACTCCACTGAATAATAAGTAAAAAATCCAGGAGTCACCTTTGCTTCTTCCCTTTTCTTCACCTTGCCGTCCTCTCCATCAGTAAGTTCTAACATTTCTACCTCCACAGTGCATCTATACTCCTAAGAATGCACTTTTCTTCTATTTATCTACTTCAAATGCTGATCTCCTAGAATCTTTTGCACTCTGTCCCTGTCACCTGTCCTCCACAGCAAAGTGATCTTTTAAATTAGCAATGCCACCTTTTTACTTCCTGCCTTGAAACTCTTCAATGGCCTCCTCTTGTATTTAGAATAATATCCAGATTGGCCCACAGCCTCCAGGACCTTGCACGATTTAACTCTACTGCTAGCGTGTGAGATGGGTGCAATTGTGAGGTAGTTTGAGCATTCTTAGGCATTGCCTTTCTTTGGTATTGGAATGAAGACTGACCTTTTCCAGTCCTGTGGCCACTGCTGAGTTTTCCAAATTTGCTGGCATACTGAGTGCAGCATTTTCACAGCATCATCTTTTAGGACTTGAAATAGCTCAGCTGGAATTCCATCACCTCCATGAGCTTTGTTTGTCATGATGCTCCTTAGGCCCACTTGACTTCACATTCCAGGATGTCTGGCTCTAGGTGAGTGATCACACCATTATGATTATCTGCATCATGAAGATCTTTTTTGTATAGTTCTTCTGTGTATTCTTGCACCTGTTCTTAGTATCTTCTGCTTCTGTTAGGTCCATACCATTTCTGTCCTTTATTATGCCCATCTTTGCATGAAAAGTTCCCTTGGTATCTCTAATTTTCTTGAAGATATCTTTGGTCTTTCCCATTCTATTGTTTTCCTCTATTTCTTTGCACTGATCACTGAGGAAGTCTTTCTTATCTCTCCTCGCTATTCTTTGGAACTCTACATTCAAATGGGTATATCTTTCCTTTTCTCCTTTGCCTTTCACTTCTCTTCTTTTCATAGCTGTTTGTAAGGCCTCCTCAGATAACCATTTTGCCTTCTTGCATTTCTTTTTCTTGGGGATGGTCTTGATCCCTGCCTCCTGTACAATGTCACGAACCTCCATCCATAGCTCTTTAGGTGATATCCAAGGAACCTTTCAAGTCTGGCTCTTTCTTGTCACTCTCATTTCACCTTCAATGTCATCCTTTCAAAGAGTTCTGTCCTGATCACTTTATCTAATGCACTCCCCCCAATTCCTTTATTCTTGTTCACATCTCCCTTTTTATTTCCTCTGCTACTATTAAATAGATCCTGTTTAAACTTTTTTCTTACATGCTGTTTGTCTCCTCCACTAGAGCCTGAGAAATGTAGAGGCATTGGTACTTTTGTTACCAATGGATCTCTTTTCTCTTGAACAGTGTTCATTTCATTGGCTGGATGAATACGTTAATGAAATATGTTTTCTATTCCAAAAATTTCAATATTGTAAAATTTTTTGAAAACTTTGGCATAGCTCATGTGGAACTTTTTTTCATATTGCAAGATCAAGATGACTGAAGTTTTGCTATCACTTTCTTCTTATATGTTTTTAAATCTTAATATAGGAAACTAGTCTATGAATCTACCATATTTATAGTCCAGTTTTACAAATCATTATTTACATGATTTTGCATGGTTCCGTCTTCAACTTTATTAACAAAGTTAATGATAGTAATTAATGATTTTCCATCAGACAATCAGAATTGTATATGAACTGATCACATGTCTTGTGCCTGCCTCTCACTCATCTGGCCTTTACAAATGCTTTGCCAAAACCCTTCAGGGAGTTAGGGGTTTTGAGGGGCCTGAGCCACCCATCTCCTTGCATGGCCCTGCAGTAAACCTTTCTCTGCTCCAAACTCTGAGGTTTTGGGCATATAAACCTGCACTAACACTTAAAAGGATATGTAAAAATATGAATAATTGAAGTGAAATGAGATTAAAGGAAATATTAATGCTTGCCATTCTCCTTATTAAAAAAGAGAAGCTAATGATTTCCTCCTAGAACTTTTGTTATGATAGGATAAGAGTAGGTGTACACACACATGAGTACGTGCATGCTGCTGCTGCTGCTGCTAAGTCGCTTCACACAGAAAATTTGTTTAGGTTGCCTTGTTGTTATTTAGTTCCTAAGTCCTGTCAAGATTCATTTGCAACCTCATGACCATAGCCCACCAGCCTCCTCTGTCCATGGAATTCTCCAGGCAAGAATACTGGAGTGGGTAGCCATTCCCTTCTCCAGGGATCTTCCCGACTCAGGGATTGAACCTGAGTCTCCTGCATTGACAGGTGGATTCTTTACCACTGAGCTACAAGGAAGCCCTTAGGTTGCTTGGGAAAGCTTAAAACTTCTTTTATTTCTGGGTTAACTATTGCTTGTTTCATAATTTTTGACTGATACCTTCAGTGAATCCTTTCCCACTTATTTTTGACAGATACAAGAAAGAAATGCCATCGTTGGAGAAAGATATAGGTGGCCTCATACTATTCCATATGTTCTAGATGATAGCTTGGGTTAGTATGAAATTTGGAGTGTCCACAAATAATGTGTGTTCCTAACAGAATAGGATGACAGTATTTTCAAGGGAAGATTCACATGGCCATTAAGGGTTTTGTTTGTTGCTTTGTGTGGCCGTGTGTGTGTGTGTGTGTGTGTGTGCATTATCAGTTGTGTCTCTTTGTGACCCCATGGATTGTAGCCTGCCTAAATACACTTATGTTAAAAAGAAATAAGCAAAATGAAGAATGAACAGAACCAAATGATTTTGTATGAAATATTTGCTGAGTTTTGACCAGTAAAGGACTTCCCTTGTGGCTCAGCTGGTAAAGAATCAGGCTTCAATGCGGGAGACCTCGGTTTGATCCATGGGTTGGGAAGATCCCCTGGAGAAAGTATTCTGGCCTGGAGAATTCCATGGACTGTATAATCCATGGGATCACAAAGAGTCAGACGTGACTGAGCAGCTTTCACTTTGACCAGTAAAGGGATTAATTCAGCCAAGATTTACAGAAAGCCTACTCTGTATTTGACAGTTGGAACATAAAGATTCGGAAGCTAGTCTTTATTTTAAAGCAGAGGCTTCATCTATGTTCAGATTTAACACATGACTGAAAAACAAGCACCAAAAAAACAAACAAAACTCTAGGAACTGTCATTATTTTACTAACATTTTATTTTGCCAAGTCAGGAATTTAACAAGAACCCACTTTCTTTTTATCATCCTCTTTTTATAAAATAAATAATGTTTTAATACTAAAAAGTCAGAAGAATCTAATCCAGAAGAAAGGGCAAGTTTTCTGTATTAGAAATTTATTGTCATGGAAAACACTAAACAAAATTCTCATTTTACCCATGGATTAGTAAAAATGATATCACTGACCAGCATCAGTTTAGGAACTGCCATTTGGGAAATTTTCGCTTAAGTATCATTTATTTGGGCTTCTCCAGTGGCTTAGCAGTAAAGAATCTACCTGTATACAGGAGATGCCAGAGACATGGGTTGGATCCTTGGGTCTAGAAGATCCCCTGGAGGAAGAAATGGCAACCCACTCCAGTATTCTTGCTGGGAAAATCCCATGGACAGAGGAGCCTGGTGGGCTATACAGTCCATGTAGTCACAATGAGTTGGACATTGACTGAGTGACTAACATCGTATATTTCAGTGTGTGTGCTCAGTCATGTCCAACTCTTTGGGACCCCAAGGACTGTATCCCACAGGCTCCTCTGTCCGTGGAATTCTCGAGGCAAGATACTGGAGTGGGTTGCTCTTTCCCACTCCAGGGAATCTTTCTGACCCAGAGACTGAACTCGTGTCTTTTGTGTCTCTTGCATTGGCAGGCAGATTCTTTTTCACTAGCACAACCTAGGAAGCCTCATTTCAGTAGAGATAATTATAAATCAAAAGCTAATTATATAGAATGGAATAAATATTATGATTGATGATATGTTCAAAGAGCTATGGGAGCCCACTGGAGGACATTTAACTCAAACTAGATATAAAGGCATATATAATAGGGGCAAGTGACCCTGTGCAGTGGGGCTGCTGTGAAGCTTGTGCAAGTTGTACTCCACACAAAGGTGCCTGGGGAGGGGGGCAAGTGGGACTGAAATTAAGCTTGCATCATATTCATCAAGAGGCATTCATCTCTTGAATGAAGTACTATTCATCCACCTACCAAGACAGTACTGGCAGTATCTGCTCAGATTTGGTGCCCGTTTCTTCCTTCCCTCTTTCCATTCTTCCTTCCTTCCTTTCTTAATTAAAGTATGTTTGATTTATAATGTTGTGTTAATTTCTGGTGTACAGCGAGGTGCTTCTTTCTAAGGCACTGTGTGGGCTAGTGCAGCCTCTGACAGCAAGGGAAGGATGCTCTAAGCAGACGGATCACTACGTGCAAAGGCATGGGGAAAGGAGAAAACCACTGGTTAGAATTAGGTTGAGAGTGGGAAGATAATGAAGTTGAACAGGTAGGCAGAATCCAGTCTTGAGTCTTTCCTGTGTTAAAGAACTTGGTGTGTATACCAAGGATCATGTGGAACCACCAAAGGTTTTAGTGCAGAAATGAGATCATTATCACTCTGGTTGCAGTCCAGAAGATGTATTATCAGTGGGGCAGTAAAAGAGTAGGGAGATCAGTTAGACTGTTGAAGAAATTCAGAGAAGGATTAAAGTGTTTCTAAGCCAAGACTCTCTCAGTGATGATAGACTAGAGTGAATCATTCTAAGAGAGGCTTAGGAAGCAATTAGATTTGGTGATTGTGAGAGATCAAGAAGAAGGTGGGTCTAGGGAAAGAAGGGCTAGTGCCCAGGATTCATTCTTAGGTGACTGGGGGGATGGCAATGACTTTAAAAAGAATAGGGAATATGTCTTGAAGAGGGTGAGATGGAGAAGTATGGTGGAAATTGCTTTTTGGCATGCAGGATTTGAAATGCTTCAGGCTCACTGTGGTGGAGGCATCGTATGATGTCTTGGTATCTGGTCTGGTCATTCAAGATAGAGAAATCTAACAGGGAGTTACTAAGGGTATGGGAGATGGTTGAAGCCATGGGTATGGATGAGTTTTTCACAGGTACCTTGCATATCACACATACGCCATAGATAATGGATCTTTCTGGATGACCCAGGAAGATTGTATTGAGTTAGATGGCACAGAGTGGAATTCAGCCTGAGAGAGCAACTTTTTGGAATTGATATAGATGGAAGATCTGATAAAAGTTTTTGAGAAGGCAAGATTGGTCATAAACAAATGAAAAACCAAGAGTAGGGTAGAAAAAGCCAAAGCAACAGTAATTCATAGAATTAGAAACTAAAGAGTTGTGTAACATGAGGAGAAAATGATGTCCACTGACTTTCAGAATGAGGGGGATCTGAAACACTGTATTAAAATATAATTTTTTTTCAGCTTTATTGAGGTATAATTGACATGAAATTGTTAGATACTTGATATACATTGTGGTGATTTGACATGTGTGAACACTGAAAGGATTCCCCCTTTGAGTTAGCTGACACACCCATCACCTCACATATTTTTCTTGTGTGTGAGAACATTTATATTCTACTCTCTTGGAAAATTTCAATTGTGCAATACAGTGCTATCAACTATAACACCACGTTTTACATTTGATCCTTGGGCCTTATTTATCTGATAGCTGAAACTTTGTACTTTTACTAACCTCTCCTTATTTAAATATTTATTTTTGGTTTTAGTCTTTTGATTAAAAGTTTAAAAATATTTTTGTTTCAAAATCATATATATATACATATGCATGATTAAAACTATATATATAAAACTGTATTCTCCTGTGTTCCATGAAAGACCAGTGAGCTTTTTTTTTTCTTTTTTAATTTGGCTGCACCAGGTCTCAGTTTCAGCAAATGGGATCTTCTGTCTTCACAGGAGCATGTGGGATCTTTTTTTAAGTTGCAGCATGCAAATTCTTAGTTGTGGCATGTGGGGTCTAGTTCCCTGACCAAAGATTGAACCCGAGCCTCCTGCATTGGTAGCATGGAGTCTTAGCCACTGAACCACCAGGGAAGTCCCCAGTGAGCTTTAATCTGACTATACCTCTTAGGTTATTTTTGCCATGCATTTTACCTAAAGCTATCCTAACCTTATAAGTTTTATGTACCTGTTTCTTTTCTTTTCTTTTTAATTTTTGCTTTTTAATTGAAGTGCAGTTGATGTTTAATATTACGTAAGTTGTACAGGACACAGGGATCAAGACCATCCCCATGGAAAAGAAATGCACAAAAGCAAAATGGCTGTCTGAGGAGGCCTTACAAATAGCTGTGAAAAGAAGAGAAGCCAAAAGCAAAGGAGAAAAGGAAAGATATAAGCATCTGAATGCAGAGTTCCAAAGAATAGCAAGAAGAGATAAGAAAGCCTTCCTCAGTGACCAATGCAAAGAAATAGAGGAAAACAACAGAATGGGAAAGACTAGAGATCTCTTCAAGAAAATTAGAGATACCAAGGACATTTCATGCAAAGATGGGCTCGATAAAGGACAGAAATGGTATGGACCTAACAGAAGCAGAAGATATTAAGAAGAGGTGGCAAGAATACACAGAAGAACTGTACAAAAGAGATCTTCATGACCCAGATAATCACGATGGTGTGATCAATGACCTAGAGCCAGACATCCTGAAATGTGAAGTCAAGTGGGCCTTAGAAAGCATCACTACGAACAAAGCTAGTGGAGGTGATGGCATTCCAGTCGAGCTATTTCAAATCCTGAAAGATGATGCTGTGAAAGTGCTGCACTCAATATGCCAGCAAATTTGGAAAACTCAGCTCTGGTCACAGGACTGGAAAAGGTCAGTTTTCATTCCAATCCCAAAGAAAGGCAATGCCAAAGAATGCTCAAACTACCGCACAATTGCACTCATCTCACACTCTAGTAAAGTAATGCTCAAAATTCTCCAAGCCAGGCTTCAGCAATACGTGAACCGTGAACTTCCAGATGTTCAAGCTGGTTTTAGAAAAGGCAGAGGAACCAGAGATCAAATTGCCAACATCTACTGGATCATCGAAAAAGCAAGAGAGTTCCAGAAAAACATCTCTTTCTGCTTTATTGACTATGCCAAAGCCTTATGACTGTGTGGATCACAATAAACTGGAAAATTCTGAAAGAGATGGGAATACGAGACCACCTGACCCGCCTCTTGAGAAACCTATATGCAGGTCAGGAAGCAACAGTTAGAACTGGACATGGAACAACAGACTGGTTCCAAATAGGAAAAGGCATACGTCAAGGCTATATATTGTCACCCTGCTTATTTTACTTCTATGCAGAGTACATCATGAGAAATGCTGGGCTGGAAGAAGCACAAGCTGGAATCAAGATTGCCAGGAGAAATATCAATAACCTCAGATATGCAGATGACACCCCCCTTATGGCAGAAAGTGAAGAGGAACTCAAAAGCCTCTTGATGAAAGTGAAAGAGGAGAGTGAAAAATTTGGCTTAAAGCTCAACATTCAGAAAACAAAGATCATGGCATCTGGTCCCATCACTTCATGGGAAATAGATGGGGAAACAGTGGAAACAGTGTCAGACTTTATTTTTTGGGCTCCAAAATCACTGCAGTTGGTGATTGCAGCCTTAAAAGACGCATACTCATTGGAAGGAAAGTTATGACCAACCTAGAGAGCATATTCAAAAGCAGAGACATTACTTTGCCAACAAAGGTCCGTCTAGTCAAAGCTATGGTTTTTCCAGTAGTCATGTATGGATGTGAGAGTTGGACTGTGAAGAAAGCTGAGCGCTGAAGAATTGATGCTTTTGAAATTTGGTGTTGGAGAAGACTCTTGAGAGTCCCTTGGACTGCAAGGAGATCCAACCAATCCATTCTAAAGGAGATCAGCACTGGGTGTTCTTTGGAAGGAATGATGTTAAAGGTGAAACTCCAGTACTTTGGCCACCTCATGAGAAGAGCTGACTCATTGGAAAAGACCCTGATGCTGGGAGGGATTGGGGACAGGAGGAGAAGGGGATGACAGAGGATGAGATGGCTGAATGGCATCACTGACTCGATGGACGTGAGTTTGAGTGAACTCGGGGAGTTGGTGATGGACAGGGAGGCCTGGCATGCTGCGATTCATGGGGTCACAAAGAGTCGGACACGACTGAGCGACTAAACCAAACTGAATGGAACTGAAGTTACAAGTATACAATATAGTGATTTAAAATTTTTACAGGTTATACTACATTTTTGCTCATTATAAAATATTGGCTATATTTCCTATTTGTACAGTATATCCTTATAACTTATTTTATACCTAATAGGTTGTACCTCTTAATCCCCTACCCTTATATTACCCCAGGCCCCTTCCATCTCTCCACTGGTAACCACCAGTTTGTTCTCTACATCTGTGAGTCTGCTTCTTTTTTGTTATATTAACTAGTTTGTTGTACTTTAAAAATTCCACATATAAGTGATATCTACAGTGTTTATTGGAGAAGGCAATAGCAACCCACTCGAGTACTCTTGCCTGGAAAATCCCATGGATGGAGGAGCCTGGTAGGCTGCAGTCCATGGGGTCGCTAAGAGTTGGACATGACTGAGCGACTTCACTTTCACTTTTCACTTTCATGCATTGGAGAAGGCAATGGCAACCCACTGCAGTATTCTTACCTGGAGAATCCCAGGGACGGTGGAGCCTGGTGGGCTGACATTTATGGGGTCGCACAGAGTCGGACACGACTGAAGCGACTTAGCAGCAGCAGCAGCAGCAGCAGCATGGTATTTATCTTTCTCTGACTTATTTCACTTGTGTAATTGCCTCAAAGTCCATTCATGTTTCTGCAAAGGCAAAAATTTGTTCTTTTTCATGACTGAGTAGTACTCCTTCATGTACTTAATCTTCTTAATCCATTTCTCTGTGTTCTTTTTTATTTTACAAAGGTTCTTTTTTAAAAAGAAATATTGATTTATTTGTTTGGCCTTCCTGGGTCTCGGCCGCAGTGTGCCGGATCTTTAGTTACAGGATGCAAACTCTTAGTTGTGGCATGTGGGATCTAGTTCCCTGACCAAGGATTGAACCTGGGCCTCCTGCATTTGGAGCATGGAGTCTTAGCTACTGGACCACCAGGGAGGTCCCTCCATTCTTCTCTTGGTGGACACTTAGGTTGCTTTCATTTCCTGGCAATTGTTAATAGTGCTGCTATAAACATTTGGGGGGGCTGTGTCTTTTCAGATGGTGGTGTGTTTTTGTTTTTTTCAGGTATATACACAGGAGTGATCATATGGCAGTTCTATTTTGTTTTTTTGAGAAAGCGCCATACTTTTTTCCATATGAAATTCTTCCAGTAGGGCTTTAGTCTTTTAGCTTAAGCCTTGGGTATCATCTGGCTGTTAGTGGCAACTTACCTGAATGGGATAACGAAGCAACCGTGTGTAGCTTCCCATGAGTGAGTTACAGTTGCAAGCCTGAGTGCCAGATTTGAGGTGAGTTTTAGGAAGTAAGAAGTGGATAAAAGGGTTAAAGTTGGGGCTAGAAATGAAGATCAAGGTCCAGGAGCAGGAAGGGGCTTAACAAGGGGAAAATAATCCTAAGCAACTATTTACTTAGCTTCTAGGGTTTAGATAGCAGGATCCCTGGTGGGGCTTTCCTGAATCTGTGATGCAAAGTTAATTAAAGCTGTGGTAAATAAAGGTACAGGGTACATAAGGGTCTTGGTAGAAAGCTATACTTTTTACAAAACTTCCACATTTATTCCCTTATTTGAGTCTCCAAACAATTCGCAGGATAGACACTATCCTTATTAAGCTTTGATAAAAGGCCCAGACAAGCAAGCTCCTTAGACCTTCAGTTCAGAAATAGTCATGTGGTGGTCGGTATCATCATCCCTTATTTTAAGGACGTGTTAGATATGAAATAATGATACAATGTGATATTTACAATACAGAAAACATAGAAACAGTTTAAATATTTGATAACACGAAGTTACTTATATTTTACAGTCATATAAGGTGGCTATTAAAATGATAAAAACAGTATTTCATGAAGAAGCAAGGCTTAAGATGTATTACTTAATGAAATGGAGAAGGAAATGGCTACCCACTCCAGTACTCTTGCCTGAGAAATTCCATGGACAGAGAAGCCTGGCAGACTACAGTCCATGGGATTGCAAAGAATCAGATATGACTTTGTGACTGAGCATTTAGTGAAAAAATAGTTTATAAAATATTATGAAGGCTGTAACTTTATTGTTTATAAAAAATATGTATATCGCACATGTATGTATTCATAAGAAAAGTATGATAAACGTGCTTGGTTATTTCTGTGTAAGATTTTATAATTTCTTTCTGTTTATAATGTCTAACTTTTTAATAATAACCATGTATTATTTTTTCATAGCTACTTTTAGAAAACTTATTATTTTAAAAAAATTATTATTTTTAAAATATTTAGCTACATTGGGTCTTAGTTGCAGCGTGTGAGCTTAGGTGCCTGTTGGTGTGTCTCCAACGGGACTGAACCCAAATCCTCTGCATTGGAAGGTGAATTCTCAACCACTGGACCATGAGGGACGTCCCTGAGCATGTATCATTTGTGTGATATTGTAAATGGTTGAATTCTGAGTGCCTGTTAGAGATTCATGGATTTTAGGTCCTATGTCTGTCCTGTTCTTTACCTTCACCTAGACTGAGGCATTCTGAAGAATGTCTTTAAATTGTCTGTGAAACGGACATGTAAGAAGGTAGCAGAAAATAAACATTTGATAGATGCTCATTTTATAGTAGTGCCCTCTTATCCTTGGGGGATATGTTCCAAGACTTCCAGTGAATGACTGAAACTGTGGGTAGTACCAAACCCTATATATACTAGGTTTTTTCCTAATCTATGTATGTATGATAAACTGATAAATTAGGCACAGTAAGAGATAGTAACTAATAAGAAAATAGAACAATTATAACCTATAATAAAAGTTATGTGAATGTGGTCTGTCCAGATATTTTATTGAACTGTGTTATCCTTCTGATGATGGGAGATGATGAAATGCCTACTTCATGAAATGAAATGAGGTGAATGGCGTCAGTGTTGTGATGTATCGTTAGGCTACTATTGACGTTCAATGACACATCAGAAGGAGGACTATCTGCTTTGGGTGATGCTGGGTCATTGAGGTTTGACGAGGTCGATGAGTGGATATTGAGAGCAGATGATGGACATCCAAGATTGGGGAATCCCTGGCGGGATGGAGCAGCATGGCAGGAGATTTCCTCAGGCTGCTCAGAGCGGCATGCAGTTTCGTGATCATCAACTCTTATGTCTGAAGTTTTCCATTTAATATTTTTGGACAGGTAACCAAAGCCACAGAAAGTGAAACCACAGATCCATGGGGCCTACTGTGCTTGGAACTTCACCTCTTCTTTCTGTGCTAGTCTTACAATATTCCTGCAAAGTTGACTTTATTTCCCCGCTTAGCTGGTCTTGTGATAATACCAAAACTCCAAAGGTGAAGTAAATTGGCAAAGATTATGCATCAAAAGTAAATGGATAGAAAGCTAGTGGGAAGTTGTTATATAATACAAGGGGTTCATCCTCATGGTGTGATGACCTAGAGGGCTGGGATGAGGGGTGGTGGGAAGGAGGCTCTAGATGGAGGGGACATAGGTATACTGATGGCTGATTCACGTTGTTGTATGGCAGGAGCCAACACAATATTGTAAAGCAATTGTGCTCCAATTAAAAAAAATAGGAAGGACTAGAATAGGAATAGGGTTTTCTTGGTGGTTCAGACCATAAAGAATCTGCCTGCTATTCGGGAGACTGGGGTTCAGTCTCCTGGGTTGGGAAGATCCCCTGGAGAAGGGAGTGGCAACCCACTCCAGTAGTCTTGCCTGGAGAATTCCACAGACAGAGGAACCTGGTAGGTTACAGTCCATGGGGTTACAAAGAGTTGGGCATGATTAAGCGACTAACACTTTTCACTTTTCACAGAATAGAAAATCCATACAGAGAGAATGCAAAATGGTTTAATGGGTACAAAGTGTCCTCTTGGGGTGATGAAGGTGTTTTGGAACTAGACAGACAAGGTGTTGAAGAACATTACGCATGTACGAAATTGCCCCTGCAATGTTCACTTTTGAATGGTTAATTGTTTTTATAATTGTTAAATTTCTAACTTAACAGTTGTTCATTGTTTTAATTGTATAAAAAGCATAAAGTTAGCTGCTCAGTCACGTCTGACTCTGGTTTAGAAAAAAAGTAAGTAGTGAGGATAGGAGAGAACCTAGGTGTGTCTGGTTGGAACCAGTCGACACACCATCTTCTCTGCCATCCGGTCACGCACCGCTGGCAGCCACCATCCTTCACTTCACCAGTACCTGCTCTGATTTGTGACTATCTCTTCATATGCACCTGATACAGCCCCTTCCCCCAGATTGCCCTCTGAGCTTCTTTTCCTGCATACCTTGGTTGGTTTCTTGCCCCTGGCTTCTTTGAGCACTATTCTATCTAAAGTGTTAGCATCAGTCAACTTGGAAGCAATGGTTCTTATTCGTATTTTAGACCCTGAACTCATTGGAGAATCTTATGAATGCTTTCCCCAGAAATTGCACTTTGCTGAGATAGATATGAATAGAGGTCTAGACATAATTCTTTGAACACTATCTCAACATATTCATGGTCCCTCTCATCTCAAGGTCCTCAGATTAAAAACTCTGCTGTGAGGCTTTAAATATATATTATAGCTTCTTAGATAAAGCATGTGACGGTGATGGTTCATTTTGGTTGCCTGTGAACGAGTGTATGTGTTCTCGAAGGTAAGCAAACACCCCCCCCCCTTTTTTTTTTTGCTATCTGCACTATACTGGCTCCAGAGAAATATACATGGGGCAAAATTAGATAATCTGAAGAACAACCAAATACTTACATGTGATACTTAATTGATACTGTATACTAAGTTTTGTAAAAATAAAATGCTAAATTTTCACAGAGGGACTAATTCATGATAAACAATATATTGCAGGCCCTGTTTCCATGGTGAATTGTTCAATGGTGATAATTTTATACGTTTATTTTTGTTTGTTTTCTTCCTTCAGAGATGAATGCCAGGGGGGTTATCCTCAAGGCATTTGAACGCTATCGCCTAAAATCATGCATTGACTTCAAGCCTTGGTCTGGAGAACCCAACTATATATCAGTGTTCAAAGGCAGTGGGTAAATGGAAGTTTGTCTTCTAAGTGTTCTGAGGAGAATTGTTGTGGCTGGGATATTGCATCACAGTGATTGCCCTGCACCCTAACCTTGAGGGAGGCTGGGGCTTCCACTGCTATTTGCTGGATGTAGTTTCCCTCTGGCCATAAAACCAGACTGCACTGTCTCAGCCTTGTAAAGACAAGGAGGGTGGAGTCACATGCCATCCACCGTAAGGCTCTGACCTTCAGCCTGTTTGTAGTTTCTGCACTCCTTATTTCTTTTATTTTTTTAGTTTAGCAGTGTTGGGTCTTTGTTGCTGCATGGGCTTTTCTTTAGTTGTGGTGAGCGGGGGCTACTCTCTAGTTTTGGTGTGTGGGTTTCTCATTGCGGTGGCTTCTCTTGTTGCAGAGCTTGGGCTCTCGGGCACTCAGGCATCGGTAATTATAGCACATGGGCTCTAGAGCACAGGCTCAATAGCTGCGGTGCACGCGCCTAGTTGCTCCGTGGTATTGTGGGGTCTTCCCAGACCAGGGATCAAACCCGTGTCTTCTGCATTGTCAGGCAGATTCTTTACCACTAAGGCACCAAGGAAGCCCCTCTTTTTTTTTTTTTTTTTTTAATATTTACTTATTTAGCTACACCAGGTCTTAGTTGGGGCATGTGGGATCTAGTTCCCTGACCAGAATTGAATTCAGGCCCCTTGCACTGGAAGCTTGGAATCTTAGCCACTAGATCACCAGGGGAGTTCAAATATGCTCCTTACTTCTGCCTTCAAGTAAAACCAATCTGTATGTATGTGAGCATGTGTATTTAAATTTATTTTAACCCAAGAACTCTCGTTGTTGTTGTTCAGTCTCTCAGTCATGTCCAACTCTTTGTGATCCCATGGACTGCAGCACACTGGGCCTCCCATCTCCCAGAGTTTGCCCAAGTTCAAGTCCATTGAATCTGTGATACCATCCAACCTTCTCATCCTCTGTTGTTCCTCTTCTCCTTCTGTCTCCAATCTTTCCCAGCATTAGGGTCTTTTCCAGTGAGTCAGCTCTTTGCATCAGGTGGCCAAAGTATTGGAACTTCAGTTTCAGCATCAGTTCTTTCAATTAATATTCAGGGTTGATTTCCTTTAGGATTGACTGGTTTGATCTCCTTGCTGTCCGAGAACTCTTACTACTTTGCTTAAGAAGATGATAGTTATTTGACTCAAGGTCAGCAGTTCTGAGTGGTTGCTCTACCTGTATAAAACCCTTATTCGAGGACCATCTGAAAAATTTTGGGATATTCAGAAAAACTCAGGCCAGGCTGAGTGGAGGGTGAATTACTCCTTAACATTTGGTGTCAGCCCAAGTTCTCCAAAGATCATCTGGTCTGGAAGGCTTTTCATACCTCACTGGGTTTTGGGAGAAATGCACGGTGTTTAGACACAAGTGAAAGATTCTAGTATCTTAGGTAACCAGGTAGATTAGGCATTAGGGATTTAGCGCTAAGACCTTAACCTGCATCAATATAAAAGCCTCTCCTCCTTGTACTGTAAACTCCCCTGTCAGCTGCTGGTCTTCAGTGGGGAAGCAACTTACTGGGATGCAAAAACTGTCCATCGGAGAGGGCTGTGACAAAATAGCAACGGTTCAACATGAGTTTCTCCATGCCCTTGGGTTCTGGCATGAACAGTCACGGTCCGATCGGAATGACTATGTCAGCATAATTTGGAACAGAATTATTTCAGGTACGTTTATCTTGTTGTTTTACGTTGTTTTAAACTTAAATGCTGAATTTCTAAACATGTGCTTTCTGCTGCCATTGGTGTTATCTATTAATAATGGGAAAACTCTGATGTTTTGATCTTAACTTCATTTGGCTCTGGGCTTCCCAAGTGGCGCTAGTGGTAAAGAATCTGCCTGCCAATGCAGGAGATGCAAGAGACACAAATTTGATCCCTGGGTTGGGAAGATCCCCTGGAGAAGGGAATGGCTACTCACTCTAGTATTCTTGCCTGGAGAATCCCATGGACAAGGAGCCTGGCGGGCTATAGTCCATAGGGTCGCCAAGAGCTGGACATGGCTGAGCACATTTGGCTCTAATTCAGTAAGAGATGAAGTGCCTGAAGGCCATTGGGGAACAGTTTTCCAGAACCCCAGTTTGAGCTGGATGTGATGTTAGGAACCAGTGTTTCCTAAAGAGTATTTTATGGAGCACTGTCCCACAATTTTTTCACAAGTGTTTTGTAGAAAGGAATCTGTGGTCAAATTAATTTGGGAAATCCTAGGTTAAAAGAAATTAAACTTAGCTATTTACACTATTGTACTGTTCAGAGTCTTTGCTTGACTAACATGAATTGCAAATCTCTAGCAGGAGTGTTTTTCAAAGTGACTTGATCATGGTCTTTTTTTTTTTTTTTGGAGTATTTGGTTGTATAATCCTTTGGAGCCCATATTGGGAAACGCTGCAGTAGTTGAACAGCTGGAACTTTTTGTGACTTTGTGCTCAAAGCCAGAAAGATTTTTTCCCCCAAAAAACGTGTTTATTTGGCTGCCCTGGGTCTTAGTTGTGCCACACAGGTCTTTGTTGCAGTATTCGGGATCTATTTCCCAGACCAGGGATCAGATCTGGGCCTCTTGTATTGGGAGCATGGAGTCTTAGCCACTGGATCTCCAGGGAAATCTCCAGAAAGGTTTTAATATCCATGTCCAACTAGAACTCATGTTTTCTGCAGTGACATTTCATTTCCCCATCTGTCTTGCCTCCATAGGGTATGGTGAGGGGGATGGGGAGGCAGAGAAGTGAGAGGGGAGGGATGACATGGCTATCAAATGAGGCCAGTGAGGGCTGCTCTGTGCTGAGGGCCCCTGGCACCACAATCCCAACATCACATTAGTTGCCCCTGCCTTTGCCCCCACCCAGAGTCTGAGGGAAGACATTATAGCCAAGTCTAAAAGATTTCTAGAGCAAGAGAAGTGCTTAGCTTCAACCCATGGCCTCGTTCTTCAGGGTTTCCAATGTTTTATTTTTGTTAGAAACTTCTGCCTTGATTTGATAATGCATCTTTATGCATTGACGATCAGACCCATTTGTAGTGATGCTAAGTGGTCAGGAATATTCTCTAAATGTATTTATTTACATACATCTATATGGCAATGGCACCCCACTCCAGTACTCTTGTCTAGAAAATCCTATGGACGGAGGAACCTGGTAGGCTGCAGTCCATGGGGTCAAGAAGAGTCGGATACGACTGAGTGACTTCACTTCACTATACATATTCCAGTATGTATTCTCAGTTAGAGAAATCACTGATGATATCAATCCTTCCTGCATTATCCCCATCCCATCCCTCCACACCTCCCAACGTCCTCTTGTTTTCATCTCTGTCCAGTGAGAATACCTATATCTCGTCATTGCAGTCAATGACACTGAGTGTTTCAATAATACCTTTTAGACCCTTTCTACCCATTGTTGTTATTATTTAGTTGCTAAGCCGTGTCTGACTCTTTGCAACCCCATGGACTACAGCATGCCAGGCTTCCCTGTCTTGATTTCCTTTGGCTGGTTTGATCTCCTTGCAGTCCAAGGGACTCTCAAGAGTCTTCTCCATTATCACAGTTCGAAAGCATCAGTTCTTCAGTGCTCAGCCATTTTTATGGTCCAATGCTCACATCCACTCGTGACTACTGGAAAAGCCATAGCTTTCCATTAGCAGTTCTTAGAACCTTAGACCAAATGTTCAAGTCCAACTTTGGGCTGCAGTGAAACCTTAGATAAGTTCAGCATGACAGGTGGTATCATAATTCTAAGTTTGAATAGTCTATTCCAATACAGGAATATTTGAAGCACTCTTGAAATACCATCAACTGTTAGTAGTAACCAAGGTTGCACAATGTTTATTATAGTCTTTATTTCTAAGTTAACAGTCTTTGGAGTAAGATAAACTAAATTTTGTAATTAAAATTTTTATTTATCATTTAGGCAAAGAGAGAAATTTTGAGTTCTATGATGATCAAGTAATAGACTCCATGAACGTTCCCTATGATTACAGCTCAGTGATGCACTACAGTAAAACTGCATTCGGAAATGGATCAGAACCTACAATTGTAACAAGGGTCCCGGACTTCATGGATGTGATTGGCCAGCGAATGGATTTCAGTGACTCTGATGTCTTAAAGTTGAATCAACTGTATAACTGCTGTATGTGACAGATTCTTTGACATGATCTCTCTTCCTCTCTGCTCTGTAGGAAAACATTCTACTCTGTGCTAGGTTTTCTGAAATTATAGTTAGTTAATTATAGTTGATAGTTGAAGTTTGATGTTCAGAAAGAAAATAAAACAAACAAAATGATTAGCACCCAGATCCCAAATGACAACATGGAAGTAGCATTTTTCTTCTCATGTGTTCTGGGCTTCAGTTTAAAAACCAACTGAGTCCTGTCTCAGCATGCTCCCTTCAAGTTTCTGAAGCTGTTGCTAACTCAAATGTATAGACCAACTATATTCAAAACTCTTTTCAGTCCAAATGAAGTATACAGTCATAATATAAATGAGTTCAAATAACTTGAGGTTTATTAATCTGAATAACTAGAGGAGTGTAGACTCATATTTCTTTCTTTTTAAAATATTTATTTGGTTGCTCCAGGTTTTAGTTGTAGCACTTGAAATCTTTGATCTTCATCGCAGCATGCAGGATCTTTTTAGTTGTGGCATGCAAAAAAACTCTTTAGTTGCAGCATGCAAGCTCTTAGTTGTGGCATGCAAACTCAGTTGTGGCATGTGAGATCTGGTCCCTTGACTAAGGACGGAACCTGGGCCCTCTGCATTGAGGGCACAGAGTCTTAGCCACTGGACCACCAGGGAAGTGGCTCGACTCAGGTTTTGAACACAGTTAGTTAATCTGATAAATAAGACTCAGGGAGACAGCTTATACAGAACTCACAGTTGGTTGATTGTCTTGGTTTTGCAGATATCAAGAGATCTTCAAGCCACCATCACCCTGACTCAGCGACGAGTCCCCTTTAATATCACCCTAGAATTCCTAGTTCTTCTGGATGAGCTGTTTTTACTACTTAGCTTATTGTGTTAGATATGCATGTCAGTAATTGTTTCTGTTGCTTTGGTAGCCTCCTCCTTGAGCTTTATGGAGTCGTGTGATTTTGAGCTGGGAAATGTGTGTGGGATGATTCAGAATTCAACAGACAGTGCTGACTGGCAGCGACTCTCCCGGGTCTCTGAGGGGCCGGAGAGCGATCACTCCAACATGGGCCGGTGCAGAGGTAACAGGAGTGAGATTCTTCTGGGTTTTATTCTCAGCGCTTCTAGCCTTTTTCTTCCTTTCTTCTTTTTAAATTTAGTTTTAATTGGAGGATAATGAATTTACAATACTTTGCTAGTTTCTGCCATACATCAACATGAATCAGCTATAGGTATACATATGTCCCCTCCCTCTTGAACCCCCCTCCCACCTCCCACCCTTTCCCACTCCTCGAGGTCATCACTTAGCACAGGGCTGAGCTCCCTGTTTTATACTACAACTTGCAACTTCCCACTAGCTCTCTATTTTACATATGGTAATGTACATGTCTCCATACTGCTCTCCCAATTTGTCCCACCCTTTTCTTCCCCTGCTGTGTGCAAAGTCTGTTCTCTATGTCTGTGTCTCCATTGCTGCCCTGCAAATAAGTTCATTAGTTACATTTGTCTAGATTTCATAGATAGGCATTAATATACAATATTTATTTTTCTCTGATTTGCTTCACTCTGTATAACAGGCTCTAGGTAGCCTTTTTCTTTGCTATGAAATACTGCGATTTGAATTCTTATTTGTATTAGAATTACTAATGATAGCCCACTAGTGCTACTCAAGAATTGGTTCTGTATGTTATAAAGATATGGTTAATTCCTTTGCTTTTACTGTCTGAGTTTGCTTTTTTCCCCATGGGTCAGCCCTGGGCTCTGTGAAGCCTCTACCCATAGTATATGCCCACTGCAAGGGGGGGCTGCCACTCTCCGGAAAGACTCTTACCTCTGGAGCAGTGGGGTTTTGTTTCCTCGAAGCTTTCAGAATCCAAGAGATCTTCCAGTGAACAGAACCAGACTGGGAATTAATCCATTTTAGAACTTCAGCTGGTTGAGGTTACTCATTCCTGTTGCAAACATACTTAAAATGAAGGTAGAAAGTACAGTGTATTTAATTTTACTAAGATGAGTAAAAAATTTCTACTGAAATTTTGTTTTGAATCAATAATCATTCTTTAGCTACAGGTACCACATTTTTATTTATTTGCTAATTTCTGGCAGCAGATAGGTAAAACTAGACTTCAGAACCCAGGACTGTTGATTGACAACTCAGATGGTCTGGGCAAGGCTTGGCATCTCTAAGAGCATGAAGGTGCTTTTCCTTTTTCTTTTATGGGGGTTGGTGAGGACAGAACAGATATTGTTTAACGGTACAAACTTGTAACAAATAGCACTGAAATGCAGATCTTGGAGCAGGCAGACTATGAAAATGGCAACACTAATCACTTTTTTTTTTTTTTTACTACAGTCGTTAGTTTTCAGAAATGGAAAAAGGGGGGACTTCCCTGGGTCCAATGGTTGAAACTTCACCTTCCAATGCAGGAGGTGCAGGTCCAAAATCTGTTCAGGGAGTTAAGATCCCATATGTCTCGGGCCAAAAACCTAAAACATAAAACAGAAGCAGTATTGTAACAAATTCAATAGACACTTTTAAAATGGTCCACATCAAAAAAAATCTTTTAAAAAATGGAAAAAAGTGTTACCTGCTTAGTCTAGCCTCTCTCTCTCTTTCTCCATCCCTTCCTCCCTCCTACAGTAGTATCTATGGAGGGCCACTATCCACTATTCAAATCTACATTTAAAAACTATTTTTTATTGAAAATATGTGACATGCAGATGGTGATTGCAGCCGTGAAATTAAAAGACACTTACTCCTTGGAAGGAAAGTTATGACCAAACTAGACAGCACATTAAAAAGCAGAGACATTACTTTGTCAACATAGGTCCGTTTAGTCAAGGCCCTCAAGGCAGAGGGCCCAGGTTCCGTCCTTAGTCAAGGGACCAGATCTCACATGCCACAACTGAGTTTGCATGCCACAACTAAGAGCTTGCATGCTGCAACTAAAGAGTTTTTTTGCATGCCACAACTAGAGATGGAACGTACAGCATCATGAATATAGGCAGCCCTAGAGATGGAACGTACAGCATCATGAATATAGGCAACTATATTGTATTATAATCATCAAATCTGTTAAGAGACTAGACTTGACTATTCCCAGCACCAAAAAAATGATGCTATGTATCAAATAGAAGCACTAAATTATTGCTATGATGGCAATCAGAAGCCAATATATAAATGTGTCGAATGAACATGCATACCTTAAATTTACACAATGGTTCAGTTCAGTCTCTCAGTCATGTCTGACTCTTTGTGACCCCATGAACCGCAGCACGTCAGGCCTCCCTGTCCATCACCAACTCCTGGAGTCCACTCAAACCCATGTCCATTGAGTCGGTGATGCCATCCAATCATCTCATCCTCTGTTGTCCCCTTCTCCTCCTGCCCTCAATCTTTCCCAGCATCAGGGTCTTTTCAAATGAGTCAGCTTTTCGCATCAGGTGCCCAAAGTATTGGAGTTTCAGCTTCAACATCAGTCCTTCCAATGAACACCCAGAACTGATTTCCTTTAGGATGGACTGGTTGGATCTCCTTGCAGTCCAAGGACTCTCAAGAGTCTTCTCCAACACCACAGTTCAAAAGCATCAATTCTTTGACCCTCAGCTTTCTTTATAGTCCAACTCTCACATCCATACATGACCACTGGAGAAACCATAGCCTTGACTAAACGGACCTATGTTGACAAAGTAATGTCTCTGCTTTTTAATGTGCTGTCTAGTTTGGTCATAACTTTCCTTCCAAGGAGTAAGCGTCTTTTAATTTCACGGCTGCAATCACCATCTGCATGTCACATATTTTCAATAAAAAATAGTTTTTAAATGTAGATTTGAATAGTGGATAGTGGCCCTCCATAGATACTACTGTAGGAGGGAGGAAGGGATGGAGAAAGAGAGAGAGAGGCTAGACTAAGCAGGTAACACTTTTTTCCATTTTTTAAAAGATTTTTTTGATGTGGACCATTTTAAAAGTGTCTATTGAATTTGTTACAATACTGCTTCTGTTTTATGTTTTAGGTTTTTGGCCCGAGACATATGGGATCTTAACTCCCTGAACAGATTTTGGACCTGCACCTCCTGCATTGGAAGGTGAAGTTTCAACCATTGGACCCAGGGAAGTCCCCCCTTTTTCCATTTCTGAAAACTAACGACTGTAGTTAAAAAAAAAAAAGTGATTAGTGTTGCCATTTTCATAGTCTGCCTGCTCCAAGATCTGCATTTCAGTGCTCAAACAGTGCCCTGCATACAGCGGGAACTAAGTGGGCACAGAGTGCCCACAAGATATGCATCCTTGTATCCAGTACCTGTTTTCTCAGTTCTACTCTTATCCTCTTAACAGGTTCTGGCTTCTTCATGCATTTCAACAGTAGCTCTGTAAACGAGGGGGCCACAGCAATACTGGAAAGTAGAATATTTTACCCTAAACGAGGATTTCAGTGCATGCAATTTTTTTTGTACAACAGTGGAAGTGAAGATGACCAGCTGAACATCTATATCAGGGAGTATTCTGTGGCTCATCTGAGCAGGACTCTAACCCTTGTGGAACAAATAAAAGGTACAGTATCAACATTTTTATTCTTACATTCAAAGTGATGCACTCTTTTTATTTTTTAAATTTTTATCTTGTATTGGGGTATAGCTGATTAACAATGTTGTAATAGTATAGTTTCAGGTGAACAGCAAAGGGACTCAGTCATACATATGCATGTAGCCATTCTTTCCCAAACTCCCCTCCCATTCAGGCTGCCACATAACATTGAGCAGAGCTCCCTGTGCTATACAGTAAGTCCTTGTTGGTTATCCATTTTAAATATAGCAGTGTGTACAAGTCCAACCCAAACAGAGCCAGACAATCTTAACGTTTTATTTAATGCCACCACTTACAACAGGGTAGGGGTTATGAACCTAGAACCTAGAACCTGATCCTCCTTGTTTTATGTTGTGGTTAGGAAGCTAAAATGAAAGTGCTTTCTGTGCTATAGAATATATGACACTCACTTAAACTGTAGATGGGTCTCTGGTGTTGGCGAAGTTAGTTCTTGGCAAATAATAAAATAGAATGGAAACTAGCTTAGGCAAAACGGGAAGAGTTACTGGCTCAACATAACTAAATTATAGGATGGAGAAGAAAGTGGCTGCAGGCAGGATGGAACCTGTCCCTGAACACGGCTGGGGACCTTTCCTGTTATCTCAGAGGGGCTTTGTCCAGAAAACTGGTGCTTTGGCTGTTGCACTTCCCAGTTTGCATTTTTATATTTTACATTTACATTAAAAACATGCCATCAGACTAGAGAAGGCTCTCTTCCTCTAATTTGTAGCCTAAAAAAAAAATAAATTCCAATGCAGGATTCTAATTGTTAGGATTTGGTTAAATGTATCTTCTGGAGCAATTTGGAGTGGAGAGAGGGCAACAACGATGGGGTGGCCACCCTTCCTTCCAATCGTGTGTCTGGGAGGTGGGTCACGTTGACCACCTATTAGATGGTTCAGAAGGTTCCCTGAGGGAGGGAGGGAGGGAGGGCTTGTAGGCTGGTGACTATATTACTGTTTGCTTCACATACTGACTTCTTGTTTTGAATGAATTGACTAAAACCTATTATAAAAATTGATCCATGTTATGCCATATATCATGTCATTTCCCCCCTGTTTAACAAGGAGAAACAATCTGAAACATAGATGATATTTCCCTTCAAGACCACTTTAAGCTGAGGTTCTTAATCTCATATTATATATACATGTATATATACCATACATTATACATGTATATAATATGTATCTAATGCATATGTAAAAGGTTATAAATAAAATTATTGCATGCATACATGACTATAATAATATATATAATCCTTTGTATTAGCAATCCGTGGGTGTTATTACTGATAGATAATAGCACAAAGTGTACTTAAGAAACCTGCCTAGAAGTCCAGAACTTAAGCTGAAGGTACTGATAAAAATCAAGGGGAAGCTCTCATGAAAGATTTTTATTCAATCCAGGGTCTTTCCATGGACAACAGCGTTTCCTGTAATTTGGACCTTTCTAACTGATTTTTGAGCACCGTGTTTCTCATTAAGTGCTAATACACGTAAATTTTAAGGCACTGTGTTAACTACTGTTTGACATGAATTCCTGAGCTGTTCTTTCCCTGGGCGGGGGGAGCTCCTGAAAATTGCTTAATGTGCTGCTTCTTATTTAAGTGTATGATATAAGAAAATAACACAAGATATCCTATGGTGCACTGTTCTCCAGGGTAGGGAGTAACAGTGGAGAGGGATGTGCAGTTTGGGAAGAAAGGAGATGGTACCAGGTATCAGATAAATACTTAGAACTTTGTGTGCTCAGTCGCTCAGTCACGTCTGACTCTTTGTAACCCCATAGACTGTAGCCCACCAGGCCGGACTCCCCTATCCATGGAATTCTCCAGGCAAGGATACTGGAGTGGTTTGCCATTTCCCACGCCAGGGGATCTTCCCAACCCGGGGATCAAATCTGTGTCTCCTGCATTGACAGGTGGATTCTTTCCCACTGTGGCACCTAGGAAGCTTGTATCACTGAGCCCCTGGTAAATGATGCAAGGAGCCAATTGTAGGTTGTGGGCCTTTTAGGGTCTGATGAATTCCTGTCTAATACTGCCAAAAACTGATTGAAAATTTTGCACGTGAAGGAAATATTCCAATCAAAGTTTACATAGATTAAAGGAGGCTTTGGCTGAGGAATCTGGGGTACAAATGTAAAGTCTTGGGCTTCTTGTCTGTTTAACCGACTGAGGGGAGGTGACTTATAAGTTGGGTATGGAGTACTCATGAGTTAGATGCTATTGTTTGCTCACCTGTGTCTGGAAAATGGTGATCTATCTAAGAATAAAAATGAGCTAGATAAGCATTCAAATATTCCAGAGAGCCACTCGGCCCTACAAAAGTGCCTTGGAGTAACTGGACCTGAGCTGGAGGAAAAAGAAAGCCATACCTTATACCTGCAGGAGGCAGCAGCTCTAGAAAGATCCTTTGGCCATGAAGATTAGGACCCTAATGTCAATTTGTATAGTCCTTTATCCTCTCTGAAATAATAATACCTCTTTTGCAGATATACCCTCTGGGAGCTGGCAACTTTACCACATAACACTGAATGCGACCAATAAATTTCGAGTGGTGTTTGAAGGGGTCAGAGGCGCTGGTGCCTCATTGGGTGGCCTGTCTATTGATGACATCAATCTCTCAGAAACACGGTGCCCTCATCACGTCTGGCATATAAGGAATTTCACACAGCTCCTTGGCAGCCCCAATGGGTCTTTCTTCAGCCCTCCATTTTATTCTTCTAAGGGATATGCCTTTCAGATTTACTTGGATCTATATAGTTTGCCTAAAATAGGAATGTATTTCCACCTGATCTCTGGAGCCAATGATGATCAGTTAGAGTGGCCGTGTCCTTGGCAACAAGTCACCATAACAATCTTGGATCAAACTCCTGACATTCGACAGCGTATGTCCAAACAGCAGAGTCTAACGACAGACCCATTTCTGACCATTGGTTCGTGGCTCATCTTCTTTATTATTAATACACAATCATTGATTTAGCAGGGATGGATGATTTGGGAATGAGAGAATGCACAACCAGACACCTAGGGGATTTATGAGCCCCAAATCTTAGGATCAGAAGATATGTGGGGGAAGTCTGATAGTCTCTCAGTAATGTCTGACTCTCTGCGACCCCATGGACAGGCTTCTTCGTCCATGGAATTCTCCAGGAAAGAATACTGGATTGGGTTGCCATTTCCTTCTTCAATGTAGGGGAAGGGCTTCAGCAATTCTGGACAGAGTCTCCCAGGCAGGAGACTGTCAGGAATATCAGCAGAGATGCCAACAAATTGAGAAGATATTGGCTGTATTCTTGGAATTTGATGACAACGCCTAAATTCTCAATGTTGCATGAGGAGTGTGTGTGTGCTAAGTCACTTCAATCAAGACCAACTCTTTGTGATCCTATGGACCATAGCCTGCCAGGCTCCTCTGTCCATGGGATTCTCCAGGCAAAGATACTGGAGTGGGTTGCCATTTCCTCCTCTAGGGGATCTTCTCGACCCAGAGATCAAGCCCTGTCCCTTATGTCTCCTGCACTGGCAGGCGGGTTTTTTTTTTTTTTTTTACCACCAGCACCACGTGGGATGAGGCGTGTTGTTGGTTTTAGAGTCTGACAAGCCTAGGTTCAAATCCAAGGTTAGCTTCTTATTAGCATTGTGAATTTGCACTGATAATCTCTTGAAACCTCAGTGTCCTCGGCAGTAAAACCGGGACAGTAGTAATAACCCCACAATTCTATTAACAGTGTCTCTACAGTTCAAGGAGGGAAGCTTGTGGAAGGGCCTGGCAGGGAGAGAGTCTCAGATGCTGAGTTCTCCTAACCCGTGCTGTCCTTGTCTTGTCACTGATATTGTCAAAAACAGCTCAGCTTTTGAAACGGGGGTGGTTTTTGATCAGAAAGAAGATGTTAAGTAGATGTTCTTAGTGTTGGGAAGGGTGTGGGAGTGGATTGTAACTTCTTACTGAAGGGTTCTGGGGGACTTGCCAGTGGTGACATCATTCCCCATCTTTCTAGGCTGAAAGATGCAGTGCCCAGAAAGCAATGCCCAGAAAAAGCAGCAGTACCCAGAAAGCAATGATCACATTTCTAATTGTAATAATCCTTTGCCCTCTGGGAACCTAACAAAGTAAAACATGGAATTATGACCAGGTCAATATTATTGTCAAATCTGAATTCTGTATATGAAAAGAATGGACCTAAGTGATCTGGGGAAGAAAAACCTAATCTGATAGGAAAAAAAAAAATAGTATTCACAAAGAGGTGTGGGAATTTGATGTTCACAATTTCTTTACCTTTTTTCAAAACATTTTTCCCTGAATGATGTTGAAAATGGCTCAAGGTTGGATGGGTCATCGCCTGTTTTTTCAGAAACAGTGCTTCTCAATATCTTCTACTCCTGAAGCACTTTGCTATGTTAGGCGAATAATTTAATTAATAAGATGAATTGTTCTGTGCTAAAATTAATAACTCTCTCAGTAATGCATTGATTTAACTCAGTTTAAAGGGCTGTCTGTAACTCAGAGGGGCACTGCAGAGTGATTCTAATGGGTAGCCGAATTTCTACACTGTTCAGTCAGTAAAAGTGTAGAACTTTACTACCCACGCCTCCTACCCAGGAAACTTTCGGTAACCCTGAGTGTGGTCCACCCTGCTGCGCGATCTCGTTTCCATCAGGATAATATAAATGAAAAACTCCAGTGATTTGCCGGGGACTGCAGCACAGGTCAATAGCATCATTTAATTATTTTGAGCTCCATCTTAATTGTGCTTCACATTGCCTGCATTTTCCTGCCACCAAAAGCTATGATGATGCTAAACATAATCCATTAATATAAATTGCTTTTTCAGATAATGGAACCTATTTTTGGGACAGGCCTTCCAAAGTGGGAGCACAAGTTATTTTCCCTAATGGAACTCAGTTTCAAAGAGGTAGGGGCCGTGGATTCCATAACTTTATGAGCCAAGAAATGCTGAAAAGCAGAGATTTTATCAAAGGAGATGATGTTTATATCCTACTGACAGTGGAAGGTATGTCAATAAAAATAGTTTTCTCTAAGCTATTCTTTTTTTTTCTTGTGGTCATTGATTATTTACTGTGTTATTCTGGGTTCCATTTTCAGATATATTAATTAGATAGAGATGTGGGAAGAAGTGGGCATGAGTGGGATTTTTTTTTTGTATGAATCATTAACAATATAAAAATAATTTAGATGGAAACAGGGATAGTGCCAGGACAAAGTAATTACCACTGCATGGAACAACAGTGGAAAGCTTTAGTCCAGAAAATTTCTTTAGAAATAAGCTAAAGTATATCCATTATACCCTAGAATTTAATTCTTGGATTCTAGAAGTAAAAATGTCACACAAAACATAAAATGAATGTGGAAATGGACTTTGCTGTCTCTTTTAAATATATACACACATGTGTGCACACACACATGTATCTTGTCAGTAACAGCATTAATCTCTTGTCTTCTAAAGTTTCTTAGTCATGGCAGCCAACAATAACATTTTCCAGGAATAACTGGTAGTTTCCATGTTTTATGTGATAGGATTTTAACTCATTTACTATTAAAGACCCATTTGCATCTCAGTAAGTCAGAATTATTTTTTGTGACAAAAGGTGGTGTGACCAAAACCCATGAAAATTTGATTTCAGTGTCAGAGTAAACCTAGATGATACTTCAGGGGAAAAACTATTCAGAAATAACTTTCATTGAGGGAGAAAACATTTTAAGTAGCAGAAACTAATTCATATGTTCATCATGTCTGTTGGACCCTGTTTGGACCAGAAAACACCAAAAAGAACAGATTCTTGGTTGTCAGGGGACCTGGTATCTTGTGCTGAATATCTATCTACTTGCTCTGCCAAGCACGAGACCTGTGATCTTGGGCAAGCCCCTCTTTGCATTTCTTTGCATTTCCGAGCTTTCGTTTCCTTGTTGGTCCCTTGCAGTTGGGAACACAGGCTCCCCTTGGAGCTCAGGTGAGCCCAGACCCAGGCAAACACATGTTCAGCTGTAGCCCCACAGGCTGGCCCAGCTTCCCTTTGTGGCTAGCTCTCAACCCGCCTGTTTGTTTTTTTCACTCCTGTGAATGTTACTGGACAGTGCTTCAGGATTACCTGAATGTATTACAAACTGAGCATTTGATTTTGAACTTAAAGATCAAATGCTCATTAAACCCCACTGACTTCCCTCCCTGCTCTCCTCGCATCCTCCTTAGACATATCCCACCTTAATACACAAAATGACCCACTTCCAACCTTGGACGTCAGTGACCTCTGCACCAATTTCAGGTGTGAGAATGATGGGATCTGCATTCTCCAGAATGGCAAAGCTGAGTGCAGGTAAGGGTGCCATCTCCCCATCCTTTCGCTAGCTATTTGTTTCATTTCACAATGTACGATTCTGTGATATTTCATATGAGTGAAATCAGTTGATTCTCATCTCAAAACTGTTCATAGGGTATTTATTGTTTGCTCTCCATTTGGGAGTTTGGGTTGCCAGTAGAACAATGAAATTATTAATGTACAGTGAGTACATTATATATTTTTAAAATTTTGTTTATTTATGGCTCTGCTGGGTCTTTTTTGCTATGTGGCATGGGTGCGTGCTTAGTCACTTCAGCTGTGTCTGACTCTCTGCAACCCCATGGACCATGGCCCACCAGACTCGTCTGTCCATGGGATTCTCCAGGCAAGAATACTGGAGTGGGTTGCTATTTCCTTCTCCAGTGATAAAGTATGAAGTGAGTGAAATGAAGTCACTCAGTCATGTCCAGCTCTTTGCAACTCCATGGACTGGAGCTGATCAGGCTCCTCTGTCCATGGGATTTTCCAGGCAAGAGTATTGGAGTGGGTTGCCATTGCCTTCTCCTTGCTCTGTGGGTTTTTCTGTAACTGCAGAGAGTGGACACTTTTCTCTGGTTGTGGTGCTTGGGCTTCTCACTGTGGTGGCTTCTCTTGTTAGGGCGCACGGGCTCTAGGGTGCATGGGCTTCAGTGGTTGTGGCTACTGGGCTCTAGAGCACAGGCTCACAGCTTTAGTTGCTCTGAGGCAGGTGGGATCCTCCCTGATCAGGGATGGAACCCACGTCTCCTGCTTTGGCACATTGATTCTTTGCCACCGAGCCATCAGGGAAGCCCGCACGTTCTTTTCTAATTGCCTGAAACAGTCCTCATGAGTTATAAATCCTCACAACAGTCTGGTGTGGTCAACGTGACTGTCCGCATTCCATGGATGGAGATACCTAAATTCTGAGAAGAAGCTGGCCATAGTCACAGCTGGGATGTTCCAGACTGGGACACTGAGAACTAAATTTTCTCCACTACCTGTGTTGCCTTTCTTTCCCAGCTGGGAGCTGCTGTTTTAAATCCCAGATTAGGAATAATTTCATTGCTCCTTGCTGTTGGCCCTGCCTGGCTTCCTGGGATAGTTTAACCCATCCTTTCAGTCCGAGTGGGTGACCAGTGGTTCCATTGGTCAGTGACCTGAGTGTTGACCCACACCTTCAGTGGTGAAGATCTTCAGATTTAAATGTCAGCTCATAACTCAGTCACGTTTCAAACGCGTAGGTGTCGGTCGGGGGATGACTGGTGGTACATGGGAGAAAGGTGTGAAAAGAGAGGGTCAACACGAGACACCATTGTCATCGCCACATCTTCCACTGCCGCTGTGTTTGCCCTGATGCTGATCATCACTCTCGTCAGCGTCTACTGTACCAGGAAGAAGTATCGGAAAGAGCCAAGTTCAAGGACAGTCAACACTATTATGGAAAATGTAAGTTGACTCTGATATTTGGTTATTCAAAACCCACTGATGGAATTATATAAAGAAAAATTAGGACTTTTTAAATATCTTAAAAAATTTTTTTCTATTCTCTGTGCTGGGGAAAAAGCCTTGGAGACTGAGTTCTTGTTATCTTCACTATAAATCGATGATTCTTAAAGTGGAATCCTTGAAAACTTTTGGAGGGGAGGCTTATTATCCTCCTGAAACTGTACCCAGAATTGTGTATGGTTCTGTAGTTTTCTGGGGTGGGAGTCTGTGACCCTCCTGAAAGGCACGACTGATTTTTGCCTACACATTTCAGTCTACCTGGTTAAGTGGAAAGATGAACCATGCAAGTGTCTTTGTTCTAAAGGCTGAGCTTACTTGTAGAAGTGAGCTCAAAATGCACATTTGGGGCATTTGCATTAAAGATTCCATTCCAACTAATTCTGGCTTCAGGTGTGATAACTCTAAGGCAAGATTTTCAAGTAGAAATTTTAAAGCCTTGCCTCAGATGGTCTCCAGAATGGCAACAGACTCTTGAAATTACCCTGGGGAAGCAGAGACTCTGAGATGGGTGTTGGCATAAACGATGTTTACTGGGGACACCAGGGATGGAATGACGGAAGCTGGACCAGGCAGCTCTATTTTAAAGTTATGATTTTTTTTTAAGTGGACAGACTTATTTGATTGAAGACTCTTGTTTGTTAAAGACACTAAGTTTTTTTGTGAAGTTATTCAAAAGATGGACAATGATAATGAACAGAAAGCAAACAGTTTTATTCTCATATACAGCTGTCATGTTTCCTGAACCTCAGGAAGACATTTAAAGCTAGTCATAAGGCAGTGGATCTCTTCCTTCACAAGCTCATTAGAAAAGTACTTAAAATGTATATATTAATAGGTTTGTTTTTTTTTTAAAAACAAACAGATATTTCCAGCTTATCTTATGACTTAAAAGGGACAGATCAACCAGTGATCCAGTAGGTCAGCCTGGTGGAAACCTGGGACCATTAGGGAAGTACTTGGGGGTACTATGGTGTAACTATGGTGGGGGAAGTGATTAGAGAGGACAGGACTGGGTAGCTGAAGGGTGAGACTACCAAGATATTCCTCTGGAAACTGAAAGATGTAAGCACTATTATAAAGGTTGATTTATCAAGCTAAAGTTGGAAGTAAAATGATAAAACAAAGAGCAGAAAAAGAAGGAAGTTAATCCAATAAAGAAACTATTAGGGCCATTAAATGGAAACACACACATACACACACACAACCACCATAATATAACAACACAACTGTTTTGCCTCTGGGTCATTTAAACACATGCCCAAGAGTAAGGAATCAACTTGGTCTAGGCATTTCTGGGGCTTCCCTGATGGCTCAAACCGTAAAGAATCTGCCTGCAATGCAGGAGATATTGGATCCCTACGTGGGAAAGATCCCCTAGAGAAGGAAATGGCAACCCACTCCAGCAGTCTTGCGTGGAGAATTCCATGGACAGAGGAGCTTTGAGGGTTACAGTCCATGGGGTCACAAGGCATTTCTACAGTTTATTCACTGATAGCAGAACCTCTACCTCTAGTTTAAATCTTAAATTGAAATGACCTTTTTTTCTGAGTCTGAAGTGTGTGCTCACCCTGATGTTTGAACATCTGAATACAGTGGGAGAGCCTGTGCATTTCCTGCAGCCCAAGCCTGGAAAGGATGCCAGCTGGGAGGGAAGCCAGAAGACTGCAGTGGGCACTTCATTTAAACATTAGACTGTTTCATTGTGATGCATTTCAATGACAGTTTTTAAATTTGGAAATTAAGTCATCAATTGTTCTTCCCCCCTTTAGCAATATGCACTTTGAAGATTAACTCTGCAATACAGCCAGCAAATGAAATGAAAGATTCTTCATCATGGATTCACCCACAATATATTACAACCACTTCCTCCTTCTGTAAATGGATCTTCTCTGTAAATAGCTGGGTACACTATAAATCATTATTTTGGTAAAAGTCTAATTGGTGAGATGTTGCTGTGTTTTTGTTTTTAAAGGAAGGGAGTAAAAAAAATGAAAAATAAAAATAGGTAAAGTGGAGAAGCAATTCAGGCTGTTGTGGAAGAAAAACACTGTTTATAAGTCAGAGAGCAAGAACTGGGAATAACTTTCCAAGTGACTGATCCTTCTCTTCAGGGGCCAAGTGCCATAGCCTCACAGGCGATTCCCTAGAAATTGCCCAATGGGAATGATCTTCCATGTAGAATCTCCCCATTGCCATGTTGTCCTGTCCCGATGGACAGAAGGGCAGAGGGGAGCTCCGTTCTCCCTGGGGACATCTGCCCCGCCATCTGAAACTGGCTACTTCCTTGTTTTCTTTATTATTATTATTTAATCACGCTTAAGGCTTGTAAAATTTTAATTCCCCAGCCAGGAATCAAACCCAGGCCCTCAGCAGTGAGAGAGCAGAGTCCTAACCACTAGACTGCCAGGGAATCCCCTTGTCACTATCTTTTATTTTAGCCATTCCTGTTAAGTGATACTCACTGTGGTTTGAGTCTGCAGGCCCCTAGTGACGCGTGATACTGAGCCTCTTTTCCTGCGCTTATTTGCTGTCTCTATAGCATCTTCAGTGCACTATCTCTTTACATCTTTCACTCATGCTCTGAATGAGATTTTAGCTCTTACCGTGTTTAGAGGACTTTTAATATATTTTGATCTATCTATTTCATTGTCAAACATGTGGTTTGGAAACATATTTTCCCACTCTGCCACTTGCCTTATTTACTTAAAATAATATTTTGCAGAGCAGAAGTTTTTAATTTTGATAAAGTTCAGTTGATCATTTTTTTTTTTTTTAGTGGATTGTGGTTTTGGTGTCAAATCTAAGAAATCTTTGTCTACTCCTAGATCCTGAATATTTTCTCCTATTTAATAAATGTTTTGTATATTTTTTGTTTTATATTTAACTCAATAATGCATTTTGAGTTAATTTTTGTACAAGGTGTAAGGTTTAGGTTGGAGTTAATTTTTTGGCATTATTTTCTCTGTTGAATTGTATTACATGTTATATATATATATATTCATAAATAATTTACATATAATGTTACATCTTATTGATTTATAATTCAGTTCAGTTCAGTTGCTCAGTTGTGTCCAACTTTGCAACCCCATGAATCACAGCACACTGGGCTTCCCTGTCCATCACCAACTCCTAGAACTTGCTCAAACTAACGTCCATTGAGTTGGTGATGCCATCCAACCATCTCATCCTCTGTCGTCCCCTTCTCCTCCTGCCTTCCATCTTTGCCAGCATCAGAATCTTTTCTAATGAGTCAGCTCTTCTCATCAGGTGGCCAGAGTATTGGAGCTTCAGCTTCACCATCAGTCCTTCCAATGAATATTCAGGACTTATTCCTTTAGGATTGACTGGTTGGATCTCCTCGCAGTCCAAATGACTCACAAGAGTCTTCTCCAACACCACAGTTCAAAAGCATCAGTTCTTCGGCACTCAGCTTTCTTTATGGTCCAACTTTACATCCATGCGTGACTAATGGAAAAACCATAGCTTTGACTATACAGACCTTTGTCGGCAAAATGATGTCTACTTTTTAATATGCTGTCTAGGTTGGTCATAGCTTTTCTTCCAAGGAGTAAGCGTCTTTTAATTTCATGGCTGCAGTCACCATCTACAGTGATTTTGGATCCCAAGTAAAGAAAGTCTGTCACTGTTTCCATTGTTTTCCCCATCTATTCGCCATGATCTTCATGTTTTGAATGTTGAGTTTTAAGCCAGCTTTTTCACTCTCCTCTTTCACTTTCATCAAGAGGCTCTTTAGTTCCTCTTCGTTTTCTGTCATACAGGTGGTATCTGAAGTTATTGATATTTCTCCCAGCAAACTTGATTCCAGCCTGTGCTTCATCCAGCCCAGCATTTCACTTGATGTACTCTGCATATAAATTAAATAAATTTGCAGGGTGACAATATATATCCTTAACGTACTCCTTTCCCAATTTGGAACCAGTGTATTGTCCCATGTCCGGTTCTAACTGTTGCTTCTTTTTTTGTGTGTGTAATAAAGTTTTATTAAAGTATAAAGGAGATAGAGAAAGCATCTGACATAGGCATCAGAAGGGGGCAGAAAGAGTACCCCCTTGCTAGTGTTAGCAGTGGAGTTATATACTCTCCAATGAATCAAAAATATTTGGAGGTTGTAAAGACCTCAACAGACCTACTCCCATAATTTACATTTTAAGATAACAGGATTTAGCCAGAAGGTTTAATCCAGAGACTGTCCTCAGGCAGGATACATTATTGTTATATAATCCTAAGGAATGTAGAGGAAAAAAAACTTTGTCCTTTCTTGCTGCTGCTGCTGCTAAGTCGCTTCAGTCGTGTCCAACTCTGTGCGTCCCCATAGACAGCAGCCCACCAGGCTCCCCTGACCCTGGGATTCTCCAGGCAAGAATACTGGAGTGGGTTGCCATTTCCTTCTCCAATGCATGAAGGTGAAAAGTGAAAGTGAAGTCGCTCAGTTGTGTCCAACTCTGAGCGACCCCATGGACTGCAGCCTACAGGGCTCCTCCATCCATGGGATTTTCTAGGCAAGAGTACTGGAGTGGGGTGCCATCGCCTTTCTTACTCCTTGAGAATTCCAGACCCCTCTCTCCTTGGGGACCCCTAGACTTCTGCCTAGGAAATGACTCTCTCATTCCCCCCTTTTCTTTTAGGAGAATTATGATGCCAAGGGAAAGGGACATCGTTTTCATTAGGGGCATGGTCCCTAAATTGTTGAGGCAACATTTTCCCTAACCCTCATATTGAGGGTCTCTGATCCAGGGGCCCCAAGTAATACTTGGAGGAGGCTGTAGCACTCATAGGAGCTTGGACAACCATTTGTAACTTAAAAGCCTTCATGTGACTAGAAACAAATCTAATTACACAGTTCCAGATGCAAGGCAAAATAGTCATTAAAACAAGTTAAAATCAAAATTAAAAGTCATAGTATGTCCATAGTTACATCAGTCCATCTTAAGGTTGTTAGATGTCATCAATTGTCGAAGGTATTTGCAGACTTGGAGAAAGTCTTTTCCTTGAAGTGGAGATGTCCACCACGGGAAGCCTTCCACTGATGAAGAGGGGAATGCTCCACAGACCCAGCAGTTAGACTGATTGTGAAATGCTGCATAGGAGTGAGCCCAGGACAGGATGGCATTGTCTTGAGGATCAAATGGCAGACTCAGTATTTTTGGAGTCAGCAGAAGTAGGCTTACATAGATTATCAGGCCCATCTTGTCCTGAAGAATCCCTGATGAGCCCCCAAGGTGAAAGGCTGTTTCTGAACCATGCAAAGATGCCAGGATTCTTGGCCTCGGGAGGAGAAGAATTCAATCCGGGGCCAGGGACGAGGTTTGATAGCTCAGAGCTTTTGTGTAATAAAGTTTTATTAAAGTATAAAGAAGATAGAGAAAGCTTCTGACATAGGCATCAGAAGGGGGCAGAAAGAGTACCCTAACTGTTGCTTCTTGACCTGCATACAGATTTCTCAGAAGGCAGGTAAGGTGGTCTGGTAATCCCATCTCTTTAAGAATTTTCCACAGTTTGTTTTCCACACAGTCAAAGGCTTTAGTGTAGTCAGTGAAGCAGAAGTAGGTATTTTTCTGGAATTCTCTTGCTTTTTCTGTGATCCCCGGGATGTTGGCAATTTGATCTCTGGTTCCTCTGCTTTTTCTAAATCCAACTTGAACATTTTGAATTATTAGATTTATAATTATATACCTAATGTAATACCTAAAGCAACCACTATAAAAGCCATAGACACTAAAAATCATATATAATGTATTAAACTTCATATATATTACATTATATATGTATATAAAATCATAGCCTTCTTTCAATTTTGAAAAAAATCTGTACAATAACTAAGTTTAAATAACCATTGTTTGTCCTTTAAGTGTTTTTTTTTTTTTTAAGTAAAAGTGATGTTCTATGAGAAAAGTGGCTAATTCATCTCACAACTCAAAAATCTTACAGGTTCTTTTCCTTAACTTAGCCATACTTTATTATGAAGCAAAAGTGCCTTTATTAATACATTCCATTTTATCAGACAGAATAGAAAAAATCCGTATGCTCAAGGGTTGAGATTTTGTAAAGTTAATCATATTTATTGCTTCATTAAGGATATTTTTGAGTAAGATTGGCTTTAAAATTACTCATTTATTGATTTATTTAACACAATGTGTCACAGTGAAGATTGCGGTGACTATTAGTACAGTTTGGTACATTGCTTTGATTTGTGCTAAGACACCAGCAATTCTCTCCATCATTACTTTCTTTCTTTTTTCTTTCTGACATTTTTATTGTGATAAAAATTTTAAAACAACAAAATCCACCATTTTAACCATTTTGAAGGGACATTTAGAACATCCCAATGTTATATCAGTAGGATTTCCCTGCCCTGGTGGCTCAGACAGTAGGTCTGCCTACAATGTGGGAGACCTGGGTTCAATCCCTGGGTTGGGAAGATGCTCTGGAGAAGGAACTGGCAACCCACTCCAGTACTCTTGCCTGGAAAATCCCATGGATGGAGGAGTATGGTAGGCTACAGTCCATGGGGTCACAAAGAGTCGGACATGACTGAGCGACTTCATTTAATGTTATATCATGACCATCATTATGCACTGGTAGACCATTTTCATCACCCCAAAGAACATTGCATATCCATTAAACATTTATTTCTCTTCCTCCTTGCTCTAGCACCCACAAACCCACTGCAGTCCTTGGCAACCACTAATTTGCTTTCTGTCTTTATGGATTTTCCTATTCTGGACATTTTGTGTAACTAGAATCACATAATATGTGACCTTTTATGTTGGGCTTCTTTCATTTAGCATAAGATTTTCAAGGTTCATTTATATTGTAGCATATATCAGTACAGCATTCCTTTTCACAGCTGAATAATATTTCACTGGATGAATATACCACTAATCAGAGGGAGTTGTAGGGAGTCCTTTAAGCACAAAAGAGACATTGTTGCCCACATGCTGGTGGTTAAGACTCTGAAGCCAGACTACCCTGGTTCAAATCTTACCACACACTTGTGGTGTGACCTGGGAGAGTCACATAATCTGTCTGTGCCTTCATTTCCTCATCTCTACACTAAGTAGTAATAATGCTTAGCTTACAATGTTGTTGCAACAATAAACTACATAATATATGCAAAGTGCCTAGAACAGTGCCTGGCGCATCATAACCACTGTGTAAGTAAGAGCTGCTGTTGCTAGAAAAGGAAATCAAAAGGATGATGAATGGCAGGGTAAGAAAGCAGAAGCAAGTATCTTGGATGATAATGGCTTTTTCTCAGTGATTTTTTCAAATTAAAAGTAGTTTTTATAATTGTGTATGCGCCTCTGCTCCCAACACATGTCCAGGGCAGTTTACAATTAAAACCCTGGTTAAGAGAGTTTAACCCTTCAAAAGCAGATCTCATCATTGTTTTTTTCTATGCAGGTCATGACTATCTCTGTTGCAAATGTTATTAGTCTCCTATTGTTTGGTTCTTGGATGATTAATGCACCAAATTATGGACAAGCTGTCTTGTTATGTAGTTCAGTTACTAAGTTGTGTTCAACTCACTGTGACCCCATGGACTGTAGCCTGCCAGGCTCCTCTGTCCATGGGATTTACCAAGCAAGAATACTGGAATGGATTGCTATTTCCTCCTCCAAGGGATCTTCCCATACCTGGGATTGAACCTGCATCTCCTGCAATGGCTGCATTGGCAGGTGGATTCTTTACAATTGAGCCACTAGGGAAGCCTGGGCAAACTGTTACTATTCCATACTCTGGAATTTCCAAATTGAGATTGAGATACATTTTTGAGAAGTTTGTATTTTTAATTCTGGGAGCAATAGAGGAAAACCTCTCCAATTTCTTATATATGAGTATAGTCACATTCAGTTCAGTTCAGTCGCTCAGTCGTGTCCGACTCTTTGCGACCCCATGAATCGCAGCACGCCAGGCCTCCCTGTCCATCACCAACTCCTGGAATTCACTCAGACTCACGTCCATCAAGACAGTGATGCTATCCAGCCATCTCATCCTCTGTCGTCCCCTTCTCCTCCTGCCCCCAATCCCTCCCAGCATCAGAGTCTTTTCCAATGAGTCAACTCTTGGCATGAGGTGGCCAAAGTACTGGAGTTTCAGCTTTAGCATCATTCCTTCCAAAGAAATCCCAGGGCTGATCTCCTTCAGAATGGACTGGTTGGATCTCCTTGCAGTCCAAGGGACTCAAGAGTCTTCTCCAACACCACAGTTCAAAAGCATCAATTCTTCGGCACTCAGCCTTCTTCACAGTCCAACTCTCACATCCATACATGACCACTGGGAAAACCATAGCCTATTACTCATGTGTATAGGAAGATTTTGTAAAGACAAGGGAATGAACAGGTGTGTAGGTGTGCATGCATGCTAAGTCACTTCAGTCATATCTGACTCTCTGTGACCCTATGGACTGTAGCCTACTGGGCTCCTCTGCCCATGGGATTCTCCAGGCAAGAGTACTGGAGTGGGTTCCCATGGCCTCCTCTGGGGGATCTTCCCGACCCAGGGATCGAACCTGAGTCTCTTAGGTCTCCTGCATTGGCAGGCAGGTTCTTTACCCCTAACACCACCTGAGAAGCCTGCAGGTATGTATATACTTTGGTAAAATGCCATTTATTAATGTCATGTGGCCATACTGGGTTCAAATTTGAATTACCTGTTAGTCTCAGGCTTTAACCTTTTTAATAGTATATGGATTTTTGTTTTTACACTGGTTTCCAAAGGTTTAACTGGAGCATGTAACAGTTTACATAAATGTCTCCTCTTTTTCAGTTATACAAAAACTCCCCTTTCACACTCAGTTTTCTTTAAAGTGAGAGGGGAAATGGAGCCATCTCAGTCTGTTGTGATCCAGCACCTGCCATGATCCTCACAGCAGGATATTTTTCTATAGTCATTTTCCCCACAGTCCTTGCTCCTTGTGATTGTTTAAGACATGTGGCCTGAGGTGTTAGGGCTTCCCCAATGGTTCAGTGGGCAAAGAATCCACCTACGATGCAGGAGACACAGGTTTGATCTGGGTCGGTAAGATCCCTTGGAGGAGGAAATGGACACTCACTCCAGTATTCTTGCCTGAAAAATTCCATGGACAGAGGAGCCTGGCAGGATACAGTCCAAAGGGTCGCAGAGAGTCGTACATGACTGAGTGACTAAGCATAAGCACTGAGGCATTAAGTAACTACTTCTCCAGTGGGGGCAGTTCTAGAATTTTCAGCATTGGTTCAAAGAAGATAGTAGGTACCTTTAATGGAATATTGCACCCTGTAAAATGAGGTTGGATTTGATCATCTAAAGACCTTTTCTTGTGGAAGCATCGTTCTATGGTTCTAGGCCTGCCATGCAGCATGGTTGTCAAGTCATACTTGTGAGGCCTATGATTGCAAGTTTGTGATATCAATTGTTTCTACCAGTTTTGACTGACAAGGGACAATAGGTATTTTTGGAAACCAGCTAAAGTGGCACTGCCCTATGGTTAGGGCATAATCACAATTTTCAATTCTTGTGGGCCACTAGTTTTAAAATTAAGAGATTCTAAAAGAATTTTAAATTTAAGATGTTTCCCATTATTTTAATTTTGCACAGAGAGACAGATTTTCTACTAAGACATTTAATACTGTCCTATTTCAAATGATTCTTTATTTCAAATAAAGAACTTCATACTTTGCACAGAATTTAATTACCTCTTATTTCATAGGCAAAATCATGCCCTTGTCATTAAACACCCATGGAAGCACATTCGCTCTTTCATTCACTCTTCTGTACATTTTGGTACCTGGTTATATTAATGAGTTAATCTGTTCTTTGAAATTCCAGGGAGAGAGTGAACTGTATTTAATCTTAGGGTTCAAAATTACCTTAAATCCCTGTATTTCTATGGAGACCACTACTTGGGGCCTGGAAAGAATGGAGCACCATTCAGATTATCTTTATTTATTAATTAAAAATTTTGTTTAGTTCTTTAAAGTTCATGTATCTGTATATAATTTTTTATTTTGTTTTTTTTCTACTGTCCTACTGTTTGTCTTGGAACATTCCTATTAAATGTTTCCACGCAACAGATACTCACACATTTGTCAACAAGCTTGTGCTCATAGAAACTTGATTCCAGTCAGGGGTCTAGAGCTCTCTGTGGCACAGACCAGTTGAACTGAGATCTTCAAAAGTGAGACTCCGACCTTGAGCCCTGAAAGATTATATTGAGGACAAGAAATCTCTGTGAAAATTATAAACTCAGATCAAATGTTCTTTGACATGATGAGCTTTTGGCATTACTTCCTTCTAGGAAATTTCTCTTAAAAAAAAGTATTAAAATTATTTTACTTTTTATTTTAAAAAGCTTTATTGATTATCTTTAATATTTAAAGATATTAAACAAATATTAAATATTTAATTTTAATTTAATCAAATATTTATTTATTTAATTTTAATTTAATTAAATATTTATTTACTTAAATTTTAACTCAATTCAATTTTAATTAATTTAAATAATAATTAAATATCTATTTAAATTATTTGATTTAATATTTTAATTTTAAACAAATATTAAATATTTTAATATTTAAAGATCATATTTAAACAAGAACATGAACTGCAGAGAGGACAAATAATTATCCTTTGACATCTAGAATTTTACCATAAATCCAAATTTCACCACTGAAGTCAAGTCTGACCATTAAAGCCTGGCAGCCTTCTAGAACATTGACTCCAGTCCTCAGATGTAGTTTACATCAGAGACACAGTGCTTGCCATCATAAGAGTTAACGATTATAGGAAATTTTCATCAGAACTCTCAGATGACTGGGAAATGCTGTTATGGAAACAATTAATTATTGGCCAGTTAAACACCCATTTCAAACCAACCAAGGAGGTGAAAACAAGCCACTGGAAATGGACACTCCATAAACTTTTGGGACTTTGGTGATCAGCACAATCAGAAGGAGAACTAAACTTCTTGGTCAGGAGAAGAGAACTAAAATTTCCGGGTACGTTTAACTGTACTCAGTTCTAGACTCTGTGGGGTATTTTATATATTTAATTCTCACAACAGTCCTTTGTGATGCATATTATCCTTATTTGACAGGTGAAAAATATTATGTTTACAGTTAGGTCATTTGGCTTTCAACTTGTGGTTATTCTAACTTTATTATGTCCATGTGGTGCCGTAGGCAGTGTGGTCCACCTGTTAGACAACAGAAAATTCAACTAAGTAAATTTAAAGCTCAGATTGGCTTTATTAAATGACTCATAAATTGGGCTTCCCTTTTGGCTCAGCTAGTAAAGAATCTGCCTGCAATGCGGGAGACCTTGGTTCAATCCCTGGGTTGGGAAGATCCCCTGGAGAAGGGAAAGGCTACCCACTCCAGTATTCTGGCCTGGAGAATTCCATGGACTAGAAAGCCCAGGAAATTGCAAAGAGTCCAAAACGACTGAGCAACTTTCACTTTCACTTTCCATCTGTCAACTTGAAAGGAGTTCCACCAAGTTGTAGAAAAGGGAAGGGTTTTTTTTTTTTTTTGAACATCAGTTCAGTTCAGTTCAGTTCAGTCGCTCAGTCGTGTCCAACTCTTTGCGACCCCATGAATCGCAGCACGCCAGGCCTCCTTGTCCATCACCAACTGCCAGAGTTCACTCAGACTCACGTCCATCGAGTCAGTGATGCCATCCAGCCATCTCATCCTCTGTCGTCCCCTTCTCCTCCTGTCCCCAATCCCTCCCAGCATCAGAGTCTTTTCCAAGGAGTCAACTCTTCGCATGAGGTGGCCAAAGTACTGGAGTTTCAGCTTTAGCATCATTCCTTCCAAAGAAATCCCAGGGCTGATCTCCTTCAGAATGGACTGGTTGGATCTCCTTGCAGTCCAAGGGACTCTCAAGAGTCTTCTCCAACATAGGCACCTTTAAAAAAAAAGTTATTTATTTAGCCACACTGGGTCTTAGTTGAGGCATGTGGAATCTTTAGTTGCAGTATGTGGGATCTAGTTCCTGGATCAGGGATCGAACATGAGCCTCCTACACTAACAGTCTTAGCCACTGGACAACCAGGTTAGTCCCAGGGAAGGGTTTTAAAGGCTTGAAGAGATAGGATAAGGAAATTATTAGTAAAGAATGCATTATTTTAGGCTGGGCCACCTTCCTAAGGGGATGGGAAGAGGTAGATGACCTCACTTGTGCTAACCGGGTGATTTCCAGGTTGGCTGGGTTAAAGGTTACTTTCCCAGAGGGGTTGAAACTGTGATTAAGTCAGATATTAAGTTTTGGCTTGGTGATGCAAGTTGAGCACAAGTGAGTCCATTTGAGACTCTCTGTCTCCTCACTCCACTGAGGAGCCGGCTATACCTCAGGCCATGGAGATGGTTCATCTGATCTGCCCTTTAAGTGCAAACTGTGCAGAACCTACATTAAATGCTTAAGGTGGTAACGATCCAGCAAAGCCCAACTAGATGAAACCTCTACTTGCAGAACAAACAGAAAGAAAGTATTCTGCTAAGTGTGTGCGATAAGTGATTTCTGGTAAGAAACATGTATTTGGTCTTCCTGTTTCTGCCCCAGAGCTCCTAAAAACCTTGAAATTTCCTAAACAATGAGAACTGTAAAGGAGTCTTATGTTAATGAGGTGACTTCTGAAACTCATCTAAGGATGGGGGCCAGTTGCCAAGGGAACCAACCAAGATCAAGGTGTTGGAATTTTCATCCCACCCTCTGATTTCCAGAGAAAGGTGGGATTGGAGGTGGAATCAATGGCCAATGGCCAAAAATCAATGGTCGATGATTTAATCAATTGTGATTTAATTAATTGTGCCTATGTAATGAACCTTCCATTAAACCCCAAAAGGTGATGGGGTTGGTGAACACAGGGTGGTGTGGGCAGAATGGGCCGCTGAGAGAGCATGAAGCTCCACACCGTTTCCCCGTACCTTGCCCGACACATCTGCTATTCCTGAGTTATATCCTTTTATAATAAGACAGTAATTTAGTAAGTAAAATGTTTCTCTGAGTTCTGTAAGCTCCTCTAGCACATTAATCAAACCCAACAAGGTGGGGGTCATTGGATCAGAAGTGTGAGTGATGATCTGGGTTTGCAACTGACTTCTGAAATAGGCCTAAGTTTTTAACCTGTGGAGTCTGATGCTATTTCCAGGTAGACAGTGTCAGAACTGAGCTGAGTTGCTGGACACCCAGCTGGTGTTGAAGTGCTTGGTGGCCTGGGGAATACCTGTCCTTCCTGCCCCCTCCCCAACTCCTGACATTGGAATTGGGAGCAGAATCCTAAGTATGGGGACATGGGGTGAAAATCCAACTCACAGTTTCACTGAGACTACAAAGGAGTTCGTCAAACTGCAGAGTTTGCTTTACCAAGAAATTTACTGTTTGACCTGCCAGTCCAAGGACTAGGACCCAGACCTAAGGTCTTTCCTCATCTGTTTCGTTTTTTGTAATTTTGGGGTACACCATGAAATATGAAGAATCTTAGTTCCCCAACCAGGGATCAAACCCACGCTCCCTGCCGTGGAAGCACAGCGTCTTAACCACTGGACCAATAGGGAAGGCCCCCTCATCTCTGTCACTCCCCAGAAAGGGGACACCTTTGATCTAAAGCTACTCACCCAGAAAGGAAGTTCTTGAGGACCTGGGGATGATTTTGGTTTTGTTCCTTATATGAGTATCAGAGAATGATGATAAAAACTTAAAATCTTTTTGTTGTGACCATTAGAGTAAGCACACAAGTCAACCCAAAGAACATGTAATATTGGGAAATACTTGGAAAGGGCGGTGGGGAACCAGACAGTTAATTCAACACATCATCTGAACTATACACACTTGAGGTACATACATGAAAAATATACAAATAAGATTCCTTTAAAAAAAATTCTTCTCACAGTGTAGATGTCCTAATGTAGTGATTGGGAACCTGTGGACAATTTAATCACTTCCAAAATTAAAAAGAAGAATATCTTACCTTTATCCCTCTTTCTCCTGTTCCTGCCCACGTATGCATTTTCCAAGCCTCTGGGAGACCTATGTGGGGTCCACGTGTGTGCCCAGAAAGGGAGCAGGAGAGGAGCTCTCGATATTCTTGGAATCTGTTATGGCCACCAGCTCAGGAACAGAAAGACTTCCTGAGTGGGAGTACCTGGAACCCAGGCTTTAGGTCTTTGGAAGCCCAAGATGATCTTCATAAATCTTAATGAGAATGATTTGGTACCCTCCAAGGCAGCTGGGATTATGCAATATTTCCTTTGAGATGGAGCCTTGGAGAACTGTCACACATAAGGAGCACGTGGGGCTGTCAGGATGGTGAGATGATGCACTAACTGACGAGGCAGCTGCAGTGTCAGCGGTGCGCCGCAGACCCTTGCTTATCTGCAAACCTTAGCCAGAGGAGCATCCTACGCACGAGGGTGTCCTCCGCTTCCGCAGTTCAGCGGTATCTCATGGATTAATTTTCATAGTCTGAAAGCTCTTAAGCTAATATTAAGGTAGCTTTAAAAAAAAGGTAGTTAATATCAGAAAAGACCTGAATACATAGGGCTTTCTTGGTGTACAGTGGTTAGAATCTACCTGCTGATGCAGGTGATGTGGGTTAGATCCTGGTCCGGGAAGATACTATGTGCTGCAGGGTGATTAAGCCTGTGAGCCACAACTGTTGAACCTATGAGCCTGGAACCCATGCTCTGCAACAAGAGAAGGCACTGCAGTGAGAAGCCCTCGCACCACGAGGAGGTAGACCTCCCTCACTGGAATTTGAAAAAGCCTGAGTGCAGCGATGAAGACCTAGTCCAGCCAAAGATGAAAAAAAGAGAAAAACTTAGAATGGAATACATTTCTCTTCTTGGAAGCTCTAACAGTCCCAAGAAACTTTGTTTCCTATTCTTGCTGCTGCTGCTGCTAAGTCGCTTCAGTCGTGTCCGACTCTGTGCGACCCCATAGACAGCAGCCCACCAGGCCCCGCCGTCCCTGGGATTCTCCAGGCAAGAACACTGGAGTGGGTTGCCATTTCCTTCTCCAATGCATGAAAGTGAAAAGTGAAAGTGAAGTCGCTCAGTCATGTCCGACTCCTAGTGACCCCATGGACTGCAGCCCACCAGGCCCCTCCGTCCATGGAATTTTCCAGGCAAGAGTACTGGAGTGGCCTTAATCTTCCTCAAACTTGTGTCATCTTTTGGCTGCTGCTGCCTCTGGTTAAAATTTCTTGGATCATTTATAGCAACAATATAAGCTGGAATAGGGAAGAGGAAGGATAATTAAAGAAAGACTCCCCATTATAGAACCCATTCAAACAGACCATTTCCTCCAGGAGTCACCCCTGCGCTTTGATCTCTCAGCTAGTAAATCCTCGAGCTGAGATTTTATAAACAGATAGGGTAGGGGGTCCCTGGAGAAAGAGAATCAGTCATAGTTTTTTGACAGAAGAGAAACCATTTTTGGCCTAAGGCATTTGGTGATCTAAGCTGGGCCACTTGCATGCCTGCCCTTGAACAGGTCTCAGTAATGAATGATCTTAAGGGAAGTAAAGGAATGCAGAAACAAAGGAAAAGCAATCAAGAAACAGTTGTTCAGTCTCTAAGTTGCGTTTGACTCTTTGTGACCCCATGGACTGCAGCACGCTAGGCTCCTCTGTTCTCCACTGTCCCCCAGAGTTTGCTCAAACTCATGTCCATTGAGTTGGTGATAATATCTAACCATCTCATCTCCTGCCACCCTCTTCTCCTTTTGCCTTCAATCTTTCCCAGCATCAGGGTCTTTTCCAATGAGTCTGCGGTTTGCATCAGGTGGCCAAAGTATTGGAGCTTCAGCATCAGTCCTTCCAGTGAATATTCAGGACTGATTTCCTTTAGGATTGACTGGTTTAATCTCCTTGCCATCCAAGGGACTCTCAAGAGTCTTCTCCAGCACCACAGTTCAAAAGCATCAATCCTTCGTTGCTCAGCCTACCTTATGGTCCAAGAAACAATAGTTCGGTGATAAAACAAGTGCCTGTTCCTCCTCTCGGGATATAACATCAATCTGATATGTATCTGAGTTCTCCATGAGCTAAGGTCCCCCCATCCAGGTGGAGGATGGTAGCGACATGCTAAGACCCCAAACTTGTTGGAACTGAAAGGATGATAATGTTGACCTTTTCTGACCCTCTTGACTTCAACCAACTTCAGCTTGGACTCTGGTAACCTTTCCCCCAATTCTATGCTGCATTCGCTTCTGCTCAAGCCCCTTTATGAATATGCATACACTACCCAAACCCTTCATAAATATGTGCATACATTTAGCTTGAAATTTCCTCAGTTTTTCTCTTTGGGGGACATATATCCCTGGTGTTCTCCCTACTTGCTTCAAGTTATTAATTCTTCCTTCTCTTCATCTTGGTTGCATCTTTTGGCTTGACATATACCAAGAAGCAAACCCAATTTTGGGGTAATAATTTGACCAGGACTTTCTAATTCAAGACTCCAGGCATCTCACCACTGTTTCCTGGCAAAGTCAATGAGAAAGGAGAAAGAAGGCGTAGCTGTCTTTAAGGAAGCACCATCACTGTTCTTTAGTCACAGACATCCCTGTGGGATTCCAGAGAAGTGAGAAAGACAAATTCAAGAAACAGCTTTGCTGAAACTTGACTTTTGGCTGTAGAATTCAGGACTCCTTGGCTTATAAGTGAAGAGGTGACAAGTTTGCTTAAGCAAATGGGACTTCATTGGCTTGCGTATTCTGACCTTGGGAGGCTGGGCTTGAGCTGGTCCCAGGGAGGAACAGAATCTAGAACACGTGTGCCACCAAGCCTCAACCTCGGCCATCCCCATCCCACCTCTTGCTTTGTTCTGCCAAACTACTCATCTGTGGCAGGAGATGTGGTGTTGGTGTGCCAGACTCAGGTCCTCAGAGCTCTGACCCAGACAGGACTTCAGCTCCATTATGAAATATCGTGGAGAAGGGTTTTGATTGCCATGGCTTAGGCTATGTGCTGGTTTCCTGTGGCCAGGGGTAAGGTGCCCTGTTTGGTCCAGTCTGGTTTAGTGCATATCCTTGTTGCAAAAGGAGCCAGAGAGAATGACTGCTGGGAAATGACCATGGATTGGATGTCCGCTCTGTTTTGTGCCTTATGTAGGTAACTAATCTTGGAATGACCAAAAATGTTTTCAAAAAAATTTTAAAAAGGATAAGGTGTGTTTTATAGTTATGCTACAGGCCAGATTTCATTCCTTAATCAGTTGATCATGCAACTAGTCTCATTAATTATCCTCTTTTCTATTTTAAAAGCCACTAATATAACTTTAAAAAAAAGTCTTCATTGAATTTGTTACAATATTGCTTCAGTTTCATGTTTTAGTTTTTTGGCTTCAAGGCATGTTGGATCTTAGCTCCTGACCAGAGATCAAACCCGCACCCCCTGCATTGGAAGGCGAGGTGTTAATCCCTGGGCCACCAGGAAAGTCAACAATAGAATGTTATATGTGTAGTTAAAAGAAAGAGACTTTAAAAATTTATCAAATTATACACTTAAAAAAAAAGAAAAAAGAAAAAAAACATAGGTACTGTGAGGAGTTAGGAGGGTGACTTCCTGCTGCTCTCTCTTCTGCTGGACACAATCCACTCTGGTCTGAGAACCCCTTCTCACCATGTCCTGCCTTCCTCCCCTGCCCTCTAACCCCATTCATAGGCTGCATTGTTTTGAAACACTTCAGGGAAAACGAAAGTAGTGAATGGCCCCCCAAAGTTGGTGATTATGAGATCCATCCCAAATAGTTATTCTTCAGAGATAGGTAGATAACTATTTTCTAATTCATTAAAAGGAATCAAAGCCTGCCACTTACCATTTGAATTTTTTATATTTAATCACATGTTCTTTCCATTTAGTTGTAAAAATTGCATATGTTAAGATGTGTAGAAATAAAAGAAATTGCTTAATTTAGCACTGCTGCTGCTGCTGAGTCACTTCAGTCACGTCCGACTGTGCGTGACCCCATAGATGGCAGCCCACCAGGCTCCCCCGTCCCTGGGATTCTCCAGGCAAGAACACTAGGGATAGTCTTATTAGACACAGAAAAGCCTCAGTTACCATTTAAAAATTCTAATGATAGTTAAGAAGGAAAAAATAATCATAAATTATGGAAATAAAGAAATAAAAATTTTAATTTTCTAGGTTTTATGAGTCACTTATTGCAAAAGAATTCAAAAGAATCTATAAAAATTTGTCAGAGGTAATACGTTTTCTTAAATGTGTATATATATATATAAATATATAACATAAATATAGATTTATTATTATATGTGTGTGCCATAATGCTAAAATATGCAATGATAATAAAAGATTATTTTTTGTTGTTTGTGCAAATATTGAATTACTGAGAATTAACTCAGGATACACAACATTTAAAATATAAACCTTAACATGAAAAATAAGAGGACAAGAATAAATGGACAGATATGTAATATTCCCAGTTGAATATTTTAAATAAAGGAGATGATCATCCTAAATATAATACATGGGTTTATGCATCATTGATGCATTTTATCAAGGGAAGTTATAACAGAGTAAAAAAATAGAACTTGACAATTTGATAGTCACCTGGAGCACTAAAGGACTCAGTATGAATTTGTAAATATGTACATATTTACATAAAATTGATCATAGTTGAAACATTTTAGAAAGTAATGAAAACCAAAACATTATGGTACAGAGTTAAAAGGAGAAGCATTGCCCAGGGGATTCTATTTCGCTGCTCATTTACTATAAAATTAATGTATGACAGAACAAGAGCCATACAGCTGCCATGGGCAATTCTGCCCTCAGCTCACCTCTCTGCCTCCGTGTTCCAGGGTCAAGCATCTTCCATGTGCTTGGCTAAGTGGACTCAGGGCCTGCCATGCCTCTCTCTTCTCTGTGTACCCATCTAAAGGTGGCGATCACTACGTTGCTGTACCCTGCATCTGGTATTATCTCAGGCTTTTATTACTATTATTATGTGTCTGCACTGGGTCTTTGTTGCTATACTCCAGCTTTCTCTAGTTTCGGTGAGAAAGGGCTACTCGCTCGTTGCTGTGTGGGGGCTTCTCATTGTGGTGGCGTCTCCTGTTGTGGAGCACAGGCTCTATGGCACAGGGGCTTCAGTAGTTGCCGCGGATGGGCCCAGTTGCCCTGCAGCATGTGGAATCTTCCTGGACCAGGGATTGAAGCCATGTCCCCTGCTGTGGCAGGCAGATTCTTAACCACTGGACCACGAGGGAAGTCCTGTTGCAGGTGTTAGTTGGGAGGTCCAGGTTGCATGTTCCAGCCCAGTTTTATCACACGAATACACTGGGAGTATTAGGCACTTGTTCAGTTCCATCAAAGAGATACTTTCTTCTTTGTTTCTCACAGCAAATTTTTGAGGAGACTGAAGGGAAGGCTTGGATGGATATGGTTGACAGAGGTGGCTATGAGAATTCCTGTTTCTCTGACTATAATACAATATAAACTCACTACAAATTCTTTCATTACTAATATTATTGTGATAACTGGATAGCAAGACTGGGAAAATTAATTTAGATTTATACTTATTCTATATACTGCAATGAATTTGAAACTGTTTAGAGGCTTAAACATTAAACAATATATGAAAAAACGAGGAAAACAGAATAGCATATGAAACATATTTCTCTGTTCTGGGCAGTAAAATTAAGGTCTCATTAACAGTGACCTCAACATAATAAAGGCTATACATAACAAGTCCACGAGTTTCCCAGGTGATGCTAATAGTAAGGAACCTGCCTACTAATGCAGGAGACTTAAGAGCCATGGGTTTGATCCCTGAGCTCAGGAAGATCCCCTGAAGGACAGCATGGCAACCCACTCCAGTATTCTTGCCTGGAGAATCCTGTGGACCAAGGAGACTGGCGGGCTATGGTCCATGCGGTCCCAGGGAGTTGGACACAGCTGAAGCGACTTAGTATGCGTGCATAACAAGTTCACAGCTAACATCATCCTCAATGGTGAAAGGCTGAAAGCTTTTTCTTTAATATCAGGAACAAGGCTGCCCTCTCTAGCCACTCCTATTCAACATAGTATCAGAAGTCTTAGCCAGAGCAATAAGGAAAGAGAAGGAAATAAAGGGCATACACATTGGAAAGGAAGAAGAAAAATTGTCTATGTTTCAGATGATATGATCCTGTATGATAGGATAGAACATGCTAAAGACACCACCAAGGAACTGATAAACAAACTCAGTAAAGTTTCAGGATATAATATTAACCACAGAAATCATGTAGAAGAGTTCTATACATTAACAGTGAAATATCTGAAAGAGAAACAAAGAAAACAATCCCACTTACAATAGCATCGAAAACAGCAAGACATTTAGGAATGAATTTAACCAAAGAGGTGAAAGATTTGTACACTGCAAGCTGTAAGATTGATAAAACAAATTGAAAACACAAATAAATGGAAAGATATGTGTTTATGGGTCAGAAGATTTAGTACTGTTTAAAATGTCTGTATTGCCCAAAGCCATCTATAAATCTAATGCAATCCTTATCAAAATTCCAATGCCATTTTTTATAGAAGTAGAAAAAAACAATCCTAAAATTCATATGAAACTGCAAAAGACCCCAAATGTAATAGGGAACTTTGTATTCTACTACAAAGGGACGTTGCCTATAAGATTGTTATAAGTGACGGCCCTTCTTTGAGAACGTTGCCTCCCAGCTAATGAGCATTAAGCTAAAACACCTTTGCTAGTTTCACAAGTAACATCCTGACCAGGCTCACCTGTGACTGAGAGCAGGGAGGCTCATGGGAACCAGGAAGTGTTTGACTTTACTCCTCCCCTTTAGTATAAAAGAAGCCTGACTTCTAAGTCAGGCAAGCTGGTTCTTTGGGATACGAGCCTATCGTCTTCTTGGTCTGCTGGCTTTGTGAATAAAGTCGTCATTGCTCCCCTCTCCACTCCGCTACCCATCTCTCCATTTAATGGCCTGTCATGCGGCAAGTTGTTTGAGCTTGGACTCAGTAGTGGGTTTTGGCCCAGCCAGCCAGGAGTCTTGCTGTCTTGGTTAGCCAACCTGCTGGGCCCAAGCAACTCCCGAGGCCTATCCTGAGAATCCCCCCTTCACAGTTCTTCAAAGTGGCCCTGGCTGTCCCAGCGCTTGGCGGTTGGAGCAAGGAGCTGACGGGCTTCATACAGTAGGGTAAGTCACTCCGGTGTGTATACAGCCGGGAGAATTTCCTTCTTGTTTCGGGCTTTTTCCCCCTCCTAGAATAAGCCCAATTTGTTTCCTATTTGAGTGCGGTACCCTGCTGCAGAGAGGGAAGAGTTGTTGCATTGCACCTGCTTGGGAACTGGTTTGTTTTTTTCAGTGCTAGCATTTGTATGTGCCATCTGTGTTTTGTTTTGAACTTGTCTCTAGAAAGAGGGAAGGTTTCAGCTATCCCTAAGGAAAGTTCTCGGACACATATTTTGGATAAGTGATTACAGCTCTGAACTCATGGGTGAGAGGAGGGCATTTTGTTGGAAAAACGTGTGGCCACAGTACCTGTGGGGCTCTCCATAAAGGGTTTAGGCAGGGTTATTTTGGGGTCCCGGGGAACCATAAACTGCTACCCTGGCTGCGTTAATTACATCAGTTATGGTCTCCTGTGTTGCAGGTGTATGTAAACCACCAAGACCAAACTTGAGGGTTTAAGATTTTCTGTTTGCTTTTGAGTTTTTTATTTTGCTTTGTTTGGTACTGTTTCTCCATTTACAGCCAAACTAGTTTTGTGATATTTAAAACTTTTACTGGTATCAAATGGAGGAAAGGAACATGAGAAAAACCCCAAAACAAAACCTGTCCTTTTCCAACACAGGGACATTCTCAGGAAGAAGAGAAAGGTTCTGCTTGGTTTTTAAAATCACCAAAAAGCTGCAAATAGAAATATAAGTGTCTTTTCCATGAATATTAGTAAAAAAGGTTTAGCAGTCTACACAGGCGACCTTGATTTGTCCCATCTGCTGGAAACCCGATTTGAAACTGACTTCTGTAACTGATGGGTTTTACCTTGTTGTACATGATTCAAAGGCCAAAGCCTTTGTGTGGATCACAACAAACTGGAAAATTCTTAAAGATACAGGAATACCAGACCACTTTACCTGCCTCCTGAGAAATCTGTGTATGCAGGTCAAGAAGCAACAGTTAGAACTGGACATGGAACAACAGACTGATTTAAAATTGGGAAAGGAGTACATCAAGGCTGTATATTGTCACCCTGCTTATTTAACTTATATGCAGAGTACATCATGAGAAACACTGGGCTGGAAGAAGCACAACCTGGAATCAAGATTGCCGGGAGAAATATCAATAACCTCGGATATGCAGATGACACCACTCTTATGGCAGAAAGTGAAGAAGAACTAAAGAGCCTCTTGATGAAAGTGAAAGAGGAGAGTGAAAAAGCTGGTTTAAAACTCAACATTCAGAAAACGAAGATCATGGCATCTGGTCCCATCACTTCATGGCAAATAGATGGGGAAACAGTGAGAGACTTAATTTGGGGGGCTCCAAAATCACTGCAGATGGTGACTGCAGCCATGAAATTAAAAGACACTTGCTCCTTGGAAGGAAAGCTATGACCAACCTAGACAGCATATTAAAAAGCAGAGACATTACTTTGCCAACAAAGGTCCATTTAGTCAAAGCTATGTTTTTTTCCAGTAGTCATGTATGGATGTAAGAGTAGGACTATATAATGAAAGCTGAGAGCTGAAGAATTGATGCTTTTGAACCGTGGTGCTGGAGAAGACTCTTGAGAGTCCCTTGGATAGCAAGGAGATCCAACTAGTCCATTCTAAAGGAAATCAGTCCTGAGTATTCATTGGTAGGACTGATGCTAAAGTTGAAACGCCAATACTTTGGCCACCTAATGTGAAGAACTGACTCATTTGAAAAAACCCTGATGCTGGGAAAGATTGAAGGTGGGAGGAGAAGGGGATGACAGAGGATGAGATGGTTGGATGGCTTCACCAGCTCGATGGACATGAGTAGGGGTAAGCTCTGGGAGTTGGTGATGGACAGGGAGGCCTGGTGAGCTGCAGCCCATGGGGTTGCAAAGAATCGGACACGACGGAGAGAATGAACTGAACATGACTCATGGCAAAATTTTGAAATGGAAACTGAGGTCCTTGTGTGTGTGTGTGTGTGTATGTGTGTGTTACAGATGTGTGGCACTGCCAAAATTAATTTGTAAAAAGTTCTATTTAATTGTCTCAAAGGAAATGCTTATGTAAAATACTCAAATATAAAAAATCTGGCTGGAATGAATTTCAGGTTCATGTGATCTAGGAAATGTTCATTCTGGGAAGTATTGAATTAATATCTGGTATTAGAGTTAACTTAAGCTTGTTGGTTTGATTAATACAGACGTGCCTTTAGACTTTTCAACATTAAATATAATTTATTGTTCCTAGGTTTCCTAGAAATTAAATAAGAATTTATTCCTGTTACAAAGCTTGTTAGCAAGAAAAATAACAATATGATAAAACTTTGAAGTAAATAAAATAGAGGCAAATGAATTAAGCATTTTAGGTAAACTTTATCCAAATAATTGTTTTGGGAATGTCTGTCTAAAATAGTCTTTCCGGGTTTTCATAAGTTGAAACTGAACTAAGTTAAATGAAAAGAATTCATTGACTATCTGGGTCATTTCAAATAAGATAAAACATTAGAACATTAATTGCTTGGCAGGACTAAGTTTGCCTACCTTTTCCCTTCTCCGAAGAGGAAGAATGAAGCATAAGCTTGTCAATCGGGAAATGCTGGTATGACAGTTTTACAAGTACTTGCTTCTTGGTTTTTACTAGAGAGTAAGGTTTTAAGGTTAAGAATTATAAGGGAAACATTTCAGTATGCAAAGAGAGGATGTGTCCTAGAATGTTTCTGAATGGGAAAGAAAGGGAGGGACATGATAATACGGATATGGAAAGTTGTGGAAGGTTTGTGGAGCAGGAACACTGAAAGAGTTTGGTGCATGATCAGGATTCGCTAAGATAAGATTGAACCTAAGAAAATGAATTGTAAAGGTAAAATGGCACAAAACCTGCATTTGCTTCTCTGAAAGGACAAAATTTTCTTCAAATATTGAACCACTTTTGGTAATTGTGAGTTTCTCTAAGTGATCTGTACTTGTTATTGAACTCTTATTTTTGTTGGTTAAAACCTTTGGATATTTTTGACAAACTTTCCAAAGATCAAATTCTAAATGGAGTTCATTTGATCTCTGGCTAACTTTGAAAGTCTTCCAATGGGTCCCTGGGACACCTCAAATTATTCTCCATCTCAGAGAGAAGATTAATTAGGCTTATTTGCTATGTTAAGTTACGTGCAAAGCATCATCAAATAAGTGATTGATAAAACTTCTTTTGTTGTGTATGTAAACATTATTATTGTACACATTCTGGAAATCATATGCAACTCCTAAAATTAAAGTACATTTTATAAATAATATCAGTGATAATTTTAGTAATTGTCTTAAATTGTATGTCTTAGTGGTAACCAAGTTTCTTTTTTTTTCTTTTTAATTTATTTTAATTGGAGGCTAATTACTTTACAATATTGTGGTGGTTTTTGCCATATATTCACATGAATCAGCCATGGGTGTACATGTGTTCCCCATCCTGACCCTCCCTCCCACCTCCCTCCCCATCCCATCCTTCAGGGTCATCCCAGTGCATCAACCCTGAGCACCCTGTCTCATGCATCTAACCTGGACTGGCAATCTATTTCACATATGATAATATACATGTTTCAATGCTATTTTCTCAAATCATCCCACCCTCACCTTCTCCTGCAGAGTCCTAAAGTCTGTTCTTTACATCTGTGTCTCTTGCTGTCTCACATATAGGGTCATCGTTACCATCTTTCTAAATTCCATATGTATGCGTTAATATGCTGTATTGCTGTTTTTCTTTCTGACTTACTTTGCTATGTATAATAGACTCCAATTTCATCCACCTCATTAGAACTGATTCAAATGCATTCTTTTTAATAGCTGAGTAATATTCCATTGTGTAAATGTACCATAGCTTTCTTATCCATTCGTCTGCCGATTTTTGCATTGTAATTCTGTTGTTTGATGCCAAAGCAAAAAGGCATCCTTTTGATGATTAGATGGTCAACTGCTATTTATGGTTTCACAGTGGCTTTTGAATGACTCTTGAGCTGTTTTGTGAAAAAGCAGGGATAGATGATGAAATTCTACATTTGCGAGCATTTGGGCTATTACATCAGGGAAAATCAGAAAAGGAAGGGAATGAGATAGGGAGGGTATATTGCTTCAAAACTTAGCCCTCCCTTTGAGCCAGGTGCCCCAGCCACTCTGGCAATCGTGCCATCGTGATCAGTGGTGAAAGGTCTCAGAACTGCTTGTTTCAATTGGCCATTTAAAGTTAATAGTAAAAGACTGATAATGATAACCATGTGTCATAAAACCTTCAGAAGGAAAGGAGAATGTTTTGTGGGCCATTGGTTCTGTGTTTGGCAGTTTTAAGTTATTTTTATTTATTAAAATTTTTTAATTGAAGTTGATTTATAATGTTTCATGTGTATACAAAGAAACTCAGTTACATATATATATATATTTTTTAGATTATATATAGTTATATATATACTTTTCTCTTATAATTTTATTACAAAATATTGAGTGCTATTACCTATGCTATACAATAGGTCCTTGTTTATCTATTTTATATATAGTAATGTGTATATGTTAATCTGAAACTCCTAATTTATCCCTCCCTCTTTCCCCTTTGTTAACCATAAGTTTTTTCAGTGTCTGTGGGTTTCTTTCTGTTTTGGAAATAAGTTCATTTGTATCATTTTTCAGATTCCACATATAAGTGACATTATATTTGTCATTCTCGGCCTGGTTTACTTCATTTACTATGATAATCTCTAGGTCCATCCATGATGCTGCAAATGGCATTATGTCATTCTTCATGGCTGAGTAATATTCCATTGTATATATGTATCTCATCTTTATCCATTTCCTCTGTGGTAAGACATTTATGTTGCTCCCATACCTTATCTATTGTAGGTAGTGCTGCACTGACATTGGGGATACGTGTATATTTTCATATATGAAAATTAGCTTTCTCTAGATAAATGCCCAGGAGGGGATTGCTGGATCATGTGGTAGCTCTGTTTTTAGTGTTTTAAGGAACTTCCATACTGTGTTCCATAGTGACAGTTTATATTCTCACCAGCAATGTAGGAGGATTCCTCCTTCTCCACACCCACTCCAGCATTTATTGTTTGTAGACTTTACGATGATGGCCATTCTGACCAGTGTGAGGTGATACTTCATTGTAGTATTGATTTATATTTCTCTAATGATTAGCCTTGTTGAGAATTTTTTCATGTGCCTTTTGGCCATTGTATATCTCCTAGTTATTTTTAAAAATTAGTACTTTTTAATTGGTTAAAGTCCTTCCTAAGGAAATTATTCCTTGATTTGGATTAAGACATTAGAACCATATTCATCCTAGAGAGCACATCAACAGGAAAAACCGAGAAAATGAACACTAACAACTTGGGATAAAGCCTTGCTATGTGCCTTGCTATGGATCAGTGGCTCCCAGAAGCAGGCTTAAATTAAGCCCCTTTGAAGTATTGTATGGTAGGCTATTCCAGGTGTCTGCCCAGGTGAGAGAATCTACAAATGCTCTAAAAGACCTGAAAGTGATAAGTTGCTCAATAGTGTCGACTCTGCAACCCCATGGAATACAGCCCCTGGAATTCTTCAGGCCAGAATACTGAAGTGGGTAGCCTTTCCCTTCTTCTGGAGATCTTCCCAACCCGGCAACTGAACCCAGGTCTCCTGCATTGCTGGCAGATTCTTTACCAGCTGACCTTCTTCTTCTTCTTCTAAGTCACTTCAGTTGTGTCTGACTCTGCGCGACCCCATAGACGGCAGCCCATCAGGCTTGCCCGTCCCTGGGATTCTCCAGGCAAGAAAACTGGAGTGGGTTGCCATTTCCTTCTCCAGGGCATGAAAGTGAAAAGTGAAAGTGAAGTCACTCAGTCGTGTCCGACTCAGCAACCCCATGAACTGCAGCCTACCAGGCTCCTCTGTCCATGGGATTTTCCAGGCAAGAGTACTGGAGTGGGGTGCCATTGCCTTCTCCGACCAGCTGACCTAGCCGTTGCCAATTATGTTAAAGTTTTGGGCGCTATACCAACCTCTGTTCATGTGTTTGCCTCCAACAGGTCTGCCTATCTAACTGAAGTAGATGGTAATTTCATTGAAGCATCAGTCAGTTTAATTTTGTCCAAATAAATAACACAGGAATTTAGTATGTGTGTGTGTGTGTATATATATATATATATATATATATATAATCGGAGAAGGCAATGGCACCCCACTCCAGTACTTTTGCCTGGAATAATCCCATGGATGGAGGAGCCTGGTGGGCTGCAGTCCATGGGGTCGCTAAGAGTTGGACACGACTGAGCGACTTCACTTTCACTTCTCACTTTCATGCATTGGAGAAAGAAATGGAAACCCACTCCAGTGTTCTTGCCTGGAGAATCCCAGGGACGGGGGAGCCTGGTGGGCTACCGTCTATGGGGTCGCACAGAGTCAGACATGACTGAAGCAACTTAGCAGCAGCAGCATGTATACATATTGGGAATTGGAACTCAAACCCCAAGTTGAACAAAGTATCTATTGACTTCCTACTTTTGTATTCAAATTCCTTATGATGAAAAATACATCTTTTTTTTTTTTTGGTGTTAGGCAACAAAGTGCTAAGTGGGTTCATCGGGTTCAAACAGTTGTAGATAAAGGACTGACATAAATATTCTAAGGCATATTTGTTGCCTCTATAAGTAGCCAGAGTGGTCTTCGTTCGTTTCCCCACAATTTTATGGAATGGATGTTGACACTGGGCAATTGTAGTTATAGGGAAGAACTTTTGCGTTCTGTTACAAGTTAATCACTAAAGGAATGTTGCCTGTAAGCTTAAATTATACATAGTGGCATATCTCTGGGCTAGTATCTCCCATCTAATGACCATTAAGCTAAAATACCTTTGTTTTACTCACAAGAAACATCCTGACCAGGCCCACTGCGATGATGCAGGAAGGAAGAAATGAACACATCCCTCTGGAGGCCGATGGGAGCCAGGAAATGTTTGACTTTACTCCCTTCCTTTTCTGCTATAAAAGAAACCTGAATTCTAACTCAGGCATGATGGTTCTTTGTGGCATGAATCCACTATTTTCTTGGTCTGTTGGCTCTCTGAATAAAGCTGCTATTCATTACTCCAACAACTCTTCTTTCCATTTGTTGTCCTGTTCTGAGGCAAATTGTACATGCTTGGACTTTAACACAAATAGCATTTGAATTTATTATATTTAATCTTCCCTGGTGGCTCAGAGGTTAAAGTGTCTGCCTCCAATGCAGGAGACCCAAGTTCGATCCCTGGGTCAGGAAGATGCCCTGGAGAAGAAAATGGTAACCCACTCCAGTATTCTTGCCAGGAGAATCCCATGGATGGAGAAGCCTGGTATTGCAAAGAGTCAGACACGACTCAGCAACTTCACTTTCACTTTCTTTCATACTTAATCTAATAAAAGCAATCCTGAGAAGAACAAAGCTGGAAATATCATACTGCCTGATTTCAAACTATACTACAAAGCTCTAGTAATCAATACAATATGGTACTTTCATCAAAACAGACACATAAGTCAATGGAACAGAGTAGACAGCCCAGAAATAAACCCTCACATCGGGCCAAGAATACTTGGTGGGGAAAGGATATTCCCTTCAATAAATGATATTGGGAAAATTGGCTATTCACATGCACAAGAATGAAACTGGACTCTTTGTCTTTCACCACTCAAAAAAATTGACTTGCCATGGGTGGATTAAAGACTTATCCATAAGACCCGAGACTGTAAAACTCCTAGTAGGAAACATAAGAAAAATGCTCATCGACATTGGTCTTGGCAGTGAATTTTTGGATATGCCACCAAAAGCACAACCAGCAAATGCAGAAAGAAATGAGTGGGACAACATCAAATTAAAAAGATTCTAAATAGCAAAAGAAATCATTAACAAAATGAAAAGGCAACCTGTAGAAAGGGGGAAAATACATGAAAACTTCATCTGGTAAGGGGTTAAGGACCTCATACAACCCAATAGCAAAAAACTAATCAGATTTTAAAATGGGCAGGACCTGAATAGACATTTTCCCAAATGAGATATACAAATTGCCAATAAGTATGCGAAAAGATGCTCAATATCACTAATTGCCAGTGCCCGTGGACTCTGGTGGTGCAGCTGTGTCATGGTGGCTGAGCTGTGATGCCAGGCCAGATCATGGCTGCCCTGAAGGTGTTCTTCTGTGGAGGGCTGCTACTGCTACTGATGTGCTGAAGCGGTCCTGTATTCTCTAAAACTGTGCAAGAGTGTGTGGCAGTGTTACCAGTACTGCATCAAGATGTTACATGAGGATAATTGTTTTGGTTTTTCCTTTGGATTTTACCATTTGCCAAGGACTTTGATGTGAATCCATGACAGCTTCAAGAGGGAAAATATCAGTAAGGATGTGCAGAACTCAATTCTACCTCACCTTCCAGAAACATAGTACTCCTTTTTAAGAGCCAATCTTGGGGTCTTAACACTTACTCTTTAGGGTCCTCTTGGAGCAGGGGCCTCAGTGACCATTAATGACAATCTCTTGGTTGGCTAATCCCACCATCCTCTAGACTTGCTTAATTTTGTTCAATCTTACAGTTGAGGACTGCCTAGTAAATCTTCGGGCCCATCTCACATTTCAGGGCCCAAGGGTGTCCTTGTAGGACGGTACTGCAGTGTAATTTCTGTTTACAGGTTCACCCAGAAATTATTTTCAATGCAACTGTATGATTCATTTCATCTGCCCATTCATTCATATATACATTCATTCTACAAATAGTTTCGAACAGAAAAGTTTTCTTTCTTAAAATGGCAAGGTTTATCAACTATAGTTCATTGCCAAATGGCAGCGAATGATTAGTTGTTTTGTGTTTCAGCATACTGGAGGTAGACAGTTGATTTTCATTGACCTGTATTTGTGTTTAGAATCATATAAAATGCTGATGTATTATAACTCAATGCGTGAAGTGACAAATGCTTTCTGAGATTTATGGAAACATCTAGTCTTCTTACTCATGGAATTCTTATCTGTATCTTATTACTAGCAGCCCCTAGCCCTTCTTTTTTGACAGCAAATGGAAGAAGATGAACTTTAAAATCTTTCAGAAAGAAGAAAAAGTCCATCTGTAGAAATATAGGTTATTGCTATCTTAAAAAAAAAAAAAAACAACAGCAAAACTCAACCTAAAAATTCCATTTTTCTCCTTCTGTTCAAATCCAATTGTCCATCTGCTCTTCATTCCTTGCTTCCCTGTGGCTTACTTTGCACCTTTTCCCGGGTTTATTAACGCTTGTCATTCAGTCATCTGTCTGCTCAAATCAGCAGCAGCCGCAGTCTAATTTAACAGCTAAATGACAACCTGCTCCTCTGGCTTTAATGTAGACTAATTTGGACAATCTGTAGTCCTGTTTACTTTAATTTTCAGCCTTCTGTGGATATTACCTCCTATAAAGTAGCAGAGGACGTTTGTGAGCTAAGGGCAACAGATGCCCTGCTTGTTTTTTCATAGAAAAGTCGACCAGGAAAGCTAGAATCATGACAGTTTGGGGGCTGGATGAGTTTGGGGGGCTGGGTGAGCCTGCCTCAGTAGAGGCGCTTCGGGGATGGGGGGTGCGGAGCTTTCTCTGACCACTTTCCTATCTTGAATACTGAAAGCACAAAATAAAGAGAGGCATGCTTTTTCAAAGCAGAATGTTTTAAGAGAAACTGAAAATATTATAAACATATAGAAATATTTTATAAAATGTAAATGTATATTTATATAAAATATTCTGGAACACATGTTATAATATAAATAAAATATATTTTATAAAATATTCTAGAACACATGGTAAGATACTAAATTACAGGGCTCTTAGGGGTTCCTATTCATCTTTACAATGTTCCTAGGCTGCTGCTCATCTCTCTACTCCTCCCCACTCCACATGCTTTGAAGTACTCAGTTAACATTTGTGGAATTGAATAGATTAGAAGAATCAAAGGCCTGGTAAATAACACATTTCAAAGGATTGATTTTTAGAAAGAAACTTTAAAACAGACCATCTTGTTTGGATCATTATTAATAGCTGGTTAGGCCTGAATAATATTCAGGGTACATTTCTCATTCATTTAGCAGATATGATTGTGTCATTCTTCCTCGTCTCAGAACAGCAGTCCTTCCATTTGACATAAAACGGAAGGCAATGAGCAAACCCCATCACCCTGAGTTCCAAATCCTTGTGAAATTTGAACTAAAAACTCTAAATTCATAGTAAAAAATAACGCCTCTAATATCCAGAATTTACTTTTTACATAATTTTTACTACATGTTGCTTAAAAATTACAGTATAAACTATTGGATGTAAGATAGGCTCAAGAATATATTGTACAACACGGGGAAGATAGCCAATATTTTGTAAGCTGTAAATGGAAAAGGAACCTTTAAAAGTTGTCTAGAATAAAAAATTACACCACGGTTGGGTATTTGTGCAGACTTAGCACAAACAGTCTCACAGGTGTCACAGGTTCTGTGACCTGGTCTAAAGCACCGGGGCCTGTTGACAGGGTCTCAGTGAGGGCGTGGTGAGTTTGCTCTGAAACTGCTTTCTTTGTGGAACAACACTGGATATGGAGTCAGAGCTGACAGGCATGGAGGGAAAGTGGGTGAAATATGAAGGTCTGAGAAAGGGAAAATGGCCTGACTGCAAGGCAGTTTGAGACGACCCATTTGGATCCTTGGATGCATTTGCCATCCATCTCTTCATAAATACTATCAAGCCCCTTCCTGTGACAGGCTCCCTTCTAGATGGTGGGGAGATAGCAGGTGACAAAGCAAAGTTCTGGCTCTCTCTCAGTTTACAGGCAATCAATAAAACCATGAGAAAACATGTCTGCAAAGGATTGCAAATCAGCTTAAAGACAAGAGAGTGATTGTGTGGTTACGCTATTCTGGAAGTCTGGTCACGTCTCTTGAAGGTGACAGTTAAGAGGAAATATGAGTAATTTACAGCACTGAACATGGAAGATACTGAGAAAGTCTTCAGGAATATTTTCTAATGAGTTCTTAAAATGACCACTCAAAGGAAGTGTTGAAAACTGGAATCCTACTCTTGGAAACTTCCCCACCATTGCCCTCTTAACACTCTGCTTGCACTTCTGTCATAGAGCCTAAAACACCTTGATATACCCATTTCTTTCCATGTCTATCCTCTTGTTTTCGCCTGTGAGCACCTTAAAGACAATCTTTGTCTTTTTTTTTTTTTTTGGTCTGTGGCTGGCAATTCTTGGCATGGAGTAACTATTTAATAAATTCAAGTTCAGTGAACTTATTTGTCTCATTCCCACAACTAGACAGAAGGCAGATACTGCGTCACATGTACTTTATATCCTCCAAGTGTCTGGCATCAAGAGGGACAGTAAGTGATGGGTGAAAGCTCCTTGAAGTATTTGCTTAAATTCCAAGTGGACTTTGAGCCTCAAAGGGTAAAATGGAAAGATGGAGAAATAGCCTAGGCTAGAAGCAGATTTAGACAATAGTCAAGTTTTTTAGGGTGTTCGGGTTTTTGGTAGATCAAAGTTGGGATTTAGGGCTGGATCAAAGGAAGGGTGATATGGAAATATGTGGGGAACTTGGGGCTGGGGATTGATGTATTGGACGCAGGACATTTGTGAAAAGGTCAAATGATGTTCTCAAGGATAAAAAATGTTTTCAATAAAAGGCAAGCTCATTTTTATATAAGAAAATGATGACACAGTAATTGTGCTAGTTTGGCTTTTTGTTTTCTTGCTAATATTACATCACTGAGTCACACAAGCGTGGTGAGGAGGGGACAATAAAAATAAGTTATCAATGCACTATTAACTCAGCGTGCTCTTACCTATTAATAAGACATTGATGTCTCCTCTTATGCGTGTCCCATCGAGAAGCATTTTCTCATTACCTCCAAGCAGCATACACAAAATGGCTTTTTTAATATACTCGTGCCTGTGAATGCTTGGTGCTAAAGACTTCTCTAAATGGTCAAAGATATCCTATTTAAGAAACAGGAAACACTTACATTGCACATTATCAACATTAGAACAGAATCTCATTATCCATTAGCTGGTATTTGCACGATTTATAACTCACTTTAGATTGAGTTTTGCAGGATTTCATGATCTTTACCACATCATCAGCTGAAAACTTAGGTGCTGTGTCCTTGTTCATCAGTTGATATTATTGCGGGCATCATGGCCTTGTGTTTTGTAGGCTGCAGAAATCTTTTAAGAGATGCTGCTAATTAACTATTAAATAAATGCTTGGATGAAGTTATCTTCATAACAGATAAGCTCCTCGGAAATTGCTTTCAATAAAATGGAATGAGTTAAATTTCCTTCTGTTTTTGTTAACCTTTGCCTGTCTTTTCTGAATCCCAGACAGAACACTATACAGTGTATTTTGCTTTTGTTTCTTAAAACTTGTGCTCTCTAAAAACTTTTGAAAGAAGGAACTCATAAAGATATCCCTGAAATACCCTATGGGTGATGCTCCAAGTGACGACTGATGTGCTCTCTGCTTTGAGACGAATCTGAGAAGGCAAATCTAATAGAGGCAAGTGGTTTTAAACCATAGAAAGAAAATCACATTATAATTTAGTGAGAATTACATGTTAAGTTGCAGGGTTTTTCAATGAGAAAAGAAAAACTAAAAAGCTAGGGAAAATGGGTGCTCTGGTTTTATAAGCCATGACAGATTATTTCATTGAACTGAAAACTGTCGGCTTCAATTGTGAGACTAAATATGGGCTTTAATTGTAAATCTAAGAAAAAAGATTTAAATAGGTAAATATGGGCATCTCAAGACATTTACTGCTTTTGGCAAATATTTATCTTTTCTAAAAAGTCACTACTTGAAGAGTTTGTTTTCAAAAGCAAAATGGGAATGGTTTAATTTGTTTATATTCACCCATCCAACAACAGAAATGTTTACTGGACCTGACCATGGTGAGACAGGCCGAGGGGCAGGTAGGGCAGTCTTGGGGCCAAGACTAAGATAAGTAAGACAGGAGAGCTTAATGTTTTATGATCTAGGGACTAAACGAAGTTTAGGCCCTTGTTTACCTTCTGGAGAATGGCTCTTATTATGGTCCTCATATGGGGACATGCCTTGGAAATGAACAGAGATCATTCTGTCATTTTTGAGATTGCATCCAAGTACTGCATTTCGGACTCTTTTGTTGACTATGAGGGATGCGTGTTAAAATGACAGTAAATATATACTCCATTTCTTCTAAGGGATTCTTGCCCAAAGTCATAGATATAATGGTCATCTGAATTGAATTCGCCCATTCCAGTCCATTTTAGTTTACAGATTCCTAAAATGTCAGTGTTCACTCTTGCCATCTCCTGTGTGACCACTTCTAATTTGCCTTAATTCATGGACCTGACATTCCAGGTTCCTATGCAATATTGCTCTTTACAGCATCAGACTTTACTTCTATCACCAGTCACATCCACAAGTGGGTGTTGTTTTCGCTTTGCCTCTGTCTCTTCATTCTTTCTGGAGTTTTTTCTCCACTCTTCTCCAGTAGCATGTTGGGCACCTACTGACCTGGAGAGTTCATCTTTCAGTGTAATATCTTTTTGCCTTTTCATACTGTTCATGGGGTTCTCAAGGCAAGAATGCTGAAGTAGTTTGCCATTCCCTTTTCCAGTGGACCACATTTTGTCAGAACTCTTCACCATGATCCATCCGTCTTGGGTGGCCCTACATGCCATGGCTCATAGTTTCACTGAGTTAGACAAGGCTGTGATCGATTTGATTAGTTTTCTGTGATTGTGGTTTTCATTCTGTCTGCCCTCTGATGGGTAAGGATAAGAGGCTTATGGAAGCTTCCTGATGGGAGAGATTGTGAGGGAAACTGGGTCTTATTCTGATGGGCGGGGCCCTGCTAATAAATCTTTAATCCAACTTTCTGTGTTCCCTCCCTGTTGTTTTGACCTGAGACCAAACTATGGTGGAGGTAATGAAGATAATGGCGACCTCCTTCAGAAGGTCCTGTGCACACATCGCCACACTCAGTGCCCTTGACCCTGCAGCAGACCACCGTCGACCCATGCCTTTGTCAGAGACTCCTGGACACACACAGGCAAGTCTGGGTCAGTCTCTTGTGGGTTACTGCTCCTTTCTCCTGGACCCTGGTGCACAAAAGGTTTTGTCTGTGACCTCCAAGAGTCTGTTTTCCCAGTCCTGTGTAAGTTCTATAATCAAATCCCACTGGCCTCCAAAGTCTAATTCTCTGGGGGATCTCAGGCCCTTTGCTGGATCCCCAGGTTAGGAAATCTGTTGTGGGTCCTAGAATTTTTCTTAACACTGTGAGAATTTCTTTGGCGTAATTGTTCTGCAGTTTGTGGGTCATCTGCTTGACAGGTCTATGGTGGGGTTAATGGTGACTTCCTCCAAGAGAGCTTATGCAACAGGCTGTGTGACCCAGGTAGCTGCACCCAGAGCCCCTGTCCCTGCAGCAGGCCTCTGACCTGTACCTCCACAGGAGACTCAAACAGAGGTCTCGCTCAGTCTCTGTGGGGTCTCTGGGTCCTGGTGCACACAAGGGTTTTGTTTGAGCCCTCAATTGTCTCTGGTGGGTATGGAGTTTGATTCTAAATGTGATTTCGCCCCTCCTACCATCTTGCTGGGGCTTCTCCTTTGCCCTTGGATGTGGGGTATCTTTTTTTGGTGGGATCCAGCATTCTCCTGTTGATGGTTGTTTAGAGAGAGTTGTAATTTTGGAGTTCTCGCTGGAGAAGATGAGTGCATGTCCTTCTACCACTCTGCCATCTTGATCTGCAGAAGCATTGATGCTTTTGAACTGTGGTGTTGGAGAAGACACTTGAGAGTCCTTTGGACTGCAAGGAGATGAAACCCGTCAGTCCTAAAGGAAATAAGTCCTGAATATTCATTGGAAGGATTATGCTGAAGCTGAAACTCCAATACTTTGGCCACCTGATGCAAAGCACTGACTCATTTGAAAAGACCCTGATGCTGGGAAGGATTGAAGGCGTGAGGAGAAGGGGATGATAGAGGATGAGATGGTTGGATGGTATCACCAACTTGATGGACATGAGTTTGAGCAAGCTCTGGGAGTTGGTGATGGACAGGGAAGCCTGGCGTGCTGCAGTCCATGGGGTCACAAAGAGTTGACATGACTGAGCAACCGAACTGAACTGATGGGTACGTGCATGCTGGTTCAAACAGTATTGAGACTCGCTGCTGCTGCTGCTGCTAAGTCGCTTCAGTCGTGTCTGACTCTGTGCGACCCCATAGACGGCAGCCCATCAAGCTCCCCCGTCCCTGGGATTCTCCAGGCAAGAACACTGGAGCAGGTTGCCATTTCCTTCTCCAATGCATGAAAGTGAAAAGTGAAAGTGAAGTCGCTCAGTCGTGCCCGACTCTTAGCGACCCCATGGATGGCAGCCTACCAGGCTCCTCCGTCCATGGGATTTTCCAGGCAAGAGTACTGGAGTGGGGTGCCATTGCCTTCTCCATTGAGATTCACTACCATATGTAAAATAGATAGCCAATGGAAATTTGCTGTAGGACTCCAGAAACTCAATCCAGGGTTCTGTGATAATCTAGAGAAGTGGGAAGGGGTCACAGGTGGGAGGGAGGTTCAAAAGGGAGGGGACATATGTACACCTATGGCTAATTCATGTTGATGTATAACAGAAATCAAGCCAATACTGTAAAGTAATTATCAATCAATTAAAAATAAATAAATGCAATTATTAAAAAAAACAACAGTATTTAGAAGACAGCCAGCCTCAGGCACCACAGGACAGAGGCCAGAAAAATGAGAAAAAAGGCCTTAGAGAAGAAAAGAAAGAGATTTCTGAATTTAAATCCACCAACCAGCCCATGCACTCACCCACCTACTCACTCATCAAATAACCAACAGATATTACCAAACACCCACTGCCAAGAAATGGTTGTGGTGGTTGCCACGTGGGAGACATACAGAGGATTAGACCTAGTTCCTGACTCAGAAAAGGAATCTAAATACCAGCTCTTTTCTTCCAGTGAAAAGGTCAATCCCTAATGGTTCATTATCTTGCCATTTTCCATGACAAATAATAGCAAAGACTCTCCTCTTTTTGCTAATACAAAAGCTTTGTTAGGATCTTTTTGTTCTTCTGTTGGGCTTAATTTTCCACTTTCAAAGAAATGAAAATGTGGCTCTTGCTTCCTAAAAGCAACTTCATTCTGTCTATACTTCTCCCAAGACTCTGTTTAAGCTTTGCAAAGGTAAAGAAAGTTAAGACGTGGGTTAATCTAGACAGAGCAGTATACTCACTCATCAACCATCCTCTGTGGCAGACAGCACTTTGCTTTTCCTGTAACACCATGTTGCATTCGACTCATGGGGGTTGTGGTGATGGGGGCTGTTTATGCAAATACATTTTAGGCTTGAAGTGGTAGAACAGGGAAAAGTAAAAATTACTTGCCTGGAGTGAGGGATAAAAAAATCTACTTCTAAAAATTTTTGTTTTTTGACTTGACTTGTGGGTAAGTCTGTTTCTATCATCACATCATTCTTGTCAACATTCAGAGATTTCAAAAGACATTCCTGATTGCAAGAAGCTCCAACCCAGCTCTTAATTATGCCAGTTTTATTCCTGTTTTTAGGTATTTCCTTCAGTGTGGAGGACCAGTTAGATTTATGGTTGCGGCTTTTATGTTCTGGGGCTTTTATCGAGGGAGCTTTGTGGTCAGGAGACAGCTGCTGCTCTGGCATAAGTTTAAGTTCCAGAACCTCAGATAAACTTCACAAAAAGATTGATTTGAGGTAGAAAAATAGAGTCTGCCCTTCACCAGCGTCTGCAGGGGGTGGTGCCTAGATCTTGGCTCTGGCTTGTCTAGAGAGGTTCTCTAATGTCTGGATGGGGGGCTTTGTCAAACCCACTCACTCATCAACCACTGTTTCAATCTACCAGCCAACTGGGCACCCCTAGAGGCCATGTGGGCTTCCCAGGTGACCATAGTGGTAAAGAACCCACCTGCCGATGCAGGAGGCATAAGAGGCGAGTTTGATCCTTGGGTCGGGAAGATCCCCTGGAGGAGGACGTGCAACCCACTCCAGTATTCTTGCCTGGAGAATCCCAGGGAGAGAGGAGCCTGGCAGGATGCAGTCCAAGGCATCACACAGAGTCAGACACAACAGAAGTGACTGAGAACACACCCACGCAGCAACCATGTACTCTCCTTCATGTTGAACATAATAAAATATGACTCCCTTCCCTAATGCAAAGATTAGAACCTTTAATTTTTTTTCTCTTTAAAAAAATGTTTTCTTTAAATTCCCCTTCATATTCATTTATGATAAAGTGAGGCTAATTTCTCTTCACTACACATAATGCAAACTTGACATCCCCCATTCCAAAAAAAAAGAGAGTAAGGGGAGAGGGTTAATTAACAGCACACTTCTGTGTCTTAAAATTTTCATATATGCTGATATATATCAGCAAGAAGGGTAAATGTACTTCAACTAGCAGGCAACTCCTTCTTAAATAGGAAAAAGCTAAAAATAGGAAGCACTGTACATTTGTCCCTTATCCTGCTGGTTTGAGACTGGCCGCAGAGTTTGCCCGGCTCAGTGCAATAATGAAAATTCGGCGTGCATGCTAAGTCGCTTCAGTAGTGTCTGACTCTGCGACCTCATGGACTGTAGCCCGCCAGGCTCCTCTGTCCATGGGATTCTGCGGGCAAGAATACTGGAGTGGGTTGCCATGCCCTCCTCCAGGGGATTTTCCAGACCTAGGGATAGAACCTGCATCTCTGAGGTCTCCTGCATTGGCAGCCAGGTTCTTTAACACTAGCACCACCTGGAAAATTTGCAGCCACTACTTAAAATTAATTTCAAGAGGGCAACAGGAGAGCATTAACCCAGATGTGCGGTACCTTTTTTGTTTTTGTTTTTTAATTCTGGTAGTTTATTAAGTAGGGAGGACTGGTTGCAGTGGTTGTGGGGAAGGCCCATCCCCCACCTCCACCATAACCACCAGGTGATACTAAATTTAAAAAAACAGCTGCAGGTGGGTACAGAGGAGAGTGGGCAGCAAACACTGAGAGTACAGGAGGGACACAGTGCCCCCTCCAAGCTGTGTCCATCACCAACCCTGGACCGGTAGGTGCTATGATCAGTGAAGGGTGGGGCTCTTGGCTCTGGCAGCCCCCCAGAGCCACTGAGTGTGGCCCACTGGACTGCAATCTTTGTGGAGGAAGGGTGTCTTCGGTGTTTGGACCTTTATTCTTGACAGAAATCTGAACCCTTGGCTGGCCCAGTCAGACCCAGGTTGTGAAGAGGCTGTTGTCTCTCAGACTTCTAGATTGTTCTATTCATAATATAAGAGACCAATGGGTCATTGTTACCTGGTGTCCTGATGATTGGTCTATTCAAGACAGAGGCCGTGAAAGGGTTATTGTCACTTAGCTTTCTGATTGGTTTACTAAGACTCCAGGACATCAAAGAGTCATTGTTTCTTAGGCTCCCAATTGGTCTACTCAGGACCCAATGTCAGTCAGTCACAATTACTTAGCCTTCTGATTGGCCCATTCAGGACTTAGGACAGTAATGGTTCTGGCAATCTGGACCTCTGATTGGTCAACAGGAACCCATGGTTAGGACTAAGGGACAGATAGAGCCCCAGCAGCCCCTGGGAAGGGGAACAAGATGAAGTGCTTGGGGTTGTATGACTATGTAAGTTGCCTGTCCAGGAAACTGGCTTTGTACTTACTATTATATGGGGTGGAGATCTCATATTTCTTATATCCTTCCCACAGTTTAATTCTTAGTTAGCCACATCTTGAACTAAACTAGATGATCTCTAGGTACTAGCCTTCACCATCTTTCCAAAGCACAGTCCAGGGGACGTTGGAGAAATAATGGTGGCTCAGTGGTAAAGAATCCACCTGCCGAGGCAGGGGATGTGGGTTCCATCCCTCGGTCAGGAAGTTCCCCTGAAGAAGGAAATGGCAACCCACTCCAGTATTCTTGACTGGGAGATCCCATGGACAGAGGAGCCAGGCAGGCTACAGTCCATGGGGTTGCAAAGAGTTGGACATGACTGACGACTAACAGCCAGCATAGCTAGTACTTTCTTATTGAGAATTGCTCAGAGTCTTTAATATACTAATAGCATTATGCATTTCCAGTGGGTATAATCTATAGCATGTCTCAACTTTTTGATGGGTTTGAGACAACTGAAAATACAGGCAAGAATAAGTACGTGATCCTGGAGAGTTAACGACCTAACTTGTTCTAGAGCTCAATTCTGTCCTCAACTGCTGACTCATGTATCAGAAATATCTCCAGCAGGAAGGCCTGCATTCCAATGGTCAACACTGGGGCAATGACTGTTGCGTAAGAGCCCATGCAGACACTGCTGGTTGCTTATCCAGTATCTGACCTCATCTCCTTTGCTCTTACAGCCCTGATTTCTTCAGGGTTGAAGATACTCACCTATGCGACATTTGCCACCAGGGTGGTCGTGTGACCTAGCTTGGGCCAAGTGGAAGTCTATGAGACTTAAAAAAGGACTGAGTCAATGGCATGTATCTTTTGCTCTTCATACTTCCGAGCTTGCTTTCTTCTTAAAAGTCAGGAAACAAATGTTTGTAGGTATAGGATCCGAGTCATAATCATGAGGACAAAAGCCACGGGCAAGGCTGGTGCTGCAGGAGACCTGAGCCATCCTGGTTTCTGGATGGTGGCCTTGAGCAGATGCACAAGCCCTACATGCCATCTTTGGGCTTCTTGTTACTGAGGAAATACCCCCCCGCTTCTCAACTAAACTGCTGTAGTTGTTGGTTTTGTTCTGTGTAGCTAAAAGGGTGGATGGCCTGAAACACAGCATACCCAAAGCTGAAACAGCATGCCCTTCCCACCTGCTCTTCAGGTTCTTTTCTCTCCAGTTGCCCAAGTGGACACCTTGGAGGCGGTCCTCAGTCCCTCGTTGCCTCCGCTCCCAGGAGCCGTGAGTCCTGTTCTCCTGGTGCTGCCGCAGGCGCTGAGGACAGCCTTCTGCTCCACAGCCCCGCCCAGTGGGAGTGCACTCACTATCGCCTCTGGGGAACCAGTCGTGCAGCCTCTGACTTGGGGGACATCCCAGGCTCCCCATGGGGCTTCCCAGGTGGTGCTAGTGGTCAAGAAGCCTCCTACCAATGTAGGAGACATAAGAGACCCTGGTTCGATCCCGGATCGGGAAGATCCTCAGGAGGAGGGCATGGCAACCCACTCCAGTATTTCCTGGAAAATCCCATGGATAGAGGATCCTGGAGGGCCATAGTCCATGGGATCACAAAGAGCCGGACACAACTGAAGTGACTTAGCACACACGCACACAGGCTCCCTGTGGTTTCAGAGGACAGGAGGATACCCCTAGTTAGGGGTACTCCCTTGGCAGATTCCTGCCCAGCTCCACCAGGTGATGCTTTGTGACTGAACTCCTGGTTCATCCTTCCAACCAGGACAGGTCCATTGGAGATTCTGGATTAGGCACCAGCATTTATCATTAAATTCATATTCTGTTGTTTCTGTTCATATCTCTGAAAACTATCATAATATCCCACTTGTATTTTCCAGTCTCATGTTGTATTAGGAGGGGAAGTGGTGGAAGTTTGAGAGTCATAGGCACCTGGGACCATAGGTGCTTAATTTTGAAGTAGTACCTGCTGTGTTGGATCAACTACCGAGTCCTTTTGTTCTACCTCCTAAACTCTGCTCCAGTCAGTCTATTTATCTATGTACCCATTGGTGCTCCCCCACCAAGAACAGCTCACCCCTTGCATAGATTATCTATGTGCTTCCTAACTGCTGCCTTTTTTTTTTTCCAAACACGTATCCCCTCTTTTTTAGATTTCCTTCTCATTTAGGTCACCACAGAGCATTGAGTAGAGTTTCCTATGCTGTGCAGTAGATTCTCATTAGTTATCTATTTCATGCCTAGTAGTATATTTGTAGATCAGTCCCAATCTCCCAATTAGTCCCCCCTGGGTAACCATGAGTTTGTTTTCTACATCTGTGATTACATCTGTGATCCTATTTCTGCTTTGCAAATAAATTAATCTCTACCGTTTTTCTGGATTCCACATATAGGTGATGTATTTGTTTTTTCTCTTTCTGACTTCCTTCACCCTGAATGACGACCTCCAGGTCCATCCACATCTCTGCCAATGGCGCTAATTCATTTCTTTTTATGGCAGAGCAGTATTCCATTGTATACAGGTACCATGCCTTCTTTATCCATTCCTGTCTGCGGACGTTCAGGCTGCTTCCATGTCCTGGCATTGTCAACAGTGCTGCAGCGCACACTGCGGTGCACGTATCCTTTCTCGGGATACATGCCTGCGAGTGGGATTGTGGGGTCATACGGTAACTCTATTTTTAGTTTTATAAGGAACCGCCGTACTATTCTCCATAGTGGCTGTGCCAATTTGCAGTCACACCATCAGCGTAGGGGGGTCCCCTTTTCTTCACACCCCCTCCAGAATGTATTCTTTGTGGGTTTTTGATGATGACCGGACTGAGGTGATACCACGGTGTGGTTTCGATTTGCATTTCTCTAATACTGAGTGATTTGAGCCTCCTTTCATGTATTTGTTGCCAGTTACATGCTTTCTTTGGAGAAATGTCTATTTAGGTCTTCCTTTAATTGCTTCTAATGGCTTTCCCTGCAATCAAGTTGGCTTCCTCATAACCCACACCCCCTGCCACCCACATTCCCAGCCATCCTGTGGCTCCCTGCTTCCAATGACAACGTTTCCCCACCGCTTTTGGGATGAAGGCCAACCTCCCTGGCCTGCGGTGCCACGGCCTTCCTGGAGAGGCCTCCCCCGCTGCTTCATTTCTCACTGATGCTCTCTAATTGCCATGCCGCAGCCCCACTGAACAATGTATGTCAGTGACTCTGCGCTCTGTTGTATCTCCAGGACCTTGCCAATACTGCCCTCTCCCCTCTCACATCCTTCACCTTCTCCCAGCTCCCCTTCATTCCATAACTCCTACCCACGCTTCAGATTCTCGTTCACATGCCACTTCTACAGGAGGTCATCTCTGGTCTCCAAGTCACAGTGACCATCTGTCCGATGAGCTCCAAGAGCACGTGTTCCCACATCAGAGCCCGGACTCGAGTCAGAGAGCCCCGGGTTTGAATCCAGGGTTAACTGCTTCCTTGCTGTGTGATCTTGGATGACTTGCCCTTTTAGGCTGTTTCCTCATCTATAAAAACAGAAATAAGGAATTCCCTGTTGGTCCAGTGGTTTGGACTCTGTGTTTTCACTGCCGAGGGGCCCAATTTGATCCCTGCTCAGAGAACTGAGATCCCACAAGCTGTGTGGTAAGGCCAGTAAATAAATAAATAAAAACAAAAACGGGAGTGGCAGTAGTGAAAGTGAAAGTGCAAGTCACTCCGTGGTGTCCGACTCCTTGCGACCCCAACGGGCTATACAGCCCACGGTATTCTCCAGGCCAGAATACTGGAGTGGGTAGCCTTTCCCTTCTCCAGGGGATCTTCCCGACCCAGGAATCGAACCCAGGTCTCCCTCATTGCTGGCAGATTCTTTACCAGCTGAGCCACCAAGGAATTACCTCTTACTGCTTCTGTGTAAGTTAAATGAGATCATGTATGTGATTTCCCAAGTTTTAGTGAATGGAACACAGTAATTAATAAATGATTTTTACTATCGTGTAACTGTCTGTAAACCATTAGCTTGTGTCTTATGCACTCAGAACAGCTTTTATACCTGGTCTGTCAGAAAACATAATATATCCTCAAGAAGCACTTGCTGAATGAATGGATGGTCAGAAGGAACATTCCCACACCATCTTTTCCCTCATTTTAAAAGGGAAAAGTTTAATTCTATTTCAAAACAGAACCGAGTCTTTCTTTGAACTAAGTGGCCTGTCAGGAGCTTCACGTATATCAACTCATTTAATTTTCATCACCACTCTAGGGGTAGCTGTCAGTCTTATTTTATAGGTCAGAAGATGATGTCACAGCCACACCAATAATAAAGAGCGGGACTCTGACTTGAATGGACTCCAAAGGTGTCAAATATTTGTCACTAGAAAAATACACCCTCCCTCAGCTTCCATCCTGAAGAAAAGGATGGACGCACGTGTGGGAGACCCATCAAACCTGTATGGCAGCGTTTCAGAGCTTCTCTGCTGGCTGTCTGTGCAGCTGAGGGCGCAGTTGTGAAGAGGTCTCTGGTTCATTATTGGGCCCACTTCCACATGGGTTTAGACAGTGAGTCTTTGGGAGGATGTTTGTTCACAGCATGGGTGTGGCTGTATGTGTATACACCTGCTGGATACCTGGGCTGTAAGCAAGCACATGTAGCTCACGTTGAGGGACCAGCTGCACACACAAACTACAGAAGGCTTGGGAAGGCCTAAATACACATCTCAAGGGGAACCTCTTTGCAGGACCGGCTGCAATCAGACAGCCAGGGAGCCCCACGTCGGGATGAGAAGCAGGAAGTGACTCCGTGACCTTGACCAGCTGGGTTTGGTGCCAGGGCTGAGAATCAGAGGAAAACTGGGTGTTGGCAACCTCCATCTTCCATTCGTAGGCTTTGTCCCCTGCTGACTGTCGCCCAGGGTCAGGGTGTGATTTGGAAGGAGGAAGTTTAGAAAGAAATCAGTAGTTGTTGCTAGAATTGAGGATTTGGTACCCCTGTACCCTCAGCCATCCCAACATTCAGGCTGCAAATGAGACGCACTCCTCTAAGGGAATGTACCTTAGGGATGTGCTAGAGGGTGAGGGGCTGGCTGGTAAATATTTTATTGATACTGAAATTAATTTCAAACCTGCCTTTAGCATTCATACAGCCAGGATTGAAAAAGCAAATCGTTACTGTCTGGGAACGATGGGAGGCCGGGCCCCCAAATTACTTCAGTTAATAAACCCAGACAACCGCACACCAGCCGCCCTGCCTTCTTCCATCTGTCTATGAGTTCAGTCGGTCTCTCCAGTATTGTTTGCCTGGTGGATCGCTTTGGCTGTGAGCAAGGACACGTTTGTGAAAGTCAGGTTAGAGACTGGCATTGTAGTGAACTAACTGGTGATAGACCAAAAAGGAGGTTCAGGGATATGTGAAATTCAGACTGAGTTAAGATCTAAGAAGCCTCAGGGAAGGAGGTGCGAGAAGGAACCCAAATTGTGGGGGTGGAGAGGCAGGAGGCAGGGCCACTACTGCGAATACAGAGACCTACAGCGCTCGGTGAGGAGGGGAGCTGATTTAGGTCAGGGTCTGGAAGTGGCATAATCCACAACCTAGAACTTGAGTGTTGGGAGGGCTGAAAATACATGGGTATAAAATCCTCAATTTTAGCAACAACTATTGATTTCTCTATGAAACTTCCTGCTCGCAAATGACACCCTGACCCTGGATGACAGTCAGCAGGGGACAAAGCCTATGAATGGAAGATGGATGCTCTGAATATGGCCAACATTGGCAACACGGTAAGGCAAATAAATGAACAAGACCTTTCTCAAAGGGTTAACTAATAGCACACCTAGCAGCTAACTGAATAAGGAAATGTGTGCTTCGTTTGCCCAGCCCATATTTCAAAATGTTCTGTTGCAATTAGTATCTGTGAAAGATAAGTTATCTCAGCCTTCCAAATAAACTATCAATTATTAACTGATCTGTGGGTCCCAGTGCTTTATGAGTTACTGTAGTAGTGTTGTCTGAGTGGGCTGCCTCTTCCTTCTGCTGACACAAATCACTCCCGTATCTTTCTATCATCCAGGCTGATTAATAAAGGGAAATCTGACTTCTTCAAAATGTGCCCCAGATAACTGGCGTACACAACGAGTACCATGCTCACCTGTGTTTTTAATCAGATTTCAGTGAATAGTGAGTTTCGCGGGAAAAAATGGGATTGTGCCAAGAGCGGAAGCTAGGTCACACAAACACTGCTTCTCACCTTGTGAAATGGTTGGCTATCCTGGTTTCAGGTTTTGCTTCAGTGATAATTTTCATTGCTGACTTTTCAAACTGTGGGGTGGGGCAGGGGAATAGGATACAAATGCAGAACCAGCATATCTACAGCTTTTGCACAGACCAGGAACCGAAAGTAACAGGGTAACCAGGACAGAAACATGGAACCAGGATAGCCAATCATTTTGCAAAGTGAAGGAAAGTCCCATTTTCCCATGGGATTCAAAAACCATCGAAACCTGACAGAAACAGGTAAGCATGATTATAGCAACTTAAACTACATCTGAAATTATTGGTAGCTTACTGAATTTGTAAAATCAGTCATCTCCTTAAAAGTTGAAAAAGAGACTTTCTTTATTTTATTAATAACTCTGTTAAACTGAGAGTAGGAAAAAGCAAAGAATGAAGCATAAACATGTTTATGCCCAAACTGAGGTCTGATATTCTCTTTGTTAGAGTTCATCTTTCCTTTGTTCTTCAGGATCAGTTAGGTTGGTTCATGGTTTGGTTGTTAATGTGAAAGAGGACTGGAAGATATATACTTTCTCAATCTTCACTTGAAAATCGACTTGATAGCTTTTGTTTTTGGTTGAGGGTTTTTTGTTGCTCAAAACCAATCAATGAGGGAGAAAAAGAACTACAATTTCCTTTATGCAAAAGCTCCTGATTTGCCCCATTCACTTTCAAAATTCCAAAGACTGCAAGAAGGAGCAGGGGAAAAAAAAAAAAAAAAAAGCTGACAGGTCAGTTTTGCACTTTGCAAATTCCTCTGTGGAAATGTGGCTTAAATTTGAAAGAGCACAGCGCCCCCATTTTCAAATCCCTCATCTTTTTTGAGCCACTTCTTTCTATTTATATAACTTCAGGATTCGAATGCCTTTGGCTAACTAAGGAAAGTGGGAAAGTGATGGGAATATAGAGACCACCACCAGTGAGGCGAGTTTTAAAATTTTACTCTGTACTAAGGCTGGACTGGAGTTATCCTTGGGCAGTTATTGGCTGGTTGGAACAGCCTGACACCTTGTGGCCATGGTTAGTACTACAGCTGCATCTTTCTCAAGGTGCCCCAGTTTGTAACTCTTCCTAGGGGCTTCCTCTGGTACAGTGGCATAAAAGGTGTGTATGCTATGTGTAGATTTTTTGGGGGAGGACTTTTTAAAATTGAAGTATAGTGGAATTTCAATGTTTCAGGTGTACAGAAAAGTGATTCAGTGTTACGTATACACATTATATATGTATGTTCTTTCTCAGATTCTTTTCCATTAAACATTATTATAAGATATTGAATATAATTCTCTATGCTACACGGTAGATCCTTGTTATTTATTTTATATAGAGTAGTGTGCATCTGTTAATCCCAAATTCGTCATTTATTCCTCCACTCCCTTTCTCCTTTGGTAACCATTGAATTTGTTTTCTATGTCTTTTAGTCTGTCTTAGATTCCATGTATAAGTGATATCATATGATAATTGTCTTCCTCTGACTTCACTTAGTATGATGATCTAGGTCCATCCAGGTGGCTGCCAACGGCATTATTTCATTCTTCATTAAGGCTGAGTGATATTCGCTTGTACATATATTTCACATCTTTATCCATTCATCTGTTGTTGGACATGTAAGTTTGGATTTTTTAAACATTTTTTCATCTCATACCTGTCTCAGTATCTCCACTGAGTCACAGTTTTTGATCAGAAAGCAGGAGACATGCTCAGAGCCTCCATTTTACAAGCAGGAGATGTTTATTTTGTTACCAAACAAAACTGGAGGGAACATCAACTCAGTATCATTTCCTATTTTTAGCCTTAGAAGAAAGAGAAGTTGGAGGACCAGGGTAGGGCATTCCATGTGCTTTCAAAAACCCCATGAAATGTTATTTTTATAAGGTAAAAGTGAAGGAAATTGAGAGACAAGGTTGTAGTTGAATGAGAGCATGTGTGCTAAGTCACTTAGTCATGTCTGACTCTTTGTGAACCCATGGACTATAGCCCACCAGGCTCCTCTGTTCATGAAAATTTCCAGGCAAGAATAATGGAGTGGGTTGCCATGCCCTCCTCCAAGGGATCTTCCTGATCCCGGGATTGAACCGCATCTCTTACGTCTCATGCATCGGCAGGTGGTTTTTTTGTTTTTAACCGCTAGTGCCACCTGGGAAGCCCCGGGAATGATTACAAAATGGGCTTTATTTTCAGCTCTGGTTCTGTCACAAACCATATGTGATCTCAGGGAGGTCATTTACCCTCCATGGCTTTCATTCCAACAAAGCTAGGAGATTGGACCAGCTCATTTCCAAGGTTCTCTCTGGCTCTAAACCTCTGTGGTCTGCCCATGGCTGCTCCTCACCAGCTGTGCTTCTGAGAACACAAACTGGTTTTTATCTTGACCCATCATGCTTCTGGTCCTGAGATCACTGAGCTTAGGTCATTCATCCAAGTCTTCAATGGCCTGTGTCTTTCAGAGCCAACATTCGAATCAACCCACGGAAATCCACTGATCTTTCCTAGTTCACTTGACACTCATTAAAGAACTGAATGCATTGCCTTCATCAAACTGTTAGAAGAAAAATTTTTTTCTTTGGCAAGTGATACAAACTCGATCTGGAATCTCTAAATAGGCCCTTATCTTACCCTCTTTTAGTCTCAGGGGTTTTATGATGACCACAGATTTCATTTGTCATCCTTTTGACTTTACTTCATTGTTATTATGTAGCTCCAGGTCTTGATCTTGATGGTATGAAGACTGGCCGCCATCAGGAACGCGATGGCATCATGCCATCATTCGGTAGAACCTCAATTAGCATTACTTTTGAAGATATGACAATGAAGACATAAGCCTTCACACCAAAGACTTATAGCTCAAAACGGTAGGCAGAAGGATGTCAGCACAGAGACCTGAGACCAAATCAGCTTGGGGGATGTTACTTGGTAAATCCTGAATGACACGTGTGAGTAGCTAAGCATGGAAGGGCTGAGGTGGGGGAAGGGACTGCTTCTGGAAAAAACTCGTTTCAGTGAAATAAGAATTTCCCAGCGCCTACTCACTGTTTTCAGTGATTTGGCTTCTTCTAACCTCAGATAGGTCGGATTTGGAGGATATCTGATTCTAACCCAATATATTTCTTTTTAAAAAATTTTAGATTTATTTTATTCAAGTCAATTTACAATGTTGTGTTAATTTCTGCTGTACAGCAAAATGATTCTGTTATATATATATATTCTTTTTCATATTCTTTCCCATAATGGTTTATCACAGGACATTGAATATTCCCTGTGCTACTCAGTAGGAACTTGTTGTTTATCCATTCTAGATAGACTAGTTTGCACATTCATTCCAAACCCCCAATCCTTCCCTTCTACTTGCCTCCCCCTTGGCAATCACTGGTTTGTTCTCTACGTCTGTGACTCTTCTAACCAAATATATTTCTAAACTCAAATTTACTCAGCAGTATTCAACTTGGGGGAGTCACATGTCCTCGTGTATAGCTGATGTACATACTTCTAGAAACTTGGGGTAGATCCTTGGACATTTTAGCCCAGTGATGTCAATCCTATAGGTTCATCCAATACACATGCCTGAAACCAGGAAAGGGGCCCCCCGGCGGGTTTAGTCGCAGTGAAATAGGGCAGAAGGGTTGAAGGTTTAAGGATAAGGTGGAATGATTTGGGGATGCTTTGTTTAGCAAAAGAAGGCAGGCAGATTTCTCTGGTGACTGTGAAGCTGGGGAGATATTAGCCAGACGAGGACTTCAGATCATTCTCCCTGCAGTCCTTCAACCTTCCCATGAACTGTTCAGTAAGATGGTCTTGAGCTATTTCATGCTATTTCAAGTACAATAAAAGCTTTCTTAACCTGCGTTCACTCGCCCACTTCTCTGTAAAACTGAGTGGTGAGAGCTGCAGGGTGCTGAACGCTCAAGTCTTTCTCTAGATCCCTCAATCACCTCTGCTCCTTGTTAATTATAATTATATAAATTATACATAAGCCAAAGAGACACACATTTCTATTGCTTTTCTTTTCTCGGTATGAACATGTATTATTACTTTTATTAAAAATTGTAATTTATTTTTGGCTGTGCCACGTGGCATGTGGGATCTGTTCCCTGACCAGGGATCAAACCCATGTCCCCCCTGCATGGAGACCATGGACTCTTAACCACTGGACCACCAGGGAAGTCCCAATTTTGGTTGTATATTTGACTTACAATGTTGCATTCGTTCCAGGTGTATTTAGTGTTCAGGTTATCAGGTGTTTCAGTGATTTAGTTATCTATCTCCCAATCTATATTCTTTTTCAGATTCTTTCTGTTATTATAAGATATTGAATATAGTTCCCTGTGCTATACAGTTGGTCCTTGTTGTTTATCTGTTTTATATGTAGTAGTGTGTATCTGTAAATCGCAAACTTATTTATCCCTCCCCCACCAACAATTATTTTCAAAATTTTTATTTTTTTGGCTGCAGCCATGTGGCATGTGGGATTCCTTAGTTCCCTGACCTAGGGATTGAAGCCATGCCCCCTGCAGTAGAAGCACAGTGTCCTAACCACTGGACTGCCAGGGAAGTTCCCTACTGTCTTTTAAGGCTCACCAGTTCATCTGTATTTGTCTTTTCTCGTATCTCCTAATCGCACAGGTACTAGATTCTCTTTGCATGCCATTGGGTTACCTGGTTCCCAGCTTCTTCCATTTATGATATGATAGCCAGTCTTCAATCTCTTGTTAATATGGAGTGGACTTGCAATCTTCAGAATCTCTTCAGACAAGTTCCCTTCTGCTTCATGAGGATGGGGAAGAGTGTCTGGAAAGCCATGCACTAGGTCCAACTCACTAAGGAACCAATGCCAGAAGAACAACTTTTAAAATTTCTTTATTTATAGACATTTCAGAACCACTGAAATCAATGACAAATTTTTTTTAGACACAACATAACCATGTTTATCTTGAGGTACACATTGGGCCCATAGATAATGCTCTGGAAACAGTGCAACTGTTAACTGGTAGTTAACCCCAGGTTCCAAGCCAAGAAACTGTAAAGATGGTTACAAAATTCTTCGAAAAGAATAAACCATTTCCATTTAAGTCAAGGAAAACGCCCACATTTTTGATGGAGTTCAATTTTTAGGCTTAGCTTAAACAATATTTTAAAGGGAACTTCATATGCGAATGGGAGAAGATGTTTATAGTTAAGAAGTGATCTGAGCCTTACAACATGAGGTTGGAAACAAGAAATTCATAATCCGATAAGTTCATTACAAAACTCATAGCCTTAAAATTAAGAGCAGCAAAATTACAGAACATATTTGTACAGTTTTAACACAATTCACGTTTACCCTTTGTTTCTGGCTTTCACAAGGAGACACATTTGCAAACACCAAGTTCTGAAGACTAAAGGGCGTGACTAGCTAAGAAGCAGCCATCAACATTCCACACGATCACAGCCCCACCCTGTAAAAGTCCTGCTTTCCATTATTTGCCCTCTGGCTATTTTATTTTTCTTGCCCCAGCAGTTTGGTGCCATTATGAGAAAAATAGTGGGAATTGGTATAATGGTGGTAAGTTTCTGAAAGTCTTGTGTGTCCAACAACAGATTTCACTTTTGTGGTGGACTGAAGCTGAAATTTCGCTAGGGTCTTTGGAGAACTGTCTGCTTTACCCGTTTGTTATTTAAAACGTTAACCTCACACTCTTTAGGCATGATGAGTAGTGACTTGTGTGTGACCCGGAGTGTTGGTTAAATGATGGACCCTCTATTCATCCACACCCACTCCCTGAACGGCTCGAGGAGTTGTGTGGACAACGTGCAGTTGGTTCTGGAATGTCGCCAGACAGTGTTCACCCATGTGTCTGAAAACAGTTGGAATGGACAGTCATAATATTTCCCCATAAGATTGTTTTATTTCTACATGAGACAAGAATAAACACTGCAATTTAGTCGAATGGGCAGCTTGCTGCAACTTCATAAACTTGAACGGCATATGTGGGTTGAAAGGGTCTCAACGTAAATTTCACAGTTCATAAAGTCGAGCGGCTCAACTTAAAAGAGAGAGAATATGCAGGCGTTTACGAGATGCTGAGAGGGAACTGACCTGTGAGTGCTTGAGTTCGCCCTCCTTGTGTGAGTCAGGCCCACATTTTACATTTTCGCTGCTCGGTTTGATTTATTGCTGAGTTTCCTTTCTGATGGGGGTCATGATGATTTTGGCCACAAATTTAAGGACCCCAAATAAGAGTCCTGTTTGGACACTTTCTCCCAGGCCGTGGGGGTCAGTGCACAGACTGTGAGGCATCTGCCAGAGATGTCCTGTCCTGACTTGGTTGGTTAGAAACGATTCTGGGTGTGAGGGTCTCTCTACACCACTTTTCAATGCAAAATCGCAGCTCAAGAAGGGGAAGGGCTGTCTCCTTCCTACCCCTGTTCTGCATTTCTTGTCATGATTCTCTGTGGCTATGCAAGCCTTGTCTAGTCAGGGTGCCATGTGGCTTCAGACATGCCAGAAGATACTTATTACCAATTAAAACAAAATTCCAGCCAGTAAAAAAGAACACTAGCCAGTGGGGCTCTGAGATGTTTTGTGTCTCCAACGCTTTCCAAGTTTTGATGGTCTTGTAGTGTTTCTTTGATACTCCTTTCCTAGAAGCTGCCATTTTTCCCATCTGTGGCTTTTTGAAAGACAGAGCACACTTAACTGTCCCTATATCCAGCTGCTCGGAAGATTTCACGTTTCTCTTACACAGACTCAGTCTCAACAACTGTGGTTTTAAATATGAACATTATGAGTTCCAAGAGGGCAGGAACTGTCCTTGATAGCAACCTGTCAAGTCATCCTAGCATGGTGCCCAGCACACAAATGATGCTCAGTGAATTGTGAGTGTGTGACTAAAAGGCCATGTCGTCCCCGCCCTCAAGGAGTCTCTACGTTGCCATCAGTATAAACGCAACGTACATAAGCCAAGACAAAACAAAAACAAAAACAAAAAAAAGAACAGAAGGAACTTTTTTTTTTCAAAGGAAAAAAAAGATAAAAAGAATCAGTTGTTCATGTGGGGCCACCTTCATAGTAAACTCAAACCTACTTATTCCTCCCTCCTGAATTGAGAATGGTGTCTGGGCGTAAGGATTCACGAATGGGTTCAGCAAGATTTTGTCAGAGAAAACTTGCAACTATTCAACAGCCTCCTGTTTTTATTTTAAAGAAAGGTTCTGAGAGGTTAACTTTACCTAAGGGGTTGCCCCTGGCACTGAAGGATGGTTTCCCAACAGGAAAAGTCAGAGTGGCCGTATGCCATCTAAGTGCAGTACTGGAAGCTTCTACACAGACTTGTCAGTTACTTATGAAGAGGTGACCCAGCCTGACAAGTTTTACAGGGTATTCTTTTTATGGGGTACTTTTAACCTAGAGTATTTGCATTTTGAGAGACATGTGAAGGGAAAGAGGCTTTATTTAAAAAAAAGATTTAAGATGGAAAATGAGACAATGTATCAATTCACCTCAGTTCTAAACAATGAGATGGATTAAAAATATCTTTCATGGCAGGAAATGAAGCCATATTGAATAGGTCTGCAAAACTAGAACTGGTGGGTTTTGTCTTTCCACTTGTGGACTCATTTTGATGAGCAGGAAGAGCGGATAATAACATACAAGCCAATCCTGACACCTGGGTGGGTGGCTGTCCATCTGGAATATGGGGACAGACTTCAGGAAGGCAGGGCTGAGGATGATAACCTGTTTGGAGAAGGAAAATGTTTCTAAGATTCATATGCCTTCAAAAAGTCAACAATGATATTGATGCCATCGTATTTTGGAATAGTTAATCGTGTTTGGCAAAAACTGTCAGACTGGGTTCTGGAACTGTTGGAATGAAAGTATGGTAAATCATGTATTTTCTCTGGACGAGAGGAAAGAAGAGGTTTCCGAACTAGACAAGTACTCTTATTGATGCTCTAACAAATGATGCAACAGACGTAGCACAGATCAAAGCAGAGGGTGGTGTGTCTGACTTCCAAGCGCTCCTAAAGCACAAAGCATGTTGAACATGAGACATGGCTCTGAAAACTGCTCTCCAGACCCCAAATCACCAGATACCAGGAGAAGAAGACCCTCAAACCCGAGAATTATCACTCAACAAAAATGATCAGTTCCCCAGACATGAATGGGCACAGGAGTATTCTATGCAAAACCCAGCCTGTAACAGGTTTAAAATTCAACTTAATTCTTCAATACAGACTCTCTACTGGTTTGTTTCAAGTTTTCCATGCTGGAGCCTGATACGACCGAGCTTCGAGGGACAGGATTCTGAGAATCTTTGACATCATTCTGTCCACTCTTCCTAAGAGTCGACTTAATCAATGGCCCCAAACTTTCAGTGGATATTTGAAAGTGAACAGATGTTACCTAAAAGATCAGACTCATAGGGATGTTGAAAACATACATTTGTATCATGTCTAGATAAATATACATACACATATATATTCTGGGTATTTTTTCTCTGCTCAATAAAATTAGCAGCTACAGATAAATTGTTGTGGTCATGATTTATTATTTCTAAGGACGTCTTATATCCTCTACCAGCACAAGACTTGATAAAATGCCTTTTGATGAAAAGATCCCCCTCAAGCACATAACACTGCAGTGTCATTTCGTATTACTAACATTTTCAGGCACAAGAGGAAAACAATTAGCACTGAGCAGTCCAAACAACAGAGCACAGACTAGAGTTAATTTTCTGAAGTTGATTCTCCCAGAGGAGGGAATTGTTCAAAAGTGTGTGTGTGTGTGTTTAAGATTTCTTGTGTTTCTCAGCTTTGGCTATTTTGTAAATAAATATCAGACCTTCTTGCATAAACCTACTTGGGTAAGAAGTATTTCTCTGAACATGCCTTTTGTCTTTTAGCAGCTGTTGAGTGTTGAGTGACGTACAAGGCACACCTCTAAGTGTTCTGTACAGCATTTTTATTGATGTACAAAATAGCCTGTTCACCATTCAAAAATCGTAATCTGCATAGTAAGAGTTTTCTCTTATCCCTATTTACAGCGAAGGTTTTTAGTGCAAAAAAAAAAAAAAAAAGGAAAGAAATCCATGAAACTATGTCCCAGCCAGTCCCATCTAGCACAACGGGGTTATCAGTTTTGCTCCATGCCAGCTGGGCTTATTTGGCTATATTTTGGGTCTCCAGCCGTTAATGAACTGCAGGATTTTCTTCACCTGCAGTTTGCTCAGTTTGAAATCCTCCGAGAGGATTTCTTCCGTGAGCTGAACGAGCAGATTGCCATCGATCTTCTCGGTCACGAAGAACACGATGACGTCCTCCGACAGCCCGATGAACCGCAGGGACTTGGACACCTCTTCGACCGAGAGTCCCGACAGGTCGGCGGGTGGCTGCCACGGGGACCCGTCGCCGCAGGAGCGGGGGGCCAGCTGCAGGTGGATTGGTGACGAGAAGGGGTAGGGCGTGGAGAGGAGGTCCTGCGCGCCCTTCTGGACGAAGTACGCGTCCTCGGACAGGTCCGGCGACCCGGACTTGGGGGCTTCCTCAGCACCGTCGATTTGCAGGGGCAGAGGCGGGGTGTCCGGGGCCGCTTTCTCTTCCAGCGGCCTCGGGGCCCGGGGGGGCAAGGCGGGGCAGGAGCTGCTCTGCTTGGCCGGCCCGCCCGCCAGGCTCCTGTCGCCTGAGCGCTCCAGGCAGTAGCTGGCCGACTTGGGACAGCCCGCGGGCTCCGCGGGGCCCGGCCCAGGCGGGCTGGTGGCCAGCTCGCGGCCGTCCAGCTCGAAGGCGGCTGGGCAGTTTCTCTTGGGCGTGCCTGGCGTCTTCTGTCGGGGATAACTGTAGCTGCGGCTGGGATCCAGCAGGAAGTCGCTCCTGGTGTGGGTCTCCGACGCTCCCGAGTAATGGTTTGGCCACGAGAGCCTGGAGGACAGAGCTTCAGAAGTGGGGCTGCCGCACGGGGACTTGGGGTCCCCGGAATCTGCCTTCACTCGGTTACATGGGTAGCAGGACACGGGAGCGCTCTCGGGGGGGCTTGTCTCACTTTTAGTGACGCTGCTTAAAAGCCAAACACATAGAGAGAGGGGTGAGTGAGAAAGTGAGAATGAACATCCAGCCTAGCTTTAGCCCATCGATGTCAGTTTTGAGTAGAAAAATGTTAGGAAGCAAATATTTCTTATCATGAATTCAATAAAGTATCTACTTAACCTCACTTTTTTTTTTTTAAATTTAAAGAATCTTTAAATTACTAAAATACATCAGTAACTATGGATATGAAGATACTGATTTAATAAGCTACAGCAGAGATGGCAAATAGATTTTTAACTACAAGAAAATCATTTGTTAGTGAGTGCCTGGATCTTCGTGAAGAGAAAAATCTTTAGTCCTGTTCGGGCTTATCACCAATAGGGTCTGATTGATTAGTGACGTCTGCAGTGGGCAAGGGGGGCATGAGGGAACAGTTAGTGGGTGTCTCGTGCTACAGTGGCGGGACTACATCACCACCACCGATGACCTATTCATCCAAGAGGGTGAGGCTGGAAGAAACGTTTCAAATACAGTGCTTACGCGAGCCTTGGTTTCTGCACAGTTAACACCAGCATAAAGATTTAAATAAGTGTCCAGCGAACAAAAAAAACCTGCCAAGGAGAGCTACTGTAACCCATCAGGAGCATGTGTGATCCCCTGCAGCTCTGGGGCCCTATCTTCAGAACGACCATGAAACCCGAGTGCGCTCAGAGTGGGTGACCGAGGTGGGGTGGGGTGGACAGTGGGTGGAACCGAGTCCGCTTCTTTGGGAGAAGAGAAGAGGCACATTCACGGCTGACCTCGCGGTTTCACAGCCTGACCAAGAGAAGCAGGTAGACCTAAATTTGTTTCTCTAGACATAAGAAACAGTTGACAGTTACATAGAGATAGATATAATGTAATATAATGAAAGATTTCTTAAAAAAAAAAAAGTTCTCAGCCTGTGCCAACCATGGAATGAGCCACACTGCAGAAGCATTCGCTCAGGGCACCAGGAGGATGGAAATGGAAGACGGTCTGCCAGTGATGGTCAGGAAGGGACCCCGGCTCTGGGTAGAAATTCAGAGTGGAGGCAGAACCCCTGTGATTCCCCGTCTCCCTAGAAGTTGCTGTCTGCTCGGCTGCAGTCAGAATGGAGAGCAGCATTGGCTAGGCTTTATCACCGAACCCCGCACAGACTCTACAGTCTGCTCATGCCACTGGCTCTTCCATCCTAGCTCAGAACCAACAGGGTCTATGCTCGTCCAGTAAAAATAAAAAGAGAAAAAGCTGCCTTTCCTGTCACCGCGAAGAGGGGCCAGCTCCCTGACACTGTCTGCAAGGACCGGGGGCCTTGGCTGCTGAGGGCACCGTGGGGGAAGTGGGTGCTGGCATAGGACTTACATGTCGTGCAGCCCTGAAGAATAGTAGGACAAGGTGGGGCTGGGCGAGCGAGTCTGCGGCCGCGCCGGCTTGGCTGTGCGAGGAGGGACCGAGGGGCTGGTGGACTGAGGCTTTGCGTTGCGGGGCGGGACCGGCGGCGCGTTCAGGAGCCGGCACTCTTCCCGGACCTGGCGCAGAAGAGAACATGCGGGGTTAGCGACACGCGACCCGGAGGGGCCCGAGGCTGCTCTGACGCGACACCAGCGGCGATGGACGGAGGGGAGGGGTGACCTGAGCCGACAGGGGGCTGCCAGATGTGGAGCAATTTTGCAAGAAACCAGTTTGGCAAATGCTGCTGAAATGTGGCAAGTAGAGGGGAAGGACAGCCCAGGGAGGGCGCAGGTGATCCATGGGGACGCAGAAAAGAGGAGCAGGAAGAAAGTAAGGGTGTAAGAGATCTTACTAGAGGATGCCATTCTCCCAGGCAGTGGTGTTTCTTCACTGTTCAAGCTGAATTCGACTTGATCCAAACCTTAGGGGCAGAGCGAACCTTTTCTAGCGGAAAAGCTCCTCCAGGGCTTCTCACGGGTAAAGGTGCACCTCAATCCCCTGGGGATCTTGTTTCTTGCAGATTCAGTAACCAAGGGTGGGGGCCTGAGACTCTGCATTTTTCTAACAAGCTCCCGGGTGATGCGGACCGGGCTGGACCACAGACCATACATACTCTGAGAAACAAGGCGGCAGATGGTGGAATGAGGCAGCTCTCCAAATCCCCAAAATAGTACTGTGTATAAGAGCTGCCTCTGCCTCTCTCACCCTCCCTTCATCTTCCCACCAAAGAGGAGGCAGGTGACCCGTGCCAGCAGCAGCCTGCCTTCACCCCGGCTTGTTTGCGATTCACAGCCGGCATTCAGAACATGGTTCTTTATAATGAAGATATTTTATGTACTTCTCTGTGTCAGACAGCAGGGGGCAGTTTATACCTGGTTCAGCAACTCTACCCTTAACTTTATAGATAAAACCCGAGCCGATTCTGACTCAAAAAAAGAAAAGAAAAGAAAAGAAAAAGGCTTTGCCTGCTTTTAGACTGTGTTTCCACCTTTTTTTCCCACCTTTTCCTTGACTCCTCCATCTCAGGGGCCCTAGGGTAATGAAGACAATGAAATAACAGCTCCCATTAGCTTTTGGTTTGGAGTTTGCTTAAGACCAAATGAGATGGGCTCCTGTTACATCACATTGGCTACCACCTACGCTGCAGCCGGCCTTGAACTGGCTTCCAAGGCCTGATTCACTTGCAGTAGAAATCCAGCCATTAAGAACAGTTATGTGACCCCAGGTGACCTGGCAAACCTCAACTCTAAGCGAAATGGAAGCCATTAAAAGTCTCATCCATTGGCATTTCTCCCTGGACCTGCTCCCACCCAGAGGACCCACCAGATACAAGTTTTCATCTCAGCAGCTCTTAGGCTGAAACAAAATATTCAGAGCAGTGGATTTTCTTCAACAGCTGCAGGCTTTCCCCTTTTGAGCTTTTCTTAAAAAGGTGGTAGTGGAGGAAATAAGGTTTGCATAAGGAAGAGAGAGGCTTGTAAGCTGGCCCAGGGGGGCTCTTGCCCCACTTTGGGGTCTTCTGCAGAAGCTGAGAACCAACCAGGACAGTGAAAAGCTCTGGTTGGGGTGCTCCCCTGCCTGACTTTTGGAAGCATGGGCTGATTACAAAATAAGTAAAATAGTGTTTCCATCTTGCTGCTGCTGCTAAGTTGCTTCAGTCGTGCCCGACCCTGTGTGACCCCATAGATGGCAGCCCACCAGGCTCTGCTGTCCCTGGGATTCTCTAGTCAAGAACACTGGAGTGGGTTGCCATTTCCTTCTCCAGTGCATGAAAGTGAAAAGTGAAAGTGAACTCGCTCAGTCGTGTCTGACTCTTAGCGACCCCATGGACTGCAGCCTACCAGGCTCCTCCACCCATAGGATCTTCCAGGCAAGAGTACTGGAGTGGGGTGCCATTGCCTTCTCCGTTCCGTCTTACTAGCAAACTGTAAAGTAGCCAACTGTGTCTCTTTTCTTTCTTAAGGAATGTCTTTAGAGTCTAGGGTGGATGGGTGTAACGTCTATAGATGTGCCTGGTTCTGTTTATGCTAGAGTGACAAGAATCATGGAAAACGTGAGAGGATAAGGAGTCTGTCAATTTTTTTGATTTTAAAAATAGTCACGTTTCAATATGGAATTAGAAGTATAAGGGTTAAGGCTGAATCTGATTTAGAAATTTCTAAATTTTGGAATTCATCGTTAAATACACTTAATTAGGGATCGCTGACTTAGATGTCAATGATGATATGCTAAGATGTCAATTACAATTGCATTTTTAAAATGTATTTATTTTTAATGTAAGGGTATGACTTTACAATATTGTGTTGGTTTCTGCCATAGGCATTGGCTGATCTAGGTCTAGGAACACAGAGAAGCAGCCACATGCAGTTGAATTTGACCTCTGGGAAGCCCTCTCTTCTCATAAGGTTCCTGACAGCTGCTTCTGCCTCCTCCTTCTCTAACTGGGCAGTCAGTCCTTAGAGCTTCCCCACAGGTTTGTAGTAGAGAGAATACTATTAATAAAAAGAGTTATTTGTAGGTGACAGGGCCTGGTAAGGTGAGCTTGGCTGACCGAGAGCCTTTCCAGCTAAACTCCAAACAGCACCTGAAATATGGAAAGCTCCTGAGATGGCCACATGACTCCTGAAAGGAATTCAAGAACAAAGGTGTGAGTGTGTGTGAGAGTGAGAGAGCTTCTTACCCTTGGGATCTGATCAGTGAGGAGATACTAACATGAGGCCAGGAAAAAAAAAAAAAAAAGAGTTCTTCCCTTGTGATGAGAAGGCAGTGTTGTTAAGTCACTTCAGTCGTGTCTGACTCTTTGTGACCCTGTGGACTACAGCTTGCCAGGCTCCTCTGTCCATGGGATTTTCCAGGCAAGAATACCCGAGTGGGTTGAGAAGGCAGTTTGGGTGTAATCACGTGACTTCAAGAACTAGGCTTATCTGAAACCCATTTCGGAGACAAAGGTAGTTAAAACAAAACCTGACTTCAAAGGGACCCCGTCCTGGATGAGAACTGAGCTGTAATGCAGTAGAGGCACAAATTAGTGCTTCACCCAGCAGGTGTGGGAGGGCAGCCTGTCGGGGGGTGAGCCCCGCTCACAGCTCTGCAGACAAATGCATCTCCACGGGTTACTCTCAACTTGTGGCTGCAGATGTGGGTGCTCGAGGGAAGTTGTACAGCAGTGTATTTTATGGGAAAAATTATATATGCGTTGGGGTTCCGAGGTTACATATCACAGGGTTTATGGTGCCATCTTACTTCCTAACTCTTACATCCTTTCAACAGAAATCATTCTACTTTCCTTTGGATTTAATTCATCATGGGACATTTGTATCCAAGGGAAACGTAGCTGTGGCTTGAAATGTATTTCATCTGACAATAAAAGGTAATTTACAAGACCGGATGGCCAATCACCCTATTTCCAGTTTTCCCTCATATTCTGTTTCATGTTGAAGTGCTACATTTTCAGCACATTCCTTCTAAAAGTCTCAGCATGTGGCTTTCATCATGTTACTTCCCATCTCCAGGGGCCCCCCTGACTACTGGACAAAGTCCAGCTTCTCCTGCCTCCCATCGAGGCCTGCAGCAGTCTTTCTAGTGATTTCTTCCCATCTGATGCCATCTTTCTAGTATTTCCCCTGCTCTCCTCTGTATGAACACACAGGTCCCTCCAGTGGGGCAGGTTCAGTGTCGTCTAAACTTATTCCTTGTACTTTCCTGCCTGTCCGTGCTTTACTTCCAACTGCCCCCTCCCCCGACCCCCGTCACTGCCTAAGGCCCAGCCTAAGCGTTACAGGTGCGGTTTGGGACCGTCACACACAGCCATCAGCACTCGTCACTGCTTCTGAACTCTGCACAGACGCCGTCTGTATTTACTCACTCTCCATGTATGCTCAAGGAGCCTGAAAGTGGACATGCTGGGGCCATCGGCATTGTTCTTACTGCTCTGTGGGTGGCAGAGTTTGGGGATTTGACACCCCTGGCCCAATGTGTCACCTTGAATGGCAGGCAGAGGTTACTGGATGTCACCAAACTCAAAGCACTTTTATTTTTATATGGATACCATAAGAATGTCTTTTATATTTTTATGTGGAAACTGTTATTGATAAGTCATCTGGGCTACATGTTAATTTGTGTGTGTGTGTGTCTTCATATTGGTATCAATTTAGGGGAAAAAAAGGGGTGTAGCAGACCTGGGCTCGGTGACCACCATCAACTCCGCCACCGCTAACCTGGGCGTGGTATCGGTGAAAATGACAGTTATTTCTGAACTGGGAAATGCTGTGGCTTCATTAGGGAAGGGTGGGGAGGAGGGGAGAGGTATTTGGATGACCAAGAATAAGCTCTCTAACGCTGGTGCTAAGCGAGGAGATGGCATTGTGTCTGAGGCAGGTATTATTATTGCCTATCACAGATTATGGGTGACTTTTGCCTACTGGTGGGTGATCTCTGGTGATGAGCAGCTTGAGTGTTTACAGCCAAGCTCCTGGCACCTGGTTATGATGGGGGTCAATCCACAGTACGAATTCAGGGCGAGCAAACTCCTACCCGTACCCAGAGCCTGGCTTTACCAGCACTTCTCTGGTCTAAAACCTTTCTTTCCAGCAGTTTCCCCCCTGCCCAGCACAATCGTCTCATCCTTGCCCCTTTACAAGTCTTGTCCCTTTTCTACAGCAATGTTCAATGATCCCATCTTATCAGAGATAAGATACGCTGCCCTGAAGTAAGACACTTCTCCCCAGGGTTCAAGGTGCAGACTGCCAACCCAGGGCTAATCAGAGAGCAGATTTATTGAGAGGATGAATAGTGAGCTCCACCCTTTCTAGAATTGTCACTTCTCTCTAGTCTATGAAGCATATGTTCAGCGAGGCATAGGCAAAGTGACTGTCTCTAACACAGAGAGTTCCCTAGTGGGATTTGAAGGAGGCTGTGGAAGGTGCCCGTCCTGGGACTAACAGCCAGACCACAGGGACCATCTACTCCCACTGCCCCTAAAAGTCTGAAGAACATGCATCACTTCCCCTTTTCCTACAAACATGAATTCCATTTACGACTGACTTGTTCAGTTCCGTGCTGGGTGCCCATACAGGCTCACTGAGCTGCTGTGGAGTAGGGCTGATGAGAACGAAGAGCCCCTGCAATTAGCTGGGAGGGGGGTGATGGAGGCCAGTGCATGACAGATAGAAACAGGCTCCGTAATAGCAGAAGGCGGAACGCAGATCAGTGGGAGGATCATGGATGATTCAAGAGGCAGAGGGAGGACAAACTCAGGCAATTATGCTGAGGAAGTCTGGAGGCGGAAGGAGTTGTGAGTGTACAAGAGAGGCATGAAAACACCCCCAGAAAGATGATTTGGTCTGGGGGCTTAGAAGGCGAGACAAATCCTGGTGCTACTGATTCAGACAGACACTTAGAAAGAAGAACGGGCGTTGGGAGAAACCAAGGAGTTCAGGGTTGAAAAGAGTTTGAGCTCAGTGTTCTATTGATAGAACCTGAAGATGTGAAGAGGGCTGAACCCCTAAGAGGCGGCAGAGGAGGAGACCAAGGCGGAGAAACACAGGGGCCTGCACCTCACTCTTTACGGCAGGGAACAGGCCCTGATGGTGTCACAGAAGCGGACGGTGGGGAGGACAGCTCAGGAGAGGGATGCGGTGAAGACAGTGACGGCAAGAAGTTCAGGCAGGTTGGGAAGATGTGTGACAATTAGCAGGTCACTGCGGATCTTAGCACATGAAGCTTCAGTTGAGTGAGGAGACCAGAAGCAGATTCCAGGGGAGTCAGAGCTGGAACAGGAGGCCAGGGAGAAGTTAGTGAGGACAGACCATACCTTACAAGAAGGAAGGGGGAGGAGCTATTTGAAGTGGATACTGGACTGAAGGAGGCGTGGCCTTTTTCTTGGAAGAAACTTGAAAACGTGCACGAGTAGGTACATGTACGCACGCGGCCTGAAGCCAAGTGTACGCTGACTCCAGGGGCAGACAGAACACACTTCCCCACAGTTCTCTGCTTTCCCCAGGCCAGTACCAGCCACGTAAAACCAGAAAAATAATGGCAGCTGATTATCTAAGAGCTTCCCAGGTGGCGCTAGTGGTAAAGAACCTGCCTGCTAGTGCAGGTAAGAGATGAAGGTTTGATCGCTGGGTCAGGAAGATCCCTGGAAGAGGGTACAGCAATGCACTCCAATCTTCTTGCCTGGAGAATCCCATGGACAGAGGAACCTGGTGGGCTGTGGTACACAGGGTCGCAAAGAGTTGGACACGGTCGAAGCAACTTAGCACACGTGCAGAGCAAAGATGGACACACCCAGTAGAATAAGTGACTTCGGAAAGCTTTGTTTAGCTACGTGAAGGTGGTTGACAAGATCAAAACCCAGTTCCAACCTGTGGTCAGAATCTCATGCGTCACAGAGTGGGACTATTTATTTTCAGAATACTCTTCCAGAAAGTGTAACTTGGTTCCCTGACTCCTGGAATAGGCATTTAAAGGATCCTTTCTCCTCCTCTTCCCTGGACTGCCCTGGTGGCTCAGATGGTAAAGTGACTGTCTACAATGTGAGAGACCTGGGTTCGATCCCTGGGTAGGGAAGATTCCCTGGAGAAGGAAATGGCAACCGACTCCAGTACTCTTGCCTTGAAAATGCCATGGACGGAGGAGCTTGGGGCAGGCTACTATCCATGGGGTCGCAAAGAGTTGGGCACGACTGAGCGACTTCACTTTCTTTTCTCCTCCTCACTCCTCGTAGCTGAAAGTCTTTTTAGCTGGTGGGGGGAACTGAGCCCCATCTGAAGGACCAATAATTTATGCAAAATGGAAAACATGGTCTTCTTCCTAAATAGTCACATATTAAAGACAATGCATGAGAATGTGTTAAATACAAAGCTCGTTAAAGCATGGTTGGAAACAGGGGTAAATGTAAATGTTTGGCAGACAATTCAAACATTACATACAACTGGAGTATCTTACACACATGAACTACTTTCTTCTGTGACATTCTCTGACACTTCCTAGGGATTAACACAACACAACAAAAGACACACAGTGTGCCTATGAAGCTACTCAGCATAGGAATGGGGGCTTTTTAGTCTGATGATGCTTCTTGGAAAGCCTTAGCTTCTCAGAACTCTACTTGTCTTATGAAAGAAATGACACTTTCACACCCCATTCATTCACCAACTGGACCAATGAGGCAGCTTAGGAAAATGGAATACTTACAACGACATGTTCCTTGCTGAACTTTTTCTGGGGGAAAAAACTTTTATAGCAGCAACTGTTGTTTAGTCGCTAAGTCATGTCCAACTCTTTTGCGACCCATGGACTGTAGCCCGCCAGGCTCCTCTGTCCATGGAATTCTCCAGGCAAGAATACTGGAGTGGGTTGCCACTTCCTTTTCCAGGGGATCTTCCCAACCCAGGGATCGATCCCGTGTCTCCTGCATTGGCAGGTGGATTCTTTACAACTGAGCCACCTGGGAAGCCCATAGCAGTAATTACTCAACTTTTAAATACAAGCAGTGGATCTGAAAGCAACTGTCATTAAGACTCCGTAAGTCCTTGTCCACAGTCTAAAGTCCGGCATCCCATGCCTGCGGATGAAAACCTTGGCCCTCAAAGACCACACTGCTTGGTCACCAATGGGCTGCAGCCGTCCTTAGGCAGACTCAGGATCACTGCTTTTATGCTGACAATAATTCAGAAAACAGACACGATAGGTGAGCTTGATCTGAAACTGGACTCACCTTCACTGTGAGTTTTCTTCTCTTAAAAAGCTGACTTGGGGATCGTGTCAGAGTTCCGAAGAAAGGAGTTTTGTAACCAAGCTTCCCTGAACTTTGTAACTTTGCCTTGACCGCGTGCCCTCTGCCCCGTATTTCACATTTCTTCCCACACTCCCTCTCCCAGATAACACAATCATTACAGCCTTAAGAAATCTGATTTATAAAGAGGCTTTTATACAAAGAGTTCACAACCCTGTCACTATACCCATCAGGGGTATTCTCAGCCAAACAGAAATTCAAGTTTTAGAATGACAATGTGGCCATCAATGAACGTCTCTTAGATGGATTACGCAAGGGTAGATGTGATTTACAGTCGAAATCCTGATTCTCTGATGCGTGTGTTTCTTTTTCGCCATTGTGTATGTGGATGGTAAGGACCGAAGGCAGGCCTGGGTCTGCCATGGCTTCCAACCTCCAGGCTTGGGGCAAAGGAGTCAAGGCTGAGGGCACAGGAGGCCGCTGCTGGGAAACGAGAAGGGCCTGCAGCTCTGAAAAGAATACTTGTTTAAATTCCAGGGTGCTTCCCTGGACTCTGAAGAAAGATGATGCCATTGGGGCAGAGAATAAAGCCCTTTTCTGAGCAAGGAGTATAATGCATGACAGATACACTGAAATAGGATATAACCTTCCTATTAATGCGATTCTGTGCAAACGGTAAACCCAAGAGTGCAAATTTGAAACAAGGGCTAGCCCAGAGAATATTACAGTGACTTTATTAACATTCTAATCATTGAGACTTTCAGTAGACACAGGAGAAAACAATTTCTTGGCCAAGAAGGTTTCATTTAAAAACAAATAACCTACATAAAACCGAAGGCAATTAGTTTCAAAATTACTAGAACACAGTAATAATTCAGTCGTTATTTCAATTAACAAATGGGAAACGCAGGTATGCCTTGCTTACCGAGTACTCCTTAAAGGTTGTAATTAAAATGAATTAAATGTCAGATGCCTTAGGAGACCTTGTTAATTAGTGGAATCCTGAGTGAATCCTTTCGTAGAGCAATTATTTTGAAAAGTAAATAGTCATTTCCAGATGAACCTGTTTAATATCTAAATTTGACTATGACTATGTCAGGTTTACTTAAGAAAAACTTTCCTTTAGTGCCTTCCTAAGTTTTTTTTTAGCTTAATTTATATCACCTAACTTTTTTATTGGATTACAGATATACTGTATCTTTTATATACAGTAGTGTGTGTATGTTATTTCCAAGTTCCTACTTTATCCCTCCCCATTTGCCTTCTCTAATATTAATAAACAGAAGGAGAAAGCCCAAAGACAAAATAAAAATTCAGAGTAAAATCAATTATTTTTTTAAAAATGTATTTTGTTGAAGTACAACTGGTTTCCAATGTTGTGCTAATTCCTGCTGTGCCGAAAAGTGATTCAGTTACACACGTGTGTGCATACTCTTTGCCATTATGGTTTATCACAGGATACTGCATATAGTCCCCTGTGCTGTACAGCAGACCTTGTTGTTTATTCTATATATAATAGTTTGTTGCATCTGCTAATCCCACACTTCTAATCCATCCCTCCCCTCCTCTCCCTCCCCCTTGGCAACCACAAGTCTGTTCGCTCTGAGTCTGCTTCTATTTTGTAGATAAGTTCATTTGTGTCATAGTTTAGCTTCCACATATAATGGTATATGTGGTATTTGTTTTTCTCTTTCTGACTGACTTAGTACGATCATATCTAGGTCCATCTATGTTGCTACAAATGGCATTCTTTTTTTTTTTTTTTTTAATGACTGAGTAGAACTCCATTGTAATATGTACCACATCTTCTTTATCCATTCATCTGATGACTGACATTTACGTTGTTTCTGTGAGTTGGTCATTGTAGATTTTGCTGCTATGAACACTGGGGAGAATGTATCTTTTTCAATAATAGCTTGTTTGGATATATGCCCAGGAGTGGGACTGCTAGATCATACAATAACTACTTTTAATTTTTGAAGGAACTTCCATACTGTTCTCCATAGGGGCTGCACCAATTTACATTTCCACCTACAATGGAGGAGGGTCCTCTTTTACCACACCCTCTCCAGCATTTGCGATTGGTCGATTTTTAAATGATGGTCATTTTGACTGGTATGAAGTGACACCTCATTGTAGTTTTGATTTGCATTTCTGTAATAATTAATGATATTGAGCATATTTTCATATACCTGTTGGCCATCTACGTCTTCTTTGGAGAAATGTCTGCTTAGTTTTTCAGCCCATTTTTAAATTGGGTTATTTGCTTTCTGTTGATGAGTTGTATGAGCTGTTTGTATATTTAGAAAATTAAGGCCCTCTCAGTTGCATCATTTGCAGTATTATCTCCAAGTCTGTAGGTTATCTTTTCATCTTATGGTTTCTCTTATTGTACAAAAGCTTGTAAGTTGGATTAGGTTCCACTTGTTTATTTTTGCTTTTATTTCTATTGTCTTGGGAGACCGACCTAAGAAAACATTGGTACGATTTATGTCAGAGAATGTTTTGTCTATGTTCTCTTCTTTTAGTTTTATGGTGCCATGTTTTATATTTAAATCTTGAAGTCATCTTGAGTTTATTTTTGTGTAAGGTGTAAGGATGTGTTCTAACTTCACTGATTTACATGTGGCTGTTAACTTTCTCAGCACAATTTGTTGAAGAGATTGTCTTTTTCCCATTGTATGTTTTTGCCTCTTTTGTTGCAGACTGACTGTAGGTTTAGTGGATTTAATCTCTGGGCTCTCTATTCTGTTCCATTGATCCATATGTCATCTTTTGTGCCAGTACCATACTGTTTTAATTACTGTAGCTTTGTACTGGGCTTCCCAGGTGGCTCAGGTAAAGAATTCGCCTGCCAATGCAAGAAACATGGGTTTGATCCCTGGGTCGGGAAGATTGCCTGGAGAAGAAAATGGCAACCCACTTCAGTATTCTTTTCCTGGAAAATTCCATGGACAGAGGAGCCTGATGGGCTACAGTCCATGGAGTTGCAAAAGAGCTGGACACAACTCCACAACTAAACAACAATAAGCTCTGCTGTATTGCCTTCAGCTATGTTCTCTTTCCTCAGGTGTGCTTTGGCAATTCTGGGCCTTCTGTGATTCCAATAGGATTATTTGTTCTAGTTCTGTGGAAAATGTCATGAGTATTTCATAGGGACACTCATTACATGGGTAGATTGCTTTGGGTAGTATGGCCATTTTAGCAATATTAATTCTTTCAATCCAAGAGGATGGGAGTATCCTTCTATTTCTTTGAATCATCTTCAGTGTCCTTTATTAATGTTTTATAGTTCTCAGCATATAGGTCTTTCACTTCCTTGGTCAGATTTACTGCTAAGTATTTTATTTTTTTAATGCAATTAAAAGGGATTTTTTTCCCCCCCACATTCCCTTTCTGATAGTTCATTAAGTGTAAAGAAACACAACAGATTTCTTAATATTCATCTTGTATCCTGCTACCTGGCTGAATTCATGTATCAATCTAGTAGTTTTTGTGTGGAGTCTTTAGGGTTTTCTATATATAGTATCATGTCATCTGCATATAATGACAATTTTACCTCTTCTTTTCCAATTTGGGTATCTTATTCTTTCTTTTTCCTGTTCGATTGCTGTAGCTAGGACTTCCAATATTATCTTGAATACAGTTTGCATCCTTGTCTTATTCCAGAATTTAGTGGGAAGGCTTTTAGCTTTTCATAGTTGAGTATTATATTGGGTGTGGGATTGTGATAAATAACTTTTATCATATTGGAAAGTATCTTCCCTCTATACTCACTTTAAGAGTTTTTATTGTGAATGGATGCTGAATTTTATTAAATGCTTTTTTTGCATCTATTGAGTCATTGTGTGGTTTTTGTCTTTTGTTACGTGGTATACAACACTGATTAATTTGCATATATTGAACCATCCTTGTGACCCTGGGATGAACCCAATTTGGTTGTGGTGTTATGATCTTTTTTGTTTTGCTTGGCTGTGCTCGGTCTTCATTGCAGTGCAGGAGGGTTTCCTGAGCTGTGCTGCAAGGGCGTGTGATGTATGATCTTTTCTTGTGTTGTGGATTCGGGGTTTGCTCATATTTTGTTGAGAATTTTTGCATATATATTCATCAAAGATAATGGCATGTAATTTTCTTTTCTGGTACTGTCTTTGTCTGGCTTTGGTATCAGGGTGATGGTAGCTTCATAGAATGTCGTTAGGAGTGTGCTTTCCACTTCAGTCTTCTGGGAGAGTTTGAGAAGGATCAGCATGGGTTCTTTGTATGTTTTGTAGAAGTCACATATGAAATCATCTCATCCTGGACTTTTGTTTATAGGGAGATTTTAAATTACAGAAGTCATTTCACTTCTAGTGACTGGTCTGTTCCAATTATGTATTTCTTTTTGATTCAGTGTTGGTGGGCTGCATGTTTCTAGAAACTTGTCCATTTCTTCTAGGTTGTTGAATTTATTGGCATATAATTTTTCACAGTATTCTCTTATGGTTTCTTAGAATTTCTTTGGTATTGGTTATTTCTCCTTTTTCATATCTTATTTTGTATATTTGGGTCCTTGCTCTTTTCTTCTTGGCAAGCCTGGCCAGAGGTTTGTCAAGTTTATTTATTCTTCAATGAAGCAGCTGTTTGTTTTGTTGATCTTTTTTCTATTTATAAAAAAATCTTTTATTTATTTCCTCTCTGATCTTTATTATTTCCTTGCTTCCTTCTGCTCACTTTAGGTTGTTGTTTTTTGGTTTTTTTTTTTCTGTTTTTCTAATTCTTTTAGGTGGTAGATTAGGTTGTTTAAAATTTTTCTTATGTTTTAAGAAAGGCACATACCACTATGAATTTTATTCTAAGAACTGCTTTTGCTGTATCCCATAGATTTGGTTTGGTTTTGCTTTTACTGTCATTTATCTCAAGGTATTTTTTGATTTCCTGTTTGATTTTGTTGTTGACTCACTGGTTTTTAGTAGCATGTTCATTACATGCTCCATATAATCAATTTTCTTATTTTTCTGTGGTTGATTTCTAGTTTCATGCTGTTATGGTCTGAGAAAAGGCTTAGATATTATGATCAGAAATAATTTCTATACTCTTTAAGTTTACTGAGGCTTGTTTTGTGGCCTAGCATGTGGTCAATCCTAGAAAATGTTCCCTGTATACTATACTAAAAAAGAATGTGTATTGTCTTTTTGGAAATAACATCCTGAAAATATCAATTAAGTCTAACTGTTGTATCCTTTAGGATCTATGCTGCCTTAATAATTTTCTGTCTAGAAGATCTATTGATTGAGTGGGTGTTAAAGTCTCCTATTATTGTATTCCCATCAATTTCTCGCTTTATGTCATTTGGTATCTATGTATTTGGATGCTCTTACACTGGGTGCAAATAGTTTGATAAGTGTAATATACTCTTCTTGTATTGATTGCTTTATTATATACTATCCTTCTTTAACTTTCTTTATGGACTTTGTTTTAAAATTTGGTCTGATATGAATAGTGTGACCCCATTTTCATTTCCATTTGCATAAGATATCTTATTCCACCCCCTCATTTTCAATATATGTGTGTCCTTTGCCTTAAAGTGGGTCTCTTGTAAGGAACATATTGTAGGCTCCTGTTTCATATTTTTTATTCCAGTCTATCACTCCCTTGTTGCCATCCATAGTCATCTTTTTGTTGGGCTGTGATGGGTCTTGGTTGCTGCACACAGGCTTTAGCTGGTTGTGGTGTGTGGGCTACTCATTGCAGTGGTTTTGTTGCAGAGCACAGGCTCTAGGCGCATGGGTTTCAGTAGTTGCAGTGCTCAGTAATTGTGGCTCATGGGCTTAGTTGCTCTGTGGCATGTGCGATCCTCCTAGATCAAGCATCAAACCAATGTCCCTTGCATTGAAAGGTGGATTCTCAACCACTGGACCACCAGAGAAGCCCTCCCTTGTCTTCTAATTGGAGCATTTAATCCAGTGACATTTAAAGTAATTATTGATAGATATGTATTTATTACCACTTAAAACCTTATTTTCCAGTTGATTTTTGTATTTTTTTTTTTCTTTTTGTAGTTTATGATTTCCTTTTACATTATGCTTGTGTTCTCTTCTTTTTGGTTTTTGTAAATCTACTGAATGTTTTCATTTGTTGTTACCTTGTTTTCCAAGTAGTTTAACCCCTTCCTACATCTACTTGCTTTAGACTGGTAGTCATATACTCAAACACATTCTAAAAATATTTACATTTTATTTCTCTCCTCCCCCCACATCTTATGATTTTGATGTCCTCTTTAACATCTTCATGTATATGCTTTTGCTATTCAGTGTGGCTGTCACTGCTTTCACAAAAACTTTCTGATCTTTAAAACTGGCTTATTTAAGTGATTTACTTTTCCAATTGTGATTTTCTCTTTCCTATATATTCTTGTTTCTTTTCTATTTACAGAAGACCATTCATTATATATTTTAGGTTAGATTTAGTATTGCTGTATTCTTTTAGTTTTCATTCCTCTGAGAAATTCTTTGTCTTCTATTCTAAATTTTACAGGGTAGAGTACCCTAGGTTGCAGATTTCCCCCATGTTGCTATTTCCTCTGGCCTGCAAATGTTTCTGTAGAGAAATCAGCTGATAAACTATTAGGTGCCCTTGTAATTAACTCTGTTTTTCTGTTACTGCCTATTTAGAATCCTCTTTTTAACTTTTGTCATTTCTATTATATCTTGGTGTAGATTTGTTTGGGTTCATGTTATTTGGGACCCTTTATGCCTCCTATACCTGGATATCTGTTCCGTCTTTAGGTTTGAGAAGTTTTCAGCCATAATTTCTCTGAATAAAATTTCAATCCCCCTTTCTCTTTTTGCTCCTTTAGGGATCCCTATTATATGTAGATTGGCATGCTTTATATTTTCCTATAGGTTTCTTACTTTGCTTTCATTTTTAATTTTTCATTTGGCTTCTTCTGAGTGGGTGATTTCTATTATTCTATCTTCCAGAATATTAATTCTTCATTATGCAATCTGCTATTCATTGCCTTTAGCTCAGGTTTCATCTCAGCAAATGAGTTTTCTAATTTTTCTTGGCTCCTCTTTATAGTTTCTAGTTCCTTTTTACCATAATCTGAATTCCAATTGATAACTCTTCTTAATTTCTTCAGTATTTTCACTATCTTCTTTTAACTTGGTGTCTATTAAACTGAACAGTTTGTTTCATTGTTGGTTCTTTCAGGGGGATTCTACTGATCTTTTAATTGGGAATGTTTCCTCTGTTTCTTCATTTTTATTTATACTTCTCTTACTCTATGAATTTAGGAGAAATAATTATCTACCATGGGCCTGGAGGGCTATTTTTATGTGGGAACATCCTCGTGTAATCTGTGTAGGGTTAATATTTTTGGTGCAAGGGCTGTTTTTAGTATGCATGCCTGTTTCCTCTTTGCTCAGTGTTTGTTGGCTGTAGAGTAGAATTGATTCTTACAGCTCAACTCGTGAAAATCACTTCTCTCAGCTTTTAAACAATATATTTTAGGATTTTCCCCTTAATTTAGGTAGTTGTGTGAGGGCCCTCATTCTGTAGGGTGGCCACATCCTGCTGTGACATCTGGTAGCACCATGACCTAGCCCTACCCACGCCTAAAGAAATCAGCCAAGGCAACTTCTCAGCTTTAATATTTCTAGAGAGGTTTTTCTAGGAATTTGAGTTTCTTGATGTGCATTTGCAGCTTTGGAACCATATGTGGCGTTTTTATAGATACTCTCTAGTTCTACAAAGTCCCCAGATCCCCCATGAGAGGATTCCATATTATTGGGGTCCATAGGTTGCTGAGCATTTCTGTAGTTCTTGGTTTATGACAATTACAATTTTGGCTCCACAGCTAGATAACTGTAACATATAGCTTATCAAGTCGACATTTTAAAACTCGGATGAAAAGAAGATTTTGTTACTTTTAAACCTAGTTAGGTTCCTGGGATAGCTTTAAAAAAACTAGGAGAATGAAACTCACAGGCACTTTGGGAAGGCAGGGATGACTGTCCCCTGTTTGGGTGCCAGGACTCTCTGCTGGCCTGGCTGTAGAGGTAGATGTCCTTGTCCCCATCAGTTTCCATGACTCTCTGGGGTGCCTTTATACCTTAGGTAAGGAAGGACAGGGGAAAATAACCTCCAAAAACTTATTTTCTATCTGACCCTAAAAAAAGAATCCATCTCCTATCGAGGTATTGCTACTATTTCCTGATTACTTACCACGTGCCAGGGAATACTGCCAAGTACTTTGCACAATACAGTAATGCAATGAAGATGTTATTATTAAGTCTTGCAGGGACTGACTCAGGAAGTGAAATATTTTGCCCAAGGTATGAAACACTAAGGGGCAGGGGGAGGATGAAAAGCCACGTGTGCTCTCAGATGCGACGCCTTGTGCCTCTGTCTATCACACAGTGTGGCAGACCACTCTGCTGCTGGTGAAATCCCACTGAGAGGGGAAATGAAGACTCAGGGTCCTTGGTGTTTCCTTCCACCTTCTCATCAGGTGCTCAGCCTGTCTGAAGCAGATTCAGATGCTCCAAATCACCTCTGTGTAGCCAGTCAGTCTTTTCAAGCACCCACTGAACTCAGTCCAGTGTGGAATCTGGATTAAATTCATCCTTTCTGTCTTCTTTTCCTCAAGCATCAGTAACACAGTGTGCTCCATTACAGGAACTTTATTTACAATGAACTTAAAGCCTGTAACAGTGGATATATGCTACCAATCCATCTTATGACTCAATCCCCACATCCTGCTTCTCATATGTCAAGGGGGCCATCCCAATGGTTAATGGATTCTCCATCCATACTGCAGTAAAACTTGCTTTAAACAAGTGGTTTATAACCTAGAGCTCCTTTTAGGATTTTCCTTTCATGAATCTTAGGAATCACTGTAATGTTAACATCCAACCGAGAGTGAATGCATTTTTTCCTTTTCCCCTATTACTAAAGACAGGAAGAGGATGTTAATTAACCCCTGGGTTCTGGGGTCCTCAGGTTTGATACTATTGCACAGGTAGCTATAGACAAGTTGTGATCCTGTAGTTTTGATACTGATTTGTGATTCATCACATAAACCAGAATAGTCTGAGAGTCAAACATTCTATTTCTAGAATTTCAAGCAGTGTCAAGCTTTCTCATCATTGCTCTCCAAAATGGCATCTTCCAAAGAGGTTTAAAAAAAGACAGCTCTTGAAGACTGTCACTTATAGAGTGTATCTGGGTAAATATTTTAGACATTATCAGCCAACAGTCAGAAAATTAAAATAATGGAATGAGGGCCACAATGTTACGAAATAGGAGGATATGTTTAGAACACAGGAACCAATTAAGGATAACCCACTTAAGTGGAACTGTCAGGTCATTCTGATTTGAGGGTACTTGGCACAATTTTAAACAATGAAAATGTCACCCCTCAGTGAGCTGGGCAGGCCCCCAGCTTGGGCTTGTCTGCAGCAATTTTAAAGGACAGAAGTGGCCGCATCTCTTCTGTGCCTGGAACCAGGAGCTCCAGGATGTTCCAGTTAGGAACATCAGTTCCAGTTGGCTCCTCGGATGTTCCAGTTAGGGAGGGGAAAAGACTCTTATTCTTGGGAAAGATAAGGTTTTGTGCTTAAAGAAGAAAACCTTTGTATTCAACAATCATTATAAAGATTACAGGGGTCTCTAACCCACAGGTCATGGACCACATAAAGAGACAAACCTCTGTATTTGACGATCATTACAAAGATAGAGGCTAGAGCAGGAATCGGGCTGTACAGCAGGGGAGGCTAGAGCAGGAATCGGGCTGTACAGCAGGGGAGTGGTGGGTGAAACAGAAACCACCCCCTGAGCAGCCCTGGTCTGTGGGAAAATTGTTCTCCATGAAATCCAGTCCCTGGTATCAAAAAGGTTGGGAACTGCTGGACTAGAGCAAAATTCTAAGTAGCCACATCAAGTACAAAGTATATTAACAGGGCTAAACTGATTACCCGCACCTGCCTCCCCCCCACCACCTCCCGCCACTGAGGATTTTCTGTTTGGCCCCACAGCCTAGTTTTCCATTCCAGAATATGGGCAGGAGAATGGTCAAGCGTTAACCTGGATGATGATGAACTGCAGCTCACCGTGGGAAACACAGTGAGTGTTACTGTTGAAGGAGAAAATTTTTTTCAGAATTCTTTACAGAAACAAAGACCATCAAAATGTGGAGAAATAGCACAGATATTTGCTATAACTCAGGGGGCTTCCCTGGGGGCTCAGTTGGTAAAAAGTCTACCTGCAATGCAAGAGACTTGGGTTGGGAAAATCCCCTGGAGAAGGAAATGGCAACCCACTCCAGTATTTTTGCTTGGAGAATTCCATGGACAGAGAAGCCTGGTGGGCTACAGTCCATGGGGCCGTAAGAGCTGGACATAGTGACTAAAGCACAAAGGACCCTGAAGCAGGTGGTGAAGAACAGAAGGAAACATAGGCTCACACACCCTGCACTGAGCCACTGTCCCTGTAGACCCCAAGAAGACCAGGCCACAGGCTGTTGCCAAGAAGAATTCATTCACCAATTACCAGCTTTGTTTCTCTTCATAAGAAAGATATTCTTTGACTCTGTTCTGTTACTCCAGTATCTTCTGTTACTGAAGACCTGATGGGATTTGTCACTTTCCCAGATTGCCTTACTTGAAAATGGCCTCACAGGGAAGCGTATTACCATCTTCAATTATTGGAAGGATAGCTGTGAGAACATATGGCCCATCTCTCTCCCTGGACCCACCCCACTGCCACTATCCAAAGGAGTTTTTATTTAATTCTGTGGGAGCACTTGAATTTATGCCCCAATAAAGATCTCTTTTGAAAACTACAAGTCGAAGCCACATCTAACAGTCACGACATTCTCTGGATCCCACGCACATCCTAAAACTGGAAAACTTGTTTCGTGGCCACAGAACCAATAAAATATATGACTTCATTCGAAAGGCCTGATTCTTAAAAAAGGAAAATAAAGTAATTTCAGGTGTTTATAAAAAGTCTTTATGATTGGAGCATTCTATAAACACTGAATATGCTCTAAGAAGGTTCTCTTGTGTTGTAAGAAATTACAGCTTAGACTGGAGTACCAAACCTTTCATTCTGCTGTGAGATTTGCTTTCTGTTTCAAATTTAACTCTTAACATTTTTCTTTTAGGACCAAGGTCAAGATAGGGCCTCTTAATATTTATGCTCTTATTCGTCTTCCATTAGCCACAGTGAAAACAAGCATCGCCAGTTTCCTACCTCAAGACTTGGTTACATAAATAACTGGGTGTGACCATACTGGATGAGTCAACCAGTCAGTCAACAAACAGGACTCCCCATTATGTGCCAGGTGGGAGCAGAGTTCTACAGGAAAAGTTCATGTGGTCACGTTCCCGATGAAGAGAAGGACTCTAAGCTTCAAGCAACATCAAATGTACAGCTGGGCCGAGCCAGTCCTGTAACTGCCCAAAGTACTTGCTAAGAGTATGGTACCTCTTACTCACCTCTCCTTACCTCTGTTTTTTGAGGAACACCATCTGACATGAATAAAAGAACCAAGGACTCTTGACTCCACCAAGAATTCCCCCAAATATTCTACACCCGCTTCTGGGTACAGGGACTTCTGGGCTTGTGCCTTAGTGCGTGCGTGCTAGTCATATCTGACTCTTTGAGACCCTATGGACTGTAGCCTGCCAGGGTCTTCTGTCCATAGAATTTTCCATGCAAAAATACTGGAATGGGTTGCCATTTTCTCCTCCAGGGGACCTTCTTGACCCAGGGATCGAATTCGAGTCTACTGTGTTTTCTGCAATGGCAGACAGATAACTTATTGCTGAGTGACCCTGGAAGATTGTAAAGAGGAAGGGAACATGCAGACCTGCAATTTCTGGGGAGTTTTTATGTCCTGAGCAAACAGCTGGAGGTGGGTCTTCTCTCAGGAAAGCTTTGCTGCAGTGAGGGCCCTGCCTGGACAGCTCCGGCACAAAGTGCTACCTGGGGTCCAGGGCCTTCGGCCACCGCTGCCCTTCACCCTCCCTTTTCAGCCCTACTTCACCCGCCCAGCAGAACTGCGTTTTTCTCATCCTCCCGTGCCTCTGCTCAGGTCATTCTGTCTGGAATAGCCTTCCTTCTCATCTCTCTGCTCTTCCCATTCACGTGTACACCCTCAGCTCATCTGAAATGCCATGATCTCCATGAAAGCTTCTCCTGCCCAACAAGAAATTTTTCTTCTCTGACCTCTCCTCTACATGACCTCCCACATTTTAACCTCCATAGTTGTCTTCTCTTTTCACCTGTTACCTTCCCTGCTGCTGCTACTGCTGCTAAGTCACTTCAGTCGTGTCCGACTCTGTGTGACCCCATAGACAGCAGCCCACCAGGCTTCCTCATCCCTGGGATTCTCCAGGCAAGAACACTGGAGTGGGTTGCCATTTCCTTCTCCAATGCATGAAAGTGAAGTTGCTCAGTCGTGTCTGACTCTTAGTGACCCCATGGACTGCAGCCTTCCAGGCTCCTCCGTCCATGGGATTTTCCAGGCAAAAGTACTGGAGTGGGGTGCCACTGCCTTCTGCTGCTGCTAAGTTGCTTCAGTCGTGTCCGACTCTGTGCGGCCCCATAGACGGCAGCCCACCAGGGTCCCCCATCCCTGGGATTCTCCAGGCAAGAACACTGGAGTGGGTTGCCATTTCCTTCTCCAATGCATGAAAGTGAAAAGTGAAAGTGAAGTTGCTCAGGTGTGTCCGACTCTTAGCGACCCCATGGACTGCAGCCTACCAGGCTCCTCCGTCCATGGGATTTTCCAGGCAAGAGTACCGGAGTGGGTTGCCATTGCCTTCTCCAAAAGGGAAAGCTACTGGAGTCCAAAATCATCATTTCTGGGGTTACTGATGGTGATTCTAGCATGTGTAGTATGTGGCCCAATAACTCCATGGTTTGAAGCAAAGCTTTACACAGCCTGGTGATTACAGAGGGGTGCCCTGAGGCCACCTGGTGGGAGCAGAGTGGATAGGACTATGGGGAGAACCCCAGCCCTCCAATCTGTCCTTCAGTCAGACGGGTTTTGACTGTAATTCTTTTATTTCTTGTGATTCATATAAGTTTTCCTTTAAAAAAGAAGGATTCTCCCCCTGGATCAGATATCCTCAATATGAGGATTAGGAGAATATGTTGCCTCACCAATTTAGGGACAACGCCCCTTGTCAGCTCGGAAGTAGTTATGGAACGAGAACGACACCCCTTTTCCCTAGGCAACATCATTCTCCTAAAAGAAAAGGGGGGAATGAGAGAGTCAGTTCCTAGGCAGGTTGATAAGAAGTCTAGGGGTCCCCAAGGAGAGAGGGGTCTGGAATTCTCAAGGAGGAAGAAAGGACAAACTTTTTTCTTTCTCCACATTCCTTAGGATTATATAACAATAATGTATCCTGCCTAAGGACAGTCTTTGGATTAAACCTTCTGTTATCTTAAAATGTTAATTATGGGAGTAGACCTGGTCTTTACAAGGATGTATCTTGCCTGAGGACAGTGTTATCTTAAAATGTAAATTCTGGGAGTAGGTCTGATGAGGTCTTTACAACCTCCAGGCATTCTTTGGATTATATAACTTCATTGTTAACACTATCAAGCGGGTACTCTTTTTGCCCCCTTCTGATGCCTAAGTCAGAAGCTTTCTCTATCTCCTTTATACTTTAATAAAACTTTATTACACACACACACACAAAAAATAAAATAAAAAATAAAAAAGGAGGATTCTGCTAGAGATAGAAAAAAGGAAACCACTGCCATAGATACTATCAAATAAATGAACAGAATTATATCCAATGCCTTGGGCGCTTTTCCCCTTCAGATATAATGAAATCCATGATAAAAAAAAGTGAGGCAAGGTTCAGAGTGCCTGTCAATCAAAAACATGGTCAAAACAGAGGCCCTTTCTCCTCTCCTATATGATCCTTTTCCATTCAGATGCCTTCTCAAGCTCTGAGTGAGCTGTGTTTGAGGTGGTGAACAAAACCATGTTGGGCCTGGTTCTGCTCTGAGCATCACACCTGTGATGCTCTGATCTCAATGCATGTGGGTGAGCACACTCATGATGCTCTGATCTCAATGTGTGTGCATGAGCATACCCATGACACTGTGATCTCAATGAGTGTGTGTGAGCACACCCATAACGGTCTGATCTCAATGCATGTGGGTGAGTACACCCATGATGCTCTGATCTCAATGAGTGTGGGTGAAGACACTCAAGATGCTCTGATTTCAATGCATGTGCATGAGCACACCCATGATGCTCTGATCTCAGTGCGTGTGCACATCCATGATGCTCGGATCTCAATGCGTGTGTGTGAGCACACCCATGACACTCTGATCTCAATGTGTGTGCATGAGCACACCCATGATGCTCTGATCTCAATGAGTGTGGGTGAGACACTCAAGACGCTCTGATTTCAATGCATGTGCATGAGCACACCCATGATGCTCTGATCTCAATATGTGTGTGTGAACACATCCATGACACTCTGATCTCAATGTAACTTCGAAGAGAGAATTACAAATCATGCTGACAGACATCTCTTGCTCCTTCTCCCCCACCAAATAAATCTATTCCTTCAGTCTAAGTGGTGCTAATATCACTCTGCTGCTCAGGCTGCACATCTCAGAGTGTCTCCTGATTTCTCTCCTTCACTACTCACGCCCAATTTATCAGTAATACTGCTAGTTGCATCTCTGAAATGTTCCCAAGCAGCTCATTTCTCCCTGCCATCTGCTGCTACCGACGGCTGGAGCTCAGGGCGTCATCATTCCATACCTGTTACCAAGTTCATACCTTTTCTCTACTCAGCCTTCTGCCCTCTCCTCCCTATTATCTGTACTCCAGGCAGCATGTTTAAACCTCTCTTAATAAAACTCTCTTGAGTTTCTTGGGAAGATTCCCCTGGAGGAGGAAGTGGCAACCCACTCCAGTATTCTTGCCTGGGAAATCCCATGGCCAGAGGAGCCTGGTGGGCTATACAGTCCATGGAGTCGCAGAGAGTCAGACATGACTGAGCAACACACACACACACATTTCTCATCAAACAAAAAGTTAAACTCTAACTCCCAACTGGTAAAAACAAAAAACAAACAAATCCACCAAGTATTTCTGTTTCTCTCCAAATTCAGCAAATTGCTCATTCTGATCACCTTGCATTGGGGAGTTTTCCTTTCTTTAAGAAAGAAAGTAAATTAGCAGAAGACTGAACTGGCCCATCACCCCCAAAACAGAAAGGACTTACGGCTTCGGATTTGGGAGGCACTGGAGGCGGAGGTAGGGCGATCTCTGCAGATTTCACTGCTGCACTCAGCGCTCCGGGCACAGGAAGGGGAGAGGTTGCACACTTGGACCGGACAGAACCTCGAAACTGGTCGCATCTGCTCTTCTCGCTCAGGGAGCGAGTGAGAGGCTGATGGCTGGGCTTGCCTTCCTCCAGCCACAGCTCTTCATAAGGAAGTTCTGACTTCCCTGCCACGCCTGCAGATTCTTCACCAGCTTCTGGGAAAAGGTAGTCGCTCCCGCTGTCCCCTGAGTCCTGATAGGGTAGGATGTCGTGAGGAAAGGGGGCCCACTCTCCTCCCAGGTCCCTGCAGCCGTGGAGGTTCACCTCGCTGTTGCCATGGAGATTGTTGCCATACACACAGACCGAGAGCCGGTGGAAGGACTGGGTGAGCTCATCGCGAGCATAGCTAAGGGAATTGGGCACGTGGTTGTGGCCGGCACACCGGCCCTTCTTGGGGCTCTTACAGTCCTCGTTCCAGTCGGTTTTCACGTCGCGGACTGCCCGTGAATACTCATCGATGTCGAACTGTTCTTGGCAGATACCCAGCCAGTGATGGACCAGGGTTTCGGGCCATCCCTCTCCCTTGACCAGGTGTTCTGGGAGGCTAAACTTGGGGACGGTCAAGTGCAAAGGGAAGTGCATGGGGAGGATCTTGTTGTTCCGCAGCACACAGCAGACCACCACTGTCTTGGTCTGGATGTTCACAAACTTGTAGCGGTGCCCCTCGCGGATGAAGTGGAGGTCATATGGGTTTCTGGGCGGTGGGCTGGGCACAGTCACGTTCACGGGGAGCCTGGTTTTCTCCACGATGTTGCGGATGGTGTGCTCGCCCTCCTGCATCTGAAGCTCCAGGGGGCTCCGGGTGCTAAACCTGCCCTTGCACTGGAACGGGAGGCTGATGCTCTCGTTGGTCCGGTGATTCATGCAAATGAGGCAGGGCATCTTGCCTTTTCCCAGCTTGCTGATGGAGTTGAGTTTCCCAATCTTTTTGAAGATGGTGTTGAGTCGCGACTTCTCCTTGAAAGTCTTTGCATAAAGGATTTCTGCCTGGCCCATTAGAGTGAGTTCATCTCCCGTACACAGGGTGATGTTGTAAACTTCGGTGTCTTCATTGCATTCACCCGAAGCAACCTACAATAGGATAAATCAAATTTCAGGGTTGTTTTCTTCAGTTTATTCACACGGAGAAGTAGAAAACTTGATATTAAGACAAGTTGCATGCACAAAGGAAAATGCTGTTTTTAATACTAAATTTAGACACTCCATTTCTCCTATAATATGTGGTTAACAATAACAGGATGATGTTATTTTTTATACTTTTAAAAACTTTTTAAAAACTTTTTTTCCTGAAGAACAAGGTACTTTGTATTCCCTAGTAAAATTTTGAGAAATACAGAAAGTAAACATAAAAAGAAAGTTAACACCCACGAGCCTGATGACTATGGTTAATGGTTTGATAAACATGCTTCTAGTTTCTTTTTCTATGTATTCTACCATGTAGATAATTATTTTGAGACCTTAATTTTATCACTGTATCTTTTTCAATTATACAAATACTTCCATGAATTCCATGAATACTAATAGGTAGAAAATAGGTAGAAAAAGTAGAAAATATCTTTTAAACTATTAAAATTCTACTAATTTTTTACCTTTAAAGTTTTGCTAATTTTATTAAATTTTCTAAAGTTGGGACAAAGGACTTAAGAAATGTCTCATTTCTCCTATTCTTTTATTACACAAACTACTTACATTCACTAGAAGAATTATTAGAAAATACAGATATAAAAATGAGCCAATTCTATACAACCTGACCAATCACTAAAGATAACTTGTTAACAATTTTATAAAAACAGAAAGAAAAGACAAGATGGCAGAGTAGAAGGACGTGAGTACAACTTCTTATGAAACACCAAAGTCACACCTAACCGCGAATGGTGGTGGTGCTGGTTTAGTTGCTAAGTCGTGTCCGACCCTTGCAACCCCGTGGACTGTAGCCCGCCAGGCTCCTCTGTCCATGGGATTTTCCAGGCAAGAATACTGGAGTGGGTTGCCATTGCCTTCTCCAGGGGATCTTCCTGACCCAGGAATTGAACCGGTGTCTCCTGCACTGCAGGCAGAGTCTTTTACCACCTGAGCTACGAGGGACCATAGGCTAAAAAAAAACCCCCAAACACTGGTTCATATATACACTGGAATACTAATCAGCCATTAAAAGGAATGAAATAATGCCATTTACAGCAACATGGATAGACTTGGAAGTTATCATACTAAATGAATTAAGTCAGACAAAGACAATTTATCATATGATATTGCTTATATGTGGAATCTAAAAAAACACGTGCCACAAATGAACTTATTTATAACACAGAAACAGACTTAAAGAATGAACTCATGGTTACCAGTAGGGAAGGGCCAGGGGTGAGGGGTCGGGCAACTGGGAGGTTCAGACTGACATGTGTACACTGCTATGCTGAAAATGGATAACCAACAAGGACCTGCTATACAGCACAGGGAACTCAGCTCAATATTCTGCAATAACCTGAGTGGGAAAAAAGAATAGATAGCATGTATATGTACAACTTAATCACTTTGCTGTACACTTAAAAGTAACACAAAATTGTTAATCAACTCTATTTTAATATAAAAATTAAAAATTCTTGAGTGATGTTTTAAGCAAAACTAATTTTACTATGCTTATTGTACCAAACTCAAAAATTTAAATTCCTGTTCTAAAAAAAGAAACAAGTGTATTAGTCTATCTCAGGGATATATATTAATATATATACAATTTTACTGCTCTGCTTCTCACTGTAATTTGTCCATTTTCCTGTACATATACTCCATTAATATCAATACTGACCTAACACATTCCATTATATCTGGATATGCCTTAATTTATTTGACCAATTCCCTACTGTTAGGCAGATGGGACTTCCCAATTTTTAACAATTATAAATAGTACTGCAATAAAGATTTTACACTTATTTCCTTAGGATAAAGTTGCAGAAACAGAATGCATGAACAAAGCTGTGTATATATATTTGAAAGGTCTAATATGTGTTGCCCACTGCATTGGGTTGGCCAAAAAGTTTGTTCAGGTTTTTCTGTAAGATGTAATGAAAAACCCGAATAAACTTTTAGGCCTGCCCAATACTTCCGGTGTATTATGCGTGTGTGTGCTAAATCAGGAGTGTTACACACATTCATATTTCTGATTTATGAGGTGGTTTCCCCATACCCATGCTGACTAAGTTTAATGCTTAGCAGTATTAAAGGTAATGCATGCAATCTGCATTTATTTATGCTTGTGAAAGGTTTTTGATATTTATCCGGCTACTTAGAGTTTTTCTTTTGTGAACTGCCTCCCTGTGTCCCTCACCCATTTTTTCTATTGTGACGGTTGTCTTTTCTTCTTAAGATTTATGTGTCTATTCATGGTTGCACTGGGTCTTGGCTGCTGTGCCCGGGCTTTCTCTAGTTGCAGTGAGCAGGGGCTACTCTCCGTTGCGGTGGCTTCTCTTGCTGCTGGAGCATGGGCTCCAGCAATTGAGGCATTTGGGCTTAGCAGTTGTGGTGGACTGGGCTTAGCTGCTTCAAGGCACATGGCTCTTCCAGGACCAGGGATGACCCTGTGTCCCCTACACTGGCAGATGGACTCTTAACCCCTGGACCACCATGGAAGCCCTGTGATGGTCATCTTACTGACTGCTTTTTATGCAAGGTGAATGTCATTTATGCTATATATTTCCTAATATGTTGCCTGAATTTCAATTCTATGGTTTAAGTATTAGTTTTTTCTTTTTTTTTTTTAATGTAGCAAACATTTTAAAAGATTTCCTTTGAGAGTTCATTTTTGGGTGTTATGCTCCTTCTTTGGTGTTATGCATCAGATACAGATCAGTGGTTCGGAGCAAGGTGTGGTCTTCTCCCCTCTCCCACCTCCCTGGGTGTCCTAAGACGTTCCAGATTGCCATGACTGTCAGGGTGCTGCTTACATCCAGGGGGCAGAGACGAAGAATGGTGCAAAACATGCTTACAAGGCACAGGACAGCCCCCACAGCAAAGATTCATCCAGTCCGATTTTCACGATTGCTGAGGTTGAGAAATGCTGATATCATTAACCAATATTTTCTTCTGCTATTTTGATGGTTTCATTTATTAAATATTTATCTTATTTACATAAAATTCCTTTGGATTATTTAAGATAGGGCTTTACTTTTTTAAATAGCTAACTTAGTGTCCAGTACATTTCCAAATAACCATCCCTTTCATCTCAGTTTTGAAGTGCCACATTTATCATATATTAAATTTATAAAACATATACATTCAAATATGTACATATATTTTTTCCTAATGACCTTTCTGCCCATTTTCACATCATAACAATGTTGTTTTAATTTCTATATCCTTATCAGACATTTTAAGATCTGATAAACAATAGCCCTCACTTGTAGTTATTGCAAAAACTCAAAGTTTTTGGATAGAAAGAGAAAAGAGAATCAAAATCAAAAGTCAAGTAACAGACTTTACTTTCCAGAACAGACTAAGTTTAATGTATAAGGTATACCACCATCTTGTTTAAGAAAGAAGGAAAAGTTAGTATACATGTATTTCTGCCCTTTTTTTTTTTTTAGGAACATAAGAAAAATAAACCAGAAAACAAGGAAATTGGTTACTTCCAGGAGGGAGGGGAGTGAGGAACCTGGGGGAAGGGACATGAGGGCAAGTGACACCTCTGTGAGTAAACCATGCTATAGAGTTTCGCCTGTTACAAAGTGGGCTAATGGTCTACATATTAAAAAGAATAATAATAAAATTAACAAGAAATTAAACAAAAACTGAATGCAAATGGAAATAGATGAAACCCAACTGTATTTCAAATGAATAAACTAAAAAATAGCCCCGGAGACAGAGAAATAATCAAAGTGACTGTGGAACACTGACTATATAGTTCAGTTCAGTCGCTCAGTCATGTCCGACTCTGTGACCCCATGAATCACAGCACGCCAGGCCTCCCTGTCCATCACCAACTCCCAGAGTTTACTCAAACTCATGTCCATCGAGTCGGTGATGCCATCCAACAATCTCATCCTCTGTCGTCCCCTTCTCCTCCTGCCCCCAATCCCTCCCAGCATCAGAGTCTTTTCCAATGAGTCAACTCTTCGAATCAGGTGGCCAAAGTTGGAGTTTTAGCTATAGCATCAGTCCTTCCAATGAACATCCAGGACTGATATCCTTTAGAATGGACTGGTTGGATCTCCTTGCAGTCCAAGGGACTCAAGAATCTTCTCCAACACCACAGTTCAAAAGCATCAATTCTTCGGCGCTCAGCTTTCTTCACAGTCCAACTCTCACATCCATACATGACTACTGGAAAAACCATAGCCTTGACTAGACGGACCTTTGTTGGCAAAGTAACGTCTCTGCTTTTTAATATGCTATCTAGGTTGGTCATAACTTTCCTTCCAAGGAGTAAGCATCTTTTAATTTCATGGCTGCAGTCACCATCTGCAGTGATTTTGGAGCCCAAAAAAATAGTCAGCCACTGTTTCCCCATCTATTTCCCATGAAGTGATGGGACCAGATGCCATGATCTTAAGTTTTCTGAATGTTGAGCTTTAAGCCAACTTTTGCACTCTCACTTTCATCTAGAGGCTCTTTAGTTCTTCTTCACTTTCTGCCATAAGAGTCGTGTCATCTGCATATCTGAGGTTACTGATATTTCTCCCGGCAATCTTGATTCCAGCTTGTGCTTCTACCAGCCCAGCGTTTCTCATGATGTACTCTGCATATAAGTTAAATAAGCAGGGTGACAATATACAGCCTTGACGTACTCCTTTTCCTACTTGGAACCAGTCTGTTGTTCCATGTCCAGTTCTAACTGTTGCTTCTTGACCTGCATACAGGTTTCTCAAGAGGCAGGTCAGGTGGTCTGGTATTCCCATCTCTTTCAGAATTTTCCAGTTTATTGTGATGCACACAGTCAAAGGCTTTGGCATAATCAATAAAGCAGAAATAGATGTTTTTCTGGAAATCTCTTGCTCTTTTGATGATCCAGCAGATGTTGGCAATTTGATCTCTGGTTCCTCTGCCTTTTCTAAAACCAGCTTGAACATCTGGAAGTTCATGATTCACGTATTGCTGAAGCCTGGCTTGGAGAATTTTGAGCATTACTTTACTAGCGTGTGAGATGAGTGCAATTGTGCAGCAGTTGGAGCATTCTTTGGCATTGCCTTTCTTTGGGATTGGAATGCAAACTGACCTTTTCCAGTCCTGTGGCCACTGCTGAGTTTTCCAAATTTGCTGGCATATTGAGTGCAGCACTTTGAAAGCATCATGTTTTAGGATTTGAAATAGCTCAACTGGGATTCCATCACCTCCACTAGCTTTGTTTGTAGTGATGCTTTCTAAGGCCCACCGGACTTTACATTCCAGGATGCTTGGCTCTAGGTGAGTGATCACACCATCGTGATTATCTTGGTCGTGAAGATCTTTTTGTACAGTTCTTCTGTGTATTCTTGCCACCTCTTCAATATCTTCTGCCTCTGTTAGGTCCATACCACTTCTGTCCTTTATTGAACCCATCTTTGCATGAAATGTTCCCTTGGAATCTCTAAATTTTCTTGAAGAGATTTCTAGTCTTTCCCATTCTGTTGTTTTTCTGTATTTGCACTGATCACTGAGGAAGGCTTTCTTATCTCTCTTTGCTATTCTTTGGAACTCTGCATTCAGATGCTTATATCTTTCCTTTTCTCCTTTGCTTTTCGCTTCTCTTCTTTTCACAGCTATTTGTAAGGCCTCCTCAGACAGCCATTTTGCTTTTTTGCATTTCTTTTTCTTGGGGATGGTCTTGATCCCTGTCTCCTGTACAATGTCACAAACCTCCGTCCATAGTTCATCAGACACTCTGTCTATCAGATCTAGTCCCTTAAATCTATTTCTCACTTCCACTGTAGAATCATAAGGGATTTGATTTAGGTCATACCTGAATGGTCTAGTGGTCTTCCCTACTTTCTTCAATTTAAGTCTGAATTTGGCAATAAGGAGTTCATGATCTGAGCCACAGTCAGCTCCTGGTCTTGTTTTTGCTGACTGTATAGAGCTTCTCCATCTTTGGCTGCAGAGAATATAATCAATCTGATTTTGGTATTGACCATCTGGTGTCCAAGTGTAGAGTCGTCTTGTTGGGAGAGGGTGTTGGGAAAACAAAAGACCGACCAAGATTGTGTTCTTTTTAGTAGATTTGTTTTGCATAGAGTTATAGGGACAGTGAATCTGAAACAACTTTACATGTGTTGTAGGATTGAACAAATGAGTAAATATGTCCATAGTTTGGGAGTTTTCACTGTGGCAGGGGAGACAGAAGTATAGAATTGAGAAAAGCAAGAAAGAACTCCATGGGGTTGGACTGGAATTGAAGGCATTAGTATGAACTCATAATTTTAAGAACACACACACACAAACACACGTTACTCAGTTTTGTCCTTTCAAAGAGATTACAAGCAAAGACTTCACTATCACCATTCCTCATTAAAAGGAACCAGGGCTCCTGGAATAAGTGACTGATTCCAAGGCTAGGGTAAGAAAGATACAAGATGAGCTGGGAATGTTCTGTTGTGCTGGGAAGTAAAGAAATGCTCTTAAGATGATGGGATCCTGTCAGAAGAATACAGGAACCAGGCTGAATTAGCCCCCATTGGTCCATATTGTTAACAAAAAATGAAGGAATGAAAAAAATGAGTGGGGGAAAACCTGACAAATGTAGAGAAGTGGTGGGGCTGGAAAAATTATAATTTTGTACTTATTACAGTAAAGATTATATGCTGCTGCTGCTGCTACTAAGTTGCTTCAGTCGTGTCTGACTCTGTGTGATCCCATAGATGGCAGCCCACGAGGCTCCCCCGTCCCTGGGATTCTCCAGGTGAGAACATTGGAGTGGGTGAATCATTAATAATTACTCAATTTATAGAATTTTGATTAAAGAGATAGTAATGAGCAAGATCTTAAAATGTCTTCGTCTAGAAGCTTATGAATTGTCAGAGGAGGAAAAGTAATTGTAGAGGGTAGAAACAAGTGATAAAATCTAAACTCACCAAAAAGAAGCGTATTTCCATCACATACCTGTGGGTGTGACTCCCTGATAAGGTCAGAACCTCATTCATGTAACATTCCACCTACAAGGGCATTCATTAATGGAATCTAATCATGAGCAAATATTAGACAAACCCCAAATGAGAAATATTCTGTAAAATATCTAGTGTGTATTCTTAAAAAACATCCATGTGATGAAAAACAAAGAAAAGTTGAAGAACTGTTCCAGATTAAAGTGAAAGACAGAAATGAAAAGTAAATGTAACACATGATTCTGGAATGAATTCTGTACTGAAAGAAAAAAATGCTATAAAGTACTATATTGGGACACTTGGCAAAGTTAGAATATGGACTGTAAATAAAAGTACTGTTATCAATGCAGTGTGCTTACATAAGAAAATACCCTTATTCCTCAGAAATATACACTGATTACTAAGGGGCAAAGGGCATAAGGTATACAGTTCATTCTTGAATGGTTCAGAAAAGTCTAAGTTATACATATATATGTATATGTGGGCATACAGAATGATAAAACAAGTGTGCAAAATGCCAAGAGCTGGTGAATTGAAAGTGGTTAGGGAGATCTTATATTACTCCTGCAACAATTAAGACAGAAGCTATTTAAAAATAAAAACTTCAAAGAAAATATGACAACAGGAAATTTTAGATATTTTTTAGATATTAATCTATTTCTCCAGATGAACTTTATTTTTGGCTGTGCTGAGTTTTCATTGTGTGCGGGCTTTTCTCCCCCTAGTATCAGAGAGCAGGGGCTAAACTCTAGTTCTGGTGCACAGGCTTCTCAGTGCAGTGGCTTCCCTTGTTGCAGAGCATGGCCTCTAGGGCACGTGGGCTCTAGAGCACAGGCTCAATAGTTGTGGCACTTGGGCCTAGCTGTTCTGCAGCAGGTAGGGTCCTCCAGGACCAAAGACGGAACCTGTCTCCTGCATCAGAGCCACCAGGGAAGCCCTCCCACCTGCCATGAACCTTAGAATCATCCTGTCCATGGTTTGCATTGGTAATTTTATCGGAAGCACATCTACATGGTGTTTTTTTTGATATTGGAGAAGGCAATGGCACCCCACTCCAGTACCCTTGCCTGGAAAATCCCATGGATGGAGGAGCCTGGTGGGCTGCAGTCCATGGGATCGCTAGGAGTCGGACACAACTGAGCGACTTCACTTTCACTTTTCACTTTCATGCACTGGAGAAGGAAATGGCAAGCCACTCCAGTGTTCTTGCCTGGAGAATCCCAGGGACAGGGGAGCCTGGTGGGCTGCCGTCTCTGGGGTCGCACAGAGTCGGACACGACTGAAGCGACTTAGCAGCAGCAGCAACATCATTATAGTCATATTTCCAAAGTCACATGAAAACTCTCATCATGTATTCAGATCTTTTATTTCCCTCATGGGTATTTAAGTCTGCCTTTGTTATCAATCCCTGAATATTACTCTTCATTTGTGTTGTTAAATATGCTTTGTTGATATTCTGTGTCCAGCAATTTTATTGTAATAGTTTTCCCAGTTCATTTTCTTGGGATTCCTAGGTGATTATATTACTGATTCGTCTTTCCAATTCTAGCTTTCTAAAAGTTTCTACAAAGAGATTTGATTTTTTACCAAACACTGTTTCTGTATACAATAAGATAGTCCCATGTTTATTTTAAATTTTGATGTATGGATTTTATAACAGTATATTTCCAAATATTAAAGTAACCCTGTGCTGTGCTTAGTTGTTCAGTCGTGTCCGACTCTGAGACCCCATGGCCTGTAGCCCGCCAGGTTCCTCTGTTCATGGGGATTCTCCAGACAAGAATACTAGAGTGGGTTGCCATGCCCTCCTCCAGGGGATCTTCCCAACCCAGGGATCAAACCCAGGTCTCCCACATTGCAGGTGGATTCTTTACCAGCTGAGCCACCAGAGAAGCCCCAAAACAACCCTACATGCCTGAAATAATCTCTGTGTGATCATGGTGGACTTAAAAGTATACTGCATGATTCTCCTAAACAGCATTTGATCTATATGTGATGTACTGGGTTGGCCAAAAACTTTGTTTGGGATTTCCACTGCATCTTATGGAAGACACCAATGAACGTTTTGGCCGACCCAATATCGGTCACAGGTGAGATTAGCCTACGGTTCTATTTTATCTTTATCATCAGGCTTACATTAAGCCTGAGATGGATTTTTTTTCTTGTATGTTACCAAAGCATCTTGGGTAAAGTGACTGACATTATTCATATTGCTTAATCAGTAGTGATCATTATGTTCTTAGAGAACTAAGTAGTAAGAATCCTTGTAAATAATTTCTTACCCATTCCAGGTCATCTTTACATAATTTTAACCTTGGGCAAAAGCAGTTTGTCAATTAATAGTAGTGCTATAAAAAAACAGACAGTTCTGTTGTCTCTAGCCAGGAATTATTCTGAAGGAGGCATTATCAGCACATAAATGGCAGAACAGTATTGCCTTTAACAGGAGTTCAGGCTCCAAAGGTTTAAGATCCATTTTTGGGGACTCAAATAAGTTTTATAATTATTTTTTGACAAGAACTCAACTGTGTTTATTTTTGGACTCGGCATTCACGTGGACTTCTCTATACTGGAGTAAGTTTAGGAATTTAAATCAATAACAAATAAATAAAATTTAACTTTTACTTGGAATACTTCAGATTTGTAGGAAAGTTGCAAAGATAGTACAGAGAGTTTTCCTGTATACACTTCACCTAGCTTCTTCTATTAACATCTTATAAAACCATGGCACTTTATCAAACTAAGACATGAACATTGGTATAGTCTATTAACTACATTATAAGCTTTATTTAGATTTCACTGAAGTTTTCAACAAAGGTCCTTTTTCTGTTTCCAGACCAAACCAGGATACCATATTGCACCCAGTTCTCTGTTCTGTGAATTACTTGAACTTGCCTTGTTTCTTTATGATCTTGACAGTTTCCACCTGATTTTACAAATAAAGTTTCATTAGGACACTGCTACGCCCACTTGTTTCTGCACAGTCTGTGGCTGCCTTTACTCTCCACTGGCAATGCTGAGTAGCTGCAACAGAGACTGTATGGCCTGCAAACTCCAAACTATTCACTCTTTGTCCCTTTATAGAAAAAGTCTGCTGACCCCTGGTGATGAATAAATGAACCACAGCAGTACTCTTGCCTGGAAAATCCCATGGACAGAGGAGCCTGGTAGGCTACAGTCCACGGGGTCACAAAGAGTCGGACACGACTGAGCGACTTCACTCAGCCTTAGGAAATTAACTGGTACCATACTATCAATGGTGCAATACTAACAACTAAGCTACAACATGAATTTGAATCCTGTTTACTGTTAAGTAACCTTAGAAAAACTTTTGCCATTTTGCTTTATTTATTAATTATTTTCGGCTGTGCTGGATCTTCACTGTGGTGCTTGGGCTCTCCAGCTGCGGCACTTGGGCTTAGTTATAACGTGGCATGTGGATCTCAGCTTTCCAATCAGGGATTGAACCCAGGTCCCTTGCACTGGAAGGCGAATTCTTAACACTGGACACACTGGACCACCAGGGAAGTCCTGTGTTTTACCTTTCTGAGTCTCAGTTTCCTCATCTGGAAAATGAGAACACCATCGGCTACTTCTCAAGCTTAATTACTGTAGGGAAACAACTTCCCACAGTGGTAAGCTCTCAGTAACTCAACAACTGTTGTTATTACTTTTATTAACAATAATTGGTAACAGTTTTAATTCTTATAATTGTTTCACATTGCCTTTCCAGTCTCTGTATCTTCATGCTGTTTTCTGTTTTCATGCACTACTGCTGCCAGGCCCAAACCACTATCTCCTAGCATTATCATTCCTTCTGTATTAAAGAACTGCTCAAAGTTTTATTGAATGTGTTATCCCGGAATAAAACTTAATGTCAGAATAGGGCCTGAAATATCATTACAGTTACATCCCAAAGGAAGCGAACATATTGAAATGATTCATAATACGCTGTTTTAGGATAAACTGGTCTCCAACAAGCTCAGATGCAGTGCTGTGTACTTCCTTTTTATTGGAACTTGGTAAAATAAAAACTTGGCAGTCCATCCATTTGGATCAGGTTGGAGACAGGGATGTTGAGAGAAAGGGTTGTCATGAGATTTGAGACACACACACACACACACACACGTTCGCTCATACAACAAACTGTTTCCAGAGGACAGACAGGGAGCCAACAGTGCTTCTCAAACATGAAGGACTAAGAAGAAGAAACATCTCTTTCTAGCTTCTAGAGTCAGTAACTTTGGTACTATTTTTCCTTATTTACCTTTATAAACATACACCTTCCAGGATGAAAAAAATCATAGATCTGGTGAGTACCGCACACCAAATGAAACTGAAAGAGAAGAATGTCCACATGCTTTGTGAGACAGAATTCACACAGATTAAACAGATCAAAACCGTCTGCAATAAATGTCACGCTCCGGGTGCACGCAACAGTTTTGTCTACAGATTCCTGTATGTCTCTACTTCTAAAGGAAGTTACTCCTACTGCCATACATAAAAATGCATAACATATGTGCACACAATCTGTGATTCCAAGCTTCCAACTCTGATGTCACCGTTCACACTGGCAATTAGCTCTGCGAGCATTAGCAGACTAGCATACTGACCGATCTTGTGGTCACTGTCAGTGACAAAGGATGGAGCTCATAAATAAGTGTTTTTCCTTTGGCAGCTGAGCCAAACAATCTCCTCTGGTTTCTACAGATGTGATTTATTTGCATAATTTCTTTAAGATTTTTTTTTTTTAAATAGCAAAAGAAACAGTGTGTTCTGTCTTAAGTGCTTGGGTATGCGTGCCTGGTTAACATTTCCAGTTTCAATGTTTCCTGAGAGGAAGTCATTCAAAGTGTGTTATCTAAACAACTCTAATAGGTCTAATCCAGGAAACTATCAGGGTTTTACTGTTCATAACACCATTCAGAGTTAATACCCCAGGGTCAAGCAACATTTAAAAACACTGACGTAAAATTTTACACACACACACACACACACTCTCACACTCTCTCTCTCTCCCCCACCCCTCTCCGCTCTTCTGTCTCTCTGGCTCTGTCAACAGGCAACTTTTTCCCTAAGAACAGTTCTTTTAGAGACTGACATGGAATAGACGTTAAAGTCGCAACTCTTGAAAAAAAAAAAAATCAGGATTGATCCGACTGATATTTGGTTAGACAATATTTGATCAATATTAGATCTTTTCCTCCCCAAACTTCAGTTTTTATAATTCTTTTCTATGGGAAAATGGCAGAAAACGGGAAGCAAAGGGCATCAAGAGTTAAGACAAATGTCAATCCTGAGCGTTTTATTTTTTTAAACAGGAAATAGGGCAAGGATGACAAGTACAATGGCCATGATTTAATTTGTAGTGGCGCAAAGGAGGGCTTGCCAACCGGTAGTTTTTCAGAGGAGGTCTCGAAACCACAGATGACAAAAAAAGCACTGGGCTGTCTTCAAACACTGAAATAATCAGCCTCACCATTGTATCCAATTTTATCATTCTGAATGACTCTTGAAAATAAATGACATCTGACTCATGGTAAGGAAAAGATGCGATTTTTTAAAACTGGAAATTACAAATAAAAATTGGCCACCTCTAAATTCATTCACTCTTCATTTTTAAAATTTGTTCTTACATCTGACAAAATTCAGGCTGCATAGTAATTGATAATTTCTGATCTCTCTGAAACGTAGCCAAAAAAAAGGCAGTGAAATAAAGGCCTCTGAGTAGCCAAAAAAGATATGACATGAGGGCTTATGGAAAAGCCTTTAAGGACCTTAATTTAGAGTACTTCCTCCTATCTAACTAAACTCTACCCAACTTGGTTACCAGTTTCCAACCCACTGCAGAACAGAAGTAGTAATCGAAACGAAACTCGGACTCTTAAAGCAGGTATTCTAACAAACATAAGAGGCAACAATTTAAACGAGACCATAAAACACCTAATTCTTAGGGTATGGGGTTCTTTCCATTTAAAGGTAAAACTATACGAACCCAGAGATGAGAATGAGTTTAAATTTTGTTCAAGTACTTCTCTTTCGGATGATAGAAAGTGCAATCCATTTTAAGAAACTCAAAGAAAATTACAGTCATTTTGCACAGGATTTTTGTTATAATTCAGTTACCCCCAGAACTGGCTACTCTAAAATTAATCATGCTCCAAAAGTTCTAGAAGAGGTAGGAAATGCCAGAGCAAATGAGCCTTATCCATTAAAAAAAAAAAAAAAAAAAAAAAAATCACAGGGGGAAAACACCTGTCTGACATCATTAAAAACATACAAAACGAGAAGGATTCCTTTTCTGAATGGTCAAGACAGAAACTAGGACTGGGATAGTCAACTAGGAATGATGCGACCACCATGACTGATCTATGCTTTTAATATAATAAAACAAAACAACCAAAAAACTCAGAACTCAGTTCCACTATTTTGTATTACTTTACAGGATGACTGTAGGATGGCCCATGTACCCAGAGTAAAGTCTAGCCATAAACTGTTTTGCCTTTTAAAAGACAAACACAGGACTTCCCTGGTGGTCCAGTGGTTAAGAATCCGCCTGCCAAGGTAGAGGGGCAGGGGTTTGATCCCTGGTCTGGGAAGATCTCACACGCTGAGGAGCCACCAAGCCTGTGTGCCACAACAAAGACCCACTGCAGCCAAAATTCAATAAATAAATTTGTTTTAAAAAGTAAAGATAAACATGATCGGAGAGATGGCAGGGAGTAAAATAATTACGACAAGGGTTAGAATCACAGAGCAGCCCAAACCCTCTTCATGAGTGTATTTTCAAGGCCTTGTCTGTAGTGTGTTCTAAGACGAGTAGAGGAAGTAATATGACATATGTTTAATTTGTTAGCTATCTTACATATGGAAACAAAATACGCTCTAACCGGCTGGCAGAGCAGGAAGATATTTCTTCAGCGCTTTTTCAGATGGAAACTTTAAAAAGGGGAACGAATATATTAAGATAAAAGGCACACAGACTGCCTCAAGTCAATGGCTTGGGGGGAAAGCTGGCTGATTCTCAGTTAGTTAAAAGCCTTGGAAAACATCCAAGGTTCAGCATCAAGTTGCAGGAATCATATTAAACTTTAGAACTCTTGCTTATTGATTCAATGACGCATTCTGGCCCCTTCCTTGTATCTTCACCATTGCTTCAAGCAACAGGGCAAGAACCCACCTTGTTTCCCCGTGAATACTGGTTGATACTTAACAAAAAAAAATGCTGGGTTAATACGTTACAGTAGCATTTTTGAAGGGGTTCATGTGGACTCATGCTATCTAATTAGAAACTGCATCCGGTGCTGACAGAAAACATCAGGTGAACTAGTAGGATTTATTTTTGAAATGCTGGCACTATGCTCAGGAATGAAGGAAGGTCTTTAAAAATTGGCAGATGTAACATTCACAAAAGTTGCCAAATCCTGTGTGTCAGACCATCAACATTTCAGATACAAAAGGCAGAAGGATTTGGCTAGGCAATAATTATTGAATACATCTATTTACATTTTTTTTTAAGAAAATGAATTTATCATGCAAACTATTGTGTCTATGTGAAAGGATCTTCTCATCATTGTCATGGGCCTTATCTCAGATCCACAGACAGAATTCGAGGGAGTTAAAAAAGACGACTGGATTGAATTAGGGGACCAGGCTTTGCGGTTTTGTATGAATCAATGAAGTCAGCTGACATCTGTTTCTCAGTTTTCCTATTTATTAAAAGAAGGAGTGGGATGGGGCAATGTGTAAGGGCCTTTCCAGATCTAACATTTGATGGTTATCTGAGTCTATAAATTTCCTAGTCCTGCTGGATTATTTATAATGGTATATCACTTTATTCTTGGTCATGTTTCTTAGCACTGAGAAACCTAGCTGCCACTCAAGTTCTCCAAACTTTAAATGATTTTATTTTCCCTATTAAAAAAAAAAGATGATCCTGGGGCTTCCCTGGTGGCTCAGTGGTTGAGAATCCACCTGCTAGTGCAGGAGACACCCTTTCAATTCCTGGTCCGCGAAGATCCCACATGTTGCAGAAAAACTAAGCCTGCATGCTGCAGCTACAGAACCTGTGCTCTGAAACCTGGGAGCTGCAAGCGGAGCCCACTGCCGCAGCTCCTGAAGCCCGCGCCCCGAGCCAGTCGCAATGAGAAGCTCCAACTACAGAGTGGCCCTTGCGTGCCGCAACTAGAGAAAAGCCCACACAGCAATGAGGACCCAGCACGGCCAAAAATAACCGAATAATAAAAAAAAGACAAGACACCGAAACCCGTGCCAGAAACAGATGCCAAACCCAGTTCTCAGGAGCCGATACCCAGGTGACAGGACTGTCAGCGGAGCTCTGACCCAGCCCACAGGAAATGGGTTTTTACGAGGTCTGTGTAGACTTAAGTGGTGACTATGTTCCATACTGGATCGAAATGTCACAGTTCCTGAGTTGGGGCACATTGCCCAGCAGAGACAATGCAAACTTATTATTCTGCCTCCAGGGAAATCTATGCTGGAATGGCTGAGATCTAGGACTTCACTAACTGGAATGAAAAGCGCAACGTTACAGCATCCAGGTTAGCGCGTTCGGGTACCCTCAGACTGGAGAGGAGTCGTCTGGAAAGCTTCTGGGCGACAGTACCGAAGTCAAGATGCCTCTTGCCCAGTTAAGGAGAGCTGCAAGCTACCCACTGCTAAGTCCAAGGCTGCCCTTTCTTCTCGCTCTCTCTGCAAATGTCACAGAAAAGATGGAACTTACAAGATTTAGCTTTAGTCTTATTTTGATGGGAGAAAATACATGCGTGGGGGAATTTCTTACTATTACTGGGCTGGGTTTGCAAGGCTGGGAGACATTTTAAATAATTCACCAGGTACTGGCATGTGTGTTCTGGCATAAGAAGGCTCCAAAAAAGTATTTGAGGTGAAAGGGTATTCAGAAACAACAACAACATATGTACTGTATTTTCAATATTCAGTCACAGGGTATAAAGTATTAAATAAAGGGTAAGTGAAATCATCTGTGTTAGGAAATTTTTTTTTTAGATGTGAAACTTCCCTTAGTTGGATTTTATGTTTCGAATCAGGGGTTGGCAAACTTTTTCTTACAGGGCCAGTGAGTAGTCATTTCAGGCTTGTGGGCCATATGGTCTCTGTTGCAACTACTGGACTCAACTGTTACATTGCTGAAGCAGCCACAGACAAGAGGAAGTGCAGGGGGATGGCTGTGTTCTAATAAAACTTTATTTACAAAACAGGTGTCTTGCCCTAAGACTGTAGGTAGCCAGCCCCTACACGAGACACTTGCAAAGCATGTGTGCTTTAATGCGTTGCTTCATTTAATTCTCATGACAAATCTATGAGGTGGGGAGTTGTTGCTGTTCCTCAGTCACTCCGTCATGTACAACGCTTTGCTACCCCATGGACTGCAGCACCCCAGGATCCTCTGTCCTTCACTATCTGCCTGAGCTTGCTCAAACTCATGTCCATTGAGTTGGTGATGCCATTCAACCATGTCCTTTGTCGTCCCTTTTTCCCCCTGCCTTCTATCTTTCACAGCATCAGGGTCTTCCAATCACGTGGTCAAAGTATTGAAGCTTCAGCATCAGTCCTTCCAATGAATATTTAGGACTGATTTCCTTTAGGATGGACTGGTTGGATCTCCTTGCAGTCCAAGGGACTCTCAGAGTCTTCTCCAACACCACAAAAAGCCTTCTTTATGGTCCAACTCTCACATCCATACATGACTACTGGAAAAACCATAGCTTTGACTACATGGACCTTTGTTGGCAAAGTAACGTCTCTGCTTTATAAAGCAGAGTAAAATATACTGTCTAGGTTTGCTGTAGCTTTTCTTCCAAGGAGCAAGCATCTTTTAATTTTATGGCTGCAGTCACCACCTGCCATGATTTTGGAGCCCAAGAAAATAAAGTCTGTCACTGTTTCCATTGTTTCCCCACTATTTGCGATGAAGTGATGGGACCGAATGTCATGATCTTAGTTTTTTGAATGTTGAGTTTTAAGCCAGCTTTTTCACTCTCTCCTTTCACTTTCATCAAAAGGCTCTTTAGTTCCTCTTCGCTTTCTGCCATAAGGGTGGTATCATCTGCATATCTGAAGTTATTGATATTTCTCCAAGCAATCTTGATTCCAGCTCGTGTTTCAACCAGCTCAGCATTTCTCCTGATGGCACAGAATTTAAATAAGCATGGTGACAATATACAGCCCTGATGCACTCCTTTCGCAATTTTGAATCGGTCCATTGTTCCATGTCTGGTTCTAACTGTTGCTTCTTGACCTGCATGCAGGTGTCTCAGGTAAGGTGGTCTGGTGTTCCCATCTCTTTAAGAATTTTCCACAGTTTGTTGTGATCTGCACAGTCAAAAGCTTTAGCGTAGTCAATGAAGCAGAAGCAGATGTTTTTCTGGAATTCTCTTGCTTTTTCCATGATCCATTGGATGTTGGCAATTTGATCTCTGGTTCCTCTGCCTTTTCTAAATTCAGCTTGTACATCTGGAAGTTCTCGGTTCATATACTGTTGAAGCCTAGCTTGGAGGATTTTGGGCATGACCTTGCTAGCATGTGAAATGAGTGCAACTGTGTGGTAGTTTGAACACTGCCTTTCTTTGGGATTGGAAAGAAAACTGACATTTTTCCAGTACGTGGCCACTGCTGAGTTTTCCAAATTTGCTGGCATATTGAGTGCAGCACTTAGACAGCATCATCTTTTAGGATTTGAAATAGCTCAACTGGAATTCCATCACCTCCACTAACTTTGTTTGCAGTGATGCTTCCTAAGGCCCACTTGACTTTGCACTCCAGGATGTCTGGCTCTAGGTGAGTGATCTCACCATCGTGGTTATCTGGGTCATGAAGATCTTTTTTTGTGTAGTTCTTCTATGTATTCTTGCCACTTCTTCTTAATGTCTTCTGTTTCTGTTAGGTCCATACTGTCTCTTCTTTATTGTGTCCATCTTTGCATGAAATGTTCCCTTGGGATTTCCCATATTTTGCCCATTTTGCAGGTGATGGCACTGGGGTCCTATGACCTGTCCGTGGTCACAGTCAGTGTCTGGACCTCAATTCTGAATCCAGAGCCTGAGCTATACTACCTGGTCTGATGTGCCCTTTAGATCATGACACCTTGTTTAAAGAGAGAAGTAGGGCTGAAAACTGTTGGTGCAGCTATTTTTCTTATTAAAGCATAGCGGAATGAGGCTTCAGTTTGGAATGACCAATTCAGAGATAAGACATCTTCTGACTTTGAAAGTAAACATGAGAATAGAGACAGTTGATGAAAAAACTAAAGGAGGTAATTTAAAAAAATGCCTATCACGGTTAAAAACAAGTAGGCAGGAAAATGGGTAAACAAAAACAAGATTCTCACCATGGAAACCAAAAGCTGGATGTTATTAATAGAGAGAAAAAGTGGCGAATGAGGCAGGTGACTGCTGTTCTAAAAACACTGAATGCCATTAGCTTAGGAGTGATTGGAGGAAACAGACAAAATGATCAGCAAGAGGCTACCTGCCCACATATTCTTTCATTTTCTTGACCTACTCATCTGCCATTTTCTGTTCCCCCCACGTCGGCTGCCGACTCATAAAGGCACATTCAGATTTGAAGAGACAGCTACTCCTGTCGTTTCCTATGTTACTGCCTCAAATTTAATCCCAAGCATTCTACATTCTATCGCTGCTCCTAGTCTGCACCTCGCTTTCTTAACCCACACTGGAAGTCTCTTAACTTTGTCAGGATCTCCAAGATCCCATTTATTGTATTCATACTTCTGGAGAAAGCAATGGCACCCCACTCCAGTACTCTTGCCTGGAAAATCCCATGGACGGAGGAGCCTGGTAGGCTGCAGTCCATGGGGTCGCTAGGAGTTGGACACGGCTGAGCGACTTCACTTTCACTTTTCACTTTCATGCATTGGAGAAGGAAATGGCAACCCACTCCAGTGTTCTTGCCTGGAGAATTCCAGGAAAGGGGGAGCCTGGTGGGCTGCTGTCTATGGGGTCACACAGAGTTGGACACGACTGAAGCAACTTAGCAGCAGCAGCAGCAGTTATTCTAGCCAAAGATAATGCTAACTAAGTGTAGTAATGGAGAGGGGGCGGGATGGGTGGTCAGCTCAGCTACAGCACGGTTTTTGTGAGACCAGTTTTAGCCACTGGCACCAACCCACGAGGAAGCTGGAACGCCCATAGGAAGAGGCACAGATGAGCACTTAGCTGTGCACGCGAAGACCTAAAAGCCAAAGGGGGTTAGCAATGATAAATATTTGGTTCTTTCAGAGCTACCTTCACGTTGAATGTTATTTCCTCCATGACGTACACGCGTTCAGGAAATGCTTTGGCCACCTCCTCCACGCTGTTGAAATATTGCACTGGCTCCTTTATATCTCGGTCTTGTTCCAGCAACTTGAATTGCCCTAAAATACATGATGAACAGAGAGCTGTGAGATGCTTACGCTGGACAGCTGTCACCGTGGCGACAGCACCCCCTCCCCTTGCTCCCACTCTTCTCCGTCAGAGGCTTCCGAGCATTACATTAAAAAAAGAAAGCCACTGTGGCAGAAGGTTTTCTCTGAACTAGGATATATTTAAAAATTAGCCTAAAAATGAAAGCAAACGTGTCGTTTCTTTCTTTTTATTTTTTTGCTTACATTCAGGGTTTATTCCCAGAAGATCAATATCAAATTGGACGAATGCTTGCTTAGAGTGTAAACACGATGTGAAAACTCAGTGTGTTATAAATGGTTGCGCATGTGGCTAGTGATAGTGGTCCTGCTGTTATTTAGGTGTAATGATGCCCCCACACATTATATTCTAAAACCAAGGTTGAGTGGCCTGGGGGAACTGATTTTTTTAAAGTAGTGTTTTTAAAATGTGCAGGTGGAATAAAAGAATCTCAGGCTTAGTCGTGTCTTGGGCTTTCCTGGTGGCTCAGAGGTTAAAGTGTGTGCCTGCAATGTGGGAGACCCGGCTTCGATCCCTGGGTCGGGAAGATCCCCTGGAGAAGCCCCTTAGCTTTCACCGATGCCCTTGGTTTCAAGAATACGTGGGTGATATTGGGGGCTCAGAAGCTCCTATAATTTGTGGTGTGGTTGCGGTACATGGCCTGAGCCCGAAGGGGCTGGCGTTGGGGGGAGACCCTTCCAGGGAGTAAGGCACTTGGCGTCTGGAGCAGCAGGTGGCTTCCTTTTCACTACCGTCTGTGAAATTCACGAGTGCAGACATACTACCACAGTAGCCGTAGTTCGGGTGATTTTTGAAGAACTTTGAACACATTCCTAAAAATGTCAAGGATCTACTATGCTGCTTGTACATTTCCAGCATTTGTGACATGAGCAGCTGTCAACTTAGAATAAAAGACCATATACAATCAAGCCCACGACACCGTGTTTCTCAGTGGTCATTTTCTGAATGCTGTTTATAACACTTGAGAAACTGGAAAAGGAATTAAAAACTCTTATGAGGCAGAGTTCTCTGCATGCATCCATAGGTCAACAGGTAGAAACAGGGACACTTTCATACTGACCATTCATATTCTCAACATATTTTTTAACACAGCATCTATTAGGTGGAGGTATTATTTTAGATGCTGAGATAAATCAATTAAGAGACTATATAAAAATGTCCTCTTGAGGCTTTACATTGTAGTGGGAGACAGAGGATATATACAATAAATCAATGGAGTATATAATATGTTAGAAGGTGAGTAATGAGTTTATGTGCTCAGTTGTCTCTGACTCTGCAACCCCATAGACTGTAGCCCACCAGGTTCCTTTGTCCATGGGATTCTGCAGGCAAGAACACAGGAGTGGGTTGTCATTTCCTTCTCCAGGGGATCTTCCCGACCTAGGGATTGAACCCGTGTCTCCTGGATTGCAGGTGGATTCTTTACCAGCTGAGCCATCAGAAGGTGAGATGTGCCATTAAAAATAGGGTGAGGGGGTGGAGTACCCGCTGGCCAGAGCAGGTATGTGTCAGAAAGCGACTTTGATGGAGCTGGGTGGAGAGTTCTTAGAATTCTCAACACAGCCAACAGTCTCCACAGAGACCGTCAGGCAGATGGGCTGGTGTGTGTTTGGTATGCTACCAGTGTGGCTGGACTGGGGTGAGTAAAAGCTAAGAAGGAAGAGAAAGAAAGTCAGAGAAATAACAGGTGGTTTTGACAGTCCACAGCTTTGCAGAACTGTGGCTCTTCATCTAAGTGGATGGGGAGCCACCTGAGGGTGTGAATGGAAAAGCAGTGAAATTATAGAAGAATCATTCCAGCTGCTTGTTCAGGATACACTCTGAAGGTGCCAGGTGTAGAGGCAGAGACATCAGTTAGGAGGCCCCGCCGTCATGCAGGTATGAGATGGCAGGGGTTTGGAAGAGGTAAGAAAATGTCAGGAATCTGGCCTGAGTGGCTAAAGGAATGGAAATGCTATTGACAGAGATGGGCAGGTTTGGAGGGGTAGGATGAGGAAGTAAGGCCAGGAGTTAAGTTTGGACTCAGGCTTAGTTGTGTCTTGGGCTTCCCTGGTGGCTCAGAGGTTAAAGCATCTGCCCACAATGCGGGAGACCTGGGTTCGATCCCTGGGTCGGGAAGATCCCCTGGAGAAGGAAATGGCAACCCACTCCAGTATTCTTGCCTGGAGAATTCCATGGAGGGAGGAGCCTGGTAGGCTACAGTCCACAGGGTCGCAAACAGCTGGACACGACTGAGCTACTTCACTTTCTTTCTTTAGTCGTGTCTGATTCTTTGCAGTCCCATGGACTGCAGCCCGCCAGGCTCCTCTGTCCATGGGATTTCCCAGGCAAGAATATTGGAGTGGGTTGCCATTTCCTTCTCCAGGGGATCTTCCCAACCCAGGGATCAAATCCGTGTCTCCTGCATTGGCAGGCGGACTCTTTACCACTGAGCCACCAGGGAAGCCCTTATTAGACACAGAAATGGAGATACCCTGAAAGCTCTTTAGATGGACAACATAAGCGTGGCAGTCAAGAGGAAGGTCTGGTTGGAGATGATAACACTGGGTGCCATCAGCACATGGATGATATTTTCAGTCATGACATTTAATGATGACAAACATGGGCCTAAGTGCAGACTGAGAAGAGGTCCAAGGTTTGTGTTCTGGGAGACTGAGGAATGGTCAGGGGAGTAAGGAAAATCCAGAAGCCGTACATCCTAGAAGCCAGGTGATTCCAGTGCTTTGGCCCAACAATTCCATTGCTCATATCAAAATCCCCAATTAAATACAAGCTGCTAAATCCAAGAGTTCTCAGTCTCATTTCACAGTTTTGTATGCAACCCTTGACATCACTCCCCTTCTGCTCCTGGAGGCACATGAATCAAAAACACAAAAATAAAATAGAGCTACGACCTCAGAGGGCTTCACGAAAGGAGTGTTTTCAGGTATATGCAGGTGTGGGTTTTAACGAGATGCAAGTAACGTCAGAGAAGGGTTTAAGGAAGTAGGGATTTTGCTGGTGATGAACCTTGATACAAGTGTTTTCAAGAGTTAAAGGGTAGGTGGTGATGACAACATAGAGGATGCCCCCAGACACGACAGCTCGAGTACCTTCTAGAAGGATGTAGAGTGATGAATAACACATTCGAAAATACAAAATGATCATATCTTTTTCATAAAAACAATCTTTAAAAATTCAGAAAGACTATGACAATCTTCATACTACTTACTTAAGCAAATTCTGCCACTACAACCAACTCAACTTTTCCTTTCTCACTACTCTAGTCTGTGTACAAACTTTTAGTAACCACGGTTTATCTAGTTTTATACTCTGTTCCTTTGTAATTTTTCTCCTTTTCCCCACATGATGACACAATGTTTGCACAGCATTTAATAATGGGCTTATCTGTTTTTCTGTTCTTCTACGGTTAGGCTGAGTTAGGCAGGTGCCTAATGTAAGTGGGCGCTCTGCCACGTACATGTTTTATGATACTGGCAAATCACTAAATCCGTCTGAGCCTTGCTTCCTCGCCTGTAAAGTGGGGACACTTCACAGGGCAGCTGTGGGGATTAACAGAGAGGATGCAAAGTGTTCAGCATAAGTAGCCATTTAGCGACTCTCGGCTCCCTTCTCTCTTCACAAGATGCACAGGGATTTTGTCTTTTGGTTCATGTTTTGGGGATAAATCTTCTGGAGTGAGATTATTAAAGAGTAACACAATTTCTTGTTTACCATTCATGGATAAATTGCCCGCCCCCCCCAAAAAACCTAAACCAGTTTATATTTCTACCAACAGGCTATGTGCCTCCTAGTTGGGGCACAGTCTTGTTCTGAGTATTTTTTCAATTAAACAATTCCATGCATATTACAAAGCATCTCTTCCTTTTATTAATCTGCATCTCTTTGAAGATCAGTGAAGTTAAACATCTCAATTTTTCTTGAGCAAATGACTATGCAGATTTATAATAAATATATTTGACACAGTCTACATTTCCTTTCACTTCTAGAGACATCTAAGGCCCTCTGGACGGTTATACTTGGAAGTCCCATTAGCACCAAATCCAACATGTCTAAATTCAGGGAAGCACAATGCCTTGCATGCAATAGGTACTTAATAAGTGTTTGCTAAATAAAAGAAAATTACTGTAGTCCTGGAACTGGCAGACAATAGAGCAATGCAGAAGTACTTGCAGGTTTTCCAAGTTGTAAATATAAGGTGAACTACATTACTGTATACAAGGTTTGCTTCTAAACCACAGATGAATGTTGTCACTCAACAAAGAAAGCAAGCAACGGTGTACTTAAAAATCATTCAAATCTGAATAATGTACAGAGCCTCAAAGGATATTTTTCAGGAATCAATCCTACCAAAGAACATCAGACAACCAACTGAAATTATCTTTCAGGATGAAGCAATCTTTCAGCATCGGGATGTGTTAAATAAGGGGACAAAACTAGTCACCAGTGAGTTAGAATTTTCATGAATACAATGTTTTCACATTGTCTTTTAAATCCTGTGTTTGTTTTACCCTGTGGCACACCTCTGTTCACACTAGCCTCATTACAAGTGCTCAAGAGCCTGTGTGACCAGTGGTTGCTGTGTCCATGCAAAGTCTAGAACACCCCTGTGTTTGCTTATAAAAGTGGCTGCAGACACTGTTCACATCCTTAAAAAAAGATCCTGCCGTGGGGAGTACCTTCTGACAAAACAGGATGTTCCCTCTCATGACATAAGAGCTTCAGAATTCTTATATTTTCTTTTTCTCGTCCTGTTTGTCACGATCACTGATATTTTGGTTCAGATAAGAGAGCCTGGGTTTCTTGATACAAACCATCTCTAACCCCTTAGACAGATCGCCCATCTCTATCACCATTTCTCTTCTCTTTCAATTTGGGCGCTTGTTCTTCAGGTATTCTTTAGCTATTTTTTCTTGTGTCTGAGATCTTTTACTATCAGCAGGCTCAAATATGCTTTGGTTTTTGGACCAAATGAATAATTCTGTCTGGCACGGCTGTGGTGTCAAGAGCAAAGCTGCACACATTTCTCTTCTCTTTCAATCTGGTGCTTGTTCTTCAGGCATTCTTTAGTGATTTTTTTCGTGTCTAGGATCTTTTAGGTATGACATAAATCAAATCCCTTACAATTATACAGTGGAAGTAACCAATAGATTCAAGGGATTAGATCTGATAGACAGAGTGCCTGAAGAACTACGGATGGAGGTTTGTGACATTGTACAGGAGGCAGTGATCAAGACCATCACCAAGAAAAAGAAATGCGAAAAGGCAAAATGGTTGTCAAATAGCTGTGAAAAGAAGACATGAGAAAGGCAAAGGAGAAATGGAAAGATATACCCATTTGAATGCAGAGTTTCAAAGAATAGCAAGAAGAGATAAGAAAGCCTTCCTCAGTGATCAATGCAAAGCAATAGAGGAAAACGATAGAATGGCAAAGACCAGAGATCTCTTCAAGAAAATTAAGATACCAAGGGAACATTTCACGCAAAGATGGGCACAATAAAGGACAAAAATGGTATGGACCTAACAGAAGCAGAAGATATTAAGAAGAGGTGGCAAGAATACACAGAAGAACTGTACAAAAAAGATCTTCACGACCCAGATCATCACGATGGTGTGATCACTCACTTAGAGCCAGATATCCTGGAATGTGAAGTCAAGTGGGCCTTAGGAAACATCACTATGAATAAAGCTAGTGGAGGTGATGGAATTCCAGCTGAGCTATTTCAAGTCCAAGATGATGCTGTGAAAGTGCTGCACTCAATATGCCAGCAAATTTGGAAAACTCAGCAGTGGCCACAGGACTGGAAAAGGTTGGTTTTCATTCCAATCCCAAAGAAAGGCAATGCCGAAAAATGCTCAAACTACCACACAATCACACTCATCTCACATGCTAGCAAAGTAATGCGCAAATTTTTCCAAGCCAGGCTTCAAAAGTATGTGAACCATGAACTTTCAGATGTTCAAACTGGATTTAGACAAGGCAGAGGAACCTGAGATCAAATTGCCAACATCTGTTGGGTCATCAGAAAAGCAAGAGAGTTTGGGAAAAACATCTATTTCTGCTTTATTGACTATGCCAAAGCCTTTGACTGTGTGGATCACAATAGACTGTGGAAAATTTTGAAAGAGATGGGAATACTAGACCATCTGACCTGCCTCCTGAGATCCGTATGCAGGTCAAGAAGCAACAGTTAGAACTGGACATGGAACAACAGACTGGTTCCAAATTGGGAAAGGAGTACATCAATGCTGTATATTGTCACCCTGCTTATTTAACTTACATGCAGAGTACATCATGAGAAATGCTGGACTGGAAGAAACACAAGCTGGAATCAAGATTGCCGGGAGAAATATCAATAACCTCAGATATGCAGATGACACCACCCTTACGGCAGAAAATGAAGAACAAAAGATCCTCTTGATGAAAATGAAAGAGGAGAGTGAAAAGTTGGCTTAAAACTCAACATTCAGAAAACTAAAGTCATGGCATCCGATCCCATCACTTCATGGCAAATAGATGGGGAAACAATGGAAACAGTGACAGACTTTATTTTTGGGGGGCTCCAAACTCACTACAGATGGTGACTGCAGCCATGAAATTAAAAGACATTTGCTTCTTGGAAGAAAAGTTATGACCAACCTCAGTTCAGTTTAGTCGCTCAGTCGTGTCCGACTCTTTGCGACCCCATGAACTGCAGCACGCCAGGCCTCCCTAGACAGCATATTAAAAAGCAGAGACATTACTTGGCCAACAAAGGTCTGTCTAGTCAAAGCTATGGTTTTTGCAGTAGTCATGTATGGATATGAGAGCTGTACTCTAAAGAAAGCCGAGTGCTGAAGAATTGATGCTTTTGAACTGTGGTGTTGGAGAAGACTCTTGAGAGTCCCCTGGACTGCAAGGAGATAAAAGCAGTCCATCCTAAAGGAGATCAGTCCTGGGTGTTCATTGGAGGGACTGATGTTGAAGCTGAAACTCCAATACTTTGGCCACCTGATGTGGAGAGCTGACTCATTGGAAAAGACCCTGATGGTGGGAGGGTGGGGGCAGGAGGACAAGGGGACGACAGAGGATGAAATGGCTGGATGGCATCACTGACTCGATGCACATAAGTCTGAGTAAATTCCGGGAGTTGGTGATAGACAGGGAAGCCTGGCATGCTGCAGTCCATGGGGTCGCGAAGAGTTGGACACGACTGAGCGACTGAACTGGACTGAGATCTTTTACTATCAGCAGGCTCAAATAAGTTTTGGTATATGGATCAAATGAATAATTCTGTCTGGCACGGCTGTGGGGTCAACAGTAGAGCTGCATACCTTCTAACCTTCTAGTCTCACCTGTGTTTGTCGTCTCAGTTAGATGGACAGGAAGACCTCAACCGCACGGGAGCACTGACAAGAAACTATGCTGAGAGTGATGAACACACACAGATGAAAGAGTAAGAACAAAGTGGCAGCTAAATGTGACCAAATGTTTTCACATCTGAACATACTGCACATCAGAAAAATCAGTTCCTTTCATTCATTCAACTGTTTACTGAATATCTTATACCATCCGTTAACTTGTCTCCTCTTTTTCGTATAGTTTATTTATATTGTCTTGCAAGATTTTAGTTTATATGTTTCTGTGTGTACATGTATTTTTATTTTAAACATTTTCCTGTCATATGTTTAATGGTCTAAAACCAAATAATTATTTTATACTTCTTACACCCCACAAATACCTTTAAGATCTAAATATATCAAATGTTTTGATGTAATGTTTTAAATACCAGGTCACGGTATATATGCAGCTTCCTATTGCAGGGGCTGGCAAACTCATTCTATAAATAATTTAGTTTTTGTGGGCTAAATGGCCTCTGCTTCAACTATTTCAACTCTGGCAAAGTATCTCAAAAGCAGCCTCAGACGATTTGTAAACGAATTACAGCAGCTGTGTTCTAATCAAACTTTACAAAAACAGGCAGTAGGTCAGATCTGGCCCTGCGGCCACACAGTTTGCTGACCTCTGTCCTGCTGGGAGGACAGCAAAGACCCAGAAAGTGTGGCCAGAAAACAAGACATTTAGAAATGACCAGGCTTTACATTCCAATACTCCTAAGTAGTTACTAGAGACCTTAGTGTAAGGTAGAGATCTTGTGTGTTCTCTGACTCTTTGCGACCCCATAGACTGTAGCCTGCCAGGCTCCTCTGTCCATGGGATTTTCCAGGCAAGAATTCTAGAGTGGGTTGCCATTTCCTCCTCCAGGGGATCTTCCCGACCCAGGGGTGGAACCCAGTGTCTCTTGCAGCTCCTGCATTGCAGGAGGATTTTTTTACCACTTGAGCCAGACCCATGTGCAACTTAAGAATAAAAGTTTTCCCTTTAAATATGAGTTCAGAACCCAGAATTGTAAGATGCAGATTGTAATCTGCAGCTGTAGATTATATTAGGGAATAACACAAATGAAAAGTGAACATGCCCACATCCTCTCACTGGATTTTAAGAGACCAAATTTCTGAGCACTTTACTGACTTAGCTTCTATTCTCCTATAAAAGAATCTGACACTCTCAGATGAGTCAACTTGAAGTGCTCTGAGAAAGATGCTGAGCCACTCTGCTGCTCCCTCTCCTGCCACTGCTGCAGCCTGGAAGGCAGAACTTGTCAGAGTCAAATCTTAGAGCCAATCTAAAGAGTTAAGAACCAGTGCCCTGCCAAAATGTGAAATCAATTTATGTAACACATATTCCCACAACCCCTACACGGAGGAACTAATTTTTTAACAGACCATTTCATGAATAACAGAGTCTTTGTGCCACCAAATAAAAACATTTGGAGATCGCCAAAACATCTGTTCTGAGATGTTACTGTCAAAACCCTGTTCCCGGAGAGGCAGGAAACTGCATTGTCTTTCAGCAGTTTTTTAAATTTCATTAAAAAAAAAAAAAAAAAAGTCTCCACTGAGAGAGCTCTTCTGTCTGTAGGACCTCAAAACTCCCAGGAATGAATTCAACAGCATGCTCGTACGATTTACAGAAACTGAAGGTAATAATGTAGAAAGCAAAGGCTGGTAGAATTATTGATCTGCTTTCATGAGTTGCTTCTAAAAGTACATTAATTAATATGCTGACGATAACTGTCATTCAGAAAATATCTGTCTTTTGGTGTATGTCCCTCAAGATAATCACAGCGATTTACTTCAACAGAGATAATGCATTAAACACACAGCTAAAGGACTTCTCTGGTGGTCCGGGGGCTAAGATTCCAAGTTCTCAATGCAGGCGGTCAGGGTTTGATCCCTGATTGGGGAACTAGATCCCACAAGCCACAGCTAAAAAGATCCTGTGTGCTACAACTAAGTTAAGACCTGATACAGCTTTTAAAAAAAAAAAAAGCGCAGCCAAGAGGCCCAAAGTCCTACCTGAGGCGTCTACATTTTGAGCTCCTATATGATGCTGAACAGCCTATAGGACTTTGTTACTTAGAAGGAAAAGGTCACTTGTCAGAGATGCAAAATGGAAACAAATTTTGCTAAATTAACAAGAGAGAGCAACAACACTGAGATGGGTAGAGAGAACAAGGAGAGTAAGAGGTGGTAAAATTCAGTTCTGTCCTGTTTGCTACTGGCTGGGAAGTTGGGGTCAATGAGAAGTGAGTTCTGTGCCCCTGAAGATGGGGCTCCCATCACAGCTGGTGACGAGTACTGCCTGCAGGCAATCTCCTGTCACCACTCTGGTTTACTGCTCACCTGCCCTTCAGCACAGTGGCCGACTTCATGTGTGCAAAGAAAAGCAAACCAAGCGAGAGCCAGGGCCGTTATTATCCATCTGTGGGGCCATAACTCAAGTCAATGGCGACAGCCACCCAGTTTCCCCACCCCGCCATCCGCCCCCTCCCGGCTTGGAGCAGGAAAAGGTCACAGAAATCAGCACAAATGATAAAATGGAAAAGAAAGCAACAAAAATGGCACTAGAACACCAAAGCAACAGTGAGCTAAGAATGGCTCAGACGAACAAAAGTGGTTAAGAGTCCCAGAGACTTCCCTGGTGGTCCAGTGGTTAAGACTGAGCTCCCAATGCAGGAGGCGCAGGTTAGATTCCTGCTCAGGGAACTAAGAACCCACATGCTGAATGGCATGGCCAAAAAAAAAAAAAAAGTTCCAGAATGTTGAAAACTCAATTACCAGGGATGAGTGATTTCCCATGGTACCTGGTATTATACCACATGCGGCATCAAGCAGGGCTTATGATTGAAAAAAGGAAGGAATTCTTCTTTTCTTCTCTTACCTCTTTCAGAGACAGCCCACCAAGTCAGTTGTGTGAGTGAAATACACTCTCAATGGTTCAAATAATTGGATCTTAAAACCACTGGGTCATTTCCAGATGTGAAGAAATGAGGATTCTCAAGTGACAGAAGCAACAAACCAGCTGCCATTTTTCAATAAATAAATAAACACACAGTCAAAACTATCCTTTTCCCAGTAGTCATGTACGGATGTGAGAGTTGGACGACGGCTGAGCGCCAAAGAATTGATGCTTTTGAACTGTGGTTGTGGAGAAGACTCTTGAGAGTCCCCTGGACTGCAAGGAGATCCAAGCAGTCCATCCTGAAGGAGATCAGCCCTGGGATTTCTTTGGAAGGACTGATGTTGAAGCTGAAACTCCAATACTTTGGCCACCTCATGCGAAGAGCTGTCTCATTTGAAAAGACCCTGATGCTGGGAAAGATTGAGGGCAGGAGGAGAAGGGGACGACAGAGGATGAGATGGCTGGATGGCATCACCGACTCAATGGACATGAGTTTGAACAAACTCTGGGAGATGGTGAAGGACAGGCATGCTGCAGTTCATGGGGTCGCAAAGAGTCAGAGACAACCTAGCAACTGAATAACAACAAATAAACATGGGCAGGAGTCTACACTTACACTCAAGATTTAACTTAAAAGTGCTTTTGTATTTTTAACTCCATGGATGAAAACAGACTGGATTTTCTATAGGACTGAAATGGAAACGGACTGCCAGGTAAAAAGAGATGCATCTTATTAGTTACTCTAAACTGCAGCAACCAATAGATTGCCTTCTAAAAAGCATCTGTAAACGTTCACTTCTACCAACAACGTATGAAAACTCATTTACCTAAACCTTTCACCAGTACTGTTGGTGAACCACCTAGAGTCCCTTTTCCTGAGTAATGTGAAGAGTTTTTATGGTTTACTTAATATATATAATTGCCAAAAAGTTCAAATTGTATGTAAGGGTTTAGGGTAAAATGTCTCCTTCCCAATCTGATCCTCAGATCTCTTCGTATCCTGTACATTCATCCAGAAATGGTATCTGATACAGTCCACTCGTGCACATAAGACCACTCTTACCCAAACAAATGGTAGGATTCCATATAGTTCTTCTATCATTCCATAAAAATCTGTCTTGTTCTTTTTAAGAGGTACACAATATTCTACTCTGTGCAAATACCATAACTAATTAAACAAGTGCCCTGTTGACGGGCATTCAAACTTATTCCAACTTTGTAGCAAAAGCTTTGTGCGCTGAATGCAAGTACATTGGCGGGAAAACGCCTGCGTGTGGAAACTGCTGGGCCAGAAGGTAAGTGTGTTTTTATTTTTGATAGATATTGCCAAACTAACCTTCACAGAGCATGTGCCCACTTATACTCCCACCAATGGTTTTCTCATTTCCTATTATCAGTGCCAGTCTGATAGGTGCAAAATAGTACCTTGAGATTCGAATTGTACTTTCCTTATTATAAAGGTAGATATAATTATTTGATAATAAGGTAATTCATATTTCATATTCTGTTCAGCTTCTTACTACCAAGTTTTGAAATTTCTAATATGATTAAGCATAACTAAAAAAAATAAAACCCCAAGGACTTCCCTGGTGGCTCAGTGGTTAAGAGTCTGCCTGCCAACGCAGGGGATGTGGGTGTAATCCCTGGTCCAGGACAGCGAAGTCCATGAGCCGCAACTACTGAAGCCCAAGTGCCTAGAGTCCGTGCTCTAAAACAGGAGAAATTATCGCAATAAGAAACCCACACACCACAAAGAGAGTAGCCCTGCTCGCCACAACCAGAGAAAGCCCTCTCACAGCAACGAAGACCCAATGTAGCCATAAATAAATAAATCGTAAAAAGATAAAGAGGAAAACACAAATGTGAAATACAATATGTATTTTATACTATACTATATACATAATGTATATACATAATACAATACTACAATACATAATGTAGTATTTCACACAAATTACATATCTTATTCTACACTTTGATTCCTAATATTACTTCTAGTTAGTTCTTAAATTATAATTTTTTTTTTTCGGGGTTGGGGGGGTTGGAAGTGGAATTGGGATAAAAAGAAAAGTAAAGAACAAATCTCAGAACAAAAGTTCCAAACTTGTAACCAACAGACAATAGGAATTCAAGTCAACAAACAGAAAGAAATCATCAACCAAAAAAATTATGAATTTCATCATCAACCATCTGTGGGTAGTTCTATTTGTTTCTCAATCTCCATGAAACAAGTGGTCAGACCATTGCTTTCAATTCTGAAACTCCATCCTTGAACTTAACTGGATTCAAAACTCTGATTCATTCTGGGACACATGTTCTAGCCAGCCAAGCTATTTCACACTATGCAAATTATTTTTCTATTTGTTGAAAATGGGAAAAATTATACTTTTCATTGCATCTAGTTGTTCATTTGCTTCTTCAGAATGATCAGAAGTTTTCCAGGGCTCAATTTATCATAAACACGACATGCTTCCTAACATGCACTGGTGAGAATCACCAGTTCATCTTCACCTTGCTGCTTCTGTATTCAGTCTCGCCTGTGTCTTGCCCTTTCTTTCCTTGAAATCTGTTTGTCCTCAGCATGCACTGAGACTACTCTGGTTTTGATCCTTATTGGTTCATAATAGAATTAACTGCTTCAGATTTTAAGGCTGTCTCCATCTCTGCCTTTTCACTTTACTCATCTTGAAACACAACCTTAATGGATTCCATTTCACTCAAGAACCTAAGTGTTCAATACACATTTGTAGAATAAATGAATAAATATACAAACCTTTAATAGCTCTTTAATTTCTAACCACCCAGCCCAGGCTGCTCTGTCTTAGCTTTCACGTCCCTCCCTGACCTGGCTCCATTCAGCTTCTGCAAATATTTCCTCCACCACCTGGGCAACCAATATTCCTCCTCTCCCCTTGGCTTGTGCCCTTGCTCTCCTCTCAGTCTCTGCAGAACCCTGGGTCCTTTTAGTGTCCTTGTAAGTTCTGTGCATGACTGCCTGCCTTCTCCCAGTCTCTCGGCTCTCCTGGGGGAACCTCACCCTTCACCTTGGCTTCAAGGACCATGTGTAAGCTGACAGTACACCAACCTTCCCACCAGTCAGATCTCTCCTGAATTCCACACTGATCTACCCAATACCTGGTCCCTATCTCCCAGTAGTTCTCCCACAAAGATCTCTCTCAAAATTGATACATGCAACTCATCTTTTTATTTTTTGAATCAAGCAGCCACCCAAGTCAGAACCCTGGGTGGTCATACTTGACTCCTCCATTTCCCTGAACTCTCACATTCAACTGGTGTCAATTCAACTCCATCCCCTTTCCTGCAGGCATCCCTTCCTCTCCATCCCCTAAACCGCTGCATATTCCAACCACATCATCTGGCTTTGGCCAGTTTTACCCGTTGATTGCTTTGCCCCTTGACTTCCATTCCAGGAAACTATTCTTTCCACGACTGCTTAAAATTAAAATCGAATCATATTTTAAATGAGGATAATTTGCAGAGGAATTATTTACGGCAGGACCACTAATGATGGTGTGGGTGGGCTGCAGCGGAAGCACAGTGATAAGCTAGGGATAGCATCAGAGAAGAGTCACCACCACAGACCTGTGGGGCCAAGGGAGGGACTAGTTACCAGGAAGGAGAAGGTTATGTCAGTAGGTCGCCCTGAGAAGGGGAGATGTAGCTGTTCCCAGGCCATCCTTCAAGGGAGGCATGAGCTGGAGAACATAAAGACCTTGCCCAGCCTCCTCCCTTGACCGCACCCCCACCCAATCTCCTGCTGGGGCTGTCTATCCAATGGCTGAACTTAGCTGGAAATCAAAGGGCAGGACAGTCTACAGATTTAGCCCTACCGGCCAGCCTCTGGGGTGCAGCAAGGTGGAGGCAGAGAAGCATGGATTGCCAGGGTGGGGGGTAGGGAGTGCCCTTCTACCCTCTGATGTAAAGACTCTGGTGACCCTCCGCCTCCTGTACAATTTAACTTTACAGAGAATATACAGGCCGTCTAAGATCTGACCTTCACTTTCCTCTCATCATGCTAAAAAGCCATGTAGATCCATGTACAGTGAATGACACCTCTTCTTTAACTGAACTCCAAGTCAGGAACGCCTTTCCTGTTTCCAGGTTTGGCCATGCTACTCATCCAAAGACTGAGGGCAGGAGGAGAATGGGGTGCCAGGGGATGAGATGGTTGGACGGCATCACCAGCTCAATGGACATGAGTTTGAGCAAGCTCTGGGGGACAGTGAAGGACAGGGAAGCCTGGCGTGCTGCAATCCATGGGGTCACAAAGAGTCAGACACGACTGAGTGACTGAACAATAAGAACAACAACTCGTCCAAAACCAATTCACTCATCACCTCCTCTATAAAACATCTTATCTCAGGTAGATAACTGACCACACTCTTGTGCTCTCATTATCTATTTATAGATTTTTATCCAAGCACCTATTATATTCAAGCATCTATTTATAGATTTTTATCAAATACACCCAAATATGTTTACTTTATCATTCTTATTTTTTTGCATGTCTTTGTAAATGAAACAGTAAAAACTTTCTAAAGAAAGCATAGGATGTGTCAATTACCTTGTTATTCTTGGGGTCCAATATTGCACAATTCACACAGATCAGATCAGATCAGTCGCTCAGTCGTGTCCGACTCTTTGCGACCCCATGAATCGCAGCACGCCAGGCCTCCCTGTCCATCACCAACTCCTGGAGTTCACTCAGACTCACGTCCATCGAGTCCGTGATGCCATCCAGCCATCTCATCCTCTGTCATCCCCTTCTCCTCTTGCCCCCAATCCCTCCCAGCATCAGAGTCTTTTCCAATGAGACAACTCTTCACATGAGGTGGCCAAAGTACTGGAGTTTCAGCTTTAGCATCATTCCTTCCAAAGAAATCCCAGGGCTCATCTCCTTCAGAATGGACTGGTTGGATCTCCTTGCAATTCACACAGTAGGTACTTAATAACAGTTGAGTGAGGGAATGAATTTAAAAAGTCCAATGTCATCCATGAAGCTCTCCTTCACAACCTCAGCTCATGCTGATCTTTGTTCATAGTTCTCATCGGAGGTTAATGTTTAACTATTCTCTACTTATTTCACTTATTTTTGTATTGCTCTCTTAATTAGACCACAAACACTCTGATAGCAGGATTCATGTTGTCTTCTTTGACAGCTCAGTTTGAGTCCATACTAGAAATTTAATAAATTCTTGTTTTGAAGAGTGGATGTTCAGAACAGGGAAACACACACCACACACACACATACACGCGCTTCCCAGGTGGCACTAGTGGTAAAGAATCCACCTGCCAATGTAGGAGACACAGGAGATGTGGGTTCGATTCCTGGGTCGGGAAGATTCCCTGGAGGAGGGAGTGGCAAGCCTCTCCAGGATTCCTGCCTGGAGAATCTCATGGACGCAGGAGTCTGACGGGCTACAGTCCACGGGGTCACAAAGAGTTGGACACAACTGAAGCGACTTAACATGCATACACACACACACACACATTTCGGATTCTCAAAATCAAGGATTTACATAGCCAGAGAAGTTTCAAATTGCTAAAATTAATAAAAAGGTGGAGATGGCAACCTCATAGCTTGAGCACCTGATGATTTCCAGAGGTAAGAGATCTGGATTTTTTAAAAAATGTAAACACATCTAATTATTAATTTAATGGGTCACTCAAATAAAAAAATCTCCTCTAACTCCGAGACTACTCTGGGTTTCTAAGAGAGAGGAGGGAGTGGCTGTGGTTTGAACAACGGCTTAACACAATACTGATGGACCTGATGCTGTATGTGAGTGGGCAGATATCAGTCAAGAAATACTCAGGAAAATTAGATGGGAAGTCTAGGCTCTTGAGGTTTTTCCTTCTCCCTCAAACTGAAAGACTGACTCTAAGTGGGAGGTCTCTGTTTGCAGCTTTTAGCCTAAGCGTTATGGGCAAGCTCAGTTAAGACCTATACCACTGATAGCCCTCAGCCTGGACATACCAGGAGCTCCCCCTACTTCTGGCCTCAGCCCCACATATTTCCATCTAAAGATGGTAATGAATGATGATAAGACCTGCCTGACTCCAAAGGCCTGAACTTGTTAAATGCCAGCACTGACAAAGCATGAGGAGAGAGAAGCACGTTCCAATGCTCAACGAACAGCTTCTTAAGAAAGAGACCCCACAGAACGTGGAAACACAAAATAGGAAAGAAAAAGGAGTCTGAACCTCTGGACGGGAGCCCTGTCGGGGTGACTCCACAGTCAACCTATGTTCACTCGAAAGGTGTTCATGCACACATATCACCTCACTCAACAGTCCACGGCGGTGGGCGGGGATTATCGGAGAATTACCTTTGGTCACAGCAAGTCAATAGCAAGTCCAGGATCATCACTCACGCATTCTCACCCCAAGCCCACCTTGATTATGCTGCTGCCCCAAACCACCGATACCACCCTCCTCAGGATGAGGTCAACAGGGAGAGGAAGTGACTGTGCCTTGTAAGTTACTGGAAAAAATTCCCCTGAGTTAGTAGGAAGAAGGGAGAAGGCCCTGGCACCCCACTCCAGTACTCTTGCCTGGAAACTCCCATGGACGGAGGAGCCTGGTAGGCTGCAGTCCATGGGGTTGCTAAGAATTGGATACGACTGAGCGACTTCACTTTCACTTTTTACTTTTTTGCATTGGAGAAGAAAATGGCAACCCACTCCAGTGTTCTTGCCTGGAGAATCCCAGGGACGGTGGAGCCTGGTGGGCTATCATCTATGGGGTCGCACAGAGTCGGACACGACTGAAGCGACTTGGCAGCAGCAGCAGCAGCAGCAGTAGTAGGAAGAAGGGTCATTTACTATTCACATAGGCAATGAATTCTGCTGTGCTAGTGTGGAGGGCTACTCAGTTGGTTTCCTTTAATCCCCATATGACCCTGGCAATTGGTTACAAGATAAAACCTGTCTTCATATCAGGGTAACTTAGGGTGACTGGAGCATGGAGAGTACATGGTGTTACCGATAATTCACCCATTCGGTTGGAACAGAACCTAGCTACTCTTCTTAATCTCTGGCACTGGTATATGAATTATACTTCCATAAAGCTGTTGAAGAAAAATTAAAAAAAAAAATCAATGAACTGTATGTTTATAATGGGTGAGTTTTATGAAATATATATACATATATATATATATATATATATATATATATATGACACTTCAATAAAGCCATTAAAAAAAATCTCTTACACTGGAAATAGTTGCTGGGATGAAGCAGCTGCTGCTATTAGGGATCAAAAGCCCACATTAACAAAACAAAAATAAAAAAAAACACAAGGTTCTGGTAAGTAAAAAAACAGTTTGATTTGAGGTAGGATCTTTTTGGAGAAAGAGAAAACAATCTATTTATCTAGATGAAAAACTTACGAACAGCAAAAGTAAAACTTTGAGCTTTATTTGCAGAACTGAAAATCATACAGTACCAAAAACTGAATGAGAAAACAAAGGTTAAGAGAAAATGGGAAGCAGGGAAGAGAAAATTAGGTGTAAAGGAGATATGGAAACAAATCTGAAAAAGAAAATGAGATATAAAAATTGACGCAAGAAAAAAAATTACCCACAGATAAACACAATTTCAAGCAGACAAAGGAAAAGGAAGACCCCACTGATACAGGTGGACAAAATATGGACGTACACGACATCCAGGCAGACTTTAAAGCTATGTTGTCATTTTACAACTCCAGGCAAAAATGAAGGCACTCTGCGTGGACTCAGAGCTGAGGTCTAGGAATTTTCAGTACTCTGGTTCATACGATATGTGCTTCTCTTCCACGCCTTATGGAAGTATTTAAAAACGAAAAAGAGAGCCAAACTGCATGTCCAAAGTGTGGGGAGGGTGAGGAGCACACTCAAGGATTTTAACATTCCACCATTCTTCCTCTATTGAAACATGACCCCTTTCTTGGATTCTCATTTGCTCCCTTTTCCACAGCCCGACAGTCAACTCCCACACACCAGTGGGACCACAGAAGAGAGACAATAACACGAGCAGCTGCTCAAGCTGTGGTTTTCATTAGGAAAAAAAGTGCCTTGATTATAAGGGATTTAGTTTTGAACCTTCAGGCCAAAGCTGAAGTGATTAAAACTCCATGCAGAGAAACACGAATAGTTTCTTAAAAGTCTGATGTAGAGCATACTCAGCATAATCAGAGGCGGCTGGGAGAACCATGCACATTTTTTAACACCCACCTTGGCTTAGGGCATGGACTTAAGATGGAAAAGCTGGCAAATGAATGAAATGAAAACATAGTCCAGAGGTCCTAAGTTGCACTTCTAAAGGTCAGGGGTACATTTTCATTAAATCCTTTAGCTACAAAATGTGAGACAATCAAGCCATAAAAAGATGTAGAGGAAACTTGAATGCCTATTACTAAGTGAAAGAAGCCAATCTGAAAAGGCTCTAGGCCTTTCTATGATTCCAACTATAAGGCCCTCTGGAAAAGGCAAAACTATGGAGGCAGTAAAAAGACCAGAAATGGCAACCCACTCCAGTATTTTTGCCTACAGAATCCCATGGACAGAGGAGCCTGGTGGGCTACAGTCCACAGGGTCACAAAGAGTCAGACACGACTGAGTGACCTCACTTTCAGGGATTAGTGGAGAGGGAGAGATGAACGGACAGAGCACAGGTGATTTTTAGGGCAGTGAAAATACTGTGTATGATTCCATAATGGTGGATACATGCCATTATACTTTTGTCCAAACACACAGACTGGGCCACACCAAGAGTGAACTGTTACGTAAACCATGGACTTTGGGTGATAATGATGTGTCAATGTAGGTTCATAAATTTTAACACAGGTACCACTGTGTTGGGGGCTGTTGATGATGGGTGAGGCTATGTATATGTGGGGACAGGATGTAGATGTACCCATCCCTTTAATTTTGGAACAAAAACTGAAATAGAGTACAAAAGTGAAAGTGTTAGTCACTCAGTCATGTTTGACTCTCTGCAACCTCATGGACTGAAGCCTGCCAGGGGCTCCAGGGATTCTCCAGGCAAGAACACTGGAGTGGGCAGCAATTTCCTTCTCTAGGGGATCTTCCCAAACCAGGGATCGGACCCAGGTCTTCTGCACTGCAGGCAGATTCTCTACCATCTGAGCCACCAGGGAAACCCCAAATATAGTAAATGTGTGTGTAAATATAAACACATCATATATATATACATATATATATATATACACACACACACACACACATGCACATGCCAGCAAGGCAACCCCTGAAAGGCTTTGCGGGTGACATAAGAGCAGAGCTCTAAGGTGCAACGACACTCTGGGCGCCAGGCATGCTCTGTTCTCACGGCTCAGCACGTACTCATGAGTTATCATTTTGCCTCCACATCTTCACACGGCAATTAAGTGTATGAACTTCTGGAGCTGGCTCTCCCTCCCACTGTGCAGCCCTGATTAGGTTATAGCCTTCCACTCTTCCCATTTGTCTCCTAACTCCAGAATACAAGGGCAACAACACCCACATCAGCTATTGGGATTATTAAACATACCTAAAGGGTTACGCTTGGTGAGCAGCACCCGGTGAGGGCTCAATGACCATCAGAGAGCAGTCAAACGTGACCAAGAGGAACTTGTCCTGAACGAAAAGGAGTGCAATCATGAGACTCTTCAGAATGCGGGACAGGCTAGGAGGAAAGTGTTGGCTCCTTCTTATATCAGTCTGGGCAAAACTCCAGAAGAGCAGGAGCCACTGCCAAGCATTCTCAATTTAAGGAAGTGGCACAGTTGGAAGCCAGGTAGCTGGGAGGAAGACAGGAGGGAGCAATGCAGAAGATAGGGGTGCAGGGCAGAGCACTGCCGCTTGATGAGAGGACTGGTTCTGGGAAGGAGAGAGAATGGGAGATGGCCAAGGTCACCTTTTCTATGACAAGCTGCTCCTGCACCCTCTGCTCAGTGAAGAGCAATTCCGAGTAAGATGTTTCACGTTGGGACTTCCCTGGCAGTCTAGTAGTTACGAATCTGCCTTCCAATGCAGGGGACTCGAGTTCCATCCCTGGTTGGGGAACCTCAGACCCCATAAGCTGTGGGGCAATAAGGCAGTGAGCCGCAACAAGAGAAGACTGTGTGCCACAACAAAGACTCAGTGCAGCCGAAAGAAAAAAATACAGGACTTCTCTGGTGGCGCAGTGGCTAAGAATCCGCTTGCTAATGTATCGGGCACAGGTTCGATCCCTGATCTGGGAAGAGTCCACATGCTATGGAACAACTAAGCCTGTGCACAACTACTGAACCTGTGAGTAACAACTACTGAAGCCCATGCGCCTAGACCCTGTGCTCTGCAACAACAGAAGCCACCCCAATGAGAAGCCCGTGTAGCTCAACTAGAGAGTAGCCCCCGCTTGCTGCAATGAAGCTCGCTGCAGAAAGTTCAGGCAAAGCAACGAAGACCTAGCACAACCAAAATAATAAAAACTTAAAAAAATACGATTATTCTAATATATTTGTGACCACAGTGTTGTAGATGAGAGTCCTACGTTACTAGAAATCAGCCAAGACTACAGTAAAAGATGAAAACTCTAGTCAAAGGAAAAGGCCCTTACATGACAAAGAGCCCTTCGTGCTTGTTAAACCTTTTTCTTTTAATTAAAAAATGGAGACGCAATAGCCATGCTATGGCTCTGAGACCTGGGTCTCCATTTCTGTTCAAGTGTTTCATGAACATGTGTCATGTCACGCTCAGTTGTGTCCAACTCTTTGAGACCCCATGGACTGTAGCCCACCAGGCTCCTCTGTCCCTGGATTCTCCAGGCAAGGATACTGGAGTGGATAGCCATTCCCTTCTCCAAGGGATCTTCCCAACCCAGGGATCGAACTCAGGTCTCTTATGTCTATCTGCATTGGCAGGCGGGTTCTTTACCACCATCACCACCTGGGAAGCCTGTTTCTTGAATGACATGCTTTCAACAGTGGATACCGCTGTCCCACACTCCTGAACCAGCACGTTTTCCCCTCCAGCCCCACCCACCAAAAAAACACCCCTCTCTCCTTTTGTTTGCTTTGGTCTCTGCCCTGTTCTTGCTCCCTCTTGCATTGCTTCATTTTCATCCAAACGCCTCCACTTTTCTTTGCCACACATCAAGCTTCTTGGGCATTCTCTAGTGCGCTTCGGATCTGTGCTTGTTCCATGTTAAACAGGCTGTGGTGTGAGTGCAGGGCTGCGCAAAGTAAAATACTCCATCCAACGAGGGCAGTTATGTAAACAGGGCTGTTCCTGGCAGGAATGTCTGATGGGATAAACAAGGCTGGAAAGAAGGACTCTCACAGAGGAGAGTGACTTTGTCAGGACACAGAAACACATTCCAAATAAAAATACTCTTGCTTCTAATGTAAAAATCAGGCTTTGAATAAACCCAAATCACTGGGGAAGATTTAAAAAGAACAATTAGGGCTGAGTCAGAGACTGTGATTTCTGAAACTATACTAAGGGTCTTTGACTTTTTCCTTTTCTGGTTTTAGAGTTTTATTTCCTTAAAAGTAAAAACCACCAGTACAACACTGTAAAGCAATTATCCTCCAATTTAAAAAAAATTAAGTAAAATTGAATTACATTTAGAAAAACAAAGGAAAACTAAAAATTTGAATGAATGAGGATATAAAGCAGTATTATTAAAACTATATAATAAAAAGCAAAAACATTTAACATGCCAGGATGTCAGAAGGCTACCATATGAATTTAGAACACTAAAGAGCCTATATAGATGCTGAATGGAAATAATGGCTAATCAGAAAGCATCAATTTGATGGCTATCAAATAAGAATCATCAGAAAATTAGTAGATTATGTCCATGTTGATACAAAGGCTTATCGTTGTTTTCACTAATATTTGGCCCCTATGAAGAATGAAAGTGCAGTATTTAGCCATGTACAAGAGAATACATAGAAAATTCACTATACTTAGATAATACTAGTTTATAATGAAGAAAACAGGTATCAAAGAAAACAAACAAAAATCGCAATACTTGAGGTTGACACCTACTTAATGTGATGGTTGTGAAGATTAAATTAGACCAGGCAAGTACAAGAATACTCAGCAAAGAGCACTATGCGCTTTTTAATAGTAAGATGACACTGGGCTTCCCTGGTAGCTCAGTGGCAAAGTTTCTGTCTGTCAAGCAGGAGACGCAGGTTGATCCCTGGGTCAGAAAGATTCCTTGGAGGAGAAAATGGCAACTCACTCCAGTGTTCTTGCCTGGGAAATCCCATGAACAGAGGACTCTGGTGGGCTATAGTACATGGGGTTGCAAAAGAGTCAGACATGACTTAGCGACTAAATAGCAACAAAAGATGATACTATTTCTTTACTGTTAGGATTTAATAAGAGAACTGAAAATAAGGGCTGAGTTCATTTTCCCTCCCTATTTTAACTATTAGTCTAACTAATATAATAGGTCAAAGAACATGACTTACTTAGTACTCTGTTCAAGGCAATGTTCAGAGTGCTAGGGGTATTTCAAACACTCAGAGATTACTGGGAAGAAAAATACAAGTCTCTGTGTTTCTTTCTCTGTCATTTACATACATATGAATTTTTCCAATGCCAATCCAATTTTTATGTGAATAATCTAGGGGAGCATGCTTCTTTTGCATGCCCTGTAAATAATTCATAAATCTAAAATGATCAGATGATCGATAAACCTAATCACTATAGGATAAATTGCGTAGGACCTGAATTTATGCTGGTTGATATTATCCACTCCCTGTAAATAGAACAGACAACATCAACAAATAGTTTCTTTCAGCAATGACACTATTTCCACCTGGAGTCTAGCTGAAACTTTCCAAGGCCAGAATAAGGATGTGTTGACATTGTTTTCATGAGTGTTATTACTAGTCAGTGAGAGGCGGCTTATTCTTCTAGCTTTCTGAGTCATATTGACTTATACAAACACTCCTATGGAATGAATGAATTTCGAGAGGGTTAGGGAAATGGAAGACAAAGGCATCATTATATTATGTGACAAAGATAACTGGAAAAGATATTTAGCCTTTGACGTGGTAAAACTGGCTCCCTGTACAGAGGAAAACTAAAAATGAATCCCTACCTGACACCACCTACAGGCCAGGAAGGACTTCAGAAGCAAAGATTATAGCACCATATAATGATTACATTAAATTAAGGATTTCGGTTCAGTAAAGGATTCTATGAGAAAAGCTGACAGCCGATACCTGAATCAGTCAATGAAATGCTGCATGTCACCAAAAAAGACACCACCATAAACACAATGGTGGGCCAGAAAATGAATAGACAACTGACTAACAAGCAGGCTTTGCTAAAGACCCACCCCAGTATTCTTGCCTGGAGACTCCCAGGGACAGAGGAGCCTAGTGGGCTGCCGTCTATGGGGTCGCACAGAGTCGGACACGACTGAAGCGACTTAGCAGCAGCAAGCAGGTGACAAGAAACTGAATGGTCAAATAAATGGAAATGAAGAGCTATTACTTCACATCATACTTGTTGCTGATGTGCGTAAGGAATCTTGTCAGACTGTGGCAGGAACAGTTGGGGCAGCCATTCTGGAAAGCAACCTGGCCCCAGGTAGTTAAATGAATTCTACATATTTCTATGGCCAATTTCATTCCAGGGTTCATATCCCAAAGAAATGTTCAAACAGGAGCATAAAGAGAATGCATGACTTTTGCTGCCCATCCTCAGGAAAACATACGAACAGACAGTCAAATAAAAATGTCGCTAAGTCATGTCCAACTCTTTGTGATCCCGCGGACTGTAGCCCGCCAGGCTCCTCTGTCCCAGGGATTTCCCAGGCAAGGATACTAGAGTGGGTTGCCATTTCTTTCCCCAGGGGATCTTCCTGACCTAGGGATCGAACCTGTATCTCCCACATAACAGGCGGATTCTTTACCGCTGAGCCACCCGCAAAGCCCTAAAATAAAAATGAATTTTAAAAACACAGAGTATCCTTAGAACATTACTGAATGGGGGGCGGGGGGGGGGGGAGAAATATGAGACTTAAAAAGTGTAATTTATGTAAATTTAAAATATTTGCACATAAATCATTGCACTTTGGTAAAAACGCATCCAAAGAAAAAAGGGATAAGAAACACACTTAAATGGTTGCATATACAAAGGTGGGAAGGTAAACAACCATCAGCCTGGGACAGAATAAAATTCACTCTCCCCACACATTTTTATTTCTAGACAGAAACTCGATCACTTCTTAATGCTTATTTAATATATCAGGAAGAAAAGAATAAAAGAAGGGAAGGAAAAAAAAGAAGAAAAGAAGGGGAAACTCTGAATGTCTGACAGGTCAAGCACTGACTTTGATCAACACATTAAAATATTTTTTCTGGAAACAACTGCTGCCATCCCGTACTCTCTTCAAAATTCACACAGGCCCCCACTGAGATATATGCCAACATAACCAGACCCTAGCTTTTGAAGTGAATGGGAAATACCTTCCAACCTCACCAAGTATTTTAACTCACAAAAAATCTGTTCCTACTTCTATTTCATCATTTCCATCAAACTAAGTACTTCCTTAAATTCTTACTACCATTCATTTTGTGAGTAGCAAAAATCTAATCATCTTTAAAACATTTTTCTCCCACACTTACTTAATAAACCCATAAAGAATGATTTTGGGGTTACAGCCTTTCCTGTGTTATGTACTCTATACCAATAAGAACTTCTCAACTGGTTTCAGAGACTGTGAAGAATTTACCCTTCCTCTACTTATACCATGGATTCCTAAGCAGACCAAGATGAAATTACTAGTCATATGGAAATTGGCAAAAATTCCAGGGATGTATCCCAATGTATGTGCTGTGCTTAGTCTCTCAGTTGTGTACAACTCTTTGCAGCCCCATGGACTGCAGCCCGCCAGGCTCCTCTGTTCATGGGATTCTCCAGGCAAGAATACTGGAGTGGGTTGCGATGTCCTACTCCAGGGGATCTTCACAACCCAGGGATCAAACCCAGGTCTTGTGCATGGCAGACAGATTCTTTACTATCTGAGCCACCAGGCAAGCCCATTCCAATGTATGCTGCTGCTGCTGCTGCTGCTAAGTTGCTTCAGTCGTGTGCGACTCCGTGCGACTCCATAGACGGCAGCCCACCAGGCTCTCCCGTCCCTGGGATTCTCCAGGCAAGGACACTGGAGTGGGTTGCCATTTCCTTCTCCAATGCATGAAAGTGAAAAGTGAAAGTGAAGTTGTTAAGTCGTGTCTGACCCTCAGAGACCCCATGGACTGCAGCCCTCCAGGCTCCTCTGTCCATGGGATTTTCCAGGCAAGAGCACTGGAGTGGGGTGCCATTGCTGTATATTAACCTGTTAATAACACTGCGTAAAAAAGATGAATGTTGGCAAAATAATGAACTCAATAATTTCATTGTGGAAACAAACTATTAACATACTTTATAAGAAAGTAAGATATATTTTATAAGAAAGTAAGAAAATTTCATAAGAAAAAAGATAACATCATTAAATTCTTTATTTTTTAATTAAAAAATATATTTTTTTGGCTGCAACCATGTGGCATGCAGGATATTCTCTAACCAGGGATGGAATTTACGCCCCCTGTATCAGGAGCATGGAGTCTTAGCCACTGGACTACCATCGAAGTCCAACACATCATTAAATTCTAAGGGAGACACACCACTGCTGCTGCTGCTAAGTCGCTTCAGTTGTGTCCGACCCTGTGCGACCCCATAGACAGCAGCCCACCAGGCTCCGCCATCCCTGGAATTCTCCAGGCAACAACACTGTGGTTCCCAAAGCAGTGTACATTGAAATCACTAGAGGGCTGTGACCACATAGCCTGCCAGGCCCACTGTCAACTCTTATTGTCTAGGGGCAGGGGCGGGAGACCGAGACTCTGCTACTTCCAGTGCCCCGTATGGAGTTCAAGGAGACACAACTGCTCACAGAACTGGCAGAACCTATCAGAGAAGGGAGAGCACGGCGCTAACCTTAACCCTAGCGCAGGAGGCACCGCAGGCGGGAATGACAAGCGGTAGGGCCAGCCCGATGGGCTTGGTGACAGGTGGGAAGCCAGGTGGGGGGCTCCACCTACTGCTGGTGGTGAGCCGAGGACAAACCTGGACACACTGCTGCCAGGGATGTCCCCTCCAGCCCACGGGGCATGCGCCCTGCTTGGCGGCCACCCGGCACCGACCCCTTGCCGGCAGACAGCACGGCGAAGCAGCCCCAACCCACGAGTGCCTGCCACACACTCATAGCACTTATCACAGTTTCAGCTAAGTAAGAACTAGAGAGTGAGCTGAGCTGTACACAGTGCATGTCTTCCCCTCGCAGGTGAGCGCTGGTGCTGCGAGTCCGGCGTGTTGCTCCGCCCGCCTCCACGATGCTCACGACAGACCTACTGAATGAAAGGGCGCCTGCGGCCAGCGCGTCTGAGCCAAGGTGCCGCGGGTCAGGCACACTGAACTCCTCCTGGCTCCCTTTCTCGCCCTCTTTTGGACTCAGCGCTAAACCCGAAGCCAGCCATGCGTACTCTCAAGAGAAAGCACCCCAGACCCAAGTCCTGCAACTCCAAAAAAGGGGACGCAAAGGAGGAGGGAAGGCAGAAGACGCCAGTCCTCAAATCCCCAAGGGAGCTGCCCTCACAGGCAGCCTGGACAGACAATCCGGCCCCTCTTCCTATTCCGAAGGGCACAGAGTCAGTCCTGGGATGTCTGGAGAGCAGGAAAGGGCGATATGCCTGTTCCTATCTCCGGGGAGACAGCGCGGGGTCCCTCCCACCGACCACCTGACAGAAAGCGGGGAGAAGTGCTGGGAATGAGCCCAGAAGAGCGGTCTGCGCGGGGCTTGGCACTCAGTGCTTCATACATTGTGGTCTAAGCCATGGACTGAAATGACAATGACAAAACCAGACCCTGTGAGATTTAGGGGGTTAAAAAAACAGGTTCTTTTCCTTAGTTAAGCTGAAGCTGAGACAATAAGAAAGTGGAAGTGTCTTCAGCCGCAGCAGAGCTTTGGAATGGGAGAGGTCAAGAGTAGACTCACCTATAAGAGGTGGCAGTGGAAGCCGGGAGGGTTAGGTTTTCTGTGGAGAAAGGAAGACGTGAAGAGGGGAGAAAGAATGAAAGAGGGAGGGAGGGAAAGTGAGAGACAGGCACTGAATCTTGAGACCCACATGGCAGGGATGAACCAAAGACAACTGAAGGAATGGAGAAGATGAAGTGAACCCAGGAGAGTGGACTGTTATGGAGACAGGGAAGGGGAGTTTCAAGGATGGTTCCTGCTGGTGTCTGACGTTACAGAGTCAAGAAGCAGAATCGGAGAAGACCAGGGCTGTGACCAAGACAAGTCATCATGACTTCAAGAGTCAGGTTTCAGGAGGTTTCAGTCGGTCTTGAGAAAACCAAGACCCCTCCAGGCACTGCTGGGATCCGGTTCTCCAAGTCAGAACATCGACAGTTCCTGAGTCACTTATATTACTTCTAGAGCTAGGCAGATAAACTTCAACAAGTTGGAAACCTAGCCTACGCGTGCACACTCAGTCGCGTCTGAAGCTTCGAAACCCCATGGCCTGTAGCCCGCCACGCTCCACTGTCCATGAGATTCGCCAGGCAAGAATACTGGAGAGGGTGGCCATGTCCTCCTCCAGGGGATCTTCCCAACCCAAGGATCAAACCTTCCAATGCAGGGAGTCTCCAGGATTGGAAAGCAGATTCTTTACCGCTGAGTCACCTGGGAAGCCCCAAACCTAGCCTACTCTTTTTCATTCAAAAGAGCCCCAAATACTGCAAGTCTATGTGACTTCCTGTGAAGAGGCAGCTGCTTCATGCCAACAGATCTCATTCTCTTCATTAGGTGCTCAAACTACTCCTCCTGCACTGACATGATGCATCATCTGGTAATTTCATTTTTTTTTTTAAATTTTGGAAATTATATCTAGGTACTCACCAAGGGAGGTGGGGGTGGGGGAGCAGCTGTGACAAGTTTAGAGAAAAGTTGCCCATCTGTGTGCAGGCTGGAGTGTGATCTGCAGGTAGAAGGCAAAAGTCTATTTCTGTTCCACCAAAGCTTCACCGTCACCATGCAGGCCCGCCCCCGCAGTGCTCAGGAGGATGGTTCAGGGCAGGATTCATCAAGGATGCTAAGGACCATATTGTACACCCAGCAGTTAAGAACATTGTGAAATTACAGCCAGAAAGGAGCAGGTGTCTGGAGACAGAGAAAGAGTGACTCCCCACACAAGCTGTAACTGAGCCAAACGCTTCAACTCCCAACCCAATTTAGCCACTTTCCTATCAGAAAAATCCGTAAGAGAAGAGACAGCTTTGTCAGAGGCTTAGTCAGTCAGACCCTGAGGGGTGCAGATTTCCGAGGCAGTTCCGAGGAATGATGAGAAAGCCCAGTGGTATATTTAGACTCCACTGGGAACAGCTTGGAGACAGATGACACCCTGATATGTCACAATTGTAATTTTTGTGGAAATAAAACCTGCTGCCAAGTTTTATTTATCAAAACCTCTCACCTTAAAGGAAAAATAAATAGAAAAGTGCAAACACTCAAACAGTTACATACTGGGGGCGGGGGGATGGAAAAGGAAAGCCAGGATGGCCTCCATACTTTTCAAACCCAAGAGGAAAGCTCCAGCTTTATGTGGCTTTCCAACAGTTTCCTGAGTGGAGTTCCACTTGGGAAGAGAGAGACAGTAAAAGATGGGAGTTGTTTCGAAGGACACAAGCTGTCCTGATGTGGTGTAATCTATTACTCATATTTTTGCTGTGGGTTTTGTTTTTTTCTTTTTGTCTCTTATCAATGTAACTTTGAAAAGAACTAAAGATATCCCAATCTTGACTTCCTCCCTTAAAACATCCCTCTTGAGCTAAAGAGGGAAATATGACCCCCATTGGGCTTCCCTGGTGGCTCAGACAGTAAAGAATCTGCCTGCAATGTAGGAGACCCAGGTTCGATCCCTGGGGTGGGAAGATCCCCCAAAGAAGAGAATGGCTCCCCACTCCAGTGTTCCTGCCTGGAGAATTCCACGGACAGAGGAGCCTGGCGGGCTCTGTGGGGTTGCAGAATCAGACACGACTGAGCAACTAACACTTTACTTTTCACGTGACCCCCATTACATGATCACTTCTCTGCCTTTCTTCAGTGAAAATCCTAGAATTATTTCTCTTTCTCGCCTCTTGGTAGAAATGGGAAACAGTTTGGGGTAGGAGATGTGTGGGACAATCAGGAGACTCAGCAGAAATACTGGAGACACCTGTACCCGACAGGGGTGGCTGGTATCACCCTGTCTTTGCCGGCTAATGCACCCTCGGACAGGGGAGCTTTTAGGATCGCTCTTTCTGCCCACTCCTTCCTTCCCCTTCAAATATAGCCACCTCCTCCCGCCACTGCCAATTTTCAAATCGGCACAATGATTAATGACCCAGACAAGAACTTAATTTCCTGTCCAGTAGTACAAGGCTTATTTCCAATAAAAAGAACTCACTCAAGACAACTATTTCCTCTCTGCAGCTTCTAATCTGGTATTCAATTGTGGGCATTCTTCCCCCACGGGTGTGAAAGCAGAATCAATTTTTGAACTTCCATTTGGTGAGTATTCCAAAGAATCACTGAATGCTAACACTGGAAGGGATCTTAAACGCAATGTAATTCGACCTCCTCTTTTCTTGTGATTCAAGCAGGACTTGAGGGGAAGGCTTTGCTTTCCATCTTCTCTGTGCACTTGGTCAAGCAGCAAGTGAGAAGGGAATTACTATCATTAAAGCACACAGCTTGGGTCCTCACTGGTCTCATTATGGAGTTACCTTTAATGAAACAGTCCATTTTAAATTGGGAACTAATCACCATGGGAGAATATTTCTGCAATTATGGGCTCGGGCAAAACAAAACAAAACAAGTGTCAGTGAAACCCTTCTGACAGAGCAGCACAGTTACCATGTTCAATTACCTCAGGCCTCCTTAAACACCCACAGCAGATGTAATGAGTTGTCCTGATTTGAACTACACTGTATCCATCGCTTGTCTTTATTTCTCAGAAATGCTTGAGAGCTGACTCCACTGCTTTCTGTGAAATGAATTCTGAAGAGCGGAGGTCCCTCCACAAACCGCTAATGGCTGCATAATACAGCACTTTCTTTAGATGCATGATTTCCCATCGACAATTCTAGTTACAACTCAGGAAATGCTTCCTGGGTTGATGCCTAAATTATCTGAAATTCACAAGGGAGGGATGCAAATGACAAGGGATGGGTTGGGCTGATGGTGGGTTGAGAGACGGCAGGGTGACCACAGTGGCAACAGAGCATGTTGTAAACTGTTCACATTAACACTGGACCAAGAGTGATGGACATGAGGTTAGAAGACCCCAATGCAGCCCTCAGCTCTGCTTACTAGTTGTGTATGCTTCCCTGCTAGCTCAGCTGGTAAAGAATCCTCCTGCAATGCAGGAGACCCTGGTTCAATTCCTGGGTTGGGAAGATCCCCTAGAGAAGGGATAGGCTACCCACTGCAGTATTCTTGGGCTTCCCTGGTGGCTCAGATGGTAAAGAATCCGCATGCAATGTGGGAGACCTAGGATTGACCCTTGGGTTGGGAAGATCCCTTGGAGGAGGGCATGGCGACCCACTCCAGTATTACTGCCTGGAGAATCCCCATGGACAGAGGTGCCTGGCAGGCTACACTCTATGGGGTCCCAAAGAGTTAGACACGACTGAGCAACTAAGCACAGCATCTTTCCGCAAGTATTATTCTTTTCAAAGCTAGGTTGGAAAAGACTCGAGAGTCCTTGGACTGCAAGGATATCAAACCAGTCAATCCTCAAGGAAATCAGTCCTGAATATTAATTGGAAGGATTGATGGTGAAGCTGAAGCTGGGAAAGACTGAAGGCAGGAGGAGAAGGGGACGACAGAGGATGAGATGGTTGGATGGCATCACTGACTCAATGGGCATGAGTTTGAGCAAGCTTCAGGAGTTGATGAACAGAGAAGCCTGAAATGCTGCAGTCCACAGGGTCACAAAGAGTCAGACATGACTGAGTGACTGAACTAATACTACTTCCTTATCTGTAAACAAGCAATAATTAAGAACTGCTGGAATGTTGTATGAATCGTATTAGATACAATGCATGAAAAAAATCAATCACACAGCACCTACCAAATACTGGTGCTCTACAAATGCTTCTTGAATTAAATATCTTAATCCCCTGACAATATACTTTTTTTAAAATTGAAACATATTGATTGCCATCAACAATGCAAACATGGGGATTTTTAGTATTTCATTATTTAAGTTAGCATATAGCAACCATCGGAGAAGGCAATGGCACCCCACTCCAGTACTTTTGCCTGGAAAATCCCATGGATGGAGAAGCCTGGTAGGCTGCAGTCCATGGGGTCGCTAAGAGTTGGACACGACTGAGCGACTTCGCTTTCACTTTTCACTTTCATGCATTGGAGAAGGAAATGGCAACCCACTCCAGTGTTCTTGCCTGGAGAATCCCAGGGACAGGGGAGCCTGGTGGCTGCCATCTATGGGGTCACACAGAGTCGGACACGACTGAAGTGACTTAGCATAGCATAGCAACCATATGATTCAACAAGCCAAATTTCCATTGGCTCTGACTTACCCCCCAGTCAAATGCTCTGCTGAACTAAAAATCAAATATGGGTCATAAACGGTCATAGAACTTAATGACATCAATCTGAACACTAATGAGGTGAAGCTGAAGGCCAGAAAAAGCCTGGGCTTCCAACCAGAACTTTACTTGACCAGCAGCAAGACCTTGGAGAGACTCTTTAACTTCCCTGAAACTTCATCTATAAAGTGAGAATACTACCAGCGACTTTGCAGATTAAGAGGATTAAATAATATTAGCAGATGAAGGTAACACAGTGGGCTAGAATCAGTCCCCTGACTGAGAGCAAGTGACTGAAAATGGTAATTGCTAAAAATATGCAGTCCAGGGGTCTTTAGATGAATGTTACCTTTGTTTCCACCTATTTTACAAGACAAGTACTGCACAGCTTTGTCACGAAAATCCATAATCTAAGAAGTTCAAAACTATAAACTATCAAATGTCATCTCTCTACTCCATGCAAAGATACATTATGCTTTTGTATTGTCTCTGGGAAATCCATCCCTGGAAAACATATGTTTTATTTTTAATGGCTTGTTCTTAGCTCCAAAAGATGCCAGAATCGGGACTAACAAAGCCACACGCAATTTTGTTGTGCAAGACCAAATGAAACCAAGGCAGATGATGTTCACAGCAAAATTTTGTGAAAACTTACAGTATGTATGTAAGTACAGCCAATGAACACACATTTTGCACTACAATTTAGTATCTGCTATATAAGCTTGAAAGTGGTAACACAAAAATTCTGTAGCCCTGTGTGCTACGGCTCAGCTCATCCACTTACGCGTGCCTGAGGACAACTGCTTCCCACCTACATTAGTCATCGGAAAGAAGGACAAGCTTCACTTTCATGACCTTTGAGATCCAGATGATCTAATGTAGAAAGTTACCTTTTCAAAACTGAAGTCTTCACCACACTTAATCCGATAATGAGTAGGGATATGAACCTTCCTAATGGCCAAGAGCTGGAGAGCCAGAAGATACTTCCAAGGGTCACAGGATGTCTTAGCAGGACATTATTTTCTATTGAAAACTCGGTTTGTGCCCCATCCTTTCCCAGCCTAAAATTAGTGGGTGGTTTGCTCAATCATCACTCAAAGAACTCTCTCAAGTTGGACAGCACTTCTCCCTTAGCTGGCTCTCTTGGAGACAGTATTTTGAATTTCCTTGGTTGAATGCAAAACACATTAGCTAACTAACCAAACAAAGTGGAAGGAGGCATAACATGGGATCCAAACCTGGCAGACGCGATGACTGTGAAAACACTCTTAAATGCTATGGGGCAGGAGGGAGGGTGACCCAGAGAGTGAAGGAGGTGGTTTCTTTAGTGTTTCCATATTTATTTGTCCATAAATATAGTCATCCATAATGCTGAACTAGAAAGGAATGGACGGCAAACCTGAATTCCTCTGACGTGAAATAGCCCAGAGGGATCAAGGCAACCCCAGAGGGATCAAGGCAAGCCCATAATCTGGTAAAAGTTTTTATTTCTCCTATCCTGAATTCAGGTAGGAGCTCTGTAAATATTCATTCTCATGTTCATTCATACTCTCTTTCACACTCCCTCCCTCTTCTTTTAGAAATAAAATGTTATGGAACAAGGGGTTAGGAAGAGACAAGAAAGGCTTGATTTAAAATGAGAAGACCTAGGTTCAACCTAGCCATTTAATGGCCAGAAATCTGGTATGAAACCTAATACTGGAGCCTCAGTTTCCTCATCTGTAAAATGGGAAATAAACCACGAAATGTTGATTTCTGAGTGTGAAGGCATGCACTTCCCTTTTGAAAGGCAATGCAAACTACAAAACCCAACAAGGAAGCCATGATGCTTAAATACCTCTAAGGCGACAGCAAAGCTCCTGAATTCTATGTAAGTAATAAAGATCTCTGGTTCTTTAAAGCCCTCAAAACTGTGGATGTTTTGGCTACTTTACATACAAGCTGTAGATGATCAAACTGTCTTTTATAGATCTGCAGCCCTTCAGAGCTTCTCTGGAGCAGGCTAATGGCACAAATAAGGGCAGCCTACTGAGTGTGATGGTTAATTGTGTGTGTGTCAACTTGGCTCAGCCATGGCTCCCGGATGTTTGGTCAAACACTATTCTAGAAATTTCTGTGAAGGTGTTTTTGGGGGGTTGGATTGACATTTAAATGAAAAGACTGAGCAAAGCAGACTGCCCTCTATAATGTGGTTGGGGCTCATCCAATCAGTTGAAAGCCTTGAGAAATTAGACTCAGGTTCCCTGAGGAAGGGGGGCTTTTGCCAGAAACTGCCTTTAGAATTAAACTGCAACTCTTTTCTAGGTCTCTTGCCTGCAGATTGTGACTTGCCAACAACCAATCTCTTTCTATTTCATACATATACCCCCCGCCCCAATCCTATTGGTTCTGTTTCTCTGGAGAAGCCTGACTACCATACTGGGTTTCACCCTTAATTTTATTTAACACTAAATCATGAAAATTTATTATGGCCTTCGCGTCCATACCAGTTGCTGATATGCCTGCCAATGCTGTAGCCCATGATGAATGGCTGAAGAAGCACACCTACTATGAGTCCTGCATACCTACTATGTGATACCATTGTCCTAGTGCTGCAAGGAGAGCTCACGGGGCAGGACTCACTTTTCTGTTTGTAAGAGTTTCTCTGCAGGCCCCTAAGAAACACTACTGAAATAAAAAAATGCTTGAGTGGCTATCTTTAGGGGCACATAAAATCTGTATCTATAGCCCAAGTTGGCATGTTCTAAGCAATTGTATAATTTGGGCAAAACAGGCAGAAGGACCGGGATCCCTGTAGACTGAAATATCTTTACAGAAGACAATGGGCTTGGGCTGAGCCTGCGGGAATGGCTGCTGCGTGGACCACCCACCCACACCTTCAGCATCCACACCCACATCTCCTAAATCTCTCTGTGTCTCCCGAGCCCATTCTACTTTAAGCCTCCACTGGACAATTCCTCAAGGGTGCCTCACATGCATTTAACATACCTAAGTCTCATTTCATAGTACTTCTCTCTAAATCTGATCTTTACCTGTTGTTTCTTAACTTCTCAAAAGAAAGTCATAATCCACAAAGTAAATACGAGCCAGGAACCTGTAAGTTGTCTTCATCACCCCAACACAGTCCCCCCATCCTCCCCATCACATAGTATCAGTCCTTCCATCCAAATATTTCTCTAAGTTGCTTCTTCTGCTCCATCCCTGCTGTCTAAGTTCTGAGCATCAACTTTCATCTCTGAATTGAATTACAGTCTGGCTCCGTATTCCACCCACCCATCCACCTCCCTCGTGTTAGAGTGACCGCTTGAAAATGTAACCTAATCCTATAATCAAGGCCCTGGCTGAAATCCTTCCCCAGCTTCCCCAAGATCTGGATACAACTCAAAACCTTGCCAGAAATGACAATATCCTTCCAAACACAGCAGCCCCACCTCCTCCCCAGGGTTCCTGTGGCCAGGTCCTCACAAGAGCCTAGGGGCTCCCCACACAGGCCTGGTGGTTCCGTGGAACACACTTTTCCGTCTCAGTTTATCAAATGCTGTGCTAGGCACTCGAGACGGAATGGGGAGTGACGCGAACAGTCTTAGCCTCTCAGAGGTTCTCATCAAGGGACAGAGTGTCAGGTACTAAGCAATCACTCAACGAAATATGTAATTACAACTAGGATAAATGCTGTTTTAAGCAAAAAATTTCTATAAGGTCAAGAGTATCTGGCCTTGTCTAAGGAGCCAATGAAAGGGCTTCATGAGAAAGCACTCTGACCTGAGACCTGAAAGACAAGCAGAGGTCAGGCTGCAGGAAATGAGCAGACTGGGGTGCTGGGAGTCCAGAAGAGCAAAGGAAAGGAAAGTAGCATAAGATGAAGTTTCTAATAGGCGAGGGCTTGTCACAGAGTGCCTGGCAGCAGTAATAAGAACTGCCCTCTGATATCTTTGGATCTCTTTTTCCCATTTTCTTTAAAACTTTTTTCTAAACTTATGTGCTGTGAAAGTAAATCATATTTATTATAGCAACTCAACAGTAGAGAGGAAAATTAACTGTTAATTAATAGGAAATTAACTATTAATGTATGGTACTTACTAGATGCTAGGCACCTTCCAAATGCTTTCATGCTACTATTAACCAGATAATACAAAGAAGCTTAAGTGGGGTTTCCCTGGTGGCTCAGATGGCAGAGAATCCACCTGCAATGTGGGAGACCCAGGTTCAATCCTTGGCTTGGGAAGATCCCCTAGAGAAGGAACTGCTACCCACTCTAGTATTCTTGCTGCCCAAGGCCACGGAGCTAGTAAGTACGTGCTGGACATGGATCCAAGTAGTCTAGTCCTAGAGTCAGGCTCTTAGTCACCATGCTAAGGCCACAAATGGGGCCTGCCTCCAACCTTACACCCTTAAGGACTGATGTAAAGTGTTTTACTCTGTGCTCAAATACGTAAAATCAAGTAGATTACAAGAGAACTGACATATATTGAAATTATTTTCCTATAGAAGGGAAATTTTAGCATTCACTCTAAGTACAACCAGAAGCCACTTGAATTTGTTTATCACGGAAGTAAGGTGATCAAATGTGCACAGGGGACAACACAAGTCTGAACTACATGCACCTACTATTACACAAATTTTTTTTTCCCCAATAAATACTTATTGTAGCATCCACAGTTGCTTGAATCTGCAAAGCATTAGATACAAAAGGGCTGACTGTAAAGTTATACAGTGGATTCTCCACTCTGGATGGTTGGGGCCCTTAACCTCAGCAGTATTTTAAAGCTTCTCATACTCTGGGTCCAGAATGGAGAAAAGGGGTGGGGTGGGGCAGGGACAAGCAGAGGGAAGAAGTAACTTGTTAGGGCCTACTGCAATCCTTGAGCATACAAGACCACATTTTTTTTATCCATTCATCTGTCAATGGACATTTAGGTTGTTTTGGAAACATACCCAGAAGTTAGACTGTTAGATCAAAAGGTAGTTCTATTTGTAAGTTTTTGAGGAATCTCCATACTGTTTCCCATAGCAGCTGTACCATTCTGCATTCCCCTATTGTGTTGTTATTGTTCAGTTGTGTTGTGTTCAACTCTTTGCAATCAAAGTTGTGTCCAACTCTTAAGACCACACGGACTGTATGTAGCCCACGAGGTTACAGATAGTCCTACACTATCTTGTGGAGCTTGCTCAAATTCATGTCCTTTGAGTTGGTGATGCTCTCTAGCCATCTCATCCTCTGACGCACCCTTCTCCTTTTGCCTTCGATCTTTTCCAGCATCAGGGTACCAATATTGTACAAGGTTCCAATTTATCCACATCCTCACCAATACTTTATTATTTTCCTAAGAACAGCAATTCTAGCAGGTATGAGGTGACTTCTTATTGTGGTTTTGATTTGTGTGTTTCTCTGAAGATGAAATGGACATCTGAACTACCTCTCAAGTGACACTGAGTATCTTCTCATATACTGTTGGACGTTTATATCTGTTCTTTGGAGAAATGCCTAGTCAAGTCTTTAGCCCATTTTAAAATCAGATTTTTTTTTTTTTTGCTATGGAGTCACAGGAGTTCCTTATCCTTCACATGTTTTGGAAATTATGTATTTTCCCCTTTGTTGACTGTCCTTTTTGTGTCATTATCAGTGAAGTCATTGCCAAGACCAATGTCCAGAGGCTCTTCCTCTATGTTTTTTCTACGAAGTTTACAGTTTCAGGTCTTACGTTTAAGTCTTTAATCCATTTTGAGTTGAATTTAGTGTATAGTGTCATATAAGGGTCCAATTCCATTTATTTGCATGATAGCTAGTTTTCCTGGCATCACATATTGAAGAAACGATCCTTTTCCTATTGTGCACTGTTAGCACTCTTGTAAAAGGTCAATTGACCGTATATGCATGGGTTTATTTCCAGGCTCTCTATTGTGTACCATTGGTTTGTATGTCTGTCTTTATGCAAATACCATACTGTTTTAATTACCATAGCCTCATAACATATTTTGAAATCAGGAACTGTGATGCCTCTGGCTTTGTTCTTCCTTTTCAGGCTGATTTGGCTTTGCACGGTCCTTTGCATTTCCATGTAAATTTTAGAATTGTTCACAAGAGCACTTTAAGACAAGCTGATTAAAACGAAACCAAACCTGTACTTCATATAATCAATTTTGTATCTTCCAGATTATTACATATTTTAGTGTAACATATTACCATTTGCCTAACAAGCATTTTGGGCTCCCTTGGTGGTTCATCGGTAAAGAATCCACCTGCAATGTGGGGGACTGCAGGTTCGATCCCTGGGTTGGGAAGATCTCCTGGAGAAGGAAATGAACCCATTCCAGTACTCTTGCCTGGGAAATGGCATGAACAGAGAAGCCTGGTGGGCTAGTCCATGGAGTCACAAAACAGTCAGACATGACTGGTTGACTAAACAACAAGTACCTACTATTCACAGGAAATAGTGGTTGCCATCTTTAGCACTGTCTAGAGCCATTTAACTTCTATGCAAAGTTAATGTCTCTGTACATAATGTACATCATGAGAAACGCTGGGCTGGAAGAAGCACAAGTTGGAATCAAGACTGTCGGGAGAAATATCAATAATCTCAGATATGCAGATGACACCACCCTTATGGCAGAAAGTGAAGAGGAATTAAAAAGCCTCTTGATGAAAGTGAAAGGGGTGAGTGAAAACGTTGGCTTAAAGCTCAACATTCAGAAAACGAAGATCATGGCATCTGGTCCCATCAATTCATGGGAAATAGATGGGGAAACAGTAGAAACAATGTCAGACTTTATCTTTTTGGGCTCCAAAATCACTGCAGATGGTGACTGCAGCCATGAAATTAAAAGATGCTTACTCCTTGGAAGAAGAGTTATGACCAACCTAGATAGCATATTGAAAAGCAGAGACATTACTTTGCCAACAAAGGTCCGTTTAGTCAAGGCTATGGTTTTTCCAGTGGTCATGTATGGATGTGAGAGTTGGACTGTGAAGAAAGCTGAGTGCCGAAGAATTGATGCTTTTGAACTGTGGTGTTGGAGAAGACTCTTGAGAGTCCCTTGGACTGCAAGGAGATCCAACCAGTCCATTCTAAAGGAGATCAGCCCTGGGTGTTCTTTGGAAGGAATGATGCTAAAGCTGAAACTCCAGTACTTTGGCCACCTCATGTGAAGAATTGACTCATTGGAAAAGACTCTGATGCTGGGAGGGATTAGGGACAGGAGGAAAAGGGAATGACAGAGGATGAGATGGCTGGATGGCATCACTGACTCGATGGACGTGAGTTTGAGTCAACTCCGGGAGATGGTGATGGACAGGGAGGCCTGGCATGCTGTGATTCATGGGGTCGCAAAGAGTCGGACACGACTGAGCGACTGAACTGAACTGAACTGAGAGCCATTTGAGCAGTCAGAAAGCACAGGGATGTGTCAGCAGGCCAGCACTTCCTGGCCGCCTGCTGAGGGCAGCAGTCCCGGATCTCCATAGGCACCTCCCACTCCTAGCTCTTCTGCCCCATGCCCGAGTACACAGGACCAGTGCCTGGTTCCCTTCCATCCCAAGCACTGGGGTGGGGCTGGGCAGGCATGGGGATGGCACAGTGTGACCCCCTCCTGGTCACACTGGCAGTCTTTGGATCATATTCTTTTTCTGCCGAGGCTCAGATCTCCAGGGGTCTTTGTGCAGCCTACTCAGGTCTTCTCACATCCTACTCAGGAGGAAGTCTTGGAAATGCCCAGCTCGGTAAGTGGTATTAATACCACCTCTGCATTATATCCAAACAACTGTGCTGCCTCCCTGTTCCACCTCCATACCCCAACTGTCAGCCTGTTTCTTTGGGACAGGACCTCTTTTTGGACCCAGATGTCAAACTGAACTTTGATTGAAAAGGCTACATTCTTATTGAAACCTGGTCTTGCACTGCTAGCTTTCTCATAGAAATTATCAATAATTATACTAAGTGGGGGAAAAAAGTAAACACTATGCTGAATAAACAGCAATCTACTATATCTAGAAATACCTAATTACTTGAATAATTTTGGGGAAATTAAACTACGTGGGTAAAAAATTAAACAGGGATTTCTGATACAAAAATACTTTTAAAATAAAACATTACTAGATGATAAAACACATATATATGCTTGTCCATAAATCTGTAATAATGAAGTAACAGATTAGAGAGCTAGTGAACAGCCTACAATAAAATAGTCTATAGTCTATAGCAAACTAGATAAGTAAAATGTATGAGCAAATCAAACACAGTCAACCCAGGACAGACTAATTACAAAGTCACGGGATTTGGACAAGGTTAAAATGAGAATGATTAAATGAAATGACTGTGTACCACGAGACCACTGTTAGGAATCCAGTATTACTAACACAGCATGGGAAATCCTCTCCAGCAATCATACTTAATCTCATTTAGTTGTTGAAATCTAAATCAATATGAAATTTGGCAAAATTTTCAATTGCTAATTAGAAATGTCATTCAATGATAAATCAGTAGAATAAAAAGTTATGACATAAAAAAGATAACTTGTGTATTCATGGCTCAGTCATGTCTGACTCTTTGCAATCCCATGGACTGTAGCCTATCAGGCACCTCTGTCCATGGGATTCTCCAGCCAAGAATATTGGAGTGGGGAGCCATCCCCTTCTCCAGGGGATCTTCCCAACCCAGGGATCGAACCCAGGTCTCCTGCATTGCAGGCAAATTCTTCACTGCCTGAGCCAAAAAGATAAAGGACAAAATAATTCTATTTCAGTCAATACTGAGTTCTTCCAGTAGACTAAGAAAAAAAAAAAAAGGAAAACCTTTCAGAAAATTTCTCACTACAATCTTGATAAGGTAATGCTCATTTGGTAAAATTGGCAATGAGCACAGGAAATGGAATCCAACCCCATCACTTCATGGCAAATAGAAGGGGAAAAAGTGGGAAGCAGAGACAGATATTATTTTCTTGGGCTCCAAAACCACTGTGGATGGTGCATGCAGCCATGAAATTAAAAGACACTTGCAACTTGGAAGGAAAGCTATGACAAACCTAGTTCAGTTCAGTTGCCCAGTCTTGTCCAACTCTTTGTGACCTCATGGACTGCAGCATGCCAGGCCTCCCTGTCCATCACCAACTCCTGGAGCTTGCTCAAACTCATGTCCATTGAGTTGGTGATGCCATCCAACCATCTCATCCTCTGTCATCCCCTTCTCCTCCTGACATCAATCTTTTCCAGCATCAGGGTCTTTTCCATTGAGTCAGCTCTTCACATCAGGTGGCCAAAGTATTGGAGTTTCAGCTTCAGCATCAGTCCTTCCAATGAATATTCAGGACTGATCTCCTTTAGGATTGACTGGCTGGATCTCCTTGCAGTCCAAGGGGCTCTCAAGAGTCTTCTCCAACACTATAGTTCAAAAACATCAATTCTTCAGTGCTCAGCTTTCTTTATGGTCCAACTCTCACAACCATACATGACTACTGGAAAAACCATAGCTTTGACTAGGCGGACCTTTGTTGGCAAAGTAATGTCTTTGCTTTTTAGCTATCTAGGATGGTCATAGCTTTTTTCCCAAGGAACAAGCATCTTTTAATTTCATGGCTGCAGTCACCATCTGCAGTGATTTTGGAGCCCACCCCAAAAATAAAGTCTGACACTGTTTACAATGACAAACCTAGACAGCCTATTAAAAAGCAGAGACATCACTTTGTTGACAAAGGTCCATATATAGTCAAAGCTATGGTTTTTCTAGTAGTCCTGTACAGATGTGAGAGTTGGACCATAAAGAAGCCTGAGTGCCAAAGAATTGATACTTTGGAATCATTGTGCTGGAGAAGACTCTTGATAGTCCCTTGGACTGCAAGGAGATCAAACCAGTCAATCCTAAAGGAAATAACACTGAATGTTCATTAGAAGGACTGATGCTAAAAAAAAAAAAAAAGAAGAAGGACTGATGCTAAAGCCCCAATACTTTGGCCACCTGATGTGAAGAGCTGACTCATTGAAAAAGACCATGATGCTGAGAAAGACTGAAGGCAGGAAGAGAAGGGAGTGGCAGAGGATGAGATGATCAGATAGCATCACTGACTCAATGGACATGAATTTGAGCTAACTTTAGGAGATAGTAGAGGGCACAGGAGGCTGGTGTGCTACCATTCATAGGGTTGCAAAGAGTTGCACACGACTAAGCAACAGAGCATGAGCAGTAGCACAGGAAACAGCTAAGTCAAGTGAGTACAGAATTTTAAATATAATAATAGATCGGGGTCCCCTTATGGAAAATAAAATCTTTTACCTTAATTGGCTTAAATCTACCAAAGCACTCCCAATACAATTGGACCATCATTGTATGAGAATTCTCTTAAGTATTCTGCATATGTTTCATCAATAATAGAGCAAATCCTCTTATAAAGTGATAGACATCGTTAAAGATAACTTAGTATTTGAAAATGTATCCAAGCCCTGGTTGATGGTTCTTCTATTTCAGATCACATACAAAAATAATATTCCAACACACCCAGAGGGTCTGGGCTGTCCTTTGGGGTCAAGAGAACAAATGGTTTACTGTGCTGCTTATATTAAGTGCATTAATGTCATGGGAATCAGAGAAATGACTGACTTATCACTCCCTGGTTGTGTTGCACACGTTGAAAAGTGAAGAGACGTGGAGTCACTGGATTTTGGAGAACTTCACAGCATCTGATTCAAGAACTTTCACCAAGGTTCCCTGAACACAAACTTAACATTAGAAGAATGTTTATAAAGCAGAGTTGAACTGCAGGGAAGAACAAGCCTTGCAGAAGGTGGCAGGTCTGAAAAGAACTTCCCGCAAAAGGGAAGGAGGTTGTCACAGGGTTAAAGAGAAGGCAGGAGACAGGATCAGCACCATCTCCGTTCAGTTCAACCTGCTCAGCTCTGTTCACAGGACATTTCTGTTTGGAAAGAGAATCTGGATATAAAATCTGATATAAACCCTTGCTATGAGAGCCAGGTTTAAGGCCTTTCAGGGATGTAACTATGCATACATTGTGTCCTCAGATTGTTAGAAGTGTGCATACAATTAAAAAAAAAAAACAACGACCTTAAGACCATTAAAGATGAAAAGAAATCACTGAGAGAATAAGAGATTAAAGTGTAGTAGCAAGAATATTAAAAACAACCAGCCGAAACACACAGTGCAAGTCTGGCCCGTGGAAAGCACTGCTCTGCAGCCAAGGACTAGCGTCCTATCCTTGGGGAGCCAGACCCTCTCAGGACTCCAGGTGGCTGCTTGTGAACAAGAGAGACGGAGGAGAGCTCTTATTAGAAACAAGGAGACAAGAGAAGTATGAAATGGAACCAAGTGGAGAAAAGCAATCTTTCAAAAGTGAATGGAGGCAACTGCCCTCTCAGTCATCAGTCGTGTGACCCCATGGACTGCAGCCCACCAGGTTCTGTAGCCCACAAGGCTCCTCTGTCCAAGAATACAGAAGTGGTAGCTATTCCCTTCTCCAGGGGATCTTCCTGACCCAGGGCTCAAACCTTACATTTCTTGGGTTCTCTACCACTACCGCCACCTGGGAAGCCCCTGGAGTCAACTTGTACTCAACTGGATGAGTCTGGGTCCATTTGAAGAGATTTCTGGAAGAAAAGGACTCTTCTTTAGGAAATGCCATAGGATGCAGAAAACAAACAACTATTTTAATTAAAATCACAGGAAAGGACCAAATTGATACCAATTAAAAATATTTATGTATTTTGTATTTTTTTGGTATGTATTTGTATTTTGTGCAATGGCTGTAAGTGGGAATAAGTACTATAACAGGGTTTATGAGACAGTTTCAGTCCCTAGAGAGACAATGGTGATCTTGAAAATAGCACAACAAAATCTGGGGCCAGCAGATACTAGTCCTGATACTCTTTTCAGGCCAGGCTACTATCTTCTTAATTTGAAGACCTTGATGATATCCCATTATATAAACATGCATTAAGCAATTCACTAATTGTGATCTGTCACTGTCATGAATTACTTTCTGGGAAGGTAGGACCTGGAAGTCTGACCCGGTGGAACTTCCTTTCTAAGCTCTGTAAATTTACTCTTGACATTCCAGAGAACGTGATGAGGAGTTCTAAGACAGGAAGGAAACACTGGTTGAGGCCTCCTTGCTAATTTGAAAACTACTTTTGGAATCTGCAATTATTTCTTAAAATAGAGATTTAAAAATCTCTGAATTCAAAGTAGATTTTAATTTGCCTAGTTTAAACTTTTGTAAAAAGCCATAAGGAACTACTCTAGAAATTATCAAAAGGATACATTAGGCCACTCAATGAGAAAGGCAGAGGGCCAGGGTTCTGCCTGTGATTAACAATACTTGTCTTCGATTTGGCAAGGGGATCTGTCTCAAAAAGTTTCATTATTCTGGATGAATCAAAACTGGGTGAGTACAAGAAAACTCTACGTTTCACATCATCATAAGAGAAGTGAAAAGCAGGCAACATGCAACCTCAGCCTAGAAAGTCAACCAGAGCTCAATACGAACATGAATATTAAAGGAAAACCCCCTTTCCACTTAGTAAATATGTAATTTACCAACTCAAATAAGAGGATATAAAAAGAATCAAATATATTCATACTATAAATAACTATTAACCGGTATTTTATTTTTTAGGCTAATTAGGTCATTAATGAACACTAACTAAGAAATCCATGTAAACATCATCTGTTTGGTGTTTACAGAGATTTCTGTCTGAGGACAAATATATTTCACAGATTTTATCAAGTTTAGTCCATTTCCTAACATGTAAACTGTCCAGAATGTAGTAGACATAAAATAGAACAGAGTTTATTTTAAATGTGTATTCTCTGAGAGTTCATAAAACTAAATTCACACACCTTTTAAATACTGGAAGAACTAAACTTTTCAGGGTCCTCGTAACTTCTCCATAGAGTTTAACACGACAGGTATATAAAAAAGTTAAACTACTCACTTCAAATGCAGTTATTTCTCTAAATAATTTTAAAAAATTGTCAGGTTTTTCTAATGTTTATGGCTTACTGGCCAAAATCACTTATTAAACAACTAGAAATAACCATCTATAACATAGTGATTTCCAATCCGTTAGCCAAGAACTAAGAAGTACTGTAAGATGTCAAGTAATTCTGTACACTGAGTAATATCTACTATGGATGTGCTCAGTTGCAACCGACTCTTGGCAACCCGCATGAACTGTAGCCCGCCAGGCTCCTCTGTCCATGGGATTCTCTAGCAAGCATACTGCAGTGGTTTGCCATGCCCTCCTCCAGGGGATCTTCCCAACCCAGGAATCGAACCCTCCTCTCTTATGTCTCCTGCATTGGCAAGCGGGTTCTTCACTACTAGAGCCACCTGGGAAGCCCAAATGATGTCTACATACTGTAGCTCAGTTGGTAAAGAATCTGCCTGCAGTGCAGGAAACCCGGGTTCAATCCCTGGGTTGGGAAGATCCCCTGGAGAAGGAAACGGCAACCTACTCCAGTATCCTTGCCTGGAAAATCTCATGGACAGAGGAGCCTGGTGGGCTGCAGTCCACGGGGTCGCAAAGAGTCAGGCACGACTGAGCGACTAACACTTATTCACTATGCCTTTCCAAATATAGGTAGAAGCCATTGTTATTTATAAAAGTTTAAAAAATCAATAAATATATTGAAATACATATAATGAATTATAATATGAGATAAACAGTTGCCGAATGAGGGAATACTAAATTAATGCAATTTCAACTGACTTAGACAGGCAAGTCTTACTGGTTTTACCACCTGATAAACGTCTGGTCATTCTGTATTTTCTTAACCAACAAATACAGAATGGATCATGGGTGTGTAAACTGTCATGCTGTTAAAAACGGATCCTTGATTTTGAAAAGGTAGCATAAAGTACTGAAAATAAGGCATGCTTTTTTAATCCAACCCTAAAACTTCAATGAGCTCTAAAAGGACATTTGCTCGAGTCCAGGGAATGTGGAACACAGCATGAGAAATGTGAACATTCTTGGTAAACTGACATCATCATGACAACTTTGGCAGGGCTCCAAGTGTCTGAAGCAAAACCAAGTCTTGTTTATGAAGCGGACAGAGAAAACTTGGGCTTTCTGATTTACACCTTGGCAACCAGTAGAGATAGTTAAAAGAAAGGGAATGCTTTTTATGTACAGTAACTGACAAGTTTCAGTGAAGAAATGGGAAAAGGAGAAAAGAAAGCTATTTGGAAAGTTTAAAACTACCCCCCCACCCCCAACTCCCCGCCTTTCAGAATGAGTCATTCAGAGTCTCTTTCCTCTCTAAATATACATACACACGGAGATTTAAAAAAAGCCTATTTATGAAAGTAATATAACCACTTCACAATTTGGAAAGTAAGAATAAAATAACCCATAAGAGTCCAAACTCAATAGAACTACCCTGATTAGGATTTTTGGCTAATATTTAGCACATTCTTGCCCCAAATGTTTTAAAAACAGAGGCAGGGTCTTTATGATATTAAATATGGACCCAAAGACATTTAAATTTGGTATAAGGAAAAAAAAAAAACATTTCTACTCAAACTTGTGGATGTCAGTATTTCTGGTGATACATGAGGTCTAGCTGTTACTGCTTCAAGCTATAAGATAAGACTCTTTTTAAGAAACATAAAAAGAGTTTTTAAATGCAGTTTTAAAAATACCTTTTACATGTTAAGTCAACTCTTATAAGGTTGCAAATTATTTCTTAAAGTTCTTATTCAGATATTTGTTCTCTATTTTAGCAAACTATAAATTGAAGAATTTTCATTTCTACTTCATACAATAAAAATAATGTGAGTTTTTTTTTTTTTTAAATCAAAGTTCATACTGTGGAAACGAACCAAGTGATGGCCTTCTTGTTTCAAAACACATGAATTCCACTGGTCAAGGTTTTACATTCCTGTTCCACATTAAGTTTTATGGCCTATCCGGGATGTAGAGTACGATGTTTCAATAAAATTGCAATTTAGTAGCTAAGTTCCTACTTTTTGATAAATGTACTTTGTTTTTCAATGGTATACACCATTTTTTAACTGGAAAGAGAGCAAACATTAGCAAAACAGTTTGCGAGAGAAAGCTGATATGAACATTCTTCTAGGAACTTGTATCTTAATTTCTTAGTCCTTTAGTTGAACTTCAGGTTCAACTTTAAATTTTATAGTGCACTGTTATATTTCCTTACATCACTAAAAAAAAAAGAGTTGAAGGTTATCAATGATGCTATTTTAATATAACTAGGAAGTAATTTTCATTCAATTGCATTGAACTAGAAAGTACTTTGGCACCATACGAAATGTGTTTGGGTGTCTTTTAATTGCAATTCTATATTTATTTTTTGGCTCTCCAATGGTTTTAAAAGGTTATCTTTAGATTTATTACTCACTAATCTGACCAAATTTATCAGTAGAGAGAACTTACGTAAAAGTATTGATGCAAGCAGGGAAACAACAATTACAGTTCTTGGCCCTAATTTAACTCAGACATAAATAATACATTAATAAAGGTTCAGACATTCTCCATGAAAAGCTTTATAGTGGGGATCAAGGACACAAGTTTCACACAGTTCAATCAAGTTCATGAACATATGCTTCACGTGGCTCAGTGGGTAAAGAATCTGCCTGCAATGTGGGAGACCTAGGTTCGATCCCTGGGTTTGGAAGATCCCCTGGATAAGGGAAAGGCTACCCACTCCAGTATTCTGGCCCCAGGGAATTCCATGGACAGATGAGCTTGGCAGGCTACAGTCCATGGGGTCGCAAAGAATCGGACACGAGTAAGTGACTTTCACTTTCAACCAAGAGAAGTGTGGAGGGAAGTAATTCAAAATGATGACCTTAAAATTCGATGTCCTGGAAATCTGATTAATAAACATTCTGAGTAATATCCAGAAAAAATGAAAATGTAAGTATTTGTAAAGCCATACTTTCTTTTTTTGTTCAGGCCTCTTACTTGAACAGAAAACATCACTAAACTAAAAAAAAGAACCAAATTTTGCTTGGCATGACTTGATACCACAGTTCAATTCTGACCGGCTACCCTACATTAAAATTCTCAGTACATTCTTTGAAAAGATGGATTAAAATATTAGTTTTCATGCCATAAAGAAATGCCTGTGAAAGGGAATCTTTTCTTCAGTGTAGGTACACAGCTGTTGACACGTAGATTTAAGGAATTCTGTGTGTCTGAAATACGTGTTTTTTTCTATACAAATGTATTATGTCTAAAATGCCCAAATTTAAAGGGAAAAATACTGTAAATTAAAAAGATTAAAATGTGCTTTTAGAGCTAAAAATTCTCAATGTTTAAAGAAAAATGAACAACCTTTTCTTCTCTTTCAACCCCCACTGCAAACAAAGCCCTTTTGAGCAGCTGCAGGATAGACCCTTATCAGAAACAGGCTGGCACCAATTTCCAAATGTATGGGTATTCCACAAGTTCATTTATTAGCCAGTTCTTCAAAACTTTAACATCTTCCCAGAGAAACAAGATTAAAATTGGGGATTATGCTGCCAGATCAGCATGCAAGACCTGATTTAAAACAGAACAACACTAAGACAGGACCAAGAGTTCCACAGAACGCTGGGGAGACGCACCCAAGGCCAACCCCAAGGTGGGTGGCAAGAACCCACCTTCCTGTGCTGCAATGCTGGCCTGAGAGTGGGGAACCCTGTCTTGCCACTGTGAGCCCAGAACCCTGCCACTGCCAGTCACTATTAGAGGATTTGGGGGTGTTTGCTGGGGAGGGCTGGGGAGTAGCCTTTAAGAGGCCACAGTTTCAGGCGATGAGGGACAGAACCAGACATCTGGGGAGGACAAGCTTGAATAGGACTGTGGGAGGAGGTGGCAAGGAATAGGAAGGTGAGATGGAGCAGAGAGTGAAATAGAAAGAGGAGGGGGCAGGGTCTAAGGGGTAGCCAGTGAGCACAGCTAGGAGCCAGAGGTTACCTCCCTCCTTTCTGTGGATCAACCTTCTCTTTTCCCTGGAGTAAAAAGACTAGACCTGAGAGCACCTCTGATTATGAGGGAAGGTAAAGATCTTCATGGAAAATGGGTTTAGAAGGACAAGAATGGAGGATGGACAGGTTGATCTGGGGCCTGAGGAAGAAGACACTCTCCAGCTGTAGCCATGGGATAGAGGAGCTCACGATACAAATTAATACTAATTAATTACTAATACTTCCCTTTGGGAACTGCTGGAACACATACATGGTACAAACTGAGAACATGAGGGGGCTGTGAATGCAAATAACAAAGCAAATGAGTTCAATTATTTGTTTTTTTATTAATGAGAAACCAACTTGCACTAAATCTTTCAATTATAAATTTCCATACACCAACCAGACTGTCTGTTGCTTCTGATAGAGCACTGAGGTTTCAGAAGAGTCAGATGTTAATATGGAAATGAAAGCTACATTGATATTTTATTTAGAACGAGAGTGTACAAGCACATGATTTTCCACTCTTATTCCACTTATGTTAAACTAATATTTTAAAATGTCCCAACGTAAAGCAATGTACAAACAAGTTCTGATTAGAAGCGAATAAAATTGGGAGCACTTTTTTCAATAAATACCTATTATGTGTGAAGTATTTTCTCAGCGTAGGTGATACAGCAGTGGAGGGTCAGAGAAATCCTAAAATGCTACTTTTATTTCTTAGTGACAATTCTGCCACATGAAGTATATCCATCCTCTTACTTTCTAGTTGGCCTTTGAGCATAACTATTTATTTAGATAATAGCTATTTCATTGGAATATAGCCAACTTTTTGGCCTTGGCCCACCAAAAAGGGCTAAGACTTTGTTACACTTCAGTAACTTCTCAAGTAACTGGCTTAATTTACTAATTTCTTCTTTGATTATATAAGTATCTTTTTTACCTACAGACTTTAACTTCTAAGTTGCATTAGGTAGAAGCACATTGAAAATAATGAAGTTTGACAGATTGAGGATAAAAAGACAAAGATGGATCATGGAAGGAGAAATGACTTTTTTTTCTTCTGTTTTTGATTGACGTACAGTTGATGTACAATGTTGTGTTAGTTTCAGGTAGACAGCAAAGTGATTCAGTTACACATATATATTCTTTTTCAGATTCTTTTCCATTATAGGTTATTATAAGATACTGAATATAGTTCCCTGTGGTATACAGTAGGTCCTTGTTGGTTATCTATATATAATAGCGTGTATCTGTTAGTCCCCAAATCCTAATCCCTTTCCCTTTGGTAAGCATACATTTGTTTGCTATGTCTGTGGGTCTGTTTCTGTTTTCTAAGTAAGTTCATTTGTAGCATTTTTCTAGATCCCACATGTAAGTCTGTAGGATGTCTTTTGTTTTTGCTTATGGTTTCCTTTTCTTCCCTGGTAGCTCAGATGGTAAAGAATCTGCCTGCAATGCAGAAGACCTGGGTTCGATCCCTGGGCTGGGAAGATCCCCTGAAGATGGGAAAGGCTACCCTCTCCAGTATTATGGCCTGGAGAATTCCATGGACAGAGGAGCCTGGCAGGTTGCAAAGAGTCTGACATGACTGAGCAACTTTCACTTTCCTTTTCTTTGAAAAAACTTTTAAGTTTGGTTAGGTCCCATTTGTTTATTTATGCTTTTAATTCTTTTGCCTTGGGAGACTGATCTAAGAAAATATTGGTACAATTATGCCAATAATTGCCAATAATTGGTACAATTATTGGTACAATTGGTACAATTAAGAAACGTAATGTTTCTTATGAATGCTCTCCCACCAAAAATCTAATAACATTGCTTTAAAAAAAAGTACATCATGAGAAACGTTGGGCTGGAAGAAGCACAAGCTAGAATCAAGATTGCCGGGAGAAATATCGATAACCTCAGATATGCAGATGACACCACCCTTATGGCAGAAAGTGAAGAGGAACTAAAAAGCCTCTTGATGAAAGTGAAAGTGGAGAGTGAAAAAGTTGGCTTAAAGATCAACATTCAGAAAACGAAGATCATGGCATCTGGTCCCATCACTTCATGGGAAATAGATGGGGAACCAGTGGAAACAGTGTCAGACTTTATTTTTCTGGGCTCCAAAATCACTGCAGATGGTGACTGCAGCCATGAAATTAAAAGACGCTTACTCCTTGGAAGAAGAGTTATGACCAATCTAGATGGCATATTGAAAAGCAGAGACATTATTTTGCCAAAAAGGTCTGTCTAGTCAAGGCTGTGGTTTTTCCAGTGGTCATGTATGGATGTGAGAGTTGGACTGTGAAGAAAGCTGAGCACTGAAGAATTGATGCTTTTGAACTGTGGTGTTGGAGAAGACTCTTGAGAGTCCCTTGGACTGCAAGGAGATCCAACCAGTCCATTCTGAAGGAGATCAGCCCTGAGATTTCTTTGGAAGGAATGATGCTAAAGCTGAAATTCCAGTACTTTGGCCACCTCATGTGAAGAGTTGACTCATTGGAAAAGACTGTGATGCTGGGAGGGATTGGGGGCAGGAGGAGAAGGGGACGACAGAGGATGAGATGGCTGGATGGCATCACTGACTCGATGGACGTGAGTCTGAGTGAACTCTGGGAGTTGGTGATGGACAGGGAGGCCTGGCGTGCTGCGATTCATGGGGTCGCAAAGAGTCGGACACGACTGAGTGACTGAACTGAACTGAACTGATGTCAGAGAATGTTTTGCCTATGTTCTTTTCTAGTTCTATGGTGTCATGTCTTATACTCAAATCTTTAAGCCATTTTGAGTTTATTTTTGTGTATGGTGTGAGAGTGTGTTCTAACGTCATTGATTTACATGTAACTGTTCAACTTTCCCAACACTACCTGCTGAAGAAACTATCTTTTATTGATTGTATATTCTTGCATCCTATGTAGAAGATTAACTGACCATAGGTATGTGGGTTTAATTCTGGGCTCTATATTGTTCCACTGATCCATATGTCTTGTCTTTGTGCCAAGACCATGCTGTTTTGATTACTGTAGCTTTGTAGTACTGCCTGAAGTCTGGGAGGGTTATGCCTTCAGCTCTGTTCTTTGTCTTCAGGATTGCTTTGGCAATTCTGTCTTTTCTGGTTCCACATAAATTTTATATTATTTATTCTAGTTCTACGAAAAACTTCCTGGATAATTTGAAAGGGATCACATTAAACCTATAGATTGCTTTGGGTAGGATGGCCATTTTAACAATGTTAATTTTTCCAACCCAGGAGCATGGGAATATCTTTCTTTGAATCATCTTAAATTTCCTGTATTAATGTTTTACAGTTATCAACATATACGTCTTTTACTCCCTTGGTAAGGTTTATTCCTGGGTATTTTCTTTGTTTTGGTGATATTTTAAAAGGACTCCAAAAATAACTTTTTCCTTTCTGATATTTTACTATTAGTGTAAAGAAATGCAATGGATTTCTATATGTTAATCTTGTATCCTTCTACCTTACTGAATTTATCAGTTCTATTAGTTTTTGTGGGCTCTTTAGGGTTTTCTATATAGGGTATCATGTCATCTGCATATAATGACAAATTTTACCTCTTCCCTTCCAACTTGGATATCTTTTCTTTTTCTCATCTGACTGCTATGGCTAGGACTTCTAATACTATGGTTGAATAGAAGTAGTGAAAGCATGAATCCTTGTCTTGTTCCAGAATTTGGTGGGAAAGTTTTCAGCTTTTCACTATTGAGTATTATATTGGCTGTGGGTTAATCAAAGATAGCTTTTATTATGTTGAGATATGTTCCCTCCACCATTTTGGTGAGAGTTTTTATCATTAATGCACACTGAATTTTATCAAATGCATTTTCTGCATCTATTGAGATGATCATGTGGTTTTCATCTTTTCTTTTGTTGGTGTGGTGTATCACATTATTAATTTGCATATGTTGAACTATCCTTGTGACCTAGGATGAATCCAACTTGATCATGGTGTATGATCTTTTTTATGTGTTGTTGAATCTGACTTGCTAATATTTTGTTGAGAATTTTTACATCTCTATTTACCAAAGATAATGGCCTGTGATTTTCCTTTTTGGTACAGTATTTTTCTGATTTGGGTATCAGGGTGATGGTGCCTTCACAGAATGACTTTGGGAGCACTGCTTCTTCTTTTATCTTCTGGAAGTGCTTGAAAAGAATCAGCATAATTTCTTCTTCACATGTTTGGTAGAATTCCCCAGTGAAGCCATCCAGTCCTAGACTTTTGTTTGCAGCGAGTTAAATTATAGACTCCATTTCAGTTCTAGTGATCAGTCTATTCAAATTATCTATTTCTTCTGAATTTAGTTTTGGAGGGCTATATGTTTCTAGAAACTGTCCATGACATGATTATTGAATCACTGTGACTATATTGAAATCTCCACATCTTTACAGTGCCTTCTGAATGAGAAATGATTCCATGCTGTCCTATGAGCAAATGGAAATACCTATCAACGGAATCTGGACCTTTCCGATTTAGAACTTAGAGAGCTGGCACTAGTGGTAAAGAACTTGCCTAACAATGCAGGAAACACAAGAGACACAGGTGTGATTCTGGGTTGGGAAGATCCCCTGGAGGAGGAGTGGCAACCCACGCCAGTATTCTTGCCTGCAGAATTCCATGGACAGAGAAGCCTAATAGGCTACAGTCCACGGGGCCGCAAAGAGTCAGACATGACTGAGTGACTGAGCACAGCACAGCACAGCACAGCACAGAGAGCTGGAGGAAGTTAATATAGGGAAAGGGCGGGGCAGGGGAGTAGTGGAACTTGTAAAGAAAAAGAGGCGGGGGAAATGAAGTGGATGGGAATAATGGAGAACTAAAACTCTTAAAAGTCAAGAAAGCAAAATTTTCTCATTAGAAAGTTTATAAGGTCTTCTATTAATAAGCTGACTAGTTAGAAATGAATCATTACAAATAATACAATGATTCACACATAATGTCTTAGATGGGTCCGTGTTAAGAAATTGATGAATATTAGGGAAGCCAAAGGAACCACAGATAACATATATGAAGTATAAATCATCCTGATAATCTAAACCAACAGATTCATTAGAACTATCAGGTTGCAGTAAAAATAAAAAAATAATTCGGTACCACAGATTTGCTTTTTCTGCTTCATGTTTATGTTGTGGGAATCTTACACTGAAATTCTTATTACTGGTAAAAATATTATTTAACAATATAAGCAAAATAGCATTAGGAAAGGATTATGTGCAAGTTTCACAGATTTTGTGGCACTTCTAAATGCTAATAGATTTGTCTGAAATTATGAAAGAAAAACATTAAAATACATAGGTGTGTCAAGTTTGAGACAACTGTATTATACAATACATTCTATTTCATTGCCTGCTACCCAGCACATTAGGTCAACAAATATTTGCTGCATTACTGAATGAACATTAAGGCAAAGGAGAGACAGCTATGGCTGGAAGAATTTAGTTTTCATCTGGGAGAATCCAAAATTAACTGTAAAAACCACCAGGACTACCTCCACATGAAAACTTGTTTCTTTTCTATCTACAGTGCAAATCTGAAATTTTAATAACACACTGTAGCTAAGGAAGAAGCAAGCTATAATTCTCTCTAAACCTCTATGAAAGTAGGATTGACATTCTGACCACCCCAAAAGGGGTTAGAAGAGAACGCAAAGATAGCAAAGGCCAACTCCCTTGCTTCACTGGTTAAACTTGGCCCAGAGAGGTCAAATGATTTGCGTGAGGTCACACAGCAGACCAACAGTTAGAATTCTAGTCCTATGACTTCCTGCCAGTGTTCTACTCTTTACCGTGTTTAAATAAATACTTTGTAAGAAAGCAAATGTTATGGGTAAGATAAGTGAAGAGGGAGAGACAGAAGAAGTTACTGTGTTTGCCTAATGATAAATTTACCACAGAGACTGCTATGTCACTGGACTCTGTTCCAGAAAACTCCACAAATTGTCTTTATAGGCCATTAAAAGAATGAAAACTTGGAGCAGAGATAGAAGAAAGAAATGTTTAAGAGAAAACAGTCCTAAGATCATTATCCACATTGAAGAGCTCATGTCTGAATCTGATGGTATTCTAAGTTTTTCCAAAACTACCTAGCAGTTATACAATTTTACAAATCTATATCTAATCCCTTAAAACACACACACACCTCTCGAAACAAGAAGCGTATGATGAAGAACAAAATGACACCACTGAGAACTGTATATTTAGGTAAGTGAATAAAATTTTCTTATTTTGTACCTTTGGAATAGAAACATTTTGGATATGGCTGCTTTACTTGGATTTCTGTTTATGATAATTATTCATATATTTTACTTTAAGAAATCAAGAACAGAGAGAAAAGTGGAAAATTACTAGCTTTCCACTCTTGTTTTAGAGCTTCACAGCTCAATGTTTCAGTTACTAACAAGAGTTGGGGGGAAAAATTCAACAAACATACAAACACATTAGACATTATTTCATTTTTATCTTCTTCAATAATGACAACTAAAAATTACTGGTTTCATCCTGATATTTATAAATCCAGAGGAATGAAGCGCTTTTTTTCCCCTAATACCTTGACAAAGTTTGATTTACATTCACAGACAGAACAAAGAAGAGTGTGTTAGCAGGTAGAGAAATATTCTATAAAAGAAATGGAGGCTTTTTAAGCAAACAGAAGTAATCAAAAAATTATAAGCCTACCAAACCGAATATGTCTTAGGTCCACACAATTGTTGAAAAAAAGAACATTCAATAGAGTTCAGGAAAATTCCAAACACACTTAATATTAGAGAAGGCTTATTTTAGAAAATGAATATATCTTCAAGTGCTCTTCGTTGCTACGAGCAACATTCTTACAACCACATTCTACTGCCTGAATCAGGTCATGATTACCTCCAAACAGACCTTGCCTCTCTAGAGAAGCACTTTCCTTTCATTCAGGATTTCTAAGGAAACGACTTTCATCTTAGGCAACCAAACATCTGGCCTCTTGGTTTGTTTTAAGGCACAAAATGAGAAAAGAATGAATCACCATGAAGCAGGTCTGGTTAGCAATTTTTTCCAATTAAAAAGAAAAAAAGTTACAGTCTCCAAAAACTTTTCCTTGAGAAAAATGACTAATTCCAAATGTACTAATAATGATAGATCAGGGATTTTTGATTATGTCTCATGAACATTCACATTCATCTTCCATGTTTGCTTTCTAAACTTTTACAAGCTGTTTAAGGTTATAAATCTACAAAGTAAAAATGCCCAGGAGGAAAAAAAGTGAAATTATTCAAGTTCTACTGCTGAGCTTTTTGAGATTTCCCATCATAAAGACAATTACATAAATGTAATTTTGAACACTCCTTCCTTTGATTCTTAGAACATGCTCTTCTATTTATCTTTCCTATTTAATGGCCGAATAGTTTGGTTATTTATTACTCTGCTCCTCTGCCCACTTATTCTTGTTTAAATTCCTCAAAAACATAACAACGGCAACAAAGATGACTGCTATTTCCACCACCACCAGCTGTTAAGAACTCACTAGGTGTCAGACAGTGTACAAGTACCTCACATAGGTCTTTTTAATCTCTACTATGGTATATGGTATTATCATGCCAACTGAGGATCACCAAATTAAGCCATTGCCCTCACAAAGAGCAATCTGAACCCAGGTATATCTCAGCCAAAAATCTCCAGTAAGATGTGAGAGCTACCTCCTAAGAGGACCATCATCATGATGATATCTGAAGATCCAAGACTTACAGTTTTGCTTTAAAACCTTCCCCCGTGTATTAATGGCTTCTCCACTCCAGTGTTCTTGCCTGGAGAATCCCAGGGACGGGGGAGCCTGGTGGGCTGCTGTCTATGGGGTTGCACAGAGTCGGACACGACTGAAGCAACTTAGCAGCAGCAGCAGCTGTATGTATGAGTTCAAAGCAAAAACCTTACTGGAGTTTTGGGTCCTGGCTGTGTGGTCCCTTACTGCCTTGGTGATTCAGTGCTCTGCGACCTCTCCTCCTGTCCTGAGCTCAGGGACACTGACCTTCTGTGGATTCCTTTTACACAAACACTATGTACCTGACTCCAAGTCTTCACACACTCTGTTCTCTGTGCTGGCCACACCCTTTCTTTTCTAGTGCATCGTTCAGGTTTCAGCTCACAGATCAATTTCTCAAAAAGGTTTTCCCTAAACTGAACTCAATTTAGCTCTTTCTTTTTGGCTCTAAGGACACCTTGACCTTTTCATTTATTGCCTCTATTTCAATGTGGAGCTAATCAGTGCCTCTCCTCCCTGGACCAGGAGCTGCCAGATGACAGTGTCTTACTTGACCTTGTGTATCCAGTGTCCAGCACAGTGTTAGGCATATGACCTGAATGGACATGAAGAAAAGCCACTACAGGAAAGAAGCTGGTTTCCAATTGTGTCATCAGCTCTAGCTAGTACCCTAAGGGACGCCATATGAAAGTTATGTTACCTGCATCAGAGCTTTTCACCCTTTACAAAACTGTTTGTATCTAAAATGGAAGAAAGATGCAGCAACATGGATGGACCAGAGATTATCATGCTGAGAAAGAGTCAGAGAGAGAGCGAGAAATATTGTATGACATCCCTTACATGCAGAATCTAAAAAGGAATGATACAAATGAACTCATTTATAATACAAAACAGAAAAAGACTCACTGACTCAGAGAACAAACTTATGGTTGCCAAGGGGAATGATGGAGGGAAGGGACAGTTAGGGAGCTTGGAATCAACATGTACATACTGCTCTATCTCTAATGGATAGCCATCAAGGAGCTGCTATATAACACATGGAACTCTGCTCAATGTTATGTAGCAGCCTGTATAGGATGGGAGTTTGGGGGAGAATGGATGCATGTATATGTATGGCTAAGTCTCTTTGCGGTCCACCTGAAACTATCACAACATTGTTAATCAGCTATACTCCAATATAAAAAATTACTCCAATATATATACTCAATAAAATTCCACGGACTGTATAGTCCATGGGGTTGCAAAGAGTTGAACACGACTGAGTGACTTTCACTTTCACTTCCAATATAAAAAAGTTAAAAAAAAAAAACCAGTAAGAGGTTTTTAAAAAGTTAGAAAAAAAAAATACAAAGAACAGAAAAAATTTCATCTAAGTCACAAGTCACATCTATTCCTTCATACTAAACAGTAACTGTTATAACTAAATAATTTTAATGAATCAATAAGATATAACAAAAAATAACTTTTAATAAAAAAGTTTGGACTGCAAGGAGATCAAACCAGTCAATCCTAAAGGACTGAATATTCACTGGAAGGACTAAAGCTGAAGCTCCAATACTTTGGCCACCTGATGCGAAGAACTGACTCACTGGAAAAAACCCTGATGCTGGGAAAGACTGAAGGCGGGAGGAGAAGGGGATGACAGAGGATGACATGGTTGGATGACATCACTGACTCGATGGACATGAGTGTGAGTAAGCTCCGAGAGTTGGTGATGGACAGGAAAGCCTGGCGTGCTGCAGTCCATGGGGTCACAAAGAGACACGACTGAGTGACTGAACTGAACTGAATAAATACAGTGGAAGGCATATATCCAAATTAGCAGTGTATTTCAGATAGATCACTCTGGGGGCTGCACAAAGACTCCTGTGGCTGTTACTGCTTAAGACATTTCTAAGGCTCCTCTTTGGAAACTGCTTTTAAAATGAATTTACTAAAACCAAAGAGGAAAACATGCCTCCTCACTTTATGGCAATGGGCCACTATTTCTCGGCTGGCACTGTCTGTCTGCTCCTCTGTACACACGTGACAGACTCTGCTTAGCCTCCACTTCTGAGCTCAAGCAACATGCATGGGTCAGGTCAGCAGCAGACTGGACAGATTCAGTCAGTTCATGGGTCACAGAGGAGACCCTTTAAAAGAGCGCATCAGATGTGTATGCATCCCCAAACTGGTCTTGGAAGTAACACACAGGTGGGATGTGCCAAGAGTCACCCGGTGGCCAGTCAGGATATGAGACCTGCCTACAGAGGGTGCTGCTCACTACAAGACGTCAAGTGAGACCAGAAGGGGCCTGATTTTAGTCCTCTCTGTGTCCTCCTTGGTTGAAGGGCAGTCCTTTCATACCTCAAGGTCACCATCAACTTTTTCCTCCTAAAATGCTGCTGTAGCTTAGCTTTCCACTTCTCTGTTGGGCAGTCCAGATATCCTTTCCTAAGAAAACCATTTAACTCAATATATAGCTCAGAATTAAAAATAACAAGGGCCTGGGGACAGGCAGGGATGAACAGGCAGAGCACAGAGGATTCTTAGGGCAGTGAAACAATCTGCATGGTATTAAAATGATGGAGACACATCATTATAAAGTTGTCAAACCCACAGAATATACAATGCTGCTAGAGACTATGTGTCCCCACTCCCACCCACACTTATTATGCTGAAATCCAATCCTCAATGTGATGGCATTAGGAGATGGGCCTTTGGGAGGTGGTCAGGTCACAAGGGTGGAGCCCTAATGAGTGGGATTAGTGCCCATATAGAACCTGGGGCTTCCCAGGTGGCACTAATGGTAAAGAACCCATCTGCCAATGCAGGAGACGTAAGAGACGTGGAGTTCAATCCCTGGATTGGGAAGATCCCCTGGAGGAGGACAGGGCAACCCACTACAGTATTCTTGCCTGAAGAATCTCATGGACAGAGGAGCCTGGCAGGTTACAGTCCAAAGGTTTGCAAAGAGTCAGGCACGGCTGAAGTGACAGCATGCACACAAAGGAGAGCATAGAGAGCCCCTGCCCCTTTTACACATGTGAGGACACAGGCCTGCGCCTTGATCTTGGACTTCCTGGCCTCCCAAACTGTGAGAAATAAATTTCTGTTGTTTACAGGTCACCCACTCTACTGAATTGTTACTAGCCAGAACAGACTAAAACGTTGAGAGTGAACCCTGATGTTAAACTAGGGCCTCCAGGTGATCAAGATGGATCGGTGTAGGTTCATCAATTGTAACATGCTCCATTCTGGTGGGGGATGTTGATAATGGGAGAGGCCATGCATGTCTGGGCAGGAATATATGGGAAATCTTGGTATCTTTCCCTCAATTTTGCTGTAAACGTAAACTGCTGTTAAAAAAAGAAAGAAAGAAAGAAAATGTCTATTAAACTACACCGAGGGCTTCCCTGGTGGTTCAGTGGCAAAGAATCCGTCTGCCAGTGCAGGAGATGCGGGTTCGATCTCTTGGTCAGGAAGATTCCCTGGAGAGGGAAATGGCAACCCACTCCAGTATTCTTGCCTGAAAAATCCCATGGACAGAGGAGAAGCCTGGCAGGCTACAGTCCATGGGATTGCAAAAGAGACAGACAGGACTTACCACCAACCATAACAACATCTTTCTTTGTCAGATATCTTCTTTAAGAAGAGCATTAACTAACAAAAGATTAGTTAGTTAACTAACTAACCACAACAGTTTTCTGGAGGCGTGTCACGTAATCCATGACTTCTAAACTTTCCTGGGAGGAGCCTAAATTTACTCCAACCCTTAAGGCCACAGCAATGCCTGGGTGAAAACAGGCCACTGGAAGGTCAGGGTCAAAGGAAGGAGTAGCAACCTCAATAGGACAGAATTCGAACAATGTATCTATTAGAAGCGGGTCTGGCTACATAATTTGCACAGCCCAGGGCAAAATGAGAATGTGGGGCCTCTTGTCCCTAAATTATCAAGAATTCTGAAACAGTGATGGCAGAGGATTCTGCCAACTGTGGGGCGCCCGGGACAGGAAGGGCAAACCCTGTGCAAACCACGGGCGCCAGACCCAAGGGGGCCAGAGTCTTCCTCACACTGCCAGGATGTCCACTCAGTTCACATCGCGCCTGCTGTGACCTCCATATGCCGTTTCAAAACCGTATATGGTAGGCTTTATTGCAAAACCTGTCTCCTGCTTTTATTTTTAAAGTAAAACATGCCCGTAGTTTTAATAGTCAGATGGCACTAAGTGTCTTATAATAAAAAGAGAAATAGCAGCTCCCGCCTCACACCTTCCAACCTGATTCTTGCTCCCCAAAGCTGTTCATTTTTAACTCTTTGAGCATTTCTCCTGATATCCGTCTTCGTGTTTCTAAACATGTATCACTTGTATATATCACCTATTGATTTCCTGTCATATAGGAGGCTTATTTATACCACATACACTCACTCTATGGTCTCCTGCCCTAAACCACCCAACTAGGTTCCATGACAATTTAATGTGGGCATTAGAATCAAAATTCAGTGTTTATATTATACAGGTCACAGTGGAACCAAATGGATTACATATTCTTTCCTGTGTAATATTTAATCCCCTCCCACCCCACGGCTGGGTAAATGACTCCCATACAGCTGCTTTGTGTTTTAAGTAACTAATTCTTGCTAATTCAAAGCATAAAAGCCCTCCCAAACTCAGTCAAACATATCAGGTATTGGCTCTCTCTTTAAAAAAAAAAAAAGATACTGATGATCACCTACATTCATTCCCTTTCTAGAACACCTATTATTTAAACATTGAGGCTTACATTGCCTACTCTGTTTCTCTTCCTTACTAGTCTATACTCTTCTCCTTTACAAAATTTTACTCCCTGGAAAAGCTCTTCAACTTTAGTTACACAATCATTCCACTAATTTCTTTAGTTCTGCAATATTAGTAATTTCTGAAAAAAGAGCTTGCTTATTTTGTTACTTTTTTTAAAACCTTGTTTTTGTTTAATAAACATCTTCCATCCTTTGATCTTTTTTAGACAATTAAGGAACTTTTCTTCTGATTCCTGGATGGTATCTGTGCTGAGATTCTTTCTTTTGGTGTGTGGTTTGCTTGGACAGTCCTGTTGCAGACACTCCCCACAAATCTGATGCTCTGTGGTTATTGCCAGTCTTCATCTGAGACAGACATTAAAATTCAGATACGGGAAGTTCTGTGCGGGTGAATGGGTTTGCTGACTGGTTAATTTCACTTCAGGCTGATCACCTGGGGAGCATTCTATTAAGGAACCCCTAAATGTCAGTATCTGTAGACCCCTTTCTGGGGGATCACTTTTTCAAAAAGTCATCCTTCTACATGACCTTCGTCCAAGTTAAGGAGCATTGGCTGCGCTCTGCTGGAGCAGCTGTGAAGAGATACCCCACGCCCAAGGTAAGAGAAACCCAAGTAAGACGTTAGGTGTTGCAAGAGGGCATCAGAGGGCAGACACACTGAAACCATACTCACAGAAAACTAGTCAGTCTAATCACACTAGGACCACAGCCTTGTCTAACTCAATGAAACTAAGCCATGCCCGTGGGGCCACCCAAGATGGGCGGGTCATGGTGGAGAGATCTGACAGAATGTGGTCCACTGGAGAAGGGAATGGCAAACCACTTCAGTATTCTTGCCTTGAGAACCCATGAACAGTATGAAAAGGCAAAATGATAGGATACTGAAAGAGGAACTCCCCAGGTCAGTAGGTGCCCAATATGCTACTGGAGATCAGTGGAGAAATAACTCCAGAAAGAATGAAGGGATGGAGCCAAAGCAAAAACAATACCCAATTGTGGATGTGACTGGTGATAGAAGCAAGGTCCAATGCTGTAAAGAGCAATATGCATAGGAACCTGGAATGTCAGGTCCATGAATCAAGGCAAATTGAAAGTGGTCAAACAAGAGATGGCAAGAGTGAATGTCAACATTCTAGGAATCAGCGAACTCAAATGGACTGGAATGGGTGAATTTAACTCAGATGACCATTCTATCTACTACTGCGGGCAGGAATCCCTCAGAAGAAATGGAGTAGCCATCATGGTCAACAAAAGAGTCTGAAATGCAGTACTTGGATGCAATCTCAAAAATGACAGAATGATCTCTGTTCGTTTCCAAGGCAAACCATTCAATATCACAGTAATCCAAGTCTAAGCGCCAACCAGTAACACTGAAGAAGCTGAAGTTGAACGGTTCTATGAAGACCTACAAGACCTTTTAGAACTAACACCCAAAAAAGTGGTCCTTTTCATTATAGGGGACTGGAATGCAAAAGGAGGAAGTCAAGAAACACCTGGAATGACAGGCAAATTTGGCTTTGGAATACGGAATGAGGCAGGGCAAAGACTAATAGAGTTTTGCCAAGAAAATGCACTGGTCATAACAAACACCCTCTTCCAACAACACAAGAGAAGACTCTATACATGGACATCACCAGATGGTCAACACCGAAATCAGATTGATTATATTCTTTGCAGCCAAAGATGGAAAAGCTCTATATAGTCAGCAAAAACAAGACTGGGAGCTGACTGTGGCTCAGACCATGAACTCCTTATTGCCAAATTCGGACTTAAATTGAAGAAAGTAGGGAAAACCACTAGACCATTCAGGTATAACCTAAATCAAATCGCTTATGATTATACAGTGGAAGTGAGAAATAGATTTAAGGGCCTAGATCTGATAGATAGAGTGCCTGATGAGCTATGGAATGAGTTTCATGACATTGTACAGGAGATAGGGATCAAGACCATACCCATGGAAAAGAAATGCAAAAAAGCAAAATGGCTGTCTGGGGAGGCCTTGCAAATAGCTGTGAATAGAAGAGAGGCCAAAAGCAAAGGAGAAAAGGAAAGATATAAACATCTGAATGCAGAGTTCCAAAGAATAGCAAGAAGAGATAAGAAAGCCTTCTTCAGCGATCAATGCAAAGAAATAGAGGAAAACAACAGAATGGGAAAGACTAGATCTCTTCAAGAAAATCAGAGATACCAAAGGAACATTTCATGCAAAGATGGGCTCGATAAAGGACAGAAATGGTATGGACCTAACAGAAGCAGAAAATATTAAGAAGAGATGGCAAAGATACACAGAAGAACTGTACAAAAAAGATCCTCACGACCCAGATAATCAAGATGGTGTGATCACTGACCTAGAGCCAGACATCCTGGAATGTGAAGTCAAGTAGGCCTTAGAAAGCATCACTACGAACAAAGCTAGTGGAGGTGACAGAATTCCAGTGGAGCTATTCCAAATCCTGAAAGATGATGCTGTGAAAGTACTGCACTCAATATGCCAGCAAATTTGGAAAACTCAGCAGTGGCCACAGGACTGGAAAAGGTCAGTTTTCATTCCAATCCCAAAGAAAGGCAATGGCAAAAAATGCTCAAACTACCACACAATTGCACTCATCTCACACGCTAGTAAAGTAATGCTTAAAATTCTCCAAGCCAGGCTTCAGCAATATGTGAACCGTGAACTTCCTGATGTTCAAGCTGGTTTTAGGAAAGGCAGAGGAACCAGAGATCAAATTGCCAACATCCGCTGGATCATGGAAAAAGCAAGAGAGTTCCAGAAAAACATCTCTTTCTGCTTTATTGACTATGCCAAAGCCTTTGACTGTGTGGATCACACTAAACTGTGGAAAATTCTTCAAGAGATGGGAATACCAGACCACCTGATCTGCCTCTTGAGAAATCTGTATGCAGGTCAGGAAGCAACAGTTAGAACTGGACATGGAACAACAGACTGGTTCTAATAGGAAAAGGAGTACATCAAGGCTGTATATTGTCACCCTGTTTATTTAACTTATATGCAGAGTACATCATGAGAAACACCGGACTGGAAGAAACACAAGCTGGAATCAAGATTGCCGGGAGAAATATCAATAACCTTAGATATACAGATGACACCACCCTTATGGCAGAAAGTGAAGAGGAACTAAAAAGCTTCTTGATGAAGGTGAAAGAGGAGAGTGAAAAAGTTGGCTTAAAGATCAACATTCAGAAAACGAAGATCATGGCATCCGGTCCCATCACTTCATGGGAAATAGATGGGGAAACAGTGGAAACAGTGTCAGACTTTATTTTTGGGGGCTCCAAAATCACTGCAGATGGTGACTGCAGCCATGAAATTAAAGGACGCTTACTCCTTGGAAGGAAAGTTATGACCAATCTAGATAGCATATTCAAAAGCAGAGACATTATTTTGCCAACAAAGGTCCATCTAGTCAAGGCTATGGTTTTTCCTGTGGTCATGTATGGATGTGAGAGTTGGACTGTGAAGAAGGCTGAGCGCTGAAGAATTGATGCTTTTGAACTGTGGTGTTGGAGAAGACTCTTGAGAGTCCCTTGGACTGCAAGGAGATCCAACCAGTCCATTCTGAAGGAGACCAGCCCTGGGATTTCTTTGGAAGGAATGATGCTAAAGCTCAAACTCCAGTACTTTGGCCACCTCATTCGAAGAATTGACTCATTGGAAAAGACTCTGATGCTGGGAGGGATTGGGGGAAGAGGAGAAGGGGATGACAGAGGATGAGATGGCTGGATGGCATCACTGGCTCGATGGACATGAGTCTGCGTGAACTCCGGGAGTTGGTGATGGATAGGGAGGCCTGGCATGCTGCGATTCATGGGGTGGCAAAGAGTGGGACAGGACTGAGCGACTGATCTGATCTGATCCTTCTACATGCAAGAGTTACACTGACCAGCAAACATCACAAAGCCAAGTTGAGGGTGGGTTCTGGGGATTAAATGGGGTGTTTTGATTTTCACAAAACTCTTGTTTTTAATACTGGCATCTCCACGTCACTATGGTTTCTTTCTACTGAAAATTTGAAGATTATGGGTGATATTTCCATGATTTATTCTAGAGACTTGTTAATATCTTTCATGTTCTGCCATCTCCTCTCCTCTGTTTATCCTTAAGGGTCTATACCATCAACTACAAATTGGCACTTACCAAGAGCACTGCCAACGACTGAACAACAAATGCATTTGCCATCTGCCTCTACGGAGATTGAACCCCATGCTGCTTGGCTGTTGACCTTCAACAACCCCTGAGGGGATTCAGGGTGGAGTGAGGCATTCTGTGCTTCAGGGAATCTGGTGGAACAGGTCTTTAGACAGTTGGATGTTTTTAGGAATAGAGTTTGTGATCTCAATCCTTGCATCTCCTCATATCTAGAGAAGCAATAAATCCCTTCATGGTGACATCAGATCCTCATGACTAACAAAAAACCTTTTATAAAATGAGTGCTGCATGGTATTGAACTCCCCCTTCACCAAAATCAATATATAAATTGACTTTCCCCCACTGACACCTCGGAGCAGTCTCTCAGAGCTATCTGAGATGCTGCCTCCTGGGCTGCAGTCCTCATTTCGTCCCAAATAAAACTTAACTCACAACTCTCAAGTTGTACATTTTATTTTTAGTCAACAATACCCTACTTGCTTCTGCACTTCATTTTTTCTTGATTTGGGGAAAGAGCAAATGTTAAACATTTGTGCTGAATCAGCACATTTAATCAGGTTTTGAAGCTCAGTTGGTAAAGAATCTGCCTATACTGCAGGAGACCTGGGTTTGCTCCCTGGGTCGGGAAGATCCCCTGGAGAAGGAAATGGCAACCCACTCCAGTATTCTTGCCTGGAGAATCCCATGGACAGAGGAGGCTGGCAGGCTGCAGTCCACGGGGTCGCAAGAGTTGGACACGACTTAGCGACTAAACCACCACCACCCCCCTTTGTTTCAGACCTCAAACAGAAATATTCTCATTCTGGTGGCATTTCCAGTTAGGTAGCAATACAGTTCTACTTAATAATCTTTTTAAAATACTGAAATTCTCAGAGATGACAGACTTCTGATTTTTATCTAATCCTTAGATCCTGCCATGCAACCAAAAGGCACACTTCTGTCTGGTCCTAGATGGATGAGTTTTCTTTCCTCCTAGTCATCACTACCACCACCTTCATCACCCCACACACTAGCACATTCATATGCAGATAATCTACCTCAGGGAGCACCTAGAGATAATCCTGAAATCTGAGACCAGCTCCACCCCACAACCACACACAGCTGACTCACTTCCTCATACACTTCTTGTTGGCAAGAGCCTAAGAACTCTGGCTGTTTTTAATGTTAGGGCCAGGTAAGCACGATGAGGAAGGCAAATCTTTGATCAACTGCAAATATCAATCAAAAATATGACATTCCCAAATTAAAATATTTTTGGATATCTGTATCTCTTCAATGAAATTCATAAGGAAGAATCCACCTGAATATTACTTATTAACTTCAATAGTATCATTAACTATAAATTCATCTGGGTGTACAAGTTATCCCTCTAAGTTTTTATTTTAGATAGAAAATTATTTTCAAAGTATTTGGAAATCTGACATTCCATTCTCCCACTTCCAATGAACAAGAAATGGAATTAAGACATTCTATGAAAAACTCTACATCAGTATTTCAGAATTTCCCAATACCTTATTTAAGTCAATTATTATACAAACATCTGTCAACCAATTATGTTTTCTAGTAGAATTTATAAAACGTATCATGATTACCTCACGTAAAATCAGCATCAGTAAGTTAAATCAACAGCTAGAAACAGGAATGGAAACCAGTCACTCAAACATCTTTTGAACACCTAGGTGCCAGGTTAATAATAGCTGAGTACAGTACATGTCTTTACATTAGTGTGTGTCGCCAATTTAAGTGGAATCATCTACATGTGTTGCTTAACAATGACTACTGTCAAGCAATCATACAAAAATAAAAGTTTATAAACCATTTATGTCACCTTCAACAGCTACAAGCAACTACCACAGCTGGTCTGGCAAGGAGGGTAGGGAGGCATAATACAGAGGTACCATGATCGAACATGCAGATTCTCAGTATTTAAACTAAGTAGCCATGCTGCTGCTGCTGCTAAGTTGCTTCAGTCGTGTCCGACTCTGTGCGACCCCATAGATGGCAGCCCACTAGGCTCCTCTGTCCCTGGGATTCTCCAGGCAAGAATACTGGAGTGGGTTGCCATTTCCTTCTCCAATGCATGAAAGGGAAAAGTGAAAGTGAAGTTGTTCAGTCGTGCCTGACTCTTAGCGACCCTACGGACTGGAGCCTACCAGGCTCCTCCGTCCATGGGATTTTCCAGGCAAGAGTACTGGAGTGGGGTGCCATTGCCTTCTCCAAGTAGCTATGGTCTTCAGTATTTCCCACACCAGAATTCCTATTCCAGGATACAGTTTCCTCACCCTCACATCACCTTCACTATACACACCTTCTTTCCATACTGATACATTTACCCTCAGGTACCCAAATGACCTCTCTGGAGCTTGTCATTTTTCTAGGGTAAGACCTTTTCATGTCCTTTGTAAAAACATCTTAAAGATTTTAGTGGGTTTATAAGGATCTAACTCCTCCTGCATTCCTAAATTAAATGTGCTTTAAGTTAAAGGTCAGTTTTCATTCCAATCCCAAAGACAGGCAATGTCAAAGAATGTTCAAACTATTGCACAATTGCACTCATTCACACACTAGCAAAGTAATGCTCAAAATTCTCCAAGCAAGGCTTCAACAGTGAACCAAGAACTTCCAGATGTTCAAACTGGATTCAGAAAAGGCAGAAGAACCAGAGAACAAATTGCCAACATCTGTTGGATCATTGAAAAAGCAAGAGTTCCAGGACATGCAACAACAGACTGATTCCAAATTGAGAAAGGAGTCCATCAAAGATGTATACTGTCACCCTGCTTATTTAACTTACATGCAGAGTACATCATGCGAAATGCCAGGCTGGATGAAGCAAAAGCTGGGATCAAGATTGCTGGGAGAAATATCAATAACCTCAGATACGCAGATGACACCACCCTTATGGCAGAAAGCAAATAATTAAAGAGCCTCTTGATGAAAATGAAAGAGGATAGTGAAAACATTGGCTTAAAACTCAACATTCAGAAAACTAAGATCATGGCATCCGGTCCCATCACTTCATGGCAAATAGATGGGGAAACAACGGAAACAGTGACAGACTTTTATTTTCTTAGGCTCCAAAATCACTGCAGATGGTGACTGCAGCCATGAAATTAAAAGACGCTTCCTCCTTGGAAGAAAAGCTATGACTAACCTAGACAGCATATTACATTACTTTGCTGACAAAGGTCTGTCTAATCAAAGTTATGTGTTTTTCGAGTAGTCACATATGGAAGTGAGAGTTGGATTATAAAGAAAGCTGAGTGCAGAAGAATTGATGCTTTTGCACTGTGGTGTTGGAGAAGACTCTTGGGAGTCCCTTGGACTGCAAGGAAATCAAACCAGTCAATCTTAAAGGGAATCAGTCCTGAATATTCATCGGAAGGACTAATGCTGAAGCTGAAACTCCAATATTTTGGCCACCTGATGCGAAGAACTGATTCATTGGAAAAGACCCTAATGCTGGGAAAGACTGAAAGCAGGAGGAGAAGGGGGGGGACAGAGGATGAGATGGTTGGATGGCATTACTGACTTGATGGACATCAAAGCCTGGCATGCTGCAGTCCACGGGGTCGCAAAGAGTTAGACACAACTGAGCGACTGAACTGAAGTTACAAATAATATTTGAAATTATAATGTTCCTCCAGTTGCTAAATATATATAGCTGATCAGCAATGGACATAAGGAATATGTGATTTTCTCAGTTTTTCATACTTCAGTTGTAAAGGTAAATTGCAGGAAAGAGGAAGAAATGACTGAAAAGCTCAACCGAAAAACAAGCGAGACAAACATATATGGTTTAACTAAGTGATAACTAAACCAGCACTCCCTGGGATCCAGTATCTAATGCTGTGCAAGATAGTAAAGAAAAAACTTCATCTATTTATACTACAATCTGCACTTCCAGTTTGTTTCAAAAGAGAAAAATTCTAGTTATTTTAAACATCAAAACAAAAGGATGTATATTACTGAAGAAAGAAGAGCTGCTTATTAGCCGAGTTTGCATTTGAAACCAGTAATATTCACTGATTATACAGTTATCCATGTGTGTACCTCTGTGAAAACTACATTTTTATCTATAGTGAGTCACTTTGTACATATTTGGTTAGATTGTTCTTCCAAGGAGTCTTATGGCAAATATACAATCATTTAATCTATACATCTTCATATCTGAATTCACATATTAAATTTGCTTAAATTAGAATAAACAGGAGTTGTAGCTTGGAAGTATTCAGTTCCATCATGGAGGGGTTGGTTTTCAGCCCAACCTGATGAGCCTTACTTAACAAAAACAGTGCATGCTCAGTTGCTCACTTGTATCCGACTCTTTGTGACCCCATGGACTATAGCTCACCAGACTCTTCTGTCCATGGAACTTTCCAGACAAGACTACTGGAGTGGGTTGCCATTTCCTACTCCAAGGAATCTTCTTGACCCAGGGATCAAAACTCGTGTCTCCCTCATTGGCAGGAGGATTGTTTACCACTGGGCCACCTGGGAAGCCCAACAAAAATAGTAATATTCCTGTGAAACTGGATATACCACAATCTTCCTTGTCAAGATTACAAAAGCATACCTATGTTTCTTAAGGGAAAAAATATTTTTCTGTGTCAAGGCAAAAAAAGTCTTGTTTAAGAACATAGTAAACCTTTAGAACACCAATTATTTTCAGGAAATCAAAAACAATTCCGGGGATTCCCTGGTGGGCCAGTGGCTAAGACTCCATGTTCTCAATGCAGGGGTCCTGGGTTCGATCCCTTACCAGGAAACTAGACCCCACATGCTGCAACAGGGAGCCACATGCCACAACTAAGACCCTGTGCAGCCAAATAAATCAACAAATATTTAAAAAAAGCAATTGCCTTCCTATTAACTCTATCATGGCTTCATTCCTCGGGAAAAGTAAATTTACTTTCTGGATATTACCTCACTACTGTTTCTTTATAAAATGAATATAATATCATAGTTGTACAGTTAATCATCCTGGTTAGAATTATCAGTGATTAATTTTTGATTGAGGTGTAGCTGATTTACAATGTTTTATTGATTTCAGATGTAGAACAAAGGGCTTCAGTTAAAATATACTTTTTTCAGATTATTTTTCATTGTGGGTTATTACAGGATGTTGAGTGTGGTTCCCTGCACTATGCAGTAAATCTGTTGTTTACCTGTTTTACAGGCAGTAGTTTGTATTTGTTAATCTCCTGCTCCTAATTTATCCCTCCCCTATTTCTTTTCCCCTTTGGTAACCATGTTAGTTTTCTATGTCTGTAAAGATTGCTTCTATTTTGTATATAGATTCATTTGTATTATTTTTTAGATTCTACATATAAGTGATATCATATAATTAAAACCATTATCAGTGATCATCTTACATGCTATTTATAGCTGGTAAAACTGATATAAAATTTCTTCAGAAAACAACAAAAAATTCTGTAAAGCAATTATCCTTCAATTAAAAAATAAACAAATTTTTAAAAAGTGTAAAAAAAATTTCTTTAGAATTTCTCTTGATTCAGTTAAGATTTCAACTCTCGGTGGGAGATCTTTTTTGATCTGGGCACTGAAAGCCTAGGTCTCAGGCTTTATTCCTAACAAATCAAGCTTCAGTGAAGGATTTGAAAATTTATGCAAATGTTAGAAAAGGTTTAATGAGCTGACTCAATTCCCTTATCCCCAACTCCAGGAACACTGTAACATTTTGAACTTTCATCAGATACAATGCCTTTGTAGATTTGCAGTCATCAACACATAGAAGGGAGGGTTGTTCTGAAGAGGCTCGGGTAACTTCTAGAACTTTCTGAAGTATCACAGAAGCCCTTGATCAATCTGACTGTAAGACACACTCAGGTCAAGGTCATTTTTCTGATTCCATAAAAAGGATCATTTCAACATCTCAGGGCCATAAGTGTACAGCCCTGTCCTCCCCTCCCCCACACAGCATGCAACACAGGAAGTGTGGGAGCAAAGCAAGAACTATATTCATTGATTTTGTAAAAGCCTGATGTGCTAGTGTTAACAGAAACACTGTAAATTGTGAATACATGAATGTTAGTAAAATACACTTACGCAATTCTTAATCTAACACACAGAAAATTATAAACATAGGCAAATGTTATAACAGTAGAAAATGTGGAAAAATGTAGGAAAAGGACACAGGAGATGAAGATAATCAGATTAAAGTTGTAAAATATGAGAACATACCATGTACCAGGCACATGTAAGATCACAAGAAATAAAGTGAGGAGGAAATCAGTCTCCAGAGTGTTAACTTCATGAAATCACAGAGCAACGCAAAAACTCAACCCACGACTCTTTAAAACTTGTGCCTTTTGACCACCTACAGGAACTTTTAAAAATGGGCAAGAGACACTAAGATGGAATTTTCATTTCTAACCTTCACAAAGAACACCGGTTCCAAATAATAATTTAAAATATTAACCAGAACCTTCATATATATACACGGAATTAACTTTATTTTTATGGAGAAACAATAAAAATCATTTCGACTGCCTTTAACTTTGATGTTCTACTCTGGCAATGCTAGATATTTTAGTTTCATTCAACAGAAAAAAAAGTCAGTCATTCACATTATCATGAAATACCATCATTCCACACCCACGGCTATAGTAAGGCACAGAAACCACCCTGATTGCAAATATTCTTTTCATTATACAAACATATCATGGAGACTTCCTGTAAATCCAGTAAGAGTCTACATATCTCAAAGGAAGTGGTACAAAAATCTTTCTTAAGATCCTGGTTTCAATGTGGGGTTCAAGAACTATGCACACAACAGGTGAATGCCCTGTATGTGTTATGATGGGCAGATGGGAAGTGGAAAAGGGGAGGGAGGGTTGATCAAAACACTAAGGAAGGTGACAGCTTCCATCCTGACTTGTTCCCATGGCTCATGATCCTCAGGATCCCACCTGCTTCACTTTCATTGCTTCTTGGTTACCTATCCCCTTGACCGACAGCACCTCATCAAAAGGCCTTCCTGAGCGTTGATCTTAGAAAGAAAGCAGTGTCATTAAAATAACACAAAAGAAGTGTGATTTTTTTTTTTCCTCCAGCATGAGTTAAACCTCTAGAGGGAATGCACTGGATAAGAAAAAATGAAAGGAGGAATTCCAGTGTTACATAGGGGAGGGTTTAGGGAGGTGGTGGAAGGAGTCCAGAACTCTTTCAAATAATATTCCTTAGGTGTTGCTTAAAGTCCTTAGTAAAACATAAAATAAGATGGTCCTCCAGATTGGATTCCTATTTGCCAACTTAGCTCTACCTCTCCATTTTCCCTTCAACAAATTGTTGGCTCAGTTGTTTCAAATGCATAATTTTATTTCAGTGCAATGCTCTGCTCTCTCCCTGCCCATACACTGTCTCTCCTCTCTGCACCCTGTGACTCGGCAGGAACACCACCGCGCAGTTCTACCAACCTTACCTAAGTTCAGCTCGCAGCCCCTTCTAGACGATGAAGTGCCTCGGGTTTCCCTGTGTGCTCAGTCATGTTCGACTCTTTGCAGCCCCATGGACTGTAGCCCACCAGGCTCCTTTGTCCATGGGATTTCCCAGGCAAGAATACTGGAGTGGGTTGCCATTTCCTCCTTCAGGGATTTTTCAGATCCAGGGATCGAACCCATGCCTCTTGCATCTCCAAGCATTGGCAGGTGGGTTTTTTATCCCTGCGCCACCTGGGAAGCTTCTTCCCAACTTAGTGCTACTTTTTCTTTTTTTAAAATTTTTATTGGAGTACGGTTGCCTTACAGTGTTATGTTAGTTTCATACAGCACCGTCAATTAGCTATAGGAAGATCCTCTGGAGGAGGAAAAGGCAAGCCGCTCCAGTATTCTTGCCAGGATATTCCATGGACAGAGGAGCCTGGTAGGCTACAGTCCATGGGGTCACAGAGAGTTGGACATGACTGAGCAACTGAACACACACACAGATACATATATCCCCACACTATTGATACTATGTGTATCAATAACTAATAAATAACTAATGAGAAACTACTGTATGGCGCAGGGAGCTCTACGTAATGTTCTTTAGTGCTACTTTTTAGCTACAGTGCAACACATGCCCCTGGCAGGCTTATAGTTCTCTAGTGCTTCAGAGACTGGGGCACTGCCTGGCAGAGAAGATCCTCGCCCAATTTCTGCTGTACAAATGGATTTATAAAAAAAGTTATGGCAAAGGCTGCCCCAGGAGAAAGAAAGAGAAAAGTCTTTAAAGTGTATTACATATATATATGTTTAGAGGAAGGGACCTGTATATCATAGAGAAACATTCTGTTCACACAGATCCATCCATTCAAAAACCGAAAGGGACAAAGACTAGGAGGCTGAGCCAATGCAGCTTTTAATCCTCTTCCTTATTTTTTTACAAGAAAGTCTAACCACTACATCATAATATGAGATAAACTTTGATTAAAGCCATTAAGGAAAACTAAATGCCGAAGTCAACGGCAGTTATGCAACAGAGAAGAGTGATTTAAATTATATTTTGCTTCCGGCTAGCTGGGAGGTCTACATACCAAAGCTGGGTTGGCAGCTCTTAGTGGTTGAGAAAGTTCTACAAATATTCTGGAAAAACCAGTGGGTGGAATTTAGGTCCTCAGTAATAACACAGCTTTTATGGCCAACAGGTGAAATGTAAGGTTGAGAAACCAAATATCATTATATGAAGCTCAAGAGTTTCACAGTGAACACCCTGAATTTAAAAAAAAAAAAAAGAAAAAAGAAAGAAAACCAACTACTCTAAAGGATAATAGAACTTTTATTAAAATTTTTTTTTTCTTCAATGGAGAGAAGTTACTGATGCTAGGTGCATGGACAATGACAAGTTGATAATCTACCAGAACAACATCTTAATCACCCCTCAGCCCTTCCCTACGCCTTCTAGTAGTGCTACCATTCTTAATTTATAACCTTGCCCTCCAGAGTTTCAAACTGATTCCTGTCAACCAAAACTAACAGCAATAACAACAAAAAGGCCCACGCCAAACAAAAATGGCAAACACTTCACTTTCTTTTAAAATATATCTATGTATATTCCTTGGTCTTCTGCAAAGCCCAAGAAAATCGCCTCTAAATAAAACTGCTCAACTACTGTTTTCAAACAGTAGTGAGAGAAATTTAACTAATAGCGATAATGATTAGGGTTTATGTCAGATACTGATTTTTGACTGGTAGAAGAACAATGTTTAGTAAATATTATTACACGAGGGTCAAGAGTTTCTTACCTCTCAAAGCCCATTCTTCCATATATGGGTAAGAACAGGGTTTTCCTTACTATAAACTCAGTAGCAATAAACTAGTTGTTTTAGACTAAGATTACATATTGATCCTAAGAATAGACTAAGCCTTTTTCTTCTCCTAAGATATTTCATTTTATAACATCTAGTGCATGTATGCATGTCCAGTTGCTTCAGTCGTGTCCAACTCTTTGTGACTCTATGGACTGTAGCCCACCAGGCTCCTCTGTCCATGGAATTCTCCATGCAAGCATACTGGAGTGGGTTGCCACACTCCCCCCTCCAGGGAATCTTCCCAACCCAGGGATCAAACCTTCACCTCCGGCATTGGCAGGCAGATTCTTCACCACTGAGCAACCAGAGAAGCCCTTATAACATCTAGAAGTGAAGTAAAGTGAAGTGAAGTTGCTCAGTTGTGTCCGACTCTTTGCAACCCCATGGACTGTAGCCTATCAGGCTCCTCAGTCCATGGGATTTTCCAAGCAAGAGTACTGGAGTAGGTTGCCATTTCCTTCTCCAGGGGATCTTCCCAACCCACAGATCGAACCTGGGTCTCCCACATTGTAGGCAGATGCTTTACCGTCTGAACTACCAGGGAAGCCCTATAACATCTAGGGATAACCCCAATTCCAATGATTTACAGAACACATGCTTCTCCTCTGAGACATTTCTTACACTTCACCTAATTTCCAGATTACCTCTCTGATAAAACAAATACAAGAAGAGCAATCCCTCAATAAATGTCCTCATTGCCAAAGTTCAAATTTTATTCTACTTTGCTTTCTTTATTGAGTATTTTCAAGCTGGGCACCCTCCTAAGTTTTAGGGTTACAAGGGTGATGAACTAGGTCTAGCCCTACTCCTGAGCAAGCCAGGGAGACACTCACGAAACAAAATAACCATTTAAAGTGAAGGGCTAGGTGGAAGGAAGAAGAGCAAGGTCGGTCACAGAAAAGATGACTAACTGCCCAGAGAGCCGGGCGAGGGTGTACATGGGAGGCAAGATTAATCTGGGGCTCGAGGGATGGAAGAGAGGTGGGTGTTAAGTCAGTGCCAAGAAGACTATGACACATATGAGGTGTTCGCTCCAAAAATAATCTCCTCCTCCTGACAAACCCATCTACTTTTTTTTGTTGTTTTTTCTAGAGCAGTTTTAGGTTCACAGCAAAACTGAGAAGTACCAAGATTTCCCAAATACTTTCTGGCCCCCCTACTCAAGGACAGCCTCCCCTGTTATCAACATCCCCACCAGAAGGGGACATTTAATGACAACTGATGAACCGACACATACACAATGGAGTGCACAGCTCAGGGCTCACTCTTAGTGTGCACTGCAGAGGTCTGGACAAATGTGTAGTGACATGCGCCTACCATGACAGTAACAGCTTGAGTAGTTTCACTGCCTACATCCTTGGTCATCCACCGAGGCGGAAAAAGTGCTTAGTGAATGCTGCGTGTAAATGAGGACCAATGATCAAAACTGAGCTATTTATTATTTCAACATTTGACAGAACTTCTATGAATCTCTGGATCTTCACATCCCTTCATTATGTGTCACAGTTGGTGCCAGACAAGTAACTTTCATGGAAAATCAGGCAAAAATGCTGTGCCAGAGAACTGAAAGAGATGTCTCAATATTTCCTCATTGGTAAAACCACCATTCTCCTCTTCTCTTCTGCATCACTGTTCCTACTGCCTCAGTGATAACCTTTTAGGTTATGGGAACTCTATCTGTCATATATTAAGGTCATCAAGTCTCAGCAGACCCTGGTGCTGAGTCCTAAGGAGGTAAAGTATATCTGGAAGTGAAAATGAATCTATAAAGACCCTTCACCACCACGTGTCTACATCACTCCCTGACCCTCTGACCCATTCATTCACATGCTCTTCCTCTCCTCCTCCCTCTCCACTCACCCCAAGCACATGCAACAAGAATATGGCTTTTCAAAAACAGCCTCTGCATTTTGATCAGGAATCTGAGAAATCTAGTTCCCTATCAATAAAGAGTGAAATTAAACAAAAGGCATTCCTGGAGCTTAGCACTTTCATTTAAATATCACTCATCAAGGGACTTCCCTGGTGGTCCAGGGGTTAAGACCTTGCCTTCTAATGCAGAGAGTATGGTTAGATCCCTGGTTGGGGAGCTAAGATGCCACAGGGCCAAAAAACCAAAACATAAACCAGAAGCAACCCTGTAAGAAATTCAATAAAGACTTTAAAAACAGTCCACATAAGGAAAAAAAAACCTTAAAAAAAATAAATAAGCATTGCTAACCACGAAAAATCTGCTTTGGGAAGTCAACATGAAATGTAGTAATTGTCCGTTTAGAAAGTGAACAATTAGTCTGCACTTGATTTGAATGGTACACCTACACCATTGCTCCTCGTGAAGGTAGATGGGCACTGTTACAGCAGCTGGGTGTTCCTTTCATTGGATCGTCTTTCCCACACGTCAGCTCTAAGGGTGGCTATATTCTGGCATGGCTACACGCTATCAGACATTCTGAGAATGAGTGAAAGACAAAACGAGTGCCGGATGTAGATTCGCATTTCAGGGCCCATATGCTTTGTTTTAAACGATGTGGAAAAACTTCCACATCGTGAATTTGGACAATGATCCAAATGACTGAAAGTCTGCTTAGGTTAAAAATATTTGCCAGCATGTTTCAGAAAAGAGATAGTTAGACATCAGCCTTGTAGAGAGGTTTTCAAAGCTTACTAACTTGTAACTTCCCTTCTATTTTCAGTACCGACAAAGACTTGGTTGATAATGTTATTTGTTGCAGGTTAAATACACACACAGAGGCATACATACACATCTCAAGCCTACATGGAGGTTTGTCTTCTTTTTTTAATTGTAGTATAATTGGTCTACAGTGTTGTATTAGTTCTGCTGTACATGAATCGTGTATATGTAGACATATATCCCCTCCCTCTTGGACCTCTCTCCCACCGCCCGCCTCATCCCAACCCTCGAGGTCACACAGAGCCCCGAGCTGAGCTCTCTGTGCCACACAGCAGCTTCCCACTAGCTACCATTTTACACACGGTGGTGAATATATGTCAATCCTAATGCAAGGATAACAATTCTATGGTAGCTAATAAACAATCTTTTTAGTTGAAAATATCAAGGTGTTTTTTGCGGGGGGGGGGGGGCGGGGGGGGGGATTAAGTCAGGTATGATTTAAAATAAACACACTGTATTTAATTTCTTCCTGATTAACTAAACCACGCTATGGGGCACTTTGCAAATAAAAAAATAAATCAACCACGACATCAATGATTTCTTCCAACATCACTCTGACACAGTCATCACTTTGGTGTCTTCCCTCTGGATATCAATGTGTATGTCCTTCATTTCCAACAGCTGTGAAATTTGGGCGATGAAGAAGATAACCTTTCTATCCAAGCTGTAAGTTGCTATAAGCATCATCAGAAAGTACATAAGATTTAATATCTATTTTCTCCATGTTCTGGATGAAGAAGATCATGAAAGTTTCCACTGCCTGAGCACTTAGGCACTACTCTGTAGCAATTTGAAATAAATGTGACTAGTTTGTAATGATGCACTTATAAAAGTGTAAGAATGCAGAGTTCCAAAGAATAACAAGGAAAGATAAGAAAGCGTTCCTCAGTGATCCGTGCAAAGAAATAGAGGAAAACAATACAATGGGAAATCCTAGCGATCTCTTCAAGAAAATTAGAGATACCAAGGAAACATTTCATGCAAAGATGTACACAATAAAGGACATAAAATGGTATGGACCTAACAGAAGCAGAAGATATTAAGAAGACGTAGCAAGAATACACAGAAGAACTATACAGAAAAGATCTTTATGACCCAGGTAACCACGATGGTGTGATCACTCACATGGAGCTGGACATTCTGGAATGTGAAAGTCAAGGGGCCTTAGGAAGCATCACTACAAAGAAAGTTAGTGGAGGTGATGGAATTCCAACTGAGCTATTTCAAATCCTAAAAGATGATGCTGTAAAAGTGCTGCACTCAATACGCCAGCAAATTTGGAAAACTCAGCAGTGGCCACAGGACTGGAAAAGGTCAGTTTGCATTCCAATCACAAAGAAGGGCAATGCCAAAGAATGCTCAAACTACCACACAACCATACTCATCTCACATGCTAGCAACGTAACGCTCAAAATTCTCCAAGCGAGGCATCAACAGTACATGAACTGTGAACTTCCAGATGTTCAAGCTGGATTCAGAAAAGGCAGAGGAACCAGAGATCAAATTGCCAACATCTGTTAGATCATAGAAAAGGCAAGAGAGTGCCAGAAAAAAACTTTTGCTTTATTAATTATGCCAAAGCCTTTGACTATGTAGATCACAACAAACTGGAAAATTCTTCAAGAGATGGGAATACCAGAGCATTTTACCTACCTCCTGAGAAATATGTATGCAGGTCAAAGAAGTAAGTTAGAATTGGACATGGAACAACAGACTGGTTCCACATTGGGAAAGGAGTACATCAAGGATGTATACTGTCACCCTGCTTATTTAACTTATATGCAGAGTACATCAAGCGAAATGCCGGGCTGGATGAAGCACAGGCTGGAATCAAGATTGCCCAGAGAAATATCAATAACCTCAGATATGCAGATGATACCACCCTTATGGCAGAAAGTGAAGAGAACTAAAGAGCCTCTTGATGAAAGTGAAAGAGGAGAATGAAAAAGCTGGCTTAAAACTCAACATTCAGAAAACGAAGATCATGGCATCTGGTCCCATCACTTCATGGCAAATAGATGGGGAAACAGTGGAAACGGTAGCACACTTTATTTTTGGGGGGCTCCAAAATCATTGTAGATGGTGACTGCAGCCATGAAATTAAAAGACACTTGCTCCTTAGAAGAAAAACTATGGCCAACCTAGACAGCATATTAAAAAGCAGAGACATTACCTTGCTGACAAAGGTCCGTCTAGTCAAAGTTACGGTTTTTCCAGTAGTCATGTATGGATGTGAGAGTTGGACTATAAAGAAAGCTGAGGGCCAAAGAATTGATGCTTTTGAACTGTGGTGTTGGAGAAGACTCGAGAGTCCCTTAGACTGCAAGGAGATCCAACAAGTCCATCTTAACAGAAATCAGTCCTGAATATTCATTGGAAGGACTGATGCTGAAGCTGCAACTCCAATACTTTGGCTACCTGATGCAAAGAACTGACTCATTAGAAAAGACCCTGATACTGGGAAAGATTGAAGGCAGGAGGAGAAGGGAAGGACAGGGGATGAGATGGTTGGATGGCACCACCGACTTGACGGACAGGAGTTTCAGCAAGCTTCGGGAGTTGGTGATGGAAAGGGAAGCATCGCGTGGACACGACTGAGAGACTAAACTGAACTGAACTGAATTTTTACTACAGGCATGACTCCCAAAATTTGCAATCATGTTTTGTGAACTTCCTCAACTGATAAGCCACACTGTTTTCAAGATTCCCAAATTTCTGTTTCCCTTGTATTTAAAATTTCAAAATAAATTAAACCTTGTACAGGGCATACAACAAGAGAAGCTTAAATACTGTGTGTGAAGCTCAATTCTCCTTACCTTCACACACAGGCTGGCGATCAATGATAGAAGCCAAGGTAATACTAACACTAAGGTTATGTTTAAACTATCTGCTGTTGAAAATCTTTACATATCCTAATTCTTATCGGCAATTCACACTATCATAGGCACATTGTTAGTGTAAAGATTTATTGTCTTATTATATGCCAGATCCTCTGATGGGCACTAGCGATACAAAGGAAGATCTTTACTCATCCTCAAAGAACTCAAGATCTACTGGGGAAAAGGCCAATTATAAATGCAGACATGCAACATCAGAGACAGAGGGTTACAAGGCCAGAATGGCTTCCTGGATGATGGATGACCATTCAAGGCGGAGAAGAGAGCATGAACGAAGGAAAGACAGGGCAGGTGCGGGAACTGCACAAATGCAGACCTGGACGGGCAGGATCGAAGTCGTAGAGTGTCTTAATTGTTCACACTGACCTTCTCTTGTTGGCCTGGGGATCCATGGAAAGACCAAGCAAAGGTGTAAGGTGTATAAATGAAAAATATTATGTCTTAAATATCGAGGACCTTTTAGCTACTGTGTGGGCTGCAAATTTTAGGGGAACAAAACTGGAGGCAGTCCAAAGGCCATTGTAAGTGAAAAATCAAGAGGATTTGAATGAAGGCTATAGACATTTTTTTTTTTTTTTTTTTTTAACAGAGGATACACTTGATATGTAGAGGAGATAGAATCTGGGAACTTTTCATCACAGGATGTGGGGGATGAAGTCGTGGGAAGACTCCCAGATTTCTGGCTTGGGACGTGATGCCACCAAACAGGATCCAGGAAGAAGAGCGGGTTTACGGGCGGGTGCGGCAGCTTTAGAACAAGCTCCAGTGAGCTGAGTGGGCCAAGGATGACACTCTGGGTGACACTGAGCACCAAGGGCGGATGACGCAGAGAGACAGAGCTTGGAACCAGGGGCACGTGCTGACGCCCTGGCAGTCCACGATGTCAAGGAGAAAAACAAACAATAAGCTCACTTGTGGCAGAGAGGTCTGGTGAGGAAAAGACTGGAAAATGCCTACGAAATGTAGAAAGCAGGATGCACGAAGGACCTCAGTAAAATCTATTAATATGTCAGCCAAGCTATGAGAACTAAAAGTCAGGCCACAGTGAGTTAGGAGGTGAAGGAGAGGTGAGACGCAGGGAGGTACGGCTGAGGAGCTCCTAGGTGGAGAAGCAGGGTTCAAGGTGGGGTTTGAGTTGGTTTGTGTTTTAAATCAGTTGAAAGCTCACCACCTAGAGATAGACAGCATTGATACCTATGCATCACATAGGCATACCTCAGAGATATCTGACCACTGCCACAAAGCAAATATCACAACAGGTGAGTCACCCACATTTTTTGGTTTCCCAGTGCATATAAAAGTTATGTTACACTCTACTGTAATCTATTAAGTGTGTATTAGCATTATGTCTAAGAAAACAATGTGCATACCTTCATCTAAAACGGATGCTGCTGGAAAAAATGGTGTTGACAGACATACACACTGCTATGCATGAAACAGTTGGTGAGAAGCTGCTATATAACACAGGGAGCCCAGCCTGGCGCTCTCTGATAACCTAGAGGGGTGGGGTGGGGGAAGAGGGAGGCTCGAGAGAGATGGGATATATGTATATTTATGGCTGATTTGCGTTGTTGTACAGCAAAAACCAACACAATGCTGTAAAGCAATTTTCCTCCAACTAAAAAAAAAAAACAATTTAAAAAAATGGTGCTAACAAACTTGCTCAACACAGGGCTGCCACAAACTTGCAATTAAAAAAAAAAGAAAAGTATTATCTGTGAAGTACAAGAAAATTACATTCACCTGTACATAAATAAACATACATAGTAATGCACAGACTTAAGGAACATTAATTGTCTACAAAATTATTATATACTAATAAGGCAAGCTATATCTTTACACCGAAACTATTCTTGAAATTATCAGAATCATAAGTGTACTCATAACAGAAGCACAGTTAAAACCCAACATCTCTATGACATTCACTACCCTTTGTCAACACTGGCTCTTACTTCTGAGAAACTTAATGTAGAAAAGTCAGCTGAGGAAACAGACACACCCAATCCATTGATTTTAAAAGGTGGAGAGCAATTACCCACTTGAAGTATTTCCAGGGGGTTAAACATGCAGTCTTAGGAGTAGAACCCTGGAAGCTCTACCTCTTGAGGTCAGACAACCTCTTGCAAGGGAGTACTAACAAGGTACACCCAAAGAGCAGCACCAGTGAGTCACCAGAGGGGCAAGTTCCACCCTGTAAGGCTCCCACACCTGCCTCATCACCACGGAAGGAACAATGCACAAAGCTCTCTAGTGTGGGGCTACAATCTCAACAGAACTGGGAATACTGGTTAAACTGGCCCAGTCAGCCGAATGGCCATTGGGTTTGGCTTGGGGTTGACTCTACTAGGAAATGGGAAAAGAGGTCGTAATTGTAACACAGAAAAGGTAGCACCCAAAGACTTGCAAGTGGGCTTCCCAGGTGGCTCAGTGCTAAAGAATCTGTCTGCCAAGCAGGAGACGGGGTGTTCAATCCCTGGGTCGGGAAGATCCCCTGGAGGAGGAAATGGCATCCCCCTCTAGTATTCCTTCCTGGAAAATCCCATGGACAGAGAAGCCTGGTGGGTGTCAGCCTAGATATCCTGCCCACCCTCCACCCCCCTACAAAGGCAGTCAAACAGAAAATCATTTGATGAAAGGCAATGGCTGGAAGTTAGATCTGGTGATGCGCATCCATTCTGCGTGCTCAGTCATGTCTGACTGTGACTCCTCACACTGCAGCCTGCCAGGCTCCTCTGTTCATAGAATTTGATTCAGGCAAGAATACTGGAGAGGGCTACCATTTCCCACTCCAGGGAATCTTCCCGACTGAGGGGTCAAACCTACGTCTCCTGCATTGGCAGGCAGATCCTTAACCACTGAGCTATCTGCGAAGTCTCTGGTGATTTGGAATTGATTCTAACAGTGAATAGACTTTAAAAGAAAATGATACATACCTGGTCTGGCTCTTCAAACTGATTTATATCTACTTAAAAAAACAAAAATGTAAGCCTAAAAATCTCTTTTATTTTTTATTAAAATATAAAAAAAATTTTTTTAATTGAAGGATAATTTCTTTACAGAATTTTCTTGTTTTCTGTCAAACGTCAACAAGAATCAGCCATAGGTACACCCATGTCCCCTCTCTCCCGAACCTCCCTCCCATCTCCCTCTCCATCCCACGCTTCTAGATGGTCCCAGAGCTCCTGTTTGAGTTCCCTGAATCATACAGCAAATTCCATTGGCTATCTATTTCACATATGGTACTTCCACATTACTCTCTCCATACATCTCACCCTCTCCCTCCTCCCTTCTTCCCATGTCCATATATCTGTCCTCTCTGTCGGTTTCTCCATTGCTGCCCTGAAAATAAATTCATCGATGCCATCTTCCTAGATTCCATATATATGTGTGAGAATACAATGTTTATATTTCTCTTTCTAACTTCACTCATCCACTTCATTAGAACTGACTCAAATGTGTTTCTTTTCATGGCTGAGTAGTATTCAACAGTATGTAAACCGCAAACTTCCCGATATTCAAGCTGGATTTTGAAAAGGCAGAGGAACCAGAGATCAAATTGCCAACATCCGTTGGATCATCAAAAAGCAAGAGAGTTCAAGAAAAACATCTACTTCTGCTTTATTGACTACACCAAAGCCTTTGACTGTGTGGATCACAACTCACTCTGGAAAACTCTTAAAGAGATGGGAATACCAGACCACCTGACCTGCCTCTTGAGAAATCTATATGCAGGTCAGGAAGCAACAGTTAGAACTGGACATGGAACAACAGACTTGTTCCAAATAGGAAAAGGAGTACGTAAAGGCTGTATATTGTCACCCTGCTTATTTAACTTATATGCAGAGTACATCATGAGAAACGCTGGGCTGGATGAAGCACAAGCTGGAATCAAGATTGCCGGGAGAAATATCAATCACCTCAGATATGCAGATGACACCACCCTTATGGCAGAAAGTGAAGAGGAACTAACTAAAGAGCCTCTTGATGAAGGTGAAAGAGGACAGTGAAAAAGTTGGCTTAAAACTCAACATTCAGAAGACTAAAATCATGGCATCTGGACCCATCACTTCATGAGAAATAGATGGGGAAACAGTAGAAACAGTGAAAGACTTTATTTTTTTGGGCCTCCAAAATCACTGCAGATGGTGACTGCAGCCATGAAATTAAAAGACACTTGCTCCTCGGAAGAAAAGTTATGACCAACCTAGACAGCATATTCAAAAGCAGAGACATTACTTTGTCAACAAAAGTCGGTCTAGTCAAAGCTATGATTTTTCCAGTAGTCATGTATGGATGCGAGAGTTGGACTATAAAGAAAGCTAAGCACCAAAGAATTGATGCTTTTGAACTGTGGTGTTGGAGAAGACTCTTGAGAGTCCCTTGGACAGTAAGGAGATCCAATCAGTCCATTCTAAAGGAAATTAGTTCATTGGAAGGACTGATGTTGAAGCTGAAACTCCAATACTTTGGCCACCTGATGCGAAGAACTGACTTATTTGAAAAGACCCTGATGCTGGGAAAGATTGAGGGCAAGAGGAGAAGGGGACGACAGATGATGAGATGGTTGGATGGCAACAGCGACTCAATGGACATGAATTTGAGTAAACTCTGGGAGTTGGTGATGGATAGGGAAGCCTGGAGTCCTGCAGTCCCCAGGGTCACAAAGAGTCGAATACGACTGAGCGACTGAACTGAATTGAACTGAGTATTCCATTGTATATATGTACCACAGCTTCTCTATCCATTCATCTGTTGATGGATATCTAAGTTGCTTCCATGTTCTAGCTATTGTAAATAGTGCTGCAATGAACATTGGAGTACATGTGTCTTTTTCCATTTTGCAAACCAATGTATATCTACTTTGTCTGTAAAGTGATCCATAGATTTTGTCGAGACTTATGGCCATCTCAGAGCAAGAACTGCCACAATCACCACTGTAGCTACACACAGGTTGCCAGGAAGCTTAATTTGTAACAGAGAGTTAGCATGCACTTAGTTTAAAAAAAAATCTGGACAATAATCTTAAGAAAACTGTCTTATCACATGTCCCCATGTTCAGACAAATGACTGAATTAAAAGTATGGTATGAACCCATCAGGGTATCTCAAAATAGATTTTTGGAAGAAATCTGTAAATAAGATCCTCCATGTAAAGGTAGGGGGCACATATTAAATACTAAAACAAATCTATACATACATTTAACATGTTTTCATATGCCAACAAAGAAACACCTGTCTCACAGAGTAATAGATGTGTTGACATCTCAAAGCTTAACTGTCTTCACTGAAATCAAGAGGAAGGTCCTTACAAGGGAAATGTGTTCTGGATGCAGTGTAAAAATTACATTTTCCACTTGGAGATTTCTAGTGTATTAGAGAGCATTATTGATTTTATAACCTAACCTTGTATCTGACCACTAAATTCTAATGTTATTTATAATCTTTGGTTCAGTTGATTTACTGGGATTTTCTAATGAGACAATCATATGTTTTTCTCCTCCTTTCCAATGTTGGAAATCTCGTTTCCTTTCTGTCTTACTATATCAACTACACAGTAACAGCTTAGACAGTGCCCAGCATATGACAGGTGCTCTTCTAAGCATCAGTTATAAGCTCATTTCAGCTGAAAAACAAATATTGTTATTGTTGTTGTTTAGTCACTAAGTTGTGTCTGACTCTTTGAGACCCCATGGACCAGAGCTCACCAGATTCCCTGTCCATGGGATTTCCCAGGCAAGAATACTGGAGTGGGTTGCCATTTCCTTCTCCAGGGGATCTTCCCAACCCAGGGATCGAACCTGCATCTCCTGCATTGCAGGCGGATTCTTTATAACTGACCCACCTGGGAAGTCTCAAAACAAGTATATATAGGTTATTATTTCCCCTATTTTATAAGTGATGAAACTGAGGCGCAGCAAAGTTAGACAACATAGAAATGATCACAAAGCCCCTAAGAAGTTGCAACGGATCAATGAACTTCTTCCCTACACTGTCACTTTGGTAGACTGCATACTCTAGTTGGGGAGTAAAATTCAAGCAGTTAGGCCATTGCTATGGACTGAATATGTCCTCCGCTCTCCCATTTATACATTGAAATCCTAAGCTCATGTGATGGTACTAGGAGGCGGGACTCCTGGGTGATATTCAGGTCAGGAGAGGGGGCTGCCATGAATGAGATCAGTGCTATCATAAGAGACCCCACAGAGCTCTCCAGCCCCCTCCACCGAGAGAGAACACAGCAAGAAATCAGCCACCTGCAGTTCAGAAGAGGGCCTTTCCCAGCCTTTCCCATGTGTGCCCACGTGGGCACAATGTCCTTGGACTTCTCTGCCTCCACAGCTATGAGAAGTAAATTTCTGCTGTTCCTAAGCCACCTGGTATGTGATTATTTTGTGAGAGGGACCTGAATGGACTGAGACAGCCACAGAAGAGCAGAGATCAAAGTAGGAACCCTCATTGTCTTCCAGACTCCAGTACTGTCGTTGGTTTTTGCCGTAAGACAGGAGGAGGCCATGATCTGGAGTCTGCCAACAATCGCAGAGCTGACCCAAGGAGGCTCCTGCCATTTCAATGTCATTCAAGGTCTGGAGTGCCCGGCTGGTCAAGCACCAAGACAGCAGACAGGGATGTCCGGACGCCAGCGGCACTAGTGACATCACCTCTTTACGCAGCAGCACGCTCGACAGCTGTCACCCAGAAACGCCCCACAATCACAGCATCAAAGAGAAAGCAGCCTCTTAATGGTTCCTGCAACAGGTAAAGTGCATCCTGACCGTCCTTCCACTGCCTCACAGAAAAGACACACTCGCCATGAAACACGGTGTGTACGTGTGTGGGTTCCGGAGCAGAATGGGGCTGAGGTGAAGTTATGTATGCCAGGAATTCTCTAGTTCAGTTTAAGTGCCTTCATACTTGACATTTCCCTAGCCATCTGCCCTGTTTATCTGGACATGGGGTTCGTGATTTTTTTCCCCAGCCCTTCTACACCCTGGGAACACACAGGAGGCCTTTCTGCGTGGCGCTCCCATGGCAGGGAGGAGGAATAATACACCCTCAAAGCTGTGAGCTTTCCCTGCTGGATGAGCAGAAGGACACTACGTGTGTGTCCTGGCTGACGGGAGGGCTCCAGGTAGAGGGAAGATGGGAAAAGAGAGGATAATTATAGCCCCAGTCAGAGCGCCGGCTCATTCCTGAGATAGTATCCGTCTCTTCAAGACTCACCCACCTGCCTGGACAGACTGGGGAGCAGCCCCGGGAACCATGGGCTGTAATACTGGCTGTTCCACCTTACTTATGCAATTTGCTAGTCACCGAGGGCCGTCCCCACCTGCTACCAAAGGGTTATCTCTGAAACACAGATAAAAAATATCTTGGAGCTGAGCTTATGCTGACAGGGTGCAACCCCAACCCAGAAGGCCCGTCGGAAGTCTGTGACCTGGCCCCCGGGGCAGGTGGCAGGCAGGCTGTGGGCGTAGTGGGCAGGCTCCATGGCTGGACGGCTCTGGGTTTCAGTCTCCACCTACTGACAGCAGGACCTTGGCCAGGACTCCAGAGCCTTGGTTTTTTCATCTGGGAAGGGCCCGTTTTCTACCGTGAAATGAGATCACAGGTCTGTGTGATAAAGAACCCCCGCACACACACGCAGCAGGTGCCCCCAGGTGCTCGCCACAGCGGGTCTTACGTGCTATCACTGCTTCCACTCCACTTGTCCACCCACCCTCTGCACCCACTGCCCAGCGTCCAGGAGGTGCTTCCAGTTATTCAATCAGGGTCTGGAAAGATCCCCAGACCTGCAACAGCACTGCTTCTGTGCAGCCTCGCCCCCTAGACTTGGATTCCCTATGCAGCTGCCTGAACTTTGTTAAAATGAGAAAGAAGCTATAACAATAGAGAAATGATGGTCAATAGTGAAATGATGCTATACTTCTATTTGGAGGAGGCAGGGCTGATCTGGACCCTTCCCCAGATACAACATGTAAAATTCTTAATTTCAACAACATCTGAAGAACCACATATTATGTACATACATACTGCAGTCTGAAGTAGAGAGACCAGGTTTTACAATGTCGTTTTAGTTCTCTTAAAATTTGTGTACTCCAGGCATTTACACATCTACCTTTTTCTTTTTTAATAAAAAGGGAGAAGGACGGGGCCAGAGTAGTCCTGGAGGATAAACAAATCTTTGCATTGAAAGGGGTCTGCACCTTCACTGTCCCCTGAATTTTTCTGCCATGACACCCATGGCTGCTGTCAGGAGCAGGGAGTGTGTGCAGAATGCAATGTCCATTCAGAAATTTGAGAACAGCAAAAAAAAATGCTTCATATGCTTTTTTTTCAGTCTGGGCAACGACTTCTTATGTTTTACAAATCAACCCTGACACTTTTTTCCTAGGACATGTCTGCCTGGCAGCTGCTGTGCAAAATCAGAATTTTTGTCAAAACAAAATAAAACTGATATAATCATGTCATTATTATATTACAGTTACATATATTATATAATGTTATAAAATAATAACATTATTATATCAGTTTTATTTTATGCTGTATTATCAAAAATTCTCCTTTTCTGCTGACAAATTCTCTATTTTACGCTGAAAGCTAAGCACTGAAAAATTGATGCTTTTGAACTGTGGTGCTGGAGAAGACTCTTGAGAGTCCCTTGGATAGCAAGGAGATCCAACTAGTCAATCCTAAGGGAAATCAGTCCTGAATATTCATTGAAGGACTGATGCTGAAGCTGAAGTTCTAATACTTTGGCCACCTGATGCGAAGACCTGACTCATTTGAAAAGACCCTGATGTTGGGAAAGAAGGAAGGCAGGAAGAGAAGGGGACGACAGAGGATGAGATGGTTGGATGGCATCACTGACTCAATGGACATGAGTTTGAGTAAACTCCGGGAGTTGGTGATGGACGGAGAAGCCTGGCGTGCTGCAGTCCACGGGGTAGCAGAGAGTCAGACACCACTGAGCAACTGAACTGAACTGAACAACAACATGATTATTGCTATCTGATTTTCTCCATCTCAGCACCATTGGCGTCTCTGTAGTGGAGGCCCTCCGGGGCCTTACAGGATAATCAGCAGCATCCTTGGTTTCTACTCACCAGGTCACAGTAGGTCCTCCTCCCCTTGTTACAACAGCCAAAAGTGTCTCACAGTATTGCCACATGTCCTGGGGAAGGGGAGGTGGGTAGAAGTTCACAACTTGGTTGAGAAACTTGCTTGCTTAAACTTGGTTGAGCACCTTGCTGCTGCTGCTGCTGCTAAGTCACTTCAGTCGTGTCCGACTCTGTGCGACCCCATAGACGGCAGCCCACCGGGCTCCCCCGTCCCTGGGATTCTCCAGGCAAGAACACTGGAGCAAGTTGCCATTTCCTTCTCCAATGCATGAAAGTGAAGTCACTCGGTCGTGTCTGACTCCTAGTGACCCCGTGGACTGCAGCCTATCAGGTTCCTCCGTCCATGGGATTTTCCAGGCAAGAGTACGGAGTGGGTTGCCATTGCCTTCTCCGTGAGTACCTTGGGTCTATGTTAAAGTAAAGAAAGAAAACAAATACTCTTTTTCTTAAATAAAGGAAGTAACAGTTATTAAGAATTATAACAGATTCCATAACAGACGTCTGATCTTAACAAATCAACCTATGAAACACATACTCCCTTTCACAGAGGAAGGTCTTTATCGTGGCACTGGAAATATACGACCAGACTATTTCACTCAACTCAGTTTCAGAGATTTTGACACACAGAATGAAGAATTCCTACTGCATGGAGGAAATAAGTAATTGCCAGATATAAGCCAAACTATTCTGAAGGAGATCAGCCCTGGGATTTCTTTGGAAGGAATGATGCTAAAGCTGAAACTCCAGTACTTTGGCGAAGAGTTGACTCATTGGAAAAGACTGTGATGCTGGGAGGGATTGGGGGCAGGAGGAGAAGGGGATGACAGAGGATGAGATGGCTGGATGGCATCACTGACTTGATGGACGTGAGTCTCAGTGAACTCTGGGAGTTGGTGATGGACAGGGAGGCCTGGAGTGCTTGGATTCATGGGGTCGCAAAGAGTCGGACACAACTGAGCGACTGGTCTGATCTGATTAAATCTTTGTGGTATCGATCTTTTAGACCTTTAGATTTTTGTATATAATTTTTTTTCCTCCTTTCATCTGATGCCTTGTATCAAACATGGTTTTCAGTGGAACTCCTATCCCTGATTACCTGGAAGGCTCAAAAACTAAAGGATGAGCACATTCTTGTCAATCTAGAAGTCTAAGTGCATGTGTCCTATGTCATCTCAGTCGTGTCCGACTCTTTGTGACCCCACGGACTGTAGCCCGATAGGCTCCTCTGTCCACGGGATTCTCCAGGAATGGGTTGCCATGCTCTCCTCTGGGGGATCTTTCCAACCCAGGGATAGAACCCATGTCTCTTACGTCTCCTGCATTGGCAGGCAGGTTCTTTACCACTAGCACCTCCTGTACCTGAGGTGATGGGAAACTTCTACTAGAAGGCCCTGAGTGTCCCCAAAAGATCACAAAAGCATTTCAAAAGAAATCTGAATCTTTACTTCCCTACTCTATTTATTTTTAGGAAGAACCTGAAATTTATTTTGTTGACAACATTTTAAGAGGCAAGAGTGTTTTTAGCAAAAAAGAAAATGGTAGAAACAAATGAAAGCCATTAGGAAAAAGCATGCATGAGAAAGGCCTATGCCTGGGAGGTTGAAAACAAAAATCTGCTTCCTTAAAAACTGGACCAAAAAAAAAAAACTCAGAAAAATGATCTTTCTTTTTCCTTGTCCCCTGCATCTCGATATCAACCTTTACCTCATCAGCACTTCCTCCAGCCTAGGTCAGGTCTTCATTATCTTTTCATCAGGCTATTCAAACAACTTTCTGTTCTCTTTCTCTTATTTCTCAGAGTCCATTCTGAATCAGTGTAGGAGGAGGTGGCTTCCGAAAGACAGACTATGAGGGCTGTTGCCCCCAAGGCACAAAGACTACTGTTTCCGTTATTTATCCTAAACTCAAATCTCTTCACATCTGTTCGAAGCTGACTTTCTAACCTTACTTTCTAAACACTCCTTTCCCCTCTCACCCACAAAGCACTTGAATTATCTTTACCACTGTCCATAACCCACCGCTCTGCTCAAGCTGGCACTCGGTCAAGACTCCTGCTAGAATGGTCACCAGAGGGCCTCGCCTCTCATCCCCACCAGAACTGCTCTCTCCTTATTCCAACAGTTGGCGCCTCCATCAGAGCATCACAATCATCCCTCTCTCTGTCCACGGAGGGGCTCAGAGCCACACCTGCCTGCTTCAAGGGGAAAGGAAATCAAACTGTTCTCTGGGCATCTCAGGCATCTTTGAAAACCGACTGGAAAAAGAAAAAAAAAGTTCATTCTTTAAAGATGACTCAAGTTCCACGCGGTCAAAAATATTTAGTGAGCCCTTAAACCATCCAAGCCTGTGCCGGGTTCTGTGAGCGACAGGACTGTCCTCAAGGAGCCTTTAGAAGCGGGGAGAATAAGATCATGACATAAATGCTCTTGGACACAAATTACTACAGGATTCCACACAGAAAGGACCTTATCTGTATACATGGTATGGAAAACTGGGAAAAGCTTCTTGAGGGAGGTGGTGTGTGAGGGAGACGCTCACAAGCTGGGGGTGGCTGAAGCGTGAGCCTTCCAAGGACTAGGGTAAGCATGGAGTGCGGCAGGTGGGTGCCGCATTTGGGGAACAACAAACAGGCCATGGTGGCTGGTGCCTGGCAAGGTGTGGATCAGAGACCAGCGCTCTCAGCTGAGTCTATTCTGGCCCTGATTAGAAGAGAGTCTGTACTTACCTGGTCAGTGGTGAAATAATAGCAGTAGTTGAGAAAGAATAATCTGACTGATGGGGGCAGGGAGGAGGCATTAGGGTCTTCAGAGACCCAATGAGAGCAGGCTGGAAAAGGGGAGCAGCTTTGGCAGGGGCTGTGGAGGTGGTGTCCATAAGACTTGGCCAGGGGACTTCCCTGGTGGTCCAGTGGCTACGACTCTGAGCCCCTAATGCAGGGGGCCCTGGGTTCAATCCCTGGTCAGGGAAGTAGATTTCTCATGCCACAAGTAGGTCCACATGCCACAACTAAAGAAGTCCAGTGTGCTGTAATGAAGACCCAGCACAGCAAAAAACAAACAAACAAAAAAAACAACCCAAAAAGCCAACAACAACAGCAACAAAAAACCAAACCAAGACTTGGCACACAATTACTTTGAGGAACAAAGAGAAAAAGGCATGAGGTGGACAAGGGACTGAAATTTCCCTCTCTGGGTGACTGGCTTCACTACTACAAGTAAGAAAGCTGAGGGGTTTCTCTGTGGTCCAGTGGTTATGAACCAACCTTTCAATGCAGGGGACGCGGGTTTGATCCCTGGTCGGGTAACTAAGACCCTGCATGCTGCAGAGCGACTAAGCCAGAGCCCTGCAACTACTGAGCCCACACACTGCAACAAAGTACACAGCACAGACAAAATAAAATTTACAAAGAAAACTAAAGAACACCGAGATGATGAAAATGCTGTGAAGGACTGTACAGAAAGATGCAATGGCCACTGAGTATTAAGTTCATGGGATGCAAAAAAAGACATGAGGGGAGACATGGAATATTTCAAACATTGATGTGCCCACAGCATCTCATTTACCTACAACAATTTTTCACATGTAGAAGGTAAAAGCTCTGTGTTTCTTGTTTGTCTCACGCTCACTCATTGGCTTGACTCAGTCTTAGGGACAAAACCCCATGATGTTCTGTAAACCAGTCCTAACAGGTTGGAGGCCTTGTGAGGTACACCTTCCGGGAAAAAAGCACATGTGAGTGTCTGAATCATCTCCCTCTTGCCCTAAATGTCAGAAAGGCTCACACGGTACACGAGGTGCATCGTTTTACTGTGGACAGCACACCTGACAACTCCGCAGTTGGGTACGAGGTTTAACAGAAGGCCAGCACACGACTGTCCTGGAGGGTGAGTCATAAAGGTAAGTGACTCCAAATCTAAGAAATGGTGCAAAGTGACTTCATGAAGCTTTACCAGCACTGCATCAGTTTTGGAACATAAGAAGCCTGTTTTCCGCAAAGAAAAAAAAAAAACAAACAAAAAAAACCTCAAAGCAATTCTTAAAAGCTGAAAGGGAACCTTTGAAAAGGTCACACCACCTCTCGGAGGTACAAATCCAACATGGAAATCAAATTACGAAGTGAGACGAACCCATCCCCACCCATGTTATAAACACCCCATTAACAGCGTGGTTACAGGCAGCTTGTTCAAACTTTCCACCTGATGTTAATCACATCATCTCATAGGTTAAACCAGACTGGAGCTGGAGTGATCCTCTTTCAAGTACTAACCTTCCATTCGGGACTGACATATAAGCTAGGGGGCTGGGGAGAAAAAAGAGAGAACAGCAGCCTGGAGTTTTGAACTCTAAACACCATCCCTGTTTGCATACCCTGTCTGTTTTACATTTCAGAGCCTAGGTTTTCTGTGTGTAGATTCAGTATGTGATTTTCAAGGATTCTGAGAGTAAACAGGCTGAAAAGTGAAAACAGCAATCGAGGGATTCTCAAATATTTTATGCAAGTTTTTTACCCATGTTTATAGATCAAGAAAAGCTGCATTCTGTGACATTGACTCTGCCCTGTATTTACTCATATGCCCCCTTTCCATTTCTCCCATAGAGCTCTGATTTTAAGGGGAAACTAATGAAAAAGAATTTAATGAGAAACATTTCCTTTCTTCTCAAATCTCACTCAACTTACACACACACACACACACACCCCCACCCACCCACCCACCCCCTCTCCTCTACACTTAAATTACCACCACCAACTCCGTCAACCCCTGGGAGCTGACAGACTGGGAGCGATCAAGCCCCCAAAGGAGGCTGGGGATGGTTCCATCACGTGGCGAAAAGGGAATCATTTCTCTCTTGTTCACCTCGCACTGGGCTGTTTCTACACTTGACCCTGGAACAGAACAACCCAGGGAAGGTGAACTTTCACCCCTCCAGAAGTTACTTAAGACTGTAAGTAGGTTCAAGGACTGAGGTAGGGGTGGTTTTGTTAAGAATATCACTGAAGAGTTGGACGCAAAAATTCACTTTGCTGCTGGTTGTTGTCAGGGAGTCCTTTTCCCCTTTTTATTACAAAAAATTTTGAAACATACAAAAAATGAATACCATCTACCCTTTACCTAGACTAAACAACTTTAACAGCCTGCCCAATATTCATCTATGTTGATGTTTGATTTTGAAGTATTTTATACATGAAAATCATATTCCCCTCCCCTAAATAATTCAGTGTGTCTCTAACAAACAAGGATGTTTTCCTTCAAAACTGTAACACTAGAATCACACCTAACACAAAATCAAGATAATTCCCTAATGTCATCTCAGGATGAATGCCATTCACATTCTAGTTTACTTGGGTTATTATTCTTAAGTATTTAGAAGTAAAACTAGAAAACTATACCAAAGGCTGACAACAATCTTCAAGTCATTCTTCTGTCAAAGGTTGATGCTTACATTAAGTTCTTTGTTTTGAGTTAAAACATCTGGGCGACACCCAAGTGTGAAAGAAACAACTCATCCGACCTCTGACCACAAACACTGTGTTACAGTAGCTACACCAGCTACATCAGGAAGTGGAAACAACAGCAGAGACAACTTCCTAGACACTGGGCTATTATACTAATTAGCTTCCCCCTTTATCCTCTCTTGAGTAATCCTCCAACCAAGAAAGATGCCTCCAACTCTGTTATTGTTAAAAAAAAAAAAAAAAATCAGAAGCCTTTCACTCCTATGTCCTCTCCCTTAGCTTTTCTTTAACATACTGTGACATAAACATAGTTATTCATGCCTGCTGTCTCACCTTCCACTCATTTTTAACTCCCTCGTGAAGTCTGATTTTTCTCCCATTTATTCATTGAGACTGTCCATTAGAAGACCACCAATGTCCTCAGTCACACTTAAAAGACCCTCTCCCCGGGCCTCCAGACTTGGGTAGGAAGCCCCCCAGGTTCCCATCCATCCCCTCTCCAGCCCAGGGCTCTCCATGCAGCTCTTCTGTCTTTGCCACTTTCTGTAATTTACTTGAGAGATGAGAACTTCACCTGTATGCAGATGACTTATAAATCTAGAAAAGGTCAAGATAAATATGTTTCCTTAGTTTTCCCCTAGAGTCAGAATACATGTGGGGAGCTGGGTGAAAGGAGAGAAAAGCAGAAGCTTCAGTAAATTTACCAGCAAATTCTAAAAGATCTCTCTTTTCTGTGATGGTCGGGATGACTTCCGTGTGGAAGTGTCGTCTAGCACATTCAAGAGGAACTGCGGTGGGGGAAACAGGTTGTGGAGCTGCAAGTCCTGGGTTCCAATCACACCCATTAGCTGGGTAATATTACAAGATCCTTAATGTCTTTAAACTTCAGTTCTCATTGGTGCACAAATACAGAAAACAGAACCTGCCTCGTGGGTTTGTTGTGAAAGCTACATGAAGCACAAGCAAAATGCTGAATTAGCAAGAGAATGTAATATGTGTGTGCGGTTAGTTGCTTCAGTCGTGTCTGACTCCGCGACCTCATTCGCCACAACTCAGCAGGCTCCTCTGTCCACGGGATTTTCAGTGTAAGAATACTGGAGCGGGTTGCCATTACCCTCCTCCAGGGGATCTTCCCAACCCAGGGACTGAACCCGCATCTCCTGTGTCTCCTGCACTGTAGGCAGATTCTTTACTGCTGAGCCACCAGGGAAGCCCAACAAGAGAGTATGTGCTTAGTTGCTCAGTCATGTTCGACTCTTTGTGACCCCATGGCCTGAAGCCCGCCAGGCTCCTCTGTCTATGGGGATTCTCCAGGCAAGAGTACTGGAGTGGGTTATCATGCCCTCCTCCAGGTGATCTTCCAATCTAGTGATCAAACCCAGGTCTTTCCCATTGCAGGCAGATTCTTTACCGTCTGAGCCACCAGGGAAGCAACAAGAGAAGAGCAAGCACTAAATAAAATTAAGTTATTGCTAACTGTGACCTAAAGATTCAATTATGAAAAAGGGTTATTTCTTGGCTAATATTTATTACTGGTACTGGCAAAACTGGTTGGGATAATATCGCTTGCCATGTACTGTTGTTATTATTTAGTCATTAAGTCATCTTTGACTCTTTTTTTTTTTGCAAACCATTGGAGTATTGCCCACCAGGCTTCTCTGTCCATGGGACTTTCCAAGCAAGACTGCCATTTCCTTCTCCAGGGAATCTTCTGACTAAGGGATCGAACCCAAGTCTCCACCACTGGCAGGTGGATTCTTTACCACTGATGCACCTCAGAAGCCCAATATTTGTACTGAGGACTTTTTAAAAGACAGACTGGTTACTTTCCATTTTATCACATAAGCTTTATACCATAAAACAGAGAAAGTACACATACTGCTCTACACAAGTAGTTACTTTTATAAATGGATGATTCACACTAATTAAACTCACAACCCAGGAGAATAAAATTAGCTTGTTTCAACATTTTCTTTTGTTCAGTGATTACAATTCAAGGTTATGTTCGATACCACATTACTATAATTTTGCCTGAGAGACAGACACTGCACATCCTGCATTTTTAAAAACAGGTACTGCTGATATAAATGCAGGTGCTTGCTAAGGGCCTTGCAGATTTCATAAGCAATTCTAACTAACCTTGGGTTTCACTGTTACTTATTTCTGTACATATTGTAGCCAGGAGGGAAGCTGTTGTTGATGTTCAGTCACTAAGCTGTGTCCGACTCTTTGTGACCCCCTGAACAATGTAGGGAAAACCACTAGACCATTCAGGTATGACCCTAAATCAAATCGCTTATGATTATACAGTGGAAGTGAGAAACAGATTTAAGGGACTAGATCTCATAGATAGAGCGCCTGATGAACTATGGAAAGAGGTTCGTGACATTGTACAGGAGACAGGGATCAAGACCATCCCCATGGAAAAGAAATGCAAAAAAGCAAAATGGCTGTCTGGGGAGGCCTTACAAATAGCTGTGAAAAGAAGAGAAACGAAAAGCAAAGGAGAAACGGAAAGATATAAGCATCTGAATGCAGAGTTCCAAAGAATAGCAAGAAGAGATAAGAAAGCCTTCTTCAGCGATCAATGCAAAGAAACAGAGGAAAACAACAGAATGGGAAAGACTAGAGATCGCTTCAAGAAAATTAGAGATACCAAGGGAACATTTCATGCAAAGATGGGCTTGATAAAGGACAGAAATGGTATGGACCTAACAGAAGCAAAAGATATTAAGAAGAGGTGGCAAGAATACCCAGAACAACTGTACAAAAAAGACCCTCACGACCCAGATAATCACAATGGTGTGATCACTGATCTAGAGCCAGACATCCTGGAATGTGAAGTCAAGTGGGCCATAGAAAGCATCACTACGAACAAAGCTAGTGGAGGTGATGGAATTCCAGTGGAGCTATTCCAAATCCTGAAAGATGATGCTGTGAAAGTGCTGCACTCAATATGCCAGCATATTAGGAAAACTCAGCAGTGGCCACAGGACTGGAAAAGGTCAGTTTTCATTCTAATCCCAAAGAAAGGCAATGCCAAAGAATGCTCAAACTACCGCACAATTGCACTCATCTCACACGCTAGTAACGTAATGCTCAAAATTCTCCAAGCCAGGCTTCAGCAATATGTGAACCGTGAACTTCCTGATGTTCAAGCTGGTTTTAGAAAAGGCAGAGGAACCAGAGATCAAATTGCCAACATCCGCTGGATCATGGAAAAAGCAAGAGCGTTCCAGAAAAGCATCTATTTCTGCTTTATTGACTATGCCAAAGCCTTTGACTGTGTGGATCACAAGAAACTGTGGAAAATTCTGGAAGAGATGGGAATACCAGACCACCTGATCCGCCTCTTGAGAAATTTGCATGCAGGTCAGGAAGCAACAGTTAGAACTGGACATGGAACAACAGACTGGTTCCAAGTAGGAAAAGGATTACGTCAAGGCTGTATATTGTCACCCTGCTTATTTAACTTATATGCAGAGTACATCATGAGAAACACTGGACTGGAAGAAACACAAGCTGGAATCAAGATTGCCGGGAGAAATATCAATCACCTCAGATATGCAGATGACACCACCCTTATGGCAGAAAGTGAAGAGGAACTCAAAAGCCTCTTGATGAAAGTGAAAGAGGAGAGTGAAAATGTTGGCTTAAAGCTCAACATTCAGAAAACGAAGATTATGGCATCCGGTCCCATCACTTCATGGGAAATAGATGGGGAAACAGTGGAAACAGTGTCAGACTTTATTTTTCTGGGCTCCAAAATCACTGCAGATGGTGACTGTAGCCATGAAATTAAAAGACGCTTACTCCTTGGAAGGAAAGTTATGACCAACCTAGATAGCATATTCAAAAGCAGAGACATTACTTTGCCAACAAAGGTTCATCTAGTCAAGGCTATGGTTTTTCCTGTGGTCATGTATGGATGTGAGAGTTGGACTGTGAAGAAGGCTGAGCGCCGAAGAATTGATGCTTTTGAACTGTGGTGTTGGAGAAGACTCTTGAGAGTCCCTTGGACTGCAAGGAGATCCAACCAGTCCATTCTGAAGGAGATCAGCCCTGGGATTTCTTTGGAAGGAATGATGCTAAAGCTGAAACTCCAGTACTTTGGCCACCTCATGCAAAGAGTTGACTCATTGGAAAAGACTCTGATGCTGGGAGGGATTGGGGGCAGGAGGAGAAGGGGACGACAGAGGATGAGATGGCTGGATGGCATCACTGACTCAATGGATGTGAGTCTGGGTGAACTCCAGGAGTTAGTGATGGACAGGGAGGCCTGGCGTGCTGTGATTCATGGGGTCACAGAGAGTCAGACATGACTGAGCGACTGAGCTGAACTGAACTGAACTGTAGTATGCCAGGCTCCCTGGCCCTTTACTATCTCCTGGAGTTTGCTCAAATTCATGTCCATGGAGTCAGTGATGCCATCTAACCATCTCGTCCTCTGTCACCCCCTTCTCCTCCTGCCTTCAATCTTTCCCAGGATCAGGGTCTTTTCCAATGAGTTGGCGGTTTGTATCAGATGGCCAAGTACTGGAGTTTCAGCTTCGGCATCAAATATTCAGGGTTGATTTCCTTTAGGATTGACTGGAGGAGGGAAGTACTGAGATTATTTTAGCTTATTAAAGAGTCACTGGATTTGCAGAAGGCTGAGAATTTAAAAATAGAAGCCAAATGTGGCTGGGGTTTATCTCAGATGCTTATGTTCAAGTGGCAGTCTGTTTGGTGAAGACACCAAGCATGCCACTGAATGATGTGCATTTTCATAAACCAGGCAGAATCCCACTACCTCCCCAAGTGGTGGACCATGGGTACACAGACACCTTCTGATTCATCTGAGTTCTCCGAGCTCTGTCCCTGGACAGCTCTTCCTGGTTAGTTTTCAGGAGAGAGGTGAGAATCAGGAGGTAACATTATTTACTACTCATCTTGAGGCAGGGAAGCTGTTGAGTCAATAACGCAAATTAGAGCTCAGAGAATGTTCACGATATTTTCTAAGGAAAATCTCCATTTTATAAGTTGGAAACTTAGAGCTTAAAAGGGCAAATTCCAGAGGCAACAACATATCCAGCTTTTTGTGGAGTCTGAAGTTTACATTAGTTTTAACGGACAAAATGTCAAATTGTGAATACCAAATCAGGGTTAATGCCCTAGGAAGGTTCAGCCTAAACCCGAGACACTTGCTTTAGTGTAAGCAATGTTGAGTGAGCTTGACCGATCGCTCTGAACTGTAGAGACAAAAGGAATTGATGAAGAGAAATCTGAACTGTTAAAGGGAGATCATTCATCTTTACAAACTATTGGCTATAATTAAGTTGCACTAGCTTCCTTTTTCTTAAAAAGAAATTTTTGTTTTGTTTTGTTGATGTCGTTTAACAAGTCAAGATAAACTGGGGAGGTAGGAGATGTTCAGGCTGAGTTAGCAGTGGAGTAGGCCAGGCAGGAGTTTAGATGGCCTGAGTATGCAGAAAAATTCCGAATTCCCCGTTGTACATTCCTTAGGAAATCTTTGCCCTTTCAGTAGCAACAAGAAGATAGAGCTTGGATAAAATTGATCTGTGATGCCTTTTGACTAAAACGTGTGTGAAAGTGGCCATCACATTTCTAAACCCTATGCCAATTTTTCTTGAGTGGTTTCTCTGCTGTTAGCAAAACACATGATGCTGACTAAACACATTCTCTCTCTCGGAATCAACTGTTTGTTAAACCAAGAAAATTCTTTTTATTCCAAATAAAAAATTTACTTCGTCAGAAAGAGGGACGTCTTTATTATTTTTTTTCTCAAAGCACATCTAATAATTTCAGAATTCAGAGTAAGGTGATTCTTATCACCACCACGTGAGAGTGTAATTCTGATAAGAACTTCAAGTCGTATTTCTCTTCTCTGAAAATTTTATGACAGTATTTCTTTTCACATGAAGACTTTCATGAAAATCTCTGATTAAAAATATGGGAAAGGCACGATTTTTCTAAAAATGCTGAGGTTTGCTATTTTGGGGAATATATGTGAACAGAGCTGTGGATGGCTGCCTAGGCTGTGTACTGCACAACTCCAGGGGACACCACTTAGAGAGACCACGAAGTAAGGGGTGTTGCCTGGGACAGCACAGTGCAGTGGCCCTGACGGAAATGGTACACAGAGAAGGAGAAAAACAGCTGCCACCAGCATATAAGGACAAAGGGGGCAAGTCATAAAGATGGATGGGCCAGCTGGTACCCAAATGGCAAAATATGGACAAGTCGAGCACCAAAATAAACAAGGACAGGAAGATATTTTGACCCCCTGCATGAAGTAAGAATCCGTAACTCCATGCTGATAGTAACAGGTAAGTAAGGGCACAGTGGGCGGGAGGGACAGCCCTTCCGTACGGTAGAATGAGAACACACGGAAGAAGGAATGATGGAGCTATGTTAGAAACGCACAACTTTACCACCTTCCAAGTCAAAAGTGAATCAGGTATCATCAACAACTGCTCAATAAAACGGGGTAGGGAGTTAGAGAAGGAACAGGATACCCACAGAACCTCAAAGAATCTTCTTTCAAACTCCCCAGTAACACAAAGCACATGCTAATTATACAGCAGAGAAATCAGACGTCTTAACCGAGTGATCAAAATCAAGGTCACCAGTAAGGGACAGAGGGACACCCGTGTCTCCAGATGTGATTTCACCGAGGAGGACACAACCAGCCCAACGTGCATAATCTCAATCTAATCATGAAGAGACTGTGGAACCCAAAGTGAGGGTTATTCTAAAAAGCAACTTGCCTACATGCTTCTAGATTGTCAAGAAACACGAGAAAGGCTGAGGAACGGTCCCAGATTAAATAAGGAGACTAAAGGGACATGATAGGAAAAACCAGTAAGTGGTCTCAGACTAGATGCTGTCCTGGAGGGAAAAAAATATTATTGGGACAAATGACAAAACTGGAACATGCACTGCAGATTAAATCAAAGTATTAAATGTCCTGAATTTGCTGACAGTACTGTGGTTACATAAGAGGATATCCTTGTTTTTAGGAACCATATAATGAAGTACAAGGGGGATGCGTGTGGTCTGCTCCAAAGATTCGGGATAAATAAATAAATAAGATGGGTGTGTGTGTGGGTGTGTGCCTGCATGTAGAGAAAGAGATGGAGGAAAAGAACACAACAACCATGGCAAAATGATGGTCAAAATTGGGTAAATAATATAAAGGAATATATCATACTATTGCAGCCTCAAAATAAGAAGTTTAAAACAACAACAACAACAAAAAGTAGCCAAAACAACTCTGAGGGGTGTCAGTCTGCTTTAATGAGCATTCAACTCAAAGTAATTCAACTTGTAATCTGCACTTCAAAACAAAGAGTTGAATCTTCAGAAACACTGTGCTGCTATCGTTACGATAATCACCACCATTAACACCATGGAGCACTTGGGAAGTATTAATAGTAAGCATTTCCCACTTCGCTCAGTGGTAAAGAATCTGCCTGCAATGCAGGACACTGGGGTATGATTCCTGAGTTGGGAAGACCCCCTGAAGAAGGAAATGGCAACCCACTCCAGTATTCTTGCCTGGGAAAATCCTATGGACTAGAGAGTCTGCAGGGCTACGGTCCATGGGGTTGCAGAGTCAGACCGGACTGAGTGACTATACAAACAAGCACTCAGAAAGGTGCTTCACTTGCATCACCTCTTTTAATCTTCACAACCACCCAAAGAGAAAGGCACTCATTGTCTCCACTTTATAGATGAGGAAATTGAGATCCAGAGAGGTGGACTAACTTGCCCAAATACACACAGTAAGTGGCAGAATCAGGAATCCAACTAGGCTGATTACAAAGCTGGTAGATTTTATTCCTACATCAAACGTATTTAATTATTAATTAATTTTTCTCAAAGAATGAGTGATGACTCTCAATGTAAATGAAGTTATAACAAATTAGTGAAATATGCATGAATAAGTGTTTCTTCTACTAACGAAAATTAGAACACTACCAAACCAGAGACGTAAATGGTATTTTTAGCCTTCACTATTTACTTTATGCTCTCTTTCTTCCAAAGGCTGGACTTGGTCATAAATCCTTTGAAATAAAATATACCTGAGGATGTTCTTTGAAATGATTTTATCAAGTCTCATAAAACACTGGTTCCTTGCTATGGACTGAATGTTTACATCCTCCCAAAGTCAGATCCTGAAGGCTAAATCCCCAATGTGATGGAATTTGGAGGTGGGGTCTTTGGAGGGCAATTAGTCCTGAGGGTGGAGCCTTCATGAATGAGATTAGTGCCCTTGTAAGAAAAGACTCAGGAAAGCTGATTGTTCTCTCTCACTCTCGATCTCTCTCTTCTTTTTCTCTCTCTCTCTCTACCTATGAGGACACAGCAAGAAAATAACCATCTGAGAACCAGAAAGTGGGCTCTCACCAGACATCAGACTTACTGGCACTTTGATCTTGGACTTCTCAAGAAAGAAATTTCTTTTGTTTACAATCCATCCAGTCTACGGAATTTTGTTACAGCAACTTGAACTAAGTTCCATTTCAAATTTTTCTTCCTTTAATGTTTTCTTTCTTTTCATGGAAAGTGGTGCAATCTTCAGATCAGATCAGATCAGATCAGTCGCTCAGTCGTGTCTGACTCTTTGCGACCCCATGAATCGCAGCACGTCAGGCCTCCCTGTCCATCACCAACTCCCGGAGTTCACTGAGACTCACCTCCATCGAGTCAGTGATGCCATCCAGCCATCTCATCCTCTGTCATCCCCTTCTCCTCTTGCCCCCAATCCCTCCCAGCATCAGAGTCTTTTCCAATGAGTCAACTCTTCGCATGAGGTGGCCAAAGTACTGGAGTTTCAGCTTTAGCATCATTCCTTCCAAAGAAATCCCAGGGCTGATCTCCTTCAGAATGGACTGGTTGGATCTCCTTGCAGTCCAAGGGACTCTCATTTCCTTTTAGTCCGGGCATCTCAACTTTACTTTACAAATGAAAAAGTATAATTTGCAATATACCGCCTGGGGTTCCCAATTAAGTGTACTATCACTTTCCTTGCAGATAAAGAGTAAGCTGTTAGCATACCATTTTTTATCCCAATGGAAGATGAATGTTAGAAAATATATATATTTAGAACAACAAAACATTTGCAAGTATTTGCAGGTGTTTGGGGAAATCTCATCTGACACAGTGAATGTCCACTCCAGAACAAAGGATTTCCAACCTTGGCTGAATAACAAGAGGAGCTATTAAAACCCTGACACTCAGCCCACACTCAAAGCCAATTAAATCAGAACCTTGGATGTGGGAACTGGGCATCAGTCATTTTTAAAGCTTCCCAGGTGATTCCCAGATATGTAGCCAAGTTTTGAGATCCCTGGATGGAACATCCACAGCCATAAAGAACTGTATCTTTTGTGTACAGATCCAAAGGACTCACAAAGGCTTTTTGAATTAGTCTCATTTGTTAAAGAGTGTGCAGTCCAACTGGCAAGTAGAGAGATGGGTGCATGCAATGGCTCAGCAGGTAAAGAATCCGCTTGCAAAGCAGGAGACACAAGAGACATGGGTTCAACTCCTGGGTCAGGAAGATCCCCTGGAGGAGGAAATGGCAATCTACACCCGTATTCTTGCCTGGAGAATCCGATGGACAGAGAAGCCAAGTGGGCCACAGTCCATGGGGTCACAAAGAGTGGACATGACCGAGTGCCTAAGCACAAGTACAAGGAAGAGGCAATGGAGTGAAACCTGAGGACGTGTGCCAAATGCATGTGATACAAGGTAAGCACATCGGGAGACAATACAGGGACAAGTTGGGGGAGCCAGCAGCCTCCTGATGCAACGACAGGCTCTGACGGAAGCACGGCTGAGGAAGGCAACTCCGGCCGGGGAGTGGTTACACGGAAAAGTACTCAGAATGTCCAGGACACAGGAAGGTGACTAATCTAGCCAGAGGGGAAGGCCCACTCTTCAGAGTGGAAAAGTTAAGTTTGGAGAAGTGGACTAGAATCAGAGCATGAGAGCTTTGAGCAGAAAGTTAGAGAGACTGGTGGCGTATGGGGTCTCTAAAGAAATCTGCACATCTGATCAAATGACAACATTCGTTTAGGACAAGCGATGTCACAGAGCTATTCACAAGGGTTTGGGGGAAAGACTAAAAGTCAATCTGCTAAAAGAACACAACAGATTAGGTAAATTTATTCATCTGAATCACAACCTTACATCTTCCTTCTTGGTTTTCCACGAAGTACAGGAACCATAATTTTGGTTCGGCTAAAACTAGCATGGAACTCACCTGTCGTGTGACCACTGGCAGGAAAGACCAGGCAGGTGGAGGCTCGCTCTCATTCTCTGTCCCTTTGCCTGGCTCCCAATATCACTCTTAACACTTTCTGTAGCTATATGTTCCTCCTTTTTCTATGAAGGCTACTCCCACAGCTGGGAAAGAGAATTCTAGGACAGGGTTTCAGGCAACAGAAATCTTTTCTTAAAATTTTTTCTGTAATAAGGATTTTGAGAAGTTTAGTGACCCCTAGGTCATATCCAGCAATGAAGACTCCTAGAAATAAAAGGGGGACCAAACCATTCTTACATCCCATAAATATTTACTGAACACATACCATTTACTGCTGTTCTAGGCAGTGGGAAAACAGTGAAGCCCCCTTTCCAAACAGACAACTCTCTGGGCAATGCAGAGGTTTCACTCAAAAACATAACAGCAGTCTAGGGCATCCTGCTACAGACTTTTGAAACATTAATGATACTAGAGAAAAAGAAAAAGATCCTTCACATAATGAACTATAAGGAACAGAAGAAAGTGTAGGATATATATATATAATGCTTTTTAAAAAGCACATGTATAAACTGCCACTATTGAAAATGCATTCAAGCTACTAGATGGATCCTAAATTCCTAGAACAGTGCTAGTACTTAGAAAGCCCTTAATAAATATTAGTTAAATGACATGGAAAGGAACTAGTTAAATAACAGTAAAATTAGTTAACATGTTAACTAAACTAGTTAAAAATTAGTTAAATAAATGCAACAGTGACATGTTACACTGAACAGAATTCCAAGTGAGGCAGGAAAGTAGCTATTATCCTGATTCAACTAAAGCAGTGAGGTCACCTCTGCTGTCTGTGTTCTAAATGCTCCTTTGCAGAAGGACATATGCAGGTATCTAACTTTTCAATACTTTTAAAACCAGACCATAATGCTTAAAACCATGAAATCAAAGTCATTCACAAATTGTGCTCAGGTTAATTCAGAGATCCTTGTGCTCAGAGGCTGCCTACACATATGGACTGCCTTTCCAAAGACGGCCTTTGGAACATTTTTATTTTATGAATATCTAAGAAGAATTTGTGCTTAACGGGGAACGCTGCTCAACGTTATGTGGCAGCCTGGATAGGAGGGGAGTCTGGGGGAGAATGCACACATGTACATGTATGGCAGAGTCCCTTTGCAGTCCACCCGAAACTTTCACATTGTTAATTGACTATACTCCAGTACAAAATAAAAAGTTAAAAAAATGCACAAGATCATTAAAGAAAAAAAAAAAAGAATTCATGCTTAACTACATGCATTAATTAGAAATTCCTATGACAAAATGAATCTAGTAACCAAAGTGTTTTGTTCTTCTTTGTCCAAGTCATTATATCCTCTAGTTTATAGACAACTCCTATTTTCTCACTGTGGAGGAGAAAATTAGCATATTCAAGCACCCTTCCTTGGCCCTGTCCCTTGAGAGGAGCTTTACCTGCATAATGTACCGGAATCTCTATCTTTGGCCCAATGACATAGTGCCCCTCCTCCAAGCTGTGGGCGGTGACGGTGGTCCACTGGCGGCATGAGTGAAGCAGAAGGCAGTCATTTTCCCGCAGCCCTTCTATGCATTCTCCTGGAAAACACATTTTATATAAGAAACTTAGAGTTAGCATCTGCTTACTCCATTCTCTGCAACACAATTTCATTAGTTGTAAGTTCACTAATGGAGAAGTTGATAGCTCATCCCAAGATGAGATAAAGTCCACTTTTGAATCAGCAGTTTAAAAAAAAGGCATTCCAAAAAAAATAATAAAATAAAATAAAAATAAAAAAAGGCATTCCATGCCAAGTTGACAACTATACACAGGATTCCATAAAAATGTTTCCCATTTATCTGCAAAGAGATTTTTAAATACCTCATTCTATCCTAGTGGTATTTCAACAACAATATAATAAAATAAACATATACTGAGTGCCAACAATATACTGAGCACATCTAATTAAATGTTTTATATATATTATTTCAATGTAATAGAAGAACATTATGAGGCAGGTATTGTTCCTTCTTTATAGACAAGAAAAATGAAGGTTCAGAATGTTAAGTATAGGGGTTTCCATGGTGGCTCAGTGGTAAAGAATCCACCTGCCATTGCATGGAAGACATGGGTTCCATCCCTGACCTGGGAAGATCCCACATGCCTCAGAGCAACTGAACCCATGAGCCACAACTACTGAGCCTGGTCTCTAGAGGCTGGGGAGCCACAACAACTGCACCTCCGTGCTGCAACTACAGAAGTCCACCTGGCCTGGACCCCATGCTGCACAACAACAGAAGCCACCGCAGTGAGAAGCCTACACGCCACAACTACAGAGTAGCCCCAGCTCTCTGCAACTAGAGAAAAGCCCATGCAGCAACGAAGACCGAGCTCAGACGTAATAAGTAAATAAACAAAATTATTTTTAAAAACAGAAATGTATAGTCTAAGTGCACAGATTTAATAAGCAGAAAGGTGCGGATTCAAGCCTAGGTCAGATTCCAAAGCTTATGCTCTTTTTTTTTTCTTGGCTACACCATGGCTCGTGGGACCCTAGTTCCCTAAACCAGGAGTGGAACCCAGGCCTTTGTCTGTGAAAGCATAAAGTCCCAACTGCTGGACTGCCAGGGAATTTGCCCAGTACTATACTAAAACATGTAAAGTTTGAAAGGAGATTATAAGCATTTAATCTCAAGTACTGTTTCAACAGAGAGAAATTTAGTTTTTTATTTTTGGTAGTTATATTGTAGTGATTAAATTTCTCTCTGTTGAAACAGTACTTGAGATTAAATGCTTATAATCTCCTTTCAAACTTTACATGTTTTAGTACTGTCCTGGTACAAAAACAGACACATAAATCAATGGAACAGAACAGAAAGCCTAGAAATAAACCCACACACTTATGGTTAATTAATCTACAACAAAGGAGGCAAGAATACACAATAGAGAAAAACACAGTCTCTATAGCAAGTGTTTCTGGGAAAACTGGCCAGTTCTATGTAAAGGAATAAAATTAAAACATTCTTCAACATCATATACAAAAATAAACGCAAAATGGATTAGAGACCTAATTGTAAGACCATGTAACTCTCAAACTCTTAGAGGAAAAGAAAACATTGGCAGAATCCTTTTTGATATAAGTTGCAGCAATATTTTATTGGATCTGCTTCCTAGACTAATGGAAATAAAAGCAAAAATAAACAGATGGAACCTAATCAAACTTAAGAACTTTTACACAGCAAAGGAAGCCAGAAAGAAAATGAAAAGACAACTTACAAAATGAGAGAAAATATTCACAATGTGATGGACAAGGGATTAACTTACAAAATATACAAACAGCTCACATAGTTCCATTTCAAAAAAACAACCCAATTAAAAAATGGGCAGATCAAAATAGACATTTCTCCAAAGAAGACATACAGATGGCCAACAGGCACAAGAAAGAATCAACATCACTAATTATTCAGTTCAGTTCCTCAGTTGTGTCCGACTTTTTGCTACCCCATGAATCACAGCATGCCAGGCTTCCCTGTCCATCACCAACTCCTGGAGCTCACTCAAACTCATGTCCATCAAGTCAGTGATGCCATCCAGCCATCTCATCCTCTGTCATCCCCTCCTCCTCCTGCCCCCAATCCCTCTCAACATCAGGGACTTTTCCAATGAGTCAACACTTCGCATGAGGTGGCCAAAGTATTGGAGTTTCAGCTTCAACATGAGTCCTTCCAATGAACACCCAGGACTGATATCCTTTAGAATGGACTGGTTGGATCTCCTTGCAGTCCAAGGGACTCTCAGGAGTCTTCTCCAACACCACAGTTCAAAAGCATCAATTCTTCGGTGCTCAGCTTTCTTCACAGTCCAACTCTCACATCCATACATGACCACTGGAAAAACCAAAAAAAGATGGACTTTTGTTGTCAAAGTAATGTCTCTGCTTTTGAATATGCTATCTAGGTTGGTCATAACTTTCCTTCCCAGGAGTAAGCGTCTTTTAATTTCATGGCTACAATCACCATCTGAAGTGATTCTGGAGCCCCCAAAAATAAAGTCTGACACTGTTTCCACTGTTTCCCCATCTATTTCCCATGAAGTGATGGGACCGGATGCCACGATCTTCGTTTTCTGAACGTTGAGCTTTAAGCCAATTTTTTTCACTCTCCTCTTTCACTTTCATCAAGAGGCTTTTTAGTTCTCTTCACTTTCTGCCATAAGGGTGGTGTCATCTGTATATCTGAGGTTATTGATATTTCTCCCGGCAATCTTGATTCCAGCTTCTGCTTCTTCCAGCCCAGCATTTCTCATGATATACTCTGCATATAAGTTAAATAAGCAGGGTGACAATATACAGCCTTGACATACTCCTTTTCCTATTTGGAACCAGTCTGTTGTTCCATGAACAATTCTAACTGTTGCTTCCTGACTGGCATACAGGTTTCTCAAGACTCAGGTCAGGTGGTCTGGTATTCCCATCTCTTTCAGAATTTTCCACAGTTTATTGTGATCCACACAGTCAAAGGTTTTGGCATAGTTAATAAAGCAGAAATAGATGCTTTTCTGGAACGCTCTTGCTTTTTCCATGATCCAGCGGATATTGGCAATTTGATCTCTGGTTCCTCTGCCTTTTCTAAAACCAGCTTGAACATCTGGAAGTTCATGGTTCACATCCACTGGAGAAGGAAATGGCAAACCACTTCAGTATTCTTGCCTTGAGAACCTCATGAAGAGTATGAAAAGACAAAATGATAGGATACTGAAAGGGGAACTCCCCGGATTGGTAGGTGCCCAATATGCTACTGGAGATCAGTGGAGAAATAACTCCAGAAAGAATGAAAGGATGGAGCCAAAGCAAAAACAATACCCAGTTGTCGATGTGACTGGTGATAGAAGCAAGGTCCAATGCTATAAGGAACAATATTGCATAGGAACCTGGAATGTTTGGTCCATGAATCAAAGCAAATTGGAGGTAGTCAGACAGGAGATGGCAAGAGTGAATGTCGACATTCTAGGAATCAGCGAACTGAAATGGACTGGAATGGGTGAATGTAATTCAGATGACCATTCTATCTACTACTGTGGGCAGGAATCCCTTAGGAGAAATGCAGTAGCCAACATGGTCAACAAAAGAGCCCGAAATGCAGTACTTGGATGCAATCTCAAAAATGACAGAATGATCTCTGTTCTTTTCCAAGGCAAACCATCCAATATCACGGTAATCCAAGCCTATGCCCCAACCAGGAACGCTGAAGAAACTGAAGTTGAATGGTTCTATGAAGACCTACAAGACCTTTTAGAACTAACACCCAAAAAAGATATCCTTTTCATTATAGGGGACTGGAATGCAAAAGGAGGAAGTTAAGAAACACCTGGAGTAACAGGCAAATTTTGCCGTGGAGTACAGAATGAAGCAGGGCAAAGGCTAATAGAGTTTTCCCAAGAGTATGCATTGGTCATAGCAAACACTCTCTCCCAACAACACAAGAGAAGACTCTACACATGGACATCACAAGATGGTCAACACCGAAATCAGATTGATTATATTCTTTGCAGCCAAAGATTGAGAAGCTCTGTACATTCAGCCAAAACAAGACTGGGAGCTGACTGTGGCTCAGATCATGAACTCCTTATTGCCAAATTCAGACTTAAATTGAAGAAAGTGGGGAAAACCACTAGACCATTCAGGTATGGCCTAAATCAAATCCCTTATGATTATACAGTGGAAGTGAGAAATAGATTTTAGGCACTAGATCTGATAGACAGAGTGCCTGATGAACTATGGATGGAGGTTCGTGACACTGTACAGGAGACAGGGATCAAGACCATCCCCAAAGAAAAGAAATGCGCAAAAGCAAAATGGCTGTCTGAGAAGGCCTTACAAATAGCTGTGAAAAGAAGAGAAGTGAAAAGCAAAGGAGAAAAGGAAAGATATAAGCATCTGAATGCAGAGTTCCAAAGAACAGCAAGGAGAGATAAGAAAGCCTTCCTCAGTGATCAATGCAAAGAAACAGAGGAAAACAACAGAATGGGAAAGACTAGAGATCTCTTCCAGAAAATTAGAGATACCAAGGGAACATTTCATGCAAAGATGGGCTCAATAAAGGACAGAAATGGTATGGAACTAACAGAAGCAGAAGATATTAAGAAGAGGTGGCAAGAATACACAGAAGAACTATGCAAGATAATCACGATGGTGTGATCACTGACCTAGAGCCAGACATCCTGAAATGTGAAGTCAAGTGGGCCTTAGAAAGCATCACTATGAACAAAGCTAGTGGAGGTGATGGAATTCCAGTTGAGCTATTTCACTAATTATTAGAGAAATACAAATCAAAATGACAATGAAGTATTACTCACTTCACACCAATCAGAATAACCATCATCAAAAAGTCTACAAACAATAAATGCTGGAGAAGGTGTGGAGAAAAGGGAACCCTCCTAAACTGTCGGTGGGAATGTAACTGTTACAGCCAAGATGAAGAACAGTAAAGAGGTTCCTTAAAGAACTAAAAACAGAGTTACCTTATGATCCAGCAATCCTATCCCTGGGCAAATATCAGGAAAAGACAAAGCTGTAATTTGAAAAGATACATGCACCCTAATGTTCACTGCAGCCCGATTTACAATAGCTAACATATGGAAGTAGCCTAAATGTCCACTGAGAGATGAAAGGATGAAGAAGATGTGGGATATGTATACAACGGAATATTACTCAGCCATAAAAAAAGAATGAAATAATGCCTTTTGTAGCCATATGGATGGGCTTAGACATTATCATACTATGGAATAACTCAAAGAAAGACAAATATCATATGGTATCACTTTCGTTTGGAATCTAAAACTATGATACAAATGAACTTATTTCTAAAACAGAGACTCACAGGCATAGAAAACAAAATTATGCTTATCAAAGGGGAAAGGTGAGGGAGAAGGGTAAATTAAGAGTTCAGAATTAACAGATATACACTACTCAATATAAAAAAGAAAAACAGCACTGGGGACTATATTCAAAATATCATAATAATCAATAATGGAAAAGAACCTGAAAAAGAATATAAATGCAACTGAATATATGTAACTTTTTCTGGAACTCTCTTGCTTTTTCAATGATCCAACAAATGTTGGAAATTTGATCTCTGGTTCCTCTCTGCCTTTTCTAAATCCAGCTTGAACATCTGGAAGTTCACGGTTCACATACTGTTGAAGCCTGGCTTGGAGAATTTTGAGCATTACTTTGCTGGCATGTGAGATGAATGTGAAGAACTGACTCATTGGAAAAGACTGTGATAGTGACAAAGATTGAAGGTGGGAGAAGGGGAGGACAGAGGATGAAATGGTTGGATGGCACCACCAACTCAATGGACATGAGTTTGAGTAAGCTCCTGGAGTTGGTGATGGACAGGGAAGCCTGGTATGCTGCACTCCATGGGGCTGCAAAAAGTCGGACACAACTGAGCAACTGAACTGAACTGAGTGCAATTGTGCAGTAGTTTGCACGTTCTTTGGCATTGCCTTTCTTTTCTTTGGGATTGAAATGAAAACTGACCTTTTCCAGTCCTGTGGCCACTGCTGAGTTTTCCAAATTTGCTGGCATATTGAATGCAGCACTTTCACAGCATCATCTTTTCTGATTTGAAATAGCTCAACTGGAATTCCATCACCTCCATTAGCTCTGTTTGTAGTGATGATTCTTAAGGCCCACTTGACTTCACATTCCAAAATGTCTGGCTCTACATGAGTGATCATACCATTGTGGTTATCTGGGTCATGAATATCTTTTTGTATAGTTCTTCTGTGTATTCTTGCTGCTGCTTCTTAATATCTTCTGTTTCTGTTAGGTCCATACCACTTCTGTCCTTTATTGTGTCCACATTTGCAAGAAATGTTTCCCTGGTATCTCTAATTTTCTTGAAGAGATCTCTAGTCTTTCCCATTCTATTGTTTTCCTCTATTTCTTTGCACTGATCACTGAGGAAGGCTTTATCTCTCCTTGCTATTCTTTGGAACTCTGCATGCAAATGGGAATATCTTTCCTTTTCTCCTTTACTTTTGGCTTCTCTTCCTTTCTCAGCTATTTGTAAGACTTCCTTAGACAACCATTTTGCCTTATTGCATTTCTTTTTCTTGGGGATGGTCTTGATCACTGCCTCCTGTACAGTGTCACAAAACTCCATTCATAGTTCTTCAGGCACTCTGTCTATCAGATCTAATCCCTTGAATCTATTTGTCACTTCCACTGTATAATTGTAAGAGATTTGATTTAGGTCATACCCAAATGGTCGGGCAGTCTTCCCTACTTTCTTCAATTTAAGTCTGAATTTGGCAATAAAGAGCTCATGATCTGAGCCACAGTCAGCTCCCAGTCTTGTTTTTGCTGACTGTATAGAGCTTCTCCATCTTTGGATGCAAAGAATATAATCAATCTGATTTTGGTGTTGACCATCTGGTGATGTCCATGTGTAGAGTCTTCTCTTACGTTGTTGGAAGAGGGTGTTTGCTATGACCAGTGCGTTCTCTTGGCAAAACTCTGTTAGCCTTTGCCCTGCTTCATTCTGTACTCTACGGCAAAATTTGCCTATTACTCCAGGTATCTCTTGACTTCCTACTTTTGCATTCCAGTCCCCAATAATGAAAAGGACATCTCTTTTGGGTGTTAGTTCTAAATGGTCTTGTGGGTCTTCACAGAACTGTTCTACTTCAGCTTCTTCAGCGTTAGTGGTTGGGGCATAGACTTGGATTACTGTGATACTGAACGGTTTTGCCTTGGAAACGAAGAGAGATCATTCTGTCGTTTTTGAGACTGCACCCAAGTACTGAATTTTGGACTCTTTTGTTGACTGTGAGGACTACTGCATTTCTTCTAAGGGATTCTTGCCCACAGTAGTAGATATAATGGTCATCTGAGTTATATTCGTCCATTCCAGTACATTTTAGTTCATTGATTCCTAAAATGTCGATGTTCACACTTGCCATCTCCTGTTTGACCACTTCTAATTTACGTTGATTTATGGACCAAACATTCTGGGTTCCTATGCAATATTGCTCTTTACAGCATTGGACTTTACTTCCATCACCAGTTACATTCACAACTGGGCATTGTTTCGCTTTGGCTCCGTCTCTTCATTCTTTCTGGTGTTATTTCTACATTCAGAAAAACTCAACATTCAGAAAACTAAAATCATGGCATCTGGCGCCATCACTTCATGGCAAATAGATGGGGAAAAAATGGAAACAGTGCGAGACTTTTTCAGAGGGACTCCAAAATCACTGCAAATGGTGGCTGTAGCCATGAAATTAAAAGGTGCTTGTTCCTTTGAAGAAAAGCCATGACCAACCTAGACAGCATATTAAAAAGCAGAGAGAATACTTTGCCAACAAAGGTCTATCTAGTCAAAGCTATGGTTTTTCCAATAGTCATGTAAGGATGTGAGAGTTGGACCATAAAGAAAGCTGAGCACTGAAGAATTGATGCTTTTGAACTGTGGTGTTGGAGAAGACTCTTGAGAGTCCCTTGGACTGCAAGGAGATCAAACCAGTCAATCCTAAACGAATTCAGCCCTGCATTGGAAGGACTGTTGCTGAAGCTGAAGCTCCAATACTTTGGCCACCTGATGCAAAGAACTGAGTCATTGGAAAAGACCCTGATGCTGGGAAAGATTGAAGGCAGAAGGAGAAGGGGACAGCAGAGGATGAGATGGTTGGATGGCATCACCGACTAGATGGACATGAGTTTCAGTAAGCTTTGGGAGTTGGTGATGGACAGGGAAGCCTGGCATGCTGCAGTACATGGAGTTGCAAAGAGTCGGATATGACTTAGCAACTGAATTGAGTTGATATGTAACTGTAACTACAACTGAAAGTAACACAACACTGTAAATCAACTATACTTCAATAAAACAATAAAATAAAATTTTATGTTTTGCCAATTATCTCTGGCCTCCCACTAAATTTCCCAATCAATTGAAAATAATGAAACTTTGTAACATACAATGAAATTTTTGATTTTAATATTTTCTAAAGTAACTTTTCAGCATTTGACCCAATAACAAACTATTTCAAATGAGAAATCTATCCCCTGAAACTTAAAAAATGTTTTTTTCTAGATATTAAAATAATCCATCCCCCACTAACCCTGGTTTACAATTTTCCAATGGTCAAAAAAATGACCCAACAAAAACAATAGCAACCTGAAAAGACTAATTTCTTTATACAGAAAACAATATGCCTTCCTTATTTTTGACATTATATCAAGATGTCAAAATATATTAAATATATTTATATTTATATATCTGAATAAATGAATTATTATTGATTTCACTGTGTGTTCTGAAATGGCATTCATAGACTTTTCAAAAATTCTTAAAAGTGTCAGTATGTTTTCAGTAAATAAAGTAGAGGAAGCTGTAATGATCAACTCGGTTATCAGAGTCATAAATAGTGGGAGGATGAGGTTCATAAAGCCACCACCAGGGACCACTGGTACTCATGAACCCTCTGCATCCCTCAAGCATGAAAGAAAGCAGGAAAGAAAGATCTGGAATGGCTGCACCAAAGGAGAAATTAAGCAGCCTTCTAGGCGCTCCCCATTAGGAGGCAGGATAGTAGGAAGGACATATACCCAGGAGGCAGGTGTTACAAGCTTGCACTTTAGGTCCAGCAGACCTGGTCAAGCCCGAGCCCTGCCCCCGCCACTGTATGGTCCTGGGCAGGAACCTCCTCTTTACTGTGAGATGGGGCAACAATGGTCCCTGCTTCACAGAGCAGCCGTGAAGACGTGCGGTGACAGTGAAGGAAAGGTGCAGCACACGTCTGACCATGTTAGGAACAATCAGTAAAGGTCAGCTATTAATTTTATTGGAAGCTTTTTCTCCCTAAAACTCAGTCCTCACATAAACATTGTAATTTAGGTCCTATGAATCTTCCTCAGGTGAGGAAACGACCTTTAGAGCAGTCAAGAAGCTTGTCCTTTTCTCGTAAGTGGCAGAAAACTCACTCCATGGTCCCACTCTCTACTCTGCTCTTCCAATACCACAGTCCTTTGCCTTTGAAAACCACCAATAACAACCCAAGAAACAGGGAGACCCTGACCCTCGGCCTCAAGTCTCACTCTTTGAGTCAACCTGTAAGACAGGCGCTACTCGGAGTGCTTGAGATGCAGAAACAAACAAAACAAATGGCCCTGCCCTAAGGATGCTCAGGAATCCAACAGGAAGGCAACAGACAGGACCATTAATGCAAATGAATGATTAAATTATGAATTACAAAGTGAAAGGCACCATGGGAAAAGGGTAAGAGATCAGGAACATACAAGAAAGAAGAGTCACTTGCAAGTTTGTTGTTTTGAGCTATTTCTCATTTATTTACCCAACAACATGTATTTATTTTGCCTTTTTAAAAAAACAGCTGGAGAGGCAGCCTTGCAAGCATGACTGAAGGGATGAAAAAGCTTGAGGAAAGTGTAAAAAGTACATTATTCTTTAGTCAATAAGAAAAAAAAAAACAGAGGCCATTTGAAATTCCAGGGAAGACAAAAAACCTAGATAAGAAAGCTTTGTCCAAACATGATGAAAATAATAAAGAGGTAGGATTTTAAGCAAAAATCCCAAAACAACGACACTAAAAAACAAACCACCCCCTGACCTGATTTACGGAGTTATAAATGATATTCAAAGAACTGTACATATTTAATGTGTACAATATGATGACCAACGAACACTTAAGAATTTTTTATGCACAAAGCAACCAGGGAGTGAGCAAAAATATAAAGACCACCTTGCTCCTCATTCCCCTGGGTGAGATAAGTTCTCGTAATTTCACGTAAGGCAGGACGGGATGAACACTACTGCAAGAGGAATAAGATACTGAGAGTGGAGGTGGGGACTTTAGCAGAGAGGATCAACAAAACGCTAACGGGGAATATACAGCATTTGGGTTGATTCTTCTGTGATGGATGAGTTGGGCTTAAATGAGGGTGGAATAGGGAGCCACTGAAGAGTTTTGGATTGTCAAAATTCTGCTTTAGGAAAATTAATGTGGTGGTACTATAAAAAATGGGCTTCCCTGATGGCTCAGTGGTAAAGAATCCGCCTACCAGTTCAGGAGACGTGGGTTCTATCCCTGGGTTGGGAAGATTCCCGGAGAAGGAAATGGCAACCCACTCCAGTATTCTCGCCTGGGAAATCCATGGACAGAAGAGCCTGGTGGGGCTACAGTCCATGGAGTCGCAAACAACTTACAACATGGACCCGACTTAGCAACTAAACAACAACTATGTATAAAAGATCGATGAGGGAGGAGAAACCAGAGCCATGGGGTGTGTGCAGGAAACTCAGAAGGAAAACACAGTGCCATTCAGGGAAAAGAGAAAATGTCATTTTCTGCAACTAAATTGTTGTATCATAAAAACTGTTTTAATTTTATTCCACAGTGGGCTCTAAAGAGGCAGCCAAGAAGCAACTGCGGTGAAGTTAGTCAGAAAATTTAACGTGAAATTCTCCCGCTTGTTGATGCAGTAAACACTCTATCAAGAGGATTCAGAATGATTGCTGAAGCCATAAAGTAGTAAGAAACCAATGCCTATTTTTCAGCTTATGTCTTTTTCATTTTTTAAAACAACTGAACCAAGTGCCTGCTTGAGGCAAAATAAGTCTCACAAAAATTGTCTAGAAAAAAAAAAGCTTAATATAATCACTTAAAATATCCTCGGGCAGGTCACTAATAGAGACGCTATTTAAATGAATTCATGAAGTAAACATTTTTTTGTGCTATAATTATCCTGTTGCTCAAGTACTATGTATAACATGCTAAAACTTACATATTTAGTTCAAAGATGTAGTAAAAAGAACTCTGAAAGAACTGTGTGTTAGATTCCAAAATACGTTAGTGCCATCCTGAAATTTCCCCACATCTGGGATATACTTATAAATATTTGACTGGTTTGACCTTGATTCTCAAGTCTCACAACCTGTTAAAATCATTTCTCATGTTAGGGGAACATGAATCTATGAATTCTTTAAAGTCAGTCCACTTAAAAAAACCAATCTCAAAATCTAAAATAAATATTTATAATCTGGACATACACAAACTGTGTTCTTTTATCTGTTTGACCAACATAATCTCCTGATTCACCTTTCTGATGTCTCCGTCTTACCTGCTCCTAGTTTTCTTCCCTTTACATCCATCTGTATTAATTGTAATTATAGGAGTTAATCAAGGTTCCCGAATGGCTTCCCAGGTGGTACTAGTGGTAAAGAATCTGCCTGGTAATGCAGGAGACACAAGAGACACGGGTTCAATCCCTGGGTCGGGTAGATCCCCTGGAGAAGGGCATGGGAACCCCTCCATTCTTTCCTGGAGAATCCCATGGACAGAGGAGCCTCACATGGTCCACGGGGCCGCGAAGAGTTGGACATGACTGAACGACTGAAACACACACAATCAAGGTTCCACCCTTAGCCTGTTCACATTTTCTCCTTTACAATCGTATACATCTCTCAATGGTCCAATTAGTTATGGACAACTCTCGAATCCATGCTACCGGTCACTAACTTCTCTTCTGAGCTCAGAGTCCAGACTTTACCTTCTGCATACTTCTGCCATGCTATTCATTCAGGCATCACACATTTATTCAATACTTATCCAGGACCAGCTATGTTTTAGGACCTAGAGATACGGCAGTGAACCAAGTACCTGCTCTCATAGATCTAACCTCTTGACTGGGCTTTCAATCCTCTATTCTTCACTTTTTCAATTTATTGAAATATTGCTGCAGATGAAACTTTCGAAAGAACACAGCACTGCTCATCTTCTTCGACTCCCATCTGCCTTCAGAGGTTCCCAGCCACAAGGAGGCCTTAATTCCATGGCCCAATACTCAAGGCTCCCATGATCTAGTTCTGAAGAGTCTCTCACCTTATGTTCCCCACATCATATACTGGAGCACAAAAAACAGTTCTCTGGTCCACATACACATGGCACTTACATATATTTGGGCCCTCTTCTCACTTTCTTTCATTTTCCTGCAATGAAATGCCTTATATTTGAATTTATCTTCCAATCCCTATTTACTCATGACTTATCTTACTGGCTCTTGATAGACCAGCTCTATGAATGTTTTCCTGCTTTGAATATCAGTATTTTTCACTTAAACTGTACTAATATTGTAACTTTTTTGCTTATCATCTATACTAATTTATAAATTTTAGAGCTATGAACACAAGAAATTTAGATTGACTGTTTAGTGTTCATACATATTTAAGTGACATAATAAAAAATTAACACTATGAAAATTACAAGCATTTCTTCCCTTCTAAAACTAGTCTTTACATTTATCAAGTTTGAGAACTGTGCAAGTGTTAGTCACTCAGTTGTGTCGGACTCTTTGTGACCCATGGACTGCAGACTGCCAGGCTCCTCCACCCATGGGATTCTCCAGGCAAAAATACTGGAGTGGGTTGCCATTCCCTTCTTCAGGGGATCTTCCCGACCCAGGGATCAAACCCAGGTCTCCCGTATTACAGGCAGATTCTTTACTGTCTGAGCCACCAGGGAAACCCCTTGAGAACCATGGGGATAAGGAACAGACATTCAAGCCCGTACGTGCTGTTGGATGCTGCTGCTGCTACTGCTACTGCTAAGTCCATCCGACTCTGTGCGACCCCATAGATGGCAACCCACCAGGCTCCCCCGTCCCTGGGATTCTCCAGGCAAGAATACCGGAGTGGGTTGCCATTTCCTTCTCCAATGCATGGGATCTTCTCTAAACCATCTGGTTCTACCAGCATCCACAGGAATGCAATGAAACAGCCCAGATTCACTGCCCTCATGGTTTTTTTTGCTTTTTAACTGAGGTATAACTGACACAACATGGTGTTAGTTTTAGGCATCAATACTAACAATCTGATTTAAATATACCACAAAATCCCCATAAGAAGTTCAGTTAACATTCACCACTATACACAGTTGCTATTTTTTCTTTAAGAGACTTTCAAGATCCACTCTCCCAGATACTTTCACGTGTGCAATACAATTATACTACCTAGAGTCACCATGCTGTACATCGCATTCTCGTGACTTGGTCATTTTATAACTGGAGACCTGTGCCTTTGGCTCCCACCTGCCCCTTCACCCATTTTGCCCACCACTCTCAGCCCCCACCTCAGGCAACTGCTTTTCTTGTTTCGCTTTTTAAGTATTCTATAGTAACTTTTCGGAGAAGGCAATGGCACCCCACTCCAGTACTCTTGCCTGGAAAATCCCATGGATGGAGGAACCTAGTAGGCTGCAGTCCATGGGGTCGCTGAGGGTCGGACACGACTGAGCGACTTCACTTTCACTTTTCACTTTCATGCACTGGAGAAGGAAATGGCAACCCACTCCAGTGTTCTTGCCTGGAGAATCCCAGAGACGGGGGAGCCTGGTGGGTTGCCGTCTATGGGGTCGCACAGAGTTGGACACGACTGACGTGACTTAGCAGCAGCATAGTAACTTTTAACTTAGGCTATTCTCCCCAACATTGAACCTTGTGTTGTTTTTTTTTTTTTTAATGCCTTCTATTTTAGCTTTGTCTGAACTGTAATGAAATTCATTACAGCTGAATGTGTCTGAGTAAGTGTATAACTGCTATACCTTTATACATGAATTACTCAGAATGTGTCTGAATCAGCTCAAGTCCTCGTGTCTGGCACAGCAGAATCCAAATTTCTTTGAAATGCTTTTTTATTTTTAAACATGAAATATGACTGTACTCAGATGACAACTGATAATGTTTTGATATTAAACCTGTTAACTTACTGAGGATGAGTTCTGTATTAAGGTTGAGTGGAATGCAGAAAAGAAAGTAAATACTCATGGTGTTATTTATTTATTTTTGCTGTTCTCATGTCACATGGAACAAATGAGTGACTCACTCACTCCTCTAAGTTGTGTTGTAATTTTGGCAGCTAGTAAATTAAAGTGTTTTTTTATTTTCCACATTTGTGTCTTTATTCTTGGTGCAGCATTTCACACCAGAGTAACAGGCTCTATCCCCACAGAAGACATATATTGTTAATCCTTTAAGTCCTGACTCTGCTTTGCTTTAAAAATAATATATCGTCTTAATGGGGCTTCCCTGGTGGCTCGCTGGCAAGAACCTGCCTGCCAATACAGGAGGCATGGGTTCAGTCTCTGGGTGGGGAAGACCCCCTAGAGGAGGGCATAGCAACCCACTCCAGTATTCTTGTCTGAAGAATCCCATGGACAGAGACGCCTGGGGGACTCCAGTCCCTGAAGTCACAAAGAGTCGGATATGACTGAGCAACTAACAGTACACCACCTGACTATGGTCTTATATTGCTATTTATTTTTCTCTCGTAAAGTATCATTTTAGCTTGATTTCCTCTCAGGACATAAGTAGCAACCTGTCTGGGGTGGGTACTCCCAATATCTGTTGACTGACTAATAAGGCCCCACTAAAATAATCTGATTTGTTAATACATATGTACTGTGAATGAGGTTTACTGAATTGGGTATTCTTTAAATCTGTTTTAGACACAGATTGTTAATGTCATAGCTAAGTCTATCAACAATGGGTAAATTGAAATGTTCCACGTGTTCATCTTACTACAAATCTAACTTAACAGCTGTACACTGCTTTATTTTACCAATGTTAAAAGGAAAGCTAGTCGAGTGATAATACTGTACATATACTTCCTCATTATTAATAGTCTTGCCTAATTTTAATTATGTATTTACTTGACCTTAAAATCCTTTTCATGCATAAAGGAAACCTACTGAATTAACTATTCAAAGCACTGCATTGAATAGCACTCTCACTAAACATTTTAAAAAATACCTTTGATGTCAGGAGCTGATTACCAGGCAGGTTTCTTTTTCTTTCCCACTCCCCTTGCAGTTAAGTGGTATCACGTCACTTAGTGCTCAGCCAATGTGTGGGAGCAGAAATGACATTTCCTACTTCCTGTCCTAACCCATGAAAACTGCCCACAAGCCATCCTTTATGCTCTTTCCTTGGCCACGGGCTGAATATTGATTCCCAGAAAGATCTTGGAACAAGCTGAAGATAGCCCAGCTGCCAGCAGTCTGGGTTCCTTAATTAATATAGAGCGGAAGAAACCACCTGCCCCAACCTGGTATTGATAAACCACCGATGATAGCTCAACATGGTCATTTTTCACTATTTAGCTCCCATACATTTAACTACCAGATGAAATTAAAGGTATTTACCTCCTTTTTTGGTCTTATATTTTGCAATAAGAAATAAGGAAAATTCTACCTTATCAGATTTCTCTTTGTATGTAAAATCTTAAAAAAAAAAAAAACCAAGTTATTATTTCAGGCTCATGGGAAGCTTTACATCTAGCACGATTGTCGACTTAACCATAATAAATTGTAGCTGTGTTTTTTTAAATTCACTTTTAACTTGGAAAGTGGCAGAGATTGCTAGAGACCCAATAATATCTCTGGAGAAGGCAATGGCACCCCCCTCCAGTACTCTTGCCTGGAAAATCCCATGGATGGAGGAGCCTGGTAGGCTGTAGTCCACGGGGTCACTAAGAGTCGGACACAACTGAGCGACTTCCCTTTCACTTTTCACTTTCATGCATTGGAGAAGGAAATGGCAACCCACTCCAGTGTTCTTGCCTGGAGAATCCCAGGGACGGGGGAGCCTGGTGGGCTGCTGCCTATGGGGTCGCACAGAGTTGGACACGACTGAAGCGACTTAGCAGCCACAGCAGCAGCAATAATATCTCACTGACTCCCTGTCGTCAGTAACACTCCCCTTGTAGGCACATGGCTGCCCAGAATACTGTTCCCAGGCCCCACAGCAAGTAGGTGTAACTCTGTAACTAGGTTATAGCCAATGGGATGCAGTGCAACTGGTGTACGTAACTTCCAAGATAAATATGCATTTAAAATCTTTAACACACCAGAAAATTCACTGACTGCAGTTCACAATTCAATGCGTTTAGTATATTCACAGAGTTGTGTAATCATCACCACCATCTAATTATTGAACATTTCTATCATCCCCAAAGAAATCTCAAACCCATTAACAGTTAGTCTCTATTCCCCACCCCAGCCTTAGGCAACCACTACTTTCTGTATCTATAAGTTTGCCTAATCTGGAAATTTCGTAGGAATGGAGGTATAAAATGTGTGAACTTTCGTGTCTGACTTCTTTCATTTGGCATGTTTCCAAGGTTCATCTATGTTGTAGCATGAATCAGTACTTCACCCCTTTTAACGGCTGAATAATATCTGATTATATGGATATACTATTTTATTTATCCAGTCATCAGATGATGGCCATCTGGGCTGTTGACAATTTTGGCAATTATTGAATAATTCTGCTAAGAACATCTGTATACAAGTTTTTGTATGGACATATGTTTTCATTTCTCTGAGATATATACCTGGGGTAGAACTGCTGGGTCATACGGTAACTCTGTATCTAACTTTTGAGAACTCCCTGACCTTTTCCCCAAATCGGCCACACCATTTTACATTCCCTCTAGCAATGAATGAGAGTTCCAATTATTCCACATACTCCAACACTTGCTATTATCCATCTTTAATTTAAATTATAAGCATCTTAGTGGGTGTGAAGTGGCTTTTGAACTGTGGTGCTGGAGAAGACTCTTGGGAATCACTTGGACTGCAAGCAGATCAAACCAATCTAAAGGAAATCAAATTTCCCCAATGCTAAAGGAAAAATCAACCCTGAATATTCATTGCAAGGACTGATGCTGAAGCTCCAATACTTTGGCCACCAGATGCAAAGAGCCAACTCATGGGAAAAGACCCTGATGCTGGGAAAGATTGAAGGTAAAAGGGGAAGGGGGTGACAGAGAATGAGATGGTTGGATGGCATCACCAACTCAATGGACCTGAGTTTGAGCAAACTCAGGTAAAGGACAGGGTAGCCTGGTGTGCTGCCAGCCCATGGGGTTGCAAAGAGTTGGACACGACTAAGTGACTGAACAACAACCCAGGATAGCTGAGATACAAATGAAAGGAATGATTTCAGTGAGCCCAGACTCTTGCATCTTCCCATACATAGTGCTAATTTCCTTAATATGGGATATCTGGTTTTCTTTAATGAACAATTGTGTTTAAAGATTCAGACTACCTGCCCTTTGTTGCAAAATGTCTATATAACCTTGGTTCCTCCCCTCGCCTCCCAGCAGCAGTTCTCGCAGGGTTACTTGAGATACTGTCTCCAGGGCTTGAAGTCCTAAAAATTCCCACCAAATAAAATATAACTCGCAACTTTTAGGTTGAGACTATTTTTTAAATGATCAGGTAGTTAGCCTAAAAGTGATGTCCAGTTCCTTTACTGACTAGAAAGTATCAAACATTCAGAAAGATGAAACAAATGCTTAGAACCATTAAATCTGAATCAATCTTTACTTTGAATGCATAGGCATGAAACAGCCAGGACCCTTGTCTCTTCAACCAGATTATCACCTCTTCAGGCCCAACATCATCTGTTTCTCTTCTGGTTTGCATTCCACAAAACCACTGTGGAACATAATAAGTATATAATGAATGCTTTCTGAATGAACACTCTTGGGTAGAAATGGGTGAGCATTCACATTAAATAAGTCTAAGTATAAACGAAACCCTAAGGTCTTATTCAGTATTTAAGCACCTCGAGGAAAGCAGAATATTTAGAAAGGCTGTTTTTTTCAAATCTCCTATTGATCTCTTCCCACCCTAAACCAAATCCACAAATCTACACTAAGATCCCCTCCTTAAATGAATACTCTGTTCAAAGGCCCCAAAACTGTAACCTTGGGTTCTAAACAAAGGAAAGAGTTTTCACGTTGTATGCTTTGCTGTGAAATCCCAAGAAGAACAGAAAGAAACAGAGATGAATTCAGACAAAGCACTAAGTGGTACGGGAGTCAAAGAACTCCATGGCGAAATCTAAACAAAAAGGAATGTATGAAACAGAAGAGAAAGATGTTGAGAGAGACAGAGAGATTAAGGATATATTATTACCTCTTTTCAAACGAACCCTGGGGCAAAGGACTCCCTTTTCAACAGCAGATTTACCAGGAATAATACTCCTGCTGTAGGTAACAGAAGAATGCCTACTTAAATCTGAAACTTTATGCTCTGAAATACTGTACTTAATATTTAAAAGATAAGAATTCTATGTCAAGAGATTTTTAGAAAAACAGGTGAGCCATTGTAGTACCAGTATTTCTACAAACATTACAATATGCTAAATCTCTTAGTACAGCGTCTGGCACATACCCTGGAATCACATTTCTGGCAGGTGAGGAAGATGGGAAAATGACACTTTGGCAATCCATTAAAAGGCAGAATATAGACAGTCCTCTCTCTGTAAGACTGATACAGCCCACGTGTCCTCCCATGTTAGACAGTGAACCTACGAGGATGCATTTGGTTGGCGCGATGTGTGTCTATCACACGGTGCGAGGCGACATTCACACCATAAAAGGACACCGAGAACAAGCACTGGAGCAGGCAGGTGTCATCTCAGACTCTTTCAGGGACCAAACTCTCAGATGGGCAGGCAGGCAAAGGCCCAATCACCAGGCACATTCCTAGGACCCTGCTCCTTGCCCGCAGCTCTTTGCTTTCATTAACTCAGATGAGTATATGATGATTCCACACGCTAGAGGGAAGACAGTTCAGGATTTCAATAGCCTAAGATTCGGAGCCAGATTTAGGTTTGAACTGAGATTTGAATACTTATTAACTATATGACTCTGGGCTATTTAATATCTTTGAGCCTCAGAATTCTCATAGTTAAAATGATGGTAATAATTTACCAACAGAAGTCCCTGTTAGGAGGGACTTCTCTAGTGGCCCAGTGGTTAAGAATCCACCTGCCAATCAAGGGACATGGGTTTGATGCCTGGTCTGGCAAGATCCCACAGCCATGGAGCAGCTAAGCCCGTGAGCCACAGCTACCGAAGCCCGAGACCTCTAGGGCCCATGGTCCACAACAAAAGAAGCCGTGGCAAATGAGAAGTTTCTGCTTGCCCCAACTAGAGAAAGCCCACGAACAGCAACAAAGACTCAGCACAGCCAAAAATAAATAATAAATAAATAGGATAATAAAGAACTATAAAGAAAGTGATAAAGAAACCTGAGCACCAAAGAATTGATGCTTTTGAACTGTGGTGTTGGAGAAGACTCTTGAGAATCCCTTGGACTGCAAGGAGATCCAACCAGTCCATCCTAAAGATCAGTCCTGAGTGTTCATCGGAAGGACTGATGTTGAAGCTGAAACTCCAATACTCTGGCCACCTGATGCGAAGAGCTGACTCATTGGAAAAGACCCTGATGCTGGGAAAGATTGAAGGCAGGAGGAGAAGGGGGCAACAGAGGATGAGATGCTTGGATGGCATCACCGACTTGCTGGACGTGAATTTGCATGAACTCCGGGAGTTGGTGATGGATAGGGAGGCCTGGCATGCTGTGGTCCATGGGGTCGCAAAGTGTCTGACATAACTGAGCAACTGAACTGAAGATAATAAAATGCTAAAAACAATACTATAAGGAAGTTGGAATGAGTGGATGAGGATAAATATAAAGGACTCAGGATAGTACTGTATAGCTAGCAGGTTCGTGAATAATATGCCTTTGACTTATTTCCTTCCTCGGTGAGTTCCCTTTCTTTTACCAGCCAGGCTCAGCTACACAGTAGTTTCTTCCTCCAATGAGAAAATGCTCTGATAATTAATGTGTTATAATTTGCATTGTACGCTTCACATCAACTATTAAAGCCATGATTTTCACCATGTATAAATGTTATGTTAAATCCAACTATTTTATTTCAAGAGGATAAACTGAGCTGTAAGTCACACTTAACGGATTTTCAGTGTCATTTTTAGCTTCAAATGTGGTTTAGAGTCCCTTGAGCTTTATTATGTGACAAAACAAACAAAATACTGAAGAATCAAACCAAAAACTATGATTTACTGCTATAGAAGTTGTAAAAGAAGACACATTCTTAGAAAAATATCTGAGTTACATATTTGACAGTTTTTAGAATTTTCTCACATTAAGTCAATTTCCAAAAATCCTGCACAGCCATAAAAAGAAAACCAAACAAGATTTTGAAAAATAGAAACAAAGACTCACACATACACCTGAAAATCTAATGTTTCCAGTGTCAACACACAAAACCACTGAATTTTAATATTCTCTGTACACATAAGAGAGGATAATATACAAAAAGTGCAGCTGCCAAATAACATCCGAATGTCTACTTTTCCAGCTGGGTTGCCTTTAAGGTGGAAGCAAGACAATGCTTTACCTCTACAAATCAGAATACATGTAATAAAAAACTTCAATGTGAAAGAACACCATATTAAAGTACTGAAAATAAATGGCCAAAAGCTTTAAAAATATCAGATCACCCAATTTTATAGATAAGTCTATACAGACACTGTAGGCCTAAAGTATAGAGGCCTCTAATAGTAGAAAATAGAACTGGAAAACAAACCAAGAAAAAAAAAACCCTTTCTTTAAAAAAAAAAAAAAAAGGCAAAAAATCCAGAAGCCCCCCGACCCCCCACCACTAAACCAGGAATTTACAGATATTAATGGGAAGACATCATCAATTAAGTCGGTTAGTTACATCCCCTAACCAACTATATTGTTCACAGATAAATTATAAATTATCTGAGGCAAAATGAAACAAGAAAAAAAAAAATCACTTTGACATTTAATCCTCCGTACACAGGGCCATTTCCTAAATGTGTAATCTGAGACATGGACTATTTAGCTGGCTTGAGGAAAGGCAAGATATAGTTGCATGAGTTGTCAAGTGTTTTATGTACACATACACTTTTTAAAATTAAAAATCTACTTTAATGGATCAAAATTATGATGGCAATTATTCATAACAGTCATTATTAGTAAATGTTAAATTATGTTAAATTTAAACAACACTTGAAAGGTTTTCACACTGAAAGCACAGACTGGCTCAATCAATGAGGGGCTCCCCACAACCAACATCTATTCATGAATCGCTATGTGAATGTGACCAAATGACTCAGAATGTTCTAAGCTCGCTGAGCTGGACAGGAGACAACTAGAATGCAGTTCATCATATATAAATACATTTATTTTCTTCAGACAAGGGCATACCTAATTAAAGAAATTTACCTGAATGATGTGGAGATAATAGAAATGAATACAAAAAAACCTTCTACCTCATCCCATTTTATGTTCCAGCTCTAAGAAACAAAGGAATAACTTTATAAATTATCCAGGGGACCAGTATCCAGAAATGTTATTCCATGAACTTAATAAAAAGAGAATACTTTCTTCCATTTCAATATTTGTTTTTCTTCTAGATGCAAGAGAAATCTAAGGAGAGGGTCTAAATAAAACCAAGGACACTAAAATAGAACAATCACACCCATATAATAAAACTGACAGCCTGTGTTCTCTACTCCCAAGTCATACAGTCAAAATGAGATATTTTCTTCTTGGCATGCTGGCAGACTGCAGTGGTGGGACTCTGATGCCCACGTCCGGCCAACTGCTCCTTGTTGTTCTGGAAAAACACCTGCCAGCCAATCCCACACACTTCTTTCTGTTCTTGGTCCCAGTCCCACCTCTGCTATAGAATAGCCACATACTGCTCTTTTGCTAAGCGTACACATGTGAAATGGGAATAACAGGCCCACTTCAATGGATAACCGGGGTCCCAGGTGGCCCGGCAGTAAAGAACTCGCCTGCCAATGCATGAGATGCAAGAGACTCAGCTTCTATCCCTGGGTTGGGAAGGTCCCCTGGAGGAGGAAATGGCATCCCACTCCAGTATTCTTGCCTGGAGAATTCCATGGGCAGAGGAGCCTGGCAGGCTACAGTCCATGGGGTTGCAAAGTGTCAGACACGACTGAGCTCACCACACCAGTGGGTAACATCCAAAACATCTTCTACAGCAGAATAAACATCACCAAGAACTAAATCAATAAAGGGAAAAGGAACAGAAATTACCCCCTCAAATCACTTTAAGTAGGAGGATAACAGCATGGAGACTTCCCCATCTCCCTGCAATGGCTGGAACCTACGTGAAGGATCATGTAACACAGAACCAGGGAGGGCTTCCCTGGTGGCTCAGTGGTAAAGGAGCCGCCTGCAAATGCAGGAGACAGAGGTTCGATCCCTGATCTGGGAAGATCCCATATGCCATGGAACAACTAAGCCACAATTACTGAGCCTGTACTCTGGTTCCCAGGGACCGCAACCACTGAGCCCACGAGCTGCAACTACCGAAGCCCATGAGCTCCAGAGCCCATGACCTGCAATAAGAGAAGCCACTGCATGAGCAGCAACAAGGAGTAGCCCCACTGATGGCAACTAGAGAAAAGCCCGTGCAGCACAGAAGACCCACGCCAGAAAAATAAAAGCATTTGTTAAAAAGAAGAAGAAGAAAAAAAAAGAACCAATGAGACTTGGCTCAGGATTTTAAAAGAGAAAAGGGGAAAAGAAATAGGATTTGCCTTAATTCACTGCAGACGTGGCTATTAGGGCAACAGATGGAAAACACACTAAGCTGAGAAATGGTAACACTGCAGCTCAGATGAGCAGTGATCAGCATTAGGAGAGAGAAGTGGGGCAGGGACAGTGTATCTGTTTCCTAATCCGCTGACTCCTCTGCTCTTTGCCTATCACAATGCTGACCCTGAACTGCCATCCTGGCAGGTAAATTGACCACCACCTCACTCATCTGTCCCAAGGACCACCAGGAAACCATACATCATTGGGAGGTCTGTGAAGGATACTTTTCATTTAGATTGTAAAGAACACAATCCAAAGCTGAACACAAGAGAGCTACAGAGTATCTAACTGCATTGGCTTCCCATACAGGAAGGTTTTTCTGCTTTGGAGCTGTCTTCACTACCGAGAATCCAGCAGCCAGGGGTTCCCCAGACTAGTCCCACTTACTGTGACACTGGAGTCCCTCCCCAGTATTTCTGCTGCGTGGACGTATGTAGAGAAGTATTAATAGAATACTTGTGGGGAGATACAGAAAGAGCCTAAAGCTCCACCCAGAGTCAGATAAAGGGTCAATTACGGAAGGGTCTGAGCCTCATGGCTCAGACTGTAAAGAATCCGCATGCAAGGCAGGAGACCCAGGTTTGATCCCTGGGTCAGGAAGATCCCCTGGAGAAGGGGATGGCAACCCACTCCAGTATTCTTGCCTGGAGAATCCCGTGGACAGAGGAGCTTGCCGGGCTACAGTCCATGGGGTCACAAGAGTGAGACACGACTTAGCAACTAAACCCTGTGAACCAGTCACTCAAACTATATGCAGCTTCGCCAATTTGTTAGTTTGTTCTGATATCAAGTGCACTCAGAACTATACACAACTGTCAGACACAGGCCGAGCCTGAGCTCCAGGTCTATGTATTTAATTGATGTCCAGTATCACCAGCTGAAGGCCCCCCATCAGAACCTGAAAACTAGATATATCCCAGAATGATGATCCTTCCTCCAAGAGCTCTGACTCCTCCCATCTCAGTGTAGGGTCGCTCCCCTCCTTGGACCCCCCAGTTAACCAGGCAGTCATTGCTGGTGTCTCTTTCCTCGTCACCTCCATCCAGCCCCTCACCAAATCTTACAGGCGCCTACTGATCCAGAGGCAACAGAGTGTAGTCATTAAGGGTGTGCACTGTAGAAACAGCTTGCTTCAGCTCACATCCCCAAACTGCCATGTGCTGGTGTGTAATTCAGCAAGTTATTACAAGGAGATCAAACCAGCCAATCCTAAAGGAAATCAACCCTGAATATTCATTAAAAGGACTAATGTTGAAGCTAAAGCTCCAATACTCTGGCCACCTGATTTGAAGAGTCAACTCATTGGAAAAGATCCTGATGTTGAGAAAGATTGAAGGCAGGAGGAGAAGCGGATGTCAGAGGATGAGATGGTTGGATGGCATCACCGCCTCGATGGACATGAGTTTGACCAAGCCCCAGGAGATAGTGAAGGACGAGGAAGCCAGGTGTGCTGCAGTCCGTGGGGTCGCAGAGTCAGACACGACTGAGAGACTGAACAACAAAAATCTCTGCTAATATTTTGGTGTTATTATTCTGCCTCAGTCTGTCTGGGCTCCAGCCCTTTCTATACATCCCGTCTGCTCTCACTGAAGGCAGGCTCCCAACAGCTCTCAGTGGGATATTGTGAGGGTGTTTCCATCTACATCCTGGCACCCCTCTAACCCAGCTTCCATTTTGCTGCAATTAGAGTCTTTCAAATGCAAATCCGCTCTCATTACTACTCTGCTTGGAGTGCTTCTACGGCTCTTCATTGCTAAGACAGAACAGTCGAAATCCATGGGGTACAGCATGGAGGCCTTCCTGACCTGGCCACAGTAATGACACTGGGAAGGTCTGAGGCCTGAGAGGGCCAAAGGAACCCCTGGGTGAAGACTAGCTCAGCCCCGTGTGCTATCTGTCTCGGATCTCTGTGGGCTTTTCTCAGGCTTATCCTGTTGCCTAGAGTGCCCTTCCCTCATAGTTGTTTAAACTTGAAATTACACTGCCTCCCCTCTGCCACTTTTGCAAGAGATCAGTTCATCCTTCCGTGAGACATTTCATCAAATGTCTCCTTAATGCCTAGGATAGCCTCAAGTCCATACAAGACTGGCCCAGGCTGGATGTAGCTTACCTCCCCAGCAAGTCATCCTCCGGCATGTGATAGAAACAGAACTACCTGGGGTTCTCTGAAGAAGTCTCCTGAAGGGATCTGCTTCTCTGACAGGCTTCCTTCTGCCTCTACGATGGTCTACTATCCTTTCTCCCCCTGGGAAAATCTCATTCTTAGTGAAGTCCGCATTCCTTCTATTTTCCATCCCACAGAAGAAACGGTTTCCCTCTCTCCCCCTCCTGGCACTCTGTACTCTTTCCTCCCAGGATCCTTCTATTTGTAATGACATTTCATATTTGTCAGCTTGCTTTCCATGCTCAATGCACATGAATTTGAGCAAACTTCAGGAGATAGTGATGGACAAGGGAGCCTGGCGTGCTGCAGTCCATGGGGTTGCAAAGACTTGGACATGACTGAGCGAATGACTGAACAACACTTCCATGCTCAAGGTCTTGGGAGCCCAAGTACTTAATACTAATGCTAAATTTACATTTGGGGAAGGAACTCCTGTATAACTGGTGGTCCGCAGTCATTTTCACTCTTTAAATTCCGAATGAGTGTCTTACCGTGTGACCTTATTTTTTACTCAATAGAATTTAGGATGTTGCTACAATGCTATCCCAAACTCAAAGCCTATTAATCCCTGGCATAGATTATTTTGCTGCTGTTGTTGTTCAGTCACTGAGTCGTGTCTGACTCTCTGTGACTCTATGGACTGCAGCACACCAGGTTCCCCTGCTCTTCACTATCTGCTCGAGTTTGTTCAAATTCATGTTCACGAGTCAGTGATGCTACCTGACCATCTCATCCTATGCTGCCCTTTTCCCTTTCCCCTTCAATCTTTGGCAGCATCAGGGTCTTTTCCAATGAGTCGACTCTTCTCATCAGGTGGCCAGAGTACTGGACCTTCAGCTGCAGCATCAGTCCTTCCAATGAATATTCAGGGTTGATTTCCTTTACGATTGACTCGTTTGATTTCCTTGCAGTCCAAGAGACTCTCAAGAGTCTCCTCCAACACCACAATTTGAAAGCATCAATCCTTTGGTGCTCAGCCTTCTTTATGGTCCAACTCTCACATCTGTATATGACTACTGGAAAAACTACAGCTTTGACTAGACTGCCCTTTGTCAGCAAAGTGATCTCTCTGCTTTTTAACATGCTGTCTAGGCTTGTCATAGCCTTCCTTCCAAGGAGCAGGCGTCTTTTAATTTCACATCGTCAGTCACTGTCCACAGTATTGTGGAGCCCAGGCATCGACAACTAGGAAAAAGTTAATGTAAAGAGGTGGGGTCATCATATGAGGCAAAATTTTTTTTAAAATTCTAAGTGGAGTAGTAATAATGAAATGTGGAATCACAGAATTTCAGAACCAGCAGGAAGCCTGGAGAACCTGAATGCCACCTGCCTTCATTTTCTGTTTGAAGAGGACACAAAGTTCCCAGTTAGTGGCAAGCGAAGACTTCCTGGTTCTTGGTCTGAAAACCATGCAATCCCATTATGCCAGATGAAAAGGAAAACCGAACTGCCTGTTCTATAAATGATTTACCTGGATTTCACAAGAGCACATATGCAGCTCACCTAAATTACATGTCTCACTGTAGTTTCAGAGCAAACCCAACCCAAGTGAATATTGTGATGAACAGACAGACAGACAGCTGCTTCTGAAGTCTGAAGGCAGAGTCTGAATCCTGGCCCAACACTAGCTGTGTGATCCCAGGGAAGCCACAATCATCTTGGAGACAGTTTTCTAATTGAAATTTGAAGAATAGCACCTCTTTCATAAACTGTTGTGAGGATTAAATGAGGATGTTGATGAGTGCATTCTGTGAATCACAAATGCCATATAATTGCCAGATATGCAGAAAATAAAATATAAGGGTGGGGGGGGGGGTACTGCTGCTGCTGCTGCTGCTGCTGCTGCTGCTAAGTCGCTTCAGTCGTGTCCAACTCTGTGCGACCCTGTAGACGGCAGCCCACCAGGCTCCCCCGTCCCTGGGATTCTCCAGGCAAGAACACTGGAGTGGGTTGCCATTTCCTTCTCCAATGCATGAAAGTGAAAAGTGAAAGTGAAGTCGCTCAGTCGTGTCCGACTCTTAGCGACCCCATGGACTGACTGCAAGGCTCCTCTGTCCATAGGATTTTCCAGGCAAGAGTACTGGAGTGGGTTGCCATTGCCTTCAGCTTACACCAATGCAATAAACATGAACTTGGGCAAACTCTGGGAGGTGGTGAGCGACAGGGCAACCTGAAGCGCTGCAGTCCATGGGGTTGCAGAGTCGGACATGACTGGGTGACTGAACATTAGTTTACATTCTTTAAAGCACTGAAAACTAGTCACTTGTTAATTGTTTTGTATATCCTTATATCTTTCTCTCTCTTTCTTTTTTAACTCTAGCATTCGCTTTGCTCATCAGTATTGCACTAGGTCCTAAGTAAGGAAAAGAAAGGGAAGGGAGGGGATGGTGTGCTAAGTCACTTCAGTCCTGTCCAACTCTTTGCGACCCCATGGACTGCAGTCCACCAGGCTCCTCTGTCCATGGAATCCTCCAGGCAAGAATACTGGAATGCGTTGCCATGCCCTTCTCCAGGGGATCTTCCTGACCCAGGGGTTGAACCTATGTCTCCTGAGGCTTCTGCATTGCAGGCAGATTCTTTACTGCTGAGTTATCTACTCGATTACAAAAAAATTCAGGTTTTCTTTAGGCTCTATTCTGGTGACAAAATACAAATATCTCTCTAAAATAAGGTTACGAGTACAGTGTATCATCAACCTACAACTACGTAACACAGACTGCTACTTACCCATGCATTCAGACAGTTTTTAGGCCTCACACAAGCTCAACATCAGGGAAACACACAATCTTCAAATTGCAAGGGGCACTGGGAATATCTAAACCCTATCTTATTTTTAAAGCATATTTAAGAAAGAAACCTAACTAGAAAAGAAGGCACAAAATCACTATGCTATTTTATACCTCAACATATGATTATTTCATAAGTTATTCCTGACTATAGAGTAGATGTTTATTAATAAATAGAACTACATTTGAATGTCTCACAAAAGTACTTTCATGAGCTACAATCTATGATACGTTAAACTTGAGGTAGTTATGACACATGTCACTGAAATATATGTAGAAATATTATTAAAAATTTTGAGTTCTTTCTCCCTTTACTTATGATTATATACTATGACACTAGGATGAGATCAAGGTCAAGGTCAAGAGGCAGGAAGTAATCAGGGAAACACCCCAGGTTACAAATCAGTAATGCATGTTTTGCATGAACTTGGTTAAGATAAATCAATTTACCAGGGCCTGATACATCTCAAACCAACAAGAAAAAAATTGGCATTAACTATATAGAGATATGAAGTATATATAATTGGATAAAATCATTTTCTCTCAGCATATACATTCAGATGGATGAACAAAATTTTAAAAATAAAGCTTTAAGCATGGCTTTACCCTGCTGTCAATGTACATATAAATAGAACTTGTAAACATCAGATGTTTTACCCACTTTCCTGCGTGAAACACCCTTATAACATTCTCTTAATTCAGCATGTTGTCAAATAGTACTTATTAAGCAGTATTCTCAGTAAATGAAACAGAACAGCCCCTTGTTCTGTGTTGTAATTTGGCACAGATGACGTCCTCGCAGGCCAGCCTTCTGAAGGGTGTATCAGGGCTGTTCTAAAGAAAGATCACAACAGTAAGGCCCAAAAAAAGGCACTTAAAATTCTGTGCCAGTCCCAATTTAGTGTCTGTGTTTGAGTAAAGTGTCAACCAAATCATCACCCAGCTCCTCCCTTCCACTACTTTCATCCCAGTGGGATGGCATGCGTCAATTAGTTACCACTGATTCATACAGTCCACTATCAATGTGCTTAGAATTTTCTATACATTCTGCTTTTAAACTCTATTAACTCAGTGGCTCCCACTCTAAAAAAAAAAAAAAAAAAAAAAAAAAGAACCTTCTCCATATTTAGTGATAGGAAACACAGTGATTTAACCAATTGGTTAAACTGTCATCGTGGCACAAAAATCTTCTTTGGAGACTTTCCCCACTAACACCTGTGAAGATTTCCCTAGGAAGAGAGTTATTTTTATATATTTTTAAAATTTATTTATTTTGTGGCCATGTCACGTGGCATGCAGAATCTTAGTTCCCCAACCAGGGATCAAACCTGGGCCTCCCCAGGAGTGGAAGCACAGAGTCCTAGCCACTGGACTGCCAGAGAAGTTCTCAAAGAGTTATTTTCAAATGTAATTTACCACCGTTTGAGGTAAACAGTGATTCCAAGTATATATGATACACACTGTGGTGGGGCCACCTCCCTCAGTAGTCTGCTGATTACTCAGGTCTGAGAGTCTTTAGTGGCTACAAGAATTCATTCTGTGCTCTGTATCATCTTGTAATCTGGAGCAGATAAAGAAGAGAGACAGGCCTGAAGAATCAAGAAATACAAGATGGTACAAGATTTTAAACTGCTACACCTGCAGCTGAGATTTTAAGTCCACAGAAGTTGAGTGACGGTGTGTGGCTGACCTCAAAAGAACACAGCCAAACAGTCAAGGACTCAGCAGTCTAGTCCAGTCAAAGACACAACGGGCCAGCTACTCTGACCAGAGATTTCACGCCTTGCTCTTCTCCTAAAGGAGTCATTCTTTTTATCTAACCTATGTCTCTCTGGAACCATGCCCCTTCCTTCAGTTCTCAGTGAGAAAGGAAACAACTGCTCAGTATCCTTCTCATGACAACCCTTCACATATACGAAGACTTATTAAGTGGCCTCTTGAACTTCTCTTCAAACGGAAGATCCACAGCTCCTTCACCCCTTCCTCATGGGCCTTATTTTTTTACAGTCCTTTGGGTCTTGCTATCGCTCTTCCCTGGATCCTTTCCAGTTTTCTTTCTTTAGTTCTAGAGCCCAAAAGAGAAAATAAAACATTCTGCTAATGGCCTGGGGGCAACAGTGGGCAAAGCAGGATTATTTCGCTGTTCTTAAAAACTGTATAGTCTTACTGATACTAAAATGTGCATCTCAGGATCTAAGGTAAAGTGTTAGTAACTCAGTCATGCCCCACTCTTTGAGACCCCATGGACTGTAGCCCCACCAGGCTCCTCTGTCCATGGGATTTTCCAGGCAAGGATACTGGAATGGGTTGCCATTCCCTTCTCCAGGGGATCTTCCCAACCCAGAGGTGGAACCCAGGTCTCCTGCACTGCAGGCAGATTCTTTACCGACTGAGCTACAAAGGAAGCCCTGGTAAGATACACAGGTGACAGCAATTCTCACTTTAATTGAACCTTCACTTTGTTGTATGCGGGTCTGTTTGTTCAGTTACGTCTTCTATCGCACGTATGTTGAGTTTCTGTCTTCAAATGCATGATGACTTAATTCTACAGCAATTCCTCTTTTTGATTCTATTTAGAGCTTTCACAGTGTAATCAACTCTATCAATTCAACATGACCTGAATAGTTAGTGAGTTTGCCACTTATTTTATCAGTTCATTCCTATGCCTGTATTTCCCTCACTGCCCCATCTTCCTATGATAGCTTCTGGGAGCTCCACGTTTAGGAGCCATATTCCACTGCAAAGCAGTAAAATGGATATCAGCTTAACTAGATAGGAGCTTTTCATTAATGAAGTTATATTTTATAAGAAACACATGTCATCTAAAAATTAACAGAAACTACCATTAAGTAAACAACAATGAACTTCCAGGAACTGTGTCAAGTATTGTTTTTAAAGGTCAATAGCTCTGTCAGTGGGATTGCGGGGAGGGAGGTTGGAAGGAGGCCCAAGAGGGAGGGGATATATGTATACATGTAGCTGATTCATTTCATTGTACAGCAGAAACTAACACAACACTGTAAAGCAATTATACTCCAATTTTTAAAAAACAATATTAAAATAAAAAAGGTCAATAATTCTACAAACTCTTTCCCCCCACATTTACAGATGAGAAAAACAACAGCTCTGAGAGGTGAAATGATTAGCCCAAGATCACTCTGTTAATAAATGACAGAGCTGGAGAGAGAGGATAGTGCTTGACCGTAGTGACATCTAAGGTAGCTGTGGTCTGGGTATACCACCACTACCATCAGAAGCATGAACAGAAAAGCTGGCAGATGCAACATGCTTACTACCCACAACCACACATGCAAACTTCTTCTCCAAAGGACTGTATCACTTTAGTCTGTCATGACACAAAGATTAAAGTCAGGCATATGGAGATAAGTGATACTCTGCATTGAAATTAAGCATCTAACTTTAGAGGGAAAACACTGGCATTCATCTCACTGAGAACGAAAATGACTCACAAATATTTCCTATTTTCCTTCCAACCATATTAGAAAAAAAAGTGACCTTTCAAAAATGCCACATCATTTACTAATATATTAAAGCTATATTTTCTAAATCTGAAAGTTAAATTTCTTAGGTCTCAAAAAATGTGCCAACACACAACAGTATGAAGAAAGGGAGGGAAGAGGTTTAGTGTAATTTCAGAAAAACTGGGTGAGAGAAGGTGACTATACATGGAGGAAAAGCATGTATACAGAGCTCTGAAAAGGGTGACGGGTCATGTAAGAGGAAAGGGAAGTCATCCATTTTAAAAAATAAAATGTCATTAGAAATGCAGTGATCTTTGAGATACAGAGCAGCCACATGGAGGAAAACTGTTAGAACATTATGATAGCTTGCGAAGGAACATGGTTGAAAAGCTTACTATATTTGCAAGTTTGACAAATTGTGTAACCTTCCTAAAGGTCACACACCATTACAGGCTTTAATTATAATCAGCTGGCAAGTTTAAACATTTAGTGTAATAGATCACTTTGGGGGGGTTCTGTCGAGATTAACGCTTAACCATTTACATGCCACTTGTTTCCCACAGAGAAGGAACCCCAGACAGAACATTTGGACTACATGCCTGAATTCCTGGACACAAGTGATTAGCTCAAGGGTGGGCATGTGACCCAAGATGAGCCAATAAGATCATTTTCCATCTTTTTAGTTCCTTGTTTCATCTTCTGCTACCTTCTTGCCCTTGCATTTCATAATACTCCAATATTCTTTCCTGATTAGGCACCGTCACACCAGCATTCAATAACCAAGCCTGAAGCTTTCCTTCACAAAACAAAAGCCCTTCTGCAAAGGCAGCCACCGTCCCCTCACAAGGAGAGGCTGCACGCCATTCTGAATTCTGGTGCTGCCAAGATATTTCTGAGTCTCACAGTGCAGTACTGTCAAACCCTAAAAGTGATTCCAAGCTGAGACAAGCCAGAGAGCACTTCAGTTTGCCGGCTGTGTTTCCGGCTCCGGTTCTTGACAACATTTTAATCTACGTGGATAAAAGACACTTTACTTCTTTAATGAAAAGCACTGATCCAAATAGCCTTTTCAGCTCACCCCCTTCCTGATGCAGGGGGAAAATGACATTCTTTAATCTTTACTGTCATTAGCCTAGAGTATACATATAAAAAACAAAAATGAGCTAAATACTTGGCTACTTTCTATACTCCGTGGGTCACAAAAGAGTCAGAAACGGCTGAGTGACTAAACAACAACAACTTTCTATACCTCAAAGATTGGTGAACACATTCGAAAAAGACCAGAAATAGTGGTTTGTCACAATCCAGTAAGGTGAAATCCAGTCACACGTTACTGCATCCAGGCCTGATATAGTAAGGATTTGGTTTCTGACAGCATGTCACAGTAGTATTATATCTTCAGGTGAACTCCGAAACACAATGGATGTTACAGAAGTTTCAAGAAGCCAGCCTTGTCCTTTTCTGTTAGCAAACACATTATAGGTCAATCGTCCTGGCATAATCACCAATCAAGCCCCAGAATGCTGTTTACATGTCAATAACTGCTGTGAGAATGCACAACAGCACTGCTGAGTGAAATCAGAGTGAGAGGAGACTGGCACCTGCGAGAAACAAGCGACACTGAAGCACAACTTTACACGCGTTCAGACCCAGAAAACAGACCACAGACAGTCACGCTGGACTGTGCTGGTGGCTCAGAGTATCTCAAAAATGTGAAACCCAACCTTTAAAACATTCTCTTATCATTTGGATCTGACTATACTACAGGTGAACTGTGCACATAAATACACTGAAGGGGATGGAAGAAGCTGACACTGATGCTGCTGCTGCTAAGTTGCGTCAATCGTGTCCGACTCGGTGCGACCCCATAGACGGCAGCCCACCAGGCTCCCCCGTCCCTGGGATTTGCCAGGCAAGAGGACTAGAGTGGGAAGCTGACACTAGTAGATTTGAAACCCATGCTTGTAATTTGCTATTTTCATGTTAAAGAATAAAAGACTTGTACACAAATACTGTACACTAATTGCCAAACTTGTTTTTCCATAGAAGTGTGGGTTCAGAAACCTCTCTCTCTCTCCAAGCCCCAAAACACACACACACACACACACACACTCTCTCTCTCTCTCTCTCTCTCTCCAGTTGAACAAATAAGCAAATACATTGAAAACAAGGGGACGTCAACCTGGCTGGCACCCTCAGGGGAGCCACAGCCTTTCTAGATTCTTTCAAGATTCCAGATAAGATACAGTAAGAAATGCCACTGTCTCTCGACTGATTGCAATCACAAACCTCAGATAGAATGCAAGGTGTAGGATTCTGAGGTCTCTGAAAAGCAAGTGGAAGCAGGCAGATTAGGGAAGGGGACAAGAAGCTAGCACAGCAAAACACCGGAGTCTTCAAGCAGTCCGGTAGCAGTGGTGTCAGGAGCTGGGTGTGTCCCTAAGACTCTGAGAAGGTGAATCCTCTCTGACCAGTGAAGTGGTGGTCCCAAGAGGATGGGCAAAGCACTGTTGCTTAAAAAAAAAAAAAGTATTTATTTTACTGGAGTATAATTGCTTTACAATGCTGTCTTAGCCTCTGCTGTATAACAAAGTGAATCAGCTATACATATACATATATCCCCTCCTTCTTGAGCCTCCCTCCCTCCCGCCCCCATCCCACCCGGCTAGGTCATCACAGAGCACTGAGCTGAGACCCCTGAGCTACACAGCAGCTTTCCACTAGCTATGTATTGTATATATGATGGAGTATATATGTCAATGCTATTCTCTCAATTCATCCCACCCCATTCCCGCTCCACCTGCCCCTCTCCCCAACCCGCCGCCGCCATGTCCATAAGTCTGTTCTCTACCATAGCCTCTTTGCCTCTCTGTCCTCCTGAAATGTGGTCCTGGACACAAATGCAACTGCAGGAAGTGCAGGGCAGAAAGGAAAAACACAGAGCTTTGACTTCTTGGCTAGAGGATTGGAAAGGGAGCACCAGGGAGCCAGAAAACGCTAGGAGAATCACAAAGGGAGTTCAAGAGAGAAATTGCACAAAGTTGTACAGGACTCCTGGGCTCACCTCCAAGCTGCACATGGTTCTGACATTCAACAACCTACCAAACACCTTGGGCATTAACTGCAGTGTAGACCAATGCCCAGACCCAGACTGGCTACAGGGTGGGGCACAAGAAAGTCAGACCCAATCAGCACTGCAAAAGGCTGTGAAAACTAAACTGACACTGGAACCACTGCCTTCTAAGCAGGCTGGAACTTGTAACCGAAACCTAACCTGTTGAATGAATGCTAACACAAAGTAAAACACAAATCAATTTTCTGTTTAAAATTTAAACAAGACCTCAAGACTCTGAATTTCGTAACAGGATACTCAACATGTCCCACTTAAGAACCAAAATTACCTGGCATACAAACAACCAGGAAAATATTAACTTGAAAAAGACAGACACCAACCCAAATACTGGAATTATGAGACAAAGACTTTAAAGGTGCCGTTAAAACTATGGTTTAAGAAGTAACAGTGAACACTCATGAAATGAAGAGATTAAAAGGTCTCTCTCCTAAATCTGGAAATACACAGGAGCAAACAAAAATTTTAGAACTGGAAAATACAACAACTAAAATGAAATATTAACTGATGGAGTCTATACCAGAATAGAATTCATAGAGGAAAACATCATCTGTAGATAAATCAATAGAAATTATCCAATGGAAAGAAGGAAGACAAAAATCCCTGACCAGGTCCTCGGGATTCTATGAGAATATACCAAAAGGTCTAATATTCGTGTTATCAGAGTCCCACAAGAAGAGAAAGAGCACGTGCTGAAAAATAGGTTTGAAAAAATAATGGCCGGAAGCTTTGAAACCTGGTAGATACAAATGTCAGTGTTCTTGCCTGGAGAATCCCAGGGACGGCGGAGCCTGGTAGGCTGCCGTCTATAGAGTCGCACAGAGTCAGACACCACTGAAGTGACTTAGCAGCAGCAGCAGCAGATACAAATGTACAGATTCAAAACTCTCAGCCAACAACAGACTGAACATGCTCAAAGAAATCCAGGCTCTGACACACTATCAAACTGCTGAACATGGAAGACAGAGACAAAAATCCTGAAAGCAGAACTACTATAGTGACCCGCTGCCTAGGAAAACAATGAAATGCCTGCTGACTTTTCATTAGAAACTGTGGAGGCCAGAAAGAAGTAGAACATTTTTCAAGTCCTGAAAGAAGAGAAATGTCATCCGGTGAAAATAGCCTTAACAAATGCAAGTGAGATAAAGACATTCTCAGATGAAGAAAAACTAAGGGAAAATTTGTTGGCCAGAAGATTTGCTGAAAACAAAAACTGCTAAAGACAGTTCTTCAAACAAGAGAAATGGTACCAGAAAGAAGCATAATAAAGAATAGCAACAGAAATGGTGAATATCAAAATATAATACACTATCCTTTTCCTCTTCAGATCAGTCGCTCAGTCGTGTCCGACTCTTTGCGACCCCATGAATCGCAGCACACCAGGCCTCCCACCAACTCCCGGAGTTCACTCAGACTCACGTCCATCGAATCAGTGATGCCATCCGGCCATCTCATCCTCTGTCATCCCCTTCTCCTCTTGCCCCCAATCCCTCCCAGCATCAGAGTTTTCCCAATGAGTCAACTCTTTGCATGAGGTGGCCAAAGTACTGGAGTTTCAGCTTTAGCATCATTCTTTCCAAAGAAATCCCAGGGCTGATCTCCTTCAGAATGGACTGGTTGGATCTCCTTGCAGTCCAAGGGACTCTCAAGAGTCTTCTCCAACACCACAGTTCAAAAGCATCAATTCTTCGGCGCTCAGCTTTCTTCACAGTCCAACTCTCACATCCATACATGACCACAGGAAAAACCATAGCCTTGACTAGATGGACCTTTGTTGGCAAAGTAATGTCTCTGCTTTTGAATACGCTATCTAGGTTGGTCATAACTTCCCTTCCAAGGAGTAAGCGTCTTTTAATTTTCACGTATGGTGGCTAAAAGCAAAAATTATAACAATGTCTTTCAGGATTTTCAGTGTACATGGGATATTAATGAAGCAGTGAGTAGAAGGGTATTTAGAACATGAAATGCTTGTATTATAAAAGTAGAAAGGTCTGAAATCGGCAATCTATGCGTCAACCTTAACAACTAGACAAAGCAGAGAGAGATAAACCCAAAGCAATCAAAAGGAAGGTAGTAAGAGCAGAAATTTTTAAAATGTTAAAAAGAGGAAATGAAAGCAGAAATCAATGAAATTAAAAACAGAAAAATAGAGAAAAAAATCAATCAAACCTAAAGCTTAGTTCTTGGGGGAAAAAAAAAAAATCAATAAAATTGATAAATCTCTAGCCAGGCTGACAAAGAACAAAAGAGAGAAAAAAATTATCAGCAACAGAGGAGTGGGGCCATCAATAAGACCTAGTAGGCATGAAAAGGAAAACAGAGTAGAACATAATTTACAGGTGTGAATTCAACAATGTAGACAAAATGGAATAATTTCTCAAAAATCCAAACTACCAAAGCTCACTGAAAGAAAAAAAACAGATAACCTGATCAGTCTTCTTTTCAAGAAGTTAACGTTGTAGTTAGAAAACCTTCCCCCAAAAGAAGTCTCAAAGGCCAAATCACTGCCAAATTTTACCAAACATTAAAAAAAAAAAATTACACCAATTCTACATCCCTTCTAGAAAACAGAAGAGAGTTACTCCCAAACTCCTTCTGTGAAGTCAGAATTACTTTGACAGCCGACAAAGACAGCTAAAGAAAAGAAAATTACATTAATATACCCCTCATATACCTCAAAAGGTAAAAATCCTCAACAAAATGTTAAATTAATAGTAATATACCACTTCCACCAGGAGTTCATCCTGAGAATTCATAGCGAGATTAATATTTGAAGCCAACTAATGTAATTTACATTAATAAAATAAAAACATAATCCACACATGATCACTTTCAGTTGATACAGAAAAAGCATTTCACAAAATATAACACCCACTCATGATAAAAAAACAACTTTCAGCAATGAAGAGAATCTTTCTAATAAAGGAAATTACAAAAAAAATTCAAAGCTAACACCACACATCCTGGTAAAAGAATAAATGTTTTCCCCCTAAGATCAAGAACAAAGTAAGGATATCCATTTGTCTATTTCCAACATAATACTATTTACAACAGTTGCAATGAAAGAAAGAAAAACTTATGTATAAATCAAACAAACAGGTACAGGTATGTTTCTGTACGCTGAAAACTAGAAAACCTTTGAAAGAAATCAAAAGATGTAAATAAACACAGAGACAGCATGTTCATGGATGGGAAGACTCATTATACTTGTAATATCAATTCTCCCCAAAATGATTTACAGATTTAATACAACTTCAACCAAAATCCTGGCAGGAGTTTTACTGGTAAATACAGACAATCAGATTCTAATACTTATAGGGAAAGAAAAAGGAACTAGAATAGTCAAAACAATTTGAATAAGACAAAGAAAGTCAGAGGACTCAAACTGGTTGATTTGAAGACTTACTATAATCAGGATGGTATGGTATTTGTGAATGCACACACAAAGATCAATGCAACAGAACAGAGAATCCAAAAATAGACCCACACAGATATGGTCAATTGGTTTTTATTACTGAAAGTCAGTTTCTTACTGCTGTAGAAACAAGTTAAAAATAAGCAAAGGAGAAAGGTTAAAATGAACTTTGTGCTAGATACGAATCCAAGGTTATATAGTACGAGCCCTCCAGTTCATACATAGAGAGAGATAGAGACATGTGTGTGTATGTGTTGGTTTACATATATATACTCCCTAACTTTGTCTGCAGAGAGGCCTACAAGCAGTGACACTCCAGGAGAATAAACATAACCTTTATTAAAAGGAACTAGGGCTCCTTGGAGAAGTGAAGCCTGAGGCAGGGAAAACAGAAAATGAGCCTGGAACATCCTATAGTGTCAGAAAGTAAGAAAGGGGGCTTTTAAAAAAGAGATGGAGGCACACTGACGGACACAGAAACCGCCATGAGAACTCCCTGCGGCCAAAGCTGGAACAGTTTGAGCAACTACGTAAATAATGATAATATTAAATTATAACCCAAAGGATAAAATTAATATCCATGCATTCATTCTGATATAAATAATGATATTAAGTAAACATGAGAAGACAAATCTTCCTTGTAGAAGAATTCTAATTCAAAATGTAGACAGAATGAATGAAAAAGAAAATCATTATTAGCAAACCTGCAACATTATTGCCCAAGATCCACAGATAAACGCTAAAATGAGTGGGCAAAAGTTAAGGAGAAACAGGACTTCCTTGGTGGTGCAGCGGATAAGAATCCGCCTGCCAAGGCCGGGGCCACAGGTTCGATCCCTGGTCTGGGAAAATTCCACGTGTTGCAGAGCAACTAAAAGCCTGTGCGCCGCAACTACTGAAGCCCACATGCCTAGAGTCTGTGCTCCACAACAAGAGAAGCCACTGCAACGAGATGTCTGTACTCCAAAGGAAAAGCAGCCCCCTCTCCCAGCAGCTAGAGAAAGTTCACACAAAGCAGCAAAGACCCAGTGCAGCCAAAAAAAGTTATTACAAAAAAGTTAAAAAAAAAAAGTTAAGGAGGAACCCTCGATGAGGGTGAAAGAAGGGAGTCAAAAAGCAAAGATTCAACATACATCATACTAAGATCATGGCATCCAGTCCCGTCACATGCATGTGTGCTAAGTCACTTCAGTCATGTTCGGATCTTTGCAATGCTATGGTCTGCAGTCCATCAGGCTCCTCTGTGCATAGGATTCTCCAGGCAAGAATACTGGAGTGGGTTGCTGTGCCCTCCTCCATGGGATCTTCCTGACCCAGGGATCAAACCCGTTGTCTCTTAGGTCTCCTGCACTGGGAGGTAGGTTTTTTTTTTACCACAATGCCACCTGGGAAGCCCCCGATCCCATCACTTCATGGCAAACAGAAGGGGAAAAAGTGGAAGCACTGACAAATTTTATTTTCTTGGTCTGCAAAATCACTGCAGAAGGTGACTGAAGCCACAAAATTAAAAGAAGCTTGCTCCTTGGAAGAAAAGCAATGACAAATCTAGACAGCGTATTAAAAAGCAGAGACATCACTTTGCTGACAAAAGTCCTATGGTCAAAGCTATGGTTTTTCCAGTAGTCATGTGCAGATGTGAGACCACATAGAAGACTGATAAAGAAGGCTGAGCACCCAAGAATAGATGCCTTTCAAATTGCCGTGCTGGAGGAGGCTCTTGAGAGTCCATCAAGGAGATCAAATCAGTCAATCCTAAAGGAAATCGATCAATCCTAAAGGAAATATTCATTGGAAGGACTGATGCTGAAGACCCAATACTTTGGCCACTTGATGTGAAGAGCCATCTCATTGGAAAAGACCCCGATGCTAGGAAAGACTGAAGGCAAAAGGAAAAGGCAGCAGAAGAGGATGAGATGCTTAGACAGCATCATCAACTCAATGCACATGAATTTGAGCAAACTCGGAGAGAGGGTGGAGGACAGGGAAGCCTGGGTGTTGCAGTCCACGGGGTCGCAGAGTCAGACATGACTCAGCAACTGAATAGCAACAACTACGATTTTTAGGGAAAGATGAGTTAAGGGGATATGGGAACTCATTATACTAGTTTTGTAATTCCTGCAAATCTACAATTATTTCAGAATACAAAATTAAAAAGTAAAGCAAAAGTTTTCTAACATTATTAAACTGGTTTTCTGAAAACTAGGCCACTTTTGTCTTCAGAAACATTATACCTGGTAGGTAGGTTTACAGAATATGCCACAGACTAACCAATAATGTGGGATTCTTTTCATAACAGGAGAAATCAATGTAGAAATCAATGGCAATAATTAAACAAAAATAATGACATAAAATAAAAACTTGGTTTTTTTAAACTGTTATTACACGAGGAAAAGCAAGTAGTCTTTGAAAAGGAGAAAGATGCTACTTACTTCATGAAATTAAGAGTCACTATGCCTAATTTTACAAAGGAACATGAAACGGGGTGAAAGTGTGAGCAACACTCAGGTTTGAATTCCTGGAGTGTGCCAGGAGCAGTTTTAGGTCTTTTCCAGCAAGATCTTAACTAATCTTTATTACCTTTGAAGGAGGTATTGCTAGCCCTGTTTTATAAAGTAAAAACATCGTCACTGATGTCTCACAGCTAGTTAAGCAGCAGGATTGAGCTTCCATCTCAGGTCTGAATAATATCCATGTTTCTTTCTCTGTATTTACTGCCTTTTTAAGAAAACTGAGTCATTCTCCTCAGATAAAGGGCACAACTTCAGAGGCTGAGAAGAACCGAGAAAGGCACCAAAGGGAGTGAGTGTGATAAGGGAAGAAAGAAAGAAGGCAGAACTAATTAAGTCATCAAATGATAAAGCAAATTGCTGGTGGAAGAGGTTTAGATCCGTGTTCTCCGCGCAAGAATTTCAGGGTTGGGGGTGGAGGGTGGGGAGGGATGTATTAATAAGAGCTGCCGTGCAGAACTAGCCCCCAACAGAGCTGCTCTCTTGAGAGTCTCGAAAGGTCAAGGAAGTTACGGAACAACACAGAACACAGAGCCACGGCAGCTTTCCCCTGTGGTCCTCACTGTAGCTCTGCCTTACTACTCATTTAGATGAACGTGTGTAAAGCTGTCAGTGTTTTAAACCCGGTGATTCACAAGCAAGAAAATTAACTATGACATGAAAAGGACTTATATTTATCTACCTCTTTCTAACGTAAAAGAAACACTCCAAGCTAACCGCTGGAACATAAATTCTGAGTAAAAACAAGGCCTCTTTTTGTAGCCAATTATCAATGTCCTCTCTTATTCAACCTGATGAAGCCGCTTAAGTCAGATGTCATTTCTGTAACTTCAAGCAGCCTCATTATCAGGACCGCTTACATGCATCCCACTATTCATTCCAAGAGTTTGTCTTGAATTCTATGTCTAAATTAAAACAAAGCAGGGTAATAGTTCAAGAAAAATACATTATCCTGATTAGATTTAAAACTAAAAAGAAAACCTCAAGTATACGAGGTTTATTTATTCTGAAATTGTAATTGTGAGGTACTGAGGGGGCAGAGATTTCGAAGACAGACAGATTCAAATCTGAGCCCCCTCACTGACTTTAAAAGTTACCATGGAATTAACAGAGAAATGCCACGTCTAGCTGTCGATCTTGCCTCTGCAACACAGGGAGCCCTTCCTATACGGTTAAGAGAAGGTCACAGTTATCACGTGGCTCTTCCTGTCACACGTGCATTTTAAGCCATTATAACGATACAGGATAATTACAATGACAAAAGGGACAGCTGGGAAACAAACAAGTTTAACCAAAGTAATGTGTTATGGTTAAAATAGCACCAGACAGAGCCGGAGACATGGGTTTCAGTTCTATTTCGACCATTACTCAGCCAGGGACCTGGAGACAAGACGTAACCTCCAGCTCTCGCCTCCTCCCATGACATCATACGATGGGGACAAGGTGGGACTATCCTGGAGCTTCCTTCTAGCCCCCAGATTTTGTTACGTGGTATTGGGGACCTGATAAAGAGCTAAAGAGCTGAGTGAGACCATGCATAAAGGGATGAAAACTGTCTGCCATTAGTCCTATATGGAAAGCAAGGCTGCTGCTAAGTCACTTCAGTTGTGTCCGACTCTGTGTGATCCCATAGACATCAACCCACCAGGCTCTCCTGCCCCTGGGATTCTCCAGGCAAGAACACTGGAGTGGGTTGCCATTTCCTTCTCCAATGCATGAAAGTGAAAAAGTGAAAGTGAAGTCGCTCAGTTGTGTCCGACTCTTAGCGACCCCATGGACTGCAGCCCACCAGGCTCCTCCATCCATGGGATTTTCCAGGCAAGAGCACTGGAGTGGGCTGCCGTTGGCAACTCTAGCCTTTACAACCGTTCAACACATGATCCCAAGCTCTCTGGTGTCTAAAACGCCACAACCAGAGATGCTGGTAGAAGCTGACTTTCTAGACTGTTTAGAGGTAAAGAAGAAAGTGAAAGCCAGGGATGATGAACGTGGAGGATGACGATTACATCTTGAAACAGGCTACCAGGCTGAATGACCCTGAGGCCAAGGCCATCCTGCCTTCAGATACAGGGACAGAATCACCTACCGAGAGACAGAAACGAGCGGGTTTTCAAACACCAGAAAATGGGACCAAAAATGAGCCTTTAGTCGCTGTGTCTACTTCCTTTTTAAAAATCCAATACAAATAATTCAAACAGGTGTTTTAAAGAATGTTTCAGTTTTAACTTTCTTGGAAAAGGGTTTTTATTCCATCCCTGTGCTCTTTATGGAGCACCTGATACGAAGAACTGATTCACTGGAAAAGACCCAAATGCTGGGAAAGATTGAAGGCAGGAGGAGAAGCAGATGGTAGAGGATGAGATGGCTGGATGGCAACACCGACTTGATGGACATGAGTTTGAGCAAGCTCCAGAAGTTGGTGATGGACAGGGAAGCCTAGCGTGTAATTGTGAGGTACTGTGCAGTCCATGGGGTTGCAAAGAGTCGGACACAATGGAGCAAGTGAACTGAACTGTGCTCTTTACATCATTAAACCAAGCAAATTGAGCTTACCTTTATGCAATGTTTATTACCCTCATGTTTTATCCAAAGTAAATTGGACTAGTCTCTTCACAATGGTGAACTGATAGCCAATAGCTCAGAATAGGGGCTTCCCAAGTGGTGCTAGTGTCAAGAGTCTGTCTGCCAACGCAGGAGAAGCACGAGATTTGGGTTTGATCCCAGGGTTGGGAAGATTTCCTAGAGAAGGAAGTGGCAACCCACCCCAGGATTCTTGCCTGGAGAATCCCATGGACAGAAGACCCTGGCAAGATACAGTCCATGGGGCTACAAAAAGTCAGACATGACTGAGCGACTGAGCACACACATGGCTCAGAATTACCAAAATCCACTCTAAAGCCGAGAATAAAAACAATAAATTGAACTACTGTTCCCACCAAAAACACAAGACACTCAACATGTACAATGCGCCCCCCCATTTCTATATTCTTTCTTTTTCACCTGGGAAGGAACGAACTTCAGCTGCCATTTCAACTCTCAGCAAAAAATAGGAACGGGAGAAGGCCTACAACATACAACTAAATAAGAGACAAAAATAAACACGCTTTATCTGGCAGAGAAAGTCTGTTTGCTCTGGTCGAACCCTCGGCTCACAAGCAAACTAGCAGCCTTGGGACAGCCACCAGCCCTGTGAATTTATGGCTTCGATCCATGAACTTCCTTCCACAAGGTCTTGCTAAGCCCTCACACTTTCCTCACCTTGGCGGCGTGCCTGGTTCCCATGATGACAGCTAGCACTTCTCCACACGGCCCCTCAGCCCTGGAGGCAGCTGAACCCCTTATCAGCCTGACCCTTCCCCTCAGGGAGCTATGAATCTCACAAACTGTGCTGAGAAAGGGGGGGTCAGAAACAGAAGACAGACCCCATTCTCTCCTGACCCTGGAACTACAGAGTATCAAGAACAAAAGCTTGTCAAGTCCTCATCCTGACAAATGACACTGAAACACGAAAACCAGGAACTGACTTTGGCTGATTTATAAGTTTATGATGGAACTTAACTTTTACTTTTATCTCTGGGCACTTACCTAACTGCTGAATCTCAGTTTTCTTATCTGTAAGATGAAAACTGTAACAATACTACGTCCCGAGGCTGTTTCAATGATACATATGGTTGCCAAAAAAGATTTTACAGTGATTATCATCGAAATAAGCATTGATCTTCTGAAGGCAAATAACTTGGGGGCCTCGTATCCCCCATGCAAGAGTTTCAGGGCTGGAGGATGGAAAGAGAAGCAGGACATTGTCTTTGACTTCTGCCCCCACCCAGATGAGTAAGAGTGACTCATTTCAATAAGGACTCTTGGTGGGGAGCATGAACTGTTTGGAAAAGGTCCCCATCTGATCCCTGGTCCCATGCCCACCCCTGCTTTAGACAAAGGTGGGATGTCTAATTGTGACTGAGTTTTACTGACTTTACTGGGCTAGCACTATTATTTGAAAGATTAAGAGCTGAAGCTATATCACTGCAGAGGGTTCTCACAACTGCTCTCTGGAGTTAAGTACCAGCTTCTCTATTAGAGAGAGAACAAAACTCAGGTGGGAAGCCTTGCCAGCCACTGGAAGGCAGGTTATAGAATTCCCAAGCCCATTTGCTCTGCTCTGTATTCACAACTGGGGCTTCCCAGGTGGCTCAGTGGTAAAAAATCTGCCTGCCAATGCAGCAGACACAGGAGGCGCAGGTTTGATTCCTGGGTCAGGAAGGTCTGCTGGAGAAGGGAAATGGCAACCCACTCCAGTGTTTCTGCCTGGAGACTCCCATGGACAGAGGAGCCTGGTGGGCTACAGTCCATGGGGTTGCAAAACAGTGGACATGACTTAGAACACACACGTGGGCGGGGGGGGAAGTGGGGGTTGGTTACAACTTCTGTATTTAACATGAGGAGCTGTAAAGACATGAAGTTGAGTTCTCCACCCTCCCACCCCCTGCCCAAAGAACACGAAGGAAGAAGGTAGAAATACGCGAGTAACTGAGCCTTGGTTCTGCTCCAGGCCGACTACAGGTAAGCATGGAACTGGCCCACCCATCAAGCACCCAAAGAGGAAATCTGTAAAGGAGAAAGCCCATGATTGCTTAGGTAAAAGTACTTCTGTTGAGAATGCTTCGGAAGATTTCTCTACTCCTATAAAACCTCTGCAACTGAAGAAGGCTCAGCAGATTTATGTCCTGTGGGTTGGGCCTGATTCTGGGCCACTTCTGGACCAAAAGATATTGAAGCAGCAATGGTTTAAAGGCACTACAGAAATTAATTCACTACAGCAAAAGACTCTGAGGTGGAAACTATCCTTTTTTTGGGGGGGATGAATAAAATCGGGCACATAGTACCTTGCTGAAGCTCACACAGCTTCCATGTGACTATAATGGGCTTCTGGCACTTCTCCACATCATGAGACATTCTAGCTTCAGATCCCAGGACTGCTGCTATTTCCTATTAAACTGTCCAGAGTGAATTCACCAACCAGCCATACATAACACTGGAAATACTACACTGCCTGTTTCCTTGTTATCATTACTCATAATTAGCATAAGCACCTTCCGGAGATAAAATGATGAACCCCAGTAAAGGTGATGAAGTTAAGAAGTCTGGGCTTTTGATTGTTTTTCTCCCTCTAATATTACACCACCACGTTTTGACTCTACCCTGCATCTCCAAACTTGGCCTGCACCTCACCATCACTGCTGCCTAGGTGGTGGTTCTGATGTCTTCTCATTTCCTGTGCATACACGCGTTAGAAGCTGTAGTTTCGGAGATCCTGGAGACAACAGTAGAGCATTCCTAAGAGATGATGCCTCAACAATGCTCTCGACTACACAGAGGCCCGTCCTGTGTGGGAAAGCAGACATCTACAGCTGAGGGGCAAAACGAGGCCCAAGAGTTCCGCTCGGAATGTAAGGAAGACTGAGAAATACCCTAATTTGTTTTGTGTATATTTCCTTGTTTCTATGGCCCAAGAATGAAAAAAATCTCAAAGAGGATAACTTACTCTTTACTTACTTTATACAAGTATATATATATAAAGTATATACTTTATACAAGTATAAAATAAAATTGTAGGTGATAAACAGCAATGTTCCAGTTTATTTGGCATTTGTTTTCTTCAGTTCAGTTGCTCAGTCATGTCCGACTCTTTGCGACCCCATGAATCACAACATGCCAGGCTTCCCTGTCCATCACCAACTCCCGGAGTTCACCCAGACTCACGTCCATTGAGTCAGTGATGCCATCCTATACATATAATACTGCCATTTAGTTGATATTTTTGTAAGATTCAATGAAATACAGAATCAGAATCATAACTAGCAGAAGCTGTCTTCACTGGTGGTCCAGTGGTTAAGACTTCACCTTCCAATACAGTGGGTGTAGGTTTGATCCCTGGTGGGGAAGCTAAGATCCCACATGCCCTGGGGCCAAAAAACCAAAACATAAAACAGAGGCAATATTGTAATAAACGCAATAAAGGTTTTATAATTGGTCCACATCAGAAGCTGTTTCAGAGACCTACAGAGACATTAGGATCCCAGTTCCTACAGGATCTTTGAAAGAGAAAAAGATCCTCTGAGGAAGCCTAGAGGTGCAGAAGCAAGTCTTCAGGTAACATGCATTTTGCTGTTTAGTTCCTAAGTCATATCTGGCTCTTTTGCAACTCCATGAACTATAGCCCGCCAGGTTCTGCTGTCCATGGGATTTCCCAGGCGAGAAGACTGGAATAAAAATACAGAAAGTAGTATCTACTATACGGAGAAGGCAATGGCACCCCACTCCAGTGTTCTTGCCTGGAGAATCCCAGGGACGGGGGAGCTTGGTGGGCTGCCATCTATGGGGTTGCACACAGTCGGACATGACTGAAGTGACTGAGTGGCAGCAGCAGCAGTATCTACTGTAACTATGAAGATTTTAAAACTTTTTCCCAAACTTCACAAGAGTTTGGGGTCTGGCAGCCAACTCCACGGACAAGCTTGATTCCCCATTCTTCAAGGTCAGGTGGGGATAACAGTGCTTCATTCTGTGCTGCTGCTGCTGCTGCTAAGTCGCGTCAGTCGTGTCCGACCCTGTGCGACCCCATAGATGGCAGCCCACCTGACTCCCCCGTCCCTGGGATTCTCCAGGCAAGAACACTGGAGTGGGTTGCCATTTCATTTTCCAATGCACGAAAGTGAAAAGTGAAAGTGAAGTCGCTCAGTCGTGTCCGACTCTCAGCGACCCCATGGACTGCAGCCTACCAGGTTCCTCCATCCGTGGGGTTTTCCAGGCAAGAGTACTGGAGTGGGGTGCCATTGCCTTCTCCATGCTGCTGCTATGAGGATTAAATAACCCGACTAAGGAAACAAAAACACACTACTTGTTACAGAATAAATACTTAATACATGTTAGCTGTGGCCAGTAATCACCAATCAAAAATATATAGCTTTTCCAAAAAAACGGAAGAACCAGAGGAGGAAAGCTGTTACCTTGACCTGGACTTCTGTGGTTGTGTTCTCTATTTAGTGACTGCTCACTGGGAAGCCCCGGTGGCTCAATGGTAAAGGACCCGCCTGCCAAGGCAAGAGACGCAGAGACTCGGGTTCCATCCCTGAGTCGGGAAGATCCCCTGGAGAAGGAAATGGCTACCCGCTCCAGTATTCTTGCCTGGAGAATTCCATGGACAGAGGAGGCTGGCGGGCTATAGTCCACGAGGTAGCAGAGAGTTGGACGCAACTGAGGACACGCGCACACACACACGCGCACACGCACACACACACACGCGCGCGTGCACACACACACACAGACACAAACACGGTTTTTTTTTTTGACTGAGGCCTTTCCTCATATCTGGAAACAACAGCAGCCCCTACTGCGGCTTTATTTCTCCAATTCTGTAATCAGCCCCAAATCTGAATAGGTTCCTTCTTCGGACACAGGCCAACCCACATGGTAATCCCTCCTTACACAGCCCACCCTCCTGACCTCGCAGAGAAAGAGAAGTGCTCTGAGAGTCCTCTGGAGACGACAATGCACCAATATTTTCGCTTGCATTCCAAAATACAGCAAACTTCCTGTCCCAGCTGCCGCCTACCAAGTTCCTCGGAAAGGTCGCTATCACAGCACTGGGGGCAGGTCACCAACCAGCCCCAGAAGGCAGCCCCATGAGGCTGAACCCTGCTTCCATCCATGTCCATGGCAGGTGCAAACTGATTTCTTTTTGAAGAAGAAACCCCTCTGAAGTGGCTAGAAGCAGCTTTGCCAACTACTAAACTAAGTTACTGAACTGCTACATGAAAACCATTATTGATCTACTGTTTAAAAATATAAAAAGCAGTACTGAAAATCTGTTGTTCTATTTAACACTGCTAAGTAAATTCTCGTGGCTTTATATAAGGCCTGTTACCCTTTATATCACAATGACAGAATTTACTGGATAATTCTCAGTTTTGATATTTATCACCATAAAGTATGAAGCTAAGCTATTTATTGCAAAATAATTTTTAACAACATGAAAAGCAAAGTATAACAAAACAATAACTAAAGAATAGAAATGAATTTATGTGAATTCAGTACGAAAATTCCATTTCAGCTTTTCAGTCAACGTGTGATATTTCAGGGTAATGGAAGCTCTTTGAAATATAAAGTACATTTAAAGAGAGATTGACACCCTTACATTTAAAACAGTGCTTACAAAAAGAGTGGTATCGCTGTGTGAATTAGGCATATTATAGAACTAAAAAACCTCCTGTTTCAATGAAAAATAAAAACAATCAATGACTTTACAAGAAAAATCTGTAGCATGTTATTTGAAGAATAGACTGTGAAGTTTCCCAAACTCAGCTTTGATTTGGATGTAAATTTTCAGCGCCACAGCATGGGATGTGGCGGTTTTCAAGTCACCTGCATGTTTTAAGCTTTTTGCCCTCTACTCAGTAGCTTTGTTCATTGTGCAGATAAGAGACTGATGCAAAGAGAGATGCTTTCATTGAAAGATCCCAAACAAATGTTCTCAGAAAATGAAGACATTGTCCTAGAACAGAGACCAACTGTTCAGGTTAACAGAGCAAGAGTCTTCAGTTCTACACTGACTTGTATTTGCTACTGTAAAAGAGAACATGTGTATTCTTCAGCTCACAATAGCGTTAGGTTAAAAAAAAGTTGAAATTAATCACTGTATGTCATTAAGTAGATTCCCTCAAAAGACCAAACATAAGACCCAGAAGAGTGAAAACAAGAATTTTTCTTAAAACTTTTCACGTAACTTCATGTGAACTGAAACATTAGAAAGATTAATAATTTAAAGATAAAATATATTGCTGGGAAGCACAAAAAAGTCGTCACTTAGAAGTAACCTATAAAAAACCAGCTAAAACTGGATCAGCTTAATAGACCTGAATGTAAGAGCTAAAACTATTGAACTTTTAAAAGAACACAATAGAAGAAAGGCAAGACGACTCTTCTTCCTTCCAGACAGTTGGTGTAGTGTATTCTTGGTTATCAAAATACTCATAGCTTTGGGACTTTGAAATGGTAAATATTCATGATGTGTGAAACAGCATGACACATAACTGTAGGATCTTAATTACATAAAAATTAATGCTTAGCTGTGAAAATACACAAATGAGACCTGCAAGAACATGTCAAATGGTAAACTGCTTGTGATTATGGATGATGACTTGGTTTTTTGCTTCTTGCGTTTTTGCTTTCCTATTATGCACATGTTAACATTTAAGAAATAAATGTTAAAAACCTTAAAAAAAGAATAAAATAGGAATAAATTATTTGTGCCTTTGGATTAAGCAATGGTTTCTTACATGTAACACAAAAGCGCATGACAATAAAAAAGATAAACTGGAAATTATCAAAATTTCAAACTTTTGTGCTTCCAAAAACACCATCAAGAAAGTGAGAAGATAACCCACAAAATGGGAGGAAATATTTGCAAAACATGTATCTGATCAAGGGCATGCATCCAGAATACATAAAGATGGCTTGTAATTCAACAAGGAAACAAATGACCCAATTTAAAAATGGGCAAAGAACCGAACAGTCATCTCTCCAAAGAAGATACACAAGTGGACAAGCACATGAAAAGATGCTAAACATCATCAGTCATTAGGGAAATGCAAATCAAAACCACAATGAGATAGCACTTCACACTCTAGAATGGCTATAAACAAAAAGACAATAAGGATGTGCAGAAATTAGAACCTTCGTACATTGTTGGTGGGAATGTAAAATGGTGCAGATATTTTGGAAAAGAGTCTGGCAGTTCCTCCACTGATAAAACACAGAGTTCCTATATGACCCACCAATTCTACTCCGAGGCATACATACGTCCAAGAGAAATGAAAACATGTCCACACAAAAGACCGTATTTGGAAGTTCATTCAGCAGTATTCATAAGAGCCAAAAGTGGAAACAGCCCAAATGTCCACCAGCTGATGAACGGATACATAAAATGGGACAGATCCATACAGTGGACTATTTATTATTCAGCCATAAAAAGGAATGAAGTACCGATACATGGTACATCATAGATGAAACTTAAAAACATGATGCTATCTGTGTGAAAGAGGCCAGTCACAAAGGGCCACGTACTGAATGATTCCACTTAGACAAAGTGTCCAGGACAGACAAATCCTGACAAAGTAAACTAGTAGTTCCCAGAAGCAAGGGAAAGGGTGAAAAGTGACTCCTACTGGGTCCAAAGTTTCTTCTGGCAGCAACAAAAATAGTGGCGACAGTTATACAACTTCTGGAATACACCAAGACCCCTGAACTGGACACTTTAAAAGAGCGAGTTTCATGGTTTGGACTTATTCCTCAATAAAGCTGTTAGTGGGGCTTCCCAGATGGTGCTAGGGGTAAAGAATCCACCTGCCAACGTAGGAGACATAAGAGAACTGGGTTCCATCCTTGGGATTCACTGGAGGAGGGCATGGCAACCCACTCCAGTGTTCTTGCCTGGAGAAACCCATGGACAGAGGAGCCTGGCGGGCCACAGTCCATAGGGTCACGCAGAGTCAGACACGACTGACTCCACTTAGCATAGAACAGCACAAAGCTGTTAGTGTTTTAAAAAGTTACCTACTCTGTGGAAATGGCATTGAGCTCAGGGACAGGGGTCCCAAGTCCTGCTCTGGTTATGAACCCAGGCTTGTTAAATGCCAGTTTTCCTGGGAGCCTTAGTTTGTGTGTCAACGGCTTGGCCTGGGCTAAGACAGAGGGCCCTATCCGGCTTCAAAGAGGTCATTGTACCATGCCAGATCTCAAAACATGGCAACAATCCAAGGGCACGTTTAGGAGTCACTAGAAATTTCACATCCTATCCCGGTTAAGGTACAGTCATCACATGAGGGATAACTGTCGAGAGAGTAAATATTCTAAAAACAGAAGAGGATCAAAAAGGAACAGAAAAAGCAGCGGAACCAAGCTGCCCCTGGAAACGCCAGCCACTCAACAGTGCTAGATGCCATCCCAGATCTTTCCAACCAGCCCTGATGAATTAAGCTCCCACTGTGCAAGGGAAAAACCTCTCTCTGTCTCTTTTCTAAGGACTGGTTCAGAAAATTCTACATTGAATGATTATGTGCTTGTAGCACAAACATTTAAAAGGGTAAAACTTTCAAAGATTAACAGAAGGCCACATCAGGTAAGAAAGGTAAAGGAAAACAGAGCAGCCCCCTTTGCTAGCTAATCCCTCTCTGTCCTTCAAGATTTAGCACAGGAAACAATTCCTCCTAGAGGTACATGTTCTGCCTCCCTTCCCAACCATCAGCCTGGACCCAATGTCTGTATGTGATCCCAGAACACCTGGGCTCATGGATGGGAGCAAGTAAATACCGGAACTACATCTCACCTGCATGGCCCATCAGCAACTCAAGCTCAGCACATCCAACCCCTGATGGCATCATCTAGTCTCTCCACTACCCACCCCAGGCCTGCCATTTTTCCTAGTTTTGGAGAAGGGCATCACCATCTATTGCTTTCAAACTATGATGCTGGAGAAGCCTCTTGAGAATCCATTGGACAGCAAGGAGATCAAACCAGTCAATCCTAAAGGAAATCAACCCTGAATATTCATTAGAAGGGCTGATGCTGAAGCTCCAATACTTTGGACTAACAGATGCTGGTGGGAAAATCTATATTCAGTAGTAAGAAGGGTGAATTATAGAATTGTTTTAAAAGATTTATAGCTTTCATTCAGGATCACACACACAAAAAGGCCAAAGAACTATTATATTATAGATCTTTCAGAGTATCTTTTAGGAAGAGAAAAGAATTTATGATCTACCAATAAGACAGTTCAAACTGTGGAAAATTCTTAAAGAGATGGGACTACCAGACCACCTTACCTGCCTCCTGAGAAACTGTATGCAGGTCAAGAAGTAACAGAACCTGACATGAAACAACAGACTGGTTCAAAACTGGGAAAGGAGTACATCAAGGCTGTATATTGTCTCCCTGCTTATTTAACTTCTATGTAGAGTACATCATGCAAAATGCCAGGCTGGATGAATCACAAGCTGGAATCAAGATTGTCAGAAGAAATATCAACAATCTCAGATATACAGATGATACCACTCTAGTAGCAGAAAGTGAAGAGGAACTAAAGAGCCTCTTGATGATGTTGAAAGAGGAGAGTGAAAAAGCTGGCTTAAAACTCAGCATTCAGAAAACTAAGATCATAGCATCTGGTCTCATCACTCCATGGAAAACAGATGAGGAAAAAGTGCAAACAATGACAGATTTTCTTTTCTTGGGCTCCAAAATCACTGCAGATGATGACTGCAGCCATGAAATTAAAAGAAACTTGCTCCTTGGAAGAAAAACTATGACAAACCTAGACAGCATATTAAAAAGCAAAGATCTCACTTTGCCAACAAAGGTCCATCTAATCAAAGCTATAGTTTTTCCAGTAGTCATGTGTATTGATGTGAGAGTTGGACCATAAAGAAGACTGAGTGCCAAAGAATTGATACTTTTGAACTGCGGTGTTGGAGAAGACTCTTTAGAGTTCCATGGACACCAAGGAAATCAAATCAGTCAATCCTAAAGGAAGTCAACCCAGAATATTCACTGGAAGGATTAATGCTGAAGCTCCAACACTTCGGCCATCTGATGCAAAGAGCTAACTCATTGGAAAAGACCCTGATGCTGGGAAAGATAGAGGACAGGAGGAGAAGGGGGCAACAGAGGATGAGATGGTTGGATGGCATCATCAACATAATGGACATGAGTTTGAGCAAACTCTGGGAGATAGTGAAGGACAGGGAAGCCTGGTGTTCTGCAGTTCATGTGGTCACGGAGTTGGACATGACTTAGCGACTGAATAACAACCAAGACAGTTCATCGGAAAGACCTAACAGCAGTGTATGCCCCAAATGGAGGCATATACACCCGCCCCCCCAGAGCATCATTCATGTTGTTATAGGAAGGAAGGAAGGAAAGGAGGAAGAAAGGCAGGAAGCAAGGAAGGAAAAGGAAGAGTATAAACAGTCTTGTTAAATTAATTCATGAATAATTTCTTGCTTTTGAATGTAAACCAGAAATCTTCTAATGAAAGATGACTAAGTGAAGCTGAATGGCTGAAGATAAAGATTCCTAGCTTAAATTGCCGAAGTTCTATGTATAAATATGTTCAGTGTGCTTTGCAGGATTCTAATGCACAATTAATCATCTTACTCTAGCATGACAAATTACTTCCACCTTCTAAAAATAGTTTTAAATCCCTACAGTAAATCCCAAATATCAAATTAGCATATATAATAATCCCAGAATCAAGTTATATGGTCTTAAACTAGATTCATTTTTCTACCAAAAAATACAAGATCATAGTAGCATGATAGAAATTAAGTCTCACAAATTATTTCAGTTGCAAAAATGTGTTATCCCAGGAAATGTAATGTTGAGGTAAAAGGCATGTTGCTCATCATAAAAATTGCTCTAAATTTTAATTCCTGCTCTGCCACAAGGCACCAGAGGCTTCAATTTAATTCAAATAACAGATAGGGACATTAAACAATGATATACAGAGCTGTGCAAGTGAAATTTCTAATGATAGAAACACAGGAGTAAGCACTCCTTTCAAAACAGAGTATTGAATCCTGATGCACCATAGATGGTCATCAAAATATTCTCTCCATTTCACAGATAGCAATTTCCCTATAATACATATGTATGTAAAAGATATCTATTCATCTATCACCACTTCTGAATAATATGTATACATGTAAGATAACTATCAACAAAAGTATTCATCATTGTTATAGAATTCAATGTAATTCCCTGTAACAAAAATTTTATTTTTCATTTTTTGTAAGCCAAAAGAATCATGCTGGTCATTTTCATACTGTTTCATACAATCACCACATATCACAAGACTGGGTGGGTATTATCTCCCCTTCACCTATAAACAGCATGTCCATATAATGTATCTTCCAAACTAGGGCCCTTCACAGACGCGAGAGGATTGTATTAATACTACTCTGGGACAAGGGATGCAAACTGGGACTATCCTGGGCAAACCAGGATCCTCCACATAGGGAACAAATTGAGAAAAGCTCCCTCATTTCTCAAATTCACACACAAGGTCAAGAGGGAACTAGAGAGAAAAATCCACGTATAACTGGAGATCAAAAGAATAACAATCGCCGCCCCTGCCCCCACCAAAAAAAAAAAACCCCACAAAACACAAAAATCAGCAGGAAGTCAACAAATGTAGTAGCAGTGCTTCTTTCTTCCATACACTGCTGCTACTGTGAGCTTATCACGATGACTTGTAGGAGACTTCCTGAGTTGACTATTATTGCTTCCACCAACACTTTCTCAAATCCCCTTGCAATTCCTATAATTATGCTAGATGAGTAATGTGGAAGCTAAATTTTCCAGGCACTGGGAAGATGAAACTCTCTGAAGTGTAGAATGAAAACAGAAAAATCTAGACCTGTTGAGTGTTACCAAGCACAATCTCCCAACAGTAAGTGGGCAGCAGTTACCTTATTAAGAGATGTTTACTATGTACATCATCCCAGGAGGCTAACTGCCACAAGCCATCAATGGCCTTGATTGTACTGAACACATAGAGAGAACTAAATACATGCAACTTTGCTGCTTTTAAAACTACTTATGCTAACCAAAAAAAAAAAAAAAAACTATATTACTGTGCCTATTCTAAGCAGACACAAACAGCAGTCACGACTGTTTCACAGAGATTAACAGCATCCATCACCATCTAATTTACATTCAGTAGGAAGTTATGAGTGGGTTTCTGATAATTCATTTACATTACTACACAAATTATTCCTCCATGTTTTAAGCCAAAGAATCTCTGAATATGTATTACCAAATTTAAGACAATTTTTTTTTGGTTATAACTCTAATAAGAAATCATTAGCTGTATATCATTCAACTAGATTCTAGATTTTCAAATTTTACTCCTGCATGTTTACAAATGTACTAAACGAAACCAAGTAAATTTTCTAAGTCATAATCCTACCGCTCCTTCTCTCAATATTATTAAAAAATTCTCTGCATTTATAGAAAAGCAAACTTTTTTAAAGAGGCAATATACACATTAATGTAACTTTTTCTTTTCTTCTCATACCATATCAATGTTTGGTATGATTGTTTGAAAACTACATTTGTTTGGCAGGAAAGCAATTAATGATTAATAACAACCTCTCTGAATTGGTATTGATTCAGTTCTCTTTCTTAAATCATACAAATCTATTGGAATAGTTGTAAACATTGATATAATACTAGTACTAAAAGATTAAGTACTAAACTTTAAATTTTGTGAGGCCAGGGGCCTTGCATTTGTTTGTTCTTTCCATCTGCTTTATCCATCAGACATTTTTCCACAACTGCAGTTTTTATTTATATAGACAATTTTTAATGACATTAATGAAAAGAAGTACTATGGATAATCCAAGTGACACACAATTTAGAAGTTATGTTGTTGACATTCATTGTGTGTGATTAGTGAAGTGGTTTTGTCTTTCCTGATTCTATGCTATGTAATGACACTAAATAATTTAGTTTGTGTTGACTAAGTATACTCTGAGAGGGCCAACAAGTACCCAGCCCAGCATGAAACTTAAACTGTTTCACACAGAGGTAAGGTTATAAATAATCAAAACTGCTCTATTCTATTTCTAAAGGGGGTTATCTGGAGACCTCTCTTGTCCTGTTTTCAAAGAGAAGCTGCCACTGATTAAAGCACTGTTACATGTGAGTGTACATAAGACTGGTCTGTCCACATCAGTTCATTTTTCAGAATCTAGGGAGATCTCATTGTTGTTGTTCAGTTGCTCAGTCATGTCCAACTCTTTGCGACTCCATGGACTGCAGCACATCAGGCCTTTCTGTCCCTGTCCATCTCCCAGAGCTTACTCCAACTCATGTCCATTGACTTGGTGACGCCACCCAATCATCTCATCCTCCGTCATCCCCTTCTCCTCCTGCCTTCAATCTTTCCCAACATCAGGGTCTTTTCCAGTAAGTCCGTTCTTTGCATCAGGTGGCCAAAGCATTGGTGCTTTAGCATCAGTCCTTCCAATTCAGGACTGATTTCCTTTAGGACTGACTGGTTTGATCTCCTTGCAGTCCTAAGTGCAGACATCTCTACTTTCATCAATGTAAAGAAACAACACCAATCTCAAAAAAGTAAAAAGCTTACCCGATCTCTGAAAATTATATTGATGTTTACAACTCTTCCAGTAGATATGGACAAGAAAGAGAACTGAATCTATACCAAGGCAAAGAGGTTGTTACTAATCATCTGCTGCTATTCTGCAAAACAAATGTAGTTTTCTAGACTTCACTACACTGATACGATATGAGAAGAAAAAGCTATACTAAAGTGTGTGTGTCCTCTTTTAGTGCTTCTCTATAAGTTAAGTCACTCGCTCAGTCGTGTCTGACTCTTTATGACCCTGTGGACTGTAGCCCACCAGGCTCCTCCATCCATGGGATTCTCCAGGCAAGAACACTGGAGTGGTCAATTCTAGTATTCAAGTGGAGAAGCAGCCAGAGACAACAGGTGAATGTGTGGCTGGTAAATCTTCATATACTAAACAGGCAGCATGCCAGACCTGGTTCCCGGGGGTCACAGTTTACTTGGGTAAACTCTGGGTGCTCTCTGGTGGGGGGAACTCAAGTAGAGTGAAATGAGACTTGTGTGAATGGCGCCAAATTCCATTTCTGAGACTTCTTCACCACTTCCCACCCCAGGGCACCGCCGCCACCACCACTCCCTGTGGAGGAAACCCCAATGTAAGGAAGGCTATCTAGTCACCTGATACATTTTTTTAAAAAGTCATAAGCTCCTAGGATGGGTGCTCCTTTCCCCTCCTAATGCCGTCATGACTGTCCTCTGCTACAGTGCCCACATCCTGTGCAGTGACAGGACATGCTAATTCGGGGTTCTGAGTCCTTGGCTTTAGGCGACAGATGAACAGATAAGCAACACTTGGAAATTAACGCAACAAACTGTGTTAATGAACATGTCGATTTGCTGCTTTCGTCAGATCTCCAACGAGTCAGACAAGAATCCCCGCTCAAGTTGTTCTCATCCATACACACTGGGAACACACTGCCTGGTACAGATGTGTACTGGGGGGAGTGGAGGACCTGTAGGGGTCGGAGCCTAAGTATGACCACAGGCCCTGATGGCACCTCTCGTGTTCTTTGTTATCACCTTGGATGACACCAATCTACCTGTTTTCGCTTGGTTTCCAAAGCACTTGCCATATCACACTGTAATCATAAAATACAGTATACTCCTCAATTAAAGGAAGGGGCTTGACTACAAGTGGTGGACTTTGTGACAGATGGATATCAAGGGCAGACATTCTCTGGAAAGGCTGGCATTTTATCAAACCTTATCCCAAGGTGAGTGAGGCTTTGACTCTACATATGGGTTTATGTATATAAATGCACACACACACACACACAGGGTTGGTCGAAAGTTCGTTCAGGTTGTCCCATAAGATGCTATGGAAAAACCCAAATGAACTTTTTGGCCAACCTAATATATATGCATGCATAGACCATGGTAGGCAATTAAGGAACAAGCGTTTTAAATGCCAAGAACAAAATGAAGACAGTTCTTATTTCGATTTTACATGGCAGTTTCTACCCCTTCTCCCCCAAGTCTTTCTTGTTGGGGAGAAAGGGGTAGGAAGACAACAAACATTTGAAACAGAAAACCTCCCTTGGCTGGCAAGTCCCAGAATCCTGTTGAATTCTCACCTTCCACTAATAGTTCTCCAGGGCCCTGGCTTTTCCAGTAGTCATGTATGGATGTGAACTGGATCATAAAGAAAGATGAGCACCGAAGAATTGATGCTTTTGAACTGTGGTGTTGGAGAAGATTCTTGAAAGTCCCTTGGACTGCAAGGAGGTCAAACCAGTCCATCTTAAAGGAGATCAGTCCTGAATATTCATTGGAAGGACTGATGCTAAAGCTGAAGCTCCAATACTTTGGCCACCTGATGTGAAGAAATGACCTACTGGAAAAGACCCTGATGCTGGGAAAAACTGAAGACAGGAGGAGAAGGGGATGACAGAGGATGAGATGGTTGGATGGTGTCACCAGCTCGATGGACATGAGTTTGAGCAAGCTCAGGGACATGGTGAAGGACAGGGAAGCCTGGCAAGCTGCAGTCCATGGGGTCACAGAGTCGGACACAACTGAGCGACTGATCAACAATGAGCAATGTGGGTGAGGAAAAATTCTTGTGGGTCAGAGAAATGGGAGAAGCAGAGGAGAGGAAGAAAGCAGGGTTCTCGAACCAGTTAGCAGCTCATTACCCGGCTTTCCAGCTATGTGACCTTGAGCAAATGATTTCCTTTCCTTCGGCCTCGTTCCTGGTAGGTAGTCTTATGTCAAAGAGCTATTGTGAGAATTAAATGCAGTAATGTATATAAACTATTGTGCAACAACCGGCACCATCATGACCCTCAATAAATGTTAATTATAATTATCATCCAGGAGTCAACACCAATGACTCTGCCTGACTGAAGAAGAATAAGGAAGAATTGCTTTTAATACTTTTGTGGGTCTGGGACAAGAAGGTAATAGGCATCGCTTCCTTCTTTTTTATTTTGCAACCATTCAAGATACAGTGCGAACAAAAAGTGGGAGTCTGACGGATACTCATTTGTATCAACTGTGAAGCCCAAAATGGTCATTTTACCCACCACTGCTGTTGCAATTTTGCAGTTTCTTTCAAAGAAATAATGGTAACATGCCTTAAACCAGGCTTGGTTGTTTTTTTTTTAATTTTCCTGTTAAGCACATACTCTTAAAGGGAGGAGAGTTTATTTGGGGTAGTCACATATGTCTGAAAAGATTGTATGAAAAGATTAAAAACTGCGTAACTTAGGTGTGTAGACTACTATGGAGGTCAGGCAGGCAAAAGCACAAGAATCTTTTAAGAGAAGGGAGAAGAGAAATAACGTGTCTCATGCGTGCACATTGGCCAGTGGGGAAAAGCGCTATTAACTACCTCCCTTTGCCAGTAACCGGACCTATAAAAAGAGATCATTACAGCAAGGGTAAGCCCGTACCTTTCTGTCTGAGACACAACCAGTTAGAACACTTTATACAGTATTCTAATTTTCTGAGTACTCAGCAATCTTAGTATCCATCAACTTATAACTGATCTTCAGTTCAAACTACAGAAGCTATCCTTGGCAATACGTCCCCCTCCCTGCCAGGCCAGAAAACTGGCCGAAATCCCACAGCAAAATCTAAAGGCATCTTTTAAAGCACTAAATGCAAGTCAGCAATTTTGGAGTATGAAAAAGCTAAACTCCATTTAAGTGATTAATTCAACCCCTATGCCAACAGTTACTTAAAATTATTTAAAACTTAAACAGCTAAAAAAAAAAAATACGGCTTTGGGGTTGCAACATTTGGAACCACAAGCTTATGAACCTTGATCTCCTACCATCGTCAGCACAGGTTCTATTCCAGCCTAATGAATTACTCACTCCCGTGACCTGTTTTATGACCACTACTTTGAAGTCTCCCAACATTATTCCTCTAGCCCTGAACTCTCTCAAGATGTAAGCCAAGTCTTCTAATTCCTTCTGAACGGAACTTCCCTTAAATAAATACCTCAAGCTCAACATATTCAGATATTAGCACAAGACTCTTGAGAGTCACACTCCTGGCCCACAGAAAGACTGCACACCTCCATGCTCCTGACGTTAGATGTGGCCGTGGGATCTGCCATGAAAAACAAAATATAAGAGGGACATGAGGGGCAGCGCTGCTGGGTGGATGCTTTAAGGGGCCAGTGCGTGATCTGCGTATTCGCTCTCCTGTCTCATCAGGTGTGGAAGCATCAACACAGGCCTAGAGGGAGGATGAGGACCCAGAGGAGAGCCCTGAGTTAGCTCGTGATAAACAAGGAGCATGAAGAAGAAACAAACCTCTGCTGTCTTCAAAGGCTGACATTTGGGAGCAGTTACCACAGCCTCCCTGGTGGCTCAGATGGTAAAGCGTCTGCCCGTAATGCGGGAGACCTGGGTTCGAGTCCTGGGTCGGGAAGATCCCCTGGAGAAGGAAATGGCAATCCACTCCAGCACTCTTGCCTGGAAAATCCCATGGACGGAGGAGCCTGATAGGTTACAGTGCATGGGGTCGCAAAGAGTCAGACACGACTGAGTGACTTCACTTTCACTTTCACCACAGCCTCCAGACCACAGGTTTCCCAGGTGGACCTAGTGGTAAAGAACCTGCCTGCCAATGCAGGAGACTTAAGAGACATGGGTTCAATCCCTGGGTTGGGAAGATTCCCTGGAGGAGGGCATGGCAACCCACTCTAGTATTCCTGCCTGGAGAATCCCATAGAGGAAACTGGCCAGCAACAGTCAGTCCATAGGGTCGCAGAGTCAGACACGACTGAAGTGATTTAGCACACAGCACACACACCACAGCCGCACCTGGCCTACCCTGACTAATGGCCTCACCTGCAATCTGCTTCTCCATCTGTGTTCTCACCTCTGACAAGGACATCAGCACCCGTGCCAGGAGCCTCAGGACTCCTGAGCGCGTCTCTCCTCCTCATACGGCCATCCTGGAAATCTCACCTTGAAAAGTATTTCCAGGGCATCACCCCTCCTCTGCATCACCCCTCCTCTGCAGTCCCATTTTAGATTTGGCTGGAGGCCATCTTTCTCCTTGATTATAACCCCACAGCTTCCAAATATTGTCTTTCTATAATTCCAGTTTCTTCTTGCTCTAAGTGACCTTCCAAAATGATACGAGTGTGATCCTTCTAAAAATCTAAATGTGATTTTCCATATTGAAAGTCTTCTGACATTTCCCTTTGGTTCATGTTAACCACCAATGGAGGAGTGCTTCCACAGGGGGACCATGCTAGGAGCACAGGAACAAAGACGAGCTCTTTGTCCAAACACCCATCGGCAACCGTGATGTGATGACACGTTGGCTGTATACTATGTTGCTCAGTACTAGGACTAAGTGAAATACGAAGAAGTCTGTGAGATAATTTATTCCTAAAATAAAAACTGGAATGGATTCAAATTCCTCTATAAAAATGTGACTCACGAACCCTAACAAGTTTTCTTTTTTTCTTTTAACTTTTTATTTTGTATTGGAGTACAGCCAATTAACAATGTTGGGATAGTTTCAGGGGGACTCAGCCATACATGCACCTGTATCCATTCTCCTCCAAACTCCCCTCCCATCCAGGCTGCCACGTAACACTGAGCAGAGTTCCCTGTGCTATCCAGCAGGTCCTTGTTGGTTATCCATTTTAAATATAGCAGCGTGCACAAGTCCATCCCAAACTTCCTAACTATCCCTTCCCTCACCCTTCTCACAGCAACCACAAGCTTGTTCTCTAACAGGTTTTCTTGAGACAGAAAGAGATGGAGTTTATCATTAGCTGGGCAAGGAAGTGCACATGGCCCAAGATTCTCCCCTCCTGGGAGCCTCTCCGGAGATGGCTCCCGATATTTGCAGCTCATACATTATTAGGGGGAAAAAAAAAATCCTTGTTGGTCTGAGAACTGGGAGACGTGGGCTGCAACATGTCACTGCAGTTCGTTATTTACTATTTCACACTGAAGTGCACCAAGATGTGGGACTTGAGCAGATACGCTGCAGGGAAGTGTGTTATCACACCACCTGTTATCTGTGTCCTAGAAGGCGGGGGAAAGGCTAAGAGCCATCAGTTAAGCCACAGGATAAACATGTGAAGCTCTTCAAGATCCTCCCACCCACTTCCACGCCTCTGTTCAGGATATTCCTAACCTCGGGCCGGAATAGCAGCCTCCCTCCTCTAAACCCACTGAAATCCTACTCACTCTGTCTGGGGCTGGCTCGGTGGTCAAGGAACAGTTTCTGTGAAACCTGCCTCCGGAGCTGCTGGCGATATTAACCTACCTCTGGGATGAAGCATGTCCATGCTTATTATATGACAATAGTTAATTCTAAGCATCTACCTACTCAGTGGGCCTCGGAATTCCCTGAGCATCAGGACAGCGCTTATTCACCTTCGTGTTGCCAGCACTTGACATTATGCTGATAAAGACAGTGAGCATGTGAGGCATAGCTGTGCAGCAAACATGGACTGAAAACCACATTCCATAATCCTGCTTATCCATCAGCCTATTGATGGATGTTAGGGTAAAGTCCACACTGGGAAAATCCAGAAAAAGACGTTACATATTTATAGCTTCTAATGTTAAAAAAAATTATCTGACATTTTACTTATAGGCCAGCAAAACTTGTGTGTGTTCACACATATGTGTGTGCTTCTGTGCACGTGTGTGTATATATATACAGCAGTTTCCTCTGGCTGCCATAATAAATTCCCACACATTGAGTGCCTTAAAACAACAGAAATGTATGCTCACAGTTTTGAAGGCCAAAAGTCCAAAATCAAGACTGTTTTCTTGGAAGGTGCTGGAAAGATTGTGCTCCCTTGTCTCTTCCAGCTTCTGGTGGCTTCAGGTAAACCCTGGCTTGTGGCTCTGTCATTCTAGGCTCTCCCTCCTCTTGAATCTGTCTCAAACTCCCTCTGCCTTCCTCTTGGAATGACACAGGTCAGTGGATCTGTATAATCCAGGTTGATTTCATCTCAAAATTCATCTGGAAAAATTCCTTTTGTGAAGAAGCTAACACACAGGTTCCTGTGATCTGGACATGGGCATGTCTTTTGGGAAGCTGCCATTCAACTCACTGCACTGTGAGAGAGTGTGTGTGTGTGTGTACGTATGCGCGCTCTGTATATTGTGCCAGAGAAGAGTGCTTAAACCAAGTTCTACTGAATGCCCTCCTGTTGCCAAGGTGATACAGTTTGGAAACCACATTGGGTGCTGGAAACACAATGGGGAACATGAAAGATGTCTCTGCCTTATGGAGGTCATAACAAGTCAAATATTTTAAAGTTGGAAAATGTGGTATGATGGAAAATTATGCTGTGATTGTATACAACAGGGAATCTTGCTGTCTGTTAAGTGATAAATGTGACCTTGATATTTTCTCAGTTAGAGATGGATTACACGGAACATTCCTTGATTTTCAGTCTGGATTATCTTCTACCCTGTAGTGTGATATCCACTACAAATCCTTGTTTTACACGTATGCTTTGCAGTTGAAATGATCTGATGCAAAGATACTCCATGAAACTATCACAGTTCATATAGTTTAGGATGCCATCACTTGCAATACAATCATTATTTTACAACAATCAAGAAGAATAAACGCTGCTGATTAAACTATGAGACACCATTAATTATCATCCCAATTTCATAGATATTGAAACATGTACCTTAGAATCAGTGAAATATGTTCATTTCTACTCTGACATACGTTCTCACAAATTAAAAATCTTCTGACTAAAGAGTACAACCAAATATCAATGGTCTACCAACAATATTTTAACACTGCGTTGGCTTCACTAAGCCTCAGAATATTTTTCACCTTTTCATGAGGTTCAGTTCAGTTCAGTTGCTCAGTCATGTCCGACTCTTTGCAACCCCATGAATTGCAGCATGCCAGGCCTCCCTGTCCATCACCAATTCCCAGAGTTCACTCAAACTCATGTCCATCGAGTTGGTGATGCAATCCAGCCATCTCATCCTCTGTTGTCCCCTTCTCCTCCTGCCCCCAATCCCTCCCAGCATTAAAGTCTCTTTCAATGAGTCAACTCTTTGCATGAGGTGGCCAAAGTATTGGAGTTTCAGCTTTAGCATCATTCCTTCCAAAGAACACCCAGGGCTGATCTCCTTTAGAATGGACTGGTTGGATCTCCTTGCAGTCCAAGGGACTCTCAAGAGTCTTCTCCAACACCACAGTTCAAAAGCATCAATTCTTCGGCACTCAGCTTTCTTCACAGTCCAACTCTCCTAATATATGTAATTACAATTCACTAAGTCCTAAATTAAGACATTGGCTCAGCAGTAAAGAATCCACCTGCAATGCAGGAGACACAGGAGATGTGGGTTCAATCCCTGGGTTGGGAAGATCCCCTGGAAGAGGAAATGGCAATCCATTCCAGTATTCTTGCCTGGGAAATGCCATGGACAGAGGAGCTGGGGTGGTGGGGGCCGGAGGAGGGGGGCGGCTACAGTCTATTGGGTCGCAAAGAGTCGGACACTAGAGTGACTGAGCACAAATGCATGTTAGGTCTCTTTAAGGCTTGAGAGAGTTTGAGAAGTCATAAGACTGGGAAAGACTCTAAAACTCTTGAGCTGAAGCAGAAAGATGTGGCTGCTGGTATTATTGTCACTTCTTTCCAAGTCCAGAACTTGCTAAAAGGTCAGAAGAATACAGCGTGTACACCTGTGTGTGTCTGCGAGCAGAGCCTGCAAATAGGGACAAGCCGGAGTGTCCGGAGGTCCGTGGGGCAAGGTCACATCTGGTGGCCCCATTAGACCCTGTGAAATGCTACAATGGAAAGAGAAGACAGGATCCCTGCTCTTAGAAAGACATCTAAAAAGAGAAGTGATGAAACTTTTAAACACACCCGACTCCAAGCTCATAAAGTCTGGAGGACTTTCTGGAATGCAGGATTGAGATTTTGCTGTAAATCTGCACAAAGGTCATAACGTACTGTAGAAAAAGTCTCAAAGAATGATCTCTGTATGAATTCTCTTCTTGCACTTATTTCTCATTTTTTCATGCAGTTTGGGACACTGAGATATCACATCCACATTTCCCTGTGTTTTTCCTACAAAGATTTAATTTTGCTCCTTGCACATGAAATTAGGAGGAATGAGGAAGACAACGCCATCCACAATTTGTGGGGAGGTACGGAACATGAGAGAAATTTAAGCCTTTAAAAATGAACAGATGTGAGTCAATATGGGGTTTTTAAGCAAGAAACACACATACATGTTAAGAATAGTGTGTGAAGTATGCTCCTCATCCCCAAAATAATGAGGTAAATCAATACACTTTCAATTAAGTAGTTTAAAAAAACAAGCTGAGCTCAACTTGCAAATTCTTCTGAAATTTTGAAAAGGTGCAAACTCTTTTACACACACACACACACACACACACACACACAGCAGCTTAGTAAAGTATCATTTTAAAACAAATTCTTCCCTGGAGAAAACTTATTGCCAAAGCATCTGGTCTGTGCTTTCAGAAGGCATTTAACAAGTTACTATCATTTCCCAGACTCACCAGGGTAGCACTGACTTTCAAATGAATTAAAATTTTCTTTAGAAAAACAAATCTCAGGCCTCCCACAGCTATTGGAAAGGAAGAGTAAAGCAAGGTTAGGGGCAGATCTAGCCAAACTCCTTTTCTTCGGGGAATAAAGGGATTGTTTTCAGATTTCGGTAACCATATATGTTTTTACATCACATCCCAAGGCAATCCCTGAAAGACAAGTATGGGTGAAGTGTGGATTTTCTGCTGTTAAAGAACAAAACAAATTTGACAAAGATAGTTCAATTTAGTAAGCCTACTTTTGAATAAATGGACTGGCAAAACAACAGTCTGGAAGAAAATAAAAATCTTATGTCATATGCAAAAATTAATTCCAGACAGACTAAAGACTTAAAATTAAAAAATCTTCCTAGAATATCTAAGAAAATGCATATACAATCCAGGAGTCACTTTCTCAGCCAAGAGTGAAAACACAGGAAAAGGAGACTTGTCTAAATAAAATATTTAAGCTCTTGAATGGATATATATAATATAAACAAAGTCAACAGATTCAGTAAATGTAAATAAAAAATATCTCTATAATACAAACGGCATCTAGAAATTGCCAAGAATAAATATGCAACAGAAAAACTAGGTAAAAATTATTTCAATTTGCAGAAGAGTATGTCTAAGTGGTAAACATATACATAAAAAGGGCACAAAAATCACTGATGGTCAGAGAAATGTAACTTAACATAGCAAAGATCTTATTTCTTATTTTGTATCCATTAGACTGGCAAATGCTGCTTGTACACTTTGTACCTAATAGTTGTCACAGATTTGGAGAAATGGTATTCTCATACATCAATAATGGAAATGAGTATTGTTTCTGACTTTTCAGACAGCATTTCAGCAACTTCTATTAAATCAGTTCCACTTCTGTGAATTGGGTTTTGATATTGGGACAGAGGATTCCCAGGTGGCTCAGTGATAAAGAATCCACCTGCCAATGCAGGAGACGCAGGTTTGATCCCTGGGTCAGCAAGACCCCTGGAGGAGGAAATTGCAACCCACTCCAGTATTCTTGCCTGGGAAATCCCATGGACAGAAGAGCCTGGAGGGCCTCATTACAGTCCATGAGGTCGCAAAGAGTCAGACACGACTGAAGCGACCTACCGTGCATGCACTGGGATAGAACACCTACTTTCCCTAAATTGTTTCTTCTAAAAAGATTTAATTTTCGTCCTTGCATGTGAGATTAAGAGAATCAGGAAGACAAAGTCATCAAAGATGTTTTGGGGGACAAGTAAAAGGTATGTGATAGAAACCAGAGAATTTTATAGAAATAATGAACAAATGAATGACATTACATACATGGAGGTTTGAAGTGAAGTGAAGTGGCTCAGTCGTGTCCGACTCTTTGTGACCCCGTGGACTGTAGCTTACTGGGCTCCTCCATCCATGGGATTTTCCAGGCAAGAATACTGGAGTGGGTTGCCATTTCCTTCCACAGGGGAACTTCCCAACCCAGGGATAGAACTCAGGTCTCCCGCATTGTAGGCAGACGCTTTACCGCCTGAGCCACAAGGGAAGCCTTGTGGAGGTTTCAGATCAGATCAGTTGCTCAGTCGTGTCCGACTCCTTGCGACCCCATGAATCGCAGCACGCCAGGCCTCCCTGTCCATCACCAACTCCCGGAGTTCACTCAGACTCACGTCCATCGAGTCGGTGATGCCATCCAGCCATCTCATCCTCTGTCGTCCCCTTCTCCTCCTGCCCCCAATCTCTCCCAGCATCAGAGTCTTTTCCAATGAGTCAACTCTTTGCATGAGGTGGCCAAAGTACTGGAGTTTCAGCTTTAGCATCATTCCTTCCAAAGAAATCCCAGGGCTGATCTCCCTCAGAATGGACTGGTTGGATCTCCTTGCAGTCCAAGGGACTCTCAAGAGTCTTCTCCAACACCACAGGTTTAGTGAAGTATAATTAACAGAGGCCAACAACTAGAAATAAGTTGGACATCAATCAACAGAAGAATGAATAGATCTGCACCATGGAATATTATGCAGCTGTTAAAAAGGAATGAATTTGTTTTATACCAGATAATTTAGAAAGATTCTCAAGAGTGACATAAATAGGAAGCCAAAAAGTATGTATAATATACAAGTATTAATAGATATAATACAATTCCATTTTCACAAAGCAAGGACAGAATCCTATTTCAGTATATGTCTTTGTATCAAGGTTGGTTGGATCTGTGGGTGTAGAACCCATGGATACTGAGGGTCACTATACTATGGTCAGTTTACTATACAGACTTCAGCATCGATGGATTTTGGTAACTGCAGGAATTCTGGAATCAATTCCCCAAAGATACTAGGGGTGGACTACATATCTAATGTCAATGCAGGATTATATGAGTAGGGAGGAAATATGAAGCAAACTCCTGCATTATTAAAGTGGATTGTGTGGGTAGACAGGATTGGATTGGAGGCATGAGGGTTGACGTGAAGGGAGAAAAAAAAAAGTGGTAGCTAAAATGTCTCATTTCTCTAAAATTTTAAGAGTGTGGGAGAGAAGAGAATAGGGGATGCATGAAAGGACAATCACAGTTATCTCAGGGTGGTGGGACCTCAGATAACCTTAAGTTTTTACATATTTCCATGTATTCAAATTCTTAATAGTGAATACATGATGTTTTTTATAACTGGGAGAAATGAAATTCTATTTCATTGTGACAATTTAAAAAACTAGATAGACTGTAAATGATGTTTATAACTTAGTTCATATATTTCCCTTCTTCCTTCCCTGTCTAGTCTCCACTTATTAGCATGAAACTCCTCTGACATCGATTGTACTCAAACTGTGAACAACCTGCTCAGATTGAAATCTTCCCAGCTGAGTCAAGAAGACAGCAAACTGGAGGGAGGGGAAGAACAATTTCAGAATTCCCTGATCCTCTGTGAAGTTGGCTTGAGGCTTCTTCTCTGATGCTAAAAGATTCTCTTAAAGTCATCTTGTACTGTGCTTTCAGCAACTGCCACCTCAACCTTCTGATAAAGACAACTATTTATAAAGTCCTCAGGTGTCAAGCTGGCAACAGAAAACATTTTTGATTCCCCCATCAATCACTGCCTATACATAGAGAGAATTAAACCCAGCTTGCCTCCTCTTATCTCTGGCTCCCTTCTTCTTAACCATTACACTGACGTCGACACGTGCACAGATATTCAGCAGAGGAAGTGAAATGACATTCAAACTATCACATTTGCTTCCCTCCTGGTCTTGAAGTTATCTGTGAATCTCTAGCATTTATTCTCCTGCATTCATACTCAGATTCGAAGCTTCAACAGGCTCTCAAGTTGCTGAACCTAACTCTTACAAAAAGAAAGAACAGGAAATGGAACAGAAACTCGAACTGCCCTAAATGCAGCACTTCAGGGTTCGTTATAAATTACATATAAAAATAATGACATTTTCATAAACGTATCCATTCATTCTTAGTCTTTAAAATCAAATAGTGATGAACTTAGTTTGTCAGCTTAGTTTTAGGCAATACACAGGAATCTGTCAACAGTGACCTACCAACGAGGAACTATCTATGACTTGAACTTAAATATTGTACAATTATAATTGCTAACACACAATATGGTTTTTACCAAGATTTTCATGAGATTATTGACTGACCACAATGCAATACTGAATGTAACATTTAAATCCAATATCCAACTTGATGAAGAAAAGTAAATTAACCATAATTATTCAATTTAAGAAACAGGTAATGCCTATTTATGAACGTTAACCAGAGAAAAATGGAACAAAAGTTTATAAAGTGATTAAACCCCCATGAAGCCTAGAGATTATTATAAACATCCTACAAAAAAAAAAAAAAACAACAAGAATAAAGGACACTAGGATTTCATTTTTATTACAGGAGCTTTGGAGGAAAAAAAAATTCTACCGAAAACAACTGAACAAATAACTTATAAAATTCACAATATGAAACAATCATTGAATTTATTCTAGTAGCCTTCAAAGTGATGCAAATTAGAAAAAGTACCAATTTTTAGATCACCTAAATCAGCAAAGACTGGAAAAAAAACACTGATATTCATTAACTGCTAATGGTGTAAACTTTCCTGGCTACAATTAGCAATACACATCAACAACCTAAAAAAAAAAAAAATTTTTTTAATCCCACTTCCAGGAACCTCAAATAATGAATGATGTACAAAACAGACAAATTTAAGTATAAAGATAGCCTCAAAAAATGACTCTCAAAACAACTGAATGTCTAGCAAGTAGAAAATGGTCAAATAAATAATGGTTAATTGGTAACAACAGAATTGCATTCGGTCATGACAATTTTATTTTCAAAGAAGATTAATAATGAAGGAAAATGCTCACGATATAATGTAAAATTTTAAGTTTTATATACAGTTTGGGCTTCCCTGGTGGCTCAGACAGTAAAGAATCTGCCTGCAATGCAGGGGACCCAGGTTCGCTCCCTGGGATGGGAAGATCCGCTGGAGAAGGGAAGGGCAACCCACTCCAGTATTCTTGCCTGGAGAATCCCATGGACAGAGGAACCAGGAAGGCTACAGTTCATGGGGTCACAAAGAATCAGACATGACTGAAAGAATAACACTTTCATTTTCATATACAGTTTAGGGCTTCCCAGGTGGCTCAGTGGTAAACAACCCTCCCACCAAGGCAAGAGTCGCAGGAGACTCAAGTTCCATTCCTGGGTCAGGAAGATCCCCTGGAGGATGAAATGGCAACCCACTCGAGTATTCTTGCTGGGAAATCCCATGGACAGAGGAGGCTAACAGGCTATACAGTCCATGGGGTTGCAAAGGGTCAGAGACGACTTAGCAACCAAGCACATATACAGTTCAGTCTCACTTTATATACATTCTCCATGTACGTGGCAAGCCTGCATAATAGGAAAATGTTAATAATGGTTACATAACAATTATATAACCTCTGGAATTAATATTGATATTCATTTCTGTCATTTTCTATGTTTCCCTATAGTAAAACTCTCTATAATAATGATATTGGGGGTGATGGTGGGGAATAGTAAGTATGTTTAAAAAAAAAAAAAAACCAACCATTAAGCCTCTCTGGCAAAAGAAATAGTTTAAAAAATTGGACAACTATCCCCACTGTGTGCATCAGGTCAAGGGCAAAATCTGAAAAGTAGGCAAACCAAAAAAGAATGCGAGAGTGCCTTCCAACAACGTCTTAAGAGTATACAACTTTTCATGCTTACTGAAAAAGTACTTCCAACCTCTAATAAAGAGCCTCTTATACAGAGCCGCTTTAAGGTTTTAGCTCAAGGATGAAGAGAGAAAAGTTGGGGCAAGAAGTTCCTACTCTCTTAACTGCAGAAGAACCCAAACAAGGAAATGTCTAGGAACTGGGGCCCAAGGCATGACTGTTTTAGTAAGTTCTGGGTAGAAGAAAAAAGAAAAGGCAAGGCATCAAGGCAAAAATCTAAAAGGCAGAGGCTGACGAGTAACTCCCAATATTCAATGACCCCCTTTCCTGCACTGTGCCCAATTAAGATTCCACTCACCTTCCTGTACACATAGGAGTGTGTAAGTCCTGACCAATGAGATGTGAGTGCAAGGCGGTGCAGGATCGATGGTGAGACATACCCTTGGGCCCTTCCTTCTATCTGGGATGCAGACATGATGGCTAGAGTTCCAGCAGCCACTGAGAACCATGAAGTGAAAACTACCTACTGAGGATGACAGAGCAGAAAGCCATAAGAAGCCTGGGTTCTTGTCATTCTGCCCTGTCATTCTGGGCCATGTTTCTTCAGACTTTTGTTATTTGAAAAAGAAAGAAATCTCCATGTTGGATAAGCCATTATTGCTATAATTTTTTTTTGGGGGGTCCTGTTACATACAGTTAAAATGAACCTAAAGTGATGTACCTGGCCATGATAAGCTTCTGAAAATTTTTCTCTTGATTTTGTCTATTCACCGTGGCTCCCTTCCCTTCCTCTTAACGGACCAAAGAGTGGACCAAAATAAACAGGAAAAAATAAAAGTAAAATATCTTAATAAAGCTTTATGTTATTTATTTTTAAGTAATCTGAACCTTCATGAGCACGCTCTCTCTCTTTAGGCATAACTAATTAAATTATTTTTAACTTGGGTCTGGTGCTTGATTGATTTTATGAGTCAGTGATCCAAGGTAAAAATGGATTCCTTATTACTTTATATGTTAACCTGAAACAAAGTGAAGGTTTCATAAGATAAGCTACAGAGGATCAGGAATGACAATAAAATAGATATTAGGTCTTTGATTCTAGCCATCCCTTACTTGCCCACTCAAGGAAGGGAGTAGCATCTGCATGGATGAATGTCCTGGAGTTATTCAAGCGAGTTTCCTCTGGCATTTCATTAACCTTTTTTTGAATGGATGACCAAGTCTCTTACAACCAGTGCTTCCTAATTACCTACAAGATAACAGATATGTTTAAAAATAGCAAAGTAAATATTTACCCTTTTCCAGTTACTTTTAGATATTTGAATCTAGTTTCCTGCTAGGAGGAAAATACTGTCAATTTGAACTAATTATCAAGAGGAAAGTTTCATTTCTAACATCTTAACATCTATTACTGAGAAAACTATCACTTTGGGGGGAAAAAAAAAAAACTGGCCGAGGAAATTTTTCTTTACTGAATGGAAAACAACAACAGAAGACAGCCTATTCAAAAATCTTCACAAGCATACATACATAAGCACTGCTCACAATTCTACTCCTCTCTAAGCTATAATCAGACCTAATCATAACAACTTACTGTACGTGTTACATATTAACCTAAATAACAGCTTCATAACTCTAAGACTTCACATTGCATTTTAAATTCAATAACTTGATATTCATTAAAGAACCATTAAGCCATCAAAGCTCAAGTGGTATTTAAATATTTATTTCAAAGTAGGTTTAAGAATTAGCAGAATCGATTAAAATGACTTGCCTTATAATATAAAGTAATTCATCCACAGAGCTAGAAAAGGGCTCAGGAAAACTGGGTTTTCCTCCTCCTCCTACCACTATGTAATACTCCTGCAATGGCATAAAAGGAAACTCACTGTCTGGGATTAAGAGACTATGGTTTCAAGTCAATCTTGGGGCTATTCTAGGAAAACAACAACTGTACCAAATTAGCAGTAGTAGTTTTGCAACACTACTTAAACCAAGCGGCTTGCTTTGCTTAGAAGTAAAACCCCTGATGCTCTGAAAAGATGCAACAATGGATAGTTAAATGGTGAGCTGGCTATCCAATCAGGTTCTTTCTTATTGTAAGAGTTGACTAGCTCCAAAGATGTATGGCATTCTAGGTGATAGAAGGCTAAAAATTTAATGACGTACTACATGTAACATGTGAAGAAGGCATCTGAATTTCAGAATGAAACAAAGAGTAAGAAAGCAAAGAGAAAAAAAAAGGCCTTTAAAGAATGAGTTTTAATTGCTAGAAATAATTTATTTAAAGATGGATAACTAATGAACCTAAGAATCATTATTTCATCATGATCTTACCAGTCTCTGTTTTTCCTACTGCTAACTTTAGGACCTACCACCTTAGTCTGTGTATCTCAGCTGAATCAAAAGTGAAATTCTGTCAGACTTGCAGAGGCCATAGACAGCTTTAGTAATTTACTTTGGACCTTAGAAATTTTAACACTGAGATTTATTCATTCATTTATTAAATTCTTACTGAATGCCTCCTACATACCAGGAAGTGTGCTAGGAGCTGGGAAATCATGATAATTTATTAAATTTTTTATCCTTTTAATGAAATTTGGATAAATGTTCTTATGAAACTGGGAATAGGGGTGGAGGTTTGAGATGTGGGGAAACAACTTCATGTGGAAATGTCATCTAAAGAAGAATTAATCCCATGAGATTTAAAAAATATTTTAGCAAGCATTTTATATTTTATCAAGTTTGACAAAATAATACGTAAACAATAAAGAGTTATTTTTCAAGTTGCATATAATAGCTGGTTTTCTTAAGATTGATAGTCCTGCTAAAGACAAGAAGGAGTTTATGAGGCTTCCTAGAACTGCAGCTTTTTCAGTGAAAAGACAGATACCTCAGGAATCTCAGACAAAAATAAATGAGTTTACAAGCTGGTCGACTAGAACTTGCTATTTCAATAAGGAAGCCAAATGAGGTAAAGAGACTAAAATACTCTCTTTAAACTATGATACAGTCAATCGCAATGATCAAACCAGTTTTCCTTTTACAGATGAACTGAGCATCTCAAGATTCTTTTTTTCTCATCACGTGGATACTCCCTTAAGACTTTCAAAATCGACATCTTATTTGAAAAGCAAGAGCGTTTAAAATAAGGAGCCATGTCCAAATCTCATCTTACGAGTCTAAATGTTGATAGCCATCCACTGTCCTCCACAAGATCCTGTTATGCATGGCCAACTCAAATACATGATAACTAGAGGAAAATGACAGTATATAAAAGAATATTCAAGAGACTTTCTTAAAAACCTACCTTGTGTATAACACACTAGGCACCTCTTTCCTGCTAAGTTATTCAACTACAGATCCTCAGAAAGTCATCTTCAATCCAATAAAAGCATTGATGAGTGCCTACTAAAAATTTCAAAGATAACACTTGAATCTAAAAACACCTGTGACACTTTCAAACAGCCACGTGGAGCCTCTCGGCCATCTGAGTGGCCACAGTTGTTTCTGCTCCATCAGCTCTCCAGGCACTTGAATGGTACAGTTAAGAGAAGGAGCTCCGCAGAAAGCAAATACCAAAGCCCCCAGCATGCCACACACCTGGGGCTTGGAATCAACTCTGCTTCCTCCTCACGGTGGAGAGAGAGAAAGCGCAGCTATCCACCCAACGCAGCTGCCTCCAATGCCTACCATCTTTATTTCTCTCTCCCTGGCAGTTCATGCAGCCTTGGTCATCTTTCTTTCAGCAAGCAGGACCATACACTCATCTTTCCCACTCTAGACCAGCATTCTTTGACCTAGGGTACGTGTCTAAAGCAAAGCCAACACTTCCCAAGGGGTTCATCATCACAACTATGTGCTGTGCTTAGTTGCTCAGTTATGTCCAACTCTTTGCAACCCTATGGACCGTAGCCCACCAGGCTCCTCTGTCCATGGGATTCTCCAGGCAAGTATACTGGAGTGGGTTGCCATGCCCTTCTCCAGGGGAATCTTCCCAACCCAGAGATGGAACCCAGGTCTCCTGCATTACAGGTGGATTCTTTACCGTCTGAGTCATCAGAGAAGTGAGTCAATTTCCAAGTTCCCAACTTTCAAATACTCGCCTGTCTAAAAACTGATCTGCCTGAAACTGTAACTGTGATGGAAGAACATCCCTCCCACAATGAATGGCAGCTGTCCTTCATTACCTCCCCCTCCCAAAGGTCCTTCTCCTACTTTACAAAAGCAGTCCTCTGCATCAACGTCACCAGATCTTTCTAATCTGCATTACCCCAGGGTGTAAAGATCCCAGGGCACAGGGCAACTAACAAAAGAACAAATGAAAATGCTGATCCCTGCTGAGGAGTGCAAGTCTCCAGCATTTGAGTATCTCCTTTCCTAACACAGGTAATTTCCACTTCTTTGTTTTAAACAACCTGAAATATTTAAATAAAAAGGGCCTGTGGCCAAATGAAATACGAAATACTAGTTTTTGATTTATATTCTTTTTTTGGTACAGAAAGTAAGGCAGTGATCGATAAGACACTGCTTTGGGAAAGATCTCTGGTGTTCTCTTTATTTACTGCAAATAATAAACCCTTCCTTCTAACAGAAAAAAAAAAAACAACTATATTCCATTGGAGTAAAATTCTGTAGGAGAAAGGAAATGGAAATATGAATTTAAGGAGAAAAAAGGAAAGAAGTAAAAATTTTAACTGTTAAGAACTTATTCGTGCATTTCAAAAATGAATAACGTTGACAATCAAACATGAAGTGAAGTGAAAGTCACTCAGTCGTGTCCGACTCTTTGCAACCCAAATTCTCCAGGCCAGAATACTGGAGTGGGTAGCCTTTCTCTTCCCCAGGAGATCTTCCCAACCCAGAGACTGAACTCAGGTCTCCCGCGTTGCAGATGGATTTGGTGGCTCAGAGGGTAAAGCGTTTGCCTGCAATGCATGAGACCCGGGTTTGATCCCGGGGTTGGGAAGATCCCCTGGAAAAGGAAATGGCAACCCACTCTGGTACTCTTGCCTGGAAAATCCTATGGAAGGAGGAGCCTGGTAGGCTACAGTCCATTGGGTCGCAGAGTCAAACACGACTGAGTGACTTCACTTTCTTTACCAGCTGAGCCACAAGGGAAGCCCAAGAACACTAGAGTGGGTAGCCTATGCCTTCTGCAGGAGATCTTCCTGACCCAGGAATCGAACCAGGGTCTCCTGCGTTACAGGTGGATTCTTTACCAACTGAGCTATAAGAGAAGTTATGAGGGAATCAAATATAGATTCTACTCGAGTTTTTTAAACAACGCAATAACTTGAAAAGTCAACGTTAATGGTATGATGAAAAATAACATCCTCTACAACTATTTAAACTTAAGATGAAAAGTTTTAGCAATTAACTTGAAATGTGCTTCGAGTACAGGCTTTTACAGAATCTTTCAGGTGCTGTAAGAGCAAAAAAGTTAGAAGAGCATGGCTGGAGAACAACTCTTCAGAGCCCTTCCAAGAAAAAATACTGAAGAGACAGAGAAAAAAGAACAATTTCCCCACCTACCTGGCCCTGAGTGTGGACGGGCTGATGATGGGTGAGGATTATTCTCTCCACCCTCTCGGTCATAAAGACATTTGTTGAACCTGGTTCTACAGCCAACAGTTTCCAAGACTGATGATGAGGTTAAATATCTGAATTTAACTGCGTTGCAGAACGGCATGAGATTCTGGCTGAAGAGATGTCTTTCTTAAGGAGAACCTCTACTTTTCTTTTAGTCTCCAGAAAGACTCATGAGGCCATACTGGTGGTGGTGGTGGTTTAGTCGCTAAGTCATGTCCACCTCTAGTGATCCCACAGACTAGAGCCCGCCAGGCTCCTCTGTCCATGGGATTTCCCAGGCAAAAAAGACTCACTAATTTTGTATTTATCTTAAACGATGACAAATTTCACCACGGCGGGTGGAATAGTGAATGTGTCTGGCAATTCATGAGTGACATGCAGGAGGCAAAGAACTGGAAAGCTCTTACTGTGTAGTTAGTATGTTAAAGATGGCAAACGTCCTAAAGAGTGCTCTCAACAGGCATGTCTACATACCCTAGGCCCTCAGACTCTGCTTTTTGCCTTCTTTCTCTGATTCTTTACTTTCTTCTCTGCCCCTTACCGCTTTTCAGCCACTCTTTTGGGAAGCAGAAAATCGTCTAAATATGATGGATGAGGCCAGCACTTAATTCGATGTCTACTCTGTTCTAAAAATATTGACTTTCCGGTCCTCCAGCTCTCAAGAGAGACAGTGGGGCTCTTTAGAGCAGACGTTAGACCTAATCTAAATCTACTCCTGTTTAGTATAAGGAGGTAGTACAGTTTAAGATAAAAGGTCTGCCTTCAGAGTTGGAAAGGAGGCTAAAAATCACAATCCATCATTGACTAGGTATGTTGCTCAATTTCTCCAAACCTCAGGTTCCCAAAGTCCTTAAAATGGAGTGCTAAGGATTTGAGACAAGATATATCAAGCACTTAGAAACCGACTAGCACATAGTAGGCATCCAATAATCAACAGTTCTGAAATTAGATGTTTGATTTTTTTTTTAATGATTACTTAAAATCAGCCAATAGTTTCCTCTTGGCATAATGTCAACTACTGCCATGTTTTTCCATTCCTTTCTAACCTCTCTGAAAACAGGTGATTTGGAAAATGACTACCTTTCATGTCTAAGTATAGGGTGTATGTGTGTGTGTGTGTATAAAATGTACCTGCAGCACGAAAGCTGGCAAAAGGACACGCACAGGAATGCGGGCTGCACAAATGTCACATACAGCGTGGCGGCATGTCCTTAACGTATTCTGCGCACTGCTGCGACACATTACAAAAAATAAACATGGAATCCATGACCAACTCTTTTCAAGTCTATCCAAATTTAATTGGTAACCTAACACTTTCCGCCCTTCAAATTAGCGAAGTTTACTGGTTCTAGTTGTTTGTAAAATACTTATTATTTTAAGGTTGTAGGGAAACTGCTACTCCCATGATTCTCCCTTGAGCATGAGTATAACCTTTAGTCTCTGAAGCAATTTGGCAATGTGTAACAAGGACTTAAAAAGGATTTACATGCTTATTCAGCAGGGGAGGAGTATATCCTAATCCAAACCAACAGATTTATGTATGAGTATTCATTACATCACAACTTAAAATTCATAAAATGAAGCAGCTTTGGTGTCCACTTTGACTTTTCGCTTTCATGCATTGGAGAAGGAAATGGCAACCCACTCCAGTGTTCTTGCCTGGAGAATCCCAGGGACAGGGGAGCCTGGTGGGCTGCCGTCCACGGGGTCGCACAGAGTCGGACAGTCGCACAGTCGGACACGACTAAAGCGACTTAGCAGCAGCAGCAGCAGGGGACTTGATATATGGTACGGCCATCATCCCATGAAACAGCATGGAGCTTAAAAAAAATTTTTTTTTAAATAAGATGAGATTAAGTGAAAGGACCAAAGTATAAAGCAGTATTTGGCTATGATTCCAAATTTGTATATGCCACTGTGATCCTCAAGCAGTAATAACAGAAACTTTACAATACAGAATTGGAATTACACACAGTGATCAAAATCCATTCCACAGCTTGAAAGGACACACTGTTAAGACTTGCTACCCACGTCCTAATTTGAAAAAGAAGTGTGGGATGAGTACACTGCTGATTCAGATCCTTTTTATGAATGGCAGGGAGAGGAAAGTGGATTGTAAAGCTGAAAGTTATGTCTGCAACTGACATTCAGCCTCTTAAAATTTTGTTTAATGAAACTTTTGGGTGACTTTTACACCACACACATCCATGTTCACCATCTAGCTAGTAGGTTTTGGTGATGTGAGCAGAGATGAGAGATAGGAAAAAGTGAGGAATTCTATAACCTTTCAGTATACACAATTGCATACAATGTAAGAATAAATGAAACTCAAGAGTACACACACACTCTCTCTCTGATTCAGACCTGCAGACATATTTAAAGCACTCCCACTCTAAGAAGAAATGCCTCAAACAACCGTCCCTGAACTCACCTGCCCTTCATCACTACTTTCAGAACTCCTAGCTTATTCCCAATGCCCACGACTACCACCACCAATTAAACAAAGCTAGTAAGCACAGGGAGACTGTTTTACAGTGATCCTGAACTCTCCTGCCTTTATTTTTCACATCAGTACTTCAAACATCTAATCTAACTCCTGAGAAGAAAGGGAACAAAAATGCCTTTAGACACTTATAACATCTCATGTTACACATGCCTGGACTCCAGAGAAAAAGGAGCAACACAAGTCCTTTGAGCAGAAATGACACCTTTCTGCTCAGTGCTGATTTGGCGTGAGCACAGCTTTATCTACTTGCCTGCCGGCCTGGGCCCAGGTGCTTCAAGCAGCCCCATAGCAGAGGCCAGCTTGTTTCTGCAAAGTCTGAAACCGCACGAAGCCAAAATCAACAGAAGTTATTACGAAAACACAAAAGGCAAAACACACCTAAACTGCCACCTTGTCTGTCACAGTTCTCAAACCGAAAACTATCTTGACAGTATGCACATCTATCTACCTGTTTGCAGATGTCAACCTGCAGAACAAACAGCTGGGAGACGTGGGGTTAGTCTCTGGTTGTCAATTTCAGGAAACACGAGCATGTCTTAGTTTTGAGCTCAGGTTCCAGGTCAATACAGGTTTTCGGGACTTCAGTTTTTTTTCCAGGCTGGAAATGCGCTAAGCTAATAATTAACCTTAAGCATACCATCACCTCTACTAAAAACATTTGCTACACAGCTCTAAATTACTTTCAGTTGACTTAAACAAAACAGACAAGCTGTAATAAAAGGTCTCTGAGAAATGTGATCTCTTTCATTGGTCACCCAGGACCTTTCCCCCTAAAATCTGCTCCTTCTTGGGGAGGGGAGGGAGAGAGTTGCCAAAATAAAAATGCCACCCAAAGCACAATTATTTTGTGAGAAAGTTACCTAAGCTAACTCTTCAGGGTTTCTCAGGTTGAGTAATTCTTGCAGGCGGGTAGAGAGGGACAGCTCGCCTCCAAGATTACTATCTGCAGAGGTTTCCCTAATGTTGATTTTGGCGGGGGGGAGGGGGGGCGTCCTTTTTAATTATCCTGCAAGGGCTCTGATTTTCACATCTCTAGCTGCTGGGGAGAGTTGAGAGCGACGCGCCAGGGCTGCGGCAGCCGCTCGGGCCAAGTCCAACGCCGGGGGGGGCGGGCAGCCCACTCCCCACCGGGTCCCACCCTCCCCGGCACAGGCGCGCACAGCCCAGCCAAGACTGCGGTTCGCGGGCGGGGACTCACCGCTGTCCAGCCGCGCAATCTGGGGCAGTCGGTAAGTGCTGACCAGCAGGTCGAGCGGAACGGCCACCGAGCTCCACTTCACATCCTTGAGGCTGCAGCCCAGCGAGGGCGCCGGGTCCATCTTCCCCGCCTCCTCCGGCCCCGCGCTCCCGCCGCCGGCACCACCCCGCGCCTCGGCGGCCGCCGCTGCTCACGCTCGCGGAGCTGGGACGCGCGAGGGGCGCCCGGCACTCCGGCCGCGGGCAGCCCGGGGGCTCGGCGGCGGCTGCGGCAGCCGGGAGCGAGGGAGGGACGGAGGGGGCCCGCGGCCGGCTCAGCTGCCGCTGCGGGGCATGGCTGGGGCGCCCCGCGTGCCCTCAAGCCCGGAGAGGACTCGCAGCAGCCCCGCGGCGGCCGGGGTGGCTGCAGCGGCTCCCGCTCCGCCTCCTCCTCTGGCCCCGGGTCTGCAGCTGCGGCGGCCGCCCGCTCGCCTCCTCCTCCTCTCACCCCTCCTTCCCTCCGCCTGGAGCGTGTGAGGAGGAGCCGCGGGTCTGAGAAACGCCATAGCAGCGCTCCCAGCACTGACTAATCAACAAGGTGCGAGCAACGCCTGCGCAGCTCGGAGAGACCCCGCCCCCGCCTCCCCGGCGCCGCCCGCCCCGCCCCGCCCCGCCTCCAGCTCGGCCTCCCCCGCCCCCCGCAGCCTGGCGGCCTCGGCTAGGCGGCGGCTCCCGAATCGGGCGGGCGCCTGAGCGCTCTCCGCAAGCTTTAGCTCTCGCTCCCCCGTCCGACCGCTCCGGCGCCTTGCAGCCTCGCCCGGCGTCGCCGCGCGCCCGCATTCCTTCGCTTTCCCGGGGCCTGCCCGGAGGGCGCCCCGGAGCAACACGGCGAGCTCGGGAATCTCACTCGTCTTGCAGATGTAACTCCCTCTCCGGTCCACCCCCCACCGTGGCGCTGGAGTTGCTGTTATAGGCGCAAGAGATCTGTGTGGTGCCCATCTCTTGAGAGTGCCACAGCTGGGAAAAACATCCATCCCCTGGCATGCCTCCCGCCACCCCGCCCCGACAGCCCTAAAACTCGACAGAAACGCAGCTGGAAGTTACCCCCTTGAGTCTAGACTCAAGTTTTAAGATTATTTTACACCAGACTCTGGCTACAAGGCGGAATGAAAAAGGTCTAATCACCGAGAAACAGAAAGGTAACGAATTATCAAAACCCACACAAGGGAAGATGACTGTCGGGTTGGCACCTTCATTGTACAGACAAGCTGCTGGAGACAGCGGAGATTGAGACCAACAGCCACAGACACGCCAATTTACTGGGAGGTGACGGGAACCAGCTGTTGTCACATGCTTTTCTCACTCATTTCCCTCCCAGGGTTGGAATAATCCTCGTTTTCTAGATATACGTACCAAGACATTTGGTAAATTGGCAAGATTGCGCACTTGTAGATGGATATGCCTGGATTCAAGCCCACAGTCCACTTTCTGTGATGAACACTCTGTTTTCCGCAATATTGACTGTGGCCTACTCCCTGCAGACAGAGCTCAGAGGTGGCTGTAAGATTCCTGTTTCTTTAAGCACATCCCAACTTTTAAGTGCTACTTTTTTTTTTTTAAGATTATTTTACACCAGCAAAATAATGGCTTCCCAGGTGGCGCTAGTGGTAAAGAACCCGCCTGCTAATGCAGGAGACATAAGAGGCCTGGGTTCAATCCCTGGGTTGGGAAGATCCCTTGGAGAAGAAAATGGCAACTCACTCCAGTATTCTGGCCTGGAGAATCTCATGGACAGAGGAGCCTGGCGGGCTACAGTCCTAGGTCACAAAGAGTGGGACACCACTGAAGCGACTTAGCACACAGCACACACACCAGCAGAGGCTAGTGGTGGCCAGGTGAAAGGGTTACATAGATCAGTTCTTTATATTTTTCAATACGTATTCAGTGTACAATGCATGGAAGACAAAACAAACACCTGCCCAGGGGGATTTGAAAACAACCACTGCCTTTCAGATGGCTGGCTTAGGTCTGTGCCAATGAATAAACCTCTCCATAGCAATTACAGAAAAGCCCTGGAGATGCTTCTCACACTTTCCCTGTCCTCCCCCTTGGAAGCACTGACAATGATTTTCACAAAATCTTCTGCTGAAAGTTTTCAGCTTTGTGTCACTGATGTGAAGTTTTCAGAAAAGTCTTGGAAAAAAAGGTGGGGGGAGGAGTTTTTAGTCTATTTTACTCCAAATCCCTGGTGACTCTGATGGAAAAGAATCCGCCTCCAATGCAGGTGATCCCTGTTCAGATCACTGGATTAGAATCTTCCCTGGAGAAGGAAATGGCAACTCACTCCAGTATTCTTGCCTGGAGAATTACACAAATAGAGGAGCCTGGCGGATTACAGTCCAGAGGGTGGTGAAGAGGTGAACAACTGAGCGACTAACATTTTCGGTCGGAATCAGAGGTCCATAAAGTTCAAAGTTTTGCTCACAGAAAGAAGAATTTTTAAAAATTAAAAGGAACCAATTTTCCAGTAGTCTTGCCTGGAGAATCCCAGGGACGGGGGAGCCTGGTGAGAGGCCGTCTATGGGGTCGCGCAGAGTCGGACACGACTGAAGTGACTTAGCAGCAGCAGCAGCAGCAGCATGTATGAATGTGAGAGTTGGACTATAAGGAAAGCTGAGTGCCGAAAAATTGATGCTTTTGAACTATGGTGTTGGAGAAGACTCTTGAGAGTCCCTTGGACTGCAAGGAGATCCAACCAGTCAATCCTAAAGGAAATCAGTCCTGAATATTCATTGGAAGGACTGATGTTGAAGCTGAAACTCCAATACTTTGGCCACCTGATGCAAAGAGCTGACTCATTTGAAAAGACCCTGATGCTGGGAAAGATTGAAGGTGGGAGGAGAAGGGGATGACAGAGGATGAGATGGTTGGATGGCATCATTGACTCAATGGACATGAGTTTGAGTAAACTCTGGGAGTTGGTGATGACGGGGAGGTCTGGCTTGCTGCAGTCCATGGGGCTGCAAAGAGTCGGACATGACTGAGCGACTGAACTGAACTGAACTGAACTGAAAAGCAATCAAATGCCAGCTATTTTTTTTCCTATTTAATTAATTAATCATTTTTGAAAATTAAGCTCAGACTCCAAAAATTATACAAGAAACATTTAAGAATGGGTAGGGTCAGGGGTCCTTCAGGCAGTTAGTAGATCCTTAAACCTTAAATGGTAGATTGATTTTTTTTTTTTAATAATTTTCTTCTACTATTACATCCTCTTTAAAAGCTTCAGGGAACAGTAGAAGTAGTTCTTTCCCATGAAAGCACTGGTAAACTTATGACCTAAAGGCAAGATAAAAAGTAAAAAGATTAATGCAATCAACTTTTTTTTTCAATCAATAGAGAACTTACATTAGATTTGCTCTTATTGCTGACCTTGCAGAAAAGTTTTCATTTCAACCTTGAGTATTAAAGGAAAGAAATTTTAATGAGCTCCAAAATCTTATATAATCTCCAGTCGTGGCAGAACTGTTTCAGAAAGATTTTATTTGTAAGACAAAGAGAGTTTTGATTAAACTGTAGGGGGAAAAAATCAACTGAGAAGAGTACTCTTTCAGTCTGACTGAACTGCACTTCCAAACATGATATGAGGAGGTATGTTGTCTTAAGATTGTTGGGCCAGTGCAAACCATTCACATAAAAGTGTAACAACTGGGTACAGGGGCAAAACTTACAAGATTTTACAGTTTACGAAAAAGAAACACCTAAGAAAATTTTTCTGTAAAGCAAAATTCAATGTACCGGTCCCTCATTCCTGCCAAATACGTTTTAAATTGAGATTTGTGGAAGGCAGTGTTTTATGGTGATTAAAAATATTGACTCCAATGCCAGATGTCATGGCTTTGATTAGTGACTCTGCTTCTATTCAGGAGCTGTTTCCTCTTCTGAAAAAATGGGGATGATTGCTATAGACTGAATGTTTGTGTTCTCCCAAATTCTTATGTTGAAACCTAATCCCCAGGTGGTGATTTGGGGAGATGATTAGATCATGAACAAGAAAACAGGCCCTAAGCAATTATCCTTCAATTAAAAAAATTAATAAACTTTAAAATTTTTAAAAAGAAAGAATGGTTCTCACCAGACTCAGAATCTACAAACGCCTTGATCTTGGACTTTCCAGCCTCCAGAATTGTAAGAAATAAATTTCCGTTGTTTATAAACCCCCTAGTCTATGATAGTCTGTAATAACAGCCCAAATAGACTAAGATAAAAATAATAGTTCTCATCTCATAGGGTTGATATGAAAATGTAATCCTTTAATATATATTGAGCATTTAGAATAGGGCCTGACACATAGGAGGGCTTCCCTGGTGGCTCAGCTGGTAAAGAATCTGCCTGCAAAGCAGGATACCCCAGTTGGATTCCTGGATCAGGAAGATCCACTGGAGAAGGGATTAGACTACCCACTCCAGTATTCTTGGGCTTCCCTGGTGGCTCAGATGGTAAAGAATCTGCCTGCAATGCGAGAGACCCAAGTTCAATCCCCGGGTAGGGAAGATCCCCTGGAGAAGGGAATACTGAAGTGGGACTACCCACTCCAGTATTCTGGCCTGGAGAATTCCATGGACTGTATAGTCCATAGGGTCACAAAGAGTCAAACACGACTGAGCGGTTTTCACTTCACTGACACATAGGAAGGGCTAAAAGAAGTATTGGGGTTTTTTCTTTTGTTTCCTTTAAAAAAAAAAAAAAACAACTTTCTGACTACTTTTTAAAAACGTATTTATATTTATTTATTTATTTGGCTGTGCCAAGTCTTGGTTGCGGCACGTGGGATCTTCACTGCTGCATACAGGAGCTTAGTTGCGGCATGCAGGATCTTTGGTTTTCAGCATGTGGGATCTAGTTCCCTGACTAGGGAGTGAGCCCAGGCCCCCTGCATTGGGCGCTCAGAGTCTTAACCACTGGACCACCAGGGAAGTCCTGAAGTACTGGTTTTGAAGAGGCAAAGTTTAGAGAAGAATGGAAGAGGCAAATGGAGCTGTGAGGAAGTGATTCGATTTTGGAAGAACAGTTATATCTGGCAAGTAATAGAGAGCATCAGTCCTCAAATGGAAAACCCAGGTGCCTGCTCCCACCTGTGGAACCTCTGTCCCTAAAGCTAGAGTCTGTGGGGTTAATTCCACAGTAAGCCAGTCCTGTCACCCAGCCAATCCAGGCAGTGGCCATGATGACTCTTCATATGCTGATAAGCTCAGAAGTGAATCAGGCATATGATACTATATGACTCCTATGAGGGACGCTTCATGACTTCCTAACTGTGAAACTTCATGTTATACGTGCGTAATTCGTTAATTCTCTGCATTATCGGCTTTGCGAGATAAAAACATTACGTGTTGGTTTTCTTTATATCAGAATGTCCTGGGTCACATAATAGGCTAGCAGTCAAGTGTGATATTAAAGTTCATAGCCTGGTGGTTTTCTAGGTCTCTAAGCTCTTTTACCTGTCAACTAAAGTCCATGTTGTCACCTAACTTAAGTCGCTCCGTGCTTAAAACCTTGTACAGTGTCTTTATCCTCAGTGTCAGTGGAATAAAGTGTAAAGAAAGCCCTTTGTATAAAATGTTCTTCTTTTGCATAATCTCACATAATCTCCTTTATGTGATTGGGTGTCCTCTCCAGCCTCATCTTGACTGACTACCTGCTGATACCTTACCATCTGGTGGTAGTAGTAGATAGTAGGAGTGCTTTCTTGTAGATGCCCAAATGTGCCATGCTAATACTGGGCTGGCCAAAATGTTTCAATGGGTTTTTCCATTACAACTTGTGGGAAAACCCAAACAAACTTATTGGCCAACCCAATACATGCCCTTGAAGAGGCAGTCCTCTTGGCTTGGAATGCTTTTCTTCCTTTCTTTTCCATGAAATTCTGTTTCCTTCAAAGAGCTGATCCTCTCTTTCCCTTGTCACTATCATACCTGGCAATACTGCCCTGTTAATTGTGCTAATTGCTCTGTGCTTTACTATCTGATTTTATGTTTGACTTGCCTACTAGACCATTATTACCCATGGTCACTTTAAGTGTCTTTTATTCACCTTTGTTTCTCCAGGTCTTGCTACCATGCCTGGAACATGGAAAGTGCTCATTTCGTGTTGAATTGAACCGAATCGTCCTTACTCTGTATTATTTAGTGTGTGCATGCTCAGTCACTAAGTCATGTCCAACTTTTTTGAGATCCCATGGATGATAGCCCACCAGGCTCCTCTGTCCGTGGAACTTTCCAGGCGAGAATACTAGAGTTCTTGGGTTGCCATTTCCTCCTCCTTATTATTAAGTAGGGTAACACATCTGGATTATGAATGATTAATATTCATCGGGTCTAGACATTTTTAAGATTTTTAAGGCTCTGATTCCATAACAACAATGGTTACTATTAGATTGGCCCCCAGTTCTTCTCACTCATCTGAAAATTTAAATTTTATTTATTGAAATCAAGTTCTGCAATTTTGTCACTGCACTGGAAATGTGCCTCTGGACCCATCAGTTACAACATTATTAAAATTGTTAGTGTGTTATTAGTTTACTGTTTGTTACCTTGTCTGTAGTTTCCTTTGCCAGGATTTCACCCTCAGAAGAGCTTGTTGTACTACATTTGCATCCTCCGCAGCTGGCACATAGTAAGTTCTCTACATGCAGGTAAATCAATCAAACTTCTCATCCTATCTGTCTATCAAGAGAATATATAAATGGAAAAGCAAAGTACTATAAAGAAGCATATCCCATATGGGTACTTTCAGGAAGGATTTAAAAATATATTCAGAATTTTACTTTGTCATCTCTTCCTTTCCTGCTTTTGATATAGAGCGTGCCTTTCTTAAGTAGATCATTGACTAACATCTGTAGTACAGTGTCAATATAGGAATATTAAAGGAAAATATCCATATCAAGGAGAAATATTCCAAGTTGCAAACTGGATTTTGTGGGGCATGCTTGCTTTTTGAAAACATACACAACGTATTCCCATTGTAAAATACATAAAAATATGTATCACATTGCAACCCAGTATACACACACATGCATTATCAAAACAAAAGTTTTCCAAAATATTACTTCTTTGTGTGCTTCTAATGCATACTGAATCCTGATCTTTTAATCTGTTCTTTACTGTTTAATTTTTAGCAGTATTCATGATCCACGGATTTTATTTTACAGTTCATAACACAAGCCTAAGTGTTAAAACCACCCTTTTAAATAATAATTCTTTTGTGCATTGTTGTTGTTTAGTCATGTCTAACTCTTTGCAACCCCATGGACTATAGCCTGCCATGCTGCCCTGTCCATGGGATTTCTGAGGCAAGAATACTGGAGTGGGTTGCCATTTCCTTCTTCAGGGGATCTTCCCAACCCAGAGATTGAACCCACATCTCCTGCTTTGGCAGGTGATTCTTTACCACCGAGCCACCAAGGAAACCCTTTTTTGTGCTTTAAGTATTAACAGTTTAGCAAAGCAGGGAACATTATGGCTAAAGTTGTAGGAGGTTATAAAATTCAAGAATTATAACAAATATAAAAAGCAAATGACAATATAATTATTGAATTTACCAAAATCATCATCGTGTGTGTGTGTGTGTGTGTGTAGGTGTAACTCTATAGGTTATGGGTTTGGGTTTGTGAAGAAGCAAGCTCTTTACAGATGGTATTTTTCCTCCCAAGCAAACACAAGATGTCAGTCTGAGAAGCTGCTGGTGATTCGCGATGGTCCTGGCTCCTGTGTTCTTTGTAAATTACGCACAAGGCTTTCCAAAGGAGTGGTTAAGTGATTCATAGTTTAGCTCTATAGTTCTGCAGTTTCAAGAAGAACTTTTCTAAAATAAAACACAATTACTAACTAATCACTAATTACTAATTTTCATGTATTAATAGTTTTTAGTCATACATTTTTGAAGCGACTTAGCATGCATGCATGCATGCATTGGAGAAGGAAATGGCAACCCACTCCAGTGTTCTTGCCTAGAGAATCCCAGGGACGGAGGAGCCTGGTGGGCTGCCATCTATGGAGTTGCACAGAGTTGGACACGACTGAAGCGACTTAGCAGCAGCAGCAGTCATACATTTAACATATTGGTTAAAGAAATAGCTTAGTTGACTATAACACTTGTGAAGTACTAACAGATAAGCTCAGATTCTTTCCACATAGAAAAGTGTATGTTTCATAACATAATTTATATTTTTCTTAGTAAATATATTTAATGCAACAAAGCACAGGCAGACAACATTTCATTTATATTGGTGCCCAAATAATAATTATTAATAAATATTTCTTAGTGCAGAAATCTTCACAGGATGTAGGCAAGTTTGTTGTTGGTGTTCCAGTGATTTGAAGCTTCAAAGGAGTTTTAGTGTCAGAGGCAGTTCCACATTTAAGCCTCTCCCTTGAAAGATAATGAGATTTTAGCTCCCTGCTGACAAATCCTCTAAAGAGAGGCCATCAGATATGTTTCTCCCCTTCTCTGAAGTAAGCAGCGAAAAGAGAAAGACAGGGAGAATATGCTTATGTGGCACACCTGTCCTAGACCCCTGACCCCCTGGTCCAAACTGGGTGCATCTTTCTTCCCTGACTGCTCTCACACTCAGGTTCCTGGTTTATGGAGGCTGGAGTGTCACCTTCGTTTACTTAGAATTGAGATCATGCACAACTTCTCCAGTGAATACTCTGCTGCTGCTGCTGCTAAGTCGCTTCAGTCGTATCCAACTCTGTGCAACCCCATAGACGGCAGCCCACCAGGCTCCCCCGTCCCTGGGATTCTCCTGGCAAGAACACTGGAGTGGGTTTCCATTTCCTTCTCCAATGCATGAAAGTGAAAAGTGAAAGTGAATTTGCTCAGTCATGTCCGACTCTTTGTGACCCCATGGACTGCAGCCTACCAGGCTTCTCCGTCCACGGGATTTTCCAGGCAAGAGTACTGGAGTGGGGTGCCATCGCCTTCTCCGAGTAAATACTCTACTCACTCCCAGATTCACTTCTTAAAGACTTTATGCCTTTATCCCACCTCAGAGACAAATTTAAAATTCTCTAAAGTGGTATTTATGTGTCTATTTCATAAAATTTTTAAAATATAGAACATACAGTTAAGAAACAGTGTAACCTACAATTCAATTGCTCCTTGGAAGAAAAGCTATGACAAACCTAGACAGTGTATTAAAAAACAAAGCATCACTTTGCTGACAAAGGTCCATATAGTTAAAGCTATGTTTTTCCCAGTAGTCATGTACAGATGTAAGAGTTGGACCATAAAGAAGGCTTAGCACTGAAGAATGGATGCTTTCAAATTGTGGTGCTGGAGAAGACTGTTGAGAGTCCCTTGGACTGTAAGAGATCAAACCAGTCAATCCTAAAATAAATCAACCCTAAATATTCATTGAAAGGACTGATGCTGAGGCTGAAGCTCTTACTTTGGCCACCTGATGTGAAGACCCAACTCACTGGAAAAGACCTGGATACTGGGAAAGATTGAAGGCAAAAGGAGAAAGGGGTAGCAGAGGATGAGATGGCTGGATGGCATCACCAACTCAATGGACATGAATTTGAGCAAACTCTGGGAGGTAGCGAGGGACAGAGGAGTCTGGTATACTGCAGTCCATGGGGTCACAAAGAGTCGAACAGGACTTAGTAACTGCATAACAACAATTTATCACTGTTCATATTTGGTGTATATTCTTTTACTTATATATATTTGTCTCTATCTATTTTACTTATATATATTTGTCTCTATCTATTTAATTTGGATCAACCTGTAATATAATTTTGTAGTCTACCTTTATCACTCATTTTACCATGTTGATATGTATTCCAAATGTGATTTGGAAATGTCATGTGTCACATATTTTTTTCAAAATTGAGAGACTTTCTTTTTAGTTTTTATTGGAGTAGAGTTGACTTACAGTGTTGTGTTAGTTTCAGGTGTACAGTGAAATGAATCAGTTATGCACATACATATATCCACTCTTTTTTAAAAATTATTTTCTCATGTAAAGAGTATTGAGTAGAGTTCTCTGTGCTATACAGCAGATCCTTATTAGTTATCTATTTTATACATAGTAGTGTGTGTATGTCAATCCCAATCTCCCAGTTTATCCCTCCCCACCTTATCCTCTGGCAACTATAAGTTTGTTTTCTACATCTGTGACTGTACATGTGCTTTGTAAGTTCATTTGTACCCCCTCCTTTTTTTTAGATTCCACATATAAGTGATATCATAAAACATTTTTTTTAATTAAAAAAAAGGCTTTATTTCTGTGAATAATTTTATTCTGTGGTTAATTTTACATGTTAACTTAATTGGGCCATGCAGTGCCCTGGTATTTGGTTAAACAATTTTGGTATCTATGAGGGTGATCAGTTATCATTTAAAGCTGTAGACTGAACAAAATAGATTGCTCTCCCCACTGTGGGAGGGTATCATCGCATCGACTGAGAAGCATGACTGCTGCTGCTGCTGCTGCTAAGTTGCCTCAGTCGTGTCTGACTCTGTGCGACCCCAGAGATGGCAGCCCACCAGGCTCCTCTGTCCCTGGGATTCTCCAGGCAAGAACACTGGAGTGGGTTGCCATTTCCTTCTCCAATGCATGAAAGTGAAAAGTGAAAGTGAAAGTGAAGTCGTGCCCGACTCTTAGCGACCCCATGGACTGCAGCCTACCAGGCTCCTCCGTCCATGGGATTTTCCAGGCAAGAGTACTGGAGTGGGGGGCCACTGCCTTCTCCGAGAAGCATGACTAGAACACAGAATGGAGGAAAAGGAGAATTCCCTTTCTCTGCCTGACAGCTTGAGTGGGGACATGGGTCCTCTCCTGCCCTCACCATGGGACTAACACCTGAGAACACATGTCCTATTCTCAGAACTTTGGACTTGGACTGGAACTACATCATTGGCTTTCCTGGGTCTCCAGCTTACGGACAGCACATCCCAAAGCTTCTGAATTCCTTATATGTCTTGACATATATATGTACACATACATGCATACATATACTTACACACACACACACAGTTTTGTTTCTCTGGAGAGCCCTAATACAGTTTCTTAACAATATTTCTGACTCTCCCATGCTGGCCCTGGACAGTAGTCCCCTGCCCCCTATGTACAAAACTCACTAACCCTGGACATGCTGAAATGACCTTCTTTTTTCTTGGGAATCTCTGAGTTATGTGCTTAATAAGTTCCAGCTTCCCTGCCCACCAGACCATCTTACCAGGGATTATCCTCCAGGGATGCACTGAACCTCAATGAATGCCCAAAGTGTTGGACTCCTGCTCTTAGAGTACATTTTTGAATTGATATAAATGGAAATGAATTCAGTATAAAAGAAGAAGAGGAGAAGAGAAAGAGGGGGAAGAAGAAAGAAAAGAAGGACAAACATATGTAATATTAATATAAACTTTGCTTTTTATGTATGCTGATATTATACAGGCTTTGTATTTACCATATCAAAAGGTTAAATATGTCAATTTGGAAGTATTGACTATGTTCCAATGTATCTACTACATGACTAATTTACCAGGAGTTTAGCAGAAAAAAAAGAATATTTTTTTCTTTTTTTATCTGTGTTTCTGGCTCTCATACTAGAGGCAAATCTATCCTATTGTTGGTATCTTTGTTATGGTATTAATAATACCCTTTCAGAAGAGCACCATACTATAATCTATTTTTCCATTCATTAAAATTTTAAATGTACACTAATTAAATTCCTATGTAAATGTTCATAGCTCATCTCTCACTCGTCTATCTATCTAGTCACCATTCAACAAATATTTGTTGAATACTTATATGCCAGGCACCATTCAAGCCAATTGGGCTGCAAAGATGAGTTCTTGCTCCCAAGTGTCTTAATCTAGTATGAGAGCCAGAAACACAGGAAATAAAGGTAATTACAATCCACTGTGGTAGGGCTTAGAGATGCATAGTGTTATTTTGAGACTTACTCAGCAAGGAATTGGTTAAGAACCTCACAAACTTCTTCAAGGAGATGACCAATTAGAGAAACAAGCAACAGGACAGATGGAGAGACTAGGAAGTGAACCCTAGGGAAAAGGAGTCATGTGAGTTGTAGCCTGGAGGTGAGAAACAGCATATTGTATGGCAAAAATTAAAATTGGTGCAATTTAAGGACTTTCCTGGTGGGCCAGTGGCTAAGAGGGCACACTCCCAATGCAGGGGCCGCTATAGATTCCCAGTGGAGGAGTTAGATCCCGCATGCTGCAGTTAAAAGATTCTGCATGCTGCAATGAAAATCGAAGATCCCATGTGCCATAACTAAGACCCAGTGCAACCAAACACATAACTATTTTAAAAATCAGGGTAATTTTGCTGTATCATGAGATGTGAGGGATGGAGTAGCTGAGATGAGGCTGGAGAGTTGGGTAGGGTTCAGATCATGGAGAGATTTGTCTGTCCTGTGAAGGAAGTTGAACTTGATCATAAAGGACCTGTAGTAAGTGACCTATGGTGTCAATCATGGGAGGTACTGTGAGATCTTGAGCACAGAATTTTCATCAGGTTTGAATTTTTGAAGAGAACGTTATAGAAAGAGTATACAAGAAAGAAGTAGAGGACTCATAGGTAGCAGAAGAAGCTAGTCATAGGTGTTCAAAGGTTGAAACAGGACAGTGGAGTCTAGAAATATAAAGGGAACAGATATAAGATATTTATTAAGGAGGTAAAATTCTCATAACTTGCTTATTAATTCACTTCACAGGATAAAACAACTCTCCAAAAATGATTGTGAATCCCTTGGATACCACAGATCTGTGTAGTATACAGCGTGGGTAGGACACGGTGCCCAAGGACAAGGATGAGGAGCCAACGAGAACTTTGAAATACAGAGTGAAATAAGCTAGAAAGAGAAAAACAAATATCGTATATTAAGACATATGTATGAAATCTAGAAAAATGGTACTGAGGAATCTAATTTCAGGGCAAAAACAGAGACACAGACATAGATTTGTGGATGCAGGGCGTGGGGTGGAGGAGAAGATTGGGACCAATCGAGAGAATAGCGTTGACGTCAGAGAAGGCAATGGCACCCCACTCCAGTACTCTTGCCTGGAAAATCCCATGGATGGAGGAGCCTGGAAGGCTGCAGTCCATGGGGTCGCTGAGGGTCGGACACGACTGAGCAACTTCACTTTCACTTTTCACTTTCATGCATTGGAGAAGGACATGGCAACCCACTCCAGTGTTCTTGCCTGGAGAATCCTAGGGACAGAGGAGCCTGGTGGGCTGCCGTCTCTGGGGTCGCACAGAGTCGGACACAACTGAAGTGACGCAGCAGCAGCAGCAGCAGCAGCAGCAGCGTTGACGTATATGCGCTACCATGTGTAAAATAGATAGCTAATGGGAAGCTCTGTATGGCACAGGGAGCTCAGCTCAAGGCTCTCTGATGACCTAGAAGGGTGGGATGGGGGGATAGGGAGGCTCAAGAAGGAGGGGATATATGTATACATACAGCTGATTCACATTGTAGTACAGCAGAAACTAGCACCATATTGTAAAGCAATTATACTCCAACAAAAATTAAATAAAATAAAAAGAGTAACATTGAACTATCAATTCCTTATGGATCAGATTAGAGAGAGAGTCACTTTGAAAGGACAGGACAACTCTCAGGTCCAAATGAGTCTTTATTGAGAGTATCAATACTTAACTGACTCTAGTGACATTATTTACCCCGGGCTGATAACTATTAAACTGCCTTTCTTTGTTCTGACCACATGCCTGCCTAGCAATGAGAATTCTGTGCGGATTTCTTGCATGCTGCCCAAGAAATGATGATTCCTTTAACAGTTATGGGAAGGAAGAGATGAATGAATATGTTGGAAGATGAGAGAATAAGTGCAATTGTGGGCATGTTAAGTTTGAGTCACCTGTAAAATATCCAGATATGAAGTAGACAATCAGAAACAGAGAGTTGAAGTTTGGAAAGACATTGCAGGGCCAAGATGCATAATTGGGCAGCTGATGTCATGTGAATGGATAAAATTCCCCGAAGGACATAGATGGCCAAGAGAAGTGAGTCAATGACAGAATCTTGGAGGCTTCCAACAACAGATGCCGATCCAGCAGAAGATAATACTGAGAAAGAATGTTGACAGAAATAGGAAGAGAATGATAATATTTTGAGGCTTTTCCTTTTCTTTCCCTTAACTTCCTACATGAAACTGTCTCTTCACAGATGTATAGAACAGTCTTTTGGACTCTGTGGAAGAAGGCGAGGGTGGGATGATTTGAGAGAATAGCATTGAAACATGTAAATTACCATATGTGAAACAGATCGCCCTTCCAGGTTTGATGCATGAGACAGGGTGCTCAGGGCTGGTGCACTGGGGTGACCCAGAGGGATGGGATGGGGAGGGAGGTGGGGGGTGTTCAGGATGGGGAACATGTGTACACTCGTGGCTGATTCATGTCAATGTATGGCAAAGACCACTACAATATTGTAAAGTAATTAGCCTCCAACTAAAATAAATAAAATTACAAAAATAATAAACTGTGTCTTGGTCAGAATCAATTTTCCCTTCTCTATAGTATTTTGAGTAACTATGACCACAATTGTAATGTGTCATGGTTATCTCTGTGCTTTTCTTAAACTCCTGATTAAATAGTAAACTTCTTGATTGGCACTGCCAAGATTTTACCTATTTTACAGCCAACAAGTTGGTCTGCCACAGTTTCATGGATGCTGACAGAAGAACAGGAGACTCCTGGATCAGAGACAAAGGATTTATTACTCTTAGTTCATCAGGCAGCATGAACTTCACATTCACACCAATTCTCCTTGTCTCTCAAGTTCCATCAGTTCAGTTCAGTTCAGTTCAATCACTCAGTCGTGTCCAACTCTTTGCGACCCCATGAACTGCAACACACCAGGCTTCTTTGCCCAACTCCCAGAGCTCCCTCAAATTCATGTCCATTAAGTCAGCGATTCCATCCAACCATCTCATCCTCTGTCATCCCCTTCTTCTGCCTTCAATCTTTCCCAGCATCAAGGTCTTTTCCCAATGAGTCAGTTCTTCGCATCAGGTGGCCTCAGTATTTGTGCTTTAGCATTAGTCTTTCCAATGAATATTCAGGGCAGATTTCCTTTAGGATTGACTGGCTTGATCTCTTTGTGGTCCAAGAGACTATCAAGAGTCTTCTCCAGCACCACTGTTTGAAAGCATCAATTCTTCAGTGCTCAGCTTTCTTTATAGTCCAACTCTCACATCCATACATGGGTGACTCAGAATGGCCCAGGGTGATGCTCCATGCACAGTGAGTTTGTGTTATAGCTAAGAGACCCTGAGAGCCAAATCTTTTACAAGCAAACCCTTTCCCCAAATGGAGATGTTGCTTTTACTATTGGACATTTCTGAAAGTGCCCTCTGCTCCAAAGGGAGACACTACCTCTACCATTTAATGCAGTTCACTATACACACATCCTTGAAAGGATGATCTGGAACCAAATCTCTGCTCACAAGATGTGAAGAAACACTGGAGATCTGTAAAGATTTGTCTGCCTCCAGGCAGGAGACAAAAGAAACTCGAGTTTGATCCCTGGGTCAGGAATATCCCCTGGATGAGGAAATGGCAACCCACTTGAGTATTCTTGCCTGGGGAGTCCCATGGAGAGAGGAGCCTGGCAGGCTACAGTCCATGGGGTCATAAAGAGTCAGACACGACTGAGTGACTAAATAACAACAACAACAGAGACACACTTAATGTCTCACATATTATCAGATTCACACTGCATTTCTCAGGTTAGTGCCTTGCATATGACAGGGACTAATACATGTTTGTTGAAATACGGTTTAGAAATAGCATTAACAGAGATAGTATAGAAGACTTTCCTCAATAATTATTTATTGTAATCGGCCACTACCCAAATTGCTTTTAACCACTGCTATATGGTGTTTAGATGAAGAGTTCAGTTATAACTGTAACTTTTACCCTGAGAACAACAATATGTATTCACCATTTTTGCTCCCAGAGTCTAAAACAAAGCCTAGAACATAGCAATAGATAAACAAAGATTTGTTAAATCAATAGAAATGTATGGAAGATCACACAGTCCATAGATACTGAACTGCAAAGTAGATTGCCCTTCTTCAGCCCTCCTTCGTAATAATACAAACAGTTTTATACTCTCCAAACCATCTGAAGAAAGGAAGATGAAAGCACCAGTTCCTGCTTAATGCTAGTATCTTGGTGGATTACTCCAACACAAAGTACATTTCTGAAACACCAAGAGCAGTTTGGATGTCAAGTATATGATGAAATGTGCTTTTTCATCTCTTGGTGGTGGAAATGTAAATTGGTATAATCTTTATTTATGCATTTGGCTATTTTCAATGAGGCTTTAAATGCCTACTAACCAATTAAGTTTGGAGAAACTTCCCTAAATAAATAACATAACCACAGAAAAGAAGTTTTATGCACAAATATATTAAACCCAGAAATGTATTCATAATAGCATAAAGTTCAAAGGTTTCTATTAAACGTAAGGAATTCTACCATGAAGCAGTGAATATCTGTATAGACCATGGAAAGACATTGCCAAGTTTTCCTCCTTGGACAGCTTTAAGAAGAATAAATTATCACCATTCCTAGACTATTTAAATATTGGTGCCATGTCTTTCCTAAAGTTTTTTTCCATTTCATTTAGTCTAAATTATAGGATCTATGGACTTCCCTGGTGGCTCAGTGGTAAAGAATCTGCCTGCAAAGTAGGAGCCACAGGAGACATGGGTTTGATCCCTGAGTTGGGAAGATCCCCTGGAGGAGGGCCTGGCAACCCACTCCAGTATTCTTGTCTGATGAATCCCACGGACAGAGGAGTCTGATGGGCTATAGTCCGTGGGATTTCAAAGAGTCAGACAGAACTGAAACAACTCAGCACGTGTGCACACATAGGATCCATATCTCTCTATAACGAAACATAATACAGTTTTCAATTTCTTCTCTTATATATTTGGGGCTTGATCTTTTCATACAATCATGCTCAACAGAAACCAAACTCTCTGGAGAATGCATACTCAACTTTAAAATGCTTTACATTTCTAATACTGGGGAAAGGCATTGTCTTCCAAATTGTTTCAGGGTCTAGAAAGTTGATTTAACATTTTTATTTTATTTTAAAAATTAACTTAGCTATGCCACGTCTTAGTTGTGGCATGTGGGATCTAGTTCCCTGACTGGGGATCAAATCTGGGTCCCCTGCTTTGGGAGCTTGTAGTCTTAGCTACTGGGCCACCAGGGAAGTCCCTGAAATTTTTATTTTAATACCAAATCATCCAACATTATTTGTATTTACTCAAAGACATTGAGTCAAGTGGGATCCTATCAATCTATGTCCTATTGTTCCACCAAAAAAAATGTCACCAGGTCAGTTCAAATCAGGAAGTGAGAAGCAGAGAACCAGAATACTTGCTTAAGGATCATTTCATGAAAAAATAAAACCCTGATGAAATAAACTTAGTGCTTTCAGAATTTTGTTAAAGTGAATGTTGCCATGGGGTTTGTGCCATGTCAAAAAGTATATCCTACGCCTTGAGGGAAAGAAAGTGAAAGTAAAGTCACTTCAGTCGTGTACAACTCTTTGTGACCCCATGGGCTGTAGCCCATCAGTCTCCTCTGTCTATGGGATTGTCCAGGCAAGAGTACTAGAGTGGGTTGCCATTTCCTTCTCCAGGGATCTTCCTGACCCAGGGATTGAACCCAGGTCTCCCGCATTGCAGGCAGATGCTTTACTGTCTGAGCCGCCAGGGAAACCCACAGCTGGAGGGAAGATGGCAGTAATTTAATAAAGCACTTCACCTTTTTGTATTCATTATAATTCCATTCAGAAAAAGAATTATTTTTATTAGTAAGTCTCACTGATGCCAAGATAAACACTGATGTATTTAATTTGCTTTTGAATCTCACTGATATACATGTGTACTTTGGGGTCCTTGATTTTCAGGGACAGTTTTCTCCCCTCAGTGGGGAGTTTATACCAGTTTTCTCTGGATTAATAAAGCACAGAAGAGTGCAATCAGCCAGTTTGAGTTTTCTTGCTTTATTTATATTTATATGGTCAACATAAACAATGTAAATTGACAAAAGAAATGGGATTACCATCTTCTGTGGTGAGCCCATCTCGGACTCCCTGGGGAAGTAAAGATGTCAATGACCATTCTTGTCATCTATGACCATTCAGACTAAAGAGACAAGGAAGGTAAAAGATAAGGCAGGAGTTGAGAGAAAACCTGAAAATGGGAAAATGGGAAGGCAAGGTAAAGGTGGAACAAATGAGATGGAAGGCTGCAGGTGCTTGAGGAGAAAAAGCCTGTTGGAAATGACCGACCAATGAAAATGGGCAAGAACTGTATTGCTGGATAACATGGGCTAAATTTCCCAGGTGGTAAAGAATCCACCTGCCAATGCAGGAGACTTAAGAGGTGCAGGTTCAATCCTTGGGTTGGGAAGATCCTCTGGAGTATGAAGTGGCAATTGGCTCTAGTATTCTTGCCTGGAAAATTCCATGGACAGAGGAGTCACTTCAGTAGTTCAGTGGCTCAGTCATGTCCAACTCTGTGACCTCATGAATCGCAGCACACTAGGCCTTCCTGTCCATCACCAACCCCCAGAGTTCACTCAAACTCATGTCCATCGAGTCGGTGATGCCATCCAGCCATATCATCCTCCGTCGTCCCCTTCTCCTCCTGCCCCCAATCCCTCTCAGCATCAGGGTATTCTCCAATGAGTCAACTCTTCGCATGAGGTGGCCAAAGTATTGGAGTTTCAGCTTTAGCATCAATCCTTCCTGTATACCCAGGACTGATCTCCTTCAGAATGGACTGGTTGGAGTCCAAGGGACACTCAAGAGTATTCTCCAACACCAGAGTTCAAAAGCATCAATTCTTCGGCGCTCAGCCTTCTTCACAGTACAACTCTCACATCCATACATGACCACTGGAAAAACCATAGCCTTCACTAGATGGACCTTTGTTGGCAAAGTAATGTCTCTACTTTTGAATACGCTATCTAGGTTGGTCATAACTTTCCTTCAAAGGAGTAGAGACTAGATCTGATAGAGTGCCTGATGAACTATGGATGGAGGTTCGTGACATTGTACAGGAGACAGAGATCAAGACCATCCCCAAGAAAAAGAAATGCAAAAAAGCAAAATGGTTCTCTGAGGAGGCCTTACAAATAGCTGTGAAAAGAAGAGAAGCAAAAAGCAAAGGAGAAAAGGAAAGATAAAAGCATCTGAATGCAGAGTTCCAAAGAATAGCAAGGAGAGATAAGAAAGCCTTCCTCAGTGATCAATGCAAAGAAATAAAGGAAAACAACAGAATCGGAAAAACTAGAGATCTCTTCAAGAAAATTAGATACCAAGGGAACATTTTATGCAAAGATGGGCTCGATAAAGGACAGAAATGGTATGGACCTAATAGAAGCAGAAGATATTAAGAAGAGGTGGCAAAAATACACAGAAGAACTGTACAAAAAAGATCTTCATGACCAAGAAAATCACGATGGTGTGATCACTCACCTAGAGCCAGACATCCTGGAATGTGAAGTCAAGTGGGCCTTAGAAAGCATCACTACGAACAAAGCTAGTGGAGGTTATGGAATTCCAGTTGAGCTATTTCAAATCCTGAAAGATGATGCTGTGAAAGTGCTGCACTCGATATGCCAGCAAATTTGGAAAACTCACCAGTGGCCGCAGGACGGGAAAAGGTCAGTTTTCACTCTAATCCCAAAGAAAGGCAATGCCAAAGAATACTCAAACTACCGCACAATTGCACTCATCTCACACGCTAGTAAAGTAATGCTCAAAATTCTCCAAGCCAGGCTTCAGCAATAAGTGAACCGTGAACTTCCAGATGTTCAAGCTGGTTTTAGAAAAGGCAGAGGAACCAGAGATCAAATTGCCAACATCTGCTGGATCATGGAAAAAGCAAGAGCGTTCCAGAAAAACATCTCTTTCTGCTTTATTGACTATGCCAAAGCCTTTGACTGTGTGGATCACAATAAACTGTGGAAAATTCTGAAAGAGATGGGAATACCAGACCACCTGACCAGCCTCTTGAGAAACCTATATGCAGGTCAGGAAGCAACAGTTAGAACTGGACATGGAACAACAGACTGGTTCCAAATCGGAAAAGGAGTAGGTCAAGGCTGTATATTGTCACCCTGCTTGTTTAACTTATATGCAGAGTACATCATGAGAAACACTGGGCTGGAAGAAGCACAAGCTGGAATCAAGATTGCCGGGAGAAATATCAATAACCTCAGATATGCAGATGACACCACCCTTATGGCAGAAAGTGAAGAGGAACTAAAAAGCCTCTTGATGAAAGTGAAAGAGGAGAGTGAAAAAGTTGGCTTAAAGCTCAACATTCAGAAAACTAAGATCATGGCATCTGGTCCCATCACTTCATGGGAAATAGATGGGGAAACAGTGGAAACAGTGGCAGACTTTATTTTTTGGGGCTCCAAAATCACTAGATGGTGACTGCAGCCATGAAATTAAAAGACGCTTACTCCTTGGAAGAAAAATTATGACCAACCTAGATAGTATATTGAAAAGCAGACACATTACTTTGCCAACAAAGGTCCATCTAGTCAAGGCTATGGTTTTTCCAGTGGTCATGTATGGATGTGAGAGTTGGACTGTGAAGAAAGCTGAGCACCAGAGAACTGATGCTTTTGAACTGTGGTGTTGTAGAAGACTCTTGAGAGTTCCAACTCTTTCACTCTCCTCTTTCACTTTCATCAAGAGGCTTTTTCATTTCTCTTCACTTTCTGCCATAAGGGTGGTGTCATCTGCATATCTGAGGTTATTGATATTTCTCCCGGCAAGGAGCTCCAACCATTCCATCCTAAAGGAGATCAGTCCTGGGTGTTCATTGGAAGGACTGATGCTAAAGCTGAAACTCCAATACTTTGGCCACCTCATGCGAAGAGTTGACTCATTGGAGAAGACTCTGATGCTGGGAGGAATTGGGGGCAGGAGGAGAAGGGGACGACGGAGAATGAGATGGCTGGATTGCATCACTGACTTGATGTACATGAGTTAGAGTGAACTCCGAGAGCTGGTGATGAATAAGGAGGCCTGGCGTGCTGTGATTAATGGGGTCGCAAAGAGTCAGACACGCCTGAGTGACTGAACTGACTGACTGACTGGTCTAGTGGTTTTCCCTACATTCTTCAATTTAAGTCTGAATTTTGCAATAAGGAGTTCATGATCTGAGCCACAGTCAGCTCCTAGTCTTGTTTTTGCTGACTGTATAGAGCTTCTCCATCTGTGGCTGCAAAGAATATAATCAGTCTGATTTTGGTGTTGACCATCTGGTGATGTCCATGTGTAGAGTCTTCTCTTGTGTTTTTGGAAAAGGGTGTTTGCTATGACCAGTGTGTTCTCTTGGTGAAACTCTATTAGCCTTTACCCTGCTTCATTCCATACTCCAAGGCCAAATTTGCCTGTTACTCCAGGTGTTTCTTGACTTCCTACTTTTGCATTCCAGTCCCCAATAATGAAAAGGACATCTTTTTTGGGTGTTAGTTCTAAAAGGTCTTGTAGGCCTTCATAGAACCATTCAACTTCAGCTTCTTCAGTGTTCCTGGTTGGGTCATAGGTTTGGATTACCGTGATATTGAATGGTTTGCCTTGGAAACAAACAGAAATCATTCTGTCATTTTTGAGATTGCATCCAAGTACTGCATTTCGGACTCTTTTGTTGACCATGATGGCTACTCCATTTCTCCTAAGGGATTCCTGCCCACAGTAGTAGATAAAATGGTCATCTGAGTTAAATTCACCCATTCCAGTCCATTTTAGTTTGCTGATTCCTAGAATGTCGACGTTCACTCTTGCCATCTCCTGTCTGACTACTTCCAATTTGCCTTGATTCATGGACCTGACATTCCAGGTTGCAATATTGCTCTTTACAGCATCGGACCTTGCTTCTATCACCAGTCACACCCACAGCTGGGTATTGTTTTTGCTTTGACTCCATCCCTTCATTCTTTCTGGAGTTATTTCTCCACTGATCTCCAGTAGCATATTGGGCACCTACTGACCTGGGGAGTCCCCCTTTCAATATCCTATCATTTTGCCTTTTCATACTGTTCATGGGGTTCTGAAGGCAAGAATACTGAAGTGGTTTACCATTCCCTTCTCCAGTGGACTACATTCTGTCAGACCTCTCCACCACAACCTGCCCATCTTGGGTGGCCCCACACAGCATGGCTTAGTTTCATTGAGTTAGACAAGGCTGTGGTGCATGTGATCAGATTGACTAGTTTTCTGTGATTATGGCTTCAATGTGTCTGCCCTCTGATACCCTCTCGCAACACTTACCATCTTACTTGGGTTTCTCTTACCTTGGACGTGGGGTATCTCTTCACGGCTGCTCCAGGAAAGCACAGCCACTGCTCCTTACCTTGGACGAAGGGTAGCTCCTCACGGCCACCCCTCCTGACCTTGAACATGGAGTACTTCTTGGCCCTCTTGTGCCTGCGCAGCCGCCCCTGACCTCAGGCGTGGGGTAGCTCGTCTGGGCCACCGCCCCTGACCTTGGGCATGGAGTAGCTCCTGCGCAACCTGGACAGAGGAATAGGGATTCGCAAAGATTTGGACATGACTGAGCATATGAGCACACATGAACTTATGGGCTAAGCAGAAAATCTCAAGGGACAACAATAAGGGAGCGGTGTTTGCATGTAGAAGGGAGGGAGGGAAGGAATAAGGGAAGGGAAATCATATTTGTGCTAGTAAGTTTTATTTTCCCCACCTGGCATGAATGTAGGCATGGGAATGCAAATATTTTCTTATGTCCTGAGAAATCCATTATTGATTTCTGAGACTTCCTGCCAAATTTATTTCAATCATCCATAATATATACCAGTGGGAATGTTACTTCAAATATATATAGAAGTTAATTTAAGCCAACAGATATTTCATTTTGATTACTCAGGTACAGACATTTCACATTTTCCCACTGGTATCAAATGGAAACTATTGTTGGTCCCACAACATGGATGGTATTGTATAACACCTGACAATACAGAGAGAGGCTAGGTTAGCATTTTACTATAAAACATTAAGAGTTTCCTATATGATTAGAAAAGTCATCTTAAAATCAATCTTTTTTAAACTTTTTTTTACAGTGATGAAATTACAGAAATATAATGTGTCTAGGGCTTGGTGAAGTAACAGGCCAAACAGCCACCATCTAAATTCTATTCACCTGAGTGGTCCTTTTGTATCTCTTTTGTATCTCCTTTGGTGCCCTAAAGAGACATGCACTACTGCCTCAAAATAGTGATTAAAACCAAGGGTTTTTTTTTTTAACCTTTTTTGTAGATTCCACATATATGCATTAGTATTTGTTTGTCTCTTTCTGATTTACTTCACTCTGTATGACAGATGCTAGGTTCATCCACATATCTGCAAATGACCCAGTTTTGTTCCTTTTTTATGGCTTAGCAATATTCCCCTATGTGTGTGTATATATATATATATATATATATATACACACACACACACATATATATACATATATACACCATACCTTCTTTGCCCATTCATCTATTGATGGACATTTAGGAATCTAGAAAAATCGTACATGAACATATTTTCAGGGTAGAAATAGAGATGCAGACGTAGAGTATGGACCTGTGGACACAGGAAGAAGAGGAGGGTGGGATGAATAAGGAGATTAGGATTGACATATATACACTGTTGCTGCTGCTGCTGCTGCTGCTAAGTCGCTCCAGTCGTGTCCGACTCTGTGCGACCCCATAGACGGCAGCCCATCAGGCTCCCCCGTCCCTGGGATTCTCCAGGCAAGAACACTGGAGTGGGTTGCCATTTCCTTCTCCAATGCATGAAAGTGAAAACTGATAGTGAAGTCACTCAGTCGTGTCCCATGTGTGAAATAGATAGCTAGTGGGAACCTGCTGTACAGTAGAGGGAGCTCAGCTCAGCACTCTGTGATGACCTAGATGGGTGGGATGGGGAAGTGATGGAAGGGAGGTCCAAGAGAGAGGGGATATATGTATACATAAAGCTGATTCACTTCCTTGTACAGCAGAAGCTAAAAACATTGTAACACAGTTATACTCCAATGAGAAAGCAAGCTTTTTATAGTGACTTAAGAATAGAGTCCTCATTCTTGGTTTCTTTTTTTTTTGCTTTATGTTTTAGTATAGACTCAAGAAAGCAATGAAAAGTATCTGCAATTAATACAGTAACATTGTCATGAAGTGCATTGGTATAGCTGTTAAGCACCTTACTCTTTAAAGACAATGTAAAGTAACTTTAATTCTCAACACAAGCAGTTTAATGACCATTTTAAGAAGTATGGGAGTTTTATTTGGACCACTTGCAAATAATTGTTTAGTAGTAGGAGAAGGAAATGGCAACCCACTCCAGTGTTCTTGCTTGGAGAATCCCAGGGACGAGGGAGCCTGGTGGGCTGCCGTCTATGGGGTCACGCAGAGTCGGACATGACTGAAGTGACTTAGCAGCAGCAGAAGCAGCAGCTTTCATTATCTTTTAGATGACTTGCACCCAACTGGATTGAAACTTCACATTTGTCTCAGAAGAAATATCTGTTATCTCCTGCCTTTCTTATTTCTCTGTAAGACTGAGTTACATGCGTGGCTGGGGAACTGTAGGCTGTGGGTCAGGAGTGGATTGGAGAGCAGACTGGGTAGAAGCAGAATCACTGGCAATAATCTCAGGGGATTTGTTTGCCTTGTACCTTGGGTAGGGTGGGTTAAAAGAAAGAAAAAAAGGGGTTTAGCTGCTATATTTAAAATGGATAACCAACAAGAGTCTACTACATATAGCACAGAGAACTCTGCTCGATGTGGCAGCCTGGATGGGACAGGAGTTTGGGGGAGAATGGACAAATGGGTGTATATGACTGAGTCCCTTTGCTGTTCATCTGAAACTACCACATTTTAATCAACTATACTTTGATATAAGATAAAAAGCTTTTAAGAAAAGGAGATTATCTGTGAAATGGTGCTTTGACCTCTCATGGTCACTTACTCATCACAATCAGAAATCTTTTTCCCAAGGTGGCTGTGGGGCCTTCTGGTCTACCTTGCTTTTGTTACCTATAGGACTGGGTGTTCTGGCTAGATCTCCTTCAAAAGGCTTGTGGCAGTGACTTGAATAAGGCGGCAAAATATCTCTGGGGAATTCCTGAGAAACTTGAAGAGGATTTAGGTTTGTTCATATATCCAGGTCGGGGGTGAAATATATTTGTATAACTCCATGAACTGGTAAACCTAAGACCTTTGTGTTACATTTGTGGGATTGGAGAGGGGAAAGATAGGAGAGGAAATTAAGAAGGAGCAAAAGAGTAAATACATATTTTAAAATTTTATCTATTTATGGCTATACGGCAAGCATGGGCTTCTCTCTCGTTTCGGTGCACAGGCTTCTGGTTGCGGTGCCTTCTCTTGTTGCAGAGTATGGGCTCTAGGGCACTTGGGCTTCAGTTGTTGTGGTGAGCAGGCTTAGATGCCCCCGAGGCAGGTGAAGTCATCCCAGACCAGGAATCAAACCCGTGTCCCCTGCATTGATAGACAGACTTTTCACCACCGGACCACCAGGGAAGTCCAAAGATTAAATAATTTAACTGAGTTTTTACTTCTAAAATTTTATTGTGAAGTGCTTCGAATATATAGAAAAGGATGGAGAACAATATAACAACTACTTGTGTACCCATAACCTTGCTTAAGCAAATATTAACTTTTTGCCTATTTACTTCAGTTGTGTTCAAAGAAAAAACAAAACAGACATGGACAATTTGCCCCTCTTTGTCCTCATTCCCAATCCTGTTTCCATTGTTCCCTCTTTTCCTTGTGTTAACCTTTACCTCAGTTTTGGTTTTTGTTACCCCCATAACTTGCCATGAATGTTTCCATATTTTTACTACATGTGTGCCTAAAAATAGAATATAGTCCTCATCTGCATGCTTCCATTTGTGTAAATGATATATTTATACATATTCTGCACATTGCTCTTTTTGGCTGAAGATGTTTTTAAGATTTCTGCGTGCTGACCTCTTCTTTCTAACTATTGCAACATTTCATTGCATGAAAAGTCCACAATTCTCTGTTGATAGACATGCTAAGTTGTTTTGAATTCTTGAGAAGCCTTGCTAGACAGTCATGAATTTGTTAGTTCTGTCATTGTTTTGAGAGGACCAAGTTTCTTTTTTTTTTTTTGATTTGGTTGATTTGCTTCTTCTTAATTTTCTATTTTATCAATTTCTGTTACTTGTTTTACCTTTTACTTTCTTCAAGTTTACTCTGTTCTTTTTCTAATCTCTTGAGTTACTTTCTTAACTCATTTATTTTCAAACCTTAAAAAAAATAATAAATGTACCTACAGACTCTTAATTCCTCCTCTAAGATCCACTTTGACTTCACCCCACACATTCCATTCAAACCTTAAAAAAAATAATAAATGTACCTACAGACTCTTAATTCCCCCTCTAAGATCCACTTTGACTTCACCCCACACATTTCAATATGTAATCATTTGGTTCTGTATATTTTGTAAATTCTATCATGCATCCTTCTATGATGATGTATTAGAAATGTATTTAAAACTTTTAAAACATCTGGAGTTTTTTTTTTCAATTATTGCTTTCTAACTTTATTGCTTTGCAGTGAGGAAATGTGTTTGGTAGATAATTCTTTAAAATTTATTAGACTTCTTTTATGACTCATTTGTGATCAATTTATGTAAATGTTTCATGTACACTTGAAAATATATTTGAAAATATATAAATGTATTTTATTTGTTCAGTGCAGAGTGTTATACTCATCCATTTGTGCCAAGGTTGTTAACTTTATTGCTGAAATATTCTCTTTCCTACTTGATATGTCTGTTTCTGATAGAGAATTGTTGAAATTGCCTACTATGATGGATTTGTCAATTTCTACTTGCCATTCCATTGGTTTGGCTTGGCTTCATTGTTAGACTCATAAAAGTTTATGATTGTCATATCTTTTTGGTGGCTTGTTCTTTTTTCTATTGTGTTTCCATCTTTATCTCTATTTGTCTTACTTTCTGTTTTCTCGGATATTTATACCCTACACCAGCTTTCTTTTGAGTGATATTTGCCTAAAACATTTTTCCCATTGTTTTTATTCACATATTTCTGTGCTATTATGTTTTCAGGATGACCCTTAAAAGAATGTATGGCTGGGTTTTCAAAAAATACAATCTGGTCTGAGACACAGGAGAGCTGTCTTATTGTGGAAGAATGCCAGTTCTCCTTAAGGCATTCCAATTAGTTTATTGCCTTAATCTCCTTTGTCTGTTTGGTAGAAAATTTCTCAGTGAGAAATCCAAGATGCCTACGTCCAACAGTTCCAAGGAAACAGAGATTTAAGTTTACACAGTAGCCTTTGTCAAGCTGCCCAAAGCAGACAATAAATCCAAAGCAGACAATAAATCCAACACTTCATTTGGTTTTCTTATGTGACTGCAGAAACTAGGATACAAATGATTCTGCAGGTGCTCTACAAGAACAATTTAATAAATTCTACTTTGCTTTCTGTTATCTTTCCTCTGAATTTTCATAGACGATAAGTCTTCAGAAGGAATTTTGCCATAATCTCTACAGACAGATGATTTCATACCCTCACTAAGTTGTAGACTCTTCAAAGGCAAACATTATCTTGTGCAAACTTGAGTATTCAGTACATACAGTTGATGCCTAAAAGTTGACCTGGACTGAAATCTTAACTTTGTGGAGGAAAGAAGAAAAATAAAATGATAATGCAGATTTTTCAAATTTTCATTTGTGACATAAATTGTGAAAAATGGCAACAGTGCTAGAATTTCTTTTGTACTTTACTATTGCACTGAGTTATGATCTCAGTGATCATTTTTACAAACCTGCCTAAGTATTATAAAGTATTATTAATACCATTCCCAAAAAAGACAGGGAATTTCAGAAGAAAAAAGCAAAGTATCCTTCTTTATCCATCACTATGTGAGCTCTTTGAAGGAGAAATCATGTCTTCTCCTTTTTGTGACCCTAACACATTGTCAGAAAAATGAAAAAATGAAAGCAGGGATTATGCCTGTCTATGAAATGATCCCCTCATCAGTTGTCCAGAGGATTCCTTGATGTTGATACTTGGGGTATGAGTCTCCCTCTAGATGCTTACAGTCTTCTATAAGCAAATTCAAGGCTAGCAGTGAATGTAAATATACGTGATGATGATGATAAAGAATTTTCTTCACACGTATTGTCTTTGTGGCCTAGCACATAGTAAATGGGCTTTACTATGTAAATAGGCTTTCAGTAAATATTTGAGTGAATAGATAGATGGGTCTCATGTAGATCAATATTACATAACCTTGTTTGCACTCAAAACGTTGCAAATTCATATCATTTCTTTCCTTACATTCAAATACAGGTTCAAATTCTCCCACTTCTACAAAACACTTCTGACATGGTAAAGAAAGAATTTATCATTCCTTTCTTTGTGTTTCCATTTTGTCCATTCTGTTAAGATAGCACTTTTTATATCACATTGCAAGTGGCTATTAACACATTTGTCCCCATTCTAGCTTTTGAAGGATTTTTTCTTAATTACTTTTCAAGTCTGTCTTGCAGTTGCTGCATAATATATAATAGAAACTCAGAAAATCTTTATTGAATCAGGTTTTAAAGGAGTAAAAATTAAGTGCCAATACTTTTAAATTTCATTTTATATTATTTAATTTTTGGCTGTGCTGAGTCTTCGTCGCTGCTTGGGCTTTTCTCTAGTTGTGGTGGTGGTGGTGGTTGGTGGTTTAGTCGCTGAGTGTCTAACTCTTGCAACCCCATGGACTGTAGCCTGCCAGCCTCCTCTGTCCATGGGATTTTCCAGGCAAGAGTACTGGAGTGGGTTGCCATTGCCTTCTCCAGAGGATCTTCCTGACCCAGGAATTGAACCCCGGTCTCCTGCACTGCAGGCAGCTTCTTTACCAACTGAGCTATGAGGGAAGCCCTCCTAATTGTGGTGAGGAGGGGCTACTCTCTAGTTGCGGTACATGGCTTCTCGTTGTGGTAGTCTCTCTTGTTTCTGAACATGGGACCTAGGGTGTGAGGGCTTCAGTTGTAGCACATGGGCTCTAGATCACAGGCTCACTGAGCTGTTGTGCCCAGGGCTTAGTTGCTCCTTGGCATGTGGGATCTTTCCAGACCAGGGATCAAACTTGTGTCTCCTGCATTAGCAGGTGGATTCTTCACCATCGAGTCACCTATGCCAATACTTGTTAAAGTGTCAATACTTGCTAAAAATCTACTATGTTTTAGATCATTGCAAAGAAATTTAAAGAAGCTTTCCATTTGTTTTCATAATAATCCTATAATGTATGCATTAATAATCTCTTTTAATGTTTGAGAAAACTAAGGGCAGAGAGGTTAAACCAGTCATCCTGTGATTGTTTAGTTGTTAATTCGTGTCTGACTCTTGCGACCTCATGGACTGTAGTCCACTAGGCTCCTCTCTCCATGGGATTCTCCAGGCAAGAATATTGGAGTGGGTTGCCATTCCTTCTCCTGAGGATCTTCCAGACTCGGGAATTGAACCTGAGTCTCCTGCACTGCAGGCAGATTCTTTACCAGCTGAGCTACAAGTGAAGCCCTCTTCAACACCTAACACCTTCAATAAGTCCTGTAGCACACTATTACAGACCAGGAAGTGCACACCATCAAACACCCATCAAAAGCTTGTACAGTTCTAATAACACCACACATTCTTTTGCATGCATGTGATATATTAGCCAAAAAGGACCATGCTCAACCTATATCTCAAAGAATCATAAGAAGGATTAGAAAACATTTGAGATAAAATAAAAATGTCAAAATGACATCTCGAAAATCTGTGAAATGCAGCTAAAGCATTACTTAGAGGAAATTAATGACATTAAATGTTTAAATTAGAATCAAAGAAAAGTCCCTAAATCAGTGATCTGATCTCTCCCCTTAAGAGACTAAAAGAAGAATCATCCCAAAGCAAGCAACAAAAAGGAAAAAATAAGTTAAAATAAAACAGAAATGAGCATTTTTTTTTTTAGAAAATAGAGAAAAACAGTAAAGAGAGTTCTTTGGAAATCAACAAAATTGATAACTGTTTAGCTAAATGTTCCAGAAAGAGGGGGAGAAGAAGAGGAAGGGTAGAGAGGGGACATGATGCAAATTGAGGTTCACAGATGGGATGTAACTAAAGTTCCAAGGGTCCAAGGGGATGAGAGAATACTGTGAATAACTGTATGATATTAAATTGGGTAACATGGATGAAATGAACAAGTTTGCTAAAAGTCATCCTAAGCCAGGCATTTAATACATGAAGAATTTGGGACTAAATCATATGCTCCTTTCACCTAACCATGCTACTCCTCCATTCACCCTAAGAATCAGAGTGAACTCATAATGAAGTATATGGGTGTTCTACTTCACTTACCAACAGCCTCTGAAAGCACGTTGTGTTGAAATTAGGATATTACCTATTGGTTGAAAAGTGAAAGTGTTAGTGGCCCAGTCATGTCCGAGTCTTTGTGACACCAGGGACGGTAGCCCACCAAGGTCCTCTGTCCATGGAATTCTCCAAGCAAGAATACTGGGGAGGGTAGCTGTTCCCTTCCCCAGGGGGATCTTCCTGACCCAGAGATTGAACCCGTATCTCCTGCATTACAGGCAGATTTTTGTCCTCTGAGCCAATAACAATAATGAGTATTATTTATAAGATGGGCATGATTTTGTGACTTCTTTGGCAGTCCAGTGGTTAAGACTTCATGCTTCCAATGCAGGGAGTTACTTGAGTCTTCTTAGAATCATACTTCATACCTCAGAATATGTGCCATTATTTTTACTTGAGACACATTCACCACTGGGAATGACTTTTCCTCCTAGTATTCAAACACCTAGAAAGCAGGGATTATGCCTCACTCTACTAAACGATCCTCCCATCAATTGTCCAGAGCATTCCTTGATGTTGATATTTGGGCTCCCAATCTCCCTCTAGATATTCATAGTCTAGGAGAGATTTGAAGGCAAATTCAAGGCTGGTAGTGAATGTGAAAGTGCATGATGATGATGATAAGGAATTTTCTTCACATGAATGTCTTTGTGGCCTGATATACTTACACTTGAATCTTGGTTCTAATTCCTTCCTAGTTGAATGACCTGGGAAGGTTACTTCATTTCTCCAGGTCACAGTTTCCTAACTGTGAAACAAGAGTGAACATACCTGCATTGGGATTAAATAAAATAGTGCCCATCATTTTTTTTAATTAACAAAATGGTTTCCTGGCTGCACCCCATGGCATATGGGATCTTACTTCCCTGACCAGGGATCAAACCCACGCTCCCCGAATTGGAAATGTGAAGTCTTAACCACTGGACCACCAGGGAAGTCCCAGAATCATGTCCATCTTATAAATGATACTCGTTATTATTACCCCCAGAAAAGCATGTTATCCAAAGACAATGAGTAAGTTAGATTGTGTATTTGGGTTAAATGTCCTAGCTGATACATATTTATTTAATACCATCTATTGGTCTTGGTATTACTCCCAAACCAATACAGAGTCAAATGGGTGGAGATGTTCCCCAGGCAGAGGTTAATGTTCCCCAGACAGAGAAGAATGAGAATACAAGTTTCATTTCTTTCTATTCCTGTGCAGCAGTTTATAGGAGCATTAGAGTAGGATGTGACATAAATTTCATAAAGATATTGTACATTAAATATACATACAATTGCACCCCATCTAGAATTACAGCAGCATCAATTATGAGCATTATCTGTCAGTCACTATTACTCGTGTTCTCTCTATAAACAAACTCAAAAGTTCCGTGGTGATCTATTAGAGGTTTTCTGCATCCTTCCCCCCACCCCTCTGATCCTTTTAGGCTCTTATGAGCAAACCGTTGATCATGGCTAAAAGCAGCTAAGTGCTTTTTTTCTTGGTGCTTAGCAGTTTCTCTGGAAGTCAGCAGACAATAATGTAGCCCTTAATACAGACTCAGACCAAATTTAGTGAGTGGGGGAAAGAGCATGATATAAAGTTAAGAAAACATGGCCTTTCAAGGAGACTAATGAAGACAAATATTGTCAGGGTAACCTTTAAGTCACATGGCTGGGAATGTTTTTCTTTGCAAATTACTTTTGAACCTTCAGTCCTGTAGGGAAAAGTACTGGGGGGAAAATGGCATGAGCTAGTTGTTTAAATGGCGGGAATATAAATTTATAAATTACACATACCAGATACCAGCCTGCAAGATGATAGAAAAATTCATCTAAATCTTGGGATTAAAATGAATTCTGAGTTACCTCTCTCACCGTTTGTTGTAGAAGGAAGATCCCTGAGAGGAACCCTGTCTTTTGTGGGTACCCCATCAGACAAGGGCTTCCATGGTACCTCAGATGGTAAAGAATCCACCTGCAATGTGGGAGACCTGGGTTCAATCCCTGAGTTGGGAAGATCCCCTGGAGAAGGGAATGGCTACCCACTTCAGTATTCTTGCCTGGAGAATCCCCGTGGACAGAGGAGCCTGGCGTGCTATGGTCCATGGGGTCAAAAAGAGTCAGACACCAATGAGCGACTAAGCACAACACAGCACATCACACAAGGACTGCCTGAACAGTGTTCTTGCCTTTTCTCTTTTTTTAAGATTTTTTTTTTTTTGATGTGGTCCATTAAAAAAAATTATTTATTTATTTTTGGTTCACTGGGCCTTTGTTGCTGCATGCGGTTCTTTCTCTAGTGGTGAGCGGGGGTTACTCTTTGTTGCGGAGCACAGCCTTCTCGCTGTGGTGGCTTCTCTTGCTGTGGAGCTCAGGCTCTAGGGTGCATGAGCGTTAGTAGTTGCAGCTCCCTGGCTCCAGAGCACGGACTCAGAAATTGTGGCACATCAGCTGATTTGTTCTGAAACATGTGGAATCTTCCTGGACTAGGGATTGAACTCGTGTCCCCTACACTGGCAGGTGGATTCTTATCCACTGTACCACTGGAGAAGTTCTGATGTGGACCACTTTTAAAGTCTTTATTGAATTTGTTGCAATATTGCTTCTGTTCTATGCTTTGGTTTTTTGGCTATGAGGCATGTGGGATCTTAGCTTCCCACCAGGGGTCAAACCACACTTTCTGCCTTGGAAGGTGAAGTCTTAACCACTGGACCACCAGAAAAGTCCCTTGTATTTTCTCTTGATGATCATCCCTTTCCCATCATAGTCACCATTGAAGTTTGGGACAAGCTTTCCAGAAATACATTAGTTCTCTCTCTGCATCAGTCAGCCATTTCCATCTGCCACCTATTAAAACAATATTGCCCTTTCTACCAATAATTTAACTTTGGAGTATAGAATAATATATTAGGAACACAAAGAAATAGCACTCCAGTGTTAATATTTTTATGGTAAACATTATGCGGCTGATTTGTCTTATTAATAATGCGTATTAGGAAAAGAAAAAATATAGTTAAGTCCTGAACTGATGAATTTATTTTATTCTTTAAAAACATTTGCAAATTGCTTGTTTATTAGCATTTGCATTTTCATGTAGAAGCTTGACGTGGTAAAGGTCCTTAATCCATAATATATCTAATGGATGTATAACCTGCTGACTCCGGGGCTCACCACATTTTGTGTGCCAACTATGGTGCATCCAGTCTGACAACTCCTGTGTTGTGCTATTGTCTTCACCTGCTCAGACCGGATGTTCAACTTACTAAAGATACTTCTGCAAAAAATATTTCTGGAAATCCTCAAGTTAGACTGTAAATGTGTTCATGAAATCTTGGTGTTGCTCTTCCTATTCTTGTTGATGCATATCATGAAAAAAATCAGATATACATGCTGGCTAATTTTAATTACTTGTATTTCTGTCATGGGAAAAGAGAAATACAGAGGTGAAATCAAAGGGGTTAAATACAAATCCTATATCATGATTATGGTAGGAAATATCAATACGAATTTCAAAAAAATATGTATTTCCTAACTCTGTCCTCTGAAAAGGCTGAGAAACAATAATAATCACAGTAACAATCAATATCCTCAGCACTCAGACTGTGGTCTTAAAGCACAACTTGAAGGAAGGAATCATATCTTAAAGAAAGGAGTGATTACAGGTCTGGAGCAGGAACTTTGCAAGGTGAGCCTGGAACACCTGTCATCTCAGACAGCAAGGAAGCAATCCGAGACTAATAGGGATGTTTCAGAAGGACTCAGGAGCCAACCTGGTAGGCTCTCATTGGATACTATGAACATCAATATCTGAACTGGATTGAAATATATCAAATATATTCATGAGCAAACTCGTCGGTCACCATTAGATGATATGCTATGCTATGCTACGTCACTTCAGTCGTGTCCAACTCTGTGTGACCCCATAGACGGCAGCCCACCAGGCTCCCCCATCCCTGGGATTCTCCAGGCAAGAACACTGGAGTGGGTCCATTAGATGATACCATTCCCATGGACAGAGGAGCCTGCTGGGCTACAGTCCATGGAGTCGCAAACAGTCTGACACGACTGAAGCAACTTAGCATCCAAGCTGATTCACTTTACTGTAGAGCAGAACAAACACAATGTTGTAAAGGAGCTATACTCCAAGAAAAATTAACTTAAAAAAACACTTTAAGTTTTTACTCCCATTAGATATAGCTGCTTTACAACATTGTGTTAGTTCTGCTCTACAGTAAAGTGAATCAGCTTGGATGCTAAGTTGCTTCAGTCGTGTCAGACTCTGTGTGACCCCATGGACTGTAGCCCACCAGGCTCCTCTGTCCATGGGGATTCTCCAGGCAAGAACACTGGAGTCGGTTGCCATGCCCTCTACCAGAGGGTCTTCCCAACCTATTGGGAAATGTCTCTTATTTCTCCTGCACCGTCAGGTGGGTTCTTTACCACTAGTGCCACCTGGGAAGCCATGTGTGTGTGTGTGTGTGTGTCCCTTCTTTTTTGGATTTCCTTCCCATTTAGGTCACCACAGAGCACTGAGTACAGTTCCTTGAGGTATACAGTAGGTTCTCATTAGTGATCTACTTTATACATAGTATCAATAGTATATACAGACAATCCCAGTCTCTCAATTCATGCCACCCCCTCCCCTTTCCCCCCCGTGGTGTCCATACGTTTGTTCTCTATGTCTGTGTCTCTGTTTCTGATTTGCAAACAAGATCATCTATACCATTTTTCTAGATTCCACATATATGTGTTAATATACAATATTTATTTTTCTCTTTCTGACTTCACTCTGTATGACGGTCTCTAGGTTCATCCATATCTCTACAAATGACCCAGTTTTGTTCCTTTTATGGCTGAGTAATATTCCATTGTGTATATATATATATACTACATTTTCTTTATCCGTTCCTCTATTGATGGACATTTAGGTTGCTTCCATATCTAAAGCTTTTAAAATCAGTAAATAAAGAGAATAAGTCAAGCATTATACCATCTCTTTTTATACAAACTGCATCTTAGAGTAACCAAATAGTTGATGAAGTAAAGTAGTATTCATAGAAATATTCCAATTAGCCAATGGACAAGGACTTATCACTGCTCTTCTCACAACAGCCCTCCATGACTGTTTCTGGGTCCCAAGAACAACTGTCTCCCCTTTACTTTTGGGCCTAGAACTTGTATTAGTTTTGTGGCAAAGTTCTATTATTCCTTGTAGTTTTCCTCCATCATACCCACACTTTTGAGTATTGTGCCTTTATTAAAGTCTCCTAGAATTATCCCAATTTGTGTATGCTATCTGCTTCCTGCTTGGACTTTGACTGATACAGTAATTTGTTTTGTAAATGACCCTTAAAATAGGATTCTGGAAGTGGTTTCTCAAAAGTTTGAGTGAAGAAACAAACACTTTTCCAGGGAGAAATGGGATATGGGTAATCAATATGATGTGTTGTCTTGATTATTTTGAAGTTATTACAGGTAATGACAGAGGATGAAGAGCAAAGGAAGACGGAGCTGTAGGACAGCAAATGGCTGTGATGTGTAGTTGCTATAGCAACAGTAGTGATTATAAAGACTGTGGAGTCACTTGGCTTCTTCTGGCCCTCGAGAGCATATATAGAGAAAAAGAGGAGTTAAAAGCTTTGAAAACTCAATAAAGGATATATATGGATAAACAGGAATCCCTCTCCCAACCTGCAGCATCTTTAGAGCAGTCTTTATTGTATACATGACAGTTAAGGTTGAGGAGCAAGCCCAGAGGACAATTGTAATAAGGCAACTTTTGGGTGAAAAACAAGACTTAGAAACAAAGACTATGGACATATTATCATCATGGCTGGCTTTGGGAACTTTAACTCTTATGATTACCCTGAAACTCACAAACTGATGCCAATTCTCATTTCTTTTCAGCCCATAATGAGAGTTAGATTCCAACATTACATGGAGGGAGGGGTCAAATGCCATTCAAAAAAGATACACTGAAAAAGGTCACAAAAACTTTCTGTTGCAACCACTCAGTGCCACTCAGTGTGTGTATGTGAAGTCACTTCAGTTGTGTCCGACTCTTTGTGACCCTATGGACTGTAGCCTGCCAGGTTCCTCTGTCCATGGAATTTCCCAGGCAAGAATACTGGAGTGGGTTGCCATTTCCTTCTCCAGAGGATCTTTCCGACCCAGGGATTGAACCCACGTCTCTTGCATCTCTTGCATTGGCAGGCGGGTTCTTTACCACTAGCACCACAGATATAGTTCAAAAGTGGCCATAAGCAATATGTAAGTAAGTGTGGTTATGTTCGAATAAAACTTTAATGACTGGTGAAATTTGAATTTCATGTATCATTTTATGTGTCATGATATGTTATTTTGATTTTTTTCCAATCTTTAAAAAATGTAAAAAACATTCTTAGCTTACAAAGAGTGAAAGCTACAAAACAGCCTGGATTTGGCCCATGGGCTGTGGATTGCCAACCCCTGGTGTACATGTAACCAGATGGAAGTTAAGCACAAAAGACACAGAAAACTGCCAGGACAGAAGAAGAGGCTCAGGCTCCCATGGTGCCTGCTGCTACTGCTTTTCTTTCTTTCCTCCAGTTCTTTCTATGATGAGTGAACAGAAGAGAAAAAAATGCGGGCTCAGACTTTATGGCCTGCTTGCGTTGTGGCCATATATATCCTTAGTTTTGTCACTTCTCTTTCTACCCATTGCTAGTAGGATTCCCCCTTGGTGTGGATGGATATAATAGCAGTCTAGTTTTGGCTCATACTGAAACACTGAGCCATCCCATCAATAAGCCAGCTGTGAGTTCTTCCTCCTTCACTGGCTGTTCCAAGGAACTCCCCTGAAGCCTTGGGAATAAGCTGAGAGCAGGGTGTGTGTTCAAAAGCATCAATTCTTCAGCGCTCAGCTTTTTTTACAATCCAACTCTCACATCCATACATGACCACTGGAAAAACCATAGCCTTGGCTAGACGGACCTGCTGGATGGCATCACTGACTCAATGGACATGAGTTTGAGTGAACTCTGGGAGTGGTCATGGACAGGGGGTCCTGGCGTGCTGCGATTCATGGGGTCGCAAAGAGTCGGACACAACTGAGTGACTGAACTGAACTGAACTGAAGGTGTGTGTGGAATGGTCCTGGGTTACATAAAGGTCGGGCCATATTTGTGCAGCTTGTTTGTGACCTCTGGACCTGTCTCGGCTGGATACAAGATGCATTCTTTTCCATTGTGTGACAGATTGCTAGTGGGCCTGCTCCATCTTATGACTTAGTAAATCTGGCAGCACCTAGTTCATAATGTGACATCTAGTCATAGCACCCCTTGGTGACCTGGGGTCACCGCTTGGTTTGTGCCAGGATCCAGGGACATGTCAGGAGTTGTTATTGGAATGGTATATAGTTCTTGCTATGAGAACAAGGTCTTGATTCAGAACCCTAGAGGGTTGTGCAGCAACTTCCTATTATGTTTTGAGAAATACCCTTCATGGTAAAAATACCCTTTAGCTATTGTATGTACCCTAGTAGCATGAGGTCTGCCTTGTCACATGGTGTATGCAACAGAATTACATAGATTGTGCTTGTACTGCAATCTCACCAATGTGTCTCTCAAAACTGGTAGCCCTTTGCATCACACGACACATGAAGTGGAACCGTATGCCTCTGTGTAGTATGTTGCCTCCCAAACATGAGGAAGTCTCCCACGTGCAAGGCTTCACAGTGTTGGAAGGTGCTGAGTGCATTAACTTGCCCTTTACCTTGGAGGCAATATCCTGGTATCCAAACTATTGGATGCCTATAAAGCTTATTTATGCGGTGACCCATACATTTTTGGAGTGACTACATCTTATTGCGTGTATTAGCCAGGGTTCTTTAGAGAAATGGGCTTCCCAAGTGGTGCTAGTGGTAAAGAACCTGCCTGTCAGAGCAGGAGACGTAAGAGACATGGGTTCGATCCCTGGGGTCAGGAAGATCCCCTGGTGGAGAGTGCAGAAACCCACTCCAGTAATCTTGCTTGGAAAATCCAGTGGACAGAGGAGCCTGGTGGGCTACAGTCCACAGGGTGGCAAAGAATCAGACACGACTGAAGCAACTTAGCACCAAGCACACTCCAGAGTAACAGAAGCAACGTACTTGTTTTATCCATCCATCTATCTATCCTTCAATCTATCTCTGTTTTATAGAAATTTGCTCAAATGGTTATGGAGGCTGAAAAGTCCACAGTCTGCCATCCATAAACTAGAGAATGAGGAAAGCCAGTGGTGTAATGTAGTCTGAGTCTGGAGGCCTGTAAACCAGGAGCTCCGATGTCCTTTCCTAGGTCAGAGATGCAGGCCTCAGCTCAAGCACATAGTGAATCTGCCCTTCCTCTGCCTTTTTATTCTATCAAGCTCTCAGTGAACGAATGATGCCCAACAACACTGGAGATGGCCATCGACTTTACTTAGTTCATCAACTTAAATACTGATATCTTACAGAAACACCCCCACAGACACACTCAGAAACAATGCTTACCAGCTTTCTGGTCACCCGTTAACCCATTCAACTTGATATGGAACATTAACTACCACTCCAGGCCATTCTAGCTTCTTGCTCATTAGATTTGTTGAACATGATATTAATAATATAGTGTACCTTGCACCAGTCAGACTGGCCATCTTCAAAAAATCTACAAACAATAAATTCTGGAGAGAGTACGGAGAAAAGGAAACCCTCCTACCCACTGTTGGTAGAAATGTAAAATGGTGCAACCCCTTTGGAGAACAGTATGGAGCTTCCTTAAAAAACTAAAATAGAGTTACCATATGACCCAGCAATCCCACTTCTGGGAATATATCTGGAGAAAATTCTAATTTAAAAAAGTACATGCCTCCAATGTTCATAGCAGCACTATTTACAAGAGCCAAGATTTGGAAACAGCTTAAACAGATGAATGGATAAAGACATCATAGACAGATGAATGGATAAAGAAGATGTGGTATATACAATGAAATGTTACTCAGTTATAAAAAAGAATGAAATAATACCATTTGCAGTGATATGGATGAAACTAGAGATTAAATAAATCAGACAAAGACAAATATATGATATCACTTATATGTGGAATCTAAAAAAATGATACAAATGAACTTATTTACAAAACAGAAATAGACTCACAGACATAGAAACAAAATTTATGGTTACCAAAGGGGAAGGGGAGGAGGAATATATTAGGAGTTTGGAATTAACAGACATACACTACTATCTTATAAAGTAGATAAATTATAATGACCTACTGTATAGTACAGAGAACTATATTCAGCATCTTATAATAATGTATAATGGAAAAGAACCTGGAAGAGAAATTATTATATATATATATACATACATATATTATTATATATATTATATATATATATACCCTGAATATTAATTGGAAGGACTGATGCTAAAGCTGAAGCTCTAATACTTTGGCCACCTGATGTGAAGAGCCAACCCATTGGAAAATACCCTGATGCTGGGAAAGATTGAAGGCAGGAGGAGAAGGGGGTGACAGAGGATGAGATGGTTGGATAGCATCACCGACTCGATGGACAGGAGTTTGAGCAAACTCTGGGAGTTGGTGATGGACAGGGAAGCCTGGTGTGCTGCAGTCCATGGGGTTGCAAAGAGTCGGACACAACTTAGTGACTGAACAACAACAGCAATATATCTCTCTCTCTCTCTATATATATATATATCTGAATTACTTTGCTGTACACCTGAAACTAATACAACATTGTCAATCAACTATATTTTAATCAAAAAATAGTATAGTGGACTGATGTGACTTTCTCTGAGGTGTTCAGATTGTCCAGGTCCACTTGGATCATATTATGATAAAAGACAGGGGAGCTGCTGGACAAGACCATGAATATAAGCTATTGTCCATCCCAGTCCAGTGTGAACTGTTTTGGATTCTCCTTTCTTAGGAACAGTAAAAGGAATACATTCCTTAGTATTTTCAGTTTCAGGAGCTGAGATTGGAGTTTCTCCTTGTTGAGGTGTGTGTTAGTGCAGTATTATCTGCCATGATCTATACATTTTTGTCCAAGCACCAAACTGGTAAAATAAATGGGAATATAATAGTTGGACTAATCTCTCCATTTCTATTCAGGATGTGTCATGATTTTTAGGTTATTCTTTTAGCAGAGGCTCAGGGATAAACTGGAAGCAGAGACTGTTTCCTGACCTGTTTAGTCTCCTGATGTTGCAGAAGTAATGTTCTTTCCCCTCATCCTTCAGCCTAGAGCTGGTAACGACCACACTGTCAGTAGCCCCTGGGTCCTGAGCTACCCGCTCTATTTTGCCAGACCCTGCCCATGACTGTGTTAATCGTCTTTTTGTTGAACCTGCCTTGAATTATCATAATTAGTGTGCACATTCTGTTTCATATTGCAAATGTAGTTTATCAAATCCAGGGCTTCTCTGGTGGTCCAGTGGTTAGGACTCCGTCTCTTTTAAAAAATTATTCTGAGCCTGATTTTCTCGTCTAAAAACTTTGGAGTTATTCCTTCATAGCAATCAGTTAATAGCAATATTCCAAGTTGATATCATTTACGACTATTGTGTATCACTTACTAAGATGCTTCCCAGCTCACTCCCTTTAATCAAGCTGCATGGTACTCCAGGTGATATTTCTGAAAGGTAAATTGTGGCAAATCCCTTCTCTCTCCAAAATCCTTAATGACTGTCTGTCATCTACAGAATAACATTCCCATTCCTTGATATGTTACCTAAGAACCACTCTCCAGCCTAGTCTTTTTTAAAAAATTATTTTCCATTATGGTTTATTGCAGGATATTGAATATATTTCCCTGTGCTATACAGTAGTACCTTGCTGTTTATCCATCCTGTACATAGTAACTTGCATCTGCTCTGCCTATTCTGACACCACTGTGCCCTATACACTTGACCTTCCAGCCACACTGACAGTACAGTTCCCTTCTTGTGCTCCTGCTCAGTCGAGTCAGTCCCATGTAATTCTGTGCGACACCACAGAGTCTGCCAGGCTCCTCTGTCCATGGGATTCTCCAGCAAGAATACAGGAGTCGGTTGCCATTTCCTCCTCCAGGGGACCTTCCCAACTCAGGGACTGCACCCTTGTCCCTTGCATCGCAGGTGGGTTCTTTACTTGCTGAGCTACTGGGGAAGCCTCCTAGGAGATTCTTAACCACAAATAGCTGACTCTTTCTGTGCTTTGGTGGAGGTGGTTGGTGGTTTAGTTGCTAAGTCATGTCTGACTCTTGAGACCCTATGGACTATAGCCTGCCAGGCTCCTCTGTCCATGGGATTTTCCAGGCAAGAATACTGGAGTGGGTTACCATTGCCTTCTCCAGGGGATCTTCTGGACCCAGGGATTGAGCCTGGGTCTCCTGCACCGCAGGCAGACTGCAGGCTGTCTGTGCTTTGTGAACTACTTTTTCTCTTTCAAGACCCAGTATCACCTCCTCTCCAGACTTCCTTCTCTACCCCTAGCACACAGCTCTTTGTTCTCACATCATTATATAGAAATTCTGTTTTAAAATTCACACATCATTTTGAGATTGTTTATTTGACTTTTCTCAATAGACATCATAGTCTTCAAGGGATAGAAATACCCCTTTTGTCTAAAACATAATAGGGATTTTGTAATTGTTGGTTTAAATCTTTTAATATTAAAAAAAAGTGCTATGAGCTCTTCAATGTCTATGGTCAATTTCTTTGCTGGGTTTTCAGGGCAGCTGGTCTTTCTCTAAATTATCTTTGTTTTGAAGTAAAATCTACCCTTCTCCCCATGGATACAGTCATTTCCTCTGAGTTTTAATTCTTACTTCTTTTCCCTATAGAAAATCTCCCTCATGAGATGGATAAATCTTCCTCTGAATTTCCAAATTGTCGTTACACCCTTCAGATGTGTTGTAACTTAATTATTCTTCAGTTTCCAGCCAAACCCTCAAGAAATCTCCAAGTAAATAAATTACCCAGGTTGGCATTTCCAGTCATACACTTATTTGAATATGTAACAAGTTAATTAAAAATTAATTTTATTCAATTGCAGAGTCTATACAAGCTAAACAAAATAGAATTTTGCATACCATCACTTATGTGCTATGAATTAAGCTAATTGGCTGTTTTTTAAAGCCTGATAGAAATTTATAATTTTGACTTGGGCTAAAAAAACTAGGCAGTCAGTTTAGTTTGGTAATCTCTTAAGTTATATTTTCAGAAACATCCATAAATTGGTTTAATTTTTAGTTCATGTTTTAGTAGCAATGGAGCTGGAATTAAAGGTTAAATGCTGCTCTGTGGCCTTAGACTCTGAACAGAAATTTCAAAAATTTTAAGATGTATGTTTGGATGCAAAGAGAATTCATGTGTTTTTTCTATCTCTGTTTTACACAAAAGATGAAAACAGGACAAAAAAAAAAAAAGGCACTGTGCCTAAGAGCTCTTTTTAATAATTATTTTTCAATTTTCTCTTTGAACAAGCTTCTGAGTATCTCACTTGTATTTCTGTGGACAAGATTGGAAAAAAAGAAGCAAAACAGATGATTCATTCCATGTCCATGTGACAGTTTGTAGGCTTTGCCGTAAGATTAATTTGGCTTTTAGTTCTAAATACCTAACACAAGGGCAAATCTAAATAAGGAAATACACTGACATTCGCATCTTTTCTCTCATTTCCATGTGATTTGGAAAAAATGAAGGCGACTGAATTACTTGCTGGAATTCAGGGGGAAAAACTGTCATTTTAACTTAGTGCAATCATTCAACACAAATTCTGTATTGAGAGAACATTTCCTACTCTGCCACTTTATTTCAAGTAATATTTAATTGCTTTCTGAACCTCTTCCAAGTTCAATTAGTGTTAATTTAGTGTGTAGCTAAATACATTACCCTAAAATAATTAGGAATACAGGGTCCATAACATACGTGATTGGTATTAGCAGGCTTGGTTTGGAAGCCTTTAACAGGGAAAGAGACACCAGAACCTGTTTTCTTAACTTGATGTGTTCTCGACCCCACAGCAGATTCCTTCTGTCATGTTACAAAGAATATGGCCTAAACGCCTTGGCATGGTGGTACGAAGCCCTCCGTATCTGACTTCTGCTTCATCTCTGACTTCGCGTCTCAACACTTCAGCTCCATTCATGTGACATGTTTGTTTTCGTTTTTGCACCTCTGGGTTTTTGTCGTGATAGCTTCTTAAGTGCCTCTTAGCTGAGTCACACCCGCTCACATTTCTCGGTTCATATTGAGTGTCAGTGTGGTAGACCGTCTCCATCTGCCCCCTAGCTCTACTGCTCACCCTTGCCTTCCCAGTTCTGTGCCCCGTGCACGGATGTTGGAGTCTTCATCACCCTGCTTTCCTGAGCACCGGCTTGCGGTTGAGTTTGGTCAGTGGGAGGCACCAGCAAAGACTGGAGGACAGGAGGAGAGAAAAATCTAGGTATTTTCCCCCTCCACTTCCCCATTCTTTCATCCTGCTGGACTACGGTTTGGCAGTGGCTTTGTTCCTGCAAACAACATCATAGCTCCCATGGCTACAGCTCTCACTTGATACAGGAAACAAACTCACCCCTTCCGGTCTTTGAGTGTTAACTTCTTCCCACTCTTGCTCACCCTCGAGGGCTTCTTAATCCCTTTCGGTTCCTTTAACACTATGCGCAGCTCTGTAAATCGTCCTTCCAGTAAACACTTGTTGTTTATGCTTTTGAGTGTGTCATCTCTGTTGCTGGGACACTGACTAATAGTCTCTTTATGACATTGCCTCTTGTGGTAGAATTGAAATTTTGCACTCTCAGTGAACCTATTACAGACTTATACAACCTGGCATACTTGACTGCACCATTTACTTAAAAGTTTATTTCCTTCTAGAGTCAAAGGATACCGTCTCAGTATCACTGGGGTGGAGGACAATAGCTGGCACATATTTAATCCCCTTGAATATTTTTTGACTATAGTTATGAGTGGTTGATATTATTAGTAGTAGTATGTTTTATGAACATACATTGTGTCATTTAATCATCACGCTAATTCTACAAGGTGGGATTGACATCTTCCTTTTACAGATGAGTAGACTAAAACCTAGAAAGCATAAATAATTGGTCCAAGTCACAGTAAATGAAAGAGTAAACCTAGATCGGTTTTTATTCCAAAGCCTGTTCTTTTAATCACTATGCTGTAATGCCTGAAGACCACAAGGTTTAGCCAACACATTAGAAATATTTTTGAATGGTTTCCTCATGCCTCATGTTTTTTAAGGTGCCCCAGCCTCCATTTTGACCCTTGCACAGGGACAGACATCTGAGTGTCTGCTACATACACACGATTGTTCAGACAACAGTGAAGTGTTAAATTTGTGGTATCATAGATGAATTTTTAAAGATTCAATAGAAGAAGTGCCATACAATTTACATATTTGACTTCTAGTTTGTCAAACTAATCATTTAATTTTTACTTGGTAACGTGTAATTCCTTTGACATAGTGGGTGGGGTGAATTGGGATCCATTAAGGACTAAGAGGGATCAAGGGAACAGTCAGAAGTCAGCTGGAACAGATTTCAATCATGGAATAACAGTAGAAAGAGCTTCTCTGGTGGCTCAGCAGTAAAAAAATTCGCCTGCCATTGCAGGAGATGCGGGTTTCATTCCTGGGTTGGGAAGATCCCCTAGAGAAGGAAATGGCAATCCAGTCCAGTATTCTTGCCTGGAAAATCCTATGGACAGAGGAGCCTGATGGGCTACAGTCCATGGGGTCACAAAAGAATCAGACGCAACCTAAAGACTAGAAAGCAACAACAACAGTAGAAAGCTTCACATCTTAGACTCATGCCAGGATCTGCCAAGACATCGATACACTTAAAAATATTGCTTCTTAACTATGGTTTTTAGGGTTCAGACTGTATACTAATCTCTTTTGTTACTATTTAAATGAAAATTCTTAAGCCTTCTTAAGTATGGGCCATACTTCTCAAGTCTGTATCTGGTTTATGTCCTATAATATTTGCACTCCCTACCAAATGAATCATCCCAATGTTTAAAATGGCAAGAATAGAAGTGTCATGGATACCTTATTAGGGGATCATTTTTGGTGTAGAATTTTAAGAAGAAAAATTATACATGTTTCTTGACTCTGGAGACTTCTTTGAACATTCTGTTTATGACAAAGAATGCCTTCATTTAAGATTGAATAGAATTATTATGATATAATCATTCTAAATACATCTATTTGTTCTTCAAAATGAGGCAATTAGACAAGTCCATTCATTTATTTAATACACATTTGTTGAGCATCTATTATATGCTAGCTGTTCCTAAGGCTTGGAAATCAGCAGTGAAAAAATAAATATCCCAGCCCTTGTGGATCTTGTGCATTTTCATGGGAATGTGTTTTGTGCATATGGACAACTGAAGGAAAGCATTTTCAGAATCAAGGCCCACCCTCAACTTTATTCTCTGTCTTCAAAGAATTTGAAAGAACATAGAAGAAATCCATACACAATAAATATTCATAGCTAATGCAAAGAAACATACAAATTGTCCGGTACTTTACATATGTTAACTAATCTCAAAACCGCTATGATACTATTTTCATTTCCATATTATAGATGAGGAAACTGAGGCAATGAGAGCTAGCAGAGTGGGAACTTGAACCCAGTTTGGTCTTTCTCACTGTCTTTGTTCTAACTTGCCATTAGGTTCTGTTTTGCTATAATTAGTCTTCAGTCAAAGGCCCACAAAAGTCTTGATATGGGTACAGATTTATAAATTCATTCAATAAAATATCACATTCATTTCAGGAATCCTCCAAGTATTTCTAGGCGGGAGTAACTCACTGACTCTTAGAAATATGTTTCTGAATAGCATTCTATTTTGTCCTGTTTTTTTCTGGAAAACTGTGTAGAGAATACTATTCCTCCTTCATATGACAAAACTCTTCAACTGCTGGCAAAGAGTCATCATTGCTCTCTCATTACCCCAACACTTTCTGCTTTTTTTAGGCTAACCAACTTCTTCTTCCACAATAATCTGGAAGTAAAAAGTAAAGTGCAGTTTCCTTGGTGGCTTAGTGATAAAGAATCCATCTGCCAATGCAGAAACTGTGGGTTCGATCCTTGAACTGGGAAGATCCCTTGGAGAAGGATATGGCAACCCATTCCAGTATTCGTGCCTGGAAAACCCCATGGACAGAAGAACCTGGCAGGCTACAGTCCATAGTGTTGCAAAAAGAGTTGGACACAACTTAGAGACTAAACAACAAAAAGTAAAATAAATTGGATGGTGAAACTTTAGGTCATTCCTTTCAAAGTCATTTCTAGCACTGCATGAAAAAAAGGAAAAAAGCAATCCACAACCACAACAATAAATGAGGTATGCGATTTAATTCTGGTATTACAAGGAGGCTTAATGAAGCAGAGAAGTGGCTTTCCGGAGAAGAAGAGATTTAAGTCTGGAAAAGAAGTATACCTGTCTGGGGATTAAAAAGCAAAAAATTTTAGAAGGTCAAGGAACCCAGAAGGAATCCCATAAAGGTAAGTTTTGGATTCCAAAAGTCACTTAAGGTGAGAAAATTTGGCTGAGAATGCAATTATTCAAATACAATTATTTCCATTGAAAAAATAATTTTTATTCTGAGGAACCAAGGGCCAATTATCAGGGAATTATAACAGAACTGTGTCTGGTTTGCATTTTGGATTCTCTTGGGAGTAGTTACTTTTAATAAAATAATAGGTGTGAAAACATTAAAAAGTTAAAAATAACTATATAGCACTTTTATTTTGGTTCTATGTAAAATTTCAATTTAGATGGAATAAAATTATCTTTTGTAGCGCATAACAGGATGAATAAAATATTAAAGGCATTTGTTTTAAGCCCAAGTTAATAAAAGTTTGAAAGTTACTTGGATAAATCTGAAATTATGGGTTAAAAGAGGGCATATGTGCATGTACTATTATTTTTTAAATATTAAAAATAAGGGTTTTTTTTAGTTTATTTATTTTATTTTTTAGCACAAGAAACTCCAAGGGAAAGATGAGACACTCGAATACTCTTCGTATTCCTCTAAACCACATCTTGAAAATTATGTTGTGTCTGAAATGAATGATGGCTCCATATGGTGAAGTTTCAATCTTTGATTAAATATATACAATGATTCAGTTCAGTTCAGTTGCTCAGTCATGTCTGACTCTTTGTGACCTCATGAACTGCAGCACACCAGCCTTCCCTGTCCATCACCAACTCCTGGAGCTCACTTAAACTCTTGTCCATCGAGTCAGTGATGCCATTCAACCATCTCATCCTCTGTCGTCCCTTTCTCCTCCTGCCTTCAATCTTTCTTAGCATCGGGGTCTTTTCCAGTGAGTCAGTTCTTCACATCAGGTGGTTTTAGCATCAGTCCTTCCAATGAATATTCAGGACTAATTTCCTTTAGGATTGACTGGTCTGATCTCCTTGTAGTCTAAGGGACTCTCAAGAATCTTCTCCAACACCACAGTGCAAAAGCATCAGTTCTTCGGCGCTCAGCTTTCTTTATGGTCCAACTCTCACATCCATACATGACTACTGGAAAAACTATAGCTTTGACTATATTAACAATGATTTAAATGTATTAAATAATCATCATACTGGATCATTTGATCATTAGTCTAGAGATGAATAGGAGTGAAACAAAGATGACCTCTTTAGACTCGGTTTGGTTGGCTACCATATGTGTTTCTGAAATAAGAATTAGCAAAAATTAGCTCACAGGGGATGGATAAACAGGGTGTCAGTAAAGTACTGAGGTCTCTGTGGTTCATGGATTTTTCTTTTATTTTACACATTTATATTTGGCTGTGCTGGATCTTCGTTGCTGCATGCGAGCTTTCTCTAGTTGTGGCAGGTACAGCCTTCTCACTGCAGTGACTTCTTTTCTTGTGGAGCCTGGGCTTTAGAGTGTGGACTCCGTAGTTGTGGTGCAAGGGCTGAGTTGCTCCGCCACATGTGGGATCTTCCCAGACCAGGGATGGAAACTGTGACCCCTGCAGTGGCAGAGTCTTAACCACTGGACCACCAAGGGGGTCCATTTTATGGATTTTGTGAGCACATTAATGCTCTATATTTCCGGCTAACAACAGCTAAGCATAAAATAACAGTCTTGAAAGCTGCAAGCCATTGGGGAACCCAGTTTTGCTATTTCACATTAACTTTTCCTCGTGTTCATTTGGTTCTGTGCTTCCTTGGAAATGCTATTGGGAGTGATCTGCTCTGATCTTTGTGCAATTTACCCTTGTCTCTACAGCTTACAGCAGCCTCAGCCCTTCCTTGTACCCACGTCCATCAGCTACTATCCCTTTTTCTTAAGGTAATGTCCTGTGGCACTATTTTGTTTGTTAAAAATTTAGTATGTCTTTTCAACTGTGTGATTTTTTAAAAGATTGTTATTGATCCCATTAGTTCTCTACCAAGTTCTGTGCTTTTTTTGCCCCTAATCCTATCTTTTTTCATATATACCTTCTTATATTTAGTGCACAGTCTTAGTGAATGTGAGGTTTTTCAGGGAATTCTCGTTTATTCTATTATTATAATATGTCCATGAATCTACATCCTTTTTCAGACTATGTATTTCCTGTGTGTGTGCAAAGTTGCTTCAGTAGTGTCTGACTCTTTGCAACTCTATGGACTGTAGTCTACCAGGCCCCTTTGTCCATGGGATTCTCCAGGCAAGGACACTGGAGTGGATTGCCATGCTCTCCTCCAAGGGATCTTCCTGACCCAGGAATTGAACCAGTGTTTCTTCCATCTCCTGCACTGGCAGGTGGCTTCTTCCTTACCACTAGTGCCACGTGGGAAGCCCCATGTATTCCTTATCTATACAGACTATTCTGAGAATTTCAGGTTCACAGTAACAAATAATCAACTGTTAGATACTAAATCTTCAGAAAGACAAATTTGGCCATAGAAATAGTTTCAGACAAATATAAACCATATTACCAGAGTGCAAATATATCATTGATATGGAGAGAATCATTGTTTTGAGATATGTATCTGTGATACGAATACTATTTGGCTGATAAATGTATCGAAGATACAGCTAAATAATGACTTCAGGTTTGTATAACTCTATAACCTAAATCAGAAAGAGCATGTTTATTTGTTTCAAACGAATCCTTAAGGCCAGACTTTATTTTTTTGGGCTCCAAAATCACCGCAGATGGTGATTGCAGCCATGAAATTAAAAGACGCTTACTCTTTGGAAGGAAAGTTATGATCAACCTAGACAGCATATTCAAAAGCAGAGATATTACTTTGCCAACAAAGGTCCGTCTAGTCAAGGCTGTGGTTTTTCCAGTGGTCATGTATGGATGTGAGAGTTGGACTGTGAAGAAAGCTGAGTGCCAAAGAATTGATGCTTTTGCACTGTGGTGTTGGAGAAGACTCTTGAGAGTCCCTTGGATTGCAAGGAGATCCAACCAGTCCATCCTAAAGGAGATCAGTCCTGGGTGTTCATTGGAAGGACTGATGCTGAAGCTGAGACTCCAATACTTTGGCTACCTCATGTGAAGAGTTGACTCATTGGAAAAGACCCTGATGCTGGGAGAGATTAGGGGCAGGAGGAGAAGGGGACGACAGAGGATGAGATGGCTGGATGGTATCACTGACTCAATGCACATGAGTTTGGGTAAACTCCAGGAGTTGGTGATGGACAGGGAGGCCTGGCGTGCTGCGGTTCATGGGGTCGCAAAGAGTCGGGCACGACTGAGCGACTGAACTGAACTGAACTGAATCACGCCTTTGTACCAGCAGAAACTTTTAGGATACACACAGATGCCCACTTATTAAAGTATTAAATGATGGCATTGTATTTACTAGGACAACTGAATTAATAGTTCTTGACTCACTTTTACTTTTTAATGGGCAAACTCTAATTAGTGTTTTCAAGGAATAGTCATAGTAATTTAATAAAAATGTGTAAAATATACCTAAGTAGCAAGCTTAGATGAATTAACTCATTTTAAGTTCTTAACAAAAAACAATATAAACTTTTGCTGCTGCTAAGTCGCTTCAGTCGTGTCCGACTCTGTGCGACCCCATAGACAGCAGTCCATCATGTTCCCCCGTCCCTGGGATTCTCCAGGCAAGAACACTGGAGTGGGTTGCCATTTCCTTCTCCAATGCATGAAAGTGAAAAGTGAAAGTGAAGTCGCTCAGTTGTGTCCGACTCTTAGTGACCCCATGGACTGCAGCCCACCAGGCTCCTCCATCCATGGGATTTTCCAGGCAAGAGTACTGGAGTGGGGTGCCATTTTAGGCTTTATAATACCATGAAAGAATACATTAATGAAATGTAATTAATTATTTCACAATTAACTTCTGTAAACCTGTTTCCTCATCTGTCAAATGAGATAATGATAATAGCTACCTAAGCCACTGTTGGGAGAATTAAATGAGAGAGTACTATGTATGTAGGGTACTTAACACAGTGGCTGGCCCACAGTAACTAGTCTTCATTAAGTATTGGTAATTCTTCAAATTGGCAATTAAAAATCCCACTGTTTAGAGCAAAGGTGTATCAACTGGCCCCAACATTTTAATCTTTGAGTCATATACCATTCATTTTTTTTTGCTACGATGTCACTCTTTGAAGTTTTCTCCCTGAAAATGATGACTGTTGTATTAAGCAAAATCAGCAACAGTGCACCAACCCTTTGGATTTTAAATATTTATTTGTATTATTCATTTATTTGGCTGCACTGGGTCTTCATTGCTGCATGCGGGCTATTTGCCGTTTAGGAGGCTACTCTCTAGTTGTGTGTGGGCTTCTCACTGCAGTGGCTTCTCTTATTGTAGAGCATGGACTCTAGGGCATGTGGGCTTCAATAGCTGCACGTAAGATTAATTGTGCTGTGGCATGTGGGATCTTCCCGGACCAGGGATTGAACTGGCATCTCCTGCGTTGCAAGGCAGATTCTTAACCACTGGACCACCAGGGAAGCCCCCAAGAACACTTTTCTGGTGAGACCATGGGCCAAGTGTGAAGATGGATACAAAGCAATGTAAGATGTTAGCTCTCAACCAAAAGTTTACAATCTATTCTGATAAAGAAGACAGCAAAGTAATGGTTTAGTTTCCTGATATTTTTTGGGCTCCAAAATCACTGCAGATGGTGACTGCAGCCATGAAATTAAAAGACGCTTACTCCTTGGAAGGAAAGTTATGACCAACCGAGATAGAATATTCAAAAGCAGAGACATTACTTTGTCAACAAAGGTTCATCTAGTCAAGGCTATGGTTTTTCCTGTGGTCATGTATGGATGTGAGAGTTGGACTGTGAAGAAGGCTGAGGGCCAAAGAATTGATGCCTTTGAACTGTGGTGTTGGAGAAGACTCTTGAGACTCCCTTGGACTGCAAGGAGATCCAACCAGTCCATTCTGAAGGAGATCAGCCCTGGGATTTCTTTGGAAGGAATGATGCTAAAGCTGAAACTCCAGTACTTTGGCCACCTCAGTTCAGTTCAGTTCAGTCACTCAGTCGTGTCCGACTCTTTGCAACCCCATGAATCGCAGCACGCCAGGCCTCTCTGTCCATCACCAACTCCCGGAGTTCACTCAGACTCACGTCCATCGAGTCAGTGATGCCATCCAGCCATCTCATCCTCTGTCGTCCCCTTCTCCTCCTGCCCCCAATCCCTCCCAGCATCACAGTCTTTTACAATGAATCAATTCTTCGCATGAGGTGGCCAAAGTACTGGAGTTTCAGCTTTAGCATCATTCCTTCCCAAGAAATCCCAGGACTGATCTCCTTCAGAATGGACTGGTTGGATCTCCTTGCAGTCCAAGGGAGTCTCAAGAGCCTTCTCCAACACCACAGTTCAAAAGCATCAATTCTTCGGCCCTCAGCCTTCTTCACAGTCCAACTCTCACATCCATACATGACCACAGGAAAAACCATAGCCTTGACTAGATGAACCTTTGTTGGCAAAGTAATGTCTCTGCTTTTGAATATTCTATCTCGGTTGGTCATAACTTTCCTTCCAAGGAGTAAGCGTCTTTTAATTTCATGGCTGCAATCACCATCTGCAGTGATTTTGGAGCTCAAAAAAAATAAAATCTGACACTGTTTCCACTGTTTCCCCATCTATTTCCCATGAAGTGATGGGACCGGATGCCATGATCTTCATTTTCTGAATGTTGAGCTTTAAGCCAACTTTTTCACTCTCCACTTTCACCTTCATCAAGAGGCTTTTTAGTTCCTCTTCACTTTTTGCCATAAGAGTGGTGTCATCTGCATATCTGAGGTTATTGATATTTGTCCCGGCAATCTTGATTCCAGCTTGTGCTTCTTCCAGTCCAGCATTTCTCATGACATACTCTGCATAGAAGTTAAATAAGCAGGGTGACAATATACAGCCTTGACGTACTCCTTTTCCTATTTGGAACCAGTCTGTTGTTTCATGTCCGGTTCTAACTGTTGCTTCCTGACCTGCATACAAATTTCTCAAGAGGCAGGTCAGGTGGTCTGGTATTCCCATCTCTTTCAGAATTTTCCACAGTTTCTTGTGATCCACACAGTCAAAGGCTTTGGCATAGTCAATAAAGCAGAAAGAGATGTTTTTCTGGAACTCTCTTGCTTTTTCCATGATCTAGCGGATGTTGGCAATTTGATCTCTGGTTCCTCTGCCTTTTCTAAAACCAGCTTGAATATCAGGAAGTTCACGGTTCATGTATTGCTGAAGCCTGGCTTGGAGAATTTTGAGCATTACTTTACTAGCGTGTGAGATGAGTGCAATTGTGCAGTAGTTTCTTTAACTCACAGTTTTTGTCCTCTTGCCACAAACAAATTAGCCCTCTTTTAAGAAAATGCTTTTTATCAAGTTTAGTTTCATTGGGTATCATTGTACATAAACTGCAGAGGCCCCAGTGGCTTAGTGATTTGGCAACTGTTAGACGAGAAGATAGAAGAAAGTTTAGAACATATGATCTGTCCTTAAAACATAGTGAGTGTCAAAGACAAAAGACATAAAAGCAAACAAGATTTTTTAGGTACTCTGATTATTTTTCATCTGCATTATTAAAAAGTTTTATGAGTTAGTTTTACTAATTTTAACCTCTTCAGACTCCAATTCATCTTACTCATAGTTTCTTAGAATATAGGTAGTTTTCTCCTTTTCAAGAATGTGAAGCAACTTTCTGGTTAGAATTGTATCAAATTTAGGGTCTTTAGGTTTATAATTATGGTATTTTATCAAATGGTCGATTTCCCCTACATCTCACCTATCTTTCCTTATTTATTTTTCTAATGGGCAGATTAAAAAAATATTTATTTATATATATCTGGCTGTACCAGGTCCTATTTGGGGCATGTGGGACCTAGTTCACTGAACAGGGATTGAACCCAGGCCTCTTGCATTGGGAGTGTGGAGTCTTAGCTACTGGACCACAAGAGAAGTCCCCCTACAAGTGAATAAATCTAAGCTTTGTGAATTTCCTACTGACTAAAAAATACTATGGAAGGAAGGAAGGAAGGAAGAATCTCAGCAGCCACACAGCCAAGTCCTATGTGTGAAGAACTGGCATATATATATATATATATATATATATATACACACACCCCGAAGAATTGATGCTTTTGAACTGTGATATTGGAGAAGACTCTTGAGAGTGCCTTGGATTGCAAGGAGATCAAACCAGTCAATCATAAAGGAAATCAGTCCTGAATGTTCATTGGCAGGACTTATGCTAAAGCTCCAATACTTTGGCCACCTGATGTGAAGAACTGACTCATTGGAGAAGACCCTGATGCTGGGAAAGATTGAAGGCGGGAGGAGAAAGGGGTGACAGAGTATGAGATGTTTGGATGGCATCACTGACTTGATGCACATGAGTTTGAGCAAGCTTAGGGAGTTGATGATGGACAGGGAAGCCTGGTGTGCTGCAGTCCATGGGGTTGCAAAGAATCAGACACGACTGAGAGACTGAACTGAACTGAACTGATATATATATATATATCAGAGACAACTTTCATCCATAATTTTCAGAGATAGATTTCATGATTCTATTTGAAACGGGGCCTAGACCCACTTCTGAGAAAGATCACAAGCAGATTTATTTGAAGAGAGATGGTGAGAAGGAACCAAGGTGGCTTATCATTTGCCCAAATGGCATCCTCTGTGAAAGACTAATTAGCGTAACTTTGAATGGTTTTCTACTCAGCTCTCCCTGCCACATACCTAGACACCAGAAAGAAGCCTTTATTATTTTTTTCATAGAAATAGTAGATCATAGATTTTTGCTGTGGTTTTCTGAGGTAGAATAACAACAAATATATGGAAGAGGGATCCTCTCTTTACTTCTTAAGATTCCTTTAGATGATCCTTTTAATATAGAAAGATAAAATGAAACATTTAGTAATTCAGCTCTTATTTTGCACGGGTACTGTACATTTTTTAAAATATAAAGATGAAAGCCATGATTCTTATTGTAAGTGCTAATTTAATTTGAAAATTTCAAATATTTACTTGTTTTTGGCTGTGCTGGGTCTTGGGGGCTGTGCGTGGGTCTATAGCTGTGGTGCACCAGCTTCTCATTGCAAAGGCTTCTCTTGCTGTGGAGCGTGGCCTCTAGGACTTGTAGGCATCAGTAGCTGCAGCATATGGGCTCGGTAGGTGTGGTGCGTGCTTCGTTGCCCCATGGCATGCGGAATCTTCCAGGACCAGGGATCGAATCCGTGTCCCCTGCATTGACAGGCACATTCTTAACCTCTGGTACCCCAGAGAAGTCCCTAATTTAATTTTTGAATCCCTGAATGAGGCTTTAGGCCGCTTCATATCCTCTGGTTCTACCCTCAAAGGAAGGTGTTTGTCCTGGAACACTCAGTTTTTTTCCCCTAATTGGACAAAGAAGTAGTCTTCAGTCTTCTAATTTTTCAGAACAACCAAATTTATAAATAACAAAATCACAGACAATTCTGAATAAGAGCATTTGGACAAGCCCATTCTAGGTTCTTAGATCATATTTACACTTACCAAAGATGCATGCAGTGGTAAGACTTTTGGGCTCTTGGCCTATTTGAAGGCTACCATTTGACAAAGGGCTCTGCTTTTCATTATTTAACATTTTTTTCTTTATAAAGAGAAAAAGATATTTATAGGTGGTTTTTAAAATGCCACCTTCCAATCTTAAAACTAGGGCCCAAGTAGAAAAACTAGTTTGACGATCTTCACTTGACCTCTGTAATGTAGAATGTCTCCACTTTATTGTACGACTTAGTTCTTTTTATTTCTTTGCAATCCATGTATGGCCCATCTCCTCTCTCTTGTTACAGTTCTTGCTTTTTAATTAGGCTAGTGCATGCTAATGCACAGCTGATTGTAGGGGAATATTTTAAGTTTTATTTTAACTGCAATAAAATAGTCTTGTGCTAAATATTTGCAAAGGTCAAACTTCGTACATGGAAAAGACTTTTGACATTCTATAGGAATGAAGGCATCTATCAAGTAACTTTTCACCTAGCCTAGTCCTTGGTAGGTAATTGATAAATGTGTATTGAGCAGTTGAAACAATGAACATATGTTCAGATTCTCCTACAATAATGCTGTCAGTTAATTCAGTTAAACATTTATTGTGTGCATTCTTTGTGCCAGGAGCAGTGTAAGGATAAAAAATTAATAGGATGTTTCCCTGCAAAGACCTCAGAGTCTAGAAGAGGAGACCTACTTCCTCTAAACAGATATTTTCAATTTAATATGATGGTAAGAATAAAAGTGATATACATAAATAACCTAAGAACAAAAATTAAGGGCTACCCAACTCAGATTTAGGGGATCAAGGATGGCTTAAAAAATGAGTTTTCTTTTCCTTCCAGAATAACAAAGGAATTCATGTCAATTGATGAAGAGCACGTTATTCGTTTGCTAGGGCTGCCTTAGCAAGATACCACAAACTGAGTGGTTCAAACAAAGAAACTTACTGTGTCACAGCTTTGGAGGCTTGATGTCCAAGATCAGGTTCCTTCTCAGAGCTGTGAGAATCTGTATGTGGTTTTCCTTTAGCTTCTAGGATTTGTGGCCAATCTTTGGTGTTCCTTGGCTTGTAGAAATATCACTCTGCTCTCTGCCTTGATCTTCATGTGGTCTCCTTGTGTGTGTGTGTTCCCACCCAAATTTCCCCTTTTTATAAGGACACCAATCAAATTGGATTAGTGCTCATCCTAATGACCTCCTCTTAGCTAATTATATCTGTAATAACTATGTTTCTAGTTAAGGTCACATTCTGAGATACTTGGGGTTAGGGCTGCAACATGTATTTTTTTGGGGTGACACAGTTCAATCATAAAACCATTTTGATTTCAAGAATCTTGGTTTTGTTTTATGTATTAAAAACTTAACCATGACAGCAAAAATACTGTCATTGGCAATTGTTAGAACTGATGACATTTTCAGACATGACCAGTAAACTCAGATTATTTAAAAACCTATTTGCAGACTGAACTAGCATCATTTATCCATGTTCCATCCACCCACCCATCCATCCACCCACATCTTTAGCCAAGTATTTTCCTGACCTACTATGTGAGCTTGGGATAAATAAGATATGTCATATTTGTAAAACATTCACAGTTGCAAAGACGAAACAGATATGTAAATAGTTACAGAATCATGTGTGAGAAGTGCTGTAACAGGCTTTATTTTCTCATCTTTTAAGAAACTAGTTAAACCTGCATTGTGAAGCCTATAGATGGAAGATGAAACTCAATTAGAGCAGGCACTTTGGAGGTATTCGTTTTTTATAAACAATTATGCTGGGCTGGAAAAAGCACAAGCTGGAATCAAGATTGCCGGGAGAAATATCAATAACCTCAGATATGCAGATGACACCACTCTTATGGCAAAAAGTGAAGAGGAACTAAAAAGCCTCTTGATGAAAGTGAAAGAGGAGAGTGAAAAAGTTGGCTTAAAGCTCAACATTCAGAAAACGAAGATCATGGCATCTGGTCCCATCACTTCATGGGAAACAGACAGGGAAACAGTGGAAACAGTGTCAGACTTTATTTTTTTGAGCTCCAAAATCACTGCAGATGGTGACTGTAGCCATGAAATTAAAAGACGCTTACTCCTTGGAAGGAAAGTTATGACCAACCTAGATAGCATATTGAAAAGCAGAGACATTACTTTGCCAACAAAGGTCCATCTTGTCAAGGCTATGGTTTTTCCTGTGGTCATGTATGGATGTGAGAGTTGGACTGTGAAGAAAGCTGAACACTGAAGAATCGATGCTTTTGAACTGTGGTGTTGGAGAAGACTCTTGAGAGTCCCTTGGACTGCAAGGAGATCCAACCAGTCCATTCTAAAGGAGATCAGCCCTGGGATTTCTTGGGAAGGAATGATGCTAAAGCTGAAACTCCAGTACTTTGGCTACCTCATGGGAAGAGTTGACTCATTGGAAAAGACTCTGATGCTGGGAGGGATTGGGGGCAGGAGGAGAAGGGGATGGCGGAGGATGAGATGGTTGGATGGCATCACCGACTCAATGGACATGAGTCTGAGTGAACTCCGGGAGTTGGTGATGGACAGGGAGGCCTGGTGTGCTGCGACTCATGGGGTCGCAAAGAGTCAGACACGACTGAGCAACTGAACTGAACTGAACTTTTCATTAATTTTATTATTGGGTATGATTTATATCTGATTCACTTCTTTGTACAGCAGAAACTAACACAACATTGGAGGCATTTCTATTGTTGTTGTTCATTTACTAACTCATCTCTGACTCTTTGTGACCCCATGGACTGCAGCATGGCAGGCTCCCTTGTCCTTCATTATCTCCCAGAGTTTACTCAAATTCATGTCCATTGTGTCAGTGATGCTATCTAACCATCTCATCCTCTGTCATCCCCTTTTCCTTTTGCCTTCAACATTTCCCAGCATCAGGGTCTTTTCCAATGAGTTGGCTATTCACATCACGTGGTCAAAGTATTGGAACTTCAGCTTCAGCATCAGTCCCTCTGCTGAATATTCAGGGTTGATTTCCTTTAGGATTAACTGGTTTGATCTCCCTTGCTGTCCAAGAGACTCTCAAGAGTCTTCTCCAGCACCACAATTCAAAAGCATCAATTCTTCAGTGCTCAGCCTTCTTCATAGTCCATCCATACATGATGACTGGAAAAAAATCATAGCTTTGACTATACGGACCTTTGTTGGCAAAGTAATATCTCTGCTTTTTAATACACTGTCTAGGTTTGTCATAGCTTTCTTCCGAAAAGCAAGCATCTTTTAATTTCATGGCTGAAATCACTGTCCACAGTGATTTTGGAGCCTGAGAAAAGAAAATCTCACTGCTTCCACTTTTTCCCATCTATTTGCTATGAAGTGATGGGACCAGATGCTATGAACTTCATTGTTTAAATGCTGAGTTTTAAGCCAGTTTTTTTCACTCTCCTCTTTCATCTTTATCAACTGGCTCTTTTGTTCCTCTTCACTTTCTGCCATTAGATTGGTGTCATCTGCATATCTGAGGTTGTTGATATTTCTCCTGGCAGTCTTGATTTCAGTTTGTTGATTCACCCAGCCCAGCATTTTGCATGATGTACTCTTCACATAAGTTAAATTAACAGGGTGACAATATACAGCCTTGTCATACTCCTTTCCCAGTTTTGAACCAGTCAGTTGTTCCATGTATGGTTCCATCTGTTGCTTCTTGACCAGCATACAGGTTTCTCAGGAGGCAGGTAAAGTGGTCTGGTATTCCCATCTCTAAGAATTTTCCACAGTTTGTTGTGATCCACACAGTCAAAGGATTTCACATAGTCAAGGAAGAAGAAGCAGATGTTTTTCTGGAATTCCCTTGCTTTCTCTATGATCCAGTGAATGTTGGCAATTTGATCTCTGGTTCCTCTGCCTTTTCTAAACCTAGCTTGTATATCTGGAAGTTCTCGGTTCATTTACTGCTGAAGCCTAACTTGAAGGATTTTGAGGATAACCTTACTAGCATGCAAAATGAGTGCAATTGTATGATAGTGTGACCATTCTTTGGCCTTTCTATAAGGTTGGTCAAATTCTGTATAACAAAAATTTCCTCCATGTTATTTTAAAATTGGAGAGTCTGGTGAAAGAGACTATTCATTGTGCCTGAATGAGTGGCTATTTTGTTGAGTTAAGATAATTCCGATTTAGATATGATGATTAAAAGCTGTGATGAGCATGTAGATACCCAGGGTTTCTCAGCCTTGGCACTGCAGACACTTTGGACTGGATGCTTTTTTTTAAACAAAAATTGTAGGTAGTTATTCTCTGCATTTGTGGGATATTTTAGCAGAATCCCTGGCCTCTATGCACCAGATGCCAGTAGTCATCTCTCCCACCCCCACTTGTGACAACTAGGCAACGCTGCTATAGTGGAGAACCACTAATATATAGAGTTTTTTTCTTAAATTTCTTTATTGCTGTTTAGTTGATTTACAGCGTTGAGCCAATCTCTGCTGTACAGTAAAGTGACTCAATTACGCACCTGGACATTCTCTTTTTTTATATTATTTTCCCTTACGGTTTATTACAGGATATTGAATATAGTTCCCTGTGCTACACAGTAGACCTTGGTGTTTCTCCAAATAGTTTACATTTGCTAATCCCAAACACCCAGTCCTTCCCTCCTTCACCCCTTCTCTCCTTTGCAATCAGAAGTCTGTTCTCCATGTCTGTGAGTCCGTTTCATAGAGAGGTTCATTTGTGCCATATTTTAGATTCCATACATGAGTAATATCACGTGGTATTTGTCTTTCTGTGTCTGACTTACTTCACTTTAGTATGCTAATCTCTAGTTGCATCCATGTTGCTGCAATGGCATTATTTTGTTCCTTTCAATAGCTGAGTAGTATTCCCTTGTATATATGTACCACATTTTCTTTATCCATTCATCTAGTGATGGATATTTAGGTTTGTTTTTTTTTTAATGTGTTTTGGCTATTGTAAATAGTGCTGCATGTATCTTTTTGAATTATACTTTTGTCTGAGTATATGCCCAGGAGTAGGATTACTGCATCATATGGTAATTCTATTTTTAATTTTCTGAGAACCTCCATATGGTTTTCCATAGTGGCTGCACCAAGTTACATTCCCACCAACAGTGTCAGAGAAGAGAACGGCTAATAAATATTTGAATATCATGGCCACATTACATCTTATCCAATTTAATATGTGCAATATTGATCTGGTTTCCTAGTCAATCTCACTTTTCACTTTAATTCAAGCAAGTAAGCTTACTTTAGTTGTTTATTCTTTGGAGAGGTAGAGGGGGTGTTTAACATCTATTTATAAGAGCTTAACAAAGAGTTGGACATGACTGAGCAACTGAACTGAACACAAAAGTTTACGAATTGATTATTTGTAATATCCTAAGTGAAAAGTTGACTCATTGGAAAAGACTCTGATGCTGGGGAGGGATTGGGGGCAGGAGGAAAAGAGGACAGAGGATGAGATGGCTGGATGGCATCACCAACTTGATGGACGTGAGTTTGAGTGAACTCCGGGAGTTGGTGATGGACAGGGAGGCCTGGCATGCTGCGATTCATGGGGTCGCAAAGAGTTGGACACGACTGAGTGACTGAACTGAACTGAACTGAACTGAAGAAATTGTACTAATACCTAGCAACTTAAACTAGTGACTCTAAGCATTCTAAATAGTTCTATCATGGACTAACATTTTAGTACAGGGAATGGAAGCAGTGAAGAACATTGAGAAAGGAAAGAAATGAATTAGACCAAAATGGCTTTTGTGCTCATCATCTTAATTTTATGGATGAATGTTGGAGTTTGTAGGGGGCGAACTGGGGAGGAAGAGATCAGTCCTTTGGCCAGTGCCTCTTCAGGAGCCATTTCTTTCTTCTTGCCCCACTTCTAATGTTCCATCAGCTTCACCTCCAGTTCTTAAAGGAATATTCTGGTTCTCCTGAGGCCCTAGGTCATCCTTGCTTCTCATTTTGTATCACTATGATTAAGGATGTGAATTTTAGTCCATAGGCCCTTCCCAGGTCCACTTGTGCAGTCCTGTGAAGATACTAGGCATTTCTAGCTTTCAGAATTGAGACACTCTAGCTTGACGATCAGAACTTGACTGATTTGCTGACAACAGCCCTGGTACAAATAGTTTTCAACAGCAGTTATTTTACTGAGCTGAACTTTCTGAACATATCAGATCATTACTCTTAAGTACAAGTACGTAGTCTTAGTGAAGTAACGGGGCATAGCCTGTATTGGATTTTGATAGTTCTGGCATTTGGTTCAGCAGTAGCTTGACCCTGAGTTAATTAGTCTGGCAATTCCTGCTGGCTGTTTAATCAAAATCCTGCAACTTTCAACTTCATCAGTAATTTAGTTCATTTGTCTTTATTATGATTCCATGATTATTTCTGGTTGAAAGACTAGTATTTTTGATAACTGTAATATTAGTGATGAATAGCAACAATAATGTCTGTGTAAAGAATATGCATTTGTAGATCTACAATAACATCATGGGCTTTAAAAATAGATTTCTTTAAAGGAAAGACAATTGTAACTGTTTCTCTAACATGCAACCTATCTTTCCTATATCTTGATAATTTAACTCATCATCAGTGACATGAAAACATTCAATCCAAGAGGAGAAAAAAAAAACAATTTCATCCCCGAGATAATTTTAATAATTTTGAAAATTGTACAAATAACTTTATAAGAAGTGCAGGATTTTTTAAAAGATACTCCTCCAATACACTTTTCTTTAACAAATTGGTCACTTATATTTTCCACGTTTTTTTTCCAGTCTTGTTTGCATGCATAACCAATTTTGTATAGTTGCAATCACAGTGTAGATTCAATTTTGTATTCTGCTTTTTTCACTTAGCATTATTCTTCCATAATAATTTAAAGAGAGTTTTATTTATGGTTATTTCAAATGTAGAGAATATAATTTCCTAAACTGTACTTAAGTGCTCAATTTAAATATTTTAATGGCCAGACCAAATCATCAGATGTATTCTAGATAAGGGTATGTTACAGTTAATGTTTAACATTGCAGGAAGCAACTAGCATATACATTAGATTAAAGTCAAATGTCATATGCAAGTGGAAATGAGGACATAACAGGCTGGTCGTCTTGATGTATTTGGAAATTTTTCTACACTGAGATGTACTTCTAGAATTGGTTGGTCTGGCTGCTAAGTTTTCATGCCCTGAACTAATTCAGCCAGTTGTAAAATTGTACCTTTCTGCAGATGACTTCACATGTGCACCTCATTTATACTTGAACTTGCTATGATTCAGATAGCATTATCCTAAATGATGTTAAGAAATTGTTCATTTTCTGTGTCAGCGAAAAAATGAGGAAAGGCCAACTACATTTTGCCTGAAGAGAGTCATGTCAGAACTGACATCTTGGCAGATACAAAAATGCAAGTAAGATATTTTAACAGGGCATACTAAAACTAATGAACTGAGGACCAATATACACTTCTCCATTGTATTAAAGTGGCATCTACTGAAATTTACAAATGCTAAAAGACATGCTTTATTAGTTGCTGTAGGAGTCCTCTTTCATTTTAGTTTATTAGTTAAAAAAGAAATGTGTTTTCCTTTTGTGTAATTTTTAACCCTTATTTTAAAATGTGGTGTGAGAAGATGGATTTTAGAAAGTGTTCTGATGCAAAACACAACCAAGAAAATTGATTATTTACTTATCTCTGTGTGCTTATTAAGAGCTTCCCTGGTGGCTCAGATAGTAAAGAATCTGCCTGCAATTCAGGAGACCCTGGTTTGATCTCTGGGTTGGGAAGATCCCCTGGAGAAGGGAATGGCTGCCCATTCCAGTATTCTTGCTGGGAGAATTCCATGGACAGAGGGGCTTGGAGGGCTACATTACATGGAGTCACAAAGAATCAGACATAACTGAGGGACTCACACACACACACACACACACACATGCATGTGCTTATTAAAGAAAAAAATCTGAACAATGAATTTTTTGCTTGAGAAAGCAAGTAGCCTACCAAGAAGCCTTTCGTAAGCAATAATGTGCTTAATCTAAAAAACGAATATGATATTTGGATATTTAAAAATCATAGGTTATGTGAGGACTCCCCTGGCCTTCCAGTAGTTGTGGCCTTGCCTTCCAGTGCAGGGGATGTGGGTTAAATCCGTGGTTGGGGAGCTAAAATCCCACATGCTTTGCTGCCAAAAAGCCAAAACATGAAACAGAAGAAATATTGTAGCAAATTCAATAAAGACTTTTAAATAATGGTCCACATCAAAAAAATCTTAAAAAAAATTATTGGGTTATATGCAAGAGCTAGGGAAGACTATTTCCACTTAATCCACTGTCTTTTAGGCCCTTATTAACCTGTGGTGTTCAATTTTGATTTCTATATTTTCAAGGTTTTTTTTTTTTTTTTTTTTTTACTCAGAGAATTTAAGGAAGGAAGGTAGAATTGATGAAAGAGATATCAATTGGAAGATTAAGTTTGATTGAGTTGTTTTTTCCTGGAGGAGAAACTAAGATATTTACTTATTACTTTCTTTAGGTGTATCAGTTATTATTATAGTCAGCAAGAGCTATTTCAACTAGTCATCTCTACTTATTTAGAACAGACATTCTCAAAGTATGGTCCCCTGGCCAGTGTGATCAGCATCATCTGGGTATCTGTGAGAAACTGCAAATTCTTAGGGCCCACCCCTGACCTCGGAAACTTTGCCTGTGGTTGTAACTAACCTTCCAGGTGAGTTTGACCCAACCTAACATTTGAGAACTAATGTTTTGTGTTTCGGGGGAAAGAATAGATCCTAAAAATAGGGATACATTTTTAAAAAAAGAAAAGGATGAATGAGTTTTATCTCAAGAAGAATCTAAGTAATGTGGTTATACTGTAGTAGTATATTAAAGGAAGTTTTGTATTTCTCATAGTGTAGGTACTTAGAAGAGAAACCAAGAATTGCTTTATTGAACCAGGTTCATGCAGTCAAACAAGACCACTCTGTGCTCCATATTCAGTCATGTGTGCGGACAGACAACGGCTTCTCAGGTGGTGCTAGTGGTAAAGAACCCACCTCCCAATGCAGGAGAGGTAAGGGATGCAGGTTTGATCCCTGGGTCAAGAAGATCCTCTGGAGGAGGGCATGGCAACTCATTCCAATATTCTTGCCTGGAGGATCCCATGGACAGAGGAGCCTGGTGGGTTACAGTTCATAAGGTCTCACAGGACAAGACTGAAGCAACTTAGCAGACAGGCAGGCAGACAGACAACTTAAGTTTCTCCAGACTGCCTCAGTGGAAGAGGCTTGTCAGCCAAACAGCTTAACTCCATCATTGCTTTATTGACATGTAGAACAATTTGCATATTGCTGTGTATATTCTTCAACCCCCTCCTCTCAAGATGCCTCCACGGCCTGTATAATTTCTATGCACTTTTTAAAAAAGGATATTTACTTTTATTTTTGGCTGTGCTGGGTCCTTGTTGTTGCTCGCAGGGTCTTTCTCTCGTGGAGAGCAGGGGCTACTCTCCAGTTGCAGTGCGTGGGCTTCTCACTGCAGTGGGTCCTCTTGTTGCAGAGCATGGGCCCTAGGGCGCTCAGGCTTCAGTAGTTGTGGGCTCGGTAGCTGCGACGCGTGGGCTCTAGAGCACAGACTCGGTAGTTGTGGTGCATGAGCTTAGTTGCCCTGTGGTATGTGGGATCTTCCTGGACCAGGGATCGAACTGGTGTGCCCTGCATGGCAAGGCAGATTCTTAACCACTGGACCACGAGGGAAGCCCCATCCACTTGTTCTGAGAGAATAAGCAGTACTGAATCTGGAGCTATAAAACTAATTCATCCTTTAAATTCATCTCCCTCTCTTTGATTCTATGAAATAACATCCGTAGAGTAAAGCTTTGAAAATGAAAAAGATACTCGTAGTCAAATGTAAAGTGAAACTGTGAAAAACATTTTCTCTCAACTTTTTTTTTGTTTCAAGCTTGGAAAGATACTGGCCCAAAGATGAGAAAAGAGATGACATTTCCTCCACTAGTTTTCTCAGGGCTTCTGGGTTTATTCAAGATAAATGGTTTACGTGCTACTGGCAGCTACTTGAGGTTCTTGATGACTGGAAAATGGCACAGCGAGGAAGGATAAGGGGTATCCACCCTTTATCTTGGGCCTACTGGTTACAAACTCTTGAAGGACAAGACCATGTGTTTCTTCTCTGTATTCGCAGTATCTTGGTGTCCAGCTTGAAGTGCTGCAGCCAGGAACTCAGAGAGTATATCATTTGTGAACAAGTTAATAGGGCTTGATGAGAGGCAGGAAAAGTCTATCTAGTCTGTCTACACTACTTAAATTTATAGCCTGCTCACCAGCTCTGGGTGTCTTCCCCAATGGCTCAGTGGGTAAAGAATCTGCCTGCAATGCAGGAGATGCAGGAGACTAAGGTTCATTTTCCTAGGTCAGGAAGATCTCCTGTGGAAGGAGATGGCAACCCACTCCAGTATTTTTGCCTGAAAAATCCCATGGAAAGAGGAGCCTGGTGGGCTATAGTCCATGGGTTTGCAAAGAGTAGGACACCATGGAGCACCATGCCCTGATTCTCCTCCCTGCTTTATTCTCCCCCAGGGCATGGTCATTTTCAACATTTTAAACAATTTTTTATTTATTAGGTTTTTAGACTTCAATGCTTTGATAGTTTCAGGTGAACAGCCAAGGGGCTCAGCCATATATATACATGACTTTCGGCATTCTTTATCATTTTTTTATTTAGTTTGTTTTTGTTTCCCGCAATACATATGAGGAGAAAGATTTTTTTTGTTTGGTTGGTTCACTGGTTGCACAGGAGGTACAAGAAACTCGGGTTCAATCCCTGGGTCAGGAAAATTCCCTGGAGGAGGAAATGGCAACCCACTCCAGTATTCTTGCGTGGAAAGTTCCATGGACAGAGGAGCCTGAGGGGCTACAGTCCATGGGGTCACAAAAGAGTCGGACATTACTGAGCACAAGAATAGGACATAGGGTCATTGTGTCTCTTACAGTTGTAGGTCTCTCCCATAATAAAGCCTTTCCCAGCAAAGAAGTGCTTCTCAAAGTGAGATCCTTGGACCAGCAGCCTGAGCATTACCTGGGGAATTGTTATATCTCAGGTCCCATCCTAGAAGAATGAAATCAGAAACTCTGGGGTGAGACCCAACAATCTGAGTTTTAATGAGCTCTCCAGATGATTCTGGTACCCGCTAAAATTTGAGAACCACTGTGATAGAGAATCATCAAAAAAGCAAGAGAGTTCCAGAAGAACATCTACTTTTGCCTTACTGACTATGCCAAAGCCTTTGACTGTGTGGATCACAAAAAACTGTGGAAAATTCTGAAAGATATAGAAATATCAGACCACCTGACCTGCCTCCTGGGAAATCTGTATGCAGGTTAAGAAGCAACAGTTAGAACTGGACATGAAACAAAAGACTGGTTCCAAATAGGAAAAGGAGTACATCAAGGCTGTATATTGTTACCCTGCTTATTTAACTTGTATGCAGAGCACATCATGAGACATGCCAGGCTGGCTGAAGCACAAGCTGGAATCAAGATTGCCAGGAGAAATATCAATAACCTCAGATATGCAGATGACACCACCCTTATGGCAGAAAGTGAAGAAGAACTGAAGAACCTCTTGATGAAAGTGAAAGAGGAGAGTGAAAAAGTTGGCTTAAAATTCAACATTCAGAAAACGAAGATCATGGCATCTGGTCGCATCACTTCATGGGAAATAGATGGCAAAACAATGGAAACAGTGAGAGACTTTATTTTTTTGGGCTCCAGAATCACTGCAGATGGTGACTGCAGCCATGAAATTAAAAGGCGCTTGCTCCTTTGAAGAAAAGCTATGGCCAACCTAGACAGCATATTAAAAAGCAGAGACATTACTTCACCAACAAAGATCCATCTAGTCAAAGCTATTATTTTTTCCAGTAGTCATGTATGGTTGTGAGAGTTGGACTATAAAGAAAGCTGAGTACTGAAGAATTGATGCTTTTGAACTGTGGTGTTGGAGAAGACTCTTGAGAGTCCCTTGGGCTGCAAGGAGATCAAACCAGTCCATCCTAAGCAAACAGTCCTGAGTATTCATTGGAAGGACTGATGCTGAAGCTGAAACTCCAATACTTTGACCACCTAATGAGAAGAGCTGACTCATTGGAAAAGACACTGATGCTGGGAGAGATTGAGGCAGGAGGAGAAGGGGACGACAGAAGATGAGATGGTTGGATGGCATCACCGACTCAAGGGACATGAGTTTGAGTAGTCTCTGGGAGTTGAGGTCTGGCATGCTGCAGTCCATGGGGTTGCAAAGTGTCAGACACGACTGAACGACTGAACTGAACTGTGACAGAGGACTGGGGCTTTGCAGATGGCACTAATGGTAAAGGACTCACCTGCCAGTGCAGGAGACATAAGAGCTAAGGGTTCTATCCCTGGGTCAAGGAGATGCCCTGGAGAAGGGCCTGGCAACCTACTCTAGTATTCTTGCCTGGAGAATCCTATGGAGAGAGGAGCCTGGTAGCCTAGAGTCCATAGGCTTGTACAGAGTCGTACGTGACTGAAGCAATTTGGCATGCATAAACATGATAGAGGACTGAATTCTAAAGCTATCTGGTGAGGGCTTTTTTTACTCTCTGAGCCATGAGACATGTGGGGTCTTAGTTCTCCAGACCAGGGATTGAATCCACATCCCATTGGAAGCATGGAATTCTAACCACTAGACTGCCACGGAAATCCCAAGGTGAGGGCGTTTGACAAAGAAACTGGGGACAGCTAATTTACTGGTAATACAACTGTTCAATCATTTTATGTGGCACATAGCATTTGCAATAACAAGGTATCAGGAACAGGAAAAGAATAAAAGAATAAGTTTTCTATTGCATTTGTTTCAAATTATCACAAACTCAAAAAAGCACTAATTTATTACCTTACAGTTCTCAAAGTTCTGAAATGCTCTTCCCTGGGTTAAAAATAAAGGTGGCGGCAGGGTTGCATTTCTTTAGGAGACTTGAGGGACCCTTTACTGGTCTCTTCTGCTATGCAGGGCACCATATTCACAGGTTCCAGGAATTAGGGGCTGAACATCTTTGGGGGACGATTATTCTGCTACCACAGTGCTCTTTAGACAGAATAAAATACTAGGCAGCTCATGTTGTAAAAATGGATGACTTTAGAATGTCAAAGCAATTGTTTGAAGAGTAACAAAAAGCAGCAATCACCGAGAGTTAGAAGGAAGGTCTTTAAGATCTATTAAAAATCCATTAGAAATGAAACATTTTATGTGGTCAGTAATAAAAAAGATAGACAGTTATATATTGTATTTATTGTGATTGAAGCTAAGGGTCAGTTCTATGAGCAGGTGGGATGGGTCACTTTGGGCTGAGCTGGGATTATTTAAGTGGTGCTGTATAGACCCCCCAATGTAAAATGCCTCTATTGACAACATCAGCAAATCCTTATCAGAACATGTTTATCTTTAAAGTAGAGAAATATCTAGAGAGGTCCATTTCTCATTAAGGACTGAGCCAATTCTTTGCTTCAAACATAATTTATATGTGAAATTCCATTAAAGTGGACTTGACTGATTGCCTGGAAGAAGTACAAACACAGACAGGAAAGGCACTGTTTACTAACAGTATGAAGCTTAGTTTTCTTTTCTGTAAAATTCTGTTAATTATTTTGACATCATTGAATTACTATGCGAATTAAAAGATATAATGTATCTAAGACACATTGCAAAGCTGGGAACACAGTTAATTGTTCAATTAGCGCTAGCTACACTTATTAGTGTATTATCTTCATTATTACTTTTTAGTCTGATCCTCTTTGAGGACAATAAATAGGAAGGCTATTGCCTTCCTTTTTGTTGTTGGTGATGGATTTCAGAGGCTCGATGTATGCAATCATTTTTATTTAGCAGTACATTGGCAACTCCATTTCCCCTCAGCTATTCTGGTAGCTCAGATGGTATAGAATCTGTCTACAATGCAGGAGACCCAGGTCCGATCCCAGGGTCAGAAAGATCCCCTGGAGAAGGGCATGGCAACCCACTCTAGTATTCTTGCCTAGAGAATCACGTGGACAGAGGAGCCTGGGGGGCTAAAATCAATGTGGTTGTAGAGTTGGACACAACTGAGCGACTAACACTCTCACTCTGGGCAACTCCATATCACCTGTAGCTTATTTCCTGAGTCTTGATGGGCACTGAGAAGATGAGGAAGAGAACTCCATGAACAGAGAGGGCAAAAGATCCAGAAATGAAGTTCGGGACAGGCATATGTGAGTTACAATTTTTTTCCGCAATTTAGGGGTCAAAGTAGACCATCCACTAGCCGATTGGGCATTGTCTTTGTAGTGTCTCCCATATGCTAAGTGCTCAGTACATGTTGATTGTATGATTGAATTCTGTCCCTCCCTGGAGACTCATCCTTGCATCCTCAGGTCATAGACTCCTTGTGGCTAAACAGAAATTTGTGGGAGCCCAACTTCTGCCTTCAAGTCCCCAAGACAGCACATCATCACTTATGCACTTTCTTGATAAAGTCTTTCCTAAGGTCTCCAGGACAGAATTTGCTACTTTCCTACTATACCTTTGGTTTGTACACATTCTAGATAATTAATAAAGACCTGCTGTATAGCATAAGGAACTGTACTCAGTATTCTATAATAATCTATATGGGAAAAGAACTTGAAAAAGAATCAATATATGTATAAGTGAATCACTTTGCTGTACACCTGAAACTAATACAACATTGTAAATCAACTATACTTCAATATAAAATAAAAATAAAATTAGAATAAAACAGTATTTGTTTACTTAATGAAAATGAATGATGAACAGTTTCACTAGGTGGGTTTAGTTGTATGAGTTTAGACTGCAGTGTGGAAAGGATGATCAGTATGGATGATAAAGTTCCCAGAACTAGATGAAGTTTAGATGACTGTGAAGCAGGGCTGAAGCCTCAGAAGATGAAAGTGTTGCTTGGCAGTGGCTGCTGCTGCTGCTGCTAAGTCGCTTCAGTCGCATCCGACTCTGTGCGACCCCATAGATGGCAGCCCACCAGGCTCCCCCATCCCTGGGATTCTCCAGGCAAGAACACTGGAGTGGGTTGCCATTTCCTTCTCCAATGCAAGAAAGTGAAAGTGAAGTCGCTCAGTCGTGTCCAACTCTTTGTGACCTCATGGACTGCAGCCTACCAGGCTCCTCCATCCATGGGATTTTCCAGGCAAGAGTACTGGAGTGGGTGACAAAGCTGATAAATAGAGAGGATAGGCTTTGAAAGAAGAGAGGCGGAGGAGAAAGCTTGGAGGCCAAAATGAGAACAAGGAGTACATGGAACCATCGTTCCTGCAAAGGAATGTCAACAAGAAGACACTGGATGGGGGGTAACAGAGGGACCATGAGGCAGAGGACACACATCTTCCCAAAATCAAAATGTCTAAGTTTCTACTCACTTGTGTCTCCTTCTTCTTGCAGAGGAAGGTGTGATGCTGTCTCATTTGAAGGGCAATGTTCCACAGGCGGTGGTGATATCTTGCTCTCTCTTGTCTCCTTGTTCCACTGATTATAACCTGTCTTCCAGGTTAATCTTGTTTAACTCATGCTCCTTCTGCTTCCAACAAGTATTCCTTACTGCTTCACAAGTCTTCCTTACTCTGAAATCAGCCCTTTCTTTGATCTGGCCCTTTCAGTCCTCTCAGCACTGGGTCTTCACTGTGGGGCAAGGGCTTCTGGTCGTGGCACGCAGGCTTTCTCTAGTTGCAGAGTGTGGGCTTCTCTCTTGTTGCAGGGCACAGGTTCTCAGGCATGGGCTCAGTAGTTGTGGTGTGTGGACTTAGCCACCATCCAGTCTCAATTAGGGTTAGGGTTAGTGTTAGGAATGTGGGATCTTAGCTCCCCAACTAGGGATCGAACTGGCCTCCCCTGCACTGGGAGGTGGATTCTTAACCATTGGACCACAAGGGAAGTCCCTCAACATCACTTAAAAAAATTATTCATTTATTTTAAAATGTTTATTTTTAATTGAAGGACAATTGTTTTACAGTATTTACTTGTTTCTGCTATATATCAACATGAATCAGCCATAAGTATATATATATCCCCTCCCTATAGAACCTTCCTCTCTTCTCCCACACATCCCATCCCTCTAGGTTGTCACAGAGCATTGGTTCCCCAGCTTCACTTTTAATTCTGGTTACTCCTTTACTGATAGTTTGGTTGTCTACATTTCTGCTTCCTTTTCTTTACCACTAACTTTTCCAGTTTGGTGGCACCGCTGTGCTGGATCAGTTTGCTTACCTACTGTCTATTATCTCCTTATCACAAATTACAACGTGATTTCTTAGGCCTCAAACCTTTAAACCCTTCTGAAGCACTCCAGGCTTTTTGCCAAAATACAATTATCACCATTTCTGTTTAGAAGTACTCTCCATGTTAGTTAATTAATTAAACACACATTTGAGTGGCTACCATGGGCCAGCACCATCCTAGGGAAAAAAGTGGTGATCAAGAACTAAGTCCTTGTCCCTGGTGGAGGATAAAGCTTAACTGGGGAGTGAGACAGTTAATTGACTACATAACAGGGTTAGGAGATACCAAGAAATCCTCCATGGGGGGGACATGACATCATGGGGCTGGGGACGGCAAGGCTGCTCCAGCAAAATGTCACTTAAGTGGAGACCTGAGGGATGTGTAGGAATTCACCAGGCTAAGAGAAAAATGGAAGTGTTTAAGCAAAGAGCAATATGTTCAAACTGCCTGTTGTAGGAGGAAGTGTGAAGAGCATGAGAGACTGAAAAAAAGCCCTGTTGGTTGGTCCAGACAGGACCAGGGAGTGCCTTTGTGGGCACCCGGAGGGAGATGCGACAAGAGCTTGGTCACCAGGGTTTTATAAAACACTATAAAGTGAAGGAGTGAAGCAGTGGGAAGCTATTAAAGAAATGTAAGCAGGTGGTTGGCAAAATCAGATTCATGTTTTGAAAAAGTTGTTCTGACTGCAACATAATACCCTGGGTTGGAAGGTAGGGCAGAAAGGATGGGACTTAAGAGGAGGTCAAGAGGCTGCTGCATAGCGCAGGCAAAGGAGGGTGGTAGATTGTTCCAAAGAAGTGTCAGTGAAGGATCAAATGAAACTGATTTAGCAGAGCTCAGTACACAAGGCAATCAAGAAAAATGGGTGGTCCTCCTATTTATTCGTAAGTACCTTCAGTAGTCAGTCTATGCTGTGACACGTTTGTGCACCAATGGAATACAGCCGCACAGCTGGATTCTTTTTTCCCACCTTGACCTTTACCCTTAGCTTACCTCAACAGGTACCTTGCTCTCCTGGCATTTGTCATACTGCACTACATCTACTGGTTGGTTCGTTTGTCTCCTCCAATAAAACTTTGGCTTCTTAAATCTGGAAACTGTGTTTCACCAGTGGTTCTCAAACAGTTCACGTAGGAGTCACTTGGGGGTTTTGTTAAAATTCATATTTTATTTTTTAAAAACTTATTCATTTGGCTGCTCCAGGTATTAGTTGCGGCATGTGGGATCTTCAGTCTTTGTTGCAGCATGCGGGATCTTTAGTTGCGGCACATGGGATCTAGTTCCCTGATCAGGGATTGAACCCGGGCCCCCTGCACTGGCAGGTGAATTCTTAACTATTGGACCACCAGGGAAGTCCTTAAATAAATAATTTCTAATAAGACTCAGGCAATGCCAATGCTGGTGGCCTGGGGGAATCACTTTGGGTAAAAAGTGTTGTTTCTTTAAAATTAATTAATTTATTTTAATTGGAGGCTAATTGGAAGGACTGATGCTAAAGCTGAAACTCCAATAATACTTCGGCCACCTCATGTGAAGAGTTGACTCATTGGGGGCAGGAGGAGAAGGGGACAACAGAGGATGAGATGGCTGGATGGCATCACCAATTCGATGAACATGAGTTTGAGTTAACTCTGGGAGTTAGTGATGGACAGGGAGGCCTTACGTGCTGCAATTCATGGGGTCGAAAAGAGTAGGACATGACTGAGCGACTGAACTGAACTGAACTGAACTGAACTTTACAATATTGTGGTGGTTTTTGCCATACATTGACATGAATCAGCCTTGGGTGTACATGTGTTCCCCATCCTGACCCCCCCTCCCACCTCCTTCCCCATCCCATCCCTCAGGATCATCCCAGTGCACCAGCCCCGATCACCCTGTCTCATGCATTGAACCTGGACTGGCGATCTGTTTCACATATGATAATATACATGTTTATACACATTTTCATCCCTAGTACTTAGTAGAGTGTTTGGCACACGATGGATTCTTGACAAATGTCTATTGAATGAATAGTCTACTTTTCCAAACTCATCTGCTAATACCTTCCTTTCATAACTCAATCTGAAAGCACTGTCTTAGTCCAAACCTGTATTTCCAGTTTCCCATGTCAATTTCTGTGCTTACCATGTTACTCTCGCTTGGAGAACTAGCTCACTTTTATCTTAGGTTGAAAATAATTTTGCAAATTCATCTCAAAAACCATGTTCTCTTACCGGCTTTATCAATTATCTCCATAGAGAAGTAATCTTCTCCTGTTCTCCCTGATGTTACTTCATTATAAAAAAGATAGAAAACAGGCATATCTGTTCGTCCATCTTTCTCACACGCTGGCTTTTGTTATGCTTGCTTCTGTTCACATCTTACTTCAACTTTTATCCCAAACCCAGAACCTCCAGACTGCACACACCTCAGGGGGAAAGGAGTCTAAATCTTGTATTCTCTAATTACTGTTTACATATGGTACTCAGGAAGTGTTCATAAAAGAAATGAAATCAGTGAACGTGAGTGAATGAGTCAAGGCAAAAGCTTTGTAGGAAGAGAAAGGACCTTGGCTTCCCCCTTTTTCTTAAAAAAATTTTTATTTATGGTTGCATTGGGTCTTCATTGCTGCAAGGGCTTTTCTCTAGTTGCGGCGAGTGGGGACCACTCTAGATGCGGTGCCCGGGCTTCTCACCGTGGTGGCTTCTCTTGCTGTGGAGCACAGGCTCTAGGGTGTGTGGACTTCAGTAGCTGTGCTGTGCGGGCTCAGTATTTGCGACTGGCAGGCTCAGTGGTGCAGTGCGCACTGGTTTAGTTGCCCCGAGGCATGTGGGGTCTTAGTTCCTAAACCAGGGATTGAACCCATGTCTCCTGCACTGACAGGTAAATTCTTTTTTTAATTAATTAATTATGTTTTAAAATTGAGGATGTCATCTATGCTTTTTTTATTTATTTGTTTTTAATTGGAGGATGATTGCTTTACAGTGTTGATTTCAGCCATATATCAACATGAATTAACCATAGGTATTCTTATGTCTCCTCTCCCTCTTGAACCTCCGTCCCACCTCCCACCCCATCCCATCCCACTAGGATGTCACAGAGCCCCAGTCTGAGCTCCCTGAGTCATACAACAAATTCTCACTGGCGATCTATTTCACATATGAGAATATGTGTATATGTTTCTATGCTATTATCTCAGTTTGTCCCGCCCTCTCCTTCCTTCTGGGTCCACAAGTCTGGCAAGCTAGTTCTTCACCACTAGACCACCAGGGAAGTCCCTCAGCTTCCCTTCTTGAATTTTCATATGTGGATAGCTCAGGGGCACATTTAACTGTCATATGTATCTTTCAGAATCTAGATAAGTCAGTGGGCGAGTGGACATTTTAGATAAAGAAGAAGGAGTGATAGATTTTATTGGTGTTATGGAGGATTCTGCTGTTTGGTTTTTAAGGCGTGAAGATGGAGCAAGAGGTGTCATAGTGACACACCTCTGCCCTATGGGTTGTTCCTCTTCCCTACTCAGGAGATGAAATCACCCTGAATCATCTTGACACCAAGTTTCATGAGAATACTCCATGGGAATGCAAAAATGAGTGTTCTAGAGGGTAATTAACTCTTTTAATCTGCAGTCATCTAACTGAACATGAGGGAACTTGGGAGTCTCCTGAATAAATTGATTTTGTTCCCTTGGATATAGGGTCCCAGGTTCCAGAATGAAGTATCCACAAGCTAAATACACACTAAATCTCAGAGCACAATGGCATATATATTGTATATAAATCAAGAGCCTGCTTTTAAATTAACAAACAGTTCTATCACACCTGATTTTTATTTTGCTTTGTAAATAAAAGATTGATGGTCCAAACTTTTTTTAAAAAGAAAAATGGTCTAAAAAAAGAAATGGGTCTACCACTGGCTTATTTCATGACTGTGTTCATGAAATATAGACTATAATCTGTCCATCTGAGACTTCGACATGCTAAGTTGTTGACATATAGACTATATGAGGTATTGTTTGCTTCAGTAGACAAAGAAGTGTTTTTGTTCCACTCTTTTTTATATTATTAATTTGCCTGCCATTTTCAAAAAACAAATTAAAGGTAAATTCTCTCATGTTGAGATTTATCACAATTTCTGAATCAGTAGAATCTAGCTGAAAAGGTTTTCCACATTCGCTCTCCATCTACCTTTAGCAGTTTTATTTTTCATGCTGTTATCACTAACCAGATGAACTAGATGAGATTGGATCTGTTATGCAAGTAATGTAATTTACAAACACCTAATACTCCTTTCGGAGAGGGCAATGGCACCCCACTCCAGTACTCTTGCTTGGAAAATCCCATGGATGGAGGAGCCTGGTAGGTTGCAGTCCATGGGGTCACAAAGAGTCAGACACGACTGAGCGACTTCACTTTCACTTTTCACTTTCATGCATTGGAGAAGGACATGGCAACCCACTCCAGTGTTCTTGCCTGGAGAATCCCAGGGACGGGGGAGCCTGGTGGGCTGCCGTCTATGGGGTCGCACAGAGTCGGACACGACTGAAGTGACTTAGCAGCAGCAGCAGCAGTAATACTCCTTTGCTTTTGTCTCCAGTGAGAGCATTCAAGGAAAAATTAAGAGTGGGTAATAAATAATCAGATCACTTCAATTTTCTTTGAGATGGAAAATGATCTTTACTTCACCCTCTCCATTAGGACCAAGAAAAAAAAAAGTTGAGTCATAGCCATCAAGATTGGCCAATGTTTTGAGAAATACATCTATCAAAACTTTAAACTGAGCCGGGTTCAAAGCAGAGTTTGTTCTGAGAGGGTTATTTTAGGATTCCAGGTAAGTCGATCTTTGCTATTCCTATCTCTGCTGTTCACCACATCCTCCTCCCCAGTTGCCCTTAATTTTTATGAGGTGCTATGAAATAAATTGTCCCGATAAGGATCTGCACTGTCTCTTGGCGCACGGGTGCTTGTGGGTGTGTTTACTCACTGCGTTCTCTCCTGCATCACTTCCTCCTCTGCACCCACCACTTCCTGCCCTCACTTCTCATTGCAATCGGTCCTTCCAATTCTTTCCCACCCACTTGTCAGCTCCCACAGCCTGGCTCCTTTCCTCACTGGGGCCTCATGAATGAACAAAACGTGTAGCAATCATAGAAGTGACAGGTGCTGCTGTCTGACAGCAGCATGTACATCTGCTGACATGTACTGTGACATCTGACTGCATGCACTCCTTAATATTGTAAACACCTCCCTAGCACATCACCTCAAGGAATTCTTCTTTCAAAGGGTTTGGATATTCAAAAACGTATCAGCAAAATGCTGCTGTCACCAGCAAGGGAAAATTGCCCTCTTAATTGTGATACAATTTTAGGAATGTGTTTATTAGAAGGAAAATTACGTCTCTACGGAAAGGACTTGTGGACACAGCAGAGGAAGGAGAGGGTGGGACGAACTAAGAGAGTAGCATTGAGATATATATACTGCTGCTAAGTCGCTTCAGTCGTGTCTGACTCTGTGCGACCCCATAGACGGCAGCCCACCAGGCTCCCCCGTCCCTGGGATTCTCCAGGCAAGAACACTGGAGTGGGTTGCCATTTCCTCCTCCAATGCATGAAAGGGAAAAGTGAAAGTGAAGTCGTTCAGTCGTGCCCGACTCTTAGCGACCCCATGGACTGCAGCCTACCAGGCTCCTCCATCCATGGGATTTTCCAGGCAAGAGTACTGGAGTGGGGTGCCATTGCCTTCTCCTGATACATACCCTACCAGGTGCAAAACAGATAGCCAGTGGGCACCTGCTGTGTAACATGGGAGCTCAGCTTGATGCTCTGTGATGGCCTAAAGGGGTGGATGGGGTGGGGTGGGAGGGAGGCTCACGAGGGAGGGGATATAGGTATACTTGCAGCTCATTCATGCCGTTGTACAGCAGAAACAAACACAACATTGTGAAACAATTGTCTTCCGATTAAAAACAAAAAGGAGAAAAATATGTCTGTTTTTTCATCTATCAGTTGGTCAACCTCTTCCTTACTCTTTTCACCCCTGACATCTCATCCTTTGTGGATGTTTCTGGAAGTCTTTTACCCACTTCCTCCAAACTTTGTGGTTTGACTTTCAAAGTCTAGTTTTCAATGAGGGAAATAAACAAATAAAAAGCTTGTTTATTATTCTGTCATTATTGCTTTATCATCATGGCATGAAATACTGAATAATGAGCAGGCAAACACCCATTTTATGGGCCTATTGCAATCTTCCTTGTATAATTAATATCTATCATTAGATGAAAGTCATATCATTTGCAATTTGATGCAGCTTTCTTTAGAATTTCTTGATGACTCCAAGGTGGTTTATATGCTAGTACACCTGTTGCTCGTAATCAGGTTTTATTAGATAAATAAGCATCAAGCCCTTCGCATGCTCCCCTTCACTACTCATCTTCTCAAAGGGCCACTTGCAGTGGGGAAAAGCAGCCTTTATTATAGCTGCTTTGCATAATAAGGCTGTCTCTCCCTTCTTTTGCCTCCTCGCCTCCCACCAAGAGGAAATATTGCATCTGTCTCTCTTTGAGGGCATTCAGGCTGGATGGCCTTGTGATAAAGCACAGAAGTTGGAGGCATATAAATCTAACACATATCCATTAAAAATAATCATCTCAGACTAGGTTCAGGATACACTGCTCAGGTTCTCTGTTTTATCTTATTCCTGGAAACAAGAGCTGCTGCTAACATTAAAAACACAGCTTCTTATAATAGTGTCTTATCTCCTCCCTTAATTGCCCAGACAAAGCTGGAGAGAAACTGGGTCACACAGTCACCGTGTTTAAGTTTACATGGGAACCTGCTGGTTTTCTTTGTCATAGGCTCCGAGGTAGCTAAGAATGTTGCTAACCTCATATATCATGACAACGTCGCCCTGGGAATCCCCGTGTCCTCAGAGGTCCTTGTCGTGGCTCACAGTGAGCCAGAGGAGCCCGTGAACGCACACAGAGAAAAGTGCAAATTCATCACCATGACTGAACTGGCAATTTCAATGTCAGGCCCTCCTGATGGCGGGTCAATGGCCCCGGCCTCCAGCGTGAGTGATGGCTTATTCGTTCATTTGGCAGAGCTCTCCCCTGACCCTGAACATTGAGGATGAGTAAGCTCGTCTCCAGGTGAGACTCAGAAGGCCTGGATGCTAAAAGCCTTACCATCACCCACACAGTTCATTGCACAACTTCCTGACTTCTACAACTCCAGTACCCTCCTCCTTTCCCTCCGGAGCTGCAGGGTTTTGCTTGTGCCACGGGTAAGAGGAATCAGACAATGTGCTAATGGCCACTTCTCCAAATATCAATGAATAATTTCTACTGTGTATTTGTGGAGGAGCTAGAAATTCCTAGTGACCAATCCCAGTTTGGCAGAGAGTTTTTCTTTTTCTTTCTCTCTTTTTTTAAAAATCACACTTTGTGTCTTGATGCCTAAGGAAATTTCTCTCTTGTCTTTATTAGAATAAAGAGTCTCTAAAAGTGTTTCTGGGGTAACAGTCCATTAAGTAACTAAGAATGCTGAAGTCAGACTGTCAGGGTCTTAATCTCTTCTTTCACACACTTAATGGACTTGTGGACAAGTTCCTTAACTTCTCTAAACTGGATTTTTGTCATCTGTAAAATGGGAACGATCATGCTACCTATCTCATAGAGTTGTTCTTGTGTGTGATTCCACAGAAAATACTACCAGTGATGAGACAGGAAGTGAAATCTGGAGACAGTGTGAAAATGTCTCAGTTGTGTCTGACTCTTTGCAACCCCATGGACTATAGCCCGCCAGGCTCCTCTATCCATGGGATTTTCCAGGCAAGAATACTGGAGTGGGGTGCCATTTCCTTCTCCAGGGAATCTTCCTGACCGAGGGATCAAACTCAGGTCTCCCACATTGCAGGCAGACTCTTTACCATCTTGGATCCAAACTCAGCGAACCATGTGATGTAGGTAAATATTTAACCTTTCTGAGCCTTATCATTTTTTTAAAATAAAAATGAGGATAATTATTTCTGTTGGAATATGTTTTGGTGAGATTATATAACTTAATATCTGTAACACACCTGGAATATCATAGGTGCTCAATAGATGTTAGTCGTCTCACGTTAAATTGTCAGGAACAACGTGGTAGACAAAAAAGCACGAACTTTTGATAAAAATTGACTTGAAATTCAAGTCTAAGATATAATAGCAGTGTGGCCTCAACTTGGACAAATTACATCTATTTTTGAGCTTCAGTTTCCTCATCTCTAATGTCATCAGATTGCTTTGAAAATTAATTGAAAAACAAAATGTGCTATATTTATATAAAGTTCAGGGCTTCCATCTATGGAGTTGCACAGTGTCGGACACGACTGAAGCGACTTAGCAGCAGCAGCAGCAGGGCTCACTTTGCTGACAAAGATCCATATAGTCAAAGTTGTGGTTTTTCTAGTAGTCATGTACAGATGTGACAGTTGGACCATAAGGAAGGCTGAGCGTGGAAGAACTGATGCTTTCAGATTGTGATGTTGGAAAAGATTCTTGAGAGTCCCTTGGACTGCAAGGAGATCAAACTTTGTCCCGCTGATGTGAAGAGTTAGCTCATGGGAAAAGACCCTGATACTGGGAAAGATTGAGAATAGCAGAAGGGGTGACAGAGAATGAGATGACTGGGTGGCACCTCCGACTCAATGGACATGAGTTTGAGCAAACTCTGGTAGATAGTGAAGGCCAAGGAAGGCTGGCGTGCTGCAGTCCATGGGGTCACAAAGAGTCAGACACGATTGAGCAACTGAACAACAACAACAGGACTCACAGTCATTATAAATCCTCTCCTCCTCCTCCCCTGGGCTTCTAGAAGTCAAATGTTTAAAAAGAAAAAAGTAAAGTAAAATCAAATCAACGGCAATAGCAACACATTGAACTCTGATGATAGGAGAAGAAAGTTAGATGAAAGGGACTAGCATTTCTTATTTCAGATAAAGGAACATCTGTGGTCTCTCTCATTTTTTTAAAAAAAGTTTGTTTATTTGTTTATTTATTTTTGGCTGTGCTGGGTCTTTATTGCTATGTGGGCTTTCTCTACTTGCAGTGAGCTGGGGCTATTCTTCAGAGAAGGCAATGGCACCCCACTCCAGTACTCTTGCCTGGAAAATCCTATGGATGGAGGAGCCTGGTGGGCTGCAATCCATGGGGTCACTAAGAGTCAGACACGACTTCACCCTAGTTGCAGTGTGTTGACTTCTCACTGTGGTCTCGTCCCCTGTTGCAGAATACAGACTCCAGGGCGCAGGCTCAATAGGTGTTGTGCATGGGCTCAGTTGCCCCACAGCATGTCAGACCAGGGATCAAACTCGTGTCCCCTGCATTGGCAGGTGGATTCTTAACCACTAGACCATCAGGGAAGCCCTACTGTGGTTTCTTGACTACATAGGGAGGATTGTTTATAAAAATGCAGTGGGTGAGAATCAAAGGATGTGATTAGAGGTTGGAAGTCCCATTTTGAAAAGCTTCTGAAGAAGAGGTGAGTGAGAGCTGTAGGTTTAACTTATGCAGATTTCAAGTTAAAAAATAACTAGCATCTCTGTTGGGGGCATGTGACAGTTTAAAGAAACCTGACTTGTGGGAATGAGAGGACCCCTTTCGGGCCTCCAAACTTCAAAGAGAGTCCAGCGGCCCCACACCTCCTTGGCATGCCTTGGCACTGAAAGTTTTCCACTTTATGTGGAACTTGAGACTTTATCATGAAACTCTGTATTTGAGGCCCTATTCTTTAAAAACCAACAAAAAACGTTACAAGAAATTATAGAGGGAGCTTGTACAGCTGATGACTATTAGCAAACAAACCAAACCAAGAAAAGCAGGCCAACATAAATTCTTACCAGAAAACAGAGGATGTGAGTGCTTTCTAGCCAAAAGAGGTTCGGGAAATTCAAATCAAAGGATTTGAGAGACTGAGACTTATTTTGTTAAACTCTTATGGTTTCTCACTTCCACTTTATGAAGAAAATGTAAGCAACAAAGGCCCTCAACATTGTGTCCTGGGTTCTCACGCTGAGGTTCTAAATACTCTCAATGAATATTATGTAATATCTCCCAGGTTCACAGGCCAGACAATTCATTGACATTTACTTCCCCATATTGTATTCCTTAGGAAGATAATGGAAACTTCAAGTGGTCCTATTGCAGAGAGAAGGAAAGTCTCCAAACTTGATGGGCTTGTCAGAATTAAGACACACAGGCTTTGAAAATGAGTTTAGAACTAGATACATCTTTATTTTGTGCTATGATCTGTCCTTCTGGTGGTGTTTTGGGAGGGCAAAAGGTTGGGAAAAGATAAACGTAACTGAAATAAAAGTGTGATGGTTTACGTGGTAAAAGTAATCTACATTGTCCAAAACATATAACGTGAAAAAAATGAAAAATCTAATATCTCACCATTTAGTCTATCACTGTTAATATTTTGGTTTACTTTCCTCTGATATCCTTGTTGGAGGCTTTTTGGAGGCCATTTATTTCTTTTTTCTAGTTATGGTCATGCTAACTATACATCTTTGAATTCTGTGTTTTATTTTATGTATTTAATTCATCATATTGTGAATTCTCCATGAACATAATGTTGATTGCTACTTTTTATTTGGATTAAGTTCTTAATCTTCCATTCCCTATCTCTTTCTGTGCATTCATTTCTATCTTTCCATCTTTGTGATCTCTAGACAGTTGTTTTATATAGAATAACAAGTATAGGAAAAAAGACGGTCCTCTGAAAAGGACTGCTTCAAATCAATTAGTGTGAACCGTCATAAAATAAGAATCAATGCGAAGTATAAGTCTGTCATTACCATCCTGTTTTGGAGCAGCCAATATTGAAAAATTTATTAAATCTTTTCTCCTTAATGTTACATGTTTATTATAAGCAATAGTCAAGCAAAATATATCCTATGGAGAGAATGGAAGTTCCTTTCTCTTAAATTTCCCTCCCTAGGGATAACTTCTTTAGTCATTTACACAGCCTTCCAGACTTAAAAAAAAAAAGCATAAATAAACACATATGTGAACATTTTGCTTTTAAATAATATGAGCTCATTCTAGACATAGTTCTGCACCTTATTGTTTCTACTTTCTGTACCATTGACTTCTTTCCATTAGTTTATATAATTCATGCTCTTTTGACAAGTACTTTTGACACTACTCCACTGAGTGGCTGAGTGACAATTTATTTAACCATTCTCTGATCAATGAACATATGGGTTATCTATTTCTTTTTGGTGTATTAAATAGTGCTGCAGTCGATACTCTTAAGGATATATTTTTGCCCACTTGCATTTCTGAAAGAAATGTTCCAGAAGTAAAATCACTTGGTCAAAGGTATGAATAATTTTTGGGGAAAGTGGCAGGTCACTCTCTCTCTCTTTTTTTAATCTCCTATATGCTCCATCTGACTTTTAAAAAATTAATTAATTTATTTGGCTGTGCTGGGTCTTAGTTGCAGTATATGGGAGCCAGTTTCCTAACCAACAATCGAATGTAGGCCTCCAGGTCTGGGATCGCAGGGTCTTAGCCACTGGACCACCAGGGAAGTCCCCAGATTAGTCTCTTAAAACCTCTCATGGGTAGACCTCCCACTGGCAATGGATGAGAGTCTCCATTTCTCCCACACCCTTGCCTTCTCAAAAGGTGAGGATTGCTGAGTCTTAAGCAAACCATCTCAAGACACAGTTTCTCATTATTTGATATATCTCTACATGTTCACCATTTCTCTGTTATATTCCAAGTCAAAAATTATTTTGGGAAAAGAAGGAAGAAAGCGGAGGCAGAGAATGACTAGAGGAGACGAAGCACCTGGTCACCCTCTGCCTGGTTTCAAGTTTGCCATCCCTGACGTGTAGGCAGGTAGTCAGAACCTTGAAAGCAGCTAAAAAATGTTGTAATGTCTTGCCTTCTGGATGCTTCCCCACCCCAATTTTTTTATTGTGGTAAAATACACATAAAATTTACTATCTTAACCATTTTCAGGTGTACAGTTCAGAAGTGTTAAGTACTTTTGTATTTTCACGCAACCATACCATCATCCATCTTGAGAACTCTAAATCTTGCAAAATTATGCTCTATTAAACAACGACTCCTGTTTCCTCCCTCCTGCCAGCCTTGGACAATCACCATCTTCTTTTTGACTCTGAACTTGACTATTCTAGATACCTCGTATATACGGAATCATACAGTATTTGTTTTTTTGTGACTTGCTTATTTCACTTAGCATAATGTCCTCCAGGTACATCTATGCTGTAGCATATATCAGAATTTCCTTCTTTCTTAAGGCCAAATAACATTCCACTGTATGTTTATACCATAGTTTGCTTATCTGTTCATCTGTTGAAAGACACTTGGATTACCTCCATGTTTTAATTATTCTGAATAATGCTGCTATGAACAAGGTCCTACACATTTTTCTTTGAGATCTGTTTTCAGTTCTTTCAGAAGTGTATACACAGAAGTAGAATTGTTTGATCATATGGTAACTGTATTCTTATTTGTTTGAGGAACTACCATAATGTTTTCTAAATTGCTGTGTAATTTTACATTCCCACTAACAATGCATAGGGGTTATAATTTCTCTGCTGCTGCTGCTAAGTCACTTCAGTCGTGTCCAACTCTGTGCGACCCCACAGACGGCAGCCCACCAGGCTCTGCCGTTCCCTGGGATTCTCCAGGCAAGAAGACTGGAGTGGGTTGCCATTTCCTTTCCAATGCATGAAAGTCCTTGCTAACGCTTACAATTTTCTATTTTTAAAAAATATTTATTATTTATTTATTTGGTAGAACCAGGTCTTAATTATGGCATGTGGGATCTAGTTCCTTGACCAGGGATCAAGTGCCTGTTGCACTGGGAGCACGGAGTCTTAATCACTGGACCAGCAGGGAGGTTTCTTCTATTTTTTTGATGGTAGCCATCCTAATAGGTGCGAGGTAGTTCTGGATGCTTTGTGAACTCTAGCACTCCTTTTTCACACAGGCCCAGCTGAGGTCAGCACATGGGTCACAGTAATAACACCTCAGCTATCTGGGTCTTAAAGGCCATGATTAGGGGTGGGTGGAAGAAGGGGTGAGAGACAAACACTGCTGTGCTAACTCAACTGCTCAACTGCACTAACTACCAACTACTCAACTGCACTAACTACCAACTGCTCAACTGCACTAACTACCAACTGCTCAACTATACTAACTACCAACTACTCAACTGCACTAACTACCAACTGCTCAACTGCACTAACTACCAACTGCTCAACTATACTAACTACCAACTGCTCAACTGCACTAACTACCAACTGCTCAACTGCACTACCAACTACTCAACTATACTACCAACTACTCAACTGCACTAACTACCAACTGCTCAACTGCACTAACTACCAACTGCTCAACTATACTAACTACCAACTACTCAACTGCACTAACTACCAACTACTCAACTGCACTAACTACCAACTGCTCAACTATGCTACCAACTGCTCAACTGCACTAACTACCAACTGCTCAACTGCACTAACTACCAACTACTCAACTATACTACCAACTGCTCAACTGCACTAACTACCAACTACTCAACTATACTAACTACCAACTACTCAACTGCACTAACTACCAACTGCTCAACTGCACTAACTACCAACTGCTCAACTGCACTAACTACCAACTACTCAACTATACTAACTACCAACTGCTCAACTGCACTAACTACCAACTGCTCAACTGCACTAATTACCAACTACTCAACTATACTAACTACCAACTACTCAGCGTGCTGATATTGAAGGAAGAACATGAGTATTTGCCAAGGAAAGAGACAGCCTTTTACAGCTGCCCCTAGGAAACACTCTCCTAGCACTTTCTTTGCATTTGCTGTGAAATTAAGGACTTAGTTGGGTGGCTTAGTTTAATTTTCTCTCCTTTTCTTTCAACTGCAGGATTCCTGAGGGCAAGAAGTGTGTCTGTAGGGTTACCCATGTTCCCCAAACACAGGCACCACCACAAGATAAAATGCTTAATAACCGTCTGATACGGATTTCCCTGGTGGTCCAGTGGTTGGGAGTCTGCCTGCCACTGCAGGGGACACAGGTTTGATCCCTGGGGTGGGAAAATCCCATATGCTGTGGAGCAACTAAGCCCATGAGCTGCAACTCTGAAGACTATGTTCTAGAGCCTGTGCTCTGCGACAGAGGAAGCCACCGCAGTGAGAAGCCCGCACATTGCAATGAAAAATATCCCATGCTCACTGCAACTAGAGAAAGCCCTCGAGCACAGCAATGAAGACCTAGCATGGCCCAAAATTTAATTAATTAATTAAAAAGCAATGGTCTCATAGTCACAAGAGCACACCTCCTGTTCCCTTCTTTGTGGAGGTGTTAAGGGCCTGCACTACAGAGTACAAAGTCATAGCAATTACAGGAAGAAAACAAAACAGACTTTGATTCTTAAAGTAGTTTTAGGTTAACAGCAAAATCGAGTGGAAAATCAAGAGATTTCCCAAATACCCCTCCCCCCAACCTCTCCCTCTATCAACAATCCCCACCACAGTGGTGCATCTGTTAATAATCAATAAACCTACGTTGACACATCATTATCACCCAAAAGTCATAGTTTACTTTAGGGTTCACTTCTTTTTTTTTTTTTTCCAAAGCTGACATCTTTATTTCCTGTTCAGATTTTTTTTTAAAGCTTTTTGTTTTGGCCTTGCCGCGTGGCACACAGGTTTCCCCACCAGGGATCAAGCCCACTTCCCTTAGCCACTGGACCCCCAAGGAAGTCCCCCAGGGTTCACTCTTGGTATTTCACATGTTGTGGGTTGGACAAATGTACAAGTAACATGTGTGCACCACTATCGTATCACACAGAATAATTTCACTGTCCTCAGAACAGTGATGCTGTTAAATTTTTTTAAAAACATTTTTTGTTTTCATCATTCAAAATTGTATAAACATTTGAGAAGAGGAACAGAACATGTTTGATGGCTATAAGCAGAGGGCTTCAGTGAGCACAGGGTCCCAGGAGCTGTGTTACGTGTTAAGTAACGCAGAATACTGGAGTGGGTTGTGTACCCTCCTCCAGGGGATCTTCCAGACCCAGGGATCAAACCTGGGTCTCTTAGGTCTCATCTCCTGCATTGGCAGGCGGGGTTTTCCATTAGTGCCACCTGGGAAGGCTGCAGCAACACACAGAGCATCCCAAAGCGGACCTTGTGTGAGCTGCCAGGAGAAAGCAGAGTGGCTGTGCCCAGTGGTGTTGGCCACAAGCAAAGAGTCAGGGTGCCTGTGCGGGGGCCAGGGTAACTCTGGTAACCGGGTTTTGATTAGAAGTCAAGGGTCACAGAGCTTGGAGAACCCAGGGAGCATTTTCTGTTTCAGTGTGGACAAAGACACCAGGAAGAGGGCCAAGTTCTGAAACGGCATGTAGAGGCCAGATTTTCTTGTAAGTACTGGCTGAAGTGGCTCGCCTAAGCCTCTTAATGAGGGGATTTAATCCCCCAGCAGGTGAAAAATGACCCAGGGCTTTTTCCACAGAGCACTTTGCCAAATTCTATGGTTAAGCACAGTCCAGAGGCTATTAGCCTTCTGCCCACTTAAGAATGAATCAAAATTAAGGTGAGGGAGTTAAAACCAAGGTTAGATTCAGTTAAGAAATAATTAAAAACCGTTTAAGGGAATCAGGAAGTTATGCAATGTAGCTCTTTTTCATTGTCTTTTTTTCTCTTTCAAATAATATATATCATTTTTTTATTGTTAAATGCTCATGTTTGTGTTTAGTCTATAGAGACTGCTATTTCAGTAAGGTTATCATGTTATGGAGAGAAACATACTGGAAACATAACTGGCTGTTCACTTAGCGCTGGGAAGTTGATAGAACCCTTGACCTAGGGTCCCCTAGGGGGCGCCACCACCACCTGGTGCTCTCAACAGCGTTGCGAGTCCACCGGTCTCCGAGAAAGCCTTGACCTTCCAGGGAGCATGTCTGGCAAATGCATAATCTTACAACGAAAATGATTGTTGAGGTTGCAATACTGCCAAAGATTTAATATTTCCTGTGCATCACTTTTATGACAGCGATGACTATGGGGGTTCCATGCATGTCATCCTCTCAGCAGCCCTACAACTACAGAATATCATAATCACCATTTGCAGATGAGGAAACTGAGGCTGGCAAGATTCAGTGACTTCCCCAAACTTCCCAGGTGGTGCAATGGTAAGAATACTACTGGCAAGGTAGGAGACGGAGGGCATGCAAGTTTGATCCCTGGATCAGGAAGATCCCCTGGAGTAGGAAATGGCAACCCACTCCAGTATTGTTGCCTGGAAAATTCCATGGACAGAGGAGCCTGGTGGGCTACAGACCATGGGGTTCCAAAGAGTCGGACATAACTGAGCATGCGTACATGCACTTCCGCCAAGGTCAGAGAGCTAGGCCTGCTGGACCTGTGGGGGTAAAATCAGATTCGTCTGACCCCGGGAAGAAGCTCCTTCCAAAACTTACCGTTTGAATTTTACACAACAAAGAACAGTGAGATGTTTTGTGATTTTTTTCGGGGGTGATGTAGGATGTAGACCTACAGTTAATGTGTTGAGGAGCATTTAAAAATAAGTATTTTGGGGGAAATTCCCTGGTGGTCCAGTGGTTAAGCATCTACCTTGCAATGCAGGGGACATGGGTTCGATCCCTAGTTGGGGAACTAAGAGCCCACCTGCCGTGAAGCAGCAAAGCCCACGAATCACAACTACTGAGCCTGTACCACAACTTGAGAGTCCATGAGCTGCAATGAAAGATCCCACGTGCTGCAACCAAGACCAGATGCAGCCAAATAAATAAATAATAAATAAATGTTCAAAAAGAATAAGTATTTCAACAGAACTGGATCAAGATATTGTTGGCCTTCTACTTTAGAAAACTGGAGGAGATCTTTTCCCCAGGTGGTTGTGCACCCAAGAGAAATAAGAGAAAGCAAAATCTATTAGAACACCAAAGTCTACAAATTAAGATTTATTTACCAAGTATTTACTGAAGGACTGTTTTATTCCAGGCATTGTTGTTGTTGCTCAGTTGCTAAGTTGTGTCTCTTTGAGACCCTATGAACTGCAGCATGCCAGGCTTCCCTGTGGTTTGCTATCTCCCTGAGTTTGCTCAGACTTGTTGTCCATTGAGTCAGTGATGCCATCCAACCATGTCATCCTCTGTTGTCCCCTTCTCCTCTTGCCCTTAATCTTTCCCAGCATCAGGGTCTTTCCCAATGGCATGGTGATATACAAATGAATTGGATATGATTTCTGCCTGCAATGAACATGGCTAGTTACAGACATGTCATGTCATACTTTTTAACCTCTATTCTAGCACAAAACTCTAATGTCTTGGACACAAAGGAAAATATTAAATCATTAAAAAAAATCTTATTTGGTCTTCCTCCTGTCTTAGAAACCCCTCCTCCCCAATTTTTCCTCCTCTTACTCAAGATTCAGATTCCAGTTTGAGCTTCTTCCTCCTTCTACCCCTTCTTTTCTGATGACCCTACGTATTCCCATTTCTTCAACCACCAGCTACATTTAGACTTTTTCCCTGAGTTCCAGACCTTATGTTTCCAATGGTCAGTGATGTTTCTTATTCAGCATGCTCAAAACTCTTCTATTGGCAATTTCCATTAAGGTCATTGTCAATCACTCAGTTCTCCAAGCCAGAAACCTGAATTTCATTTTAGGTTTTTCCTTTTCCTTTCAACTGGTCACTGAGCCTATAAAGTATGCTTGTTAAACATCTAAGTCTCTTTCTTTTTAAAGGTTTCACTCTTTGGTCTGAGTACATGTCATCTTTTATTTGAAATACTGCAAAACTTATTCCTTCCTCCAACGTCACCTTCCCCAATTCAACTTTTCACTCCTACCACGTTTAGACCCTTCTAAAAATGTGTTATTTTCATGTGAAAATCCTTTAATTGGCTCACATCTCCTACAGCATAAGTCATGGTTAAGAGCAGGAACTTGGGAGCCAGAGCACCTTAGTGGGAATCCCAGCTCCATCCCTGACAGGCTTATATAAGGGCCATTAAGTTACTTAATCTCTGTGTCCATTACTCATTGTAAAATGTGAGATGTATTTACTGCATAGAATTATTTCAAGGATTATATGCAGTAATATTTGTAATGCACTTAAAACAGCACCTGGTACAGAGCAATCTCTCAGAAAGTGTTTGTTAACTAAACGAGGTGCAAACATATCCCTCTAATATGAGACCTGCAGTGACTTCTCTGGTCCAGGCCCACTTTTCCAGTTGCAATTATTTTCCTCCAGGCCACTTATGTTCTATACATATTGAACTGAAAACTCAGTGCTCTCATTTACATCCAGACCTTTATATTTTATATCTTCTGCATAAGATTTCTTTCCTCATGATCTCTTGAAGATTCTTACTTATAATGTAAAGTTCATTCAGGATTTACCTCTGTCGTAAAGCCTGGAAAACAGTCAACTGCTTCTCTGTGCTCCCAGAGCTGCGTGTACCGCCGTTACAGCTTCCCTGAGGCTCAGATGGTAAAGAATCTGCCTGCTATGCAGGATATCCAAGTTCAATCCCTCGGGGGAGATCCCTGGGTCAGAGAAGATTCCCTGGAGAAGGAAATGGCAACCCACACCAGTATTTTTGCCTGGGGGATTCCATGAACAGAGGAGCCTGGTGGGCTACCATCCATGGAGTTGCAAAGAGTAGGACATGATGGAGTGACTTTCACCTCCATCCCTGCACTCAGCATACTGCCTGACTGTTACTTTACAAGTATATCTAACTTACTAGAATATTATGTCCATAAGTACAGGGACTAAATTTGTTCTCTTCCTTCTTTGTATCTCCAGCACCTATTGAAATATGAGGCCCAGATATGTGCTGTGTAAATATGTGTTGTTATTATTTTCTTTTGCTATCATATTATAATTGGAAGGGATTTAAACACCTTGCCCAACTTATATTAAATCTGTGGAAACTGAAGACAGGAGATAAAGATTTGCCCAAGATTTTCTTGCTAGAGAGTCATAAAAGTGGGACTAGAACCTTGTTTCCTTTCTTCTCTTTCAATGCTTTCTTCCCTACATTATACAGGGGAACTCCTCTTCCTCCACCCTCTACAGGTTTGCAAAGAGCTGTGAACCAAATGACCTACATAAATGCTAATCTGTTTGCTCTGCTTTAACACTTGGCAGGAATTTCGAATTCTGAGATCACACTCCACCTGGTGGCAATTTACCTAAATTGCAAGTGCCTTTTGGCATCGGTGACCATTCTCTCTTTGATGTTTCTCTGGTTTTATGGGTTCTTCTTTCTCATTTTCTTTTGTGGGTTTTTCATCTCTTGCCAGTTCAGTAAATATCAGGGTTTCTTTGGGTTCTGGGCCCTACACACTTATTCTACACACTTTGTTTGATGGTGATGGGGATTCATGTGCTCTTGAGCTTCAAATACTGTTTCCATGATGATAACCTTCAAGTCTTCATCTCCAGCAAGAGTCCTTCTCTTGGGCCCCAGCCAGGGCCATCATACACTTTGGTGCGGGCACTGCTGTTCATGGAAAGTCATTCTCTGTGTAATCCATGCGATTGGCACCCGCTGATTGGGTAGCACATGCAATGGTAGGCAGGAGACTTCAGGTATCACAAAGGTGACATGGCCCAAACAGAACTCATTACTACTCCTCTGAAAATGATTTATTCTTCTGGATTCTCCTATCAAGAAGTGGTTTCTTTACTCCTTTGTCATTATTGGATCTTCTCTTCCTGATCACCACCCAATCTGCTCAAAGTCCTATGGATTCTACTTCCTAATAATGTTTGTGACCATTTATTTGCTCATCTCCACCACTGCTTTCTTACCTGAGCTCAGGCCTTCAGTATCCCTGACCTGCATCACTGCTGCAGCCTGCGAACTAGCCTCCCTGACTCCAATTTTGACCATCTTTAATCTCCATACTGCTACCAGCATGAACTTCCTAGAATATGTATTTGGTCATGTCATTTTTTTCTGTTGAAAATGCTACCACTGTTTTCCATGGCCTCTGGGTTAAGTTTAAACTCTTTGGAGTGGCTTACACAGTCCTCTGAGACCTGGGCCTTCCTGTCCCTTCCTGTTCCCTCCTCCTTTTGCTCCCCTTCTTGTTCACTCTCTATTTGGAAGTAGTTCTCCAGGTGACACATGATTGCTTTCAACTTCATAGCCTTTGCTATCTACTTTTCTCAGGATATTCTCCTTCCTCCAGTTTGCATGGTTAATCCTAAATGGTCTTTTGCAGCTCAGCTGAGCCATCACCTCCTTGACCACCCAAAGCTTGGTTAGGTGCTCTTCTGTGCTTCTGGGGGATACTACTGACCCCTCTGCAAAGCCTTTTTCTTATTGTGCTGTAATTCAGCTGCTCCTTTCCCCATGTTCACATTAGGTTTATCTTCTTTAAGACCCAGGACTACTTCTTCACGGTTGTATTTACAGCACTTGGTATCCTTTGCAGGCACATGGTAGGTGGTCAGTAAATTTGGGGGCTTGTGTTGTTCAGTCACTCAGTTGTGTCTGACTCTTTGCGACCCCATGGAATGCAGCATGCCAGTCTTTCCTGTCCTTCACTATCTTCCAGAGTTTGCTCAAACTCATGTCCATTGCGTCAATGAGGCCATCCAACCATCTCATCCTCTGTTGTCCCCTTCTCCTCCTGCCTGCAATCTTTCCCAGCATCAGGGTCTTTTCCAGTTTTTTTTTTTTTGGGAAATTTGGGGGGTGGGAGTGAAGAAAAAGTGACAGCGACAGCAACAAAGCCTCATGAGCAGCTCCTTTGTGATTCTAAGTCTTCAAGTGATGGCACACACCCCCAGTTTTATCAGAAGGCACAAGATTTGAAGGCTGAGATCTTCTGGAGATGCGGTAGGATCCTGTGCTATATGGACCAGCCTGCCCCATGGCTAATGGCCTAGAAAATGTGGGTTGACTTTAAGAATGGAAAAGTTCCTCTACACCGAAACGTCTTTTCCCACATGTACACCTGAAATTCTTATGTAGATAATTCAATCTTTTAGCTTAAAGGTTGACTTCCAGTTCAACTGGAACAGCCCTTGCCTCCGCGCGTACCCCCTGAAAACAATCAATTACGCACTAATATGAGCTGGTCTCAAATACTCTTCCAAGAGGCAGTTCTAATGGGGAGGGAACACGAAGTCAGTGGGCATTTGACAGAGGCAAGAGAGATTGTTTTAAAGTTAGAAGAAATGTTCAAAAACATTCAAAGGAAGAGGCTAAGCAATAGAGATAAAGCTTGAATATTTCATGATTTTGCATGGATTGCCTTTTGTGTGTGCATCATTGAAAATCCATCATCTATACTGAGTGTCCTTGGCTCCTAGACAAATCAATTCTCCTGATCCCCAAAGAGAAACAAATAGAATGAGATAGTAAGAGTGTTTAAGATAGTGTGACTCTTAGTGTAAAACGTAGTATGGAAATAGTGAATATATTTAATCTCCTGAAAATCATCACTGTTAAAATGACATATTAGAATAATAGGTTAGTAAGCACATTTAAAATTCTAAACTTAAGATTAATTGGAGAGATATTTGAAATGTAAATATAAAAGACCAAAGATTTTGTTTTTCTTTGCCAAAAGCTGAATTCAGATGGTATTTTTCAATAATCTGCATGAAAGTTACTTTCAAAGTTATGGTTTTTAAAAAAACAATATTTCAGTCAGCCATGTATATAAACAATGGCATCTCAGATATTGCAGCCTGATTGCTCCCACATTCCTAAAATTCTGAAAACTCAAGAAGCCATTTTATAGTATTGGCAAAGCCATGCAAAGCTTTATTCTTTACATATAGGACTTCAGCCTACTTGAGACTCTGTGAAAGATGGACTTGCTTAGGGTAAAAGTAATAACTTTTAATATTACCTTTCTATTAGTTCTAATCTAATGCACCGGAAGGCATAACTCACTTCTGTTAACAATAAGAAAGAGAAAAATATGTGTATAGATGGATGTCGTCAGTAAATGCCTTTAGCTAAATAAGGCACAATTGATTTGAAGGGCATCCATCTGAATGGGCCTTTGAGTGGCCCAAGGATGGAGAAGAATGCATAACTGTCAATGTTCATTGTTCGTCTCCTCTCCCCTCCCCCGGTCCCTCCTTCTCTCCTTGATGAAGAACACTGATAGTTGAAAATCTATGTGGTAATTGAAGAGGAATAAAGTTACACTAGATGTTAGAAGAAATATAGGTGGGGGTGCCATTAACTGAAGTAATTAAATGGAATAAAGATGCCAAAGCAAAGCATGGTCAAAGGGGACGTGAAAGAAAAAAGCACGGAAGATAATGATCAGACAGAATGATACATATGTATAATTGAACTTGAAATAAAAAAAGTAGCAAAATGACCTTTCTTTCTGGTGGCCCCGTGCTTAAAGAATTGTAAGGAGCTTGACAGAGGTGGAGGTTAGCCCAATTTTGTTGCTCATCAATAAATGTTTCCTGTAACCAACTCAGTAAACAGTTATGGCTAGTAACTTAACCTATTGTCAAGCAGACAGATTTAAGAAGTAGAACTTGTAATGTGGAAAAGTCAACTATTAAAAGCAGATGAAAATATGGACCATTACATGTTCTATGAGATGCAGTTTTCTTTTTTTTTCTTTCTTTATTTTTAGTTGAAGGATAATTGCTTTACATTACTGTTTCTGCCATACATCAACAAGAATCAGTCATAGGTATACATATGTCCCCCCCTTCTTAACCCTCCCTCCCACCCCCCACCCCTCTAGGATGTTACAGAGCTCCAGTCTGAGTTCCTTGAGTCATACAGCCAACTCCCACTGGCTATCTATTTTACATATGGTAATGTATATGTTTCCATGCTACTCTCTCTATTTGTCCCATCCTCTCCTTCCCCCACACCCCTCTGTGTCCATAAGTCTGTTCTCTATGTCTGAGATGCAGTTTTCTTTAAAAAAACAACAACAACAAGGTGAAATGATAGCAGCTAAAGTGTCAGAGTTGTAGCAGCCCATCTTAGTAATTTAATTTTAACATAGTTTTTTGAAATGAAATAAAAATGCTCTTGTGTAACTCACAATAAATGTTTTGACAATAAAACAGTATTTAGAAGTTGGTTATAAACAGATATGACTGGGGTGAAGGAAAAAATGCATGGCAAACTTGAGTCGCAAAGTATATCATTACCCAGATAAATGTACACATCTAGTAAAACAAAAACAAAAACAAAAACAAAAACCTACATTTTGAAAGCATTAAAATTTGCCAAAAGCCTCAACCTCTTAGGTCTGGAATTAAAGAATGAGTCACTTCTAAAAGCAGAGAGGTGCGTGTGACTTAGCATTTTAACTCTCGGGGAAGGGCTTTACTTAAAATAGCAGATTTAGCAAAATTGGTACCTTTTCTTTAGAACAGTGAAGCTGCAGGATTCCTGAGAAAACTGGGCACCATTGATGCTTAAGCTTTTAGTCAATGAGTGTTGTGAAAGGCAGGCATAAAATCATAATGATCTTTCAAATTAAGATGACGTCAAGGCCATTAATGATGCCAATATAGAGGTGACTATTATGTGTAGACAGAACCTAGCTGCTAGGCTGATTCAAGATTACTTAGTGTTTGGAGAAATAACGTAAAACAGCAGGTGATTTGAGGCTCATCCATGCCCTGCTTTAATTCCTTGACTGCCAGACCCAGTCAAACCCTGTGGGGCCCTGCGGGGCTCCTGGATGCAGAGTACTTTTTCTGTCTCCTGTTTCCTGTAGGCAAGATTCCAGCCTCCATGACCTTTCCTGAGTTTCAAAGGGCAGATTCAAACAGTTGCTATTCAAGGGAGGAACAGTCAAGAAACCACTTGAGGCAAGATTAATGGGACCAGAGAAGCTTATCAGGTTATAAGCCTTACCACCTGAGACCCTTGTTGTTGTTTGGTTGCTCAGTCGTGTCTGACTCTGCAACCCCATGTACTGTAGCACGCCAGGTTTCCCTGTCCTTCACCATCTCCTGGAGCTTGCTCAAACTCATGTCCTTTGAGTCAGTGATGCCATCCAACCATCTCATCCTCTGTCTCCCTGTTTTCCTCCTCCCCTCACTCTTTGCCAGCAGCAGGGTCTTTCCCAATGAGTTGACTCTTCAAATCAGGTGACCAGAGTATTGGAGCTTTAGCTTCAGCATTAGTCCTTCTAATGAATATTCAGGGTTGATTTCCTTTAGGATTGACTAGTTTGATCTCCTTGCAGTCCAAGGGACTCTCAAGAGTCTTCTCCAGCACCACAATTCTAAAGCATCAATTCTTTGCCGTTCAGCCTTCTTTATGATCCAACTCTCACATCTGTACATGACTACTGGAAACATCATAGCTTTGACTATGTGGACCTTTGTCAGGAAAGTGATGTCTCTGCTTTTTAATACACTGTCTAGGTTTGTCATAGCTTTTCTTCCAAGAAGCAAGTGTGCTTTAATTTCATGGCTGCAGCCACCATCTGCAGTGATTTTGGAGCCCAAGAAAATAAAATCTGCCACTGTTTCCACTTTCCCCATCTCCCCTGAGATCCTGCACACACCCTAGTCTGGTCAGCAGTCCTACCCTCGAACCATTGCCATAAAACTCCTCACCAAGTTTCTCTGGTTGGGACACATAGTTTTGAGGCAGGAGCCTGCTGTGTCCTGGCAAAGCAATAAAGCTATTCTTTTCTATGTCACCTCAAACTGTCTCTGAGATTCAATTCACTGGTGCACAGAGGCTGAGCTTTGGGTGTCATCTCCTGTTGGCATGTTCCACATCTTTAAGCAGAAACACTCATAGTCTTGACCTCCTTTACAGTATTAGCTTCATAAAAGCAATGGCCTAAGGATAACCACATGACCATCATTCCTATTCTTATGGGAACTCAACGTTTCTGAGTCTTCTTAATTCCTTCATTGATCTCATCTCTTATGTCTAAGTCACTGTACTTTTGGGTTCTTTTTGAAAATGTCTGAGCTTTGTCCTTTCTTTCCCAAGACTAAAGCCACACCAGTCTGAGACCTAATTATCTTATGCTTGGAACTTTCAAATTGTTTCCTGGAGGCACTCTGTTATGACAATAGAAGTATGCCCATAAATTTAAATTAAAATGTTTTCATCATTCTTGGTGATAAATCTGTAAATGCTAACAATTTTTTTATGTATTAAATTATCTATGAAATTATTAGTTATGTTAAATTGATCAGAAGAATATAAATGTATTATAAAATTTGGTAATTGTTAGCTATAAAATGTAAATCTGTTGAAAATATATCTGCATTGAGATTGAGTGCAGCTGGCTTTTTTCCCAGGTTATGAATCTACAGATGATTATTATTTATTCCTAGAAAGTGACAGAGTTCAACATCAAGTCTGTCTCCCTCCTGTCCTCCGTACTTCCTCGCCTCCACCCTCATTCTCTTTCTCTCTCCTCCTCTCCCTTCTTTCTTTCTCAAATTAGATATAGGTATTGAGAAAAGTTGCTGACAAAAGTTGGCGGGACTGAAAGAAATTTTATTTGCCACATCAGGTGGCATGTGGGATCTTTGTTCTCGAACCACTGGGCCACCAGGGAAGTCCCAAGGAGCTTTGATATAGGAATATCAATTATTTGAAGTTCTTCTAAGTTGCATGCCAAAAGAATATACTAATCTATAATAAAAATATTTTAAATTATCTAGCAGCTGGTGACTTCATAATGACCATTTAATTTTGTAAAAGGCATGAATTGGAACCATCTGATTTGCAGAAGGATTTGCTACTCATTCATTAAAGTCATTTAATTTCTCAATATCTGGGAAGTATATTAAAAAGACAATATATAAGCTCTAATTTCTATTAATCTTTAACTTAGAGGTTCCTTCTTTATGGAGCTAAAATTACATCAGACTGGGGTAAAAAAATAACCCCATAAAATTAGACATATGTGTTTTAGGAATTTATCCATTTCTGAAGATGGATCAGTATATTAATGCCAAATTTAAACTATCTAGGAAGGCATGTCCTAGTCTTTACAATTTATGATACTTGAGAATTATTATATATAAATAAATTCTAATTTTGTTTTATGATGAAATATTTTTTAAATGAATATATTTGACAGAATTGGAACAAATTTGAATTGCTAAAGAAGAAGCAATCTTAATTAAATGAAGTTGGTTTTCTAGGATTTAAGATACTATATCCTCAAATATATTTTAGAAACATATTGTCTCACATTTACATATAAGAGGATGGTTTGTATTTAAGCCTACAGGTTTACATTTTTATAAAAACTGACAAAAATGATATGGCCACTATTAATTTTAGAGCATATAAATGATGTATTAAATTAAAAGATGCATCAATAAAGAGGTGAATTCAATATTATGATTAAGTGCATCACTTAGGATAAAAATCTATAATATAACATAATCTCTTTATTTTTATCTTCAGCCCCAAAATATGTGGAATAAATGAACACAAGCAAATGTAGGCAAGTGGGAGATTTGTGCCCAATTTAAAAATGAATATGTATTTACAGTATTTCATGTTTGGGCAAAGGTTAATGAAAATATTTCTTCTACTGGGGTGACTAATATAAGAAAATATAAGACATTAACTTACCTATTACCAATAGATCTCTTTTACTGCAAGAAATAGTGTCATTTGACTCAGACTTGCCTGTGAGTGTCCAGGAGTCTCCAGTGGAGGCGTGGGTTGGTGGTGGCCAGCTGCAGGGTTGGGGGCACTGAGTGCAGCAGTACATGCCTGGGGTCTTTTGAAGAAGGTCACCACTATCTTCATTACCTCCACCATAGTTTGACCCCAGGTGAATAGCAAAATCACTGCACATGGTGACTGCAGCCATGAAATTAAAAGACGTTTACTCCTTGGAAGGAAAGTTATGACCAACCTAGATAGCATATTGAAAAGCAGAGACATTACTTTGCCAACAAAGGTCCATCTAGTCAAGGCTGTGGTTTTTCCAGTGGTCATGTATGGATGTGAGAGTTGGACTGTGAAGAAAGCTGAGCGCCGAAGAATTGATGCTTTTCAACTGTGGTGTTGGAAAAGACTCTTGAGAGTCCCTTGGACTGCAAGGAGATCCAACCAGTCCATCCTAAAGGAGATCAGTCCTGGGTGTTCATTGGAAGGACTGATGCTGAAGCTGAAACTCCAATACTTTGGCCATCTCATGCGAAGAGTTGACTGTTTGGAAAAGCCCCTGATGCTAGGAAGGATTGGGGGCAGGAGGAGAAGGGGACGACAGAGGATGAGATGGCTGGATGGCATCACCAACTTGATGGACATAAGTTTGGGTAAACTCTCGGAGTTGGTGATGGACAGGGAGGCCTGGCGTGCTGTGATTCATGGGGTCACAAAGAGTCGGACAGGTCTGAGCGACTGAACTGAACTGAACTGAAATAGCAGGGAGGGGACACAGATCCACCCATCAACAGAAAATTGGATTAAAGATTTACTGAGCATGGCCCCACCCATCAGAACAAGACCCAGTTTCCCCCTCAGTCAGTCTCTCCCATCAGGAAGCTTCCATAAGCCTCTTATCCTTCTCCATCAGAGGGCAGACAGACTGAAAACCACAGTCACAGAAAACTAACCAATATGATCACATGGACCACAGCCTGGTTTAATGCAGTGAAGCTATGAGCCATGCAATGTAGGGCCACCCAAGATGGATGGGTCATGGTGGAGAGAGTTCTGACAAAATGTGGTCCACTGGAGAAGGGAATGGCAAACCACTTTGGTATTTCTGCCTTGAGAATCCCAGGAGCAGTATGAAAAGGCAAAAAGGTAGGACACTGAAAGATGAACTCCCCAGGTCGGTAGGTGCCCAATATGCTACTGGAGATCAGTGGAGAAATAACTCCAGAAAGAATGAAGAAACAGAGCCAAAGCAAAAACAACACCCAGCTGTGGATGTGACTGGTGATTAAAGCAAGATTCAATGCTGTAAAGAGCAATATTGCATAGGAACCTGGAATGTTAATTCCATGAATCAAGGAAAATTGTAAGTGGTCAAACAGGAGATGGCAAGAGTGAACATCGACATTTTAGGAATCAGTGAACTAAAATGGACTAGAATAGGTGATTCTAACTCAGATGACCATTATATTTACTCCTTTGGGGAAGAATCCCTTAAAAGAAATGGAGTAGCCATCATGGTCAACAAAAGAGTCCAAAATGTAGTACTTGGATGCAATCTCAAAAACGACAGAATGATCTCTGTTCATCTCCAAGGCAAATCAGTCAATATCATGGTAATTCAAGTCTATGCCCTGACCAGTAATGGTGAAGAAGCTTAAGGTGAATGGTTCTATGAATACCTACAAGACCTTCTAGAACTAACACCCCAAAAAGATGTCTTTTCATTATAGGGGACTGGAATGCAAAAGTAGAAAGTCAAGAAACACCTGGCGTAACAGGCAAATTTGGCCTTGGAATACAGAATGAAGCAGGACAAAAGCTAGTAGAGTTTTGCCAAGAGAACACACTGGTCATAGAAAACACCTTCTTCCAACAACACAAGAGAAGACTCTACACATGGACATCACAAGATAGTCAACACTGAAATCAGATTGATTATATTCTTTGTGGTCAAAGATGGAGAAGCTCTATACAGTCAGCAAAAAGAAGACCAGGAGCTGACTGTGGCTCAGATTATGAACTCCTTATTGCCAAATTCAGACTTAAATTGAAGAAAGTAGGGAAAACTACTAGACCATTCAGGTATGACCTAAATCATATCCCTTTATGATTACACAGTGGAAGTAAGAAATAGATTAGATCTGATAGATTGCCTGATGAATTATGGATGGAGGTTCATGACATTGTACAGGAGACAGGGATCAAGACCATCCCCAAGAAAAAGAAATGCAAAAAAAGCAAAATAATTGTCTGAGGAGGGCTGACAAATAGCTGTGAAAAGAAGAGAAGTGAAAAGCAAAGGAGAAAAGGAAAGATATACCCATTTGAATGCAGAGTTCCAAAGAATAGCAAGGAGGGATAAGAAAGCCTTCCTCAGCGATCAATGCAAAGAAATAGAGGAAAACAATAGAATGGGAAAGACTAGAGATCTCTTCAAGAAAATTAGAGATACCAAGGGAACATTTTATGCAAAGATGGGCTCGATAAAGGACAGAAATGGGATGGACCTAACAGAAGCAGAAGACATTAAGAAGAGGTGGCAAGAATACACAGAAAAACTGTACAAGAAAGATCTTCATGACCCAGATAATCACAATGGTGTGATCACTTACCTAGAGCCACTCACCTAGAGCCAGACATCCTAAGTCAAGTGGGCCTTGGGAAGCATCACTACGAAGAAAGCTAGTGGAAGAGATGGAATTCCAACTGAGCTATTTCAAATCCTAAAAGATGATGCTGTGAAAGTGCTGCACTTAATATGCCAGCTAATTTGGAAAACTCAGCAGTGGCCACAGGACTGGAAAAGGTCAGTTTTCATTCTAATCCCAAAGAAAGGCAATGCCAAAGAATGTTCAAACTACTGCTCAATTGCACTCATTTCACACTCTAGTAAAGTAATGCTCAAAATTCTCCAAGCCAGGCTTCAACAATACGTGAACCGTACCAGATGTTCAAGCTGGTTTTAGAAAAGGCAGGAGAAACACAGATCAAATTACCAACATCTGCTGGATCATTGAAAAAGCAAGAGTTCCAGAAAAACATCTATTTCTGCTTTATTGACTATGCCATAGCCTTTGACTGTGTGGATCACAGTAAACTATGGAAAATTCTTCAAGAGATAGGAATACCAGACCACCTGACCAGCCTCTTGAGAAATCTGTATGCAGGTCAGGAAGCAACAGTTAGAACTGGACATGGAACAAAAGACTGGTTCCAAATAGGAAAAGGAGTATGTCAAGGCTGTATATTGTCACCCTGCTTATTTAACTTATATGCAAAGTACATCATGAGAAACGCTGGGCTCGATGAAGCACAAGCTGGAATCAAGATTGCCGGGAGAAATACCAATAACCTCAGATATGCAGATGACACCACCCTTATGGCAGAAAGTGAAGAGGAACTAAAAAGCCTCTTGATGAAAGTGAAAGAGGAGAGTGAAAAAGTTGGTTTAAAGCTCAACATTCAGAAAACTGAGATCATGGCATCTGGTCCCATCACTTCATGGGAAATAGATGGGGAAACAGTGGAAACAATGGAAACAGTGTCAGACTTTATTTTTTTGGGCTCCAAAATCACTGCAGATGGTGATTGTAGCCATGAAATTAAAAGACGCTTACTCCTTGGAAGGAAAGTTATGACCAACCTAGATAGCATATTAAAAAGCAGAGATATTACTTTGCCAACAAAGGTCCGTCTAGTCAAGGCTATGGTTTTTCCTGTGGTCATGTATGGATGTGAGAGTTGGACTGTAAAGAAGGCTGAGCGCAGAAGAATTGATGCTTTTGAACTGTGGTGTTGGAGAAGACTCTTGAGAGTCCCTTGGACTGCAAGGAGATCCAACCAGTCCATTCTGAAGGAGATCAGTCCTGAATGTTCATGGGAAGGACTGATGTTGAAGCTGAAACTTTAATACTTTGGCCACCTGATGCGAAGAACTGACTCATTGGAAAAGACCCTGATGCTGGGAAAGATTGAAGGCAGGAGGAGAAGGCAATGACAGAGGATGAGATGGTTGGATGGCATCACTGACTCAATGGGCATGAGTTTGAGAAAACTCTGGGAGTTGGTGATGGACAGGGAGGCCTGGTGTGCTGCAGTCCTTGGGGTCGCAAAGAGTTGGACACGACTGGGCGACTGAGCTGAGGTGATTGAAATAATCATGGAAATTTTTACCTCTTCCGAAATCATGCAAAATATGTGAAACACTGAGACACTCTGGCCTTAGGCTTTTTCAAACATCTGTGGACCCTGCATGCAGGAGGCTTATTTTGAGAGGTGATCCCAAGGAATGGAAGTGGCAGAGAGGAAAGTTCCAGAGATGAAAGGCAGAGACACCAATCCAGGGGTAGTTTGTCAAGCTGGGTCACTACAGCAGGCAGCTGCAGTTTGGTCCTACCCACGACCCTTGGAGGAGGCATGTGAAATATGCTTCATCATTGTCCACCCAAGGAATATGTTAGAGGAGTTTTCATCCTCCAGTTCTTGTTCCCTGGGGCAAGGGTCACCTCATGGGATATTATCTCCTTTTCCGGTTTGTGCCTGTGTCAAAGGTGGGTGTCCCATTCGGCAGCAGAAACAGAAAGATTCTGGGGTAGAAGGTAAGAGAGATGAGTTGCCATTGAGGATCCACGGCTGTGTGCAGCTGGTTGGCTGGAGTGCACCGGTGGTCATGGAGGACGGAGATGGGGCACAAGAAGTATCTGATCTCGACTTCTTGACACCAAATGCGGTTATTATTAAGAGTGGTGGAAATGCAGAGACTGGATTTGCATCTGCTACTGCTGCTACTGCTGCCAAGTCGCTTTAGTCGTGTCCGACTCCGTGCGACCCCATAGACGGCAGCCCACCAGTCTCCCCCGTCCGTGGGATTCTCCAGGCAAGAACACTGTAGTGGGTTGCCATTTCCTTCTCCAATGCATAAAAGTGAAAAGTGAAAGTGAAGTTGCTCAGTCATGTCTGACTCTTCGCGACCCCATGGACTGCAGCCTACCAGGCTCCTCCATCCATGGGGTTTTCCAGGCAAGAGTACTGGAGTGGGTTGCCATTGCCTTCTCCAGGATTTGCATCAGATGGGGGTAAATGCTATTTCTAGCATACTGTTTGTTTTGATTTACAAATACTTACTAATCTAAGAAGATAAGACCTGGAAATCTTGCCATGCATTGCCACGTGTGTGGAATACAGTGACTCTTTAGTTTTAACTGACACACTTTGGTTTAGTTTCCCCTCAACAGTCTTTCAGAAGTACCACCTCCTTTGCCACTAACTAGGGGCCGAGGAGGTGAGACTGTCCAAAGGAAATTATCAGGACTTTGGTGGTCCAGTGGTTAAAACTCATCTTCCAGTGCAGGGGGTTGTGGGAGCTAAGATTCCCACATACCTCCTGGCCAAAAACCAAAACATAAAATGGAAACAATATTGCAACAAATGCAATAAAGACTTTAAAAATGATCCGTGCCAAAAAAAAGAAAAAAACAGAAACAAAAACACACAACTTTAAAAAAAACTGTTTAAAAAAAGAACACTGTCTTCACTTCAGCCTCCCCATACTACCAGCTGATGAGTATGATCAAAGAAGGCCATATCCACAGTGATGTTTGAAATTTTCTTATTCTTTGACATCCTGGAGCTTTTTAATTGTTGCTTAGTTCCTAAGCTGCATCTGACTCTTTGTGATCCTGTGGACTGTGGCATGCTAGGCTCCTCTGTCCATGGGATTTCCCAGGCAAGAATACTGGAGTGGGTTGTCATTTCCTTCCCCAGGGGATTGGGTGAGGGGTAGAACATTTAGTCCTGAAGTGGGAACCCTAGCTACTGTGAAAGAGAAGAACTAGAATAATTTTTGCTCAGGTTCTCAGGCAGATCAGCTTTAGGAAAAAACACCAATGGAAGTTGAGTATAGGGAAACTGATTTCCTTATAACTGTCCATAACTGTGTATACCTTAGAAAGTCTGTCTGAAAGGGGATTCTCTCACCTTCATTGAATACTTGAGGTATGAGACATCATCACCTGCTTTGCTGTTACTCCCTGCCACCTGAATAAAACCCTATGGCTGGGACCTCCCTAGTGGTCCAATAGTCAAGAATCTGCTTTCTAATGCAGGGAATGTGGATTTGATCTCTAGTTGGGGAACTAGAATCTCACATACTACAGGGCAACTAAGCCCCTGCACCACTACTGAGCCTGCATTCTAAAGCATGTGCTCCATAAGAAGAGATCCCACGTGGCACGATGAAGACCCAAAACAGTCAAAAAACCAAACAACCCCTCCACCCAACCAAACTCTGTGGCCAGTCCCTAGGGGGATGTAGTTCACTGCTGGCAGTGAGCTCTCATGGGGAGCCAGGCTGGGGAGAGGACTTCTGAAATGTGAGGTTATTTTCTTGGCAAATCTCAGTGTTCTGGAATTAGTGAGTGAATGAGGGCAGATATCCTCGTCTTCATGCTCAACAGGATGGCATTTGGATTCTTGCTCAGATTCTTTCTTGGAACTTGTTTCTTAAACAATCACAGGAGGTTATTCACCAAAGTCAATGAAACTGAAATGTTCTTTGTCAGCAGGAGGATATGACTAGATGTGCTCTCATTATATCCATTGGAAGCATTTCCCCTGATCTTCGAAATATATTATTACATTTCGGATGACATTAAGAGATAAGTCTTTAGTCACGGAATTCTAGTAGGAGGGAAAAAAAAGTAGTTTGGGTTATTTTCTTTATTATTGTTGTTAAAATGTGAATCATGCCCTTCAGTTTGATGAATTCTCATTGATGCTTCAATGGAAGGGGAAGATGAAATAACATAAATGATAGCTATAATTAATTTTATACTAAGCTTCCTTGATGAAATTAATATTGTCAGATGGAAATGTAATTTAAGCAAAATATGCTTATATGCTCATGTAAGCTGAGTTACACATTTGGACTTTAAGAAAAAAATCACTCTTGCATTTCATAGAACCGCTTACAAAATGATTTAGCTTAATTGTTTGTACAGCTTTCTAGACATTATAGCTCTTTAAAGGCAATAAGGGCACATGAGATGAAAGGGTGAAAGACAAAGGGTCATTTTAAATATGCTTCTATTATTCTGAAAAAAAAAAAAATGCAGGACACTTCTAATTCCCAAACCTAGGTTTTAGCATATATGTTAGTGTACTCTGGCTGCAGTTTTATATTCATCAAAAAAGGAAACATTCTGGCAATTTAAAACAATTCAGATCTAAACTGAAATAAATTATATTGGTTTGTTAAGTAAGCTTCAAAACATATTGACCTAAAAGGTCAGCAAATTTTAGTGAAAAATATACAAGTCAATATCCATCACATGCCTGAATTCTTTGTTTTTATGTGACATTTCAAGCAATTTTCGTAACCGGTCAGGAAAGAGTACAAAATAACAAACACCAAGACAGTTCACTGATTTCAGATAAAATCTTCCATGATCTCAAAAACAAATACTCATAAGCGTCATAAACTGACATTGATTATTGTTCTGAACAATAACAACAAAAACAACATCTGCAACCTGTTTCTTAATATGAAACCAAACATTATGTAACATATGAAAATTTGAAATATCAATTGCTATTTCTTCCTTAAAGAGTCTACTCCCTGTAGACAGTCAATACAATATTTATTTAATTAGCTGATTACCAGAGTTAAAGGACTCAGACACAGGAACACAGACACCCCAGTTGATAATATGGTAGAGAGGTGGTTTACTGGTCAAGGCAGCATTTTTCTCAACACTCACATAGAGGAATACATGATAGTGATCTCTCTTCTTCCTCCAGAATAAATTAAAGCTATATAGCTCTGTTAAAGATGTGGCATATTTATGAGAATGTAAGGACCTCATGGATGAGGTTGCTAAAGTCTTTGTGATAAATGTCTGGCTGTCAGTCTTGCTTCCACCACTATACTGTGCTTAACCCCCAAATACAGCAGTTACTAGATTTATCAAGCAGCACTTGGTCCGTGGCCATATAGCACTTGGTGGCCATATAAAGTTAAAGTTAGTTAAGTTGCTCAGTCGTGTCCAATTCTTTGGGACCCCATGGACTGTAGCCCACCAGGCTCTTCTGTCCATGGGATTCTCCAGGCAAGAATACTGGAGTGGGTTGCCATTTCCTTCTCCAGGGGATCTTCCCGACCCAGGGATCGAACCCAGGTCTCCCACATTGCAGGCAGACGCTTTAACCTCTGAGCCACCAGGTGGCCATATAGGCTGGCTGTAAAATCTCAGGCAGCTAGAGACAGTAGGAGGAGGGAAAGAAACTAGCATTTATTGAGTGTCTCCCTTGGATGGGAACAGGGCTTTCCTGATAGCTCAGTTGGTAAAGAATCTGCCTGCAATGTGGGGGACCCCGGTTCCATTCCTGGGTCAGGAAGATTCCCTGGAGAAGGGATAGGACACCCACTCCAGTATTCTTGGGCTTCCCTTGTGGCTCAGCTGGTAAAGTATCTGCCTGCAACATGGGAAACCTGGGTTCGATCCCTGAGTTGGGAAGATCCCCTGGAGAAGGGAACAGCTACCCAGTTTTGGCCTGGAGAATCCAAGGGGGTCACAAAGAGTTGTACAGGACCGAGAGACTTTCACTTCACTTGTATGGGAGACACCGTGTGGCGACTTTCCATGTGTGGCCTTACATTGCTCTTTCAATCACCCTAAGAAATGGATATTATTTCCATTTTACACATGAGGAAAATAAAGCTCAGACAGATTATACTTTGGAAAAGTAGTGAAATTAAAAATTTTGACACAGATTTTGTGTTATCTTGCTGATTATTTCTTGCATTTGTGGTTGTAAGGGTTTAACTTCTATATTGTCACCAATTCTTGTCTTCTAACCTTGCGGGATCTCTCCAATTCATGGTGTTCCAAACCACATTCATTTTTTTTCCTTTTAAAATCTGCTTCTCTTGTATTCTGTGGTCTTGTCTCATCTTGTATCTCTCTTCTATCCCAAGATAGAAATCTTACCCCCCAACCTATCTCTCTTGTCCATCTGTGTCTTGGATAAAGCAACTAGGTGAAAGCTTATTGTAATCTGAAAAGATTTAGCAATCAAAAATCATGTTGAATACCGAAGTATTTTAAGTAATTTTGTGTTGACACCTATCCCATAAACTCAACGAGCTGTAATGTAGCTCACCAGAGGCCTTGTTACCCAGGAGGGCCATCTTTGTAGCCAAGCCTCTGGGTGGCACCCCAAGCTTTGAGGCATTTAGAAAAAGACAACCCAAATTCATTAAAGAAGTTGAGTGGCCTGAGGCAAACCTGCGTGCATGTGTGCTAAGTCGCTTTAGTTGTGTCTGACTCTGCAACCATTTGGACTGCAGACCACCGGGCTCCTCTGTCCATGGGATTTCCCAGACAAGAATACTGGAGTGGGTAGCCATTCCCTTCTCCAGGGGATCTTCCCGACCCAGGGATTGAACTCGTTTGGCAGGCAGATTGTTTACTGCTGAGCCACCGAGGAAGCCCCATCCAGAAACCTAGTGGGTTTTAACTTTCCAATCTCTCCAACTAGGAGGAGGCCGGAAGGGCATCCAAGAAGGCCAATCGGCAGTGCCTTCCGCACTGCAGTGAACAGCTTCACAGGTATCTTTATACATCTTTGCCTGAAGTACATGTGTAGAATATGCTTTATATATAAAAGTATGTTTAAACATATTTCACTGGGACTTGTCATTACAATTTTTTTTTTCTTAGAGCTTGTTCTTTATCAGTTTGTGTGGATTTAAAACATTATTTTGTTGAACAGTGCCTGGCATGTGTATATAGAGTGTATCTAATTTTTGTTGGAACTAAAACAGCTGCATTCAGTGACATTGTGTAACAGTGACATTCAGCTACATTTTGGTGCACGTGTGGGTGATTTTGCAGTACAGACTCATAGAATTCAAAAGCTCTTCATATTTAAAGTTTGTTTAGATATTGTTAAATTGCAACGGCAAAAATATGGTACCAACATATCTTCGTATAAGTAATTTTGGAGGTTCTTGGTTAGATCATACCTTTGCCAGTACCAGATATTTAGTTTCTGTGACTCTAAAGATTAAAAAATAATAAGTTAGTATTTAATTTGAACTTTTGAATTACAAGTGAAGTTGTCCTTTTTGTGTTTCCTGGATATTTGTAGTTCTGTAAATTGCTTTTTCATTTTCTTTGCCTTTTAAAAAAATCAAGTCATCTTTCTATTCCTTGAATGAAATTTTGCATATTATAAATAATAATTCTTTGTCTAATGTTGATTTCAAATATTTCTCATAGCCTGTCACTTATCTTGAAACTTTCTTCTATGATATCGTCTCTTAAATATTGTACCAAAAGATATTTTTATACCATCACATCTATCCATCTTTTTCTTTCTGCATTTTGAATAGTATTAGGCAGGACTTGCATATCCCAAGATCATTAAAATATCCACCCCTATTTTTTTTTTTGTACATATGTTGCAATAAACCTATCAAACTCAGGGCTAAGGGCACCATCCTCCACAAAACTGCCCTCACTTCAGGTGCAGATTTGGGGGTCTCCAGGTCCACCCTCACTTCTGACCAACTAACTACAAATTCAGAGGTTCCCATGATTTCCCTCAGGTTTGATAATTCAGTAGAAAGACTCACATAACATATGGAAAGGGCTATACTTCCAATTATAGTTTTGTTACAGTAAAAAGCTGTGAATTAGAACCTGCCAAAACAAGAGATATGTAGGTGAAATCTGGAAGAGGTCCAAAGACAAAGCTTCTGGATGGTATGCTATGATCCAGGACAACAATCAGCATACTGTCAACCAGGAAAGTTCAACCAAGCCCTAGTACTCAAAGCTTTTATTGGGGTTTCATTATGTAGGCATGACTGACTAAACACTGACCATGTGGTTGAGGGCAATTTCTAACCCCTTCTCCCTTGGAGAGATCAGGTTGATATCATACGTTTGACACCCAACACTTAATCATTTGGTTGGTCTTTCTGATGTGGCCAGTCCCCATCTTGAGTTATTTACTTAGCATAAACTATCCACCATGAGTTACCTTGTTAGCATAATCTCTCAGGTGTGGTCTGAGGGGCTCATGAGGAATAACAGGGATACTCCAATCACTGAGAAAATTCTAAGGGCTTCAAGGTTACCTCCCAGGAGCTGAGGCAAAGACCTCTCTTTGGGTAAAGTATGTTCTTTACTAAGTGTGTGCATGCTAAGTCATTTCAGTCATGTCAGAATCTTTGCAACTCTATGGACTGTAGCCTGCCAGGCTCCTCTGTCCATGGGGATTCTCCAGGCAAGAGTACTGGAGTGGATTGCCATTTTCTCCTCCAGGGGATCTTTCTGACTCAGGGATTGAACCTGCATCTTTTACGTCTCCTGCATTGGCAGGTGGATTCTTTATAATCATTAGCACCACCTGAGAAGCCCTATTCTTTACTACACAGATATTTTATAATTAAAAAAATTAATTAAAAATTTTTGGAATTATATTTTTATGACTGGCACCTTCCTGTCTGGTCCCATACAATTTCCATAAACTGATCACATCAAAAAAATATATATATATACACACACACACACATACATAGTGTGTTAATCATTCAGTTGTGTCCTACTCTTTGGAGAAGGCAATGGCACCCCACTCCAGTACTCTTGCCTGGAAAATCCCATGGATGGAGGAGCCTGGTGGGCTGCAGTCCATGGGGTTGCTAGGAGTCAGACACGACTGAACGACTTCACTTTCACTTTTCACTTTCCTGCATTGGAGAAGGAAATGGCAACCCACTCCAGTGTTCTTGCCTGGAGAATCCCAGGGGCAGGAGAGCCTGGTGGGCTGACGTCTATGGGGTCGCACAGAGTCGGACACGACTGAAGTGACTTAGCAGCAGCAGCAGCAGTCCTACTCTTTGGGACCCCATGGATTATAGCCTGCTAGGTACCTCTGTCCATGGACTTCTCCAGCAAGAATACTGGAGTGGGTTTCCATTCCCTTCTCCAGGGGATCTTCCAGACCCAGGGATCGAACCCAGGTCTCCTGCAATGCAGGCAGATTCTTTATCATCTGAGCCACCAAGGAATTCAACTTTTCCAAATGAGTAGCTAGTTGTCTCAATATCACTTGAGTATTATACCCTTCCAGTAATTTTGAATACTATCTTTATCATATTCTATATTTTCATATATATATGGCTTTGTTTCTGGATATCTATTCTGGTTCATTTATATTTTTCTACATCTCTTCCAATATTGTCTATTCAAATTACAACTTTACAGTATTTTTTTCATAGTAAGCTTTGAAAGAGTCGGACACGACTGAGCGACTGAACTGAACTGAAGCTTTGAAAGCTAGTGGGTCAAATTCCACTTATTGTTCTTTTTCCAAGATATCTTGGCTTTTCTTATACATTTTCTTTTCCAGAAAAATTTTAAAATTTTGTCAGATGCCACAAATAAATCTTAAGGGAATTTTAACTGAGATTTTATTGACTTTATGAATTGCTTTAAGGAAGTTTGTATCATTAGAATTTGGAAATTTCTCACTTACTGTACTTAAAAAAATATCCTCCAGTAAAGTTTTAATTCCTGTCTATATTTCTCACATGCTTTAAAGATAAATTCTAGGCATGTTGCTTCTTTGTATGCAATTGTGAAAGGATTATTTTTCTGTTCCTGTTTCTGATTATTATCTTCATATAGGAAAACCCTGGGTTTATATCGTAAATCTAGTACATTATTACATTACATTATATTTATTAGTTCTAGTAGTTGCTCAATTATTTAAGATATTTTTAGACAGATAATCATATCATCTGCATAATGATACTATTGTCACTCTATGAATAAATATTGGAATGTGAAGGTACAGCAAGTAATGTGGATTAGAAGTATGATTAATGAAGTATTATTAGCAGGTGCCATTATTCAGCTCATAATTTTAATGTGAATGATTCTAATATTTAACTTTTGAGTAACACATTTGTGATATAATTCTATATTTTATCCTTTGTCAGTTTTAGTAAGGTGCTTCTAATTCTAGCAAATGGTAAGTTTTAATCAGGACTAAATACTTAATTTACAAAGTGTTTTTGGGATTTAGCAAGGTCATTTTATGTAGTTTCATTTGTAATATGTTATTATAGTGAATGACATGAATACATTTCCTTACATTAAATCATTTTTCTATTCTGTGGTTAAACATAGTTGACTCATAGATAGTGCTCTTTAATGAATGGCAGAAGTTAATTTGCTAAAGTTTTAGTTAGGATTTTCATAAGTTATTTTGATCAGGATTTTTTGGTATTTTCGTTCACCTGGAATGGGCATCAGAATTATACTATCCTCACAAAGTGAGGTTGGATAACTTCCTATGGTTTTCTATGCTTTAAATCAATTTAAATAATATAAGGATTATGTTTTTTTTTAATTGATAGAAGTGACTGGTAAAGCTACCCAAGACTTAAGTATTTTGTAAGAATAGAAATTGAGGGAGCACTCTCTTGTGTCTCTTCTTATAAGGATACTAATCCTATTGGATCAGGACCCCCACCCTAACTTCATTTAACTTTGATTATTTCCTTAGGGGTCTCATCCCCAAATATAGCTGCGCTGGAAGTTGGAGCCTCAAGGTATGAATTGTGCGAGGACACAAGCATTCAATCCGTATCAGTTATCTATGGCCATGTGTCAAATCAGGTTCACTGATTGTCCATGTTATAAAGTTTTATTGGAACCCAAGAATGCTCATTTGTTTATGTATTATTCTGGCTACTTTCACACTACGATGGCAAAATTGAGTATCTGCAACAGAAACCTTACAAACCACAAAGTGTTGAGTATTTACTAGCTGGTCCTATACCGAAAAAAATTTGCTGAATCCTGCACTTAGCTTGGCACATGCCTTACTTCTTCTGAGACTAAACTGATTATTCTTCTGAAGCCCTGTGGTATTTATTTTCTGACCTAGGCATTCAACTCTCCTAATTCATTATCATGTGGGCTTCCCTGGTGACTCAGTGGTAAAGAATCCACCTGCCAACACAGGAAATGCAGGTTCGATCCCTGAGCTGGGAAGATCCCCTGGAGGAGGAAATGGCAACCCACTCCAGTATTCTTGCCTGGGAAATCCCATGGACAGAGGACCCTTGTGGGCTGCAGTCCAAGGGGTAGCAAAGAGCTGGATACAACTGAGCGACTAGCATACTGAGTATATTAGGTGTGCACTCACGCCCTCAGAATTGCATGTGCAAGGGCATGCACGAGATACATTTGATGGACTAAGTTGCCCTGGTTCTTTCTGGAGAAGCTACTCTGCTCACAGCCTCTGGTTGGAGCAGCCCCAGCCAACACCTGCCACTTTCCTCATCCATTCCCATTGTGGCTAACTAAACCAGGGAGGGGCTGTCAGCCCAGACTAACTGATCCTGTGGCTGTCCACAGGCCAGTCAGATTCCCTCCTGAGAACTGGAGGAAGACAAAGAGAGAATGTTGTTGATTGTTTCTGAACCTTGGAGCTTTGAGTTTATGTTGACTCAGGGACTAAGGGCCCCCATATGGGGCCTCTACAAGGATGGGAAACCTGCTTGGAAGAGAGAAAAATGAAGATGCTAAGACACGTTGAAGAAATAATAATGGTGCTGAGAGATGGTAAAGAAGGTGCAGCGATACCATGAGAGAAAGAGACAGAAATGAAAAGAGACCGGTAAGAAGAGAAGACTTCCCAGAAAAATTAAGACTCACCCTTGTGCCTCATATTTCAGTTCTCATCTCCTGTCCCCATAAGTCACATATTTGACTCTGGTACCAATCTCAAATAACAAGTATCAACTCTGCCCTCTAGAAGCTCATAATATTGGGCTGACCAAAAAGTTTGTTCAGGTTTTTCTATACAATGTAACAGAAAAAAGCTGAACAAATTTTTTTGGCCAATGTGATAGAAATGAAACAGCAAACAGATGAATTGTTGTTTGTTGTTCAGTCATCAAGTTGTGTATAACTCTTCACGATCCCATGGACTGCAGCATGCCAGGCTTCCCTGTCCCTCACCATCTTTTGGAATTTTCCCAAGTTCATATCCATTGAGTTGGTGATGCCATCCAAACATCTCATCTTCTGTCACCCTCTTCTCCTCCTGCCTTCAGTCTTTCCCAGAATCAGGGTCTTTTCCAATGAGTCTGCTGTTCGCATCGGGTGGCCAAAGTATTGGAGCTTCATCTTCAGCATCAGTCCTTCCAAAGAGTATTCAGGGTTGATTTCCTTTAAGATTGACTGGTTTGATCTCCTTGCTTTTCAAGTTGAGGCCTTAAATGCAGAACAGTAAGTACAGATATGGCATAACAATACATTGGACATAATATTCTATTTTACTTGCAGCCTTTAGAAAGTGTGAGATTTTCTCGCGTTCTGCAGATAAGCTCCTCTTACTTTGTGATCCAGCATCGGAGAATTTATGTTCAGTGTAACGAGAAGAGCCTCGACTACAATATGTCAACTAACCGGAGACATTTTCAGAAGCTTGGCAGAACAGACTCATCAAGAATCCAGATCCCCAGAGAGTAGACTCAGAGTTCATAGTGACCCTGTTCATTTGGAGGAGAGATTGGAAACAGACTTGAATGATAGTGTTCATATGGAGGAGAAATAAGAGACGACCTTTCAAAACAACGAGAAGCCAAGAACCAGGCTATGCGAAATATGGCAGAAAAGGCATTAATGGTGGAATAGAAGCTGGATCTGGGTCAATCAAAAAGTGGGGTGGTCAAAAAGTAAAATTAGTTCAGTGTTAAACACAAGCAGAGGATACTGACATTGGAGAAAATATTTCTTTTGTACTTAACACTGTCAAATTCAAACCAATAAAATGTAGTCCGGTGCATATTTGCTTATGGCAGCCTTCTTAAAAAAATATGATTTCTGTTTTTCAGTCTTACAGGCTAAATGTGGCAACATTCAGATTAGCTTCCACATAAAGAAGACTTCAAGCATTTCATGTAGAAGCTTAAATACAAATAAAACGTTGTAACAGTTTGGAAAAAATATTCTACTAATTTTTAAACTTACCTTCAGTTCTTTCTTGTTTTTCATGACAGACAAGACGACTCTGGAGATGGAGCTGGGTTCAGAATTTGGCTGCATTCTCACCTGCTGGAAACCCGTGGATGAGACATTTAGCAACTTTGATTCTTAGTTTCTTCCTGTTCTTTTTTAAACTTTGTGTTTTATATTGGAATATAGCTGATTAACAGTATTGTGATAGTTTCAGGTGCACAGCAAGGGACTCAGCTGTAGGTACACATGTATCCATTCTCCCCCAAACTCCCCTCCCATCCAGGCTGTCACATAACATCGAGCAGAGTTCCCTGCGCTATACAGTAGGTCCTTGTTGGTTATCCATTTTAAATACAGCAGCGTGTACATGTCCATCCCAAACTCCCTAACTGTCCTTCACCCCCATCCTTGATTCTCAGTTTCTTGATTTGAAAACTCAGGGATAATCACCGCCCTGCAAGACTGCTGCTTTCAACCAGGCTTGAGAGATTCCATTTGCCAAAGTTACTGCCTGCCATACCTTACTCTTTGGCTCACTTTCCTCATCTCTGGGAGCCTTTTTGTGCTTTAGAGTTTGTGATCACCTGGGGAGAGATTGTTACTTACAAAAGTACTTCAGAGTTTGTGGTTGAAAAATACAAAATGAAATGTTAAAGGAACCGGGAGAAAAATACGCACTGTGGTGGTAAAACTTGATAAGCTCACCATGTGTTCTGGGACAGATCTCCTAACCTCTTTGGGCTCCAGTTTCTTTGGATTTTAGCTTCCCAGGTAGCTCTAGTGGTAAAGAATCTGCCTGCCAATGCAGGGAGCATTAGAGACACAGGTTTGATCCCTGGGTTGGGAAGATCCCCTGGAGGAGGGCATGACAACTCTCTGCAGTATTCTTGCCTGCAGAATCCCATTGACAGAGGAGACTGGTGGGCTACAGTCCATAAGCTGGGGGTATTGGGGAGAGAGGGGTGCAAAACAAGATATTGTTTGAGATGGTTTCTTTTTTTAACTTATTTTTTAATTTTTTGATATGGTTTCTAACATCACTACCAGGTCTAACAGTTGATGATTCTTTAGAGAAGAATGCTCTTAGGACCAAGAGCATGTTTAATTTTTCCTTGACACTGAGGACTCTTGCAGAAAAGAACAATGGCCAGCTTTAATATATTTCCCCTGAGGAATGAATTAGGGGAAACAGACTGAACAAAACCACTTTTGATTTAGGTTAGAGATAAGGAAGAATTTCCAGACTGTGGGAATTGTTTGTTGTTGTGAATTAACCAGGGAGGTTGGGACATTCCAGCAGGATGGATTCCTTTCTTTTTTTTTGCTTAGTGCATGCTCATTTTAATACGTTTTCACAGAATAAGATGATACTCTGCATAATGTTTTGTGAACTGTTTTATATTAACGAAGTCTAAACGATATCCATGTCAACAGATATATTTGGTAACTGACATATGACATTTGATTCTTCTATGTTTTTATCTAAGTTGTATACATAATAAGAAAACAAACGCATGTAAGTCTGCCAACAGACATAAAAAATGCTTGGGGCATTACCAATAATACTGACATTAGTTATATGTTCATACACAATTCCTCTCCTTAATTTTTCTAGCAGGATGGATTTCTATCTCTTCCTGGGGGGCATAGGATTCTGGATGTGAAGACTAGGTTTCCAGGGACAGTGGGGGAAATATGGGGTGGAGAGACAGATGAAGAAATTAATGACCTTTCTCTGCCAGCTGACTTGTAGTCCTGAGCTTCATGAGTTAATGCTCTTTGGACTGTAGGGCAAGCTTGGTGATGATCAGTGAGAGTCATCAAAATTCTCAAGGTGCTTTGTACTGGGGCTCAACTAAACAATTAAGGAAGGGATTGATTAGCACACAAGGGTTTCCCATGTGGCTCAGTGGGAAAGAACCAGCCTGCCAATGCAGGAGACCCAGGTTTGTCCCTGGGTGGAGAAGATCCCCTGGAGAAGGAAACAGCAGCCCACTCTAGTATTCTTGCTTGGGAAATCCCATGGACAGAGGAGCCTGTCAGGCTACAGTCCATGAGGTTGCAAAGAATCAGACACAACTTAGCAACTAAACAGCAATTAGCACACAGAAAAGAAAAAGCCTAAGCATCATGATGGGGCTTCCCTGGTTGCTCAGTCGGTAAAGAATCCACCTGCAATGAACAAGACTGGGGTTCAATCCCCAGGTCAGGAAGATCCCCTGGAGAAGGCAATGGCAGCCCACTCCAGTATTCTTGCCCGAGAACTCCTAGGGACAGAGGAGCCTGGCAGGCTACAGTCCATGGGATCACATGAGTCGAATGTAATTTACCGACTAAACCACCACACCACCAAGTATCACAATAAGAAGTTCGTTGGTACCATTGAGGTTAAGAGGGTGCTAAAATTCTGGAGGACGGTAATATTCTAAAAGTGGTCAGTCTGGGGGCTAACCAAATGAAACATCCTCCTCCCCTCCAAGTTCCAGTGTAGAGCAAGCAGAGCATCTGGCGTGGTGACACGACGGGCAGAACATCTCTGTGCTGACAGGGAGGGCCTGGAGATGCTGTGAGCATCACAGGTTGGGCTGCCAGCCCTTTGAGAAAGGAAGCCCCATCCCCTCGTGATGATGGCAATTTTGTCAGCTGTCTTTAGGCCAGATAACCACATTGATGTTGCTCTTCTGATCTTTGTTGATTATTTTATTTAAATTTTAATTCCTACTGTCTCTGAGTTCAGATTCTCTGTATTCAGCCTCATTGTCTGAACTTGAGGGTTTTTTTTGCTATTGTTTGTATGTTTTTTGCAGGATGGGATTTTTACAGAAAAGATTTCATCTCAGGAATTTTTCTACTTACCTACTGTGGTTTATTATTTTGTTTGCATTCATTTCCAGCCAACCTGATTTCTGCTTGAAAACACTGTCGCCCCACTAGGGGGCCACGAGTGCCATAGTCTGAGCCTGCTGTAGACTGCTTTCCCAGCAGAGTTCTAGAAAGTTAAGACTGACACACATTTTAGGAAGGAAAGAGCATGGCTCTGACCATACTGAGATGTAGGTCTCTTTGTTCTGATTTGGGAACAATTGTATGGTCAGAAAAAATAAGGAAAAAAAACCCTCAAGCTTGCGGTTTTAAATGTTGCTGGATACTTGAGAACCCTGTTTTCTTTAGGAAACAGAGAGGAAATGTCAGGCAAAGACAATTTGTTTAGGCAACGTATGGCCTTGTGAGACTGAGATAAGTTGCTCAGGGCTTTTTGGATTGGCTCATATGAATTTCTCCCTGTGTTTCAACTCGTCTGATCCATTACTGACAGATCAAGTTTCCCAAAAATGATGCTGTCATTACATCATTGTGGCCTGTCTCAGGAATCACCAACAATTCACATTATCTGGACCCAAACTTCCAACTTTTCAGAGTAATAAGGACTCCTTTTAATCCAGACATATACATATAAAAGAACAGCCACGTGCTATTTTTAAATACAACTCACTACAGTTTTTAATGAATTTGTATTTAAGTATTCACAACAGAATCAATGTATTTTAAAAAAATGGTACAAGTGGAAGAAAATATTTATTCCATCAGCTTATCATGATTGGCTCATCTCTGGATTCCTGAACCTTTTGAAATAACTCCAGGGTGTGCTATGAGCCTTGGGTCCCAAGTATGAGGCTAGTAGGCTACACTAAGCACTGTCAGGATATTTCCCCAGGCAGGTTCTCTGATTCCATCCACTCGTCTAGGCAGGAAGCCTTTCTGGGTGTGTTTGTACTCCTGTAACCCCTGGACCATTCTCCCCAACTTCTGTATTTCTAAACAGTCCCTTTTCATCAACACGTTCCTTGCAGCCCCGATATACTCCCATATCAGTTATTTATAATATCCTCCCTCATCCTAAATATCCTCCCCAATTGCTAGCACCCAGGGCTCTGACTCCCTCTCTCAGGATCATGCTCCTCTCTAGGCCAATAAATGCTCATGTGTTGAATTCTCAAGCACACTTCAGTCTCCTAGTTCCAGCTTGACTTTAGTCACTCATTGTTTTGCACTTGTTATCTCCCATTTTACGATTTAGATATTACAAATAATCCTTATAATATTTTTATAATAGGTGTAACATACAAGAACTATGTTAATGACAGAAGCTGAAAATAAAGACTCTTAAGCAAACTAACAAAAAGCTTTCATGGTGATATCACTTGTAAGAGTAAGAAAATAAAATGAAATGGAGCTTTCTTGCTTTGTGGCTCCACCCTGTTCTCTACCTGGTGTCTGTGGGTAACTTTCTCTACATGCAGTTCCTACACCTTATGTTAATCTGTGCTGTTGCACTTTGTCTTTAGGAATCCAAAAAGGACCATTCTGGGAAAACAGAAACTGCTTACAATCTACTAATTATTATATATATATATATATATATATTTTGATGTGAATCATTTTTAAAACCTTTATTGAGTTTGCTTCTACATTGCTTCTGTTTTACGCTCTGGTTTTTTGGCCTTGACGCATGTGGTATCTTATCCCCCGAACCAGAGACTGAACGTACGCCCCCTCCCCGCCCCCCCCCACCCCACACACACACACTTCCTGCATTAGAGGGTGATGTCTTAACCACTGGGAGTGTCTTAACTTCCCCGGGCTACCAGGGAAGTCTCACACACTACTAATTATTAAAGAACAGCCTTTCCAATACTCAAAGTATATTTCTTATAATGTCATTTCATTTTGGTAAAAGAAAAACAACAAAAAAGTGATTGTCACTCGCATGCATGCTAAGTTGCTTTAGTCGTGTCCAGCTCTTTGTGACCCCATGGACTGTAGCCTGCCCATGGACTGTATAGCCTTCCAGTCTCCTCTGTCCATAGGATTCTTCAAGCAAGAATACTGCAGTGGGTTGCCATGCCCTCCTCCAGGGGATCTTCCTAATGCATGGATTGAACCCACATCTCTTGAGTCTCCTGCATTGGCAGGCAGGTTCTTTACCACTAGGGCCACCTGGGAAACCCCCATTGTCATGTAGGGGATGATAATAGGCAGGCTAAACACTCTCTCCTCGATTATGCTAAAAATGTCAAACATATGATTCCAGTTCTTTTGGGAATACTCTTAAATTGTGTCTACTGTCAAAGCAGAACGGATAGGAAAATCTTCTAAGCTGAAAGTATACTCCACAGGCCTGTTCAAACCAAATAGTCTAGAGAAATTACAACAAAATGCTGGTGAGATTTTGCCAGAAGTTGAATGTTACCTTATCTGTGAGCCACAAGCTATGAGCAATTTGAAAGATAAAGCAACTACCTACCCACTAAAATAAATATGTGATCTAAACACTAATCAAAAAATGTGGGAAAAAATATAGCTAGTCAATCTTGTATATAATGATACATTGAACTAAAGTTGAAATATATTGAACTATATATATATATTGAAATATATTGAACTAAAGTTGAAAAAAATTATTAAAATATAGTTGAATATTCCATCCACCTATGGGTTCAGGAGCTAGTCATGTACAGATGTTACAGTTGGACCATAAAGAAGGCTGAGCACCAAAGAATTGATGCTTTCAAATTGTGATGCTGGAGAAGGCTCTTGAGAGTCCCTTGGACTGCAAGGAGATCAAACCAGTCAATCTGAAAGGACTGATTAGTCCTGAATATTCATTGGAAGGCCTGATGCTGAAGCTGAAGCTTCAGTATTTGGCCACCTGATGTGAAGGGTTGACTGATTGGAAAAAAACCCTGATGCTGGGAAAGATTGAAGGCAGGAGGAGAAGGGGATGACAGAGGATGAGATGGTTGGATGCCATCATCGACTCAATGGACATGAGCTTGAGAAAGCTCTGGGAGATGGTGAAAGAAGGGGAAACCTGGCTTGCTGCAGTCCATGGGGTCGCAAAGAGTCAGACATGACTTAGTGACTGAACAACAGCAATGGGTTCAGGGATGGATTTGAGAACCAGGTTAGGTCCATGAGAGTCACACCGGGGCTTTTGCTGGAGCCAGTGGAGAAGAGGAGTTTCGTACTGTCACTGTTGGCACTGCTCACTGGAGATTCCTGGGTCCTGGAGTTTCCTGGTTCCAACCTAGGTGGAGATCAGGCCTGACAGTGATGCACACACAGAATAAAGAGAGGAAAATGGAGAGATAGAGGGGAGAAATTGACCTTGATAAGCCAGTTGAACTCTGATTTCTCCATTACACGAGGCAATGAATTCTCTTTGTGCTCAAGTGAATTTGAATTGTGCTTCTAGACAATAAGAAGGGCTCTAAGTTATACATTGTGTCTTATGATTTCAGCTCCTATTATAAAAATTTATAACATTTTTATTGGTATGCAAAATGTTCAGTTTTTCAAGAAGACAAAACGTAATGGTGTATATTTAACTATGAATTCAAATGGAACTTTGAAAGAATGAAGTAGCTTCAATTTCTCCAACTGATTCTGGTGAGAGAATTCGCCTCTACCCTATTCTTAAGTGGCTTTCTGGTGTAAGAATTAATTGATTGATTTTCTCTGTTCCGTTATGGGAACCGATAGATTGTAAGCGTCCTGAGGATAGAGACTGTATGTTTTCACCTTGGTACCTCTGCTGCTGCTTAGCCACTCAGTCATGTTTGACTCTTTGCAACTCTATGGACTATAGCCTGCCAGGCTCCTCTGCCCATGGGATTCACCAGGCAAGAACACTGGAGTGGTTAGCCATGCCCTCCTCCAGGGAATCTTCACAACACAGGGATTGAACCCAAGTCTCCTGCATTGCAGGCAGTTTCTTTACCACTAGGGAAGACCCTTATATCTCTAGTAACCACTAAAAATAATATTGATAATGCCTAACACTTGTTCAGTGTTTACCATGAATGCCAGAAATAGATTAATATGTTTTATGTATTTAATTCTCACAATAAACCTAGGAGAGGGGTACCATGGTATGCGTGGAAAAATGTCCCCATGTTTATAATTCATCAGTGGTGGAGCTGGGATACAGGCTCACAGTCTCTTAAACAGTGCTTTTTCTGACTTATAGTTGTGCTCAATAAATACTTGTCAAGTGAAAGAATAAATAGCTCTGACACTTCCATGGGAAACGTCTATGGTGCTCATTATACATTTGGGGAAACTGAGTCAGAATCAAGAGTAACTAAAGCCTGCATCTCTTAACTCCCACTGGGGCACTTCTTCCTTTATACAGTGCTTACCTTTGGGTCAAAACTAACTTAACTTACCTTTGGGTCAAAAATATAGGTGAGTATTTTAATTTTAAGTTCCAGGTAAGATTTTGGGTTTATCAGCATAATTAACATTTTCACAAAAGACCATCTTCTACATTTAAAACACTATCTTCTTATTTAATAAACAAAAAATAAAAATAACGATGAGAAAACCATGTAAAATACAAAAAGATCTAAGCATTTCCCCCAAAGAATGAAGAAGAGAATGAATATGGTTGCAGGGTGACCAGTTCTCCATAAATAAAGCAGGTAGTGGCATTACTTACCTTGCTATATATCAGGTTAATAACTTGAAAACAAGCTAAACTGAATATCAACTGTTTCTTTTATTTGCAATTTAGAAAGCCTAGAATAAGGGGCTCTGAGACAAAGATAGGCCATGTTCTCCATGAAAGGTTCCTGGAAACTGAAAAATAAGGTCTTTTAACATTTTGTGATATAACTGTTTTTCTTGGCTTAAGCGTAGGTTTTAAAAAATGGTGCTCATTGTTTTGCTTCTCGTTCTTTTATGCATGGACAACCGTGCTGATGATGCATTCAGTTTAAGAGAATTTTCCAATTGAAAAAGTGCTGTGGAGAAGTTTAAGCGCCATGAATCACCCAAACCTCATCTAAGTCTCGTGGAGGCAGAGGCTGTGAAAGGCAGTCACAGACGGAAGACGTATTGTCGCTGCGCTGCTTGATTCAACTAAATAGAAAAATATTTTGTAAAGACATGAGAATTTCAGGCATCTGGCAGAGTGGTAAGGATAAATGTCACATGCTGTCAGAAAGGCAAAACTGAGTGACCTGCCGCTCACCCTCCCTCCTCCCCTCGTTAGTCACACAAGGGGGCAGAACTGGAATCCCAGTCTCATTTCTACATAAAACACAAACCCACAGTCTCTTATTTACACTTAGGAAAGCACTAGAAATGCAATCTGGCATTGCCCCCTCTAATTATCCCCTGATGGTTTTTGGACATTTAAATGATTTGATTAGGTGATAAGTCAATACATTTTTCCAGGGTGAAGAAAATAGATAGTTAATAATAATAATAATAGCACAAGCAGCAACAAATGCCTTCTGTTCAGCAGGCTTGGCTCTCTCTGTCCTCATCTGCCCAGAGAAGACCAAGAGTGTAGACAATAGACCTTTCCCATTTGCCCGCCCTGTAAACTGGTATTTAGCTCTGAGTAGACTGCACATCTTGCTCTTTCTTTATTGTTGTTGTTCATTGCTAAGTCATGTCCAGCTCTTTGCGACCCCATGGACTGCAGCGTGCCAGGTTTCCCTGTCCTTCACCATTTCCCGAAGCTTGCTCAAACTCATGTTCGTTGAATCGGTGATGCATCCAACCATCTCATCCTCATTGCCCCCTTCTCCTCCTGGCCTCAATCCTTCCCAGTATCAGGGTCTTTTCTAATGACTCATAACTAATATGTCTTAATTATTAAGACATAGTAAATGCATCTGATGCCTGGGTCCTCTTCTCAATTTTACTAGCCCTTAATTTTTCCTTTGAAAACATTATCATGGGGCTTTGAGGTCTTTCCCGTCTCATGTCTCTGAGTCCTATAGCTCCATCGAATGAGAATCCTCAGCCCAGGAAACTATCTAAATGGTGTGATGACCTCATGAGTCTGCATCTCTCAATGGAAAGTTATACAGTGGACAGTTTTTTTTGGATCTGTCCAATTTTTTCAGTATCCACTCTGTTCCCAGAAAAAAGAAAAATCTGGACAATGTAATCTGTCATGCATGTGACTCAGGGACAGATTTGCAGTCATTTTCTTTTATACCACACTCCCCCCACCCCCGACTCCTTAAGCACAGTGTCCAGGGGGATACTTTTGCAAAATGCCCAGTGCATTCTCCAGAATTTGGAAGGTATTTCTCTGAAGGTGTGTGTGTGTGTGTGTGTGTGTGTATTTGTGTGTGTGTGTGTGTGTGTACAGGGCTATTCTGAGCACCAGATTGCTGGGCAGGCTGAACTCTAGGCTTTTAAAATCTCTGTTCGATATAGCCTTATCTCTTTAAAGCCACTACACTTTGGTAGCACTTTGGGCTGAGTAGCCAATGGAACAGTTAGCAGTCAGAGACTATCACTCTTTGTCTCCCTCAGTCTGACAAATACCAGCTTCATCTTTTTTGTTTCATTTATTCCACGAGGTTTCTCATTTGCCATTAACGGCTATATTGTTCTTATCATCCCTTAATTCATAGCAAGTAATCTCATTGTTTCCAAAGGACAAATAAAAATAGCATTACTTTAAAGGGTACAGAGAAACACAAATATCATATGATATCACTTATATGTGGGGAAAAAATGGTACAAATTATTCGCAGAACAGAAATAGAGGCACAGACGTAGAAAACAAATTTATAGGTATCAGAGGGGAAAGCAGTAGGAAGGGATAATTGGGAGATTGAGATTTATATATAAACACTACTATATATAAAACAGACAACTGATAAGAACCTACTGTATAACACAGGGAACTCTACTCAATACTCTGTAATGACACATGGGAAAAGAATCTAAAAAAGAATGGATATATGTATATGTATAACTGATTTACTTTGCTGTACACTTGAAACTAACACAACATTGTAAATCAACTATTTTCCAATAATTTTTTTTTAAAGGATGAAGTAGGAACTGGAAGTTCAAATCCAAATTGTGCTTGTTATAGGCATTTACCGGCTAGGTCAATGTGCCCTCAAGTCTACTTGGGTACCTTGGCTCCCCAGGCTTACCTGGGTTCATTGTTAGAACAAGTTTAAAGTCTAAAGAGCCTGTTGATGAGGGTGAAAGAGGAGAGTGAAAAAGCTGGCTTAAAACTCAACATTCAAAAAACTGAGACCATGGCATTTGGTCCCATCACTTCATGGCAAATAGATGGGGAAAAATGGAAACAGTGGTGGGTTTTATTTTCTTCCTCTCCAAAATCACTGTGGATGGTGACTTCAGACATGAAATTAAAAGACACTTGCTCCTTGGAAGAAAAGCTACGACAAACCTAGACAGTGTATTAAAAAGCAGACATCACTTTGCTGACAAAGGCTCGTATGGTCAAAGATATGGTTTTCTCAGTAGTCCTGTATGGATGTGAAAGTTGGACCATAAAGAAGGCTGAGCACCAAAGAAATGATGATTTTGAACTGTTGTGTTAGAGAAGACTCCTGAGAGTCCCTTGGACAGCAAAATCAAACCAGTCAATCCTAAAGGAGTTCAACCCTGAATACTGGAGAACTAATGCTGAAGCTGAAGCTCCAATACTTTGATCACCTGATGTGAAGAGCTGACTCACTGGAAAAGATGGTGATGCTGGGAAAGATTGAGGGCAAGTGAAGAAGGGGATGATAGAGGATTTGATAGTTCGGTGGCATCAATGACTCAGTGGACATGAGTTTGAGCAAACTCTAGGAGATAGTGGAGGACAGGGAAGCCTGGTGTGCTGCAGTCCATGGGGTCACAAAGAGTTGGAAACAACTTAGTGACTGAACAAGGCCTAACGAGATATCTAAACATGAGCCAATAAACCTCTAATTGAGGAGTGATTGAGAACTGTGGTTGTGTGTGCCTGCTTAGGCTGTGGTTACAGGCAATAAAAATGATGTTGGGATTGCATAAGTTCTCTGCTGATTCTCTTGACATTTCATTTTCTGAAATGTGTCTTCAGCAGTAATGGTGGTATGGCTTGTGCTACATACCAAAATGCAGATGTCCTCTAACTTGCAAGACCAATTTTCCTTTGCTAATGAACAAATCATGACTCTTTCTAGAGTGTGCTACTCTTGTGTCCCAACTGTAAAATGATTTAAGTAGTGATGGATGGTTACACATCATAAAACTTACTCAGTTTCACGTATGTCAACTTTGTGTCTCCAGAGAAACAAAATTTCCTTTACTTTCCTGTTCCTGTTGTCTAGACTTGGGCATATAGCCTGTGCTTGTTAGCTCCTTATTGAACAATGGGATGCTTCGAAGTTGCTGTCTGTGCAACCAAGGTACACACATTTTCCTTTGAGGATTTTTTTTTTTTTCACAATAATCTAGATTAATGGATTATGACATTGAGGGTCAAGATTAATGTAATAAAAAGGGGGAGAAGCCAAAAGAAGCAAGAGGACCACAACTTACGTGAAAAGCTGTGATGTAATAGGAAGAGCAAGTTGTAGCAAAGGGTCTGGTTCAACTCACAGTGATGCCATTGGTAGGATGTGAAGCATGGTCAAGTTGCTTCTTTAAGGCTCTAAATTCTTCACTCAGAAATAGGTATAATATCAGTCCTTATCTCAGTGTGAATTGTAAATGCAAAGCAAATGAAATAACACCCATGGAAATACTTCATAAAATGTACAGTCCAGATGAGGCGGTCATTATGATGGATATTATTAGAATGTTCTTAGTCTAATTTGTTCTTTGACTCTCATCAGGTCCTGAGAGAGATCCTTTGTGTCTCTAATAAGAATTTGGAAGAATTCAAAGGCAACTTCCAGTTATAATTTTCCCATTCCTCCTCCCTAGTATCTATTCCTTCCTCCCTTCTATCCCATCTGTGAGAAACTGACACTCACATGAGCCTGTTTGTTTTCTTTGACAAAAGGTGAACTATGTGTTATTAATAACATGAATAAGTACAGTTGGTTCCTTTTATTCCCAACAGTTGTGTCTTATAAAGTTGCCAAGAACACTGAATTAATGAATACTCCATTGCTCTTAGGGGAAATATGGGGTTAGTTTCTTGTGAGCCTCTGGTCACATTTTTGTCAACCCATTAATACATAACCTTGTTTTATATGTGCCTTTTGTTAGACTCCTTATTTAATGTATAGTTGGTTCATTACCATTGAACTCATGGCCAATAACATTATGACTCATTTCTGAACAAAGCTTCTCTAACACATGTATAGGAACACTAGACAACACGATGTTAGGGGTCATTGTAAATAGTGAGATCATCAGAAAAAAACACAAAAATGTGAAAAAAAAAATGTGGCCCTAGTGGACCACAAAAAGGACACTTTTATATGACATGAAAGCTAGAACAAGAAGGCAGAGCATCTCCTTGTTTGGTTTCAACTGGGAATGTGCATGTTGGGTTACTCAAATTTTGTGCCAATCTGTACAGGTCCACAAATGATTATGGAACTGTTGGGGGCACTGATTTTGGGATGAATTTACAGTAAAGCATCTGCCTGCAATGCAGAAAACCTGGGTTCAGTTCCTAAGTAAGAAAGATCCCCTGGAGAAGGAAATGACATCATATTTCGGTATTCTTGCTTGGAGAATTCCATGGACAGCAGAGCCTGGTGAGCTACAGTCCAGGGTGTCGCAAAGAGTCGGACACAACTGAGTGACTAACTCTTTACTTTCTTGCAAATACAAATCCGCAAACCGTAAGACTCAGCTGTATCTCTGGAGGGCAGCGTTAGCACTGACTGGTGAAAATTACAGGAGAGCAGTTTTCAGATGACTTCCAAAAAAGCATTCCCTGGTAATTAGACAATTATGATTGTTCAGCAAGAGAACAAACTTGCCAGTGAGCACCTATCATTGTGCAGGCTCTAGAAGAAAGGGAATGATTTAGGCTGACTTGGGAAGAGAATATAGGTCCTGAGAGGAGGCCACACAGGCTATGAGATTGAAGGAAGAATAGGAAAGAAGCCAAATACAGTTACCATCAAGACTGATTATTCCCTGAAATCAACCCTCATTCTTTCATTACCCCAAATGGAATTTCAATCAGGGCAGTATCTAGTGCTTTAAAAAAAAATACAAGAAGCAGAGCTTTTTAAAATGGGAATATGTGCCTAAGTGTCCTTTATTCCTGTAAGCTGTCAGATGTTAGAAGCCACAAATAGCACTTAGAAGACTATAAAGGAGTGAGAGGAAAACGCTGAGAGTTAAGGCAAGGTTACTGAACTGGAAGAGTCACTTCTTCACTTAGAAGAAGTAACTTCTTCAGTTCTGTTCATCAGAACAGAGGACAGAAGGATCTCGGGGAAGAAGTCACTTTCAGACATTCCTGATCAAAGCAGGAGGAGAGCGTGCGTCTCCATGAAGGACTGAAGTATCCAGAGATCTCTATCAATGGGAAACAACCGGTGTCCCTTTGTTGTTTTCATTTAGTCGCTCAATCGCATCCGACTCCTTTGTGACTGCATGGATTGTAGCCCACCAGGCTCCTCTGCCCATGGGATTCTCTAGGCAAGAATATTGGAGTGGGTAGCCTATCCTTTTTCCAGGGGATCTTCCTGACCCAGGGATCGAACCTGTGTCTCCTGCATTGACAAGCAGATTCTTTACCACTGAGCCACCAGAGAAGTCCCTTTACTTACAAATAAGTAACAAAATGACATCATCTCCTCCAAGTAAAAGTAACTGTTAAGGCCACATGGCCAATTTGATGCTTAGGTTTAAAATGCATTTTTAAAGGCTGGGTTAGGCAGGAGAGGCTAACCACCTTTAAATTATCTTCTTGCCTCCAGTTCCTAAAAGAGGCCAGGGAAATTCCAGAACATTTAATGGATAGCTGAGATTTTTTTTTTTAAGCAAAGCCAAATAAAGTGGCAGTAAATGACCTCATTTGTGCCCCAGTCTGGCTTGTCTTCTTGTCTTGGATGGTGGGGGTGCTCCTGTGGGCCTCATTCCCATTCACTTTTGCTAGAATTTAATACAATCTCTGCTAGTGGGAACTTGGCCCATATCCACTCATAGGGCTGGGCTGGGTTTCTGATTTCTCTCCCCTTTTTCACCCACATTTTGAGCAGACGGCAGCTGTGCCAATTCCATGAGCTTGAGGTGGTTTTGTTTTGTTTCAGTTCCACATACAAAGTTGTTCCTGGGTCCCAGAAGGTGAGTCCAGCTGCACCCTTTGCAGGGGTCTAGGACTCACCGTCTCCAGCCCCTACCATCTATTCCTGGTTTGGATGCTCGTGGGCTGTTCAGTTCGGTTTCTACTGAACATTTTGCCTCTAAGTTCTGTTCATTTCTGGACATTGAGCTTTCTTTTTCTTGCTTTTGACCCTAGCCAGGTATTAAGGAAAAACATTTTTTATCTACAATTTTTATGTCTTCAGAAAAGGGTCAGAAGGGCTTCCTGTGCCTGCCCTGTCTGCCATTATGAACAGAAGTCAGCAAATGGTACTCCAAACCCAAGTGTTAAGTTTTAAAAATGTCAAGCTTTCAAAACAGATGAACAAATGGTTCTATGGCTACCCATAGACCCTTCACCTAGATTTAGACAATTGTGTACATGCGGCCACATTTCCTCTCTCTCTCTGTATGTTGATATTTTGCTGAAATATTTAAAAGTTGTAGATTTCAAGCCACAACTCATAAATATCTCAGCATACACCTCCTGAGAAGGCCATTCTCCTTCATAACCACAATACTGTCATCATGAAATTGACAATAATTCTGTGTATTCTAATATACAGCCCATCTTCTAATGTTCCTGATTATCACCCAATTATCTTTCATAGCTTTTTAAAAGGAAGTCTAGGAGTCAATGAAAGTTCACACATTGATTTAGTTTTTGTGCCACTAATCTAGCCAAGTCTCTAGAACAATCCCTCCATCTTTTTCTATTTTTCATGACACTGCTTTTTTGGAATAATCCAGGCCCATTGTCTTGCCAAATGTTTCATATTCTGAAATTTTCTTATTACTTCTTCATGTTGAGAGTTTTTCAATTGTCTTAAAATATTGCTGCTGTTTAGTCGCTAAGTTGTGTCTGACCCTTTTGTGACCCTATGGACTGTAGCCCATCAAGTTCCACTGTCCATGGTCTAGCAAGCATACTGGAGTGGGTTGCCATGCCCTCCTCCAGGGATCTTCCCAGCCCAGGGATCGAAACTGTATCCCCTGAATTGGCAGGTGGGTTCTTTACCACTGAGCCACCTAGGAAGCCCATCTTAAAATGTGCATAGCATAAAATTTACCATTGTAACCATTTGTGAGTCTATCATTGTGAGTTCAGTGCATTAAGTACATTTGCATTGTGCAATCATCACCACTATCTATTGCCAGAACATTTTCCCATTCAAGACTGTTACTCTACCCATTAAACACCACTTCCTCATTTTGTCCTAACCTGATCATTGATAATGACTGTTTTACTTTCTGTCTCTACGAATTTGACTATTCTAGCCACTTCTCAGACTTTCCTGTAGCTCAAATGATAAAGAATCTGCCTGCGATGCAGGAGTCCAGGGTTTGATCCCTGGATTGGGAAGTTCCTCTGGAGAAGGGAATGGCAATCCACTCCAGTATTCTTGCCTGCAGAATTCCATGGACAGAGAAGTCTGGCAGGCTACAGACCATGGCATCACAAAGAGTTGGACACGACTGAGCGACTAACACACACACACATAACAGTCACTTCTTATAAGTGAATAATCTAGCCCCCAGTTTAAGAAATTAGAAAAGAAAAGCAAAATAAATTCAAAGCAAATAGAAAGAAGGAAGTAACAAATATAGGAGAAAAAATTTCAATGAAATTGAAAACAGAAAACAATAGCAAAAAAAATCAGTGAAACAAAATTCTTATTCTCTGAACGATCAGGAAAAGAAAAATTCCTAGCAAGTTTGACAGAAAAAAAAAAGACATAAATTGCTAATATCAGGCATGAAACCATGGAAATCACTAAAGACTCTGAAAATATCAAAAGGATAACAGGAACATTGCAAACAACACAACACATATAAACTCGATAACTTACATGAAATGGAACAATTCCTTGAAAGCACAAACTACCATAATCACCTAATGTGAAATAGATAATTTAAATAGCCCTATAACTACTGCAGAAATAGAATTTGTAGCTAAAAATCTCTGGAAAAAGAAATCTAAAAGTCTAGAAGGAAATTTTTATTAACTATTTAAAGACAAATTAAATGGCAAATAGATGGGGAAACAATGAAAACAGTGACAGACTTTATTTTCTTGGGCTCCAAAATCACTGCAGATGGTGACAAAAATCCTTAAAATATTAGCAAATGGATTCTACAGTATAAAGCAAATTATACACTGCAACCAAATGGAGTTTATTTTAGGGATGTCATATTGGTTTAACATTAAAAAATCAATTAATGTAATTAATGTACCATATTAGCAAGGTAAAAAATAAAAATCACACAATCATATACATGAATGTAGAAAAAGTACTTGACAAAATTCAACCTCTATTCAGGAAAAAACTCTTAGAAAAATAGAACTAGTCAGAACTTCTTCAATTCGATAAACAGCAACAACAAAAAAACCTACAGACAAAATTATACTTAATGGTAAGATATTGAATGCTTTCTCCATAAGACTGGGAAAAAGGCAAGGATGTTTGTTTTTATCACTCTTGCCCAACATAATACTGGAATTTCTAGCAATACAATAAGCAATACAATACAATAAGTCAAGAAAAGGGAATAAAAGGTACACAGTTCAGAAAGGAAGAAATAAAACTAGCTCTATTTGCACCTCACATGGTTGTCTTGGTAGAAAATCCAAAGAAGTCTAAAACATAGTTATAAATAATTAGTGAGGTCATGGGACATAGCATGAAGATACAAAAGTCAGTTGCTTTTCTTTGTATTAACAATGAGCATACAGACACGTAAATTTAAAATATAATACCATTTACAATCACTGAAAAAAAAAACCCACATGAAATAAGTGCACCTCTTTTAAAACATGAACAAGATTTGTCTCCTAAAAAGTACAAAATGCTGATAAAGTATTTCAAAGATTTAAATAAATGGCGAGACTGATTGTGTTCACAGATTGGGAGACTCAACATAATAAAGATGTCAATTCTCCCCAAATTGATAGACATGTTTTAGGCAATTCCTTTTAAAATTCCAGCAAGATTTTTTTTGTAGATATAGGCAAGATTATTCTAATCTTTATATGGATAGGCAAAGGAACCAGGGAAACTAAAACAATTTTGGAAAAGAAGAATGAAGTAAGAGGAATCATTTTAAATAATTTCAAAACTAACTATAGAGCTATAGTAATAAAGACTATATTGATAGAGGCATAGACACCTAGACCTATTGAACAGATTAGAAAATCCAGAAATATACCCACACAAACATGCCCATCTGATTTCTGACAAAGCAAAAGCAATTTCATGGTGCTGATACTCTTGTACATCTATAGGTGAAAAAAAGACTCGACCTAAATCTCACACCTCATACAAAAGATAACTTATAGTGCATAACTGACTTAAACATAAGACACGAAACTTTTGGAAAAATCTGAAAAGAAAATCTTCAGCATCTTTAGGAAAAGAGTTGTTAGATTTGACACCCAAAGCAGAACCTATAAAAGGAAAAAATGAGAAATTGGACTTCTTCAAAAGGAAAATCTTTTGTTCTGTTAGGAGAATGAAAAAGCAAGATACAAACTGGGGGAAATGTTTTGCAAACTATACTACTGACAAAGAATTAGTATCCACAGTATATAAAAAATTCTCAAAACTCATCAGTTAAGTAAACGATGATCCCCAAAACTGAATACAATAAAATAGGAAAAATATCTGAAGAGACAGTGTCCTGGAGAGGATATATAGAGGTAAAGTAAGTACATGAAAAAATATTCAACACCATTAGCCATTAAGAACATTAAATTAAAACCACAGTGAGACCTCACTAATCATCTATCTCAGTGGCTAGAATTAAAAAATAGTGACAACACCAAGTGCTGTCAAGCGTGTGGAGAAACTGGATCACACACATTGTTGGTGGGAACATAAAGTGATGCAGCCTCAGGATTTCCCTGGTGGTCCAATGATTAAGAATCTGCCTTCCATTGCAGGGGGTGCAGGTTGGATCTCTTGTCAGGGGACTAAGATCCCACATGCCTCAGGGCACATGAGCCTGTGATCCACAGCTAGAGAGAAGCCTGCGTGCCTCAGTGAAGATACCGTGTGCCACAGTTAAGACTTGACTCAGCGCCCCCCCCCCCCCCCAAAAAAAAATGGTATAGCCTCTCTGGCAAACAGTTTAGCAGTTTCTTAAACTAAGCATGCAACTACCATAGGACCCAGCAATTGCGCTTCGGGTGTTTATCCCAAGAAATAGATGGACGTGTGCGAAGCTGCTTCAGTCACGTCTGACTCTTTGCGACCCTATGGACTGTAGCCTGCCAGGCTCCTCTGCCCAGGGGATTCTCCTGGCATGAATACTGGATGGGGCTGCGATGCCCTCCTCCAAAATGGGATACATACACACAAAAACCTGTATACAGATATGGTAGCTTCATTCATAATAGGCTCGAACTGGAAACAACCCAGATGTCTTTCAATGGGTGAATTTAAACACTTTATAGAACATTCATGTGTAGATACTACTCAACAGTAAAAAGGAATGAACTATAGGTACATAGAGCAACTTGATAAATCTCCAAAGAATTATGCTAAACGGAAAAAGCTCATCCTCAAAGGGCTACATACTGTATGAAGTTGTTTATATAGCATTCTTGAAATGGCAAAATTATAGAAATGGAAAACAGGACGAGTTGCCAGTGGTAAGAAACGGGTGGAGCTGAGGGAGGAGGGAAGAAGAGAGGAGGGAAGTGCGTGTGGCCCATGGGATCCTCTTGACTATGTCAATGTCAGTGTCCTGGTTTTGATAATGTTCTATAGTTTTGCAAATATTACCATTGAGGGAAACTGGATAAAGCGTACATGGGATCTCTATAATTTCTTACAGCTGTGTGTGTGATTGTACAATTATCTCAATATAAAAAGTTTAAAAGTTTATATTTGCAGATCTTACTTCCAGAGACTTTTTTATTTTTAAAAATCTTACATATATATATATTTTAATTCATCTATTTGATTAAGTAACTGTCAAGGGACCTAGGAATCTGCACTTTCAAAATACTGTATATGATTACAATGTAGAGAGACCATGGGACTCACTCTGTGAAACCCTATTCTATTCCATTTCAATAGAAATAGCTAAAAAATGTTTCTCTAATATTTCCAATTCAAATTAAAAAAATAACATATTTCTTTGTTTGGTTGCGCTTGGTCTTCATTGTGTGGGCTTTTCTCTAGTTGTGTCAGCTGGGAGCTACTCTTCACTGAGGTGCTGGGGTTCTCATGTTGGTGGCTTCTCTAGAGCACGGGCGCTAAGTTCACAGGCTTCCGTAGTTGCTGCATTCAGGCTCAGTAATTGTGGCCTGCTGGCTTAGCTGCTCCCTGGTTTTCGCAATCTTCCCTGACCAGGGATCAAACCAGTGGTAAGTGGGTTTTTATGCATTGCACTGCCAGGGAAGTCCATCCAATTCAAATTTAACACCACAGCATCACTTTCTTTGCCATCCTTTAGTTTATGTTTGTTTTTTTCCTTGCATATGCTTTTTCCCCTTACAGTGAAAATCTGTGTTCCTAATAACATTAATGGATTTCCTTAATTATTTTATTCTAAAATAGATGTAAAACAATTAGAAAAATTATAATACCAATATGACTCTAGCAATGAGTCCACTAAATAATAGGTTATTTTGTAATTCTTTGTCTTTAGAATATATTGTATAAAAGTTTTTGATTAAAATACTATATTCAAAATTTACTTGAATTGACTCTTTCCTCTCCTTTAGTTTTCTTGACATTCATTTGTATCTTGCTTTTTAAGTTAAAAAAAAAAACTTGAAATATATCAGCTTGTAGAAAACATGCATTCTTAATAAATATTTGATGATTGAAATCTGATTGAATATCCTCTCTCAGGGACTTAATGAAAAAATACAGAAAGATGAAATCCAAACATCTTGCACTGGAACACTGAAGAGTATTACTTTATTCTCTGCTCTATTCCATAAAAACTTCAAGGCAGCTAACACTGTGGGATAAATTTTAAGGGCAAGGTAGTGTCCCCTAAGCTATCAGGTACCCTTTTCTGGGAAAAGGTTTCATTTTGAAGCAAATGAATTTTACACTGTTGGGGCTTCATTATTTTTTAATAATCCTAGGTTTTTTCCTTCAAAATATTAAGGCAAATTCTTCAAAATAATTTGTAGGCTACTATATATAGCTTCAGGCTTGTGTTTAACTTGCATCTTTGCAAGTATCTACCCCCTGAGCAGTGACATCTTTCCTCTTGTCATGAACTTCAGGGCAATCTCAAAACTCTTTTCATGGCTGACTTGCCTACTCCGGGGACTCTATAGGCAGAATTGCTTCACAAGAGCCTCTTCAAGTAGCATTATCTTCTGGAAAAACTTGTACCACTCACAGTTGGGGTGCTTAGAAAAGTAGTGGTAAAACTTGAATCAGTTTTGGATGTGCTTGTTTTCCTTTAGCTTTCAAAGCAAAAGAAGGTGATCTTATCAGTTGCATGCAAAATGTGTGTTGACTAACAGGAATGGACAACTGATCACAGTTACTTTAAAACCCTTGTACAGAGCAAGGAACATCACCATAAGTTCTATAATTGCATCTTAATTAACTTTAGATAGATGAACATAAAGAATTTTAAAGGGTAGTGAAGATCAGGGATGTTACCCCATCTTGAACATCACTTGGTCACTCACAGGACATTGGTATTCACGTAATATGAGGATTCCTTTATGCTTGCATAGTCCAAATGCAATACTGAAAATTTTCTCTGTGAGATATTCATAAACAAATAGAGTAGTTTAACAATCATAATCAGGCAACAAAATCATGATGGTAGCTATTTTATATTGATGATCAATACAATCTTCGTTTTATCTCATATTTTTTCTCTGAAATTTTAGGACTTCAGTCCTTTCCCACACTAGTATATTTTGGTTTCACATACGCTTTGGAAATAAAATCTATAGCACCACTTTTAAGTTGTACAAATTTGTTCAACTACAGTCAGAATAAAGATATTTATTTGCTAGGCATTTATCAAAGTTAACCTATAAAGCAGCAGTGTGTGAGTGTGTGTGCTTTGCCATGGGCTTTATATTCATCTCATTTACTCTCAAGCTCATTCTCAGATGAGCAAATAGCCTTGGAGAGGTGAAATAACTTGTCCAAGAAGGTTGGACACATATTAACACAACTCATAAGAGGCTGTATGAAAACAGTGGCAGATTTTATTTTCTTGGGCTCCAAAATCACTGCTGATGGTGACTGCAGCCAAGAAATTAAAAGATGCTTGCCCCCTGGAAGAAAAGCTATGACAAATCTAGGTAGCATATTAAAAAACAGAGATGTCACTTTGCAGGCAAAGGTCTGTATAGTCAAAGCCATGGTTTTTCTAGTATGGGTGTGAGAGTTGGACCATAAAGAAGGCTGAGCGTTGAAGAATTAATGCTTTCGAAATGTGGTGCTAGAGAAGACTCTTGAGACTCCCTTGGACTGCAAGGAGATCAAATCAGTCAATCAAAAGGAAATCAACCCTGAATCTTCACTGGAAGGACTGCTACTGAAACTCCAATATTTTGGCCACCTGATGCAAAGAGCTGATTCATTGGAAAAGACCCTGATGCCGGGAAAGACTGAAGACAGAAGGAGAAGGAAGAGACAGAGGATGATGGTTGGATGGCATCGCAAATCAATGGACAGGAGTTTGAGAAAACTCTGAAAGATAGTGGAGGACAGGAGAGCCTGGTGTGCTGCAATCTGTGGGGTCACAAAGAGTTCCACATGACTGAGGGATAGAACAACAGCAATGAAGATTCCAAAGGCCAGAAGACAGCAACCTGATAGCCCCAGGCAGGTCAAGTTGTCATATTCTTTAGAATGGCTATTTTCTGCTCATTATCATTATGCAGGTCAAAGGGTAAGTGTCTTTCAAATGTTTATATGTAAATATAGCTAGTCCTCCAACAAAAGTCCTAGTAAAAGCTACGGTTTTTCCAGTAGTCATGTATGGATATGAGAGTTGGACTATAAAGAAAACTAAGCGCCAAGAACTGATACTTTTGAACTGTGGTGTTAGAGAATACTCTTGAGAGTCTCTTGGGCTGCAAGGAGATCAAACCAGTCAATCCTAAAGGAAATCAATCCTGAATATTCATTGGAAGGACTGATGCTGAAGCTGAAACTCTAATACTTTGGCCATCTGATGTGAAGAACTGATTTATTGGAAAAGACCCTGATGATTGAAAGATTGAAGGCAGGAGGAGAAGGGGATGACAGAGGATGAGATGGTTGGATGGCATCACTGACTCAATGGACATGAGTTTGAGCAAGTTCCAGGAGTTGGTGATGGACAGGGAAGTCTGGCGTGCTGCAGTCCATAGGGTCGCAAAGAGTCAGACACAACTGAGCAACTGAACTGAACTGAACTGAACTGAAGGGGTAAGCTGTGGGAAACTCAATCTCAATCAATAGATCATGCAGCTCAGTTTCCTTGACCAAGCATGGAAGAAGAGACCAGTGAAATAACCTAGTTGACGGAAAAGCTGATGGACAAGAAACAGAGGTGATTCTCTTCCATCTTTTCTTACTAGAAAAGTTTTCTGATGTGTAATATATATATATTCCAAGCAGGATGGAGTCATTTCCCGTACTATAGTTACACTGCTCCTATTACACTTAAACAGCCATATTACAATAACCACCACAAGTCGTCATGGTAGTTGTTCATCACTTCTCTTTCTTTTGTTGTGACATTATTTGCTGGAGATAATGAGAGAATAAGAACCAGAAGCTAGCACCAATTGCAGTAAAAAGCAGAAAGAAGAATGAGTTTTTCTCTTTTCCTTTCCTGAGAACAAAGAACATAAAGAGAACAGTGAGCAGGCCTGAACATTCTCAGATTTTTTACTTTAACTGCTCCTAACTCTGCATGTCTGTAACTAAGTTTGCTTTTCTGCCCCCTAACTCTACGGAAGCTACAATTCCCATTTTTTTCCTTTGACTCTATGCTTAATACATCCTATATCTGGTGTTTACCCTTACAACACCCTTCCCTTTACATATCAGAAACTTACAGATCAGAAAGAAGGCTGCAGAGCCCCCAACTGCCAGACTCAATCACTGGCTTACTGACACCAGTCCATGACTGTCTCTGAGACAATGCAAGAGGAAGACATCATGACCCTATCACCTTTGTTCCTCATCACTGACTCCTGACTGCAAGCCCTTGCCTTAAATCAGCCCCTAGATTCATGGAGGGGGTGCACAGTTCTTGAGGCATGAGCTTATTGTCTTCCCCTCTCCACTGGCTGAGAATTAAAGCCACCTTTCTGTTTCCCCCAAACTCGCTTTATTTTTTTATTTGACTTCGGTGGGCCGAAAAGGCCAAGATTTTGGCCAGCAACATACCTAATACAATGTCTGAGACACACACCTAAAAAGCTAGCTTCATCGAGGTGGAGCAAGTGCTTGGGGCAATGGAAAGATGGTATTCAACATCGGATAGCAGGAAATCCAGCCAGGTAGATTTAGTTCTTTAAGGAGTGTAGTGACGGGCAGCAACGAGCAATCCTGGCAGTTGGTCTCTTTCAAGAATTCAAAGTAGGATTGTGGTTTCTTTGAAGGAATGGTGGTAGATTAGCTATCAAATGAAAGACAGTTTGCAGTTAAGAGGAACGGAGGAGGTGGGAAGGCTATAGGGAAAGGAATTCAGACACAGGATAAAAAAATGGAGACTCAGTAGTAGAGCTTGGTTCTTTTCAAAGCAGAAGTCCAGGGAGACAGGGAGATAGGGAGACAGGTCCTAGAAAAAGTAGCAGTTAGGCTGTGTTAATGCTGAAACGACTGAGGACACATGACAAGAAATCCAGTATTGTCATAAAATGCCCTAGATAAAGATAAGATTGCCCCCAAAGTCCAGGGCATATTCAAGCCTGCGATTTGGGGGAGTATGTGCAAGCTAAGTTGCTTCGGTCCTGTTCGACTCTTTGCAACCATATGGATCGTAGCCCACCAGGCTCCTTTGTCCATGGGTTTCTCCAGGTGAGAAGCCTGGAGTGGATTGCCTTGCCCTCCTGCAGGGGATCTTCCCCACCTAGGGATCGACCCCCTTCTCTTATCTTCTCCTGCATTAGCAGGCAGGTTCTTTACCACTTGTGGCTCAGCTAATAAAAGAATCCGCCTGCAATACGGGAGACCTGGGTTCGATCCCTGGGTTGGGAAGATCCCCTGGAGAAGGAAAAGGCTACCCACTCCAGAATTGTGGCCTGGAGAATTCCGTGGGCTGTATAGTTCATGGGGTTGCAAAGAGGCCGACACAACTGAGTGACTTTCACTCACTCACTCTTTACCACTAGCGCCACCTGGAGCAAGATTGCTTAACAACACGTCAGACAAGATGAAAGGATCAGGAAATGAGAGATACCCAGAAAGAAGAATTTATGGTGGGGGAAGGGATGGGAGACAGCCCCTTCTGCCTCCAGGCTCTGGAATCTGAAGTCAGTTCAGTTCAGTTCAGTTCAGTCGCTCAGTCGTGTCCGACTCTTTGCGACCCCATGAATTGCAGCATGCCAGGCCTCCCTGTCCATCACCAACTCCCGGAGTTCACTCAGACTCATGTCCATCGAGTCGGTGATGCCATCCAGCCATCTCATCCTCTGTTGTCCCCTTCTCCTCCTGCCCCCAATCCCTCCCAGCACTTCCTAAACTCAGAGGGGAAATTCAGGCCCATTGACCCTTGTATACTTCTATCAACAGTACCGAGTGGTCTTTTGAACTGATCATGTCAATTTCTAAATGTCATGTCTAATGTTTCAAAGACGAAAAACTGGAGATTCTGCTATAGATTCCTAAGGGGAATCAAGAAAGACATAGTATTGGTTTGGGGACTATCCACTAAAGTATCCCAGCAGCAAAACCCAAAAGAAACACAGCTGGAATCGTTTTGTGAATTGCAGGCAAATTGTAAGATTGAATTCAGTCAGGATAACTGGTTTTTAAGTATGTCCTTTTCTCTTTCTCCTATTTGATATTACCAACATGAAGTCTTTTGAAATGTCAATAATTTAATTGTAATTTAATTTCTTTAATGAAATTGTTTAATATTTTGAGAATATAAGAATAGCTTTTGAGCAGTGGGAGAGGCTGGTGGAGGCAGGAGGATGCTCGGCCTCCAAGGGGAATGAAGGTGCCTTCCATCTCTCCAGGGTGACTCTGGCTGATGCCACTGGAGTCTCTTTGAAAGGCTTTCTGTTTCAAGTTCCCCCAGTTGAATGCAAGGGGTGTGTGTGTGTGTTTGTGTCAGTCATGTCCAACTCTTTGCGACCCCATGGACTGTAGCTCACCAGGCTTCTCTGTCCATGGAATTCTCCAGGCATGAACACTGGAGTGGGTAGACATTCCTCTCTCTAGGGGACCTTCCCTGCCCAGGGATTGAATGCAAAAGGTACTGTATGCCAAATGCCATTCAGGAAATATAAACTGTATTAAAATAGACAGAAATCAAATAGTATTAAATATGGTCCCCTTGCCCTCAAAATGCTAGGATTTAAGTAAAGTTGGAATCTGGAAAACAGATTCAGTTCAGTTCAGTTCAGTCGCTCAGTCGTGTCCCACTCTTTGCGACCCCATGAATCGCAGCAGGCCAGGTCTCCCTGTCCATCACCAACTCCCGGAGTTCACTCAAACTCAACGTCCATCGAGTCGGTGATGCCATCCAGCCATCTCATCCTCTGATGTCCCCTTCTCCTCCTGCCCCCAATCCCTCCCAGCATCAGGGTCTCTTCCAATGAGTCTACTCTTCGCATGAGGTGGCCAAAGTACTGGAGTTTCAGCCTCAGCATCAGTCCTTCCAATGAACACCCAGGACTGATCTCCTTTAGGATAGACTGGTTGGATCTCTTTGCAGTCCAAGGGACTCTCAAGAGTCTTCTCCAACACCACAGAATGGACAGTCATAACTCCATAGCTTGGTATTTAAAGACCTCCACAGCTTACTTTTTTCAAAAACCTTGAATCAGATTCTACTCTGAATCATTTTCAACTTAAAAAAAAAACAAGGAAAACCAAGTCTTTCTCTTTCATGTAGTTTATGAAGTTAAACTTTTGGAACATAGAGCCAAATAGAAGACTTTAAATTTATTCCTATTTAATGTGATCTTGTGATTTTGAACTAGACCAACTTTCCAGGCTGTTCAAAATTTTTTGAATACTGATTCAACCATCTAGTATATTCTCTGTTTCTCCCAGCTCTGTGCCATTGGCAAATATAACAATTGTGTTGTTGACACCTTTATTCAGATAATTGATCAAAAGTGTGGAGAGGACAGAGTTTGAAGACAAATCTCTCCAAGCCTTCATTTTCTGTGGGTTGACATCAATTAATTAACAGGGAGTTGGGAGGAAAACAACTTTTATGGAATATCCACCATGTATGTGATACTATAAATGATTCCTTGACTATATTAGCACATTTAATCTTTAATTCTAGTAACACAGCTAGACTGTACAAAAGTTGATTTTTGACTCTACATCTAACTCCATGCTCTTACTAGTAAACCTTCTTGCCTCCAGTTAATCAAAGTTTTTACTTGCTTGTAAAACTTCTTGCCAATTTGCCAAACTGCATTTTCTTCCAGCCCACATTTTGTATCTTGTCCACAGAATACCACAATGGGCCTTATTAAACATGTGGCTGAAATTAAAATACTCTATGTGAATTTCCCTCAGTCATATCGAGAATAAGATAGTATTAGGTGTGGTGGTAAATTAGCTAAAAGAGTTTGATTTTTTACAAAAGGTGGTACTTATATTTGGTTAGTTCCTTTTTGATAAGAAACATATTGCATATGACACAAATATTAGAGTAAATAGAATGTGGTTTTTCATAATTTTTGTAGTATCGTGTATCTATGATTTATTTCTCCAGTTGCTTTCTTTTTCAGAGTTTGGGAGGGGGTGGTCCTAAGATGGCGGAGGAGTAAGACAGGGAGACCACTTTCTCCCCCCAAAATTTATCAAAAGATCATTTGAATGCTGAGCAACTTCCACAAAACAACTTCTGAATGCTGGCGGAGGACACCAGGCACCCAGAAAGGCAGCCCATTCTCTTGGAAAGGAGGTAGGACAAAATATAAAAGACAAAAAGAGAGACAAAAGAGTTAGGGATGGAGACCCGTCCAGGGGAGGGAGTCGTGAAGGAGAAGTTTCCAAAGAGCAGGAAACCCTCTCACCGGCGGGTCTGTGGGGAGTTTTGGAATCTCAGAGGGCAACATAACCGGAAGGAAAAAAAACAACCACAGAATAGAGTTTGGAAATTAAGGATCGAGTTGTAATGGAATTCTGTGACATCTGAGCATGTTCTCCTCAATACTGCTAGCTGTAGTGCTAACAGGAAAACTAATAATCACATTTAAATACTTATTCTCTATCGGATGTTGTGTAAAGTGCTTTACGTGTATTAGGTATCATCTCTCTTAAACACAACTCTTTGAAATGCTTCCTATTATTACCTTCATTTTAGAAATTAGAAAACAGACAAAGATGTTATGTGATCGAGAACTGTGGGTTGAACCCAGGGAGATGGGCCCCTCCAGTGCCCGTGGCTTCAGCCACTGCTGGGAGAGAATTCTCTAAGGATCTCTTGTATTTCTGTTTGTATTGTGAACAGAGGAACTGACTGCCCTATTCTGAATGATCTTTACAAGGAGTTTAAATAATAAATAACCTTAGAAGATGCTGTCCAGTATAATAATAATATGGGTTTCCCTGGTGGCTCAGACTGTAAAGGATCTGCCTATAATGCAGGAGACCTGGGTTCAATCCCTGGATTGGGAAGATACCCTGGAGAAGGGAATGGCTACCCACTCCAGTACTCTTGCCTGGAGAATTCCACGGACAGAGGAGCTTGGTAGGCTTTAGTCCATGGGGTCACAAGAGTTGGACACAATTTAGAAACTAAGCTACCAGATAATAAGATAATGTCTCATAATAATTTATCTTATATTTTATAATAAGAAGATAATGTCTCTCTCTGGGCCAGAGGTTAAAAAGGCTTACTGTCCACTATAGAAGATGCAGGTTCCCTAACCTCAGGATTCCTCTCCTGTAATGCAACTCACTGTGTGTGTAGACATCACCTGGCCCTCATTAATCACCTTCTGGGAATGATGGTAGGGTAACTGGTACAAATGCTGATCCTCTGGCTACTGCTATTGCAGACAAAATTCTTTGTCTTTCTCCCAAGGTGTTCATGTCTTTTTCTATGAATCTGTGGTGGGCTCACTTGTTGTCTTGTGATTAGGATAAAAATCTCAGACCCTTCATGGTTCTTGACTGTCTCTACTCAAGACTATGCGATTATCTCCTCCATAGCCCAGCAACACTATCCACCACCCCCCCACAAAAAAAGTGACCTTATAAGAGAGGACTCATTGATTTGCAATGATCCAAACATCTTTGACGATGTATTGGATTGGTCAAAAATTTGTTCAGGCTTTTCCATAACATCTTCCAGAAAATTCTGAGTGAACTTTTTGGCCAACTCAATACTTCTGGGTAATAAATCCCAGGTAGTGGCTTCTCTTCTCCCTTTCTTAGATAACAAATCAAGCATATGAGAATCTGACTCTCCTTTGTTGTTGTTCAGTCACCCAATCATGTCTGACTCTTTGCCACCCCATGGACTGCAGCATGCCAGGCTTCACTGTCCTTCACTATCTCCTAGAGTTGGCTTAAACTCATGTCTATTGAGCCAATGATGCCACTCAACCATCTCATTCTCTGTCACCTGCTTCTCCTCTCCTTAGGTAACCTAAAAGTGTAGCTCAGATTAAGAATATCTTGAAGCAGAGCTTCCAATTTAAGATGGCAGAATAGAAGGATAGTTTCCTGGGTTGCCTTGCTTGGTGCCCTTAAGGAATATGAACTCATTTTGATCGGAAAAAAAAAAAAAAACACGGAGAAAAATCATTCAGTCTGGGTTTGTTGTCATTGTAGAGCTTGATATGCCTCTATCAACAGCAGACTGATCTAGTGTCAAGAGGTACAGGATTTCAGGAAAAGAGCTGTTCTGGAATGAATAACACTTACTTGAAAAAATCTTAGAGATTTATTGCTGAAGCTATGCTTTTAGTTTGTTCAGAAAAAGTGATCAGTAGAGTGTACAAAGGATGATAATTTTATTTTTACATAATGACTAAAATACTGTGCATTTTCAAGTTTGGGGTAGAAGAATTTGGGTTTTCAGTAGTTTTCAGTAGATTTTAGGAGTGTTTTCCTAAGTTGCATGCAAGAGATATAACTCTTGAAAGGTTGAACCCAAAGGTTTTATTCAAACTATTTAAAATTTCATGCACATATCTAATCTCTCCCAAATTTTCTGCTTAGCTTACTTGGGACACTGTGTAAAAAATAGCCAAAGTATGCAGGCTCCCAGGCAGGGTCTGGTCAGTGTCACGTTGGAGCACAGATTTCAAATATGGGTGCATGAATTTCCTTCTTTCTAATTTTGCAATCAAATTAATGGTGATGGATGCAGAGAACAAGCTGGTAGATGGCTAGGAATAATGGAAATATTGGCTGCAGCTGGGCTGTCCTGGCCAATTTGCTATAGAACCACAGACCAGTGAGCTTCAGAATTTCCAGAGAGCTTGCTGTTTTTGTCTCACACCCCACCTCTAGAGTGTCTGGGGTGGGCCTGAGAACTTCATTGGTGTTAGTAGTAATTAGTTCCTAGATAGTGCTGATATTGCTGGTTTGAGGAACACACTTTGAGAACAATTGTCTTACACATTTTCTGAGGGACAAACAGCGCCTCTGGTCTAAGATGGAGGAGGGGAGAACTCATTAGAAAGATTAGTCTTACAGAAAAACCTGAATGAATATTTTGGCCAATGCAATATTTAGTTTTTTTTCATATTTGCCTTGTCCTTGCGTGCCTGCTTAGTCAGGTCCAACTGTTTGCAACCCCAAAGACTATAGCCCACCAGGCTCCTCTGTCCATGGAATTCTCCAGGCAAGAATACTGGGGTGGGTTGCCATTCCCTTCTGCAGAGGGTCTTCCTGACCCAGGATTCAAACATGCATCTTCTGCATTGGTAGGCGGATTCTTTACCAACCGCGCCACCTGGGGACATATATTTGCCTGAGGAAAGATAGCAAGTGTAGTTTCCCAGGGGACTCTCCTTCTGCTTCACGCTGATTTTTGTTTTCCTTTATATTTCTCGAAATGAAAATGAAATCCTGCATAACATATTCTGACTTTAGTTGCAACTGTTCATTCCTTTTTTCTGCTTTTCTTCCGTCACCTTTTTCCTTCACATGTGAAACCATACACATTCATCATTAGGTGATTTTTCTGGACAAAATAAATGCCTATGATGCAGAACTATTCTGAACTGCAAACAAGTGACCACTTGAATTTCTTATGGAGAAGGAAGGAAACTGTCTCCCGTTGCTCTTAGTTTTTATTTGTTGGATTTCTGAGTGTTGTTCACCAACAAATTGCGTGGTATTTAAGGCCAAGCCCCCATCTCGATTCATACTTCTAGTAAGTGTTTGCTTTTTCTATAATAACAGTCTACTTGGCTGTTGTATGTTTTTCTCATCATGTTGAGAAAAGTTTTCATCCCAGTGTAGCCATATTTGTCACATTTGAAATTTGTCATATGAGGCTCAGTATACTGTAAGTCCCCTACATACGAATAAGTTCCATTCTGAAAACACATTTGTAAGTACAATTTGTTTGTAAGTCCAACAAAGTTAGCCTAGGTACGCTACTAACACAATTGGCTATATAGTATAACAATAGGTTTATAATGTATTTTTTCTACAAATAATACATAAAAACAAACAAAAAATAAAGAAAACATTTTTGATCTTATAGTACAGTACCTTGAAAAGTACAGTAATATAGTACAACAGCTGGCATACAGGGAGGGGCTGGCATCAAGAACCAGCCAAGAAGAGTTACTGACTGGAGGAGAGTGAGGAGGTGGGAGATGGTAGAGCTGAAGAATTGTCAGCAATGGGCGATGGAGGGCAAACTGCAATTTCACTCTTGCCTGATGTTGATGGGACAAGTTCTGGTTCCTTGTTGGAACCAGGTGCATGTTCCCATCTTTGAAAGTTTGCAACTTGAAGGTTCATATGTAGGGGACTTATTGTATTCTTATTTATTTTTTATTGAAGTACAGTTGATTTACCATGCTGTGTTACTTTCTGTTGTACAGCAAGGAGATTCAGTTTTATATAGATATATATAAGCCCACCTTTTCACTTAACTATCCTGTATGCTTAATCTTGCTGAGTTTTATTTTCCTAATCTATAAAATAGTCATGAAATGTCTATTTCACAGGGTTTTGATAATTAAATGAGTTAATAGATATAAAGAACATGGCTTATGATAGGTATTCAATAAAGGAGGCCATTATAAATGAATTACTGGTATTTAGGATGGGATATTTGGAAGAACCATTGTTAAAGATATTTGAAATTGGATGAGTGAAGATTTTGTGTGTGATGAGTGAATTGGGGCCAAAGGATGAAAATTATACCAGGGAGAATTACAGTCAGTGAATATAAGGATGAACCCTCCAAGAACCAAATCTAGGCAAGCAATGGGATGGGCTTCCGCATGAGGCAGTGAGTTACCTAACCCAGAAAATATTCAGAGAGAGGCTGCAGAATTTGGATCAGATTGTGCAAAATGATTCCCACTTTAGACAGGAGGTTGAAGTCTATAATATGAGAAATTCCTCAAATTCACTTATACTGTAAATTCACCCCAGTTTCTTTTGGAAAAGCACCCTCTGTGCTCCTATTTCATTTACATTACCGCCAGTGATGACTCTGGGATTCCAAAGAATTTAGATTTCCACAAAGATCCAAGGGGTTTCAGAGATTACCAGAAGAAAACTCATCAATGTCAGTGTTTAAAAGCCAACACACAAAATGAGACAACAGGTATCCATTTCTTTTCTTTGCTTTAAAAAGAGTAATAGGTGCTTTGCTTACCCAGGGGCCCAAGCGTTGAACACACCCAGTTAAGCAGTCTAAGGTTGACAGTGCTAACAAGAGCACTTTTTCTGAAAAAGCACATCAGGACACGGCAACTGAGTCCGGCAGCCCCGGGAAGACGCACATTACTGTGGCTGGAGGTTTCTGGTACAGTGATCAGCAGTGAAATGATTAACAGTGTTGGCATTTAAGTGATCATAATTAGGTTTCAAAGTTAACAGCCCATTGAGATAAATAGTGGAAGTTCACACCTCTCTCAGTGCTATTGTTTATCAGGCTGTCAAGTTGCAGATTCAGGAAGACAACATTAATGTGGCTTTGGACACTAATTGCCCAAAGCCAAGTTACATCCACCTGGGAGGGTCCTTTGGGCATTTGTTCAACTAAAATGTCAGGCAATATGCAGTGCTGGGGTTTTGCACTGCCTACCAGCGTACAACATCTCATGGATATTTTGATGCATAGAGGGCAAATGATATGAAAATATGTTGTAATGTTTGAGAGGAATCTCCTTGTTTCCTGGTATATTTTCCTCTGTTTCTCCTCTCCAATAATAGTGAAACTACTCACTTAGACAAAATGGTTTCTGAGAGAAATTTAATGATTTAAGCAACAACGGCAAAATCCTTTACTCACATGAATTAGATTTCTTAACCCATGTTATTGTCCACAGGGAGTCATAGGCATATTCCATCAATACAAAGACATGGTGAGCATAATTAAATGAATTTTCATAAAATTCTGAACTATTTGTTCACAATTCAGTTTCCACGCATGATTGCATGCTGCCCAAGTCTCAATAAGGTGGAGATTGTACAGTTTCAGTTTGCAAAGGACTGATTTTCTTTTTTCAAAAGAGCTTCAGTAATTAAAGACAGAAAAACTGGGGAAAAAGAACCCCTAAGGCTTAAAAAAGAATAGCATTGGTTGTCTTTAAACTTTCTTAAAAGATCAAAGTCATTGGTAGTTCATTATCATCGTCAACATGAAATAATTATTGAACTAGTTAAAAAATTACACCATCAAATAAGCCAAAGGAAAACTGAAGTTTAAAACTTCCTACTTCTTACCGTTTCACCTTGAACAGAGTTTTCCTTTTTTTTTTTTTTGCCTCTTTTCCCCATCCCTCTACTGACAAGTTAGAAAATGGATCACAGCATGCCCTTTAGCTGAGGCTGCCATGGGACTTGACAGTGACCAAAGACATGAGGACGGGGGTCCCAGGCTTAACAAGGCAGAAGAAAAGGAAAAAGAAGAGAGGAAAAGAGAGGTAGAGGGACTTCCCTGGCAGTCCAGTGGTTACGATTTCACCTTCCAATGCAGGGTGTGCAAGTTTGATCCCTGGCCAGGGAACTAAAATCCCACATGCTTCATGGCCAAAAAACCAAATATAAAATAGAAACAATGTTGTAAGAAATTCAGTAAGGACTTTAAAAATGGTCCACATCAAAAGAAAAAGAGAGAGAGAGAGGTAGAAAAGCAGAGTGGAAGAGAAGCTCAGGAGAAAGAATATAGAAGAAGGGATTAAAAGCAGTTACACTGGAGGACAAGGAGGGATCATGCTTTAGCTCAGGTGCTGGGCCTCTTGTTTTCTTATGTCTCAGAAACAGTTGTCTCACTTCTGCTGCTTTCAAGGAGCTCTTCTTTGGGAAGTGTTTCTTGAAAAGAATTACACCAAATGGCTCTACTCTTTCTGAAAGAATAGGAGGTGTTTTCATGTCTTACTATTTTCCAACTGTTACACCCTGCTCTGAAGTTGGTCAGTAGAGGCAATTTACACAGACAATTGAACCAGGGTGGGCTGTCCGGGATGCTCAGATTCACACTGGCGTCTCTCGTCTTGTGACTGGGGGAGAATCATGTTTTCTTGTTTGTGGAAATAGGAGTAGACTATGAACTCCCTGAGGCCAGGTGTTGCGCCTTATTAATTTTAATATCCTCCATCTAAGCTCAATGCCTTGTACATGAATTCTTTTAAAGGGTAAATGCAGAGTGTTAGTCTCCATCGCTGCCTCTGCTTGCTGCCTTCCAGGGCTGTGCCTATTTTGTATGTATCTACTAAAGTAGTTGCTTGTCATCTGGCTCTTCCCAGAGAGCATGACTCCCCTGGGGAGGGTGAGTCCCCAGGCCTCCTGCAGGGCGGGCAAGGGACCGCCAGGAAGATGTCTGTGGAGCCAGCAGCCATGGGCAGAGGAGCGAGATGTCTGTGGAGCTGAGGCCGGTGGAGGGCTCCTCCCAGTGGCCTTGTTTCTCAGAGCTTCCTTTCTGTGGTGAGGCTGGCTGGACCCCAGTCACCTTCATTCAGACTCTCATTCATGGTCCCCTGGACCCCTGGCCCACACGGGGCTGCTGCCCTCCCCTCCCCTTTCTTGGGGCAGGATTACCTCTAGAATTCCCTCAGGCCGTCTTGCGTGGGGCAGCTAGGTGGCCCCAGGGATGTGGCATGCTGAGCCCTACACTGTACCTGGTCTTAAGAGGCTCCTGGTCTAGTAAGAGGGTCTTCACCCCGACTTCGTTCCTTCTGAGGAAAGAAATCTCTTCTCAGGAGCATGTGTTTGTTCCTCCCTTTGCAGTTTCTTGGTGGTGAGGTCTGGGTGCAGTTGTTTAGCTGCTGCTCTGTGAAGTGGGGAGCACAGGGCCTGCCTTTTGGTGCTGCCGTGAGGGTCAGGTGGGGTGCAGTCCTGGGGGATGGGCCAAGTCTGGAGCACTGCCTCTGCTGTTTCCCACAGGGGGTGGGGATGGGAACTGTGTTTAACATCTGTGACCCCCACTTTCCTCCTCTGTAAAATGGAGCCAGAAGCAGTCCTCACCTCCCAGGGTTGCTGTGAAGATGAAGCCAGACAGTGCTTATGAAGGGGTCAGTCCTGTGGGGCTCCAGAATAAGTGCTCAGTAAATGCCAGGTATCTACCCCACACCTGACACATAGCAGGCTTGCTATTCATGTCATCTGCTTCCTTCATGAGCCAAGAAGATGGATGCCATTCACACGTGTGCCCCTGGGGTGTAAGACTGTGGTGACGAAGGGTTTGTCACCCCCACCCTCTACCCTGCTCAGTGTTTCGTCTGACAATCCAAAGCACCACCAGAGGACCCCAGGAAAAAGATAAAGCCAGCCCGATGGAGCCATCAAAATTATGGAATGTCTACTTTGGAAGCTGTGAAACTTAATTTATGCTTCTGTTACTTCTGCTACTGTCACATCAGGATATTACATCAAGACGGAGAAGAAAACAGAAAAATAACCAGTGTAAGTCACGGAGAGACCCACCATTTGAATACTCGTGAACTCTGTGCTTGGCCAAGCATGAGTCGGCCCCCCTTGTGAACCAAGTTTCCTTTATCAGGAAGTCTTTGACTAGAGGTCAGAGCAAGTATTTGAAATGACCTGGAGGCAGATCCTAGGAGAGGAGGTGTCCCGGAGCCATAATATCTCAAGAGACTAACTAAATGGCAGCCGTTTGTGATACAGTCTCCCCAGATCTGTCTCAAACATTTTGGAAACCATTTCTGCTTGCTCTCATGCCCTCTCTTGGGAGTTATTAGTGCCTTATGTCTATTAACCATTGTGTGATGTGGCTTTTCTCTCCACACTGTGGCGAGGCAGCCATGAAACCCCTCCCTTCCCAGGGGAAGCAGAGACTCTGGCTTTGTGAGGAGGCCAGAGTGAGGCATCTAGGGAGGTGAGGGCAGCTTCTTGTTAGGGGCTAAGAATGAGAGTGTCTGGTGAGTTCCCTGTCCTCAGAGGGTGTGTGCTGTCAGGGGCAAGGTAATCCCTAGTGGGAGGCGGAGGGGCCTGGAGACCAGGAGATTCGGGAATGGAGCAAAGCCACTCCACCTCTACTGGTGATCAAAGAAGAGGTTGAACTGGTGCAGTTGAACCTGAAGGAAGATGGGATTTAGACCTATATTAATTCAGTTCAGTTCAGTCGCTCAGTTGTGTCCAACTCTTTGCGACCCCATGAACTGCAGCACACCAGGCCTCCCTGTCCATCACCAACTCCCGGAGTTCACTGAGACTCACGTCCATCGAGTCAGTGATGCCATCCAGCCATCTCAACCTCTGTCGTCCCCTTCTCCTCCTGCCCCCAATCCCTCCTAAAGACTTTTTTTGGCGGGGGCATGTGGGATCTTAGTTCCCAACCGGGGATTGAACCTGCACCCCCAGTGCACAGCGCTTTAACCACTGGACTGCCAGGGAAGTCCCAGGAAGGACTTTTTGAGTCAGTGGATTTACTCAAGGAAGAGATGGACTAATGGGCTATCTTGATAAATTGATGGGTCAGAGAACTCATAACTTTACCAGGACAGCTAACAGACTGAACGACAGCTTGACAAGTCCCTTCCAGCCCTTAGGTCCTGTGAGCTTTATCTCACACCTCATGTTCTCACCCCAACCTGTCCCTGACCCCTAGCCCTTATTTGATGCTAATTTGGCCCAAAGGCAGAGCTCAGAGGTGAGCATTTGGGAAACATGTTTTGGAACATTGAAAATCAAGCTCGTATGTTTCTGTGATGAGCATACAACTTTTGTTTCATTGACCGAATTTGATTCTGAGAGGTAATAAACAATTAGTGAAGAACTGCTTATAATTGTCGTCAAATCAATTTTTAAAAAATACATGTATTTTAAAATTAAAAAAAAAAATAAAGGGTAAATGCAGAATTTATGACAGATTTTCCTGGTGGCTCAGATGGTAAAGAATCTGCCTGCAATGTGGGAGACCTGGGTTTGGTGTCTGGATTGGGGAAGATTCTCTGGAGAAAGAAATGGCAACCCACTCCAGTATTCTTGCCTGGAGAATTCCATAGACAGAGGAGCCTAGCGTGCTTCAGTCCATTGGGTTGCAAAGAGTTGAACATGACTGAAGTGACTGACACTTTCTCTTTTTCACTTTAAAATATTTACATTAATCCTCATCTTTCATTAGGAGAGATGAAAAGCCACTGGATAATTATTATATTAATACTTATACATGTCACTGTGTAGTCTGAGGGGTCGCCAAGAGTCGGACGTGGCTGAAAGAGTTTCCCTAGTAGCTCAGCTGGTAAAGAATTTGCCTGCAATGCAGGAGACCCCAGGTCAATTCCTGGGTCAAGAAGATCCCCTGGAGAACAGATAGGCTACTCACTCCAGTGTTCTTGGGCTTCCCTGGTAGCTCAGCTGGTAAAGAATCAGTCTGCAAGGCAGGAGACCTGGGTTTGATTCCTGAGTTGGGAAGATCCCCTGGAGAAGGGAAAGGCAGCCCACTCTAGTACTCTGGCCTGGAGAATTTAATGGACTATAGTCCATGGGGTCACAAAGTTGTACACGACTAAGCACCTTTCACTTTTACTTTTCATACATTTCATACCACACGTTATATATAAAAAAAATTTAATTTTTTTTCCAAAATGCTTCCACAGTACTTTGGGACGCTATTGAATGTCTTGTGATCTGAATGCATGTCTGTATCTAGAATAGGAAGAAGGTGCACCCACAACATAAGCCATGATGTGATGGTCAGTTTTGTGTGTCAGCTTGCCTAGGATACGGCCAGTTATCCAATCAAGCACTAATTTGTGTTGCAGTAAGGGTATCTTGTAGCTGTGACTAAAATATATCATCAGTTATTTCAAGTATGAAAGATTATTTTAAATATTCTGGGCAGGCCTAATTCAATCTGGCTGTTTTTTTTTAATTGGAGTATAATTGCTTTATAATGTTGTGTTAGTTCCTGCTATACAACGAAGTGAATCAGATGTGTGTGTGTGTATATATATATATATACACACATATCTCCCCTCCTTCTTGGACCTCCCTCCCACCCACCGCCCCCTGCCCCACTATCCCATTCATCTAGGTCATCACAGAGCAGCAAGCTGAGCTCCCTGTGCTATACAGCAGCTTCCTACTAGCTATCTTTTACACATAGTAGTGTATATATGTCTAACCTAATCTCCCAATTCATCCCACCCTGCCATTCCCCCATAGCTGGCTGTACCCTAACCAAGTTGACACATAAAATTGACCATCACATCATGGCTTATGCTATAGGTATCCACACATCTATGTCTCTATTCATACCCAGAACTAGGCTCATCAGTGCCATTTTTCTAGATTCCACATATTGTGTTAATATACGACATTAGTTTTTCTCTTTCTGACTTACTTCACTCTGTGTGACAGACTCCAGGTCCATCCACATCTCTGCAAATGACCCAATTTCATTCCTTTTATGGCCGAGTAATATTCCATTGTACCACAACTTCTTTCTCCATTCATCTGTCGATGGACATTTAGGTTGTTTGTAACTTGTAAATAGTGCTGCAATGAACACTGGGGTACCTGTGTCTTTTTGAATGATGGTTTGCTCAGGGCATATTCTCAGTAGTGGGATTTCTGGGTCATATGGTAGTATCATTTTTAGTTTTTTTAAGGAACTTTCATACAGTTCTCCATAGTGGCTGAGTCAATTTACATTCCTCCCAGTCAGGCTTTAAATGTGAAACAGGCTTCCCTGAGGGAGAGGAAATTCCCCTTGAGGATGCGGTTTCAGCTCCTGCCTGATGGTTCCAGCCTGCCCTTCTTGGTGGTCTGCCCCAGAGATGTCCAATTTGCCTAGTCAGCCTCCATAAATGCATAAGCCAATTGCTTTTGATACATTTCTTTCTTAAAAAAAAAAACCCATTATTGAGATATCATTTACATACCATATAATTAACCCATTTAAAATATTCAGTTCAATGGGCTTTGATTATTACATTATTAACTTTTGAAAATTGTGGCTGAGTATATATAACATGAAATTTGCTGTTTTAACCATTTTTAAGTAAACATTTTAGCGCCGTTAATTCCATTCACAATGCCATGCAGCCATCATCACTATTTTCAAAATTTTTCATCACCCAAACAGAGATTCTAAACATTATGCAGTTACTTCTCTTTCCCTTCTCCTTCCCAACTCCTGGTAACCTCTAATCTACTTTCTGTCTCTATGAATTTGTCTATTCCAGATATTTTATATAGTGGAATTATACAAAATTTGTCATTTTTTGTCTGGCTTATTTCACTTAGCATTAATTTTCAAAGTTCATCCTTGCTGTAGCATGTATCAGTACTTCCTTCCTTCTAATGGCTGAATTATATTCCATTGTGTGTATGTATATATTGCATTTTGTTTTTCTTTTCATCAGTTGATGGACACTTGGGTTGTTTCCTTCTTTTGGCTGTTGTGAATAATGCTGCCATGAATATCAACACTCGAATATCTGTTCAAAAGTCCTTACTTTCAATTCCTTTGGGTCTGTACTGAGGGTCATATGGTATTTCTATACAATAAATCTATATATCTATATCCATCTCCTCTATCTATCAATATTTATCTCTTCTAGTTTTCCTCCTCTAATTGAATCTTGGCTGATACAAAGGTATGTGAATGGGGGAAAGGAGAGAAAGAACACAACACATTTGCAGAACTGAAATTAATCTATGGGCATGTTTACTATATTTGCTCCAGTTAAAATATGTTTTCAGATATAACAGGTACAGTTAAAGCTCTTACAATCCCATCCTTCATTCTCTCACTCCCCACCTTTCCTCTCCCAGGGTAAAGAACATTCTACAGCTGGTGTGTACCCTTCTCTGCATGGATACATTTTCAGATACATGTAGATGAAACATAAACTGCTGAGTATTATATTTTGAGTTTTAGAAATTTACATAAATTCCATAGTACTTTATCTTTTTAAAAATTTATTTTTAAATGGAGGATAATTGCTTTATGATATTGTGTTGGTTTCTGATGTAACTTACATTTTGTGCTACTATAATGTATTAAACATTCATACAAATTTATATATATATAAATCTAGTTCATTTATTTTAACTTCTGAGTAACATCCTATTGTAAAAATGCACCATTATTTTTCATACCCTTGCTTACTAGTTCTAATTTTTCACTATTTCATATGATGCTAAATGGATCCTTTTGCATGTTTTCTTATAAACCTGTGCAAAAATTTAGCATACAATGAAAGATGGAATCCTGATCTTTTATCTATGTCTAATCTAAGTTTCAGAGAAGGCAATGGCAACCCACTCTGGTACTCTTGCCTCGAAACTCCCATGGACGGAGGAGCCTGGTAGGCTGCAGTCCATGGGGTCGCTAGGAGTTGGACACAACTGAAGCAACTTAGCAGCAGCAGCAATCTGAAGTTTGAGCTTCCCCAGTGCCTCAGCTGTAAAGAAGCCACCTGCAATGCAGGAGATGCAGGTTCAATCCCTGGGTTGGGAAGATCCCCTGGAGAAGGAAATGCAGCCCACTCCTGTATTCTCACCTGGGAAATCCCACAGACAGAGGAGCCTGGCAGGCTACAGTCCATGGGGTCACAGTTGGATGCAACACTAAACAATTTGATGTTTAGGATATCTGTTGAGTTAATTCTAAAACTACTTTTTTTGGAAAAGTTTTATTTGGCTCCTTTTTCAAATTCACCTTTCTTTATTTTATAGATTTTCCTGTTCTATTATTATGCTGTTTCCTCCATTCTGGGCAAAGGCAATTGTATGAAAAAAGAGCATAATATATGAAAAGAAAGTTGTATTGGAGGACTTGGTAACTGACTAAACATAGGAAGTAAAGAAGAAAGAAAAATACACGTAAAACAATGAACATTTACTGAGCACTTAGCATGCGTTGGGCTCTGGGCCAAACATATCACATGCATGAACTCATTCATACTTCATGCAGTAAAAGATTTGACCCTTGACAGATGACAGATTTAAGGATGATAAGAGTGTATGTTTACTGGGAGACCTTGGGTTATGCCAGATAGTCTATGCTAACATGTGACTTAGGGTCAGGGTTTGGGCTATGTAGTATCAGCGTGGGGGCTTCCCTAGTGGCTCAGATGGTAAAGAATCTGCCTGTAATGCAGGAGACCCAGGTTCAATCCCTGGGTTGGGAAGATCCCCTGGAGAAGGGCAATGGCAACCCACTTCAGTATTCATGCCTGGAGAATCCCATGGACAGAGGAGCCTGGCAGGCTACAGTCTATGTGGTCGCAAAGAGTTGGACACAACTAAGCAACTAACACTTTCACTTTCTTTCACTTGACATTACAAGAATGAATGTCATCACCAAGGTTGAGAATATAGGGAGAAAAGATAGAGGCTGAGAACAGAATCCAAGATCTACTGATGTGAATAGACGAGATTGAAAAAAGGAGCCAGTTAAGGATACTGAAAAAGAATAGTCAGCAGGAAAGGAGGAAAACCAAAGAATTATGCCAAGAACACCAAGGGTGAAGAGTCTTTCAAGGAGGAAGGCATGGATAATAGTGTCAAACTTAAAAGATATCACAAAAGTTTATAAGTAAATAGCATCTATTGGATTTGGGAACCAAGAGGCTGTGGCAAGAGCCGTTTTTTGTTTTGCTTTGCTTGTTTGTTTCATTTTGTTTTGGTTGGCTGTGGCGCATGCAGGATCTGAGTTCCCCAACCAGGGATCGAACCCTTGCAGTGGAAGCGAGGAGTCTTAACCATTGGACCTCCAGGGATGTGCCAGGAGCAGTTTTGGATGAGTGGTGGGGGCAGAAGCAAGGCTGCAGTGAATGGAGTAGAAGGGAGAGATGAGTGTGGCAGTGGGGAGGTAGACAGTTCTTTCTTTGTCATCTGCATTGTCACTTGTCATTTTCTTGATTGCTTGGAATGTGAGTTTTTGTCTCCCGGGGGACTGTTGCCTTCATCGGGATCCACAGTCTGCCACTGATCCCTGGGACTGGCTCAGGAATGAGCCCAATGCAGATGCAAGTTCCTATTTCGTAAGAGTTGGTGTGCTGAGGAGCAGAATCATGGTGGGGGTGGGTGGGGCAGCTATACCATATACCATATACCATACCAACGTCGTATAGGATTGACGTTTCTGCTGGGGTTCAGAGCAACCTGGCTAGGCAAGGTTCATGGGATACAATCGTGCTTGGCAGTTAAGCTCTGAGTTAGACAGACCTAGTCTCAAATCTTGGCTCTGGTATTTTCTGTGTGCATGCGTGCGTGCTAAGTCACTTCAGTTGTGTCTGATTCTTTGCAACCTCATGGACTGTATACCTCCAGGCCCCTCTCTGACCATGTGATTCTCCAGGCAAGAATACTGCAGTGGGTTGCCATGCCCTTCTCCAGGGGATCTTCCTGACCCAGGGATTGAACCTGCGGCTCCTGCGTCTCCTGCACTGGCAGGCAGGTTGGTTCTGTACCACTAGTGCCACCTGGGAAGCCCTTTCTGTGTAACTTTGAGCAACTAAGTTTCCACTTTCTTATCTATACAAAAGGTGTATTAGTTAGCCAGGTGGTCATAACAAAATCCCCACAGTCTGGGTGACTTAGACATAATTGTTTATTTTCTCACAGTTCTAGAAGCTAGAAGTCCACGATCAACGTGCAGGCAGGTTTGCCTCCTGAGGTCTCTGCCTCCTCTGCTTGCGGATGGCCGCCTTCTCGCTACATCCTTGCATAGTCCTCCCTCTGTCTGTGTTGCCTTCTGTTCTAATCACCTCTTCTTATAAGATACCAGAGACATTGGATTAGGGCCCACCCTAATGACCCCATTATAACTTAATCACCTCTTCAAAGTCCCTATCTCTAAATATAGTCTCATTCTGAGGTATTGCGGATATTGATTTCAATATATGAATTTGGGTGGGGGACACAATTCGTAACAAAGAGGATAATCTTACAACCTACTGCATATAGTTTGAGGAAGAATAATTGAGAAAATATATAGGATATATTTAGTACAGTATCAAGGGCTTGTGCTCAGTCACTCAGTCATGTCTGACTCTTTACAACCCCATGGAGTGTAGCCCGCTAGGTTCCTCTGTCTATGGAATTTCCCAGGCAAGAATACTGCAGTGGGTTGCCATTTCCTACTTCAAGGGATCTTCCCCACTCAGGGATCAAACCTGGGTCTCTTGCATCTCCTGCTTTGGCAGGCAAATTCTTTACCACTGTGCCACTTGGGAAGCCACTGCTGCGGCTGCTAAGTCGCTTCAGTCGTGTCCGACTCTGTGCGACCCCATAGACGGCAGCCCACCAGGCTCCCCCGTCCCTGGGATTCTCCAGGCAAGAACACTGGAGTGGGCTGCCATTTCCTTCTCCAATGCAGGAAAGTGAAAAGTGAAAGTGAAGTTGCTCAGTCGTGTCCAACTCTTAGCAACCCCATGGACTGCAGCCTACCAGGCTCCTCCATCCATGGGATTTTCCAGGCAAGAGTATTGGAGTGGGGTGCCATTGCCTTCTCTGTGGGAAGCCACAGTGACTAATAAATAAATGACCTAGGTGAAAATAAAACATGCAGACTTATCAAGGATGTGCTTGCCTAGCTCCAGAAAAAAGTAGAGAGGAAAATCCAAAGTTCACATTCTGAGTCATTTTTCCTGCTATACAGCCCCCTAGTCCTCTTGTCTCAGAGAAGGCAATGGCACCCCACTCCAGTACTCTTGCCTGGAAAATCCCATGGATGGAGGAGCCTGGTACGCTGCAGTCCATGGGGTCGATAAGAGTTGGACACGACTGAGCAACTTCACTTTCACTTTTCACTTTCCTGCATTGGAGAAGGAAATGGCAACCCACTCCAGTGTTCTTGCCTGGAGAATCCCAGGGACGGGGGCAGCCTGGTGGGCTGCCGTCTATGGGGTCACACAGAGTTGGACACGATTGAAGTGACTTAACAGCAGCAGCAGCAGTCCTCTTATCTGTAGGTGGGTCTCCTCTCAGCTCTGGTCCTGTCTGCCTGCTTCCATTATGTCCCTCCTGTCATGACTGTTTTCCCCCTTGATGATGATTTCTTCAAAGGCAGAGATAAAGTCTATCTTGTCTATATCATTAGTATAGAAGCAAGACAACCTGCACAAACATATTTATTGAATAAATGAATGACAACATTTTTCTGAGATAATGCAATGACTCACCTCCCACCCCCACCCCTGCCCCCGCCCTGACCATCTTTACAGCAAAGCAGTACATTAAAAAAGCGAAGATTTAAAAAGAGTAAAAACATTGCTTTGATTCATGGGTGTTTTGAATCTCTTTTATTGAGTAAAGTTGCTGTTTAAGTTTCCCCCTTGGAATAAAGGAAACCCTGATACATTTGCTGGGCACGCAATCCAATCATGGTTATGCTTTCTTAATATTTAGCTAGCTTTCTGTCTTTCTCGCCACCTCACTGGAGCCAAGGCTGAATTTTAATTTTGTCATTTTAGACCTAAATTTTAGCTATAGCCTTTACACAATTATAAGTATGTAGAACCACCCCCCACCCCACCACCACCAAAAAAAAGAGAAACATCAAAACTCAAAAAATGCTCTATGTAAATTTGCCTTCTCCACTTCGGCACCTGAGCTCAATGAGGCTCAGAAGAATGGTTGCAATTTGGTTAATGTTTTCCTTCTGACATAGAATTTTAATTTGGAATTGTATTTCTGGAAAGGTGGTACAGTTTAGGAGGCTGACAGTTTAGGAGGCCATTTACGATGATGCCTTCTCTATTAAGGGTCGTAGGAGGGCTTCTTCTCAGGGATTAACTGGGCCGAAAGTTCACCAGGGTCAGAGAGCAACAAATGTCCTTGACATTGAGAAGGTCTGTTTGGAAATGTGAGAGAGATTCAGAGCCCCAGTTGTTGTTTTTAATGCTGTTAATGGGAGACAGAATGCTAATTAGTCAGATTCACTAAGTGGCTGAGTCATGCTGTAACCCTTCTTAAAAAAGAAGTGCCCATTTTGAGATGCTAAATGAGGCCATAAAGGCAGCCAACCATACTGTTCCTAAAACAGAAGAGAGTACCAATGAGGCTGTTAATGTAGCCAGTGAATTGAGTTTTTTGTGTATATCTGCACCTATATGCATCTCTATCTATCTCTGGGTCAGTTTTCACATCTAGGGTCAACTCTAATAAACACTTAAATAAATCCTGTAGTAAACTTGGGTTTCCAAGACATTTAATCAGAATCAATTTATTCTTAAAGAAAATCTACTCACAGTTTTTATTTGAAAAAAAATCCTAAAGCTTAAGAATTTAACCATTTTCTTCAAATATGAACACATATACATGGAATCTAGAAAAACAGTACTGGTGAAGCAATTCGCGGGGCAGGAAAAGAGAGGCAGATGTCGAGAATGGACTTGTGGACACAGAGCGGGAAGGGAAGGGTGGGATGAGCTGGGAGAGTAGCGTTGACATATATGCACTGCTATGGGTGAAACAGACAGCTGGGGGAAGCTGCTGCATAGCACAGGGAGCTCAGCTCTGTGCTCTGTGACGACCCAGAGTGAGGGACGGGGTGGTGGGAGGGAGGCTCAAGAGGCATACATGTGGCTGATGCACCTCATCGTGCAGCAGAAATGAACACAACACTGTAAAGCAATTATAATCCAATTAAAAATAAATTAATTAAAAAGGAACTGAACAATTTTATTGAAAATTGTGGGTTTGGGGTTATCCAAAGAGGGGTCAGAAGGGTAGAGACAGAACATTCTGAGGCAGACAAAGGAATGAGACATGGGACTTTCAGGAATCAGCCACAGTTTCTTGGGAAGGATTTCTTAGATGGGCTTTTTTTTTTTTTTACTTCCTTCAGGAGAATCAAATTTCCAAGCTAATTATTTGCTTTTTTTTTTTTTAACAGCCTCTTGCTCTCTCTCTTGGTCGGTTCAGAGGTTACCAAGATAAAGTATTTGAACTAGAATTCTTCCTAGAGGTGTTGATAGGCAACCTGAGTGGTGTTTGTTTTTCACAACCGAGACTATGTTTTAGTGTCTCCTATTCCTGGTGCCGCAAGATTGTTAACAGGAAAACCAATCCAGGGTTACCAGTGCTTGCTAACCAGAAACAAAATACACTGGAGAACTTGCAAAAGTGTAGCTCTGAGGAGACAAGCAGATCATCAGGGGTTGTCATTTCTCCCAGCACACTGATTAGCGCCACTGAGAAAACAATGGCTTTTGCTTGGGATGATCTAGGCGAAGGGTATGATTAAGAAATACCATCTCACACTGGCCAGAGTGGCCATCATCACAAAACTACAAACGATAAATGCTGGAGAGGGTGTAGAGAAAAGGGAGTCCTCTTGCACTGTTGGTGGGAATGTAAATTGCTACAGCCACTGTGGACAACAGTATGGAGGTCCCTTAAAAACTGAACACAGAACTTCCGTATGACCCAGCAGTCCCACTATTGGGCATATCCCCTGAGAAAACCATAACTCAGAAAGACACATGTACCCCAGTGTTTGTTGCAGCACTACCTATTAATACAAAGCCAGGACATGGAAGCAACCCGGATGTCCTAGACGAATGGATCAAGATGTGGTACACATATACAATGAAATATTAGTCATAAAAAGGAATGAAATTGAGTCAGTTATAGTGATGTAGATGAACCTAGAGCCTGTCTTACAGACTGAAGCAAGTCAGAATATGGAATCTAGAAAGATGGTACTGATGAACCTATTTGCAGGGCTGGAGTGAGGCGCAGACATAGAGAATGGACTTTTGGACACAGAAGGGGAATGAGTGGGGGATGAATTGAGAGAGTAGGACTCACATACATACACTACCATGTGTAAAGCAGATAGCTAGTGGGAACCTGCTGTGCAGCACAGGGAGCTCAGCTCTGTGATGGCCTAGAGGGGTGGGCTGAGGTGGGAGGGAGGCTCTAGAGGGAAGGGATGTATGTATTCATATGGCTGATTCACAGTGTTGTACATTGACAGTGTTGTACAGGAACAAACACAACATTGTGAAGCAATTATATTCCAATAAACATATTTTTTTTTTTCTTTCTCCCTCTGTATCTTTAATGCTCTCTTGGGAAAGGATATACATTCGTTTTATCAAAAGCAAGAGAAGATAAAAATATGGAGCTGGGACAAGCTAGCTTTGGTAACAATAGATGGGGGCCTGTGCCGTGGGGAGCTGATTTCAGGAAATCACCCAGGAGAGAGCCTCCCGCTGGTGTCACCACGCTGACCTCCTGCACCGACCACCACTTGGTGTGGTCCTGAGCATCTTCAAGTTTCCTCTGATGGGAAAAGAATGCCTGGAGAGATGAACCTGCACTGGCACAACTGGGGATGAAGAAACAAAGCAAAACACATTGGGCCTATTATACTCTGTCCTTGTATAAACCATTTGGGTTCTGTTTAGAGTTAACTGAGGTTCACAGTCAACATTATTCTGAGTAAAGAGTGATACACTAAAGTTTCAGAAACATCATTTAGCAGCCAGCAGAGGAAGGAGGCTGAGGAGGGAACACAGGGAGAGAGACTGGAACAGAGCAGGACCCCATGGTCCTTCCCCTCCCATGTCCTCTGCCTGCCTCTTGTCTGTGGAAAAATTTTAGCCAAAGAATAAATTTCATCAGAGAAGTGAGAACATGCAGAAACAAAGAAAAACAGTCAAAGGAGAGCAAATTGTCAAGGACCTTTGGTTCCTCCTTAAGGGATGTTGAAGCTGAAGTTCCAATACTTTGGCCTCCTGATGTGAAGAGCTGACTCATTGGAAAATACCCTGGTGCTGGGAAAGATTGAGGGCAGGAAGAGAAGGGGGAGACAGAGGATGAGATGGCTGGATGGCATCAGTGACTCGATGGACATGGGTTTGGGTGGACTCCGGGAGTTGGTGATGGGCAGGGAGGCCGGGCGTGCTGTGGTTCATGGGGTCGCAGAGAGTTGGACACGACTGAGCGACTAGGCACGCAGCACACACACACAGGCCCTGCCTGACTAGCGCATCCAAATCTCTGGGGGTGGGGTCCAGGAAACTCTTCACATGCTTGCTAGTAGATTCTTTTGCTTTGTTTTTTTTTAAACTTTTCCATTATATGTATTTACATTGATACATCTATCACATACAAAGATGAAAATTATCCTCCACTGTCATCTTTTCTATACGTTCAAAATACAAAGAAAAGGACTACTTCAAAATAAAACAAAGCAAAACTTAAGTAAATTATGTCTGTTTTAGCATTTAAGAGGTCAACCTTTCCTCTCTAGCTTAGCAAGTTCATGGTTAAGCTTGGGCATGGAGTTCTTCCACAGTGGATTATGGTTCTTAATAAGTCCTCCACCACGTGCCGATGGACTGCAACCCTCCACAGACATATGAGCAATTTGTGATTCAGGAGTGAAATGAGTCTGGGTTAAAATCTCTAGTAGATTCTGAGGATGCTGCTGGACAAAAAACCATGGGGGAAATGCCAAGTTCTTTGGGCCCACCTGGATGCAGCCTGGCCTTCCTGCCCTGCAGACGTGTACTCTGTAGGGTTAACTTTCCATTCTAAAGCAATGAGGGAATGCCTTTCAACCATCAGGGTTCCACTTGGAAAACCACAACTTCCAGGGAATAAATCAGGCCACCTGGGAATAGTTTAGTCTCTTTACTTGAGAGGAGTGTTTCATCAGCTTCATTTCATCAGAGGATCTGGCCTGCATAGTAATAATAATCATTTTGATGACAACCAGCATTTGTTTAAGGAGGGATGGATGATGGCAGGGTATGGAGGACTTAAGTGTGGAGCAGCAATAAATCCTCTCTCTTTGTCTTTGTGGGCTAGGATAGTACTAATCATTTTCTTCTTTCCTTCCTCCCAGGGCTCTGCCTGGGTAGAAAAAAGCAGGCAGCAGCTTAATGGGGGTGATTTTGGGCATACCACAAAGACCTCCGGGAAGGCCTAATATCCTTCCTGTCTGCCAGTGTTCCCCATGTATGGGTCCCTCTGAAATTCTATTGCTTTCTTTTACCCATCGAAAGCTTAGTTGCTTAAAATATGAATTTCCTCTGAGTGGGTTGTAATTGAAGAGTATCCTTTAAATGACTTTGAAGAGGAACCCAAATATATTTATCTTAAAATATACATGTTCTATACTTGTTGTTTAACCACTAAGTTGTTGTCCTACTCTTTTGCAACCCCATAGACTGTAGCCCACCAGGCTCCTCTGTCCGTGAGATTTCCCAGGCAAGAATTCTGGGGTGGGTTGCCATTTCCTTCTCCAGGGGATCTTCTCGACCCAGAGACTGAACCCGAGTCTCCTGCATTGGCAGGAGGATTCTTTACCACTGAGCCACCAGAGAAGCCCACATGTACTATAGTACCAACATTATACATATTATACTGATGCAAAAATAACAATGAATATATAATTGCATATGAATAATACATTTCCCCCAATCTCCAACTGACCGAGTGGCAAATCTTGCTTCACAGAGTCCTGCTCTAAAACTGAAAGTCTTAATCTGAGGAAATCCATGAATGGGCTCCAAATGGTGAATCAACTACATAACACATATGCAAATCAATGGGCATTTCTTTTCTGGAGAGGGGTACCTATGGTTTTCCTAGAGGGATTTTTAAACTCAAAACATGTTATATAGTCACAGGTAAGGGAAAGAAGGATCTCCAAATAGGATTTCACATGGGGTGAGGAGGGAGAAAGACAAGAATGGAAGAAATGGAGTTATTTTTAATGAGCAGCTGCTGTAAGTTAGATACTGTCTCTGAAACCCTGACTTCCCTTCTCTCACTTGATTTTCACTTTTCTTGCTGAAGGAGTCATTGTTATCGTTATTTTATAAATAGGCAAACTAGGACTCAGGGAAATTAGATGATTTTCTCAGGTCTTAGGATGGATGTGAGATTCAAGGGGGGAGAACAATGGGTTAATGAATTCAAAGGGCTTCAAACAGGGAGATCAGGGATCTCAAAGAGATGCATCCCTTCTTCTGGCCTCTGAGACAGATGGAGCACTCCCCTTATCTGGGGCCAACCCTTCCAGATACGCTGAGGGTTCTTCCCCCTCCTGTCTCTTCTGGGACTATCTCTATCAAATGTTTTCTCTCCCTTGTATACCTTCAGTCTCTCCTGCTGCCTTGAGGATCCTCAATAAGAATAGAAGCACAGAGGTAGTGAACGGAGGGGTGGACGTGGGGTAGGGGAGGTGAGATGAACTGGGAGATTGGGATTGATGTCTGAACACTGCCATATGTAAAACAGATAACTGGTGGGGGCCTGCTATGTTGGGCAGGGAGCTCAGCTCGGTACTTTGTGGTGATCTAGAGGCGTGGAATGGGGCTGGGGTGGGAGGGAGACCCAAGAGGAAGGGGATATATGTATACACATTGCTGATTCACTTTGTTGTTCAGCAGACTCTAAAGCAACATTGTAAAGCTACTATATCCCAATGGGGGGAAAAAGTGTCAGAAAAGGGCAAGGAATGGGTAATGAAAATAAAACCAAAACCTCTCCAGGTAATTCTACCCTCTCTGTTTCACTGTCCCCTCCCCAACTAAGAACTTTACTCTCTATTTATTCTTTACCCTCCTGCATCCCTGATTACAATAACTTTCCCTTGAAACTGACATGCTTTTCCTTCTCTCAGTTTCCCTCTTCTGTCCTCTAGTACTTTTAAAGCACAGCTCTGTTCCTGTAGCTTTAGTGCATAAACACCTTCAATGAAAGTACATACGGTAAGATTCGTTGCCTACCCCTCTTTCTATCATGAAAGTCTGTAGTAGAATGTCATTTTGTCTTCCTGGGCCTGACAGAGAGCTAGGAACCACATGATAATGCAGATACGGTGAAGGAATGACTGGTTTCCATTGTCAAAATTCACAGATTAAACTCCATGCTTTATATGGTGAACGACTATGGTGGTCTTTCCAGGGCTAAGGGGTTTCTTAGGATGCAGAACTTTTTGCTCGAAAGCTGGGCCAAATTGGTTGTCCTATGCCTTGACTTGATGGTCCAGACCAACTTCATCTGGCCCCAGGAAGCTTTTCCAAGCTGAATGGCGTTAGTTCCTCACAGACATCCTGTGTTTCTAAAAAGAAAACAAAACAAAGCATATCCTTGAAGATGGATCATTTGCTAAACCTGCGCTGTGAATGCAGGGCCTCAAACCAAGTAGCTTGAGAAGCCCAGGGGTGGGGGAAGAGAGGCTATTTTGGTTGTACTTGGCTCTGTTTGCAACTAGAGGTCATGGGAATGGAACTGACCCAGAGGGATATTTGGATAGGAGTGGGGGTGGGGGAGGGATGGTGAGGAAGGAGTCTGCTGTGGTGCGGGAGTTATCCACGTGTGGTCCCTGGGACAGCAGCGACGGTCTTGCCTGAAAGTTATCAGAAATGCAAATTCTCAGCCCTGCCCCTCCCCCTGCCCTCCTGAATCAGACATTCTGGGGGTACGCCCAGCAATCTGTATTTTAACAAGTCACCCACGGCGCTGTGATGCACATGCAGATGAGACTGCCGCTGTCAGGAGAAATGAACACTTCCGGGATTCAGAAACCTGGCTGGTGGTGCCAACACTCACACAGATGATCCGTGAAACTGGGGGGCTTCCAAATCTCTCGGTATTAACTGAGGGGGTTGGCATGGATGCTCTCTAAAGTGTGAGGGAAAGTCCTACCCTGCAATAGCTCTAACTTCCTCTTTTAGCCTCTGAGCAACTATCATCCTATCACATCTCAGACTGTGTCAAACCTTGATTTAATTAACTATTGTCTGCCCACTGCTTACTGATTGTCTATTGCTACATGGGGTGCTCTCCTGGAGGAATGCTGTGAAATGACTTAAGCTGATTTGATCAACCCTATTAAGGTATTTGGGGGAAATATCGGAGGCCTGGTCGGGGTCCTAGATCTCTCTTGGATTGGGACTTTCGTGATACCACGTTCTTTTTCCGTCACGCCACACAACTTGCAGGAACTTAGCTCCCCAACCAGGAACTTAATCCATGCTTTCTGCAGTGGAACACTGAGTCCTAACTATAGGACCACCAGGGAATTCCCAACACCAAGTTTTAACACTACTGTTTGTTGTTTCTAAATCGTGTCTGACTCTTTTGTGACCCCATGGACTATAGCCCACCACGCTCCTCTGTCCATGGGATTTCTAAGGCAAGAATACCAGGGTTGCCATTTGCTACTCCAGGGGATCTTCCCCATCCAGGGACTGACCCTGCGTCTCCAGCATTGGCAGGCAGATTCTTTACCATTGAGCCACTAGGGAAGCCCCTTCGATGATAGCAAGGCTCAAATCTAATGCTGCCACACATAGAAACATTTTAAGTCAGGAGACACAAAGGAGTCACATAAGCTGTTCTATGAGCTTGAGACAGTCCCAGCTCTGGGTCCCTTTGAGTGTTCCAACAGCAATTTGCCTGGAGGGTTCACTAGAGGCAAAGAGGCAGTCATTGAGCAGCAGGGTTCAGCTAACATTCCAGCCCGATTCAGACAAGGAGACTCCTCGGAATCAGCGGCTAGACCCAGGACAATTTCCGAATCAAGCCTCAGGCTGGGCTCCTAATTGCACAGGCTATCAGGCTCAATGGCTTCTTAGCCTCGTTCACGCATGACTGGGATGCCTGTGTACTATTTCAGTCAATACACACATCTTGATCACCACTCATTTCACCAATGAAAAATCATTTCTCATATCCATTACTCTAACAAAGAAAGCCTCTGGAGTCTATCAGCCATAAAGATAGCTGAAGTGTTGCTGGAGCCTCATATGGGAGGTGAAGTTTCCATTAGAGTCTTTTAGATTCTAACCACCCCAACAGAGAGAGCCAATGAGGGGGCTGACTCTGCCTCCAGCAAGATGAAAACTACCTAACAAATACTGTTTATGGCTAAATATGCAGAGAAACACAATGTTATAAATTTCAGAACATGTGAAAATGCTATATTTTTAGGTCCACAATCGCTGTTTACTTAAGGTTAGGAATTTTCTATGATTCAACCTAAGGACAAAGTCCTGGAACACTTGAATACCTTGTTTGTCTCTTTTTGTCTCATCTGGTCTCCTTGAGTGTCCCACCTTTATCTCTTCCCAGACATTGACCTTGGTTCTCTGCCTGAGATGGTTCCATCTCAATCTTTTTTTCTGCAAAATGCCAATTTTATCTGAGATATCAACTTATAAAAGGGACACTAGACTCCTCAAATATACCAGTGTTCTCCTGGGATATCTTTTTTAAAAAATTATTTTGTTTTTTGGCTGTGCTGTATCTTCTTCGCTGAACATGGGATTTCTCTAGTTGCAATGCATGGGCTCCTCATCGCAGTGGCTTCTCTTATTGTGGAGCACAGGCTCTCGAGTGCTGGCTCAGTAGTTGTGGTGCATGGGATCAGTGATTCCACAGCATGTGGAGTCCTCCTGGACCAAGGAATCAAGCCTGCATCCCCAACATTGGCGAGCGGACTCCCAACCACTGGATCACCAGGGAAGTCCATCCTAGGATATCCTAAACATCCTGTGCTAACTGCCTTCTGAGCACCATATTGTATTAATTCCTTTTTCCTGGCCTGTATAGTCTGTATAGTCAAAGCTATGGTATTTCCAGTAGCCACGTACAGATGAGAGAGTTGGACTAAAAAAAGGCTGAGTGCCGAAGAACCGATGCTTTCAAACTGTGATGCTGGAGAAGACTCTTGAGAGTCTCATGGACAGCAAGGAGATCAAACCAGTCCTAAAGGAAATCAACCCTTAGTATTCACTGGAAGGACTGATGCTAAAGCTGAAGCTCCAATACTTGGGCCATCTGATGCAAAGAGCCAACTCATTGAAAAAAAAACCCTGATGCTAGGAAAGATTGAAGACAAAAGAAGAAGAGGGTGGCAGAGGATGAGATGGTTAGATAGCATCACTGACTCAGTGGACATGAATCTGAGCAAACTCCGGGAGATTGTGAAACCTGGTGTGCTGTAGTCTGCTGCTGCTGCTGCTAAGTCGCTTCAGTCGTGTCCGACTCTGTGCGACCCCATAGACGGCAGCCCACCAGGCCCCGCCGTCCCTGGGATTCTCCAGGCAAGAACACTGGAGTGGGTTGCCATTTCCTCCTCCAATGCATGAAAGTGAAAAGTGAACGTGAAGTCGCTCAGTCGTGTCTGACTCTTAGCGACCCCATGGACTGCAGCCTACCAGGCTCCTCCAACCATGGGATTTTCCAAGCAAGAGTACCGGAGTGGGGTGCCATTGCCTTCTCCCGTGCTGTAGTCTATGGGGTCCCAAAGAATCAGACACGACTGAGTGAGTGAACAACCTGGCCTGTAGGTGGTGTGCTCCCCGACAGCCTGAGCAGGACCCAGCTAGTTGCCAGGACAGAACAGGAAGGCAGCAAATAGTGCCTTATGTTCCACAGAAAATTGAAGAAGTTTTCTTGGGAGGAAAAATGAGCTTAACCTGAGTGACAATAATGTCCCCAGTGGACAATATAAGGCAGTTTACAGTTGGTGCTAAATGTTGAGATGTGGTCTGTAAGTGCCATAAGCAGTTAAGGATAGAAGATTGAAGGTGAGGCTGGTGGAAAGCCAATTGAAGACATTTAGGAGATGGAGATTTGAGCCCTTGTCCTAAGTTTCCTGGAGACAACACAGGCCACTCCGATATCATCCACTGGGCTCACCCTGGACCATTCGCTGTGGGGCAATGAGGCTTCCATGCACTGAGAGAGAACTCTTGGCATCACCAGATATATGCAAGGGCAACAGAGAGAGGGGGTAGGAATAGCAATAGCAGTTATACCAACAACACCAGAACTGATATCGTCTGGGATCGCTCAACCAATTAGCATACAATTTAGTGTAATAAGAAATCGGAGAGAAGAGAGAGAATGAGAACACAAACCCATGCGCCTATCAAGGATAAGCGAGGAAGCAAAAGACCGAAACTGCTGGCTTTGCGTGTGGATAGAGCTCTCTCATTTGCCAGCAAGAATTCCATCCAAGAAAGAAGATGACTGTGTCCCAGCCATTTTGGAGTCCGGTGTATTATCTGTTGCAGATTTTGATATCTTACTTAGGCTCGTGCCAGTCTGATTTTAGGAAGAGTGTACATTATTTACATGAAAACAAATATGAGCATTTGGAGGCATTTTTTCCCCTGCGTGCAATTCCTACTAAAGAATTTACATTCTTCTAATTTGCTGCTTTACTGCATCACTTAGTATCCGCCTGAGATGAGCACAATGTCCTCAGTTGGGAAGGTGCAGAAGAAATTTACCCTTTTTGCACCGAATCACTTGCTCTTCTCCTGGAAGCTACCAAACCCTTGCTCATTTGAAACGCCCTTTACTAAGCACCAGCCTCTGCAGGTATCAGCTGACCCGCAAATTACGATGTAGGCTGGGGAAGACATTTGATTTTAACATTTCATCTTGAGCGTCCTGTGCAGTATTTCTCCTCTGATTGAAAATGGTCTTCTCGATAACAATGCAGAGGCATGTGTTTTATCGACGCTGCAATTGATGGATTCATCTTGCGAATGGAGGTTCTGAATGAATTTTAGCAACACACAAAACGTGAATACCATCTGGTGGGGCTGCTTCCTGCAGAGTTAGGGTAAACATCATGAATAGCATTAATGTAAACCACATGTGTTAGTGGTACCCACCCTACCAGCTCAATAGACTTACAGACTGAAACTGAACCAGAAATGGTCTTTGGAAACCAGACACTGAACTTCTGAGTTCCTCTAGGAAAAGGAAGACGCATTTAGAATCTTGGTTTAAACACACTGGAATTCTAACACCCATGCTTTTGCTTGCTGCGTTTTGATTTTTAGGACTAAGAGGAGTCCAAGAGGCCAGTTCCGAAGGCAGCTTTTGATGTGATTGTGGAGTTCTGTCACTTACCAATTCAATTAAAATTGAAAGAAATACAGAAAATCCTTGGAAATCTTTGTGGCATCATGGCCCCAAGCATTTGCAGCTGTGCCCATCGAGCTTAAGCTGAAAGAACACTGGCTCATGACGAGTTTTTGTGTTTATTGAGAACAAATTGGTGGTGTTGATCATCACTGGGATAGAGCAAAGGCAACGGAGAGCCTGCTGGAATCGTGTTCATGGAGACTGATCTTTGTAGCAGTGCTTTATTTTCAAGTATCAGTAGGGAACAAACCTCTGCTGTGTGGTTTTTGCTCAACATTTTCTTGATATAATATAGCTTGGCCAGATTATTATAATCTCTGAGGACTGTATGAATGACTGCAACCTAGAATTTGAAGTCTTTTCCAAAGGGTTTGTTTTTACCATTGTGTCTGTCTCCTGCTGCTTAAATCCTTCACAGATGCAGGGAGATGGGAATAGGATATTCTTTGCTCTCCACTGTCTATCCCTCTCTGCCTTCTTATTTATTGTCTTTACTATATGCCTGCGATGCAGGAGACGCAAGAGATGTAGGTTCAATCCCTGCTATTTAATCCCTGGCTCAGGAAGATCCTCTGGAAGAGGAAATGGCAACCTGCTCCAGTATTCTTGACTGAAAAATCCCATGGGCAGAGGAGCCTGGTGGGAAACAGTTCATAGGGTTACAAAGAGTTGGGCACGACTGAAGTGACTTAGCACACACACAAGCACAGAGGTCAGAAACTCTGAGTTGTTGGCCCCTGCCTGACTCTCTTTCTGCAAGGCCAACATTCATGCTTTATTTCAGCACCAGATGCCTGGAATTCCATTTTTTTTCTTTCCTGAACCCCTGCAATGACCTTTGGCTAGTCTCCTTGCCACCATTTTTGCTCCTCTAGGGCTCGTTCTTCATGCAGTAGAGAGAATGAATGTATTAAAATGAAATTCAGGCTTCCTCTTTTCCTCTTTTGCCATTTCAGGGATGTTATGAATGCTTTAGTCTGAAATTTTGCTCATCTGCTTTTGGCAGAGCTAGCTTCTCATCCTTCAAATCTCATCTCAGTGGACACCTTCTCAGAGGGGTCTTCTCTGATCAGCCTAAATTGTTTACATCCTCATCTTACTGTCTGTCTCAAGCCCTGTTTTTGTCCCTTGTAGCTTTTATTGAAGTTTGTGCCTGTTCTATTTGTCTTCTCCTATAGTATTCACCTTCTACAAAAGCAGGGATCCCAGTAGTTTTTGCTTCCTCCCCATTAAATCTCTACTACTTAACATGGAATCTTGCTCGTGCTCAATCGCTTTGGGGTTGTGTCCGACTCTTTGTAACCCCATGGATTGTAGCCCACCAGGCTCCTCTGTCCGTGGGATTCTCCAGGCAAGAATGGGGTTGATTGCCATTCCCTTCTCTAGGGCATCTTCTCGACTCAAGGATTTAACCTGAGTCTCCTGCATCGCAAGCAGATTCTTTACCATCTGAGCCACCTGGGAAGTCCTAGGGAGATGATCTAAATGAGAAGCAAAGGGAGAACTGCCCTTCTCCAGGGACTGCACACAAACCCAGGATTTGGAGCTGCATCTGGCTGCTCTATCTCTGACTTATATGTGAGAGGGGTGGAACCACTAAGCGTTCAGGTCCGCAGACCCAAGATCACAAAATACTCATGAAGTCTCCCATTCTATGCACTTCTACCTTCTCTGCAAGCAGCACAGATCAGAAAACTCATCCCCTTCTTATACCCAGAGAACAGAACAGATGTAGAGAGAGATGAAATTGTTTGCCAAAGGTCACAGAGTTCATCATGCTTGAGGACAAGGACCAGGAACTCAAACATTTTTTTATTCCAAATTCAGAGCTTTCTCTAGCAGATGCTTCCGCCTGAAAAGCTGGTGTTTCAGTTCTTGTATGCTAAGCTCTGTTGCAGCATTTCTTCTGATGTATGGCCCAAATTCTGCTTCAGTGGGTCTTGCTCAAAACTCATTTCTTTGGTGAACCATCTTCTAATCTCAAATGACCACAGGCTCTCCTTAGATGGAAGCTCCCAGACATGGTCTTTGAAAAATTACATCATAATCCTAAAAAGAAATGAAGGAAATTGAAACCAATCTTTGTGACGTACTGTTTTTATTTGGTTGCTTGTGCTATTTAGATGAAGGGGTTACAGGATAAGGACTATATCTTTTCCATGTTTTATACCATGCTTAATAAGTTCTCAGAATATAATAAATGTTTCACAGGCCAATGAAAGATTCCAATGCACATAACCTACCAGAGAGGTTATAAAATTATTCATGGCTGACATTGATGAGAGGATCAGAGCTTTTACCCTACAGGGAGAAGACTGTGACTGAGAATCCAGGAGTTATTCTCAGGAAAACCAGATATAGTGTATTTCAATAAAACCAATTTCCAGCATGAGTTTATTAAGACATATAGAAATGTATATAATAATAAAGTGCTAATTTATGTTACTCTATGAGAAAAATAATAATTGGTGCTGGTTATTTATCACATGATGCACTCATTTTGGAGAAGGAAATGGTGACCCACTCTGGCATTCTTGATTGAAAAATACCAGAGAGGAACCTGGTGGGCAACAGTCCATGAGGTCAAAAGAGTCAGACACAACTGAATGGCTAAGTACACAAACACACACACACACACACACTAATTTTAATATGATTTTCAAAAGAGGATAGATATTACTGATTGAGCAAGGTAACACATGGGGAGGAGAGCACGTATATAGTAAATATCACATATATGTAAATGGTTATCTTGATGGAATTATTTCAGATGTCTGAACAACCGAATAAGCATTGTGAAATTACTGGAAAATAAAATTTCAAAGATGTTGGACAAATAAAATTTGAAATGGAACCATCTACCCTGTATGACAGTTGCATGGAATGTCAGAGAAAATATTACCTGGATTGAGAGGTAGGAGAAAAGATTATCTGGAATAGGAGGGAGGAGAAAATCCTTTAGTAATTTCTGAACATTTGCTTCCTTATTAGTTGTATTTTCCAGAAGTCAATTTTCATTGCAAATAAAACCATTTACTAATGTGCATGTTACTGAAAGGCTTATGTGCTTATGTGTCCTGTAATAGTTCAAGAATACTATAGAAGGTGAATACAAAGAAACTTGGGGGTCAGGGAATGAGTATATAGAACCACTGGGAAGCAGAGGCTGTGAGGGACTGAAGGTGAGGTCAATGGTCAAGGCGGGTACGAGTGGGTGAGAGCAGACTGACCTGGAGGAAGATGTCCTCAAGTAAGAGCGAGGTAGGGGCATGGACTCTCTCAGTTTTGTGAGAGAGACTGCTAAGTTAATAAATGTAAGGTGCTAGAGGGATGATTGACTTGTTTGATCATATATTAGGTATCAGGTATATATTTCACCTTGGGGCTTCCCAGGTGGCTCAGTGGTAAAGAATCTGCCTGCCAATGCAGGAGAAGCAGGAAAAGCAGGGGAGTTTGGTTTGGAGTTTGGTTTGATCCTTGGGTCGGAAAGATCCCCTGGAGGATGAAATGGCAATCCACTCCCGTATTCTTGCCTAGAGAATCCCACGGACAGAGGAGCCTGGTGGGTTACAGTCCATAGGGTCACACAGAGTCGGACATGACTGAATGAGCATACACACACACACACATTTTACCTGCATTTCTGTGTATCAAAACACCTTATGTGAACACTCTAACAGACAGGAGCAATTATAAGGTGCTCTGAAATCACATTATGAGGGATCTCTAACCTAGTCCAAGAGGATTAGGTTAGGTTTCCAGGAGAAGGTGAATGTCTTAAATCAGAGTGGAGGGGAGGTGGGGAGTAGGCTGGAGAGAGGAGGGCATTCAGAGGGCCCATCAGAATGGCAGAGAAATAAGGTGAATCCCTCTCCTTCAGACCTTAGTCCTTCTCATTAGGGTTATCTTCAAAGTAATTGCCAGCGAAAGAGTCATCCCATACTTAACCAGAAAAATTGAGTGTCCCCTCCAAAGTTTATGGTACCTATTGTTCTTGGTCGTCAATATATCTGGTCTCCTCTCCAGCCACAGAGAAGGCTAAATTTCCCTTATCCCCAAGACATAGCCATGGAATTTGCTTTGGCCAATGACATATGTGCAGAACTCAGCTAGGTGGAGGCACATAAATGCTAGTGTGCTGTTCTCTCTAATTCTCCTTGTGTCACCAAACCAGGAGATCATGCGCTCCAGACAGTACAGTGACAGGAGGGCAGAGCCTCTGTCCCTCTGGATCGTCACTCAGTGTCTCAGAGAGGCTCTGGGGGGTCCCCTTGACCCACAGCAAGTTTTGAGTGAGAAATAAATTTCTGTTCTGCTAAGCTGCTAAACTTTTTTTTTGGAGAGGGAATGTTCATGACTGCAACATAACACTGTCTGTACTGTTTGACTTTATCTCTGTTGAAAACTTTTTTGTTTTTAGATTTGTGTCTTGTTTTCATATTCTTTGACTCAGTTTTTACCTTAAAGTATTGTCTAAGGGCTCTTCACGGCATCTAGATTTTTGCTGGAATGAAATGGCTTTTGAAAATAGCATATTATTATTTACAAATCTTATGGTAAATTTGAGATGAATGTGGAAGTGTCAGTTGCTCAGTTGTGTCTGACTGGACACCATGGACTGTAGCTCACCAGACTCCTCTGTCCGTGGAATTCTCCAGGCAAGAATACTGGAGTGGGTTGCCATTGCCTTCTCCAGGGGATCATCCCAACTCAGGGATTGAATCTGGGTGTCCTGCATTGCAAGCAGATTCTTTACCAACTGAGTCACCAGGAAAGTACAAATTTCAGATGGGAAATGCTTCTATTAAAATCCTAAATGGGGGCTTCCCTGGCAGTCCAGTGGCTATTTGACTCTGCAGTCCCAGTGCAGGGGGCAGAGGTTTGATCCCTGCTCAGGGAACTAGACCCCCACATCCTGCAACTAAGAGTTCACATGCTGCAACTAAAGATCCTGCATACCACGACCAATACCTGGTGGAGCAAAAAAAAAAAAAAATCCTATATGGATAATATACTGCAAAAATACTCAAAACTATACTGTTACTTTCTATGTTTTCATGCTTGTTTTTTAGTTTTTGATTTTGTTTTACTGGTATAACACATTCTACATTTTTCCTATTGTCACTAATTAAAAAAGAACTTAATTTTCAAGTAACATGACAGTCATATTTATTAGGAAACTTGAGTTAAGTCCATATATCCTTCTGGAACTATTTTTCTTTTTATAGAGAATGTTTCCACTACATTGCTAGATCTCACAGTCTGCATTAATTAAAAATATGCATTCATACACTTCACCGAAGCCAGAATTTCAATGTTAGGCTCTTTTGGATGGTGTGAGAAGGTTGGACCCAAACTTGCAAATTTGGCCCAGCTTATTACCTGGAATCTACTATCAGTTTTGTTTCTCAAAGTAATTCAAATGCAAAGTTAAAAACAGGTTAATGAAAATTCAGGTGCAACTACATCAGTAAACTAGATGATTAAGATGGGTTGTTGACCTGAAACAAGGGCAAAATTTTCAGTGAAATTCTGTTTATTATGTAATTTGAGAAGGATAAAGGGAGCATAATCTTTTCTGGGGTGTTTTAATTTGGAGACCCAGAGAAAGAGAGTAGGAAATTAGAAGATTTCCTCCTTCCTCTGTCCAAGGGATTCTCCAGGCAAGAATACTAGAGTGGGTTGCCATGACCTCCTCCAGGGGATCTTCTCATCCCAGGGATCAAACCCACATCTCTAATGTCTCTTGCATTGGCAGTAGGGTTCTTTACCACTAGAGCCACTTGGGAAGCCCATAGAAGAGCTTGCTCGCCACCAAACATAGAACAGATTGCTCATTCGACTTTTTCTTTCTTCTTTCCCTTCTTTTTTTTTAAAGGAAAAATAAAACTACTTTTTATTGTAATATTTGATGGTTTCTTATTGTAATTTGAAACATATCATGGGATTTATAAAGTGAGCTGCAACCCCTGATAACTTTTAGGAACCTAAAGGACTTGTTTGAGATATCTTCAAACCTTTCTGTGACAGCATTTACGTAAGAGCTGTATTTCTTATTATAATGTGTTTATCCTCCTGGGCCCAGAGAGTTTACTTACTAAGAGATGAAGTGATTTATGTGCTTTATTGATGAGACTCATCTTATCTATGTTCTATGATGATTCAAGGACAGTATTCAAAATAAATTTCCAGTGTACCTTTTTTTTAGTACTTGTTTATGCCTTTCTGTACCATTTATTTGTGGGCTCACTTTCTAATTTTAAGAAATCCATTCCTTCCTTTTTTGGATCCCCTGTCCTATGATTAAGCACAATGCTATGTTCTACAGGAAACAGTGGAGATAAATGTTGAGATGACCGAGATGGCGAAGAAATTGGCTGTGTATCATAAACTGGAAAAAACAGTCTTTGTCCTGAGTCTGTCTACACTTTTTCTTCCAGATTCTGTCACATTTCTGCACGTTAGTTCTTCACCTTTCTCTCCCACCCCTATTCCTGCCCTTCCCTCCTTACTTCTCCCTCCTGATACAGCCCTACCTGACGTCCACTATCATGCTCTTAGCTTCTTGAGGGAAATAAGATGAGATGTTTTAAACTTCTTTTGACAGAAAGAGGCATACTGATCATCCTTTCCCAACTCTTTGTCATGCAGGTTACATCATTACTTCTCCACGTCAGGCGCTGACCGAAGAGAAACAGAAAATGGGAATGATAAGATCTACTCTGGCAAAACAGTTTAGCACCAGACTGTTTCACGTAGCACATATAGCTTACTGCTATATACAAAGGTCTAAATTACGTGGTGAGAGAACTAGAGATTAAAAATTGTGCCTCAGAGATAATAAGTGCAAAATAAAGTAGAATGAAGAAAGAGTCACTTGAGAGCAGAATTGCGCCATTACCAGAAAAATTAAATTCTGTATCTTGAGATTCAGCTTTCCCTTGTGGGGTTCATCCTGAGCGCACTTGTTTCTCTTTCGTTCGGTTTCTCTTTCCTGGTCTGTGTCCTCTGAGAAATCAGTGTCTTCAGGTAGCTTGCTAGCAGAGCCACTGGGACTCTGAGCAGGAAATCAAAGTCAAGCACACAGACTGGATTGTCGAAGATGGAGTTTGTGGGTGGTCTCTGCAGTTCTCCTCCAGTGATCATTTCCAATGCATCCTGTGGTCTGTAATAGCTACTTGGTGGAATAGAATCAAAAGCTTCAAATGCATATATTCAGTTACTTCAGGGTCTATGCATGTTTACTTTTTTGATTCACACATATATATAAATAAACTCACACACATATGTATGTAAACACACGCACAGTACCCTGTTATCAGGATACCATACAGGGCATGCTTGAATTAAACAGCGAAACAGATGGTACTAGTGACAATGAACACTACTTTCAAAACATGGGCAACTCACTTACCATTAACATGGTTGATAGAAATTACTCAACTATTGGGTTAAGTCCCCAAATAAGGACACCTTGTATGTTTTCACCTTTGCATACGAGTTGTTTCAATATGCACCAGGACAACAGAGCCATGAATCCTCTCAAACAAGTTATATTGGGATTTTTATGGTGATGGGGTTTTTGTGCTCGAAACGATTCTTCCGCTGCGCTGTCCTATATTGGGGTTTAGAATGTACTATAAAAGTGTACTTATTTGTAAATACTGCTGCTGCTGCTAAGTCGCTTCAGTCATGTCCGACTCAGTGAGACCCCATAAATGGACTCCCACCAGTCTCCCCCGTCCCTGGGAGTAGTGTATTTCCTATTCTAGTTATAGTTTTACTATCACTGATGGTGAAAATTTATATTTCCTGACCACAGCTGAAGTTGGAGAAAGGTAAGGCTTCCCAGGTAGCTTAGATGGTAAAGAATATGCCCACAGTGCAGGAGACCTGGGTTTGATCCCTGGGTCAGGAAGAGTCCCTGGAGAAGGGAGTGGCAACCCACTCCAGTATTCTTGTCTGGAGAATCCCATGGACGGAGGAGCCTGGTGGGCTACAGTCCATGGGTTGCCAAGAGCTGGACACAGCTGAGTGACTAACACACATACATTGAGTGCAAAGGGAAAATGAGGTGGAGAAAAATTTGCTTTGGACAGAAATTTCCATTTTTTTGGTGATAGTAGAAAGGAGAGCAAGAAGGATTATGAGCACATGGATAACTTACATTTTTTATTATGAACATGAACTTATCCACCTTATTTTTTTTATAGGAACATTTGGGACTTATTTTTTATTAGGGGAGTAAAATATGTTTTATAGGAAAAAAATACAAATCAGCACATCCAAAAATTCACCTCAGTTTAAAAATACATCGGGATTAGATCTGCACTAAAAGATCTGTGCCACATATTAAGAGTTATCCCTGAGGAAAGATTGTTAGTTCAGTCATTTCATTTTTATGATTCCTTTGGAGAGAACTAGAGATGTGCTTTAAAAAGTTGTATTAGACTTGTGTCAGAGATAACTGTAAATTGCTTGAAAAAGAAGAAAAACAACAACAAAAAATTTCTATAAACTTTTCTTCCCTTTAAAGAACCACACTGGAATGGTAGACAGCACGACATGGGTGTGTGTAGATACACCCAGCTCTACTGATATTTGATTCTCAAAGAAGAGCCTATAGCATCAGATTAGCAAATAAATGTGCATTTGTATATTTTAAATTACAATAAAATCTTTAAGGTACTTTGTGTCTTTTTTCTTTTTAACTTTAATTGACTGGGACAACTTGTCCTAATCTTCTTTCTATCTTTCATTCGGTGCATGATCAGTGGCTCAGTCATGTCTGGCTCATTATGACCCTATGGACTGTAGCTCAGCAGGCTTTTTTTTTCCCTTCTGGTCCATAAACACGCTACAGCTTGCTATGTATTTAGAACGTCGATATCTTTTATCAGTGTTTTTTAGTTTTCAGGTATGTTTTGTTAGATTTAATACCTAGTGTTTTATCTTTTTTGAGTGACTGAAAAAGTATTATGTATTTTTTTTCTGTGTCCATGTGCTCACTGATAGTACAGTGGGGTAGTGTGTGCTCAGTCCTGTTTGACTGTCCTGTTTACAACTCCATGGACTGTAGCCCACCAGGCTCCTCTGTCCATGGGATTTCCCAGGGAAGAATACTGGAGTGCTTTGCCATTTCCTCCTGCAGGAGATCTTCCTGGCCCTGGGATTGAACTTGCGTCTCTTGAGTCGCCTGTGTTGGCAGGTGTGTTCTTTACCATTAGTGCCTCTTGGGAAGGTATATAGAAAAACAGTTGTTTTTTGTATGTTTATCTTTTCCTGTTATCTTGCAAAATACACTTATATGTTCCAAAATTTTTGGGGGTAGATTTTTGGAATTTTATCCATAGACAATCATGTTTGGTACAAACAAGGACAAATCTATTTCTTCTTCCTATCTTTGTCTTTTCCCCTCCTTACTTGCTTTACTGCACTAGTTACCATTTTCAGCACTATAATGAGAATGGTGAGAGCTGATATCCTTGCATTGTTCTTGCCTTAGGAGAGAAACATTCAGTTTTTCATCATTAAATACAATGTTAATGGTAAGTTGTTGGTGGGTTTTTTTTTTTTTGGTAGCTGTTCCTTCTTAAACTGCAGTGTTACTATTTCTATTTTTCTGAGAGTTTTTATTATTAATGAGTGGTAAATTTTGTCAAATCCCTTTTCAGTCTCAGTTGATATGATCACACGAAGTATGATTAGTTGTTTTTCACCCTCAACTACTGGGAGGGAATTCGTTCTTTAGGACCATGGCATATATATGGCTATTGCTGTCTGCCGTAAAGCTGACAGTCTTGCAATAATGTCTGGTCATCAGGTCCTTGCAACTAATTCTGTATCTTTCTTAGGACATTTTCTAATGATGTTCTTTCAGCTCCTTTTGCTTTTTAAGCTCTCTTGGGAGTATAGAAAAATCTAGAGGCTCTTCTATATGAGTCTTGGGTGTTTATTGTGGTAGCATAATAAGGGTGGAGAAACCAAAATTATATTGACAAGTCTCAATTCAGGCCTGTTCTTGACATATGTGGGACATGAGGTGTCTTAAGTCCAATTATAAAAAAGCTAATAAAGAAACTAGCAAACTCTTAAAGATATGTCCAAACTCTTACCTTAATAAAATAGCTCTATAGTGACAAAAAATGAATACAAATGTGGTTTGTATATGACTGAAAGTCAGAAAAGTATCTAAGGTCATTGAATTTAATTATTATTTTGCATTTACATGTGTGTGTGTGTGAAGTTGCCTCAGTCATGTCCGACTCTGAGACCCTATGGACCATAGCCCATCCAACTCCTCGGTCCAGGGATTCTCCAGGCAAGAATACTGGAATGGGTTGCTATTTCCTTCTCCAATTTTGCATGTATGTGCATTTTATTGATAGGCTAGTGAGGTTTACATAAGTAAAGATAAAAGCATACATATTTATATATTCAGTTCAGTTCAGTTCAGTCGCTCAGCTGTGTCTGACTCTTTGCGACCCCATGAATCGCAGCACGCCAGGCCTCCCTGTCCATCACCAACTCCAGGAGTTCACTCAGACTCACGTCTATCGAGTCAGTGATGCCATCCAGCCATCTCATCCTCTGTCGTCCCCTTTTCCTCCTGCCCCCAATCCCTCCCAGCATCAGAGTCTTTTCCAATGAGTCAACTCTTCACATGAGGTGGCCAAAGTATTGGAGTTTCAGCTTTAGCATCATTCCTTTCAAAGTATATGTTTATTTCATAAAACTTACTTTTTGTATGTTCATTTCAGTAAAGTCACTAGTTATGTTGCTATTATCAAGATTTTCACGTAACTTGTATTCTGTTGATAACAAGGATAAATTTTACAGCCTTTGCAAATGCGTAGTGCTTCTTATGTAGTTTTTTATTAATTTCAATTTGTATAAACTTCTGTGAGACAATAGTAAATAAAATCAATAAAATTTTTAAGGATATATCTATATTTCTACTTCTGTATTTTGGTGTAACCCTACCTTTTATGCTGACAAAAATAACAAATTGTAATATGCAATGTTATTGCCATATTTAAAGGTGGTTATTTCCATCTTTAAATTTGTGTCTACTGCCTAATTGGATTGTTTTACCCCTTGAAGTTTTGCCCCTTTGAAATATGCCTTCAAAGGGGCAAAACTTCAAGACTCGGGTGTCAATGCTTTTTACTCTAAGGGGAAAATATATCACGAAGGGCTATTTTTGAAACAGTGGAGTTTACTAGCAAGTGAAATCCATACACAGGTGGTCAAGAAGGGCAGGCTGGAACTGTCCAGCATTAGCTGAAGATGAAAACCACAGGTGGAATTTCTTATTTTTCTTCTTCCTCCTTTTTTTAAAAAGCTTTTTTTCTTTTTTCTTTTTTTTGATGTGGACCATTTTTAAAGTCTTTATTGAATTTGTTACAATATTTCTTCTGTTTTACGTTTCTGGGTTGTTGGCCATGAGGCTTATGGGATCTTAGCTCCCTGACCAGAGATTGGACCTGCACCTCCCTGCATTGGAACTCTTAACCACTGGATGCCAGGGAAGTCCTTCTCCTTTTCTTATGGTATTTCAACTGATTGAATCAAGTCCAGTCCCATAACTAGAATAATATTTCTTACCTAAAATAACCTGACTATAGACTTTAATCACATCTACAAGATACCTTCACACAACATGCAGATTAGCGGTCGGGTAACTGGAGTCTTCTTGACCTCCATAATTGTACGAGCCACATCCTGTAATAAGTCATCTCGTAATAACTCTTCCTGTAATATATATAATATATATATATTATATATATATGAGAAGAGTATATATATATTTTTTTCCTCTTGACATATATATATATATATTTCTCCTCTTGGATCTGTTTCTCTGGCGAGTTCTGACTAATACAGCAGTTTTTAGAAAGTATATATATTACATTTACTCTATAAAGATTCCATGAAAATACAGAGTACATCACACCAAAACCCAACTTTGGGAGTGAATTCAGTGAGTCTCATTTGTGCATGTTTTCTGCTAATCTCTGCACTCTACAAGGGAGACCCTGAGTCTTGTTCACCTTTGTACTCGAAAGTTCAGCACAGTCTTGCTGACAGAGAATGAATTCAAATGTCAATAAAAGAAAATGACAATAGTTAACATTAACTGAATGCCTAAAATGTTCTAGGCAAATGTACTAGGAACTTCATATGTAGCCGACTCATGCGGATTTGCTTGGGACTGAGGGGTTTCTGAGATATGACACTTTGAGTGGTAAAACTGTAAAGATCCTAGTCAAATTGGGATAGTTCATCATTCTGCCACATGTATTAACTTGAAGCAAACTGTAGAGTAATGAAGAGCCATTAAACAATAAAACATTGTGCACTTATGAAAGTATTGTCCTTAAAGCACTAGAGTACTGAGAAAAGTTCACTAGCTGTCTTTAGTCCCACTAAAGACAGGTCTTCAGTGAATTCCTTATAAGCTACAAGTTCTTTACAAATGGCTTTTATAGGCTTCCCTTGTGGCTCAGCTGGTAAGAATCTGCCTGCAATGCAGGAGACCTGGGTTTGATCCCTGGGTTGGGAAGATTCCCTGGAGAAGGGAAAGGCTACCCACTCCAGTATTCTGGCCTGGACAATTCCATGGACTGTATAGTCCATGGGGTCGCAAATAGTCAGTCATGACTGAGCGACTTTCACTTTTAAAAAACAAACTTTTTATTTTATATTGGAGTATAGAAGAATTGATGCTTTTGAACTGTGGTGTTGGAGAAGACTCCTGAGAGTCCCTTGGACTGCAAGGAGATCCAACCAGTCAATTCTGAAGGAGATCAGCCCTGGATTTCTTTGGAAGGAATGATGCTAAAGCTGAAACTCCAGTATTTTGGCTACCTCATGTGAAGAGTTGACTCATTGGAAAAGACTCTGATGCTGGGAGGGATTGGGGGCAGGAGGAAAAGGGGACGACAGAGGATGAGATGGCTGGACGGCATCACCGACTCGATGAACGTGAGTCTGAGTGAACTCTGGGAGTTGGTGATGGACAGGGAGGCCTTGCGTGCTGCAATTCATGGGGTCGCAAAAGAGTCAGACATGACTGAGAGACTGAACTGAACTGAACTGATAGTTTATTAACAGTGATGTGTTAGTTTCAGTTGTACAACAAAGTGATTCAGCTATACATGTATACATATTTATTCCTTTTCAAATTCTTTTCCCAATTAGGTTGTTACAAAATATTGAGCAGAGTTCCCTGTGCTTACTTGTGGAATCTAAAAAAAAAATGGTAAAAATGAATTTATTTGCAAAACAGAAACAGACTCACAGACTTAGCAAATCCAGCGTTATCACTGGGAAGAAGAGTAGGGGGGACAGTTAGGGAGTTTGGGATAGACATGTACACATTGCTGTATTTAAAATGGATAACCAGTAGGGATCTACTGCAAAAGTGCTTTTTTAACATTACAAAATCTGTGTTTCCTCAAAATGTACAATAGGACAAGATTACAGAGCACTCACTTTATTTCATTATTTGGAAATATAGTTACTATTGGTAGAGGCTTCTCAAGCTGTTACATTATCTCATTTAACTCTGACAACAAACTTTTGGGGTAGAAATTACTATTCTCTTTTATAGATGAGGAAATGGAGGCTTGGAAGAGTGAGATAATCTGCTTCAAGTCACAGACAAATAACAAAGCAATGAACAGTACAATTGTAGCCTTTGCTCTTTCTAAGGGCTTGCCTGATGGCTCAGCAGTGAAGAAGCTGCCTGCAATGAATGAGACTCAGGTTCAATCCCTGGGTCAGGAAGATCCCCTGGAGAAGGAAAGGGCTACTCACTCCAGTATTCTTGCCTGGGAAATCCCATGGACAGAGGAGCCTGGTGGGCTGCAGTCCATGGGGTCGCAAAGAGTTGGACACGACTTAGCGATTAAACAACAACAAAGGCTGCACAAACTGGATCTCAAATAATAAATCTGATGTGAAGAGGGAATGCCCAAAATGTATATGCCAATGGTTCTCCAACCAGAATCCCACCTCCTGGCTCTGTCAGCATAAAGGAAGGCGCTGTCTGCTCCCTGGTCCCTAATCAATGGGAACACATATTAGGTTCTCCAAAGGGTGCTCTGGATTGTGCTTTGGAAGCAGGACAGAGCAGGCTCAGTGTTCTAGAGCAGGAAGGTATCTTTGCTAGTTAGCAGAGATCTTAGCTTCTACTCAGTCAAATAGCTTTGATTTCCATGAGTGTCTGGAGAGTAGTAAAATGCCCCAGCACTCTTGAATTCTACAAATTCCCTTTGAAAATCTCTAATAAATTTACAGTCTTTGCTTCAGAAGTGTTGGAAGGTTTTAAGTTACTGGACCTTTTTACCACTTCAGCAAGTCCTCTGGGAATATGACCCTCACATAAGAAGACATGCACATCCACTGCTCAGATTTCCTGCTGCAGGGAGCTCGCTTGACTGACAGCCCCAGTGGCTGAGCTCTGAATTGGTCACTGTGTCAAAGCCACTGTCCTCATGGATTCTGCCAACCAACGACCAAGTGGGTCACGCGTACTGATACAGACCTGTTCCCTTCAAGTAGGGGATTTTTCTGATGAGTGATGTTGGTTTTAGAATTTCTGACTGACCTCCTTCAAGCTTTAGAGGCTAAATGGAGGCTAAGAATCTCCATGTCCACTCTCCTTTCTTCCCTTCCTTCTTCACTATGGTCAGACCTGAATTGCACTTTTTTTTTTTTGGCCACGTTGCGTGGCATGTGGGATCTTCATTCCCTGGCCAGGGATTGAACCCCCACCCTTGCATTGGAAGCTTAGAATCTTAGCCACTGACCACCATGGAAGTCCCCCTGAATTATATTCTCAAAGTTCTTCCTGTGTCTGCTATTGCCTCCCCCATCTCCCAAATAGGCCTTTTCTTCAATACATGTTTTTTCACATCTACACCTATCATGGTGTTTGCCTCTCAGAGGACCTAAACTAACACATATTGATACTGAATACCCACTGTCTTCAGTTTTGAAAACTTAGCCAAAGTTCTAACCTGAGACAATAGGAAAAATTGCATTTAATATCCTGCTATGTATGCCATGAGTTCAAATTTTAGAGTATTGGATTTCATACCAGATATCTGAAATCAAAGCATTTTGGGAGGAGGTAAGAGAGTAGACTTGTGTCAATGGAGCACTTGAAGACCAATCATTTAGTCTGGATAATTCCCCAGGCTTCCGGCTCAGTTTACTTGTATAAATGGAAATCATACCAGCCATAAAGAAAAGGGAGTAATGCTAGAGGATGGTTGACTTGGGACACTGAAGCGAGTTATGTGGCTTCTGAATTTCTCCTTCTCTTACTAATAATGGTCTTGAGTACAACCCTTCTGCATTATGCTGTCTTCACTTGAAATGTGTAAAATTTTTTCATTCTACTCAAGAGAAAAATATCTTCACTCCCATTTTGCAGATAACGAAACTAAGGCTGAGAGAGAAGACTGTAACTTGCCCAAATCACCCCAGCTAGGAAAGAATCGGATCAAAGTTTGGATAGGAGGATCGGTGGCTACAGTCTTTACTCTTTTCATCCATTTAAAACCCTACTCAGTAATCTTTAAGGTGTTTCTAGTTATTAATTTTATGGATTTGTGCACCTGAAATTAAAAGGTAACACTTTGCCTAAAAGCACATTTTAACTGTGCATGGGTTTTTTTTTTTTTTGTCAGTGAAGGGAACTACCTTATTGGACAATTGTAGTTTATTTTTCATTGGCTGCTTTACTGAGCCTCATCAAATGTATTTGCTTTGCAGAGCTGCAGTGGATTAATCTTGAATAAGTAATTTGGAAATGTTTTTATTCATTTCTATGGAAACCATCTATCTGGATTTTCATATATCAAGATCATAGAGATTTGTCCCAGTCCAATTGCAATCTTAGTTACAGCAGGGTCGGCTTACATATTAAGGGCATAGTTTTGCTCTGATGGCCCTTCAGAAATCTGTAATTGGTGTGGAACACAAACACGAACAGAATGTGTCTTAGGAGGTCCTGTGAGTTAGGCTTCAGCAGATTAGCTGAGTCTTTCTTGATGGAACAAGCCCTTTGGAATTTATTAACACTCTGCTTCGTCCATTAACTACTCATGTCTTAAAATCCACTTGGTCTGCGTTTGCTAGCGTTTTAAAGAGTCAAACCTGAATCTGAGACTTAATTGACATCCATAGTGATATACACCAGACAAATTCCTTCACTTTTTATCCCCAAACAGGACATTTTTTTTTTCCCACTTTGGGATAACAATACTACTTTTATATATTTTCCTTCAGCAGAGAAAGCATTTTTTTTTTTTTTTTTTCGTTCTTAGAATACATCATCCTGCTTCTAGTTTGACTTTACTCCCTACCCCTCAGTGGTTTTAGGGCTTTTGGAGCCATATTATCTTTTTTCTTCTGAAGATTACTGAGAGAGTTGTGTATTTGTGTGGGGGTGGAGATTGGGGGCTGTGAAGGGCAGCCTGCCTGGAGATTATGAACCATGTTTAAAGAATCATTACTGTGAGAGAGGGCCTATAAAGCTACGAAGTATGGTAGAAATTCAAGCCAAAGATGTTAATCCTGGGAGAGTGTGTAACAAATATGCAAAAAGATATGTCTCTTATCTATTTGCTATCTATATGTTATCTACCTATTAATCATTTTATCTACCATCTATCATGTCCATTTGCCTATTTATCTTCTTTTTCTCTCTGTTTTTTCTTTTTCCTTTCATGTCCAATAATTTCTTAAATTTCTTAAAATATTGATTAGCTACAACTGATTTATAATATGTAAAGCAGCACCTAGTATGCAAAAGTATTATCAACCTAGAAATGCTAGGCTTTTAACGTAGGAAGAAGTCATACTCATTTTCATGAACTCTGTTTATATACATATTTTTAAATTTTTACCATACTTACTGCTATGGTAGCTACATCAGCTTTCTTTTGGTATGTCCTTGTATTTAAATTTTGTCTCCTGTTAGGATCATATCGGAGAAGGCAATGGCACCCCACTCCAGTACTCTTGCCTGGCAAATCCCATGGACAGAGGAGCCTGGTAGGCTGCAGTCCATGGAGTCGCTAGGAGTCAGACACGACTGAGCGACTTCACTTTCACTTTTCACTTTCATGCATTGGAGAAGGAAATGGCAACCCACTCCAGTGTTCTTGCCTGGAGAATCCCAGGGACAGGAGAGCCTGGTGGGCTGCCGTCTATGGGGTCGCCCAGAGTCAGACACGACTGAAGTGACTTAGCAGTAGCAGTAGCAGGATCATATAATGAGCTGTTTTTAAGCCAGTCTGATAATCTTATTCTTTTATTTGGAATATTTAGTCCATTTATTTTTAGGTGTGTGCGTGCTCAGGCATGTTTGATTCTTTGTGACTCCATGGACTGCAGCCCAACAAGTTCCTCTGTCCATGGAACTTTTCAGGCAAGAATACTGGAGTGGGTTGCCATGCCCTCCTCCAGGGGATCTTCCCAACCCAGGGACTGAACCCACATCTCCTGTGTCTCCTGTATTGGCAGATGGATTCTTTATCTCTGTGCCACCTGAGAAGCCCCATTTATCTTTACTGAACTTACTAATATATTTAGTTTTATATCTCTCATCTTATTTGCTTTTAATTTGGTCTGTTTTACATTTTCTTTTCTCTTCCTTGCTTTTTATACAATTATTTCCATTATTCTACTTTCCTCCTATTTATTTGTTAATTTTGCATTTATTTTTTAAAATTTATTTATTTTTAGTTGAAGCATAATTGCTTTACACTGTTATGTTTGTTTCTGCCATACTACATTTATGGTCGGTGCGTGCTAAGTCTCTCCAGTCGTGTCCGACTGTTTGCGATCCTATGGATGGTAGCCCGCCAGGCTTCTCTGTCCATGGGATTCTCCAGATAAGAATACCTGAGTGGGTTGCCATGCCCTCCTCCAGAGGATCATCCTGATCCAGGGACTGAACCTTGAGTCTCCTGCATTGGCAGGAGGGTTCTTTATCACCAGTCTTCCCTGGTGGCTCAGTAAACTGTAAAACTGTTTGATTAAACTGTTTGATTAAACTGTTTGAAAAACTGTTTGATTAGTAAAAATCAGTAAAACTGACTGATCTGCCTGCAATGTGGGAGACCTGGGTTTGATCCCAGGGTCATGAAGATCCCCTGGAGAAGGAAATGGCAGCCCACTCCAGTACTCTTGCCTGGAGAATTCCGTGGACAGAGGAGCCTGGTGGGTTACAGTCCACGGGGTCACAAAGAGTCAGACACGACTGAGTGACTAACGCTTTCACTTTCTTTATCACTACTGCCACCTGCTAAGCCTGTTATTATTATTAGCAGCAGTAGTTTAATGGTTAACCTAGAGATCACAACCAGACATGACTTATTAAAATTATTTTTTATCTCTTCCCTAATACTGCTAGAAACTTAAAACATTAAACTCTGCTCCATCCCTGGGTCGGGAAGATCCCCTGGAGAAGGAAATGTCAACTCACTTCAGTAATCTTGCCTGGAGAACCCCGTGGACAGAGGAGCCTGGCAGGCTACAGTCCACGGGGTCTCACAGAGTCAGACACGACTGAGTGACTAAACCACCACCACCTGTCTTTCGAATTATTCTTGTTACACATTTTAATTATCTCTACATTTTAAATTTCACAATAATTCCCAATTAATTTTGTATGGCCAATGTTTATTTATAGTTACCCACATATGTATCATCTTCTGTCTTCTTCATTGTTTTTTCCATGTTTCCAACTGTGATCGTCTTCTTTTTCCTGAAAATCTCTCTTTGGCATTTCTTTTAGTGTAGGCCTACTAATGATAAACTTCTTCAGTTTTTATTAGTCTGAAATTCTCTACTGTTATTTTCAATTTTGAGAGGATTTTTAAAATCAGATATAGAAATCTGAGTTGGCTTTTATTTTCTTTCAATTATTTTAAAAATAACATTTTTAAAATGTTATTATAAATTCCTTGGGCTCCTATCATTTCTGTTGAGAACTAAGTTGAAAATCTCTTTGTTGCTCTTTTGAAAACAATATAACTCATCTCTAGCTGTTTTTAAGATTTTTTGGTATAAAATAGATAACCAACAGGACTTATTATATAGCACAGGGAACTATATTCAATATTTTAAAATATCCTATAAGGGAAAAGAATCTGAACAATATTCTGTGATAAACCATAATAGAAAATAATATAAAAAAGAATATATATATATGTATAACTGAATCACTTTGCTTAAACTAATGCAACATTATAAATTATACTTCAATTTAAAAAGAAAAGAAAAGCATACAATGACAAAATATTTTTGGTTTTCAGGAATTTTACTCTAATGTACCACGTGTGTTGCTTTGTATTTATCCTGCTTGGGGTTTGCTGAGCTTCTTGTAACTGTGGGTTGATGTTCTTTAACAGCTTTGGAAAATTCTTGGCCAATATACCTTAACATATGGCTTTTATGTCATCTCTCTTTTTTCTTTCTAGAACTTAGTGATACATATGTTAAACATTGTAAGTGCTTACCAGAAGTCTCTTTCTCTTTGTCCTTCCTATTCTTTTTTCTCTTTATGCTTCCTTTTGCATGTTTTCTATTAATCTTTCTTCAAAGTTTATTAATTTGTGTTCTGCTGTGTCTAATTTTCAGTCAACTCCATTGACTGAGTTCTTAATGTAAGATATTAATTTGTTTTAGTTTTAGAATAACCATTTGATTCTTTTTAAATTTTTATTTTATATTGGAATAGTTGATTTACAATGTTGTGTTAGTTTCAGGTGTAGAGAAAAGTGGTTTCGTTATACGTATACCTATATCTATTCTTTTTCAGATTCTTTTCCAATGTAGGTTATTACAAAGTATTGAGTAGAGTTCCCTGTGCTATACAGTAGGTCTTTGTTGATTATGTAGTGTATATATTTTAATCCCAACCTTCTAATTTATCCTTCTCTCTAACCTTTTCCCTTTTGTAACCATAAGTTAAAAAACAAAATAGATCCTGGTACTCTGGTGAAATTCTTCATCCTTTCATTTATTTTGTTCACTTTTCCTATATTTTATTTAACACATTGATTATAGCTATTCCCTTGCTAACTCAAAAATCTGGATCAGCAAGTCCATTTCTATTCTGTTTTATTCTGTTGGTTATAAAGCATATGGAGCTGTACTTTTCTCAAGTCTAGGAATTTTTGACTAAATGCACTGTTTTGTGTATTAAATAATGTATGATAGTGGCTGGATATAATTTTATCTTCCATTGGAGCATGTGTCCTCTTTTTCTGTTATGCAGATGGAATGAGGAGGTGGCTATCTCAATTCAGTCATGGATATAGCTTGGCTAGGGTCCCTCTTCCTAAGACAGGCTCTCCCAGGCTTTTGCTTGAGAGCCTGTTCTTTGTGTCCTCAACCTTGAAGTCCAAAGAAAATCCAGCTCTTCCCTTTAGCCATTTTCCATGTAACTATTCTTCCTACTCATAAAACTTTAAAATTTGCAAATGTCCTAAGGGAGTGAGCAGTCATGTATTTGAAGCAATTCTTTTCATCTGGCAAGTCTTGAGATTGTGGGAACTTTTTCCTGCTTTCTAGAAGTTTTGACCTAGTTCCCCATCTTCCTGTACAACACCAGAACTCCAGAAATTTCCTTCCTGGCAAAGTTGGCTGTGTGTTTAGGGCTCCTCAGGTTTTTCATTCTGTCACTTCAGTTCTGTGTGACAGCTAACGTTGGCTGGTTTCTCTTTCCATTGGATTGATCCTCTGCCTGGGCTAAGGTTGATCAACATGTGGCCAGGGCTTGAAAACATCCCTAGCGAAAAGATACTGGCCATCATAAGCTCACCTCAGAACACGTTTCCCTCCCTAGAACTTGAGTTCATTTAGTCCTAGTTGCTTTTATAGCTCTCTAATGCCTTGAAAAATATGGAAGTCTTGGCCTGCTGTGGCTTAATTGGCTCTATCTAAACATGAAAATTCCTTGACCTCACACTATTACATTTTCTTCATCAATTATGTATTTATCTAGTAGTTTTCTATATGAAACTTGCTTAGTTGTTATTTATTGTATTTTCAGAGATTGTCTTTACAAACATTAACTGAGAAAAGAGCCATTCATTTTCTACTTAGTACTGACTTCGTATACTTCCTCTGACCCAGCCTGACTCCCTGGTTCTCCTAGTTGGACATCAACTCTTTTCTGGAATTCCCACTTTGCCTTATGTGTATATCTTTAGAGGACGAGATGGTTGGATGGTATCATTGACTTAATGGACATGAATTTGAGCAAACTCTGGGAGATAGTGAAGGACAGGAAAGACCGGCATTCTGCAGTCCATGGGGTTGCAGAGTCAGACACAACCAAGTGACTGAACAACGACATTGCATGTATACTTTGCATTGTAGTTACTTCAGCTCAGTTCAGTTTAGTTGCTCAGTCGTGTTTGACTCTTTGCAACCCCATGAATCGCAGCACGCCAGGCCTCCCTGTCCATCACCAACTCCCGGAGTTCACTCAGACTCACGTCCATGCCAGGCCTCCCTGTCCATCACCAACTCCTGGAGTCCACTCAGACTCATGCCCATCGGGTCAGTGATGCCATCCAGCCATCTCATCCTCTGTCGTTCCCTTCTCCTCCTGCCCCCAATCCCTCCCAGCATCACAGTCTTTTCCAATGAGTCAACTCTTCGCATGAGGTGGCCAAAGTACTGGAGTTTCAGCTTTAGCATCATTCCTTCCAAAGAAATCCCAGGGCTGATCTCCTTCAGAATGGACTGGTTGGATCTCCTTTCAGTCCAAAGGACTCTCAAGAGTCTTCTCCAACACCACAGTTCAAAAGCATCAATTCTTCCGCACTCAGCCTTCTTCACAGTCCAACTCTCACATCCATACATGACCACTGGAAAAACCATAGCCTTGATTAGATGGACCTTTGTTGGCAAAGTAATGTCTCTGCTTTTCAATATGCTATCTAGGTTGGTCATAACTTTTCTTCCAAGGAGTAAGCATCTTTTAATTTCATGGCTGCAGTCACCATCTGCAGTGATTTTGGAGCCCAAAAAAATAAAGTCTGACACTGTTTCCACTGTTTTCCCATCTATTTCCCATGAAGTGATGGGACCAGATGCCATGATCTTCGTTTTCTGAATGTTGAGCTTTAAGCCAACTTTTTCACTCTCCACTTTCACTTTCATCAAGAGGCTTTTTAGTAGTCACTTAGGGATATGTATATCCTATGCAGGGACCATCATAGAGCTTTGCCCATAGTGGAAGGAATACATGAACAAAACACCAACAGCATAAAACATAAAAATGCTCTAGGGATACCAAGAGAATTCTTACATACTCATCCTTGCCACTGGTGAAGAGATCACCCAAGAAGCAGTATTTGTGTTGTTTTCTGAGCTGGGGGCCAGAATTACACCAGTACCATCCCATTTGTGTACTGGGGCAAAGAATTTCATAATAATAGGATGTTTATACGAATAAACAAGAGTTTCTGCATACAAATTCTGGCTTTCACAGTCATTAAATAGGGGGGACATGGTTAAAATGACAAAGGAAACTAGCTTGCACACACTTAGACCAAGGCTATTTGCAGGGTTTCATATTAGCAACAGTTAGATTGTCTTTAAAAAAATCCATGTACAACTTACATTTTCAATATGAGGTGGAAATAACTCCACTACTCCAGGGATTCTTATACTTCTAAAGTCAACCACTGCTCATTCATGGAGCACATTGGGAAAAGCATTGTGGAGAAACATACCATTTCAGGCATTGTCCATTGTCCACCAAGGGAATTAGTTAAAACAAGCCACAAGTACATCATAATACATCATCAATATAATAAGATATGTGGTAGGTAAACTATGTGAAAAATATAGATAGTCAATATTATAATAAATATTGTAAGGATTTAGAAAAGAAGATGACCACCCTAGTGATGATCTAGGGAGTCTTGGATTATATTTTCTCATCAGACACATAGCCTTAAGGCCTTTGGCTTTAAACTTCTTTCTTTCCTTAGAGTTGGTTTAACATGGCCAATCATGTTGGAAAAGAAATGAATAAATTTGACATGGCATCCCATCCCAGCTGGTTTTAATAATCTGAATTGCTTTTAAGACAAACTTGTGAGAACAAGTAAAGAACTTTCTGCCAAACTATATGAATGTCATCTGGCCTGAAGTGAGAGCTTGGTGGTGGTCTAAATCCATTCACAAGGAGGGTACAATTTACCACAACTATTCTGGCAGAGCTTGGAGGTGGGGGAGTTGCAGCTTTTCTCATTACATGTTAATTGAGGACAGGGATCAGAGATGGCTGAATAAACAACATCTCTGGAGAGCTAGAAACTTTCATGTATTTCAAAGAGTATGTTTCACCATATTAGTAGTTGAGAAGAACATGAATTGTGGAGTAAAACTGGTTTGAGGAATCAGAAAGAACACAAAGGAATGTTGTTACATGTGACACCAGTATATAAATTGAAATTTGCCAGTGTTTGAATGTTTGTTCAGCATACTATGATTATTAAAAATTAGTATAGAGACCACCTTGTCACATGGAAACATGTTTATGAAATGTTGAAGATTTAAGAGATCAAGATATAAATTCAGGGACGTTCCTGGCAGTCCAGTGATCAAGACTTCGCCTTCCAGTATAGGGAGTGTAGGTTTGATCCCTAGTCAGGGAGCCAAGATCCCACATGCCTTGTGATCAAAGCCCCAAAACGTAAGCCAGAAACAATATTGCAACAAATTCAATAAAGACTTAAAAGAAAGATATAAATCCAGTTGTACAGAATGCAAAAGTGCAAATGAAAAAGATGGGGAAGAGTCTGGAGCCCAAGAGACAAGTCATTGTGTTAAACGTAATTTTCTTTCATCCCTCCGTATTTCCCAAAATGTCTATAACTCGATTATATTAATCATTCAAAAACACAGGACTTTTATTCGAGAAATATTTCATGACTTCATGGTTTTTTTCAAAGACATATTGCTTATTATCTCTACCCTCAAGGAACGCTGAATCTAGTAAGGGGGTAAGACATAAAATCTTATAAATAGTATGGAGTATAGAAAGTAAGAGAGCCAAGGGAAGTCAGATGAAAACCATCACACAGGACTGTTGTGATCACGAAGGCTTAATGAAGGCAGTGAAGTTTGAACATGACCTTTAAAGACAGGATTTTAATAGATTGTGTTGAGCATGAAATGGCATTCTCTGTGGAGAAATTGCACAAGCAAAAAGGCAAAGATGGAAAAGCATAGCTGTTTATGTGGAAAAGCAAGGATTCACAATGCTCAATGAGCAGAACAGCAAAGAAAAATGTGACTTGAAAGCGAGACTGAGGCCAAATTTTAAGGTATCATTGCCAGGCTAGAAGTTGGATTTAGTCATTGCATCGTAATAGCTGATTTGTGTATTTTTCTTCAGGGTTTACAAGGTGCAAACTGTTTTCACATTCTTTACATATGATTTTTTCAATAATGTTCTGAAGATGAGATTATCACTCTATCTGCAGATGACAAAACTGAAGTTGGAGGAACTGGAGGATGCCCCAAGTTCACAGAGCAAGTTCCTTCTGCTCATTCTTCCCAGTGGTTCATTCACAACAACCATATAGCATTTGCCATAATGCACTATTGTTAGTTCTTCATTTTCCCCTCCAGCACATCCTAGTCACTTATGGAAAAAGCAGCCAGTTCACCAGGATTTCCTACATGATTTCAAATGATTGATCTAAGAAATTAACTTTGTTAGCAGGAAAATAAGATGGTTGGAGGTTGGGCTTAGATTAAAGCCTTAGGTTGAATCCTAGTTCTGCTGCCTATGAGCTGTATATCAAATAGTTTATCCCCTCTGAGCGTGTGTCCTTACTTTTCATATATGATTAACATTTGCTTTATAGAGCTGTTTAGAGGAGTAAATAGGAAAACACATGAAATGCCCAGTAGTGTGCCTGATCCATAACAAACACGAAGTCAGTGGAAGTGTTATGTTGTTATAATATTGCTCATATAACTTTGAATCAGTAACTAAATCCTATTCCTTTATTCTACTTTCCTAATTTAGTTCGATCAGTTTCCAGATGACCCAGATTTGAGGGTCTTGACTGGGAGTCAGGAGCCTGCCATCTCTCTAAATGTAGGGTGACTTCATCCTGTAGCCAAATGTTCCCCTTCCCCCTTGCCTTTTCCCATATGTCACTTTGTTGTACAAAGGGGATTTGGAAGGTCAGAGAGAAAGAGTCAACCTAATAAGTGAAAAATGGAAGAAGAGATCACAATCAAGGACCACTTTACCTGAAGTGATATAATTATTCTGAGCCTGAGTAGACAGTCCTAAATGTCAAGTCACTCAAGTATTGAAACCATCTTGTTTTCAATAATATCAGTGAGCTAAAAACATTAAGGTAATGCTACTTCTGCTAATGTTAAGAATTGACATTTACTGAGTCTTTAATATATGCTAGGCAACAGCCTCGGAGAAGGTGATGGCGCCCCACTCCAGTACTCTAGCCTGGAAAATCCCATGGGCGGAGGAGCCTGGTAGGCTGCAGTCCATGGGGTGGCTAAGAGTCGGACACGACTGAGCGACTTCACTTTCACTTTTCACTTTCATGCATTGGAGAAGGAAATGGCAACCCATTCCAGTGTTCTTGCCTGGAGAATCCCAGGGACGGGGGAGCCTGGTGGGCTGCCGTCTATAGGGTCACACAGAGTCGGACATGACTGAAGCAACTTAGCAGCAGCAGCAGCAGCAGACAACAGCCTAGAATAGAATAGGCCACTCAAGCTTCAATTTGTAGACGACTTTTTCCTTAGTCCTACCCCATTGTGTTGTATTCTTGACACACATTCTCAGTCTGCATCTCTAGATAGAACTGAACATTTTGTTTATGCACCAAACCTGAGAGTCAGCCAGTGTAGGAAAACTTTATTAAGAAACCCAACCCAATATATGGCTTCTCAAGTGGTGCGAGTAGTAAAGAATCTGCCCGCCCATGCAGGAGGCATAAGAGATGTGGCTTCGAACCCCTGGAGAAGGAAATGGCAACCCACTCCAGTATTCTTGCCTGGAGAATCCCAAGGACAGAGGAGCCTGGCGGGCTACAGTTTGTGGGGTCACAAAGAGTTGGACACAACTGAGTGACTTCACATGTGCATACAACCCAATATAAGGCCCGTATCTAATGCACAAGGCAGAGTAGTGCTCTACCATTGTACCACACATACTAAGTATTTGGATATTTTCTCCTCATATTGACCTTTCTTATTTTTTCTCACTGCCATTTTATTTTCCACCAAAATTTCAGCATTCTCTAGGTCAGGTGCTTCTATGGAAGTCAGGCTTGATCAGTCATGGTCTTCCTTCTACCTCATCCACAGGAACTCAGTCTATTAAGATACTCACCAGTGTGTATTAATTGGCTTTGCTATGCTTTACCAATCCAATTTTAGCTGGTTTGCTTGTTCATTTAAAAATATTTTGACCTAGAGAACCAAGTTTAATCAGGATCCTGGAATTTATAGTGATGCCTTTGAGGATATGCTCAATAAATACTTGATACTTACCATGTTGATAGTGATAAGTGATATGTCAGGCAGCTGGGAAATTGGAAATTTGGCCCTCAAAGGGGAGAACAAACACAGATACTAATTTTAAGACCACAGACACAGCCTAATTAATTTTTAAAATCTGGTCCTTATGTTTTCTCTTCCAGTTTTAGTCTAGTCATGGACTTAAGGAGAAGGAAATGGCAACCCACTTTAGTATTCTTGCTGGGAAAATTCCATAGGCAGAGGAGCCTGGTGGACTATCGTCCATGGGGTTGCAAAGAGTTGGATATGACTGAGCACACACACACATGGTCTTAAAGTAGGTGGACCCTGGGATTAGCAGAAAGCCAAGTATAATTGCTTAACTGATCATGATAACTGGTCAGCTCTAGAGCTTTTGAGGCTTCAGACTATTGGAAAGAAGTTCTGCAACAACTGGCCATTGGCTCAGGAGGAGAGGAGGCTGCTATAGAGAAGGGCCTTTCCTGCTGCCACAGTAGCATGGTGAGCTGAAGATTCAGTGGGTAAAAGAAACCCTATTGCTCTCGCTTCTGTGGAATACTGGGGAGAGTCAAATGACCCTTTAATTACCACCTTAGTCATCAATAATGGAAGATTTGCCAGGGGAGGATTAAATACTTTCTAGTTTGCAGGCTCTTTGCCTGGAAGTTTGCCCAAAGCTGCAATCACATGCCTCAGTTTCTCCTGCTGTCTTCCAGAGCCCCATCCTTTCCTTGCCCTGCATGACTTCCCCCCCCCCCCCCAGATTTCTAAAAATAAAATGAACCACTGTATATTTAGAGAGTTGACTTAATTAAATATGTGATTCATTTAGGGTTAGGGTTTAGGGTTAGGGTTAGGGTTTCTAAGGGGTTACCCTTTAGAAAGTGTGCAAGTATTGTTTCATGCATAAGGTGCTTCGAATAATTTCTATAAGTACTGTTATTAGATCTTGGATAAGTATGCCTTATTGTAACATTTTTACAATGGAAAAACCAGATTCAATTCATGATTTATAACTCACAACACTTTTTCTAAAACATTCTGTAGTTTTTAGCATTAATACTACATACATATATGTAGGGCCAGGAAGCTAAATAAATTGATAAAGTGTATCTGCAGAATAAAAATATTTATGCATTTACAAATTACAAACCCTCAAATAACTTAGTGGGTAGATTTATACACATGCTTTATAAGTCAGAATATGAGAGACAGTTGAATTAGTACATAAAGTTTTTATTTAAAGTTTTCCCCTTCCAAGCAAGCTTCATTTACACATTCTAATACTGTACAAAATTTACATTTTCTGTGATTTATTTATTTATTCACTCTTCACTTTCTAATAGCTTACGCCTTTCTGAAATACAGAAAGCTTTGCTTATAGTTCTCATAAATGCTTTTATTTATTTTGGCTAGAAATAAAAAATAAATGAAGAACAAGTCCAAGGAAAGCAAATACCCTTGTATAAACTGACTTTTGGAAGAGATGGGGACTATTGACGATAAAAGGTTTTGAAGGAGACCTTGAATTCTTCATGACATCAGCTGGGAATTCTATCACAAAGTACTGTAACCTTTCTTTCTATGTATTCATATGTGATCAAGGAAAAAGAAATGAAAAGCTGATTCCACTGGATATATATATTTATATATATATATTTTTACAACGGATCCTTTGGATCTGAACATACAAATAAATACAAAAACAACAAGGATTGCACTTTACTGTAGAAATGGCATTGGATTCCAGTACACCCATCCATCTTGACATGCTCCACAGTGAAACCTTGTCACCAGGGCAATTTTAATTGGTGGCTTCCCTATGTGGTTATTTCTGAACGACATACTTGTTGAGGGATTTGAAAACATCTCTGGGTGATTCACAAAATATTTTAGGCTTTGATTTGTTCCTAATTATTGTTGTGGCAGCTCTGAAGAGCTTGAGAATCAAATCCACGTTTCTGCTAGTTTTTCTCTATTGTAGGTCACACTGATATTGTCTCATGCTTTTCTGACCTTCTGCTCCTAAATTCCTTGTGCTTCTCAAGACAGCTAGTGATGGCTCGCTTCACTGAGCCCAGGCATCTCTGCTGACAACAAAGAAATGTAATGAGTTGAGGGGAAGGAGGGTTCATCAGGTGCTTTTCTAGAGCCACATCTAGAGTCTTTTCTAGAGCCAAAGGTGTGGAAGAGGGAGAGGTATTGTTTGAGGAGTTACAGTTAGCTCCTTAGGCTCTTTGTGGCCGCATGGACTGTAGCCTGCCAGGCTCCTCTGTCCATGGGATTCCCCAGGCAAGAATACTGGAGTGGGTTGCCATGCCCTCCTCCAGGGGATTGTCCCAATCCAGGGATTGAACTCATGTCTCTTAAGCCTCCTGCATTGGCAGGCGGGTTCTTTACCACTAGCTCCACCTGGGAGGCCCTGTTCGTTCCTTATATGCTGCCCCAAATGAGAAAGCCTGAGCCTCTATAAACTGAATAGTGCATTTTGTTTTAATCTTTTGGATAAAACTGAGGACACAGAATTTATGACTCTGGCTAGCCTAGAACTGACAGGGCAGAAAGAAGTTGCTACAAGAGCCAATATCTTTTTCTTCTCTGTTCCCACGAGGTGCTATAAGGGGCAGAAGGTATATAAAATGAAGTTCTATGGAAGCAAAAACATTCCTCTTCAGTCTTACATGATTTTCTATAACTGTATTGCCTACAGAATCTGTGAAGCTGCCACAGGTTAGGAATATAGAATCAGTGGCCATTTCTGTAATGTAGTATGAGTGTTTGGGTGGGTCAAATTTGGAATCATTCATGAACACAATATCCCCAAAACTTCAACATAGATCACATGCAGGTAAACTACAATGCACAATACTGATCTCAGGTCTCTCGGGGGGCACTCCTCTGTATCTTCTTTCTCCTGTTGAAAGTCGAGATCCACGTGAGGGATTTCGTAAAGCTGAGACAAGTTAAAACCAGTCTGCAATGGAAGAGTCTGTCACCACAGGAAGTTTGATGTGATGCGAGTTACAGACAGAGTTTCCGTTCAAGAACAGGTCTTTTCCTTTTGTAGCTTCTTGTAAATCACCAGACACTAAAGTGGGTTTTGGCAGATGTACCATTAGAATGCATTGTTCTGGCTACAATAGGGATGTCACTTGTCACTGCTTCCTAGAATGTGTCGTTCTGGGGTTTCCTGGTGTTATTTGTTGTAAGGTACACAGGCAGGCAGGATAACTGTTGCACAGGCTGGCCCTGCCAGCGGTTCTGCCACATCTCCTTCGAGTTCTGTCCAGCTGCCTTTTTCTGGACAATAGCATATTGTGGATGACTTGTAGGCTCCCTGGAATGGAGAGCAGAGAGCCTTAGGGAAGGCTATTCAGAGAAGCACTATGGCAACCTTATTTATCACATCTACATTGGGATGGTTTACAAATCCTTTATGATAACTTAGCCCATGTTGGAAATTATCCTTGTTTAAGTTTAAAAAAAGAAATAATTATCTTAAATATTCAAATAATTGAAGTAAATTGGATTTTAGATTATCACCTCACTTTTCCATTTCTTATCTTACTACTATAGAGAATCAGAGACAGAGGGTTCAAAACCAGTTTAAAATAAACTGGAAATGAAGGTTTGTCAACTTCTTCACATGTTGATTTATTTGTTTTCAAGGGGCCACACGAGAAATAAAAAAGTCTTTGATCCTCTTTCCTTTGTCAACCTCAGCGGCTAGTGCTTGTATAGTTCCCTTTATTAACCAAAGCAGCCTTGTTTTTTACCATAGGCAAGGAAAAAAACCCCAAAATCCCAACCAACATAATCATTTTCTGGTTCCAAACATACATACGTTTGCAGCTAGCAATGTACACCAGCAAATAAGGATGTAGATGAATATCTAGTGATATATGTCAATACAGTTCGCTTCCACAAGACTATAACTTTTTAAGGCTCTTCAAAACTTTAAATAACAATCTTGTTGGATGCAAAAGAAATGAGGCCAATTAATATTATTAAACCCCCAAATTAATCTTATAAAACCAACACACATATATATAGGAAAATACAGTCATCATTTCAAAGGTGGCTGTGTAGACCATTGGACTTATGTGCCTTCTGATATGTCATTTGAATTACACAGCCCCCTTTCTGTATGTTCTTGCTATTAATAAAATAAATAAATTAAAAAAATTTTTTTTAAAGCTGAACTCAGGTCCTTACCAATAACAGTATATAGGAACTATGGAGACAGAGGACTATTTTTAAATGTCAACACAAGGAAATCATTAGCCAATACCAGAATGTCGGATATTCTATAAGATAACTGACCTTGCTGTTTCAACAAGTCAATGATACGGGACAGAACGAGGGGCAGGCGTAATTCTCCAGATTGTGGGGGATGTATGAGATATAATAGCAAAATATAAGTGAGGCCTTTTGAATCCTAATTTGAACACGTCAATTTGAAAAGCAGATTTTTTTTTTTCCAGATCAATGGGATAAACTTTAAAATGGATAGGATATAAAGGAATTACTGTTGATTTTATTGGGTATAATAATGATAATGTGTTTATATAAACAAGTGTTTTTTTTTTAAAAGAAATACTGGAGCATTTAGGTTGAAATAATATGTCTAGAATTTGCTTCAAATTGCTTCAACCAAATATTTTTAGAAGCAGGAGAGATAAAGTAAGTATTGCAAAGCACTGATAGATGTCGAAGTTGGATGGTGCACTAACAAGGGCCCACTGAGCTCTCAGTTCTTGTGTATGTTTGGAATTTTTATGGTAAAGAGGGGGGCAAAGTGGAAAGCAATGGCAAATTACATAATCCTAAATAGAATCTGTGGATAACTGAACAATTATTTTCCATTTTCTACGCTTTGCTGGTCAGAAACTTTTCAGACTCTCCTAAACAGATTTAACAGACATCTGTAAAACCACTTCAGCCCTACTTTTAACTGGAAAGCATGAGGACGGGAGAGAAGCAGAGACCTACCGCATTTTGTGATACAACTGACCAGATAGCAAGCCAGTTCTACAGCAACCACACTGATTCTACTTTACTGCTTAAAGTAATTTACTGTGTGCATATAAACATGATACTCTTAAAAGGTATTTGTGTGGGTGGTAACACATTTGGAGGGACATGAAAAGTAAGCACAAGCAAAAAGGAGGAAGAGGAGGTAAATGTAGACGCGTACCATACTCCAGCTGTAGCCTCCCACCAGGTAAATGCTGTCATCAAGCGCTGCACAGCCAGGACCACTGCGACCCTCTAAAATGGGTGTCTGGAGAATATTCCACTGGTCACCTTTTGGGTCATAGCATTCCACCAGCATTACATCGAGATGGGAGAAACCTAAGTGACATAGCAAAATGGAATCATCAAAGAATAAGCTCTTGGGGTTCCATTTTAAGGCTAGGGCTTCTTTTAAAATAAATGACCAGAGCCAAGAAATAGAGAGCTATACCTTTGAAGACGTATGTATAAATTTGCGGGTGAAATCAGGAGTTGTCAGAAAGACCTAATAAGCAAACAAATAAAAAATCCTCCCAAACCCCAACCCTTGATGTTTTGGATTAATTTAAAGCAAAAATGCCTGGCTAGATGTCATTGGCAAAGGTTGATTTACCTTGGAGTATCAGTAAAGATTTATTTAAATCTTATTAAAAAGCTTTAGCAATATGTGAACTGTGAACTTCCAGATGTTCAAGCTGGTTTTAGAAAAGGCAGAGGAACCAGAGATCAAATTGCAACATCTGCTGGATTATTGAAAAGCAAGAGTTCCAGAAAAACATCTATTTCTGCTTTATTGACTATCAAAGCCTTTGACTCGGTGGATCACAATAAACTGGAAAATTCTGAAAGAGATGGGAATACCAGACCACCTGACCTGCCTCTTGAGAAACCTGTATGCACGTCAGGAAGCAACAGTTACAACTGGACATGGAACAACAGACTGGTTCCAAATAGGAAAAGGAGTACATCAAGGCTGTATATTGTCACCCTGCTTATTTAACTTATATGCAGAGTACATCATGAGAAACGCTGGGCTGCAGGAAACACTGGCTGGAATCAAGATTGCCGGGAGAAATATCAATAACCTCAGATATGCAGATGACACCACCCTTATGGCAGAAAGTGAAGAGGAACTAAAGAGCCTCTTGATGAAGGTGAAAGTGGAGAGTGAAAAAGTTGGCTTAAAGCTCAACATTTAGAAAACTAAGATCATGGCATCCGGTCCTATCACTTCATGGCAGATAGATGGGGAAACAGTGGCTGATTTTATTTTTCTGGGCTCCAAAAGCACTGCAGATGGTGATTGCAGCCATGAAATTAAAATATGCTTACTCCTTGGAAGGAAAGTTATGACCAAACTAGACAGCATATTGAAAAACAGAGACATTACTTTGCCAACAAAGGTCTGTCTAGTCAAGGTTATGGTTTTTCCAGCTGTCATGTATGGATGTGAGAGTTGGACTATAAAGAAAGCTGAGTGCAGAAGAATTGATGCTTTTGAACTGTGGTGTTAGAGAAGACTCTTGAGAGCCCCTTGGACTGCAAGGACATCCAACCAGTCCATCCATAAAGGAAATCAGTCCTGAATATTCATTGGAAGGACTGATGCTGAAGCTGAAGCTCCATTACTTTGGACACCTGATGTGAAGAGCTGACTCATTAGAAAAGACCCTGATGCTGGGAAAGATTGAGGGCAGGAGGAGAAGGGGACGATAGAGGATGAGATGGCTGGATGGCATCACCAACTCGATGGACATGGGTTTGGGTGGACTCCGGGAGTTGGTGATGGACAGGGAGGCCTGGCGTGCTGCGATTCATGGGGTCGCAGGGTCAGACACAACTGAGCGACTGAACTGAACTGAAAAAGCTTTAAAATAGTAATAGTTAAAGCAAGCATTTTATAGACTGCTTATAATCTGGTTCTTTCCTAAGTGTTTTATATGAAGGAACTCATTTAATCCTCTCAACCACCCTTAGATATTTCTACATTATATTCATTTTATAGATGAGAAACTGAGGAACAGATGGAATTTTAACCTAAATAAGTCACATAGCCTGTAGCTAGGCTGAGATTTGAAACCAAATGAATAGGCTTCAAAAGTCACTTTTACAGACTAAACTTTATTGCTTTGCTTAAGTGAATATTCAATTCTCTCAAAATCTTTTACTTTTTTTAACAGTCTGATTATGTAAACACCTGTGATGATGTGCTTTAACTATTATAAACTTGAAAATACTTAAAAATGACACTTATCCAGTACTTATTACATTTAGGGGTAGATATGTATTACTAAATAACAGAAAAAATGTCCATATATAACCTGTGGTTTAAGAAGGGTATATGATTGGAAAATAAATTCATGAACAAAGGTGAAGTTGCTTAGTCATGTCCAACTCTTTGTGACCCTATGGACTGTAGCCCACCAGGCTCCTCCATCCATGGGATTTTCCAGGCAAGAGTACTGGAGTGGGTTGCCATTCCCATCTCCAGGGGATCTTTCTGATCCAGGGATCAAACTCGGGTCTCCCGCATTGCAGGCAGACTCTTTACCATCTGAACCACCGAGGAATCCCATATATGGGTATATGATTGGAAAATAAATGCATAGAATGGCCTTATGTGCCATGCCCAGATGGCCTGTATTTCATTTCATTCAGTTTCAATAATCATGGAAAGTCAGAGTTGAGGAGATTTGAGAGACCAACTTGACCGGCTTCTTCATTTACAGATGAGAAAACTGAAGCTCAAAGTGATTCCACAGTGTTCTCAATATCACAGCTCTCTCTGCTTCCCTGTAAAATTTAGTGCTACACACATGCACACGAACTACAAAAAACTTGCTGCCATATACATAATAAGGAGGGAAAAGAGCCATATATGGTTCCAAAAATACTATGTTACTTATTAAATAAGCAAATGGAAAGAATTTGAGAATCATAGATGGTTTGATATTCAACTCTTCAAAGAAGTAATTCTAAATTTAGACATGAAATTCTGTTTTCTTTAAGAAAAATCACATTCATTTCTTTGTGCAGCTCTAAATTAAAAAAAAAAAGTTCTTTACGATGATTACAAAAACAATTTTCTGGAAAAAATCCATTACTATAATTTGGTGATAAGGGATAATTTATTTTACTGAATTCATTGTTACAACCAATTGTTTGTGCTTTTCAGTTATTAATGCTCTTGTTTTTTATTTTCTGTAGACATCATTATTCACTTATTTAATGTGTGTGGTAACTTCAAAATAATCCTATCTGCAGGAGAGCCAAAATAAGTGCTTGCCCAAGGGTACTGCTAATTTGCAAAGAGTAGATTTTATTTGGTCAACATGTTTTATACTTGGTTAACTATGATTATCTAACGAGAAACCCCCTTAGCAAGAAACATGAGATGCAAATGTTATTGTGATTTAAAAAAAGAGGACCTTTCAAATGATTTCCTCCAATTGCATATAAGCGATCATTCATTACAGCCAAAGTGTGGATAGCGCGTTTTGTGTTCATATCTTGTTTTCGAGCCCAGACATCCATGACGGGGTCATAGCAATATAGCCATGGGACATACTCTCCATTGTGTACACCCCCTGTGAATTAAACATAGACACACAAGTCAAGAAAGTGCCTTGGAACTGAACTTTGCAGCAGAAAGTGGAGGAATGACTTGCCTGAAATGTATATTTTCCCATTGTGCACTGCTCCTGCATGAGCTGCCAGAGGCTGTGGCAAAGAAGACACGTAACGCCATTCATTTGTTTCCAGGTTATAGCACTCCACGCTGGACAAGTAACCGGTTTCATTCCGTCCACCAATCACATATAAATGTTTGTCCAACCGGCATGCATAGAAACTGGCTCTTCTACAATGAAAACAACAACAACAACACCCCTCTGTAAATACAAAGTAGCCCAATCAGTCAGGGAAAGTGGGGGCATCCTGCTTCAGAAAGGGGTGCTGTGTGTGCTCAGTCACTCAGTCGTGTCTGACTCTTTGTGACCCTTTGGACTGTAGCCCACCAGGCTCCTCTGTCCATGGGATTCTCCAGGCAAGAATACTGGAGTGGGTTGCCATGACCATCTCCAGGGGATCTTTCTGACTCAGGGATCGAACCCTTATCTCCTGTGTCTTGTGCATTACAGGAAGATTTGTTACCTGCTGAGCCATCAGGGAAGCCCCAGAAAGGGTACAGAGCTTTGGACATTACACATATGACTCCTTGCTAAATCAGAGACCTTGAATAGTAATCATCCGTAATCCCCATCCTGGTTAACATTATTGACACTAAACTCACAGTAGAGGGGAAATTTACAACTCTTTGTTTCAGCTCTTTTTATCTTGCTTTTATACACTATTCAAGTGTTCACTAATGTTTGGGATATTTGGTACCTTGTAAAGATATCACAGCTCAGTAAGACAAAGTGAAAAATGAGGTAGATAATGTAACAATAATAAATTATCTTGACATTCACTTTCTTTATGGCCCTTCAAGGGTCATTGTTCCCAATTTATAAGAGAACTACATCATCAAAATTTTTCTTCAATTATCTTTTTTTTTTCTTTTTTCCCCCAGTATGACTGCAAGTAGAGAAACTTTTCGGACTTAATATAGTGTTGAAATTTTGCTCTTAGGAATTTCATCCGTGTAGCTTTTGATGTTCTTACAAAGCCATAGGATATTTTTAAATCTCTTTTCAAGAAAGACTATTTATTAAATTACCCCACCTTCCCTCAAAGGCAAAAGACATGCAAGTTGTATTGAAAGGACTGGAGACAGGAAGGCCTTTCTGGGGAGAACACAATCTAGGAGTCAGAGATTGAGGACCTGAAGTAGAGTTCTAGCAGAAGACACAGAAAGTGGGGATGCGAGATATAGGAGAGGAAGATGTAAAGCTTAGCAACTAATAACATATAAGAGCTGAGGGAGAAAAGAAATTAGAAGAGGACTCAAAAAGTTAGAGTTAGGATGACAAGGTCGCAATCTTAAGCGACACTTTAATCTTTAGCTTCTTTTTTTCTAATTGATGCTCCTGGGATAATGTACTTCACAAGGATAATATGTGGGTCAATACTGGAAAAGAATAATTGTGAAGTGCCAAGCCCTTCAGAGGCTTCCCAGGTGGCTCTTCCCAGGAGGCTTCCCAGCGGTAAAGAATCTGCCTACCAATGCAGGAGACTCAGGAGACACAAGTTTGATCTCTGGGTCGGGAAGATCTCCTGGGGGAGGAAATGGCAACCTGCTCCAGTATTCTTGCCTAGGAAATCTCATGAACACAGGAGCCTGCAAGGTTATGTATGGGGTTGCAAAGAGTTGGACACAATTGAGCATGCGTGCACAAGCCTCTCAGAGAACATAACTTATGTTTGATGAATTAATGGTCTTTATAAAATTTTATAAACATTGATGCCAAGACTCTTGGGCAAAGTCAATAGCAAAATAAAGAGTCCTAGAGGTTTTGAATCAGGTAAACCTATATTGTTTGAAGATTTTCCAAGCTGTGTTTATAAAGTGTCAAGACCTCTGAGAAGCAGTATATAGCCTCTTGATGAACAGTTAGGACTCTGGATCAGATTGCCTGGCCATATGACATACTGTAAAGTGCTTGTCATAGTGTCAACATTTTGTTCACTCTCATGAACTGTCAGCTGACATTATCCGGATAAAAATTTTTAAAAAATCAGCCATTGTGATGTTTGCATATAAACTTCTAACAGCATTTTCAGTGATGACTAAATTCTTTAATTTTTAAACACAATTTAGTACCATATACATGCACACTTAGTTGTGAGGTCATGTCCAACTCTTTGCCACCCTATGAATGCTGCCAGGCTGTAGTTCATGGATTTTTCTGGCAAGAATACTGGAGTGGGTTGCCATTGCCTCCTCCAGGGTATCTTCCTAAGCCAGGGATCAAATTTGCATCTCTTGTGTCTCCTGCATTGCAAGAGGATTCTTTACCACTGAGCCACTGGGAAAGCCCATATACATATGGCATATGTTATAGATGGTGATGTATTCAGTTTTTTTTTCCAGTTTTATTGAGGTATAATTGACAAAACTATAATAAAGGGAACAGTGTGATGATTTGGTACATGCATACATTGTAAAATGACTTGCACAATCAAATTAATTAACACTTCATCAGCTCACATATTAACCTCTATTTTTGTTTGGTGAGAACACTTAAGATCTACTCTCTTACCAAATTTCAGGTAAACAATAAGTATTATTAACTATAGTTATCATGCTGTAATTAGATCCTCAAAACTTACTCATCTTGCAATTGAAAGTTTGCATCCTTTCATCAGTCTCTCCCTATTTCCCTCACCCCTATCCCCCGGAAGCCACCATTTTAATCTCTATTTCTTTACTTTTGACTTTTAAAATACGATTCTACATATAAGTGATATACAGTATTTGTCTTTCTCAGTCTGGCTTATTTCACTTGGTGTAATCACCTTCAGTCTCATCTATGTTTGTCATGTAAATGGCAGAATTTCCTTCTTTTCTGTGGCAGAATAATATCCCAGTATATATATGTGTGTGTGCAGGCTTCCCAGGTAGCACAGTGGTAAAGAATCTGCCTGCCAATGCAGGAGATGCAAGAGACATGGGTTTGATCCTTAGGTTGGGAAGATCCCCTGAAGGAGGAAATGGAAACCCACTTTGGTATTATTGCCAGGAAAATTCCATAGACAGAGGAGCTTGGAGGGCTACAGTCCATGGGATCACAAAGAGTTGGACATGACTGAGCAACGAGCACATACTTGCATATTTATATACACACCACATTTTCTTTATTTGTGTGTCAACAGACACTTAGTTTGTTTCCATATCTTGGCATTTGTGAGTAATGCTGCCATGAACATGGGAGTGAAGGTGTCTCTTTAAGATCTTGATTTTGGTTCCTTTGGATACACTGTATATGCAAGAATGGGATTGCTGGAATATCAAGTTCAATTTTTCTGGATAGTCCTGGACTTGTTAGCGTCATTGTTTATTTGAGAGTAGTATTTTGGCTATTTTTTTCCTATATTTTCTTGACAGAAATTTGTGCTGTAGAAAACTCAGAAAGATGATGAAGAGAGCAATAATGGAAAAATAGAGAATGTTACAAAGGAGAATGAAGAACAGGTGAGATAGATTTCACTAAATAAAATTTGCTGCTAACCTGGGCCATGTCTTCTGAGGGGTATGTGAAGCTCTGAAATTGTAAAAAAGTCTTTTAAATAAAATTATATATATATATATATATATATATATATATATAGTGAATATGCACACACACACATAATGCTTTTGTTTAGTTGTAAGTCATGTCAGACTCTTTGTGACCCCATGGACTGTAGCCCACCAGTCTCCTCTGTCCATGGGATTTCGCAGGGAACCATACTGGAGTGGGTTGCCATTTCCTTCTCCAATATATTATAAATATGTGTACATATATGTTGTGAATGTGCATTTTTTTGGAGGCATATGTTTGGAGAAAAAGATTTTGAGGGGAATTTTTAATCAGATTATTAAGGGAATTGAAAACCTGAAAATTTGAAATTTCTTGGTATAAGGATATAAAAACTCATCTAAACATAAAATTAGGTTTAAAAACAATAGCAAAATTAAGTGCACATAGGTAGACCCCTAGTTCCTTCCCTTTCTCTAACCAGATTTCAATTGCTCTTATTGAATATGATGGGTCAAGGTTGCTTTATTAGTGCTTTTACCTTCTCAAGTTAAAATATTTCATTGAGAAGACTGACATGTCTATGAAAATTTGTACTAAAGTAACAGATATTTCTTTGCATCATTGACACAGGGTAGGTCAATATCCCTCTTCTGTATGAATCTATTACAAGTTTTGGAGCCTCTGAAACAATTAAGTTAGTAATTTTACTAACAAACCATCTTTAGTGGGCCAATTCCATAATTTGGACCATGTTAGTTGCAATATACTATATTCTAAGTTCTTCTGTGTATTATATGTACTATATTCTGGTCTAGAAGAGAAAAAATGCTAGTCATAACAAGCATGAAACTCTCTATTAAATTAAGTTTAGGTAGTGGAAAATCAGAGATAGATCTTCTTCTGGCAGTGTCTGGCAGTGTGAACTCCTTTTATCTTGTCTACAGTTTAATTTTCTCCCTCTTTTTGATCTTGCTCCTTCCTTCCTCTCTTCACCCGAGGGAGCTGTCAGAACTGTCTTTCTATCCCCGGCATTCCTAATGTGATGTTCCGTGTGTACTCCTAGCTTTATCCACACAGTGTCACTGTTAGGTTCTGAATGGGGGAAAAAAAAATCAGTAGGTTTCATTTCCTGATGAAAAGTGCATTTTTATGTAGAAATTTTAATAGCTAAGGTTCTGAGTCTCTGACTTATTCCCTTGCATGCCCAAAGTGAGAATTCATGAAATGCATTATAGAAGCACTGGATAGTTAATGGTCTATCAGCAACTGTGAACACTTGCTTGAGGCTAAAATTTTACCACACCAGGTCTCTCCTGGGAATGCTTCCTGCCCCTCCTCCCCACATGAAGAGCACACCTGATTAGGCTACTTTATTTGGGGGCAAAAGGAAGCTTATTGAAGATTTTTTAATGGAACGACACTATCTGTATTTCAAGTTGTTGCTCTGTCCCTCCTCCACCCCTCCACCTCCTGTCCCAATGCCAGAGACAATATTCAATGAATTGAGATAATTTTAAAATGACTATCGATGCCCTCTACAAATACACTTTGAACCTGTGTATAGTACAGATTTTTACAAGCCTTTTCTGAAGCTTGAAGTGGTCAGTTCATATCCTCAAGAGTCATACTGAGAGGGCTTCCCTGATGGTTCACTGGGTAAAGGATCCATTGGCAGTGCAGGAGACATAGGAGATGTGGGTTTGATCCCTCAGTCGGGAAGATCTCCTGGAGTAGGCAGTGGCAACCCACTCCAGTATTTTTGTCTGGAGAATCCCTTGGGCAGAGGAGCCTGGCAGGCTTTAGTCCATGGGGTCGCAGAGTCCAACATGACTGAGCCACTAACACTGTCTTTCACTACCTCTGTTTCAACTTTTGAATTTTACCATCAGGTTAAAAATTACAGATTTTGTCAAACAGAATATTGTTTCTCATTGTTTCCTGTAAGGCTGCTAGAAACAAAGTATTTAAATTTGGAAACTTCTTTGATGTACATGCTTCCTGCTTTTCACTTACTCTGTGAAACTTAAGCTTTGTTACTGGTGCTTCCCAAGTGGTTTTCCTTTCTCCCGCCCTCCCTCTATCCTTCCTTCCCTCCCCTCCCTCTCTTTTTTCTTTTTCTGTTTCCTAGACTAGCTGCTGCTGCTGCTGCTAAGTTGCTTCCATTGTGTCCGACTCTGTGCGACCCCATAGACAGAAGCCCACCAGGCTCCCCCGTCCCTGGGATTCTCCAGGCAAGAACACTGGAGTGGGTTGCCATGGCCTTCTCCAATGCATGAAAGGAAAAGGGGAAAGGGAAGTCGCTCAGTTGTGTTCAACTCTTCCCGACCCCATGGACTGCAGCCCACCAGGCTCCTCAGCCCATGGGATTTTCCAGGCGAGAGGACTGGAGTGGGTTGCCATTGCCTTCTCTGCCTAGACTAGCTAGCAGGTAATATTTCCATAAGAATAACACCTAAAATGTCTACTTTGTTTTGAAAACAAAATTGAAATCACCAAAGCATTTTTATTGATCCAATCATTCATTTTTGCCCTCTTCTTACTGAAGAATCAAATCCTAAACCTGAGACCAAAACAACTCTTGAGCTTTACATTTATCTTTGTACTTTTGTCTAACCCCTTCTGTCGACAACCTCTTGGTAGCACACATACAATTCATGAGTTGACCTATGGTTGAGTAAGCCTGGAGGTCATGTGCCCATTTCCTTGATGAACTGGGAGGGTGTTCTGCACGTTCATTATACTCCTTTGGAAGCTCTAATTAGGCAAGATATCTGAGGAATTTGCCCAGCCAGCTCTGTAAGAGTGGGTGACCCTAGAGGTGACTTTCAATGTGTTTCCATTATTCTTAATCTGTTTGGTAACTTCTCAGCATAGTAACAACTTCTCAGCAGTTTGGCAGCAGCTGAGGGTATGAGGGGGATTCCCTGGTGGCTCAGCAGTAAAGAATCCGCCTGCAATGTAGGAGATACAGGAGATACAGGAGACACAGTTTCAACCCCTGGGTTGGGAAGATATCCTGGAGGAGAGCTTAGCAGTGCACTTCAGTATCCTTGCTGGGAAAATCTCATGGACAGAGGAGCCTGGCGGGCTACGATCCATGGGGCTGCAAAGAGCCAGAGATGATTGAAAGGACTGAGCACACAAGCAGAAGGGAAGGAGGGAGGTGGGGAACTTCCGGTGAGTCTGATTCATGATCTATACAATGCAGAGCTAACTCAATTAAATATCTCAAGAAATCTCTTTTCTAATCTGAAGAGTATCTCATATATTTTCAATTTTTTTCCTTCTTTGTTTAATCACCAATTAAACCACACTGGTAGCTAACTGTACTTGCTCGGGTGAATGGAAGCTTGGCAATGACAGAAGAATTTCATTTTAAGTTATGGATTGCTGCCCAGGTCAACCAACCCATAGGAGATATGGAGCTAGAAGATTGACTGGGCATTTGTGAGATCTGCCTTTTCCCATTCAGCTCGGGAAGGAGCTCTTTATTTGGTCTATCGAGTTGATTGTTCAAAATCTAAAAAAAAACTTCTTTTACTAGGGACCTGACATGATATACCATAATGACTTGGAAAGAAACGTTAAACAGTCCATCCTGTCAACGGTGGCTGCCGGGCGCCGACAGACCATGGCAGGTCTTTTTATCAGGTCAATGAGCTGCTAAAAATTGTCTAAGTAGGACCCTGCCCTGATAGGCTATAGTGCCTCCGAGGAAGTCATTATAGAATATCAAGTAAACAATACACATTTAAAAAAATTACTAATTAGGTTTTGCAGCAATACTTCTCATCCTTAGGGGCTCTACAGTGAGATAATTGACCGCGACGTGAGTTATGCCTCCCAAACCCAAGGCATGAAGGTTAATTATTGTGGTGAACAGCCCCCAGCAAAGGAGACCATGGTGATGAGATGCTGACATCTCAAACATGTTTTGATGTATATTTAATTTTTTTTTAAATAAAACTTTTGGAATAGTTTAGATCAAAGGTTAAAGTGATACAGCTAACAATAACAGCAACCAGAAAATAACCCCAAAAGGAGAGAAATAAGGTATGTTGGAGAAAGAAGCTTTCTCCAGGAAAGAAGCTCTTCTCTTAGGAAGCTTTTATATATACATGTATACACAACAGGAGGATTGAGAAATTTGTCTAGATATTAAATGAGCCAGAATAATCCCTTGAGGTACCTTTGAATTAGACAGTCCTCTCTGTGGTCCTTAGACTATATTGTGCCTTGAAAATGACTAAAATGTCGTTTTCAGTGTATAACTTTTAGTCCCTTGAAAGAGAGTTTCCATATCCTTATATGGAATGGGACATTAGATACTAAGTTTATAGCAGAAATTCTTACTCTCTTTTGGCAGTAATGTACCTTTTTGAGTGAATGGTATGATTTGAATTTTTTTTAACTTGGAATTTAAGATTAAGGATTTAACTTGATCTCAGTGTAATCTGTGGTGCTGGAGAAGACTCCTGAGGGTCCCTTGGAATGCAAGGAGATCAAGCCAGTCCATCCTAAAGGAAATCAGTCTTGAATATTCATTGGAAGCACTGATGCTGAAGTGGAACTCCAATACTTTGCCCACCTGATGCGAAGAGCTGACTCACTGAAAAAGACTCTGATTCTGGGAAGACTGAAGGCAAAAGGAGAAGCGGGTGGCAGAGGATGAGATGGTTAGAGAGCATCATTGACTCAATGGGCATGAATTTGAGAAAATTCAAAGACAGTGGAGATAGTGAAAGACAGAAGAACTGGTGTGCTCCAGCCCATGGGGTTGCAAAGAGTTGAACATGACTTAGTGACAGAACAACAGTGTAATCTGACTGAATGTTTAAAAAAGGGGATGTTAAGGTTATGAAGGAATAAGAACAAAAATTATTTCTTAGTTCAATTGAGAAGAGAAAATACATTGCAGCTTATTGTCACTATTATATCAGAGAATTTGCTCATGAGGATGTTGAGATATTATTTGAAAAGAACCAAGTGTTCAAGATTTAGTATGTGAATTTGCATGTATATATTACGACATGGCCTCCTGCCTAAGTAATAGTCAGGAGAACTGAATATGTACAAACACAGTTGCCTTATTGTCCTTCGATGTTAGAAAACTTTGGTGAGATAAACACTGCATACATTAGAAATGAGAAGACATCTTGCAAAACTGACTTTTCATTAGATAGCAAATCACCTGTTTTTAAACGTCTGATGGGGAGATGCTTGAGGAAGTAGACATAAGGAATTTGAGGTAGTGAGACTTGGAAACTTTAATATGGAAATATCTGCATCAAAATACATACATTGTGAGAATGGTGTTCTATATTTCAGTGATAAGATTTGAATAAATTTCAACTGTGAAGAGTGGAATAGCCATGAAATTGTAGCTCTGCTTGTCAAAAAAACTAGCGCAACATGGAAAAGGAAGACAAGCCATGGATGGGCATTATGCTAAGTGAATAAGTCAGACAAAGATAAATGCCATATGATATCACGTACGTGTGGAATACGAAAAATGCAACAGACTAGTGGATATAACAAAAAAGCAGCAGACTCACAGATACAGAGAACAAACTAGTGGTTACCAATTGGCAGAGGGAAGTGGGGAGGGGCAAGATAGGGATAGGGTATTAAGAAGTACAAATTATTAAGTATAAAATAAGTTACAAAGATCTATTATACAACACAGGGAACATAGCCAATATAAAACTACAAATGGAGTGTAACCTTTAAAAATTGTGACTTTTTATATTGTGCACTTATATAATACTACACAGCAACTATACTTCAATAAAAAAGTAAACTTTAATGTGAAAAAAAAACAAGGAAGACAAGTTATATAAATTCTTTCTTCCTACATTGGAACAAATACTTGACCTATTATTTTTCTCCATCGAGTTAATGAGGCAGTTAATCACAGTTGGCCAGGCCAGTTTTGTATTTTGCCTCCGGTGTCATTCATTGGCTTTCTTAGCATACCTTATCATGGAAAATCATTCAGTATCCTTCCTTCAGGTAAAGCGGCCACAAATGTTTCAGACACGAGAGATAAACACTTACCGTTCTTGCATAGGCGGAAGTTGTATCCAGCTATTAAACCGGGGGTCATATCGGCTGACAAAATTTGTACTGTGTTTTCCTGTAAAGATATATTTGAGACACTTAAAACTTAGATTCCTTTGTTGTTTTGCACATTGAATAGTGTTTTATAAGATGCCCCTGTTCTCTGGTTTAACAAACAGATGAAAGTTAGGGGGACTATCTAACCTGGTATGAAAATGAGGAGTCAGAACAAAAATCTATGTGCCACTTTAAATATTTTTCTCCTTTTTCTTCTTTTCTCCTCTACTTTTTTTGGGGGGGATGAGTTAGAATAAAAATAGTGAAGTGAAAGTAATAATAAACATAATTCAACCATAATAATAAAAGCAGATATATTTATCAAACTAGTTTTATCCCAAAGTTAGGGTAAAATTTCTGTGTTTCTGTATTTGTGTTTTAAAAACATGAAGTTATTATCTAATCATAGATAATCATTATCTAATCATTTATTCCAGAGACTACCTTGAGTGATATCTCTGGTTAAAGTCTTTTTGATTTTTTTATGTGATTCAAGAATTCTAGTGGTGGTGGAGACCACTCTGTCTCCATGGAAATGATAGCTTTCACTACAATAAGAGTTTGCATATGAAACCAGATGTAGCCTATGTCTGTCAAGTAAGTTCTGCTTTTGCATTTGGGGAGCACACAGTTGCTGTAGCAGGTAGGTTTGCTGAAATGTGAAACATGAGTCCTCAGAGCTGGTTATTTAATAACCAGGTTATTTCCTCTGTTGAGCCTAAGAAGCATAGTAATGTCTCCAATGTGTCAAAATGAACCTTATTGTACATACAGATTGACACCAAAGCAAGAAATACAAGCAAAGAGTGTGTTACATTTTCTTTGTACCATTTGAGATGATAATCATCTAAAATACCTGAGGTCTTAACTCTAAAAGTCTGTTTTTTGTTAATATATGTAGAACTAACCATTGAAATATAGGTACTAAAATTCACTGCAGGAATAAACAGATAGGAGTGTGTGTGTGCGTGTGTGTGTACATGCACTCACACAGGCATGAATACACCACACAATTATTAATTGCACAAATACACACTGAGCACCCACTATGTGTCTTACCTATTCTAGGTCTGGGACTATATTGGTAAACAAAAAAGACAAAGTTCCAGTACTTACAAAGGAAATAAATACAAACTTGTAAATTCATCAAGTGAAGATGAATGTTATAAAGAAAAATGAAGGGGGGATTGATAAAGGGAAGCTCCGTTTCAGTATTATGGGCACCTGTTCACAGATACACTCTGAAAGTCATGCAAATATCTGCAGAATTAGAGTTTCAGACAGTAGGGAAAGTGAGCATAACCTCTCCCTGGGCTGGCCACGGGTTCAAAACCAGCAAGACTGCTGGGGCTACTTGGACAGAAGTCAGAGGTATATGAGGGTCTGGACACAGTGTGCCTTGTGGACTGATGCTGATTTTTGTCGTTTCTTCTAAGAACATCAGGAAGTCACTGGAAGGTTTTGAGCCAACGAGGAACGTGGCCTCACTTCTCTGTTAGCGTGACCACTCTGGCTGCTGTGTAACAGATAGACTGTAGAAGGGCTGCTCTGGAAGAGGGGGACCTGTCAGGATGCCGTCACAACAATCAAGGCAAGAGCTGGCTTGAATGAAGGTGGAGGCAAGATATTGCCATATTGGGATCTACTGTTTGGGCACAGCCAATACAATTTTCTGATAGACTGAGCATTGGTGTAAGAAAAGGTAAATAATTAAAGATGACTGCCAGAATTTTAGCCATAGTAACTGGTCAGAGGGGCTTCTCTGGTGGCTCAGTGGTAAAGAATCTGCCTGCCAATGTAGAAGACGTAGGTTTGATCACTGATCTGGGACTATCCCCTGGGAAGGAAATGGCAATCAACTCCAGTATTCTTGCCTGGGAAATCCCATGGACAGAAGAGCCTGGCAGGCTGTAGCCCATGGGTTTGCAAAAGAGTTGGATGTGGCTTAGCAACTAAAACAACAACAATAACAACAACAACTGGTTGGAAAGTGATGCAGTTTGCTGAGGTGGGGAAGACCAGGCAGGAATAGTTGAGGGTTAGGGAGAGAAGCCATGAATTTTGTTTTGGACTTAATCTGCAGAATCCTACGGGATCTCAAAGTGAAAGTGGCTCATAGGCCACTGGCTAACTGAGACTGAGTTATTGTTTAAAATCATAGAACAGGATGAAAATCTTTAGTGAGAGGGTATGGAAATGGAAGCTAAAGAGTCCTGAAATGAGCTCTGGGGGAGAAGAAGAAAAATCAGCAAAGGAAAGGAACTGTCAGAAGTAGGAAGGAAAGTATGGTGGGAGTTTGGAAGCCATGTCAGCTAGAGGAGTGAGGAAGGGAGAACTGACCACGGGATTTGGAAACTTGGCAGTAACCATGACAAGCCTTGTTTACACAGTGGACAGGAGGGGATGAAAGCCTAAGTGGGGACTCAGGAGAGACTAAGATATAAGAAAGCAGAGGCAAGAGGACAGGCAAAGCTTTTAGGGCTTTTGGCATAGAAAGATGAAGATGATAGCTGGAAGATGCAGCATCAGGAGAAATTTTTATTTGGTTGTTGGTTATGTTTTTAAATTCAGAAGTACTCCAAAGTCCTTGAGAAGGCAAAAGAGAATGAGAAGTAGACTTTAGTTCGGAGCAGAAATAATAATAGGAGGGATTGGTGCTGCTGCTGTGCTAAGTCGTGTCTGACTGTTTGCAACTTCATGGACACCAGGCTCCTCTGTCCATGGTGTTATCCAAGCAAGAATACTGGAGTGGGTTGCCATTTCCTTCTCCAGAGAATCTTTCCAACCCAGGGATCGAACCCAGGTCTCCCACATTGCAGGCTGATTCTTTTACCATCTGAGCCACCAGGGAAGCCCAATAAGAGGGATATATTTATCTAAAACATATGGGTAGTGGGACTTCTCTGGTGGTCCCATGGTTAAGATTCGTCTTTGCATGCAGGGGGTGGTGGGTCGATTCCTGGTTGGGGAGCTGGGACCCCACATGACTCGAGGTCAAAGAATCAAAACATAAAACAGAAGCAGTATTGTAACAAATCCAATAAAGACTTTTAAGATAGTTCACATCCAAAAATCTTAAAAAAAAAATATCTGGGTAGCAATGGATTTGGTAGTAGCAAGATGAAGATTTTACTGTTTAATTGCTTCTATTCTCATTGGACTATGAAGCAAGGCTATCAGCTGAGAGTGAGGAGGGAGATTTTGGAGAAAGAAGTATCCGAGGAAAGAGAAGGTGTCAAATAATTAACCCAGAGGATAGAAGAGTGTATTGACCAGGGAAATTTAGTAGTGTTGGCTAGTAGCCAGCATGGCTGTATGATTTTCTATGTCTCCATTTAGTTGCTCAAGGGGAGGAGAGAGATGGAAAGAGTTGGGCTGAACCAGGACCAGGGCTTTACCAGGCAAGAATAATAGGAGAGATGGACACAAGGGCCGCAGGTTTGTGCACTAATGTGACTATAAGGGTGGGCGATAGACTATAAACTCAGTGAGGAGGGAAGTATGGGCACGAGGAGCTTCCCTGGTGGCTCAGATGGTAAAGAATCTGCTTGCCATTTAGGAGACCTGGGTTTGATCCCTAGGTCGGGAAGATCCCCTGGAGAAGGGATTGGCTACCCACTCCAGTATTCTTGCCTGGAGAATTCCATGGACAGAGAAGCCTGGCAGGCTACAGTCCATGGGGTCACAAAGAGTTGGACATGGCTGAAGTGACTTAGCACACATGGACATGAAGGGATGATGGACAATTGAAAATGTGAAGGAGGTGGCATCTCCATAATAATACTGGGGAGCTGCTACATACAAGGGCAGCAGAAAGTAAAATCTGAAGACACCCTTTAAAGTGGTGAGTTTAAAGCATGCGAGAGTGAATAGAGAAATAGAAAAGCTACCTGCCTCCAATAATATGGAGCATAAGAACAAAGGTGGGGGACAGAACACAGTTCCCATTGGACAGAGTGGCTGGACTAATAGTCCTCCCAGAGAACAGTCAGACTTTGATTAGAAAAGAAGCTGAAGGGACATTTAGGGGAGAGTTTAAGGATTATAGGGATATTGTTGATATGCAATCATGAGTTCCAAGGATTGCATGGGAGGATTTGGATCACCTGGTTGGGTGTCAAATCAAGTTTTATTTGGGGATTACAGAAAGAGTTGGGGATTACAGAAAGAGCTAAGAGTGCCAGAAGAAGTATAATTCCAAAGACATGGATTTCACAAAGGGAGGCTCCAAATCAAGGAAGGATTATGTCTAGAGTTGGTTTGTAATCAAGTTTTTGTAGAATTTACAATCATTTCCCTGTAGAAAAAGTCATTCTTGATAGTCATGTTCCAAGATTAATTCCCAAATATATCCAGAGATGAATGTTTTTAAGAGGAATGTAGAATACACCCACCACGAATAAGAATGTTTCTCTGTGATGCTTGGTTTAGAATTTCCATTTGGAGGAAGACATGTGCCTCCTTTCAGCAACGGGGTGTAGGACCTGCACATGCTGAGCACTGGTGGTAGAAATCAGCAATCGGCTTTGCTTATTGGTGGTAAATGGTAGTGACCATTACTCAGAGAAAAGGCTGAGCTAACCATTCGTGTGATGTTGATGGGAACTGAAGAAAGAGCTTTCAGAGGCAAAGTCAGTGGTACGGAAAAGAGGCTAGGATGAAGGATGAGGAGATAAAAAGAAGAAAGATGTTCTGAAGTTGGCAAAGGATGTCCAGAGGGGATAATAAATCTCAGAAGGAATGAGTGAGGTAGAGTGAGGACAGTGGGATAAAATGAAGACGGTTATTTCCTCCTGTGCCTTTCATTGACCCTACTTAGAGGCCTGAGAGGGTGGCCACAGGCAATGGAATTCTGGATTACTCTTCACTTCTTTAGTTTCTTCTCGTCTTTTCCATTTTCTTGTAACTCTTCCATTTCTCTCTCTTTTTTTCTTATGATGTCCAGTCACCAGACATGATTGTTGTCTATCTCTTGAGTGATAAAGTGCGGGCAAGGAGTGGCAGTTTTTAGCCAGTGGTAGAGGGGAAGGAAGAAGAAAGGAAAGGAAATCTCCCATGGGCAGTTTTTCTGGGGGAGTTAATATTGGTAAGTGGCAAATGTAAACTGTTTCTCTGTAAGTTGGGGCATGACAGAATATAGGCATTTATATTAGAATATTACAAAGCAGTCTATCACTAACGTCATTAGGAACAAGACCTTCCAGCCTTCCCCTGTCATGTGTTACTTTTCATCTGGCTTTCAAAAAACAATTCTGCACGTTCTTTCCTAGATAAACCTGCTGGCTTTGCACTCCTTTCTCTTACAAATGTTCCACTCTGTTCAAAACACTTCCAGGGAAGAAGAGGTTAAACAGGAGAGTTCATCGTGGATTATATATCTACCAGGGCTTTTTTGTTTGTTTGTTTGTTTTTGGTAACATATGGAATCCGTCATTGCAAAGAGAAGTTAGAAAAGACATAATAAATAAATTTTTGTTCCTGATCCAAATCTGTTTCTCCTCAAAGCCCAGAAACTGTCTTTCTAACACTGAAAGATATGAGCCAACAAGGCAGATCTTGGGAAAGACTGTCCCTTTCTCTTCAAAGAAATATTCTTGGAGGGTAGCCTGGGCAGTTTTCCTTTAAGATTTTCTAGAATGAACAGATGTAACAATTTTCTATAATTTGCCTTGGTGCAGATGCTGAAAGAGAACATTCACCATAAAATATATGCAGTATATGTAATTTCAGCTGGCTGTTCTGGGGTTTTAAAGTAAAAATGTGTACCTGCAAGCTGTTTTATGGTTTCTCAGTCATAATGATCTCTGTTACAGAGAAGGCTACAACGGCAACCCCTCCTTCACTTGCAAGGTTTCCAAAAACATCTTGATACTTTTGAGTGTTCTGCAAGGCACAGTGTTCTCCCCGTGTTGGGTTTGGGAAGAGTATTCAAATGTTTAGTTTCTCTTTTTGACACAACTACAGAGTAATTGCATCAATAGGGAAGATGGTGGATAATCTGTGGATGAAGCCCTTGCAAAAGATGCTGTAGCCCGAATAGGCTTTAAGTAATAAAGGCTGCAGAGGAACTTCAGCTAAGGTTACCTTCAGCACAATGGCAGATGATGTTTACTTATTGAAACTGTGTGTTATTATCCTGATAAAACGGGAGAAAATTGGTGGAGAAGGTGGTGAGCATTCTTCATAGCTGCCACTTGCTACCTGCCTCCAGGGAGTCTGGGCTTATGCTGGGGGCATTCCTCAGGGGATGGATAAGGAGAGGGGGCTGGGCATCACGGCGAAGCCAAATCCCCAGACAGTCCATGAGTGAACGCACTGCTGCGTACCGTCCTCTGCCAGCTCAACGGTTGACCCTCCCTCCAATCGTCAGCCCCCATCACCGATTACTTCATTTGTCCCTGCTGCACAGAAATATGTTTTCCACGATAATTACAAGATGGATTGCCACCAGCGCCTCTCATCACATACTTGTTGAGCATCTACTACTAAGTGGTTCAATAGTTACCATTAGGGTTCCATTGGTCCTCTCCACCCAACACAAACAGGAAGTTTTCCACCTCCACGACGCAGTGATGGGCACTGTTGTAGGGCATGACTAGAATTGAGAAGGGAAAAAAAAAGGACATATGAAAATTTTCATCTTAGGACTTGGTACCCTGGTTCACGAGTTATGTGCTTTCACCAAAATGCACAAAACATGAGACTAAGTCGGAAGGGAGAAGAGCACACACACAGCAGAGCGGGGCACCCCCAGTCCACAGGGCTCAGCAGTGTGTTTCCAGCAACTGCCAACCCCACCCCTTTGGGTGAATTTTACATAATATTATTCCGCAGATCAGTCAAGAACAACGTGTCAGGCTGCTTTCGATTCTTAAGTTCTCCTCACCTGCCTGCTGATGGGGATCGCAGTCTAAAACCATGAATGACACTCCCTAATGGTCAGGGCTGGGGGTTCCGTCTTGGAAGAAATCCCCCAGCATCCACTCGGAGCCATTAAGCTGCTCTGCCCAAACTTGGCTTGCTGGCAATCTTTCCATAAACAGACTCAGGGTGCTTGGCTGTTTTCTATTCCACAGCAATGAGCAAGCTGAATTTCCATACAGTTTTAAGTTTTTAAATTAAGGTCCTGCTGATTTAATGCCTTCTCCAAATGTATACGCTTAATTTCCTGTACAATGTCATTAGCAGCACAATCACACATTTTCTATCTATCTGCTTAAGAGCTCTTCTGGAACAAAGATAAAAACTGTCAGGAATGTCACAGATATCCATTCCCCTCGTCTTGCCCTGCTCTGCCCCAAATGCAGTGCCTATGAAGAGGGGCAGTGTGATTCAGAAAACCCACCAAAGCCAGGTTGCTCTGGATCTGTTCTCATGCACATGCTCGTTGGGGAGACACACAGGACCAGAATGGGACACCCCTGTTAGCCCGTGTGTGCAGTGCTGTGTTCGTCTCTGCTATTATTATATCACATGGTGAATGTAAACGTGCATGGCATTAGCTGTCACACCACGGGCAGTGTGGTTTGGGCCCAGTGACACCAGTAGGAAAAATGATGTCCTTGTTCAGCTCATCATATGGGCACCTTAAATCTAGGTGAGGACAAATGGGGAGGTGATATGCATGTTCAGCCAGGAAACTTATTGCTTGACACGGATCAACAGAGCACTTAAGAAACCAGTGCAGTGGGAAATCAATATGAGTCAGGGCCAGCTCGTACTCTGTACTCTTTTGCCAGTGGTGGGAGAAAGATAGGGAGACAGAGAGAGACAGACAGAGAGAGAGAGAGAGACGGAGGGAGAGAGATAGGGAGACAGAGAGAGAACGAGCCTATGTTATAACCCAGTTTATCTGAGATGATACATATCTCTCATTTCACTTTGTTTTTAATATCTTCTATTTTACTTAGAATGTACTTATGCTGGGTAAGATATGTATACAAAAATAAGGAGAAACTGGCAGAGCTTTGAATCCTTATAACAACAGCTCCAGAAAGAGCAAATGAGATAGCTTAAGCCTCTTATTAAAGGATTTTAGGAGTTTTTCATTATTTTTATTAGGTATTCACTTTTACTGTGAATATTTACTGTTTCTGAACTAACAGCCACAAGGGAGATGGCATTGGTATGGAAATCCTGGATTTCTGGGATTGAGTAAAAATTGGGTGTGCCCTGGATTTTCGTGGCCCATGAATTAAGTCAAATGATTTAGGGAGTTATCTAGGGAATGTCCTTCTGTCCCTCAACCTTCAGTTATCTCATTGGAAAACACTTTCAACCACACAGCTCCTGCAGGCTCCACTCCTCAGAGTCCATCGGGGCAAAGTATATGTTGAGTTTGTGGAGCAACTAAAATTGGGTGACTGGTTATACATTGAACACCTTTTCTTCTTTTCTTAAATTAATTCATCATTGTTTTCATTATGATGCTGGTTCCAAAATACCAAGCACAAAACTATGCTACTCATATATCATGTATACCATGTGTATTGTGAACAACCTGGTTCTACTCTGGTTTATCATAACGTCATCTGCTCAGGGTGAACTCAGCACAGGTTGTTTCACCTGGATGCATCTATTCATATGAAACATAAGTGTAAGAACAGAGGCCACTGGGAACTCCCTGGTGGTCCAGTGATTAAGACTCCGCACTCCCAATGCCGGGGATCTGGGTTTGCTCTCTGGTTAGGGAACTAGATCCCGTATGCTCGCATGTTGCAACTAAGACCCTGAGCAGCCAAGGGAAAAAAAACAATAAGAACTGACTATAACCAACTTACTTACAACAATATTTATTTTACAGTTTTGGTCAATTCAATGCCCACATTTTATAAATAATAAAAATTGTATTATTTTCTTTTTAACTGGAAGTCCAGCTTTATATTAATAATAAAGCACAGACTCTGAAAATAGAACACTAGTTGTGTTTTGTTCTTGTCATTTACTTGCTCCCATTCAGGCAGAAATTAAGTGAAGGAAATAATACGTGATTTATTCTTAAGCCTCTTTCTCATTTGATTACCTCTATTGTTAAGCTTTGTGCAAACAAATGAAATTATTGCACTAAACTATTGAATCCCTCAAAATAAGAGAAGACAAGGTCTTTGAAATGCTCATATAAAGGCTACTTGAAGATATTCTCATTTATCTACCCATTTTTTTACTCTTGTTTTAAAACCTTGCATGCTATATTTCTTGGTTCTTTCAGCATCTTCATTCCTGAATTATTGTTGTGAATCAAGAAACTATACATACACACAGAAAATCCTTTGAGATGATTATCAATGTAAAACTCCAAATCTATTAGAAAAATGTTGCCATGAAATCAGTGTTTGAGTTTTGCAGAAGATCTCATTGCTTTGACTTCTGATTAAGCCCAAAGGAAAGCAAAATAAAGAAAGCAGTGAGCAAGACAAAACATCTGTTTAAAATGACACGGGGTATGGCAATTATTGATTATCTTAAATTACAAGAAAGACGTGCCCACTCCCTTCCACATTTCTCTAGGGGTGGACACGGGCCTCGCCCTGCCAAGCAGGTATCATAAGAGAAGTTTGTACTCCCTGTTCATATACAGCCCGGTGTGAGTTTTTAGCGTGTCAGTCAGTGAGTTAGAGGGAAAGGGTAAAGAGAAGCTAATCAGGATGAAATGAGATTAAAGGCTGTCTAATTTTACAGCGACTGTGATCCATCAGCCACTGTGAAAGTGACAGTGGAAATGAATGATGGAGACAGACAGGTGGGGCTGTACATTTCACTGATTTATCCTCAAATGCACTGGGCCTTATTTTATTGAGTGAACATGACCGCATTTATCATTACTGTCATCTAAACCCACTTCCCTCCATTTAAAAAGGTCACTTTACTCACAGGGAGTAGGAGAGAGGCACTTTCAAATCAGATTTAAAATCTAATAACACGTGTTTATAAGGCCCTTTGTGAGAAGTCTCAACTTCATTAAACAAACTCAAAATGCTATAAGGAAGGAGAAAAACAGCCAGAAAACTGAAAAAGAAGAAACCTCTGGTCATCTGAGGGGTTCATTCAGTCTCTAAATGTGAAGCAGTTTGTATCATTTTTGTTTTCTCACTCCAAACCCCTGCTATTCTATTCTAGTTTGGGAAATTTCATAAACCATTTGCATTTAATATTTTTTAATTAAGAAAGTAGGAAGCAGGTGATTCTATAAAATAAACTTGGAGAGGATATTAAGTCAGACTGTTTACTCTGCAGAATGACTGCTCAGCACACACTGAATAGATGTTAGTCATTGTTACAAGTTGAATCCTTGCCACAATTCACTTACATACCTGCTAATTATTTTCTCATAATTTTAAGGCCATAACAATCTCAGTAACACAAATTCTTTTACCCTTTTCTGTGCAGTGCAATGAAATGTCCTGGGATGTTATTCACAGAATTGGTCTTTGTGGATATGAAAACGAAGAGTCAAACTCTCAAGAGTATTTTGTGTTACTTTTCACAGCAGGAACCACCATTAACCAAACTTTGCGATGTGCCAGGCATTGTTCGGGTTCTCTATACGTATATGTATATATAATTATATTTATATATATGTGTGTGTTTGTGCTCAGTCATGTCCGACTCTGCAGCCCCATGGACTGTAGCCCACCAGACTCCTCTGTCCACAGGATTTTTCTGGCAAGATTACTGGAGTGGGTTGCTATTTCCTCCTCCGGGGATCTTCCCAATCCAAGGATTGAACCCACATCTCCTGCGTTGACAAGCAGATTCTTTACCACTAAGCCTCTGGGGAAGCCAATATTTGTATATAGTTACCTATATTATATTTCTGAAAACATAGCAAAACTTGTGTTTTGTTATTACTGGCTCTTATTCAGGCAGAAATTACATGAAGGAAATAATACATATTATAATACACGATAAAATATAAGACATGATAAAATATATATTTTATTTGCCTATAGCTTTCATTTAATACAGCTAACTACAAGGGTTGCATTAGTGATTCACTTTATTTCTGTAAGAAATACTGAGGCCTTGAGAGGTTAAGTCACTTGTTGAAGGTCAGACTCAGCTAATGAATGGCAGAGATAGAATCCCAACACAGGGCTATCTGGATCCCAACCCACGCTCTCATCCATTTCACTCTACTGATTTTCAATAGGTATGTTCATCCAACCAGCAAGTAATTACCGAGTACCTGTGTGTTCAATGATGGTGTTCCTGAAAGTTCTGTATAATTTTTTGGTATCGAATCGTATTTTAAATATTTATTCTTTTCATATTTAAAAGGATCCTTAATTAAAGTAAGTTGACACTCCGTTATATTTTTTCCCTATAAATCCACGTATTCAAAGAGTGGATTTTCTGAAAGTAAGATACATGTTTTTGATGGAGCCAGAAAAACACTGACCGAATCAGCCAGGCAAGGATGGGGAGAATCTATTGGCAGAGGGTTTTTATCTTTTGAACAAAAAGGGCATATTTCAACCTTGCAAGCAGATTCAAAGTACCTTGGGCCCAGAGGCCCTTTTCCTGGCATATAAAATGTACAGGGGTCTTGCTGCCTTTATGAAGATCTTAATCTGCTAGAGATCCACATCTCTGTTTTCTCTCATATTTTATATCTTAGGAACATATGCCTCTTCGAACAGTAGGTATCCTTTGCAACCACGGATTTGCACGAACATCCAAACAAAAGACTGCATAGGGCTATGCCAAGTTTATAGGATGACTAAAGATGTGGTTATTGAATGTTTATCATTTCAAGTAACATTTATGAGCACTTTGATTTCCTTTTGGCCTCAAATACATAAACTTGCAAAACTGTCAAATATGACATAATTTTTGGAAAAAGTAATTATTGGCCGTGTTTTTGTAAAAGTACAGTCTTGTAAAAAATAGTGATCTGCAGGAAGAATAAGTTTTCCTCAAATCCCTCTCAACCTTTCAGTTCCCTACTGCAGAGGCCAGCCCTGTTGTTTTCTTGGATTTTTCTTCCAGAGAAGTTATATATATGGGTCATTTTCTTTAATACAATCGGCATAGCATTCTATGGGCATACTATTCAGTACTTTGCTTTTTTTGAACTCAAGAAAACATTCATTTATTCATTCCCCACCAATCAAAGATCTGTTTGGCTGCTACCCTATGCCAGGCAATGCTCTACTTGTTGGGGAGGTCATGACAAACAGGATCAAGGAATATTGTGGTCAGGGAAAGCATGTAACTAACATGGACACAAATAATAAACAGGCACTTCTATTTCAAAAGATAAGTGCGTTGAATGAAGGTGGGTTTCCCTGGTGGCTCAGATGGTAAATAATCCGCTGCAAATGCAGGAGACGAGGGTTCTATCCCTGGGTTGGGGAGATCCCCTGGAGGAGGAAATGGCAACTGACTCCAGTATTCTTGCTGGGAAATCCCATGGATAGAGGAGCCTGGCAGGCTACAGTCCATGGGGTCGCAAGAGTCAGACAGGACCTAGCGACTAAACAACAATGACAACAAGGAAGAAGAATAAAGCGGGGTCCATGGAGAGGGAGAGTGAGGAATTTTGACAGTGGTCAGAGAGGCTCTTTCTGAGCAGATGACTTCTGAGCAGAGACCTGACAGAGTGAGCAAGGCAGCCACATGGGGTGGATGCAGGTATAGAGGCAGGAATAACAAATACCTTGGCCCTGGAGGCACAGGTGTGGCGTACAGCAAGTACAGCAAGAAGCCCAAGGACAGAGGATCTGAGATAAGGTCTGGGAGGGAGACCGAGGCCAGATCTGTGCGACGGTGCAGCCTTGGTCAGAGGATAACCCCTGGATTGCCTACCATCCCATTCTTTTCAACAGCCACGCTGTGCTCCATCTGAGGGGAATCCTGGGATATGTTCCATCCCCTTCTGATTCACTCACTCAATGAATATTTACTAAACATTTTTTATGTGCAGGCACTTCTCTGGTTGCTGATAATATAGCAACGAATGAAGCTGACAGTACCCCTGCTCTCCGAAACTTCACTGACAGGAGCAGAAGAATCTGCACAAATACACGATGGAACGCACAGGAACACAGCCAGGTGAGGATGGACAGTGTAAAGAGGAAAACTAAAGGGACCAAGTGTTAGAAAGCGAGTGCCTGGCTGGGCTCGACCTGGGGTCATCACCACTTGAGACTGTCACGGAAGGTGAATTTTGAAGGGTGAAAAGGGGTCATTGTGAGAAATCTAAGGGGAAGGGGTCCAGGCAGAGATTCTAGAGCATTAATGAGCTGGATGTGCCTGAGTAACCTTGAGAAAGCCTCCGTGTCTAAATACACCAAGGGTGAGGGCCAGAGAAGCATGGGAGATGTCAGGGGCAGGCAGAGGCGGGGTAGGTGGGTCTTTACGAGCCAGATTAGTGGTGTTGATTTTATTTTTAGCATGACAGAAAGGCACTGGAGAGGTTTTAGCAGCAGCAGGACGTTATCTATGTTTTAAAAACATTGCTCTGGCTCTTATGATGTTGTGAGAGTGAACGAGGGAAAAGAAGATGAGGCAGGATGCTCCTTCTGTGGTCCAGGTGAGAGAAGATGGAGGCTGGGTGAGAGAGGGGTGAGAGGGCTGGAGAGTAGGGGCGTGGTGAAGTTTGCCGCTACTATTACAAGCAGTTCTCTGCTGAGTGTCCATGTGGGTACACATGGGTTTATCTGTAGGATTAAGTCTTCCAAGTGAAATTTCTGAGCCAAAGGATGGGTGTCTTACTTGTTATGGATGTCATTATATGGTACTCCTTTTAACATCTGTACCTTTGCCAACATGGTAGGTGAACAAATTGCTGTCCAGTTAAAATTTAAATTTCCATTTTTTTAAATATGAAAGAGCATTTTCCATATATTTCAAATCCATTTGTATTTTATACATTTCTCTATTGGTTTTTTATTTCTTGATATCATAAGTTGCCTCTAAGTATGTGATTTCTGTTCTTAAAGTAGTCTATGGGATTGTCTAAATTGGCAAAACAAATGATATTTTAGAAGTATGGCATTGCTAGGATATATATTTGTGCAATATTTACTCCTTGAAGCAAATTCACATAGCAGTTACATGCTGTTGATAAAAAATATAACCTGAAAGAAAGATGCCTCATTTTAATGATACTGAATGAGTATTTCTTGCCATTGGATCGTAGAAATTTTTTTTTTTTTACATTTTCTTCATTTTTATAGTAAGTATAATCAAGAAACATAAATCTTTTAAAATTTACTAGTTTAATCCTACCATCCTGTCTTTCTGCAAAGATCTAGCAACTTAGCCAGTGCTTCTCTGGAGACAGAATCAGACACACAGTCAAACTCTTGCATTAAATGGAGCACATGCCTGATAGATATTATTGAATAAATAACACATGAAAAAGGCTCTGTTCCTTTTTTCTATTGTATTTGGATTGTATTATCTCTGCTTTATTGTTTAGTCCCTAAGTTGTGTCTGACTCTTTGCGACCCCATGGACCACAGCCCACTAAGCTCCTCTGTCCATGGGATTGCCCAGGCAAGAATACTGGAGTGGGTTGCCATTTCTTTCTCCAGGGGATCTTCCTGATCCAGGGATCGAACCCACATCTCCTGCATTGGCAGGTGGATTCTTTACCACTGAGCCCGGCAAACTATCAATAAATGGACATGTTTTGTGTATTGGGGGATGATTTAATTATGGATGGTCTGTCTGGAAAATTAAATCCCGTAAGAAATTCACATGGTCTGAATCCTGTGATGAGTTGGTGGAGGTTCTGAATTAACCCAAAGATGGCCAACACTTTCTCCCTCACTCCCAATCTGTTCTGCACACACAGATTCAGGTTTCCATAGTCTCACTGGAGACAAACTTGTTGACGTGAGCTCGAGATATATCAATCTGAAAATAAGGGCCCACGTGTTAGACTTTGGAGACTATGCAAGAACCAAAAGAGTCTGTTTCTCTTTCATAATTCAAAAGTGTATCTGAGGGAGAGTTGTCCTGAGTGTTACTTTGTGACCCTCTCCTCTGTACCACTGTTGAAAATGCATGACTTTATCCTACACTTGCCGAGTCATGAAACACTGTATTAGAGACATGGATGGACCTAGAGTCTGTTATACAGAGTGAAGTCAGAAAGAGAAAAAAAAATCATATATTAACACATATATGTGGAATCTAAAAAATGAAACAGATGAACTTATTTGCAAAACAGAAATAGAAACAGACATGGAGAATAAAGGTATGGACACAAAGAGGGTAAAGGGAGGGTGAGAGATTGGGAATTGGGAGATTGGGATTGACATATACACACCATTGATACTATATATAAATAGATCACTAACGAGAACCTACTGAATAGTACAGGGAGCTCTACTCAGTGCTCTGTGGTGACCGATGGGGAGGAAATCCAAAAGAGGGGGAATATCTGTATACATATAGCCAGTTCACTTCACTGTACAGTAGAAAGTAACACAACACTATAAAGCAACTATACTCCAATAAAAATTAATATATAAGAATAAAAATAATTTTTAAAAATGTCTTTTGTGTGCCACTCAGATCTGTGAGCTCCTTGAGGCTAGACTGTGACATCCCTATAGTTTTATGGCCACCCCAGTGTCCAGTACATGGGATAATACAGCCTCAAGCATTGCTAGAGCTTTTATGTCTATTGCAGAAATTAGAAATATTAGTGAATCAATAAACGTTAGTAGCACAAAAGATTGAATATTATGAGAGAATGTGGCAATTACTTCTCTGGCAGGTGTAAAAAATGTATGAATGCCAGAAGATGTGCAGGAGGGAGGAAGTGAAAGAATTAAAAGGAAGAAAAGGAGAAAGATACATGCCTTAGATCAGGATTTTACATTGTCTAGGAGGATGTCACCCTACACGCAATACACATGTTAAACAAAGGAAGTTTGTAAGTACTTCAAAGACTGTGACATATTTCTTTAGGAACTATCATAAGCCTAATTGTGCCAAGGTCAAAGGTTTTTCAATAAATGTTCATTTACAGTTTTAGTTCTGAGTGCTTTAATGGAGGGGAGTGCTAATAACCAGCAAGACTGAGGAGTCTGAAAAAATCAGGCTTCTCTTAGCTATTCAACCAAAACTAACTTTTCAAATTGTGACTCTATCATTACAATATTAACTACTGTATTTTGAATAGTTCTTGATATGTTAGTTAGAACTTAGAATAGTTTTATTTTTACTTTTGGAAGGTAAAACATCTTTGGGAATGAGCTCTGTGTGCATATGTGTGCAGTCACTCACTTATGTTTGACTCTTTGCAAGCCCATGGACTGTATCCTGACAGATTCCTCTATCCATGGGATTTCCCAGGCAAGAACACTGGAGTGGGTTGCCATTTCCTCCTCCAGGGGATCTTCCCAATCCAGGGATCGAACCTGAGTCTCCTATGTCTTCTGCATTGGCAGGCCTACTCTTTACCATTGAGCCACATGTGAAGACCTGGGAATGAGCACTGCAATATCTTCAAAATATTAGAGTTTTTTCCCCCTGCATTTCTAAAGTGTGTTTTCAGAGGCATGCTAATGAAACATGCTAGTGCTTTGACGTCTCCCTTTTCCTAAGTGCCAATAAGTGTCTTCCTGATTTTGTCTTTCTGGAGGACTGAGAAATTGCACTTTTCATCGGTCTATACCCAAAAAGACTCATTAAAAATATAGTCAACTATATAAATGAATTAAAGCCATAGAGCAGCTTATATTATTTAAACTTGTGCAAATACTTGATGAAGGTCAAAGGAGCCAGGGCTATTTATACTGTGAATGATATGGCAACAGGACAGCAAAAATGACTGTGCAGCAGCTTAAATTCTCTTAGGTGATGGCTCTATCATTGTCCCAAGTTATTGACGGCAAGAGGAAGGGAATGGATATGGTACCTATAATGAGAATTTCTAAGGACGTATTTTCTGATGTGGATCATACACACTCATTATTGGAAAGTGAACTCTGGTAGTTCACTATAAAACTTAGGAGATAGCAGCTCACTTATTTCATTCAAGAATACGTATTGAGGAATTAGTTATTCTGCTACACTCTGGGACGCCATTTCTGTATTTCAGAGCTCACAGTGCAGAGAAAAAGAGAATGTGTAAATAGAGAAGTAAGACACATGTGTTCTAGGAAAAGAGCAATGGAAGAAGTGGAATGGAAATAACTATAACCTCAGGGAGAAAGTGAGACTTCAGAGAAATCATAAACCAGGACTGTTGGGGTAAATTATTTTCTTCCCTTTCTGTGCAAAGCAGCACTTTGTAGGTCAGTGTCTGGCAGACAGTTGTTGTTCGATAAATGACAGCTTTGTGTTAAAAAAATAAAAGACCTATCTCAGGCCATCGATGCAAGAGTTTCTAAAAGTGGTTCCTAAGCTAGGTCCTGGTGGTGGTATGATTTTGTGCACATACATACATTTTGCCTATGTATACACAATGACATGGAAGACTATTAGTGAGTTGGGATTTTTTTAAACAGAGTGGTTGTGGAACCATTGGGCATTTTCCATCCACAGAACAGAAATCTCCCATCTGACTCCCCAAAGACAAAGCAAAGGCTGGTGGAAGTACTTTGGGCTAGTTGTTCCTGTGTCTCTTAGGGATTTCTGGGGACAAGGAGAAGTCTGGAGATACAAAGCTGGCAGAAGCTGTCAGTGCTCGGAATGTTGAGGAAGAGAGTGGAGGCAGGAGGAGCCCGTATTTCTGGATTTGGTGGAAAAAAGAGCACCCAGTACCTCCCTGTGGGCTGAGCTGTGGGCCTGCTTGGCTAGAACTGCCATGAAAGGTTTTCCAACCAAGAAGATTAATTGCTAGTGCAAGGTGACCCTAACAGAAGCCATGTGGTGGACAGTGGGACGCCTTCAACAGGTTCATAACTGGGACTTCCCTGCAGGTCCACTGGTTAAGACTCTGCACCTCCAACATAGCGAGGCGGTTCCATCCCTGGTCAGGGAAATAAGATCCTGCATGCTGCATGGCATTACTGCCAGAAAGTAATAATGATCGTAATAAAAGAAAAATAAATAAAAGTTTTTTAAATTAAAAAAAAATTAAAAAATAAGAAAGAGGTGTACAACAATATCTATAAAGACAGCTCATGAGAAAACAAAGTCAGCTTTGCAGCATTTACCTCTTGAAAGTCAGGTTCTAAAAACACCAGGCAAATAAGAGCTTTCCTCTGTCTTCTTCCCCTTCTGCTCTATCTCTGGTTGAACCAGACTACTTGCATGGTTGATTTCCATCCAAGGGTGAGTCAGTCTTTCTCACCTTCATGTCAGCCTCAGTGTGCAGGAAAGATTTAACACAGCAGGCCTGAAACTGCTATCCTTGGAAAAGTCTGGCCTTTCCTAGAAAGATTGGACTTCGGCTAATGTTAGGGAACTTAGATTTCAAGAGCAGTTCACTACCTTAGCTAAGACTGGCTGTCTGTGCCCAAATTGTACAAAGAGATTTAGGCTGTTTTTCTTCTGGGAGTATGGAATTTTGGTGTGTGCTAGGCATATGTCTACCTGACCAGCCCCAGTGAAAGCTTTGGGCACTCAGCCTCTAATGAGCTTCTCTGGTAGACAACGTTTCATAGGTGTTGTCATGATTGTATGCTGGAAAGAATGGGTGCAACTCGTGTGTCTCCACTGCGAAAAGCCTGGTTTCCTCTGGACTTTGCCCCATGCATCGTTTCTTATTGCTGATCCTGCCTTCTATTTCCCCCCTGCAATAACTCATAGCTATAATTAAGACTATATGTTGATTCTGTTAGTCCTCCCAATAAATCACTGAACTTGGGGACCCACAGGAGACAGAGAAACTTTAAGTATATTTAGAGAACAAGGTTTTGATTGACTATCCCAAGACACCTGGGGTTGCTTTAAGAACTTTTCCTATAGCCACAGGGAGAGATGAGACATCCAATACAGAGGTTTTACAAAATCAGTGGTTGGGGAAAAAAGTTGTTTTTGGTTAGTCCCATATGTGAAGTTCTCTCAATAAACTGCAGATATAGGTATGTATGACACGACTGCTTCTGGGCTCTGGGGAAGTGTGGTCAAAATCAATGTGCAAACGCAGCACAGTCTCATTATAGGTACTAGATTTATCAGAGCTTTTTACATTATGGCCCTTTTTATTTTCTTGGGAAGCTTGAAGTTGCTATATTATTTGAAACACTAATGCAGAGACATAGGAGACCATCTGTAAGGAGTACACGGTGGTCCAGGAGCTTTGTGGCAGAGAAATCCAGAGAAGGGAGAAGTCCCTGGGGCTTGCCTCTATCAGGTAGTGATACACCATCTTTAATCTCTCCCTAGCCATTCCATCCTTCTGCTGTGTTCACAGGGTGCTTTGCCTTATCTTAAAAAATAAAAAAAGTGACAGAAAAGGAATACTTCTTTATCCTGCTGCTCCTTCCAGGTATCCTTAGAGCACCCCATGCCCTGGGCCATAAGCACAGAGGTGGACACAGTGAGTGACTGGTCAGTCTCAAGATGGCCCCATGGTCCAGCCAGGCCCCTCAGCGGGAATTTCATCCTGGCTCTAACAAGAAGAAATCTTTCCTTTCTGGCCACAGATCCTGGAGTTTCTTGTGAAAATGGAGAAGCAAACCTGAGTAAGGAGAAATGAGAGGAGAACAGGAGCCAGGAGAAATGAGACCAAACTTTGACATTTTGTTTCTGAGTTATCCATAAGGTCAGAGCAGCTCTCCTCTCCTGTTTAGATGGTCTATAAATCCCTTTCCCCACTGGCCTTTTAAAAAGCCTTCTAACAGTCTCCTTTACCCCTTTTGGTTTAACCTTCACAGGGCTCTCAGAATGATCCTCCAAAAACCAAGTCAGATGATGACATTTATTTCTGGTCAGTCTTTTCCTTACTTGCCATTGACCTCAGTAAAGTTTGAAGTTTTTGAAATGACCTACAAGAACCATAAGGCCAGGCTGTTGGCCACCTTCAACCAACTTTTCTACCACTGTCTCCTTCCCCAGTGGTGCTCCAGCCACACTGATCTCCTTGGGGATTTCCCCTATGCCCCCAACACATTCCTGGTTGAGGACTTTGCTCTTGCTGTTTGCTCTGCCTTATATGTTTTCCCTTCATGTATTCCCATGGCTCACTCCTTCACTTCATTCAGTGTCCCTAGAAAGTGAGACCTTCCCAGGTAACCATTAAAAAAGGCCTCCTCTGTTATTCATCACTCTTTTACCCTCTTGTAGTATTCTCAATAGCTCTTGGAAATGTTTATCATTAGACAGATCTTTTGTTTATAAAGTATTTCCATACTAAATATATTAGCTGCATAGACAGAAAACATACTAAAATGTTAGGCTCCTGGCTGCATTAATGCCTTGCTCATCACTGAATCCCTAGTGCCTTGAAAAAATATCTTGCACACAGAGAACACCTGATAAACATTTGTTAACTCGATGACAAATCATTAAGTTATATTGAATTGGATTTCTGTAACTTTCAACCGATACTTTTACATTTCAGATGAAGAAAGTAAAGCAATTTAGTTAAGGTAGACTAACAATGCAAAATGCATGTGGCTTTAGCTCCTAGGTTCAGTCTTGGAGACTTATGTGCAATCTGCCTTTTAAAATGGAAGGCAGTAAACTGTCATACAGATCTAGGTTTGATATCATTTAACTGTGTGAGTTTAGAAGTTGTGGTTTTCTTCATCAGTAAGATGTGAATTATAATATCTACCTTATAGGGCTATTGTAAGAATTCAATTAAATTGGATAACTTACAGAATGCACCAGGCTCATTACAGACAAACTATAAAAGTTAGTTCTTTTATTGTCCCCTTTCCTTAGTTCTTCCTTCAAATATTCTTACCTTGTTTAATTTTATGAAGGACACAAAACCCCAAAGAAGCAAAATTCCTTCACTTGTGATAACTAGTTGACAAAAGCATGAAACTGTTAGAGCACGAAATTGATAGAGAATGGACTTTAAAACACAGTTTTGGTTTATTGGGGGTAGAAATGTATGGTCCCCAAAAGATTCACATTTGGCTGTGACTAGGATGAAGTGACACAGGTCCCCATATTATCAAGAGGTATGCTGATGATCCTTGTGTGGTTTAAACTAGCTTAACATGTGTTCCGTGAGGATAAGAGATTTCATTTAATTTTTGCCTAACATATATCACACATGGACATCACCAGATGGTCAATACTGAAATCAGACTGATTATATTCTTTGCAGCCAAAGATGGGGAAGCACGATACAGTCAGCAAAAACAAGACCAGGAGCTGACTGTGGCTCAGATCATCAGCTCCTCATTGCCAAATTCAGGCTTAAATTGAAGAAAGTAGGGAAAACCACCATGTCATTCAGATATGACCTAAATCAAATCCCTTTATGATTATACAGTGGAGTTGACAAATAGATTCTAGGGATTAGATCTGATAGAGTGCCTGAAGAACTATAGATGGAGGTTCCTAACATTGTACAAGAGGCAGTGACCAAAACTATCCCCCCAAAAAGAAATGCAAGAAGGCAAAGTGGTTGTCTGAGGAGGCCTTACAAATACTGAGAAACAAGAGAAGCAAAAGCCAAAGGAGAAAGGGAAAGACATACCCAACTGAATGTAGAGTCCCAGAGAAGAGCAAGGAGAGACAAGAAAGGCTTTTTAAGTGCACTATGCAAAGAAATAGAGGAAAATAATAGAATGGGAAAGACTAAAGATCTCTTCAAGAAAATTAGGGATCTCAAGGGAACATTTAATGCAAAGATGGGCTAAATAAAGGACAGAAATGGCAAGGTCCTAACAGAAGCAGAAGAGACGGCAAGAATACACAGAAGAACTGTACAAAAAAAGTTCTTAATGACCCAGATAACCACGATGGTGTGGCCACTCACCTAGAGACAGACATCCTGGAGTGTGAAGTCAAGTGGGCCTCAGGAAGCATTCCTAAGAGCAAAGCTAGTGGAGATGATGGAATTCCAGCTGAACTATTTCAAATCCTAAAAGATGATGCTGTGAAAGTGTTGCACCCAACATGCCAGCAAATTTGGAAAGCTCAGCAGTGGCCACAGGACTGGAAAAGATGTGTTTTCATTCCAATTACAAAGAAAGGCAATGCCAAAGGATGTTCAAACTAGCATACAGTTGTGCTCATTTCACATGCTAGCAAGGAAATACTCAAAACCCTCCATGCTAAGCTTCAGCAGTATGTGACTGAGAACTTTCACATGTCTAAGCTGGATTTAGAAAAGGCAGAGGAACCAGAGATAAATTGCCAACATCATAGAAAAAGCAAGGGAATTCCAGAAAAACATCTATTTCTCTTTCATTGACCACGTTAGAGCCTTTGACTATGTGGATCACAACAAACTGTGGAAAATTCTTAAACAGATGGGAATACCAGACCACCTCACCTGTCTCCTGAGAAACCTGTATGCAGATCAAGAAGCAACAGTTAGAAGTGGACATGGAAAAATGAACTGGTTCAAAATTGACAAGAGAGTACATCAAGGCTGTATATTGTCACCCTGTTTATTTAACTTACATACAAAGTACATCATGTGAAATGCTGGGCTGGATGAATCACAAGCTGGAATAAAGATAGCCAGGATAAATATCAACAACCTCAGATATGTAGATGATACCATTCTGATGGCAGCCAGAGAAGAGGAACTAAAGAGCCTCTTGATAAGGGTGAAAAAGGAGAGTGAAAAAACCTGGCTTAAAATTCAATATTCATAAACTAAGATCATGGCATCCAGTCCCATCACTTCATGGCAAATATATGGGAAAAAAGTGGAAACAGTAACAAATTTTATTTTCCTGGGCTCCAAAATCACTGTTGATGGTGACTGCAGCCATGAAATTAAAAGAGGTTTGCTTCTTGGAAGAAAAGCTACGGCTAACCTAGACAGTGTATTAAAAAGCAGAGACATCACTTTGTTGACAAAGGTTCGTATATTCAGAGTTATGGTTTTTCCAGTAGTCATGTACAGATATGAGTTGAGCACCGAAGAATTGATGCTTTCAAATTGTGGTGCTGGAGAAGACTCTTGAGAGTCCTTTGGACAGCAAGGAGATCAAATCAGTCAATCCGAAAGGAAATCAACCCTAAATATTCATTGGAAGGACTTATGCTAAAGCTGAAGCTCCACTACTTTGGCCACCTGATGTGAAGAGCCAACTCACTGGAAAGGACTCTGATACTGGGAAAGACTGAAGGTAGAAGGAGGAGGAGGTGACCAAGGATGAGATGGTTGGCTAGCACCATCGACAAATGGCCATGAGTTTGAGCAAACTCTGGAAGATAGTAAAGGACAGGGAAGCCTGGCGTGCTGCAGTCCAAGAGGTTGCAAAGAGTTGGACAGGACTTAATGACTGAACAACAACAACAACAACATATATTAGACACTTACTGCGTGCTATGTATAAAACAGAGAAGAATGCAGTGGCTTATGTCCAATGAAGGAAAAATCTATGTCACATGAAAATATAATGCAAAGTAGAATATCAGTTCAGTTCAGTTCAGTCACTCAGTCGTGTCCGACTCTTTGTGACCCCATGAATTGCAGCACGCCAGGCCTCCGTGTCCATCACCAACTCCCGGAGTTCACCCAAGCTCATGTCCATCAAGTCGGTGATGCCATCCAGCCATCCCATCCTCTGTTGTCCCTTTTCCTCCTGCCCCCAATCCCTCCCAGTAGCAGAGTCTTTTCCAATGAGTCAACTCTTTGCATGAGGTGGCCAAAGTACAGCTTTAGCATCGATAAAGGACAGAAAAAGTAGAGGATAGGTAATGACATAAGTCCAAAGTACAGTGAAGGATGAGGCAAATGAGTAATTTTTTTTTAAGTTGTCTTGTAAAATAAGAGCTAAAAGGAGATTTGTGATGGGTCTTTGAAGGAAGGATGGGAAATGGAGCGATGCTGAGGAGCTCAGGGAATTCCAGTCAATGCCATGTATGCAGAAAGGCATGGTGGCTGGGGAACTGTTAGGGAGCTTGGTTGGGTTAGAGTGTAAAGCAAGGTTTGAGAAGCAATGGGATGTCAAGTTGGGAAAGTAGAGCGAGACAAGGTCATGGAGGTGCCCAAATACCAAAGAGTCAACTACTCTCAGTAGAGAGGCTGTGAAGATTTCAGGAAGAGAGTAAAGCCTTAACCAAGTGAACAGGGAAAGGATCTTGTCCTTAGATCATGTTAACATTCTTTCATCACCTGGGCATGTTTCTGCTAAAATAATAGTAAGTCCCTTACACTCGAACCTTCAAGTTGTGAGCTTTCAAAGATGCGAATGTGTATCTGGTTCCACCAAGGAACCAGATGCTGATGTTGTGCCAACAACATCAGGCTTGAGTGAAACTGCAGCTTGTCTCCATTTCTTATTGCTGATAATCTTTCAGCTCTACCATTACCTACCTCCTCTAATTCTTCTCGTCAGTAACTCTTTTTGCCTGTTCACTCAATGCCAGCCCCTATATGCCAGCTATTAAAATGAAAGTACTATTGTACTTTTCAAGGTACTGTGCTGTAATATTAAAAATGTTTTATCTTGGGGATTTTTTTATGTATCATTTGTGTGAAAGGTAAGTACTATAAACTTATTACAGTACAGTACTATATAGACAATTGTGTTAGTTGGGTGCTTGGGCTAACAGGTACCCAACTTATGAATGCACTCTTGGTACAGAACTTGTTTGTATGTAGTGGACTTACTGTAATTAAAAAAAGTAGCCATCATCTTAAAGATCATAAATGCATCAAAAGAGATAAAGGTCTAAAGGGAGCAAAAAAGAAGAGTGTAAGCATCTTCAAGTGTCAACCCAGAAAATGTAAAACATAACCAAGTGTAAAGGCTTAAGAGCTGAAGACCAAGAAAAAGGGAGAAATCAAGAGAGGGAAAAAAGACCATTAACTCAAACATGACAATGGGTGTCTGTATTATTTGTGGACAGGGAATAGGCAAGAACATTTTTCATAATAACAGAGGAAGAAAAGAGAGAGAGTAGTCCTCATAACTAAAAAATAGTTATTACTGTAAGCAAGACTGTCCTTCAAGCATTCAACTTACTGTGGCTTCTCCTTCAAGTTGATAAAATGGGAAGCAGCATTATATCTCTTTGGTAGAATGATAACTACTCTAAGCATCGTCACTCTATAGTATGAACCACAGTTTAGTTCTTACTCTCCAATAAAATAGCTAATGAATCGCCTTCGTCCCTCAGGAAAAGCATCTGAGCATCTAAGGCTAGTGGTGAGGCCTAAAGCCATTAAGCCTTTCTCTTTTCCACTACCCACTAGCTGTCAAGTCCTTGCTTCCCTCCTGACTCAGCTTAGATACCAATGCTGCTGCCGCTGCTAAGTCGCTTCAGTCGTGTCCGACTCTGTGCAACCCCATAGACGGAAGCCCACCAGGCTCCCCCGTCCCTGGGATTCTCCAGGCAAGAACACTGGAACGGGTTGCCATTTCCTTCTCCAATGCATGAAAGTGAAAAGTGAAAGTGAAGTCACTCAGTCGTGTCCGACTCTTAGCGACCCCATGGACTACAGCCTACCAGGCTCCTCCATCCATGGGATTTTCCAGGCAAGAGTACTGGAGTGGGGTGCCATTGCCTTCTCCATAGATACCAATACTTGCCTTTTAATAATTTCCTGGCACACACACACTCAACTCTCTTGTTCCTTTCTCCATTCTTCATACTTGTGTAGAAAACCCAAATCTTGGTTATATCCAGCCCCACACAACTCCAGCATGTGGCTGGAGATATATTTTTATGACATCATTTAAAATTCATGTTATTGTTGCCTGAAATTCCTACTGTGTTCCCCTACACCATTTATTATCAAACTAAGGTCTAGGACCAAGCTGGGCCCACCACCTAACGTTTTGGTAAACAAAGTTTTATTTAAACACAACCATAGCCACCAGTTAATATATGGTCTGTTGCTGCTTTCTTGTTACCATGGCAGAGTTAAAGAACTGCAACAGATACCTAATGGCCTGCAAAGGAGGAAATATTTATAACCTTGCCCTTTAAAGAAAAACTTTTCTGACCTTTGTCCTAAATGACTATTTTGTAGTTTGCTCTCTCTCAACTCTCTAACATCTGCTCCCTGATTTACTTTTAGCTGATAACATTGCTTTCTATTTCACTGAGAAAATGGAAACATTTAGAAAAGAACTCCCACAGGCTTCCAGCATCGTACCTACCAAATTACCTGCATCAGTATTATCTATACCCTACCTTTCCTTTTGCTTCCTTTTGTTATTAAGGGTGGATGGACCATCCACACTCATTTCTAAAGTCAGGCCCTGCATTTGCGTCCCATTCCCTCTCAACTATTCAAGGATATTTTCTGAGCAATTTTATCACGCCTTGTGTCTTTCATTGCCCTCCCTCCACCCCTGACCCCCGCCCCCGGCTCTTTATCAGATCTCTCCTACCAACAGAGAAACAAGGGCTGCTTTGCCACCTTAAAAAACATTCTTGGATCAATATCCTTGTCTTCCTCCCTATCCCATTCCTCTGTTTTCCTTTATATAAATAATTCTTGAAAGAGTTGCCTTTACTCCAGGTTTCCAATTGTTCCCCTTCCATCGTCACTTGAGCCTTTTCAATGAGGCTTTTATGAATAGTTTCATCATTTCACTGAAGCAGCTGTTGTCAAAGCCCATGTTGATCAGTGAAATGTCATTTCCCATCGCTCGTCTCATGAGATCTAGCTGCGTCACTTTGCATCGACCACTCTCTCCTATACCTGTGTCCTTCCTGGAGACCATTCTCTCTGGATCCTCCTTCAACCTGAGCAGCTGCTTTCTAGTTTGACTCACGACTGGTTGCTGCTCATCAACTCAATCTGTTAACGTTGACATGCCCCAAGAGCATGACCTTGAAATCTCTTCTCACATCCATCCACCTCACTGTCTTGGTGATCTTCCAGCCACATGATTTTATTCACGTCAATACAGCTCCACTTGGGTACCAAATGTGCTCTCAAACTTAACATGCCTCCAAATAAACCCTGACTTTCCGCTCCAAATGTTTCCATCGAAGTCAGTGTCAATTCCATCTTTCTACTTGCTCGGGACAAAAACTTCAGAGGCATCCTTGACGCTTTTCTTTCTCTTGTAATAAGCTTGGTAAAAATAAATTATTCATTTCTCATGGGATAAAAGGTATCCTTTTAGACTTTTTCTTTGCCTTCTCACAAACACATAAAAATGGTATGCATATGATATATCTGCTTTTCTAATCTTCTCCTGTCACCTTAAATGTATGGTATTTTCATTAAGAAAAATATAGATTTTTCCTTAGTAGTTTTAAACAGTGGTATGTATATATTTTATTTTATATTATTTATATATATATAAATTATATATATATATATATTTTTTTTTTTCCAGTATGGATAAACTAAAACTCACTCAACATCCCCTAATTGTCAAACACCTGAGTTTGGTTCTTATTAATTGCTCTTATAAACAACACCGATGTGAATATCTTTGAATGTGATATGTGAATGATTATTTCCTCAGAACAAATTTTAGAAGCAGCTTTGCAGACGTCAGGACCATTCTGTTTCTTAAATGTTTATTTTTTGTAATTTATATATAACTGTATAAAAATAAAGAAATAAATTTTCTGGATTTCTAGATGAGCATAATGTACTAAGATATAGTGATGAAAATTACCCACCAAACTATGGATGATATAATAATGTTCTTTCACTGACTACATTTGAATTGCAGTTGTGAATCCAGTGCATGTAGAAGACGTTATATATTTGATTTCTAGAAAATGTGCCTTGTGGCTGTGGATTCAAGGTCGTTGTGGTAGCTCCGTGGCTCCCTAGGAGTTCAAAGACCGGCAAACCCAGCTTTGGTTAGTGATTTAGAGAAGCAATTCTCTTAGCATGTGATCATAAATGGAACCTATTTCCTCTCCCATCCAAGTTGCTCACTTCTTGACATAACAAACTGTTACAGTAGGAATATTAATTCTGGTACTAAGCAGGCAAGTAAAAAGAGTTCTCATTAAAGCAGAGTAATTATACCTACGTAGTCAGAATAAAGTAGGATTTTAACTGAGGGCTGTTTAAATTAACTTCCTCGATCGAATCTTTTTATGTGCGGTGAGGGTTTCCCTCTGGAATTCATGGCAATCGCTTTAGCATTCCTCAGGCATTTGAAGACATGTGGAAGGAGTATCTGTGGACTGCCATGGCGGCAAACGCCCACCGCCGCACTCTGCTCAAACGCTTCTTGCACTGTTGCAGTTCTGAACTCAGCCACTAGATGGTGTACACTGTTCTCTGCTGGCCCCCCAGAAAAGCATCAAGAACTCTGCTCAACATGGGGCTCTAAGTAAAGCCAACAAAAACAAAGAGGAAAACCAACATCCATACAACAAGATTTGGGGGATCTCTTTAAAACTCTGGTGTCCTTTCCCCACCCCACCCCCCGCCCCCCGCCGCCCGATGCAGGCCATGCTGAGTTAGAGAATAATATCAGTGTTATTTTCTTTACTTCATTTCTCCTAAGTAATTCCAAATATCTGAATTGGACAGAATCTATCTCTGATTCTCTAGCTATTTGTGGAAACCTCCTTTTGAACTTCATACTTCAGTGCTGAAGGCAATCTAAATAGTTTATTTCCTCTTTTAGAAACTCATATGGACCAATACTTAGCAGAGACATCCTATGCTGTTATTATCAAAGACAGATTTTTTTTCACATAGATCAGATTTTTCAGTAACTTAAAAGATCTTCAGGTTAAGTCCTGTGGTGTTTATGTGGCAGAGATGTAATAAACTAGAATTTACTGCTGTTCTTTTGTCTATAGGAAATTTTGACCCATGCATCAACATAAACTTGCATTTCTATTCATAGTATACACACAATTGGAAAAATGATTTGGCTTCCTTTGCTTTTTAGGGAATAATTCCATACAAGAGGCAAACATTTTTAACCGGTAAATTGCTTTAAGAAGCGAACATTTTAAAGAAGCTGAAAGAATAAATAAAATCCTCTTCCTTAAATTTCTGCCAGGTTTTTACAAATACATAGGCATTTAACTATTGATGATATTTTTTTAGTAGCTTCAACTTCTCTTTTATTCTTTGGTGACTTCATCTTGAGTGGCCTTTGAGCTGTGGGTTGGGATCCCAACTCTACTGTACACTGTGAACGTGCTCATTGGCTCAGTCGTGTCTGAGTTTTTGCAACCCCATAGCTTCTCTGTTCACAGGATTTTCCAGGCAAGAAAACTGGATTGGGTGGCCATTTCCTTCTCCAAGGAATCTACCCAACCCAGGGATTGAACTCAAATCTCCTGCATCTCTTTCACTGGCAGGCAGATTCTTTACCACTAAGCCACCGGGGAAGCAATGAATTCATCTTCAATACAGTAAGTTGCCTTCCGTTAAGAAAGCAAATATTTTAGTGAAGAAGTTGATGGAATAAAAAAGTCTTACCTTAAAGTATTCCCCCAGATTTTGTAAATAACACATGCATTTAAACTATGGATGATCATTTTAAAAAGATTTTTATTGGAGTATAGTTGCTCTAAAATGCTGTGTTACTTTCTGCTGTACAGCAAAATGCATCAGCTAAACATATATTTATCTCCTCTCTTTTTTGGATTATGTTCCTATTTAGGTCACCACAGAGCACTGAGTAGAATTCCCTTTGCTATACAGAAGGTTCTCATTAGTCATCTATTTTATACATATTAATAGTAGTGTATATAAGTTAAGCCCAATCTTCCAGTTCATCCCATCCCCACTTCCCCTTGGAATCCATGTTTGTTCTCTATATCTATGTCTCTTGGATGACTCTTTATGGATTAAGTAATTTCAACATATCTTATACTCTTTCTTGTCTTATTAACCTGGGTCCTGTGAATCATAGCTCCTCATCTCAAGTGGAATTTAGCTTTCCGAATCCTTAATAGTCAAAGATGCCTGTAGCAAATCAATATTATTATCCTTTGTGGGGAAATACCATTCAAACCAACTGGGGCCTCTGAGCTGACAAAAACTGCTCCAAGTTCATGTCCACTAGCCAATAACAAGGAGAAAAAATGTCCATAGGTGTAACTTCAGTTGGAAAATCTAAAAAGTCAGTGAAATTACAAGGCTTTAATGGTGCTTCTAAAAACAGTTCTAATTTTATATTCTCATTTTTTGAATTATATTCACTTGACATTTAGAAGCAATTTTAACAGAAATTTTTTTATTAACTGAGAAACAAGAATTCTTGGGCTCTAATGATAAATGATGACTGTTTTAAAAATACAGTCAACTCTTGATTACTCAGTGATCTGGTTCATATATTATTTTAGTATTATTATTTCTTCTGTTACGTTACCTCCTTTAATCCTGCTCTTTGGTTATTTAATTCTTCAGGGAGTAGGTGAAGCCAAAGGACAGTGGTAAATGCAAGTAAATTGGTCATGTATCAGCTATGAAAAAAACTGATTTGTGTGCGTGTGTGTGTGCTTGTGCGGAAAGGGATGATAAGGCTAAAATTTTATAAACTGTCAGGTATGTAGTTTGCTTGAATTCTAACAATCAGTTTTACCCCTTTACTCATACAATTTAAACTTCCCCAGTGGTTCAGATGGTAAAGTGTCTGCCTGCAATGCAGGAGACCCAGGTTCGATCCCTGGGTCGGGAAGATACCCTGGAGAAGGAAATGGCAACCCACTCCAGTATTCTTGCCTGGAAAATCCCATAGACAGAGGAGCCTGGTAGGCTACAGTCCATGGTGTCACAAAGAGTTGGACACGACTGAGTGACTTCACTTTCACTCATACAATTAATATTTAGAATTTGGTTTTTGCTTTACATTATATTTTAAAATTTACTTTTTATTGGAGTACAGTTGCTTTACAATGTTGTGTTAGTTTCTGCTGTACAGCACAGTGAGTCAGCTCTATGTAGACACATAGCCCCTCTTTTTGTGAATTCTTTCCCATCTAGGTCACCACAGTACATTGTATTTTGTATCTAGTTTATATTTTTAATATTTTTCAGATATCGCTTTTGTAGATATGAACCATTTACACTAAGACTCCTAAAGTGTTAGGTTTAATTTCTTTTTATTTCCATATTCTTATTCACTCTGCCGTCCTCATTTGCTAGTCTAGGCTGGGCCTATAAGAGCAAGGCCCACTCTGATTGAAATGAAGGGCCCTCTCTCTCCACATTGGCTTTCCTAATTAATGATGGTCAGTGGGTTAGACCAGCAGCTCCAAAACCTCTCAGGCAACATGTTGTGTATATGGGTCACAATTTATCAAGTGAATGCACTAAATATTTTGGTTCTGTTCGGCACACTTTTAGTCCATGAAAAGTATTATCTGTTCCTATATTGTTGTATTATGGGAAGTCTTAAGGAAAAAATAATGGTATTTTTAATTTAATGGTACAACTACAGTTTGATGATAGATTTAAGTCATAAATTGAAATGGAAAAAAAAAGTATGGAAGTGAGAAGGCCAAGCTGCTAACACTTTTACTTTTTTCACTTTCTTCTTCCTTTCGGATCTCAATTTGCTTACACGCTGACTTTAGAATTTGTACTTCTAGCCGTTTCTCCTCTGTCATATAGACCAATATTTTCCAGTCCTTTCTGGGTAACTTCCCTTAAGTCTCTCCTAGTCTTTAATTCTTTCTTCTTTCATTGATACAGTCACCAAATATTCACTGATCACCTACAACGTGATGAATATCAGAAAGCTGAATATGATGAATATAGACACTACAATTCAATGTTTAAGACTAAACTTATCCCTTCCTTCTGTAAGCTTGCTCTTCTTAGTTTCTTCTTTTGAGCAAAAAGGGATTAGTTCAGTTTAGCCAATCAAGCCAGACTATCTCTTACCTCCTACTGTCCAGCACGACAAATGAAGTTTAAATTCTACTTATGAAATGAGATTTAATTTTGCCATTCTTTCACTGTTTTCATAGCCGTTGCAGTAAATCAGGCTCTAATTATCCCCTGCGTGGGTTATGTAATAAATGGTTACCCTGTCTCCAGTCTCTCCTTTTCTAATTCACCCTAAATTAACTTTTAAAACACAGATTTAATTATGTTATTTCCCCGCTCAAAGATTTTTGGTGACTCCCCACTGACTACAGAATAAGATCTAAACGGTTTTCACCTGATCCTTTACACCAGCTCTCAACCCACTTTTCAGCAGTTCCCTACTCTTTGCAATTTCCCAAGTTTAAAATGTTTCGTTACGTTCTGCTTTTGTTACGCTGTCCTCTCTCTGCCTGGAGTAATAACTCATCATATTTGTGTGTCATTTTCCAGTTTACAAGGGACTTTTTCCCAAGCACCTTCCATTAGGTGGGTGGGATCATATCCCAGAATTTAAAACTGAAACAGCCCGGGCTCTGAAGATGTAAATAATTTGACGAGGGCCTCATGATTAGTAAGAGAGCCCAGATACTAAACGTCAAGGGGACCCAGCACCAAAAAGCAAACTAGATTGAGGCGCAGCATTTTTACTGAATAACATGAATTTGAGACCTAGATTGCCCTTGGTATTTGGTGCATATATTTTATCTAAGAGCTTCATTTACACAGAAAGCCAATTCTTCCTTTCTTCCTTTCTCCCTTCCGTCCTTTCTTTCTCTGGCTGCTTCGGGTCTTAGTTGTGGTACAGGGGCTCAGCAGTTGTGTTCAGGCTTAGCTGCTCCAGGGCATGTAAAATCTTCTTGGACCAGGGATTGAACCCGTGTCGCCTGCAATAGCAGGTAGATTCTTATCCACTGGACCACCAAGGAAGTCCCAGAAAGCCAATTCTTAATGGCCATACATCTTTGGATTTATTATACTCTAACAGAGTTTAAAAACAATTTTAACTTTAATTTTATAGTCACTATGGTAAAACTCTATCCTATTTTCAATCTTTGTGTATCTTTATAGTGATATAAATAAACTCACAAGATTGGTACTGCCTAGCTTTCATGAACATTTTGTAAAAAGGCAATGGCACCCCACTCCAGTACTCTTGCCTGGAAAATCCCATGGATGGAGGAGTCTGGTGGGCTGCAGTCCATGGGGTCACTAAAAGTCGGACACAACTGAGCGACTTCACTTTCACTTTTCACTTTCATGCATTGGAGAAGGAAATGGCAACCCACTCCAGTGTTCTTGCCTGGAGAATCCCAGGGACGGGGGAGCCTGGTGGGCTGCCATCTATGGGGTCGCACAGAGTCGGACACGACTGAAGCGACTTAGCAGTAGCAGCAGCAGCTTTCATGAACATTTTGTAAAAATAGCACCTGCTAGTTTCATCAAAATGTATAACACACTGTGCTACAATTTGATGGGGTTGCAAAGAGTCAGACATGACTGAGAAAGTACCTGTTTCATGCCACTATGGTAGTCCCTTGATAAACAGTCCATACAAAAGAATACATTTTAAAAGCTTGCCACAATATTTGAATGTGAACTATAAGATATGAGTCTAACCCAGAAGTCCACTATTCAAAGACCTGAATGAATTGGAATTTCTCTCATCATCAACAAAGATAAGTACCTTGAAGCCTCACCATATAACATTTTATGTATATCTCAAACAGCTTGAAGTGACTTTTATTCAAATTGATCACTGTAGGAATAAGATGTAAAGGTAAACTGGCTTTGCTGACTGTCTGCTTATTGATTTCCAGGGCTCCTTAAGCTGCTATTGTAGTTTAGGTACCACTCAATCATTTCTTCAATAATTATTACATGTACTTGACACAGTGGCTATAAAGATACATGAGGGACAGACGCTTTCAGTCTAGGAAGATAGACTAGACTAGGTATTTATTTATTTTTGTTTCATATTTGTACCTTTTAATTTTGTATAAAATATGTTAATACAAATAATTCTTTAAAAAGTGCAGTATATTTTACTTTTATAGATATTATTGACTTTGTTGCTTTTAGAAGAAACTTCATATTAAAATAAGTATATTTGGGAAATGTTAGAAAACATGAAATACACACACACACACACACACACCCTACAGCTTAGTCTCATGACTGGGTTTTCTCTTCTTTTTTTCAAAGTTTATTTTATTTTATATTGGAGTATAGTTGATTTACAATGTTGTATTAGTTTCTGATATACAGCAAAGTGATTCATTTATACATGTACATATATCTATTCTTTTTAAAATTCATTTCACATTTAGGTTATTATAGAATATTGAGGACAGTTTCCTGTACTATACAGTAGGTCTTTGCTGATCATCTACTTTATTTACATGTAGGAAATGGCAACCCACTCCAGTGTTCTTGCCTGGAGAATCCCAGGGATGGGGGAGCCTGGTGGGCTGCTGTCTCTGGGGTCGCACAGAGTCGGACACGATGGAAGCGACTTAGCAGCAGCAGCAGCAGTGTGTATATGTCATCCTAAACTCCTAATTTAACCCCCCCCACTCCAGAAGACAGACATTTAAGCAATTATAACATAAACAAACAAAAAGCTTTCGGAAGGTAGGTCTGGGCAGGGAACTGTGACAACACAGAGGAGAAACCAGTTATTTGTTAGAGGGGGGTCAGGAGGTACCTTGGCACTTGGTCAGAAGGACATTTATGGCCATGTGGGTGTAACACTATGTGCTCTTGTAGTAATCAGTCGCTCAGTCGTGTCTGACTCTTTGTGACTCCATGGACTGCAGCATGCCAGGATTCCCTGTCCTGCACCGTCTCCTTGAGCTTGCTCAAACTCACATCCATTGAAACGATGGTGCCATCCAACCATCTCATCCTCTGTTGGTGCCTTCTCCTCTTGCCCTCAGGGTCTTTTCCAATGAGTTGGCTCTTTACATCAGGTGACCAAAGTATTACCTAATTTTATCTTGACCTAGCATATTATATAGAACTGATTCCTGTATGTTTCCTGGGAAAACTGTGGTGACCTTAATAAGGGCAATGTCCTATTTGTATACTAAATTCTAAGCACAAAGCTTTAAACAGAGCAAGTGTTGCATAAAGTGAAAGCTGCTCAGTTGTGTTCAACTCTTTGCTACCCCATGGGCTATACAGTCCATGAAATTCTCCAGGCCAGAATACTGGAGTGGGTAGCCTTTCCCTTCTCCAGGGGATCTTCCCAACCCAGGGATCGAACCCAGGTCTCCTGCATTGCAGGCGGATTCTTTACCAGCTGAGCCACAAGGGAAGCCCAAGTGTTGCATAACTTACATGGAATTAGAACCAAGAGCATTCTGTACAAGCAATGGCCTAGCGTCAGAAGGGCTGCATCTCAGGGATCTGAGTGTAGTTTGGAGAAGCTGGAGGAAAGGAGAGGGATGGGAGAACGAACATATAGTGGGTTGAAGCTCACCTTCGGGGAATCTTGTTTTGGGAATTTGCTGAAGGTTTTGTGCTAGGGATCCACAATGTGAATGGAGATTAAGAAATGGATTAAAGTGGATACAGAAGATAAAAGTGACAACACGCTGGTAAGATGAGGAAGGGATTGGAGGAGAGGGACACTTAGGGATGTCTCTTAGGTTCCCAGGTTGGGGAGATGCAGATGTCATTCACTGCGATGGAGAACAGCGAAGGCAATGGGTGTGAAGGCAAGATAACAATGTTAAGGCTAAGTGGAGATGTTCAGGAAGCACTTGGAAATACAATTATTGGTTGCAATAGAGAAGTCTGGGAAGGAAATGCAGATTAAGGTTAAGGGTAGGGTCAAGGTCAGGGTTAATGGTCTATCATGAGCTGTTATGGATGCCATGCTGCAGGAAAGGTATTCAGGATGAGAAGAGGGCTCAGGATGATAGTCTGGCAAACATGAGTGCTTACAGAGTAACTAGAAAAAGTGGCATCCAGGATTACCTGAGAAAGCACATTTTTTTGCAAAGTTACATTTTTGGAGTCAGAAGATGACTTAACCAGATGGATACAGTTTTCATTTGAGATGAAGGACATATTAGAGGCACTAGGAAAGTGGTACCAATGAACCTATTTGCAGGGCAGGGAGAGGAACGCAGACATAAACAGACATGAGGACACGGAGGGGAGCGGGGACAGGGGGCTGAATTGGGAGGTTGGCATCGACACGTATACACTACGATGCATTAACTAGATAGCTGGGGGGAAGCTGCTGTACAGCACAGAGTGCTTAGCTCGGGGCTCTGTGATGACCTCAGGGGTGGGATGGGGGAATGGCAGGGAGGTCAAAGAGGGAGGGGATACATGTACACACAAAGCTGATTCACTTTGTTGCACAGCAGAAACTCGCATACCACTGTAAAGCAATTTTTAATTGGATTAAAATTATATTAAAATGAAATTAATTTTTAAATTAAATTAAAAAAATTAAAAAAAAATCCTGCCAGGAGGAAACCTGGGCATTTCTTAGTATAGCTGGCCCCTGAGCAATGCGGAGTGTTAATCCAAGAGTAATTTACAGTTGGCCCTTTGTGCCAAGATTACTCCACACCCAGGAGTTCAACCAAACACCAAGGTGTAGTACTGTAATATTAGTATTTACTACTGAAAAATATCTGAGTATAAGTGTTTCCATGCAGTTTGAACCCACATTGTTCAAAGATCAACTGTAAGTGTGCAGAGTAACACACCCCTTGGGAAGTTTTCAAGAGGCAAAGGGATGCCCCAGGTGTCTGCCAACCCTGATGCCCTGTTACCACAGATCATATGAACCTGCACAGGTAAGAGATCAGAAGCAAGCCATGCATTTAAGGGATAAAAGAGAGGGGGAAAATGGCTTTCAAACTAGATTTATATTGGGGTTAATAATACTCATTATAAGTGATGCATTATTGACATCTACATTCCCTGAGCATCGGTTAGGGCTTGATGTTCACAAAATTTACAATTTTACCTGCTTTTCAATGAGTCGGCTCTTGCCCACCTGATGAGAAGAGCAAACTCATTGGAAAAGACCCTGATGCTGGGAAAGATTGAAGACAGGAGGAGAAGGGAATGACAGAGGATGAGATGGTTGGATGGAATCACTGACTTAGTGGATATGAGTTAGAGGAAATTCTGGGAGATGGTGAAGGACAAGGAAGCCTGGCATGCTGCAGTCCATGGGGTCACAAAGAGTCAGACATGCCTTAGCGACTGAACAATAATTCACTGCAATAAGGGCTCCTCTTCTCCTACCCTGGGACATTTGTTTTAAGTGAATTATTAATCAAACTCCACTTTTTCGCATGACTGGTCTTCCTCAGTTGCCAACCTGCACATCGCTGTGTGAAGATAATGTTAAAACACCTAATGCCCCAGTGGAGACAAGTTTGGGGACACCTTCTCCAGAAGTCTCTTTCTGCCTTCAGATCTCAAAAACAGTGAACCCACTCGCCTGATTCACCCATTTTAAATCTGCAAACACCCATCTGACCTTGAAAACCAGATAGTGTGACTCACACAGGGCCCTCCTGGGAAGGCATTTTCTTTTATCATTTAGTGCCCATCAGAGGCCCCAGCTCAAACCAATGTCATCCCACAGATACGTAGCACCTTTTCTTTATCAGCAATGAGCCTCAAGTCTAATGCAACATGGACAACAAAGACGAAAAAGAGAGAGAAATGTAACTAAAAGGAACTTGGAAAAAGGGAGAGGAGCAGTACAGTAAATGGGTAGACACGCACAGAGCCCGACAAGGATCTACACCATTGAAGACAGTGGTCTCAGTTCTCATCTCAAACACACTTGTGCTTTCTGCCAATGGTGAACCAAACCATGAATTTTCACTTTGTCACATAATGTGTGCAAAGCACAAGACTGTACCATGGAGATTGTCTTCAACATGGCAAAGAGAATCACAGGGAAGACAAGACATCCATCTTCAAAAAGGTAAACAAATCCTCACGGTCATTCTTACTATGGGGGATGGACTTAGGATAACACTGGCTTCAGGCTTGGCCTGTACCTGGTGGGCAGGTTCAGGGGGCATCTTGTCACTGTCTCCTTGTTACCAGCCTCCACTTCAGTTTGTTTACTTGATAGTGGGCCAGTTTGACTCAGAAGAAAATATAATATAGCTCAGGTTGTAAGGAACTCTGGTAAGCCAAACTAGGTATTACAGTTACAAAGAACTGAAAAAATGTATCTGTATTTTCACACTGTCAGTTGAAGAGCTTGGTGTCTACTTAAAGGGGGCTTCATGAATGCTGGGCATCTCTTGACTGCCCTGCAGATCCACTCTCCACGTCTGGGGACCCTCTTGGTTCTTTCGAGTGCTGATGCCCCTGACCACATCTCGGGGCTCCCTTTCCTCTGGCTTCTGACTGGATTTGGTTTCAGAAGACTGAGGGAGGAAGAAGAGAAAGGTCAGGGTATTTCTTCCCCTAGCTTCCTTCTTCTGGGTCAGTGTGGGCTACCTTCCTTGTTGGAACGAAGCTTCTACTGAGGTTGTTTCAACATCGCCCTCTGTCTCTGGTTCTGGAAAGTTCTCCCTCCCTTTGCCTTTCGGCCCTAAGGCTGGTGTTGGTGTCCCACTGTCTTAGCACTGGCAAACAAGGAAAGGGGGTACACTACTCCTTGAGATGCTTTTAGCCCTTGCCTACATGTCTCTAAGTAGCTCTCATAATTAAACATCTTCTGTTTCCTGGTACTCACCAAATATGCCTTAGCTTTAATATGGCACCTGTGAGTTCTCACCTCTGCATTGTTTGCAAACAAGGAATTCATTATTTTCCATTCAAAATGGCTTGAGTGAATGAAAAGCTTCTGACATGTACTTTTCTAAATAATCCAGCTGAAAAAAAAAATACCATGTTAAAAAGAGTTCGAATAATGTCAGTTACAGGTCAGAGAACTCCTAATAAGGTTTCATGGAACATGGCTTAATAGAAAGAGCACTAAACTAAATTAGGTCAGAAGCCACGGGTCTGAGTCACAGATTCATCAATTATTGCATGACCTTGACAAGTAACTTAACCACTCTGAACTTTAGTTTTCTCATATATCAACCAGTGATAATAATGTCTGTCCTGTTTATCACACAGGGTTATTGTGGGGAATCCAATGACTGACCGATGTGAAAATGCTTTCCAATTGTGAGGACTAGATAGGGATATAACTCAGAATGTTTCTGAGGATAAAATTTATCCAATAAAAAAATTTATTCAATAAAGAAACACATAAAGTTCCATTACACTAGAAAGTCCACAATACCTGTCTATTTTTATCCTTAAAATCACAGTGACAAGATAAAAGCACTGTCCAGTTTAAGAGGCAGGTTCTGAAGCTAACTGGTCCCTAATTTGATCCCATCATGAATAACCTTGGACATACTCCTCGCATATAAGTTAAATAAGCAGGGTGACAATATATAGCCTTGACGTACTCCTTTTCCTGTTTGGAACCAGTCTGTTGTTCCATGTCCAGTTCTAACTGTTGCTTCCTGACCTGCATACAGATTTCTCAAGAGGCAGGTCAGGTGGTCTGGTATTTCCATCTCTTTCAGAATTTTCCACAGTTTATTGTGATCCACACAGTCAAAGGCTTTGGCATAGTCAATAAAGCAGAAAGAGATGTTTTTTTGGAACTCTCTTGCTTTTTCAATGATACAGCAGATGTTGGCAGTTTGATCTCTGGTTCTTCTGCCTTTTCTAAAACCAGCTTGAACATTTGAAAGTTCATGGTTCACGTATTGCTGAAGCCTGTCTTAGAGAATTTTGAGCATTACTTTACTAGCGTGTGAGATGAGTGCACATCATGAGAAACGCTGGGCTGGAAGAAGCACAAGCTGGAATCGAGATTGCCGGGAGAAATATCAATAACCTCAGATATGCAGATGATATCACCCTTATGGCAGAGAGTGAAGAAGCACTAAGGAGCCTCTTGATTAAAGTGAAAGAGGACAGTGAAAAGGTTGGCTTAAAGCTCAACATTCAGAAAACTAAGATCATGGCATCCAGTCCCATCACTTCATGACAAATAAATGGGGAAACAGTGGAAACAGTGGCTGACTCTATTCTTTTGGGCTCCAAAATCACTGCAGATGGTGATTGCAGCCATGAAATTAGAAGACGCTTACTCCTTGGAAGGAAAGTTATGACCAACCTAGATAGCATATTCAAAAGCAGAGATATTACTTTGTCAACAAAGGTCCATCTAGTCAAGGCTATGGTTTTTCCAGTGATCATGTGCGGATGTGACAGTTGGACTATAAAGAAAGCTGAGCACAGAAGAATTGATGTTTTGAATTGTGGTGTTGGAAAAGACTCTTGAGAGTCCCTTGGACTGCAAGGAGATCCAACCAGTTCATCCTAAGGGAGATCAGTCCTGGGTGTTGATTGGAAGGACTGATGTTGAAGATGAAACTCCAGTACTCTGGCCACCTGATGTGAAGGGCTGGCTCATTTGAAAAGACCCAGATGCTGGGAAAGATTGAGGGCAGGAGGAGAAGGGGATGAGAGGATGAGATGGTTGGATGGCATCACCGACTCAATGGACATGAGTTTGGGTGGACTCTGGGAGTTGGTGACAGACGGGGAGGCCTGGCGTGCTGTGGTTTGTGGGGTCACAAAGAGTCGGACACAACTGAGTGACTGAACTGAGCTAAACTGAATACTCCTCAACTTGGTTGTATCATCAATAAAATTGGATGATAAGGATCTCAGCCTCACATTGCTACTGCAAGTATTGAATGAGATCATCGTGAGAGCATGGAGCACAGTGTCTCTCACAGAGAATTCCTTCATCTATGTTAGCTTCAGCCACGAGATGGAGAAAGAGTCCCTCAGTAGAGACAGGATGAGACAAGGCACAGAATCCAGCTTCTGAAGTCAAAATTTCATGTCTTGGAATATTATCTCATATATTTATTAACTGTAACTTTGAACAAGTTATTTAGTCTTTCTAAGCTCTAGGTTTACATATATATATATATATATATATATATATGTACACACACACACACACACATATTCAACAGGCTAATTCTATCTGCCTTAAAATGGACCTTGTGAACACCAAATAATAGATATGTAATGTGCTTAACTGGTGGCTCAGACAGTTAAGAATCTGCCCACAAAAAGGAGACTTGGGTTCAATCCCTGGGTCGGGAAGATACCGCTGGAGAAGGGAATGGCTAACCACTCCAGTATTCTTGCCTGGAGAATTCCATGGCTAGAGTAGCCTGTCGGGCCACAGTCCATGGGACTGCAAAGAGCTGGACATGACTGAGTGACTTACACACACAGTGTGCTTAACACAGTGCTGGATACATAATAAAATGCTCAATTAAAACTGTCATTACCATTTTGGTGTTGCTAAACTCAAAGCCCCTCCTTGTCTTTTTAGCTCTTACTTCTTTTGGATGAATAGTCTGCAAAGAGGCTGGTTTACATAATAGGTATTTGCAAGTTCAAAGATAGAACTGAGATAAGCAGAGAAACCTAACTACACGTATTTAAGGGCTGGACATGTCTTTGAAAGGCTGATGTCTTGGCACAAGCAGTATATGACCTCCTGGAGAAGGGAATGGCTACCCACTCCAGTAATGAGCCAGTGTTTAGCCGCTTTTGGTACTTGTCTGCGGCCCTGGAAAATGAGAGTTAATCCCCTGATTCAGGATTTGCCCAGTGTCTGTGGGGTGTACCTGTGAACGAGGCGGGGAAGTGGAGGTAATTAAGAAGGCAAATATAACATCTGCCTCCATGTTGCTGCCTGAGAAAGTGTTTCATTTATTTTCAGAACACAGTCTGTCTTGACATTAAAAATGAAGGTCACAAATATTCCCTTTGGGAGTGTATGGCTTGCGACTTAAGAGTGCGATCTCTGGAGTTTGAACTTTGGCTTTGTTTTTTATTCATGCTGTTGGACAAGTTATTTTACCTGTTTATTCCATGGTTCCTCCTCTATAAAACAGGAGTTCATAGTAGAACTTGCATCATTGGATTGATTGTTGAGAGGATTAAATGAGCTAATACATGTATAAATGTCTTAGGACAATAAATGTTAGTTATGCTTACCAAGATAAGTATTGCTTTATTACAAAGTGGTGTGGTTTGTGAATAAAATAGAAATGTCCTTAGATCAGAGTGCAAGAGCTAGAAAATTATGATTTGCAGGTCATATCCACCCCTCCACCTTTTAATTTTTTTTCCTGTAAACCTAACCTCATTGGAAACCAAGTGAAAAAATTATTTGTTTGGCTCTGCTGGTCTTAGTGCGGCATGCAGGATCTTGGGTCTTTGATGTAGCATGTGGTACCTAGTTTCCTGATCAGGGATTGAACCCAGGACCCCTGCATTGACAGCGTGGGAGGCTTAACCACTGGATGACCAGGAAGTCCCTCTCCACTTATTTTTAGAAATAAAATTTTATTGGAACACAGTTGCAGTTATTCATTTACTTACTGTCTATGGCTGCATTCATGCTACATTGGTAGCTGAATATACCTGTGATGGAGATCTTATGGCTACAGGCCCTGAATATTTACTATCTGGCTTTTGATGGAAAAATTTTGCTGACTCCTGGACAGACAGCTACTACTAACATATTCTTCTCAAAGGGAAAAGTTGGCATAGAAATTATTTATTCTGTGGAAATATGTTTATATTCACGCATTTGCACTCTGTCAAGTGACATATTATGCACTGCGAACAAGCAGCTCGGAAGACCTTGGAAGGTCCGCTTTGTGCCCTCCCTGCCCCCACCAGTTCTGCTTAAGGAAGCAACGTGCATGAGGTGATGCTACTAACCTACTTTCAGCAGAATAAATATCCTGTTATTTTCCAGTAATGTTATGAGTGTTCGCGCTTCCAGCCACAATTAGGGAATTGAACTCTCTCTCATCCTTGACTTTTCTCAGACCATGATAGAATCAGGCATTGGCTATCATTTCTGTAAATAACTGAACTTTATTTGGTAAAAGGAACAAAGTTGTTCTTAAAAAAAGAGATATGTATTTCATGTTTCTGTTCCTTTTAAAAAAAAAAAAAAACAAAAAAGAATCCATCAACATATAATAAACGCTGGAGAGGATGTGGAGAAAAAGGACCACCCTCCACTGTTGGTGGGAATATAAATTGGTGCAGCCACAATGGAGAACAGTATGGAGGTTCTTTAAAAAACTAAACGTATAGTTACTCTATAATCCAGCAATCCCACTCCTGGGCATGTATCCAGAGAAAACTCTAATTCAAAAAGATACATGTACCCCCAGTGTTCATAGCAGCACCGTTTACAGTAGCCAAGACATGGAAGAACCCCAAAAGTTCACTGATAGATGAATGGATAAAGAGGAGGTAGTATATATACACAATGGAATATTGCTTAGCCATAAAAAAGAAGGAAATAATTTCATTTGCAGCAATATGGATGGACCTGGAGAGTATCATTCTAAATGAAGTAAGCCAGTCAAAGACAAATACTATCTGATGTTGCTTATATGTGGAATCTAAACAAATGATCCAAGCGAACTTATTTACAAAACAGAAATAGACTCACAGACATAGCAAATAAACTTATGACTACCAAAGGGGGCAAGGGGAAGGGATAAATCAGGAGTTTCAGATTAGAATATACAGACTACTATATATAAAATAGATTACAACAAGGAAATACTGCATAGCACAGGGTACTATACTCAATACCTTATAATAACCTATAGTGGAAAATAATCTAAAAAAGAATATATATATATATATATATATAACTGAATCACTTTGCTGTCCTCTTGAAACCAACACAGCATTATAAATCAACTATGTTAGTCACTAAGTCGTGTCTGACTCAGAGACCCCATGGACTGTAGCGCGTCAGGCTTCCCTGTCCTTTACTATCTCCTGGAGTTTGCTCAAACTCATGTCCATTGAGTTGGTGATGCTATCCAACCATCTCATCCTCTATAGACACCTTCTCCTCCTGCCCTCAATCTTTCCCAGCATCCGGGTCTTTTCCAATAAGTCAGTTCCTCACATATTTTAATAAAAATTTAAAAAACCGACAAAAACATTTCTCCTAGGGAACAGAAATCATTAACAAATGTTTCATGTTCAAAAGGATGTCGATCTCAGAAAAGGTAATATGGTTAACTCCATGGAAAAAAAGGCAAAATAAAAAGTTTCAGTTAAAAGATAAAATAATAAAACAGAATGTGGAAAATTTTAAAATTTTCCAGAGGTTAAGAAAGGTTATTCCCGCCAGTGAAAGTGCTGGATACTGCCACACTTCTGGCTTCATCTTTTTTTTTTCTGGCTTCATCTTGTACCCACGTTCACTCAAGCTTTTCAGTTCAGAGCTGAAACCAGCTGGAACAAGGCATGGAAGATGAATGCCCAATGCTGAGATTAGCAAGTGAACTGGATGTTAAAGATACATATAAATTATGAGAACTATTGTTGATTACTTTCTGAATTAGATCAAGAAGTCTATTTACATGTATTTGTAACAAACACAATATAGGATATCAAACCTTGCAAATTGACTAATAAGATTGAAAGCAAATAACCATTACAAGTCTCCTTAATTCATCTGCACATGTATCTTTTGGTTATCATGCAGGTGGGGAAAATGATTTGGGTTTTTGACAATAATAAAGACAAAAAATGATGCCTTATCATTTTGTTTTTTAAATGCAAGCTGTAACATGGAAGAAGTAATTTAATCCTAGGAAATTTTATGCACAGACAAGAACAGCTACTGATATTTGGTAAAGTTAATGATTTCGGTAATGAAAAACTTCAAGCAAATTTATGAATGAACAGGAAACAAAGATCTGAGATTTACCAATGCAGCCAGGCTGAGGAATACCTTAGCGTCATTAGTACAAGATAAATCAGACGACCACGCTGACAGAGCAAAATGCACAGCCTTCCCCTCTTTAGGAAACTGTATTTTGACACACAGGCCTTATAATTTTTGCAAGTGAAGGAATTGCAAGACCCCAGGAAGTATAAATCACCTCTTTCTAAAGTAATTTTCACCTAAAAATAACCCAATATGTATCATATTCTTTCTTCAATCTTCAATTAACAACAAAGGGGGCAGTGGAAATCTCAAGAAACAAACATATGTATTTAGGATATTAATATATTCTGCTTGGGCAGAGAATATCCCATTTTATTCTGTATAAAATGCAGAAGTCTAGTCTTGCTTCACCTTTAACTCTTTTTCCAGTTTGCACTCGGTCATTACTACTGTAATAAGGAAGAGAAAAGTGTACAGGCTCTGGAGCTTTATTTGGGTACACATTTTGGCTCTGCCATTTACCATCTGCATGACCTTGAGCAAATGGCTTAATGTCTCTGTACCTCCATTTCTTCTTCTGAAGTAGAAATAATCACAGCGCCTAAAACCATAAAGTGCTGTTGTGAGACTCAAACAAATAATGCAAGTGAAGTGCCTAGAATGTGTGCCTTGCACACAGCAAGTGTTTAACAGTCCTTTGTTTTCGTATGTGCTCTCCTGATATGTATCACTTGTCAACCACAGTGAGCTGAACTGTGTCTCCCCAAAAGATATGCTTAAATTCTAACCTTATTTGGAAATACAGTTTTGGCAGATGTAATCAAGTTAAGATGAGGTCATACCAGATTAGGGTGAACCCTAAAGCCAGTGACAGATGTCTTTATAAGAGAAAGGAGAGGAAGATTTAGACACAGATGTGGAGGAGTGGCATGGGGGAGAAGTCCAGGGAAAGACCGAGCACAGACAGAAGTGATGAAGCTGCGAACCAAAGAATACCAAGGACTGCCAGGAGCCACCAGAAACTGAGAAAATGCAAGGAAGCATTTCCCCCTAGCATGTCTTGACACTTAGATTTTGGACTTCTCATCTCCAGACCTGTGAGAGAATAAGTGTTTATTATTTTAAGCCATCCAGTTTTGGGTTCTTTGTTACGGCGGCCCCAGGAAATGAATGCAGCAGGTAACCTCTATGAAAAAGTAGGGACTCGTAGGAGAGAATGAGGTGAAGTCACGGCACCTAGAAGAGAACCCACAGGTGGCTCACTGGGTGTCCTTTGAATTGAGTTATTTCATGGAGTCACCTCTCTTTAACCTTGCTTAGAGGGGAACAGCTTTGGGCCGGTAGAGCTGGGGTGGCAGACAGCTCTCCTAAGTGACGGTGACCACATCATACAACTTTATCTAGAGTTGTGCTGTTGATACAGAAGCCATTCGTCACAAAGGGCTATCTAAATTTAAATTCATCAAAATGAAATAAAATGAGAAATTCAGTTTCTCAGTTGTATCAGCCACGGTTAACATGCTCCATAGCCACACAGGGCTCCTGGCTGCCATATTGGATTGTGCAGTTACTGAACATTTCCATCACTGCATAAACTTGCATTACCCAGCACTGGATGACATGGGCACTATAATAGGATTTATTTAGGAGGCAAATACAACAAGCAGACAGGTTGTGTAGAAAAAAGAAAGTGTCATACTCTTGTAATAGAGGTAGGCAACCCCATCATTTATGAAGGACAAAAGGAGAAGTGAAGATTGTAGAACTGATACCCGGACAACTGCTCACAGGATCTCTCTCTTGTTGAATGGTGTATTGTTTTCTTCTTAAAGTCACCTACATCCCTGATTTTCTGTAATGTGGACAAAGGATATTTTATTCAATTTTTGTAGACTGAAAATTAGTACCATACAAAACTAGCCTATATCCAATGCCAAACATCACTATAGAAGAGTATGGCTTACTTTACCTGCATCTGGTTGAGATACACCTCACACAGAATTGGTTAATTTTTTGGTCCCTCGACACTGTGAAGGAGGTAAATGCTACAAAGGGACAAATGAGATCAAGAAATACGTGAGCTACACAATCTCTCTCCTCCTCTTCTGATCTAATCATACAGATGAATAAATTGCTATAAAAATACCAAAAATAAAACTAAAAACAATGACTGAATCATTTTTTTTAAATCTCATGTATTCCGTGTTCAAGTAGCAAGAAATTTAATTCCAGTCCAACCAGTCTCCTGTGATTTTTTTTTCCCTTTCATCTAAGATATTTTTAATGCTCAGAGGTGTTATAATAGAAAAGCATGTATTTTTGCCTGGTTTATACCCATCATCCTTACCATTACAACAAGACAAAAGCATTAAAGTAAAATTAATCATGTCAAAAGATTTTAGCAAAAACAAGTGAGACCATGCATAAAGCATCGCTTTGTCTAGTGTGAAGTCACGCTCTGATTAAAAACATATAATGAAAGTGAAAGTGATACATCATTGCCTTAGCAGTAGGATTTTCTGAAAGTGCTTTGCAGTTCTCAACATAAAAATGTGGCAAGATTTTTGTCTTTGAAACTCACAATGATTATTGTTCTAGCTAAATAACTGGAATTCAATCTTAAAATCTTTTCTTTAAAGAAATTAAGACTTAATGACCAAAATACGGCCTGTCAGTAGGATTAATAGTTAGTACACACTGAAAGGAGTAGTAGTTTGCCTTGACATCCAGACACAGAGATCAGAAAGTATCTGCTCAATATTCCTGTTTTACAAAGCCATCTTTAATGCCAGCTAATATGGTCAGGCCTTTAAGATATCGTCTGTGAAGCACAACTGTTTGCTTCATCAAAAGCAATCTCACTAATAAGTATTAAAGCATGGTCACAGAGTGATCATTCCCCTGTAATGGAGTCGTTTTCTGTACGCCACACAAAGCCAAAAATTCTAACTGACCAGATATTCACAAAATATAGATTTAGCTCCTTGATGCCACCAGGGTTATGTTGTGAGTGTGCTTATTTGCCCTTTCCTTAGTTACTTGTTTATTCTGACAGAGTTACTTGCATATAATAACACTCCCCCCAGCTTTCTTTTCATTGTTTTGCTGTAAGTTTAAAAGTCATTTCAATTCCTTTTTATCATCTCTATTGATGATAAAAACCATTCTGTCCTATGGGAATTATGTGTATCTCTATGATTTATATTTATATCTGTTTTGTATAAACTATATAGATGTATACTAGGTGGCATATAATAAACAGAAAAAATAGTAAAAATTACATAAACTCAGACATACTTAAACTGTTTGTGGGAAGTCAAAATTAGAAAAATTCCCTTTCAAATGCCTTATACTAATATTTGGAGTATACTTTAAATTTTTTCCTTTAATATACAGGTTTGTAATCTTCTATGAATAAAGATCTGTCCCAACAATAAAAGTCACACTGATGCAGGAAGAGATAGAAAGATGCATGGAGCAGCTGTGACTTCTGACAGATAACTGCTCATAAGAGAAATGAGAATACTTTGATTGAAGAAGACGGAACCAAATATTTGTTGAACATAAGGATGCACTGTTGTAACCATTCAGGCTATTAAACAAGTTTTTGGTTATTCTTTATTTGAGAGCTTGGGAGAATTTCGCTTCTCCACCTACTTTGAAGTAAGGCATGGCCAGGTGATTTGTTTTTGCCAATAAAATGTGTTAACTCTTAAAGAGTCAGTGTGACTTAAAAAGCTTAAGGAGTCAGTATGAAATTTTTCTCTCCCTTGCCTTGGCAACCATAATAAGCCAAATAGTAGTAGAATTTCCGTCAACATGAGTACCAGAATGAGAAGAAATGGAACAGAGACCTTGGTAACTTATCACAGACATGTGATATGGAAAGAAATAAATCTTTACTTATAGAAGCCACTAGGATTTAGGGATCGTTGTTACTGTCTAACCTAGCCTAGCCTCTAAAAGATACAGGCATTGGTACTAAGAGGACGCAGGAGCTGATGACAAGGAAACTGACCCTGGAAGGTGGAAAGATGGAAATGCATGTTATGATATGGAAAACCACTTTGTGGGCACTCAAAGCCAGTGCTCTGGGACAACCCAGAGGGATGGGGTGGGGAGAGAGATGGGTGGGGTTCAGGATGCAGGGGCACAAGCGCACCTGTGGCTGATTCATGTCGATGCACGGCACAAACCACCACAATATTGTACAGCAATTATCCTCCGGTTAAAATAAATTAATTTTAAAAATTTTAATAAAATATAACATATCAAAAAAATTGTTGTTTGCTTTCACTTGGGTGGCTCATGTGTTACTTAATAAAGATCCACCTCCAAGAGAAGAGGTTAGAAAACAGATATGAGAGATATCAAAAATGTTGATAGTGTGTATTGGTTGCTGTTGGTTGCACTTGGCTAGATCTACAAAGAAGAGATGATCTCACAAAAAAAGTCTGCATATTTATAAGTAGGATTGAAAGAAATAGTCTCGAAAAACAGGCGTGTGCAACGTTAGAAGAAGCAATGCTTTCCAGACCCATCTGGGAAAAGGTGAAATTGGAAAGAATTTTGAGCAAAAGACATAAATTCAAACTCAGCTTCTGTCTATCAGTAGAGGAATGGATAAGGAAGATGTGGTACATATATACAACAGAGTACCACTCAGCCATGAAAAAAAAGAGAACAAAATAATGCCATTTGCAGCAACTGGATGGATCTAGAGATTGCCATACTGAGACACGTAAGCAGACAGAAAAAAACAAATATCATATGATATCATTTATATGTGGAATCTAAAAAAAAGGTACAAATGAACTTATCTACAAAATATAAATAGAGTTACAGATATAGAAAACAAATTTGTGGTAAGGGGAGGAGGTAAAAACTGAGAGATTAACATATACACAGTACTATAGATAAAATAGCTAACTAAAAAGAACCTACAGGGAACTCTGTAATGGCCTCCATGGGAAAAGAATCTAAAAAAGAGTAGATATAGGTATATGTATAACTGACATGCTTTACTGTACCCCAACTATACTACAATAAAAATTTTTAAAAAGCCCAGTTACTGACAAAAAAAATTAAAAGTATGGCTTTAGAGTTTAGGGTTTCTGAGCCCAAACCACCCATTTTCTTTGCTTGGCCTTGCAATAAACCTTCCTCTGCTCCAAACTGAAAAAAAAAAAAAAAAAAAAGTGTGGCTTTCACTATAATTTTACTACTTTAGAGTATCTTAGAAGAAAGTTTCAATGAAGGGTAAGACATCCAGTAGACTCTTCTAACTCAGGGAAAAGAGTAAAAAGGGAACTTCCCCAGTAAAGCCAGGTAGATATCCAAACATATAGAGTATTAGGAAGAGAAAAGAAAGAGAGAGATGAGAGAGAGAAATGGGGATAAGGAAAAAAAGGAAAAAGCAATATAAGAAGTATATCAGAAAAGTGCATATGGTCATTGGCCACGGAGCAGATGGAAATATAAGAAGAAGACAGCCAAGTTTATTTAGAGGATGAATTACCCAAAGACTCACCAGTTTGGACTACAAGAGGCTGTGACCATTAGTGACTTAAAATAATCATCATCTGCTACATATCTTAGACATGAAATATACTTAGAAAACTCTTCCACTCTTAGGAAGTGCAGAACCCTCAGGTTGACTTCAGATAAGGAAGAACCTCCCATAAGGTGGAGCCATGGCCACAGAGAGCAAAGGACGGTGAGCAGAATTAGGGAGGACTCTCATCAAGAACATACATTTGGATAGTCAACTTTCCAAATGCCTATTTGGTGGGCTTGCTAAAGTGCTATGCTCTTTCTAAATTAAAGAGTTTGTTGTGCTCAACTTGTGCCTAATCCATCACTGTGCATTATGTGCGAGGGAGCCAGAAAATTTGTCTCTTTATTTGGTTTCCAGATCAAGTGAAAGTGTGAAAGTGTTAGTCGCTCAGTCGGGTCCGACTCTTTGTGACTCCATGGACTATAAGCCGCCAGGCTCCTCGGTTCATGGGATTCTCCAGACAAGAATACTGGCATGGGTTTCCATTCCCTTCTCCAGGGAATCTTTCTGACCCAGGGATCGAACCCAGGTCTCCTGCTTTGCAGGTGGATTCTTTACCATCTGAGCCACCAGGGAAGATCAAGAGGTGTCTCAAATAAACCCTGTGACTGAGCTGAAATGACAAATGTCATTTTTAATTGCCAGTGCAAGATGCTTGCAGCTCATTCTTGGCCCTGCTTCACTGATGGTTGTTACATGTTAAGATGGAGCCCTGTAAGCCTGGATCCCTGAATGACGCCCTCTGCCAACATGTGCTGGCATGTAGCATGAGTGAGAAATAACTTTTTTGCTGCTTTAAGATTTTAGGGTTGTTTGTTACCACAGCATAATCTAGCCTGTCCTGATTGACACACAGATCTTCAGGCTAGAAATAGAAATTTCATTGTGAATCAAAAGTGTGTCTTCTTCAAATGGCCAATAGATATATGAAAAGATGTTCAAAAACCACTAATTATCAGAGAAATGCAAATCAAAACTACATCACACTGCTCTGAATGGCCATGATTAAAACGTCTACAAAGAATAAATGCTGGGGAGAACATGAAGAAAAGAGAAATTTCCTACACTGCGGGTGAGAATTTGGTAGCTGCAGCCACTTTGGAAAACAGCATGGAGGCTCCTAAAAACTAAAAGTAGAGTTTCCATATGATTCAGCAATCCCACTCTGAACATATATCCAGAAAAACTATAATTAAAAAAGACATGTGCACCTCTATGTTCATAGCAGTACTATTTACAATACCCAAGACATGGAATCAACCTAAATGTCCAACAGATGAATGAATAAAGATGTGGTATATATACAAGGGAATATTACTTAGCCATGAAAAGGAATGAAATAATGTCATTTGTAGCAATATGGATGGACCTAGAAATTATACTAAGCGAAGTAAGTCAGAAAGAGAAAGCAAATACCATATGATATCATTTATATGTGGAGTCTAAAATATGACACAAATTAACAGATCTACCAAACAGAAATCAGACTCAACAAAAGTAGAGAAAGTAGAGAACTGACTTGTGGTTGCTAAGGAGGAGGAGAGTGGTGGGTTGGGGGCGGGGTGGGGGGGGATTATGAGTTTGCAGTTAGCAGATGCAAACTATTATAAATAGGATGGCCGAAAAACAAAGCCCTAGTGTATAGCCCAGGGAACTATATTCAATATCCCATAATAAACCATAATGGAAAATGATCTACATGTATATTATATATACAATATAACAAAGGTATTTTGCTATACAGCAGAAATTAACATTGTAAATCAACTATATTTCAAAAAAATTAAGAAAGATATGTAATTAGATTAAAAAATAAAAGAAAATGTATAACTGTTACAAAAAGAAAAAAAATCATGTCTTCTTTCTCAAATCTTGGATAATAAGAGCAGAAGATTCACTTCTGTCTAGTTGTAAAACAATGCAAAGTGGAGTCAAATAGAATAAAAATGTATCTGGGGACAACTATATTCCAGATACTGAGCCCAGAGCTTATTATATTATTTTTATTTAACTCTCACAATAAATCTAAGGAGTGAGTATAATTATTTCTACATTGTGGGTGACAAGGATCAGAGAGGAAGCAGGGGGTGCATTTCAATTTAGATCTGTCTGTCCTGAAAGATGTGGCTCTGCATGTGTGCGCTTGTGTGTGTGTGTGTGTGTGTGTGTGTGTGTGTGGTTTCATTTTTGATACTGCTACCAAGACAGATTTAAGCTGTCAAGAAATCTTCATAGAATTATGGCTTGTCAGTAACCTTACATGTTAATTTCGTCACTTGCACCTCCTAATTTGCAGATTAATCCACAAACCAAGATTATATTCTCGACCTCTAGGAGTATGGGATTCATTCAATTAACCTGCAACAGTTCTACTCTCTGAACATGGAACTAATCCCAGGGCCTCGGATCCATTTAGACTGTCATGGGTACGATGGGTCAGCACAGATTAAATCCCATTCGTCTGCTTGGAGTCTTGACTAATAGCACCTGTTGGTGAGATAGATCGGTGTGGGCCTGAGGCAGCCCCGTCTGATGAAAACCCAGACCAGTATTCTGTTCCTCATCCTACCACTAAATCATCGTGTGACTCTGGGTGCAACACCTGTGCTCCGTCAGTCATTTAAAGTGAAAGCCAACGTCGTGAACATGCTGTAGAAAGTGCCTACAGGATCTGGTTTCTGCTAATCTCTTTAGCCCCATGACATGTGTTTCTTTCCCTCACTCTTTGAGTTTAGCCAAGCACCTTCTTTCTTCAAGGTCTTAAGTGTTTTAGTGGCTAACTTGTGTCTGACTTTTTGTGACTCCATGGACTGTACCCTGCCAGACTCCTCTGTCTCTGGGATTTTCTTAACTAACCTGGGGGAATTGTCTCTCACATCTTTACCTGGGCAGCTGACTACCAAATTCTCACCAACAGTGTAGGAAATTTCTCTTTTCTTCATGTTCTCCCCAGTGTTTATTCTTTGTAGACATTTTAATCATGGCCATTCTGACCAGTGTCGGAGAAGGAAATGGCACCCCACTCCAGTACTCTTGCCTGGAAAATCCCATGGATGGAGGAGTCTGGTAGGCTGCAGTCCATGGAGTCGCGAAGAGTCGGACATGACTGAGCGACTTCACTTCACTTTCTGACCAGTGTGATGTAGTTTTGATTTGCATTTCTCTGATAATTAGTGGTTTTTGAACATCTTTTCATATGTCTATTGGCCATTTGAAGAAGACACACGTTTGATTCAGCATGAAATTTCTTCTGTTCTCAGCTCACGTGTCACCTTCTTTGGTGATATCATTCATGACTCCTACACTAGATCTGATCTCTCCATTCCATGATCTTATATATTTTATACCCTTCCTTTGGAGCACCATCACATTTGGTTATTATATACTGCTATCTGAGATTATTTATCTAGTTTACTTTTTGTTTTATATTGGAGTATAGCCGGCTGACAATGTTGTGACAGTTTCAGGTGAATAGCAAAATGGCTCAGCCATACATATACATGTATCCATTCTCCTCCAAACCCCCCTCCCATCCAGGCTGCCACATAACACTGAGCAGAGTTCCCTGTGCTACACAGTAGGTCCATGTTGGTTATCCATTTTAAATATAGCAGTGTGTACCTGTCGATCTCCAGCACCCAAATGGGATTATTTATTAATGCTAATTCCTCCAGTAAACTCTAGGTTTGGTGAAGACATGATGCTATTTGCTTTGACTCAGCCCTGTTTTTTCTGCATCTAGAGCAATGCCTGCTACACAGAAGGTATCAACTATATTTGCTGAATGAATGAAATTAATGTGCAAAATGAGAGGGTTGAGTGAGAAGATCATTTAATTTTTCAGGGCTCACATTCAGTGGTTTGCTAGACTTTGTCTGCAATTTGCCTGGGATTGACACAGAGCAAATCTGAGCAGCCTGTATCACTCATACCTCCTTCACGCCAGATTCAGTAGCAAATACCGCAGCTGGTGTGTAAAGATGGCATCATCGGAATTATTGGTACCCATTCTGTCCTCTGGAGAAAAAGCAATTGCTATATTCAAGGGAGGTATATATAAACCAGAAATAAAGCCAACTGGTTTTTCTAGGCACCCAACTTACTTGAAATACAGTATTTGGAGTGACCACAACACATATTTTTTTAAAAAAATCTATGAAAAATCCACTAATGCACTGGTGCATGAATACACAGTAGCAAATAATTCAAGATATATAGCAATGTGCAGCCATGGATCCCAAATTAGAATTGAGCTCATTGAAGATAAAATTAGATGCTAACATATTTTAAAAGTCCAAACAGAACCCTTTCTCCTTTTTCTTTGTCCAAAGTCCTAGAAACCGTTATTCAATGAACTGAAATTCAAAATTCCAAGCTAATAGAGAACAACTGCCATGCTACTTTTTTAAAGTAGCACTTTAAATTACTGTGTTTCGATCACTGTGTTTTCACTAACAACAAAAACAAAAATGAGAGGCGTATCTCTCCTCTCGGTTCTTATTCTTGAGCCTATCTTAGCAATTCTTTGAAATGGTTCTGTATAATATGGTTCTTGGTTAACTCTCCAGTCCCACCACATAATTCCTCGACCTCAGGCTCTCCTATAGATACACAAATTCATTTCAGTTTCTAGAAGGTACCAACTCTCTCTTGCTGTTTGGCATTCCCAGTATGAGGCCCTCTTATTAAAATACTTTATCATTCATCTCTTGTTAAAAATATTTGTTTATTCATTTATTTATTCGGTCTTAGTGCAGTACTGGGGGGTCTTTAGTCATAGCATGCAGGATCTTTTTAGTTGCCACATATGGGGTCTAGTTCCCTGACCTGGGATTGAACCTGAGCCCTCTGCATTGGGAGCTCTGAGTCTTAGCCACTGGACCACCAGGGAAGTCCTGATCATCCACCTCTTTGCATCAATAATTCCTATGCATTTTTCTCAGTTTTACAGAAGGTCACTTTTACGGAAGCCTTCCTAACCTCCCATGTTTAGATGAAGGGTACTTTCTGGGCTCCCATGTAAGCCCAGCTTCTCCTGTTTATTCCTCAGCACAATCTTGCTTTCATTGCCTCCTTGGGTTCTTGAGAGGAGATTTGATCACCTTCTACCTTACCACCTAGCACAGAGTGGGTATTCAATAATTGCTTGCTTCATAAAGGAATAAGGTCTGTAGTTAAGTTTAAATGCTTCCCAGGCATTTAGAGTAGTTCTGGAAGTACCTAGTTCTTTTCTGAGGTTCTCTTGCAATGCAAAACACACTATCCACAGACTCTACCTACCTGTCTAGAAATTAAGCTAAACAAGTTGTGGGTTTTGGTTATGGGTAATAAAGATAACACGAATAAAGGAAACATAAAGGTATAGAACCCTCAATTAATTTTACTTTTTATTTCTTTCAAAGCAAATCATCATAAGAAGTGATTGTTTTCCACTAACTTGCCATCTCCACCTCTCCAATATATCCTCAAAGAACAGAAATGAACTGAAATCAAGAAACAGAAGCCCAAGAAAGGAGTCCAATTAAACTGTCAATGTGCAGGTTTATTATTCCCTGAATAACCAGCAATTAAACCATTCCCCGCTGCTCAAATATTGGCTAAATATCAAATCTACATTTATCTTTTGGAATTGAAGTTCAATGTCTGATGCAAGATGTGTTTTCTCAGTATTCTTTCTTCAACATTTATGGAAAATATGTTTTTAAAAAAAAAAATCAAGCATCCACCAGCCTCTCATCTCTGCGACTCTCCTAAAAGAAATTGATGAAACCCAGCCCCCAAACTATTCCTGCATGGTAGGATCAAGTTCAAGGTCCTCCACAAACCATACAGGAAGCCCAAGAAACCTTGTACAATGGTTCCCTTTATTTTCTATGACTGAAAAAATACAAATTCCCAAATCCTTGCACTTCCAAGTAGAGGGCAGAGTTGTAAATTGAGAGGAAGAGGAACAAAGGCGGTTCTCCGCCTGCTAACAGAGGCATCTGAAAGTGGCCAAAAGGAGGAACACACCTTTCTAACTCAGCTTTTCTAATTTTCCTTCTAACCTTACGGAAGGGAAATCATTATTGGCACGTGGAGAGGGAAATCTATATTTTGAAATCCCTTTTCCTGGAATTGCTCAAGAAAAACAATAAGAAGCCCCAAATAAGTAGAATCTCTTATCTAGAATGTCAGCAAAACAAGGTCAATTTCAGGGAAACACTTTACCCACCAGTAAAGACAATGGTCAGTGGGGAACCCAAAGAATTGACAGCCCCTCAGTACCATCTCGTGAGATGGAAGGCAAGCTGCTTCCACACGAGGACTTCGTGAAAACTTTGATATGTCAGTCATACCTTACAGCAGTTCACAGCAGCCGCAGGGACCATTTTCCTTGATCTTTACAGGAAGGATTTAAGGCCTGCAAAGTGCAAGAGGCATGCTTTTTGCATTGGCCATTTTAGTATTCATGTCTCCTGTACCGCTTCCTAATAAGTTAAGAATGAAACGGGAGACTGCGTGCAGGAGTGAGAAATGCAAGAAAAGCAGTACTGTAAAATAAAAATGAACAAAAGTGCATTTCAACTTCCCTTTCATTATTAACAGTCAAGAGAAACAACAATGCCAATTTTCTTGTTAATACTTAACATTTCACACTTACAAAAGGACTTAACCTTCATTTTTTACAGGGTATTTCTTAGAATGTTGCTGATAGAGGCTGGGGAGCTCTGTTACAATTCGTAATGTTAATTTTATAATGTTATATAAGTGATTTTTTTCCCAAAGAGAAAGATAAAAATGAAGGCTGTGTTAGCATGTTACCAAAACAATTTTTTTTTAGAAAGATAAAAATGAAGGCTGTGTTAGCATGTTACCAAAACAATCTTTTCAGAGAGAGTAAGTGTTCCCTTTGCTGTTTGGGTAGACCAAGCCACTGGTTAGCTAGACTGTTGAATTTTGTTTTCTTTATGTTAGGTAGAACCACCTTTTCACTTCTACTGACCTCCACCATATACAATTTATTGTTATTTGTGGACCCCTTCAGATAGTGTTTCTAAAACATAAATAACATAACAGAATAAGAGGTAAAGAAAGTTGTGACTGACTTTCCTCTTAATTCTTCTTTTTCTTCTTATTATACATGTGTAAGGGGTATGACTCCCATAAGTAGGCATCTGTGCACCCACCTGGGGATGACATCCTTCTAAAAGAAAGCATGCTTGTGAGACAGGCTAAAAATGCTCAAGTCAAGTGGGCAAAGGATTCTACGATTCACAGGCTCTAGGTAATCTCAGATTTTAGGTTTCCGCTGGTTAATTTGTTAGTTCTTATGAAGACAGTCATTCAATACATAAGCAGACTCCACACCAGGAACTGTCTGCAAGCATTAATTGGCATCTTCAACTCCCTGTCAACTGTCTTAGCAGTTCTTTGGGGTCAAAATAAATGACCATGAGCAGTTCTGCAATCCCTAATATTTCATTAGATTTGGATACCTTCTTATCCACTAAGAAACACTTTTTCACTTATTATTGGGGACTTCCCTGGTGGCTCAGCAGTAAAGAATCTGCCTGCAATGCAGGAAATGCAGGTTCAATCCCTGGATCAGGAAGATCCCGTGGAGGAGGAAATGGCAACCCACTCTAGTATTCTTACCTGGAGAAGTCCATGAAATGAGAGCCTGGAGGGCTACAGTCCCATGGGGTTAGATGGCCCAACAGTGTGGAAATTGATCAGTTAACTGACGTATTTATTCAATTTAGCCAAATAAGATGCCTTAATTAAAAAATACAAACCAGCAGCAGAAATTATCCAAATAGACTGTCTATATTTCTTCCATAAACCTGAAAAATATGCTTTCACATGGGACCATGTAGTCACAGCCCAGAAGGTAATAAACTTGATTTCTTAAAGTGCAAGCCCAGTGAAATGGAGAGTATCAGTAGAGTAGACATTTATTTTAGAGTTATGAGCCTTCCTAAGTATAGGAAAAAAGATCCAAGAGTTTTGAACATGTTTCTATCAGAGCTTTTCTATACATTAATGTCTTTATTTCCTTCCAATTTCAAATCTGATGAAGTCAACAGAACCCATTTGTCTTTACTTCTTAGTCTGAAGACATCTACATTCAATGCATGAAAACTAGAGAAAATGGTCTCCCTACTCCAGAATGGTGGATTTAGTACTGCATCTGTTACAGTGTAATTTGTCTCCCCTCTGCTTGGAGAGCTTGAGTTGACTGATACCTCGAAAATACAAAGGTACATACAGTCCTTGTGCCAATATTGGTGGTACTGTTATAACAATAGCAATAACATTTGCAATTTTTTGAGTTCCTGCTGTGTGCTTGATGGTTTATCAACACAATTTTATTTTAAAAATACTGAAAGGATGTTGACAGAATGATAAGCCATGATTCAAGACATTTACATGACTTGCTCAAGGTCACAGACATGGGTTCAAACCTAGGTCTGACCAACTCAAGTTCATGCTTTCTTACTGCACTTCACTAAGTAAAGAGTTAATCAGGCAATAAGAGGAACTGAAGTAGGGTGACCCTATGTTCTGGTCCTACCTGTTGTCCCAGAAGAATTAACAGATCCCCATTTCAGACTCTAAGCTTCTTAGGTTGAACAATAAATTGGATGAGCACTCTCTTTCTGAACAAGGCTTGAAAGGAACATAAGACTTTTCATGAGTTGTTCATAATGTTTTAATTAATCTTTTTGCCTTTAATGAGGCCTTCAAACCACTATATAATTGGACCCTGCCTGATGTACCTGGGAAAAGAGATGTATTTGTGAGTGAATATCATTTATTGTTTGGGTCTAATATCTCTCTGTCCCCTGGCCTCTGTTTCTGTCCTCTTTCATCAAGAATCTCTTGTCCTTCCTCTTCCCTCTCACCTCCTCTGGGTATCCACATCTCATTCTGTGTTGACCTCCTCTATTGATCAAGTATCAGAAAATTGATCCTTTGGTTTTACTTTAGCTTGAGTTTCTGATGCATCTTGAAAAACACAGCTTGGGCACTCATTGTGGTTGTTCAAGTCATGTCCAATTCTTTGCGACCCCATGAACTGCAGCACGCCAGGCTTCCCTGTCCTTCACTATCTCCCAAGTCTGCTCAAACTCATGTCCATTGAGTTGATAATGCCATTCAACCATCCCCGGTCACCCCCTTCTCCTGCCCTCAATCTTTCCCAGCATCAGGGTCACTCATTCAGATGTTTCAACTACTATGAACAGTATTTTGTCAAAAAGAGAATGAATATCATTTGAGGGTATCTCTAACTTACTTTTGTTTTTTCCTTCCTAATCTGGCAGCTACCCTCCACTACTTCGTTACTACAGCCAGAGTGTGTAGGTGTCCAGGGAGCCTTCCCACTGCAGTTTCTGGACAATGCTACTACAGGTCTGCAGGTTTGCTGGAGTAAGCCAGCTGCGAAATGTATTATTCCAAGCACCACCTCATATGCCTCTACTCATCTCTTGCATTTGTGAGCAAACTGTTGTCCTCTTTCTATTATTTTAAAGGGCTTTCTGTAAGAGAAGGGGAAATGACTTTTTAAAAAATCTGCTAAAACATATAACTGCTTCAAAAGACACATGCAACAAGGAAATCTAACTTTCACTTTGGCGGGTTTTAAATGTATGGCTTTGATTTATGGATCAAAATTGCTCATTTATTATTTTATCTATACAGCTCTGGGCAATTTTGACAGTTAAAATTTAGTTTTATTGACCAGTGCAGCCACTGTGCCCACGAGGGGACTGGTGCACACAGCCTGCTGCACTCAAGAAACGATGATTTTTGATTCCATGACCGAGTCAGATTGGGAATCATAACCGATGTAACAATAAGTTCCAAATCTCAGTGCCCAAGGCAAGAGGTTTGCTGTAAAACACAATCACCCTTTAAGGAAGGGAGGAGAAAAATCTTGGGTGGAAGTCTGCAAGCACAATTTAATGCAGTCGGGCTAGGACTGGGGTATCTCTGTCCATTTGAACAGTGGACATGGGAGCAGTGGAGCATGGGAAGGGGGTGGTTTTCTAAAGACTGGAGACCACAGCCTAAAGGTTAACGAGCAAAGACACCTCTAAAGCAAACCGAATGTTAATTACAGAGACAATGAACTCAGTAACCATTTGGACCTGAGGAAATTTACTAGCTGACTGCTGTTCAGCAAGCTTTCCCTTTTCAAAGAGCAAAAACATAACTGAAGAATTTCTCTTGAAAGAAACACAAGCAGACACACCAACTTGGTGCAGTGATTTTAGGCCAGTTTTTCGTTTAAGCGTCTTCCCACTACCCAAGTGGCCACCTCTGCAATGTCAATTTAATCTTTCACTCTAGACCTCTCGTAATACATTCACAGACTTCCAAAGGGTAACAAATCAATAAAATGTCTAATTTGATTAACCATGTTTTCGAATTCATGGAGATAGCTCTATGTTGAAATAAATAGGTGGGTAAATAAAGAAAGAAAGGCACTCACTTGTGAGGATTTTCCAGGTCTTCTTTTCATCATCGTAGTACTGAACCAGATTGCTGGGGAGCCGGTCCGGCCCAGGAGGCAATCCACCAACCAATAACAGCATTTTCTTGTTAGAGCGAATTCTTCACCCAAAACAAAAGAGGAGATGAATAACCACATTATTGTAGAGCCTTTTTAGTGGCAACAAAATCATAACCATCAAAAGAATGTTCCCTGCTTGCAGATTTCCATTTCATTTTTTTCCTGTTTCTTTTCCCATTCATTCTCAACAAAAAAATTTTTTTTTGAACCAAGCAAAGAAATGATCAGAAGCACGGCATATCCCCATACTCAAGGAATAATAAGCTCCTTTTATGCAATTTGTTAGAGGTTCATTCTAGAACGACCTTTTTCTTATATTATCCCTTTAAATCATCACTCTTTACAGCTGAGTACACATGAAATGCTCTGGAGTTGTACTAAGGTTAAGCATTAAAGTTGCATGTCAAAAATCGTATTAGTCAAAATCATTATTATAAACCATTCTCCACTCAAAGAACCTTGAAAAAATTAAGGTTATGCAGAGAGTTTGTGAGCCAACTCTTTAATCACCCGGCGAACTTCAAATACCAGTTTGGTACAATTAATAGCACAGGGGCTAACTGGGGTGGGTTCACCAGCGCCAACAGGACTTTTTGTTTAATTTAGCTGAGACTTCTGCCTTCATGCTCTTCCCAGCTCCTCCTCCCCCTTCCCCCATCCCTGGGCACCACTGGCAACACAGCAGCACCAATTGGTAAAAATGAGACTGTGAGGTTGTTCTGAGCCTCCCCAGAGCGGAGCCCTGCCAATGCTTGCCACTGATCCAGCGGCATGAACTTGCTCAACTGTGCAAAGTCACTCTAATTCCCTCCCTCTGTTTTTCTACCTTCTCCCCCCAGGGGGCAACCACTGAAAGGAGTGACTACCCACCCATCAAGAGCTGGCAATTCGCTGCTATTAACCGTGACTGTGATTCCCAGGCTGCCTGGCAGTTCCTGAGAACAGGCCTGCAACATCTCATATGCAGTAAAAGCTATAAGATGCACCCTGCCCTGCACACTTGACCTGATGGATGTACGATCCTGGGAACAGTAATGGATTGAGCTCACTTGCGATTGGAGGGAGAAGGGGAGGCCCAGACCCCCACAAGGGCCCTGCTGATTTAACGGTCGCTTTACATATAATTGAACTTCTCATTTACCTGAAAGGCTGAAGGTGGTGGTGGAAGAAATGCAACAACCATGATGGAGGGAGTAAGTCAATAAATGTAAACGGGTTCCTCTTAAATATGATCACCACCCACTGTGTGGCTCCGATTCTATGCGTACATGTTCATCACGGTTGTTCTGATTCAAGGATGCTTGGCGAAGTATGCCCTTGTGGAGAAGTGCTGTTTGTTGGTTAAGAACCTAACATTCAGAGAGTTAACTTAATACAGTTAATGACATTTCCATGGGAAGGAAGGGAACAAGAGAATTCCTTTAATGAAACTCTGGTGCCATTGAATGCTTCATGTATGGCTCATCAGAAAAAAACTCTTTCTGGAGAAACTCGTATCAGGGACTCATGCCTGGGGGCAGCTGTATTTGTAGAATATTTAATGTGACATCAGCTTATGATATTAATTTTGTCACAAACAAAAATAAACTCAACTATTTTGAAGTTGAAGTACTTTGGAACTATACTCATATATCTTATAGATCAGTAGTGAAAGTGAAAGTTGTGTCTGACTCTTTGCAACCGCATGTACTATGCAGTCCATGGAATTCTTCAGGCCAGAACACTGGAGTGGGTAGCCGTTCCCTTCCCCAGGGGATCTTTCCAACCCAGGGATTGAACCCAGGGCTCCCACAGGGCAGGCAGATTCTTTACCAGCTGAGCCACAAGGGAAGCCCATCATACAGGCTATACGTATATGAAGGTGATCATATAGATCAGTAGTTGGAAAACAGAAACAATATAATAGTAAAAAGCTCCATATTTTGAGGATTTCAGTCATTAGGGAAGTTTGTTGAGAAGGGTTAAGGAAACTCAGTGCAGTACATATCTCTCTTTTACTTGCAAATAATACATAACTCAAGTGCCATATCATCTCCAAAATATCTGGTTGCAGAACTAATATAAGACTATTTTTTGTTGTTGTTCTGTAGTTTTAGGCGAAATAATCAACCACTCTGTGAGTACAAGATGACAGCAGCTGTATTTTTAGACTGCTGTCAGCTTCCTTGTGTAGACACACCTGTTCAAGCAGAAGCCGCGATTCTGTGGCTGTCGCGATCTGACGCATGGACATGCTCTAGACTGAACGTAGGGGTGGCTGTGCTTTGCTGCTCAGTCGTGGCCGACTCTTTGAGACCCCATGGACTGTAGACCGTCAGGCTCCGCTGTCCAGGAGGATTCTCCAGGCAAGAATACTGGAGTGGGTTGCCGTGCCCTCCTCCAGGGGATCTTCCCAACCCAGGGATCAAACCTAGGTCTCCCGCATTGCAGGCAGATTCTTCACCGTCTAAGTCTGCAGGGAAGCCCAAACGTGGGGGTAGATGGACCAATGTCTACCCATTAGACATAGAGGCAAGGACTCATTGGAATGGTATGACCAAAGTCAATTACCAAACGGTAATTGGGTCTCTGTTTTAATATTTAAATAAATGTACAGCTTTAAAAAATGTGTTTCAGGAGCAACAAAGGGAGATAAATGCATGGCTCAAATGATGCTCAAGTAAGGGTGTTTCATTCACTGATAAGGCCAGTTTCCCTGGACCAGTCCCACTGGTGATTTTCAATATCTCCGGAGATGGACCATCTCTCCAGATGAGGAGAGGATCAAGGGTCTTTGTCATTTCTGCCCAAAGAGCCAAAGAAGATGCCCAAAGAAGATGCCCAAAGAAGATGGAGAGTCTTCGTCCTTTCTGTCCCCTACAAACTGGACTGGGATTATCAATATATAAGCCACTGATCAGCTGGCAAACGGTAACAACTGCCATCCTGGCAGCAAAGACACGACTCAAAGGGTTAGCTGGCAAAGCAGCTAGGAGAGACTCTGCATCAACTAGGACATGTCTCTGAACCAGCCAGGCCTCCTGAAGAATTACATGGAAGGAAAGGAAATCCCCCATTGGCTGCGTATTTTCTGTAAGAGAACAGTGCTCTGAGGTCATTACGATGACTTCCCTGGTGAGTGAAGACACATTCTAAAGCTTTTGCATTGTTACATTTATATCATCATCCATTCAACTTATGGCATTCTTACTTAGAGTATTTTGTTCCTAAAGCTTATGTTACTCCATGTTCCAACCTGATATTAATGCTATTCAATTCTAAATAAAGTTTAATACTCTACCTTGTGAAGGTGAATCATACAGAAAGCAAAAATGGGATAAAACATGTGAGAAGTAGCACAGCACAGAATAAAGAACACATAAAACAACAAAATGCATTTGAGTGGTTTTCTTGCAATTTCTCCATCGATTCTCAAAACGACACTGTCATAGGTAAAGTTCACTCAACAGGGGAGTAAGAAAGTTTTTAGAGTCAAATAAAGTGGCAGAAACAGTGTTCAGACCTAGGTCTTCTAAATACCAAGTCACTGATCTTTTTAAAATTCAAATCACTTAAAAATTTTTTATTTTAACATAAATTCTGGTTAAGACCCAGGTGACCCGGATTCTAGGACTAATTTTGTGATTTAGCAGAGTGACTTTGTATAAATTACTTGGCTTCTTAGAGACTATGTTTTCTTATCTTTAAATAGAGGAGTAATATCTGATCTGCATGAGGATTATATGAAACAATGAAGTGAAATGTTCTATGTAAACTCTAAGGTAAATGATTTTTAAATCAATCTTTAGTATTCACAGTACAATGTGGGCTTTATTTCATTATGCCAAACCTGATTAGTTAAAATAGAAAAGTGGTATTTTTCACTGAGATTCTTGTTGAGTTCATATATATAAATACAAGCTAATTAAGAGGATTTCACTACCTAGCTGTTATCTTATAATTGTATGTCCTTAGAAAATTATCAATTAGATTATAATGGGTGTCTTTGAGCCTTGTTATAAGAAAATATACTTTGGACATGACATAAAACTGTGAACCTTTAAATAAAGAGCCAAATAAAGAGACCTAATAGAGATTACTCTACATTTCTTATTTCTTAAGAATAAAACAAATGAGAAAAACCAACACATATTTTACTTTGATATAAATGCAATGTCAACTATTCAATTACTCCTAGAAACTAATACACGTGAATAATTCCTGTGGAAAAGCTCCCATTCTTTTTACATGTGCAATTATAATAGTGACAATCACAGTAATGACAGATAATAATGAATGCAGATCAGATATTGAAACCTCTGATTATCATGCCATTTATTTGATGTGTGTGAACTTCAATTTGAAAACACCATGAAAAAAGATACCTTGTGAACTAGAAAAGTAAAATTAGAAGGATCTGAATTAACTTGCTGAGGGGGCTTTCCATTATTCTCCTCTAAACAATTCCAGTAGAGCTTTACAGGTTTAATTTTAGATTAGACAAAATCTACAATATTGCAATAGAGTTCCTTTATTTGGTAACATAGTATACTTTTTAGAAGCTCTTACATAGGAAAGTAATTTAGCCAAACTTAATCTATTCTCTTTAAGTCCGTTAATATTTTAAAAATATTTATTTTCACTCATCTTTGCACTTCCTAGACCAAAGTAATACATTTAAAAGGTAAGTAATTAGAGAAACTTAAAGAGCTGAGAATGTCATGATTAATAATACAATTTGCATGCCTTTGGGCTCTTAGAGTCCTGCTTAGAAAAATATAAGGTTAAAAAGGCAACGGAATTTGAAGGTCTCCTTTGTTCCAGCTCAGTAATCACCCAACATTTACCATGTGTCACATTTGCGCGTGTGTGTGCGTATGTATGCGTGTGTGCTCGTGCGCATGGGTACTTTGGTTCCGGGGATGAATGATTGAAGAATAACCTAAAATCTCCTGGTATAAACAAATTTTTCATCATACTGGTGTTCTAAGTATGGTAAAGTCTCATTTATTTATATTTCAGTGATTTGGAACTTTAATAATTGGGAAACAGGCCAGGTAAAGTTTTCCTTCGCAGGATACATATAAAAAGTTTTTATTAACTAGGTTGCAAGAAGAGTTTTAACCAATTTAAGAAGTCAGTTGGTCTGCTGGCACTTTAGAGCCACCCACCTACATTTAGGCTAAGTTTTTTTACAGATAACAAATTATTCTCAACTATTTATTAAAGAAAATGTTCTGCAGTATTCTGAAAAATCATTAAGTCAGAGAATTAAAAGAGAAGTTTAAATTTGTCTTCTTCAGCAATTCCCAAGCCTGGAAAATCATCAGAATCACCTGAGGGGATTAAAATACTCAGATTTTTGAGATTAAATTCTTAGGTCTCAATTTCCAGAGGTTATGTTTCAGTGGGATGAGGTCTTAAAAATCAATAATGTTACAGTTTTCTGGTTGATTCTGACACACAGGCAGACTTCAGGCCACTCATTTGGTTCAGTTCTCCATATAATGTAGAAATCCTTTCAATAGTTTTTTTTTTTTTTTAAATAAGTAAACATTATTATTAACTTGGAAATTTATAAGGAAATGGATCTTGGTTTTTCAAATGCACTCTACTGTGGAAAGCTATTGGACACTTGTGTTAAATCTATTTTTTCTTCTCCTGATGCTGAGCTGAAAAGTCTTTCAGAGAAAAAGAACAAGTGCCCGGCTCTTTGTCATGGCACTTCTCCAATACTGGAAGATAGCTGCTATGTGTCTTCTCTTTTCCATGTTAAAAATTTCCCTTTCTTTCGGAAAAAGTTTTAATTTTCTTTACTATGCTGTTCACCTTCTTGAGTGTATTCTAGACAATCACTGTCCCTTTCAAAAATGTGAAGGTCAGAACTGTACACATATAACAAAGACAATATGTGATGGACATACTTTTTTTTAAGGTTTTCCAAAATGACAATGGTCTTTCAGCTGGCATGGCACAGTGTTGGTTCCTGTACAGCTTCCAGCTGACTACAAATACAGATTTTTTTTTAAAGCAAGACAAGCCAGCTATTCAAGTCAGTTTTTCCCCTATCCTGTATTTCTTTTAGTTAAGTATTTTAAACATCAATGCATGACTCTTTTTAAATGCTTGTATGTCCTCTACTGATTGAGACTTTGTTTCTTCTGTCATTTAACAATTACTGAGTTTCTACTATGTTCCAGTTTCTACTGTGTTTTAAACACTAAAAATCATAGTATGAACAAGAAGAAAAAATTCCCTATTCCTCATGGTAGTTACTTCCATCCTAGTGGGGACATCTATCGGAAACATCATGATTCTCCAAGCAGGACAGCCTGGTTGTTAAGGGTGTAGGTCTCACGATTAGTGAGACGTTTGGCTTCCACTATTCTGAGATGGGGCTTCCCAGGTGGTGCTAGTGGTAAAGAGCCCAGCTGCCAATGCAGGAGACTTAAGAGAAGCCAGTTGGACCTCTGGGTTGGGAAGATTCCCTGGAGGAGGGCATGGCAACCCACTCCGGTATTCTTGCCTAGAGAATCTCATGGACAGACGAGCCTGGAGGGCTACAGTTCATAGGGTTGCAAAGAATTGAACACGACTGAAGCAACTTAGCATACACACATTCTGAAATGAGTGACCTTGGGCTAGCCTCTTTGCCCTCTTGAATCTCGTTTGTAAAATTGGATAAGAATAGATCTAAAGCATAGGTTTGTTTAATGCTCCGGGCTAAACACACACACACACACACACACACACACACACACACATACACACACACACATACATGTAAACCATTTATAACAGTGCTAATCAAATGCTATCTATCACCATCACTTTTCTCTTTGTCCTCCTCCTTCCCATCATTGCCGTATCATCGATGTAGCTATTCTTTTGTGTAATTTGCAGGTAGATAAGTGAGTATCCCATATCCCCATCAAAATTTTATTACTTAAAAATAATAGCATCACATTTCCATTGTTTACATATTTTAATTATCCCAACTCATTCTCTCTGAAATGATACATAAATATTTGGATTTTTACTCTGTAATTCCCCATATACGGTCTTTAGAAGTGTGTGTGTGTGTGTTTAAACAAATGTATAATGGAAAAACTAAGCAGTTTTGAAGTGGCAGTGTAAATGGGGGTAAGTATGTGCATGCTCAGTCATGTCTGACTCTTTGCAACCCCATGGACTGCAGCCTGCCAGGCTCCTCTGTCCATGGGATTCTCCAGGCAAGAATACTGGAGTGGGTTGCCATTTCCTTTTCCAGGGGGTCTTCCCGACCCAGGGATGGAACCTGTGTCTCCTGCGTCTCTGGCTTTGGCAAGCAGATTCTTTACCTGTAGATAAATATTACCTGAGCCACCTGTAGATAATAATTATTCCATCCTTCAAAAGCCAATTTTAATATTTTTAAGATTTGTTTATTTTTGGCTGCATTGAGTCTTCGTTGCTGCATGCATGCTACTCTCTAGTTGCAATAAGCGGGCTTCTCAATGTGGTGGCTTCTCTTGTTGCGGAGCATGGGCTCCATGTGGGCAGGCTCAATAGCTGTGGCTTGAGGGTTTAGTTGCCCCGAGGCTTGTGGGAGCCTTCCAAATATCGTACATGTGTCCCCTGCTTTAGCAGGCAGATTCCCAACCACTAGACCACCAAGGAAGCTCCAGGCTAAGTTAATAAGAGTCAGCCAGATCTGGATTTAAGTTCTCTTTTTTACCACTTCATATATTTTCTATCCTTAGGCTGGTATTCAACACCTTGAAGCCTCAGTTGCCTCATCTGTAAAGTGGGAATGTTTTGAGTGTTAAAGTCATCTAAGTGTAATGTTTGAAAAGAAATGGCTGCAACTCATAAATAGAGTCACCTTCTACAGCAGTCTCTTAAGCAAAGGAAAGGCATTTTGTGCTGCTTTTGCCTTTAAAGACGATGCCTCTGCACAGTGAGGGGAGACAAAATTGATGCCCCCAACATAATCCAGTAGAGAGAGGCTGGAGAAGACAGGAAGAAGTTTTAACTGTTCCCATGACTTTCCAACTTCAGTGAACTTTGCTAACCCTAGTATTAGGCTTAGTATTTTATACAAGCATTGAGTCAAGGAGGCATTTCGTATCTAGTGATACAGTAGTGATGTATGGTAGTGACCTGAGAGGCAGGGAAAACTGGGAAGATGTAAACACCACCTCTGCGCCCCCAGGATTCACAGAAACAGACAGGTTTTGAATTTCCACAGGCCGTGGGATTGGAGGGGTTTGTAACAAATTTACCAGATCTTTAGCAGATCTGAAAAGCCACCAGATGACATCTGAGTTGCATATGGAAAATATTTATATAGTCCCATAGTAATCAGGGTTTCCCAGGTAGTGCTAGTGGTAAAGAATACTCCTGTCAATGCAGGAGACTCAGGAGACATGGGTTCGATCCCTGGGTCAGGAAGATTCCCTGGAGTAGGAAATGACCCCACTCCAGTACTCTTATCTGGAAAATTCCATAGAGGAGCCTGGCGGGCTACAGTCTATGAGGCTGCAAAGAATAGGACACGAATGAGTGACTGAGCACTGAACACATAGTAATCAATCGATAAATGGCAGCTATTATTATTATGCATCATTTATTAACCTTTGGCATTTTGTTTTATTGCTTAGAAGTCTTTTCAGATACCACAGGTGCATTGTTTATAAGCAGTCAGAATATTTACTAAGCAAGTTTAACAAAAATATAAAAAACCACTGGGCTTCCTGCAATGGTATTGGTCTAGATCTCATTCATAAATTCAACCTACTCACTCACTCCTGGCTGGGAGCTCCTCGTTAAGGAAGTCTCCAAACCTTATGATATCCAAGTCACCACATTTTACAGTAATCCTGACTCTTCTCTCATTTTCCTGTTATAGTCAATGTTCTATCAAGTTCAATGCTCTATGGATTCTGGAGCTGTAACACGTATAGACCACTATATTTAAAATGAATAACCAATAAGGACTACTGTAGAGCACAGGGAACTCTGCTCAGTATTCTGTAGCAACCTAATTAGGAAAAGAATTTGAAAAAGAATAGATACATGTATTATGTATAACTTAATCACTTTGTTGTACACATGAAACTAACATAACATTGTTAATCAACCAATATAAAAATATGTATCTCTTCATTTCAACCAAACTGCCAGTAACCTGATTCAGCTGGGTTGGCTTTCTCTGGAGCTGTTTTAACTGTGATGTCCTTGCTTTGTGAGCTTCTGCTCCCCTCTAATCTAACCTACATGCTTTGTCAAATGAATTTCAGCAAAGCCTGACATTAATGATCAATTACATTAGTCCTCTTTTTTATAAATAATCAAGGAATTCCCCATCGCTTATCCTCTGTAAAATACACATATCCTCCACGTTATAACCTCCCTTTTTCTATCTTTGTCTCTCTCTTTTTCTCATAGGTAAGTGCCTTGCTTGAGATTCTTTTCAGGAATAAAAGTATTTCTGAGTTAAGATCTGAAAAAAACATGAAAGACAAATTTAAGGAGGAAACTGCTTAGACTACGGGGAAAAGTAAACAGAAGAAGATCCTGTATCAATGGCCAGAAGGAGACTTTTTTGCAAATCAGCTAGCCTTCCCTAAACTTCCAGCTAGAAGGGTACTCAAAAGTCCCCAGAGGAGAGCTGCTACCTTTTCTTAAATTTTTCCAGAGAAGTAAACTCCCCGGAGAACGTGTTCCAGCTGATTTGATGTTGTATTTAGGTTTCTTTATCATAGCTGTTCTTGGTAATTACACAGCAGCTTTCCTGAGAAGAGCCTTTAAATAGACCTGCTAATGCCTCTCTGAGGCAGGAAAACACAGAGAACCATTATCCCCATTTAACAGATGAAAGAATAGAGGAAAAGGGGCTTGGACACCTTTTCCAGTGCCTCAGGATGGGCTTTATTTCCTCCGTTTCACAGAGGAAATATCTCCAGGGCTTTCTCACACAACCCTTCTGTGATTTTCAGGTCTGGCTGAAAATGCCTTCACTTCTCAACTTCTGACACCAGGGTCACCCCTTTTCCCCACCAGCTACATGGTGACTGAAGAATGTCAGCCATGTACAGTACTTTCTGTGCTTAGTCGTTCAGTCATGTCCGACTCTTTGATGCCCTGTGTAGGGACTGTAGCCCGCCAGCCTCCTCTGTCCATGGAATCTTTCAGGCAAGAACACTGGAGTGGGTTGCCATTTCCTACTCCAGGAGATCTTCTCGACACAGGGATGGAACCTGCGGTTCTTGTGTCTCCGCATTAGCAGGCAGATTCTTTACCACTAGCTACCTGGGAGGACTATACAGTATTTGTTGTCCTTGTTCAGTTGTTGTGTCCGACTTTTTGCAACCCCATGGATGCCAGGCTTCCCTGTCCTTCACTATCTCCCGGAGTTCACTCCAACTCACGTCCAGTGAGTCAGTGATGTTATCTAACCATCTCATCCTCCAACACCCCCTTCTCCTCTTGCCCTCAATCTTTCCCTTGCTGCTGCTGCTGCTAAGTCGCTTCAGTCGTGTCCGACTCTGTGCGACCCCAGAGATGGCAGCCTACCAGGCTCCCCCATCCCTGGGATTCTCCAGGCAAGAACACTGGAGTGGGTTGCCATTTCCTTCTCCAATGCATGAAAGTGAAAAGTGAAAATGAAGTCGCTCAGTTGTGTCTGACTCCTAGCGACCCCATGGACTGCAGCCCGCCAGGCTCCTCCATCCCTGGGATTTTCCAGGCAAGAGTACTGGAGTGGGGTGCCATTGCCTTCTCGAATCTTTCCCTTAGTTTTCCTAAAATGGAAGTGACTTTAAAATTTGTTTGATCATAAAGACAACACATGCTTATTGAGAAAAATTCTAAGTTTACTTAAACACACAAAGGACTTAGTAGTATACAGTAGGTACTCAATAAATACTTGTAGGAATGAAAAGATGATGAAGAAAAGAACGAACTGGTGAAAGGAGTCAAAGTCACTTGCAATCCCACTATCTAGTAACATGTCATTGTAGGTTCTTATCATCCTTTTTCCCCTCATCTGTTTTAAGGTCCAATAAGGTGGGTGTGTTGATGGGCGTGCCAAGAGGCAAAAGGGAAAGAAGAAAAGTTAACACTTCTGAACCAAAACATGGAAGAGTCAGAGGGTGACATATTGGAAAACAGACAGTCTTATTGACTAGCCCCCAAATCTAATGTGCTACCTAGGATCAGTGTTGCCTCCCAGAATGAGAGCTACCCATGACAGAGATAAGTTACTGAACTCCAGTTATTAGCACAATATAGTATCTTCATGGTCTCTGCCATATCTGTATATTATTTACTTAATACTTTATTTAAAACTGATCACTTTGAAATGCTTAATTCTAGTCTATTCAAGCCATTCCCAATGGTGGCTGCTCTTTAAAATCACCTGGGAGAGCTTTCATGAAATATTTAGGGTGGGAGCACCTCTCAGAGATTCCAATTTCATGATCCACTGTGGCACCAGAATTGGTGTTTTTTTTAAAAATCTTAAGCATTCTGTATGATTCTAATATGCAACCAGTATTGAGAATCATGGTTCTAGCAATTACATTTATGAATCATGGGCTTCATGGGTTGCTTTTCTCTAATACATGTTAAGATATAGTGATATCTAATGATTAAAATAAATTAAAAAATGATTTCTCACGTACCCTCTGAAATGTCTCACATCCTACCAGGGGCAGGCAAACTGTAGTTGAGAACATACCATAATAAACAGAAGAAATTAGGACTTTAAAATCTGAACTTCTGAAAAACTAGTCACATTCCAACTCAGCTACTTCTTATATGTTTGACCATGAGAAGCTCGATATATTTAATGACTGGAGTTTTGCATGTTATAATTGTAATGAACCATCTTCCCATCCATTTACTTCTTACTCCTGCCCCTGTAGCACACTAGTGAATTCTTCCTCAAATCTTCACTGATACATACTGATCTCAGAATGTCACCATTATTTTTCCTAACAATTAAAATAAATTAAAAAATGGTTTCTTATGTGCCATTTGAAATGTTTCACATCCTACCAGAGGCAGGTAAACCATAGTTGAGGACACATTGTAATAAACAGAAGAAACCAGAACCGCATCCTCTGACAGGCAGGGTGGGGTAGTTTGCTAATGTTTTTGCCACTTTTCTCCGGATACTAAAGCTGTAGACTGGTTCATGGTGGCAGAGGCAGGTATGACAAAAGTGTCTTAAGGTCTTCATCTGAATCCATGAATAGTAAGTCTCCCCAAGGCTTAGTTCATAAGCCAGATGGGTTTATCTTTATACCGTACACAGCATTTCACACTGTACTCCTGGACCTTGGCATCATGAGGGACATCGGCTTTCACCCAACTTCATATTTAACACTCAGCATTTTCCCCCCTTCTCCCCCACCTCCCACCCCCAGATTAAAGTTTCCTTTAGTAACTAGAAACAGGTGAATATCTTCTTTGCTTGATTACCTATATAATCCCTATCTCTAATACCAAGTATTTAGTGACTTTCTTCTAAAGAGCATGAATTGCAATGGGAATAGCATCTCATTAATCCTCCCCATTCCTGGGTGGAAGTTTCGTGGCAAGTATGACCTCTGAGACTAATCTGTCTGCCTCCAAGTGAGTGGTGGGGATCTCCCTGCTCACTATCACAGATGCCACCAACACGTTGGGAGGGACACCAGTGTTTGTATAACAGGAGAAAATTCTTCTTCTTGCCAAAGAGAGATGTGGTTCTGTGCAACCTGTCACCAAGGAGAGATTCAAGCTCTTAGTGACAAAGGCAGATAAAGCATCCTTCTCATGCCAGGGACAGACACGTAAGTAATGCCTATGTCTAAACCTCTAATGGAGCTTCCCAAGTGGCACTAATGGTAAACAATCCACCTGCCCATGTAGGTTAGACATAAGAGATGAGGGTTCGATCCCTGGGTTGGGAAGATTCCCCGGAGGAGGGCACAACAACCCACTCCAGTATTCTGACCTGGAGAATTCTATGGACAGTGGAGCCTGGTGGGCTATAGTCCATGGGGTAGGACATGACTGAAGGGACTTAGCATGCAAACCCCTGCTGCTGCTGCTAAGTGGCTTCAGTAGTGTCTGACTCTGTACAACCCCATAGACGGCAGCCCACCAGGCTCCCCCGTCCCTGGGATTCTCCAGGCAAGAACACTGGAGTGGGTTGCCATTTCCTTCTCCAATGTATGAAAGTGAAAAGTGAAAGTGAAGTCGCTCAGTTGTGTCCGATTCTTCGAGACCCCAAGAACTATACCCCACCAGGCTCCTCCGTGCATGGGATTTTCCAGGCAAGAGTACTGGAGTGGGGTGCCATTGCCTTCTCCATGCAAACTCCTGATAAAGGCCAATTATTAGACTATGCTGCCTCTTGAAAGCCAATCTCATTATTGAGACTTCTCTCCCTCTTTTCCATCTGGTTGCCATTTTGAAGAGAAAAGAATGACTTCCTTTTCTTCTAAGAGTTCTTTCTTGGAAGAGTTCTTTCAAGAAAAAGTACAGAAAGACCCAAAATCAGAGAATGACGTTGAAAATAAAAGTTCAGGATGTTACAAATCTCCCACTGAAGTCATTTGTATCTGACTGTCAAAGACCTAACAGTAAAGATGAATATTTTAACAAAATCATGTTTCTCCAAACAGAAGTTCAATCATTTAGGATAAGAGGACAACGGCCTGATCCCACATCAAGGGTCTAGAGACTGATTTTATCCATTCCTCTGACTCCAGGGAGAGACTTCTTGTGGGGAAAGTAGGAGGCTCATTCTGAGAACGGGAGCCAGCCTCCTGCCAGGCAGGCTGTTTCCGGTTGGAAAGTCACTGCAGGAGTGGTCATGCAGGGAGACGGGGAGAAAAGTTAGTTAGTAACTGAATATATTACTCCAGGCTTCTCTTGGAATATTCACGGCAACAAAGAGGTATCCCTCTTGGAGATAAGAGATTCGCAGCTGACATCTTTCACATGGGCTCAGAATTTATTTTTAGAGGAACAATAGTGTTATGAAATCATCCTGGGGTTAAGAGAAATGAAGAAGGTTATCCTTACTTCAGGGTAGATAAGCAGCAAGGGACAGAGGCAGGCCTGGGGGCTGGGTGCTGTGGAGACAATGAGGTGTGGCTTGTGGGAACCAGCTTAGGGACACCCTGCTGTGGTGGGTGAAATAGGAATTTCTTATCCTTCTCTTCTTTTCCTCTCCCTCCCTGTAGGGAGCCAGTTCTTTCTGTTCTTTGCTGCTTCACCGCGCCTGGAGGGGCTAAATGCTAAAGAAAACCCTAGATCAAGGGCCCGGTGGGGTCTAAGAGGTCTTCCAAAGGCCCCAGAGGCAAGCGCATGCGCAGAAGCCTCCTCTTCGATCCCCGGATCAGCCAATCCCCCACAGTATCCTTCTCAATCATCAGATCTCTGATTGGCAGAAGCAAATTATTCTGGGAAAAGTCACCACATTCCTGAAGCTGCATTGTGGACTCGATACTGTGTGGCTTTAAATTATTCTGAAAATTCTCTAGAGCACCAAAGTACCCAAATTTTATCACCAGGAAACAAATCCCATAGAGTCAGGTCATTCCAATAACTTGCCCTATGACTTATATCCTTTTTACTCATGTCAGTGAATCAGATTTCTTTTAACGCAACAAATTTTCCTTAACTTTATCTTCCAGTAAATGACGACCCTATTTTCTCCCATTGTCTATGGAGCAAACAGGAAAACAGAAGTGTCTGTTTGGTTGCCCGATTTTCACATGAAAGCACGCTAAGTTGCTTCATTCGTGTCTAACTCTTTGATACCCCATGGACTGTAGCCTGCCAGGCTCCTCTGTCCTTGGAAAATTTTCAGGCAAGAATATTGGAGTGGGTTGCCATGCCTTCCTCCAGGGGATCGTCACGATCTGGGAATCAAACCCGTGTCTCTTAGGTCTCCTGCATGGGCAGGCAGGTTCTTTACCACTAGTGCCAGCTGGGAAGCCAACCACTGGTACCAAAACAGCCTGGGGTGTTGCTGAAAATGCAGATTCCTCAGTCCACACTCCAGATCAATTTAGAATCTCCGGAGTAGGACTGGGGAAGACTTGTGTTAGAACAAAGTTCTATGGTTGGTTCTTCAAAGAACTATTGATTTAGGCATGATTTTTTGGGGTGGAGGAAAGCAGGCCTACATTTTCTTTCTCTTTTAGGTTTGTCTTATTGAAAGATCTATCTATCTATCTATCTAACTATCTGACTTGGATAATTGCTCAGCTGCCTAGATAATTTTACCTGTACAGATCTAGTTGAAAAGTAACATTTCAATTAGTTTCTTGAACCTGTTTTATAAGTCCTTCTGTCCTATTCTTGACCCCTGTTATGGACTGAATGGTGTTGTCTGCAAGTTTATATGTTGAAGCCCTAACTCAGTATGATCATGTTTGGTGATGAGGCTTTTAGGAGATAGTTACAGGTAAATGAGGTCATAAGGGTAGGGCCCTTGTCCAATAGAACTGGTGTCTTATGAGAGAGCTTCCCAGGTGGTGCAGTTGGTAAAGTCTCTGCCTGCCAATGCAGGAGACACATGAGATGCAGGTTTGATCCCTGAGTTGGGAAGATCCCCTGGAAGAAGAAATGGCAACCTGCTCCAGTATACTTGCCTGGAAAGTTCCATGGACAGAGGAGCCTGGCGGGTTACGGTCCATGGGGAAGAAGAGGAAGAGACCCCAGAGCTTCCCTTCCCCCTCTCCTCCTCCCACCCCCCAGCTCTACACACACAGGAAAGACGACGTGAGCAGACACTGAGAAAGCGACTGTCTGCACACCAGGAAGAGAGCCTTCACCTGCATCAGGCCCTGCCGGACCTTAATCTTGGATTTCCAGCCTCTAGAACTGTGAGAAAACAATTTTCAATTGTTTAAGTTCCCTGGTCCCTGTTATTCTGCTATGACAGCTCAAGCGAACTAATGCAGTCCTCATTAACACAACTTCTTGGAGGAAGGATCTTCCAATTTCACCACACAAGAGCTACACTTTGTAGCAGCCTACCACCCGCACACCGTGTGGGGAATTTGGAATATGGGATAACACTCCTCATCTCCTCCTCTGCTTGGTGCTCAGCTACTTACGTGCATGCATGCTAAAACGCTTCAGTCACGTTGGACCATATGGACTGTAGCCTGCCAGGCTCCTCTGTCCATGGGATTTTCCAGGCAAGAATACTGGAGTGGGTTGCCATGCCCTCCTCCAGGGGATCCTCCCAACGTCTCTTAATTCTTCTGCATTGTCAGGTAGGTTCTTTACCAGTAGAGCCACCTGGGAAGCCCATGCGGTAAATATTAATAGTTAACCATGTTCCACAGAGAAGGCAGTGGCACCCCACTCCAGTACTCTTGCCTGGAAAATCCTATGGACGGAGGAGCCTGGTAGGCTGCAGTCCATGGGGTCGCTAAGAGTCGGACACGACTAAGCGGCTTCACTTTCACTTTTCACTTTCATACATTGGAGAAGGAAATGGCAACCCACTCCAGTGTTCTTGCCTGGAGAATCCCGGGGACAGGGGAGCCTGGTGGGCTTCCGTCTATGGGGTCCCACAGAGTTGGACATGACTGAAATGACTTAGCAGAACCATGTTCCAATGAACAAGAGCAGCTAGGAGGGATAATAACAGATACAGAGAGTGGGGAGCCATGATTCCCATCACCGTTTGTGGCACTCTAATTAATGTATATAAAGCCATAGACAAATTTCTTTGTGCTTTCAGAAATTTTAAATGTTTCTCATGCTCTCAGATTCTAAAGTTTCCTTGCTGTAAAAAACAAAAAAAATGGGAAGGATTCTCCAGAAAAATCTTTCTCAGGTGAGATCATGCTTTCTAGGTCAAAAAGACTGTTGTGTCTGGAACCTGAGCTCTCAGTTTGATGAGGCTGCTGCGAAGCTTGAGGGGCTCTTTCCTATACAGGGGGTGCCCCTTTCTTGGAATGGGTTTTTACTTGCTGCTGGTTTTGTTGGCTGCTTCCTAACTCTGGAGCAATCACAAATCTTCAGTTTATGTGAGTGCAACAAAGTGCTGTTTATTTCAGTTTTCCTTTGTCTGCTTTCTCTTTCTAAAATTTTGAGTATAAGAATGTCTGGGTGACAGCTGAAATTTGCCAGGTTTCTCAGGGTTCTGAAGGGCTTCCCTAGGGCTCAGTCAGTAGAGAATCTGCCTAAATGCAGAAGACCTGGGTTCAATCCCTAGGTTGGAAAGATCCCCTGGAGAAGGGAATGGCAACCCACTCCAATATTCTTGCTTCAGAAATTCCATGGACAAAGGAGCCTGATGGGCAATAGTCCATGGGGTCTCAAGAGTTGGACATGCATGACCTAGCAACTAAAGCACCGCCACCACTCAGGGTTCTGAAGTGACTACTTTGAATTAGGTATCTACTCTATACTTCTGCCGAGGAAAGGACGTGTCTGCCTTCTTGATACACAAAGTGACTAATTTAGGTGATGCTCTGCATTCCTGAGATCTGTTGGTAGTGCTACTAAAAACTATAAAGTTGTAAGTTTGATAACACTTCGTCCCTTTGAATAACTAGATAAGATATCTATGTTAATATTTCTACTGCTTTGCACTCAGATCTATGACGGTGGTCTGGAGTCTCTTTGTTGTGTAGTAGTCATGTAAATCTTTTAACAGAAAGCAAGAAGTTGATTGTTCGAAGAGATTGATAATCAAAATAGAAACTGTTCCATCCAGAAGCATAAACATGAAGCTTAGGAAACAATTTGCTGAACATTCCGCCATATCCATACACTCAAAGCAAGAGTTAGTGAAGTAACCTATGGGAATTGCCTGGTGGTCCAGTGCTTAGGGATCCACTCTTCCATTGTTGTGGGCCTGGGTCTGATCCCTGATCAAGGAACTAAGATCCCATATGCCTCCAGGCATGGCCAAAAATTAAATGAATGATTTTTTTTTAAAAAAAGAGTGAAGTAACCTAACCTACCAGAGTAGCAAAAGTAATTTCTTGTTAAGAGCAGTAGATATTTTTTGTCCCTAAAGAAAACTGCAAGGACACTGTAGCAAAGGAAGATAAAACAGGACAAGTTATTCTCCTGATAAACTTAGCTTTTCCATGTCAGAAACTGCCTTGGTGATATGAGGAGGTAAGCCTGAAGGTGTATGTCAGCCATGACTGAGGATTCTGGACTCTGCTGTTTCCTGCTGATCCCCACAAGGAACACTTCTGAATCCCCTTTCAAATGAAAGCATCTGTTTTTCAAAGGTTTTTTTTTTTTTTTTTTTTTTAATTTCTCCTTCTTCTGCAGCAGTTCTAATGAATTATCACTGTCTTGGCAGTCGAAGAATTTTACCTCATTTCCTTAAAATACTTATTGTATAAACACAGTTTGAATAAAAATTCTCATCTGCCTTTTAGATAATGTAAATTAATACTTGAGTAATAAACGTTTTTTCTTTGAATAAAAGATTTGCTACACCAAGGAATCTTCCTACACTTGAGGAATATAATGCCTGAATCAACACAAAGCCAAAATAATCACATGAAGAAGAAAACAAACAGCACCAAAGTCAACCACAGACACTGTCCTCTGCCACACTAAACACCCAGAATTTTACACACTAGACATATGTGCTACATAAAAGTACTCGTAGAATTTTCCACTGTACATCTGCATGCATTTGTTTTAATTTTTGTCAAATAGGACACCCAATTCCTGCAGAAGGTGGCCCCAGCTTGACCAAGGAACCATAAGAAGCCCTCCTAAAAAGGTCAAAAAGACTTCATCAACTCAGTAAGAAAAAGAAAATAGCGCAACTAGAAAGTGGCCAAAGGAGTTGATAAACCTTTTTTTCCAAAAAATATACAAGTGGCCTATAAGCACATGAAAAGATGCTCAACATCATTAGCCATTGCTGCTGCTGCTGCTAAGTCACTTCAGTCGTGTCTGACTCTGTGCGACCCCAGAGACGGCAGCCCACCAGGCTCCCCCGTCCCTGGGATTCTCCAGGCAAGAACACTGGAGTGGGTTGCCATTTCCTTCTCCAATGCAGGAAAGTGAAAAGTGAAAGTGAAGTCGCTCAGTCGTGTCCGACTCCTAGCGACCCCATGGACTGCAGCCTACCAGGCCCCTCCGTCCATGGGATTTTCCAGGCAAGAGTACTGGAGTGGGGTGCCATTGCCTTCTCCGCATTAGCCATTAAGGAAATGCAAATCACAGTGAGATAGCACTTCACATCAATCAGGACAGCTATAGTCAAAAAGACGGGTGTTAAGTGTGGGTGGGGATGTGGAGAAATTGGAACTGTAGTGAAAAATGGTGCGGCTGCTTTGGAAAATAATCTGATGGTTCCTCTTGTTCAGTGTTAATTGTGATACAATATGACCCTGCAATTCCACTCCTAGGTATATATATCTAAGAGAAATGAGAAACATATGGTCACATAGAAACTTACACATAAATGCTCACAGCAGCATTATTCACAGTAGCAAAAAATGGAAACAAATCAAATGTCCATCCACTAATGGATCAAGTGTGGTTTATCTATACAATGGAATACTATTTAACCATAAAAAGGAATGAAGTATTGTTACATGCTACAGCATAGATAGACTTTGAAGACATGCTACATGAGAGAAGCCAGCACCAAACACCACATGTTGCATGATTCCATTTGTTTGAAATGTTCAGAATAAGAAAATCTATGGATTTATGGAGACAGAAAGTAGATAACTGGTTGCCTAGGGCTGCAAAAGGCAGGGCCAAGTCGGGGCTGATTGCTAATAGGTCTTTAGGGCTTCCTTTGGTGGCTCAGCTGCTAAAGAATCTGCCTGCAATGTGGGAGACCTGAGTTCAATCCCTGGGTTGGGAAGATCCCCTGAAGAAGGAAAAGGCTACCTACTCCAGTATTCTGGCCTGGAGAATTCCATGGACTGTATAGTCCATGGGGTTGCAAAGAGTCAGACAGGACTGATCGACTTTCATGGGGTCTTTTAGGGAAGGAGTGATTAAAAAATGTTCTAGGTGAAAGGCTTGTCTTTGTTTTTAACCTTAGTACCCCTGAACTTGGTGATGGACAGGGAGGCCTGGCGTGCTGCGATTCATGGGGTCACAAAGAGTCGGACACGACTGAGCTGTGTCAGTTCATGAACTGAACTGAACCCCTGAACTTGCAGTTAGTCTCAGAAGTGAAGGTGGTCTTGGGGAATCCAGGACACACAAAAATAAATAAATAAATAATAAAATTAATTGTGGTGATGACTGTCAACACCACAAATATACTAAAAATCATTGAATTGTACACTTTTTAAAATGGGTGAGTTGTGCTGGATGTAAATTACATCTCAGAAAAGCTGTTCAACCTGAATCCACAAAGGCTTTTCTAACTTTTTTCCGTTGCTGACATGGATATATCAAAAGGATGGACCAGACTCAGGACGGGCCTCAGCTCTGCAGTCTACTCAGAGGTGGATAAAACAAACACTGTCAAGCTAAACCTCATCACTGTGAGAGCAGCACTTGGAACTCAGGCTGTGAGAATCCGGTTCTAGAATAAACATCCTGTATGGAGTTAGGAGTCCTAACGAGTGAACAGAAGGGCAAATTGATATAAACAGAATTATGTCTATAAAAATAAAAGCTATCAACAATTATGCATTGTCTGTCAGGGACTATGTCAAGTTCAGTACATGTTTTCACCCAACATTCAGGATTGCCCTGAGGAGGTGGGTATCATTACTGACATTTCAGAGATAAGCAATCTGAAAACAAGTTAAGTCAACTGCCCAAGGAGAGCCAGCTTATATGTGGTCAAGGTGGGATTTAACCTGAATCTGTCTGACTTTTAGGTCTTAATTACTATGCAATAGAACTGTTTAAGATATTTGCACTATAGCATAACATTTTAATCTGTATCTCCTATTATGTCATATTCTCTTTCTCTCCATACACGTATCTCCTAGCTTTACTCTGTAGTCCGTGTCTACGGATGTCATTTTGGAGAGAACCCTTGTGAAAACCTTAAGACAGGGAGTTTATAGGAATTGCCACTGACAGTAGCGATACTGTTGTCATAGTAACCAATCCACCAAACTGGTCCCTGCAAGGAGCCGCACACTTCTCTATAAGGCACCAATACTGGCTGAACTCCCTCACAGTATCAAGGACCCTCTGTTTATGCATATGGGGTAGAAAGTGCTGAGGTCCTGGTGTGCATCTTAAAGCATGAAAGTTCTTTCTTCTAAGTTTCGCTCTCTGACTCAGACATTTTCCATTCCCTCTTCTAATCCTTTCCATTTACTCAGGATGTTCCAGGGACGCTGGTTCTGAGGGGTGTGAAAAATCAGGGCCAGTCAGTATCCACAGCTTTGTTCTAAGCAGGAGTTACAAATATGACTACTTTCTGTTTGGTGAAAAAGGCACACTCCCAACCCAGTAATTCTTCACTCAGTGCTGACTCTGAATCTTTGTCCCTGCCCCAAACCTACACACAAGACCCTTAGCTGATTAAAAAATAAGAAACAACAAAACCTCTCAGGAGCCACTGTACAGAAAATTTCAAGTTGACGGCCGACGGTGCACACTATGTCGGGGGGCTATGCACACAAGACATCCACACGCATGCAACCATCTGCATTTTTCAACAATGCCCCTACATTTTCAATAACTCTTTTCTTCTCTAACCTGGGTCTTTCTCTCTTCCTTTTCCTCTCCATTTCACTGGCCTCGCCTGTCTTCAGAGGCACCTGAAGGCACATAAGGCAGGGAAGTGAAACTGACTGTAATTCTTCAGTTCACTTCCCTGCAGCCTCCAGTGAGCCAGTCTCCATACGGTGGCCCAGCTGAGCTTGGAGGAAGCCCGGGTCCCCACGTAGGTGCAACCCACCAGCCCGCTGGCAGGCGCCCTGGGAGAAGAGAGCCAGTAAGGGACACCAGAGGCCCTGCGAGCCGCAGAAAACCAAGCTTTACATCGAATATATAAGATTAAAAAGAAGAGGGCCTCTCCTCTGTGAAAGAAAGAATAGGAGACTCTTGTAGTATCTAAAAAGGCCATCATTTTCCCTTTGAGAAATTAAACATAAATTGCTGGGAGCAATCAGAAATTCTGATTTCCCCATTTTCTTCTGATGCCCTTGTGATCACCTTCGGATCCCTCCAACTTCACTCTTAAGTCCTTACAAGTCTATTTCTGTGCTATCAGTGAAATCACAAATCTGTTCAAGAGTGTTCTTGATGGGCAAAAATGTATTCAGGTAAATCTGCTTAGTGTATCTTTTAAAATTAAAAATCAATTACAAATAGCACTTTCTGTTCATAAGTTTGTTGTTTCTTTTTTCCATGTTCTCAGCTGATCCTTACCAAAACCCTGGGAATCTGAACTATATAATTCTTAACCCATTTTACTCAGCTAAAGTGGAGCCAAGATACACACTTAGGTTTATGAATTCAAAGGTGGCAGTGTTTCCAGTATACTGCTGTTCATTTAGTCAGTTCAAACATAAAAGCCATGTATACCTGTGGCGGATTCATTTTGATATTTGGCAAAACTAATACAGTTATGAAAAGTTTAAAAATAAAATAAAATTAAAAAAAATAAAATAAAAAAAAAAACAAAAAACAAACATAAAAGCCTGCTGATTTTTTCATATGGGATTCATCCATGTAGTGGTTAATCCTTAGCACGGCTGACAACTTCCTCTATGATTTTGACAACACTTCTTCCATAGTCTCTAGCCACTCATTCGTTTTTCCAGCTCCTGGAAGGTACCAAAAACTCTTTGCTGCCTAGTATTCTCTCAGGTTGTAACTCCCCGCTTCCAGATCCTGCCTTCCTCCAGACCCATTACCCTGGCCATCTCAATTCTCAAAGCTCATCTTTCTTTCTCTTTTTTGGAATGTAATTTCTTTACAATATTGTATTGTTTCAACTGTACAATGAAGCGCATCAGCTACATGTATACACATATCCCCTCCTTTCCAATCTCCCATCCCACTCATCTAGGTCATCACAGAGCACCGAGCTGAGCTCCCTGTGTTATACAGCAGCTTCCCACTAGCTATCTGTTTTGTACATGCGGTGGTAGTGGTATAGTTGCTTAGTCGTGTCCAACTCTTGTGAACTCGTGGGCGGTAGCCCGCCAGGCTCCTCTGTCCATGGGATTTCGCAGGCAAGAATACTGGAGTGGGTTGCCATTTCCTTCTCCATTTTACACGTGGTAGAGTATATATGTTAACGCTACTCTCCCAATTTGTCCTAGCCTCCCCTTCCCTCCCTGCGTCCACATATCCATTCTTTACATCTGCATCTCTATTCCTACTCTGGAAATAGGTTCATCTTAAACTTCTGTAGAGGAAGAATTCTTTGGCCACTGTAACAAGGTTACAGTACCTTGTTATACCAGCTCTCAGAACATAGCACTTTTCTAATCTATAGCATGTATTATCAGTGTGATTAACTTGTATCATTGTTTACTCTTTTTTCTTATATGCAAACTACATGAAGTCATGACTGCGTCCATGTTCTTTACCCTATATCTCAGAGCATAGCAGACTTTGGTGTGTTATACCTGTTTGACACAAGTTTGGGGGCTATTCCACAACAGAGGTTCTTGTTAGCAGTCAATTCGATGCATCACCCCAAATTCCCACCGTGTGCATGGCACAGTCATTGGCTTAGTTTAGAAAAGCTATCCAAGGTCATGGAAGTCCCCCTGATTCTCAGGACTGCTACCAGCACCAATTATAGTGGGAATTAAGATTCATGATGGAGAAGGAAATGGCAGCCCACTCCAGTGTTCTTGCCTGGAAAATCCCAGGGACAGGGGAGCCTGATGGGCTGCTGTCTATGGGGTCACATAGAGTCGGACATGACTGAAGCGACTTAGCAGCAGCAGCAAGATTCATGAAGAACACACTCAGATTTTCTTCTCCTCCTGTTGGCATAACCTTGAAACCCACACTTCTGAAAGTACTACATTATCTAGCAAAGAACAAAGAGTTATTTATAAACATTTTAACTAGATTACAAATATATAATTATTGAACTGGATCAAGTTATAGGAGTGAAGGTTCCATGACTGACCATTGTCTTCTTGCTGAATTTTTTTTCTTTTGAGGAATGAGGTTATTTTCCCTTTTAGTGGAACACTGTAATTCTTTAAATTATATGTTCACTATGTAGTGACTTAAATGCTTCTTAATTTGTGCTTATGAGTCCAACAAATATTGAATGTGTCCACTCTCCAAACTTTAGAATTTTCTTGCTTATCCTCCCTTACTATTAGTTCTCTTTTTGTTTCTTTTTTAGATGGTTTATTTCTTAATACTTTCTTTGATTTACTGTATTTCCATGTACTTTTGTTACTGCTGTTTTTTTTCTTTTACTTTCCTATGATTTATTTTTTTTCTTTTACTTTCCTATGATTTATTTTCTTTCTATCACAAATATTTGCTATTTCCATTCCCCAACTACTGTAGGTTTTCTCTAGTACCTTTCTGCTTTACTTCTAATGTTGCAAATAGTTCTAACATGATTGTCATTCACATTTGTGAATAAATAAGCCCTTTTGATATTTACAGCAAAATAGACATATTTACTATATACTACAACTGAAAGTCCTTCCTCTGGTTAACTTACTCTCCTGTCCATATCAAAATAGTGGTTATTTGGTATTTTATTAAAGAGAAATCATCATTAGTAATCCATGCATCATGAGTTACCTTGGATGTTAATGGAAAGGACACAGCACTGAATATATTTTCTGGAATTCTAAATGAATGAAAGAAGGCACAAACACTATGGTGTAACAATTCTTAAGATGATTTTTTTTTTAATTGTCAAGGATTTTTTTGTTTTAATTATTTTTTTATTGAAGGATAATTGATTTACTTGAAACAAAATGTAAACAGAATAAAATCTCAATTAGCATAATCTTATTTTTTGTTAATGAAACATACAGGTATTTTTATAATTTGGGCTTCTACCTGTTGTATTTATCAACTGTAAATATTATCAACATGTGCTTTCTATTGTTTTCACAGAAACAAAGCTGATAGTTCTCCAGGACTCCAGTGCACACAGAGGAGGAAAATCTCTTGGTTCCAATTCCAGCTTCAAGGCTTTGTTTCGGTTTGTTTTATTTTCACAATTAGTTTTCATAGTTAAACTGTAAAGTTCTTTGTTTTTTTTTTTTTAGATTTTTTTGGATGTGGACCATTTTAAAGTCTTTATTCAATTTGTTACAATACTGCTTCTGCTTTTTTTATGGTTTGGTTCCTTGGTCATGAGGCATGTGGGATCTTAGTGCCCTGACCAGGGATCGAACCTGCATCCCCTGCCTTGGAAGGCGAACTTTTAACTATCAGACCCCTAGGGAAATCACTTTTATCAATTTATTTAAAATATATCAGCTCACCTTACTTTTAGAGTCAATAATCATAGCACTAAATCTCAGCAAACTCATTATTTAGCCCCTTAGTCTCAGAACTAGTTAATTGAGTATGTAGACCAGTAGGAAAGAATCTGAGTTTTCTACTCTCTTCCTCTCACTTGGTGGTTTGAAGATGAGTTAGAAAATTGCAAGTTTTAATCACTTCTGTGCTGTGGTAAAACAAAGATGTGGAGGTGTTGATTGGAGTTTCCTTTTCCTAGAAGTCATATGTACAATATTCACTCATATTCATTACAATATTCACTCAAGAGGCTATACTTCAAAGGATGACAATTACTTCAACTCACCATTATTCAGATAATTGGACAACTTACTTATTTTCTCTGAGCCTCAATTGTCTAACGTTTTAAAAGACTGAAAGGACTAGAAAGAATGTAAGTAATATATTAAGCACACTCATGCTCAACTAGTCAGTGCTCAACTAGTGATAGGTATCATTATTAAACAGCCGTTGTGTGCAGGTGTGTGTGTGTGAGCATCTTTAAAATCATCTCCACTTTTATCTTCTGTTGGCTTTGTCAATTCATATGAAACTGAAACAAATCCTAAGTGTCTACCCACAATTATGTTTAAGACCGATACCAATTCATATTGAACTCGTATTTTGGGGTCAAGGCTGATCTAGTTGGGAGATAAACACATAAGCCAAACCCACACCAGCACACGTGCTCTGCTAGGGGTTACCCACCTTGGAGAAGGCAAAGAGGTTCTATAGACATACTCAGTCCAGCTGATTCACTTAGAAATCAGAAGTCCTGACAACAGTGCCCTTTGATCACAGCAGCTGGAGATACAGGTTGACATTTATAAAAGTAATTGTTCACGTGTTCATTTATATGCCTAGATTAGTTCATTCAATATGTGCATGTCAATCTCAGAAAGCAGTGCGTTAAATGTACCTGGCTCTTCTAATTTCCTACCAGAAATCATTAAAATACCATATCAATGATATTAAAGCCTATCCTGAATAATGATCAGTCTATGTTAGCTGGGTCTATATCCAGTATGTTTGTGAAAGTGAGCAGCTCATTCACTGTTTTAATTAATCACCATTTACCTTCCTGGGATCACTGTTTAAATTTTTAAGTCTTACTATGGAAAGCTGAAATTTTAACTTGGCAGGGTAGAATAATTTAGATGTGAACTCTTTCCAAACAGAAGCAAGAAGACCAGTGGGATTCTCTCTACTAGAATAAGGATAAAGTGTTGTGTCCATTCTGTTCACTGATGCAGTCCAAGTGCCTAAAATGGGTTTTGGAAAACTATGACTCACAAAGCAAACCCAGCTTGCCTCTTGTTTTTATATAGTCCCCCCTGCCACCCCTAGAATGGTTGTTACATTTTCAAAGGGTTGAAAAGAATCAAAAGAAGAAGAATATTTCATAACATGCGAAAATCACATGAAATGTTGATGCTCACAAATGTTTTATTGTAACACAGCCATGCTCGTTTATTTATGTATTATTTTTGTGTTACTATGGCTGTTTCTGTGCTACCAAGGAAGAGTGACGTAGTTGCAATAGAGTTAATATGACCCTGAAGTCAAGTATAATTACTATTTGATCTTTAACAGAAAAAAAAAAAGCTGACCTCTAGTCCAGAGTAATATCCCTCCTTAACTTCTTTTAAAATCAGATACATTAAAATTTAACCCTTACTATATAGCACAAGGAACTCTGCTCAATATTCTGAAACAACCTAATTGAAAAAAGAACTCGAAAAAGAAGAGATACGTGTATACGTATAACTGAATCACTTTGTCATACATCTGAAACTAACACAACATTGTAAGTCAACTGTACTCCAACGTAAAATAAAAAGTTAAAAAATAAAATAAAATTTAACCCTCACAAATGTCTTTCCAAAAGAGAAGTCTTAACTTTACATATAACTCTAAGGCTAATCAGCAGATTATATGATAGGATAGAGAGGCTCACAGTAATAAGTAGAAACATCATCGATGAGAACACAGGCTCAAGAGCCACCGGCTTGGCTGACTTTGGCTCTACCACTTACTAGCTGTGCCGCTGTGGGCAAAATGCTTAACTGCCCTGTGCACCAGTTTTTCCATCTATAAAACGAGGCAAATGATGGTATCCATCCTAACTTAGGGCTATTATGAGCATTAAATAAGTTTGTGTCTGTAAAATGCTTAGAACATTATCTGGTATGAAGTAACTACTGTAACATATTTTTCACTGAATTTTTAAGGTAGAAAGTTGAGATAACTTAGAAATTAGCTAAGGTAATGAGCGAGCCCAATGTGTTCAAAATGGGGAAAAAGACAAAGGTGAGTTGAAATTTGAACATGTCCACTGTGGTCAGTAAGTACTCTGAACCAGCGCAATGCACTAATATCTACTCTAACTGCCTTTTGATTGTAGGATATAACTATTTGTCTCCCACACCTGTGACACAATTCTGTCATCAACGGTCCTGTTTGAGATAATAAACAAATTGTATTCTGAATGGCTGAGTGACTTCTGATATGAAACTCTAACTACCTAGCAAGTTCTTATCTGAGGGTACCAAATTGACATAAAGGGAAACAATGATTTAAAGGATTCATGGATACAAGATTAGTTTGCTTTGTTGAGATTTTATTCAGGTCTTAGGAAGGGAACCAATGGAAAATATTATCCTACATTTAAAGAAACACTTTCTAAGCATCAAAACCAGGAGGCAAAACTATGCCTTAAGGAATTCTAATGGCTTTTTAATCATTGCAAGTCATTTTAGCAAATAGATAATTAGTACTCCTGATGTTTAAATAGATTTTTATATCAATTTATGTGAAATCTTTAAAAAGACTGAAGAAAGTGAATTCTTTATAAAGTAAACTTTTATCTTCTATAAAATATAATCTCTTGAAAACTGTACTTCAATACAGGACTGTATATGGGACTGCAATGGCTTGTAATTAAATATTAAAAAATATAATTATTTTTACAAATGCTTTTCTGTCACAGGTGTTTTCCTGGAGGAGGTTCAATGAATTTTTGCTATGTGCAAGAGGAATCAAGATTAAAGAACATATTGGGAAAACGTAATATTTTACTCACTGAGGCTTTCTTATTTTATAATTTCCATTCCTTCAACTTTCAGTAAATGTTTATATAACTGTTACATTGTGGGAGGTGCAATGAAAATGTAAGAGATCCAGTCCAATTTGATTTACTTGGGCCAATAACTAAATTATGCATAACAACTTAAAAAATACAAATAAAAAACTTTTGGGGGTTTCTTGCACTGAACTTGCACTCTAAGTTTTTGATATTTACTTTTTAATGCACTAAATGTTGCAAGTCATGCCACTTTATTAAATCTTTGTGCTTTAGAAGCCTTTAATAATAGGTATTCTAGAAACTTTTCCAAAAATTTCTGTGTCCCATTTCTTGCAATAAAGCGAAATAAAAATAACTAAGGAATAAGATTTCAAAATATTTTAATTTTTGTTCAATCATGTCCTGTGATCTTAAATTAGTTATGTGTATATTTGAATATAAGATAATAAGTCTTATTTTTTAATATCCTCAGTGCTCAGTTCGCTAAAATAAAATAGAATCTGAGTATAAATGGTATAATAAGAAAAACTAACATCTAAGACAAAATTAAATTAATTTGCATATTTATAAAGTCTTTATGCTTGGCTTGCTTTATTTTTTAGACTTAAAAAATTCCAAATTACTCAATAATTTAAAAATTTTAAAACATATATAATTATTATATTAATATTCCTACATTCTATAGAAAACATGTACTCTTAAACAAGTAAATTCCTTTGAAGTTATTCTATTTGCTTGAATTTTGAACTTATTCCAATAGATTGGCCAGTTTTAATTTTTCAGCTCCTTCTCTGAATTTGAGGAGCTCTTTCATACTTAAGACTTTAGAAACTAAAGGTGGATAAAAAGTAGTAAATACAATGCCCTTCCATCCAATTGCCTTCAATAAAACTGATGCAATTTCAAAAATAATTGTTTAACACATTTATCCCTCTGTTAAACTACATGTAAAGCTGAGAGAACATTTTTATATTATGCTGACACTGTAATAAATGGGCTGATATCATACTATTGGTTGCAACTTACAGCATTTTTGTCTACATTAAAGCTAAGGTCTTGGTGATTATTCTTGCATTCTTTCTGTGAATTAAAATTAGAATAACGTAATTAGTCCCCCAAATTAAAATGCTACAGTTCCTAATAATGGAACAAAGTCCAAAATTATATTACTTTGAGATCAACAATAGGTTCACATAAACTGTTTTCCAGATCTGCTTTTTAAGGAAAATACAGTCTCCTTCTTATTGCGGAAGTATCAGATTCTTGCAGCATCCATGACACTTGTAAGCATTCAGTGGTCAGACGGCACTACATATCCTTCAAATGATATGGCCCAGTGAAGCTGGACTGTGTGGTCACGGAGCCAGGCAGCCTGGTATCTCAGCCATCCACCACGACAGAGCCAGAAGGCCCCAGCTGGCGTGCTGAATCCAGACTAAGGTGAGAAATGGATTTTTCATTTTGAAAGTCAACTCTTCTAACACTGAAACCTAGGACGTATTTATCAGGTAAAAGTGCATTGAGGACTTTAGGCTTATTTATTGGATCAAATGTATAATTCTCATTTCCCCCAGTTACGCTTAGGACAAGTTAAATCTTATTTTCCTTCTAGGTTTCTGAATTTACACTAGATAGTACATTTTAAAACATATGAATACATGTGTGCTCAGGACTATAACTTAATATGTAAGATATATGCTAAATTAAGTATACCTTTAAGTTGTTTAAAAGTCATAAAAGTTAAAATAACAGAATATTGATCACCAATGTTCCTTGGTGTGGTGACATTTGCCCGCCACATTAAATTTACCAACTTGATCTTTAGACAAATGGGAACTCTTACAAAATAAAAATACATTTCAAGTCCTAGTTGTCATTTGGACTTCTGTATTCACTATTCAAGCACAAGAGTTTGGATTCTTGCTTGTGTTATTGTCTTTCTTGTGTTATTTTCTGACACTACAGGTTATTAATTCATTTCTTACCAACATTAGAAAAAGCAACTTACAAGATTTCTAAGTTCAAGATTTCCCATGCCTCCCGTGGGCCTCACATGACCACCAGTGCTCCCTAAACAACAGTTGAGAATATCTTCCAGTTTCCTAAACTTCAGTTACCCAGGTCTGGTAGAAACATCATGATGGAAAAAATAAACCTTTAATTCCATAAGGGTGCAGAAAGTGGACACCATCTTCCAGACATCCTTCTGAGTGGGAAAAGGCCATGATGGATTCTTAAACCATGTACTTTCTAACACAGCACTTAGTGGATAAGACTGGGGTACTTGGCATCAGGACTCATGATGTTTTATCCTGAGAAACAGAGAAGACACTGCTTCTTTTCTAAAAAGAAAAAGCAACCCTCTGCGAGGGCTCATTAAAAAGGGTTTTAAAATTGGAGCCAATAAAACAGGATTGTCAATTCTTACAGTCTTTTTTTTTTTTTTAATCTCAGCAGCATTTTAAAAAGGCATTGTTTTTCTCTCTCCCCTTGGACAGGAAATCCCACTTTCAATACACATATGGGACACATTCCAAATAGCAACAACAACAATTCTCCAACTCCTTTGTGACTTTAGAGCAGGCGCACAGACCTAACTGCAGCTAGATTAACTACTCCTCTTCTCAGATTTCCACTGTGCTCCCCTTTGACATGGGAGCTACTAGGCAGGATTCACTCTGCCTCCTGGAAATCTCTTGCTCGGCTCTCCTTTAAAAGTGAAAAGGATAAGGTCTTCTTTTTTACAACACAGAAAAGTTTGTGTGGGTGATGCCAGAATTTCCAACAGCGACCCTAAAAGACAAAGCCTTTTAGAACTCAAACCTCCAACGGGAGCAAACCTCAAACAAACAAACAAACAAATAACTTGAGTTGTTGGAATGAATGAAAAGCTTGTCTTCTGGAGTTGTCCCCTGGCACTTCTGCTCGCCGAAGCAGGAAAGGGGTGGAGTGGGCGGGGGTACTTCTCATCACAGGAACCTTTCCTTAAGCCAAGCCTATTTTGAGAGGTAGAGGAGGACTGGGTAGGAAGACTTCTCAAGCTGTACTTCCAATGGCCCGGACCTTTGGTCCCACCTGCCTGTCAATTTCAGCCCAGGAGCCCATTTTCCTCTCTGCAGATACTGAGAACGTGGACTTTCTAGCAGTCGGGGATGCACGGAGGCCAGTTTCCCGTTGACCTTTCAGGGACTCTGAAATCAACTTTCCCCCTCACAGTCTGAATTGTTTGTTTTCGGTTGTTTTCAGCCTGCAGGAACCTCCTGTTCAGCACACCCCTCTCCCCTCTCCTCTGCCCTCTCCCCTCCCTCCGGCCTCTCGGGCTCCCCCCCCCCCCAACCCCCCACCTTTGTTGTCTCATACCTGCTGGCCAGGCTCTGCCTGCAGTGCTGCCTGAAGGGCATCAGGTGGTAGTTCATGGCGTCCAGCAGCAGCTTCTGGCAGACCGGGTCGGTGCGCATGAAATCCACCGACTGGACCCGCTCCACCAGCTCGGGGGCCGGGATGAGCGCGAAGCGGAGGCGCTTCATGAGGTCGGGCGCGTACTGCATGCGGGTCTCGCGGTCATGCTCCAGCCAGAGCACGGACATCTGGAAGAGCGCCAGCTCCGACTCCACGGGGGGCGGCAGCGAATCCAGCAGGGCGCGCATCTCCTCGAAGTTGAGCAGCAGCACATCCTCCACCAGGTACTTGTTGGCCAGCTTCTTGGTCTCCTCCAGGCCGTGTAGCGCGGCGATCTTGCACACCTGCTTGTAGTTCTGCACCGAGATCTGGTCGTTGAGGAACTGCACACAGAGCTTGGTGACCTGGGGGATGTGCAAAATCTTGCTGACCGACAGCACCTCCTCCACCGTGTCCAGGGAGAGGGTCACGTTGGCCGTGTAGAGGTACTCCAGCACCAGGCGCAGCCCGATGGACGAGCAGCCCTGGAGCACCAGGTTGTTGATGGCCCGGGGACTGGTCAGCAGCTTGTCGTCGGGGGAGGAGGATGGAGTGCCGGGGTCCTCCTGCGCTGGCGGCGGCGGCGGCTGCTGCTGCGGCGGCTGCTGCGGTGGGTCCTTGGGGGCCCCCAGGCCGTCCTGGCCGCCGACCCCTCCCCCGAGAGGGGGGTGACTGGAGAAGAGCGATCGGAAATACTGCGAGCAGGAGGCCAGCACGGCCTTGTGGCAGTGGAACTGCTGGCCCTGGGCCGTCAGGGTCACGTCGCAAAACAGCTGCTTCCTCCACAGCAGGTTGAGGCCGTGCAGCAGGTTGTCGCTGTGGCTGGGGTCGAAGGTGGAGGTCCGGTCCCCGGATCTGGACATGGCGAGCTGCCTCGGCGCACCTGGCTTTAAACCCGCCTCCGACCTGGCAGACAGGGGTGGGGGATGGGAGGAAGGTGAGCACGGTGGTGGGGGTGGGGTGGGGTGGGGTGTGATCGGGGTGGGGCAGGGTATGGAGGGGAGGGGAGGGCGAAGAACCACGGTCAGTGCTCAGCTCAGGTCTCCGGACGGACCCGACCCTAGGAGGCAAGTCTGAATGTGCTGGATCCGTGAGCGCCACTCCCCCCCGCCCCCCGGGGCCCTGTCTGGGGGTCCGGGCGCCCGCTGCTCTTCTCTCCGAGACCCCCACACTTGGTCCCTCACTTTTCCTAAAACCACCCGGGCTCGGCTCTCGGCGGCGACAGCGATGGCAGCAGCGACGGCAAAGTGGCGGCTGAGGCCGAGACACCTCGTGGGCTCGTGTCCATGCCGGGCCGGGGCGGGAAGAGGCCGGGGCGTGGGGAGCCCGGGGGGCCCCCCCAAGAGCGCAGAGGCGACCGTCGACGGAGCTTCCAGGTCACCTCGGCGCCCGCAGCTTTGCGTTTCGCAGTTGGTCCAGTTTTGGGGGGTGGGTGGGTGGGCAAGGGGGCCCGACAAGCGTGCGGGAAGGGGGGTGATCCTTAGCCCTCCAAACGCTGGGAACCCCTTCGATTATCCGCGCTGCCCCGAGAAACTCCCGGGCTAATCGTCTGCGGGAGCAGATAAAGCCCTTTCTTCTCCCGGGAAAGTGCAGCGGAGCGCGGTGAGGACCAGCTCAGTGGACTCGGCAGAGGCGGGAGCTGTCCTTATCAATTCTAGCTCATTTCCCTCACCCCGGCCCTGCCTGCTTCTCTGCTTTCGCAAACTGTTGGCTTTCCCCGTCACCACTCAGTTTTGCTGATTTTTCAGAGACGGCTTTAAACCTGGCAGGAGAATCCCTTCAGCCCCCCACCCCCGAGATCCCCCCAAACCCCCTGGCATTTTTAAGCGCGCAAGTTCGGGCGTGTGTCTCCCTTTCTCCGCCTGGGCGGCCCCGAGGAAGATGAGGAGGGAGGAAGTGGGACCACTGGGATGGATTAAGAGCCAGAGCCCGCAGGCCCGGTGGGATTCGCGTGGACGGTTCTCCCTCCCGGGCACGAGGCGCAGTGGCTTTAACTCCTGGAACTACGAGAAGTTCAAGTGTACGGGCAGGTGCTGGGGGAGGGGTGGGGGCTGTCCGATGGTGGGGGGGCGGGGTCTCTGCCTCCCACCCAGCATCGCCGCCCGAAGCCGCAGCTTCCTTCTGAGTCCCTGGGTGCAGCCCCCGGCGGGCCCCCACTCGAGCACCCCCCACTCCCCGCCCCCCCCCCACCCCCAACCCGGCCCTGGAACTACTTCTGTAAAAAGTCTGAGCTGCCCGCATCTCGGCGGAGGAGGGCAGGAGGTGGGGGAGGCGAGGCGAAGTCGATACGCCGGGTCCTTAACCTGTAATTGCACCTTCTAGGGCTGAGCAGAAAGGGCTCCTCTCTGCCCACATCCCGCCCGCGCGCCCGGGAGACCCGCCGCCGCCGCCGCCGCCCGGCTCCGAGGGATCCCGCCGGACCGGCCCCTTCCACTGCGGCTCACTCTGCCCTGCCTGGTGCCAGTCCTGGATCGCCGGCTTCCTATTTCCACCGGACTGGGCTGCTCTCCACTCACTTTATCATCCCGTTCCAGGTGGACCCTAACCTCCAGCGAGCTCCCTCTCCCAGCAGCACCCGCCCCCCACCAACGATGCGCCCCCCCAAAGCTCAGGCTCTCCGAAACACCTCCCAGAGTCTCTCCCTTGAAGTGGACCCGGTCATACCTCCCTCTCGCTCTCCCCGCTTCGTTGTCTCCCCCCCCCCACCCCCCCACCGCCACATCTTTTCCTGTTCCCCTTCCTTCTTGCTCTCCTCCTTTGCCTTTCCCCCTCATCTGCTTATTTCTTGCAATTGGAGTTTTATTCTTTATGAGCGTTTGCCACACAGCCATCCCCCCCACCCCTCTGAAAGACTCCCTCCCCGGCCCTCCCCCTCGCCAACAACCCAAAAGACAGAACAAAATACACACAAGGCAGACACAAGGCCAGAAACTTACCTGCTTTCAACCAGCTGCAAAGTCAAGGCTCACTTAAGCTCCCCCCCAAAAATCAATTGTCCTTCCTTTTTAAAGGTTTGTTCTCTCCTTGGGAGGGGGGTGGGAAACACCTTCTGGTTCCCAACTCCAGGCAGTCACTCTTTACAATTTATTTTGTCGTACATCATTTGATCACCATGAATTAGCAACAGCAAGAAAATGTAGGAGAGGGAGAAAAGAGAGAAAGAGAGAGGGAGAGAGAGAGGGAGAGAGAGGGAGAGTGAGAGAGGGAGCAGAGCTTTCTGCAAGAGAAGAAGAAGAAAAAATGTACGTGTGACAAATTATGCTACCAAGAAACAACACATCATTATCCTTGGGCCTGGGGCTCAGTGAGTCGTAACGAGAGTAATAGGAAATCCACGGTTGGGGAGAGAAACGGTCGTGCTTGGCCAGTAGAGAGAGACCATACAGGGGGATGGATGCTGGAGAGACTCGCAAAATTATGGCTCAAGGCTATTGTAAAAATTGTCGAGCGTAAATGACTGCGATTTCAAACATCTTTGGAAGAAAGAAGGGGAAAAAGCGAGCCCCCCCTCCCTCCGGCTCCCTCTCTCTCCCTCTCTCTTCTCTCTCTCTATAAAGAACCGTCAAGTTTTAGTGCGCATTGCTAATTAGTCAATTTCTCTCTGCCTTCACAGGCTGGCGACTTCGCTGCTGAGCTGAAACTGCTAATTTCTGTGACCAGCTTTTTTCTTAGCTGTGATCTGGATGAATGAGTAGCTGTCTCACAGAGATGACAAAAATAAACTCTAATCCCCCCCAAAATTTCCACTACATCTTTCTCATGCATAGATTTATGATCTTCAAGCGCTCTGTGCAATATGCAAACTTTTTGTGTCTGTAGATGAGCTGTTTGTTTCCAGATTTCTCTACATTCCTGCTTTTCCCTTTCACTCTGCTCCCCCCCCCCCACAACCCCCCTACACTGGGAAATGCAGAAACCGTCTCATCTCAAAGTCTGCCAAGATGCCACTTTATAGTATCTTGGTGTTTGGGGTTTGGGTCTGACTTGGAAGTCAGGAGTCCTTGCCTAAGAACTGAGTGGCTGAGTGTACAGCAGGGGTGGGGGAAGTAGACAGAATAGAGGACAGCTCTTCGCTTTACATTTGCTTCCCTGCATTATTCAAGCTTTATGATCTTGTTGGAAAACATATTTTCTCCATCATTTTGTCGGGTTATACAACCATCTCGGAACCTCTCTGTCAGCTCTTCAGCAGGAAGGGTTCAAAAGTCACTTTATTTTTTTAATTGGAAAATTATCCTATTGTCAGATTTGCCTTTCAATTAGGAGTCTTTGATTTGCAGGAGCTAGAATCAAGTGCTAGGAGAGCCAGCTGCAATTTCACAAATGTAACCTTTAAACTTTGGAGCTCATCTGATATATAAGGTCGATCTCAGAGAGCTCACATTTTTGACCCTGCTTAGCATGCAAAATGAACCCCAGCATGACTCTGGAATTTCAGCTGTACCAAAGATTCATGTGCATTTTGGTAGAGGACGTGTTCTCTTAGACTTATCTCATGATGTATTGCGCCCTTACATTTATAGCCCTGCATTTTGGTTGTCAATGGGGGCTGGAGGTGTCCAAGAAAGAAAGGGGAAAAAAAAGAAGAAGCAGGAAAAGGAAGGTAGGTATGCCCTTGAAGAAAATGAACATGGAAGAAAGCTGGATCTGAGTTAAATTGAGTTTTGCTGGCTATTAAATATATGAACATGATTCATTCTGACTGATATGTGCTCTGATTAGTAAACATATTAAAATACACATCAGGGTACCACTGAAATCCTGCCTTTTAACCTTCCCCTTTGATTGGTAAAAGATGAAAGACACCTGCTTAAGGGAGGGGAAAACCTGAAAATTCTTTGGTTCAGAATTCAGGAGTTTCCCACTTACAATGATCAACATTAATATGCATATGGGATATTTACTCTTAAATAGACTAGGCAGGATCCAACCCAAGCGTTTATCCCTCACAATGGTCTTTCTTTATCAATATCCTAGGTTATTTGAGAGCAAGACTACTTTATTCAATCTTGCTGAGATGCTGTGTTCTCATAGTCATATTTATAATAAAAAAGCCCAAATACATGATAAGATAATAGAAAAGGATTTTTTTTTTATTAGAGCAGGGAAAGGAAAGAACAGATTATCCAAATCTTCTGGCCTTACTATTAGTTTTTTAATTTCTCTTATTTAGTAGATCTTGAACAGGAAGACTGTGTAACTGTAATATAGTGCCTTTTGGGGGTTCTGTTTCATTAGCAGTTGAAGTTATCAAGTGTGTGAAGTGTCACCCAACTCTCAAACACTAAAAGTACAATTTTTATGGTATGCTTTTGATGTTGATCTTTTATGAGCTTCCAATGACATATTTGGAACTAAACCCAAAAGCAAATTAAGAGTATTGATCACTTAAATTATTGCCATCTTTCCATTTTATCATAAGGGAATTAGAAATTAAGGTATGTTTTCTAGACCCTGCAGTATCTTAATTTTGAATTTCTACATATATGTATATATATTTACTGGTGGGATATATTGATCACTAATTGTGATTACTAGGACTTCTGCCATTTCCAAACAATAGAAAAGTAACATTTCAAAAATTTTAACTACCTATAATTTCAATGCTTATTTAACAACTTGGGTAGAAGGGAAAGGGGTGGTTAGAGATTGCAATTCTTAAACAGCTGTTGAAGTGGTTAGGCTGCTTTCTTCTGGATTTTGAAGTTACACTATTTGAGAATGTTTTAAATTCAGAGAAAAATGACAATTATGGCTCTTTTGTAAGCAATTAAAAAAAAGAATATTGATAATAATAAAATCCATTCACAATCTGTATGTAAACTAGTGTTTCTATCGTGTACATTACACACATCCAATATCTTGCCCTGGCTTTGACTGAAATTATTGCAGAACTCACAAATGATATGACACTATTTACAATAAATCCCGTTATGAGAGATTCAATTTGCAGCAATCAGATGCTAGCTACTAAGCGATTGTAAGTATTTGAATTTTATCCTACTTCACTGTTCAACGTACAGAAATTGCATCTGTGTGTTTGATCTGTCCTGCTGAGCACTACCAGCAGCTTGCATCTCTGCCACTATTGTTTTTAAAATGGCAGGAAGGACGTGACTAGTCAAGAGCACTCAGCGGGATGGATTCCACATGGCTTAAGAGGAGCCAGAATTGTCTTACAAAAAAAATTAAATATGATCATGTAGTCATCTAATTCAAGCAGTCTTCATACTTCAACAGAATTATCAAATTTATTCATCAGTGAATCTGCATTTAAACTATGTACAGTGGAAAGATGCTGAGACTGCTGGCACTGAGCAGTCTAACGAGAGCTACCACCAGCTCTGTGCAGGCTGGTCAGCCTTTATGGTAGCAGGGACCCAGGTGACTCTGTGGTTCCTGTTGCTCAGGGTCATTTCACCTCACTGGGTGAACTCAAGTTTCTCTTCAGAGCAGCTCAAGAAGTATTTTGCTGCCTAACAGGAGGGGACATCCACATTGAAACTTTCTCTCCTTGACTTTTTTGCTTAAGATGTGTATGAGTCATCTTCCAATTATTTAAACACCAAAATCTGGCCTCTCTGGTGTATCTTTTGGTTAATAAATACTACTTCCTGTGACCTGACCTTTCAGACTACCACCATGGGAAGACAAGTAGAGATACTATTCCATTTTATAATAAAACTGAGGAGGGAAGGACCTCTTGATTCCCCAAAGTCAAGGAGTGGGAAAACCCAGACAAAACTCATAGGTTTCTATTATTTTGTTTTAAATCTCTGGTAGATGTGGCCAGAGATGTCACAAAACCATCAGCATCAAGAAGCTTATTGAAAAACAAAAACTGAAATGACAAAAAATAATGCTATGGACTAGCACTTAGTCAAAAGCCAATGGTTTACTATGGCCCCACGGTCAAACCCAGCTCCTTGGCCAGCATCCTGAGATCCAGAATCTAGTTCTAGGACTGCTGAGAAGTCTGCTAGCTGTTCTGAACATGACCTGCTTTCAACCATAGTGCCCATACTTAGGTTGTGTCCTTAAAAGAGACCTTGCATGCTAAGTTGCCTCAGTCATGTTCGACTTTTTGTGATCCTATGGACTGAAGCCCGCCAGGCTCCTCTGTCCGTGGGATTCTGCAGGCAAGAATACTGGAGTGGGTGGCCATTTCTTTCTCCAGGGGATCTTCCTGACCCAGGGACTGAGCCCATGTCCACCTGGGAAGCCCTTGGTTCTCTACATACAGAAATTCTGCCTAGTTCTCAAAATTAAACTCAGATTTCTGTCTGAGGCGGAACTTTTCTTGGCAACCTCAAGCAGAATAATAATAGCTAATACTTACTGAGCTTATTAGGGGCTTCCCTGGTGGCTCAGTGGTAAAGAATCTGCCTGCCAATGCAGGAGATGCAGGTTTGATCCCTGAGTCAAGAAGATCCCCTGGAGAAGGAAATGGCAACCCACTCCCGTATTCTTGCCTGGGAAATTCCATGGACAGAGGAGCCTGGCAGGCTAGAATCCAAAGGGGTGCAAAGAGTCGGACACGACTTAGTGGCCAAGCACAAATACACACATTGAGCTTATTACTTGTGTAGTGGACACGAGTCTAGTCTGAATCCTTTAGATGTTTTATTTTCTTAATTCTCTTGCTAATCCTAGGACAGTATGGTAGATTATAAGATTGGCCCCAATCTCCATCCTTCCCTGTATAAACACCCCATAAGAATGTGGCTTGGCTGATCTTCCCATCAAGAGTGGAGTTTATTTCCCCACAGTTTGAATATGAGTTGGACCTGTGACTTGCTTCAACCAATAGAATCCGCCAGGAATGACTTTGTGCCAGCTCCAAATCTGAGCCTCAAGAAGCCTTGTATTTATATATATATATATATATATATATATATATATATATATAATTGGAGAATAATTGCTTTACAGTGTTGTGTTAGTTTCTGCTGTACAGCAAAGTGAATCAGCCATATGTATAGATGTATCACGTCCCTCTTGAGTCTCCCTCTCACCAGCCCCCATCCTACCCTTCTAGGGCATCACGGAGCACCTAGCTGAATTCCCTGTGATACAGCAACTTTCCACTAGCCATCTATTTCACTCATGATAGTAAGTATGTGTCAATGCTACTCTCCCAGTTCGTCCCACCCTCCCATTTCCCTCAGCGTCAACAAGTTCGTTCTCTACATCTGCATCTCTATTCTTGCCCGGCAAATAGGTTCATCTGTACCATTTAGAGACCCTGTATATTTCAACTTTCCCTCTCTGAACCCTGACAGCTGCCATGTGCAAAAGCCCAGGTTAGCCCATGGCTGATGAGATACCACATGGATGGAGCCATTCCCAGCTGACCTGATGACCCAGCTTAGCTGTGTGGCTGAACTCAGCCGAGACGGAAGAACTAACATAACCCAAATTACTGACCCACACAACGCTGAACTAAATGAATGACTGCTGTTCAAGCCATTAGTTTTGGGGGTGATATACTCCATAGCAAAATTAGCTGATAAAGAAAGTTTCTATTACCACAATTTTACCAATGAACAAATGAATTGCAGAGAAATCAAGTGAAGTTTTCAGGCTCATAGAACATTTCAAAGGTAGTGCTGCAATTCAGACCCCACAATCTAACTCCAGAGATGAACCAACCCACGTGGAGTGTTAGTGACCTGGTTGTATCCGACTCTGCAACCCCGGCCACAAAAGAGGTGCCTGACTCTTGTGACCTACATTTATTCATTCATTCATCAATATGTTAAGTATTTATTATACACCAAAAAATGTGGTAAACATTGAAGGTACAATGATGAATAAAACTGAATCCTTGCCCTCAAGGGGCTGATGATCTAATGCAGGAGACAGGCAGGTAAATTACTCACAGCAAGTGAATAATTACAATGTGATAATTGCTCTAATAAGGGTATGTAATGAACTACTGGAGCAGAAAGGAGCAGGCTCCTAACTTCCTTATAATACATGTCATCTGTAATATTCTTTTGACATTTATTATTTACTTCTTTGTGTTCTTAGTTGCTAATTTAGGAAAACATATTTTATGATCTCAGCTAGATTATAAGTTTCTAGGGTAGAAATAGCCTAGTGCCTGACAAAATCTCCCATGGTGCATGGCTCTGTATCTTGCCCATAGTAGATATTCAATAAATATATTGACGGACTACGAAAGGTAAATTTTCAAATTTATCAGGGTAACAGAAGAAAGAACAAGGAGGTATTTCATAATCAAAGACCGTGTTGAGCATTTAACTGAAGTGGTGCCTCTCAATCTCTTGATTATACTGATCTGTTGTCTAAATATTAATAAAATCTTTATAATATTGTGAAATAAACAATTTTCTCAGCACATAGATAAGCACTTGATGTGACCTTAGTGAGTGCTTCTCTCAAATCCTTCACCTGTGGCAACCATCACTCAACAAATTGCTCTAAATACTTGAAGAGAGTTGTTACTTGCATGAAAATATCTAACTACTAAACATAGGTAGGGGCTGCCCTGGTAACTCAGCTAGTAAAGAATCTGCCTGCAATGCAGCAGACCCTGGTTCGACTTCTGGGTCAGGAAGTTCCCCCGGAGAAGGGGTAGGCTACCCACTCCAGTATTCATGGGCTTCCCTGGTCGTTCAGATGGTGAAGAATCTGCCTGCAATGTGGAAGACCTGGGTTCGACCCCTGGGTTGGGAACATCCCCTGGAGAAGGGATAGGCTACCCACTCCAGTATTCTTGGGCTTCGCTGGTTGTTCAGATGGTGAAGAGTCTGCCCGCAGTGTGGGAGGCCTGGGTTCGACCCCTGGGTTGGGAAGATCCCCTGGAGAAGGGAAAGGTTATCCACTCCAGTATTCTAACCTGGAGAATCTCCATGGACAAAGGAGCCTGGTGGGCTACAGTCCACAGGGTTGAAAAGAGTCGGACATGACTGACTAAGCACAGCACAGCACAGCAAACACAGGTAGAAGAACACCTACCTTTAGGAAAACACCATTTTCCTAAGCCTAGATTCTGGAAGCAAATCACCTGTGTTTGAACCCTAGCTCTGTCTCTTTCCATGTGTACCACTTTGGGCAAATAACCTCCCTCTGCCCAGTTTTCTTATCTTGAAAATGGGGATAATCTATGCAGCACTTCCCTTCTAGGGTTTTATGATGCTTAACTTTTTGTAAATATTTGTGAAAATGCTCACTTAGACACATAGTGTCATGTGAATGTTTGTTAAATAAAAATAAGCATATGTAGCTAGAGACTTTTTTCATTTCTTTTATTCCTTTATTTTTCCTTTTTATGTTTTCTCTTCTGCATACTATGTCCAGTGTTCCACAAATACTGGATGGAAGAAGGAGTAGGAAAAGATCAACTTTTCTAAGGCAACGATTGCAATGATTCATGATGCTATTCAAGAAGCTTTAATGAAAGAACTACTATTTTTGACTTTTCATTTTAAATATTTTATGTAACAGTTTGTTTACCTGTAGTTTTCAAAGTCATCATTCTTTTATCTTTGGGGACGTTTGTCATTTCATGTACATGTTTTGAGTAATTGAGATTCTAAAAAACTAAGGATATTCACTATTTTTAGTTGTTCAGTCACTAAGGTGTGTCCATCTCTTTGTGACCCCATGGACTGCTGCATGCCAAGTTCTTTTGTCCTCCACTATTTAATGATTGGTGGCAGAATATATTCCTGATTCTGAAAAGTAGCTTTCTGGTGATAGGTTTTTATGCCAGTGACTGAGATGAGAGAGGATGTTATTGCACTTCAGGCTCTGTGTTAGATGTTACCTGTGACTCTGGACAAATCACTTTTCTTCTCTAAGTCTTAGTTTTCTCATATTTGGAGAGAGATAGCATTTCCTGCATTTAATTACTGTGTAGGTTTGTAGTGAGGGGAAATAACTAGAGTGAATGGTCCCCAAAGAACAATAGGGAATGTTCCTAGTGGCTTGTGGAATAAGATGAAGATTTAGATAATAGGAGAAGAAAAAATTCTTCACCCCCTCAAAATTACCCAAAGGCCTGGAACCAGAGGCATGTACTCACTCATCTTTGTGGAAGTAGTCTGATGAAGACAAGTCAAAAATTGAATGTATTTTGAGTGTATGAACAGAAATCATATTAGGTACATTCACAAATAAATTCTTTTGTATGCATCCAAAGTTTTCAAAGAGTTGGAGTTTATGAACAAGTATTTATTTTTCTGTAGAAATGTTGTATTCTGAATGTTCATTAAGGAAAAGCATGGAACACTTTCTTTATAAGCAAAACAATGCATCTTTATCATAAAGAGTTATCATGCAAATTTGCAAGTTATTCTAATCACCTTTTCCACCCTCGTTTTTCTTTTACTTGTGGCAATATTTTATTTTCTTTCTCTTATTAATTCTTAAAAACACAGGTATGTATTGCTGTGTTGGAATATTTACCAGCCCACTGAAATTTTTTGTAGTTAATAGAGAAAAATGACCTAAGTTTCTTAATCAAATACCTTTATGCCTAATCATTAATTATTAGTGTATCATTTCAAGGACATACTATCTTGACTGAGTCCAGGTTTTCCTAAGAGATGAGCTGTTTATATCTTGAAATATTTATTCTGCTCTCAGCTTCTTTGATATCAGTGTAAATTCCCCCAGTTTTCCATTTTCAGTATAATATTTCTCTATTGCTTTGTCTAACCCTTTTCTCTACACACTCCTGATTCCTCCATCCCACCCTAGTATACCCAAACCTATTTCTAATTATATTATGTTTGTTTTATAATAAAGCATTTCATAGTATTTCAGTAAAACTGTTCAAATTCTATGAATTAATATTGTTTTGTTGTTGAAGAACTGTCTGACAGTTTGGATAAACTTAGGGAGTCTGTTGGCTTAGGTGACAAATAAAGAATTCTGCTGGGTATTTCATTTTATTTGTTAAAGAAGCTGACTAACTAAAGGATATGTTTTCTCAAAATCTGATAAAAACATTCAGCCATTGCTAATAAAGCCCAATAAATCTGAATTGGGATTCACTGGTGGCTCAGTGGTAAAGAATTTGCCTGCAATGTAGGAGATGTGATTTGGATCCCTGGGTGAGGAAGATCCCACAGAGAAGGAAATGGCAACCTACTCCAGTATTCTTGCTTGGGAAATCTCATGGACAGAGGAACCTGGCGGGTTACTGTCTATGGGGTTGCGAAAGAGTTGGATATGACTTGATGAGGAAGCAACAGCAACAAATCTGAATTACAGTCTTTTCATTTTGCCTTTACATCTTATTGAGCTCAACAATAGAACTAATTTAAATTCTCTGCGGGGATTTAAATCCCACCTGCAAGAATATTTTGTCCAGTTTTATCATGTTTTATGTGAACGAAGTCCACAGTTAGTTCAAAGTTCCTTAGTTTTACCTAATGTCCTTTGTCCGTTCCAGGATCCTATGTAGGATACCACATTACATTTAGCTGTCATATTTCCTTTAGTTCTTTTTGGCTGATTGTTTCTCACATTTTCCTTTTTTTTGATGACCTTGAAAATTTTTCAGAACACTCATCAAATAATTTGTAGAATGCTTCTCAAGTGGGAGCTGTCTGATATTCTTCCTGTGATAATACTGGGGTTGTGGGTTTAGGGGAGGAGGACCACAGAGGTAAAGCCCCAGTTACTCACAGGATACCTAGTTGATGTTAAACTTGATCACTTGGCTAAGGTGGTATTTACCAGGTTTCTGCCCTCTAAGCTGCTAAGTCGCTTCAGTCGTGTCCAACTCTGTGACCCCATAGACAGCAGCCCACCAGGCTCCCCCGTCCCTGGGAGTCTCCAGGCAAGAACAGTGGAGTGGGTTGCCATTTCCTTTTCCAATGCATGAAAGTGAGAAGTGAAAGTGAAGTCGCTCAGTCGTGTCCTACTGTTAGCGACCCCATGGACTGCAGCCCACCAGGCTCCTCCGATCATGGGATTTTCCAGTCGAGAGTACTGGAGTGGGGTGCCATTGCCTTCTCCTAAAGATACTCTTTATTATTTACTCCTCTTCCCATACTGCACTTCTTGGATATGTTTTTGTTCACAGTCACACTTAAGGGGTGAAGAGTTATGCTTCAGGTTCTTTAGAGTGGAGACAAATCTTAAGTCACACAAATGATTTGAGCTTTGTCTGCAAGGGAGATTTGTGTATTCTCCTCTATCTATTTACTTAATCACTTATTTACATCAGTATGGCCTCATGGATATTTATTCTGTACTTCAGGTTATAATCCGATACTACTTTATTTTGCTGCTCAAACTGTTCCAGTCTTGACCATTGGGAAGTCTTTCAGTTGGCTTCTGTATTCCTTGACATACTCCCAGCATTATCTCCCTTCTTTCCTGGCATGGCAGAATACTGCCTGCTCATCTTGTTTCTTTCTTTCCATAATGCTAGAATCAACCATTTTCCCCAGGAATGCTGCTTGCCTTTTTGAAGAATGGTGTTAGGAGCAAAGATCTGAACATTAGATTGCTAGTTGATACAGGGTTTTTCACTAAGCATCCTCAGCTGACACAGCAAGCTGTATGTACACATCTATACATATTTCTATGTATAACCATCTGTATCTATAGTAAGCTAAACATGAGTTTACACTGATGTCTAATCCACTCCAAGCCACTACCAACCAACTTAATTTTAACTAAGATAGTTTACATGGGAGAAACAGGAGAAGCAAAAGCAAGCCAAACAGTGTCCCTCCTTTGGGGTAGGTGAGACCAGAGATTACACTGAGCTCCTAGAGGATGTAAACAAGGGCTCTACTGGGGGAAGAAACTACCACCTTTAGTAACAATGTTCAGATTTACTATTAATAGTGTCAAAGTTCAAACATTTTTAGGGTAACATGCAGCAAATGAATACTTTGCAATTGAACTCCAGTATCTTTTTCAGCTGGACTTTTGAAAGTCTAGTATCTTTTCAATATTTTTCCAATAGGAGATGTGTCAGGATTCTGTAACCTGAAGGGAGACCCCAAGCACAGTTCTATTGAGAAGAGGCTATAAGAAAAACCATCCCAACCCAGCCCTATCTGGCTTCTAGAGGGCAATGATCCTGCTGATGAGAAAGTTCCTATATGAGGGATGGTTGTAGCTACAATTCACCTAATAATTTAATGCACAGAGGGAGTAAAAGGAAGGAGCATAGGATAGCATTTGGATAGAAAGGAATGGATTTGAGGATCACTTCCACCATTAATAATATAAATATCCTAGTATCTCTAAGCCTTAGCTTTCTCATTTGTAAAATAGGAGAAAAATAATTCCTGCAATATTTCTTTTTTAGGGGCAATGTAGGGGCTTCCCAGGTGGCTCAGTGGTAAAGAATCCACCTGCCAATGCAGGAGAGGCAGGAGAGGCCTGGGTTTGATCCCTGGCTCGGGAAGATCCCCTGGAGGAGATGGCAACCCACTTCAGTATTCTTGCTTGAAAAATCTCATGGACAGAGGAGCCTGATGGGCTGCAGTCCAGGGAGGCACAGAGTCTGACACAACTGAGCATGTGTGCATGCACACGGGGGAATGTAATGAGCAAGAAAACGAACACATCTGAAAGCAACTTGTGAACTGATAAAAAAAAAAAAGCCAAAGTTTTGTTACTTAAATTGTCTTTAAGGAGGATTGTAGGAGGACATCATATTGAGTTGACCAAAAATTTCATTTGGGTTTTTCATAACATCGTGCAGAAAATCCAAACAAACTTTTTGGCCAACCCAGTAGGTAGCTGGAGATGATATAGCATGGCAGTCAAGTGAATTCTGGAAGGAAATTGCTTAGGTTAAAATTTCAATGACACAATTTACTAATTGTTTAAAAGTCAAGAAACTTAATTTCTCTGAAATTTCAGTTTTTGCCTAGGTAAATGAGATTCATCTATCCCATAGATCAGATCAGATCAGTCACTCAGTCGTGTCCGACTCTTTAGATATCCCATAAATTTAATCTATTTACATTGATCTATCCCATAAATTTAAATCTCGTTGTGAGAATTTGGTGGGAGAATGCCTTGTACACAGAAAACACTCAATATCAGTTTGGTGAATCCCAAATAATTAATTCACGAGAGAGCTGAGAAATAAATCTATCCCCTATTAACATCTCTTGGATTTTAGTTTGATTATCTATGGAGTGGGGAGGGGAATATGCAATTGCTAACTTTCTTTTTTAGCTCTAAACCTCAAATTCTGAATCTCTATTTCCTTAACTTGCTGATTGAGTCATGGGAAATGGGCTCTCAGCTCATAATGCAGGACTGGGTAAATTTCTTTAAATAAGCCAGAGGGATGGGCCCCTCAACTTAGCTATGAGGCATCTTCCTCAATTCAGTAATCAGAGAAGGCTACAGTTGGAAGGGCCCTCACTTACACAGGCCCTTTCCAAGTCTCTGGAAGGGGTGCTTTAAATGTGTAACATTTGTGAAAGTAAGACATTTTAATTGCAATTATTGTTGATGTTTGGCAGAAACCAACACAAACCAAAGCAATTATCCTTCAATTAAATAAATAAATAAATTTAAAATTAATTGTAGTCAGTTGTTTATTATTTCCTTGTTGGCTTTTGCTCATGTCAGATGGTGTTGGAGGGACCATGAATACTTACTTTTGAGAGATGGTGAAAGAGAAGGTGATCCAGGAATTTAGTGCGGATTGAGGTAAAAGGATGTATTTATGTGTTCACAATTACAGAACTTCCTCCACTTACACTGGGGCTGTGTCCCAATAAATCCACCATAAATTGAAAATACCTTAAGTTGAAAATACATTTAATACACGGAACCTACCTCATAACACAGCTTAGGTTGGTCTACCTTAGCTGTGTTTGGAACACTTACATCAGTCAACAGTTGGGCAAAATCATTTAACACAAAGCCTATGTTATAATAAGGCATTGATTCTCATGTAATGTACTGAGTGCTGTGCTGAAAGGAAAAACCAGAAGAGTCGTTTGGAACCAGCGTGGTTCTAAGTGTGTTGCTTGGTTACCCTCATGGTCACCGGGTTGACTGGGAACTGCAGCTCATTGCCTTTGCTCAAAGTCACCAGAGAGTATCCTACCAAACAGCACTAGCCTAGAAAAAGATGCACGTTCAAAATTTGAAGTAAGGTTTCTCCCGAATGCATATTGCTTTTGTATCACTGTAAGGTTGAAAAACTGTAAGTCGAATCAGCGTAAGTCAGGGATTGTCTGTACCTCCAAGCAGAGCTGAATTGTTGCCAGCCATGCTCACCCCGTGACCTCCAGAAATATTCTGACTTCCCACCATTCTGACTCATACAAAATAGAGATAAGAAAGTGTAGGAGTGGAAGTTATATTGTCATATGAATGTGTACTATTTCAACAGTCCCTGAAGAATGGGGGCGGGGGATGAAATTTAAATGGTTTTCTGCACAAGAAAACTTGAAATCTTACAGCTCATATATGAATGAACTCATAGAGTTTCTCCCAAATATGTCATATTACCCATACATACCAGTTGGGAAGCTGAAAAAAATTTTCCATGCTAAAAGAATAAAAATAAAAATAAAAAATTTTGATCCATCATGATAAAAGAAAGACTGACTGGAATAAACAAGTCCAAGTCTCCTAGCTCTGGTGGTGACAAGTCAATTGCCTGAGTGGCTCCAGGTAGCAAGTTGAGCCCTTGGAAGCCACAGGATTCTTCTAGGGCAGTACAGAAGGAAACTCTAAGAGGTTCAGCTCTTCATTTCACAGGAGAAGATGACTGAAATACAAAAAAATCTAAAATGAAATCTAGGGACTTTCCTACAGGCCCAGTGGTTAAAACTCCAGGCTTCCAAGGCAGGGGGTGCAGGTTTGATTCCTAATCAGGGTATGAAGATCCTACCTGCTGCATGGCGCGAGCAAACAAAATAAATAATAAAAAAGTTTTGATAATAAATAAGAGGAAATCTAAATTCAGTTCTGCATTTCTGTGCATCAGAGAAATCCATCTACTCCCACAGCTCCTTCTAACAGGCTAGGCAGGACCGTCAAAGAAGCAAATGTGGGGTATACACAGGAGCAGATACACATTCTCTGGTGCATAAAATTATAAATTTTAAAAAGCTATCAATACCACAAACATAAATAATCCACCAAAATCACATTTTTGTTGCTGTTTGATAGCACAGTCATGTCTCTTCCCTGTCCTTCACTGTCTCCCAGAGCTTGCTCAAACTCATGTCCATTGAGTTGGTGATGCCATCCAACCATCTCATCCTCTGTTGCCCCCCTTTCTCCTCCTGCTCTAAATCTTTCTCAGCATCAGGGTCTTTTCATCTCTTTGCATCAGCTCTTTGCATTAGGTGGCCAAAATACTTGAGCTTCAGCATCAGTCCTTCTAATGAATATTCAGGGTTGATTTCACATAATTTTAACTAAGTAACTGACAAGTGCACACCTCTCTAATACTCTTTTTCCCTGAAATTTTGACTTCATGGTCTTAAATTTGCATAATGGCAAAGATTTTGCAATACTCTTTTCTAGAGAGAAAAATACATATATATCAATTAGAATTCTACTCTTTCTTTTGGGCTTCCCTGATAGCTTATTTGGTGGGAAAGATTGAGAGCAGGAGGAGACGGGAGGTGACAGAGGATGAGATGGTTGGATGGCATCATTGACTCAATGGACATGAGTTTGAGCATGCTCCAGGAGACAGTGAAGGACAGCCTGGTGTGCTGCAGTCCATGGGGTCACAGTTGGATACTACTGTGCTACGGAACAGCAACAAAATTGTGATTTTTGTGGATTATTTATGTTTGTGGTATTGATAGCTTTTTAAAATTTGTAACTTTATGCACCAGAGAATGTGTATCTGCTCCTGTGTATACCCCACATTTGCTTCTTTGACGGTCCTGCCTAGCCTGTTAGAAGGAGCTGTGGGAGTAGATGGATTTCTCTGATGCACAGAGATGCAGAACTGAATTTATATTTCTTCTTATTTATTATCAAAACTTTTTTATTATTTATTTTGTTTGCTCACACCATGCAACATGTAGGATCTTCGTTCCCTGATCAGGGATCAAACCTGTGCCCCGTGCATTGAAAGCCTGGAGTCTTAACCACTGGACCTGTAGGAAAGTCCCTAGATTTCATTTTAGATCCTTTGTATTTCAGTCATCTTCTCCTGTGAAATGAAGAGCTGAACCTCTTAGAGTTTCCTTCTGTATGTACAGCTCCTTCCCTTCTGGCCTAGAAGAATCCCATGGCTTCCAAGGGCTCAACTTGCTACCTGGAGCCACTCAGGCAATTGACTTGTCACCACCAGAGCTAGGAGACTTGGACTTGTTTATTCCAGTTTTGCTGATGAATTCCATTGTGGATTCATTATTCATTCATTCATCAACAAAATGTTTATTGCTATGTGGAAGGGGACATCTGCACTCATATATTATGTACTCAGAACAAATGCATTGAGGTTTGTACAACAGAAGGACTGGCATTGTATGACAATTTGATCATTTAAGCACATTATCACTTATCAATATGGTTCTGAATCTGCAGACACTTAGAAACTTTTCTTGTGTCTTACCACCTAACCTGACTTTTATTGAAATCATACAGAGCCACGATCACTGTTTACCAACCTCCACCCCCAATTTTTATTCCAGTGACAGAATCTGATGGTGTATTTGTGCTAAATGAATCTCCTAATAAAAATGCATTTCATTAAAGTGATTTTAAAACTGCCAAATTATTTTGGAAAATAATATATTGCTGATCAAAACATCTGAACAACAATTTAAGTGGCCAAGTTCTCTGTTCCAAGGTAGACATTGCAATTTTGTATGTATGCATGCATGAAGCTGAAGCTCCAATACTTTGGCCACCTGATGCAAAGAGCTGACTCATTTGAAAAGACCCTGATGATGGGAAAGATTGAGGGCAGGAGGAGAAGGGGACGACAGAGGATAAGATGGCTGACTCAATGGACGTGGGTTTGGGTAGACTCCAGGAGTTGGTGATGGATGGGGAGGCCTGGCATGCTGCGGTTCATGAGGTCGCAAAGAGTCATACACGACTGAGCGACTGAACTGAACTGAACTGATGCATGTACATATGTATGTGCACACATATATGTATTCATGTACACTTGTTACTATTTATATACATACACATCTATATACATAGGTATATATATGAAAGTGGAAGTATTAGTTGTTCAGTCATGTCCAACTCTTTGTGACCCCATGGACTGCAGCCTGCCAGGCTTTGCTGTCCATGGAATTCTCCAGGCAAGAATACTGGAATGGGTAGCCATTCTCTTCTCTAGGTGATCTTCCGGACCCAGGGATCGAACCTGGGTATCCTGCATTGCAGGAAGATTCTTTACTGTCTGAGGCACCAGAGAAGCCCAGATGCTGCTAAGTCGCTTCAGTCATGTCCAACTCTATGCAACCCCATAGACGGCAGCCCACCAGGCTCCCCCGTCCCTGGGATTCTTCAGGCAAGAACACTGGAGTGGGTTGCCATTTCCTTCTCCAATGCATGAAAGTGAAAAGTGAAAGTGAAGTCGCTCAGTCGTGTCCTACTCTTAGCGACCCCATGGACTGCAGCCTACCAGGCTCCTCCTTCCATGGGATTCTCCAGGCAAGAGTACTGGAGTGGGGTGCCATTGCCTTCTCCACCAGAGAAGCCCAGATATACATATATAGTATATCTAATTACTCTATATATACACTTTGTATAACTTAAGAACTACTGGACCCATCCTTAGAGTGAATATTAAAGCATCATTTTAGGACCAAAGTAATAGCTATAGAAGAGAAGGAAATATTACCTGTGTCCCATGACCCACGTGGGGCTTCCCTGGTGAGTCATTTGCCTGCCAGTGCATGAGATGCGGGTTCAATTCCTGGGTTGGGAAGATCCCCTGGAGAAGGAAATGGCAACCCACTCCAGTATTCTTGCCTGGAGAATCCCCACGGACAGAGGAACATGTCAGGCTACAGTCCATGGGGTCACGAAGAATCAGACACAACTTAGCGACTTGGCAACAACAACAACAATGACAGACACCTCTGTGGTCTTCACTACTTAAGAATACATGCACTTGTTTGCTCAGTGGCTCTGTATAATTCCCCAAAGTAGGGCATCAGGTGGCAGATGCCAACAGTAAGCAAAACTTTGTTCTCCTCTGTAAATGTTTCAAAGGGGACAGCATCAGTTCCCACTCTTCAAATTCTTGTCCAGTTCCACCCCTGAGCAGGGAATGAATGGAAAACATGTGCTTTAGGTAAAAGCTATCAGGGCCCTTCTCTGGCATCCAGGCAGCAAATGGCGGCAAATGAGTCTGAACAGTAGATCAGTTAGATCAGCAGTAGTTGATGATTCTACCCTCTGACCACTGCAGGACATCAACCTGCAGTTATCACAATAGCCTGGTCAGAAATAAATGGAAGCTGGTGCCTGTCTCCCAGAATCCCCTACACATTGGAGATGCCCTGAGGTTTGCTCTTCCATATACCCTACTGAGAAGATACGCAGTTCTCCTATGAAGGCCCAAGGGTAACTTAAATAATTTCTGAAGTTATAGCTTACTGTAAGCTTTCATGCACTTACTCTGCTGAAGAAAATGAATTTACTACATGGAATCACACTCCTCTTAAAATATCCGTGGCTCTCCACAACCTACATATATATAACAAGACAAAAACTACTAATAGACACTGATCTATTAAAGCAGTTTCCTAAAACACTTATAGTCTTTTCCTATGAAACAGAAAAAAAATCATTAAAGCTATGGTTTGCCAGACAATTACTTTGTCAAATCTCAAGAAATTGCATAATAAATTGTATACATGCATCAAACATGAACAGCAGAGTATAACAAGCTATGTCTTTCCAGTCCACTTGCTCTTTCATCCAAACAGTAGCTTTTGTTTTCAAGAACAATTCTATATCCTTTTTGAAGGCTTTCATAAAATATGGCTATACATTTATCTATCAAACTAAGTAGAAATAATTGAAACACTTAATATGCACAGTAATAGGGAAATGCACGAATAACTTCATTATTAATGTCTATTGATTATTTATGTTTTCAAATCAGCAAATGTAGCTGCCAGTATTTTGATCATGTAAATCTCTATGTGTATTTTGGTTTTACCTGTTTATTGGCAAATTTACAATCCACGTTATGGGCATTTTTATTGCTTTACACACTCATCTGACGTGTGTATGACCCAGGTTAGTTTACCAACGACTAGTGTTTACTCAATTTGATTCCTATGTTACATTTCTGAGCTTATTTCCCATTTAGAAAATTAACTGTACAAGGAAGCCCAGTAAATCTTTACTTAAAAATTCCAAACTTTAGATTGATTTCAGCAGTGAGTTTGTATTGATCTCAAAAGCTTTGCGTTCCTAACTAAAAACTAATCTTTATTTCACCCTTTAGTGACTGCAGTCATAAATATGCTCACTCCTACCCAGGAAGAGTGGATTAATGGTTATTGGAGATTGGGGGCTTCCCACTGAGTCTGGGAAACCTTAACCTTTGGAGGACAACATGAAAGCACTTACCCCTTGTCAGCTATAATCCCTAGGTCCATTTTTGACATTTACCTGAGTGTTAAACAGGAAGCTGAGCAGGGACTGGGGAATAAAGCTCTAGAGATCGTACTTGGCTATTAATCACTCACAGTTAGATTGACTGCCGTGCCTGATCCAACTGCATCCGGGCGCTAGAGTCACCCAAAGGCATGGCCCTGCCCCTCCACTTTGGGACCCAGGTTAACTCTTCCTGGGGGAGACTTTTACCACCTGCCTTTGAAGAGGGGTTCTGCATTGTTAAAAACCCATCTGTTAATATCCTTCCAACTTTGCTGCACTGTTGGATGAAATATTTGGGGGAGTGTGTCTAACCTATTTGTAAGGGCTAATTATAGGGAATAAAACAGTTAAAAGGGAACAGAACAGAATTTGTTATCAAGGGATGGTCAATAAGATTCCAGACAGTAGTGGACAGATGGCTGACGAACGGTAAGGAGCTAGAAGGCAGGGTTTCTCCAAGTGTGCTCCTTGATACCTCTTGAATCACAATAACCAAATCAGAGGGCGAACTTAAAGAGTCTCCTGGGTGCCAGCACCTGAATTTCAGCAAGTACTCTAAGGAGCATTTATGTTCCAGAAGTGTGAGACTCACAGTTGTAAGGTGGGTGTGTGGCGTGGGTGTGTGGCTGTGCTCAGTTGCTCAGTTGTGTCTGACTCTTTGCGACAGACCCATGAACTGTAGCCCACCAGGGTCCTCTAATCATGGGATTTCCCAGGCAAGGATACTGGAGTGGGTTGCATTTCCTTCTCCAGGGGATCTTCCCGACTTATAGATCAAACCCACATCCCTTTTATCTCATGCATTGGCAGGTGGATTCTTTACCACTGAGCCACCTGGGAAGCCCCAGTGTGGTATGTTTTATCCCTTTACCACTTTCTGTGGTGGGAAATAGGAATTTTGATTTTCTGGTACTTGATGGCAAAAATTACTATGAGCTAACCCAATATCCATATTTTTCTTTCTTTTTAATGATGAAGCCTTAATTTTCACCCATGCTCCTTGCTGCCCAGTTATCATTTCCCAGCCTTCCTCAAGCTAGGTGCAAGAGGGGCTTTTGTGTAGGGCTTATAATCCTTTAAAAGATGGGAATATGCCGTTTTTCTTCCTTTTCTCCATCAGCTGCCTGAAATGTGCCTGTATTTGCTGGAGCCTCAGCAGCACAACCTGGCCCCTGATGACAAGGCAGGTGGGATTGGTAAATCAGATAGCTTGTCAGAGCCTGCATCTTTGATGGTTTTATGAAGTCAGCACACTGGTTCAGGACTATCTGTGATGAGATCCCTTTTATATGATACTGAGTTGACCAAAAAGGTTTGCTCAGTTTTTTCTGTACTATCTTGATCTCTCAGCAGAATAAAGCCTGCATGTTCAATCCCTCACTGTAATTAGTAGCTGAATGAGATTACTAACTGAAACAGACCCCATTTAGGATTATGGGTTAACTTCAGGCAGAGTCTTCCCACTTGCAATGACTCCAACTTCCCCCCTAAGCATGACTTTTGACTGTGAGGGTAAAAGTTGTGTCTGAATATTAACAGTGACTTTGTTATGTTTGTATGAGTTCAGGAGTGAAAGGAGATACCCCTAGTCCTGCTTAGAATTTCATAAAGGTATGGGTATTCCTGCTTCTTGTCCACAGAAAGGGGAGAGGTTTGCAGTGGCTAGTTGGCCACAGGGGTTCTAAGGAGGGTGGCGGCCCCAAGGACAGATGTGTGTGCAAGAAGCCAGATTGTCTGTTAAAGCAATTGATCACTTAGTGGTGCCCTCCATGCTCCATGAAGCTAACCTTTATCAGACTTAAGGCTAGGACTGTTACATATGGATGAAATGCAGTGTCTTAAAGACATTCAAAGCTTACTTCAAGTGTCCCTTTTACCTTGAGGAAGAAGCGATTGTATTTCTTTCCTCCTGTTAATGTTTTTATTTTTTTCTGTTTCCAAATCTGATGCTATCAAGTCATTGTCTTTGAGTAGGGATGGCATTTCCAACACTTACTCTCATGAGTCTTCAGACAATATGCAAATACTGCAGGCAACGTAAGATTCTCTTTCACTGATGCTGGCTCAGCTACTGAAATGATTTTTACAGGGTTTTCCCTGTTTTCCTTTTCTCTCTCATTCTGCTACAAATTCAGCTGCAACTTTTAACACTATTACTTTTATAGATACATTGATTAATGGGATGGCTACAGATTCACTTGGGCTTCCCTGGTAGCTCAGCAGTAAAGAATCCACCAGCAATGCAGGAGACTCAGGAGACCCAGGTTTGATCCCTGGCTTGGAAAGATCCCCTGGAGAAGGAAATGGCAACCCACTCCAGTATTGTGGCCTGGGAAATCCCACGGACAGAGGAGCCTAGTGGGCTACAGTCCGTGGGGTTGCAAAGAGTTAGATGCAACTTAGTGACTAAACAACAACAGGAACAGATTTACTTGCAAGATCATTTGTTGTTAAGTTTTACACCTAACATCCAGTGTGACGCTGGTTGTGTTAGGACAGGGATTCTCAGAGTGCAGTCCTTGGGCCAGCAGCATCACGTGGGAACTCGTTAGAAATGCAAATTATTGGACTTCAACCCAGATCCACTGAATCAGAAACCCTGGAGGTGGGCTTGGCAACTGGCATTTTTATAAGCCTTCTAGATGATTCTGATGCTCATTCAAGTTTGAGAATCATGTTTCAGAGTGAGCTGTCATGTCTTCAAATGCATACACCAAGAATGCTTAGAAGTTAATATTCCTTATTATTTCCTCACAAGTGAAATCAGAGGGACTCCTATGTGTTGACTGGTGAATGTTTAATTATGTTTCTTTTATCTCATCTATCTTCAGTCTACAGACAACTGGGCCAGGCAATAAAGTGACTCAATTTTGTACTAAAATAGCACTAATAATAACACCTTACATTGCATAATACTTTTTTAGTCTTCAGAGTGCTGACATAAAATATGATTTGAGTATGCAATGGATTCAAATATACCATACCATTCAAATATACTATATACCATGGTACCAAATATACCATCTGAGTCGATGCAATTTAATTGCAGGAAAAAAAGAATAAACATAAATTATTGCAGGACTACATTTTATTTTTTTCTCTGTCTCTACAGCTTTGGTTCTCTAGCATTAGAAACTATACTGGAAAACAATATTATCTAATGAATTAACATCTAAGTGAACAATATTTAAGTATGATTAGCTAAAGAATTAGGAGGGGAAATCTATGGAGTTTTAGGGTAAATTCACTTGAATGAAGAGGGAACTTTATGAAAAACATTTCCATTTTCTGATTATTTATTAAATGCTAATAAATAAACCTTTGACAACGGTTAATACCCACTGACTTACAGATGTGCTCCAGAGATTGACTTACTGTCTTCATTTTAAGAGAAGACACAAACTTAACATAGTCATTGGGTCGAAGTCATGAGGCCAATCTTCCTGTGTTATTATTAACTACTATTAGATGGGAGAATATAATTTTTTAAGGATGTAAATAGAATATTTAGGAGTTATTTAAATAATTCTTAATTCCATTTTAAAATTATACCTATAATCCAAGTAAAGATATTGTGCTTCATTAATTTACTGAATATAGCTTAAATAGTATATTTTAAATTATATTAAAAATTAAATAAAAATTATCCTTAGAAAATGAGAGAAAATAAAGAACGTCTAAAAAAACCCTAGCACCTATATAAGTATTAAGTTTATTAAAGGCATTAGCCAAATACTTTTACTAATATTACAGGATTGTCATCCTAAGCAAATATTTCAGGCTTTGATAATATTCTCTCTCAGCTCTGAGACTTTTAAAAAATAGCATCAATCTTAAGACTCTTAATCTTTTCATAAGCTTTCCAAAAAAAGAAAATCCGAAACTACAGTGTTTTCAAGCAAACTTCTGATAAAGAATTTGGAGTATTTTCAATAAGAATAACTTAAAATTAAATTTCCAGGAGTGTGCTTTAGTGGATAGGACTCTGAAGCTTTGGAGTCAGAAAATCGGGCTCAAGTTCTACCTCTGTTATTTATCCCAATGAATCTCAGTTTCCTCATCTGTAAGTTGGGAGTGATTTTAATACTTGCTTCATAGAGTTTTTGTTAACATCAAACAGAACTATGTGTGTTGATTTTCCAGCCTGTGCACATGCTAAGTTGCTTGTTATATCTGACTCTTTACGACCCCATGGACTATGGACTGCCAGGCTCCTCTGTCCATAGGATTCTCACGGCAAGAAAACTGCAGTGGATTGCCATGCCCTCCTCCAGAAGATCTTCCTGACCCAGGGTTTGAACCTGAATCTCTTATGTCTCCTACATTGGCAGGTGGGTTCTTTACCACTAGTGCCACCTTGGAAACCCTTATATAGCTTATCTTTCATTATTATGAAAGAAAATGCAAATGTCCAAGAAATAGCTTGCAAAACATAGTATAATGGATATATGTTGGTTGATATATTAGCTTTTGCCAGAAATAAAGTAAAACAATATTAGTTAGAGGAACACTCTTTTCAAGGACAAGAGTGGAATTCAATTCCACTCTTTTGGGAATTCTTTTGGGGAATTCAAACCAGTTTGATTACGTGACTTTCCTCAGTTAGTGCACTAAAGACTCACACCAAATCTGAGGAAATACCAAGGTCCTATATCACCTGGTAAGAGAAAGTAATTCGTTATACAATTCCCTAGTGATTCAAAGGAAAGCTGTTCTTGAATTCTGGTATGCTATAAGACAAGTAACTAGACAGGTACATTCAGACAGCCTGTAAGCTCAGCAACATGAATGTGGCATTGAGGTTTTTAAGAGAAAAATAAAGATGACAAAAAAAGTGCATGACAGGGTCCAAAACTGATCCTGCCTTAATTTCCACATCACCATCCACTACTTCCCCTAAAGAAACAATAATAAAATAAGAATAAATCAATATCACCCTGGGAGACAACTGCCCTGTCATCCTTCAATTCATCAAACCTTCCCTGAACACTTCCAAAGTATAGTATGCTAGGAATTTGAAGATGAAAAAAAAAAAAAACATCTGCTCTGGAATTGTTTAGCAATCCAACCTGCAGGACTTAAGAGAAGGAGGGAAAGTTTTTGAATTGAGTAATCATTAAATACAGAGCCCAAAATGAGGTGAGTTAAAATAGCCAGCAGACAAAGCGCTAACTGAAACACACTCACCATGAAGAACTTTCATGACAAACTCATACAGTTATGCATACCTTATAGCACCATCACAGGCAAGCCATCAGAGAAGGCTTGAAGGCAAGCATGCAGAGTTCCTAACGCCGTCAAGGTCCTCAAGTTTTTTGTAGTTGTAAGCACAAGAGATTAACTATGAAGAGTAGCAGTTCTTAAAATGTGATTCATAGATGCATGGGGGTGCCTGAAGACCTTTCAGAAAGCTCATGAGGTCAAAACTAATTTTATAATAATAAAAAAAATGTTATCTGCATTTTTCTGTGTTAATATTTGTACTGATGGTTAAAAGCAATGTGGGTAAATTTGTTGGTGTCTTGAACCAAGGCAGTGACATCAAACTGAACTAGCAATTATTATATTCTTTCTTTTTTTTTTTTTTTTGCCACACCATGTGTGGCTTGTAGGATCTTAGTTCCCTGACCAGGGATCAAACCTGTGCCCCTTGCATTGGAAGTGTGGAGTCTTAACCACTGGACTGCCAGGGAAGTCTCAGTTATTATATTCTTAAATGCCATGTCCTTCCAGCTTAAAAGTATTGTCAGTTTCACTTCACATATTTGATGAAGCAATAAAAATATTAATTGTATTACATCTTCACCTTGTGTACATATCTAAGATAATATATGTGACAAAATGGGAATTTCTCCTGTATAAAGTATAGTGGTTGTCTTAAGGAAACATTCTTGTGCAACTGTTTGAGTTACAAGCTAAACTAGCCTTTTCTTTTTCATGAAACATGATTTGATTTGACAGAATGACTGACAGGTATTTTCAGACTTGGATATATAGCAAAAATTCTCTAGATAATTAACAACATAAACCTGTCACTTCAAGAAAAGCAGCTGACTACTTATTGCCAAGGGTGAAATTTGAGCTTTTCAGTGAAATAATTTTGGAAAACCTGTATCGACCATTATAAATTTAATTTAAACATGTACCTAATGCAATTGATTGTACTATTAATGGATAGTATTTTTAAAAATGTTGTATAATAATATGTGTCAACATTTAGAAATTTTGTATAATTCAGTGAGGCAATATTTACCCAATACTAATATTTGATGATACAGAATCATACATGGGTAAAAGATTCATGAAAAATTTGAGGCTGGCCAATAGATTTTAATGTAACAGAATACAAAAGTTAATCAGTATAACTTCATATACTGCAACTGATTACAGGGAACTATCACTTGTTGAGTTTTGATGTAATATCAAAAAAGAATATTCAGGGCTTCCCTGGTGGCTCAGTGATAAAGAATCTGCCTGCCAATGCAGGAGACACAGGTTCGATCCCTAAACTAGGAAGATCCCACATGCTGTGGAGCAAGTAGGCCCTGTGTGCTGCAACTACTGAGCCCATTTTCTAAGGCCAGGGAACCACAACTACTGAGCACATGTGCCTCAACTACCGCAGCCTGCACACCCTACAGCCTTTATTCCAGGACAAGAGAAGCTACCAACAATGAGGAACTGGTGCACGGAGACTAGAGAAAAGCCCGTGCAGCAACAAAGATCCAGCACAGCTAAAAATAAAAATAAAAAAACAAAATTATTTTAAAGAAAGAATATCTAAAATTAGCTGAAATGGCCACAAAAATGCACTCTCTTTTTTAACTATGTGTCTGTGTAGGTCTGGATTTTCATATGTTCCTATCAGAGCAACACATTATAGCAAGTTGAACGCAGAAGCAGTCATGAGTCCGGTTGTCATCTATTAAGCCAGACATTTGTATATGATTTGCAAACATATACAAAAATACCACAATTCTAATTTTTGTTTTTGATAATACAATTACTTCTCCTAAATTGTGATTTATTCTAACATGTAGCAGGCTTATCTTTTTGAATGAATTAACAGATAATATTTTTAAGTGTCTGCTTTTTCATTTCTAATTATCAATAGGTATAAGCCATGTAACTAAAATCTCTTTGGAGTATTTAATATTTTTTTAAGAGTGTAAAAGTCTCCTGAAGCAAAATGTGTGAGAATCACTATTGTGGAGTATAAGAAAATGACTCTTGGTAACATTTTAATTTCTCACATTGGAGCAGAAAAGACAAAGGTTAACCTTGCTGTGTTGAATGTCCCTGGGAATCCCTGTGGATGATGGTGGGGATCATTAATGGACTTCCTGGAGATCCACAGGAAGTCCTCTGGTAAAATTCTCAGGGCATTTATTTTCTGAAGGCCTAAATAGTTCTAGAACTGGAGCATAAGTTACTTTGATTTTGTAATACTCCAGGATGTCAAAAAATGTCTCAATGGATGATTATTAACAAATGAGCTTTTTATCCATTAATTTACTTCAATTTTTCAGAAGTTTATAAATAGTGAACTCATGATTCCTTTTTTAGAGATGTGTGTGTATGAGTACATATATGTATGTGTATAAATGTGTCTAAAATTTACTAGCTGAGGAGTATGAACCTTTAAAACATTAAAAGGCCTTCCAGGAAAAAAAACAAAACAAACCTTCCCTGGCTATAGGGACAATGCTTATGATAGGAACTAATATAATCATTACTGAAGCACACCTGTTACACTTTCCCTTCAGTTCTACCACTTTATTCTTTTGTTTTTCCTCTTCCTTCTCAGTGAGGTTCTAGCTCAGTACTCTTATTGTAATTGACCTCTTCAGGCTCTGTCCATTTTTATTATGCGCCAAAATGTCAGCTAGTTAGCCAAAAGATGTTGCTGAACTCTGCATGGAGCATTGCACACACATGTAAAGGTATTCAGGAGGAAGGGAAGCCTCATACTGAGCCAGGAGCAAGTAACAAGGAGTCAGAAAGCCTCTTTTCGTCACTCCCTGAAGACTCCTTCATTTCCTTTTAGAAAAAATGCCTTCGGTTTCAGGCTGAAAACAAGGGAGGGTGGAGAGTGGAGATCCAAATACCTTCCATGTGATACTAGAGCGTTGGGATCTTACTGTGAATGAAGAAATCCAGGATCAGTTCAGTAGGGATCAGGGAGAGGCTGCCAGAGGCCCCTTCCGTGGAGAAGGGAGGTGAAGGATTCAAGGGCCAGAGACACCAACATCAGTTTGCCCAGGCATCCGTGTACGGTGGAGGCAAGTGTGGTGCCAGTTAGCAGTGGGTTTGAATCCCCAGTCTCCCACTCACTTACCAACCGGGTGACTCGAGGCGATCTACCTAATCTCATGAAGCATCAACCTGCTCATGTAGTAAATGAGGACAGTCGTACCTCCCTCGCAGGGTTGAGTGAAGATTCAGTGAGAGCAAGTGTGTGACATGCCTGGAACACAAGCGGTGTCCAGTAAGTGCCAATTTCCTTTCTCTATTTTAGTGGTTTTCACGTATGTTTTCATATAAGTAAACTTTTGAATGGACAAATGGACCCATTTTAAAATTTTTTATTAAACTTTTTACAAGATCCTCTGGAGAAGGGCATGGCAACCCATTCCGATATTCTTGCCTGGAGAATCCCATGGACAGAGGGGTCACAAAAAGTCGGATATGACTTAGTGACTAAGAAACAGTAACAACATAGCTGATTAACAATGTTGTTAATAGTTTCAGGTGAACAGGGAAGGGACTCAGCCATACCTATACATGTATCCATTCTCCCCCAGACTCCCTTCCCATCCAGGCTGCCACATAACATTGAGCCGGGTTCCTTGTGCTATACAGTAGGTCCCTGTTGGTTATTCACTTTAAATATAGCAACGTGCACATGTCTATCCCAAACTCCCTAACTCTCCCTTCCCCCGGCAACCGTAAGTTCCTTCTCTAAGTCTGTGAGTCTGTTTCTGTCTTGTAAGTAAGTTCATTTGTATCATGTCTTTTTAGGTTCCATGTATAAGAGATGTCATATGATGTTTTGCTTCTTTGTCTGACTTACTTCACTCAGTGTGACCACTTCTAGGGCCCATTTTATCAGGGAATAATGGGACATTTTCTAAACTCTTCCCCACATCCTAATGAATTTACCTGTTTGAAGACGTTTCATAGTGTCAAACAGAGACCACTATGAAAAGCTTTCTTTAAACGGGTAAAGAATAGAGCGTTCATTCTCTTCTCCTGTCTTCACGGTCAGTTGTGTCTTCCAGAAATTCCAACAAGTTAGTGAGGCTTGACCTTCCTCTTTTTCTTCTTCCCTCTCTGTAAAGCATGCCAGCAATCTTTAATCATGCTGTGATTTCTAAATGCCACCCAGGTTCGCTTCAGAAGCAGTTTCAAACAAAGATTTAACCCACAGACACACAAATGGCTGATCTGTGTGTTCCAGAGACTCAGAAGCTTTTTGTTTTTTAAACATTAATATGTTTCAGTTTTCTCTTTTTACTTTCATATTCATTTCCAGAGAGAGAGAGAGAGAAGCGTTTTCTTTTGTTAAAGACTTTCCTAAAAATTCAGTGCTAATTATAGGGGGTTTTTGGTACTGACTCTTTGTTGAGGTGATTAACATGCCAAGCATTTTATAACATTGTTTTCTTCTAAAAGAAGAAGCGAGGATATGTAAAGTAAACATTGTTGACCACTTAGCTCCTTCCTAGGTCACCCAGTTTTCCCCTGATTAAAACTAATTTTCTGGAAAAGTTCACTGTTGGAAATGAGATTTGGAAAGGAAGAGTAGTAAAGAGAAAAGGAGCTGAAATATTGCTCTAAATACTGTTAGCGATCTTGCTGTTGACTCACCTTCTTCCCACATGCTGAAAGTTAGACATCCAGTCACTTTTGTTAGAAGACGAGGACAGTTAAGAGAGTTAGAACCAGTCAAATGCACGCGGACACAGCCAAGACGAAAACATCCAACAATCAATCACCAAAAAGTCTAGAGGAAGCGCTTTCAGAAGAAACAGGAGGAGACCTTAGAAAAGCAAAGTGCCCATTAGATTGTGTCTGTCAACATTTCTCTGCCCTACCTGCTTTGATGTGACGATGATGATACCAGAAGTGATGGTGAGGAAAGACCACAGCACTGTGAACCCATCAGGTAGAGATGGTGCCAGTCTTAGGATGAGTAATATAGTAAATTGAGCTGCAGAATAAATACAGCAACCCCAGAGATGTATAGGAAGTAAAAAATGGTTCTCTATTTTTGAATGGTATTTGTTGACTAAAAAAAAAAACCCCAAAAGCAAAAACCAAAACTGGATCCTTTTATTTGATGAAATATTTGCAACGAGAAGCTCTTTATCATTGAGACCCAAGGGTGGCTAGTCCATTTTGCTTTACACACTGCCATCCCCCACCCCGCAAACCCCCAGCACTTTCCTGAGCAATGGTCAGATGGAAATGCTGGAGTGAACTGAAAAGTACAGTGTACAATAAGACAAAAACATTCAACGTAGCATTTGATGATGACGGCATAATCAGCTGGACTTGGTGCCTAATGTGGCCAATTTGCTTTTCCTTTCTTTTCAGATCCCCAGTGCTTGCAGTGGAAATACCCCTCAAGCATTCCTCTCTCGTTCTCTTTTTTCCCTCCCAGTAGGTTGCATGCCTCTTTCACCTTGGGAGAAAAAGGTCTGTCTGCTTTGATGTGGCTTCCCAAAGTGTAGTGGGAATATCCTTTTATTTGTTGAACTTTCAGGGTTTCTTCTTCATCCCGCCCAATACGCTGTGTGAAAAAATATCGTGCAAATAGCCATCCATCACTTTACCTCGTCATATCATTGTGTCTTGTTTCTTGTCCTCTAGGTCAGTGAAAATGATAATCTGACTGAGACCATAATCATTGCTGATCAGTACTTGGCCTCCTGCAGAGGTCCATGCAAGCGCATGGGCTTTTTCTAAGACGCCACTGAGCAGATATCAGATGGAGCTCCCTCCCCCATCACCTTCTCGCTGCTGAAAAACTTAATAACTTGGTATTGTTCAGTGAGTCATTCAAGCGAGCAGAGTGGAATTCTACCTGTTCCTCAAGGTAAAATATCGGCTAGGCTGCTGCAAAGACTGTTAGCCATTCACAGCTCTTGCTGTGTGTAAAACTCACATGGTTAGGTGAATGCAAACCTTGAGTGAAAGCTTGGTAACTTCCTGTGTTTGTCTGAAATCAAGCACTAATGAAGCCAGTGTACAAAGCAGAGCTCAGAAAATACACTCCTCTTTTCAGTGGCCATTTTCTAATGCTATTTTTTTTTCCCCCACCAGGAGAGAAATGATTAGAACAGATTAGAAACACAAAGAGCTGAAAACTTTAAAGGAAACTTTCCCAGATGCTACACAGTTTCATAAATGATCACAGAAGGGTTTTTTTTTTTTTTGCAAACATTGGTTGTAATTTCTACCAGGTGTCACAACCCAGTGAACCATTAAAAGTGAACCGGCTCACTGAACCGAACTGAACAGATGGAATTCCACCCTTGCTCTGCTTGAAAGGCTCTACGAACAATACAAAGTCTTCTTTTAAGTCCCCTCCTCTTAGCCCACCTCACCCATGAGAACATGTGGGGAGCGCTCAGGATGGGACACAGCCTCTGGGCTCTTAGTTCAAGCAGAAGGGAAAGCAGTCCATTTTGAAACCCTCAGGGCCACCCCCATCATTTTCAAAATCCCAATGCTCCTTTCCATTTGTCCCCAAATATATGTTAGTAGCTGAATGTTTTGTTCTCTTTTAATTCTGCCCTGAGTTGTCATTTACTTTCCTCTGTCCAGATATAGATATACCTTGAAAGACTGTGTGTGTGTGTGTGTGTGTGTGTGAGAGAGAGAGAGAGAGAGAAAGAGAGAGAGATAGGTCTGAACAACATGGACTAGTGTGTTATTCTCTTTGCCTGACTTTATTATTTAATTTTCATTTCTTTTCAGGAAGTGAAGATGCATTCCAGACCGCAAAACAGATTTCAGTCCTTTCTTGGCTTCTCGAATCCTGACAGCACAGGCAAAGGAAATTGATATAGATGGTTATAGACATGCCCTGCTAGTCAAAATGCCAAAGATCTTCTTAAGGGACCAAGAGATCAAAAGACTATTTGCAGTCAATTCATTAAGCATTAGTCAATCAATTAGTTAATTCAATATATATGTATGAGGACTAACTGCTGTCAGACATTATATTGCATGTTGTGTGGGATCCAAATTGGAATGAAGTGTCTGCTTTCCAGAAGATGGTAATTTAGAAGTGATAAGCTAGTCAGAGACCCTTATGCATTTGAAAATACATGCCATCCAAGTGGCTCCTTGATTTCTGTACTCCTCCTTACTGTTCTCTTTTAACTCATAACTGATGCCATGATCTGTTGACACGTGATCAGCAAGTCAATATCTTTAGTACTGGGATTTCATAGTTAACACTGTTTTTCAAGGCTTGTGTTTTGTAAAGCTTTGAACTGATTTTGCTTCTTTGAAAATCAGACCATTTCTTCAAAGCATGTTCTAATAGGGTTGAGGAGACAATGGACCAGAGATAAAGCCAGAGGGGCCAGGACTGGGAGTTTGGGTAAGCACAAAAGGTACTGGCAGGTGGATTGTTGATTAATTCCAGAGAGGTCAGTTGAGGGAGAGATTTGCAAGTAAGAGGACCAGAAACCAGGGAGATAGGCATTAGCGATCAGAAACTGAGGTTAGGATTCCGGAACACACAAGGTCAGGGGGTGAAAAAGAAGTTTTTGGCAACATGGGGTCATGAGTCCAGGTCAAAAACCCCCAACAACAACAGATTAGGAGCCATTCAAAAGGTCTGAATAATAGGCATAGGATGTAAACAGAAAGCATGAGTGTGATGCTGAATGAGTCTGTAGCTCTCTGCCCTTTGCATGGCTCTGAACTAAGGCTAGAGTTGGTTAGAGGGATAAGCATGTCTGAGATGAAGATAAAGAGGAGAGCTGAGAATTAAGTATTTTGTGAGAGCATTAAAACCCAGTGTTGGGAAGCCATTGGCAAAACTGAATTTCTGAGTTTACATATTCCTAGAGATTAAATTTGCCGTTTAATGTTTATATAGTAAAACACAGTACCGAAGTACAGTCTTTAGCATTTGCATATTTGAGTTTCAGTCTCTTGTGCTACTTATTAGCTACATGAACTTGTACGAAGTACTGAACCTCTCAAAGCCATGGTTTCTTCAGGTGTAAAATGAGAATGACTCCTATTTTGAGTGTAAAATATTCAACACTGAGAAATAACAGATGCAAAATGATTACTTGTAGACATTATTTTTATTATCACAATCCTCATTAGTATGGACCTGGATTTTTTACCCAGGAATTTAATCCTTTACCCTTTCAGAATGCAATATTATATTCTATAAAGTTAATAGTTTGACTATTCCTGTTGATTTTTTATTCCCAGTGACGCGATCTTCTTCAGAAAGTCTTTGGTTGTTTTGTCTATTAGGCCTGAGAAACAGCAATAATACTTATGAGGAAATATATTTAAATGTCCTATATAAAATGTATAATATACTTTAAAAACTCTATGTAAAATGTTTCTAAGTTCACACTGACAGGTGCCCATCTAGTAACATTGACTAAAACACCAGGAGTTGGATAGTAAGTCTAGGGATAAGAAAATCTAAATCTTTCTCTATCTTATTCTAAGTATGACTCATTGTGAGGCAAGCATTTTACATTGTCACTACCCCAACACCACACAAAAAGCCTTATATTATTCTGTGGATTTCCTATGTGGAAACAAAATTAATTAGGTTTTCTTCTGTGTATGTACATGGTCTGGACTTAAAACGAAGGGATGCTCAACTGTGGAATAGTTCAGAATGTATTCTGATTTAAATCCTATTTTAACTATCCCCATGAATTATTATGTGCTTAGTCATTCAGTCGTGTCTGACTCTTTGTGACCCCATGGACTTGTAGCCTGCTAGGCTTCTCTGTCCATGGGGATTCTCCAGGCTAGAATACTGGAGTGGGTTGCCATGCCCTCCTCCTGGGGATCTACCCAACCCAGGGATCGAACCCAGGTCTCTCACATTGCAGGCAGATTCTTTACCGCCTGAACCACCAGAGAAGCCCATGAATGCTGGAGTGAGTAGCCTAGCCCTTCTCCAGAGATTCTTCCTGACCCAGGAATCGAAAGAGAGTCTCCTGAATTGCAGGCGGATTCTTTACCAGCCGAGCTTCCCTGGTAAATTGATTTGTTACAGAAAACACACACCACACACACACACACACACAAAACAGCCCAAAGTGGAAGACTCCTGAGGCAGAAACTGATGGATACCATTATAAAGAAGAAAACAATCAGTTTTCTTCCCTCTTGTTATTGAGCTTCCATAATACTCTATTTAAAACATTAAAACCACAACCAATAAAGGGAAAAATCCTTGATTTCTAGCCTAGATCTGAGCCTTCATTTCTTGAGAAAAAAAAAATGGTTTTTTGGCTGCACTAATTCCTCCTTGTGGCTCACGAGCTTTCTCTGGTTGCAGCTCACGGGATTAGTTGCCCCACAATATGTGGGGATCTTAGTTTCCCGACTGGAGATCAAACCCGAGTTACCTGCATTGGAAGGTGGATTGATAACCACTGGACCACCAGGAAAATCCCCTTGAGAAATGTTTTTGAATGAAACTTTCTCTTTTTCTATCATATTTGCTTGCATTCTCATTCTTGCTACTTATCCACTCCCACTGCCAGATCTTCAAGAGCATTATTCAAACCCAATTCGGAAATACATTTCTTATTTGTATTGCCTAGAAGTTGATGTTACATGGCATGTGAGATTAACTTGGATGCTGGTGACCACTGTCCTGAAAGGCCATTGTCATGAAAGTTACCATTGGTCTGTGATTGGCCCCACAATCAGACAGAGTTACAAAATCCACTCATCTATTGATTAACTAAGGTGATCTCAGAATTTTCTACCTGGAGCACAAGGGAGCTGTAGTAAACTTGTTGCATGGGTTTTTGCTCAGTGCTTGAGTCGGCAATATTTTGGCAGCTATAGATTTTCCCCACCCCATGGACTTGGGACTGAAGGGCAGAATAGTGAGAAGTCTCGCATCTACATTCAGGTTTGGTGCGGTTACTGCAAGGTCTAAGGGTGGATGGCCATCTATGAGGGAAGGAGCCAGTTGTACTGTGCCCAAGCCACACTCTACACATCTTACCGATGCAACAGTATGCTAGACCCATGGTATTGTTTCTGAAATCTCTACTTCTTTTTAAAATTTTTTATTTATTTAATTTCTAGCTGCGCTGGGTGTCCATTGCTGTGCGACTTTTTTTTCTCTAGTTGCGGCAAGTGGGGGTTACTCTGTAGTTGCGGTGTGTGGGCTTCTCACTATGATGGCTTCTCTTGTTGGGGAGCACAGGCTCTAAAGTACAAGCACAATAGTTGTGGCACGTGGGCTTAGTTGCTCTGCAGCATGTGGGATCGTCCCAGATCAGGGATTGAACCCATGTCTCCTGCACTGGCAGGTGGATTCTTCACCACTGAGCTACCAGGGAAGCCCCTAGAACCTTTACTTCTAATCCCTCATTTGCTTCCTTCAAGTTCAGATATTGTCTCTCTTAAAAGACTTTCTCATGCACCCATTTGCTTCAGCTCTGAACAAATTTAATTGCACGTTTCTCTGTACTTTCATAGCAGTTATTTATGAATCTTTCTCCTCCACTCATCCGTGAACCTCTTCACAAAAGGTTCTATCTAATCTTATTCATCTTTGGAAGGCAGAGTAACTTAGTGGTTAAGAATATGGACTCTGGAGTTACAAGGTTTGGGTAAAACTTCTGCTTCCTCCACTTACCATGTGATCTTGAAAAAGATGTTACAGCAACTCTGAGCGATAGTTTTATTACCTGTAAAATGGCTGTTTGTTACCCTATAGAAATTGCTTTCATAATTTAAAGAAATCCACATAAAGCAGCTGGCGCATAATGGCTCAACAACCATGAGCCCTGATCCACCATATTGTTCTGCATACTTAGTGCTCAGCCATGTCTGGCTTTCAGCAAGGCTGTCATGCATGTTTGTTTCCCTTAGCTTGTATCATCCTTAAACCACATGCGAAAAACATATGACTTCAAGAGGCAGCTTAGAACTTCCCTGGTGGTGCAGTAGATGAGAATCAGCCTGCCCCTGTGGGGGACATGGGTTCGATTCCTGATATGGGAAGATTCCACATGCCACGAAGCTGCTAAGCCAGTGTGCCATAGCTACTGAGCCTGCACTCTAGAGCCAGGGAGTCACAACTACTGAGCCCATGTGCTGCTACTACTGAAGCCTGAAAACCTAAAGTCTGTGCTCTGCAGCAAGAGAAGCCACTGCAGTGAGAAGCCTGCACACTGCAATGAAGAGTAAACCCCACTTGTTGCAACTAGAGAAAGCCCAAGCATAGCGATGAAGACCCAGCACAGCCAAAAATAAATAAATATTTTAAAAAAGTGGCAGCTTATGTATTTCTTTCACCAAAGGATGGGAAGGACTGAGGACAGAACCTTTCTGTGAAAGATAGTGGAAAGGAAGTGAAAACTGAGCACTAAAATTGAACTCATATTTAATACTGCCATGAATATTACCAACCTTAGAGATCAGGAAGTTATAGGCCCTCAGTTCCAACTTTTGGATGGCTTCTCATTAACTATAGGAATCTAGAATCATCTTTTGACTTTTTTTTTTTGGTATCTCAGTTTTAATACACACAAAAACAGACAGTGAGTGCTAACCTGCCTTCTCTAGATGTAAGAAAACAGAGCACCACACTCAGCCACCTTTATTATCAGGGCATTCTTGCTCCTGCAACAGGGAAACTGAGATACAAGTCTGGGGACTTGATCAAGGTCACAGTCAGTGGCAGAGCCAAATTAAAATTCATGTTCTCAGAGTCCTTTCCATGCCATTGCTTCACCTACTGACCCATGGTGCTCCAGCAAGAAGTACTTCTGATTAAGTGAACTTTCAGGTTTCAATAACACAAAACCTTGGCAAGGACTTTGGGTAAAAAGCTCATATCATAGACTCCGGTTACTTTTTGGCAAGAACTGGCTGTCTCACATATATGTTGACTTGATTGCCTCATACAGGCCAACACAAGAAAGTGGTGTGTTTTCAGTGTTGAACCAAGACTGCTGCTGCTGCTGTTGCTGCTGCTAAGTCGCTTCAGTCGTGTTCGACTCTGTGCAACCCCATAGATGGCAGCCCACCAGGCTCCTCCATCCCTGGGATTCTCCAGGCAAGAACACTGGAGTGGGTTGCCATTGCCTTCTCCGGAACCAAGACTGTAAGAGCTTAATAAAATCTTTCTTTGAAAAATAAAGAGGGCAAGTGAAAATGGGGACAGATGACTTCCTTATCAACTGTACCATCCACTATGAGGGACATAACTCTTTTTGGTCATTGCTATGGTTTCAGAGCCTAGCACAGTGCCCATGTATGATAATTCAATTGATATGGAATAAATGAATGAATACATGGCAACCTCAATACTTCAGATATCGTTAAATAACTTCCAATACTCTAGTGCAACATTACTCTAATGCTAATATGGTGGATTTTCCTGTATCCAATGTTTTCCAAAAAATTTGGTGTGTTTATATGTAATAGGGTGTTAAACTTTAAGTTTTGAACAAGGCTCCACAAGACAATAGATGTGGCATAGAAGTGAGGTGCTGGATCAAAATGTGTATGTATTAAAGCAGGAGGTTAAGAGCTGGTTTCACAAATTTGTAACCTGGGCCTAGGGGGACACTGACCCATATGGAAGATGTAACAATCTTAGGAGAGAGGACAGGAGAAAGTATTTTGAGGACCGTTTCTCAGGCAACGCTGCAATGACAGCCTCATCTTTCCCTAAGGGAAGGTGGTTGGAGACACACCTGTCCTCATGCAGACAGAGTAAGGGAGGATGTCCAAGAATTACTTGGAGAGCTTGCTGTGCTTCCTCTGGGTTTGAGCTCAGAGTGGACAGAATCTGACTTCAGCCCAGGAAATTGGAGCGCAAACAAGATGTGTCAGAGAGATGGGTTGGCAACTGAGCAGAGGTGTCTCTGCCACCTCCCGAAAGTAACTTCTTTCTCTTGCCAGAAGTTCTAAGAGGCAAACCCCAGGGTCCAGAGAGGAATTAGATGTAGGAATGACCTGAAGCCATTTTATGTCTTGGCAAAAAAGCTGGCTTATAAGAGGCAATGGGACTCCAGCAGAGAAAAACCTTCTCTTTAGAATGGACCTTCTGAGAACTGGGCCCAGGAGGGGCACTGAGGGAAAAGAGTTCAAGGCAAAGCATAAAGCAGAGTTAGAGCTGGAGGGGATTAGCTGGGGACTTTCCAAATTCAGTTACCATTGCCTCCATGAGAGAAAGGATTTGCTTAGACATCTTCCAGACAAAGGTAGCATGAAGTCAGATTTATAGCAACTCCCATGCATGTAACAAACTTCCCTACTACTTTTCTGCTTTTAACCCCCGATGTTTCAATCCAAGAGGAGTTAGAAACCATGGCTAATGAGCAGGTATACAAGGAGCAGAAGAGCTATTCTGGACAAGGAAGAAGAGTGTCCTGCCCTCCAGGTGGAGCTGGGGCGCTAGTGGTAAAGAATTCTCCTGCCAATGCAGGAGACACAAGAGACTCAGGTTTGATCCCCAGGTTGGCAACCCACTCCAGTATCCTTGCCTCCATAGAGGGGCCTAAGGGCTACAGTCCATAAGGTCGCACAGAGTCAGATATGACTCAAACAATTCAGCACACATGCCCTCCAGGTGCAGGCAGCTCTCCTAAGACTGGTGGATGGGAGAGAATTTAATTCTAAATCAAGCTCAGAATTTTTCTAACTACCACCGATGGGCATCTGACTGTTGTTTTGAGACTGTGTTTTGAACCTAAGGTGCTGCTAAGTCTCTTCAGTCTTGTCCGACTCTGTGCGACCCCAGAGATGGCAGCCCACCAGGCTCCCCCATCCCTGGGATTCTCCAGGCAAGAACACTGGAGTGGGCTGGTGCATCTAGAAGCATCTATTTCTAAACAGCAAACACAAAAGTAAAGGGAGGTGTTGAAGACAGAATTTAATGGCCAGGGGAACCTCCCTACTTCAAGTATATTTTAAAGAAGGAGGGAAGATCAAAATAAAATTACTCTTCGGTTATACGTCATAAGCTGAGCATGGTAAAAAATAGCAGGTAGAGTTCTCTTCATTTCATTTTGTATATCCTTGTGTAAGCTTGGACAGACCCTTCACATTAAAAATACACAATTTTAGTAGCGCCCATGGGGGTGCTGCCTACCTTTTGAGGGCACAAATCTGAGGAGGCTGCCATGGTTCACCCATGGTGTATCTGGATGCTAGATTAGTAAGAGCATGTCAGTTTGGCTAGAATCAGAAGAAAGGCTTAGAAGAGAGTTAGAACTCATTTGGTCTTACCCATATGATATTATATACTGGAAAAAAGAGAGCTGGTACCATTCTTGGACACAAATAAATATCAAGATGAAACTACTTTTGTATGAGTATTCCTTGAAATAAATCAAAGGGATTTAATTTTTAAAAATCTTTTTTGCTCGTATTTCTATTTTACAAAGTCAGTACTCCTTTTGAATGGTGACTTATTTTTTTTTTTTAGACCCTGAAACATGACAGTCTTTTTTTTTCCCACACTGATTGAATTATGCTATTTTATTTTTTCCTTAACTTTGTCACTTTCATCATCATGAATTAAGAAAATACTTATATCAAAATGATTTTTTATTTATGTTAATGTACTAATTTGCTTTAACAAGTATTTCTTACTGTAAAAACTTTCTTTCCAGTTATTGTAGAATGAACGACCAAAAGATAATTTGGTTCATAAAAAGGTCTACATTAAAAAATCACCTTTATCATTTTAATAAAATGAAAAACATGTATTAAGGAAACTCGCTGAATATTTCTAACTTAGTGTTCACTATGTTTTCCACTGGCTAGAATAAATTATCAAAAATCTTAATGTTTGCACTGTTCATATTTGTATTACACTTTTTTCTTTGTAGTTGTACTTAAAATTAGTGCTATATTAAAGGTATATATGTTTAAAATGAGACTTCGCTGGTGGCTCAGAGGGTAAAGTGTCTGCCTACAATGTGGGAGACCCGGGTTCAATCCCTGGGAGGAAGATCTCCTGGAGAAGGAAATGGCTGCCCACTCCAGTATTCTTGCCTGGAAAATCCCATGGTCAGAGGAGCCTGGTAGACTACAGTCCATGGGGTCACAAAGAGTTGGACACGACTGAGCAACTTTCTTTCTTTTTCTTCCTTTCTATGTTTAAAATTCATGTAAAAAAGTGGCCAATCTGCAGCTGATCCTATTTAGTATTTAAGAGGTACCCTAAGCCAAATCAATGCTTATCAGTTGGTGAGAAGCACTTCCTATGATGCAGTTTATGATATGTCTTATTCACTCAAGATTTCTCAAGTCCATTTCTATTCCTCCATCTTTCCCACTGGCCTATCAGACTTTAAGAGTTGATCTGTCAATGGGGATACTGTCATCTTGGTAGAAGTAAGAAGAAGGTGAGAAGGGAGAACTAACATCTGATACACCATTGGTCATGGAAATGAAGGGGGATCAAGGGGGTGGAGGTGATGTTTACTGAGCACCTACCCAATGACATGCAGCATGCAAGTGCTTTCACGACGGATCTGACTTCCTATGAACAACAGTTCCATGAAACTACGTATTCTCATACCTACTTTAGATAGGAAACTAGAGAAGTGACTTGCTTAGCACTGTGAATTCAAGACAGACCCAAAATTCCTATGCTTTCTGCAATCCAATACATCTTCCATTGATACTACATTTTAAAATACATTTTGAAATTGGCTTGTGACTTTCTCACTCTTTTTAATCTCCACAATCTAATCCCATATCAAAGCTGATAGTATTTTTAAATAAAGGAATTGTTTTTGATTTCCATTACTACATTTTTTGAGACTACATTGACTTCTGTTATTAGAATTGAATTTCAGGATAGCTAATGTCATATGTTCTTTCTCAGCACTGTATACCTTTCCATTATAGTGCACAACCGTTGATTCCAATCAACTTTTTTAAAAGCTCATTCCACATTTCCAATATTTTTAGACTTCTATTACCATTCACAAACATCCTCAAAACTGTGTTCCAATCTTGTGTGTGTTTCGATATTATGATAACTTTCCCCTAGGGGTTTATTAACTTCCATGTTGCAGTGTTCATTTTACCTATTTTCATTTCCTTGGACTAAGTCCAGAATAGCCCCTGGTCCTGTTGATTGCTTCACGAGCTATGTGAGGGAACATTTTTGCAATGTACTCGGAGACAAGCAACCATCTGATTCCATTTCTGTGATCTATCAGTCATTGTCAGGGGATTGAAATCATATCACGTTGAGTACTTTTATTTCTCTAACACCTCCCCATTCTTTTTCCTGTTCATTGCCTAGCTTTCTGTTATAGGAAAACATCTCCTCTCATTAGTATCTGTTTTTATGAATTTGATTCTTTTTAGAAAAGTGGCCTTTTTAAAGTGGAATGACGTCTTTTTTTTTAACCAACTGAAACCTCAACTAAACTCCACAAGTGTTTACCAAGATTTTGACATGCCTCTGGGGATGTCAAGGGCTTCCCTTGTAGCTCAGTTGGAAAAGAATCTGCCTGCGATGCAGGCGATACAGGTTCGATTCCTGGGTTGGGAAGATCCGCTGGAGAAGGAAATGGCAACCACTACAGTATTCTTGCCTGGAGAATCCCATGGACACTGGAGCCTGGCAGGCTATAGTGCATGGGGTCACAAGAGTCAGACACTACTTAGCGACTAAGCCACTGGGGATGGAGCTGCCAAAACTTGGGCTATTGGCTTCTAGGACAAAGTAATTCTCAGGGGAGACTTCTTGAGGAAATTCAATGGCAAGAGGTAAATTTCAAGTCAGAAGAGAAAATCTGAATATGGCAATGCTGTCTGTCATGTGAAAGGTTCAATAGGCTAGCTAGGGACATAAATTTGAGTCCTTAAGATGAGGGACATGAAAAAAGAAGACCAAGGGAAAATAAAACATGTAATCTGTGTCCTTCCAAGGGATAGTAAGAACACAGGCTGTAAGCAGCATGGACATCGGCGGCCATGGTGTGGATAGCCATGTGTTGAAGGAGGAGAAGCCGTACTGTCCTAGGGGAGACAGCGCTGGGGACGGTAGTTCTTTGGAGCTGGCAGTCGTGGCTGTGACAACAGCCGTCACAGTGTCCTTCTAGAGTTCTCGAAATTGGATACTGGAAACACTGCCACACACACAGGCATCAGTGAGGGCAGAGCTTCTGACGCGCAGCAGGGAACCCGGAGGTGATGCTGTTAGCATATTAAAACCTTGAGAAAGGGAGAGCGTTGGATATCCTGATAACTCAATGAGAGTACCTGGCAATTTCCACAACTATTTGGCAGCTTGAACAGAGGGTAAAATTCCGGAAAAGCAGGTGGGGTAGAGTCAGAGAAGCACTGTTTTGTAGGTTTTATGGCCATTTTCTTAGCCCCAGGCTTACATGGTTTAAGAAACACAAGAAAGAATAAGAGTAACCCCAAGAAGAAGTAACACTTTGTTTCAGGTGCTGTTTGACTCCTCACAACAATACTTCAGGGTGATACTATTATTGCCCCCATTTTAGAGATGATACATTTGAGGAACTGAGAAATCAAGTAATTCCAACCCTATACAAAGAGTAATTGCTGAGCTTCAACAGGACTTAGGATATGTAGTTCCCGGATGGCTATCAGTTCAGTTCAATTCAGTCTCTCAGTCGTATCGGACTCTTTGCGACCCCATGGACCGCAGCATGCCAGGCTTCCCTGTCCATCACCAACTCCCAGAGCCTACTCAAACTCATGTCCATAGAGTCAGTGATGCCATCCAACCATCTCATCCTCCAGGATGGCTACACGTTTAGCCATTTTACGACACTGTGTGACCTTATTATTTTAGTCTCAAGATTTAAATACAATTTGAAATATGATTTTTTGAAGACTTTCTTGAGGGCTAGTGAAATTCCTTTCAGAAAAACCACTGATGCAAGAAAAAAACTGATTCAAGGTTGGAAAAGGAATATTAAACTTAAGAAATATTGCATTTAATAACTAAAATATCTTTATTATAAAATAAGATTCTTTTTCCTCCTATTTATCTTAGCCTTCCAATTATCTTGCCTTTTCTTTTTTTCTTGAATTTCTGTTAGATTTTTCTTTTTATTACTGTTGCTGCTGCCCTAGACCAGACCCTCATCACACCATGTCTGGACAATTATAATGATGCCCCAATGAGATGCCCTGACTCTTGTGTCTCACTTCTCCAGTTTATTTAATACTACATTAGATAAATGTTAATAAAACAGCAACCACATATACCCTGTTCAGAAATATTTGTTGACTCTGTGTACGTGCATGCTAAATCGCTACAGTCATGTCTGACTCTTGGCGACCTCATGGACTGCAGCCTGCCAGACTCCTCTGATGGGATTCTCAGGCAAGAATAATGAAGCAGGTTGCCATGCCCTCCTCCAGAGGATCTTCCTGACCCAGGGGTCTAACATGCATCTCTTAAGTCTCCTGCACTGGCCAGTGGGTTCTTTATCACTAGTACCACCTGGGAAGCCCATTTGTTGACTCTGCTGCTGCTGCTGCTAAGTCGCTTCAGTCGTGTCCGACTCTGTGCGACCCAATAGACGGCAGCCCACCAGGCTCCCCCGTCCCTGGGATTCTCCAGGCAAGAACACCGGAGTGGGTTGCCATTTCCTCCTCCAATGCATGAAAGTGAAAAGTGAAAGTGAAGTCGCTCAGTCGTGTCCAACTCCTAGCGACCCCATGGACTGCAGCCTGCCAGGTTCCTCCATCCATGGGATTTTCCAGGCAAGAGTACTGGAGTGGGGTGCCATTGCCTTCTCCATTGTTGACTCTACATAGCTATAAAATAAATCCTATACTTTTTAGTCCAAGTACAAGACTATTCATGTATACATCTTCCCTATATGCTTTCTTGGCTCAAAATACTGCCCCCACACTAGTCGTCCCCAAACCTAGCCTTGGTACATTTCATCGGCAGAATTACAGAAATTATGGTCAGACTCCAAGACTTTATTCAAATCTTACATCTTTATAAAATGCCACTCAGTTAGAGCCTCTTGACACTTACTATATATCTGTGTGAATTATAAATAAGCCTCTCCTCTGGTCTGAAGCAGGCTGCATGAGGGCGGAGGGCTTGGTGAGTGGAGCTGGGTCGGATTTCCGCTGCCCCGCCCCTACTCCACCTGGGCTTTTTGAGCAGAACACAAATGTCCTTCCCCTAGTGGTGGCCCTATCGCTTCCCCTCCTTCCCAGGCTCACCCTGGCTCCAATTCCTAAGGCAGTGACTGCCACTACAATTCATTAGGCAATTAACCATGTATTATTTGGTGACATCTCTTCAATTGCAGTTTTTAAAATTCCTTTACCAATATTTTAATGTTTAATGTGTTACCGTCTTAACTCTTCAGAATATTCCCTCTTGAGGGCAGGATTCATATATTTCTTTGTGGTTCTCAGAATATACAGCACAGTGTCTGACACTGTAGGAACTCAAACATGATGCTTGTTGATTTTACTTGAATTATTTTTATGCAAATACACACAGCTAATTACAAATGAAGCATGAATTTGTTGGAATTAATGATCAACAATTGGCTGTCCATTTTTAGCTGAAAAGGGTTATATTTCCAGCAACACACACACACACCCCATAATTGTAGTGATTATAATTCACCCTTATTTTTATTATTTATCTTTTAAATTTTGGTATATTAAACTATCCACAACTACAAGTGGAGAGAATTATTCTTGTTCTTTGATTTACATTGAATGCCATATGGCCGTTCATTATAGTTAGGCTTTTCAACATAATTATTTCGCCAACAACTATTTATAAACTCAAAGTACTTCAGGGGAAACAAAGATGAAAACATTTCTGTCTCTGCCATCAATGAGATTTAATTCCGAGTGGGAGAAAACATTTATTAAAAAGTACAATGTTCGTAAAACAGATGCAAGTTTCATAAAAAGCGGTACCAAAAATGTGAATTAAGGGCTTAGAGAAACCAAGCAGCTCTAGAATTTCCATTTAAACTGACCCTTGCAGTAGGGCAGACAGGTTAAGCACTCCAGCCAGAGGCAAGGTTTGGAAAAAGGTAAATTGAAAAAGTGTCCCTGGAATCACAAAACTTTTTGTTTGGTGTAAAGTATCATTGCATACCACTTACACAATGCCATCTATAGTCCCCAATTCCTACATCTCAAATTTTTGAGGTCTGCCTGAAGTGGATTATCACAGAAATACCTATTTCAATTTTCAGAAATGATTCCTATAGAGTTAGAAGCATTATATACTAGTTACATGTTTTCTAAAACTCATTATTCTCTAGAAGCAAAATCTCCAGATGGAAAGAGATGTCTATGACATCAATACTTAAGTTTCACTTAAGAGATTCCTTTTTAGTTTTTCTCACTTGGACAGAATTTTTCATCACCTTAGCCAGATTTTCTGCAATACTATTGAAAAAAAAAAAGTTGTATTTTCCACTCACTTTAGCACAGCTAAAGGAGTCTGGAATTTTCTGAAGGAATGTTATTTCAAAAGGGTGTGAGTGGTATTTCTGCCTCTGGTTATAACAGACTGCCTTGTATTAAAATAGCCCTCTCACCAGGTACAAATAGAAAAGTTGGAAGGGGCTTTAAAAAAATCTCTGGTCGGAGGCAGTAATCTGCCAATTGGAAGGTAAGAGTTAGTGTCTGGTGTTCAACAACAAGAATGACAAATGACCAAGAAGGAAAAAAGCAGGAGGCAATACCAAATTGCAGAAAACCAAGAGAAAAGAAGAAACAAAATAGGGAGACTGACAGGCAATTTAGATAATGAGAATTCAGGACATGGACTTTAAAATAAATGTGATTATTATACCATGCCAGTTAATCAAAAAACAAATAAAAAGAAAGCTACAGTGTCTATATTAATATAAGCTGAAGTGGACTTTAGGATAAATGTACTAGGGAGACTTCACAATCAGGATCAATTCACCAGGAAGAAATAAGAGTTCCAATATGTATGTGTTGGATAGCAAAGCCTCAAATTATATAAAGCCAATTTCACAAAATTAAAAGGAGAAATTGATACTTCTGTAATCACAATGATAGATTAAAACACCTTCTTTTAATAACTGAGAGAGCAAGCATAAAGAAAACTTAGTGAAGATATAGAAATTTTGAATGACATAATTAGCACTCTTAAACCTTATGGCAGAAAGCAAAGAACTAAAGAGCTTCTTCATGAAAGTGAAAGAGGAAAGTGAAAAAGTTGGCTTAAAACTCAACATTCAGAAAACTAAGATCAAGGCATCTGGTACCATCACTTCATGGCAAATAGATGGGGAAACAGTGGAAATAGTGACAGACTTAATTTTGGGGGCTCAAAAGTCTCTGCAGATGGTGACTGCAGCCATGAAATTAAAAGACGCTTGCTCCTTGGACGTTGTACAGGAGACAGGGGTCAAGACCATCCCCAAGAAAAAGAAATGCAAAAAGGCAAAATGGCTGTCTGAAGAGGCCTTAAAAATAGCTGTGAGAAGAAGAGAAGTGAAAAGCAAAGGAGAAAAGGAAAGATATAAGCATCTGAATGCAGAGTTCCAAAGAATAGCAAGAAGAGATAAGAAAGCCTTCCTCAGTGATCAATGCAAAGAAATAGAGGAAAACAATAGAATGGGAAAGACTAGAGATCTCTTCAAGAAAATTAGAGATACCAAGGGAACATTTCATGCAATGATGGGCTCAATAAAGGACAGAAATGGCAGGGACCTAACAGAAGCAGAAGATATTAAGAAGAGGTGGCAAGAATACACAGAACTGTACAAAAAAGATCTTCACAACCCAGATAATCACAATGGTGTGATCACTCACCGAGAGCGAGACATCCTGGAATGTGAAGTCAAGTGGGCCTTAGGAAGCATCACTACGAACAAAGCCAGTGGAGGTGATGGAATTCCAGTTGAGTTATTTCAAATCCTAAAAGATGATGCTGTGAAAGTGCTGCACTCAATATGCCAGCAAATTTGGAAAACTCAGCAGTGGCCACAGGACTGGAAAAGGTCCGTTTTCATTCCAATCCCAAAGAAAGAAAATGCCAAAGAATGCTCAAGCTACCGCACAATTGCACTCATCTCACACGCTAGTAAAGTAATGCTCAAAATTCTCCAAGCCAGGCTTCAGCAATATGTGAACCGTGAACTTCCAGATGTTCAAGCTGGTTTTAGAAAAGGCAGAGGAACCAGAGATCAAATTACCAACATCCACTGGATCATTGAAAAAGCAAGAAAGTTCCAGGAAAACATCTATTTCTGCTTTATTGACTATGCCAAAGCCTGTGACTGTGTGGATCACAATAAACTGTGGAAAATTCTGAAAGAGATGGGAATACCCGACCACCTGACCTGCCTCTTGAGAAATCTGTATGCAGGTCAGGAAGCAACAGTTAGAACTGGACATGGAACAACAGACTGGTTCCAAATAGGAAAAGGAGTACGTCAAGGCTGTATATTGTCACCCTGCTTATTTAACTTATATGCAGAGTACATCATGAGAAACGCTGGGCTGGAGGAAGCACAGGCTGGTATCAAGATTGCTGGGAGAAATATCAGTAACCTCAGATATGCAGATGACACCACCCTTATGGCAGAAAGTGAAGAAGAACTAAAGAGCCTCTTGATGAAAGTGAAAGAAGAGAGTGAAAAAGTTGGCTTAAAACTCAACATTCAGAAAACTAAGATTACGGCATCCGGTCCCATCATTTCATGGCAAATAGATGGGGAAACAGTGGAAACAGTGGCTGACTTTATTTTTTTGGGCTCCAAAATCACTGCAGATGGTGATTGCAGCCATGAAATTAAAAGACGCTTGCTCCTTGGAAGGAAAGTTATGACCAACCTGGACAACATATTAAAAAGCAGAGACATTACTTTGTCAACAAAGGTCTATCTAGTCAAGGCTATGGTTTTTCCAGTAGTCATGTATGGATGTGAGAGTTGGACTGTGAAGAAGGCTGAGCACTGAAGAATTGATGCTTTTGAACTCTGGTGTTGGAGAAGACTCTTGAGAGTCCCTTGGGCAGCGAGGAGATCCAACTGTCAATCCTAAAGGAAATCAGTCCTGAATATTCATTGGAAGAACTGATGTTGAAGCTGAAACTCCAATACTTTGGCCACCTGATGCAAAGAGCTGACTCATTTGTAAAGACTCTGATGCTTGGAAAGATTGAGGGCAGGAGGAGAAGGAGACAATGCAGGATGAGATAGTTGGATGGCATTACTGACTCAATGGACATGGGTTTGGGTGAACTCCGGGAATTGGTGATGGACAGGGAGGCCTGTCATGCTGCAGTTCATGGGATCACAGAGAGTCAGACACAACTGAGTGACTGAACTGAACCAAACTGAACTACTCCTTGGAAGAAAAGTTATGACCAACCTAGACAGCATATTAAAAAGCAGAGACATTACTTTGCCAACAAAAGTCCATCTAGTCAAAGCTATGGTTCTTCCAGTGGTCATGTATGGATGTGAGAGTTGGACTATAAAGAAATCTGAGCACTAAAGAACTGATGCTTTTGAACTGTGGTGTTGGAGAAGACTCTTGAGAGTCCCTTGTACTGCAAGGAGATTCAACCAGTCCATCCTAAAGGAAATCAGTCCTGAATATTCACTGGAAGGACTAATGCTGAAGCTGAAACTCCAATACTTTGGCCACCTGATGCAAAGAACTGGACTCATTGGAAAAGAAAAGACTCATTGGGAGTTGGTGATGGATAGGGAGGCCTGGCTTGCTGCAGTCCATGGGGTTGCAGAGAATCAGACACAACTGAGCGACTGAACTGAAATGAACCTAGCTGACATAAATAAAACACAGCTCAAAGCAACTGCAGAATATGTCTTTTTTTTTTTTTTAAGTTCATGTAGAGCATTTACCAAAATGGAACATATGTTGGGCCTTAAAGCAAAACTCAATTAAACTGAAAAGTCTGAAAATATATAGAATATATTCTATGGTTAACATTTAAGTATTAAAGACATATTTGTTAAGAGCGTAGATCATTGCTAAGTGTTATTACTACAAAAACAAACAAAAAAAGAAAGGCTAGCAAGAACTTTTGGAGGTGGTAGATTATATTTATAACCTTGATTATGATGATGACTTTATGGATGGATGTTAGAGATCCAAATTCAGTCATTTGTTTACATTAAATATGCCCTTTTCTGTATATCAAGTGTCAGTTCAGTTCAGTTGCTCAGTTGTGTCTGACCCCTTGCGACCCCATGGACTGCAGCACACCAGGATTCCCTGTCCATCATCAACTCTCAGAGCTTGCTCAGAATCATGTCTATTGAGTCAGTGATGCCATTCAATCATCTCACCCTCTGTCATCCCATTCTTCTCCTGCCTTCAATCTTTCTCAGCATCAGGGTCTTTTTCCAATGAGTCAGTATACCAAATATACCTCAATAATATTTCAGTAATGGTTTTTGGAAAGAAAACCTCCAATTGTTCAGAAATTTAAAAATTTCTTCGAGAATTACAAGGAAATACTAAAGTGGAAATTAGAAAGTATTTTTAATTAGTGATAATACAAATATGATATATTAAGATATGGATTGCAGCTAAAGCTGTGATGATGAGAGGGAAATATTAGTCTTAAATGCGTGTTATAGAAAAGAAAAGGTTACAAATTAATGATCTGAGCATCTATTTCAAAAGTTAAAAGACTGGCAAATAAAACATAAATAATACAGAAAAGATAAAGATGAGAGACAGTAACAAAGGTACAAATAGAGAAATCAAAGAAGTGAAAGGTTGGCTATTTGAAAGACTAGTAAAATTGATAAAAATCTAGCAAGACTGATCAAAAGAAAAAAATGGAGAATAAATTCAATCTATCAAAATAGCATTACAGATATTAATGCATCACCTTCAGACATTAAAAAAATAATAAAAATATATTATGTAAAGTTTAAAGCAATGAATTTGAATATTCAGATAAAATGGACAGAACCTTTGAGGAACACATTTTAATAAACCTGATGTAAGAAGAAATAGAAAAGCTAAACAGTCCTACATTTACTAAGGCTGATAAATCTACAAAAATTATCTTTTCATAAAGAAATGTCAGAACAAGATGACTTTGTCAGTAAATTCTTTCATACATTTATAGAAGAAATAGGATGACTTTTATTCAAAAAAGAAAAACTCTCTCAATTACTTTTTACTAAAAAGCAATAATTCCAGCAGATATTTAAGACAGCTGTATGTGAGACAGGAATTTCTCAAAAGTCTTTTTTCAAGAACAAAGGATCCTCTTGCGTTTTCTTTTATGTTTTTCTCAATATAATCTTTTTCTTTTTCTGAAAAACTAGTTTTTTTTGTGATGGAAGCAAGAGTAAATCTTCTCTGGAAGAAAATAACACTCAAAACTTCAAACTATCTGTATTATAGGCCAGGGTAATCTTGATACCAAAACTTGACAAAATCTTTACAAGAAAGGAAAATTGCAGACTCATCTTTTTCATAGTCAGAGGTGCAAAGATCCTAAAGAAATGATTGACAATTTAAATTTTATGACACTTAGTAATACATCAACAGAAATTAGTGTATTCCTGGCATACAAGATTGGTTTAATGTTTTTAAATTGAATTTAACAATAATAAATAAAATTATATTATCATTGCAAGGGATATTAAAAAAAGATCTGACAAAATTCAATATCATTTATGACAAAAATTCATATCAAACCAAGAATAAAATGAAATTTTCTTATTTTGATACAGGATACAAATAAAAATCTACATTAAATATCATAGTTTAAAATGAAATGCTTTCCCTGCTGAGATCAGAATAACACTGCACATTACTATCATATCTGTTCAACTTTCTACCAGAAGTTTTAGCCAACGTAAATGGGAAAAAATAAATAGCATTAACACTGAATAAAAAAAAATAAAATTGCCATTACTTACAGGACACTGTAAGCATTCAGAAAATATAAAATACTTTTCAAAAAGTATTAGAATAATAAGTGAATTTATCTAGGTAAATAGTATAAGCTCAATATAAAAAAAAATTAGCTGAATTCCTGTATACTAGAAACTACTTAAAAAAAAACAGTTTTAAAGGAAAGATATTGTTTACAATAACATCAAGTCAAATACCTTTAATTAAATCTAAGATGTAAAAAAGACTACACTAAAAATCATAAAACATTGAGAGAAATTAAAGACTTAACCACATGTATTCACATAATATAGTTAAGAATTAGAAGACTAAATATTACTAAATTTTCAGTATTTTCCAAATTGGTTTATAGACTTAATGTGATCCCAATCAAAATTCCAGTGGGTTTTTTTAGATTGGGTGAAAATCAGCAAACAGATTCTGAAATGTGTACAAAAGTTCAGAAACAGTAAAAAAATATCATGAAAAAGAACAAAATTGGAATACATATCAAGACTTTATTACAGTAGCTTTGTAACAAGAAAGTGTGGAATTGACATAAAGATGGACTCAAACCAACAGAACAGAAGAGAGTCCAGAAAACTCTACATTCTCTTGACAACATATGGCCTCTTCATTCATGACATTTGATGACACCGAGACTATGGAGAAAGAATGTTTTTCTGATAATAGTGCTGGGCTGACCGGGTATCATCTTGATCCCCATTTAATACCGTAAATCAGCACTTCTTGGTGGGAGTGACTTTTGACCTCTCTGTGGTACCCAAGGACATCCAGAAATGTCTGGAGACATTATTGTCATGAGTGAGTTGGGGAGTGCTACTGGCATCTAGTGGGTACAGATTAAGGATGCTGCTAAACATTCTGTAATGCATAGTAGAGTCTTAAACAGCAAGGAATTATTTTGTTCAAAATGTCAATAGTGCCAAAATTGAGAAACTCTGTCTTAAACAAACAAAAATCAACCTCCAGAGTATTGCAAGCTTAAATATGAAAGAATAATAAAGTTTCTTAGAGGTAAGAAGACAGAAGATACTCATGACCTTGGCATTGGTAAAGATTTCTTTAACGTGACACACAAAAAGCAGTAAGCAAAAATAAAAATACTGATAAACGAGATTACAATTTACCAAAACATATCACCAACACAGTAAAATGTTAAGCCAGAGAAAAGAAGAAATTTGAAATATATGTAACCAGCAAAGCACTTATATCAAGAATATATAAACATTGCCTATGAATCAAGAAGAAGGAAAGAGACAACCCGGGGAGGGGGGATGAGGAATGGGCAAAAGAATCAAACTTGTGCTTCATAGTAGAAAATACCCATTTGATACTACATGTATAAGAAAGTGTCCAACATCACTAGTCATGAAGGAAATTAAAATTAAAACTACAATGAATTAACTCCACATACTCGCCAGAAAGGTGAAAATTTAAGAGACTGAGAAATGAAATGCTGATTAAACTGTGGAGCCACTGGAATTTTCATACACCGCAGATGGGAAAGTAAATGGGGACAATCTCTTTGGAATACTATTGTGAATATCAACTAAAATTGAGTATATTCATAACCATATGACTTAGCAATTCCATTCCAACAGAAATGTGTATATATATATATTCAGTAAAAGATATGTATATACACACAGATACTTATATATCCACATACAAGTATAGGATCTATGTATCCATATATGTATGAATGCTTACTGCAGCATTATTAATAACAGTTCATAACAATTCAAAACCAGTTACAACCTAATTGTCCATCAAAAAAAAATAAGTAAATAAACTCTTGTATATTCAAACAATGGAATTCTTCACAGCAATGAAAATCATTGCTATATGCAACTATGTGAATAAATCTCATAAACAATGTTGAATGAAAGAAGTCAGACATGGAGGGAACATGCCATATCATTTCATGTATATAAAATTGCAAATCAGGTGAAACTAACATATGGCTTCTAGGTCAGGATCAGGCTTCCCTGGTAGCCTAGCTGGTAAAGAATCCGCCTGCAATGTAGGAGACTCTGGTTTGATTCCTGGGTCAGGAAGATCTGCTGGAGAAGGGATAGGCTACCCGCTCCAGCATCCTTGGGCTTCTCTGGTGGCTCAGATGGTAAAGAATCCACCTGCAATGTGGGAGACCTGAGTTCAGGCCCTGAGTTGGGAAGATCTCCTAGAGAAGGGAATGGCTACCCACTCCAGTATTCTCCAGTATCCAGTACCTAGACAGCATATTAAAAATCAGAGACAATACTTTGCACACAAAGGTTCATATACTCAAAGCTATGGTTTTTCCAGTAGTTATATATGGATGTGTGAGTTGGACCCTAAAGAAGGCTGAATGCCAAAGAATTGATGCTTTTGAGCTGTGGTGTTGGAGAAGACTCTTGAGAGTCCCCTGGACTGCAAGTAGATCAAATCAGTCAATTGTAAAGGAAATCAATACTGAATATTCATTGGAAGGATTGGTGCTGAAGCTGAAGCTCCAATATTTTGGCCACCTGATGCGAGGAGCCAAATAATTCAAGACCTTGAGGCTGGGAAAGATTGAAGGCAGGAGGAGAAGGGCCCTACAGAGGATAAGATGGTTGGATGGCATCACCGACTCAATGGACATGAGTTTGAGTAAGCTCCAGGAGGTGAAGGACAGGGAAGCCTGGCGTGCTGCAGCCCATGGGGTTGCAAAGAGTCGGACACAACTGAGCGACTGAACAACAAAAGGTCAGTATGGTGGTAACTCTGAAAGAGAAGTAGGGATGGGGATGAAGAAAAGGTTCACGGCAGGCTTCTCGAGTTCGGTGATATTTATTTCTCTATCTCGTGGTGTGTTCATTGTATAAAAATCCATTGAGCTCCACACTTAAGATTTGTGCACTCTTCTGACATCTGCGTTGATTAAATATTTACTTAAATATGTATAAGAGTGGGGTGGCGTGAAGGTAAAATTGATGTAGAAATAAACAAAATATACTTTTTAAAACCCACATTAGCATATGAGCTCTCAAGATAAAGATTTTGGCTCCTAAGTTTTCAGTACAAAATATTAGAGAATTGTAGTGGTTTCCTCAAATTCTCTTATTATAAAATAAGTTGGCCCCAACTGTTAGGTGTTCTTTTCTTGCCAGGTTTGCCTAGTTATTTGTTGTTTTTTTTTTTTTTTCAGTGTGTGTTTGTTTTTAAAATATGAATATGGGCCTGAATTGGCTTCCCAGGTGGTGCTAGTGGTAAAGAACCTGCCAGCCAATGCAGAAAACAGAAGAGACATGGGCTCGATCCCTGGGTTGGGAAGATCCCCTGGAGGAGGGCATGGCAACCCACTCCAGTATTCTCGCCTAGAGAATCTCATGGACAGAGGAGCCTGGCAGGCTACAGTCCATAGCGTCTGACATGAAAGAGTTGGACATGACTAAAGTGACTTACCATCAGCACCATGGACCTGAATTAGACAAACTTTCTTTCTCTTTTCCCTCCCTCAGATTTTTCCATTCTGCCCTCAGAGCTGAGTCAGAGCTGTTGAACCAGAGTCTTGAGAGATCCGTCATGTCTTCAGCAATGTTTTCCTCCTGAGAGAACCACTGGCAGAGCAGGGAACTTAGCAGAGATTACACACCTGAGTGGCAAAGGAAAGTTACATTCGCATTTTTTAGGGTACAACTTGGCACTTATCAGTTATTCTTGGTGCCTAACAATAGATGATTTCCAATATATACTGTTTCTGCTTAACAGCTGTATTAATTTCTTTTGTCAGTGCCCATCTAAGTGACTTTCACAAAGTAAATTTTCTGTTACATCTGTAACCTGTTCATCAAGAATCATTATTGTACTGGGTTTCTTTCTTTTATGCAATAATCACATTATTTCAAGATAAGTTCAACACAGTACTTCTAATTCACTAAAGGAATTCACTATCTTAGAGAATATAACAATCTGAAATTAACAAGGATTCTAATAATACACTCAAGTTAAAGTCTATGCATTTTCTTGAACTGTTGGATGGCAAAATTTAGGGTCTTTAGGGTCTGTTGTAGTCATCTATAGGCTAAAATTTAGTTTTCAAAACTATACTACAAATTTTTATATAAATATAAAATATTTAACTTTATATATATGTTTACATATGAGATATAAATACTTTATATGTTTACATATATTAGAGAGTGTCTCAAGAAGAATAAGTGGTATCTTTTTGAGACACTGCAGTTTATTTTTTAAAAAGGGAGTCTAGAGATAAAAATGGAAAGGAGATCATGGGAGGAGCCTTTGTACCTTAAAAGAGCCTTTTGAGAAACTCCTGTCTCGAGATGACATACTGTTGTTTTAAACAAGTCCTGCTGGAATTATTGCTGCTAGTCCAGACGGCAGAGAAGGACTGTCCCTGAGGATGAAATAGTGCTCACAATTCTGCACTGCAGATGGAGTTGTGAACGCTGTGGGGAACCAGGGCAGAGGCGACGAGGAGGAGCGAGGCGCAGAGAAATGAGCGGAAATGAATATTTAACTTTTTTATAAGGTTGTACACTGTATTTGCACTCTATTTCTTGCACATTGTACTTTAATTGCGGAAGGACTCCAGAAAAAAATAGTATTTCATTATATGAATGTATTACTCTGCCTACATGGAAGACCTTGGAAATAAGGTAAATCAGACCACTCTCTGAGAATCAAGCTGAAAAATCAGTGCACATGGAATGAAGCACATTCCATCACCTGAAAGAGACTGGTTCTTGTATCCGAGGGGGCGTCCCAAGATGCTGCTTTATCTGTTCTCTGTATGCCTGTCTCTCATATTCCTCTACCCCGGCCTTCTCATTGCTGCTGCTGCTGCTAACTCGCGTCAGTCGTGTCCGACTCTGTGCGACTCCATAGATGGCAGCCCAACAGGGTCCTCTGTCCCTGGGATTCTCCAGGCAAGAATACTGGAGTGGGGCGGGAGTGGGGGAGAGGAGCATTGCCTTCTCCGGGCACTACCTCTTCCATGACGGTCTCTCATTGGACAGTGCATCCGCTAATGACTGCTAACTTCACTGGAGGCTACTGCACCCATCCTCAGGGGAGGATCATGGTTTTATTCTGCACCACACTGGGTATTGGCTTCCTATACTTCCTATAGTATTGTTGTTCAGTCGCTCAGTCGTGTCCAACTCTTTGCCACCCCATGGTGGCACTGTACATGGCCACCCTGCAGCACGCCAGGCTTCCCCGTCCTTCACCATCTCCCAGAGTTTGCTCAACCTCATGTCCATTGAGTCAGTGATGACATCCAACCATCTCATCCTCTGTCATCCCATTCTCTTTCTGCCTTCACTCTTTCCCAGCATCTGGGTCTTCTCTAATGAGTCAGCTCTTTTCATCACGTGACCAAAGTTTTGGAGCTTCAGCTTCAGCATCAGCCCTTCCAACGAATATTCAGGACTGGTTTCCTTTAGGATTGACTGGTTGAATCTCTTTGCAGTCCAAGAGACTCTCAATGGTTTTCTCCAACACCACAGTTCGAAAGCATCCATTCTTCGGCACTCAACCTTTTTTTTGGTTCAACTCTCACATCCATACATGACTACTGGAAAAGCCATAGCTTTGACTATATGAACCTTTATGGGAAAAGTAATGTCTCTGCTTTTTAATATGCTGTCTAGGTTTGTCATAGATTTTCTTCCAAGGAGCAAGTGGGTCTTTTAATTTCATGGCTTCAGTCACCATCTGCAGTGATTTTTGAGCTCAAGAAAATAAAGTCTGTCACTGTTTGCATTGTTTCCCCATCTGTTTGCCATGAAGTGATGGGACCAGATGCCATGATCTTCATTTTTTGTATGTTGAGTTTTAAGCCACCATGTTGGAAATTGAATGAGGTTATACTAAAGGTTTGGGAATAAAGGAATGGGGGTAAAATAAGGGGAAGAATTCATAACTTGTTCCTAAACCCAGACTCACTCCAGGTAAAGCTTAGGTGTGATCCCCCTTTCTCTCTCAGGCTACTTCAGGGGGTAGGGGTCACTAATGTCCACTCACCCCCTGGCTGACCATTCTGGGTACTCACCCTGACACTTCTCATATCGGCATTTCTTCTGTAATTTGTTTCTTTGCATTTTTAAGAAACATTGGGTGTGAAAGACTGGGCTTAAAAACAGTCACCTTCCACATGGCTCTCTTTTCTAGATCTTTCCTGGAAGATTGCAGAATAGCATTTTCAGTACATTTTCATGTTCTTTTTCAAACATGTCCATACTACTCCTGACAGTTTCCAGTCATGTTTATTTTATGTCTGTTGCTTTTAATGGGCTTCCAATTCTGTAATATTTAAAAATTTCTCTTTGATTTCTTATTTTTCTGCCAGCTCAGTTTTAGTTGATCTTTCTCTTAATAATCTCTTATTTGAATGCCTGTACCTTTTTCCCCAATTTTTTAAAATATATAATGATATCTCTAATTTTATTTAGCTTGTGGTCTTAGTTCTTCCATTTCCTTGATTGATTCATTTTTCAAGGTTATTCTTTGTATGCCCTTTGCTGATATTCTGCCTTTTTTTTTTTTTTGGCAGTGTCTATGCTTACATTCCATACTGTCTCTTGTCTGATTCTTAGCTCATATTTTAATGGAGTCTAATATTTATTATAAAATATTATAAGGAGGGCAGAGACTGAGGATGGAATAAAGGCAGGGGGACAGGGGAGCATGAGGTGGGATAACTCAAAAGTTCAGTTCAGACTTCCTTTTACACATAACCTTTCACCAAATCAGTTATGTCCTTTTCCTGATGGCTTGTTTCTTATCTGAATTTTAGCATCCATGAGGTTGCTTCCTCATGTTTCACCTCACACTGTCCCCTGGATAGGAGTCCAAGCTGTCAACAATCAAAGGGATGGGTAGGATAAATCCCCCTTCATGATGGCCTTCCTCGGCTCCCCGACTCAACTATGGAATGTGCACTGATTCTCCTAGCTCATACCTCCCTATTCATACACCCATTTTATTGGTATTTGAGGGTGTGATTATTCTTGATCAATTGATTTATTTAATAGAACTCAACTGACACAGTATTGACAGGGACATTTTGTACTTTGGGCTTTGGCACTGGGACTATTTCCTTGTTTCAATGAAGATTAATTTCTCCCTTTTTATTATTTAGTAGCTTTTGATAGGTGTCTTTACTCTGGCATCTCTTCCCATATCCCCTGACTATGCTTTTTTTTTTTTTTTTTTAAAGAGGTTTCAATGGTGCTTTAGAGGAAAATCAAACAGTAGATCAACATGGAGAATAAGATTCACCTCCTCAACTTGGATCATCCCTCGTGTCTTGTGGCTGGCTGCCCTGTCCCTCACTCCCAGCCTATCTTTCAGACAGCACGTGCCAACCACTGAAAAGAAGTCACTCTGTCCTTCCAAACTCCACCCTGCTCTCAACCAAACATTGTTGTCAACCTCTCCAGGATCATATTTAGGATGAATAGACAAGAAGAATCCATTCCTTTCAGAGACCAATCTTGCTCAGACATGTAGGTTTATGGTTTAGCCTGAAAGTTCAATGAGGCAAACATAAAATAGTGTAATGTTGATACATCTCCAAATTTCTTGCTTATCCATTTGCTTCCAAATTTCCATACTGCGTAAAGAAAACATAGAAGGAATACCTTTCCAGCAATAGAAGGACAAAGAGAAGACAGAAAGAAAGCTTTTGTTTTTGGCCATGCCCTCTGCTCTCAGGATCTTAGTTCTGGGACCAGGGATTGAATGTGAGCCCCAGAAGTGAAAATGCTGAGTTCTAACCACTGGACTGCTAGAGAATTCCTGGAAGGGCCGTTTTGTTAGGGTACTTTGGGCCCTGCCCATGGGAGGTGCCCCCTTTGATTAAGTAGCTACTTTGTCCCTCCCTCAAATAGCCATCTGCAACCCCCAGAACAGATGCTATTAAAAATTAGAATCATATAATCCCCTTATTCTGATTCCATTCCAAGTTTTTCACAATTCGATTTCTTTTTTTTTTAAATATATTTTATTTTATTTTTTAACTTTACAATATTGTATTGGTTTTGCCATATATCAAAATGAATCTGCCACAGGTATACATATGTTCCCCATCCTGAACCCTTCTCCCTCCTCCCTCCCCATACCATCCCTCTGGGTTGTCCCAGTGCACCAGCCCCAAGCATCCAGTATCGTGCATCAAACCTGGACTGGCGACTCGCTTCATATATGATATTATACATGTTTCAATGCCGTTCTCCCAAATCATCCCACCCTCTCCCTCTCCCACAGAGTCCAAAAGACTGTTCTATACATCAGTGTCTCTTTTGCTGTCTTGTATACAGGGTTATTATTACCATCTTTCTATGTGCTTTGTCTATAGGGAAAAACATGTGCTTGGTTAGCACTATTGATATTAAAATTTTCCTTGACAGTTAACTTTTAAATTAAAAATAAAAATTTGGATTTTTACAAGTGAATCTGTTAGAAGCTTTGATGCATGGTTTAGTGTTCCAAAGAATAAATATAAGATGGAATTTTCAGGCATGCAAGGCTGATGACAGCCCCTGGACTGTGGTCAGTGCACAAGAACATGTATCTGAAGGGGGTCAGTCTTGGAGGTGAGACTTGCTTCCCCAGAGAGGCTGGTTCAGAGGACACGGGGTTTTCATTTGAACCCCCAAAGTGTGCACATTGCTGACCAAGAGGAAATCTCAATCTGACAAATCCAAACACTGGTAAAATTAGACACATTTAATGAATTTATTGTTACAACTCAGCCTTACAAACAACTCCAAGAAGGTTCCACACCTCAAATAATTCTAACCAATATACCATCACTTGTAGAGGTCAAACTTTGAAAAATTACATCACAGTTCACCAAGCAGAAATAATTTCTCATCCTGGGAAGGTGAGTAAGTGTTTATATACAAGATTACTTTCACCTATATAAGTGAGTCAGTTTTCATTCCAATCCCAAAGAAAGGCAATGCCAAAGAATGCTCAAACTACCACACAATTGCACTCATCTCACACACTTGTAAAGTAATGCTCAAAATTCTCCAAGCCAGGCTTCAGCAATATGTGAACCGTGAACTTCCTGATGTTCAAGCTGGTTTTAGAAAAGGCAGAGGAACCAGAGATCAAATTGCCAACATCCACTGGATCATGGAAAAAGCAAGAGAGTTCCAGAGAAACATCTATTTCTGCTTTATTGACTATGCCAAAGCCTTTGACTGTGTGGATCACAATCAACTGTGGAAAATTCTGAAAGAGATGGGAATACCAGACCACCTGATCTGCCTCTTGAGAACTCTGTATGCAGGTCAGGAAGCAACAGTTAGAACTGGACATGGAACAACAGACTGGTTCCAAATAGGAAAAGGAGTACGTCAAGGCTGTATATTGTCACCCTGCTTATTTAACTTATATGCAGAGTACATCATGAGAAACACTGGACTGGAAGAAACACAAACTGGAATCAAGGTTGCCGGGAGAAATACCAATAACCTGAGATATGCAGATGACACCACCCTTATGGCAGAGAGTGAAGAGGAACTCAAAAGCCTCTTGATGAAAGTGCAAGAGGAGAGTGAAAAAGTTGGCTTAAAGCTCAACATTTAGAAAACTAAGATCATGGCATCCGGTCCCATCACTTCATGGGAAATAGATGGGGAAACAGTGGAAACAGTGTCAGACTTTACTTCTCTGGGCTCCAAAATCACTACTGATGGTGACTGCAGCCATGAAATTAAGACACTTACTCCTTGGAAGGAAAGTTATGACCAACCTAGATAGCATATTCAAAAGCAGAGACATTACTTTGCCAACAAAGGTTCGTCTAGTCAAGGCTATGGTTTTTCCTGTGGTCATGTATGGATGTGAGAGTTGGACTGTGAAGAAGGCTGAGCGCCAAAGAATTGATGCTTTTGAACTGTGGTGTTGGAGAAGACTCTGAGAGTCCCTTGGACTGCAAGGAGATCCAACCAGTCCATTCTGAAGGAGATCAGCCCTGGGATTTCTTTGGAAGGAATGATGCTCAAGCTGAAACTCCAGTACTTTGGCCACCTCATGCGAAGAGTTGACTCATTGGAAAAGACTCTGATGCTGGGAGGGATTGGGGGCAAGAGGAGAAGGGGACGACAGAGGATGAGATGGCTGGATGGCATCACTGACTCAATGGACATGAGTCTGAGTGAACTCCGGGAGTTGGTGATGGACAGGGAGGCCTGGCGTGCTGTGATTCATGGGGTCACAAAGAGTTGGACACAACTGAGCGGCTGATCTGATCTGATCTGATTTAAGTGAGTGTCAAGTGTAAGATACTCAGGAATATCTTAAATTTTAGCAAAACTTGAAATAATTTACCAGCCTTTGTAAAAATAATCTTTTTACCCTCTCTTATTGAAATAAGAAGGAAACACATATAATGAGCATTTTCTATGTGCAAGGGAGTATGATCAGTGATTAATATACATTATCTCATTTAATTCTTACCACTGCCAGATAAGTTATGCTATTGTCCCATTTCACAGATGAGGAGATTGAGGCATTGAAATCTTGCTGTTTAACGAGTCATAGAAGTAATATTAATACATTTCAGAGCCAGAATTATAATAACCTAGGCCTGTGTCCACTCTGGAGAACAAATCAATGATAATTATTATTATGCTAATGCTTTTCAGCCAAAGACCAGCAGGAATATACCTGTAGTTGAAGTCTGGGTTTATTACTTCTAGCATGAAGGGAGAACACATACTATGGGGGACTGTAGGGTGTCTCAATAAGAGGGATTAGAAAGAGATTATTGGAAGATCTGGAATTTGGTTGGGGGATTTGGGCTTCCCTGGTTGCTTGGACAGTAAAGAATCTGCCTACAATGCGACCTGGGTTCAATCCCATGGAGAAGGGAATGGCAACCCATTTCAGTATTCTTGCCTGGAGAATTCCATGGACAGAGGAGCCTGGTGGGCCTACAGTCCATGGGGTCACAAAGAGTTGGACACAACTGAGTGACTAACACTTTCACTGGGTGATTTGGGGAGGGGTCCAAAGTAAGGCAAGTTCCCTCGGGACTGGATAGAAAGCAGGACTCATTCTATAATTGGGCAACTCAATCTTACCTACAAGAAGGGTACCCTGAGTCAGGATAAATCCATAACGGTTGGTAAAGAAAGAATAGTCATTCATATTAGCCTATAGAGGGTTTGTCTGGTATTTCATGGGTGGCACAGTGACCTTGCTTTTATCTGTGTTTAGACAAAATTATGCAGTGGTCTTGTTTTATCTAAGTAACCTTGTCAGATGTTGGTGTTCTACAAGATAGTCTATATTTAATAGAAGAATATACATGATCTGGCTATGAGCACCAAGCCAGCTTCAAACAATGCTGAGTACTTGCTGTTAGAAGAAAAGGAAAGATATACCCATTTGAATGCAGAGTTCCAAAGAATAGCAAGGAGAGATAAGAAAGCCTTCCTCAGTGATCAATGCAAAGAAATAGAGGAAAACAACAGAATGGGAAAGACTAGAGATCTTTTTAAGAAAGAGATACCAAGGAAATATTTCATGCAAAGATGGGCACAATAAAGGACAGAAATCGTATGGACCTAACAGAAGCAAAAGATATCAAGAGGCAGCAAGAATACACAAACTGTACAAAAAGATCTTCATGACCCAGATAACCATGATGGTGTGATCACTCACCGAGAGCCAGACATCCTGTAATGTGAAGTCAAGTGGGCCTCAGGAAGCATCACTACAAACAAAACTAGTGGAGGTGATAGAATTCCACTTGAACTATTTCAAATTCTAAAAGATGATGCTGTGAAAGTGCTGTACTCAATATGCCAGCAAATCTGGAAGACTCAGCAGTGGCCACAGGACTGGAAAAGGTCAGTTTTCATTCCAATCCCAAAGAAAGGCAATGTCAAAGAATGTTCAAACTACTGCACAATTGTTCTCATCTCACACACTAGCAAAGTAATGCTCAAAATTCTCCAAGCCAGGCTTCAACAGTTTGTGAACTGTGAACTTCCAGATGTTCAAGCTGGCTTTAGAAAAGGCAGAGGAACCACAGATCGAATTGCCAACATCCACTGGATCATAGGAAAAGCAAGAGAGTTCCAGAAAAACATCTACTTTTGCTTTATTAACTACGTCAAAGCCTTTGACTTTGTAGATCACAACAAACTGTGGAAAATTCTTCAAGAGATCACTTTACCTGCCTCCTGAGAAATCTGTATGCAGGTCAAGAAGCAACAGTTAGAACCGGACATGGAACAACAGACTGGTTCCAAATTGGGAAAGGAATATGTCAAGGCTGTATATTGTCACCCTGCTTATTTAACTTATATGCAGAGTACATCATGCAAAATACTGGGCTGGATGAAGCACAAGCTGGAATCAAGATTGCCGGGAGAAATATCAGTAACTTCAGATATGCAGATGACACCACCCTATGGCAGAAAGTGAAGAAGAACTAAAAGAGCCTCTTGATTAAAGTGAAAGAGGAGAGTGAAAAAGCTGGCTTAAAATTCAGCATTCAAAAAACAAAGATCATGGCACCCAGTCCTATCTCTTCATGGCAAATATATGGGGAAACAATGGAAACAGCGACAGACTTAATTTTTTGGGCTTCAGAATCACTGCGGATGGTGACTGCAGCCATGAAATTAAAAGACACTTGCTCCTTGGAAGAAAAGCTATGACCAAAGTAGACAGCATATTAAAAAGCAGAGACATTACTTTGCCAACAAAGGTCCATCTAGTCAAAACTATGGTTTTTCCAGTGGTCATGCATGTGAGAGTTGGACTGTGAAGAAAGCTGAGTGCCTAAGAATTGATGCTTTTGAACTGTGGTGTTGGAGAAAACCCTTGAGACTCCCTTGGACTTCAAGGAGATCCAACCAGTCCATCCTAATGGAAATCAGTCCTGAATATTCATTGTAAGGACTGATGCTAAAGCTGAAGCTCCAATACTTTGGCCACCTGATATGAAGAACTAACTCATTGGAAAAGACCCTGATGCTAGGAAAGACTGAAGGCAGGAGGAGAAGAGGACAACAGAGGATGAGATGGTTGGATGGTATCACTGACCCGAAGGATATGAGTTTGAGCAAGCTCCGGGAGTTGGTGATGGACAGGGAAGCCTGGCGTGCTGCAGTCCACGGGGTCTCAAGAGCTGGATATGACTGAGTGACTGAACTAAACATGCTGTTAAGTTTCAGACCAGTTCCTGGATGTCAGGGCACTCTTTGTCTTCTAAAACCATGATATCACAGCAGAGTGGTAACAGTGGCTGAGGTGTGAAATTATGAAACCAAAGATTCTCTGGCTATTGGCTAGAAGGATTTTTAGGCTTTGGGAGGCTCAAAATGGGAAGGTAAGGCAGAGGCAATATAATTTTGATAGGGCTGCTCATGGGACATGGTTTCCGAGAAAGACGTGAGAAAAAGAGAGAGAGAGATCATTTTCAAGATGGAAACTGCAATCTGCCAAAAGCTCATCTCATCATATTTACCATATGCTATTTATTAGAAATGTGTTGCTAAGTTCAGCCAACACATCAAAGGGAAGGGAATTAACCTTCAACTCCTGAAAGGAGGACTATGAAAGAACTTGTGAACATATTGTTTAAAACCCCCAATGTATATTTATTGTTTTAATCATTATTGTTCCACGAAATTTTATACTATGTTTTATTGACACATATATCATGGTCTTTTTATTATCATTAAGACAAATTGCATATTACACATTTTAACTTAATGAAGTTTACTTAAGTGCACTTAATATGAGACAGAGAGAGAGAGGAAAGAGAAATAATACCTATCTAAATAGTGTAGGGGAAAGAAAATACAATGCATGCTGCTTAATTGGATTCAAGTTCAAGTTAACTAGCTATGGAAGATCTTTTGAGGAATAAGTACTACAGGAAATTTGAATATGGACTGGATGTTAGATGATATTAAGAAGTTATAACTTCTGCTGGTGTGATGATAAAATTGGGCTATGAAAGAACATTTCCTTTTTCAAAAGGGATATAAGTTTGGGGGAAAATATAGCTTCTGTCATTTGCTTTGCATTTTCAATCCCCACTGCAAAAAGGTGAAGCAGATATGCCAAGATTAATGTTTTTCACAACTTAGTAAATCTCATGGATGTTCAGTATACTATCATTTCTACTCTATGTGTTTGAATTTTTTGATAATAACAAGTAAAAATAAAGCCAAAAATCCACCTAAAACACCAGTGCAGATGAGCCTGGCTCCACTCAGACCACAGGTAGAGAATGAGGATTAGAGTGTGGGCTTTCTATTTGGTCGTCTTGTCTGTTGAGAGAAATTCTATTACAAAATGATATTGTATCAAAATGAATCCAGGTATATATGTGTTCCCCATCATTTGGCAAAACCAATACAATATTGTAAAGTTTAAAAATAAAATAAAATTAAAAAAACAAAACAAACAAAAAAACAAAAACAAAAAATGATATTGTATGTGGAAATGATATAATATTCTGTTATATGTTTGTATGTACAAAGTTGGGCTTCCCAGGTGTCACAACAGACACAAGAGATACAGGTTCAATCCCTGTGTGGGGAAAATCCCCTGGAGGCATGCCTGGCAACCCACTCCAGTATTCTCACCTGGAGAATAGGAGTCTAGTGGGATACAGTTCTTAGGGTTTCAAAGAGTCGGACACGACTGAAGCGACTTAGCATGCATGCATGTGTGTACAAAATTACCTGTATTTTGCTTATGGGCTATTTTAGGGATTTAGGGAAATTACTTGGACTTCACTGAATTTTGCCCCTTTTGATGCTATCAGAACCCAGCCTGAGGTGCCTGTCCTCATAGGGGTGTTTGTGAATGCCATTCAAACTTGCGTGGTTTTTGTTGTACATTGCAGGCAACAGCAGCCCAGGATACCCTCTGGTTTTTCACACATGTGATCCAGTCTGGTGTAGGGGGGTTAGAATGTGTGCAAAAGGACAGCATCCAAGTTGGGACAGTGTCAAAGTAATAGTTTGGGCTTCACAACGTTCTGAGCTTAAATCTCCCACATTGGAGATTTATCACTGAGTCCTTCCAGCGAAGGGAGCAGATTTGCCAGGTAACTGGATTTGACACTGACAGTTTCAGTTTGGGTTGGGAAGGCTGAGGACTGTGGAAGAGGAGAGCCTGTTAGAAAAAAGTGTGTCGGGGGGAGCCGCAGGGGGGAGACTGGGCTAGAAAGGAGCAGAGAAGGAAAGGGGATGGCAATTGAGGGTGGAGCCAGAGACCGTCGATGAATTTAGGGTCAGAAAAATCTGTCGTCTAGATAAAGAATTAAATAGAGCAAAGACAATGATTGCCCCAACTCCAGGTTTCACTCATAAAACTACGTGAGGTAGGTCTGCAGTTACCGAGTGAAGGAAGCTTTGTGTCTAATTGATCCTTTTGAACATTTACCTGTAATGATGGAATTAAAACATGATCTGTACAGCACTCCTGCTGAAATGCTTCGAGCGTGCAGTGCATGGAGTGGGTGGGGGGTGGTTGTCGGATCCCATGCCCCCTCCAGCCAAGGCAACATTCAAATCCGTCATAACCACCCTCTGAATTCCATTGTGGAGGGAACCCGTTCCATCTGTTGGTCAGGATGGCCCATTTGCAGCCAAGTGGATTTAAGCCCTCTAAACATGGTTTCCCCTCAAAAGCCCTGCCTTTGTGTGTGCTTGTGTGTGATTTCCCTGCAAGTCTCAGATGGAAGTTCACCTTGCCAACATTGCCACTTACTAATGAACGCTGTGCTTAAATTATGCGTCAAAATGCTGCTTGTGACAAAGCTGATTTGCATTCACTTTCCAAAACGCAGGAAAAGTCACCAGAACCTTGCCGTGGCCTTGCCCCCTCTGCAGCGCTCGCCTCAGATTTTTTATCAGTGTCTGCCGGAGACCCAGGGTTCAAACTACTGGAGGTCCAGATGACATCTGGCTTCCCAGCTCCCCCGGAATACTGGCTGCAGTGTTTATCAGTGCATTATTCATCAAAACTGATGATGCAAGGTACAGCATGCTGTCTGCCGTTCAGTGTGTGAGCGGAAGAGAGTTGGCAGAAACGCCTGGTGTTCTGTGAGCAGCATGTAATCAATAGTCTGGGTGCTTGTTCACTTCGTGTTGATGACTATTCCCTCTGGTACATCTCTGTATATTTTTGGGTTCACTGTACTACCAGCTGTGCAATTTTTCTTTCTCCTCCAATCAGCCCTGATAGACGGAGCAGAAGGAACCACCTTGATGTGGGTTGGGTTTCAAATCCAATCATCTAATGACCAAAAACAGGGCAGCAGACATGGGCAAGAAGAGACTGAGCTAATAATATCCAAGTGGACTCGGTAATGAACTCAAAGGAGCTGCATTTAAATTCAGACTTTCTGCTACTTGACTCAGATGAAACAATACCAGTCATCCCACGTGCTCCATTTCAAATGGTAAACAGATCATTAGTGCCCCCTCCCACATTCCCTTCTAAATGTGTGTACATGTGTGCTACAGCTTGGAAATCCTGTTCTCTCTGCGTAGAGGAACTTTGTTCCCTCTGTTAATGACAAATGCTCAACATGGTCACTGAATTGAGGAATCTGAGAGGTAACACCTCCACCCCTCCTCCACTGACGATGTTACTAGAAATTGTAGGGCATGTGCTCGAATCAGTATTGAAATCCATCCAGTTATATCTGAGATGAAGAAATTAATTTCCACTTGCAAGTTAAGAAGCAGTTACCCATCTTGTATAGCTTTTAAAATGTGATTATTTATTATTATCAAGAGAAAAGGTATCTATCTTTTTGAAGCTATAGAAAAAATATAGACATCCAAATGGAAAAAAAAAGAGCTAGTTTTAAATGTTCATATCAGTCTCAAGTTTTTGTCAACTTCTCAGCAATTGCCTTAGAAGCTCTTTAAGATATGATACTTGTAAGTTCAGGTTCTTAAGAGATCCCGTTTTATGGAGCAGTGAAATCTGTTGTATGGTAGGTGATTTGAAGACTGGATGGCCATGGCCGATATGCACTGTGGTGGTGGTCCATGTCTAAGATTTGATAGCTACGTCTATCACTTGAGAAGGGAAAGGCTACCCACTCCAGTATTCTGTCCTGGAGTTGGATTAGACTGAGCAACTTTCACTTTCACTTCCATCAATTTTAATGACCCCTGTGGGCCAAAACCATGGTCACTAAGAGTTTAACTGGTCACCTGACTCTCCACACATCTTCAGCATTTAGAAAAAAGAATTCTTAACTTTAGGATGAGGAAGTCTGGTTAGATTGATTCCTAGTGGTCAGTGGTATTATGTAGATGCAGTGAAGACCACAAATGGAAATTTCAAATTCTGGGACTTGGTTTAGATGTAGACCTGTGGCCCACACTGCACACATATAACATCCACCTCTTGACAAAAAGAACCTCTCTGGCTTCTAGGTCCTGCCCTGAAAGAGAAAGTGTTAGTCATTCAGTCATGTCTGACTCTTTGCAACCCCATGGATTGTAGCCCACCAAGTTCCTCCATCCACAGAATTCTCCAGGCGAGAATACTGGAGCGGGTTGCCATTCATTCTCCAGGGGATCTTCTTGACCCAGGGATCGAACCCAGGTCTCTTGCATTGCAAGTACAGCTTAAAAATAGGCAAGAACACAGACAATACAGCATCATGTAACACAGCGGTGGGCAGGATTGGAATAAGAGCAATGGTGACAAAATTTACAGTGGTCACAAAATTCAATGTTGGATAGTGTGATGGTTCACTCATGGGGCTGTGTCAATTCAGATGGCCCGGGTTCAAATTCTGTTATTTTCTAGGGCTGTTCAGTTCGGTCCAGTTGCTCAGTCATGTGAGACTCTTTGCAACCCTATGGACTGCAGCACGCCAGGCCTCCCTGTCCATCACCAACTCCTGGACCTAGCTCAAACTCATGTCCATCAAGTCAGTGATGCCATTCAACCATCTCATCCTCTGTCATCTCCTTCTCCTCCTGCCTTCAGTCTTTCCCCAGCATTAGGGTCTTTTCCAATGAGTCAGTTCTTTGCATCAGATGGCCAAAGTACTGGAGTTTCAGCTTCAACATCAGTCCTTCCAATGAATATCCAGGACTGATTTCCTTTAGGATTGACTGGTTGGAGCTCCTTGCTGCCCAAGGGACTCTCAAGAGTCTTCTCTAACACCACAGTTCAAAAGCATCAATTCTTCGGCACTCAGCTTTCTTTATAGCCCAACTCTCACATCCATACATGGCTACTGGAAAAACTATAGGTGTGACTAGACAGACCTTTGTTAGCAAAGTAATGTCTCTGCATTTTAATATGCTGTCTAGGTTGGTCACAACTTTTCTTCCAAGGAACAAGCATCTTTTAATTTCATGGCTGCAGTCATCATCTGCAGTGATTTTGGAGCCCAAGAATATAAAGTCTCTCACTGATTCCATTGTGTCCCCATGTATTTGCCATGAAGTGATGGGACTGGATGCCATGATCTTCATTTTTTGAATGTTGAGTTTTAAGTCAACTTTTTCACTCTCCTCTTTCACTTTTATCAAATGGCTCTTCAGTTCCTCTTTACTTTCTGCCATAAGGGCGGTGTCATACGGGTATCCGAGGTTGTTGATATTTCTCCCAGTTAGCTTGATTCCAGGTTGTGCTTCATCCAGCCCAGCATTTCTCATGATGTACTCTGCATATGAGTTAAATCAGCAGGATGAAAATATACAGCCTTGACACACTCCTTTCCCAATTTGGAACCAATCTGTTGTTCCATGTCCAGTTCTAACTGTTGCTTCTTGACCTGAATACAGATTTCTCAGGAAGGAGGTCAGGTGGTCTGGTTCCTAGGGCCAAGGGCACTGATAAAGTAACCTCCCTGCTGTTGAGGTCCATTCCATGTTAGATGTGAATAATAATGTTTCCCAGGTCATAGGTTTCTTGTGAGGAATAGATTGAGATAGATCATATAAAGGATTAGCAAGCACCTGGCACCTAGTGATCAATGAAAGTTAGTTATTACCAATGACTAGAAGACAAAGACCTGGTAGCATTATTTCCATTGAAGTCTCTTCAACAGCAACAACATTGGTGAACATCTAACATGTGCAAAGCACTGTTCTGTGTGTTGAGGGGTAAACATATGATGAAAATATGGCCCTGAACTCCAGTTTCTTAGAATCGATGGGGTAAACTTAGATACCTGTTAATATAGCAGCAATGAGGGTACAACAGGCACACAAGCCACATCCACAAACCTTGAGGGTGAGGAGGAAAGTCTCTCATCTTTACTTGAGATGGGGAGGAGGGTGGCCCAGGAAAGCCAGGCCATCATTGGAGCTGGTCGTGGAAGTATAAGTCAGAATTTAAGAAGAGATTGGAAGGGTGAGGGAATATTCTGACGGAATATCTTAAACAGAGAGGTGGGGAGTGGTGGGGATGGAAGCAAATGGTCTCATTTACTTGGGAGATGCATGACAGGAAGAGGAACACATGAATTCTGAAAGTGGCTCAACCTCTGCTTGGTTCTGCCCTTATTCCATGGCTGTGTGACATGGAATCTCACCAGAGGTGAGACACGTGAACACTGTTTATATGTACACCATTGACGATGATAGTCATGTATACCCTGTGGTATTGTTGTGGGGACTTAGAAAAATAAGTTATGTAAAGCACTTGGTTTGCGGAAGCCAACAGTAAATATTTCCTTTGAGGGGCAGAGAGTGGGAGGTTTATTCACTGTTGTTTAGTATAGCTCAGCTGGCAGAGGGAGCTCCCCAGTGCTTTGAGGCTTTGGGAAAGTTGACTCAAGCCCCAAGTTCACTTTCCATGGTGTTTGTGCATCACTATGTTCCTCCTGGCTCTGCTGCTGCTGCTGCTGTTAAGTTGTTTCAGTTGTGTCCGACTCTGTGTGACCCCATAGATGGCAGCCCACCAGGCTCCTCCGTCCCTGGGATTCTCTGGGCAAGAATACTGGAGTGGGTTGCCATTTCCTTCTCCAATGCATGAAAGTGAAAAGTGAAAGCTCTGAGCTTCCTCTAATTATCTGTCCTGTTCTTTCGTCTCTTCCAGAAGCAGCATTTGTCCTTCCAAGAACGGCTGGATGGATTGGTCCATGTAGAAGGAAGAGCAGATGCAAAGACCCTGATGTAAGAGTGAACCTGACTTACTCAAAGAAGAACAGGGAAATCCTAGGGCTGAAACAGAGTGAGGGGGAGGGGGGAGAGACAGTGACCAGAGATGCAGTCAGAGCATGCGTCAGGGCACAGATAATGGAAAGCACCATAGACCATGGCAGAGAATTCAGATCCAGAATGAGAAGACAAGTCTTTGAAGAGTTTTGGTAAAGGAAAGTGAAAGTTGCTCAGACTCTTTGTGACCCCATGGACTACACAGTCCATGGAATTCTCCAGGCCAGAATACTGGAATGGGTAACCTTTCCCTTCTTCAGGGGATCTTCCCAACCTAGGGATTAAACCCAGGGCTCCCACATTGCAGGCAGATTCTTTACCAGCTGAGCCACCAAGGGAAGCCCTTGGTAAGGGAAGTGAGATGATATATCTTATGTTGAGAAGGACCACTCTGGCAGCAGAAAAGGAAAACTGTCTGAAAAGGTAAAAGAAGCACAGAGACCACTCAGGAGCCTCTTGAAATAATGCAGGTGAAAGCTGGTGGTGGTCTGGGTGAGAACTGTAATGGCGGATTTGGCTGGAAATGTTCTAGGGAGAGGGGAGATGATTCATTCATGGATGGGATACAAAGACGCCAAAGAAGAGTCAAGGGTGAGTCCAGAGTTTCTTTTTTTCTTTTTTTTTACCAGAGCCACTAGAGGTTAGAGGTAGTTTACCAAGTGGGAAAGGACTGAAGGGACTTCACTTCCCTCAATGGTGAACCCCAACTGCCAATGCAAGAGACACAAGGGATGTGGGTTTGAGCTCTGGGTTGGGAAGATCCTCTGGAGGAGTAAATGGCAACCCACTCCAGTATTCTTGCCTGGAAGGTCTCATGGACAGAGGAGCCTGGCAGGCGACAGTTCATCAGGTCACAAAGAGTTGGATATGACCAATGTACAAAGTACACATACAGAGGACTTAAGGAAGAGCAGATTTGGGGAGGGAAAATTGAGAGTTCTGCTTTGGACATGTTAAGTCTGAGATGTCTTTTTCTATTAATCACCCATCAATTGGAAATGGTGATCAAATACTTGAATACATGATTTTTGGAATTCAGGGGTGGGCAAGCTTAGGACTCAAGATTCAATTTGGAAATGCTTCATCCTCCACTGTTACATGAACACATTACATTTATGGCTCAAAACTATGGCAATAACGTGGATTTTAATTTGACCAAAAGAAAAAAGTTTCACTTTGAGTCAGTTTGCCTTTAACACCATCAACTTCCCAGTGGTGAGGGCTGACATGAGTGAATGTCGAGCACACAGGCCCAGCCCAACAAGAGGAACACAGAAATGAAGCTGCTCAAGAACATACCAGAGTAACAAGCAAAACGCATCTTCCTTGATTTTCTGTTTTATATCACTGAGCAATTTGATTAAAACAAATCAGCAGGACAAAAAATGAAGTTGCTTTTCTGTAGGGAGACAAAATCAATGAGAAGAATCAAGGTTGAGTAAATGTCCTATGGATACTCAGGGGAGAGAATTCATTTTCCAGAATAAGAAGGGAACATGTTAGAATTAGAATTAGTTGTTTTCTAAAAAGCAAAGTTACTTTCAGTTAGTGCTTCCATTGGGGTTGGAGTCAAGTTGGGGGGTGGTGTCAGGTCACAACTAAGGAGAAATAGTCCATGATCTGAGAGGGTTTCATAAGTGTTCATGATATATTAAAAAAAATTTTTTTATTGAAGGATAATTTCTTTACAGAATTTTGTTGTTTTCTGTCAAACCTCAACATGAATCAGCCACAGGTATATATATATCCCCTCCCTTTTGAACCTCCCTCCCATCTCCCGGCCCATCCCACCCCTCTAGATTGATATAGAGTCCCTGTTTGAGTTTCCTGAGCCATACAGCAAATTCCCATTGGCTATCTATTTTATATATGGTAATGTAAGTTTCCATGTTACTCTTTCAATACATCTCACCCTCTCTTCCCATGTCTATAAGTCTATCCTCTATGTCTGTTTCCCCATTGCTGCCCTGAAAATAAATTCTTCAGTACCATTTTTCTAGATTCCATATATATGCATTATAATATATTTATCTTTCTCTTTCTGACTCACTTCACTCTGAATAATAGCTTCTAGGTTCATTCACCTCATCAGAACTGACTTAAATGTGTTCTTTTTTGGATGCAATCTCAAAAACGACAGAATGATCTCTGTTTGTTTCCAAGGCAAACCATTCAATATCACAGTAATCCAAGTCTATGCCCCAACCAGTAACGCTGAAGAAGCTGAAGTTGAACCGTTCTAGAGAAATTTGTATGCAGGTCAGGAAGCAACAGTTAGAACTGGACATGGAACAACAGACTGGTTCCAAATAGGAAAAGGAGTTCGTCAAGGCTGTATATTGTCACCCTGTTTATTTAACTTCTACGCAGAGTACATCATGAGAAACGCTGGACTGGAAGAAACACAAACTGGAATCAAGATTGCCGGGAGAAATCTCAATAACCTCAGATATGCAGATGACACCACCCTTATGGCAGAAAGTGAAGAGGAACTCAAAAGCCTCTTGATGAAAGTGAAAGTGGAGAGTGAAAAAGTTGGCTTAAAGCTCAACATTCAGAAAACGAAGATCATGGCATCCGGTCCCATCACTTCATGGGAAATAGATGGGGAAACAGTGGAAACAGCGTCAGACTTTATTTTTCTGGGCTCCAAAATCACTGCAGATGGTGACTGCAGCCATGAAATTAAAAGACGCTCACTCCTTGGAAGGAAAGTTATGACCAACCTAGATAGCATATTCAAAAGCAGAGACATTACTTTGCCAACAAAGGTTCGTCTAGTCAAGGCTATGGTTTTTCCTGTGGTCATGTATGGATGTGAGAGTTGGACTGGAAGGCTGAGCGCCAAAGAATTGATGCTTTTGAACTGTGGTGTTGGAGAAGACTCTTGAGAGTCCTTTGGACTGCAAGGAGATCCAACCAGTCCATTCTAAAGGAGATCTGCCCTGGGATTTCTTTGGAAGGAATGATGCTAAAGCTGAAACTCCAGTACTTTGGCCACCTCATGTGAAGAGTTGACTCATTGGAAAAGACTCTGATGCTGGGAGGGATTGAGGGCAAGAGGAGAAGGGGACGACAGAGGATGAGATGGCTGGATGGCATCACTGACTTGATGGACGTGAGTCTGAGTGAACTCCGGGAGTTGGTGATGGACAGGGAAGCCTGGCGTGCTGTGATTCATGGGGTCGCAAAGAGTCGGACACGACTGAGCGACTGAACTGACTGAACTGAACCGAATATTCCATTGTGCATATGTGCACAACATCTTTATCCATTCATCTGTTGATGGACATCTAGGTTGCTTCCATGTGCTAGCTATTGTAAATAGTGCTGCAATGAAGAATGGGATACATGTGTCTTTTTCAATTTTGGTTTCCTCAGGGTATATGCTTAAAAGTAGGATTGCTGGGTCATATGGTGGTTTTATTCCTAGTTTTTTAAGGAATTTCCATATCATCTTCCATAGTGGCTGTATCAATTTATATTCCCACCAACAGTGCAAGAGCATTCCCTTTTCTCCACACCCTCTTCCATCATTTATTATTTGTAGACTTTTTGATGATGACCATTTTGACTGGTGTGAGGTGGTATCTCATTGTAGATTTGATTTACATTTCCCTAATAATGAGCAGTGTTTGTTAGCCATCTGTATGTCTTCTTTGGAGAAATGTCTGTTTGAGTCCCACTTTTTGATTGGGTTGTTTGTTTTGCTAGTATTGAGTTGTATGAGCAGCTTGTATATTTTGGAAATTAATCCTTTGTCAGTTGTTTCATTTGCTATTATTTTCTCCCATTCTGAGGGTTGTCTTTTCACCTTGCTTATAGTTTTCTTTGCTGTGCAAAAGCTTTTAAGTTTGATCATGTCCCACTTATTTACTTTTATTTTTATTTCCATTACACTAGGAGGTGGGTCATAAAGGATCTTGCTTTGATTTATGTCATCGAGTATTCTGCCTATGTTTTCCTCTAAGAGTTTTATAGTTTCTTGTCTTACATTTAGGTCTTTAATCCATTTTGAGGTTATCTTTGTGTATGGTGTTAGGAAGTGTTCTAATTTCATTCTTTTACATGTAGCTGTCCAGTTTTTCCTGCACCATTTATTGAAGAGGCTATCTTTGCCCCATTGTATATTCTTGCTCCTTTGTCAAAAAATAAGGTACCCATAGGTCCATCGGTTTATTTCTGGGCTTTCTATCTTGTTCCATTGGTTTATATTTCTGTTTTTTTGTGCCAGTACCATACTGTCTTGATGACTGTAGCTTTGCAGTATAATCTGAAGCCAGGAAGGTTGATTTCTTCAGCTCCATTCCTTCTCGACTGCTTTGGCTATTCAGGGTCTTCTGTGTTTTCATATGAATTGTGAAATTTTTTGTTCTAGTTCTGTGAAAAAATGCCATTGATAATTTGATAGGGGTCACATTGAATCTGTATATTGCATTTGGTATTATAGTTATTTTCACAATATTGATTCTTCCTACCCAGGAACATGGAATATCTCTTCATCTGTTTATATCATCTTTGATTTCTTTCATTAGGGTCTTATAATTTTCTGTGTACAGTTCTTTTGTCTCCTTTGGTAAGTTTATTCCTAGATATTTAATTCCTTTTGTTGCAATGGTGAATGGGATTGATTTATTAATTTCTCTTTCTGATTTTTTATTGTTAGTATATAGAAATGCAAGTGATTTCTGTGTATTGATTTTGTATCCTAGAACTTTGCTAAATTCACTGATTAGTTCTAGTAATTTTCTGATACTATGTTTAGAGTTTTCTATGTAAAGTATCATGTCCTTTGCAAACAGTGAGAGATTTACTTCTTTTCTGATCTGGATTCCTTTTATTTCTTTTTTTTTCTCTGATTGTTTTAGCTAGGACTTCCAGAACTATGTTGAATAATAGTGGTGAAAGTGGGCATCCTTGTCTTGTTTCTAATCTTAGGGAAGTGCTTTCAGTTTTTCACCATTGAGAATAATGTTTGCTGTAGGCTTATCATGTATGGCCTTTATTATGTTGAGGTAGGTTCCTTCTATGCCCATTTTTTGAAGAGTTTTAATCATAAATGGGTGCTGAATTTTGTCAAAGGCTTTTTCTGCATCTATTGAAATTATATGGTTTTTATCTTTCAATTTGTTAATATAGCGTGTCACATGGATTGATTTGTGTATATTGAAGAATCATTGCATTCCTGGAATAAACCCAACTTGATCATAGTGCATGAGCTTTTTGATGTGTTGCTGAATTCTGTTTGCTAAAACTTTGTTGAGGATTTTTGCATCTATGTTCATCAGTGATATTGGCCTGTAGTTTTCTTTTTTTGTGTTATCTTTGGTTTTGGTATCAGGGTGATGGTGGCCTCATAGAATGAGTTTGGAAGTGTTCCTTCCCCTGCAATTTTTTGAAAGAGTTTTAGAAGGATGGGCATTAGCTCTTCTCTAAATGTTTGATAGAATTCTCCTGTGAAGCCATCTGGTCCCGGGCTTTTGTTTTTTGGGAGATTTTTGATCACAGCTTCAATTTCAGTGGTTGTAATTGGGTTGTTCATAATTTCTATTTCTTCCTGGTTCAGTTGGAAGATTGAACTTTTCTAAAAATCTGTCCATTTCTTCCAGGTTATCCATTTTATTGCCATATAGTTAGTTGTTCATAAGTCTCTTATAATCCTTTGTATTTCTGCATTGTCTGTTGTAACCTCTCCTTTTTCATTTCTAATTTTGTTAATTTGATTCTTCTGTATTTTTTTCTTGATGAGTCTGGGTAAAGGCTTATCAATTTTGTTTATCTTCTCAAAGAACCAGCTTTTAGTTTTATTAATCTTTGCTAATGTTTCTTTCATTTCTTTTTCATTTATTTCTGCTCAGATCTTTATGATTTCTTTCCTTCTACTAAGTTTAGGGCTTTTTTGTTCTTCCTTTTTCCAGTTGTTTTAGGTGTAAAGTTTGGTTTTCTATTCAATGTTTTTCTTGTTTCTTGAGGTAGAATTGTATTGCTATAAACTTCCCTCTTAGAACTGCTTTCGCTGCATCCCATAGGTCTTGAGTTGTTGTGTTTCCATTGTCGTTTGTTTCTAGAAATTTTTTGATTTCCCTTTTGATTTCTTCAGTAACCTATTGGTTATTTAGAAATGTGTTGTTTAATATCCATGTGTTTGTGTTTCTTACAGTTTTTTCTTGTGACTGATATCTAATCTCATAGCATTGTGGTTGGAGAAGATGCTTGATACAATTTCAATTTTCATATATTTACTGAGGTTTGATTTGTGGCCCAACATTCTGGAGAATGTTCCATGTGCACTTGAGAAGAAGGTGTTTTCTTCTGCATTTTGATGAAATGTCCTGAAGATATCAATGCAATCCCATTGCATTGATAGTGTCAATTAGATGTGTCATTAGATGACACATTTCATCTAATGTGTCATTTAAGATCTGTGTTTCTTTATTAATTTTCTGTTTTGATGATCTGTCCTTTGGTGTGAGTGGGGTGTTAAAGTCTCCTACTATTATTGTGTCACTGTCAATTTCTCCTTTTATGTCTGTTAGTGTTTGTCTTATGTATTGAGGTGCTCCTATGTTGGGTGCATAGATATTTATAATTGTTATGTCTTCCTCTTGGATTGATCCCTTGATCATTATGTAGTGTCCTTCCTTATCTCTTGTAATCTTCTTTAAGGTCTATTTTGTCTGATATGAAGACTGCTATTCTGGCTTTCTTTTGTTTCCCATTTGCATGGAATATATTTTTCCATCCTCTCACTTTCAGTTTATATGTGTCTTCAGGTCTGAAGTGGGCTTCTTGTAGACAGCTTATATATGGATCTTGTTTTTATATCCACTCAGCCAGTCTCTGCCTCTTGGTTGGAGCATTTAATACATTTACATTTAAAGTAATTATTGATATATATGTTCCTATTGCCATTTTCTTAACTGTTTGGGGTTGATTTTGTAGATCTTTTTTCTTCTCTTGTATTTCTTGACTATATAAGTCCCTTCAACATTTGTTGTAAAGTTGGTTTGGTGGTGCTGAATTCTCTTAACTTTTCCTTGTCTGAAAAGCTTTTTATTTCTCCATCAGTTTTGAATAAGATCCTTGCCAGGTACTGTAATCTTGGTTGTAGATTTTTCCCTTTCAATACCTTAAATATATCCTGCCATTCCCTTCTGGCCTTCAGTGTTTCTGCTGAAAGATCAGCTGTTAAGCATATGGGATTTCCTTTGTATGTTACTTGTTGCTTCTCCCTTACTGCTTTTAATATTCTTTCTTTGTGTTTAGTCTTTGTTAGTTAGATTAGTATGCGTCTTGGCATGTTTCTTCGGGTTTATCTTGTATGGGACTCTTTGTGCCTCCTGGACTTAACTATTTCCTTTTCCATGTTGCAGAAATTTTCAACTATAATCTCTTCAAAAATTTTCTCATGCCCTTTATTTTTCTCTTCTTCTTCTGGGACCTCTATAATTCAAATTGGTGCGTTTGATATTGTCCCAGAAGTCTCTGAGACTATCCTCAGTTCTTTTCATTCTTTTTACTTTAATCTGCTCTTCAGAAGTTATTCCCACCATTTTATCTTCCAGCTCACTGATTCATTTTTCTGCTTCAGATATTCTGCTATTGATTCCTTCTAGAGTAATTTCAGTAATTGTGTTGTTTGTCTCTGTATGTTTATTCTTTAGTTCTTCTAGGTCTTTGTTAACTGATTCTTGCATTTTCTCCATTTTGTTTTCAAGGGTTTTGATCATGTTTACTATCATTATTCTGAATTCTTTTTCAGGTAGTTTGCCTATTTCCTCTTCATTTATTTGGACTTCTGTGTTTCTAGTTTGTTCCTTCATTTGTGTAGTATTTCTCTGCCTATTCATTATTTTTTTAAAACTTATTGTATCTGAGGTCTCGTTTTCCCAGGCTTCAAGGTTGAATTCTTTCTTCCTTTTGGTTTCTGCCCTCCTAAGGTTGGTCCAGTAGTTTGTGTAAGCTTCTTATAGGGTGAGATTTGTGCTGAGTTTTTGTTTGTTTGTTTTTCCTCTGATGGGCAAGGCTGAGTGAGGTGGTAATCCTGTCTACTGATGATTGGGTTTGTATTTTTGTTTTGTTTGTTGTTTAGATGAGACATCTTGCACAGGGTGCTACTGGTGGTTGGGTAATGCCAGATCTTGTATTCAAATAGTTTCCTTTGTGTGAGTTCTCACTATTTAATACTCCCTAGGGTTCATTCTCTGGTTGTCTAGGATCTTGGGTCAGTGCTCCCACTCCAAAGTCTCAGGGCTTGATCTCTCTCCAAAGACCAGCCTAGGTGCAGTCTACCAAGAGGAATTTCACCTGAAATGAAAGGGCCTTTACTTGAGTTCCAAAAGCCAGTGCACAAGAACACAATGGAGATCTCTGACTCAGTGGAAACTGCTGCCCTGCCCACAGCCTGAGCCATGAGCCCTTAGAAATAAACAGAAACGCTGAGAATGAGGAGTCTTGGAAGAGCTTGGAAACTCTATGATATGTTTTTTGACTTGCTAAGATATGGAAATTTTTCACAAAGAGATTCCTTTATGAATGTAATTGGGTAAGTCCTTGGGAAAGAGTGTGTATCTAAATTCAAGTTGGCAACACCTGATTGGCTGCTGTCAATTTCAGCCCATCATACCACACTGGAAAGAAATCAATCAATGCCTGTAAGTGGAAGCCATGCTGGTACCACTCAACCATCAGTTCAAGGGAAGACCTGCTTCCAGAAGTGTGTGTGGCCAACAGTCTCTAAGTGTAAGTGACTTTGGGGTCTGCCTTAGTTTTTGAGTTAATGCCAAGTACTTCCCTGGCAGCCCCCAGCAGACCACTGAGCAAAGCAGTGTGAGGGGACTTTCAACCTCTGGACAGTAGCAACTGGTCCCTGGAAGCTCATCATCTTGCTGCCCACCATTGGCTGACCAAGCTTCCTCAGAACTGCCCCACAGGCTGAAGTTTGCCCCCCTGTCCCCCCAACCCTGACTCTCCTTTCTTCTCTCCTACTTCCTCAGTCACCACACCTCTACATCAGAGTCTGAAAGTTTTCTGGAACTGCTCTTGCTTCTTTCCGCCTTTATCTGTCACAGCCATTATCCCCAATTAATATCTTCCACTGCTAGCTCTGGTCAAGGCATCTGTTTCTGGGAAGACTCACCTGACACATAACACCATTTACTTCATTATATCAGGAGCTTTTGGAAAATATATGGGAAACCAATGAAAAAAAAGCCTACTTGTATTTTTTTTATTTACTCATATATTCCTCATTTACAGCAATTTTCCCCTTATATAAAGGTATGACAAGACTTCCCTCATGGTCCAGTGGTTAAGAACCTGCCTGACAATGCAGGGGACATGGGTTGGATCCCTGGTCCGGGAAGATCCCACATGCCACAGGGCAACTAGGCCCAAGCACCGCAACTACTGAAGCTCATGTGCCTAGAGCCCACACTCTGTAACAGGAAAAGACATTGAATGAGATGCCTGTGCCCCACAACTAGAGAGTATCCTCTCCTCACTGCAACTAGAGAAAGCCCACAAGCAACAACAAAGATCCAGCTCAGCCAAAAATTAATCAATTAAAAATGAAATTTAGAAAAAATTAAACATATGACATACTCTGGGATATTCCTTGTCTCTGATCCCTGATTTCCAGGTCTCTGCTCTGGTTGGGTCACATGGACTCTTTCTGAGATAGAATTTAGCATTTTTTGAAAGAATGCTAATATTTTGGAAGAATCAACATTAGCAAATATGTACATTATTTAAAAGATAAATTTTTCTCGGACAACTAAAACATTGTAAACTGTTATCAACTATTTTGCAATTTTCCTTGCAGCTGGTTGGCACAGAATTGTTCTATCAAATCTAAATGCTCTCTAATTGTAACAGATTTGGGGACGGATGACTTTGATGGCAGATCTGAAAACAACTGGGACCAAGTTGAGATGGGCTGAATCAAACCCAAAGCTCCCTCAAATGAACACTCTGGTGTGTTTCTAGCAAAGTGTTCATTTTCAATGCACGCTCACCATTCCTAACTCCTTAGTGTCATGTGTGCTTTTGGTGTGAGAAAGTCTGTGAGATCAGTTATCCATCTTTCTTATTTTACTGCCAAACTGGACCCTGATATGTGTTTTGGATCAGATGCCCATGACCATGTGTGACCTTGGCCAATTCACCCAAGCTTCCAGAATTTTTTTTTAGGGTCCTTTCACATGTATGGAAGGAGGGGCCTGAACCAGAAATTCACTATAATCACTTTCAGTTCCTAATGTCTATAATCTTACAAAATGAAAAAGGAATAAAATATGCAAAAAAAACCTTCCTGTATTACTTCTTCTCTAAAATACAAAATGCTATGTTAAGTTTTTAAAAACATGTTAAGTTTTTCAAAAACATTCTGCTTTTTTCAATCCTCTTTCCCTGCTTTGCAGGATGATCTCAATGAATTTCAGAGGAATTGAGAGCACCAATTTCCAGATCATCTGGCGTAATTAATTCCAGTGGTTGGAGTTAATTATGATGAGGCAATTCATAAAGTATACAGTAGAAAAAAAGCAGCAATTGATGAGACAGTGGGATTTTTTTTCCAAAGGCATTCTTCTGACAAAACATTTCAAAGTTAAACATATGTGTGCTTCAATGGTGGGAAAACAGTTTATGATGTTATCATTAGGTTTGGGTGTGAATTATGTATAAATGGCCCTATGTATATTTTTGCAGATATGATTCAGGCCTAATTGATGTATTACATGGGAGAATTAATGACTATAACAGAGATCTCAGCTCCATCACACTTTTTATGTAGAAACTATGGTATATATTTACCAAAAAATCCATTAGTAAAAGTGACACGATATTGTGAAATAATATAAATATCAACATGAAAAATCAACGGGAATTTATTGAGTATAAAAATAATGATTTGGGAAGCACTCTCAAATCTGTATTATAAAAATGAAGAATTTGCAATAATGCAATAACAGACTGTATTTCTATTTTATGATTCTGAAAATAAAACACTTAGATTCCACTTTCCTGGTTTATGCTGTTATCAAACCCCCCTGATATAATTAGATAGCCTTGAGATAATTATTTAGATTTTATTATTGCATAGCAAAAATCCCTCTTGTTAAAAAAAAAACTTCAATATCTTAAATCTAAGAGCTATGTTGCTGAAATAAGCCTTGAGAACCCCAAATCAAGTTCCTTCAAAATAAAAGAGCCAGGGATTTCTGTAAACTGATTAATAATGATAATACCACTACCTTGCATTTTCAATTATTTTAATAGTTAACAAATCAATTTCACTTTCATAATCTCTCTCATTTTATTCTCTGAATGCCCCTGTGAGGTAGGTTCTATTGTTCCCATTTTGCAGATGGAGAAATTTATAGTTGTATTAAATGGCAAAGCAGAGACTAGACTGGCTATCATGTTATTCAACAATTCCATTCTGCTCAAAACCCTGCAAATTACAAGCAAAACCATCTAGCTAAGAAACATCATGTGTGCGAGGTGCTTTGCAATATTGTGTTTTAAAGCTGATTATTAAAACCTGTTCCAGACCCTTTCTCAGAAACACCAATGTTTCACTTTCTACCTTAAAGCTGGGCACCTGAGTTTTAAGCCAGGTTTTTGTTGTTAAGTGGCTTTGACTCCTTAGCTAGACAGCTTGCCATCTCTGAAAGGAGAGGGCGAAGTCTTCTAGATCTAAAGCACTTGTTTCAAAATTTTTAAAACTAAAATAAACCTTTTCCTGATTGATTGACCATGTCATTATCACTTATGTCACCATATTGTAATGGTTGTAGGATGAAATCAATGGCTCAGAAAGTTTTGCTTCTGTAAGAACAAGCTTAAATAAGCTTGCATAAGATATTTTCCTTGAAAGTGATTATACTTGAAAAGGTTTTTCTCTAAAATATCTTATATGAATAAGGCAAAAACCTACTTTGTTGAGGTAAGAAGAAAAAAAAGAAAAATTCACAAATGGAGATTAGCTTAACAGTATCTTAATAATTTTCCATTCTTTACTGATTTAGGTTCTAGACTACAGAAATGTTTTAGTTGTTGTGAGGAGGAAAACAATCTCACCAGTCTTTTGATATTAAGATAAGCATGCTGGGTCATATATGCTATGTTAAATTTATAGAGTTGTCTAAAAATGGAACAAATATACTTGCCATTGAGAATGTGAGAAGAGTAAAATATCAGATTGTTAAAATTCTGGCCACACCAGATGAAAATATGAACTTGAAATGAATTTTCAACTTGATTATAAATAGAAGTATCTAAATTTTGTTTTGGATTTTTGTGGCATTTCAGATAAGAAGTTGTCACCTAAAACATTGCTATTGTAGCCAAAATGTGGGAGCAACGAAAGTGTCCATTGACATATGAATGTGTTAAGAAGATATATAATGGAGTGTTACTCAGCTATAAAAAAGAATGAAATAAGCCATTACTGTAGTAACTGTAGTAACATGGATGGGTAACTAAGTTACTGTAGTAACATGGATGGGTAACTAAGTTACTGTAGTAACATGGATGGGTAACTAAGTTACTGTAGTAACATGGATGGGTCTAGAGATGATCACACTAAGTGAAGTCAGAAAGAGAAAGACAAGTATCATATGATATCACATACGTGGAATCTAAAAAAATCACACAAATGAACTAATTAACAGAACAGAAATAGACTCATAGACATAGAAAACAAACTTATGGCTACCAAAAGGGAAAGAATGGATGGGATAAAATAGGAGTTTGGGATTAAAATATATGCACTGCTGCTACTGCTGCTGCTAAGTTGCTTCAGTCGTGTCCAACTCTCTGCGACCCCAGAGACGGCAGCCCACCAGGCTCCCCCATCCCTGGGATTCTCCAGGCAAGAACACTGGAGTGGGTTGCCATTTCCTTCTCCAATGCATAAAAGTTAAAAGTGAAAGTGAAGTTGCTTAGTTGTGCCCTACTCCTAGCTACCCCATGGACTGCAGCCCACCAGGCTCCTCCATCCATGGGATTTTCCAGGCAAGAGTACTATGCACTACTATATATAAAATAGGTAACGGGTACTTGCTGTATAGCACAGGGAACTATACTCAATATCGTGCAATAACCTATAGTGGAAGAGAATGTAAAACTAACATATATATTTATATATATGTTTAATGGAAACACTTTATTGTAAATCAACTGTATTTCAGTAAAAAGTTTGAAAACCACTGCCAGTGTATTGATGTACTTCAGTTCAAGTTACATATGCCGTTGATCTTTGAACATTGCAGAGGTTAGGGGCAATGATCCTCCATGAAGTGGAACATCGACATGTATCACTTAGGATTGACCCTTGCATCCACAATTCCACATCTGTGGATTCAACCAACCATGCACCTGTGTAGTACTGCGGTACTTACTATTGAAAAAAAAAATTCCTTGTATAAGTGGACCTGCATAGTTCAAACCCATGTTGTTAAAGGAGCGACTGTATTGTTGTCTTACACATTTCCAAGTCCTCCCCAACTTCCCCCTCAAATCATGCCTCAACAGTAGATATTGTTTATTATGGACTAGGCATTTATGAGTATTGTTTATTTTTATCTTGTAAACAACTGTGTAAGTGAGGTATTGTTATCTCAATTTTGCACGTTAGGAAAATGAGTGCAGTGGTAAATCCAGGTATACCTGCTTCTCAAGGCAAGTTGGTTTCATTAACCACAAAACTTTCCATCCAGTTTGTAGCCAATTGCTGTAGCATTCTATACACCCATGAGTTAGGAAATATGAATACTAGCGTGGTGGAAATTTCTATGTAGTGGTTTTTCTGGAACATAGAAAAATTCTGGGAGTGTTAATGTGCAGTCGTCGGAAATAACAAATTTCCCCCTAAGAAGACAACTCCGAGTTTTTAAAAAAACTTTTATTGGAGTATTGGTGCTTTTAAATGTTGTGTTATTTAGTTTCTACTGTACAGCACAGTGAATCAGCTATATATATATATATATATATATATATATATATCTCCTCTTTTTTGGATTTCCTTCTCTTTTAGGTCACTAGACGGTACTGAGTGGAGTTCCTTGTGCTGTACAGCCTATATAAGATCAGTCGCTCAGTTGTGTCCGATTCTTTGTGACCCCATGAATCGCAGCACGCCAGGCCTCCCTGTCCATCACCAACTCCCGGAATTCACTCAGACTCACGTCCATCGAGTCTGTGATGCCATCCAGCCATCTCATCCTCTGTCGTCCCCTTCTCCTCCTGCCCCCAATCCCTCCCAGCATCAGAGTCTTTTCCAATGAGTCAATTCTTCACATGAGGTGGCCAAAGCACTGGAATTTCAGCCTTAGCATCATTCCTTCCAAAGAAATCCCAGGGCTGATCTCCTTCAGAATGGACTGGTTGGATCTTCTTGCAGTCCAAGGGACTCTCAAGAGTCTTCTCCAACACCACAGTTCAAAAGCATCAATTCTTCAGCACTCTGCCTTCTTCACAGTCCAACTCTCACATCCATACATGACCACAGGAAAAACCATAGCCTTGACTAGACGAATCTTTGTTGGCAAAGTAATGTCTCTGCTTTTGAATATGCTATCTAGGTTGGTCATAACTTTCCTTCCAAGGAGTGAGCGTCTTTTAATTTCATGGCTGCAGTCACCATCTGCAGTGATTTTGGAGCCCAGAAAAATAAAGTCTGACGCTGTTTCCACTGTTTCCCCATCTATTTCCCATGAAGTGATGGAACCAGATGCCATGATCTTCGTTTTCTGAATGTTGAGCTTTAAGCCAACTTTTTCACTCTCCACTTTCACTTTCATCAAGAGGCTTTTGAGTTCCTCTTCACTTTCTGCCATAAGGGTGGTGTCATCTGCATATCTGAGGTTATTGAGATTTCTCCCGGCAATCTTGATTCCAGCTTGTATTTCTTCCAGTCCAGCGTTTCTCATGATGTACTCTGCATATAAGTTAAATAAACAGGTGACAATATACAGCCTTGATGTACTCCTTTTCCTGTTTGGAACCAGTCCATTGTTCCATGTCCAGTTCTAACTGTTGCTTCCTGACCTGCATACAAATTTCTCAAGAGGCAGATGAGGTGGTCTGGTAGTCCCATCTCTTGAAGAATTTTCCACAGTTTATTGTGATTCACACAGTCAAAGGCTTTGGCATAGTCAATATCAATAATATATATATGTGTTAGTCCCAAATGGGATGAAGAGGACAATTCCTTGATGGCTGGGGAAAGGCATCAGTTTTCCAAACGTATGGGCTTTTGTGTTGTGTTATGTCTCTATATCTCTGTCCATTAGCAGACTTTTCCAGGCTTCCTTTCGCTTACTAGCACGTAATCAATTTTTCCTGGGAAGAGGCATGACCTAGGACACTTGCCTATTTTATATATAGAACTATAAAGATAACGATACCCTCCAGCAAATGAGGAAACCTGTGAGCAGTAAATGCCTGTGTCTCCAACTAATTCACAGAATTCCCTCCAAGAGAGGGACTTATTTTGCATTTGAACTCCAAAACACCTTTCAAGATTGTTAAACTTAACACCAGCTTGAAAATCCCAGTCATGCTGGAGATCAATTAACTGCCTCCAGGGTTCTGCAGGCTCCCCTTCAAGGTGTCTGCATTTGAGAGTAATTTGGCCATTACCACATTTGCACCAAATAAAAACACATTATTATTTTGTATGATATCAAGTTGACTTAATAATACTCAAATGCATTCAAAGTTTGCTCCTTGAATTTCTTATCTGAACTAATAGTCAATGCCATCCTTGTCCCTCTGTAGCGGTTTTAAATCTCAGCTTGTCTTCCTCTGCACACTTGTTTTATCTGAAATCCTTCTTTCCATGACACAACTGCTTTCCTCGTTCTCAGCTTGGGATTTCAATGCACCGATACTCCCCTCATACATATTTCAAACCAACTTTCTCATATGGCATCAAAATTCATTCCTGTACTACTTAACTACCTATTTGCCTTTAGCTTTAATATTTTAAAATAATAATCTCTTAAGACAGCAATCACTGTTCACTGTAGAAGATTTATATGATTATAAATAGACAAGGGATAACGAGAAAATATAAACACTGCAGGACTGTCAATCAGAAATAACCTCGGTTGTAGTTTTTCTTTATTTCCACGTATATTCTTATTTTAAAATGTTACAATCATGAATCATACCTTATAAACTATTTTGTAAGCTTTGCCCACAATAAAACATGACCATATCTCTTTTCCTAGATATTATTTTTCAATCTTATTCAAAAAGGTTTCATAATTTCCCATTACATGGGCATACAGAGTTTATTCAACCAATTCCCAAATGATAGGCTTAAAGTTATTTCCATGTTTTTGGCTATTTTAAACAAGTGTATTGATAAATAACTTTGGTAAATAAATCTTTGTTACATTCTATAATCATTTTCTTAGGGTGAATTCTTAGAGGAAGAATTATTGTCTGTGCACAATTTTAGGATTAAAAAATGAATATATTTTTCCTAAGTTACATTCAGCATAGCTGTACCAATTTATACTAAGATTGTTGATGACTGCTAGTACCCAAGTACTATCAATTTTAAAGTAAAATTTCTAGGTAACAACTCTGATTCAACCAGCTTTTATTTGACCAGCTAAAGGAATTGAACTTAAAATTTTCCTGGTCTATATTTGGTTACGTGTGTGCACGTGTGTATATCTGTGTTTTATTGCCAGTTCATGTTCTTGGTTCATTTGTTTACTAGACTACATACTCTTTTAAAAATATTAATTTGTAAGAACTCGCCATGTATTTAAAATAGTAAAACTTGAATGTCTTATATATTATAAATATTTTTCCAGGTTTTTAAAGTCTTTCAATTAATTTGCTTCAGACATTTAAAAAATGTGTAGAGTTCATTTTTTTCCTTTAAAGTGTTTTTTGCTTTGATATTATCATATACATTTTCAGTTATAGCACAGTTGCTAGTATTTTTATGATTTTAGTTTAAAATTTAGATTTGCACTACTTAAAATTACTTTGCCAACAAAAGTCTGTCTAGTCAAGGCTATGGTTTTTCCAGTGGTCATGTGTGGATGTGAGAGTTGGACTGTGAAGAAGGCTGAGTGCCAAAGAATTGATGCTTTTGAACTGTGGTGTTGGAGAAGACTCTTGAGAGTCCCTTGGACTGCAAGGAGATCCAACCAGTCCATTCTGAAGGAGATCAGCCCTGGGATTTCTTTGGAAGGAATGATGCTAAGGCTGAAACTCCAGTGCTTTGGCCACCTCATGCAAAGAGTTGACTCATTGGAAAGGACTCTGATGCTGGGAGGGATTGGAGGCAAGAGGAGAAGGGGACGACAGAGGATGAGATGGCTGGATGGCATCACTGACTTGATGGACGTGAGTCTGAGTGAACTCCAGGAGTTGTTGATGGACAGGGAGGCCTGGCGTGCTGCGATTCATGGGGTCTCGAAGAGTCGGACACAACTGAGCGACTGATCTGATCTGAAAACATAAATAAAAATAAAAAAATAAAAAACTTACCTTTTCTCAGCTGCCCTAAGATGCTTAGTCCTTCCAAGGAAGCAAGACCACATTGGGGTGAGGCCCCCACTTCATCCAAAGACTAGCACCACACCATAGCCCTCGCCTAGCACTCCAAGATGGCCTCCGTCTCGGAGCTCACCTGCATCTATTCAGCCCTCATTCCACACGGTGAGGCTCACGGAGGACAAGATCAACGCCTTCCTTAAAGCAGCTGGCATAAACATTGGCTCCTTCTGGCAGGTTGGTTTGCACAGGCTCTGGCCAGTGTCAACACCGGGAGCCTCATCTGCCATGTGGGGGTTGGTGGACCTGCCCCAGCCGCTGGTAGTCTCTCCGCAGGAGTCCGGCCCCCTCCACCACTGCTGTCCCAGCTGAGCAGAAGAACACAGAAGTAAAGAAAGAAGAATCTCAAGAGTCTGATGATGACATGGGCTTAGGTCTTTTTGACTAAGCCTTTTAAGTAATACATTCAATAGAAAGCTAAGCGTGTTGCTGCAAATGGCTTGTATGTGAAATCTACAAAATGATATAAATGAACTTATTTACAAAACAGAAACGGAATCACACATGTAGAAAACTAACTTATGGTTCAGTTCAGTCGCTCAGTCGTGTCTGACTCTTTGCGACCCCATGAATTGCAGCACGCCAGGCCTCCCTGTCCATCACCATCTCCCGGAGTTCACTCAAACTCATGTCCATCGAGTCAGTGATGCCATCCAGCCATCTTCTACTTATGGTTACCAGGGGGGAAAGGAAGGGTGGGATGAATTGGAAGATTGGGATTGACATAATTACACTATTATATATTAGTTAAGTATATATAAAATAGATAACTATAGATAAACTAATAAGCACCTAGGGTATAGCGCAGGAAACTCTACTAAATACTCTGTAATGACCTACAGGGAAAAGAAGTTTAAAAAGAGTGGATATATGTATGTGTATAAGTGATTCAGTTTGCTGAACACCTGAAACTAACACAACATTATAAAGCAACCATACTCCAATAAAAAATAATCAGAACAAACAAACAGATGACTGAGCTCTTTGCTGCTATTGGTTTTACTGATAATAAATAAATAAGCTTACTCAGAATTCCTACCAGCAAATTTCTGTTTATATATGATTGGTCAGCAGTAGGAACATCTCTTACTACTAGAGAGGATGGAAATGCAGGTTTTTAGGTGGGCACTTGGGCACCCATAATCCAATTAGCATTCTCTTCATAAAGAAAGAAGGAGAGACACACTGGATGAAAAATAACAGTCTCTGTTATTCATGGGGGAGAATTTGACAAACATAATTCAAATAAAATGGGAAATTTCTAAATAACAAAATATTGATTAGAATATCAGTTATTGACTTCATTACTTCATAGGGTTATTGTCAGCATTAAATGAGAAAAGGCTCAAGAATTCTTAGCCATGCTTTTTACATTTAAATTGAATGAGGTAATGCCTGTAAAGTGCTGGACAGAGCAAAGTCTTGGGAAATATTAGCCATGATTCTTTGCTGTTACAAAAACATTTCATTCTCCGTGATTCTTTATTTCTGCTTCATAAATGATATGAAAAATGATATGAATACAATTCTATGCAGAGGTTTTTATTTCCTATGTATATACATGAGGATCACAAGTTTAACCTTAAGGGAGATGGCAGTGCTTTCTAATCACGTTGCATAAAACATCACTTATGAAGAATGTTTTGGGAAGCTGTAGCAGATGATATTATTTATCTACCGTACTGGAATGCTCTATTTTGTAACAGGTTGATTCATGAAGGTTTGTTGGAGTCAGGCTTGCTGTAATGAACATCCAGTGTTTGTGAGACTATTTGAGTATACTTGGTTAATAGCAACTGTCATATTCTGAATGACATAACAAGAATAATGAATATAAAAGAAAGAGTATTTTCAAAAAACTGCATAAACCAATACAGTTCTGTAAAGCAATTATTCTTCAATTAAAAAATAAATAAATTTAAAATAAACTGCAGTGACTTAGACTTACAGGCTCATTGAATTTTAGAGCTGGGAAGATTTTAAAAGGGAAACTGAGACTGGGAGTGTGTAGAGTGAATAAGGGGATTGCAGAAGTTCACAGATAGGTAATAAAATCTATTATGTCTTGTCTCATGAAGTCATATCAAGTAGAACATAAAAAATCCCCTTTACAAGAGATAGTGCTTATGCTTTATTTTTCTAATGCATCAGTATTATAACAGTTTAGTTGTGATCTCCACTACAGCAATGAAAATATATAGTTTTTGTTGGTGAATTGATAAAAATAATGATATGAAAATGGCTGTCTGGGGAGGCCTTACAAATAGCTGTGAAAAGAAGAGAAGCAAAAAGCAAAGGAGAAAAGGAAAGATATAAACATCTGAATGCAGAGTTCAAAAGAATAGCAAGAAGAGATAAGAAAGCCTTCTTCAGCAATCAATGCAAAGAAATAGAGGAAAACAACAGAATGGGAAAGACTAGGGATCTCTTCAAGAAAATCAGATACCAAAGGAACATTTCATGCAAAGATGAGCTTGATAAAGGACAGAAATGGTATGGACCTAACAGAAGCAGAAGATATTAAGAAGAGATGGCAAGAATACACAGAAGAACTGTACAAAAAAGATCTTTACAACCCAGATAATCACGATGGTGTGATCACTGACCTAGAGCCAGACATCCTGGAATGTGAAGTCAAGTGGGCCTTAGAAGCATCACTACGAACAAAGCTAGTGGAGGTGATGGAATTCCAGTTGAGCTATTCCAAATGCTGAAAGATGATGCTGTGATAGTGCTGCACTCAATATGCCAGCAAATTTGGAAAACTCAGCAGTGGCCACAGGACTGGAAAAGGTCCATTTTCATTCCAATCCCAAAGAAAGGCAATGCCAAAGAATGCTCAAACTACCACACAATTGCACTCATCTCACACGCTAGTAAAGTAATGCTCAAAATTCTCCAAGCCAGGCTTCAGCAATATGTGAACCGTGAACTTCCTGATGTTCAAGCTGGTTTTAGAAAAGGCAGAGGAACCAGAGATCAAATTGCCAACATCCACTGGATCATGGAAAAAGCAAGAGAGTTCCAGAGAAACATCTATTTCTGCTTTATTGACTATGCCAAAGCCTTTGACTGTGTGGATCACAATAAACAGTGGAAAATTCTTCAAGAGATGGGACTACCAGACCACCTGATCTGCCTCTTGAGAAATTTGTATGCAGGTCAGGAAGCAAGAGTTAGAACTGGACATGGAACAACAGACTGGTTCTAAATAGGAAAGGGAGTTCGTCAAGGCTGTATATTGTCACCCTGTTTATTTAACTTATATGCAGAGTACATCATGAGAAACACTGGACTGGAAGAAACACAAACTGGAATCAAGGTTGCCGGGAGAAATATCAATAACCTCAGATATGCAGATGACACCACTCTTATGGCAGAAAGTGAAGAGGAACTCAAAAGCCTCTTGATGAAAGTGAAAGTGGAGAGTGAAAAAGTTGGCTTAAAGCTCAACATTCAGAAAACGAAGATCATGGCATCCGGTCCCACCACTTCATGGGAAATAGATGGGGAAACAGTGGAAACAGTGTCAGACTTTATTTTTCTGGGCTCCAAAATCACTGCAGATGGTGACTGCAGCCATGAAATTAAAAGACGCTCACTCCTTGGAAGGAAAGTTATGACCAACCTAGATAGCATATTCAAAAGCAGAGACATTACTTTTCCAACAAAGGTTCGTCTAGTCAAGGCTATGGTTTTTCCTGTGGTCATGTATGGATGTGAGAGTTGGACTGTGAAGAAGGCTGAGTGCCAAAGAATTGATGCTTTTGAACTGTGGTGTTGGAGAAGACTCTTGAGAGTCCCTTGCACTGCAAGGAGATCCAACCAGTCCATTTTGAAGATCAGCCCTGGGATTTCTTTGGAAGGAATGATGCTAAAGCTGAAACTCCAGTACTTTGGCCACCTCATGCAAAGAGTTGACTCATTGGAAAAGACTCTGATGCTGGGAGCGATTGGGGGCAGGAGGAGAAGGGGACGACAGAGGATGAGATGGCTGGATGGCATCACAGACTCGATGGACGTGAGTCTGAGTCAACTCCGGGAGTTGGTGATGGACAGGGAGGCCTGGCGTGCTGCGATTCATGGGGTTGCAAAGAGTTGGACACTACTGAGCGACTGAGCTGATCTGATCAATAGCTAGGATAAGGGCTGATTTTGTATTTGTATTTTGTTTTTGTCTCATCTCTGACCTATGAGATTCCACTCCTTACTTTCCTTTCAACCAAAGTGATAGAAGGGCTTCCCAGGTGGCTTGGAGGTTAAAGCATCTGCCTGCAATGCGGGAGACCTGGGTTTGATCCCAGGGTCAGGAAGATTCCCTGGAGAAGGGAATGGCAACCCACTCCAGTATTCTTGCCTGGAGAATCCCATGGATGGAGGAACGTGATGGGCTACAGTCCACGGGATTGCAAAGAGTCGGACATGACTGAGTGACTTCACTTTCACTTTCAAACTGATAGAAGACCATTTGTGTGTGTGTGTGTGTGTGTGTGCGCGCGCAGTAAGTCACATCCAATCCCTCACAACCCTATGGACTATAGCCTGCCAGGCTTCTCTGTCCATGGGATTTCCCAGGCAGAAATACTGGAGTTGGTTGCCATTACCTTCTCCCGGGGTTCTTCCTGACCCAGGGATTGAACTGGCATCTCCTGCATTGGCAGGTGGATTCTTTACCTCTGGGCCTCTTGGGAAGCCCAGAAGAGTGTTTACTTTCCCTTGTTTCTTGGACTTATAATCTAGAAATAAGACTCTGAGAAGTAGTGACTAAAGAATGATTTCATTGTGACTTCAATTTAGACCCAAAGCACTTTGCAAATGGCTATGACACTAGCAGATAATTTAACCAACTGAAACTTTGGTTGTGTTATCCTTCAGTCAGTTCAGTTCAGTCACTCAGCCATGTACCACTCTTTGAGACCCCATTGCAGTATGCCAGGCTTCCCTGTCCATCACCAATTCCTGGGGCTTACTCAAACTCATGTCCATCTAGTTGGTGTTATCCTTACAGGGGAATAAAAGCAGTACCCACCTCATCATGTTGCTGAGCTTTAAATGTGGTAGTATGTTCAAAAAATATTACAGAATGCACACATTGTATGCATTCACTATTATTATTATAAGTAGGATTATGGGTATAATAAATGGCACCTGCCTGAAACTTACAAGAGATTTTGTTGAGTTGAAAAACAATGGATTTGCCACAGAAGTGCTCATGTTCTGGGGAAGTAGCTGTTTTATTATTGTCTAATCTTTCAAACATCTTACTGGCTTCAGGCACAATCTCTCTCTCAAATCCTTTTTTACGTGGAGAGTCTCAATATACGAGCGATAGTAGTAGAACACACTCTCATGGCATCTATAAGAGTACAACTTACAGAGGACCACCTTAGCCTGCAGATCACTGATAAAAACAGCTGGAGCTAACATCTGTGCCTTACAAATCTTTTCAAGTCATAACAAAACCGGCCTGATTTCATAGCCACAGTATGAATTTCAACACTAGTATAGAAAAGATGCCTGGGAAACCTGATAATGCTGGGCACCTAAGATAAAGCCCTTGTCCTTCAATTCCACACTGAGAAGCACCGATGAATGGACATAAAATGTGTACTTGACACTTTCCTAAGTGAGCATGGATTTCACAGTTCTAGGTTGATTGTAATTTGGTGACTTCATGAGCTTTTAATGATTCTCGCCACTTTCAAATCACGTTAAAAGTATGTTTGAAATTGATCACTCTGATTTATAGTCATAAAGGCACAAGGATAAGTCAGAAGACATAAGGCAGGACTCTTTCTAAAATGTATTTTGTCTCTAGTTCCTTTGGCCAACCTGTAATTGTTAATGAGCTCTTCTGCCAGTTGCAAGTCACAGGTCTCATGATAGATTTTCCTATATGACTTTCATTAAATGCTTTGGAATCCTGGGGTAGAAAGAAATTATGTAAATATAAGTTTTTATTACTGTTTTGTTTTTATTACTTTTCTCCTCTGGTTTTTATTGCCTCATATAATACAGGTAAATATGGTGATCCCACATGGAGATGGGGTTTCTCATGCCTTTGCTTTCATGGTTTGCATTCAATCCATGTTAATTTAATTATCCATGATTTCTTAGGCAAAGAGAGGAATGTAGACTCCATGCTGTCTGCAACTACTTCAGTCATTCCTTTACTGCCCGTGACACCATGTGAGACCTGCAGATGCTAAAGGATCTCTCCCTGCACCAGCTCAAACAAAAAATGTTAACCATATGCAACTTCAACCTGTTTATCCTTAAGCAATGCAAAGCCATGCAGCGATACAGACGGGCAGTGGGGGAGAGCATAGAGCTGACACTTCACACACAGTTGTTTTGTGAAACAGAAGAGCTCAGAATCACAAGAATTTAGGGCAGAAATAGTTGAGTTGGGCTCTTTCTTCCAACTTTTCTCACTGATAAAGACAAGGGCTCCTCAGAAATTCTGTTCATCCTAGTAGAATTGATCAACAGCTACTTAAGTATTAGCTCCTGGAGTTCAGGAGCTGTTAAGAACTGAGATATTCACCAGGAAAAAAATAAGGAGTTTTAATTAGTGTTAGCTCATTTTGTTTAATTTGAATGATAATTTTCTGTAGTATATTATTTTTTTGGTGTAGATATTTTCAAAGCTCTCTTCAACTTGGCAGCTAAAATTTCTTCATACTTTCTAAAATAACCCCAGAAGACTATTAAATACAAAAATGTAAAGGGCATTGGGAAATATAAATCAGGAAATAGAAAAAAAGATTCAAAATGGTATTTGAATATAAGTTACAATTTCAGTCTCTTTTTTCTTTGAAATAAGCTTACTTATTCACTTATTTAATGTTTCTCCTTCCATGAATTGTAAAACAATATGATCACACTAAAGAGTATTTTGGAAAAAGAAAACCATGTTCCATCAATCCAACATATTATTTCATTTATCTTTATGGCTATACACATCTTGCATATTTTCTTTAAGACTTTGTTCCTCTGAAAACTCCTCATTATTAATACATCTGTTACCTGAGAAACTCAAACATATCTGGCAAGACAACCTTAGAGAAGTCTTTCTAAACATCCTGACCAAATAATCATACAAATATTAAAGACAGTAAGTTAGGTCTTAGTTCTACATTTTAGAGAAAAGAGATTGGACATTTTCTAGTCAAGTCCAGTGTGCATTTGTGATCTAGTTTCAGTTATCCCACATACTCTCATCCCTTATAGATTATGGTTCGTGGGTACCAAACTGAATCTAAATTAAATGAACCTCTGCCCCAGAAACAACTTTGTCAGTCAGCACTATTAATTCATCTTTAATGACTGAAACTGGAGAAGGCAATGGCACCCCACTCCGGTACTCTTGCCTGGAAAATCCCATGGGTGGAGGGGCCTGGTAGGCTGCAGTCCATGGGGTCGCTAAGAGTCGGACACGACTGAGCAACTTCACTTTCACTTTTCACTTTCATGCATTGAAGAAAGAAATGGCAACCCACTCCAGTGTTCTTGCCTGGAGAGTCCTAGGGACGGGGGAGCCTGGTAGGCTGCCATCTATGGGGACGCGCAGAGTCAGACACAACTGAAGCGACTTAGCAGCAGCAGCAGCAGCAGCAATGACTCAAACCCTGAACACAACAGACAATGGAAGTGAAAATCCAAGGAAAGATACAGTTCTTACTTTAGGAAAGAGTCTGCTTACTTCACCCGGAGGAGGAAATGGCAACCCACTTCAGTATACTTGTCTGGAGAATCCCATGGACGGAGGAGCCTGGCAGGCTACAGTTCATAGGGTCATAAAGAATCAGACATGACTGAAGCAACTTAATACACACACACACACACACACACACACACAGGCATTCATACTCCTGGAATGGGTGGCCAAAAACTCAGTAATGGAGTCAAACTGTCTAGTTTAGAACATCAGCATCTCTACTCACTAGAACTATGATCTTGGGTAGGTTACATAACTTCTCTGGGAATCAGGTTTATAGTCTGTAAAATTAGGACAATATTAAGATCCAATTCATTGGGGGTGATATGAAGACCAAATGAGTCAATGGATGTAAAAATGTCCAACACAGAGCCAAGCAAGCATATTATTATTGCTGCCATATTTAGTGTTTCACATTAGTGAAGTGAAAGTCTCTTAGTCATGTCCGACTCTTTGTGACCCCATGGACTATACAGTCCATGGAATTCTCCAGGCCAGAATACTGGCGTGGGTAGCTGTTTGCTTCTCCAGGGGATCTTCCTAATCCAGGGATCAAACCCAAGTCTCCTGCATTGCAGGTGAATTCTTTACCAGCTGAGCCACCAGTGAAGCCCTTCGGTCACCATTTTTCAAATAGTGTGCAGAGTACTGATAAGAACTAAAGTCAAATTTGTAGTCAGCAATGTACAAAAAAGATTATACACGATGGCCAAATGGAGTTCAACCCAGGAATGCAAGGTTGGCATAGCATCTGAAAATCAATCAGCGTAACACATCATGTTCATAGAATATAGAACAAAAATCAACGTGATTATCACCATGCATGTGAGTATGCATGCTCAATGGTAAGTCGTGTCCCACTTTTAGTGACCCCATGAACCATAGCCTGCCAAGCTCCTCCGTCCACGAGATTTCCCAGGCAAGAATACTGGAGTGGGTTGCCATTTCCTTCTCCAGATTACCTCAATAGATCCAGTCAGTCAGTTCAGTTGCTCAGCTGTGTTTGACTCTTTGCAACCCCATGGACTCCAGCATGCCAGGCTTCCCTGTCCATCACCAACGCCCAGAGCTTTCTCAAACTCATGTCCTTCGAGTTAGTGATGCCATCCAACCATCTCATCCTCTGTCGTCCCCTTCTCCTCCTGCCTTCAATCTTTTCCAGCATCAGGGTCTTTTCTAATGAGTCAGTTCTTCACATTAGGTAGCCAAGTATTGGAGTTTCAGCTCAGCATCAGTCCTTCCAATGAATATTCAGGACTGATTTCCTTTAGGATGGACTGGTCGGATCTCCTTGAAGTCCAAGGGACTCTCACGAGTCTTCTCCAAACCACAGTTCAAAAGCATCAATTCTTCAGTGCTCAGCTTTCTTTATAGTCCAATTCTCACATCCGTACATGACTACTGGATCAGGGAAATCATTTAAAAAATCCAACACCCTTTCATGATAAAAAAACTCAACCAATAGCAATAGAAAAGAACTTCTTCAACCTGATTTAAAAAAGCATCCAGGAAAAAATGTGCAGCTAATGTACCCCTGGTAAATGACAATATGCTTTTCTCTAAAATTAAGAATAAGAATTAAGAATAAGACAAGGACGTTTGGTCTCACCACTTCAACTTAACATTGTTGTAGAGGTCCTGGACAGGGCAATTAGTCAAGAATAAGACATAAAAGGCATATAGACTCTAAAGGAAGAAGCAAAATTATCCCTCTTCATAGATGACATGAGCTTATAGAAAAAATCCTGGGGATACATAACAAAAATATTAGAACTAATAAATGAGTTCAGCAAGATTGTGGGACAAAAGATAACTATACAAAAATCAATTTTTTCTATATATTAGCAAGGAACAATCTGAAATGAAGTTAAGGAAACAATTCCTTCTAATGGTATCATAAATAATAAAATGCTGCTGCTAAGTCACTTCAGTCGTGTCCAACTCTGTGCGACCTCATAGACGGCAGCCCACCAGGCTCGGCCATCCCTGGGATTCTCCAGGCAAGAACACTGGAGTGGGTTGCCATTTCCTTCTCCAAAATAATAAAATACTTAGGAATAAATTTAATGAAAGTGCAAGATGTGTACCCTGAAAACTGAAAAGTATTGCTGAAAGAAATAAAAGCAGACCTCAATAAACGGAAAGAAAACCTACGTTTTGTGAATTGGAAGACTTAACGTTGTTAAGATGGCAACACTCCCCAAACCCATCTACATATTCCACACAATCCCCCTCAAAATCTCAGCTGTGTTTTCTGCAGTATTTGAGAAGTGGATCTTAAGATTCATATGAAAGCATAAGGGACCCAAACAATTTTGAAAATGAAGGAGTCACACTTGCTAATTTCAAAAATTACTACAAAGCTATAGTAACCAAGACACTGTAGTGCTGGCTTAAGAATGGACATATAGGTCAATGAGATGAAACTGAGAGCCCAGAAATAAACCCTGGTTACAAAAAGACTTGCATAGATATTTCTGCAAAGAAGATATTCGAGTGGTCAATAAGCATGAAGAGATGCTCAACACTACTACTCATTAGGGAAATGCAAATAAAAACCATAATGGGATACCACTTCACATCCACGAGAACTGTTTTAAGAAGGACAATAAAAAGTGTTGGTGAGATTGTGGAGAAATTGGAGCCCTTCTACATGACCGGTATTGTAAAATAGTACAGCCATTTTTGAAAACTGTTTGGCATTTTCTTAATATTTTAAATCTTACGGATTACCATTTCACTTCTTGGAATATAGCCCAGAGAAATGGACACTTAGGTCTACAGAAATATATGGATGTTCTTAAAAGCATTATTTAAAATAAACAAAAAGTTAAAGCAACCCAAATGTCTTTCATTTGATGAATAGAAAAAGCCACACAATGAAATATTACTGATGACAGAAAGGAGTGAAATAGCAATCCATGCTATAACATGGGTGAAACTTGAAAACATTATGCTAAGTGAAAAAAAAAAAAAAACAGAAACAAAAAGCCAAATATTGTAGGATTCTATTTATATGAAATGTCTAGGCAAATCCATAAAGACAGAAAGTGATTGATGTTGCCAGCGGGTGGAGGAAAGGAGAAAGGAGAGTGACCATTAAGGGGTATAGAGTTCCTTTTTGAGATGATTACCATGTTCTAGATGAAGAATGTGATGATTGCACCTTTCTGAATATACTTCAACTCCCTGAAAAGTATACTTTAACAGGGCATATTTTATTTTATGTGAATTATATCTCAATAAAGCTCTCATAAAACAAACAACAAAACCAAAAGCACCAGTAATAAGTTTTCCCTTGTTTTTACCTGTGCCCTTCTATTTTATTTTTGCCAACAGTTTTTAAAAAATTTTTTTAGTCTGTGGAGTCCTGGGGAAATCTCTAGTGATTACTCCTTTAGAACAGTGTAGCATCCTCCAGTGAATTCATTCCCAAGAGCCACCAGTTTCATTTGGCTTTTGAAATTTATCAAGGCAACTTGTCAGTGTTATTGCTTATCTTGCTTAATCACAGAGCTAAGAACAAGCTGAGATTTGCCATATTAGCGTTGCTAATTTTTTTTAAAACAATCTGTGGTCAGTGAGAGAAAAAAAAAAAACTCCAAGAGGAGATCTTTTTTCTTTTTGATGGCAAGATCTTAGCATGAACACTTCAGTGCCCTGAATCTCAGTGAACATAGGCCAGGCTGACCAAAGCAGGATAGAGGTTCCATGGGGGACTTGATATCATACAGTATTGTATAATCTGGTGGTAACTACTCCTAGGTCCACATAGGGTCTTTCAGCTAGACAACTCAAAGCAGTTTCCTATCAGAATGCTTATTTAACTTGTTTTAATATGGTTTTTTCAGAACTAAGGTGATTGATATTTATGAAGCTAAAAAAGTTAACTAAAAGCCTCATAATACAAAAGATCCTGTTATTTTACAGAATGAGGAAGACACTTCTCATAGAGCCAAGGTAAAATATTTCCCTGATGATCTGCATTAGCTTGAATTCAATAATTGACCAGTCATTTGTACTGTAATCATGAAAATACAGAACTCTCTCATTATTGTCACTGCTTGTAAATAAATGTTTATGAGGAACTGCTCTATTAGGGATTATTAATCAAAACAAAATATTCTCAGATTTGTTATTTGTCAGTAAGGAAGTCTTAGAAAAAATATCAAAAAAATGTTTAAAATCAAAATCACAGCTATAGATCAGAGATGGTTGCCTGACCATACTATCTCCTCTCTCTCTAGGTCACTTGTAAAAAAGATAACAAAGGGATGAAATAGACTTATAAGAGCAGAAATAAAAGGAGAGAAGATAGCAGCAGAGGAGGGATCTTAATAGGAGAGATCTTAATATGTTTGGGAACATGTCAATTGATGGGGTTATGAGCATGGAAAAAGCTGAAAACCTAAAGGTCTTGAATAGTGACAACAAGTGAACTGACTTGCATTTCAGAAACTCTCGGGACTTGAGAGTTGGAGTTTCCAGTCTACTGCAGGGCATGGCTAAAGGCAATACTGAAAGTCAGGGGTGGTTAGAAGTATATTAATTTTTAATAGTGTCAGATCCCATGAGTAACCCCTGAGGACAGTCAGCATCCTTCACCCTCAGACCAGGTGGAAGACTGTGAGCTATTCTCTGAAAAAAGGGGAAGCAGAGCCTCTGGACTCAAGAATATTGCTTGCAAGTCAACAATCTTGTCTAATGACATAAAATGTCCAAACACACCTTACTACATGAATCTTAAGTATGAACAGAAACTGAGATAAGTGTAAGTCCATTTCTTATGAAAATATGAAAGATAAAATTTGAAATATGAAATATGAAAAATAAAACAAAAAAATAAACTCAGATAGAATTCTGAGAAGAGAAGAAAATACCACAAATCAACCAACTAACCAACCAACCACCGCCACCATCACCATTATCACTCCAAAATTAAAAATAAAAAATAAAGGTGCCCAATGAATATCCTCAGACTCAAAAAGGAGAATAATAAAGTAGCTATAAAAAGGGTAAAATATATCCAGAAGAAGTTAAAGATAAAACAAAAGAATCTTCAAAAGCAGGTTGAAAAGATTGAGTGTGAAAATATATTTGGATCAATCCAAAAAGTCTAAAACATCTAGAAAAGGAAGGCAGAAAGAGCAGAGTAATTAAGAAAAAGACAGTTTCTCTGCCTGAAGAACATGAGATTCGAGATTCAAGGTACTCAGCACAACAGATAGAAACGAAATCACCGTATTGGCTAAGCAATGGAAATAGCAGAGCCCCAGGGATGGAAAAAGTTCAAATTCTTTGCACAGACACATAATTTTCAATCCAGAATTCTCGACTCAATCAAATCACCAGTCAAGAACCTGAGCATGGTTATTCCATTTTTCGCGCATCTCCTGTGTGTCTTGGTAAAAAGGTTAATTAATTAACTAGTGTTTTAAGCAAACTGCAAGAGGATATGCTTTGGCAGAACCAAGAAATCATTGAAGAAAAGGAAGATATAGGATCCAGGAACAAAAATGTACATTTAACAAGAGTTGGGAAGGGAAATCCCAGGATGCTATCTGTCCCATAGACCTGAAGAGCAAATCAGACTCAGAATGAAGAAGAAAAAGTAAAGGGTGTAGGAAGGAAATTCTGAGAAAAGAAAGTGAGGCAGGGCAAAAAATGATGCTTGAGCTTGAACATTTGAAAAAAATATATAACTAGTTATAAATGTATGGTGGTTCCAAAGGAGTGTGCTGTGCTGTGCTTAGTCACTCAGTCACTTTGTGACCCATGGGCTGTAGCCTGCCAGGCCCCTATGTCCATGGGATTCTCCAGGCAAGAATACTGGAGTGAGTTGTCATGCCCTCCTTCAGGGAATCTTCCCAATCTAGGGATCAAACCCAGGTCTCCCAAATTGCAGGCAGATTCTTTACCATCTCTCTTCCCTGGTGGCTCAGTCAGTAAAGAGTCTGCCCGCAATGCAGGAGACCCAGGTTCAATCCCTACGTGAGGAAGATCCCCTGGAGAAGGAAATGGCAACCCACTCCAGTATTCTTGCCTGGAGAATCCTATGGACAGAGGAGCCTGGGGGTCTCCAGTCCATGGGGTCACAAAAAGTCGGACATGACTGAGTAACTAACACTTTCACTTTCTTTACCATCTGAGCCACCAGGGAAGCCCCAAAAAGGAGTAGTGGAACTTCTGTAATGTATTTGATTCTAAAAATCTATTTAGGTAAAAGACAAAGACAAAAATAAATTCCAGAAAGGAGCAACTATATGAGAATGGGAATGTAATCATAATAATGATTTCACTGCAGTAAGTAGTAATGTGAACACTGAATTTTTTCATTTAACTATTTTTTTTTTTGCTTTAATTATACTGAAATGGAAAGATTTGGCAGATATCAGAAACTCAAACGTGAGAGGCAAAGACATGGCACCTTAGCAAATTATTTATAAAGATAGATGTGAATGCCAAGAAAAGCAGGTAAAAAGGAAAGAATGATATTTTAAGAAGAACTGGGGAGAGGTATGGCAAGTTTCTGCTTGTTTTTATTAAAACTCATTTAGTATTATTATTGGATTAAAATTTATGATAGTATCAATAGATTTTTTTGGACACTGAAAAAATGGTCATAAAAGTCTAAAAATATCAAGAAAATTTTAATTTGTGAAACTATAGAGAATTAAATTAAAAAAAATTAACTACTTAGATTTTTATCTCAAGCTAGTCATACCCATTTTTTTTTTTTTTTTTTTGACTGCACTTCAGTACATGGGCTTTCTCTAGTTGCAGCACGCAGGGGCTTCTTGTTGGGGTATACTCAGTAGTTGTGGAGCAAGGGCACTCTAGTTCCACGGTATGTGGGATCTTCTTTCCCCAACCAGGGATCCAACCTGCATTGGAAGGTGGATTCTTAACCACTGGACCATCAGGAAAGTCCCTGACCATATCCTTTTAATCTGGTACATGATGAACAGTTTGCTTATCCTGGCCACACATAACAGACTTGGGCCACATGAGAGACAGAGAAAAAAAATCTATATTAACTAAAGCATGAGCATGTTGAAATTTTTTCCCAAGCCCTGCCTCTATAAGAATATTTTAAAGCCAAAGTTATGTCAAATGCTTTCAAGTGCTTCCAGGCCGCCCTCACCAGGCAGTTCCTGTTACCTGAAGACCCTCACATTCAGCTACAACTCCTCTCCCTTGCTTACTCTGCTCCACTGACCTCTGCAGATTCTTCAAAATGCTATGCCTGCTGCTGCCTCTGGACCTTGGCATCTGTGGTTTCCATCTGCCTGGAACACTTTCCTTGAATATCCATGGAGCTTGCCACCTCACCTTATCTAAGTGCCATTTTTGTGACCATCCTATTTAAAATCACAAGCCCCCCTCTCAGAGGCATTCCCATTCTCCTTTCCTGCTTTATTTTCTTGAAAACATTTACAACTTACTTTACTAGATTTTAATCTTTGTTGTTGCTATTTGTCCATCTATTTCAACTGAAAATGTATGCTCCAATAGAGACACAGGCATAGGGAACAAACATACACTCACCAAGAGGAGGGGGAAAGGGGAGTGGGTTGAATTGGGAGATACATCTACACTGATATACCTACACTGCCTGCTAAGTCGCCTCAGTTGGGTCTGCTCTAAGGACCATAGCCTACCAGGCTCCTCTGTCCGTAGGATTCTCCAGGCAAGAGTACTGGAGCAGGTTGCCATGTCCTCCTCTAGGGGATCTTCCCAACCTAAGGATCAAACCTACATCTCTTTAAGTCTCCTGCATTGTCAGGCGGATTCTTTACAACTAGCACCACCTGGGAAACCCTGTATATACACTACTATGTATAAGATAAATAATTAATTAGTACCTACTGTATAGCATGGGGGACCCTACAGAATGCTCTGTGGTGATCTAAATGGGAAGGAAATCCAAAAATGAGGGATGTAGGTATATTGGGGCTTCCCTGGTAGCTCAGATGGTAGAGAATCTGCCTGCAGTGTGGGAGACCCAGGTTCCTTCTCCCTTGGCAAAGGAAATGGCTACCCACTCGAGTATTCTTGACTGGAGAATCCCCATGGACAAAGGAAGGCTACAGTTCTTGAGTTGCAAAGAGTCGGACATGACTGAAGCAACTTAGCATGCAGGCATGTATATGTATAGCTGATTCACTTTTCTGTACAACAGAAACTAATACAACAGTATAAAGCAACTATACTCCAATAAAAACTTAAAAATAAAATAAAATAAATAAAATGTATGCTCCGTATGGAGAGGTATTTTTTTATCTGTTTCATTAAGTGTTATGTCCCTAGAACAGTGCCTGTCACATACAGACACTCTGTACAAATCTGTTGAATAAATGATGATAAATTTTCTCTTTTCCATCAAAGAAGCAGTAGCAAAGCTACCACCCAAAGTTTCTGTTTGGCCTCTATTCAATTTCATACAAAGAGATTTGTGTTTGCTTGTCTGAAGAAATTGAAGATAAAGATATGGAATGTTGCATGAATCTGTCCTTATAAAAGCTTTCATAAAATGGCTTCAGTTAAAAAATGAAATTGACAAGTGATTAGTCTACATTATTTTTTTTAAGTTTACATCATTTTTTCCCCATTTTTGAGAAAGACATTGTGAAATTGGTTAAGACACTTCAGATTTGGCAAATATATCTAACAGTAATCACTACACATATGCTACTCTTTTCTACCTTTCTTCTTAAGATAGAGTGCTGGCAATTTTTGATGCATTCTTTCACATAAACCAATTGTATAGTTTAAGATATACACAAAATACTGAATCTTAGTATAGCAGTAAGCTTTCTAATTAAAAGTCTCTCCATTAACATTCATTTAGTGTTTTATTTCTTTTCTTGTTATAGTTAAAATCTCTGATGTACAACTTATTTAACCCCTTAATATATGATGATGGTTTAATAAATACTAGACAAAAACAGTGATACTTCTTTATGGGGATTTAACAAATATTAAATTGATGATGTTAATATGGTTTTTCTAGTAACTTAATAGGCTATACAACTTCAAATATAATAGTTCAATAACACAACACGACAAAAAACGCCATAGAGTGGTAAGGACATGTTATATCCCATACCTGGAAGTCCTGGGAAGAGCCCTCATGGTTGAATCAGAAATGTGCTTAGAACCTAGATTCCTTCCATCTTTATGCTCTATGATTCTGAGCATAAAATGTTTTTCTCTTTAAGATAACAGATTCAAACCTAAGTATACTAACTACTGGGTTTCCCTGGTGGCTCAGAGAGTGAAGCGTCTGCCTGCCATGCAGAAGACCCTGGTTCGATCCCTGGGTTGGGAAGATCCCCTGGGAAAGGAAATGGCAACCCACTCCGGTACTCTTGCCTGGAAAATCCCATGGATGGAGAAGCCTGTAGGCTACAGTCTATGGTAGGCTACAGTCTATGGGGTCGCAAAGAGTCAGACACGTCTGAGCGACTTCACTTTCACTTTCACTATACTAACTACTGGACTTCCCAGGTGATGCTAATGGTAAAGAATCCACCTCCCAATGCAGAAGACATAAGAGACAAAGGTTTGGCCCCTGGATCAGGAAAATCCACTGGAGGAGGGCATGGCAACCCACTCCAGGAGTTATATCTGGAGAATCCCATGGACAGAGAGCCTGGTGGGCTACAGTCCATAGGGTCACAAAGAGTCAGACACAAAAGTGACTTAGCATGCATGCACACATATACTAACCACCTCCCTTTAACCTTTGTAAGAAAGTTCTGTCTCATGTAGTTTCCTCCTGATTAGGGTTGTCCCTGGATAGGCAGCCCTTCCAAGCACTGATAGGTGAGCATCCCTAGATCAAAATTCACAAAGAGGCAGTTTATACAGAGGTGGGCAATATGTGTGGTAGATTTAGTCTGCTGCTGCTGCTGCTGCTGCTGCTAAGTCACTTCAGTCATGTCCGACTCTGTGAGACCCCATAGATGGCAGCCCACCAGGCTCCCCTGGGATTCTCAAGGCAAGAACACTGGAGTGGGTTGCCGTTTCCTTCTCCAATGCATGAAAGTGAAAAGTGAAAGTGAAGTCGCTCAGTCGTGTCCGACTCTTAACGACCCCATGGACTGCAGCCTACCAGGCTCCTCCGTCCCTGGGATTTTCCAGGCAAGAGTACTGGAGTGGGGTGCAATTGCCTTCTCTGAGATTTAGTCTGTCAGAGTTCAAACACTGGACCCACTGCTCATTAACCACGTTATCTTGAGTAATTAACTTCTTTATGTCTCAGGTTCCTTTATTTGTCAGGGAAGATAAGAGAACATGGCTCAAATATATTTTAAGTGTTTAAAACTCTGCCTGTCGTAGGATAAGTGCTCAATAAATGTGAGCACATTGTTATTTGCCAGTTATGGTAGATCTCCCAAGTTCAATATCATATTGATAATTGGCCATTATGTGGACAACACAGACAATAGTTCAGGCCCAAATCATTACTTCCTCAATTATATGAAGCTTTTAGGAATTAGATATGTCATTTGTTTAATTATTCTGGGTAGTACAATACACACTGCTATTGAATTAGCAATAAGGTTAAAACTAAGGTATAAAGATTAATAGGTATTTGGTAGACAAATGGATTGGGGTAATACCTAGAACAGATACCTAATGAAACCATCAAATACTGTTCAACCCCATTACAAAGTTATGATACTTGTAGATCCCATGGGCAGACTGACTTCAGAGGAAGTTTTATATTGTTTGGTATGTCATACACTTCCTGAATTTAAATTTCTTACATGTACACATATCTGAATATGTGTGTTTAAATATTCATGTACAAGTAGTAAAATGAATGAGAAAGAAAATAATAGATCATAAGACAAAGATTATTGTTATTACATACTTTATCAGTTAAAGTTTTGGAGAGAACTACAATAGGTTAATATATTTATACAAAACCTCTGCAGCAATGGATTTTTTTTTTTAAGAGGCAATCCTGATCAAAGCAGCTTTGTCTTTTTAATTTATTTTTTCTGCTTAAAGTCCTCTACTTGCTATTCTTGTCCCTTGGACTCAGAAGTGGAGCTGATTTTACAAATGAGGATTGCCCGCATGTTTTTTCAAAGCCACAGGACAATAAGTCAGTTTCTTGGCAGTTGACATTAGAGCTTTCCTGAGAACAAACCCCACCTGACTATCTCTGATGAAGTAACTTTTCAAGCACTTTCTCTTCATTACAAAAGTGAAAGATGGTGTTATTATTACACATAATTATCAGGCTAGCTGCTACCTTTTCCTATAAGAACAGAGAGCAGGGTATTCATCTTGCAAGTACCATTTGGGTTTTAATAAAAAGAAAAGTTTCTTTTTAAACGTGTTGATAGATCTGATATGTACAGCCTTAAAACCACTCACTGGGAAATCCCCCGAAACCTAAGGCAGTGTGAAAATGGGAAGAAGGCAATATTTTTTAAAGCAGGTGGTTGCTTGTTTTGGCCACCTTTGTGCTGTGATCATGGGGAGAGAATGCCCCTCCCCCTACCCTATCTCCCCAAAAGATTCTAAGAAAACGGTCTGGGGTCAGTTTTCAGGGGACAGCGGCACCAAGCCCTCTTCATTCTTACAGGAATGATATTAGCGACCTAGAAGGTTTTGAAAGTGTGTTTGCTTTCATCGTGGGGCAAAGAGAGATAGCCATGCAGAATCTGTGTATGTGTGTGTGCATGTACGTGGATTCAGGCAACCTGTGTGTGTGTGTGTGTGTGTGTGTGTGTGTGTAGAGATCGGATACAGAATTTGCCATGGCCTTTGTTAATCAGCAAATAAGCTGTGCCCATTTCGACATTCTATCAGAATTCTGAATTTCTGGTTAAAAATCTCTCTGCCTGAACGTGTCTGTCGGATATCAGAACCGTTGCTATTGCCAGGGGTCATTAAATGTACAGGGAAGGAGGCCAGGCCGAGATGCTCTTTCTTGTCTTAAATGAGCAAGGGTTAGTGCAGAACGCTGGCGGATGAGCAAGTTATATACAATCCCAGCCACTCCTGTTCCCCTCCTGGGGACTGCGAAATTCTCTGCCACTGTGAAGCGGCTTAGAAATGAGCCGACAAAGAAGTCCATTGACTTTAACACGAATAGGCTCGAATCACACAGAAGACGAGAATAAATCACCTTACCAATGTGTCTGGTGTAATTTTCTCGGATCCTTCCAGTTCCCCCACCCCCATCCTCTTTTGTTCTTTGCGGCTGTTTTTGTTATCAGCCGCATCTCTGCGAAGTCGCCTTTTCCTCCGCGGATTTCTCTAAGGGTGACTAGGAAGGGTGCTAGGTAGGGTAGGAAGCTGCGGCTGTATGAATCTTTTAAAAGCCGCCTAAGAAATATTTAAGACCTGGTCTAGGAGGAACTGTTCTCCCAGGCATAATTTTTGGTGCTGGTTGCAGCAGGGAGCGTATGCTGGGAGGAAAGTATTATTTTTCTAAATGGAAGGTGTCAGATGGTCACGCAATGTGACTGCATGTTCGAGATCACTGCCTCCCATCTGCAATTTGTGACGTGTGAAAGAGTCTGCCCAAATGTGCTCACCAACTGGAAATCCCCGGCACTTTTTTTCCTTATCAGGAGAGACCAAGATAACCAATGGTTTACAGATCAGGGATCCTATCAAATTAATATCACTGTAGGATAAAATCTGTTTTAAATACAATTCCTAAACTCCAGCAAAGTTAACTAGTACAAACAAGTTCATTCATCTGATTAAGAATGGATGCTCAGGAAACAACAACAAAATGAAATCTGCTTATCACTGTACCCCACTTCAAAAATAGGCTGGGTCGCCAAACAGGATATATTTTTCCTTACTAATTAATGCCGGCCATTCCCAGGATGGAAGGAAACCGTGTTTGAGTCAGGATCGGCTTTTCCTGATCTTACACACCTGGGAGTCTCTTTCTAATTAACCGCAGCCAAACTCGGGGAGGACAGACTGTTTAGCCTTTGCCTAAATTGGGGTTCCACCTTTGGAACTGAACTTGAACCTTTGAGATCTGTTTATTCTTGGCTAGGCATCATTCCCTGCTTCTCAGATAAAAGGGTCGTAAAAAGGCTCATAAGGTGCTCTGGACATCAAATAGCTCATACAAAACAATATCTTGATGAGTTAAGTGCAAATGAATCAGAAATGTAATAGGCTAAAATTCCCTTGCCATGCACCAGGAGAAAAGTGCTCGGTTTTGCAAAGCACATCTTGGCTTTCATTCCCACCAGACCAGTTGGGTGGGGAGTTTCCACATTTGGCCATCAGAGGTGGGTTTCATTTGCTTTGCCGAACTCTCACCTGATGGACTGTGAAATGGGAAGGTCTTTCCTGGGTTTAGTTTCTCAGCCATGTCACATGGGGAAGGAGCAAGGGCTAGAAGGAAAGAAGCCCTCAGGTGAGTACAAAAGCCCTGTTCACCCCCACATCATTTTATACTGTACACTTTGCATCACAAAGCTCTTCACAATCAATGACAAAATATAGAAGGATTAGAAATTCAACAAATGGATCACTATCACCTTTTTTTGTGAAGCTGCTGCTGCAGAGATGGCATGAAGGTCTGAAATCCCCTGAATCCTCTGTGCTCAGCACCAGTAGGAGCTCCAGAGGATCTAGTGTGACACTGGTTCCCAGAAGAAGAGCCCTGGACCCCACTTCAGGGTCAGAGGACAACGTGGTCTGATGGTTCCTCATGCAAACCATCTCCCACACTGAATCCTGCCAGGCTTTTTACAGGGCAGCCCCCATTCCTCCCATAGGGTTGAAGACCACTGAGGCACCATGTGGGAGATTTCACAGGTGAATTAACAGAGGAGAAATTAGTACTGCTGAAAGAAACCCTCTGACAGCCCCAACGTCTCTTACTCAGGATAGCCGCTGCTGCACACGCTGCCCCCTCTGCCTAGTGATCCTAGTTGATCCTGGATCACCTGGTCTGGAGACTTTTTCTGGTCTAGAGAGAGTGCTTCTGTGGAGTAAGACCTAGACAGTTGTTTCTCCTTTTATGCTGTGTTGCTTTGGGAAGCCTACTGGTGATAAAAGTGTGATTTGAGGCTGAACTTATGATAAAAACAACAGAGCAACACACCAGATATGAGTCTACATCTTGGCCTGAATCTATTTCAGATTTTTCAGGGCCCAGTGCAACAATGGGAGCTGTTACATCTTCCCACCTATTGTCTCAGAGACACTGTGCTTGCAGGAACCTTCCACCCTCCGTGCCTCCTGGGCCCCATGATTCTCCAACCAACATTTCCAAACTCTCAGAAACTCAACACAGAGGAGGGTGAGCTGATGTTTCCTGTGGAAGCCATCTCTATAAGCTTAACACCCTCTTGTTTATAGAATGGATACTTTTGAACTGTGGTGCTGGAGAAGACCTGAGAATCCTTCGGACAGCAAGGAGATCAAACCAGTCAATCCTAAAGGAAAACAAACCTGAATATTCGTTGGAAGATGCTGAAGCTGAAGCTCCAATACTTTGGTCACCTGATGCAAAGAGTTGACTCATTGGAAAAGACCCTGATGCTGGGAAAGATTGAGGGCAGGAGAAGGGGGTGACAGAGGATGAGGTGGTTGGATGGCATCATTGATACAATGGACATGAGTTTGAGCAAACTCTGAGAGATTGTAAAGGACAGGGAAGCCTGGCATGCTGCAGTCCATGTGGTCGCAAACAGTTGGACACAACTGAGTGATTGAACAACTCTTGTCTATGGAAGTCTTGATCCATGATAGACCTGTATGATAGGGAAGGCTTTCAGGGCAGCTCACCTCCCTGCTAATGCGGACTGTCAGAACTTTTTATTTGACCCTTCTCCTCTCCTTTTGATAGCTTTTAATGGTTTCAACAAGGAGGAAGATGTTGAAGTGATAGGAAGCAGGAGGAGGAGGAAAGGTTTCTCAGCCCTAGAATTTGCACCCACCCCATCAACTGTTGTGTGTGATTCTTCTGAACAGTTATTATTTTGCTTGCTTTCTTCTCTCCTTGGAGATGCCAGTGACTCTCAACAAGAGTATTGGTGGTGGCACTAACTGGAGGTCATATAGAATCAGTCCTTTTTTAAAGATCAGAAACAGGCTGAGTAGTTACTAAGTCCAAGCCACAGGGCAGAGACAAAGGAAGGAATCAGGAGAGAAATAATGGGGGTCAGTAGAATAAAACAAGACATTTCCCCTGTCTCTTTAGAATCTTCAAAGCTTTGCCTGGACTTAAAACATTGATTTTCCTTTGTCTTTGAGCCTTATCTCATCTCCTTTTCCATACCCTTCCTGGCAGACTTCATATACCTTTTAGTTCACAGTATACTGAACTGTCTGAGCTGTAGACGTGTATATTCACCTGGTAGTTGACAGACTCACTTGGACTTCTCTGAGGCATCTCAAAATCAGTGTGTCAGAAATTGACCTCATTATCCTCCTCCAGCCAAATCTGCTTCCCTGCAGTATCCTCTCTCAGAAAATGGACAGAGTTGAAAAGCTTGTAGTGTTAAAAAGCATGAGATTTGGGACGTCCCTGGTGGTCCAGTGGTTAAGGATCTACCTTGCAGTGCAACGGATGCTGGTTTAATCCCTGGTCTGGGAAGATTCCACATGCAGAGCAACTAAGCCCGTGTGCCACAACTACTGAGCCTGTACCCTGGAGCTCGGGAGTCACAACTACTGAGCTTGCACACCTACAGCCTGTGCTGCACAGTAAGAGAAGCCTCTGCGATAAGAAGTCTGTGCACCACAGTTAGAGAGGAACCCCCACTCTCTGAAACTGGAGAAAGGTATACAACAGCGAAGACCCAACACAGCCATAAATAAACAAATTAATCTTTTTTAAAAGAGAAAAAAGCATGAGGTTTTGTTCTCACACTTCCCTATTTTCCAATATCCACAATCAACCAGTCACCAAGTCCTAATTCCACTCCTTGAATATCTCCCCAGTCCACCTACTTCTTCCAAGTCTCTTTTGGCTGCACGTTTTAAAGGACAAAATAACTCCACTCACAAAGATGTCCACATCTTCATCCTCAGAACCTATGAACATGTCACCTGACACAACCGAAGGGACTTTGCAGATGTGGTTAAGTATCTGGGTACGTGCATTACGTTCACAGGTCTTTATAAAAGGGAGGCAGGAGGGCCAGAGAGAGAAAAGGAGACGTGATGGCAGAAGCAGAGATGGAGTGATGTGAGATCATGAGCCAAATGCTGCAGAAAGCTTCTAGAAACTGGAAAAGGCAAGGAAATGGGTTCTCCCCATAGGACCTCCAGAAGGAATGCAGTCCTCCTCATTTATTGTAGATTTCTGAACTGTACGAGAGTAAATTTATATTTGTGATCATTTGTTACAGCAACAACAGAAACCTAAAACTGGCATCAGTGGTTTTCCTTCTCTCCAGTTATGCCTCTTCTAGCCAGAGGAAGTTTTCTAAGGCACAGATCTGATCATAGCCATTCCAAGCACAGGAATGCCCTGTGCTAGAATAAATCTTTTTCTTTCTTTCTTTTTTTGGCTGTACTGTGCCGCATGTGGGGTCTTAGTTCTCCAACCAGGAATCTAACCCTTGCCCCCCACATTGGAAGCATGGAGACTTAACCACTGGGCCGCCAGGGAAGTCCCCCTCTTTTTCTTATTTTTTGCTCCTCTTCATCCACATTCTGGGACATACCACAACCCCAAATGAAGCAGCCTGGGTTGTTTTCCTTTAACCATAAACATCTTCAGAAAGCATGAAACATCCACTCCCTTTTAGGACTAAACCTACAGGGATCACACAATGGTGCCTGTGCTGAAGTCTCTGTAAGGAGAGAGAAGGAGCAAAGGAACTCATAGCTCAATCACATTCATGGCAATGCTGTGACAATCTTCAGGATTTATGTCTTGTTTGGGGCCAGACCTTTTAAGATTGCTTTCTTTCCTGTTCCTCTTTCATCCATGAAGTAGAAGAGGTGGCTGAAGGAATCCAAGAGCTCCAGGAAACCTTAGATCTGGTGTCCACGTAGGAGTAGGACCAGGAGATAAATAATTGGGAAGATGGTCCCTGTATAGTTGAGAAGCTAGTGAGGAAGATAAACAGACATCAGAAGCTAAGATGGCCTCTGTGTAGACTGCATGGAATATTAGAGCCTAAAATGAATTCTTTTCTTGAACATTTCTCTGACAACCTGCATGATAATAGTAAGACACTGTGGTGATGACTATTTAAGCCCATCCCTCTCCCTTTGATGGTAAGAGAGGATTAAGAAGAATCTTGCTTTATATTCTCTCCTCCCCCAATTTTATATTTTTTAATCATGTAAGATCAGCACACAAGGCATTTCCTGTCTGGCTCCTGCTTATCACTCTCAAGCATTTTCTCACCACTCCTTAATTGTTTTCATCCTCAAAAATCAATCAAGTATGCAATTCTCTCTATTCCATGGTTTCAGATGAGACATCATGTCTTCTAATACCGAGTTTGGCTGGTTTATTATTTAGCAGCAGCAGCCTACCCCTATCAAGGGGGAGTCGTGATTCTGTATTTTAATCATCTTTTTCTTTTCTGTCATTCTCACTAGACTTCAAACACTCTCAAGGGTAGGGAATGTGGCTTTCTCATTGACATATCAAACATAGCCCTATTACCTGGGGAATATTCACCGAATATTTGCAGAATAAATAAATGCATGAATGCATGGAAGCAGGGCAGGATCTGGGAGGTAGGAAGAATGACAGCAGACCAGGGACAGTGCTCTATATGCTAAATAGAGTGAGTGGAAAGGAAGTCTGGACCAACCAAGTTCCTAGAGGAAGACCCTCTATGCTTTGCACAAAGGCTGAGATCTTGCTTTCCAAGGTTATGTGTTTTGTTAGTCTTCACTGAAATAATCTGACCCTCACTCGCATGCCCTTGATTCCTGTGTGTCCTGGTTCTCCTTTTAGTCAATAAAGGACTCAATGACAGGAATGTATGCTTTATGCTGTCTTTGAGAGTCTACTGCATTATAAGTCTGATTTGCTGGCTGGATATAGACAGTGGTGGTTCATGATGAATGTGAAAACCTTCAACTCCTGTGGTTTGGAAGATCATCCATGGCTAGTTCCTTGTTAACTTTTTTTTTTTTTTGAATACAGACCATTTTTAAAGTATTTATTGGATTTGTTAAAATATTGCTTCTGTTTTATGTTTTTGGCTTCAAGGCATGTGGGATCTTAGCTACCCAACCAGGGGTCAAACTTGTACCTCCTGCACTGGAAGGCAAGTCTTAACCACTGGATCATGCAGGGAGGTCAGTTCTTGTCCTAATGTTTCTTTGAGACTGTCACATGTGGAGGACTTCCCTGGTGGCTCAGATGGTAAAGAATCTGCCTGCAATGTGGGAGACCCAGGTCTGATCCCTGAGTTGGGAAGATCCCCTGGAGAAGAAAATGGAAACCCACTCCAGTATTCTTGCCTGGAGAATGCATGGATAAAGGAGCCTCGTGGGCTATAGGCCATGGGGTGGCAAAGAGTTGGACACAACTGAGTGGCTAACACATAGAGCAGGTCACACGCGGACCTTCTCTGTACCTTGGAGTCACCCTATAGGTCATACACACTATGGTTTCCATTTACAGAATTCCTGTATTTCTTTCACTGTTGTTAGATACGATTTCAACAAACCATTTGTAGTCTTTCTGATGTCTCTTTTGAAATGAAATGGCCTTTATATCTTTTTTTTTTTTTCTGGTGCCCTGAACATTGAGATTTTCAAGAAGTATTATTAATGCTGCTGCTGCTAAGTCACTTCAGTCGTGTCCGACTCTGTGTGACCCCATAGACGGACGCCCATCAGGCTCCCCCGTCCCTGGGATTCTCCAGGCAAGAACACTGGAGTGGGTGCCATGTCCTTCTCCATTATTAATGCTGGTGCTATACTATTTGTGACTATAGTGCTCATTCTGCTGAGGGCCTAAATACACTATTCCTGTTTCGATTATATTTAATTGACATAGATTGAGAGCTCTGACATGCTTTATAAAGACTAATAATAGCCAGTTCCTGCTTCCTTGGTATTGTTTACAAGAGGAATCAGGATAAAGGATTTGGGTTTTATTCTTTATTCAATATAATATCGTCAAGAGAAAAAGAATATTGTGGCTAGAAAAATTCTGTTCTGGGAGTGCTGAGTTCTAGAATAGTTTCTACCACCATTCAGCTGTGCAATGTTGGGGTAACTATCACTTCATTTCTCTTGGATTCTATTTCCTCAGTAAAAATTAAAGTACTGACCCTCTTCTGGTTCTAACAATTTATGATGAAGATAATTGTAATGCAATATATGTAATACTAACCTTTTTCCAGTTCTAACAGTTTGTGATGAAGATAATTGTAATTCAATATATGTAATACTTGCCCTGTATTAAAAAAAAAACAAACAGGAAACTGCATTACATTGCAATGCCCATTGATGCCCTCTGAATAGATGATCTTACATAGTAAAATATAGGAGCCCTAAAACAATACTGGAGCTATAACACTCTCATGATAAAAACTGAAGCTATAATCCAACTAAGTTCCTGTAAATAAGCAAGGGGCATCTACTCAGAGAACAGAGGAAAGCCAATTTCTCAGAACTATTTCCTGCAAGATTAGAACATGCTGAACTCAATTTGCTCTTGAGAACAGACTTTTAAATCAACACAATGGATTCCCACATGAATGAATGCGCATCTTCTAACCTAACATGAACACTGCAAGGGCCACTGTATGCTAGTTTCTCCCTAACGTTCTTATAACAGTCTTGAACCTAAGTCTGCCAGGATTCTCTCGTTCTTAACCTTTGGGCATTTGGCATTGTTGTTGATCCCAGAAGAGGACATTTTTACAGTTTTAAGTCAAGATAGAGATTGAAGGTGCCCTCAATACGCAGGGCAGATGGTGAGATGTCGTGGCGAAGTCAATTCAGCCTCCACATGGATTAGGTTGGATGCTACTGAAGCTGTGTCAGAGCTTCCAGGAAGATAAGGGTACTTGAAAACTGCTCAGTGAGAGAGAAAATGTCAACACACATTGAAGAGAGCATTTCAAGGTCTTGGGTGGAAATTATTTTATCAGTGGGAGTGTTTTCAACTCCATCCCACACTTCCAATCAGTGGCAATCTCAAAATCCCTCCAACTCTTTATGAGGTGAGGAGAGCCATCAAGCAGATGAAAAACAACAAGGCATCTGGAGCTGATGGAATCCCTGCTGAAATCTTCAAATCGGCTGAGGAAAGCTCACACTATGGCTCCACGCTCTCATCTTGAAGCTCGAGAATGATGAAGAAATTCCAGATGACATCAGTGATGCTTCAAGTTGTGACCATTTTGAGGCAAGGACACAAAGATAATTGGAAAAAGAACACCCTCACTGTTCTCTCTCAGGAAAGTTCTTTCTGGGAATGTCTTGCCTTCTTGCCACTTTTTGAAAGGCAGTCACTAGCTGAAAAATGTTTATTGCTTGACTTCAGTTGTTTGGTAGGGAATTTTTTAAAATTTCTTGTTTCATTTTTAAAAATTGTTTTGAATTGTACTGATACCAAACAGTGAGAGCCATTGCAGATACCCATTGCATCATTATTATTTTTTTTTTACTCAGTTACTTTGGTCATGTCGGACTCTATATGATCCCATGGACTGTAGCCCTCCAGGCTCCTCTTTCCGTGGAATTCTCCAGGTGAGAATACTGGAGTGGGTTGCCATTCCCTTCTCCAGAGGATCTTCCCAACTCAGCGATTGAACCTGAGTCTCCTGCATTGCAGGGGGATTCTTCACCTGCTGAGCCATTGAGGACACCCTTGAACATCTTTTATTTATTTATTTAGTAAAATTAAAAAAAAATTTATTTATTTATTTGACTATGGGAGGTCTTAGTTGTGGTACACAAAATCTCTGTTGTGGATCCCTAGACATTTTTTAAGGCAATGATTGCCTTAAATATCTGTATCCATAGAACCTACACAGAGTAGGTGTTTGATGAATGCTGAATAAATGAATGAATTCCTTGGAGGTAATGAAGAGTACAATTAGTTACATACACATAATATTTAACCAACGAATGAGGACAATGTTGTCATACTGCCTCAGGCTCCTCTGGCCATGATGTCTGAGTGGTCACATGGAGGATGAGGACAGATAACACGTGGGCATTCATGACCACTTTCCTTGATGGCCTTCATGAATGAAGGCAGGTGGTAGAAAAGCCTGGAGAGACTAGAGAGCTTGAGATTTGTAAAGGATGGGAAACGAATGTCAACCTTTGCTTTGGCTGCTGCTGCCCTAGTTTCTAATCAGAATGGAGCAGTGAGTTTCTTCTGGACCATAATGAGCAGAACTAATATTCCTATCCTGCTGATGAGTGAACTGAAGCCACCGGTTAATTGACTGGTCACTCCCAAATTCCGAGCCAAGCTCCCCTTTGGCTGTAAAGTTTGCATCTGTGTGCCCTACACCGAGGCCAGAGGCCAGACCAAACTGTCCCACGGATGCTACATGGGGACTGGGGTGGGGACAACGTGGGTCCTCGCTCTGCTCCACAGACACAGATAATGCAATGCACTATGTTAATTAACACTTAAAGCTGATACAGACGAAAATAAACAAATGCGCACCCATTCTGGTTCCACTTCTAAGACCTCATCCTGAGACCGTAACACAGTTTGTTTTACAGCTTCCCCAGTCACGTGAGAGCCAGCATAATGAAACCTCTCTAATCTCTATTTTTCTAAAGTCTGTGTAGATACAGATGGCTCTGTTTTGGTCTCTGGGTTTTATTCTTATTTTGCCACAATTTTAACCTTTTATGTATCTCTTTCTGTGAGATATTCTCTCTGTTTCCTCACCACCTAGAGGCTCTGAGAGGCCTTGCTTTTTCATTTTCCAAAGGTTGTATTGTGTAGTTCTCCAGGATATTTGCGTTTTTTTTTTTTTTTTTTAAACCACAGAAGATGTACTGCCATTGTCACGGGTGGATTTTGATCCAGAGGGATGCTGTTCTCTGATTCATGAGGAAGTTCCCATCAACTCCACTTTTTAACAAGAGAGGTTGAAAATTCGATGTTTAATTTTCCAAGTCTCCATAATCAGGTGTGCTTCAAAGGTTGCTAATAGAGACAGAGGACACAGGAGGATATAACCTCCAGTATGTTTGTGGGAAGAAAGGGAGAATATGAAGGGAGGAAAAGAGCTTGAAAATGAAGAGAGCTGGGGACTTCCCTGGTGGTCCAGTGGTTAAGACTTTGCCTTCGCATGCTGGGGGTGAGGGTTCGATCCCTGCTCAGGGAGTTAGGGTCCCTCATGCCTCATGGCTGAAAAACCAAAGCATAAAAAACAGAGGCGATATTATAAAAAATTCAGTGAAGACTTTTAAAAAATGATCTACATAAAAAAAAAAGAAATCTTAAAAACAGTGAAGAGAGATGAATTTTACACAGGTTTTGAAAGAGGGGGGTGGGAATCCAGACTGTTGAGTTTCTTATGCAGAGTCAAATTCAGGGAAAAAATGATGACACGTAAAGAGCCTGCAGAGCACAATACTCAGGCCCGGCTTATTCTGAGCCCCAGCTTCCAGCTGCAGGAAGAGAACAGACACGGAAAGATGACCAAAGCAGACCCCCGGTTGCCTCCTCGAGGTAAGCAGCTCAGAGGAGGGATTTCAAAGAGGACTCTGCATTGTTCTTGGAGTTACTCAAGCATAGAAAGGGTGGAATTCCATCTGTTCAGTTCAGTTTGGTTCAGTGAACTGGGTCACTTTTAATGGTTCACTAAATTCTGACTATCTAAAAATGACAGTTAATGTGTTTTAAAAAATCTCTAGCTGCATAAGAAGAACACCTTATTACTTGTTCTTCCTTGCCCTTGGGTGGATCACCTCTGAGAACAGGTAATCTGGAGCAACTTTCCCGAGATGGGGGAATTATGTCTAGGAATTAGGACTGAATCCCAAGTCAGGTCCCACCAATGCCTTGCCATGAAAAACAAGAAACAAAACCCTTTCTCTCTCCCTTCTTAGCCCTTCTCTCTGATTGGAGTTTGGAGGCTGGGGTGACTCTTTCTTACTCATGTGAGATTGAGCTGGGAACATCCTCTCTGAAGTAGAGAAAGGAGGCAAGCAGAGAACTAGAAAAGCAGAACCACTATTATAGAAAAATAATTACATGAGGGAAAAAAATCATAATTCATGTTTCAGGTGTAAGTTGGAAAGTCTCAACGCATGGGATGCTGTCAGGAAGTATTCCCGGCTTGTGGCTTTTCAAGGAGGTGGTTTGTATCCAATTTCATAGGATGTAAAATTTTCCAGGCTGCTAAGGAGCTGTGTTGCTTCTGTGGGGTATACTTAAGAAAATAAAAGAACTGCATCTCCTGGGTTTGTGATGAAGGTGTTGGTTTTTCTCTGCCTAACAAAACAGGCCTCCTATCCAGAAATCCAAGATTTTTTTTTTTTTTTATTCATGGGCATTATTAGGGGGTAGGAGGAGGACTGAGCTATAAAGGAAATACCTTTACAGAAAGGATGAAGATATCAGGAATTAGAATGAGACAAAGAAGGGGAATAGATTTTTTTTTCCCCTACCATTGGATTGGGGAGCCTTGTTTTATTCTTCATGACATCTTGCAAAAAAGTAAACATATATCTTTCCCCTCCTGGCTATTGGTCTTGATGGCCTCTAGTTGTCAGGACCTGCTTAATCTGCCAGCATGACACATCAGGACAAGAACAGCAAGAATTGAAAGCCACACCTGAAGTTTTCAAATAGGAAATGACACAAAACCAGACCAAGGACAGCTGTGAGTCTAAAAACAACCCTTTGCCCAAACACGTTTTTATTTTAAATAAAAAGTACAGACCCTGAAATTGGGACCATAGCTACTGAATAACGAGGAAGATGAGCAATTACGTCTTTAATGCTGATGGTATGTTTACTTTCCTCCTCAAACATAACCAGCTTAGAGTTATTTATTCACGAAGAAATTCAATTTGGGGAGGGCTAGGTACACGTAGGATTAGAGGAAGTGTGCCTCGTTTGATCTTAATGGCACAGATGTCTTTCCGAGGCATGGCAAGAGGTATTCGTTTCTCATCCGATAAGTGCCAAGCCCAGAGAGAGCCCTGAGCAGGTGAGGGCACTTCTCCTTCAGGTTTCTGTCTGCACAGGGCAGGGAGCCAACAGTGATTTGAGGATGTAAGTTCAGTCTTTTGCAGAAGGGCCTGTCCCCACCTCTCGGCATTCCTTTCCCACAGTTTTCACACCTGCCAGCCTGGGAGGGCATGCTCACAGCCCCTAGAGATGGCCCATCAACCTCTGAGCAAAGTCTCTGTACAGCTGTGGTCTCTTCTATAACCCCCTACTTGGGCTAATAGGAGTAGAGAACCTGGCTTCCCAGGGGGCACTAGGGGTAAAGAACCTGCCTGCCAATGCAGGAGACATCAGAGTCGTGGGTTCGATCCCTGGGTCAGGAAGATCCCCTGGAAAAGGAAATGGCAGCCCACTCCAGTTTTCTTGCCTGGAGAAGCCCATGGACAGAGGAGCCTGGTGGGCTACAGTCCATGGGGTCACAAAGAGTCAGACACAACAGAAGCGACCTAACACTAGGGCTACCAGGAGTAGAGAACGTGGGTAAAGGGCCTCTCTCCTGTAACCTAATCACTTCTTTTTTCCTCTTACTTATTTATTTGGGTGCACTGGGGCTTCATTGCTGCAAGTGGCTTTCTCCAGTTGCAGGGAGCCGGGGCTCCTCTCTAGTTTTGGCGTGTGGGCTTCTCATCGCAGTGGCTTCTCTTATTTCGGCTCATGGGCTTTAGGGTGCGCAGCCTTCGGTAGATGTGGCGCACGGACTTAGCTGCCCTGAGGCATATGGAATCTTCCCAAATCAAGGATTGAACCCATGTTTGCTGCATTGGCAGGTGGATTCTTAACCACTGAACCACCGGGGAAGTCTCCTAATTACCTCTTAACTACTCTCCCTGACTCTGTTCCTGATGGATCTAACCAATTATCTGCACTTTCTTCACGGAGATCTGTCTCAAACATTCGTGTGATGGAACCCCCTCCTCTGCATACAAGTCACCGTAGCTCCCCATTGCCTGTGGGATAAAGTGTAATTTCCTTAGCAGATATGCATCTCTTTATAATAATATTATTCCAGGTTTCTTCCCAGACTCTTGGCCATTTGCTAAGCTTTTGCTTATCCTTCAAGGCCTAGCTTCCAAGTCTCCTCTTTGGAAGATTTCTCTGATTACTTAGCCCTTTCTACCTCTTCTGTGCCATGTATACCTCTAAGGAACAGCTATCTTAGGGCATTACTGTGATGTGACCATTGGTCTTCCTTATTTTCCATCTAGACCATCACAATCAAAACCAAGAATATCCCCATGCCTAGCACAGTGTTTAATGCTTGCTGAAAAAAAAAATTAATTGAATGAGAATTTCTGATTTTTAATATAGTTTTCTCTGTTTTCTATTCCAGCTATCCAATTTGATATCTTGTCCCAAAGTATTATTCCCATTTCTTTTATTCTGTTTTCTGTTACTTTCATAGTATTGATGAATATAAATTTATTTGACATGTATTTGTGTATTGATTTTCTGTATCAGTAGGATAGGAAATCTCTAAAGGTGAGAATGTCATCTTTTCGGGAGTATACTGTGTGCCTGCTTGGTAAATATTTATTGAATAAAACAATTAATAATTTATTGAATAAAAGAATTAAAAATTAATAAAAAATTAATGAACTTTCCAGCAAAGATACTGCAGTTACAAATACCTCCCTCCAGTGTTTTTACATAATGACCAGACTTACTGTTTTTCCCTTTATTCACTTTCTTCTTGATTTTGATGATTGTTGTCTACAGTTTTCCCACTGTTTAAAAAATCTCATGACAAGGATAGAAAAAAATGAGTGGGAAATTTACAAAGAGCCCCTTTTACATGTTGACTAGGGAATCCTTTTGTGAATGGCTGAGTTCCCTCGATTCATGCACCACTGATTCCCCCTTCTCCTTCCTCTGGCTTCTTCTTTTTCCTACTCACAGGTCTGCCCAAAGCTGCTGGCTAAGCCGCCTCAAATACAAAGGGGAATTAATACTGTAGGATATTTAGAATTCAGTGCCTACTTCACTGTGACATCTTAGAAAATCAAGGCAGGGTTTTAACCCTAGTAGCAAGTGGAAATCTTAGCATCTATGGACTTAAACTCACCAGGAGCAGAGCCTGTTTTATGAATTATTATCTGATACTGCTGTGCAAATTGAAACTTGAGCAAACAGGGGACCTGAATTTTTGCTTTCCACTTTAGCTCTCCATCAAATCAATTTTAGTGGAGAGAGTTAGGGTGCAACACTGAGGGGTGTGTGTGTGTGACTGCATGCCTGTCGAGGTTGCACCTTAGGTAGATGAGTGGCTATAGACACTTAATTGTAAGAGTTAAGGGGCTCCTGTGAGTGAGTGTATCACCCACCATCATTGCATCCCCAATAATTCTACCCCCTCTAGTTTCACTAGTCTTCTCAAGGTGCTCTTGATACTGGAGTTGGCCATCAGCACGCTGTCCCATCTCAACCCAGATGCTAAAATGACCCAAAACCAGGAAATATAAGGGAAAAGATAGATTTCACTTAGTGTTGGTACAAATTTTTTAATCTTTTTATGAGCTCACAATTTTTTTACTGAAGTTAACTGGACAGAGTGACACCATGTGGACTGTTGACAGGATTAGTGTGTTGGTGTTAGTCACTCAGTTGTGTCCAGCTCTTTGAGATCCCATGGATGGTAGCCTGCCATGTTCCTCCATCCATGGAATTCTCCAGGCAAGAATGTTGGAGTGGGTTGCCATTCCCTTCTCCAGGGGATCGTCCCAATCCAGGGATCAAACCAGGGTCTCCTGTACTGCAGGCAGATTCTTTACCATCTGAACCATTAGGGAAGGCCAGTTGAGAGGACTGAGTACCCCATAAAGTGTTCAGTGGTCTCCCAGTAGTAAAGAATGGCTCAGTAGTAAAGAATCTGCCTGCCAATGCAGGAGAGGAGGGTTCAATCCTTGGTTTCCTTCTCCAGGGGATCTCTCTGACCCAGGAATCAAACCTGGGTCTCCTGCATTGCAGGCAGATTCTTTACTGTTTTGGGCCACTGAGGCAAATTAGTTCGCCTCTTTGTGATCCATCCTCCTCACTTGGAAAATGAGGTAAAGACTGCACCTATTTCCTTGGTATGTGTTCAGGATGAACTTACGTGTTTGAAATAATAGTGTATGCGGTAAACATGTAGTGTGTTGAACTCAAAGGGAGTTTTGTGCTTTAAGTTATCAGCACTGAGGGAAATGAAAACATCTGAAATTTGTTGAAAACTCAGTGTCTCAGATCCTTTAAATGTGTTTACATTTCAGTAACCACAAATATACTTTATCAAATGTGGAAACTGGGTCTCAGAGAAGTTGAATGACTAGCCCAAAGTCACACAGTGGTAAAGATAGTATTTAAACTTGAGTCTGTTTAACTGTCAAAAACTGGGCTTATTTCTTCCATTATACATTATAGCCCCATTATTTTTAAAAAATGATATTAATTTTAATGAACAATTCTATTTTAATTCTACATGACTTATATACTATTCTCCTGGAGGTAAATTTATAAATGGAATGGAAAGGATTAATACTACCCTGTATTGAGTACTTTCTCTGTCCAGTTTCTTTCGCTCTCTTCTCTCTATTAATCTATCACCTAACCTATCTGGGAAGCTTTCCTGGAGGCTCAGGGGTAAGGAATCTGCCTGCCAGTGCAGGAGATGCAGGTTCAATTCCTAGGTTGGGAAGATTCCCTGGAGAAGGGAATGGCAACCCACTCCAATATGCTTGCCTGGGAAATCTCATGGATAGGGAAGCCTTAAGGCTACAGTTCACGGGGTTGCAAAAGAGTCAGATGCAACTGAGTGACTAAAACAACAGCAACAGTAAAACCAAAACAGCCCAGTCAACGATAAAGCCACTATACTTCAAATTCCCAGTTTCCTCCAGTGGACTTTCTGGTTCTAACAGCCCCTCCCAACTTCCCCTTCTCCTCTGTGAAAGTGTTTTTTCCCTTGTTTTACTGGCCTTGCATATCCTGAATTGTACTTCTCTGCTGTTCCCACATAAACTCATGGTGTTGGTAAAAACAACTGGCTCCTTCATTGTTTTAGAGTAACACTAGCTATCAGTTTCCAGGATTATCTTTTTACTTTCTCAGTTCCCTGTCTTACCAAGGGGAGATGAAGTCAGCCTGAAGGATATTTTACACTGAAATTCAGATCTACTCAAGATTCCATTCATCAGAAGGTTGTTTAGAGAACATTATCTGCTGTTGAACTAAAGTCAGAGCTTCATATTCCTTTTTTAGCAGATGAACTTTTGGATCATCTGAGGTGACAATGGCCGTATGGCAGTATTTATGTGTATGGGGAAAACATGTACAGGCCAAAGTGCCTGACCTCTTCATTTCTTGTTTCCTGAAACGTTTTGGTAAAATTAAAGATTTAAGAGAAGCCTATAGGAGAAGGCGCTGGTGACCCACTCCAGTACTCTTTTTTTTTTTTTTTTTCGCCTATGGGTGTTTCTTTATTATTATTTTTTTTTTATAGGCAGTCATTTTTATTATTATTTTTTTTTACTTTACAATATTGTATTGCTTTTGCCATACATCAACTTGCATCCGCCAAATCCCATGGGTGGAGGAACCTGGTAGGCTGTAGTCCATGGGGTTGTGAAGAGTCAGACACGACTGAGCGACTTCATTTTCACTTTTCACTTTCAGCATTGGAGAAGGAAATGGCAACCCACTCCAGTGTTCTTCCCTGGAGAATCCCAGGGATGGGACCCTGGTGGGCTGCCGTCTATGGGGTCGCACAGAGTCGGACACGACTGATGTGACTTAGCAGCAGCAGCACAGGAATGTAAATACATTTTTCCTTTAAGATGACATATATTCCACCTTGAGAGGTCAATATTATATCCAGAACAACTATTTTGATCATTGCCTGCCCAAGTTTATGAAATTTTGAAAGAGCGTTTCTAAGACTTGGGTGGTATTCACTTACCTTTCCTGTTACTTCTCTACCTCAACACATAGCATCCCCTTCTTCCTCTTTGATGGAGACATCCCTTCCTGAGTGTAAAATGACAGGGATTTTAGGCTCGTGAATGTCTTGCCTGTTGTGGTGTAAGCCATAAAAAAAGGTGTTAGTAGGGAATACCCTGGTGATCCAGTGGTTAGGACTCTATGCTTCCACGGCAGGACATGGATTCAATCCCTGATCGGGGAGTTAAGTTCTCACAACACACAAGGCAAGGCCAAATAAATGTTGTTAGTAATAAAATTTAGGCTTCCCTGGTGGACCTTTATTTTTCCATGGGGTCTCATGACTGGGCATGAATTAGACTAAACAAAAACAACATCATCTATCTATCTGTTTATGTTCACGTAGTATATGTGTATGTATTTATGATATTTACTAGATATGATCTGATGTTTATTGAGAATTTATATGAAGCTGATGAAAACGTCTTCTTTATGCTTTGTCATTGTGACAAGTGAAACTCAGAAGCTTTGTCTGTGCCTTGGAATAGACCATGACCAACACTGAGAAGGACCAGCATTTGGCAAAGCCTCACTTTCATACCTTCTTTGCTGGCTAGAACCCGAGCCTCGCTTGGCCTTGGAGTTGGTCCTTGTCTCCCTGAGAATGCTCCTGCCATAGCCTGTGTGCCCACAGGGGCTGCGCTCAACAACACATGCTCCCAGGTGGAATTCTCACTGAATTCCCTTTTCAGATTTGAGAGGTGACTGTAATCTCTACAATCTATAGGACTGAGCTGAACTGTGCTCTGTGCTCAGTTGCTTAGTCATGTCTAACTTTTTGCTACCTCATGGACTCTAGCCCACCAGACTCCTCTGTCCATAGGTTTTCTAGGCAAGAATACTGGAGTGGGTTGCCATTCCCTTCTCCAGGAGATCTTCCAGCCTAGGGATCAAACCCATGTCTTTTGTGTCACAAGCATTGGCCAGTGAATTCTTTACCACTAGTGCCACCTGAGATGAACTGATGAATATTAAAATCCTTCTTCCCTAATGTTAGTTATTTCTGCCAATTTTCTTATTGGTTAGACGAATTGGAGAGATGCCCATTCAAGGACCCACTTATCCATAGATCTCAGACATCTGTCATGGCACTCTTCTCTCTATTGGAATCATTTAGTTGCTTAAGGTGGTGTTTTTTCTTTTACATATAGCTGAAAATTATAAAAAATTTTACACAAAAACAATGTCAGTATGCTTCTTGGAAGGTTTGTACATGAACTGTGGTGTTGGAGAAGACTCTTGAGAGTCCCTTGGACTGCAAAGAGATCAAACCAGTCAAACCTAAAGGAAATCAGTCCTGAACATTCATTGGAAAGACTGATGCTGAAGCTCCAATACTTTGGCCACCTGATACAAAGAACTAACTCCTTGGAAAAGACCCTGATGCTGGGAAAGATTGCAGGCCAGAGGAGGGAACGACGGAGGATGAGATGGTTGGATAGACAGGAGTTTGAGCAAGCTCCAGGAGTTGGTGTTGGACAGGGAAGCCTGGCATGCTGCAGTACATGGGGGTCAAAAAGAGTCAGATATGACTGAGCGACTGGATTGAACTGAACTGTACATGAATGCGATGTATCAGTGTTAATTGCTCAGTCTTGTCTGACTCTTTGTGACCCATGGGCTGTAGCTTGCCAGGTTCCTCTGTCCATGGAATTCTCTAGGCAAGAATACAGGAGTGGGTAGCCACTCCCTTCTCCAGGGAATCTTCCCACCCCAGGGATCGAACCTGGGTTTCCCCCACTGCAGGCATATTCTTTACTGTCTGATCCACAAGGGGGAGCCCCAAAATATTTGAGTACAGGATAAAAACCCAAGAATCACTCTGGGTTTGTTATCGTGACTTGGAAGCCTGATTAAGGAAGGTCAAGTCTGATGTTTGCAAATAGGCAATTCATCAGGTATCGCTATTATCCTTGCATCTTCTTTCAGACTGTAAATTTCCTAAAGTACTAGAACAAACACATGGCTGAAACCATACATGTCTGATTGGGACTGAACCACATCCTGGGATTCAAACCTAGCCTAAACCCAGATTAGGACTTGAGCCTATAGTCTTTTAATTAGGTTCACATGGTGTGAGGCTACTGAGGTTCTGTTCTTTGTGTCTCAGTGTAGAAGGAGTTCAGCAAGAGGCAAAGTGATAGGCACAAAGTAGATTTATTAATATAGGATGCTTGTGAGAGATACAAGTGGGCAAATGAGGGGGCTCTGCTCTGAAGATTAAGTGAAAAATAATCTGAAGATTACATTTTTATAATTAAAGAAAGCAGGGAAGACCACCTTCTTCCTCACTCTTTGAGTAGACATCAGGCTTACATTACTAGCTCTTCATTGCTATCAGGCAGGAGAGTGTTTGACCCTATGAGGTCAAACCAGGATCATCTTAGGGCTTATTCAAATCAGCAAAGGGTGGTAACATGTCCTAAAATATGTTGAATAATCTCAGGTTTCTGTATAATAAGGGTCTCCTACTTTGGAATATCACCTTTCCCTTAAATTCCTGTCCTTCATCCTGCTGCTGCTGCTGCTGCTGCTAAGTTGCTTCAGTCATGTCGGACTCTGTGCGACCCCAAAGATGGCAGCCCACCAGTCTCCACCATCCCTGGGATTCTCCAGGCAAGAACACTGGAGTGGGTTGCCATTTCCTTCTCCAATGCATGAAAATGAAAGTGAAGTCGCTCAGTTGTGTCTGACTCTTCGCAACCCCATGGACGGCAGCCTACCAGGCTCCTCCATCCATGGGATTCTCCAGGCAAGAATACTGGAGTGGGCTACCATTGTCTTCTCCGTCCTTCATCCTAAGGATCATTATCTGTTGAACTTGACCAGCAGAAGGCAGGCCTCATTTTTCTCTTTCACATAATGACCTGGGGCATATCTTGTGCTTTTATTTATGGCTTTATAGTTAAGCAAGTCTGCTTCATTGAATGGAGTTTCAATAGCTTTCTTGAGTGATCATTAACAGTGGTCTCCCAAAGTTCCCTAGGCTTCCTTCTCGCTATATAATCCCCTACTGGGACTTCTACAGCTACTTGTGATAGTGGTGGTGGTGGTTTAGTCGCTAAGTCATGTCTGACTCTTTGTGACCCCATGGACTGTAGTCCCCCAGGCTCCTCTGTCCATGGGATTTCCCAGGCGAGAATACTGGAGTGGGTTGCCATTTCCCTCTCCAACAACTACCTGGATAACTATCCTACTCTATCCCTATCATGACTACCATGAAATGAATCTTAGCATAGTGACCAAAAATATGTGTGTGAGTGTGTATGTGCATGTATATATGAAGAAGATATCAAAGGTGGAATGTCTATGATTGGTTGAAGTAGCCTTGAATGAGTAGACTAGCTCCCCAGATCCAAAACACACTTTTTTGAAAAGTCATTAAAATAGAAAAAGCCACTGAGCAGGGTATCACAATATAGTCAGCAGTAAAGACAAGAAGGACCTCTGCAATGTTTGACTCTTCAATGAATATCCCTTGGTTCTGTCCCCCCACACCCAGGGAATGTCTATCCAGATGAGAAAAAACAAAGAGGGAGAGGAGAAGAGATCAGTGAAGAGAAAGGGGTTTAGTATCCATCAGTTCATCTCAGTTCTGTAAATTGTTGAGATTAGAATCAACTCTCAAATCTGAAAAGAGAGTTCAGTGAGAATTCCACCTGGGAGCTTGTGCTGCTGAGCACAGAGGTGGTCTCCTCCTACAAGTCCCTGTAGGAACACAAGCTACGGTAGGAGAGATTCTCAAGGAGACAAGGGCCAAGTCCAGGGCCAGCTGAGGTTTGGGTGCTAGCCAGGAAAGCAAGTGTGGAAGAGAGGCAAATGGTGGTGCAGTGGATAGAGGACAGTGAGCAAGGGCGAGATGCTCAAGGCAGACCAAAGAGGAGTCCATGCTAAAGCTGGATTAATCTAATCATATTTTACTAAAAGTTAAGATGATGAGAGCAAACTCACATGTCAAGGATTGAAAAAAAAGAAAAGTTTTATACAGTTGAAAGTGCAGAAGGAAGATAATTAGAGCAAGAATCTGGCAAGGGAAATGGGAGGAGGGGAAAGAAGAGGTGTGTCCAACATGGCCGCTTCATCTGTTAGTTTAATGTCAACTTTGTGTGTGCATTGGGTTGCATCATTTAAAAAAGAAAACAAAAATTATATGTACCTAATTTATTGTTGGATTTTAGCTCTGAGATCAAAAAGCACACATATCTGTTGTTATTTGTTGTTATTTAGTCACTAAGTCATGCCTGGCTCTTTGCGACCTCATGGACTGTAGCCTGTCAAGCTTACTGTCAAAAGCCCTGCAAAGTCCTTAACTGAGGCAGAATCTTCTGTTTTTGTTTCTATGAGCACTGTTTGTTAATAATAACATCAACTTCACAGAACACCTTGGGAACGGGTGGGAAGTTTAACCCTCTAGTGACAAAGAGCCACACCTATGTTCTGAGGTCCAAGCTACCATTCAAAGTCACACAAGGAGGAATGTTGTCAGTGGCGGGGGTGTCATATCCTAGAAGCAGAGATGGGCTAATTTCCTTGTCAGTGTTTTTGAGTATTCTGGAAGTGAAACATGATCGGGTCTGTCTGTGTTTCTGTTTGTTTTTCACAGATTTCACTCTCTGCCCTTACAAAGAGAAGAAAGCTGTAGGCTTATCCTTCTCTCTGCAGCCGCAATGTGACCTCCTAGGAAAAGCCAAAAGGATGATTCTTTTATAATTATGAAGTAGGAAGTTAGACAGCTTCTGAAAGTAAATGCCCATATTCCATTTTCTAACAGGTTGCTGTGGCTTGTCTTCTGTCTGGGAACTGGATAAAAACATCAACGAATACTCCAAAGGTCAGAATTTCAGAACTGCTACCACAACTGTATTGTCACTGAGTATTAATGACTCTCTCCCTTGTTCTCTTTTTTTAAGAGGCCTGGTCATGTCCGGGGGAATGCCAGGTACATTTTTCTTAATGTATGAGCACAAGTTACATATAACAACCTAACAACACAATACTGCCTCTTTAATGCTAATCTATTCCTTGCAATCTACTAGATACATGTAGAGTCATTGGTGTGTATCAAGAGAGCAAAATCAGATTCTGAAAATATCTGAAAGGATGCACTAGAGTGTACATAATAATGTATTTTAATCTGCCAGGCCTTAAAATTAATCATGAATTCCCACAGAGATTTTAATAATTTTGAGATGATGTTTTTTTTTTAATTTTTTTTTTATAGAGTAATATTCTTGGACAGGGTTTTCTAGATGCTGCATGGGAGAAAAACTAGTTGGGGGAGGGTAGAGGGGGCAATTTCTCACTTGCCACCGTCTAGGAGATTTAAACGTTAGGGAATGTGTTTTCTTTTGCTCCTAACTAAAAAGCAAGGTAAGTGCTTCAGAGAAAGCCTTTTTCACTCCATAAAAGCTGGCAAATCGCAGGAAGTTTATTAGGGGTAATAATGTGCATTTGTTAAGTGGTGGGAATAGTCCTGAAGGGAAGATGTCCACTCTGGCAAGGGCATGGATGCCTCCAAAACATTAGGAAACTTGGCTGTCAGCAGTTTTCAGAGTTGCATGGGAGGAAAATCTTGGGAATCAAACTACACTAGATTCTAGAAAGGATGATCATATATTTACTGTCCAGGCAGGGACTTTTGAGAGGAGAAATAAAGGTTAGTCATCACACTAGGACATATACTTGCTTGAATTTGCGGGCTTGTAGCAGTGGTATCAAGATTTCTGATTTGGCATCTTTAGCATTGTCCTTGACTTTCCAAGAGGGGAGATCTTGTGTGTTTCCCTCAGCTCATCAAATGCTGTAACTGTACACCATTTAGGTTCTTTCACTTTTATCCAACAAAGTTACTATGTGAACTTACCAATATAGAATATTTCTTTTCTGAAAAATGAACAACTAAAAATATTGTTCGCTAGATTGATGACCGTTCCCAACATTTACAGGGTACTAGAAAGAAATAAGATCTTAGAGGGTATGCTGGGCTTTGCATATCTTTTTAACTCTCCATGAAATACCCCATGCCAGTGTCCAGGTATAGGGAGAAGTGAATTGCTTTGGTGGCTGACCAAGTACTGGGTAAGTCTCCCTGAAATGTGGTTATTAGGACATGTCTTAGTTTTTCTTCCTTCCATCCTCTAAAACTTTCCCCTCTCTCCGTCTGAAATACTCTCTAAGGACTGAAGTAGAGTGTAGTTTGTCAGAAGTAGTTGAAATGCTAATTAACCTTATTGTTTTGGGGAGGCCCAACTCATTTTTCTTGGTCTATGTATTTATGGAGTGTGCTTAGAAATTGTAAGCAATGAAAATTATACAAAAGAGGAGACAGAGATAAAAGAAGGTCCAGGAAACAGATGTGCAATAATAAAGTCAGGAAGTAGGATTTTAACTGGATTATGTGCACTTAGCCACTCAGTCATGTCCGATTTTTTGTGGTCCCATGGACTGTAGCCCACCAGGCTCTTCTGTCCATGGGATTTTCCAGGCAAGAATACTGGAGAGGATTGCCATTTTCTTCTCCAGGGGATCTTCCTGACCCGGGGATCAAACCTGGGTCTCCTGCATTGCAGATTACAGGCAGATTCTTTATCATCTGAGCCACCAGAGAAGCCCCACCTCAAAAATCCTCTGGGAATTTTACCACCCCTCTAGGGACAAAGGGAGTAAGACAATGCTGAGTTGACCTCCAGCAGATTTCTTTAATTAAATGAAGTGTGAGTTTCAGACTGGGATTTTAATGGACATGTAGAAAAAAGTGAAAAGACTTCACACTTTCCACACCTGAGTATTTCCTTGTAACATATCCAACCCAGAGCACCAGAATCCTCATTACTCAGCATTTTGCTGATTGTGTAAAAGGCACCATGAAGACACATTTTTGTTGCAGGCATGCTTAGTCGCTAAGTCGTGTCTGACTCTGCAGTGTCATGGACTATAACCCTCTAGGATCCTCTGCCCATCATATTTTCCAACCCATGTCTACTGCTTGGCATGTGGATTCTTTACCACTGTACCACCTGGCAAGCCCCTGTCATTGCACAAATGGGATGAAAACACCCTATCTCTCAGAAACCAACACAACACAAAGAAACAAAGGAAATCCTCAGTAACAAGTACATGAATATCAAACTGAATACTTGGCTTAAAGATATAGAGAGCTTTCTAGGAAAGGGTTTATTAAACCACCATGCCAACTGTTACTGGCAATAAGAAAAACAGTATAGGATCTTGAAGCCTGGCACAAACTGAACTCATCCTAAAGCTGAAGGTGCTCTTTTGGGATGTTAACAGAAGGAGAGAGACACTGGAATTGCTGAAGATCTTTCAATAGGGGATAGACTAGAAGCTATCTGAAAATTGCTTATATAGTCCTGCTTAGAAATAGGGGAATGATGATTCCTTGATTTGTTTTTCTCAAGAAATACAGCTTCAGCTCTAGGATAGGATTTGAAATCTAATCAGAGGTCAATTTATATTTTAGAACAAGAGCTGCAATTTCCCCTGAAAATATATTAATTTTTGATCAATATTGTGTGTTTGCTAACCGATCTGGTATATAAAGCTAAAAAATGCCATGTGCCCTATAGGGAACCCTTTATTTCTAGTGACATATATTGGAGTTATTCTTCTTTGTTCATATGATTTACCTTCAAAAATCTATTGAATGTGCCCCCAGAGAAGTGCAGATAGCTGTTTTAATGATCATATCAGTATTCAGGTGGAATGGAGTGGGGTGGAACTGACAGAACTTTCAGGGAATATTGTTTCTAGAATCTTTCTCTGGTTTCACCAGCCTGCGTGTAATATTTAAAGTGCAGCAGTACAGCTAGAGTTTGTAAAATAAAGTTAGCAACTCCATCCTTGTAAATATTGATCTCTTATCCTCCTCCCTTAGGTCGTGGCAGAAGTGGTACAATATGCTGCTAGGTCAACAGATGGCAGGGTTACACTATCTCTGTCTCTCACCCACCATGGACAACAGGAATTTACCTGGGCCGTTTGACTGTCTAGCATCCAACATAGCACTTAGTAGAGCTGGCATTCAGATCTCTGAATTTTGCTTCTGACCACAGGTGTTCTGCGCCATCGGAAAATACCAATGGACTGAGATGGCTCTTTGGCTCGACCCTCACTGGCAACATATCCACCATTGTCAGGTAGCAATGGAGGGCTGGAATCTTCAAGGAGAGCATAATGGGGCTTTCCTGATGGCTCAGTGGGTAAAGAATCTGTCTGCAATGCAGGAGACACTGGTTTAGTCCCTTAGTCTGGAAGATGCCTTGGAGTAGGAAATGGCAACCCACTTCAGTATTGCCTGGAAAATTTCATGGACAGAGGAGCCTGATGGGCTACAGTCCATGGGGTCACAAACAGACATGACTGAGCACATGGCACTAATCTATAAAGTGACAGAGTAAGAGTCTGTTTTTATCTCTTGCTTATGATATTCTTCTTGAGATATTCATATCACCGATGCCAACATGGATCCTATATTGTACTTTTGGTAGATATGTACTCTCAATTTTTAACATGGTAGAGGTATTATGCCCATTGCACAGGTAAGAAAACTGAGATCTAGAATAGATCTTGATAAAGAGCAGGTCAAAGATTTGAAATCAGGTATGTTCATTCCCAGATCCTCTACTTTGCCTGTATGCGTGAAGCTTTCCCAGTGTAGGAGCTACGCATTGATATTTGCTAACTCCTAAAAGGTGGCAGAGTTTAGCTGTGGCTTGATTAATATGACAGCTAACTTTTTGGTGTAGCATTAAAGGTCTTGCCCTGTTTACTTTTATTGAGATCTTCCAGTTCCTGCGAGGAATAGTGGGGCTTTCTCCACTAAGACACATGATGTCTTAGGAAGACTGAGGGTAGGTTTAGAAAAGGAACCCTGGCCCTAGAGTCCCCTGTTTACTGTATCCTCTCCAGTTCATATGATCCTAAAGACAATTTCCTTAAATTCACCTGTTAGCCCAGGTCATTGTATGGGAACAATGGATTTTCCCAGGCACATCTCAGCATTTTCCAGGCACCCTCAGAAACCAACCTTGTAATATTTTAATTGAACCATATAACTTGTGTTTCTAACATTGATCTGGATTTTACACAGCTGTTTACACTAATATGTGCTAAAATGCCTAATTACCGCTACAAACACAGCCAGGTTCGATAGTGCTGCCAGCTCTTAAATATATAGCTATGTCTTCATCAAACACAAAGGTCGGTGAATATCCTGAACTCCTGCAGTTTGTAAACTGGATTAAGGGCAATAAATGCAACCCTTCAAACAAGAACACAGAGTTTTGCATATTTCATGCTAATAGGCGCATCTGTTTGTTTTCTTATTGTTTCCCGTGTTTTCAAAAATGCTTGTTGATAAAATGAGGTCAGAATGTGTGATTAGGTGGGTATTTAGAGTGGGCTTGAGAACACCTGTAAAAGGCTGTGTATTATGTCTATCTTAGCATTTTTATGTGTGACAATAACAATAAACCATTGGCTGATGATTCTTTAGCCGATTGAGCAAACTTGCTTATTTTTAGCAAGTATTTGAGCACTTACCTAAGAACTGTGATAAGAGCTGGTGGCGGCAGTGCAAGGTCCATCAAGTCAGAGCTCCCCGTGTGTAAGTTTCTCTGGGAACACAGAGTAGAGAGTGGTGGTTTGCACTGAGAGTTCAGGGAAGACTTCATTCATATGTTTGTGTTGGAGGAGTTTCCAGGAGGAAGGACAAAGAGAGGAAAGACAGACAGGAAATTTTTAAAAAGCAGTTATGGTCACCAATCAAATGGAAGTTCAGTTCAGTTCAGTTCAGTCACTCAGCTGTGTCCGACTCTTTGTAATCCATGGACTGCAGCACTCTAGGCTTCCCTGTCCATCACCAACTCCCAGAGCTTACTCAAACTCATGTGCATCGAGTTGGTGATGCCATCCAACCATCTCCTCCTTTGTCATCCCCTTCTCCTCCTGCATTCAATCTTTCCCAGCATCAGGGTCTTTTTCAATGAGTCAGTTCTTTGCATCAGGTGGCCAAAGTATTGGAGTTTCAGCTTCAGCATCAGTCCTGCCAATGAATATTCAGGGCTGATTTCCTTTAGGATGGACTGGTTAGATCTCCTTGCAGTCCCAGAGATTCTCAAAAGTCTTCTCCAACACAATTCAAAAGCATCAATTCTTGGGCGCTCAGCTTTCTTTATAGTCCAACTCTCACATCTGTACATGACTACTGCAAAAACCATAGCTTTGACTAGATGGACCTTTGTTGGCAAAGTAATGTCTCTGCTTTTGAATATGCTATCTAGGTTGGTCATAAGTTTTCTTCCAAGGAGCAAGCGTCTTTTAACTTCATGGCTGAAATCACCATCTGCGGTGATTTTAGAGCCCAAGAAAATAAAGTCAGTCAGTGTTTCCGTTGTTTCCCCATCTATTTGCCATGAAGTGATGGGACCAGATGCCATGATCTTAGTTTTCTGAATGTTGAGCTTTAAGCCAACTTTTTCACTCTCCTCTTTCACTTTCATCAAGAGGCTCTTTAGTTCCTCTTCACTTTCTGCCATAAGGGTGGTGTCATCTGCATATGTGATGTTATTGATATTTCTCCTGCCAATCTTGATTCCAGCTTGTGCTTCATCCAGCCCAGCATTTCGCATGATGTACTCTGCATATAAGTTCAATAAGCAGGGTGACAATATACAGCCTTGGCATATTTCTTTCCTGATTTAGAACCAGTCTGTAGTTCCCTGTCCAGTTCTAACTGTTGCTTCTTGACCAGATTCCTCAGAAGGCAGGTCAGGTGGTCTGGTATTCCCATCTCTTTAAGAATTTTCCATAGTTTGTTGTGATCCACACAGTCAAAGTGGAAGGGAACATGGCAATTCTGGAAATTACAGTTGTTCAATAGGATGGAGAGGAGAATTCTGCTGGTGGAAACCTAGGAGATGTGACTTTAGGGACACTAAATTCTGTATAAGATGGCATGAGTGAGGGAGTGAAGTTGCTGAGTCATGTCTGACTCTTTTGCAACCCTGTGGGTTATAGCCAGCCAGGCTCCTCTGTCCATGGGATTTTCCAGGCAAGAATACTGGAGTGGGTTGCCATTTTCTTCTCCAGGGGATGTTCCCAACCCAGGGATTGAACTCTCATCTCCCACATTGCAGGCAGTCTCTTTACCCTTGGAGTCACAAGGGAATCCCATACGATGGCATAGCCTATAGTAATAATATATATATACGCACACACACACACACACACACACACATATATATAGTACATGCTATAATATACCAAGAAAAGAGAGCTAATTGGAGAGATGCCATTTGACTCTTGGGAGTTTTGCCAGCAGCCACTGAATCCATCTTCAAAGAAATATGTGCCCCCAATGTCTAACCAGCATATATTGCAGAAGCTCCTCTGGAGAAGGGAATGGCAATCCACTCCAATATTCTTTCCTGGAGAGTCCCATGGACAGGGGAGCCTGGTGGGCTACACTCCACGGGGGTCACAAAGAGTCAGTTATGTTAGTTAACATTACTACGATTAGGTTTGGGCCTCCCAGATGGTGCTAGTGGTAAAAAACCTGCCTGCCAAGGCAGGAGATGTGAGAGACTCAGGTTTGATCCCCAGTTTGGGAAGATCCCCTGGGGGAGAGTATGGCAACCTACTCCAGTATTCTTGCCTGGAGAACCCATGGATAAATGAATCAGGTGAGCTACAGTCCATGTGGCAAAGAGTTGGACACGACTGAGGCAACTTAGCACACACATGTTAGGTTTATCTCTCTTCTCATTGGCTGATTTATTGATTGAGTCATGTATTCATTCTCTCATTGATTCGATAAATGTCTACTTAGCCCCTACAATATTTCAGTTTTTATGCCAGTCACTGAGGAAATGACAGGGGTGCTCTCTTCTGTCTGAGAATAAGAGACAATGGGAAAAAAGCATCAGGAGATTTGGTGAAGAATGAGAATGACTGAATCAGTCTCATTGATTTCATCAATAGAAACACACCACTTTCCTGACTTTAAAGATTTCCTAATTTCACCTTCTACTCACCTCATTTAAGAGAATATTTATTTTTTACATTGAATTCTTATATATTTAGAATGTAAATACAGGTTAAGACTTAAACAACTAGACTTTTCAGAAGGACTTCATTGTTTTGTGGGGGGAGGATGGTAAGGAATTGGGATTTAGTCAAAATTGAAACTGAAAAGACATTATTTCTGTATGGAATTATTGTACGTTCAGTTTTTTCTATCTTCATCATCTAAATACTGCACAATAAAAACATGCTAAGAATGGAGACTACTAACACACTTCAAGTGTATTTCAAAATCAACATAGGCTGAATTATGAATAATATAACTTGTGGACAGACAGTCACACAACACACTGGCTTCCCTGGTGGCTCAGATGGTAAAGAATCTGCCCGCAATGCCAGAGACCTGGATTCAATCCCTGGATTGGGAAGATACACTGGAGAAGGGCATGGCAGCCCACTCCAATACTCTTGCCTGGAGAATCCCCATGGACAGAGGAGCCTGGGGGCTATGGTCCATGGGGTTGCGGTCAGACAGAGCTGACCAACTAAGCAAAGCACACACACACACACACACACACCTGTAACCCTCATTAAAGGCAGAGATTATGTTTAACTTGTTTATAACTGAATTCCTAGTGTCTAGCATGTCATGTACTCGGGAAATTATCAAATGCATGATTGTTCATGGTAATTACCAACTGTGGTAGATTGTCTCATTCTTCTCCTCTCCCTCTATCCACACCCTTTGCCACATACCCTTGTAACCCCTCGCACTGCAGTGATGTTGGTCTTGGACCACGTGATTTCCTTTGGCTGATGGAACCTGGTTGGGAGGGGGAAGGGAGACAATGTTGCACTGCCCTCTTGGAGGCATTACTGCTTCCACTGGGCTTCATGCACTTCTGTCCTGGCCATGAGGTGCACCTCTGCCGGACCTGTAACGGATAGCTCACACCCTTCAGCAGATGGAGCATGCACTACCCCTTTTTTTTAACCACAAGTATTTCCAGGTGACTCAGTGGTAAAGAATCCACCTGCCAATGCAAGAGGCTCAGGTTTGATCCCTGGGTCAGGAAGGAGGAAGAAATGGCAACCCACTCCAATATTCTTGCCTGGAGAATCCCATAGACAGAGGAGCCTGACAGGCTACAGTCCACGAGGTTGCAGAGTTGGACATGACTGAGTAACTAAGCACAGCACACACACACACACACACACACACACACACACACGTGTAACCTTCATTAAGGGCAGAGATTAGCGATTGAGCATGCATGCCCATAACTTGTACATGCCATGATGCTTGGGGATTCTATTCTAGTAGTTAAAACTACATAAGATAATGTAGTGAGGTTACCTTGAAGCAGATTCTAAGTCAAAGATCTGGATGCAGGTGATTATTGGGAGGTGATCCATGGAAGCAATCTTGATAGAGCAGGAAGAAGGCTGGGAAGTAGGAAAAATAATACACACATGCTATGGACTGGTTCTTGCTGTGAGCAACTAGGTCTTAATCCCAATGGAGGGATGTAGAGAGGGTTCACCTCAAAATGATCTCTCTAAAACGTGGGATGCTGGGGCATTTTTCCACTGATGCTGGTGTCTCCTTAGTTACAAGTTCTATCCTGCCCCGGGGTATTATTCCCCAAATCCACACCCATACTTCCTGGTTGTGACTGTGTAGTGTGGATTTAGAGAAAGTTCCCAGGCAGAGAAGGAGAGAGAAGTTGCTGCTTAGGCTTGAGAAAGGAGGGTGGCAAAATGAGTGAGTGGAAATACCTACTGCAGCTGCTCTGAAGTCATAGGTGGGCCAGGTAGATGTGATGTGGGTCAAAAAGAGGGTCTCTTGGAGATAATGTTTATGCAAAGTGCTTTGTGGACCATCAAATTCTAAACAAAGGTTATTAGTAATTAATAGTGAAAAATTTGAAACATTCTTATTTATAATAAAAGTTTATCAAATAACAACTCATCCTAATTAATAATATCTGTGATACTATTGTGCAGGGTTATACCAGTCATTTTTTTGCAAAAGGCCAGAGATTGGGTAGATATTCATACACCCCTTGCTACTGTCCATCCCTATTTTTCTTCTCTCCTAGTTACCACTGCAGTTAATACACACACACACACACACACACCCCAGTAATCTGTGCACCCTCTTATGGCTCCCAGGTATCTTTATTCCAGTGAGCATGTGAAAAACACAGATGGGAGTAGAGAAAGGGAATGGAGACTATTCAGTTCTTCTTTCCACCCTTCCTGTGGGTTGGAATTGAGAGGTGAAGTGAATACAGTCTTTGTAGAACTGCTTTCTCAAGAGAATATCTAGGCATCCCCCACACTTGCTATGGCTCTGCTACCAATGCACAAATTCATCCAGGCTGTACTCACCACAGTTCAGAACGGAGGCCTCTCATAGTTTAACATGTGTGATTATGTAATCATCAAGATATATTCAGTAATTGCTCAAAGAATTCCGTGGTTCTCTCATCTCAGAGAAAGTCTTCTAAGAAGACTCCTTGTGGCAAGGCCTGTAAGGGAGGGTGACTCTTAAGGAATGAATCCACACACATACCTCTCTGGAGAAAGACATCACTCAGCTGTGAAGATCAACCATGACTCCTGCTTTAAATTCCATCAAAAAACTGTTATGTCCATCAGTTTAGTTACCTTTAACCTTGTGTGAGTATTAATACAGAGCTACTGAAAGATTAGTGTGCATATAAAATGTTTAGCTTCAGACTGTCATTTCCTTCCAGGGTTCCCTGGTGGCTCAGATGGTAAAGAATCTGCCTGCAATGTGGGAGATCCAAGTTTGAGCCCTAGGTCAGGAAGATCCCCTGGAGAAGGGAATGGCTACCCACTCCAGCATTTTTGCCTGGAGATTCCCTATGGACAGAGGAGCCTGGTGGGCTACAGTCCATGTGGTCCCAAAGAGTCAGACATCACTGAATGACTAACACATTTACTTTTCATCATTACCTTCAAATGAAAAAAATCCTGAAACTCATTGGCAAAAAGGAACAAAACTCTCCGCTGCTACAAGTATTGTTAGAGTCAGTCTGCTGTTCTAACAAATAACTTTTCAATATAAATGATGTGATAGAATGAAAGAATATTTCTTACCCAGGTCAGTCCATTGGATCTGTGGAGTTGTTGAGTTACTTGTCTACACAGTCACCCAAGAATCCAGGCTTTTCTCATCATGAAATTCATTCTCATTTGGGTCCTCTGACTCTTTTCTCACTTCAGTTGATGGACAAAGAAAAGAAACTAAGTTATTAGGTCCAGCTGGAAATAACTCATGGCACTTCCACTCATACACCTTTGGTGAGAAGCCAGGCCTATGGCCTCACATACCTGGAAAAGAGACTGGAAATTATAGCGTAACTGAATGCCAAGGAAGTAGAAGAGAACTCAGATATGGTGAGATTTGCTGTCTCTGCTAAATAAAGCATGAAGATGTGGGGCCTAATTGAACAAATAAACAACATTAGGAGGCTTCATTTTCTTTGTGGGCTATTAATGCACTGAATATTGTCACTTCCAAAGACAAGCAATGCTGTAAGTTTCATCTCTTATATTAGAAGGTCTGCTCTGGGCATGTGAACAGTTTCTGCTCATATGAAGTTATCTCTCATTTCTGGCTTTTCCTGTTGCCTCTGGTCCAGTGTTGGTACTGTGGATGGAATAGAAGATGAAGATAACAATCTATTTTCACACAACAAAGGCTCATGGATGGCCTCCTGACCATCAGACAACTGCTGGCACCATCACCACCAAGGCAGTTAGATTTTATAAGAATCCAAGGAGTTTGGTGATGAGTGTCTGAGCCAGAATGCAAGAGGGTGACAGAGGGAGGGTGCTCATGCGTTAGAATCACTAGGAGCATTTTCAGTATATTCATGCTGGTCTCAAGGTGAAGCAGCATTAGATGTATGCTTCTGAAACAAAGGAAGTAAGACATAGATTTTTCTGAAGCCCCCCCTTGTACTGGCCATGCCCTCCCCCTGCTGAAAATCACAACTTTGTGAATGAGTTGCTCTCTCTGTGGTTTTGTTCTCATAGTTGTGGAGGTTGGAAGTCCAAGATCAAGGTGTTGGCAGGTTTGATTTCTTTTGAGGCCTCTCTCCTTGGCTCTCAGATGGCTATCTTCTTCTGATGTCCTCATAAAACCTTTTCTCTGTGCAAGAACATCTCTGGAGTCTCTTCCTCTTCTCAAAAGGACACCAGTTATATTGGACTAGGAGCTTACTCTTAGGAACCTGTTTAACCTTAATTACAACTCTACAGGCCCTTTCTCCAAATGCCATCACATGGTGGGGGCTGGGGGTGTGTGTGTCAGGGCTTCAGCATATGAATGGAGGAGGGATGCAATTTAGTCCTTAACATTCAGAATGTGAAAAGGTCTCCGGTGACACATACTACCTTTTGGCTTCTTAAGAATCTATGTTTCAAATTTTTTTGAGTCTTCTGAGTCACACAAAAATTCATCAATGACAATGACATACAGGATTCCAGTTAGAAAAGGAGGATTGGTAAACCAAAATTCATTGTGTAAAATTTAGACAAATTTAGTTTCAGGATGTTGAGTTATACCTAGTCCACTCTGAAGTACAATTTCATGTTTAGAACTAGATAATTTGGATGATTGGGCAAGACTGCTTCTGCCCTTCTAACTCCATTTCTAAATCACATTCCTAAAGTACCTCCTTACTTTTTTTCAGTATCTTTCTCACAAATGGGCTCTTTGCGTTGCTTGTTATCAGATCCCACTGTTAGCCCCATCAAATCCTATGAATCCTTTTTCTCATTCTGTAAGGAATAGCAAGGAGAGATAAGAAAGCCTTCCTCAGTGATCAATGCAAAGAAATAGAGGAAAACAACAGAATAAGAAAGACTAGAGATCTCTTCAAGAAAATTAGATACCAAGGGAACATTTCATGCAAAGATGGGCTCAATAAAGGACAGAAGTGGTATGGACTTAACAGAAGCAGAAGATATTAAGAAAAGGTGGCAAGAATACACAGAAGAACTGTACAAAAAAGATCTTCACAACCCAGGTAATCACAATGGTGTGATCACTCACCTAGAGCCAGACATCCTGGAATGTGAAGTCAAGTGGGCCTTAGAAAGCATCACTACGAACAAAGCTAGTGGGGGTGATGGAATTCCAGTTGAGCTATTTCAAATCCTGAAAGATGATGCTGTGAAAGATGCCAGCAAATTTGGAAAACTCAGCAGTAGCCACAGGACTGGAAAAGGTCAGTTTTCATTCCAATCCCAAAGAAAGGCAATGCCAAAGAATGCTCAAACTACCACACAATTGCACTCATCTCACACGCTAGTAAAGTAATGCTCAAAATTCTCCAAGCCAGGCTTCAGCAATATGTGAACCGTGAACTTCCAGATGTTCAAGCTGGTTTTAGGAAAGGCAGAGGAACCAGAGATCAAATTGCCAACATCTGCTGGATCATGGAAAAAGCAAGAGAGTTCCAGAAAAACATCTATTTCTGCTTTATTGACTGTGCCAAAGCCTTTGACTGTGTGGATCACAATAAACTGTGGAAAATTCTGAAGGAGATGGGAATACCAGACCACCTGACCTGCCTCTTGAGAAACCTATAGGCAGGTCAGGAAGCAAGAGTTAGAACTGGACATGGAACAACAGACTGGTTCCAAATAGGAAAAGGAGTATGTCAAGGCTGTATATTGTCACCCTGCTTATTTAACTTCTATGCAGAGTACATCATGAGAAACGCTGGGCTGGAAGAAGCACAAGCTGGCAATCGAGATTGCTGGGAGAAATATCAATAACCTCAGATATGCAGATGACACCACCCTTATGGAAGAAAGTGAAGAGGAAGTAAAAAGCCTCTTGATGAAAGAGAAAGAGGAGAGTGAAAAAGCTGGCTTAAAGCTCAACATTCAGAAAACTAAGATCATGGCATGTGGTCCCTTCATTTCATGGTAAATAGATGGGGAAACAGTGGAAACAGTGTCAGACTTTATTTTTGGGGGCTCCAAAATCACTGCAGGTGGTGACTGCAGCCATGAAATTAGAAGATGCTTACTCCTTGGAAGGAAAGTTATGACCAATCTAGATAGCATATTCAAAAGCAGAGACAGTACTTTGACAACAAAGGTCCATCTAGTCAAGGCTATGGTTTTTCCTGTGGTCATGTATGGATGTGAGAGTTGGACTGTGAAGAAGGCTGAGCGCCAAAGAATTGAATCTTTTGAACTGTGGTGTTGGAGAAAACTCTTGAGAGTCCCTTGGACTGCAAGGAGATCCAACCAGTCCATTCTAAAGGAGATCAGTCCTGGGTGTTCATTGGAAGGACTGATGCTGAAGCTGAAACTCCAATACTTTGGCCACCTCATGTGAAGAGTTGACTCATTGGAAAAGACTTTGATGCTGGGAGGGATTGGGGGCAGGAGGAGAAGGGGATGACAGAGGATGAGATGGCTGGATGGCATCACTGACTCAATGGACGTGAGTTTGAGTGAACTCCGGGAATTGGTAATGGACAGGGAGGCCTGGTGTGCTGTGATTCATGGGGTCGCAAAGAGTTGGACACGACTGAGGGACTGAACTGAACTCAACTGAAGGCTGCTACTCTGGGGAAATGTCAAAAATGTGGTGACAATTCAGATAAATGTACAGGGAAGAGGTGAATATTTTTAAGCTGGAGAACATTGTGAAAATTTTTTTATTGAAATATAAGTGATTTACAATCTGTTAGTTTTAGGCATACAGCAAAGTGATTCAGTTATATACACACACACATAAATATACACATATATGTGTATATATACTCTTTTTCAGAATTTTCCATTATAGTTTATTACAAGATATTGAATTTATTTCCTTGTGCTATACTGGAAATTCCTACTGGACCTTATTGCTTATTTTGTATATAGTAGTGTGTATCTGCTTAATCCCAAACTCCTGATTTATTTCTTCTCCTGTTTCCCTTTTCTATGTCTGTTAATTTATTTCTGTTTCTTAAAAATAGTTCATTTGTATCCTTTTTTTTAGATTCCACACATATGGGATATCATATGATATTTATCTTTTTTTGTCTGACTTACTTCACTTGGTATGATAATCTCTGGGTTCATCTACAAATGGCATGATTTCATTCTTTCTTAGGGCTAGAGCCCCTCTTAAATCTGCAGAATGAGGCATCTTCTGACAACTTAAAGCCTCTATCCAAGGGACAGCGACTTTACTGGTAGGAACTACATTGTTCGTAAGGCTTGCAATACCTGAGGCCAGTGAGTGAAGTCTCTCAGAGTACCCTCTCTGGACAGCCCTGCTCTCTGAGTGTAGAAAATCAGTCTTGCATCTTCCCTCCAAAGAGCTGACCCGTGCAGTTATGTTCTTAGGAATAGACCATCCATTTCAAATGAGTACATTTCATTATGATCTACAGGGCATGGTTTTTCACAAATGCATTTAAGAAAATCTCCAAGTTCCCCCTTCTCTTAACTCTTTCATGATCTACCCATGATTTACAAGATCCGAGAGAGAGGGAAATGTGCTTTATTTACCTTCATGTCTTGAATGCTTAACATAGTATGAATATAGCTGATGCTCAGAAAATTTTTGATGAATTTTTATACCCTTGTACAATTCTGGGGCATGGGGACAAACACTACCTTCATGACCACGGTTTTTAAAATGCGGCCCTGAAACCGAGAAGAGAATGAGTCAGATATTGGAAGCAGATTTGAGTTATATATATTAATTCAACGCCATAGTTTTCCCAACTTCACCGTCTAAACCATGAGGGTTAAACTCAAGCTCTTTGCCTCAGCATCCCCTTTGAATGGCATTGCTCTGATTGTTTATCATTGCCTCAGCTTTTACAATATGCTTGGTGCTGCGGAAGACATTAAAAAGACATAGTTCTTGCCTGGGGCTTGCACTCAGCTAGGCAAACAAACAAAATGTATTTAAGAAGAGGTAGATTGATTGCAGAGATGCAATTTCTCAGGTGTTTGTATTTGTGCTTTGGCTTCGTTTGTCTTTTAACCAGCTGTGGGCTAAAGATATCTCAAAACTTTTCTTCAGAACAAGGACATAAATGACACGGGTTCAGAAGAAAACAGGAGCCTGGAAGTGTAGAACTCAGGGCTGAGCATCCAAACACCCACATCTGGAGGAATCTCTGTGCGCTTGAATTGCTCTCTCCCCTTCTGTCTCTCTCAGAAAAGGAAATGGCAACCCACTCCAGTATTCTTGCCTGGAGAATTCCATGGACAGAGGAGCCTGGCAAGCTACAGTCCATCGGGTCTCAAAGAATCAGACACGACTGAGCAACTATCACTCACTTCTGTCTCTCTCAACAATTCTAGCTGCCTGTGGCCTCCTCACTGGAAACCAAATCATTACTTTTAAAATGGATCACCAAATTTTATGGCCCATTTTCAAGCATTAGGCAAGTTCTTGGCTATCAAATAGTCTTTAAAAAATTGACTAGCTCTCTGTACAGCCTGAGACATTTATTCCACAAAATTTAGGAAAACTTTGATTCCAAAGAGATATTATCCTCAAGTTTAATTTCTGAGTTTAGAAATTGAAAGGAATCAAAACGGAGTTCATACTTTTTACCTTCTTTGGGGGTGAACATTTAAAAATTTTTTTCATGTGGAATAGAGCAGAAACAAATATGTCTTTTTCACAAAGGGTCTTTGGTGTTTGTGGAAAATATGTGTATGCATGTGTATATGTAGAAAGCATCGTCACTTTAGAAATCGAAATACTGTATATGTTTGCTATCACATGAAATCAAATGCTTGCTTCTGGAAGTAAGCCAGGGTCAAACTTTAAGTTTCACATGTAAAATATGTGAGACATACAACCCATGTGCTTGGTAAAGCTGTAGAGATGTCCAGACTGCAAGCTGAAGATTGCACAAGGGGTAGCAGTAATTCTCAGTGCACAGGGGAGGGTCGGGTTCTCTTTCATTTGGTCACCATGGTCTCCAGGAGCAGGAATGTGTTTCTCACCAAGGTCTTGATCCATGAAAGATATGTAAACACCCCCACCCATGCATATTTAGAGCTTGGTTTCCAAAGTTTCTGTTTAATTCCACTTTCTCATCGCACGCAGGAGCATGCTATGCCCTTCCAGATGGCCCACGCAAATGCTTTGTCGTACTCCACTCACTCTTTGCATGTCAAGCATCTCTGGGACTACATACATCACCAATTAGCATCTTATATTCATTTGAAAGGAATGGTTCTGCAACACTTTATACGGTTTTCTTTGATAAAATTTGCATGTTGTGATGTTCTTCCCTAAGAATCAAGGATGAGATTGTGGAATTTTCCTCCCATGGTCTCCCTCCCTCCCAACATTTTTCTTTGTGCTGCACCATTTGCTCTGTGTTTTAGGAGAAATATCTTTGGTTTAATATTTCTGGAATCTGGTGCAACCATTCTGGCATGTTTATCAAGGCATACTGTCTGCATTTACTATGTCACATCTCTCCAGGTGGCTGTTTTCCTGTTGGTCCACTCTCATTTATCAGATTCTAGATCATGAGACCTCTCATTGATTTATGGCTTTGGCACTTCCATTCCTTCTGCCTTTTGCAAATGTCTGCCAGTCAGACATTTCTTATCTGAGCTCCGTGATGAACATTTATCACAGTAGACTTTGTGTGTTGGCCCTTTGCATGCTGGTCCTTTCATCAGGAACAATCCTGACATACTGAAGTCATGTTGAGCCAACACACCGAGAAGATGCGATTTACCAAAGGGATCAAACTGTCACCAAGAAAATGCCGCAGTTACTTTCAAGTTTTCCAGAGTTAGTCACATGAACACATTGGTGCCCAGACAAGTGGGACCCACAGACGCTGTTGGAAGCTACCTCCTTGAAATTTCCACTTGGATATCTCCCAGGCATTTTACACTTTGCACACTTCCTCTCAGTCGCCAAACCTGCCCCTCCAAAGTCTCTCTCTTCTTCATAAACAACATGTCATCTTCTCATTTGCTCAGTCCAGAAACCTGGAGTCATCAGGAATTTTTCATTTCTTTCATCCCTCCCACCCTTTCCACCCCTTCTTTCCAAATCTGTCATTAGGTTCTTTGGGTTCCACCACCATATACCCTAAATCATTGCAGTCTTTGCCAACTCCTATGCTACCTCCTGCCCTGCCTCTAGTTCATACCCTAGTCTCTGGAAATCTTCTCCAACCTCCAAATTGGTCACTGTGCCACAAGTCTGATTTTTTTATATCCCCCTTCCCACTCAAATTTTAGAATTCCTGATAAATCAGAGCAAGGCGCTCTGCTGTTTAATATTCTGTGTTTATTTTCTGTCATGCTTAAAACATGACCCAATCCTTCTCTATCCACTCTCTCACTGCCCCCCCCACCCCCGATATGACTGCAAGACTGTGCATGTTCTGGCTTTTGACTACCTCTTTCCAACATGTATGGCCTCACTAGGCTGTAGCTGATGCACTGATTTTGTTTTTTTTTTTTTTTTTTTTTGGCAGGGTGCACATTTCTTGAAATTTTTCTAGTTCTTTCTTATACTTGAGAATTTGGTACTTGCTGTGCCTCCCGCTTGGACAGTTTTCCTCTCTGGTTCCTCATTTCCTTAGTTTCTCCTCATTTTTCAGATCTTTTGGATTCTTTAATTTAATTTTTTTTTTTTAACACCAAAACATTTTGTACTGGGATATAGCTGATTAACAATGTTGTGGTAGTTTCAGGTTAAGAGCAAAGGGACTCAGCCATATGTATGCATGTATCCATTGTCTCCCCAACACCCTCCCATTCAGGCTGCCACATAACATTGAGCAGAGTTCCATGTGCTATACAATAGATCTTTATTGGTTATCCATTTTAAATACAGTGTGTATATGACCTTTCCAAAGTCCCTAACTATCCCTTCCCTGGGCAACCACAAGTTGTTTTCTAAGTCTGTGAGTCTCTTTCTGTTTTGTAAGTTCATTTGTAACATTTATTTTTCGATTCCACATATAAGGGGTACCATATGATATTTCTCCTTCTCTGTCTGACTTGACTTCACTCAGTACTTTGGATCTTTTCTTGAATATCTTTTCTTCAGCGAGAACTTTTGTGTCCATGACATGAAGAGTAAATTCCCCTCTTTCTTTCTGCCTCAGTACCCTGTTTATCTCCTTCAAAGCACTAATCACAACCTTTTTCGATCTTGGTTACCTATTTATTTATTTGTCTGCTATTAATCCTCTACCATCTAGGATAAGCTCCATGTTCTCAAGGCCAAGTTCTTTCAGGCTTCATTTATATTCTTGGTGCTATGCACTGCTGCTGCTGCTGCTGCTAAGTGGCTTCAGTCATGTCCGACTCTGTGCGACCCCATAGACAGCAGCCCACCAGGCTCCCCCGTCCCTGGGATTCTCCAGGCAAGAACTCTGGAGTGGGTTGCCATTTCCTTCTCCACTGCATGAAAGTGAAAAGTGAAAGTGAAATCGCTCAGTTGTGTCCAACTCTTACACAGTGCCTGGCAAATAAAGACACTCAAAACATATTTCTGAAAGAATATCTGTACAGAGTTTTAATGAGAAAGGTTGAGTGGTGTGTGGTGGAGGGTGGGGGGTAGTGAGGGTGTGGCAATGATTTAGTTAAAGACAGTGCTATTGACTGAACCTGTCCCCCCAATTTCATGTGCTGAAACTGTGTCCTCAGTGTGATGATGACAGAAGGTATAGGTGTTCAGAGGTGATTAGGACAAAGGAGTGGGGCCTTCATGAATGGGATTAGTGCCCTTATAAAGGAGGCCCCAGAGAGCTCCCTCACCAATTCTGCCATGTGAGGACACAGTAAAAAGACCGCCAGGCTCTCACAAGGCTCTCAGTCTGGCTGGTGCCTTGATCTTGGATTTCCAGTCTCCACAACTATGAGAAATAAATGTTGTTTAGAAGCCATTCTTCTGCAGTATTTTGTTATAGCAGCGTGAGTGGGCTAAGACTCAAAGGTAGAATTTTCTAACTGGATGGAGAAGAGACAGGAAGTCTTGACATCAGCACTGCAGGAAGTCAGATCAGCTGAGGGGGTCCCAACACGAGACCCAGCTCCATGCAGAGCCTGGGTCAGTGCAGAGACCAGAGGCCTCGGCTCAGAACCCTGGCAGTTTACCAGAGACCAGTCAATTGTGTACTGATTGGCACCTAAGAAAACAGCACAATGTACTCATTCACATAGAAAAAATAAGAGAACCACAGCTCCAGGGGAAAGAAGAACACAGATTGTCAAAGCAGCCACATGACACAGCTGAAGCCACATCGCATTCAATAAAGGGAATGAACTTCCATTTCCAATATAAACAAACATAGGAATGCTTTTAATCAAGCTCACCATCCCTGTGATATGCACTGTAATTTTACAGATAGGGAGAGAGCAACATGGGCCAAAGGAACACATGTATCAGATGGAGAAAGATGGGTGAGAACTCTACAGGAGCACTTTGACGAAACTCTGATCCATCCAGAGGCAAGACCCACATGCTGCAGTGAGAAGAAACTCACTGACTTCATCATCTGCACCCAGCTCTACAGGTACACTGTTCAGTTCAGTTCAGTCACTCAGTTGTGTTTGACTCTTTGTGACCCCATGGACTGCAGCACACCAAGCCTCCCTGTCCATCACCAACTCCCGGAGTTTACTCAAACTCATGTGTACTGAGTCGGTGATGCCATCCAACCATCTCATCCTTTGTCATCCCCTTCTCCTCCTGCATTCAATCTTTCCCAGCATCAGGGTCTTTTCCAATGAGTCAGTTCTTCGCAATACTCCAAAGTATTGGAGTTTCAGCTTCAGCATCAGTCCTTCCAATGGATATTCAGGACTGATTTCCTCTAAGATGGACTGGTTGATCTCCTTGCAGTCCACGGGATTTTCAAATGGCATTGAAACATGTAAATATCATGTATGAAATGAGTTGCCAGTCCAGGTTCGATGCACGATACTGGATGCTTGGGGCTGGTGCACTGGGACGACCCAGAGGGATGGAATGGGGAGGGAGGAGGGAGGAGGGTTCAGGATGGGGAACACATGTATACCTGTGGTGGATTCATTTTGATATTTGGCAAATCTAATACAGTTATGTAAAGTTTAAAAATAAAATAAAATTAAAAAAAAAAAAAAAAAAGAATTAAAAAGTAAAAAAAAAAAAAAAAAAAAAAAAAAAAAAAAAAAAGTCTTCTCCAATACCACAGTTCAAAAGCATCAACTCTTTGGCACTCAGCTTTCTTTATAGTCCAACTTTCACATCCATACATGACTACTGGAAAAACAATAGCTTTGACTAAATGGACCTTTGTTGGCAAAGTAATGTCTCTGCTTTTTAATATGCTGTCTAGGTTGGTCATAGCTTTTCTTCCAAGGAGCAAGCATCTTTTAATTTCATGGCTGCAGTCACCATCTGCAGTGATTTTGGAGCCCCTCAAAATAAATTCTGTTTAAAAATAAAGTCACTGTTTAAAAAAAAAAAAGGCTGTTTAAAAATAAAGTCACTGTTTCCATGTTTCCCCCATCTATTTGCCATGAAGTGATGGGACCAGATGCCATGATCTTTGTTTTCTGAATGTTGAGCTTTAAGCCAACTTTTTCACTCTCCTCTTTCACTTTCATCAGGAGACTCTTTAGTTCTTCACTTTCTGCCATAAGGCTGGTGTCATCTGCATATCTCAGTTTATTGATATTTCTCCCAGAAATCTTGATTGCAGCTTGTACTTCATCCAGTCCAGCATTTTGCATGATGTCCTCTACATATAAGTTAAATAAGCAGGGTGACAAAATATAGCCTGACGTACTCCTTTTCCTATTTGGAACCAGTCTGTTGTTCCACGTCCAGTTCTAACTGCTGCTTCTTGACCTGCATACAGATTTCTCAGGAGGCAGGTCATTCAAGTATTTCCATCTCTTGAAAAATTTTCCACAGTTTATTGTGATTCACATAGTCAAAGGCTTTGGCATAGTCAATAAAGCAGAAGTAGATGTTTTACTGGAACTCTTGCTTTTTTGACGATTCAACAGATATGGGCAATTTGATCTCTGGTTCCTCTGCCTTTTCTAAAACCAGCTTGAACATGTGGAAGTTCACGGTTCACGTACTGCTGAAGCCTGGCTTGGAGAATTTTGAGCATTACTTTACTAGAGTGTGAGATGAGTAAAATTGTGCAGTAGTTTGAGCATTCTTTGGCATTGCCTTTCTTTGGGATTGGAATGAAAACTGACCTTTTCCAGTCCTGTGGCCACTGCTGAGTTTTCCAAATTTGCTGGCATATTGAGTGCAGTACTTTCACAGCATCATCTTTTAGGATTTGAAATAGCTCAGCTGGAATTCCATCACCTCCAACAACTTTGTTTGTAAAAGGCCCACTTGACTTCACATTCCAGTATGTCAGGTGAGTGATCAAACCATTGTGATTATCTGGGTCATAAAGATCTTTTCTGTACAGTTCTTCTGTGTATTCTTGCCACCTCTTCTTAATATCTTCTGCTTCTGTTAGGTCCATACCATTTCTGTCCTTTATCGAGCCCATCTTTGCATGAAATGTTCCCTTGGTATCTCTAATTTTCTTGAAGAGATCTCTAGTCTTTCCCATTCTATTGTTTTCCTCTATTTCTTTGCATTGATCACTGAGGAAGGCTTTCTTATCTTTCCTTGCAGTTCTTTGGAACTCAGCATTCAAATGGTATATCTTTCCTTTTCTCCTTTGCCTTTTGCTTCTCTTCTCTTCTCAACTATTTGTAGGCCTTCTCAGACAACCATTTTGCCCTTTTGCATTTATTTTTCTTTGGGATGGTCTTGATCACTGCCTCCTGTACAACGTCATGAACCTCCATCCATAGTTCTTCAGGCACGCTGTCTATCAGATTTAATCCCTTGAATCTATTTCTCACTTCCACTGTATAGTCATAAGAGATTTGATTTAGGTCATACCCGAATGGTCTAGTGGTTTCCCCTACTTTCTTCAACTTAAGTCTGAATTTGACAATAAGGAGTTAATGATCTGAGCCACAGTCAGCTCCCAGTCTTGTTTTTGCTGCCTGTATAGAGCTTCTCCATCTTTGGCTGAAAAGAATATAATCAATCTGATTTTGGTGTTAACCATCTGGTGATGTCCATGTGTAGAGTCTTCTCTTATGTTATTGGAAGAGGGTGTTTGCTATGACCAATGCTTTCTCTTGGCAAAACTCTGTTAGCCTTTGCCCTGCTTCATTCTGTACTCCAAGGCCAAATTTGCCCATTATTCCAGGTATTTCTTGACTTCCTACTTTTGCATTCCAGGGTACACAGGTCAATTTCATAAGCACCTGGGTCTATGACCAATAGTAATCATATGGGCTTTCCTGGTGGCTCACAAGAAGAATCTGCCTTCAACGCAGGAGACCCAAGTTCAGTCTCTGGGTTGGAAAGATCCCCTGGAGAAGGAAATGGCTGTCCACTCCAGTGTTCTTGCCTGGAGAACTCCATGGACAGGGGAGCCTAATGGGCTACAGTCCACGGGGTTGCAAAGAGTCAGACAGGACTCAGCAACTAACACTTTCACTTTCAATGGCACTGCATGAAGCATTTCCTGAACCCTTGCTTTGTGCCAGGTGCTGCGTTCAGCTGATCATGTGCAGAACCTCACCCAGAACAATAAACCTGTAAAGTACATGTGAATATTACACCACTTTCACAGAAGGAAAACATAAAGAGAAGTTACTGATTTTGCTCCTGATACTCAGCGAGAATAGGGGGTGGGATTTAAAACCTCTATTTGTTTACATCTGGGCTTCCCTGGTGGCTTAGCAGTAAAGAAATTGAAAGTGAAAGTTGCTCAGTCGTGAAGGCAGTAAAGAAAGTGAAGGTCGCAACTGTAAAGAATCTGCCTGCAATGCAGGATCCACAGGAAATGTGGGTTCGATCCAAGTGCCTGGAAGATCCCCTGGAGGAGGGCATGGCAACCCACTCCAGTATTCTTGCCTGGAGAATCCCACAGACAGGGGAGTCCAGTGGTCTATAGTCCATGGGGTCACAGAGTCCATCAGGATTGAAGTGCTTAGCAGATATGCATGCACTGTTTATATTTAAAATTTGAGTTCCATTATCCTCTATTGATTTGCAAAGAAACCTGATTACTAGGTCAAGAGATTGTTTCTACTAAAGTGTAAAATTACATGAGTAGTTCTAGATCTTACTGATATTCAGGAAAAATACACCCTTTGATTATATATAGTGAAAACACTTAATATATATTATGCTGTAATTTTTTCACTCGCCCATTAGATTGCTACCCAGCTTTATGGCCTCACATTGGTCTCCTTACCCATCTGACTCAACACATTTTCTGTAGTTCAGCAAAAGGCAGATGTCTGGAGTGTTTTCTGAAACCCTGGAAAGTCGTTTTTTATTTCATTATTTCAGACTTCTGTGTACATGAGCTAGTTAAATAAAATAAGTTATAGTAATTTGAGTTAAAAAATAAGTATAATTCTTAAATTGCTATAACTTATTTTATTAAACTAGCTCATGTAAATGGAAGGCTGAAATTATCAAAAGTGAAGAGTAATATTTTGAAGAACTTACATTGTAGTTCTTAAACATTAACCATAAATAATAAACCTAGTGGAGAATGTTACTAATTAAGAATAGCTTAGAAAAATAGAATCCGAAGGATACACAAAATTCCAAAGAGAATGATGTCAATTTTAAACATTATTCGACTTTAAAGTGTGGCCAATAAGGTAAAAATATCCCCAGAAACTGAGGGAAAAAGAAAATAAAAACAAAAGGAGAGGGAGAAATTGATTCCCCTCTGGAACTGTTGCATGAAAGGAGTTTCAAAACAGAATATGAAGTTTTTGCAAAAATCTATCATTCTTATTATTCCCATATTCAGGTAAAATGCAAACTAGGTGTAAGCAGTTTTTTAAAACACAGTGTTATGTGTCTCATAGGCCAGAACTATTGAAGCAAATCAGATCTCTCATTTTAATATGCATTTTCACATTTAAAAATTTATATTATTGACTATGTTGAATGCCGTGACTTCTGGAGAACCATTACGGCTCACAGGATGGCTTTTTATTTGGCATTGTATCAATTTGAAGCCCAGAATGGGATGATGTTAATGCAGACAGTGGATATGCCTGTGTAAAATGGTATGAAGAGAAAGGGAAGGTTCGCAAGCAATAGGCAATTTCCAAATGTCATCTTTTTAGCCCTTACAAGAAAAAGAGAAACACACACATTGGAGGGGACATTTTGCTCCCTGATCTCTGGCTTCTGGCAGGCACTTCCTTTGCACACCTGGCGTCTCTCTTCCAGGCCTGCCATGCGGTATAACCATTTGCCCTTAAATATCACACGTAGCTAATTTACACTATAGACTATGGGCCCAAAGGGGTAAATGCTTAATTTTATTAATCGAGTAGATTTTAAATCTCTCTACAGGAGGCCACACAACACCCCAAAGGGCTAATCTATGTTATAGAGAGGTGGCAAATCAGAGAAGCCCCAGTGAGTTTCCCCTCCACCTTGGAATTTGTTCCCAATGAAAGTTACCACCAGGCCGATTGGCTGTGAGTATCTGTTTGAACACTGGAATTGTTCTCCACCTGATATACAAATACCTAAGCCCCTGAAATTTACAATGGAGATGCGTATGCCTGGCCAAAGCCCTGCCGAAACAAACAGAGCTGGGCTAATAACTCTGTAACCTCTGTTGACATAACCCACCAGCCTGCTGAAGAGTCTCTTCATGTATAGGAAACAGAGAAACTATAATGATTTTCAGATACAGTTGACAAGAGACCATTTAGTAAACTTTTATTTTTTTTAACTAACAGTATGCGGGGACGTTGTATTCTAGGCTGCTACTAATAATCTCATCAGAATGCAAAAGCAGCGACTGTGTTATAAAACCAATGATCTGTTATATTCTGCAAGAATTTACAAAAGCCTAATGTCATTTACTACACCATGAGAACCATACTTGGATAAAAAAAATAAAACACAACAGAATTCAAAAACTGATTACAGCTGGCAAAAAAAAAAACAAAAAAAAAACAACTGTTTGCCAGTGCAATGCTTTAAAGGTAAAACATACAACAGAGAACGACGTGGTATCCAGTGATGACTTCAGAAGGGAAGAAGTACGTGTTTGGGTATGTATAGGTGTCGTATGTCATTTAGGGCCGTGTTGAATCAGGGCATGCCTTCAAGCCCAGGATTCTTGGGTCTGCAGTTAACTGCTGAGTGTGTGTTGCCAGTTCAGGCTGCAAAAGAGTTTGCTTTTTTTTTTCTTTCTCAGCAGCATTTTGGACAAAAGCATATCTCTAGCAGTCTTAAACTGCTGAAGTCCATGTTGCGGCAAATGGATGCTAAAAAAAAAATCCAAGGGTCTACTAATTTGACAATTGCCTAAAAGAGATTGGAATTCATGGGAGATATTTGAGAAGAGAAATGACATTCAGATGTGAGTTTGTGAAACAGTGCAATCGTTCTGAGATGATGTTGGAGGAGGGTAAGCGTTAGTATGAAAAGTGAAGAGGAAAAGAATGGTTCCCATTGGTGTTGGTGGTAGTTGAAATAAGTAGAGGGAATTGGATGAATCAGAGGTAGATTTTAAAAGAATAATCAACAAATATGGGGTGTAAGCAAGAGGGAGATGTCAAGAAGGATTGTGAGGTTTCTGTCCTGAACATGCAAGTAGATATTTGGCCAATTATTGAGGCAGAAAGGCATGAGGAGGAAAGGTTTGTGTAAGAAATATGGTAAGTTAAATTTCTGGAGCTCTGGTGTTCGAGGCACCTATGAAGTATCTGTAAAGTTTTAGGAATCCAAATAGGAATCATCATGGAAACAAAAATTTAGGGATCAAAGAAGAAACATTGATTGAAGGCAGGAGGAGAAGGGAATGACAGAGGACAAGATAATTGGATGGGATCACCAACTCGATGGATATGAGTTTGAGCAAGATCCTGGAGTTGGTGATGGACAGGGAAGCCTGGGGTGCTGCAGCCCACGGGGTCACAAAGAGTCAGACACAGCTGAGCGACTGGATTGAGAAGAAACATGTGGACTATTGGTAAAGATTAGAGTAATATAGAGCTTCCTTTCTGGATTGCAATATAGGTGTAATATAGTGTAATATATTGTGTAGTGTAATATTGTAATATAGGGGAAGAAAAGAGTAACATCAAATGTACTCTAAGAAATGATAAAAGAATTTTTCTTTGCTTTTATACATTACCATACATATACTGTTGAATTTTTGTAGGAACTTTTTTGGGGGGCTTTTTACTATCTATTGTTTGTTACATTATATTGATATTTACTATGTGTTTTGCATTGTACTAGACTAGTATGTATGAGACCTTCCCTATATTCTGAATATCATCCAATACAGAAATTATTAGAAAATTGTCAAAGCTCAATTAAAAATTTTAAATTGTCTGATACACACAAATACATACATACACATAATATATACACAATGTATTCCCAGTGAAATAGCCATTTAAAAGATTTCAGAGAAGTGTCAGATTTATCTATTCCTCTATCTCTATATACTTTATCTATTAAGACATGTACTTCTACAATGTGTGTATATACACACAATACATGCATACACGTGCATATCACTAAAGTAATATACTATCATTTTATAGATACTGATAATGAAGTTAAGAGAGGTTCAGTGATGTCACAGAGTTAGCAAGTGGCTCAAGGCAGTTTGAAATCTCCACATTCAGAGGTCTTTCTTCTCTACCACTCCTTATTGTAACAGCCAATATTAACAAGCTCCTGTGCTCTTCACCAGAGAAGGCAATGGCACCCCATTCCGGTACTCTTGCCTGGAAAGTCCCATGGACGGAGGAGCCTGGTGGGCTGCAGTCCATGGGGTCGCTAAGAGTCGGGCACGACTGGACGACTTCCCTTACTTTTCACTTTCATGCATTGGAGAAGGAAATGGCAACCCACTCCAGTATTCTTGCCTGGAGAATCCCAGGGACCAGAGGAGTCTAGTGGGCTGCTGTCTATGGGGTCGCACAGAGTCGGACACGACTGAAGCGACTTAGCAGCAGCAGTGCTCTTCACTAAACACTTTGATCCTCATCACAGCTCTACGAGGTTAACAGGGGCATTCGTACATAAAGTGAAGTCTCCTGACTCCTTGATGTATTCCCATGAACCTGAGTTCTTGCTGAGCTAGACTGTGACTTGCACTAAAACGATACAGGATAACCGCGGAATTGATGATTCAGGACGTGCCATCCTTGAAGTGTGTTGTGACAACAGCAAACACAATCAGCAGGATCTGGGCCAAAAGAATTCGTATGGAACCCATCCGAGTGATAACCACCTTCTAAGGGCTCAACTTCTGGAACTTATATGCCTAAGTGAGACTCATCTCCCTTTTCCCTTGGAGTTGAATTTTTAAGAGTACCACAAATGTGGATGCTCATGAGTCTGTCATATAGAATGAAATAAGTCAGAAAGAGAAAAGCAAATATCATATATTAATGCGTGTGTGTGGATTTAGAAAAATAGTACAGTACTCTTGCCTGGAAAATCCCATGGACGGGGGAGCCTGGTAGGCTGTAGTCCATGGGGTCGCTAAGAGTCAGACACGACTGAGCAACTTCACTTTCACTTTTCACTTTCATGCATTGGAGAAGGAAATGGCAACCCACTCCAGTGTTCTTGCCTGGAGAATCCAGGGACGGGGGAGCCTGGTGGGCTGCTGTCTGTGGGGTTGCGCAGAGTCGGACACGACTGAAGTGACTTAGCAGCAGGAGCAGTAGCAGTACAGATAAATCTAGTTCCAGGGAGGAATAGAGACATAGACATAGAGAATGGACACGTGAACACAGGGGAGGAAGGGGCGGGTGGGATGAATTGGGAGATTAGGTTTAACGTAAATCCACTGCTGCTGCTAAGTCGCTTCAGTCATGTCCGACTCTGTGCGACCCCAGAGACGGCAGCCCACCAGTGTGTTCCACTACCATGTGTTCAATAGATAGAGTAGGCAACTGCCACATAGCTCAGGGAGTTCAGCTCAATGCTCTGTGATGACTTAGAGGGGTGGGATGGGGGTATGGTGGGAGGGACGCTTAACAGGGAAGGGATATATGTATACATACAGCTATCCACTTCATTGCACAGCAGAAACTAATGCAACATTGTAAAGCAATACTTATTAAATGTATAGTTTAAGGTACCTGAATAGGAAAGAGGACCAGAGGAAAAGGAAACAAACCATATTCAAATCTCAGGAAATTTGAAAGGTGAGAAGGTAGGGCAGGTGACGGAATAGTAATGATGATATTGATGGTGGGGATGATAGGAAAAGTGTTTGCACATATGTTTCTGTTTTAAATCATCTGCTCATTTCTGATCTGGAATTTTTCTTCTGGGAGATAAGACACATTTATTCATTTAATCAATTCATTTTTAAAATTAATTTTTATTGGAATATAGTTGTTTTACAATGTTGTGTTAGTTTCTACTCTACACCAAAATGAATCAGCCCTATACAAACATATATCCTCTCCGTTTTTGACTTAATGCACCACAATGCGTTAAGTAGAGCTCCCTGTGCTATATAGTAGGTTCTCTTTAGTTATCTATATTATACACGATATCAATAGTATATGTGTCAAAAGGATTAACCTTTCATTTCTACGTGGTACATGGCTGGCCCTGTGTGATGTGGGTGTTTGACTCACCAGGATGAGAGCAGGCCAGAGTACCCCTCATCCTCTATTCCCTGAAGGCAAGTAGATCTCGCTATCTTCCACGGGAAAACACATTCCTTACAGAATGAGTTCATCTTAGCTGTCAGCTCTGGAGCATCTAAGGAACTTGAATGCATGCAACACTGCCAGCAGGAGGCTCACCCACCTCCACTGGGGATAAGAATCCCCAGTGGGGGGAAACAGGCTGCTTCCACGTGAGTGAAGCAGCTGTCGTTTAACATAGAAGTGTCAGAAGCCCAAGCAAATTTCTCATCACCAAGTGGTGGTGTCATGGTCAGTGAAATACTTTGCGGTTTTAATATGGTTTGGGGAGAAGATTTTATGAAATTGAAGTTACAGACAAAAATTTTATCTAGAAAGTGGTCTGGCTAAGAATCCTTGGCTAAGAATTCGTTTTGTTGTGAAAGATAGAACTGTGATGTGAAAGGTAGGATTAAATTAGTCACACATCTTTGAAATGTAAAACATTATTTTGTTATCTTTGAGTACATTTTCTTAGTAATCAAATGAAGATGACTATGTTAAATCAATCTGAAGAAGAACACATCAAAGTTTGTCATGACACAGTTCTATTATATAAAATATTGTGATTCATCAAAATAAGACTCTAAAACTTAAACATTTGTAAGTTTTCCAGTTGCAAAGAAATATAGACTATATACCATTGTATTTATATTGACTTTCCATTTATTTTTATGTTTATTTCTCCATCTATCTGTAATCTTTCCATCCATCTATGCATTCATCTGTCATCTAACAGCTTCTGTAGCTAATATATACTGTTTAGATGTTATAGGACACTTGAAAGTGATGTACTTTCTATTTCTGGTCTTCCAGAATTTTCAAACTAATTTGACATTTCTTCAATGGCTTGGAAGAAAGGTGAGACACCTCATCATCCCAGCCATCATCTTTAAAAAACAAGGAGAATGAAACAAACACAGTCCCCCTCTCAACTCAAGAGACATAGACACAAAGTCTTACGATGGATGTGGGGCCAAACTTTAAATCCCTTTCAATAAAAGCCCTGTTTATGCATCTGGTAAATGGTAATATAATATATATGAGCTTGAGAGTATTTGAAGACTTTGTGATTCAGGTTATGAAAAAATAGATGATGGTTTAATATAAGGCAATCAAGTCTAACATAACATATGAATCACAGTGCAAATATCTCTGGCATTTGACTGATCTGCCTGGTTATGTGACCAAAGTAACACAGGAACTCAGTAGATGACTTTGTCCATTTGGGACTTTTATTTTGCTGTAGCAAAAACACCATAGACTGTGTGGCTTAAACAACAAACACTTGTTTCTCACAATTCTGGATGCTGAGAAGTTCAGGATCAAAGCTCCAGCAGATTTATTGTCTGGTGAGAGCCCCTGTCCTGGTTCTTAGAGGCTTGCCTTTTTGCATATGCCAGAATGGGTGAAAGAAAGTTCTTTGGGGCCTCTTTTATTTGGACTCCAATCCCATTAATGAGAGCTTTGCCCTCACTACCTAATCATCTTCCAAAGACTCCACCTATGAATACCATCACATTGTGGGTTAGTTTTCAGTTTCTGAATTTGGGGGGACTTCCCTGATGGTCCAATGGTTAAGAAGCTGCCTTGCAATGCAGAGAACATGGATTCCATCCCTGGTTGGGGAACAAAGATCCCAAAGCCTCTGAGCAACTAAGCCTGCATGCCACAATTACTCAGCCCACTCACCATAGCTAGAGAGTCTGCAATGCAAGCAAAGATCTCACATGCAACAATTAAGACCCAATGCAGCCAAATAAATAAATTATTTTTTTTAATTTCTGAATTTGGGAAGACGTGCATTCAGTCTATAGTGGTAGTAAGCATGTGTCACTATGCTGCTGCTGCTGCTAAGTCGCTTCAGTTGTGTCTGACTCCTAGCGACCCCATGGACTACAGCCCACCAGGCCCCTCCGTCCATGGGATTTTCCAGGCAAGAGTACTGGAGTCGGGAGCCATTGCCTTCTCTGATGTGTCACTATAGTCAGTTATTAAAACTGTTCCTTGAAATTGTACCTGGAGTTGGAATATTTTGAGTTAGAAGCTTCCTCTGTAATCATCTGCTTAACAGCCCACTTTGCAGGTCAGGAAACTGAGGCCAAATAGATCATAGAACTGGCTGGGAGGGCTCCCCCCCCCCCCCCGCCCCCGGTCTTCTAGCTCCAGGTCAGAGCTCTTTTCCACCCCGTTTCTCAGGAGGCTTCTTTATGAAAGATGGCTCACTGCTAACAGCAAATAATAGGACCAGGTTTAGCCTAAGCTGAAGCATAAGAATCTTGTTTTAAATTTATCTTTACACATTTTTTCCACAACCCTTTTCTACCCTTCCCATCCCTTGTCCAGTTGCTTTTTGCTTCCTAACTCTTATTTCCCAAATGAGACATCTATTACCTTCATGAGTTTCCCTGGCGTCTCAGATGGTAAAGAATCTATCTGCAATAAAGGAGACCCAGGATCAATCCTTGGGTTGGGAAGATCCCCTGGAGGAGGGAATGGCAACCCACTCCAGTATTCTTGCCTGGAAAATTCTACGGACAGAGGAGCCTGGTGGGTTACAGTCCTTGGGGTCTCAAAGAGTTGGACACAACTGAGCGACTAACACACACACACACAATAAATTCATATCAATTTTGCATTTCAAAACTCCCTCATCCTCCATTTCATTATGGTTAAACATAATTTTTTAACCCCAAATAATACTTCTGATAGGACTCACAGCTTCCTTTGGGATAAAGCAACTGCGAGGTTTGGCTAAGGGGCTGGTGAACTTCTGGGGTTTGTTTTATTCTACCGGTTACATGTGTGTGGCTGTTTTTTTGATTTTTTTATAAGATTATTTATTTTCAGCTGCACTGAGTCTTCATTGCTTTGCATGGACTTTCTCTAGTTGCTGTGAGTGGGGGCTACCCTCTAGTTGCAGTGCTCAGGGTTCTCATTGCTGTGCCTTCTCTTGTTGTGGGGCACAGTCTCTAGGTACAGGACTTCAGTGGTTTCAGCACACAGGTTTGGTAATTGTATCTCGCAGGTTCTGGAGCTTGGGCTCAATAATTGTAGCACACAGGGGCTTATCGTGGCATGTGGGATCTTCCCAGGCCAGGGATCAAACCCATGTTGCCTGCATTGGCCAGTAGATTCTTATCCACTGGGCCACCAGGGAAATCTGTGTGTGGCTGTTTATTTTACCTAGTCTATAGCAGGCCTTGAACTTTGAGTATGTGTGCATAAGGACCAATGATAAATAGACTGCACATCAGATTTGCCAGAGTTCTGGGGAAAATCTTTCACTCAGTTTCATACATTATCAAAGCAGTGACCCCCTTAGTCACAGAAACTCACACTCTGGACACTGCACACACATAAATCGCGAAGTTTACACCTGTCTGTCTCTTCCCTGCCTTTTGGATCTTTCACCACCCTGCCACGGTCCCACCATCCACAAGTATGCATGTCCTGCTTTGCTGCCCACTCCACCCAAGGACCACAATCAACAGGAAGATACTTTCTCGAATAAACCCTCATGGTGATGCCATAAGATCTTCCCATTACACAACCACTGAGTGTTTTTCTTCCCTTAAAAAAAAAAAAAGGAGGGGCTTTTAATTGCTCCTTTATGTTTATTTTTCCTTTATTCTTAATTATATTAAACACCCATATATCCCTTCCCCGAGTATTCATTTAGAAGGAAGGTTTTGTAATAGTCACATTTAATTTATCAGGGTGCAATAATTTGTGTTTCCCAATCATCTTGCTGACTTTGGTTCATTATACTATTGTTTCACATGAGTAAGTTAGCAAAGTTTGGATTGATTGACTCTAATTAACTAAAACTGGTTCCAGGCTGTGCATCTATTGTCATGGTAGCTAGTTGCAAAGCCCTAAACCAAGCAGCAATGGTGCTATAAGGTAATATTGATTTGAAAACTGGAGATAATATATAACCTTGAACTTATCACTTTTGGGGAAACAAACTAAAACAAAAAAGGTGAGGGGAAGGGAAGGGAGCGGTATTAAGACAGTCTTTCAGGACACTTGGGAATATAAATGGGAGTTTTCAGTGGGTTTGCTTCATTTTTGTTTTTCCTGTCCAGATATAATCACAGATATGTTGAATTACAAAGTAATTCCAAGTTCAGCTGCCAGAAGAGTAAAGATTTCATGGTCTTTGAAACTGTGAAGACATGAAATACACATGCTGACGAGTAGTCTGAGATCCACCAAAAAATTATGGGGAGACCTCCATTTTGGTAGAGGAAACCTTTCTAGCCATTAGTCATAGAGAAGTAGGATTGTCTGAAATCTAATCTCTTCTCTGTTGCTGATTTTTATAGTCAATAATGACCTCTGCTTGAGATTACACGGTTTTTTTGACAGTATGGCCAACTGGAAAAAATGATAGCATTTACCTCTGATAAGCATGAACAAATACCACCCTTGCTCTTACTGCCAGACAGGAATCAAGTTAAAAAAAATTGCAGAGAAGAATGCCACAGTGAGATCCATCAGTGGATTTTCTTTTTTTTTTTTTTAAATTTTATTTTATTTTTAAACTTTACATAATTGTATTAGTTTTGCCAAATATCAAAATGAATCTGCCACAGGTATACATGTGTTCCCCATCCTGAACCCTCCTCCCTCCTCCCTCCCCATTCCATCCCTCTGGCCATCCGTGGATTTTCAGTATCCCTGCTGTAATATGCTATGGCTCCTGTTTCTTCTCTTAAAATTCCAGTTAGGATGGGATTTGACTGCTGTTGCCCACATCTTCAGTTCCCTAGCTCTCATTTCAGAGTTTCAGGACCCCTGTCTTCCATGGCACCCTTATCAACTGAGCTGCTTCCTCCTTCACTCTTTCACTTCTCTCCAGGTTCCAAACAGCCTTTGTGCCCTGACAGACAGGTGATGTGAAAGTTTAGTTCTTGTGCTAAAAGAGCCTTGCTTGAGAAGTCTTCTGTCAGAATGTAGAAAACACCAGAAGCATTTCTGGTTTACCCAGGTGCTTCCTTCCTTTGCCCTGTGTTGAAGTCTCTTTGGAAACTGTGGACAGGCAACTCATGTTGACCAGTATCTTCTCCATTTTATTATTTAAGTGTTTTTAAATGTTTTGTGGCTATTGTAGCCCTGTGAGAAAGGACCAATTTCCAAATGTCACAGTGAAAGAAGCCTATATTAGTGAGTGTTCTCCAGAGAAACCAAATCAATATCGTGCATGTAAATATGGGGAGATGGCTCAGGTGATTATGGAGGCTGGTGAGTTAAAAATCTACGATGCAGGTCATCAGCTGGAGACCTGGGAAGAGCTGATGTTGTAGTTCAAATCCACTGACTATTAGGTTGGAGAACCAGGAAAAGTCGATATTGTAGTTCAAGTCCAAAGGCCTTCTGCAGCAGAGTTCTCTCTTGCTTGGGGGAGGTCAGTCTTTTGTTCCAACCAGGGCTTCAACTGATTGGATGAGGCGCACCCTCATTATGGAGGATAATCTGCTTTACTCAAAGTTCACCAATTTCAAATGTAAATCTCACTCACAAACATTCTCACAGAAACATCCAGGATCATTCTTGACCAAATATCTGCACACAGTGGCCCAGCCAAGTGGACACAGCACGAGGCTCACCCAAAGTCATGGGCAGAGGAGCCAGAGAAGACAAAGATGGGGAAGCAAAGTGACACAAAGTCATTTTTGAAGAGAAGAAGGACAAGACCACTGATTCCTCACAGGTTTTGAAGCAGTTTAAATGGTCAACCACATGAACACGGTACACACAACACACACCAGTCTTTCTTCTTGAAAAGCTTAGTAACAAGAAGTCCTCACACCCTCTTCTTGTGCTGTGAGGGACCAAGGTAGTTCTGAAACAGCAGACACCAGCCCTAAGCCGGTAAAATGATAGGCAGAAAAGGCTCTGCTCAGACTCTGTCCTCTGACTCCCTCTACTGGCTGAGCAGGTGGCTGTGCACATCTGCCCCAGGGAATTTCTGCTCCTCCCACCCTTCTTTACAGAATTCAAAACAATTCAAAAGGTCTCTGCCATATTTACAATTCCCACCACCATAACACCAGTTACAAGTGGACTCACTTCCTACCAAGAGGAAAGTAGGTATCACATCTCTTGCTGGTAAAATATTTGTCTTAACATCTTCAAATCAAACAACAGTCGTTCTTTAAGTCCTTTCTTGTTGCCCAGTACAGGGGAGAATGCAAAGAAAGAATTAAACATAGGCCTTGCATACGAGAGCTGAATGGAGAAGGGAATGGCAACCCACTCCAGTGTTCTTGCCCGGAGAATTCCATGGACAGAGGAGCCTGGTGAGCTATAGTCCATGGGATTGCAAAGAGTCAGACACAACTGAGTGACTAACACTATGAGAGTTGAAGAATTGATGCTTTTGAACTGTGGTGTTGGAGAAGACTCTTGACAGTCCCTTGGACTGCAAGGAGATCCAACCAGTCAATCCTAAAGGAAATCAGTCCTGAATATTAAGGACTGTTGCTGAAGCTGAAACTCCAATACTTTGGCCACCTAATATGAAGAACTGACTCATTGAAAAAGTCCCTGATGCTGGGAAAGATTGAAGGCAGGAGGAGAAGGGGACGAAAGAGGATGAGATGGTCACCAACACGATGGGCATGAGTTTGAGCAGGCTCTGGGAGTTGATGGACAGGGAAGCCTGGTGTGCTTCATTCCATGGGGTTGCAAGGAGTTGGACATGACTGAGTGACTGAACTGAACTGAACTGATGACAGCTTATAATTTTGTGCAGAAGTAAGTCTAATAATATGTAGCAAATAAATAAGGGGAGATGATCTTCAGACAAGAGATTCTGTCAGAGTTCATAGGTGATGGCTGTAAGTATGAAATGGAGTGGCCACTTTTCTATGAAATGGAGTGGCCACTTTTCTACTTGCTGTTATATGTTGCAAAATTTGTTTAGATTGATTGTGTCAAGAATTAGCTCATTCTAATTCAAGTCATTCCAGTTTCTCTCAATGATTGTATGTTTTCTTAGTGTCTATTTATTCACTGTAGCAGTCAAGTTTATCAAAACCACACAGAATTTGGGGTTGGTAGATCCAAGCTATTAGAATGCATAAACAACAAGGTCTATTGTATAGCACAGTAAACTCTATCCAGTCTCTTGGGATAAGGCATAATGGAAAAGAACATTAAAAATATATAAACACTTATATTTGTGTATAGCTGAGTCACTAGCTATACAACGGAGATTGGCACAATATTCTAAATCAGCAATACTTCAATAAACATAAAATATTAACAGAAAGAATGGGGAAAAAAAAAAAACAACCTATGGCAACCCTAAGGAAGGATTTTTGATGAAGGAGATGATTTTGAGTGTTTCCCTATAAAATGGAATGCATCTTAATACTTGTAAATCCTTAAGTTACCTTGTGAGGAAGGAACCCATTTTACCCCCTGCCCCCCAAATTGCAAGTATCATTATTAGATGACTCTTTAATATGGTTTTGGGACTTTCCAGGTGGCATTAGTGGTAAAGAATCTGCCTACCAATACAGGAGATGCAAGAGATGAAGGTTCGATTCCTGGGTCAGGAAGATCCCCTGGAGTAGGGCATGGCAACCCACTCCAGTATTCTTGCCTGGAAAATTCCATGGGCAGAGGAGCCTGACAGGCTACAGTCCATGGGGTTGCAAAGAGTTGGATACGACTGAGCAACTGAGCACATAATATGATTTTTATCAATATTCTCCTCTAGCTCTTACTTACAGAAGAAAAATGGACCACGTTTGGAAATTATATTGGATGTCCTCTGCCCTTCTAATGATTTATGGAAATCTGAAGTGATGTTGGGTCACTTGGGATGGCAAACTGATCTCAGCGGCCTTGATTTGTCCACCCCGGTCTCAGCACTGGAGGAATCTGGAAGCCAAAACAATTTCAGGGAGACTGATTCTGAGCTGAAGTACAAGTATGTTTACTGAGGAGCCTGGGTCCTCAGAATGAGGCTGGAAGCTCATCATCTCGGTATGCTAGTGCCAAATCGAATCTCGGAGACAAGAGTTTTGGGTGGAGTAGGAAAGGACGGCTTTATTACTTTGCCAGGCAAAGTGGGGACACAGTAAGCTTCTGCCTTGAGAGCGGAGGTGTTCCTTTGTGGAGAGGATACTGAGAAAGTGTATTGGTTCAAAGAGGGCGTGATGAGCTCATGGACATTCTGAAGGGTTGGTGGTAAGTTAAGTAGGAGTCAGCGTTAATCAATCATCAGGTTCTAACTGGTCTGGGGTCCGCAGGCTGTGGGCTGCACACCATTGTTAATCCTTAACTTCTCCCACCTAGTTGGGGTTTCTGTATCTGAAAAACAGTTCAAAGATATTGTGTGCATCCATTGATGGGGAACCAGGACCTTGCCCCAAGGCTACACTATTGTTTTTCTTGTTTGTTTTCCCCTGGTCTCACATCCCCTCCCTTTCCTAATTAACGCTGGCTTGAATTTGCCCACTGGAACTCAGGGAAGGTCACGGAGGGTGAATGAAGGCTGTTTCCTGTAATCAAAGAAAAGGGGGACACAGGCTTTGAGCCCAGGAGCCCCACAGGGCCCCGCTCAGTATCAACAGTCAGCGGATATAACAGGGAAGATGCCAACATCATTGCTGAAATACTTGAAAGGTGAACCTGGAAAAAAGCCCTACATGTCATATCTGAAGGGCAAACTAAACAGTACTAAACAAAATCAGAACTGGAGGATGAGAGTGTAGGAAGGGCTACAACAGCATGGAATTCAGTGTGAAGGCAAGTCAAGGAGAGTAGGTCAGAACTAAGACTTTGAATGAGGACTGCATGTTAGTGTATTCCTTTCACACGGTTTGCTGTTCGTCCTAGCAGGATGGTCAAAGCAGCTTAATATGAGGCCGCGAAGCCAAACTCCAAGCCAGCCCTATGCTCTCAACCTTTGAGTGACAGGTACCCATCAGACAAGCCTGTGGCTTCTAATTTTTTTCTTTCTCTGAAATGTGAGACACTGAATCTGAGATGACACAAAATAGATCTGTTGATTCTCATCAAAATTGGAGAATGTCCGAGAGGCAGTGAACTTAATGCTCTTCTAAGTGTGGCTCTCAGAGTCGGACACGACTGAAGCGACTTAGCAGCAGCAGCAGCAGCAAGTGTGGCTCGAGGACCTGCAGCATCTGAATCACCTGGGAGCTTGTTGGAAAGGCAAATTCTCAGTCTCCTGCGCATCTACTGTATTAACGTTTTATTAAGATTCCCAGGTAATTCATGTGTATATGGCGCTAGTTGTAAAGAACCTGCCTGCCAAGGCAGGAGATGTAAGAGATTTGGGTTCAATCCCTGGGTCGGGAATGATCCTTGGAGGAGGGCATGGCAACCCACTCCAGTATACTTGCCTGGAGAATCCCGTGCACAGAGAAGCCTGGCAGGCTACAGTCCAAAGAGCTGGACACTACTGAAGTGACTTAGCACAGCATACATATTAAAGAACACAGACATTTTCCCTTCTAAAATACCAGTGGTCCTCAACCTTTTTGGCACCAGAGACTTGTTTTGTGGAAGACAATTTTTCCACAGACTGGGAATGGAGGGATGGTTTTGGGATGATTCAAGAACATTACATTTATTGTGTACTTTATTTTTATTATTATTACATCGGCACCGCCCCATATCATCAGGAATTAGATCCCAGAGGCTAGGAACCCCTGTATAATAGCACTCACAGATAGCTAACTAGCATCTAATTACAAATCTGCCAGTTCACAATTTTTAAAATCACGATGTTTGTTAATCAATTCTTCTTCAACTTTTAGAGCCTAACACAGTAACAGAAGAGCTTCCCAGGTGGTGCCAGTGGTAAAGAACCTGCCTGCCAAGGCAGGGGAAGTCAGAGACTCGGGTTTAATCCCTATGCCAGGGAAGATCCCCTGGAGAAGGGCAAGGCAACTCACTCCAGTATTCTTGCTTGGAAAAATCCCATGGACAGAGGAGCCTGGCCGGCTATGGTCCGTAGGATCCCACAGAGTCCGACAAGACTAAAGTGACTTAGCACTCATGCACAATAATAGAAAAATTATATTTGATCAGTAAATACTGAATGAATGAATGAATGTTTCACCTTGAATTGAAAATGTTTGTCCACAAATTATTTGGACTAGCTAGATAATAAATCAGTGTCTTCCACAGTCAGTCCTAATGTTAAATAAAAGACTTTGGAATCATATAGGCCTCTGTTTTCTAGGCTAAATGTGTCTGGCTCCTTCAATGACTTTTCATGTGTCAGGGTGTGTAAGTCCTCACCATCTGTGTACCTTCTTCTGGCCACAGGTTGGATTCAAAGGCTGTGATCCGGGAGCAGACTTGTCTCCACATGAGCCTCTGCGCACACAGTCCACGGAACACGAGCTGGTAACATTTCTCTGCTTCTGCTCTAGGCTTTTCTAATTTAGTCAATTGGCTGTCACGTCACTAAAAATAGGAAGTTTGAACTTGGGCTCCTTTTTTTTTCTGTCTGAGGTTATTTTGCTTACCACAAATGAAGGCCACAGAAGCTAAATATATGTCTACTTGAATGATGACTTTATAGCAATAAAATGAGCCCACAGGGGCTAATGACTCTGTAATCAGCTTTTTCAACCACTTTTTATATTGGGCATAATTTTCTCTCTCTCTGAGAAATTCTACATCATTTATCACTAGACTAACGTGAGCGAAAGGGGAAAGGCATGAGCTGAGAGATTAGAGGCCACTGCCTGTCTGCTATTAAATCATAACAGTAAATCTGCCTGGAGGAGACTATTCGATTTTGGATACTAGTACAGCAGATCCTCATGTCCTTTTTTAGTTCAGAATTCTTACTTCGGCATTGGTTTAAAAAATTAGGTTTTAAGAAGAATTTATTTTGTTTTCAGTTTCAAAATGATCAATATTATTCCAACTCAGGACTATTTCTTCTCAAAAAATTTTTTACTGGAGTATAGCTGATTTACAAGCTGTGTTCATTTCAGGTGTATAGCAAAGTGAATCAGTTGCACATATAAATATATCCAGTCTTTTGTAGATTTTTGTCCCATGTAGGACATTACAGAGTATTGAGTAGATCCACCTGTGCTATATAGGTGGTCCTTATTAGTTAACAATTTTTGATATAGTAGACTGTGTATTTCAATCCCAATCTTCCAATTTGTCCTTCCTCCTCCAACCCCTGGTAACTGTAAGTTTATCTTCCACATTGTAACTCTGTTTTGTAGGTAAGTTCATGCGTGTGTGCATGCTAAGTTGCTTTAGTCATGTCCAACTCTTTGTGACCCTATGGATCGTAGCTTGCCAGGTTCCTCTGTCCATAAGATTCTCCAGGCAAGAATACTGGAATGGGTTGCATGCCCTCCTCCAAGGATCTTCATGACCCATGCATTGAACCCACATGTCTTACTTCTGTGTTGGCAGGCAGGTCCTGGCTATTGTAAACAGTGCTGCAAGACTCAGGACCATTTCTAAAGTTTCTTTTCTTGTTCTCTACCACCTCCTGGTTGCCATCAAGAGAAAGGGATCACACTCTTCCTGTTGACCTGCTTGCAAATTGATATTTGGTAAGTTTGAAGTCAGATATTCTTTTAGAGGGTGAGGTTATTATTTAACTGATGATGTACCTGTGCTCTAGACAACACCTTCCGAGTACCACTGCCCTTCCTACTTAGTAATATCATCTTTTGTAGACATCTTATGTAGACGAAGCTCCATTGGCATTCTGGAGTTCGTTGCTCTTGGGCCTGGTTTACAGACCATTTTTACTGAATATCCTCTACTTACTCCTCCAGATCTACTGCCTCCCTTCCCTTCCCTGCTGTCTGCCTTGGGAGGTGGATATGCACAGATTATGACGATTACGACAATGGGCTTCTGTGCTCTCTCCCTCCCCTTGTCCTTTCTGTCTAGCTCCACTTCTGTTAGCCTGCGGTTGTTGATCCATCCCTTGGTTCCTCTACGTCTTACTCATGTCTTTATCATCAGTAACTTGTATATCAACCCTCCTTGAATTATTCTAATTTGACAGTATCACCTCTTTCTTTGTCCCCTTATCTGATTACAATACCTATTCCTTCATTCTGTCTTGTTTTTAATATTTTTTTATTATTTACTTATTTATGTAGTGAGCACTAATGCATTATCTATTGTTTACCAATCATTCAACTAAATTTCTTTAGAGTTCATTCTTTACAAAATAGTCAATAAGCTTTAGATAAAGTTAACCCTTGAGTTCTTTATTTTAGTTATGCTATTTCCTTTTGGGATAAAGGCCAGTAATTGGGAGACAGGTATTACCTGTCATCTTAAGAGATGTTTTTTACCCTTGACAGTGAATAAGAGCCTGTTTTCATATTGTGTGTGTGCTCAGTCATGTTTGACTCTTTGCGACCCCATGGACTGTAGCCCACCAGGTTTCAGTCCATGAAATTCTGCAGGCAACAATTCTGGAATGGGTAGCCATTCCCTTCTCCAGTGGATCTTCCTGACCCAGGGATCAAACCTGAGTCTCCTGCATTGCAGACAGATTCTTTACTATCTGAGCTACCAAGTGAATTTCAAAGTATAAGTAACAAACTTAATTGTTTTAAATCAAAAGACTCATATAAACAGAAGATAAGACTTGTTCTGTTGGTGCCAATAACTGAGTTGTTCACTCCCTCCTAGCCTCATTTTTTTCCTAGATCTGGCCTTTGGCTAGTAACTTGGCTTTGATGGTGACATATAAAGGCAACCTTGACCACCTCTCAACAAAAGATTGTCTGTACCCATATGAGTAGTTCAGTTCAGTCCCTCAGTCATGTCCAATTCTTTGCAACCCCATGAATTGGAGCACGCCAGGCCTCCCTGTCCATCACCAACTCCCGGAGTTCACTCAGACTCACGTCCGTTGAGTCAGTGATGCCATCCAGCCATCTCATCCTCTGTCATCCCCTTCTCCTCTTGCCCCCAATCCCTGCCAGCATCAGAGTCTTTTCCAATGAGTCAACTCATGAGACGGCCAAAGTACTGGAGTTTCAGCTTCAATATCAGTCCTTCCAAAGAACACCCAGGACTGATCTCCTTTAGGATGGACTGCAATGGATCTCCTTGCAATCCAAGGGACTCTCAAGAGTCTTCTCCAACACCACAGTTCAAAAGCATCAATTCTTCGGCGCTCAGCCTTCTTCACAGTCCAACTCTCACATCCATACATGACTACTGGAAAAACCATAGCCTTGACTAGATGGACCTTTGTTGGCAAAGTAATGTCTCTGCTTTTGAATATGCTGTCTAGGTTGGTCATAACTTTCCTTCCAAGGAGTAAGCGTCTTTTAATTTCATGGCTGCAATCACCATCTGCAGTGATTTTAGAGCCCCAAAAAATAAAGTCTGACACTTTCCACTGTTTCCCATCTATTTGCCATGAAGTGATGGGACCAGATGCCATGATCTTAGTTTTCTGAATGTTGAGCTTTAAGCCAACTTTTTCACTCTCCTCTTTCACTTTCATCAAGAGGCTTTTGAGGTCCTCTTCACTTTCTGCCATAAGGGTGGTGTCATCTGCATAACTGAGGTTATTGATAACTTGTTCTGCTGCTGCTAAGTCACGTCCTACTCTCTGCGACCCCATAGATGGCAGCCCACCAGGCTCCCCCGTCCCTGGGATTCTCTAGGCAAGAACACTGGAGTGGGTTGCCATTTCCTTCTCCAATGCATAAAAGTGAAAAGTGAAAGTGAAGTCGCTCAGTCGTGTCCAACTCTTAGCGACCCCATGGACGGAGGCCCACTAGGGTCCTCCGTCCATGGGATTTTCCAGGCAAGAGTACTGGAGTGGGGTGCCATTGCCTTCTCCAGATAACTTGTCCTAGCAATCTTGATTCCAGCTTGTGCTTCTTCCAGACCAGCGTTTCTCATGATGTACTCTGCATATAAGTTAAATAAGCAGGGTGACAATATACAGCCTTGACATACCCCTTTTTCTATTAGGATCCAGTCTGTTGTTCCATGTCCAGTTCTAACTGTTGCTTCCTGACCTGCATATAGGTTTCTCAATAGGCAGGTCAGGTGGTCTGGTATTCCCATCTCTTTCAGAATTTTCCACAGTTTATTGTGATCCACACAGTCAAAGGCTTTGGCATAGTCAATAAAGCAGAAATAGATGTTTTTTTCTGGAACTCTCTTGCTTTTTCCATGATCCAGTGGATGTTGGCAATTTGATCTCTGGTTCCTCTGCCTTTTCTAAAACCAGCTGGAACATCTGGAAGTTCACGGTTCACATGTTGCTGAAGCCTGGCTTGAGTAGTAGTTGCCAGCAAAAGGATAAGAGGATTTCACTCCTTAGGTTTACCTTGAGAAGAGATATCCTTTACTAGGCCTAGAGCCCTTTTCCAGTGCTGTTTCTACAACTCCCTATTTGTCTTGTGGGCCATGCGGTTTCTCTCACTCTGGACAAGGACATGGCTGACCCAACTGAGAAGGGTAGAGGCTGACCCCAAGCTGGAGCCTGGGTGTTGACTGTGGAGTGATCTGTGGTTCTGGGGTGACTGCAGTGCCTGGCGCCACTGGGATCTGGATCTGTCTGGTCTGATTTGAGCAGCTATTCTGTCCCAGGACCACAGAAGGCAGAGACCATAGTCACATCTTTGTCTACCCCAGAGCAGCTTCTGCACATTGTTCTTCATAAATATCTGTCCATATTTTTCCCACTGGTTCAATTTAATTCCAAGGGTCCCTTCTCCCCATTTTTTCTTTTTTCATGAAGTGTACATTTTCAGGTGGAAATAAATCAATGAAATGCAAAAACATCCTTGTCTATTTGGGTAAAGGCAGAGCAAAGGTGACTTTCAGGATTGGAAAGACAGGGTCCTTTCATCTGGGGCTTCCTCAGGCTTTGGTTGTACACAGTGACATGACTTTTCAGCACTGATGGTGAAGTGTTTAGTTTCTATTAAAGACATCGTTAGCTGCGTTAATAAAAGTTAAGTGACATGACCAAGGAATGTAAAAGTTTTGCTGTTCTATAAAGTGACAAGAATATATGACCAGGGTTGTACAAAATCACATAGGATCTACAAAAAATCTAAATAATAAATGAGTTTTGAAAGATTTCAGGATAAAAGGTTTATTTGCAAATGAATTTGTATATACTAACAATTTAAAATACCTCATGTACTATAGTATACTGTGAAAAATATAAAATACTTAAGAATAAATCTGACAATATACACGAAAGACTTGTGCACTAAAAAATACAAAATTTTGCTGTGAGGAATTAAGGATGATATGCAGATGTACTGTTTTCATGGGTTGAAAGACAATATTATTTGGATATTAGTCCTAAAACTGATCTATAGATTCAATTCAATTCCAACCAAAATCTCAACAGGTTTTTTCTCTTCTCTTTTTGAGGGGTAAAAATTGACAAATTGACTTTACTACTTACATGAGAAAAAGAACAAGTCTGGCCTAACACTTTTGAGTTTAAGATTTAATTAAGCAATTAAGACAGTGTGGTATTCTCATCAAAACAGACAATAAGCAATGAAACAGAGACAACCAATTTTTGACAAAGGTATAATTAAGGGCAATTCAGTGGAGAAAACACATTCTTATCAATAAGTGATACTGGAAAAATTAGATATCCATATATGAGAAAACAAACTTTGACCATATCTCAACAATAAGCCAAATGGATGATGAAACCAACTATAAAACCTGAAAGAGTAAAACTTCTGGAAGAACACAGGAGAAAAATTTTGTAACCTTGGCTTAGGTGAAGACTTCATAGACATGACCCAGAAAAAGAAGGACCCATAAAAGGACAAACTGATAATTTACATTTCATGAAAATTAAAAACACCCCTCCCCCACCAAAAGACACTGTTAAGTGAATGAAATGTCACAGGCTGTCAGTTGTCACAGGCTGGAAAAAATATTTTCAAAGCTTCTGTTTGTTATAGAATTGCATATAGGATAGCAAAAGAACTCTATAAAGCAACAATGAGAAGACAAACACCCCAATTAAAAATGGGCAAAAATTTAAACTCGAAGTTCACCAGGAGATGTGGATGGCAAATAAGCACATTGAAAGAGGTTCAGCATTAGACTTCAGGGAACTACAAGTTACAAACACTGCAGGAGCCTTTATACAACTATTAAAACAGCCAAAAGTTCAAAGACTGGCCACACAATGTAGACAAGGATACAGAGGAACTAGACCTTTCATACACTGCAGATGGGCATATAAAGTGGTGCACCCACTTAGGACAACAGTTTGATTGAGTCCTTAAAAAGTTAAATGCATACCTGTCATATGATCCAGCCATTCCACTTGCTTTGTACATGAATATTCATTTGTAGCAGTCTTATTTGCAATAGTCCAAACTGGAAATAACCCAAATGCTCATGAACAGATGAACACATTTTTATATATTTATACAGGGGAATTCTGCAGTAAAGAAAAATAATGAACTCTTAATATACACAAAAACCCTGGATGGATCTCAAAATAATGTGGACTGCAAAGCTAGACAAGAAAAGAGTAAATGCTGTTTGATCTATTCTACTTAAAATTCGAAGAAATGCAAACTAATTTATGGTGACAAAACAGATGAGTGGGTTTCTAGGGGCAGGGTAGGGACAAGGGATGCGGAGGGACTACTGAGTTTACCTAGAGACTGAGGAAATGCTGTGGTGATGGATGTATTCATTAGGTTGATCGTGATGGTGGTTTCATGGGGGTATGTGCTGTGCTCAGTCATGTCCGGCTCCTTGCGGCCCCATGGACTGTAGCCCACCAAGGCCCCTCTATCCATGGGATTTCCCAGTCAAGAATACTGGAGTGGGTTGCCATTGCCTACTCCAGGGGATCTTCCTGACCCAGGGATGTGTTTCTTGTGTCTCCTGCACTGGCCTTGCAACGGCCTCTTTATCACTGTGCCACATGGGAAACCAGTTGATGGATACATACGTTATGTCAAAAAATTTTCCTGTGCACTTGAAATATGTGCTCTTCACATTGACTATATGTCATTAAAAGGAGACGTGGGGGAAAGGAGGATGATGTAGTTCTGCTGCTGCTGCTGCCAAGTCGCTTCAGTCGTGTCCGACTCTGTGCGACCCCATGGTTATGGGGGATGTGCAGGAGCTCGTGAGGCAGATATCATGGGGTGGGGTCTTCTCTACAGTTGTTCATCACTCAGTTGTGTCCGACTCTTTGTGACCCCATGGATTGCAGCACACCAGGCTTCCCTGTCCTTCATCATCTCCTGGAGTTTGCTTCAACTCATGTCTATTGAGTTGGTGATGCAATCTAATTATATCATTCTCTGTCACCCTTCTCCTTCTGCCCTCAGTCTTTCCCAGCATCAGGGTCTTTTCCAGTGAGTCAGCTCTTCGCATCAGGTGGCCAAAGTACTAGAGTTTCAGCTTTAGCATCCGTCCTTCAAATGAATAGTCAGGGTTGATTTCCTTCTAGTTTGATTGGTTGGATCTCCTTGCTGTCCAAAGGACTCTCAAGAGTCTTATCCAGCATCACAATTTGAAAGCATCAGTTCTTCGGTGCTCAATCTTCTTTATGGTTCACCGCTAACATTTGTACATGACTACTGGAAGAACCACAGCTTTGACTATATGGACCTTTGTCTGCAAAGTGATGTCTCTGCTTTTTAATATGCTGTCTAGGTTTGTCACAGCTTTCCTTCCAAGGAGCAAGAAATTTCTCTTTTGACCCATCTCTACGGCTTTGGACCTTATGTGAGTAATTCATTCAAAGTCTCAGTTTTTAAAATCTCTAATATGAGGTAAAATAACACTTGGAAGAAATTGTAAGGTTCAATTCAGTTCAGTCTCTCAGTCGTGTCCAACTCTTTGCGACCCCATGGACTGCAGCATACCAGGCCTCCCAGTCCATCGCCAACTCCAGGAGTTTACTCAAACTCATGTCCATTGAGTCGGTGATGCCATCCAGCCATCTCATCCTCTGTTGTCCCCTTCTCCTCCTGCCTTCAATCTTTCCCAGCATCAGTGTCTTTTCCAAGGAGTCAGTTCTTCGCATCAGGTGGCTAAAGTATTGGAGTTTCAGCTTCAGCATCAGTCCTTCCAATGAATATTCAGGACAGATTTCCTTTAGGATGGAGTGGTTGGATCTCCTTGCAGTCCAAGGGACTCTCAAGAGTCTTCTCCAACACCACACTTCAAAAGCATCAATTTATCAATTGTAAGGTTAGAAACTGTATATATTTAAAAAAAACATAGCACCTGGTACCTAGTACCTATGTAATCATGTTAGTTTATTTTTATTGCTATTTTCCCCAGGGTTCAAATTATTACCTGAGATTAGATTTCAACACTTAGGGAAGGAAGGGTCATGGAAGTTCTCAGATAGGGATGCTATTCAAATCAAAAAAGAAAAAAATATATAGGTTTGATCCTTACTGAGTGTGTAGCTCTGTCGCTGGCTTTTGGCAGATTCGCTGAAGATTTCAGCACATCTAAGAAGTCCATGAGTTGGAGAAGACCAAACCGACACACTTAAATCTACTAGACAATGGTATCATATAGTCAATTACTGGTATGTGCTGCATAGGCAAGAGATGTCATAGGACCCTGATGTTACTAGCATCCTGTTGTCTTTCCAAGTCTCTGTACAGAAAGATATAAGCAATTCAATGCAATGTACAAAGTACTAAGTGGTCCCCTAGTGGTCAGAAAGAGTTAATACTACATCTACCATGAGGGGAACAAGTTAAGAACATTATTTTCTCTTGCTTCCCAGAGTATCTTCATTTGAGCTGATAAGAGTTTCTGATTCTAAAGCAATTAATTATTCAACTATAGGCAACTGAAATTATTTCCTCCAATATTATTAATCACATTGACCTTCCTGTTCCCCAATATATTCCTGAACTCACATTTCTCATGGCTTATGAATTTGTACAGATTGTGCATTTATTTGTCAGACTTCCCATATTAAGATATAAACCTTTTTGAAGGAAGTAACTGAGTTACTGCTATCAGGGGGTAACGTGCATTCCAGCATTCCCAGGCCAGTCCTGGATTATGCTTGTTGGGCCAGTGTAATTTTAAATATTACCCTCTTTTGTGATCAGAATTGCTCCGGTCTCAGTAATAAATTGTATGGTTCCTCGAGTGCCATTTTTTGCTCCTTTCTGCTCTTTTCTTCCCTGCTGAACATTCCAGAAATATCAGTATAACTCCTGACCAGACATGAGGCCCGTTTGGATGTGATCTCAAACTCCAGCCAAATTATCAGCACTTATTTGGCTGATTTGGCTGGTTAGGAAGAGGTTCTCTTTTTTCTTAACTACTCCCCATGGACCCAACTTGCAGTCTCAGAGATGAGGGCCACTGTTGACTGTTGGTGATGAGTCTGCTCCTAAGCTCCCTTGTTTGCTTTTCCTCAAAAGCTCTCAGTTTCTGAAAGTCACAAGTTGGTCTAATGCTATGACACGTTGGGTAGGACATGCAGAGCCTGGGTGAAACAGAAAACACCTATGCATTTTCTGAAATATAGTCTATGAAATACACTATTCTGCATGCTGTGATAGTAAAATGAATGTGTTAAAGGTGAAAGACGGGGATCTAGATGCCAACATTGAACCAGAACAAGAGAAAATTGTGAACATTTTTGAGATACAGCACAAGGCTTATCCACAACGGCTCAAATGCCACCTTTTATCATAGTCAAAACAAAATGGACACCTGTGAAACTCAAGGGACACTTTTCAAACTCAAATTCATGCTTGATGTGTTAGAACTAAATTGGTACATTTACAGACTGGTTGTGTGAATGCAACAGGATTGAATTGTTTTGGAATCCAGCAATGGACTTGTGAATGCCTTGTTAAAATGAAGTACACTTGTCTTACTCAGAACAGATTTCTTAGGAAGCATGCCTATCTCCTTACATGATTTGTTTCAAACGATTTAATAAATTCAGCAGCTAAAATAATATCTTAATGGGTGATTCAATTCCAAATGCCAAAATAAAGTTATTACAAATAAAGAGGCATATACAATTATGCTGATAGTCAGAAACTGCTTTGTGTTTTTGATGAAAAATCAGAAATAAAGTATTACTCTAAATGGCTTAAACAATGCATTTCCCTTTTTATTTGTTCTCTTTTCCTTGTCATTATCTCTGACCTGTTTCTCCCTCTTTCATGCTGTTACTCACATTTTAACCACATACATTTTACATGTGAATGAGATTTTGAGTTTATGACTATAGGAGGAAAATGTACATACATCTACTATAAGTGCTAGCGCACTGTTTTCTTTACACCTTGTGATCTTATGCGCATGCTCAGTAGCTTCAGTCATGTCCAACTCTGTGCGACCTTATGGACTGTGGCCCACCAGTCTCCTCTGTCCATGGGATTCTCTAGGCAAGAATAATGGAGTGGGTTGCCATTCCCTTCTCCGGGGGATCTTCCCAACCCAGGGATTGAACCCATGGCGTCTTCGTCTCCTTCATTGCAGGCGGATTCTCTACCGTTGAGCCACCCAGGAAGCCCTGTGATCTTATATTTATGAAGAATAAACCTTAAAAATAAGGATGTGCCAGATAGATTATATAATAATAAAATGCATTAAAGGTTAGCATTGGAAAAATAAGATTTGGGGGATTTCAGCACCAAGCAGTTATAAAACACCAATGGAATACTTCTGGATGCATTTCATAATACTGAGTACAAACAATTGTATTTAGTAAACCAAAAAGAGGGCTTCACAGATGGTGCTAGTGGTAAAGAACCCGCCTGCCAATGCAGGAGACATAAGAGACGCAGGTTCAATTCATGGATCAGAAAGATTCCCTGGAGGAGAACATGGCAACACACTCTACTATTCTTGCCTGGAGAATCCCACGGCCAGAGGAGCCTGGCAGGCCACAGTCCATAGGGTCACACAGAGTCAGACACGACTAAAGCTACTCAACACGTACGCACACAAACCAAAAAGGTGGTCTGCAAGAGCCTGGATGGGAACCATTCTGAGTTTTGTTATTGATCACAGAGAGGTAAAAGTCAAGGATCTTCAGTGTGACTGTGAGCCATCAATTCTGCTAAAGGATTTCAAGGAGAAATTCAGGTTATTATTTCATTTTTGCCATTCAAACTTTGACCTAGGATGTATATTTGTTCTTTCTTGTAATAAATGCTTAAACTCTTCCTCTTTTGCCTCCAATAGCATATGCTTAACACTGGGTAGACACTGTTGAACATGAAATGTGCTTAGTCGCTCAGTCATGTCCAACTCTTTCCAACCCCATGGACTGTAGCCCACCAGGCTCCTCTGTCTACGGGATTCTCTAGGCAAGAATACTGGAGTGGGTAGCCATTCCCTTCTTCAGGGGATTTTCCTGACTCAGATATCGAACTTGCGTCTCCTGCATTGGCAGACAGGTTCCTTACCACTGAGCCACCAGGGAAGCCCTGAAGATGAAATAATTATAGCCAAATATTCAATGAAATAAAATGATTTATCTTAATAGTTATGTCCAGGATTATGAACTTGGAATGACTGAGCTATTGCAATGGTTGCCTCTGTATTGGTTACTAGAAATCTCAGAACCTTATTTACAAACATATAAGGCTTCTGGATGTATTTTGTGCTGACTTTACTCTTTGGTTCATTTGATTCCTCATTATGCTTTCCTTCTGCCTAATATTTAACCTAATTTTGTTATTAATCTTTGTAAGACATGTGTAGAAAAATAATCATATCTAAAAATCTCCCCCAAAGTACACGTGTTCTATAAATGTCTCATAACACATACACATGTTCTATAAATGTCTCATAACACGTGGGCTTCTCAGGTGGCACTAGTAGAAAAGAACCTACCTACCAATGCAGGAGACATAAAAGATGTGGGTTCGATCCCTGGGTTGGGAAGCTTCCCTGGAGAAGGAAATGGTAGCCCACTCCAGTATTCTTAGCTGGGGAATCCTACAGGGGCTTGGCAGGCTATAGTCCATAGGGTTGCAAAGAGTTGGACATGACTGAAGTGACTTAGCATGCATGCTTAACGCTTACCTTAGTCATCTCAAATTTAATTCCTTCAGAGTGGACATGAGACATTAAGTATTATCTAACAGTTTGCTAAAGCTGAAACTCCAATACTTTGGCCACCTCATGCGAAGAGTTGACTCATTGGAAAAGACTCTGATGCTGGGAGGGATTGGGGGCAGGAGGAGAAGGGGACGACAGAGGATGAGATGACTGGATGACATCACTGACTCAGTGGACATGAGTTTGGGTGAACTCCGGGAGTTGGTGATGGACAGGGAGGCCTGGCATGCTGCAACTCTGGGGTTGCAGAGTCAGGCACGGCTGAGCAACTGAACTGAACTGAATAATGTAACATAGAATCAATGATTTATATAGTGGTTAATTATTTCCCCCCTTTGTGCAAGTCATTGTCTTTCTGCCAAAATGTCAGAATGTTTTACATAATCTACATTATCACTGTAGTGTACGCAGAGCAAGAAGACAGAACCTTCTCTCAAGTTTTGTCTGATGCTCACTTGTGCCGAAGCAAATTAGGAGCTGATATACTTTCAGCTGTGGAAATACAGTTAAAGGCGAGCCTGCTTATTGTAGGCAGAGAGACTCCTCTGCAATTAGTTAAGAAAACCAACACATTTAAAGAAGAATTCATTCTGGTCTGTGGTGGATCAGTATAGAATAACAATAAGAAACAGAAGACAGTAAGTGAATGCCTAAGAATGTGAGTTCTGGGACTTCCTTGGCGGACCAGTGGCTAAGACTCAGTGTTTCCATTGCAGGGCAGATAGGTTCCATCCCTGGTCAGGGAATTACACTCCAACAAAAATTAATTAAAAAATAAAAAAAGAAAACCTAGCCACTTTAGAAGGTTACAAAATTGTCTAATATGGTTGAAATAAATTTACAGAAGAGAAATATAGTCTACTGAATCACCTGTATTGAATCTTCTTTTACACACTAACCATATAAATTTATGAGATTCCAAAAACAATTCCACATCCCACATGCCATGTGGCACAGCCAAATAAAGACGTATTAAAAATTAAAGTAAATGCTAGCAACTAAAAAAGGAGTCAAAAAAGAAAAAGAAAAAAAATAAAAGAATGTGGGAACTCAAGAAGGAGAGCCTCCCCACCTGGTGACAGTAGGCAGACAGAGGGGACTTCCTCCCTTGGCATGGAAAAATCGGAGCTCAAAATCCACCCTCTTCATTTCTCACTTGTTTCATGATGTCATTCAGTCACTAACTAACTCTTTCTATTGCAATTATTATTAAATCAGGGTCCCCAGGAAACATTTGCTATTAAGACTCTCCAGTTCAGAGCAGAGAGTCAACTTCCTTGGAGAATGATGCTTTCTGCTAGCTACAGCTAATGTTTGCTTTTCAACTTCCTCTGTAATTTTACTTGGAAAGCTCCAAAAATGAAAAACAATTCTTACTGTGTAAAGAAGATTCAATACAGGTGATTCAGTAGACTATACTTCTTTTCTGTAAATTTATTTCAGCCACATTAGATAATTTTGTAACCTTCTAGAGTGACTAGGTTTTCTCTATTTTTAATTGACTTTTTATATTTTGATATATTTTGCACCCACTTTCTTCCTCTTTTCTATCTCCTTGTCTTTCTCTCATCTCTAGTTCTTCTATTGCGGTGTTCCTGATTATAGTCAGAATTTCGTGTTTTGAGATTGGTTCAAGACGGCAGAGTAGAAGAATGTGTGCTCACCTCCTCCTGCAAGAGCATGGAAATTGCACTGGCTGTTGAGAAACCATCGACAGGAGGATGCTGGAACCCACCAAAAAAGCTAAACCACATCCAAAGACAAGGGCAAAGCTGCAACAAGATGGTAGGAGGGGCACAATCAAGAAGTTTGTGTTGTGACTAAGTCCTGAGGTCAGGTATTGGTGCAGTTACAAAGTCAGTGTCTGTGGTTGAGGTTTTTGTTTAGAGTTATGTGATGAGTTGAGCAGTACAACTTATTACATATATAGCTCCATAGATAGTACAGAGAATCTTCCTGTGTGTCTCCACTGGAGAAGCAGAATCAGAAAGGCTACTACTAATCCCAGGTCCTACAGGGTTCAGGAGGCTGGGTGAAGGCCAGATTTTAGTATTATTGCATATTAAAGGCCACATTTATTAAATATTATAGGGAAAACTGCTTCAGTTTCATTTCTCTAAATTTAATCTTTAATTCATACAAAATACTCTCCATTTGCTATGTTCTAAGAAGATGACCTGAAAAGACCCTGATGCTGGGAGGGACTGAGGGCAGGAGGAGAAGGGGATGACAGAAGATGAGATGGCTGGATGGCATCGCCCACTCGATGGACATGAGTTTGGGTAGACTCTGGGAGTTGGTGATGGACAAGGAGGCCTGGCGTGCTGCGATTCATGGGGTCGCAAAGAGTCGGACACAACTGAGTGACTGAACTAAGAAGATGACCCACATGGTTTCAATGTGATCCACTGATGTCTACCAGCTTAAGAAAATGCTGGATCAGATGGTCAGCTGACACGTGTGCCTAGAGTTGGGAGTCACTTTCACACCTGCGAGCTCTTGCCCAGATTTCTGCTACTCCCTTTCATTAAATCATGAGGGATGTTACTGAAGTGACTTCAATGATTTGAAAGAGAGATGTGGAGGCAGGCTATTGATTTCCTACTGCATAATTTCCTTAATATCTGATCGGAAATCCTAAGTTAAACCCATATATTGATGTTGCCTACTTTTTTTCATGATAGAAAACATGGAAATGTCACTTTATGATAATTCTGGGTTTTATGTCTTTTTAATGACAAAGTCATCTAGTATGTATTTTCCCTTGGAACTACTCTAGACATATAGATTTTTCAATTTAGTATGCAAAGTCACCAAAATTTTAAGTGTTTATAAAGAGAGATCATTCAGGAACTGAAAGAGAGTTTGATAAAATATGCTGCATTTTCTATTGAGAGCCATGTTATGAGAAATCGAACACTATAAATAGAGTTTTGAAATTCATTAATGGGGAGATTTTTTTGTAGATGATTTTCAGGTTTTAGATCCTGTGATGTTGAGTGTAATCTTAAAATAAACCATAGGCAACCAAGGAGACAGCTTTCACAAAGTAGACATTTTGGGGGGAACAAAGAACATCACCACTCAATGTCCTGAGAGCTAGGAGATCACTGATTCTTAGATTCTTAATAAGAATGTTCAGTTATCTTTCAGACTGTGTTAACTTCATTTGGATATTTAATTCAACACCATATTGTCCTCAATGTTGATATATCACTAGGCTACATTGTATTTTGGGAGTAAGAAGATCAATATGAAATGAAGCCTTCAACTATTGTGCTTGTAATAAGTCTGTGGACACAAAGTTTTTACTATTGTCCTGCACATGTGAACCTTTTTGAAAAAATAAATTGAGCTAACGATCACTTAAGGTTAAATTACAGTCATAAAATTTGTCTGTTTGCACAAAAGAAAATATTATGGTAGTCATTTCCTAAAAATTATTTTATGATCGAAGACCTTAATTGAAAGTAGAGAAAATAGAAACATATA